>NC_090440.1:470210173-472710173 GCF_031143425.1 Pleurodeles waltl | reverse complement strand
AGTACAGCACATTGCAGATATGTGAGACCTCACCAGGTGAGTAGAGTACAATAGGTGATGGGAGGTAGAAGGGACAGAGTAGCAGAGGATACAGTTGTAGCTGTGTGTAAGTAGTATACCAGTGGCAGGTGTCCTTAGCATTTCTTTTAATAGCTGTCCTATGCCAACAGTCTATACAATTGTTAGTCCCGTAGGTCAGCACAGTTCTCTAGGTGATAGGAGGTAGCAGATGACACAGTTGTAGCTGTGTGTTAGTGGTATTGTACTAGCAGTTGTCCATAGCATTGCACTCATTCCCACAGACTATACAATTGTGAACCATTCAGGTGAGTACACTCCATTTTTTTAGTATACATGCAAGACTATTTTCAATATAGTTCACTGTTCTGGTTTCACTAATCCCTGTTGGGAGTTGTAGTGCTGTCAGTGCCTGTATTACCCACACCATACACAGACACAGTGCCTCCAGGTGGGTAAACTTCACATGTGATATGCCAGACAGGGGTATTCAGACATTTGGACACAGGAGTGGTGAGTGGTGTGACAGTGGAAGTGGCAAAAGGTGATCAGTGAACATGCACAACAATACATTTTAGTGACATTATTGGTGTTGTGAATTACTTGCCTCCACTCCCCTGTGTATTCTTGTCAAGCCTTCAGGATGCAGAATGGCCAAGACCTTCTCCTCCCTTGATGTGAACTGTGGGGGAGAAGTTGGGGGACCACCGCCAGTCTTGAGGACTGTCTGCTGGTGCCTGGCAGACATGGAATGCACCTTCCCAATGAGGTTGTATCACCTCTTCCTGATATCCACCCTTGTGCATGAGTAGCTGCCTGCACAAGTCACCCTGTTGACTATTATTTGTCACATTTCCATTTTCCTTGCAATTGTAGTCTGCTGTACTTGGGCTCCAAATAAGTGTCACTCTACTCTGAACTAGTCATCCGTGAAATGGGGATGTTTTTGTGGTGACATGGTGGTGGTAGACAACACAAAAAAGGATGATGGTGTGTAGGTGCTGTGTGGTGAGGGGGTGACAACAAATGATGTGTAGAAGTGCTTTTATGTGTAGTGGGTGTGTTGTGCAGCTGTGGGATACATCCTATGTAAAAGTTGTAGGGGCGTCTAATCTATGGTACTGTGTCCCTGATTTTGGGCTCTAGCTTCTGTGTGTGGCGTTCTAGATGCAAAGGATTGTGATTCTGCTGAGCAGAAGGACAACTACATAAATCTCCTAGACCAGCTAACTGGCCTCTTTTCACTGATCCCAGGTACAACTACCTGGTGTGAGCACACAATTGACACAAGAGACAGTTTATCTGTCAAAAATAAGATTTATAGGCAGTCTGACCATGTCAGAGACTGCATAAAACAAGAGGTACAGAAAATGTTAGATCTGGGAGTGCTTGAACCTTCTGAAAGCCCATGGGCTAGCCCAGTGGTGCTTATCCCTAAACCTCATAGTAAAGATGGTAAAAAAGAAATGAGGTTTTGTTTTGACTATAGAGGACTCAATCAAGTAACCAAAACTGATGCTCACCCTATACCCAGGGCAGATGAGCTAATAGATACACTGGCTTCTGTCAAGTATCTAAGCACTTTTGACTTAACTGCAGGGTATTGGCAGATTAAGTTGTCAGAAGATGCTAAACCTAAAACAGCATTTTCCACCATTGGAAGACACTAACAGTTAATTGTTATGCCCTTTGGTTTGAAAAATGCACCTGCCACTTTTCAGAGGTTGGTGAATGAGGCCTACAAGGATTGGAAGCTTTTAGTGCAGCATATCTAGATGATATAGCTGTCTTTAGCTCCACTTGGGATGATCACCTGGTCCACCTATGGAAAGTTTTGGAGGCCCTGCAAAAGGAAGGCCTCACTATCAAGGCTTCAAAGTGCCAAATAGGGCAGGGAAAAGTGGTTTATCTGGACCACCTGGTAGGTGGGGAACAGATTGCACCACTGCAGGGGAAGATCCAGACCATTATGGAATGGGCTCCCCCTACAACTCAAACCCAGGTGAGAGCCTTCTTAGGCCTCACAGGGTACTATAGGAGGTTCATTAAGAATTATGGCTCCATTGCAGTCCCTCTTAATGACCTCACGAGCAAGAAGATGCCTAAAAATGTATTGTGGACAGCTAGCTGCCAAAAGGCTTTTGATGAGCTCAGCTCTGCACCTGTCCTAAAAAGCCCTTGTTACTCAAAGAAATTCATAGTCCAGACTGATGCTTCTGAATTAGGGATAGGGGCAGTTCTAGAACAGCTTAACACTGAGGGCCAGGATCAACCTGTTGCTTTTATCAGCAGAAGGTTGACCCCTAGAGAAAAGCGTTGGTCTGCCATAGGGAGGCATTGGCTGTGGTCTGGGCACTGAAAAAGTTGGAACCAAGCCTGTTTGGTACTCACTTTATTGTTCAGATAGACCACAAACCTCTAATATGGCTTAAACAAATGAAAGGTGAAAACCGTAAATTGTTGAGGTGGTCCATCTCCCTACAGGGAATTGACTATACTGTGGAACCCACTCCAATGCCGATGGACTCTCCAGATAGTTCCACTTAGACAACGAAGACTCATCTGGGCAAGGTTAGCCTTATTGTCCCTCGTTGGGGGGGGGGGTTGTGTAGGAAAGTACCATCTTGCCTGGCATGTTACCCCCATGTTTACATGTATGCAAGTGTGTTTTTGCCTGTCTCAATGGGATCCTGCTAGCCAGGACCCCAGTGCTCATAGTTTGTGGCCTGAATGTGTGTATCTGTGTAGTGACTAACAGAGTCACTGAGGCTCTGCTAACCAGAACCTCAGTGTTTATGCTCTCTCTGCCTTTAAAATTGTCACTATAGACTAGTGACCATTTTCACCAATTCTAATTGGAACACTGGAACACCCTTATAATTCCCTAGTATATGGTACCTAGATACACAGGGTATTGGGAATCCAGGAAATCCCTATGGGCTGCAGCATTTCTTTTGCCACCCATAGGGAGCTCAGACAATTCTTGCACAGGACTGCCACTGCAGCATGAGCAAAATAACGCAAACATTTTTTCACAGCCATTTTACACTGCACTTAAGTAACTTATAAGTCACCTCTATGTCTAACCCTCACTTAGTTGAGGTTAGGTGCAAAGTTACTAAGTGTGCGGGCACCCTTGCACTAGCAAAGGTGCCCCCACATAGTTCAGGGCAATTTCCCCGGACTTTGTGATTGCAGGGACACCATTACACGCGTGCACTACATATAGGTCGATACCTATATGTGGCCTCACAATGGTAACTCCGAATATGGCCATGTATCATATCTAAGATCATGGAATTGTCCCCCCATGCGAAATCTGGTATGGGGTGCCAATCCCATGCATCCCCGGGGCTCCACTATGGACCCCGGGTACTGCCAAACCAGCTCTGTGGGGTTTTCTCTGCAGCTACCGCTGCTGCCAACCCACAGACAGGGTTCTGCCCTCCTGGAGTCGGGGCAGCCCAGTCCCAGGAAGGCAGAACAAAGAATTACCTCTGAGAGAGGGTGTTACACCCTCTCCCTTTGGAAATAGGTGTTAAAGGCTGGGGAGGAGAAGCCTCCCCAAGCCTCTGGAAATACTTTGAAGGGCACAGATGGTGCCCTCCTTGCATAAGCCAGTCTACACCGGTTCAGGGAACCCCCCCGTCCCCGCTCTGGCGCGAAACTGGACAAAGGAAAGGGGAGTGACCACTCCTCTGTCCATCACCACCCCAGGGGTGGTGCCCAGAGCTCCTCCAGTGTGTCTCAGACTTCTGCCATCTTGCATTCAGAGGTGTGAGGGCACACTGGAGGCCTCTGAGTGGCCAGTGCCAGCAGGTGACGTCAGAGACCCCTCCTGATAGGTGCTTACCTGACTAGGTGGCCAATCCTCCTCTGTGGGCTATTTAGGGTCTCTCCTGTGGGCTTTTCCTCAGATAACGACTTGCAAGAATTCACCAGAGTTCCTCTGCACCTCTATCTTCAACTTCTGCCTAGGATCGACCGCTGACTGATCCAGGATGCCTGCAAAACTGCAACAAAGTAGCAAGAAGACTACCAGCGACATTGTCGCGCCTCATTCTGCCGGTTTTCTCGACTGTTTCCTGGTGGTGCATGCTTTGGGGGCTGCCTGCCTTCATCCTGCACTGGAAGCCATGAAGAAATCTCCTGTGGGTTGACAAGATTTTCTCCCGCTCCAGCAGGCACCAAACTTCAGCGTCACCGGTACTCTGGGACCATTCTCATCCTGACGAGCGTGGCCCCTGGAACACAGGTGGTGGACCCAAGTGACCCAGACTGTCCAGTGGTCCAACTGTCCAAATTTGGAGGAGGTAAGTCCTTTCTTCCCCTCTCCAGACAATAATTCTGTGCACCATGTGAACTGCAGCTGCTAGGGCTTCTGTGCACTTTTGCAAGGAATCCTCCATGCACAGCCTAGCCCAGGTCCCCAGCACTCCATCCTGCATTGCTCAACTCCCTGAACTGGCTTCGTTGGAACCTCTTTTGTAGTGTTGAGATGACTGCCATGCTCAGCCTTCTTGAACCTGTGTTCAAGGACGTCTGCAGGTGCTGCCTTCTTGTTCATGGGCTCTCTGTGTTGCTGAGGGCCCCCTCTGTCTCCTCTCCCAAGTGGTGACATCCTTGTCCTTCCTGGGAATGGGCAGCACCCATTTTCATTAAACCACAACCTTTGAAGCTAGCAAGGCTGGTTTGTGGTCTTTCTCCAAAGAAACAACTCTGCATCCTCCAGCACTCCGTGGGACATCTTTTGTAGAAAGGAGAAGTTCCTAGCACCTTTCGTTGTTGCAGAATCTTCAGCTTCTTCCATCCAGAGACAGCCATTTTGCACCTTCATCCGGGGTTTAGTGTGCTCCTGCCCCCCTGGACACTTTTACGACTCTTGGACTTGGTCCCCTTCCTTTGCAGGTCCTCAGGTCCAGGAATCCGTCTTCAGTGCTTTGCAGTCTGTTGTGGTCTTTGTAGAATCCTCCATCACAAGTTTAGTGTGTTTCTGAGGAAGTAGTAGCACTTCACTCCTACTTTTCAGGGTCTTTGGTTGGGGTATCTTGGACATCCGTAGTGTTTTATTACACTCCCAGCAACCCTCTACACACTACTCTAGCCTAGGGGTCCATTCATGGTTCACATTCCGCTTTCTTAGTATATGGTTTGTGTTGCCCCTAGGCCTATTATCCTATTGTATTCTACAGTGTTTGCACTACTTTCTGACTGTTTTACTTACCTGATTTTGGTTTGTGTGTATATTTTGTGTATTTCACTTACCTCCTAAGGGAGTATATCCTCTGAGATATTTTTGGCACATTGTCACTAAAATCAAGTACCTTTATTTTTAGTAACCCTGAGTATTGTGTTTCTTGTGATATAGTACTTATATGATATAAGTGGTACAGTAAGAGCTTTGCATGTCTCCTAGTTCAGCCTTAGCTGCTCTGCTATAGCTACCTCTATCAGCCTAAGCTCCTAGAACACTACTAATCTACTAATAAGGGATAACTGGACCTGGCACAAGGTGTAAGTACCCTCAGGTACCCACAATAAGCCAGGCCAGCCTCCTACATTAACTTTGCACCTAACCCTCAGCAACTGAAGGATAGACATATAGGTGACTTATAAGTTACTAAAGTGCAGTGAAAATGGCTGTCAAATAGTGTGTGCACTATTCCACGCAGGCTACAGTGGCAGCCTTGTGTAAGGGGTTGTCTGAGCTCCATATGGGTGGCAAAATAAATCCTGCAGCCCATATGGATCTCCTGGAACCCCAATGCCCTGGGTACCTAGGTACCATATGCTAGGGACTTATAAGGTGGAATCCAGTATGCCAATAGAAATTGGTAAATGAAGTCACTGGCCTACAGTGACAAATGTAAAAGCAGAGAGAGCATAAGCACTCAGGTTCTGGTTAGCAGAGCCTCAGTGAGAGTTAGGCACTACACAGGCATACACATTAGGCCACAAACTATGAGCACTGACCAGCAGGATCCCAGTGAGAAAAACATACTGACATACATGTGAAAAATGGGGGTAACATGCCAAGGAAGGTGGTACTTTCCTACAATATTGTATTTTTGGCATTTGTGTCACCAAAATAAAGTACCCTTATATATGTAACTCTGAGTATTTTCTTTCATGTGTGTGAGTACTGTATGACTACAGTGGTATTGCATGAGCTTTGCATGTCTCCTGGATAAGCCTTGTCTGCTCATCCACAGCTACCTCTAGAGAGCCTGGCTTCTAGACACAGCCTACACTACACTAATAAGGGATAACTGGACCTAGTATAAGGTGTAAGTACCATAGGTACCCACTACAAATCAGGCCAGCCTCCTACACATGTTGTGCACACAAAGATGCAACCCATGCTTGGTGCTTTGCGACAGTCCAAAAATGTTTAACATACTTCCAAAACACAAGAGCTATGTCAAAGTAAGATAAGCATGGCCTTGCATTGGAAATGTCCCATATCATGTCCAAAACAGTCTCATATAACAGGGAACACCAGTGCACAACACATTGTTTGCAGATGTTCAATGCCCAAAGAATTAGGAGTATGGACAGTAGGCATCAGCTCTGGATTAGGGAGCCAACAGGGCAATGTGATCATGGGACCTGTCAAGGATATGTAACACAAATGGTCAGAGTTGATCTGAGCACATCTGTTACTGTTCTCTAACAATCCACTATTGCAATGACAATAGTAATCAATGGGCATAGGCTCAAATCGATGAACCTTAGTAGTGAGGCATGATTTTCAGCTTTCACATGCTGTTTATCGATACAGGATGTGGCTACTGGCTCACAGTTGCAGTGCAAATCATATTCAATTACAGCCCAGATGTCAATATTTGTAGAAAGTGGCAATTGAAAAGGCAAATTTCTCTGCAGGCTGACCACACAAATCAACACATAATACAATTTCCCATAAGGTTAGATGCATCACAATACTTCATGCATCCCATAGCCAATTGCCAATGGCTTTCACTGTGCAGCACTTAGGTCCATAGATTGTCATTAGTTGGCTTCAATACTACACTACAACAAGCCCAGATGTGGTCACAGATATATGTGCAGATACAGAAAGGGCACAAGTATAGGGACAAACTGGCAACAGCATGCATCAACACCTCCTGCTGTCATGTAATCACATATGACTACACATCAAGCACATCTAATGGTAGGATTTACCTTGTGATGGCTGTCATGGAACTTTAGCTAAGCATGTGCATCAATCACAAAGTAGCTCAGGGAACACTGATTACACACTCTCCACAATGTCTCAGGACTCAAAACCTTTCACTTCACCTAGTAACTTGCCCAAGAACTCAACCATTTCAGCACCCTAATAGCACATACAGGGAATTAAGGACACATTCTGAAATTTTGCACATACATCTAGGGTAAAAATGTAACAGATTAGTAGAGCTACAGAAATATATGCGCATATGGTGCTCTTACCTGCACCTCTAGTGTACCATAGAGCTGTTCATACAGGGGTAAGACCTCCTCCACAAGCTTCTCCAACACTTCTGGTGAGATGGCAGGAGCCGTATCACCTATAGGAGACGGCATGATTGCTCCCATAGCTGCTAAGCTTGTGGAGATCTTGCTGGCAGCAGTTTCAGGTATCAAGTGAGGGATTAAGGAGGAGATGGTGGATACGTCCACTATGCATACAACCGTCACCGTCGGCAGACAATGCCATTGACCAAAGACCGCCACAGGCAGCAATGTCATCCAGTGGCAATATCAGCCATGGTAGCATCCGTCTTCCGACATGATGACTTTTGCCGCCGGATGATTCCTATTGTCCAGTAGAGTAGGTCAGGTAGTCACCATTTTAAAGCCTTTCGATGGTCGTAAAAGGTAATTATTGATGCTTTATGATGTGGAAAACATTTCTACAGCATAATCGTTACTGCTGGCATTGTCTGAAGATGTAAATTTGTGCTGATTGAAGGATCATGTTGTCCTGCTAATTTCAACAAATCATTGGTGGCACAGTCACCACCTTCTTGGCCATTTGCAATCTAGTTTTTTGGGCATTTAATCACCGGCATTGTCTAATGTTAGTATCACATAGTCTCGCTGATGTATTAGTTTAAATATTCGTCAATTATTTGAAGAAAGGGATGACATGTGATGTCTGTGGCACTTTTACCCTTGGTTTGTGCAGTGTATTATACTTTCACTGTATCAAACGGTATGTCACAGTTTTTATGGGACATATGTAATGTCACTTTCAAGGGGTACAATGAGTGATTGGCATACTTTCCTACAGTCTCTCACATAGATACCCTGGAATGAGAAGGGTCAGACAATCTCCTGTGTACAGAACACTGGCAGACTTGCAGACCATGAGAATAGCCATGTCATATAAATTTACCGCCTGGATAGGCAAACAATCAAGGATTTCTGTCATCAGTTGGAGCCAGATCTGATGCCTGCCATCAGTCATCCAAATAGCATGCTACCCATTGTAATGTCATGTCAGTGCTGCACTTCCTGGCCACAGGCTCCTTCCAGAATACAGTGGCCCTAACTGCTGGGTTGTCCCAACCTATGTTCAGTCTCGTCTTAAAGGATGTACTCTCTGCAATCTTCAAAAACCTGGACTGCTACTTCTGATTTCCACAATGTGAGGATTTTGCACATGTTTAGGCACAGTTCTGTGGTTTGGAACACATCCCACATGTAGTGGGAGCCGTTGATGGTACACATGTAGCCTTGGATCCCTCACATGCCAATGAACAGGTCCATCAGAACAGGAAGAACTTCCACTCCATAAAGGTCCAAGTAGTTTGTTTGGCGGACTTCTACATTTCCCAAGTATGTGCACAGTACCCAGGTTCAGTCCATGATGCCTTCATCATGCAGAACAGTGCTATCCCACAACTGATGACACAACAGTACCCAGTGAGGGCCTGGCTGATTGGAACATTACATATGTCAGTCTGTTTGTATGATTTGTCTGCTGCCAAATGTGATGATGTCTGGACTCATGTTTGCACACGTCACAGTTCCTTACAGGGGACTCTTCTTACCCAAACTGTCCTTGCTTGTTGACACCAGTGAGGAACTCAACCATGGCAGGGGAAGTCCGCTTCAAGGAGGCCCATGGAAAGATGCAGCATGTCATGGAGCAGGCTTTTGGGCTCCTGAAGGCCAGATTCTGCAGCATTGATAAGTCTCCTCTACTCACCCTCTAAAATGTGTCAGATCATTGTGGCCTGCTGCATGCCCCACAACCTTGCCATGAGATGACAGATCCCAAACATCCCAGATGAGGGGGAGCAAGCAGTTCTACTGGGTGAGAATGCAGACATGCCAAGTGAGGATGACAATGATGAGTATGAAGGTGGAGACATATAGGGGAGATCTCATCAATCAGTTCTTCACCTGAGTGTGAGTATGCAATGTTCTGTGATTTCACTGACTCCTTGGGGTACTGTAGGGTCAGGATTGGTTGAGAAAGGTCTCTGTGCGACCAATCAGACAAGACATTTTATGTTATGCAGTAGACAGTTCAGGTTTTCAAGCAAGTTTAGACATGGAGTTGCTATACCGTGAGGATCTCCTTCGTTTGGGGCAATCAAAATGCACAATCAAAGAAAGAACAATATTTGGATGTAAGCCTTTACCTGCCTAAATTCCTTATTTATCACTTTTCTCTTCCCGGTCTCCTCACAATGCCATCCTCATGTGGACATTTCAGAGTTGTGTCAATGGCAGATGGCTTTAGATAGTCTGACGTGTGAAGTAGACATGGATTGATCCAGGTACTGTGTTGAACTTTTTGGTGTGTATGAGCCCCATGTCCAGGCTGCCAGAACAGTGGGATGGTAGAGATCAGTGCAACACAATGAACCTGTTTGCCATGGTATGAGGGTCCAATGGTATCAGGTGTGTGATCATGTGTCTTTGACATATGTCATCCTGTGCAATCCATTCCCTCAACCTTCACATTGTGTTGACAATGATCCTGTTTGTATGTAGCTGTCATGTGTACCCTCATTGCAGGCCACACTACATGTGTCTCAACACAGACATGGGTGAGTAACATGCCTATAGATGCCTGAGCATTGTAAGGGGAAGGTTATCTGACTAAGGACTGTTGTACTGTGCTCTGTCTGAATTCTCAGGTATGTTGATTTGGTAGGCATGGTATTGGTATGTAATAAGGGTCAAGCTAATGACAATTTCCCCCAATCTGTTAGCCTTTTCTGACGGACACAGTCTGACATGTCCCTTACTTCAGTGGTCAGTGGGATGTGACTGACTGTCAACTAGGCAGAAGCAAAAAATGTTTAGACATACTAGGCCCTGACAGTTCTGGCATTTGGGCAGCCTATGTGCTTCACAGTGCAATAAAAAAGAGTTTTTGACTGTCCACTTGTGTCATTGTGTTGGTAGTGAGCCTCAGCATGACGCTACCTGTGACATGGCTCTCCTCACATTTCCTTCTTATGAGTTAATCATGAGCATAACATAAATTTCACAGTGATGTGTATTTGTTGTGGTTATTTTTGTGTGCGCAGTAGATTAGGATAAATGTGAGGAAAAAATTATGTTCAAACAGTGGAGGGATCAGTCATGGAGGATGTTATCATTAGAGTAGCTGCCACAACATTCGAAGTCCTAAGTCTAGTGTCCTACTGTCCTGGAAATTCAGAAATGGGTTGTAGAAATTCAATAGGGTGCATCTGAGGCACACAAAGGGAATGTATCAGTTAGAGGTTACTTCAATGCAGTGGTTGTTGTCTTGCCATCTGCACCTCCTGGTTGTTTGGGTGGACGTCCATACTTGTAGGGGGGTTCTGCAGCTACAGAGGCAGAGGTGTCTGAGGCAGGTCCTTCCCCTGGCAGGGCCTCCCTTTTACTGGCTGCCACAGATGTTAAAGGGGCTGGTGTAACGTTGCCTGTGGAAGGGGCCTGGTGTTCTGGATGTTCCCTGCTGAGGGAGGTGTGATGTTCTCAGCACCCCTTTTCGGGAGTCCATGTGGGCACTGTGGGCCTCCCTCTGTTGCATGTCTTCCTGGTGGTTGTTCCTCTGCAGATACATATTCTCCCCCTGCATGGCAAGTACCTGGCCCATCACGCCTTGCAATTGTTGGTAGGCTCCCAAGACTTGGAAGATGGTGTCCTAGACAGAACTATCCCTAGCAGCGGCATGCCAGTGGCCCAAACCATTCCTCCAATGCACCCTAGCCCCACATGCCTGCACCCTTTGCACAGTTTGCGCACTGTCACTAGTGCGAGGTCCGTCAGGATTTTTGAGTTGTGACTCCGGTACCTGAACTGGGAGGCACATGATGGTTGTTACTGTCCTTGCGACACAGTTTTGGGGGCTACAGGCTGTCCGGGATGTAGATGCAACAGGGCTGGGAGGAGTCGATATGGGCAGGGTGAGGCTGACAGTTATCATCTAACCAGTTTCTGTAGCTAGGCCAGAGCTGTCCTCAACGTCCACACATCCAGGAGTGCTTTCCTCACTGAAGGCTTCATCCAGGGGGGAAGTGGTAGTCTCAGGAGTGCTTTCCATGGTCGCAGTGGCAGGTAGACCTGTTGACGGTTTGAAACAGACAATTACAGGTTGTATTGTTACAAGTAGCCAAAATCCTTACAGGTAAATATGCTTTGGGACATATACAGATTGGTTGTGCTTGAACACCTTATGTGACAGTGACACCTGCTTCCAATAATATAGACCTGACATTTGGGGTACTGACATTTCCTTTTTAGGTCACCTTGCTACAGGATGTCTATGTACCTTGGCACTTTGATGTCTGTTCATTGACTTATATCTTGGCAGCAATGGCACATGATGTGTTTCAGGGTGTCTCCCAGTTAGCAAAATGTCATTGTTGAGTTAACAGACAGCTGCACAATGTCATGTGGACACTGACCTGGCCATCAAATTTAGAGTAACCATCCTACATGGCTATATGTGGCAGTTTACACCAAGTACAGCACATTGCATATATGTGAGACCTCACCAGGTGAGTAGAGTACAATAGGTGATGGGAGGTAGAAGGGACAGAGTAGCAGAGGATACAGTTGTAGCTGTGTGTAAGTAGTACACCAGTGGCAGGTGTCCTTAGCATTTCTGTTAATCGCTGTCCTATGCCCACAATCTATACAATTGTTAGTCCCGTAGGTCAGCACAGTTCCCTAGGTGATAGGAGGTAGAAGGGACTAGTTAGCAGATGACACAGTTGTAACTGTGTGTTAGTGGTATTGTACTAGCAGCTGTCCATAGCATTGCACTCATTCCCACAGACTATACAATTGTTAACCATTCAGGTGAGTGCACTCCATTTTTTTATTATACATGCAAGACTATTTTCAATATAGTTCACTGTTCTGGTTTCACTAATGGTTGAACAGTGCCTGTTGGGAGTTGTAGTGCTGTCAGTGCCTGTATTACCCACACCATACACAGACACAGTGCCTCCAGGTGGGTAAACTTCACATGTGATATGCCAGACAGGTGTATTTGGACATATGGACACAGGAGTGGTGAGTGGTGTGACAGTGGAAGTGGCAAAAGGTGATCAGTGTGCATGCACAGCAATACATTTTAGTGACATTATTGGTGTTGTGAATTACTTGGCTCCACTCCCCTGGGTATTCTTGTCAAGCCCTCAGGATACAGGATGGCCAAGACCTTCTCCTCCCTTGATGTGAACTGAGGGGGAGAAGGTGGGGGACCACCGCCAGTCTTGAGGACTGCCAGCTGGTGCCTGGCAGACATGGAATGCACCTTCCCAATGAGGTTGTATCACCTCTTCCTGATATCCTCCCTTGTGCATGAGTAGCTGCCTACACAAGTCACCCTGTTGACTATTATTTGTCACATTTCCATTTTCCTTGCAATTGTAGTCTGCTGTACTTGGGCTCCAAGTAAGTGTCACTCTACTCTGAACTAGTCATCTGTGAAATGGGGATGTTTTTGTGGTGACATGGTGGTGGTAGACAACACAAAAAAGGATGATGGTGTGTAGGTGCTGTGTGGTGAGGGGGTGACAACAAATGATGTGTAGAAGTGCTTTTATGTGTAGTGGGTGTGTTGTGCAGCTGTGGGATACATCCTATGTAAAAGTTGTAGGGGTGTCTAATCTATGGTACTGTGTCCCTGATTTTGGGCTCTAGTTTCTGTGTATGGCGTTCTAGATGCAAAGGATTGTGGTGTGTGAAGGTGTGTGTTTTATAGTGCAATTTGTAGGTGTGTTGGCTGCGTGAATGTGTTTCAGCTGTGGTGTTGTGTATGACTGTGTGAACCTCTGACCGCCACAGTCTGCGCCACCTTTGGAAGACAGCCCTGGAAAACCCCTCATTGTGATTCGTGAGTTGTAACATGGTCGGTGGTTGGTTGACTGGCTGGCGGTAATCGTGGCTGGACCACCTATCTCCCGCCCTCTAGAGTCCTGGCAGTGTCGTTTTTTTGGCTGCTTTTTGGCAGTCCTGGCTGTTGAACTCATAATACGGTGGTCTGTGAGACTGCCAACATGGTGGTCTTTTTGTGGCCACCACCATGGTGATCTGGTGGCCAGACTGCTAAACTCACAATCAGACCCTAAGTGCCTATATTCAAACATCACATTCCATATTCCCCCAACAGTGAAGTCATTCAATAGTCCTCATTCCAACCCTTCTCCCCACATTCCATTTAGCTAAACCGACCACAGCTTTACTCTTTGGTCAATACTTATACTTACAGTACCTCTTAGTGAATATGATCCTGCTTGATAACCAGTTTAACAGTGGCAAGGAGTTGAGCCCTGGACATTTTCTTATTTGAATGAAGGCCCTCTAGTGTGTATTAGCTCTATCTTTTCTGCCTCTCTTAAGTTTTTCCATTGCATCAGTTTCTACTGGAGCTATGGATCACAAAAGTGTGCATTGATAGTACATTGTTAAGTGAGAACAACTAAGGGAGTTGATTAATCAACTTAGGTGATGTTTCTTTCCTATATTCATATCATATGGAAATGTGTGTCTGAAAGTTTCAATAGTGATGAGTTTAACATGGTAATGCTAAAATGATTTGAATGCCTCTCCCCACCAGCAGCCAATGAACTATGATAAACAGTGAGATTGACATTTTATTGCACCTTTGTTTTTCTTTAAAAAAAATTTAAAGCATTATACTTGCTCAGATAGTGGTAGATGTTGGACTGAATCCTGAACAGTTTATGAGGCACTGCAGAAAAATGAACTGCTAAGACATGGAAAACTTTGTAAATTAGTTTGCCATTTTTGAGATGTGCTTGATGACTTAATTTAAATACCCTAAACTAACCTAAAGGGAAATTTAGTCTCAGGGATTATAGGAAAGTGGCAGCAGAACAGAAAACTCAGTAAATGTTCTGATAGAGAGGTGATGCATAGCATAAAGCCACACAAATGAATAAAGAGTAGAGAGGTCTGTACCCCTTCAAGTCTCAAGGGAATCTGCTCTCCTCCAACTAGGAAAATACCAGCTAAACCTACAGAGCCTTTGAGACAGCTGCCTCATCCATGACAGTTGCCTTTACATTCCTTGCACAGTTGAAATTAGCAACTCCCATCAAACTTCAATTCCCAGGAATTTGACATGAGGATGGCCTTGAGTGTCTCTTGGGGTCTAATACACAAGCTGGAGTCTTTTCTTCTCAGTTCGTTAGGGCTCCTTTGTCCTTAGCAAAGTATTCTCCTCCACCTCACGATCTTCAATACACACACATGCCTTTCATTAACTGTAGACTCGCACAGACACATGTGCAAAGAAAGAATATTGCAATGTGAGCAACACTCCACGTTGAAAGTTAAATACAAGAAAACAAATATTTCAGTTCTTTGGTAATGCTATCTTAGGGCATTGAATGCACATTCAAAATACATGATGCATCTTGCAATTGCACATGGAAACAAGAATTGTAAATGAAACATAATTATATGCAGTTTCACCATAATACGATACTCAGAGTACACAATTATATAATTGTGCACAAATACTACATTTCAGCATGTTAAAATAAAATATTAGAACACACATATACATGAAGTTTCAATTCCTCTACTGTGAATGCATTTTCAGTAATACGATTTTGATGCTCCACTTTACATTAGTAATGTTAAAGCACACCATATATATATATATATCTATATAGATATGTATATTGTCAATTACATTGTTATGCCACTTCTGTAACACATGATGTGCACCAAAATTAGTCTTTACAACACTGAATGAGGCAAATAGTAATTGCAACTATCCTGTGAATACCACTACATACGTCATTCATAATAAATATTAGGTAAGGAAGGATACCATCGACATTTGGCTGGCGAAAGGAGACACAATCATCAGCATTATGCATAAATGCCTAAGTAAAGTATAAATTAGAAGTAACTGCATATTTTTTTGTTTTTAATAAATATGCCCACAATGGTTGCACCCTCTTTCCTAAGCGACTTTCAGTTAACTCCCGAATGGAAATGACAACTTGCACTGGTTAATCCCTATGGGCTGGTTTCTTTAATAAGAGGATCGCTGCCTGTGTGATGTCTGCGAACCTTCAATACTCCTGATAGCTGCTATAATTAATAGCCCCCCTTGGCTGTCATGATACATGCCCATTACCGCTCCTAAATATAAATGTGTAATGAAGAATTACAGATAATCCAAAGGGCAGAAGAGAGTGGAAAATCTGTCATCTTTGACAGGTCTGTTTCACATCAAGACAGTTAAGATAATGACCCAATGATATTATTCTTTGGAGTGAAATAAGGCAAGCATTCCCTTTAATAACAATTGAGGAGTCAGTCTTGCACTAAAATCGGTCAGTAGCAAAGACTAGTACCAAGTGTTACAACATTGTAAAAGCTATCTGACATTTATTAGTGTACATTTATCTAAGTGCATAAAATAAACTACCAATAAGAGTATCTGAACATGGACTGTTATATTGCACCATGTGCAGCTGTATATTATGTCAGCATATCTGTACAGTGTGAGAAAACAGGGCTGATTGTGGAGCCCCCTGACTTTTGCCCCTATTTTTCACTTTTTGCTGGTGTTTTCCTGATTCTTGTGGTGCCCAGGGTACTGCTAACCAGTCCCAGGGCTTGTGGTCTTAATAAAATAAGTATGCAAATTAGGCTAATTATAATTGGCTCTGTCAACCTACCTATAAGTCCCTAGTGTATGGTAGGGCATGTAGGTTTATGGACTCCAGCACAGGTAGTGCACCCATAAATGCACTACAGAGGTGCCCAGTGTAATTTCAAAGGCAGGCCTGCCTTGCTGGCTGCTTTTAAATTAAAGTCATATGCAAATTCGACTTTGAAATTAAAAGTTCTTCCAAAGTCTTAAACTACCTTATTGTTCCATATAAGTCACCCCTAAGGTGTGCCCTGTGTGCCCTTAGGACTGGGTGCCATGTAACTATAAGCAGGGACCTTATAAAAATAGTTTTATAAGCCCTGGTGAGGTAAAACAGCCAAATTAGTTTTTCCCTCATTGTAGTGAATGGCCCCCATAGGCCAGAATGGGGAGACTTTATTTTAATTTATAAAGTTCCCTTAAGTGTAATGTACCTCAAGTTTGGTATCAAATTAATTGTTATAATAAATCCCGCAACTTCCAATTGTTGGATTTAATAACTTGTTCAGGTAAACAGTTTGAAACCCAACCTACAAAGTTGCCAACTTCAGCCCTGCAGTGCTGTGCTCTGATTGGCCAGCCTCTGGTAGCCTGGCCAAGCAGCCTTGATGAGGTGTGAAGTGGCCTGGGGTGAACACAAAGAGATGTGTCTGGGGTTGGAGAACTTCCCCCAGCAGATGGAGAAGCAGGAAGGGGGGAGTGTTGCCAAACTGGTCTTCAAATGCAGGAAAGGACATTTGGAGAAACCCAGCACCTCACTCACATCCTGCAAATCCAGACATTTAGGTGCCCCCGATTAAATTAGGAGACGGGAGAAGGGTGTGTTTAAGATTTTTAGCCACACCAGTGGGTGGGCTCAGCCAGATATAACCTCCAAAAATCACTGTCAGCCATGATGGATTTTTGAAGAATGTTGTTGATTTTTGCCACAGTTACCAGGAAGTGATCATCACAGGGGGAAGGAGCCTGCATCTGATTGGTGAACCAGGACCACCCTGTTTTTCACCCAGAAGCACAGATAAAACTGGCAGAGCTACACCCACACCTCAGATCCCTACCATATCCCTACAAGGAAGAACATCAGAAGAAGAAGGACTGCCCTTCTGGACCCCTGACCTGCACCTGGACACTGCAGTCTGAAGGACTGCACCAGCTGCACACTTGGGCTTCACCACAAGAAGGACTTTGCCTGGCTTCAACTGGTTCAAGAAGGGACTCCCTGTTTGCTGCAGGTACAAAGGAGCTGCCCAGAGCTCCCTGATTCAAGCCCTGCAAGCAGTGCCCAGCTGACCTGCACCCAGAGGCCATTTGAGGATTCTGACCAGGTGCATTCTGGGAATTGTAGTCCAAACTCCCAAGGACCAACTCAGAGCTTCTGGAACCTTGGATCAAGTTAAGGACACTTCAAGGACCCACAAAGGACCTCTTGGAAGAGATCCAGAAGTTTTGAGATGTTTGGAGCAACTCCATAAGTTGAAGAGGTGATTGTGGGAGTTGTAGTCCAAGACCCTAAGAGGCAAACCAGAGTCTCTGAACCCTTGGCTGGTGCTGTGGACCACTTTCCTGACTCAAGAAACACTTCTGAAAGTAAGTGTGACAGTGTTACCTCGTGGGTGGCCTGAACTCTGGACTTTGTTCCTTTCCAGTGTGACTTTTTTAACCTTTTGAGGGCTAGTTTCTTCTACGCGCTAGAAAACATTGATTCTTTAAAAAATCATATCTCTGGTTCCCCTCATCAGATTTTAATTGTTTTGGCGTCATTTTAAAGATAAAAATACAATCTATTTTTATAAATTGGTGTTGGAATTTATTGTGTTTTGTGTTTTTCCTATTTACTGTTTTGTTATTTTTAAATGCTTTACCCGTTTGTCTCCTAATGTAAGCCTTGTTGCTCATTGCCAACCTACCAAGGGTTGAGCTGGGTTTCATTTATTGAGACCTATCTTGAATTCAACCTAAGTGGAGGTTATTGGCCTATTGCTAAGTGTAGGTACTTACCTGCCCTTACCAATAACCCATTTTCTAACATAGATTCATAAAACCTCCTAATTCATACAAGAATTGACCAAATAGTTTAAATAGTTTTTTTGAAAAAAAAGTCCAAAACAGGTAGAAAGCTGAGTCTTTGGGGTTTTAACTTGTCAGGTCATTCTATTGCTTGTGATCGATTCTAAAAAGAAAACACTACCTTGGGCACACCTTTCCTTCATAATTGTGGCTAAAACCTATTAGGGATTTTCTTTATAGACAACTACAAGAAATAATTACAGTGTTAACCCAGTAGAGAGAAAATTGTTTACTTTTATGCTGTGCGTAAATAGCAAAACGGCTTGAGCTAACAGATCTGCTGTTGGTGCATTACGTGAATTGGTTCTTGGTCCACTAAGACGCTTTCAGCGCTAAAGGTTGTCTGATTTTTACGAAGGAAGCTGAATCGTTTTGCGCCACTTTAAGCAGTAACAAATATCCATTATAGCAAACAAAGCTACTTGTAGGTCCACAAACTACATCAAAAACATATAATACACAGCAGAATAGACTGTACAATAAATAGCAGTTTCTGTCTTAAATCACTTTTTGAAAACACAGGCCCTGATTTATAGGTTTGCGTCAAAAATTTTACAGCTGGCTAGCGCCATTCCTGGACGCCGGCCAGGCGTCATATTTAAGGAGTGATGCTAGCCGGCTCTAAGGCCCGGTTAGCGTCAAAATAAATGGCGCTAACCGGGTGGGGGAGGAGTAGGGGAAAGAGGAATTTGTGCATTGAAGAATGGCGCTAGTCGGGTTAGTCAGAAAAAATGACACTAACCTGACTAGCGTCATTTTTTTTTTACGCACAACCCCCATGGGCATGACCTCTGTCTCAGTAAAGACAGGAGTCATGCCCCCCGCCCAATGACCATGCCCAGGAGGTGTATGTCCCCTGGGCATGGCCATTGGGCACAGTGCCATGTAGGGTCCAAGTTAGGCTCCCCTATGGCAAAAAAAATTAAAACTTACCTGGACTGACCTTGGATGGGTCCCCCCATCCTTTGGTGTTCTCCAGGGGTGGGTGGGGTTTGCTGGGGGTGTCCCTGGGGGCAGGTAGGGGCACCTGTGCACTGATTCCATTGTCTCCGACCATGGAAATGAGCCCACATGTCCCCTAACACCTGACAATGACCCAGGCGTTAAATAATGGAGCTAAACAGGCTTAGCTCCATTATTTAAGGGCCCCCTCCTCCTGTGCATGATTTTTGCACAGGAGGATAAATAAGGCTCAAAAGCCTTAGGGTCATTTTTTGCCTGGGAACTCCTACCTTACATCTCAGTGACGCAAGGTAGGTTTTCACGGTAAACAAAATTACGTTAACTCCAATATTGTGACACTAGACGGGTCTAGTGTCAAAATATAAATAAGGAGTTAAGTTTGCGCCAGGTTTGCGTAAAAAAAAATGCCCCACGGCATCTCTTTATGTGCTTCTAAAGAATTCTCATATAACAGTTCTCTCTCCTAAAACAATGACAAATAGCAACTTATCATTATATACTTTCAACATATTCAATGTTAATTTCAAGATGAAACACAATATCATTCAATATTTCCTATCCTTTTTGTCTCTCTACACACATTTTGGCAGACCAATTCCTTCTTTGGGAGAGCCACTAGCAGACCTTTATCTTCTAAATAACCTGTATTCATATATAGGGGGTCATTCTAACCCTGGCGGTAAAAACCGCCAGGGCGAATGACCGCGGTAGCACCGCCAACAGGCTGGCGGTGCACCGCTGGGCATTCTGACCGCGGCGGTTCAGCCGCGGCCAGAAACGGAAAGTCGGCGGTGTACCGCCGACTTTCCGCTGCCCTGCAGAATCCTCCATGGCGGCGGAGCGCGCTCCACCGCCATGGGGATTCTGACACCCCCTACTGCCATCCTGTTCCTGGCGGGTCTCCTGCCAGGAACAGGATGGCTGTAGGGGGTGCCGCGGGGCCCCTGGGGGCCCCTGCAGTGCCCATGCCAATGGCATGGGCACTGCAGGGGCCCCCGTAAGAGGGCCCCAAAAAGAATTTCAGTGTCTGCCTAGCAGACACTGAAATTCGTGACGGGTGCTACTGCACCCGTCGCACTCCAGCAACTCCGCCGGCTCCATTCGGAGCCGGCTTCATCGTTGCTGGGTCTTTCCCGCTGTGCTGGCGGGCGGCCTTTTGGCGGTCGCCCGCCAGCACAGCGGGAAAGCCAGAATGGCCGCCGCGGTCTTGTGACCGCGGTGCGGTCATTTGGCGGTAACTGCATGGCGGGCGGCGACCGCCGCCCGCCGCGGTTAGAATCACCGCCATAATGTTCTGCATAGCCAAAAAATACAACCCAATACTTTTATTGCTTTCTCAAAGGTCAGAACCTCCACCAAACCTGTGTTGGTACCTTAAACATGTACATACTCCTGTCTATATAGGCCTACACCATGGTGCCCACAGTGATTAATGCACTTACTGTTACTATTAAACAAAAGAAAAATTTAACACCTTAAAAGCCTAATGTTGGTTAGATGTGCTCACAAATTTGACCTCAAGTAACATCCGTGCAACATAATGTGGTATGTGTCTACCGGCAACATAAGGTGAGCCGCATGATGAAGGCTATTTCAGAACTAAAATATTTACCAATCTTTTTTACTCAGAGATAGTCAAATCGAAACACAGTAAAGGAGGTGTGGAGATAGGAAACAGAACCTTGACTCGATTTTGTGAAGAGACTCCATTTTGTGCCACTCAACCAAATGAGCCTGGAGATGACAAACCTATGAAGGATGTGCTACACCCTGAGTTTCAGTACATGGATAGTCACATGGTGTAGGCAGAGAAAGAACATAAACAGTTCCAAGAAACAGAATGGGTTTTCTTATCTAGAAAAAGTAGAACTCCCCCAGCCCATGGAGTGTAGGGCGTCACTTACAAAAAAGATTGTGGCTGAGAGAGAACCCACATGACTAACAGCTGTGCTTGCCGGACTGTAACATATGAACCAGCTATTGTTTTCAATCCCTGTTGATATGTATAAATATTGGACACAGTGGGATGATCTTTGAGACCCTTCCTTGTACGTGACTTTGCAAGCAGCACTACAGTGGGTCTCCCGGCCATGAAATGAAGTGTATCCTGAGAACCCAAGACAGAAGGCTGTCTCCAGAATTCTCCAGAGTTGACAGAGAGAAACTGGCTCCTTGAAATGCAGACATTAGGGAAACGCTGCAAGGGGAAGGGTATACCCACAATAAATTAGAACAGCCTCTTTGGGGCCGAAATTCCAAAGTTAGATAGTGGGAAAAACAACTGAATCCTGGATGGATGGCTCAGGATACACATATCTAAACACAGTGATGCTGTCTTGTGTCTCCGTCAGGGAATATACATTATCGGCATTTATCCAGCTGCTACAAAAAATAAGCATGAAGACTGACTTCAATAAAGGAGGATATGTCAAATCTATACCTTATAGGCAGGGGTGGCCCAGAACTAACAGCATTGTAGGATGCGAGAGAGAGTGAACACATGACACTGTGGTTTTAGTCTAAACACAGTCACCAAGGAGGCCTGGACACTCATAACTAGGCATAAAAAGCTGGTTCCTCCAACTGGGGAATTCCAGCATATGAGTATATGGGACCTAAGGCTCTTTCAACATCAAAAGCTGGCCTGGGAAACCTTCCTAACATACCATGCCTAAAGAGAACTTTGACAGGACTAAGAAGTCCATGGGTAAAATGTACTATTAAATGCAATCACCATGGATGCCTGGACATTTCTGACTTGCCATAAAAAGCTGGAATTCTCCATAGTCAACGGTACCTGAACACTACTGGGTGACCGAGGTAAGAAGTCTACGGGAAAGGGGTTCTAGCCAAATCCCGTTCTTGGAGTGAGCAGCCACAAGCAAAGCCACTCACCATGTATATACTGAGTTTGTGTTTCAAGAGAAAGGTGCCCGTGATGATATGTATTCTGAGCTCCACGCCAAACTCCTCCATGTACAGTTTTGAAAGATGGAGCTGGCTTTAAAAGTTTTACAACCGCCTCCTATGATGCAACACGTATTCCCAGGTGGGAGGGGCTATCATGCACTTCCAACCTCAGGGTAGCTAAGGTAAAGTTCAAAAACTGCATAACCATCATGGTGACAATTTTTTAGGAGACCATTGTATTACTATAATAAATGTAATGTTAGATCATGAACCACAAAAGTAATTACATAACTTCTGGAACTTGAAACACATTATGTATTGTATCTAAGAACATTTTCCCATGGAATCACACTATTGAATTCTCTCACATGTGTGTCCAGGGTAAACATCCAAATATTTCCCTTCTTTTTCTACTTTCGTTGGGGTCTACTCCTTCCTTTGTTTCATTTTATTCCAGTATAAGCCACCTAATTCCTTTTGATTGGTGCAATGTATCTAGGTAGTGTATTCCTAAGGGTGCATTCATTTTTGCTGTTCTGATGGCTAATCCATGCTCTGGAAGAGGGAGGGCAAGGAATTTCCCTGTTTCTCCCACATAACCTAGGTTACATGGGCAGAGGAGGAGGCAACTAATGTTGTTGGTGTTACAATGGATAAAAGTATTTTTAGGTACTGTATATTTATTCAAGGAAAAGTTACTCGTCTCAATGGCATTGTTGCATGCCTTAGATACTGTGCATTTGTTCATTTCCAATGATTGGTGAGGTCCCATCAATGGTTTTCTACATGAATGGTAACAATTTCTGTAGCTGTGACCTTACAATGAGATAATTCAAATTTTTTTTGTGTCTATTCCAAACATGGGTTTGGGGTTTTCAGACTGTATTCTTCATCCTTATTCTTTATGTGCCAACTAGAATTTACAATTTGGTGAACTTTTTCATTTAGAACTGAATGTCTAGTTGACACACACCAGCTTGGAATCTTTCTGTTTGTGTCAGAGTCACCAGATCCTCGGGGTCTGTGCACGTTCCCAACACGTCCACCACTGAACAGCTCCGAGACTCTGATAGATAAATCACAGAGACTGAGAAAGTTCAAGAGGGGAAGAGGGGATTAGGAAGGGAACAGCTGGGAAGGAGACCTGTAGTAAGAAAAAGGTTAGAACACACAATATGAAAATTATGGGGGTTATTCTAACTTTGGAGGAGGTGTTAATCCGTCCCAAAAGTGACGGAAAAGTGACGAATTTACCACCAGCCGTATTACGAGTCCATTATATCCTATGGAACTCGTAATACGGCTGGTGGTATATCCGTCACTTTACCGTCACTTTTGGGACGGATTAACACTGCTCCAAAGTTAGAATAACCCCCTATATCTCCTGAAATCAATACTAGACTCTGATTCTAAGCCTTGTCACTCTGAAAACATGAACAATCTAAGAGTTAAGTTTAAAATGACTAAGTTTCAAGATGGCCGGATACCTTTAGGGGAATCAAGATGAATTTAATGAAAACGTTCTTATTCAAGTACTTTCCTTTACATGAGAATCAGAAAAAACATTCTGACTAAATTTTAAACCAGTCATATAAATCCTGTTTTGAGAATGTATACTAGGAACATACAATATTGCATCTAGAAACTCTGGCCTTCTGTGTACTCTTATAATGTTTCAACACAAATAGCGCATATTGCAGATATATATAGATATATATATATAGTAAACACCATAAAAGGATTGTGCACCATGAATAACACAATATGGATTCAGGAAACAAATCAGATAACTTGTCAACTCGAATATTACATAATAAATATCTTAGAATAGTAGCATACAATAAACAACATGAATTAAACTCCAGGAGAGAATCATGCGTCTTGCCAATTCGAGTGTTACCATGTAAAATACCAAGAAATGGTAGCATGCAATGAATATCAAAGTCAAATCATCATTAACCGAATCGAGCGTCTTGCCGATTCGTAAAACACGATTTAAATGTCAAGGAATAACAGCTCACAATAAATAACAAGATCAAAGTACAATGAAACGAATTGCGCTTCTTTTGCCGATTCTTAAGCCACCATGTAAAATGTCAAGAAATGGTAGCGCGCAATGAACAACAAAGTTAAATGCTCATGAAACGAGTTGTGCGTCTTGCCAATTCGTAAAAGATCATGTAAATGTCAAGAAATAGTAGCGCGCAATGGACAACAATGTTTAAACACCATAAAACGAATTGTGCGTCTTGCCGATTCTTAAGCCACCATGTGAATGTCAAGAAATGGTAGCACGCAATGAATAACAAAGTCAAACCTTTATGAAATAAATAGCGCGTCTTGCCTATTTGTAAACTACCATATAAATGTCAAGAAATAGTAGCGCGCAAGTAATCTGTTACTCATTTAAGAATTTAAACCAAGAATATGAAAATTCTAAATAACGGTGTCGGGACAGTCCAACCACCGTCTTACCGCCTGGACCAATGATCACCAATGAAGGATTAGGTCAGAAGCCTGGAAGATCCAAATAGGCCGCCGGGACAGGAGCTCAGGAAGAAACTGCTGCTCTGCACCGGGACCTCTGAATAGTGAGCACTGGGAGTTGGGCTGGCTCTCTTTTATAGAGTCTTGGCCCAGCCCAGAACCACGCCCAGGCATGTTGCAGGGAAAGTCTCTGGAAGGCCCTGGAAAGTGGCCACACCGTAACACACTCTGAAAACCTGCAGCAACACATTGCAAAGGAACAGTATTTGTAAGCATATTAAAAATAAGTTTTCTGGATTGAGCTCTGCAATGCAAAAGGTTAAACCACAACATATCAGCACAATGCATAAATTACTTGGTTTTGAGAGTGCTGGGGTTTTGCATTTTTGTCGCCAATAGAGCGCGTACTGCTCTGGTGTTGACAGTTTGTCTGGTTTGAAGTAGATGGTCGGACAAAACAGAGGTCCTCATCCTTGGGCGCACCCCCTCTGCCTGGGACAACTCATGGTGGCCGTCCATGCTGGGTCCCCCTCCGACACCCACCGACAGTGCACGAAACCTCGGCTTCACCCTCAACTCCTCACTCTCCATGTCAAAACAGGTCAGCGCCATCTCCTCCTCCTGCTACAACACCCTCTGCATGCTTCGCAGAGTTTACAAATGGATCCCAACAGAAACAAGAAAAACAGTAACCCAGGCCCTCGTCAGCAGCAGACTCGACTACGGAAATGCCCTCTACACCGGTATCTCATCCAAACTCCTCCAACGCCTCCAACGCATCCTAAACGCCTCCGCCCGACTCATCCTCAACATCCCTCGCCACTGCCACATCACCCCCCACCTAAGAGACCTTCACTGGCTCCCCGTCAACAAGAGGATCACCTTCAAGCTCCTCACCCACGCACACAAGGCATTCCACAACACCGGACCATCATACCTGAACAACAGACTCAGCTTCTACACCCCCACCCGACATCTCCGCTCTGCTAACCTCGCCATCGCCTCCATTCCCCGCATCCGACGCAAATCTTACGGTGGCAGATCATTCTTGTACCTCACCGCCAAAACCTGGAACACCCTCCCGCCGGATCTACGACAGACCCAGGACCTTCTTTCCTTCAGAAAACTCCTCAAGACTTGGCTCTTCGAGCAGTAGCAGCACCTTCCCCCCCCCCCCAGCACCATGAAACCCTCACGGGTATGTAGCGCGCTTTACAAATCGACTGATTGATTGATAGTCCCATCATAAAACCTGGCATGCTTAAAGGCTTCTCACAGCAATCTCCTAAGGTATCCTCTAGTCAAGTATTTTTCTTTCATCCCAGTTGCTCCTATATCATAATCTTGCAAATTAGTACAATTTCTTCTTGGCCTTACAAATTGACCAAAAGGGATGTTCTGCTTCTGATTTCGTGGGTGAAAGCTGTTGAAATGCAACATCATGTTTCTAGCTGTCAGTTTCACATAAAGGCCTTCCTCCAATTGGCCATTATTATGGCATATCAATGTATCTAGAAATTTAACCTTGTGTTGGCTACTATGTGCTGCAAATTTCATGGTGTGATCACATAAATTCAGCTATGCAAGGAATTTGTTTAGGTCCTCTGGTACGCCAATCTAAATAAAAATATGTCATGACTATTTTGTCACAGGAGCAAAAAGAACAGACGATGGACAGAATGATGAACAATTCACCCCAGTCACAAATATCTTGGTTCAATCCAGTGTTTTTTGCCCACCACGCCACCCCAGTTTGGACCCAGCCATATGCAAATCATCCTGGGGTGGTAATGGACAGTGGAGTGGTCACTCCCCTTTCCTTTGTCCAGTTTCACACCAGAGCAGGGACTGGGGGTCCCTGAACCGGTGTAGTCTGGCTTATGCAAGGAGAGCACCATTTGTGCCCTTCAAATCATTTCCAGAGGCTCTGATACACCTATTTCCAAAGGGAGAGGGTGTAACACCCCTCTCCCAAAGTAAATGCTTTGTTTTGCCTTCCTGAGCTTGAGCTGCGTGAGCAACAGGAGGGCAGAAACCTGTCTGTGAGGTGGCAGAGTGCCTGGAATTGTAAAACCAATACTAGAATCAGTATTGGGGTACAATTCCCAGGTGTTAGACATCTTACATGGCTATATTCGGAGTTACCATTGTGAAGCTAGACATAGGTATTGACCTATGTCCAGTGTACGCGTAAAATTGCATCCCCGCACTCACAAAGTCCGGGAAAATGATCCTGAATGCTAGTGCAGAGGTGCCCTCACACACAGATACTTTGCACCCAGCCTTCAGGGTTGGAAGGCCAGACATATAGGTAACTTATAAGTGACCTGGTGCACTGTAAAGGACTGTGAAATGGTGCATGCACCATTTCACACAGGCTGCAATGGCAGTCCTGTAGAAACATTTTCATGGGCTCCCTATGGGTGGCAAAAGGCATGCTGCAGCCCATAGGGATCCCCTGGAATGCCAATGCCCTGAGTACCATATCCAATTTGGGATGAAATACTGTCTTACCAGTATGAAGTGACAAATTTGGGAAAAGCAAGAGCATAAGCACTGGGGTCCTGGATAACAGGATCTCAGTGACACAGTCAAGCATACTGACAAACAGTCAAACATACTGACAAACAGGCCAAAAACCATAAGCACTGGAGTCCTGGCTAGCAGGATCCCTGTGACAAAGTCAAACACACTGACAAACAGGCCAAAAATGGAGGTAACCATGCTAGAAAGAGGCTACTTTCTCTAGTATATTGACCTTACTTATTTATTTTCACTCACTGAATAATTTTTCTCATTGTAACCTTGTTTCCCTATCTTGTGAGTGAAGGGCACTGAGGGATTGTTTGCAGACGGGCGATAGGAACTGCTGAAAAAATGGGAGGGGTTAGTCCTAGGAACTTAATTGGTTAGAAAGTGGCCAGGAGTCACTCCCACCCACTGACTTTGGTCAACCATGAATGTATCACTCCATGGTACTCTCCTCAGTATAATAGTTACTAGACCTGCTTAAGGTCATAAGAGAACTGCACCTGCTTTCTCTGACCTAAGAGGAGCCCTGAAGGACTGGAGCTGCTCCCTTTTGTACCTAGGACAATGAAGCATACTCCAAGAGTAGGCTGACCTCCTATGAGGCTACATGGGAACACCAAGTTGAAAAAGGCCTTTTCTCTGAAGTACCCATCTGATCAGTGCCACTGAACTTGGACTAAACTTTGCTGTTGGCCTCTGCTTGACCCCCAGAGAGACTCTAAGATCCTTTCTGCACATTTCTGTGGACTTTAGAAGGGTACTTCTGTGGTTGTTAGTCTTAAACCGTTTTCTCGAGAGTTTCAGTGTGACATGTTGGAAAAAGTTCCCTACTGCTCCCACCATCTCCAAAAAAATGACTAAGTTCCATTTTGTCGGAAATATTCATTGCTCCACTGTGCCAGCAGGACCAACCTGCCGCAGGTATCTGGCAGTTGGGGCACAACGTTTCAGTCGAGTTCCATAGAGTTCCATGGTGCTCCGTGAAGCATAAAAAGACCTCATGGAAGGGTCACTTAGCAAAGTTCCATATAACTCTTGCAAAAGTCCTGCAAGATCATATGAGGACTCACAGCAAGCTTAACCTGTAGAAGCTTGTCAATGACTCTTGCAAAATTCTTACAGGATTGTAGCAAAATCTCAAACTCACCCAATAGAAAAAGGTAAACTATTTAACCGGTGAATGTGCTCCACACAAACAATAGTGGGTCACAACCTAACCTACTTTTCTAATGCTCTAAAATCTACCAGTGATGTTTACTTTTGCCTTCCTCCTTCTCTTCTCATGTAACTCCATATTGCTCCTGAAGCTTATTCATTCTACTAAGCACTCCTCTTGTGACTGACATCTCCATATTGCATCATGGTTCCCCTCTGGATTTTGAGGCACAGCTTCATTCACTGGGCTAGAAAATATGTCATTAATTGTGGTATGGACAACAATCCTGGATTTCCAAATTTGGAAATTCCTTGGATTGGCCATAGAGTTATGAAATTGCATTAGTTGTTACCACTGATAACAATGAATCCCATTTCATACCTCTATTGCCAATGTTGGTGTTTTGTATTGTGAGCACCAGGATCTGATGATAGTGCACTGTGGTGGCAATGGCCTAGGCACATTCACAGGGGTTTCTCTTGAAATCCAAATGAAGAAGACCTTTTCACAACTGATGTATCTTTTTCCTCCCACAGTCTTTGTATATTTTAATATATTTTAAAGGCAAAAATGGAAAAGGTGAAAAAAGAGTTTTGTCCTGTGATTGTGAAGTCCTAGAAGCATGTTAATAAAACAATGGGCCTGATTCTGACCCTGGCGGCCGGTGACCGCCAGGGTCACCGGCCACGGGAGCACCGCCGACAGGCTGGCGGTGCTCCGAAGGGCATTCTGACCGCGGCGGTTCAACCGCGGTCATAAAGGGTAAACCGGCGGTCACCCGCCGGTTTACCGCTGCCCTTCTGAATCCTCCATGGCGGCGGAGCGCGCTCCGCCGCCATGGGGATTCAGACACCCCCTACCGCCATCCTGTTCATGGCGGGAAACCCGCCATGACCAGGATGGCGGTAGGGGGTGCCGCGGGGCCCCTGGGGGCCCCTGCAGTGCCCATGCCAATGGCATGGGCACTGCAGGGGCCCCCATAAGAGGGCCCCGCAAAGTATTTCAGTGTCTGCTATGCAGACACTGAAATACGCGACGGGTGCCACTGCACCCGTCGCACCTTCCCACTACGCCGGCTCAATTCTGAGCCGGCGTCCTCGTGGGAAGGTTGATTTGCCCTGGGCTGGCGGGCGTCCTTTTGGCGACCGCCCACCAGCCCAGGGCAAATCTCAGAATCACCGCAGCGGTCTTTCGACCGCGGTGCGGTGTTCTGACGGGGTTACTTTGACGGGCGGCCTTAGCTGATAAGAGCACGTAGATTTTGTGTTTACCTCGCAATCCAGTCTGAGAGCGAGGGAGCTCGGGAGAATTGGCCACTCTCCAAGTTTCTTCGGTTCTCACACTGAGTTTGCTTTTAAGGATGACTCTGGGCTACAGCAGAGGTCGATTGAATCTGCTTGACTTCAGACAGGAATGTAGACGTCAGTTGCCTGTCTCCCATTTGGGTAGAAAATCTCTTTCTAGCAGTTGACCGGAGTCATCAACTTGCAGAACCCAGAAAGATGAAGCTGAGCTATAGGCCCTACGGTGATGAATTTTGACTTTTATGCTTTGCTTTGAAGTTATGCTATAATATAATCACTTATATTTGCTGTGTACATTGCAACTGAGAAGTACTTTGATATATTTTGCTTTCATTGCTGCGCCTACTTTTGAACGTGTGCTTCCAATCTATTAATTTTCGTCTCTCAAGAACCTTGCGGTGAAGTCATAATAACAATAAATGTCTTCTTTAATCTCAGAAGTGCATTCCAGAGAGGTTCTGTAAGCTCGGTTATGAGATAAGAGCAGGAAAGCAGAACAGACAGGGTACGTCACTGACATCTATCCCCTTGGCAACAACTGTTTATAGTAGGGTGTGGAGGGACAGGTCTCTCCATTGATATCTCATCTCAAGGTGACCAGTGAACATAGTAGGGTTTAAAGAGAGACTGCCTATCCACTGACACCGTTCCCCAGTGTGAGCAGTGTGCATAATAGGGTGTGGGGAGAGTCTGGCCTCACAGCTGAACCCTCTCTATTGCATAACAAGTATGAGGAGGTACAGGCCTCTTAGCTAGGGCAATAATGATGTATATTAGGCTGTGGGAAGGGATTTGCCTGTCCATTGACACCTCTGCCCAGGATGACAGACATTCACAGTATGGTGTAGGGAAAGATTGTCCTTTTCGCTATGACCTATCTCAAGGATAACAAGGATGTGCAGTAAAGTGTGGGGAAATAGTGGCCTCTCTGCTGAGACTGCTCCATAAAGCAGCAGCAATGCTCAGTAGTGTATGTGGAAGGCGAGTGGCCTGTCCGCTAATACATCTCCCCAGGGAGAGAGGCGTCTGTAGTAGGCTGTGGGGAAAAACTGACCTTGCTGCTCATACCTCTTCCATGGACAGGTATGCAGAATAGGCTGTGGGGAGGAACTGGCATTTCTGCTGACACTTCTGTCTTGGATGATAGGTGTGATTAGTAGAATGTGGGGAGAGACTGGCTCATCTCCTGTGAAGTGTCTCTTGGATTGTGGGTGTGCAAATTAATGTGTGAGAAGGGACTTACTCTTCTGCTCACAGGTCTCCCCTCTCCCCACGGTGACAGATGTACAAGTAGGGTGTGTTGTATAGCCATTTTATTGATACCTCTGGGCATGTTATTTAGCAACTAGACCTGCACTTGTGCCCTCTAGTCCAGTTATATTTTATTCTGCTTCACTTTTAGTATTTCAGAATAGGCTACATTTGTGGTGTTGTTTTATTTTCTTAATCTAGTTGTTCGTTCGCCCAGGAAAGCATTGTGTTTCTTAACAAGACATTCTTTTCCATCTGTGATTTCCTCAAGGCTGCAGCAAGATAGGGTTGCTGGCACAAGTAGTGCACTGTGCCTCCAATGTTCATAGAAACACACACACCCTTATGTGTGGACATTTTCTCAGAACATCAGCTGTTTTATTATAAAAACACTTCACTGTCCCATGCATGCAAGAGAGGGACATTCTATCCAGATGACCACAACCGCATGCTGATTTACTTTGCTACAGCTGCTTGCTGAGACTATTGGTTCCCTGGTCTACATGGGGATGGTATCTCTATAGACAACAGGCTTCCTTGCTCAGGTATGGGGGATGATTTTTTCCCAGGGTGGAATCCTGAATGGTGGGTAAAAGCATATTATGCTGTGCTCTAAAATAGCTTAGGTAGGAACGGCATATATTATGCATAGTGACAGTATAATGGGATTTTTCCTGTATTTCACTTTTCTTGTCACTTTTCTTGTCACCATTTTGCTTCTATTATGTTTCATCATTCTAATGATCACCTTTCTATCTAAGACACAGTTGTTTCAATAAATCTTATTGAACCATTTTCTGCCTCTGTTTGTCTTTGCATGTGTGGGACTAGTGTAACCAAGAAAAAAGGATGAGATCTGATACACCACCATTTCCCTGTGAAGCCATCTTCTCATGTGCCCAGTTGCCACAAATCATCCCTGCTCTTGGTCAGAGATAAGGTGCTTTTAGCTGGCCAGAAACAGATTCGGCTGACAGTTGTCACATGATGTGTAATTGCACTCAGGTCCCCACAATTAGATAAGGCTGCTACCTGAGCCTACAAGCCTCATGAGGATAATGAGAGACCATGCGACAGAGGAAATGACCTCCATGCTGAGAAGTTTGTCTTGTGTGATGAATTTGCATAGTTGAATGTAGGGAAAGACTAACCTTTAAATGAGACCTCTCTCCATGAACAGAGGGCTGCCTAGTAATATGTGGGGAGAGAGTTGCTTCTCTACTGAGATCTCTCCTCAAAGTGATGAGTGTGCATAGGAGAGTGTAGAATAGCTTCCATATTAGGACATAGGTAATGGCTGACCTTTCTACTAATGCCTTTCCCCGGGACAATGGGTGTCATTGTAGGATGTAATAATACAGTGTCCTCTTTGATAAGACATCCACCCATGGTAATTGATATACATAGAACATAGCTTCCCCCTCAGAATGACTCCTCCCTCATACTATATACAGTAAGGTAAGGCAGAAACTGCCCTCTCTCTCCAGAGTAAGAGGTGTGTGTAATAGAGATAAGGAGAGGTTGTCCTCTTCCTTCACACTTCTGTACAGGTTGATGTGCATGTGAAGTACATTGTGTCAAACAGCTCTAAATGGAGTGATGTATATGTAAAGTACATTATGTCAAACAACTCCCTCTTTGCTGACATATCTCCCCAATCTCATATCCATAAGTAGTAGAGTGTGAAAAGACACACAACTGTTCTCTAACACCGCTAGGCTGGGCAATGGGTATACATAGTAGGGTGTGCAAAGGTACAACTCTCCACTCCAGTCCTTTCTCCAGGATGATGACCATGCACGTTAGGGTGGGGGCAAAGGATATGTTCTCTACTTCAACCTGTCTCCAGAGCAACATAGATAGGGACTGGCATCTCAGCTGAGACTTCTCATCCAAGTGATGTCCATTGATACTAGGGTGTAAGTAGAAATTAGTAGTACAGTATGGGGACAAATTGCCTCTCTGCCAAGACATCTGACTTGTATGAGACCTCTCCATACTTCAGTGTGGACAAGGACTGATGTCTCTACTGAGACCTCACTCTTGCTTGACAAATCAGTATTGTAGGGTATTCAAATAATTGTCACCATTCCTACAATGTAACAATAATGAAATATAAAATAATTAGTAAGAAAATAAACGTACTAGTAATTTCAAACTTTTTTATTACAATACATTACAATAACTATATCAACAACCAATATCAACAGTTCTAAAACAAACAATATAACCAACTTCAGTCTTTTAAAATATATTTTCTAAGTCTGATCAGCAAACACAGACTTTATTAGGTCACAAACAAAATTATATCTATCTAGTTTGTAACTTTGGAATAAAGAATTCAGCAGAGTGAAATAGAAGCAGTACAGCACAACCACTACTGGTATGCAGACACTTTGAAGATCTACGCATCCAAAGAGATTTGCCAGTGCTCAGATGGCTTCCTGTTCTGAAATAGTATAAACTTTAGAATGTTCTTCACCTTTACTACCTGCTCATATACTATTTCCTAAAGTACTGTCCAGACAGGCTGCCACCAATCAAAACCTTTTTTTTTTTTAAACTGTATTTTGTTCTCCTTTAGGAAGCAAATTATTTGCTCTCATGAAGCAATTGCACCTTCCAGAATAAGCTTCAGATGAACTGAAATACTCCTCCAATACTGATCAAGAAATGCTAACAGTGAGTCATCATTATATTGCCATTCTTCATCCACAATAACATATTTATATCTAGTGTACCACTAACTTATTTCTTCTAAAAAAGTTCACAGGCTCACCCAGTGCATCATTTTTTTTCAGGCAAAGTGGAGCGTGGCTTCAAATGTATGGGTAAGGTACCTATAAACAATTTGTGATATATGAATACAACACAACTAACCAGTAGCTTGATAATTAACACCTGCAATCTTTAAATTAACTGGTCTAAGAAGGTCATCAAGTTCCTCCTAAACATACGGTACACAGATCAAAGTGATGCACATACACTGCATAACATACCGTTTAACTATTGATACCTATGTACAAGGAAAAAGCTGCTTCCATAAAGCTTATGGAATAAGATATTCCACTTGACACACTTTTGCTGACAGAGAGCAGGATGTTTCACTACAGGAACCAGAATCGCTACACTGAAACCTCTGATAAGGGTAAAATATGTGCATACTAGGGTTCAGGGAAACACTAACCTTGCATTAACACACTCCAGATTCTTTGTTTTATAGTTTGAGAAACACTGCCTCCTTTACTTACAACTGTATACAAGACAGAAAGGAGGAACACTCATTTTTTACAGAAGATGCAGTCCCTACTGACATCCTATTGTCTACTCAGTAAACATGGTGTAGAATACGTTTATAAACAGTAGCCTAACTCCTGACACTTCTCAACCAAGTAAAGGGCCTATGTGCAACATTCAGAGAAAAAGTAGGCCCTCTACATTATTTTCAATTTTTTATTACTAATTGTCCTACTCTTCACAATTGAAATTTGACACATCGCCAACCCCTGAAAAATCACACAATGTTAAAATATTTTTTTTTTAAACAACATAATTAAACTCTGGATTCACACATCATACTTTAAACAAACTCTCATTTGAATTACCTGAAGTTGGAGCTGTTTCTTAAAGGCAGCTAAAGACACCAGTCACTTTTAATTCCAAATAAAGTTATCTCTGCTGAGGACAAGTCAAACAGCCTTCCTTCTCCTCCACACCACCTAGAACAATCTCAGCTATGTATGGTTATGTGTTTCTTCAACCATACAGTGACAATGTTAATTATTGGTTGACCTTAATTTATTCTGGTACTTTCTTTCTACTTCTCCCCATACCATCTCACAAGACTCTTGCAGGATCTTATAACACCATGATAAAGGCTGACTCAGTAAGTTTCCATGTGGGTCTTTTGAGACTTGCATGAGATTGCATGAGTCTCATGCGGCAAGATTCTCTTCCTGAATCTTTGAAAGTACTCTTGCGAGACTTTCGCATGGTTGCAACCGAATTTCAAGCTCATTGAATACCATACTCCTTTATAAAACTAACACTCTTTAACCAATACTTTTTTCATACAATACCTCCCCTTATATTGGGATATTGATACTCACAGGACACTCGCAAGAGTGGGTGTGCCAAACAGCTGCTTCCACGCATATATTTTTCAAACTCCTAGGAGAATAACAAACCTCATATATAAAAAAAAAAGGCAGTAAACTGAAGAGACTGAATTTATCACTCAGGCTACTAGAGTAAAGAGAGAGAGTGGCCTTTTGCATGAGCCCTCTCTATTGGATGATGGATTTGCATAGTAGGGTGTGAGGAGAGACTACCCTCTCTGCGGAGACCTCTTTCTCAGATGACAGTGGTGTGTAGCAGGGTATGTAGAGAGACTGACGTCTTCACTGAGATCTCTCTCCTGGTGTGCATTGTCATGTATGGAGAGATCCTTGCCTCTCAAATGAAATGTGTCTGTTGGGAGATGGGTATGTGTGGTTGAGTGTGGGGAGAAACAAGCTGCTTTCCCGAGACTGCACTCTTGGGTGACAGATGTGCATATTGGGGTATGGGAAGAAACTGGTCTCTCCACAGAGATGTCTCTCTTGGATGATGAATATGTGCAGTAGGGTATGGAGGCAGATTGGTCTCTTCAATGAGATCTCTCTCTTGGATGACAGCTTTGCATAGTAGGATGTTGCGAGGGACTTGTCTCTCCTCTGAGATATCTCTTTTGGATGATAAGTGTGCATAATACAGTGTAGGGAGGGACTGGCCTCTACACTCACACCCCAGCATAGTAGGGGTACAGAGGAATTGAGCTCTCCACTGAGACCTCTCTCAGATGGCAGTTCTGCAGAGTAGGAAGTGAGAATAGACTGCCCTGTTCTACATTGAGACACCTTTCTTGGATGACTGGAATGCATAGTAGGGTGTGAGGAGAGACTGGCCTCTCCACTGACGGTTATGTCTAAGATGACAGGTGTGCATAGTAGTGTGTGAGGAGGACTGGGGGATGTCCATACTATGGTGTGTGAAGGGTCTGGAGTCTCCAGTGAGACCCCTGTCTCATATCACAGGTGTGCATAGTAGAGTATGTGGAGAGACTCAGTGTAGGAGACTGGCCTGGTGTGTAGTGGGTACCTATGGTACTTACACCTTTTACCAGGTCCAGTTATTTCTTATTAGTGTAGTGTAGGCAGTGTCTGAAAGCCAGGCTCTCTATAGGTAGCTGTGGATGAGCAGCCAAGGCTTATCTAGGAGACAAGCAAGCTCATGCAATACCACTATAGTCACACAGTAATAATACACATGAAAGTTAATACTCAGTATTACAAAAATAAAGGTACGAAGAGGGGTAGGGTGCATCCCCCAACCAGTGCTTGAAAAGCAGGTACCCCTATGTTTTCACACCCACAGCCAAACTGGTCCGGTTCTAATTAGCCAAGTTGTAAAGCCTCCATTCTTTGGCCCATCAGCCAGGACTGAAGTGCCTTTTAGTCCAAACAGCAATAGTGCCTCCAGCAGCCCCCAGTTAAATGGGGGCCCCCATTTTGGTTCCAAAACAAACCTGTCCACCTGTGTAGGGAGCCAGGCTTCTCATGTGCCAGGGATGGTGAAGAACATGTGACACTCACAGCCCATGCATGAGTTCCATTGGGAGCACTGCATTATGTTGAGTCAATAGAGGGGGTACACCAGAACATCCTGCCTTCCCAGTCTGTTCCCATAATCCAGACAAGCTCCAACGAGTCCCCGGCTTTGATCCAGACTCTCCATACAGCAATGTCTTTGCAGCCAGGAATCGTATGCCCAAAAAGGAGATGGTCCAAGGAAAAGGGAGGAGCCGGGTAAGGGAGTCCAAAACACCCACCACAGCCTTGAACAGAGTAGAATGCAGAAATATGATCAGCCTTGCGGAAGGCCTAGCAATCAGGCAACACACAAAGCGTCACACACCATTTGAAATGATGAAGAATACCAATCTCAAGCTACACAAATCAAAGACACAAGGGCCATGGAACGACTCTCCGACCCCCCACTGGTACACAACGGTAAAGATCAGAGGTCTAGAGGAAAGCCCAAAAAAACAAAAATGCAACCCAAAGCTATTCCAAAGGAAGCCTATAGAAAAGGACCTATTTAAGACACCTGGTTCCACTTGAGACGGCCACGCTGCACACCACATGCTGGGACCAGAGTAGCACACAAGTGACCTCACGGCATATTATGATTGCCGACCAGTGCTCAGAGCAACATGCCCTCTCTTCTACATTACACACACACGTGTAGGATAGAAAAACCGCCCACACTGATGACACCTCCTTGCACACACAAGAGGACTTGAGGACTGGCATCACAAACGGGGCACCAGCTAAAAGTAAAAATTACCCTCATGTACTTGAGCCACCCTGTAAAGTATACCATGAAAACGTGCAAGCACAGAGAGTGGGGGGACTCAATGATGCATAAAAATGAAAAACAATAATCAAATTTTTTTCAGACTGGGTATTTTGAGTGGGGCCAACATTCGGTGCCTTACAAAGTCACGGAAATTCAGGAATGAATAATTGGTTACATTCAATGGTGTAATGTTCTTTGTTTCATAATATCCAAGGGTAGCTCTTGCCCAACAGGTCTGCAGTTGAGCCTTTAAGTGCACAACCTCTACAGCAGACCATCGCCTTCTCAGCAGCAGCAGCTGTACCCCTAGCAGAATCACAACCACAAAGAAACTTCCAATCCAACAGGACCTAGAGCCACAGACCACCACAAAGACTTCCGCATCCATACCCCGAATAGGATCCTCAACCACACCTTGCCCCTAAAACCGTTGAACTGTTTGCCTGAAGCATAAAAAACCCTACAATGTTTTATAAGGTATGTGTTTTTATGCATTTATACATCCTCTGTCTACTAGGGATGCATTCATGCAATTCGCAAGAAAAGTCTGGTCTAGTGGCGTCAACTCAAAGAATGTCTCCCTAGTTGTGTAGGGATTTCATTCATGTCACCTTTAAGTGTACCGCACCCAACTTTAGCATCCCACACGCACTACACAGTGCTCTTTTGCACAACACATGGTATCAGCAAATGACTGCGGTGGGCTCTAAGAGATCAGCCAGGTCATGCTATGTCTTAGAAATGAGGTCATTGGTTGGCAGTCAGGTTACCTCCTGTCCAAGCAAGGACCCTAACTCTAGTCAGGGTAAGCCACACACAATCTAAATTATCCTGTGCCCACCCTCTGGTAGCTTGGCACTGAGCAGTCAGGCTTAACTTAGAAGGCAATGTGTAAAGTATTTGTGCAATAAATCATACAATAACACCATATGGCACCACCGAAATACATCACACAGTGTTCAGAATAAATATATAATAGTCATCTGATAAGATGCAGGTCAAAACGATAAAATGAAATAGGTACAGGTTCAGATATCACTGTAAAAGTGATATAAAGGGGGTTATTACAACCCTGGCGGACGGTGTTAAAGCGGTGGTAAGACCGGTGGTAACAGGCCGGCGGTAAAAAAATTGGAATTACGACCGTGGCGGAAACCGGCAACAAAGGCAGCCACTTTAACACTCCGACCGCCACGGCGGTACAAACAAACAGCTTGGCGGTCACCGCCAACAGACAGGCGGAGGACAAAGTACCGCCCACGGTATCACAACCTACCAATCCACCACTTTTCCAGGGCAGATTCACCGCAGACAAAATCACGGCGGAAACAGGACTTCGAAGGGAAAACGCTCACCTCTACACACCCCACGAGGAACCAGGACGCCATGGAACCAGAGCTGCAGATCCTGCCAGCCCTTATCTTCTTGCTCCTCTACCAGGAGGACGAACGCCAGCGGCGAAGACCACAGTGAGTACTACACCTACAACACAGGGGAGGGGGGAGGGAAAAAAACAGGGACACACACACGCAACACCCCCACCCTCACCCATGACAACACACACACTAATACATCATGATACATTATAGTTACACCCCTCAACCCCCCCCAGAAGAATGCAAAGACCAAAGAAAATGAGTGTAACCATTGTAATATATTAAAATCAAGTACGCAAAAATATATATATACACTATAAACAAAATATACACCAAGAATAGTAGTCCAGGTAGTACTCCATTGAAGTCCGTGGAACACTGGGCCCACACGGTATGGGCAAGGCCCACACAAGATCCCCGACCATGACGGAGAAAACACTGCAGGGGCATCAAATAGCAATAAAACAGGCACCTCAGGAGGAGGGAAAGGGGGGGCACCTCAGCCAGTTGAGTGCACAACGCCAAATCCACAAGGGGCCACATGCCCACTGTTCAATCCTGGGGAATGCAAAGCCACAGTCTCTCAAGTCTCTACAGTGGGTGGGTTGCCCACTGTTCAATCCTGGGGAGTGCAAAGCCACAGTCTCTCAAGTCTCTACAGTGGGTGGTTTGCCCACTGTTCAATCCTGGGGAGTGCAAAGCCACAGTCTCTCAAGTCTCTACAGTGGGTGGTTTGCCCACTGTTCACTCCTGGGGAGTGCAAAGCCACAGTCTCTCAAGTCACTACAATGGGTGGTTTGCCCACTGTTCAATCCTGGGGAGTGCAAAGCCACAGTCTCTCAAGTCTCTACAGTGGGTGGTTTGCCCACTGCTGCATCCTGGGGAGTGCAAAGCCACAGTCTCTCAAGTGGATGGATCTCTCCACTGGTTCTGGAGGGGACATGGTGCCCAGAGTGCTTCATCCTGCCAAGGACTGATGTAGTGGATGGATCTCTCCACTGGTTCTGGAGGGGGCTTGGTGCCCAGAGTGCGTCATCCTGCCAAGGACTGAGGTAGTGGATGGATCTCTCCACTGTTTCTGTAGGGGGCATTGTGCCCAGAGTGCTTCATCCTGCCAAGGACTGAGGTAGTGGATGGATCTCTCCACTGGTTCTGGAGGGGGCTTGTTGCCAAGAGTGCCTCATCCTGCTCGTGACGGACTCAGTAGCAGCAGTGCCCTTGGCGCTCATGGGCCAGCGGTGCATGTGGTGGCGGTGCCCTGTTCAGCGGTGCTTGTGGCGGCGGTGCCCTGTTCAGCGGTGCTTGTGGCGGCGGTGCCCTGTTCAGCGGTGCTTGTAGCAGCGGTGTCCTTTGCAGTGACTCAGCTGCTGGCGGTCCTGTCTGGCCCAGCGGGGCTGGTGCTGGCGGTCCTGTCTGGCCCACCGGCGCTGGTGCTGGCGGTTCTGTCTGGCCCAGGGGGGCTGGTGCTGGCAGTCCTCTCTGGCCCAGCGGGGCTGGAGCTGGTGGTCCTGTCTGGCCCAGCGGGGCTGGGGCTGGGGCTGGCGGTGGCCTCTTGGGCAGCAGGGCAGCAGGGCAGGTGCTGGCGGTGACCTCTTGGGCAGCGGGGATGATGGTGGTGGGCTCCTGGGCAGCGGGGATGATGGCGGTCTTCTCCACCATGCTGCTCTTCCCAGACCTGCTGACTTTCTTGTGGCCCTTCCCCACCTTGGAAGGTTTTGCAGCTGACTCCACACTCCCACCTGTACCCCTGGGAGCGGCTTTGGTGGCTGGAGTCTTCCCCCTCTCCCGCCGGGCACTGGCCAACTTTTGATGCTTCACAGGTGAAGGACTGTCTGTGCTGTGGCTCCATGCCACACTGGCTGCCCTGGTGGCCGGTGTACTCCAGATTCCGGTGACTACAGGCACCACTGGTCCCGGAGATGTTGTGGCTGAGGTGCTAGGTTGGGACCTGGAGAGTCGGACCCTAGGAGACGGACAGGGTGGAGGAGGTGTGGGAAAGAGGTCAAGGTTGGAGAGGAAAAGTTTTTTGGAAACACTGGGACGGGTAGCTGGAGGGGGTTTGGGAGTGGAGGAAGAGGTTGTGGTTGTAGGAGGTGTTCGTTTGGTGATTTTGGGTGAAGGTGCATGCGCTGGAGGCTGTCGTGTGGTGGATGGCTGTTGGGTGGGTGTGTGCCTGCGTTTGTGTATCTTGGGAGGTGGCGTCACAGACACACTGGGAGAGGACACAGGGGAAGTGTGAATGGCAGTGGGGGTGGTGACTGCATGTGAGCGGGGTGTGGTGGTGTGTGTGCTGTTGATGGCAGTAGTGGCTCTAGATGTAGTGCATGCAGGTGTGAGTGGAGACGAGACTGGGAGGGAGGAGGGAGACGAGGAGGAGGGGGACACAGTGGAGGCAGTGGATGTTAGTGTGTCTGCATGTGTGTGATGCTTGCGTGAGTGCCTGTGGGATGTGTGGTGCTTATGTTTGCCTGAGCTTCCCTTGTGTGTTGACGTGTGTGCATGCTGGTCTGAAGGTGTGCTTGGGATAGGCTGAGGTAGAGGGGATTGGGTCTGGGTGAAGTTGGAGGGGGGAGGCTAGAGACTGGGACAATGGCTCACATCAATGCTGAGGCCAGAGTCTGAAAAGCTCGCTGAAGGGCCGCCTGACCAGAATGAATGCTCTCCAGGAATGCATTTGTTTGTTGCAACTGCCTTTCTACACCCTGGATGGCATTCAAAATGGTAGACTGCCCAACAGTGAGGGACCTGAGCATGTCAATGGCCGCCTCACTGAGGGCAGCAGGGATGACTGGGGCAGGGCCTGAGGTGCCTGGGGCAAAGGTGATGCCCACACTCCTGGGTGAGCGGGCACAGGGCCAAGGCTGAGGGGCTGCTGGGAGGGAGGTGCTGGTAGGGGGTGGCATCTGTACCTGTAGATGCGGGGGGCACAGATGTTGCCACCACCACAAGGGAGCTCCCATCAGAGGACGAGTCCGTGTCACTGGTGTCCGCTCCTGTCCCCTCCGTTGAGCTCCCCTCGCCCTCGGTGAACTCCGAGTCTGTTGTCTCGCCCTCCAGGGCCATGTGGGATGCAGCTCCCTCCTGCTCTGTTGCCACTGCTCCTCCGCCTGATGATGCTAATGCACACAAGAACAGGGAGACCACAAAAAGGGGGGGACGACAGAAGAAAGACATGTTGAGTGCATGCTTTACCGCTACCATTGGCGTACACAACAGACACAGAAGTCCACTGCGCTACGCCGCGCATTTGGCCTCCACTGTTCAATCCCTGGCACATGGCCTACAAGGCTATGGATGACATCTGCGCACATGGATGACACAGGAACCTGACTAGGTGTACTTGGCACTGTACACAGGTGGGGTGGGGTGCCACAGACTCTGCCAGAACAAGGAGCCTTGCCTTCTACACTCGCCCTGGCCTAGGGAAAAACACAGCCCACCTCCCCCACCCAGACACCTCCAATGTGCGCAAAATCAGCAGAATGAGAGTGTACTCACTCCCTTGTGGCTGCTGTGATGCCCCCAAGTGCCCATCCAACTCCGGGTACACCACCGCCAGGATCCTGAACATGAGGGGGGTCATTGTGCAACGGGCACCCCTCCCACGTTGGGAGGCCATCCCCAGCTGGGCCTCTGCCGTCTTCTTGTTCCAGCGGCAAATGTCCTCCCATCTTTTCCGGTAGTGGTTGCTCTGTCTGTGGTAGACCCCCAGGGTCCGGACGTCCTTGGCGATGGCACGTCAAATATCTCTTTTCTGGTGGGCGCTGACCTACATGAACTGTACAGGGGGAAAAGAAAAGTTATTACCAAATGCACCGTCACAGTCATTGGCCCCCATCCCTACCCTTGCCATGATGCACATGCACTCACCGTCGTTTCATGCACGCCTCAATCTCCCCCCCATCTTTCATCCACCCCACTCCACACAGGCATAGCCCATACAGCATGCTCCCAGTGTATTTACCTGTTTGTCTGGAGGACCGTAGAGTAGCGTGTACTGGGGGAGGACCCCATCCACGAGTTTCTCCAACTCCTACGTTGTGAAGGCAGGGGCCCTTTCCCCAGTAGCACGAGTGTAGGAGGCTGGCCTGGTTTGTAGTGGTACCAAAGGGTACTTACACTCTGCACCAGGTCCAGTTATCCCTTATTAGTGTAGAAGAGGTGTCTAGAAGCTCAGGCTGATAGAAAAGGGTAGCTTAGCAGAGCAGCTTAGGCTGAACTAGGAGACGTGTGAAGCTCCTACTATACCACTGGTGTCATATGCACAATATCATAAGAAAACACAATACACAGATATACTAAAAATAAAGGTACTTTATTTTTATGACAATATGCCAAAAGTATCTCAGTGAGTACCCTCAGTATGAGGATAGCAAATATACACAAGATATATGTACACAATACCAAAAATATGCAGTAATAGCAATAGAAAGCAATGCAAGCAATGTACAGTCACAATAGATTGCAATGAGAGCACATAGGTATAGGGGCAACACAAACCATATACTCCAAAAGTGGAATGCGAATAACGTATGGACCCCAAACCTATGTGAGCTTGTAGAGGGTTGCTGGGACTGTAAGAAAACAGTGATGGTTAGAAAAATAGCCCACCCCAAGACCCTGAAAAGTAGGTGTAAAGTGCACCTAAGTTCCCCAGAGAGCACAGAGGTCGTGATAGGGGAATTCTGCAAGGAAGACCAACACCAGCAATGCAACAACAATGGATTTCCAGACGAGAGTACATGTGGAACAAGGGGACCAAGTCACACTCAAGTCATGAGTGGGCAGATGCTCAAGAAATGCCAGCTGAGGGTGCAAAGAAGCTGCCACCAGATGGTAGAAGCTGTGGATTCTGCAAGAACGAAGAGGACTAGGAACTTCCCCTTTGGAGGATGGATGTCCCACGTCATGAAGAAGCTTGCAGAGGTATTTCCATGCAGAAAGACCGCAAACAAGCCTTGCTAGCTACAAGGGTTGCGGTTAGGGTTTTTGGATGCTGCTGTGGCCCAGGAGGGACCAGGATGTCGCCAATTGCGTGAGGAGACAGAGGGGGCGCCCAGCAAGACAAGGAGCCCACTCAGAAGCAAGCAGCACCCGCCGTAGTGCCGGAACAGGCACTACAAAGAAGAGTGAACCGGAGATCACCAGAAGTCACAAAGGAAGGTCCCACGATGCCGGAGGACAACTCAGGAGGTTGTGCACTGCAGGTGAGAGTGTCGGGACCCAGGCTTGGCTGTGCACAAAGGAAATCCTGGAAGAGTGCACAGGAGCCGGAGCCGCTGCAAATCATGCGGTACCCAGCAATGCAGTCTGGCATGGGGAGGCAAGGACTTACCTCCACCAAACTTGGACTGAAGAGTCACTGGACTATGGGAGTCACTTGGACAGAGTTGCTGAGTTCCAGGGACCATGCTCGTCATGCTGAGAGGGGACCCAGAGGACCGGTGATGCAGTCTTTTGGTGCCTGCGGTTGCAGGGGGAAGATTCCATCGACCCACAGGAGATTTCTTTGGAGCTTCTAGTGCAGAGAGGAGGCAGACTACCCCCACAGCATGCACCACCAGGAAAACAGTCGAGAAGGCGGCAGGATCAGCGATACAAGGTTGCATTAGTCGTCTTTGCTACTTTGTTGCGGTTTTGCAGGCTTCCAGCGCTGTCAGTAGTCGATTCCATGGCAGAGGGTGAAGAGAGAGATGCAGAGGAACTCTGATGAGCTCTTGCATTCGTTATCTATAGAATTCCCCAAAGCAGAGACCCTAAATAGCCAGAAAAGGAGGTTTGGCTACTTAGGAAGGAGGATAGGCTAGCAACACAGGTAAGAGCCTATCAGAAGGAGTCTCTGACGTCACCTGCTGGCCCTGGCCACTCAGAGCAGTCCAGTGTGCCAGCAGCACCTCTGTTTCCAAGATGGCAGAGGTCTGGAGCACACTGGAGGAGCTCTGGGCACCTCCCAGGGGAGGTGCAGGTCAGGGGAGTGGTCACTCCCCTTTCCTTTGTCCAGTTTCGCGCCAGAGCAGGGCTGGGGGATCCCTGAACCGGTGTAGACTGGCTTATGCAGAGATGGGCACCATCTGTGCCCATCAAAGCATTTCCAGAGGCTGGGGGAGGCTACTCCTCCCCAGCCCTGACACCTTTTTCCAAAGGGAGAGGGTGTAACACCCTCTCTCTGAGGAAGTCCTTTGTTCTGCCTTCCTGGGCCAAGCCTGGCTGGACCCGAGGAGGGCAGAAACCTGTCTGAGGCAGCAGCAGCAGCTGCAGTGAAACCCCGGGAAAGGTAGTTTGGCAGTACCCAGGTCTGTGCTAGAGACTCGGGGGATTATGGAATTGTCTCCCCAATGCCAGATCTTAGACATGTTACATGGCCATGTTCGGAGTGACACTATACATATGTCGTGACATATGTATAGTGCACGCGTGTAATGGTGTCCCCGCACTCACAAAGTCTGGGGAATTTGCCCTGAACAATGTGGGGGGCACCTTGGCTAGTGCCAGGGTGCCCACACACTAAGTAACTTAGCACCGAACCTTTACCAGGTAAAGGTTAGACATATAGGTGACTTATAAGTTACTTAAGTGCAGTGGTAAATGGCTGTGAAATAACGTGGACGTTATTTCACTCAGGCTGCAGTGGCAGGCCTGTGTAAGAATTGTCAGAGCTCCCTATGGGTGGCAAAAGAAATGCTGCAGCCCATAGGGATCTCCTGGAACCCCAATACCCTGGGTACCTCAGTACCATATACTAGGGAATTATAAGGGTGTTCCAGTATGCCAATGTAAATTGGTGAAATTGGTCACTAGCCTGTTAGTGACAATTTGTAAAGAGAGAGCATAACCACTGAGGTTCTGGTTAGCAGAGCCTCAGTGAGACAGTTAGGCATCACACAGGGAACACATACATATAGGCCACAAACTTATGAGCACTGGGGTCCTGGCTAGCAGGGTCCCAGTGACACATAACAAACCTACTGAAAACATAGTCTTTTCACTATGAGCACTGGGCCCTGGCTAGCAGGATCCCAGTGAGACAGTGAAAACACCCTGACATATACTCAGAAACAGGCCAAAAGTGGGGGTAACAAGGCTAGAAGGAGGCTACTTTCTCACAACGAGCCATTGTCTCTTCCAGACTGAGGTCACAGCAGCACTTGCGGTGTAGGTCCTCTCCTGTCGAAGATCAGGTATCGAGTGATTGAACAGATAGAAAATGGAGTTCACGTCCGCTGCGGTGTGTACCGTCACCGCCGGCGTACATCGTCATTGGCTCCTGGGACCCAATGGGTTCAATGTTAACCAATGCATCATTGTGCCGTGGTCTTCGACTGCCTACCGCAATGGTGTACAACGCCAGAGCAGTTATCTAACATCCCATTGTCCCACTTTACAGGTGGTGTGGACATGTGTGGACCCTCCTGTCCGGTGACGTTGGGTAGGGGTCCGGCAGGGGTATAAAAGGATGTTTATTACATCTGTGTGTGCCATGGTGTGCAATGGCTGGGTGTCCATGTACCCCAGTGCTTGCATTCCTGTGTAAGACCTTGTGTGATGGTGGTTTAGGGGGGTGTATGGGTATGTGCAGTGGGCATGCTTTGGTGATGGGTGTCCATGCTTTGTTGTTGCATGCAGGGCTTGGTGTTGGGATGGGTGGGTTGTGATAGTGGGACATTTGTGAGGAGTAGGAGTGATGGGGGTGAGGATGGGGGTATGCGTTTGGCATGCAGGTAGGGTGGGGGATGTAATAGTTAAGATTTGACTTACCAGAGTCCATTCCTCCATCTAGTCCTGCGAGGCCATCAGGATGCAGAATCACCAAGACCTGCTCCTCCCATGTTGTTAGTTGTGGGGGAGGAGGTGGGGTCCGCCGCCAGTCTGCTGAACCGCAAGGTGGTTTCTTGAGACCACGGAACGCACCTTTCCCCGTAGGTCGTTCCACCTGTTCCTGATGTCATCCTGATTTCTTGGGTGCTGTCCCACTGCGTTGACCCTGTCCACTATTCTGCGCCATAGCTCCATTTTCCTAGCTATGGAGGTGTGCTGCACCTGTGATACGAATAGCTGTGGCTCTACCTGGACGAGTTCCTCCACCATGACCCTCAGCTCCTCCTCAGAGAACCTGGGGTGTCTTTGCCGTGCCATGGGGTGGTGTGGGTGATGTGTGGGGTGGTGTGTGTAGTGATAAGTGGGGTCATATTTAGTGGTGTGTTGTGTGAGGTGCATGGAAGTTCTGTGGGTGATGGTATTGTGTGCCTGTGGATGCTTGGTAGTTGTCTGTGGTGTGTCTCTCTGGCCTTCGTTCGGGATTTTGGTCGTAGGGGTTTGTGGGTGTGTGTTTTATATTGTATTGGGTGTGTGGGTGTGGTGTGTGTATGTGTATCAGGTGTGTGTGTTTCTAATTGTCCAATGTGGCAGTGCTTTGTATATGTGTGTGTATTTTGAGCGCGGCGGTGTGTACCGCCAATGGAATACCGCGGTTGAAAGACCGCTGCGTGGATTTGTGTGTCGTGATAGTGTGGGCGTATTTCTGTTAGCGTGACGGTGGAGGTTTTGTTTTCGCCAGTTTATCCATGACCTTTGGTGTGGCGCACTTGTGTGGGTGTCTGAATTTTGGTGGATTCCGTGCTGTGGGTCATAATAGCTGTGGCGGAATTTCGTGGCCGCGGCGGTGTGTTGGCGGTCTTCTGCACGGCGGTAAGCAGCTTTTACCGTCAATGTTGTAATGAGGGCCAAAGTGTCTTAAATCTTTTAAAAGCAAAGTCTCTTTCAAGCACAAAGTACCTGGTTTGTGTGCAAAATCTTCGCAAAGAACCACAGAGGAAAGGATGCGTGGAAACAAAGGGGTGCGCGTCGATTTCTCTGGCCAAACACGGCGATGCCTCATTTAGTTTTCATGCAAGCATGGCTGTGCGTCAATTTCTGGCACTCGGTCGGTGATCCTCTTCGGGTTGTGTGTTTTTCTGACCCCCCGGGGATGATGCGTGGATTTCCTGCCCTGGCAGGACGAAGTCATAGGAACTGCGTCGATTTGGTGGGTGTTGTGTCGAATTTTCTGTCGCACAGCAGGCACTGTGTCGATTCCTCTGTGGAAGTCGGGCTGTGTCGTTCTGGCTCGGCTGTGTGTCAATCCGGTGGGGCGTTCATCGAATTTCCGTTCCCTACACTTGCGCTGCATTGATCTTCTCCATCCAAAGTCGAGCTGCATCATTCCGGTTCGGCATGCGGTGACATTTTCACCGCAGTGCAGGCTGTGCGTCATTTCTGGCAAGCTGTGCGTCAAATTTCGCCGCACAAGGAGTCCTTCTTGTCTTTGGTCCTGAGACTTCAGGGAACAGGAGGCAAGCTCTATCCAAGCCAGTGAAGAGAACTTCTTCACCACAGCCAGAGAGCAGCAAGGCAGCAGGGCAACAGCAAGGCAGCAGTCCTTCACAGAAAGCAGACAGGTAAGTCCTTTGGGCAGCCAGGCAGGTCTTCTTGGCAGGCGGCAGGTTCTTTTTCAGGTTTCTTCTCCAGGAAGTGCCTGAGTTGGTAGGGGCAGAGGCCCTGTTTAAATACCAAAATGTGCCTTTGAAGTGGGAGAGACTTCAAAGAGTGGCTTAGAAGTGCACAAGATCCCCATTCAGTTCAATCCTGTCTGCCAGGGTCCCAGTAGGGGGTGTGGCAGTCCTTTGTGTGAGGGCAGGCTACTCTACTTTGACAAGCAAGTGTCAGGCCCTCCACCCTCCCAGCCCAGGAAGCCCTGTTCAAAATGCAGATGTATCCTGTGTTTGGGGTTTGTCTGAGTAAATGCACAAGGGAGCTGTCAACTAAACCCAGACAGACGTGGATTGTACTGCAGAGAAAGACTTAAGTGCAGAGAAATGCTCACTTTCTAAAAGTGGTATTTCTAGAATAGTAATAATAAATCCAACCTCACCAGTCAGCAGGATTTTGTATCACCATTCTGGCCATGCTAAATATGACCTTCCTACTCCTTTCAGATCAGCAGGTACCACTCAAACAATATTTGGAGGCAGCCCCAATGTTAGCCTATGAAGGAAGCAGGCCTCACAGCAGTGTAACAATGAATTTAAGAGTTGTACACTACCAGGACATAAAAACTACACAGGTACATGTCCTGCCTTTTGCCTACACAGCACCCTGCCCTATGGATTACCTGGGGCATACCTTAGAGGTGTCTTCTATGTAGAAAAAGGGTAGTTTTAGGCTTGGCAAGTACTTTTAAATGCCAAGTCGAATTGGCAGTGAAACTGCACATGCAGGCCTTGTAACGGCAGGCCTGAGACAAGGTTAAGGGGCTACTTAATTGGGTGGCACAATCAGTGCTGCAGGCCCACTAGTAGCATTTCATCTATAGGCCCTAAGCACAGATAGTGCACTCTACTAGGGACTTTTAAGTAATTAAATAGTCCAATTGGGTATGATCCAATGTTACCATGTTTAAAGGGAGAGAGTATATGCACCTTAGCACTGGTTAGCAATGGTAAAGTGTGCAGAGTTTTTAAAACTAGGAAAAACAGTATCTAAAAAGTGGAGGGAGGCAGGCAAAAAGTTAGGGGTGACCACCCTAAGGCTGTCAGGTCTAACACTATGGCCCTCATTACAACCCTGGCGTTCGCTGATAAAGGGGCGGTAATACCACCAACAGGCCGACGGTAACAAAAATGGAATTATGACCACAGAGGAAACCGCTCAGACAAACAGCCACTTTAACCCCTACGGTGCCTTGGACAAGGTGATCTCGTCCAAGGTACCGGTTCCCGAGTGCCTTGGACGAGATCATCTCGTCCTGCACCCAGGAACTGGGTGAGCGCTAGCGCTCCCCCCATGGGCTCCCCACCCACCCCCCGGTGGTGGATGGAAGGGGGAGCCGCGTGTCGCGCGCTGACAATCACAGAGGGCCTCCTCCATCGCGCTGGAAGCTCAGCTTCCAGCGCGATTGAAAGAGAAATGCAAAGCATTTCTCTTTCGAACACGTGGAGGAGGCCAGAGAGGCTTCAAAGGGAAGGAAAGGAATTTCCTTCCCTTTGAAGTCTCTCTGAGCGTTTCAAAAGCCGGATTGCAAGCAATCTGGCTTTTAAAACGCCCACTAGACACCAGGGATATATTTTTTTGTATTAGAAACTGGAATAAGGGAGTGACCCCTTGGGCAAGGGTGGCTCCTAGGGGGGGCATTTTTTTGGAAGGCCTTTTTTTACAGGTGGGGAGCGACCCCTTAGGCAAGGGTCGCTCCCCTAGGGGGAAAATTATATTTAGGCCATTTCTGCCCCCCCTGGGGGCAGATCGGCCTATTGTTATTAGGCGGATCTGCCCCCAGGGGGGGCAGAAACCTCTAGGCGCCAGGGCAAATTATTTGTTTGTGGTTTTTTTTTTGTTTGTTTGTTTTTTTAGAGATGGGAAGCGACCCATTAGTCAAGGGTCGCTCCCCAGGGGAAGAAATTGTATTTAGACCATTTCTGCCCCCCTTGGGTGCATTTTGGCCGATTTTAGGTCAATCTGCGCCCAAGGGGGGCAGAAACCACTAGCCACTGGGGATTTAATTTTTGCGCTAATGTCACGCAGGGGGAGAGACCCCGTAGGCAAGGGTCGCTCCCAGGGGTTGTTGGGGGGTGGGGGCAAATTTATTTTAGGCCATTTCTGCCCCCCCGGGGGCAGATCGGCCTATTGTTCTTAGGCCGATCTGCCCCCAGGGGGGGCAGACACCTCTAGGCACCAGGGCAAATTTTTTTGTTTGTGTTTTTTTTGGGTTTGTTTGTTTTTTTAGAGATGGGGGGGCGAACCATTAGGCAAGGGTCGCTCCCCTGGGGGGCAAATTGTATTTTGACCATTTGTCGATTTTAGGTCAATCTGCTGCAAGGGGGGCAGAAACCACTGGGCACCTGGGATTTTTTTTTTGCAACAATATCACGCAAGGGGAGCGACCCCATAGGCAACTGTCAATCCCGGGGGGGGCTGGGGGCGCATATTTATTTTAGGCCATTTCTGTCCCCAGGGGCCGGCTGAGCTAGAGGCCAAAATCCACAGGTAGGCACTTTGTAAAAAACACCTCTGTTTTCTGTAAAAAAATGTGATGTGTCCATGTTGTCTTTTGGGCCATTTCATTTCGTGGGCACTAGGCCTACCCACACAAGTGAGGTATCATTTTTATCGGGAGGCTTGGGGGAACGCTGGGTGGAAGAAAATTCGTGGCTCCTCTCAGATTCCATCTTGGATTCCCCTAGGTCGCTAGTTTTCAAAAATGCACAGGTTTGGTAGGTTTCCCTAGGTGCCGGCTGAACTAGAGGCCAAAATCTACAGGTAGGCACTTTGCAAAAAACACCTCTGTTTTCTGTCAAAAATTGTGAGGTGTCCACATTGTGTTTTGGGGCATTTCTTGTCGCGGGCGCTAGGCCTACCCACACAAGTGAGATATCATTTTTATCGGGAGACTTGGGGGAACATAGAATAGCAAAACAAGTGTTATTGCCCCTTGTCTTTCTCTACATTTTTTCCTTCCAAATATAAGAGAGTGTGTAAAAAAGACGTCTATTTGAGAAATGCCCTGTAGTTCACATGCTAGTATGGGCACCCCGGAATTCAGAGATGTGCAAATAACCACTGCTCCTCAACACCTTATGTTGTGCCCATTTTGGAAATACAAAGATTTTCTTGATAGCTATTTTTCACTCTTTATATTTCAGCAAATGAATTGCTGTATACACGGTATAGAATGAAAAACCACTGCAGGGTGCAGTTCATTTATTGGCTCTGAGTACCTAGGGTTCTTGATGAACCTACAAGCCCTATATATCCCCACACCACAACCAGAAGAGTCCAGCAGACGTAATGGTATATTGCTTTAAAAAATCTGACATTGCAGGAAAAAGTTACAGAGTAAAACGTTGAGAAAAATTGCTGCTTTTTTCACCTCAATTTCAATATTATTTTTTTTCAGTTGTTATTTTCTGTAGGAAACCATTGTAGGATCTACACAAATTAGCCCTTGCTGAATTCAGAATTGTGTCTACTTTTCAGTTTAGGTTTCTGGGATCCAGCATTGGTTTCATGCCCATTTCTGTCAATGACTGGAAGGAGGGTGAAAGCACAAAAAATCGTACAAATGGGGTATGTCCCAGTATAATGCCACATTTGTGTTGAAAAATTGGGTTTTCTGATTCAAGTCTGCCTGTTCCTGAAAGCTGGGAAGCTGATGATTTTAGCACCGCAAACACTTTGTTGATGCCATTTTCAGGGAAAAAAACACAAGCCTTCTTCTGCAGCCACTTTTTCCGATTTGTTTTAAAAAAATGAAATTTTCACTGTATTTTGGCTAATTTCTTGGCCTCCTTCAGGGGAACCCACAAAGTCTGGGTACCTCTAGAATCCCTAGGATGTTGGAAAAAAGGATGCAAATTTGGATTGGCTAGCTTATGTGGACAAAAAGTTATGAGGACCTAAGCGCGAACTGCCCCAAATAGCCAAAAAAAGGCTCGGCACAGGAGGGGGAAAAGGCGTGGCAGCGAAGGGGTTAACACATCGACCGCCACAGCGGAATCAATAAACACCACGGCGGTAACTGCCAACAGCTAGGCGAAAGACAATGTACTGCCCACTCTATTATGACAGGCCTATCTACCACCTTTTCTGGGGTGGCACCAACGACATCAAAAGCCTGGCGGAAACAGATATCATAAGTCAAAGGACTCACGTGTCGAGACTCAGAGAATAATGACGACACCATGGAGCCCGAGTTGCACATATTCCCCATGCTCGTCTACCTTCTGCTGCATTATGAGCATTAACACCGGCGAAGATGACCACGGTGAGTACTGCCGCCCAGCACACAAGGGAGGGGGAAGGAAAAGAGTGTGACACACACACGCAACAGGCAACACGCAACACCCATACACACAAACAGATGCAGTAACATTACATATTCCCCTCGTACCTCTCTGGAATAATGCAAGGACAAAATGATTTGAAGAAAGCAAGTGTAATATGAAAAAATACTAGGAATAAGTGTATCAAAATCCAAACGTATATACATATTAACAAAGATAGGGACACTGCCCAGTCCTCAATGTCCGTGGGCTACAGGGCTACATCACATAGGCCAAAGCCCCACCTCACTCCTGCAACATCATGGAGAGAACACTGCAGGGGTATCAGGTTGAAAATACACAGGCACCTCAGAGGGATGGGGAATGGGGGGCACCTCAGCCGGAAGATGGTACAACGCCACTGGTCCTGGATGGGGCTACATGCCTACTGCTTGGTTCTGGGGAGTGCAAGGCCACAGTCTCTCAAGTGGGTGGTTTGCCCACTGCTTTGTTCTGGGGAGTGCAAGGCCACAGTCTCTCAAGTGGGAGGTTTGCCCACTGCTTGGTCCTGGGGAGTGCACGGCCACAGTCTCTCAAGTGGGTGGTTTGACCACTGCTTGGTCCTGTGGGGTGCAAGGCCACAGTCTCTCAAGTGGGTGGTTTACCCACTGCTTGGTCCTGGGGAGTGCAAGGCCAAAGTATCTCCAGTGGGTGGTTTGCCCACTGCTTGGTCCTGGGGAGTTCAGTGGGTGGTTTGCGCACATTATCTGGAGGGGGCAACATGGCCTGTGCTTGGTCCTGGGGAGTGGAAGGTCACAGACTCTTTAGTGGATGGCTTCTTCCACTGGTTCTGGAGGGGGCAGTGTGCCCAGTGTGCTTTATCCTGGGAAGGATGGGTGAGTGGATGGCATCTCCACTGGTTCTGGAGGGGGCATTGTGCCCAGTGTGCTTCATCCTGGGAAGGATGAGGTGAGTGGATGGCTTCTTTCTTTGGTTCTGGAGGAGGCTTTGTGCCCAGTGTGCTTCATCCTGGGAAGGATGGGGTGAGAGGATGGCATCTCCACTGGTTCTGGAAGGGGCATTGTGCCCAGTGTGCTTCATCCTGGGAAGGATGCAGTGAGTGGATGGCTTCTTCCACTGGTTCTAGAGGGGACTTTGTGCCCAGTGTACTTCATCCGAGAAAGGATGGGGTGAGTGGATGGCATCTCCACTGGTCCTGAAGGGGGCATTGTGCCCAGTGATGCAGATCTTGGGGAGTGCAAGGTCACGGTCTCTCACCTGGGTTTCAGACCCACAGGATTTGCAGGGGCCAGGCCTCACACCAGCCCATGGATGCAGGACTACACACTGCCCACCGGTGGTGACGGCTGATCAGTGGTGGCAGTGGCGGTGCTGCTTGTGGAGCTGGCAGTGGTAGGGGGAGGCTCCAGCCCTCCCCCTGTAGCCTTGGACGGCTGCTCACTAGGGCTGCTGCTGCTGGCAGTGGTGCTGGTGGCGTTGCTGGCGGCGGTGCTGGCGGCTGTGCTGGCAGTAATGGTGGGAGGCTCCAGCCCTTCCCATGCAGCCTTGGATGGCTGCCGACTGGGGCTGCTGGCAGTGGTGCTGGTGGCAGTGCTGGTGGCAGTGCTGGCAGTGGTGGGGGGAGGCTCCAGCCCTTCCCCTGCAGCCTCGGATAGCTGAACCACCATGGTTGTTGGTGGGGGCTCCGACTGAGTCACAGCACCTTGCCCTTCCTGTCAGCAACTGGGGATTGCCCCCTGCCCTTCCCTGTAGCAGCTGGGGATGCCTCCTTGCCCTTCCTAGATGCAGCTGGTGGAGTCTCCTTGCCCTTCCTAGACGGAGCTGGTGGTGCCTCCTTGCCCTTCCTAGATGCTGGTGGTGCAAGCACCCTTTCAGTGCGGCTGTCTGGTGCCCAGTATCCTCTTCCACCTGCAGTAGCTGTCGACACTACTGTGGCTGTGGACTGGGTGGCTGAGGTGCTCGCCTGGGTTCTGACCACCCTGGTCCGACATGAAGGATGGGGGGAGTGGTAGGGAAGAGGTCAACGGTGGAGAGGAAAAGCTTTTTAGGGACATTGGGGTGGGAAGAGGGTGAAGGTTTGGTAGTGGAGGAAGAGGAAGTGGTTGTAGGAGGTGTCTGTCTGCTGATTTAGGATGCAGGTGCATGGGCTGGTTGCTGTTGTGACGTGGATGGCTGTTGGCTGTCTGAGTGCTTGCGTTTATGTACTTTGGGAGGAGGGGGCACAGATACAGTGGGAGAGGACACAGAGGACATGTGCATGGTCATGGGGGTGGTGACTGCCAGTGAGGGGTGTGTACTGATAGGCGTGATGGTGGTAGTGGATGAGGATGAAGTGCATGCAGATCTGAGTGTAGACGCTACTGGGAGGGAGGTGGATGAGGAGGAGGATGGGGGCACAGTGGAAGCAGTGGATGTTGGTATGTCTGATTCTAGATGGTGTTTGTGTGAGTGCCTGTGGGATGATGTGTGGTGCTTGTGTTTGCCTGAACCACTCCTGTGTGTTGTCCTGTGTGCATGCTGGTCTGCCTGTGTGTTTGGGATAGGTTGGGGTTGAGGGGAATGGGATTGGGTAGAGGAAGTTGGAGCGGGGAGTCTAGAAACAGGGACAATGGCTGCCATCAGAGAGAAGGCCAGAGCCTGGATTGATCTCTGTTGGGCCTCTACGCCAGAGTGAATGCCCTCTAGGAGTGCATTAATCTGTTGCAAATGAGCTGCCGGCCCCTGAATGGCATTCACAATGGTTGACTACCCAACAGAGATGGATCGCAGGAGGTCAATAGCCTCCTCACTCAGGGCAGCAGGGCTAACTGGTGCAGGGCCTGAGGTGCCTGGGGCGAAGGAGATGCCCACCCTCCTTCATGAGCTGGCACGGGAAACACGCTGAGGGGCTGCTGGGAGGGCGGTGCTGGTATGGGGGATGGTGGCTGAACCTGTAGTTGGGGTGGGCACAGAGGTGTCCGCCACCACCAGGGAGTTTCCATTGCAGGAGGTATCACTGTCCGAACTGTCCCCTCCAGTCTCCGCCGTGGTGCTCCCCTCGCCCTCTGTCCCACTGGTGCCCTCACCGTCGGTGGATGTGGCCTCTTGGACCCTGTGGGATGCAGCGCCCTCCGTCGTTGATGGCTCTGCTCCTCTTCCAGATGATAGTAATGTACATAAGGACAGGGTAACAAAACAAAAAGGGGGGGAGAGACAAAGGGTACACTTGGTCAATGGTGGCAACAACACCATTGTTGGCGCACACAGCACACTCACACAGGGAACAGTCCTACGCACTAGGCAATGCACTAACGGTCGCAATGCTAGTCACCAGCCCATGGACAGGGACACCTAATGCCAATTGCAGCATACTTGAGACCCACAGACCCCTGCCCAGTAGTGGATGCCTACAAGCTTGTTTGGAAGTATTTTACATGAGGACCCTGTCCAACATGGGACCTACCCTGCAATGTCCAGCCTGACCGAGGGGCACCCACAGGCCTACATCCCCCACCCGGATGCTACCCCATCATGCCCAAGTAGTAATTGGTGCACTGTAGTCACCCCCTTGAGGATGCTGTGATGCCCCTAAGCGCCCTTCCAGCTCCGGATAGGCAACTGCCAGTATGCAGGCCATCAAGGGGGTCAGGGTTTGAGGGGCACCTCTTCCTCGTTGGGAGGCCATCCCCAGCTGGGTCTCTGCCATCTTCTTTGCCCAGCATCTCAGGTCCTCCCACCGTTTGTGACAGTGGATGCTCCACCTGCCTTAGACCCCTAAGGTCCTCACGTCCTTGCGATGGCACGCCATGTACCCTTTTGCTGATGGGTGCTGACCTGCAGAGAAATACAAATAGGAAAAGGTATCAGTTAGACCTTCCTGCCCATTACACTGATGGCCCACCTTAGCCCTCACATCCCCTTGCGCACAGACATGGCCAACCATACATGCAGCACGCTGCCCAGTGCCCTTCCACCAACCCCCCTTACACGAGGCCTCCGCATCGTGCATGCATCGTGCTCACAGTGTAGTCACCTGTTGGTCTAGAGGCCCATACAGCATTCAGTACTGGGGTAGGACCCCATCCACCAGTAGCTCTAACTCCGCTTTCCCCAGTGACACGAGGCATGGTAGGTTCCAGACACAGGTCACAGCAGCACATACAGTGTAAGTCCTCTCCTGTTGAAGGTCAGGTAGCAAGTGAGTGAACGATAGAAAATGGCAGTCACGTCTGCGACGTTGCGTACCGTCATCGCTGGCGTACATCACCATTGGCCACTGTGACCCATAGGGCCCATTATTAACCAATGAGGAGTTGCACGGTGGTTTTTTACCGCCTCCTGCAAAAGTGCACAACGGCTGCAGAATTACCTCATTTCCACCTGTCCCTCCACACAGGACAGGCGGACGCCATTTCTTGGGGGGGCAGGCCATGGCACCTAACTGCGTCACTGTAAACATAATCATCACTGGGGCCTATCCAACAACATATTGTTACAGTCACAACATGCAATTAAGTGTATTGTTTGGAATATGGGATATTGACCAGCTGCTCAACATTTTGCCCCCTAGATTGCAACCGCTGAGGATGAATAATAGATGGAGACATCTCCCCCGTATACAGGCCACTGGTGGACTTGGCAACAATGGAGGACAGGCACATTATCCTCACCTATAGACTGGACAGAGCCACAATCTCAGAGCTATGTGCCCAATTAGAGCCTGACCTGATATCCGCTATCCGTCACCCCACCGGGATCCCCCCTCTTGTGCAAGTGCTATCAGTGCTCCATTTCTTGGCAACTCGTTCTTTCCAAGTGACAGGGGGCTTGGCAGCAGGAATGTCACAGCCAATGTTCTCAATAGTGCTGACCAGAGTTTTGTCTACCCTGATTAATCACATGTACAGCTACATTGTTTTCCCCTAGGTGGAGTATTTGGCCACAGTGAAAGAAGATTTCTATGCAATGGGACATATCTCCAACATTATTGGGGCTATTGATGGTACACATATTGCATTTGTCCCCCCGCACCCTGGAGAAATGAACACGTGTTCAGAAATCAAAAGAGCTTTCACTCATGAATGTGCAGGTAGTGTGCCTGGCTGACCAGTACATCTCCCATGTCAATGCTAAGTATCCTGGGTGTGTGCATGATGCCATTATCGTGAGGAATAGCAGCATCCCATGTGTGATGGCTCAACTCCAGAGGCACAGGGTGTGGCTAATAGGTGATCCCTGTTCCCATCCAGTGGATGTTGGTGTATGGGTATGGTGTGGGCCCTAAGGGTAAGTGTGTGTCTAACAGTTGTCCCTCGACATTTGCAGGTGATTCTGGTTATCCCAACCTCTCATGGCAACTGACCCCAGTGAGGAATGCCAAGACAAGGGCAGAGTAACATTACAATGAAGCACATGAGCGAACAAGAAGAATCATAGAGAGGTCATTCGGCCTCCTGAAGGCGATGTTTCATTGTCTCCATCTGACAGGAGGTTCCCTGTGCTACTCACCCAAGAATATCTGCCAGATCATCGTGGCATGCTGTATGTTGCACAACCTTGCCTTGCGTGGCCAGGTGCCTTTTCTGCAGGAGGAGGAGGCTGGAGATGGCCGTGTTGCAGCTGTGGACCTGTGGACAATGAAGATGAGGAGGCAGAGGAGGAGGCAGAGGATGAGGATGAGGACAACAGAAGTGCAATAACTTATCAATACTTCCAATGACACACAGGTAAGAGAGTGTAACTTCAAATTTAAATTACTGTTTTATGCTTGACATTGTCACTGGCAGACTGTTTTTCCCCCTTCTATGGCCACTCACTTTACCCTTTGGCATCTCTATTTGCAGATAGTTGTGACCCAATATTGCTCCTGGTGTGTGTACTGCAGCCAACTACAGATCATTCCTATGTATACATTACTGTACAGTTGTATTGCAGCGTTTATAGCTTGTTAAACAAACACGTAGTTCAAACATTTGACAGACTCCATACTTGTATTATTTTTCAAATGGTGTTTATTTAAGAGCTAATAAGTAGAGGGGGATGTGCAATGGGCTGGGTTGATGGATGGGGAAAGTCCAGGATAGAGTCCAGGATATGTGGATCACAGGTGCATTGTCCAAAGGGGCATAGGAAGTGGAGCAATGACAGTTCAAGGTGGACAGGGTGGGACACAAGGGTGACAATCAGGAGAGTCTTATTTCCTGGTGGGGGTCTTGGCAATAGTCTCTGGCTTCTGCCTGGATCGCAGGGAACATTTGTGGAGTGGTTCTCCATCTGCAGAGGGAGGGGTGCTGGTGGCCTGTTGGTCCAGTGGTGGGGCCTCCTGTCCACTAGTGGCAGCGGAGGTGGAGGGCTGTTCCTCGGTTTGGCTAGTGGTAGGGGCCCGGTGGTGTGCCACTGTCTCCCTTATAGTGTTGGCCATGTCTGCCAGCACCCCTGCAATGGAAACCAGAGTGGTGTTAATGGACTTCAAGTCCTCCCTGATCCCCAGGTACTGTTCCTCCTGCAGCCGCTGGGTCTCCTGCAACTTGTCCAGTATCTGGCCCATCGTCTCCTGGGAATGGCGGAATGCCCCCCAGGATCTTGGTGAGTGCCTCCTGTAGAGTCGGTTCTCAGGGCCCGTCCTCCCCCTGTCGCACAGCAGTCCCCCAGCTTCTCTGTTGTCCTGGTCCTCTGTCCCCTCAACTGTGTGCCCACTGCCACTGACCCCAGGTTCCTGATCATCCTGTGTTTGTCCCATTTAGTTAGTTGTGGGGGAGGAGGTGGGGGTCCAAAGTCAAACCTCTGTATAGCTATTTGGTGTCTTGCTGCCATGGAACACACCTTCCCCCGTAGGTCGTTCCACCTCTTCCTGGTGTCATCCCTTGTTTTGGGGTGCTGTTCCACAGCGTTGACCCGGGCCACGATTCTCTGCCATAACTCCATCTTCCTAGAAATGGATGTCTGCTGCACCTGTGATCTGAATAGCTGTGGCTCTACCCTGATGATTTCCTCCACCTTGACCCTCAGCTCCTCCTGGGGTGTCATTGTGGTGTCATCGGTGTAGTGTGAGTGGTTTGGGTGAGTGTGTGTGGGGTGATGTGTTGGGGTGTATGATGTAAGGTGCGTAGATGGTGTATAGTGATGGTGGTGTGTGGCTGTGGACTTGTTTGTGGTCTTGCTATCACTCTTGTGGCACTTGTTTATAGTCGTAAAGTGTTGTGGGTACTGTGGGTGGGTGTTTGATAGTGGTGTGGGTGTGTGGGTGTGGGGTGTGTATGTGTGTCGGGTGTGTGTAGTTTGAATTGTCCAATGTGGTGTAGTTTTGTATGTGTGTGTGTGTATATTTTGATGCAGGCTGTATGTAGAGCCAATAGTTTACCGCCATTGAATGTCTGCCAGGTGATTGGCGAATCATTATGTTGTGGGCGTAGTTCTGTTGGTGTAACAGGGTGGGTTTTGCTACCGCCAGTTTATTACCGACCTTTGGGCTGCCGGACTTGTGTGTGTGGCTTTATAGTAACGGATTGCTATGCGTGTGTCATAATATGGGTAGCGGTCATCCGCCGCTGCGGCGGTATGTTGGCAGCAGTCAGCATGGCGGTAAGCGATACTTACAGCCAATGTTGTAATGAGGGCCTATGTCTGTTCACTAATACCACATGCAGTAGGCACTGATAGGCTTTTCTTATCTCAAGAGATAGCCCTTGAAAAACAAATGCCTTGTCCATTTGTATCTGTGTAGAATTAGGGCCAAAATGCAATCTAATAGACTAGAGCCCCATAGGGTAATTGTAAATCTGACCCGCTATGAGACAATTCCTACAGCACCGTACCTTCTCACTGAGCCTAGCGTTATCTAAACTGAGCTAGACATGATGCGCAGGAAGAGAGCTATGGGAGAGGATACTGTTTGCCCCGAGATTTTCATTAGAAGAGATTCTTGAAGATAGTTAAACCACCTAACCAGTTCACAAACACATTCATTCCTGCTTGCATCTGTAGTCCCAGATTGCCCCCCAGTGTGCCTGGGGCTGTCTTGGTTTACAACAAATGCACCCCAGTCATGGAGTTTCAGTTTAGTTCCATCCATCTCAATGTTATAAAGGGAAATGGGTATTGTAGGGGAGGTTAAATAACAGCATAGATATTCCAGGTAAGGAGATCTGGGACATTAAGATAGACAGCTATACCTAGATAGAAGGGAACGGGCAACCCGTAATTGTACTGAAACTCACATTGTATTCCTTATATTTTTCAGGCAAAGGAACCATTCCGCTGTGCACGAATGAGAATTGTGGCACAGTACTGCATATCATGACCATGCAATGGGGCAACTTCATGCCGATGGACACCTACTGGCAGTATAGTGAGTTTGCTTGTAACCAGCTTGTCCCTGGATGACGTGACCTTTGCTCCCTCATCATCATATATACTCCAAACCTGGTCATCCCTAGAGAAGATCTGTCTCAACTGTACCATAACACACAGAATTAAGAAAACAACACTGTTGCATCAGGCTCAAAGGAAAAGAACTGTTGAGTATCGGGATTGGGCTCAGTGCAAGGACATTCCTGAGGAGTTTACAATGTTCACCACTGTTCCCTCACCAGGAACCCTTCCACTGCCAAGACAAACCTGCACGCCGGACTCCTCGACATCGCCAAATGGATGACAGCAAGCCATCTCAAACTTAACTCCAACAAAACAGAAATCATCATCTTTGGCCCCAACAAGACAGTATGGGATGACTCCTGGTGGCCCACGGCCCTCGGACCACCCCCAACACCCACCACCCACGCACGCAACCTCAGCATCGTCTTAGACTCATCTCCCCCAATGGTCCAGCAAATCAACACCATATCGTCCTCCTGCTTCAACACCCTTTGCATGCTACGGAAGACTTTCAAATGGATTCCCTTAGAAACAAGAAAAACGGTCACCCATGCCCTCATCAGCAGCAGATTGGACTACGGCAGCGCCCTCTACGCTGGTACCACAGCCAAGCTTCAGCAAAAACTCCAGCGAATCCAAAACGAAGCTGCATGTCTCATCCTCAACTTCCCCGCCACAAACACATCTCCACTCACCTCAGATCCCTACACTGGCTGCCCATCAGCAAAACAATCATCTTCAAAGTCCTTATCCATACTCACAAATCCCTCCACAACACTGGACCAGCCTACCTTAACGAACAAGTAAACTTCCACACATGTACTCGACCTCTCCGCTCCGCTGACCTCACCCTCTCCACAGTCCCCTGCATACAACGCAGCACCTCCGGCAGCAGATCCTTCTCCCACCTCACCGCCACGACCTGGAACTCCCTCCCCACCAACCTACGCAAGACCCAGGACCTCCTAACTTTCAGAAAGCACCTCAAGACATGGCTTTTTGAGCAGTAAACGGCAACCCTCCACACCTCAGTGCCTTGAGACCCTAACGGGTGAGTAGTGTGCTTAATACATTTTTTGATTGATTGATTCACTAACACCCAAGTATGGGTGGGAAGGTCTATACCCTTCTTCTCCTTACAGGGAAAAGGGAATGCCTGTTGGTTGCAAATAACCCCGTGGGAAATGCTCAAAATAATGAACATTACTGAGCTCTGCCTTAATGCAATCAAGGAAGAACTGAGAGCCATGTGTCTCACGGTGATGCAACATTGGTGTGTTTTGGATAGGATCACCAAAATGGCAGATGAGGTGTGTGCCAAAATCAATACGTCCGGCTGCACTTTCCTACCTGGCAAAGAATTGGACACTGGAATTCTGACACTTACCATTCAAGCATTACACTGACTACAGAAGGACATGTGTGGAGAGAGAGAGGTGCCCCTAAGCAATAGTAGTTCATGAGCTGGTTCTCCTGGCTCCCAAGGTGGCTGACCGGTCTGTGCACATCATTGTTGCCCATTTTCATAGTGTTACTACTTTCGTGTTGTCTTCTATAATTGGGGGTTACCTGCTATAAAAATACAGTCCCCAATTTAGGTGGAGTACAAGCAGCAAGGGAGGTGAGACAGCAAGGTACCAACAAAGTGACTGTCATGACATGTGAGATGATGGTGTAGTTGAAAATTCAACTAGAGGGGGAAATGTTAAAATTGGACTAATCATTGTCGATGTACACAGTGGTACGGTTTCATACACAAAAGAAGTTGCATCACTATTATTAGATTTCCCCATCATGAACTCTCCATCAACTCTAGCACATAGGTATGTGGTCAGGCAGGCTCTGAGACCCAGGCATGGAGGTTCATGACTGACTGGTCACAGGTGGGGTAGCACTTAGCCGGCAACTAAACGCACAAACAGGAAAACTTAGATCAGATACCACAGATAGGCAGCAACACCAAAATTGGCCCCAGAAATTGGCCCCAAAAAAACACACATGGGCAGAGGGATGCGTGCATTCCTAAAAACACTATTAAGTTAGATATCACGTGTATTCAGATACACTTAGACAATCAGGACACAGCACACAGCACACGCAGTGACCATGCACCCCTCAGGTTGGACATCTGGGTACATATTTGCTATTTTGCCAGACACCTCATGTCTTTTGTTTTTTAAGGTAAATTCTAATTTCAGCAATATGTGCTCCAATTATGGCCAGCCTTAACTTTCGTCTAGGTACCGGTCAAGCCCAACCGAATGATTGTTAGCAGTATTTTCACATTTATACTATAAAAATACATAATAACAGTAATTCTTAATGAATTTTTTATATTTGGTGTCATCTTATTTATTAAAATTAATTGTTTTTCTAAACAGTATTGGGATTGTTTTTGTGTCTGTTTTTAATTTATTATTGTTTTGGTACTGCATAAATACACATCACCTCTAAGTTAAGCTGGTCTTCTCTGTACCAAGGCTGCCAGCGGGATAAACTAACGTTAATTTAGTGACTTTGCTTCTTCATATTATCAATGGTTATTACTTGACGTGGCTACTCACCCTCTTAACCAATGCCCCAATTTCTTATGTGGATTATTAATGCACTGTGATGGAGTGACCATTAAACAAATGAGTATTTAACCCTTTCTTAAGTTGGAACAGCACTGGGTCAGTCCTGATGGAAAACATCCCAGTATCCTAATGAATATGGGAATTTTGTTGCAGGTCTTGGGAGCAAAGGTATAAAAGTCTTGCTGACTTTTTTATTTCTTACACTTCTGAATCTGTAGTCTGATGGTGTCCTGGCATCAAGTGTGCAGAGAACCCCCAGAGATAGAGAGCCTGTCTGCAAGAGAAGCAGTAGTGCTGGTTGTGATATCTTTCTAAATAATACAGCTGTTTTTGAGGATGGTGTGGGTTGCAAGGGGAACAAATAGGGTGTCATGAGAACACACTTACGTAATGGAAGCAGTGGTTGACATGTTATGCCTCTTTAATCAACAGTGCTCACCAACTGTGTAATGATTGAATAGTGACAAAGTTGGAAGTTATTTTTATATATTGAGGCTATTCTGCACACTAATAATTCTGCAGTCTGTGACACTGGAGCAACATGTCTACATCCATTGTAGCACTTACATATTTATCCACTCACCAATTCATCGAGTCACCCCTGCTGCACACTTTTGGAAACTGACTAAACCGATTACTTTCTATGCACTGTGGCTAATTAGCTATTCATCTGTTCACACACTGTTGGCACTGAAGCTATTCATCTGTTCACAGTGCACAAACACATTCACTCCTGCTTCCATCTGTGGTCCCATGGTGGCCGTTAGTGTGCTTCGGGCTGTCTTGGTTAACAACAAATGCATCCCAGACATGGAGTTTCAGTGTAGGGCCATCCACCTTGAAGATATGAAGAGAAATTAGTATCATAGGGGAGAATTAAACAACAGCGTAGATACCCATGTCAGGAGACCTGGGATCCATCAACCACACAAAAACGTATCAATCAATGAAGGATCATTTTCACGTATAAAATAGCCAACACAATTAGCTTTTCCCATGCCTGTGTCAATTCATGATGGGATCGTACCAATGGCTTCCTTGCAGGCATGAGAGTAGCATCCATACTGTAGAGGCGTAACAGTACAATGAACTTTGCTGGAGAAGGCCCCACACCTACATAATTTCACTCACAACACACACAGCGGCAAGACAAGGCTTTCTGCTCAGAATGCTCAGTTCTGCATCTGCCTTCGAAGGTGTGATCTCTGCAGCTTTTGAGGGCTGAACTCACATTCACTCAGTCCAAGTGTAGACACAAGCACTGTGCCAAAATGCTGTATTACATTTCCTTGTGGTGCCACCTATACAAGAATTTCAGTAAACTCATATACAAGCTGTTAGAAATGGTATCTTTGGTTGGCAGTCAGGTTACCCCCTGTCCAAGCAAGCAACCTCACTCTAGTCATGGTAATAGAGAATCACCCTAAGCTAACCCCTGCATACCCGCTTGGTAGCTTGGCACGAGCAGTAGGCTTAACTTCAGAGTGTTAGGTGTCAAGTATTTTTACCAACACACACAGCAACTTAATGAAAAGACTACAAAATGACACAATACGGGTTTTGAAAAATAGAGAATATTTATCTAAACAAAACAAGACCAAAGAGACAAAAATCGACAGTACACAAGTCAAGTTATCACAAAAAATGCAAAAAGAGACTTCATTTAATTTTAAACACACACTAACGCTGTTAGCGTGAAAATGTACCTTGGGTGCGTCAAAAATAACCCTGCACGGGTGAGTGTGCGTCAAAAAGGGCTTGCGATGTGTCGATATCACTCACGAGTGAGATCTTGCGTCGTTTCTCCTTTAGTCGGGTCAGCGTGCGCCGTTTCTTCTCTCCGCAGGAGAGCGATGCATCGATCCGGTCAGCACTTTCAGGTCCAGGCAGGCCTTGCGTTGTTTTTACCATGCCCAGCGGTATTTGCGTTAGAAATCCAGCCGCACAATGATCCAAAAACCACATAGCGCTGGTTACGATCTCACCAGCCTCCGTCAACGATGCTGTGTGTTGTTTCTCTAAGCCCCGGGCATTGATCTTTGGGTCGCGTTGCAGGCGAGTGTCGATGTCTAGCCGTGAAGCCGACGGCGCGTTGATTTTTCAGCTGCAGATCGGAGTTGCGTCAATCTTTTCCCTGCACGGGGGTCGGTGCGTGGATTTCTCACTCTCGGGCTGCCAGCTTCTCCTTTCAGGGTCCTAGGAACTGGATGGGCACCACATGGCAGAGTAGGAGTCTCTCCAGAGACTCCAGGTGCTGGCAGAGAGAAGTCTTTGCTGTCCCTGAGACTTCAAACAACAGGAGGCAAGCTCTAGATCAAGCCATTGGAGATTTCTTCTCAAGATGGAAGGCACACAAAGTCCAGTCTTTGCACTCTTACTCTGGCAGAAGCAGCAGCTCCAGCATAGCTCACAAAGCACAGTCACAGGCAGGGCAGCTCTTCTTCCTCGGCTATTCAGCTCTTCTCCAGGCAGAGGTTCCTTTTGGTTCCAGAAGTGTTTCTAAAGTCTGTGGTTTTGGGTGGCCTTCTTATACCCAATTTCTCCTTTGAAGTAGGCCTACTTCAAAGTAAAGTCTCCTTTGAATGTGAAATCCTGCCTTTCCCAGGCCAGGCCCCAGACACTCACCAGGGGGTCGGAGACTGCATTGTGTGAGGACAGGCACAGCCCTTTCAGGTGTGAGTGACCACTTCTCCCCTCCTTCCTAGCACAGATGGCTCATCAGGAAATGCAGACTACACCCCAGCTCCCTGTGTCTCACTGTCTAGTGAGAGGTGCAACCAGCCCAACTGTCTAACTGACCCAGACAGGGAATCCACAAACAGGCAGAGTCACAGAAATGGTTTAAGCAAGAAAATGTTCACTTTCTAAAAGTGGCATTTTCAAACACACTATCTTAAAATTAACTTTACTCAAAGATGTATTTTTAAATTGTGAGCTCAGAGACCCCAAACTCCACATGTCTATCCGCTCCCAAAGGGAATCTACACTTTAATCAGATTTAAAGATAGCCCCCATTTTAACCTATGAGAGGGACAGGTCTTGCAACAGTGAAAAATGAATTCAGCAATATTTCACTGTCAGGACATATAAAACACATTACTATGGCCCTCATTACAACCCTGGCGGTCAGTGATAAAGCGGCGGTAATACTGGCAACAGGCCGGCGGTAACAAAAATGGAACTATGACCACAGCGGAAACTGCACACACAGCCACTTTAACACACCGACTGCCACAGCGGTAGCAACAAGCACTGCGGCGGTAACCGCCAACAGCCAGGCGGAAGACAATGTACCACCTACATTATTACAACAGGCCTATCCGCCACCTTTTCCCAGGAGGTGCCAACGACATCAAAAGCACGGCGGAAACAGTACACAGAAGCCAAAGGACTCACCCCTGGAGACACAAGGAAGAACCACGCCGCCATGGAGCCCAAGTTGCAGGTTTTCCCGATGCTCATCTATCTCCTTTTTCACTATGAACACCAACACCGGCGAAGACAACCAAGGTGAATACTGCCGCCTATTACACAAGGGGGGGGGAAAGAGAGTGACACACACACACACAACACGCAACACCCCCACCCCAACACCATACACATAAACTGATGCAGCAATAAAAAAATAATTACCCCGTAACCCTCAGGAATAATGCACGGACAAAAGGAATTGATTAAAGTGAATGTAATAATATAAAATTGTAGAAAATTGTGCTTCAAAATCAAAACAGTATATACATATATATAAATGGAGGGACACAACGCAGTGCACAATGTCCGTGGGCCACAGGGCCACATCATATAGGCCAAGGCCCCACTTGAGTCCTGAAACAACACGGAGAAAACACAGCAGGGGCGTCAATTCGAAGATACACAGGCACCACAGGGGGACAGGGAACGGGCGGCACCTCAGCCCAAAGATGGTACAACACCACTGGTCCTGGAAGGGGCAACCTGCCCTCTGCGATGTCCTGGGGAGTGCAAGGCCACAGTCTCTCTAGTGGGTGGTTTGCCCACTGCTTGGTCCTGGGGAGTGCAAAGCCACAGTCTCTCTAGTGGGTGGTCTGCCCACTGCTTGGTTCTGTGGAGTGCAAAGCAACAGTCTCTCTAGTGGGTGGTCTGCCCACTGCTTGGTTCTGGGGAGTGCAAAGCCAAAGTCTCTCTAGTGGGTGGTCTGCCCACTGCTTGGTCCTGGGGAGTGCAAAGCCACAGTCTCTCACAGTCTACATACTACACTAGGCCTGGGGTCCATTCGTGATTCACATTCCACTTTTGGAGTATATGGTTTGTGTTGCCCCTAGGCTTATTGTGTCCTATTGCATTCTATTGTGTTCTACAGTGTTTGCACTACTTTTCTAACTGTTTATTTACCTGATTTTGGTTGGTGTATATTTTGTGTATTTTACTTACCTCCTAACGGAGTATATACTCTGAGATACTTTTGGAATATTGTCACTAAAATAAAGTACCTTTATTTTTAGTACCTCTGAGTATTGTGGTTCTTATGATATAGTGCTATATCATATAAGTGGCACAGGAGAGACCCTAAATAGCTCTGGGCACCACCCCTGGGGTAGTGATGGACAGGGGAGTGGTCACTCCCCTTTCATTTGTCCAGTTTCCCACCAGAGCAGGGGAAAAGAGGTCCCTGAACCAGTGTAGACTGGTTTATGCAAGGAGGGCACCATCTGTGTTCTTCAAAGCATTTCCAGAGGCTGGGGGAGGCTTCCCCTCCTCAGCCCGTAACACCTATTTCCAAAGGGAGAGGGTGTAACACCCTGCTCTCAGAGGAAATGTTTTGTTCTGCCTTCCTGGGACTGGGCTGCCCAGACCCCAGGGGGGCAGAACCCTGTCTGTGAGGTGGCAGCAGCTGTAGCTGCAGTGCAAGCCTCAGAGAGCTGGTTTGGCAGTACTGGGGTTCCATGGTGGAGCTCCTAGGATGCATGGAATTGGCTCCCAAATACCAGATTTGGAATTGGTAGACAATTCCATGATCTTAGACATGTTACATGACCATATTCGGAGTTACCATTGTGAAGCTACATATAGGTATTGACCTATATGTAGTGCATGCGTGTAATGGTGTCCCCGCACTCACAAAGTCTGGGGAAATAGCCCTGAACTATGTGGGGGCACCTTTGCTAGTGCAAGTATGCCCTCACACCTAGTAACTTTGTACCTAACCTTCAGCAAGTGAAGGTTAGACATATAGGTGACCTATAAGTTACTTATGTGCAGTGAAAATGGCTGTGAAATAACGTATACGTTATTTCACGCAGGCTTCAATGGCAGTCCTGTGTAGGGGTTTGTCTGAGCTCCCTATGGGTGGCAAAAGAAATGCTGCAGCCCATATGAATCTCCTGGTACCCCAATGCCCTGGGTACCTAGGGTTCATATACTAGGGACTTATAAGGGGGGTCCAATATGCCAAATGAAATTGGTAAATGAAGTCACTGGCCTACACTGACAAATTTGAAAGCTGAGACAGCATAAGCACTGAGGTTCTGGTTAGCAGAGCCTCAGTGACCCAGTTTGGCACTCACATTAGGCCACAAACTATTAGCACTGGGCTCCTGGCTAGCAGGGTCCCAGTGAGACAGGCAAAACATAATGACATATAGGTTTTTATCTATGAACAATGGGGTCCTGGCTAGCAGGATCCCAGTGACACGGTAAAAACACACTGACACACACTCACAAACAGGCCCAAAGTGGGGGTAACCATGCTAGGAAGAGGCCACTTTCCTACACACATCCATGCAAATGTCCCCTGTGTCCCCTCCCACAGTGTCTGTGCCCCCTCCTCCCAAAGTACACAAACGCAAACACTCAGACACCCAACAGCCATGAACCTCACAACAGCATCCAGCCCATGCACCTGCACCAAAGCACAGCAGACTGACACCTCCTGCAACCACTCCCTCTATCTCCACTCCCACACCTTCACCATCTTCCCTCCCCAGTGTCCCTCAGAAGCTATTCCTCTCTGCTGTTGACCACTTCCCTACCTCTCCCCTCCATCCTTCACGTCGGGCCAGGGTGGTCAGAACCTAGCCGAGCACCTCAAACCACCCAATCCACGGCCACAGTAGTGTCTGCAGCTATTGCAGGTGGGAGAGGCTCCAGGGAACCAGCCAAGAGCACTGACAGTGTGCCTGCACCAGCTGCCATGGGGAAAGGCAAGGAGGCACCAACAGCTGCCAAGGGGAAAGGCAAGGAGGCACTACCAGCTGCCAAGGGGAAAGGCAAGGAGGCACCATCAGTTGCCAAGGGCAAGGGCAAGGAGGCACCACCAGCTGCCAAGGTGCAGGAGGCTGGCCTGGCTTATAGTGGGTACCTTAGGTATTTACACCTTACAACAGGTCCACTTATCCCCTGTTAGTGAATGTAGTAGTGTTCTAGCAGCTTAGGCTGATATATGTAGCTATAGCAGAGCAGCTTAGGCTGAACTAGGAGACATGCAAAGCTCAGCTCATGCAATACCACTTATGGTTAACAGTACTTATGCACAATTAAAGACAATACTCAGTGTTACCAAAAATAACGGTATTTATTTGGGTGACACTGTACCAAAAATATCTTAGGGACAATACTCCTTCCGGAGGTAAATATTATACACAATATATGCACTAGATCCCAAAATAAGACAAGTAAATAGTCATAGAACAATGCAAACAGTAGGAAATCCCATAGAATACAATGGGAGAAAATAGGTCTAGGGGCAACACAAACCAAACACCAAAAATATGGAATTTGAATCATGAATTCCCCCCTAGACAAGTGTAGTGTGTGCAGAATCGCTGGGAGAGTAAGAATACAGTAAAGGTAAGTAAATTACCCCACCCCAGAGCCCAGAAAAGCAGGAGTAAAGTACTGCAAGTTTTCTTAGGAGACACTACACCTCGTTTTGGGGATTTTGCAGCAGCCAACCAAGTCTGCAAAGAACAACTGCTGGATTATTGGACCTGAAGACCTGCAAAGGAAGAGGACCAAGTCCAGAAGTCAAAAGAAGTTCCAGGAAGGACATGAGCCCGTGCCAACCCAGAAGAGGGTGCAAAAGAAGAGCCCCCGGTTAGTAGAAGACTGCAGAAACGCACCCTAGGAAGATGCCAGCAGGTTCCTGCATAATGCAAAAGATGTTTCATGGTGTGAAGATTGTTGCAGATGAGATTTCATGTTGGAAGGCAAGAACAATCCTTGGCTGCTTCAAAAGTGCGTTTTTTGTACTGTGCCTCCTGCAGCTGCTGGGTCTCCTGCAACTTGTCCAGTATCTGGCCCATGGTCACCTGGGAATGGTGGTATGCTCCCAGGATGCTGGTGAGTGCCTCGTGTAGAGTCGGTTCCCTGGGCCTGTCCTGCCCCTGTTGCACAGCAGTCCTCCCAGCTTCCCTGTTGTCCTCTGCCTCTGTCCCCTGAATCGTGTGCCCACTGCCACTGATCCCAGGTCCCTGATCATCCTGTGTTTGTGGGGTGGACTGGGGTCCCTGTAGTGGTGGACACACTGCAGATTGATGTGTCCTGGGGACAGTGGTATGGGCCCACTGGGTGGGTGCTGTGGTGGTGTTTCCTGAGGGGGGAGGGTCTGTGGTGGTGTTTGGCTGTGCCTGGGTAACCAACTGTTGGCAATATTTTTTCATCTTAAGGGGTTGTGGGTATTGTGGGTGTGATTTTTATAGTGGTGTGGGTGTGTGGGTGTGGTGTGTGTATGTGGTGTAGTTTTGTATGTGTGTGTGCATTCTGAGCGTGGCGGTGTGTACCGCCAATGGTTTACTACGGTTGACTGTCCGCTGCGATGATTTGTAGGTGATAATGCTGTGGGGATAGTTCTGTTGGCGTAACAGTGTGGGTTTTGGTACCCCAATTTATCACTGACCTTTGGTCTGGCGGACTTGTGTGTGTGTCCGTATAGTGACGGATTGGTATGTGTGTGTCATAATATTGGTAGCGGTAATCTGCCGCTGCGCCGGTATGTTGGCAGCAGTCGACATGGCGGTAAGCGAGACTTACCGCCAATGTCATAATGCGGGCCTATATGTCCTACCTTAACCATACACTACACCCAGCCCTTGGGGCTACCTAGTGCCTACCTTATGGGTGTCTTATGTGTACGGAAAGGGAAGGTTTATGCCAGGCAAGTGGGTTCACTTATCAAGTCCAATTTACAATTAAAACTGCACAGACACTGCAGTGGCAGGTCTGAGACGTGATTACAGAGCTGCTTATGTGGGTGGCACAACCAGTGCTGCAGGCCCACTAGTAGCATTTGATTTACAGGCCCTGAGCACCTCTAGTGCACTTTACTAGGGACTTACTAGTAAATCAAATATGCCAATCATGGATAAACCTATTACATACACATTTTGTATAGGAGCACCTGCACTTTAGCACTGGTTAGCAGTGGTAAAGTGCCCAGAGTAACAAAAACAGCACAAACAGAGTCCAGGACACATCAACAACCTGGGAAACAGAGGCAAAAAGTTAAGGGAGACCACGCCAAGGATGAAAAAGCCTAACACCAGCTTTGCTATTAAGTGAACTATATGGGTCAGTTGGCAGAGAGTTTGCCTGGGACAGTAATACTGACTTGAAGGGTCAGATTCGGTGCTCAGTGCTGGCGATTCAGCATGATTTGCTGTCATCTCATGGAAAAGTTCTCAAATCGTAATTTTTTCCTGAACTAACCAAAGCTATTTGTGCAAAGCTATTTAATTCATTACATGTAAACAGATTCGAGCAGGCTAATGTTTTCATTGTTTCAGCTAAACTCTGGTTCTCAGTGTCACAGCAATGTAATCAGAGGGGAGTCTTATATTCAATGGTACCACTTGGTAATAGATCAAAAGGCCAATATTGACCCAGTGTGCTTAGTTATTTTCCTGCTGATTCAGTACACCTACTGTTCACATCGCACAATTACATTTCACATTTTCCATTTTCAATTGAGTCATGAAATGCACTGTTTAAAACACAGAAGACCAAATTATTTTCAGTTTTGTTAAAATGATAAAACATGCTCTCATTTTGGTTTCACGTCTCCCTGTTTCACGTACCAAATTCACGATTCTTGAATTTTGGGGTGCAAGAGAGAGCACTGGCCAGCCCATGTGCCAATCAGCACAGCCGTGTACAATACGTTCATTTAAAGTTATGCTTCATAAAATGTCTGCATAGTTTAGGTATAGCGTAAAAGTGCAAACACAGGCATGTAAAAGTGCACAATTATACATGCTTCTGTTGTGCATGCTTGTGTTTGTATGCTAGCACTTTAAAGCCACAGCTATTAGAGATGGCAATATGTATGTATTCATTTTTTAAAAGGGGTTGCTGCTTCACATGACATCAAAACACATCCATGACAGTTAGCTCTTGATTGTCGGTCTATCATTGGAAAATAAATCCATTGTGAACTATGCATTATGTTTTTATTTGTTTTTTAACTTCATGCTGCATTGTGCCTAGTGACAGGCTGCCACTACTTTTCATTTGCTTAACAATTTGGTAATGCACATTACGTGCTTATATCTAAAATGTGATTTCAAAATTAAGTTTGACTACGGCTAGTGATACTAATGTCATAATTAAACTATTTTGTGTTAATTTAGCCAGAGTTAATGTGGGTTCCAGTAAAGTAATTCCTGCTAACATCGAAACAGCACTATTGGTTGCCATGTGTTCACCTTTTCCCCTCATTTCGGGAGTGAAGCTAACTGCACTATTTGGAACAAAAGAATAGTCATTTGTTTAGTTTCATGATAAAATGTTAATTTTATTAGATTCACAGTAACTGAATAGTTGGATTCTGGTACGTGCATTGAGGACGGTCTGACTGGCATGCGTAGTCCTATATGTAATATATATATTCCCAAGATCATGCTACTGCAAATAAACCTCTTTTGTGTGATGTCTGAGAAAGAGGGTGATGACTCCTTGATGATCAAAAGGGATTGGTCCCAATTCTTTGGAACTTTAAGCAATGTTGCCGTTTGTTGAATTTTATGTTTTAATTGTGCACTGCTGAACATGTTAGTATCAGATGTTTCTATCTACTCTTTCAAGAGTAGATTCCCGTATCCATTCTCCTAAGACCTTATGCTTTCTATCCACCACGCATAAACTCTCGAGCAAATCTAGTCACCTTTGCCTGATTGAACATTCAATTGATTCTGCCTTTAGAGATTTACTATTTGGCATCAGCTTCGTAAACTTTTCTTGACCCATTTGAATTTTCGGCCTAAGCATTGGGGAAATTCCCTTCAGAGGAAACTGTATGTTCTTCAATTTGCATATGATTGTCCTTAAATAGCATGTCTTTGCATTTGCTATTTTGAGTCATGCTTTGGATTATATTGAACTATGCTTTCACAAGATGGAGACTGATTTAGGCATAAGGCAAATGATTTGAGTTTGCAATGTTGCTAATCTGCTAATAACTCTTTATGGTTGGTAAGTCTAACACACTGTTGTGCCATGGGTAAAAGGTTCTTCACTGTCATTGATATACTGTTTCACTGTCGATGTTGAGCCTCAATTTGTGACAAAGCTCCATTCACTTGAGTGCAAATTATATTTGATTTTGCGTGAAACGTCTGCCCGGTGCAACCCGATCCTGCGCTGCTTTCATGCCCCTCCCCGTGTTCCAGCCTACGCTCCTAGCTCCATTGCTATCATCGCACAGCCCCCAGTTGCTGATGCTGGGCTTTTAAGCTTTGACACCCATATCCTGCATGGATGGAAGCAGCAAGCATGAATGGAAGCTCCCAGCATTTTCAGTTGCAGCCCAACCTATCGGCTTTGGCACTGCTCGTTTTTTTTTAGATAAAGCGAGACTTATTTGGTTTGCCAATTCTTTTTTCCCTATTTAAATTTCAAAGGCATCAGCCTGTCAGGGATCTCTACACACCCTTTCCATCATCTTGACGATGTCTCAAAAGCTTCAAATTCTGAACCATCAGTCCTGTACATTCCGTGAAGCACAGCTGCATTAAACAGAGTGCCTTATTTCCGATATCTTCCCTTCTGCCTCGAAGATTTACTGTATCCTGCAACCCTATTAGCAGCTACAATGCGCTTGACCAAGCATAAAATGCATGCAACTCTGTACTCATCTAAAAGAAGACGTTTTCTAATTGAAGAGACAAAGTAGTAGAAAATGAAGAATAGTGAATAGGGAAATGGCATTGTCACTGAATTAGAATTTACTCTAGAGACGTAGGCGCAATACCGATGCCATATTTGTCAGCAATTCCTTTCCTGCTACAACGTGGCACTCTAAATGCTAATGCATGTTTGATTCAGCCGGAGTCATGCAGGAAAGGACAAGGAACTGCATCCACTTCTAACCGTAAATGCCTAAAATTCCTATACCTTTCGCCTTTGTATCACGTAGACTTCAGGCCTTCTAGCAGCCTAAGTCATTTCAGGAATGCTCCGTTTGAACTATTTTCATTCCACTGACACACACCAACCATTTTTGGTTTGAATTATGAAGCAATTGCTTCGTCCAACATATGCTAAACACCAAAGCATTGTCAACTATCAGAAAGGCTCGAGTTACATAGAGTATATATTTCAGAAATATTTTTTCATGGATCTGCCTGACTGAGAGATTGTGCAAATCATTCAGGTAAACGGCAACCAGACAAATCAAATGCAAATAGAGAATGCAGGACGGGGTCAGAAATTTGATTTAGAGCAGGAGCTGTAAACACGTTCATCACAGTCTGCATATCAGGAGAAAATGCTACTTTTTTACATGGTTATCCCCATTTTTGCTGAATGTAATTGATCGTTTTAGACTGCCCACTGCTGTCTGGTGCCCATTGTATGTGGTCTGAACCATAAAACATGTTGGAATGGACTAACACCTAGATGGCTTTCTTTAAAAAAAATATCTTTATTGGATTTTCAATACAAAGCAAGTACAAAAGGAGCGTTTGTCACGATCCATAAAATATTGTCATCGTATACTACCAGTACACGTTGTCATGAATTAAGGCTGTACGTTCGCAGCAGGTATCGGCCTCACAATGGACAAAGGTTGTCTACAAGCTGTGCATATCAATCCATGTTAGACGGTTAAGGGGGACATCAGTCCTCAGTCTCCTTGATGCTCCACCCTCGCACCAGCTGTGGGCGTAGACAGCCATCTCCTGTCTGGGGCCCGCCTCCACTCCACCCCCCCTCCCACCCACCTTGTCCCCAACGCCTCCCCTCAAGTGCCATGCTGATCACTTTGGTGACATAGATAGACAAGGAATGGTTCCCAAATTTCCTTAGGGCACGGGCGGACTGGCATAAGTTCCCAGTAGTGAGCCAGCTGTTCTTGGAAATAAGTCACATCTGTCAGCCAAGCTTTTACATTAGGAGCTCACTTTTCACCCGAATGCATAGCCGCTCTGCATTTAGCCAACAGGAGTAACATTGTAATGTCTGCAGTTCCGGGAGGGCACTGTAGCCGCATATCCCAGAAGGCCAGTCAATGGGCCCAGGGGAAGTGCCTTGTCCATTATTTTGTGTATGGTATTGTGTGTTGTTGTCCAATACTTTGCCAAAGAGGGCATCACCAGGCAAGGTGGAGGAAGTCAGCCCATGGTGCGTTACATCATTGACACCTGGTCTTTGGTGAGAGGCCCAACCTGAAAAGTTGCATTGGGGTGCGTTACAGATGGTGGAGAAAGTTAAAGTGTATGAGCCTCAGTCTGTAATTTGGTGACAGCAGTGTCAGGAGATTGCAAGAATAGGTCCACATTTTCTTTGTCGGCGGGAGTTTAAGTCGGCACTCCATGCGTCCTGTGATAATGGGACAGTGATCGGGGCAGGGTCTCTTTGGTTATAGAGTCTGGTTCTCAGTTTGTGAGGAAAGCTACATGTATGTATGTGCTCAAGCAGTGTGAGTGGCACTGGGGGGATGGAGAACAAGACATACATAGCATGGCACGTAGCTCCCGTCTGATATGAGCTACGACGTTGCTCGGGTAAGTCCTCAAATGGCAGTAGGAATGTATCCCACATGTAGAGGTCTGGGAATGTAGTGATATATCGTAACCAAACTCTTGTTGATGCCCGCCCATCCTGCATGGGGGAAACTATTGGCGAGAGGGGTCAATGGGGCATACAGTGTTTTTAACCTGGAGTGCTTTTGCAGGCTCTCTCATGCCCATCTCAGGCATTCCACCATATCAATTTTGCCTCTGGGCACCTTGTATAAAATGAATATGACAGTCGACAAAGGCCATGATGAGACATGATCCGATTCAATGGCTGTGTGTGTTTGCTAGAGTGTGGGATGTATCTAATACCAAGATATTTGATTGGTTCTGCTACCCATTTAAAAGGGAAATCACAAGGAAAGGGTGTTGTGGAGTCTGTGAGGTGCAAGAGAATGGAATTGGACCAATTGGCAGAGATTCCGGAATAGCTGCCAAAGTGCACCACCTTTAGGGTAACAGGATTAATATTAACTAGGATTATAGACGTATAATGAAATAATGTCTGCATACGTAGACATGATAAGTCCTCTGGATCTGAAGCCTATGCGCTTATTTGCGTGATGTTGGCAAACTCTTACCGTGAGGGGTTCCATCGCTATTGCAAATAATTCAGGGGATAATGGGCATCCCTGCCTTGTGCCACGAGTGATGGAGAATGGTTCAGAGAGAAGCCCATTTAGTCGAATATGGGCTGTTGGTTTTGCATATAGAAGTTTGATTTGCTTAGTGAACTGTGGACTCAGTCCAATGCGTGCAAGGAGTAGGAAGAGATGGTCCCATGCCAGGGAGTCATATGCCTTGGTGGCATCAAGTTGTACTGGTAGTGTGGAGACATGGGCACGAGGTAGTGCGTCATGGCAAATATTGTGCGTAGGTTGATGGAGGTGGATCATCCCAAAAGGAAGCCAGACTTGTCTGGGTGGAGGATCAGTGGTAGAAAGGGGAATAGTCAATATACCAAAATTTTGACATGTATTTTATTGTCAATATTTGTAAGCAATAGGGGATGATAGGAATCATAGCCCTTAGCCCGTTTATTCGGTTTGAGCAGGGTGAGAATGACCACCTCCCTCAAGATGGGCAGTAATGCCCCAGTAGCCATGGATTCAAGGAACAGTGTCAACAAATGGGGGATGAGAAGCTGGGCATATTCTTCATAAAAGGAAGTGGTTAACCAATCTAGTCCCAGGTAATTGTCTCCAGGAAGACCCCTTATAACCTCTATGATCTCTGTTGGAAAGTGGATCATTGGTAAGGGCAGGTAAGTACCTACACTTAACAATAGGACACTATCCCAGACACTATCCCACACTAGGTCCATTTAGATCTCAATAAATTAATCCAAGATCAACCCTTGGTAGCTTGGCAATGAGCACTTATACTTAACTTGGGAGACAGGTGTGTAAAGCATTTAAAAATCACAAAGCAGAAACTAAGTAAAATACAAAACACAATCAAAAATCATCTTTCATTTATAAAGAAAGATTATATTTTAATCTTTAAAATGACACCAAAATGACAAAAATACAATAAAGGGAACAGGAGATCTGAATTGTTAAAGACTAAGGCTCTCGTTATGACATTGGCTGTAAATCCTGCTTACCGCCATGCTGACGGCTGCCAACATACCACCGCGGTGGCAAATATCCGTTCGCCATATTATGACACACACACACCAATCCGACAGGATACAGCCACATACACAAATCCGCCAGCTCAAAGGTCAGTGCAAAAGTAGTGGTCCCAACACCCATACCGTTACGCCAACAAAACAACACTCATCCCATTATGACCCACAAATCACCACAGTGGACATTCATTGGTGGTAAACCATTGGCGGTACATACCTCCACGCTCAGAATGGACACCCAGATACAAAAGAACACCACATTGGCCAATACAAAAAATACACACCTGACACACATACACACACCACACCCACACCACTATAAAACACACACTCAGATTACCCACAACCCTTTACGAATACAAATCATTGCCACCAGACTGATACCAAGACCACTGCGCCAACGAGCCACACACCAGTTACACCCATAGATCCCTCACTCACCACACATCACATACCCCAGCAGATTACTCAACACACTCTCACAACACATACCACACAACACCCATGGTCCCACAAAGGCACCCGCGTTTTATAGATGAGGAGTTAAGGGTCATGGTGGAGGAAATTGTCAGGGTAGAGCCACAGTTGTTTGAAGCACAGGTGCAGCAATATCCATTGCAAAGAAGATGGAGCTATGGCGGAGAATCGTGGACAGGGTGAATGCCATGGGACAGCACCTAAGAACAAGGGACAACATCAGAACGAGGTGGAACGACACCCCAGATTCTCTGAGGAGGAGCTGAGGGTCAAGGTGGAGGAAATCATCCGGGTAGAGCCACAGCTATTCAGATCACAGGTGCAGCAGACATCCATTTCTAGGAAGATGGAGTTATGGCGGAGAATCGTGGCCCGGTCAACGCTGTGGAACAGCACCCCAAAACAAGGGATGACACCAGGAAGAGGTGGAACGACCTACGGGGGAAGGTATGTTCCATAGCAGCAAGGCACCAGCTTGCCATAAAGAGGACTGGCGGTGGACCCCTACCTCCTCCCCCACAGCTCATAGCATGGGAGGAGCAAGTCTGGGCAATACTGCATCTTGAGAGACTCGCTGGAGAAGTCAGAGGAATGGACACTTGTAAGTCAACATTTACTACTTATCACCCCCTATACCTGCATGCCATCTCACACCCTCTCCTTCACTTACATCACCCCACCCTATCCCACATACTGCACCTAGACATATGACTAATTCCAATTCCAAGCCCTGCATGCTATACCAATGCATGGACAGCCCTCCCAGCCCTGCATGGACACCCATCACACAAGCATGCACAGCATAGGGAAACTAACAATCCAACAATACATCACCATACACAAGCAAAAGGTGGCAGGGCAACACCAAAGATAGAGGGGAAGCTAGGGATGTACAATATGTCATACACATGAACCATAATACATCACTTACATCCCCACAGGTACCCCAACCAATGTCAGCGGAGAGGAGGTGCCACGACTATCCAGTCCCCCAACAGACAATGCCCCCAGTGATGACAGTAACTCTGGACTTCTGAATCTGGATGACCTACCAGGCCCATCAGGGACCACTGGACAGCCGGTCACCCAAGCCCACTCACACACCACCAAAGAGCTTCCCCCTTCAGTATCCAAAACACCCACCCAGCTTACCCACACCTCTGTCCCCAGGACAGTTCAATCAGCAGTGTGCCCACCTGTACAGGGACCCCAGTCCACATCTCCCCCCCAAGACAACCAGGGACCTGGGGTCAATGGTAGTGGGCACACCGTTCAGGGGACAGAGGCACAGGCCAACAGGGACACTTGGAGGACTGCTGTGCACCAGGAGAAGAAGAGGACCAGGGAGCCGACTCTCAAGGAGCCACTCTCCGAGATCCTGGGAGCCTACCAACATTCCCAGGACACGATTGGCCTGATCCTTGACAATATGCAGGATAACAGGCGGCTGCAGGAAGGACTTTATCAGGGGATCAGGGAGGACTTGCAGGCCTAACAACACCCTGATCTCCATAGCAGGGGTGCTGGTAGACATAGCCAACATCATGAGGGAGGCAACAGCACATCAGCGGGCCCCTAGCACTAGCCAGTCCATTGACCAGCCCTCCACTTCCGCTGCCGCTAGTGGGCAGGAGACCCCGCCACGGGACCCTCAGGCCACCAGCATCCCTCCCTCTGCAAAAGGTGAACCACCCCAAAATGTTCCCTGCAACCCAGACAGAAGCCAGAGATACTTGCCAAGACCCATGCCAGGAAATTAGACTCTCCTGATTGACCCCCTTGTGTCCCACTCAGTCACCTTGTCCACTTTGAACTGCCATTGCTCCCTTTCCTATGGCCCCTTGGACCCTGGACATGTGCTACAAACAGACTGGAACAATACCCTGGACATTCCTCAATCATCACTCCATTCCTTTGTACTTTACCCTCAAATTATTAGCATTACATTAAACACCCTTTAACACAACATGACTACTGGTATTTTATGTATTGAAAATGTGTATTAATGGAAACAGTCACATCCATTGCAAATGAACTGTACACTGTGAGAGCATATACATAATTACCTGCAGCTGGCTCTAGTCAGCACATCAGTACAAAGTTGTTAGATCACCAACATCTGTAAAATGACAAACCATAGGTGACAGTGAATTGTGTTAAAAGGAAGTTAATGCCATCATGCTACAGCCACACAATAGTCATAGAAATGTGCAGTAGCACTGTCTCACCTGTGTGTCATTGGAAGTACTGACGTATAACTGATGTTCTGTTATCCTCATCCTCATCCTCAGCCTCTTCATCCTCACTGTCATCAGAGTCTGCTGCTGCTACAGGGGCATCTCCAGTCTCCTCCTCCTGCAGAAAAGGTACATGGTGTCTGAGGGCCAGGTTGTGCAACATGCAGCATGCCACTATTATCTGGCAGACCTTCTCAGGTGAGTAGCACAGTGATCCACCTGTCAGATGAAGGCACCTGAACCTGGCCTTCAGGAGGCTGAAGGTCCTTTCGATGATCCGTCTGGTTTGCTCATGTGTCTCATTATAACGTTCCTCTGCTCCTGTCCTGGCATTCCTCACTGGGGTTAACAGCCACAATAGGTTTGCGTAGCCAGAGTCACCTGCAAGTATTGAGGGAGCACATGTAGCCGCACACAATCCCATGGGGTTTCCACCGGAGGCATACACTAACATACAGTGGGTGGGGACAAAGGATCACCCTCTGCCTCTGTAGTTGGACCATCACATTTGGGATTCTGCTATTCCTGAGAACAAAGGCACCATGCACTTATGATACTTAGCATTTACGTGGGAGATGTACTGGACTGCCAGGCACACCATTTGCACATTCTGTGAGTGAAAACTCCTACTATTCCTGAACACCTGTTCATTCTTGCGGGGGGGACAAACGCAATATGTGTCCCGTCGGTCGCCCCAATAATACTGGGGATATGTCCCATTGCATAGAATCCAGCCTTCACAGTGGACAAATCTTCCACCAGGGGAGAGCAATGTAGCTGCACATGTGTTTTACCAGGGCAGACAAGACTCTTGCCAGCACGATTGAGAACATTGGCTGTGACAGCCCTGCTGCCAAGCCCACTGTCACTTGGAAGGAACCAGCTGCCAAGAAATGGAGCACTGATAGCACTTGCACAAAAGGGGGGATCCCAGTTGGATGACGGATAAATGAGATCAGGTCTGGCTCTAATTGGGCACACAGCTCTGTGATTGTGGTCCTGTCCAGTCTATAGGTGAGGATAATGTGCCTGTCCCACAGTGTATCTAAGTCCACCAGGGGTCTGTACACGGGGGATGTCTACACCTCCTATTCCTCCGCAACGGTAGGTATCTAAGGGACACAAGAGTGATTAGGCTGTCACATTTGGAACAATGAAACCACAACTGCGTATACATGGTGCACTTATGTAATGGGATAGTGTTAATGGCGAGGAATGTGTCAATCTATTCTGTGATGCAGTTATTGTCAATATTACTGTTTCCCCTTACCTGAAATGGTGACCGCCTGCCCTGTATGTAGGGACAGGTGGAAGTGAGGTAATTCCATCGACAATGGGCGTCGTGGCGGAAGGCGGTCTTGCACCGCCGTGCAATTCCTCATTGAATAATATGGGGCTCTATGGCATGCAGTGGCCAATGGGGATCTGCGCTGGCGGTGACGCTGTATACTGCAGCGGACGTGACCACCATTTACTATCTGATTTCTCACTTGTTTCCTGACTTTCAACAGGAGAACACCTATACTGCGTGTGCTGCTGTGACCCATTTCTGGAACCTACAGTGGCCGGTGTGACTGGGGAAAGGACCCTTGCTTTCACTTCAGAGGAGTTAGAGTGACTGGTGGATGGGGTCCTACCCCAGTACAGACAGCTGTATGGGCCCCCAGACTAACAGGTGAGTATACTTTAGGCACAATGCATGTGGGAAGGACGGAAAGGGGTATCATAGGCCATTTGTGTGACAGGCTGGACTGTTTGTTTCCTGGTGTTCTCCTGTCTGTATTGCCTCTGCAGGTCAGCGCCCATCAAAAGAAGGGAATATCACGTGTCATCACCAAGGATGTGAGGACCCTTGGGGTCTATGGCAGGTGGAGCACCCACTGTCGGAAACGGTTGGAGGACCGGAGACGCTGGGCACAGAAGACCGCAGAGGCCCAACTGGGGATGGCCTCCCAACGTGGAAGGGGTGCCCATTGGACCCTGACCGCCCTGATGGCATGCATTCTGGCGGTGGCCTACCCTGAGCTGGATGCTAGCTTGAGGGAATCACAGCAGCCACAAGGGGGTGAGTACAGTGGGAATAACTACAATAATTAGTAGGTGGGTTGTTATCTGGGTGGTGGATGTATGTTAGTGAGTGGTCTAAGGCCAGGCCAGACATTGCAGCGTAGGTCATCTGAAGGGTAATGGGTGTACGGTAAACACAGGTAACCTAGATTGTTAGCATTGCATTTGTGTTAGGGCATCGTGGGTCCAGGTGTGCTGCAGTTGGCAGTGTGTGGTCCTCATCTTGCCTTAGTAACTAGCCATATCACTGGTAGTGCAATGCATAGAGCTTAAGCCTTGTAGTGATTCCTAGTTTGTTTTAATGGGATAACAGGAGTTAGCTTAGCCTCTGGCTTGCAGACTCGTGCCCCGTCACCTAGTGACTTTTAACCTACTTAGCTTGATCTGTCTTAGCCCATTTAATTATTTAATTAATCTAAGATGGCTGCCTTGTTTATAGTTAGGCCACTTGTTATGGTTTTCATTATCAGTGCCACTGCGTAAGACGTCAAGATCAAGCGACAAAGACAAACAAATAGTAGGTGTTCACACTTAGGGATTTTCCCTCTCTATACTTTCGAGGGATTTGTTTATAATAATTGCCATCCCAAGCATGTCTGTTATCTATTGTTTGGGAACACACCTACATCAGGGGTCCTGGTAGATCTGTATAAATACATCACACTTTAGACAGATATTCAGAGGGATTCCGACCAGAGGGCATCGCCACCATCGCTGATACCGAGGTTGCACGTCGTCTTGATGCTGACCCAGTCTTCGTGTCCATGCGGAGTCTGAGATAGCGATCTCATTCCAAGGTAACAAGGGTTAGGGGCTCCTCTCATGGACATGGCATTGGCAGATTAGGTTTAACAAACCCAGCTCTCCTTTAGGTAGGAGGTTAGGCCTATCATATTAGGGTACTAGGGCATATCACACCTCTTATGTCTTTTACATGCTATTGCAAGATGGTCGGGGTCTTTGTAATAATGACTCTTGTCTTCACAATTATGTTTCTTGCACTGTTCATTATCCTAATCATTGCAGCCCAGGCAACATATCGCAAATTGCAGTTCTGTTAAATAAAAACTATTGAAACTTTACTGCATCTTTGTCATTGCCTGTGTTTGAATAAGACATAGGGGCTCATTCTGAGCCCGGCGGGCGGCGGGAGCCACCCGCCTGGAGGGAGCCGCCAAATGGCCGCTCCGCGGTCGAAAGACCGTGGAGGCCATTCTGGCTTTCCCGCTGGGCTGGCGGGCGACCGCCAGAGGGCCGCCCGCCAGCCCAGCGGGAAACCCCTCCCCACGAGGAAGCCAGCTCCAAATGGAGCCGGTGGAGTGGGTATGTGCGACGGGTGCAGTGGCACCCGTCGCGTATTTCAGTGTCTGCAAAGCAGACACTGAAATACAAAGTGGGGCACTCTTACGGGGGCCCCTGCAGTGCCCATGCCATTGGCATGGGCACTGCAGGGGCCCCCCAGGGTCCCCACGACACCCCTCGCCGCCATCCTGTTCCTGGCGGTCGGAGCCGCCAGGAACAGGATGGCGGTGAGGGGGTCGGAATCCCCCATGGCGGCGCAGCAAGCTGCGCCGCCATGGGGGATTCCCAGGGCAGCGGAAAACCGGCGGGAGACCGCCGGTTTTCCTTGTCTGACCGCGGCCAAACCGCCGCGGTCAGAATGCCCTGCGGGGCACCGCCAGCCTGTTGGCGGTGCTCCCGTATCCCCGGCCCCGGCGGTCCTTGACCGCCGGGGTCGGAATGACCCCCATAGTGTATCTGTGAGAAAGGGGTAATCTCTGTTTAACCACAACACTGCCTGAGATGTCTTGTTCTTGAGTCCATGCGTAAAGGCTGCCACAAATCACCTTTTACCATTGTGTTTTTGGTGAGGTGCTGCCAATGAGCCAGTAAGGTTGGGACGACAGTTGCGACTTGTTGTAGGATAGGCATAGTCACCTACAAACACAAAAGTACTGTCATCCTTAAACCAGTAGCAAGAGTCCAAACTACGACATGGCACCACCAACGATGGTGTTTAGGCACTAATTTACAGATATCCCAACTATCACTGTCTCACAGACAACAGGTACCAAAAGTACCATTATACGGAGACGTCCGTGGTCTTTGGGAAATTCCTCCTCAGCTGAAAATGTAACACCTGATTAAGCTGTAGGTTGTTCAAGCTCGAACTCATAAAAGGACTTTGCTCCCCATTTTGGTGTTCCATTTTTCTAAACAAATATGGCTAACGCCATTGACATTCCTGAAAATGCTAGACAAGCACTAACACAACACTTATTAGCGCATGGCCTTACAGATACAAAATACACATACAAAATTGCAAACTTACCTCAATGGTACCGAGCATACCAGTATCATGAAATATCGCTCACATACCAAGAGCATCATAACTGGAACAAGAGAGACAGATACCAAAAATAATTTCCAACACCTATAACAGTATAGGATGGGATCGTTTGGGAGCCAAACCAAAGAAATTGGAGTTACAAGATATCGCCCTTAAGGAGGGTACAAAGCAGCCACAAGAGGGCTCTAAAAAGCGCTGGGAAAAACAAAAAGTATTTAAAGATAGAAGAAATAAGAGAGTTAATTCTCCACACCCGGAGAACTCTGAAAGGAGATACAATCTCAGAAATAGGGAGAATATTAAAACTCCAGACAGCTATACTGATTCACGTCCCTCTCGTTCCTTTTAGGATGCACCGGATAGAAGTAGTGAGAGATGGGGCCGTCCTGATCGACGTCCTGAATACGTGAAACAAAAGAAAGACTCACCGAAGTCCACCATTAAAAAAGAAGAAAAGACTCCTCAGCAAAACCCACAGTTTAAAAAGAAAAAGGTGGCAGCACTGACAGCTAAAAATGCCAGTACACTTGAGAACACTGTTGAGGAACAAGACGTGGGCAGTGACTCTGTTAGACAGTGCAGCAGAGGTCACAATATGTTGCCAGAGTCTGAAAGATCATCTGGATGCGACAGCAACTAGCGATTTCATTGCTGTTGAAACTGCGGATGGCCGCGTTCTCCCACCCGACAGGGTTTATGATTTAAAAATTCAAATAGAGGGAACGCCTCAGAATCAATATCATGTAATATTGATGTTACACGGGCTGAAAATAGCCCTGGGCTGTTCTTATAGCCTTGAGGTAAATGACAAAAGCGTTTCTGAGAGCCAAATAAGAACATACTCAGGTCCCGACTTTCATGTGCTACGTTCTGGCAGAAAAAGCCATTAGATATGTCTAATGTTGTTTTATATTTTTTGCACACTATATTGTTTATTAGTGCCGTGCTATGTGAGTTTTGTATAGCATATGTGCGTGTATCACTATTTAAATGTCTATAATCCATGACTATTATGAAGGAATGGTCTGGCTGTGCAACAGGGAATAACGGGTTATTCATTGCAGCTGTACAGGGCTCAATTACTCCCTGGTATTCAAGCTTGGTGAGGATCTCCCTCACCGAAGCTTTCTCATCATGTTTAACAGGATATTGTGGCTGTGGTTGGGGTGTGGACCTAACGGGAATAACATGACAAGGAGACTCCTTGTCCCAACCTACATGACTATGGTATAACGCAGGTGCCTGCGCCAAAGCCCATTCAGCAGCATAGGCTTCTTTTTCTGCTTCCAGAACAAGATCAGAGAAAGAAGGCAAAATGACATCTTCTGTGAAATCTGCCAGCAGATAAAGGGTTTTAATATCAAACGCCCAACGTAGACATCCCTCTTAGTGTCCAGCAGGCCACTACAATGTGTGTACCTGGACCATTGCGGTCCACTCAACCAGATGATGCATACAAATACATCTTAGTAGCTGTAGATTCTTATTCTAGATTCTTGTGGGTATGGCCGCAGCAGTTGGCTGACGCTCGAACTGTTATAAAAGACTTGCTGATCTTTATCGGTACATATGCGGTTGCAGCATTCCGCTCGGACCAGGGCCCTGCATTTGCCTCTAAGGCATTCAGGGACACCATGGGGACAAGGGGTGTTGAACTCCATTACTCCTCACCATATCATCCAGAGGGAAATTCAGTTGTGGAGAGGCGGAATCGTGATCTAAAGCAGTCCTTAACAGCTTGCGTATTAGGTTCAGGCCGCAGTTGGTTACAACACCTATATGGGATCGAGAGAGCACTGAATAATCTACCAAGACGGTCCTTGGAGGGACGCACTCCTTATGAGGTTCTCTTTGGGATACCTATGTATGTCCCAGATCTTGATGGCTCTATTTTGGTGGCAGCAGAAACACCATTTGACATAAATGAACGTCTCACTGTCTTACAGAAGCTTCAGCAATTTCGTGATGGTAAATCATCTACCAGTGCTGCAACCTTAGGAATAAGGGATTTAGCGAAAACTTCGACTGGCTGGATTCCTAAAGTTGGGGATCTGGTTCGTGAGAAGATTGCTGTGAAGAAAGAATTTCGTCCATCACACAGAGCACTTGTACTGGTCTTGGGAATTCAAGGTACCAGGACTGTCTGGTTCTCGAACAAACAGATTGATTTCCATTGATGTCATCAAATTACACCACGTGGCCGATACTTCACAGTAGACCAAGAGGTCCCTTGGGTGGTTCCCGATCCCCTCTCACTACCCAATAGGACATACATTTACATAGTAGGATGAACAACACGACTGCGGACTATGCAACAATGTTCAATGCTGTTCCAGACCCCTCTTCGACCATGGGGAGGGCGGAAAATGAACTTTTGCTAGTTCCAGTCACCATTTTAATGACAACTGCAGTCCAAAATTTGGTTGATTTTTACACAAACACCTCACAGACTGATGACACTGTCTACCAAGAGCCTCCACAAGATGTGGACCTAAGTACAATTAATGCACCACCTCCCATGTTTGCAGAGACTGCCTCTGGCTATTTCGTAGACATTGATGACTTTTCTTCAGACTCATCCACTACTGTGATTGACAATGTTTCACAAGAAGTAAGCTGTATCAATGGCTTAAAAAGAACTATTTGATATACCTGTGGAACTATTTATGGTCCTGTCTGACATTCTCAGCATTATTTTTATGGGTTGGTTTTGTGACTGTTTTCTTCTTGCTCATAAATGGTCACTATATTCCTGATCGCTCCTCTGTTGAGCCTGTTGATGAAGTCTTAACTCCATATCATTCCTCACATAAGGTCCGAAGAGACTTCTCCCTTGTAAATATTACAGCAATACCGATTTCTGATGGGATTGTGTGTGACAAAGTTCCCTTTGATATATACGGGCCTACAAAGATTATTCAAATACCATACTTGTTCAAAATATCTATGACAGATGTAATTACACCTGATGTTGTCTCTGATGATTGAGATGTCCAAACAGTTGATTCCATGCTAACTGAAATGAAGGACTATTCCGCTTTTGAAAGTGATGATGTATATGAACATACAGTGAATTATGGGAAAATGTTCTGTTATAACAATTGGGGACATTACTACCTACACCGTGCCACTAGACACAGACCAGTATTAAACTACACACAGTGGGAACACTGTTCAACACCACCAGTGGGGAGCCCAAAATACTATATTGATAAATTTACATATTTTTCTGGGCATGGCACAAAGAACGCGGAGTCATATTATTTCAAATTACCTCCAGCACAAATTAGGAAAATTTTGCTAACTGACACAAAACTGATTTATTCAGATCCCTTTGTTTCCCGGCTCGCAGTTGAAGGTCACGAATACTGGAAGAGCACAATTGACTTGAAAAGTGTATGGGGAACACAAGATTGGCAGATACAGGGCAGGGAGGCTTTATTTCGAGCATGCCTGATTCCTGTGCAAATGATTTTCTTAAATGACACAATTGAGCAGACATCCTGTCTGGGGTTAACAAAAATTAAAGACATGAATACGCCCAGTATCCCCACTCCGGCAAGGTTTAAGGATTGGCAATATTTCCTTAACATCACCGGGGAAAGACTAGATGCACTGGTTAGGGCTGGTACCTATAATTCTTCACTTTCCAGTCCCGGCGGGTGGTTAATATGGCCAACTGACACTAATGAATGCCAAGCGCGTTTTTTTAACTCTTCAGGGTTTTTTTCAATTAACGGGCCAGCCCCTCGCTTTGTATCGGGTCAACATACAGGTATAATTACAACATACAGTGTGGGTAAACTGTGCCAACAATGGGTACAGACTAACACATTAGCCGCAGTTAAGAAACATCTGAACACTCTTTCTGAAGATGTAGACTTGCAAGATTTTCTGCTAGGTCCTAGAAAACAGCGCTCAAAAAGGTTCTTATATGCTATGTATAATTAAATCTGGAAACTTTCACAGATTGAGGCTGCTGCACGTTTAAGGCAATTGGATAAGCCAAACTTAGAGAAGTCTTTAGCAGTTGTCGACAACGGCATGAATACTCTGTCCAACAGAATATATTCACTATCAAATATAGTGTTGCATGCTATTGATATTACTCAGACAGACTTGTCCCTTTTATATCATGGACAGACACAGCTACGTTCCATCATTCAGCTGGGTTGGACATTGCAGAAACTGAAAAATGGCCGCATTCCATGGAAATATATTAACGGGAATTAATTATTCACTGCTTTTAATTTTTCCCGGAACCACAGACAATGGCTAAGAGAGAAGCTAGTTTTACCGTGCTTCACGTAGAAAAGCTAGACAAGTTGCCCTTCACGGTAGCAGAGAGTCCTTCGACTATTTGGCTCTTACATGGCATAATTAATGTACCCATTTCGACCTTTCGTTACTCAAGCTGCTTGAAACATCTTGCAGTGGGAAGGTACGAGCAACTAGGCGATAGCTATATTAAGGAAGAGTGGGAGCTGCCCTTTGATTATAAATGTCTGAAAGGCGAAACTGAGGTCTTTCTTAGTGGAAGCAAATGTGAGACTACTGTTAGTCATTCGATGATATGTAAGCAGGTGTCCCTTCATGGCCTTTGCAATGCGGGGTCACAAACTTGGCCTGTTTTCTGAAGGGTACTCCCGTCCCTTTGATACGACTGGTATTTCATTTACTTTTCAATGGAAGTTATGTGGTACTGAACCTATCAAAGTTGTTGCGCCATGCGACCAGGAATTGCCTACGTAATCTCGGGCTCGAAGGTTGTTACGTGTTGCGGACATGTTTTATTCCCCCCCACACGAGAGATAAAAGTATCTGACATGTGGCCCCACATAGATGCTATTAATGTGAACTATGAGCAGGCTAAAGGTGCTATTGTTTCAAAAACAGGTCACCTTGACATCCGCCAAAGAGACGTATGCTCTCCAGATTGCGAGATCATCAGCCGAGATACAATCCCTATTAAATACCTACTACCCCAAGCACTTTGGAGAACTGGTATCCAGAATATTCAGTGCTTCAAGCACTACTGGGATTGTTCACTTCTTTAAGGCTGTCGGGTCTGGTTTTGTGTCCATCTTCCAGACTGTCTTCGGAGTCATCCAGTCAGCCATCCACTCGCTCTTTTTAAGTGTGTTTGGTGGCTTTCCAATTATTTTGGCTTTGATTGGCGTACTACTACTGCTATTTCTTCTGATTTGCAGTGGTTGTTTCTTTCCAGCTCCCACCAACTCCGCTGTGGCATGAACGCATGGTTCGGATCTTCGGTGCACCCTTGCTGGTGGAATTGGAGCATGATTGGTTCATGTGGTGCCTCTTTGAACATCTGCCTATGGTGTGTCTTGCTGTTGCACCAACATCTCCTGTGGACCACGAACTGCTGATGTCCCTGATGGGGGTTCATACTTGGTCATGGCCCTTGAAACTGAGGTTGCTCTGCGAGGCCACATATGAGCCTTGCTCTGTCTTAGCCCATTTAATTATTTAATCATCTAAGACGGCTGCCTTGTTTATAATTAGGCCACTTGTTATGCTTTGCATTATCAGTGCCACCGCGCTAAGGCATCAAGATCAAGCGACAAAGACAAACAAACAGTAGGTGTTCACACTTGGGGATTTTCCCTCTCTATAATTTTGAGGGATTTGTTTCTAATAATTGCCGTCCCAAGCATGTCTGTTATCTATTGTTTGGGAACACACCTACGTCAGGGGTCCTGGTGGATCTGTATAAATACATCACACTTTAGACAGATAATCAGAGGATTCCGACCAGAGGGCATCGCCATCATTGCTGATACCGATGCTGCACGTCGTGTTGACAATGACCCAGTCTTCGTGTCCCTGCGGAGTCCGAGATAGAGACCTCATTCCAAGGTAACAAGGGTTGGGGGCTCCTCTCATGGCATTGGCAGATTAGGTTTTGCAAACCCAGCTCTCCTTTAGGTATAAGGTGAGGCCTATCATATTAGGGTATTACGGCATATCACACCTCTTATGTCTTTTACATGCTATTGCAAGATGGTCGGGGTCTTTGTAATAATGACTCTTGTAATCACAATTCTGTTTCTTGCACTGTTCATTATCCTAATCATTGCAGCCCATGCAACATATCGCAAATTGCAGTTGTGTTAAATAAAAACTATTGAAACTTTACTGCATCTTTCTCATTGCCTGTGTTTGGATGAGACATAGGCCCTCATTCCAACCCTGGCGGTCTATGACAGCCAGGGTGGATGTCGTCGGAAGCACCGCCAACAGGCTGGCGGTGCTTCATTTGGCATTCTGACCGCGGCTGTAAAGCCGGGTGCAAGCAGCGCGCCATGGGGATTCCGACCCCCTTCCCGCCAGCCTGTTTCTGGCGTTTTTTACCACCAGGAACAGGATGGCGGGAACGGGTGTCGTGGGGCCCCTGGGGGCCCCTGCACTGCCCATGCCAGTGTCATGGGCAGTGCAGGGGCCCCCTAACAGGGCCCCAGCATGATTTTCACTGTCTGCATAGCAGACAGTGAAAATCGCGACGGGTGCAACTGCACCCGTCGCACCCCTGCAACACCGCCGGCTCCATTAGGAGCCGGCTTCTGTGTTGCAGGGCCTTTCCCGCTGGGCCGGCGGGCGCTCCCTTGGCGGGCGCCCGCCGGCCCAGTGGGAAAGTCAGAATGGCCTCTGCCGCCCGCCGGGGTTGGAATGACCCCCATAGTATATCTGTGAGAAAGGGGTAATCTCTGTTTAACCACGACACTCCCTGAGATGTCTTGTTCTTGAGTCCATGCGTAAAGGCTGCCACAAATCACCTTTTACTATTCTGTTTTTGGTGAGGTGCTGCTAGTGAACCGGTAAGGTTGGGACGACAGTTGCGACTTGTTGTAGGATAGGCATAGTCACCTACAATCAAAAGTACTGTCATCCTTAAACCAGCAGTCTTGCCCAGAGCAAGAGTCCAAATTACGACAGCCTGTTCCCTGTGTGTGACGGTGATGTGTATGCCAATAATGGTGTTGGTGCAGTAATTGACCCAGTGTATCCTTTTCCTCTCTCCCCCATTTTTTGTTCTGTCATCCTGTCCCTGTGTGCATTAGCATCATCTGGCAGAGGAGCAGGGGCACCAGCAACAGAGGGAGCTGCATCCCACGTGACCCTGGAGGCAGAGCCCACTGACGCAGAGGGAACCAATGGGACGGAGGGTGAGGAGAACACCACGGTGGACACAGGAGGAGACAACACCGACTTAGATACTTCCTCCGAAGGGAGCTCCATGGTCATGGCCGACACCTCTGTAACCACGCCAGCTGCAGGTATAGCTGCCACTCCCCGTACCAGCACCTCCCTCCCAGTAGCCCCTCAGTGAGTTGCCTGTGCCCACTCACCCAGGAGAGTGGGCATCTCTTTTGCCCCAGGCACTTCAGGCCATGCCCCAGTGAGCCCTGCTGCCTTGAGTGAGGGAGCTATTGACCCTCTGAGATCCATCTCTGTAGGGCAGTCAACTATTGTGAATGCCATCCAGGTGCTGGCATCCCAGATGCAGCAATGCAATGCATTCCTAGAGGTCATTCACGGTGGATTGGCCACCCAACAGAGATCGATTCAGGCTCTGGCCTCCTCTCTGATGGCAGCCATTGTCCCTGTTTCTAAAACCTCCCTTCCAACTACCACTTCCCAGCCCCATTCTCCTCAACCCCAACCCGTCCCAGGCACACATACAGACGAGCATGCACACAAGACAATACCCAATAGTGTCACAGGCAAACACAAGCACCACACTTCATCACACAAGCACTCACGCAAACACCAGACAGTTGCAGACATGACATCTTCCACTGCCTCTACTGTCTCCCCCTCCTCCTTCACCTCCCTCCCAGTCATGTACACACTCACACCTGCATGCACTACATCAACAGTCACCACCAGCATCACCACACTAAGCAGCACACACCTCACTAGCAGACACCTCTACAACAGCCATGTACATGTCCCCTCTGTCCTCTCCCCCCTGTCTGTCCCCCCTCCTAAAGGACACAAACGCAAGCACTCACACACCCAACAGCCAACCACCTACTGCCCATGCACCTGCACCCAAATCCAGCAGACATACACCTCCTACAACCACTCCCTCTACCTCCAATCCCATCACTTCGCCCTCCTCCCGCCCCTCTGTCCCTAAAAATGTTTTCCTCGCCCAACTTGACCTCTTTCCTCCCCCTCCCCCCGGTCCTGCCCATATGAGAAGGGTACCAAAGACCCAGCCCAGCACCTCAGCCAAACAGCTCACAGGGACAGTGGTGGCACCACCTACTCTTGGTGGTAAGAATACCACACCTCCAGGCAAGAAGAGAAAGGAGCCTGCACCTCCAGGCAGAAAGAGCAAGGAGCCTGCACCTCCATCCAAGAAGGGGAAAGAGCCTGCACCTCCATCCAAGAAGGGGAAGGAGCCTACACCTCCATCCAAGAAGGGGTGGGAGCCTGTACCTCCATCAAAGACGGGGAAGAAGCCATCCACACCTGCCAGGAAAGGGTAAGGAATCTACATACCATGTAATGGAGGAGACGGAACCCTCTACTCCAGCGGAGGCTGTCATAGTGACACCTCCACCACCACCAGGGGTCACGGGCCCCCACCGCCAGCTGAGGAAGTGCAGCCATTACCACCTTCAGAGGCTGCCCAGAAGGCACCTCCATACACTACCACACTGCAGCTATCACCAACTGTAGAGGCTGCCCAGGAGGCACCTCCATCCACCACCACACTGCAGCCATCACCAACTGCATAGGCCGCCAAGGAGGCATCTCCATCCGCCACCACACTGCAGCCGTCACCACCAGCGGATGCCATGTAGGCCACCCTCCAAGGGCTGCTGTACGAGGGCCGCCTCCAGAACCAGTGGGGAAGTCACCCACCTGAGAGACCGTGGCCTTGCACTCCCCAGGACAGGGCAATGAGGATGTCGCTCCATCCAGAACCTGTGGGAAAGTCACCCACCCGAGAGACTGTGGCCTTGCACTCCCCAGGACAGAGCAATGGCCATGTTGCCACATCCAGAACCAGTGGGAAAGTCACCCACTCCAGAGACTGTGGCCTTGCTCTCCCCAGGACAGAGAAATGGGCATGGAGCCCCCTCCAGAACCAGTGGGCTTGTTCCTGCATCCGGCTGAGGTGCCCCCATCGAGGTGCCTGCCCACTTGCAAACTGATGCCCCTGCAGTGCTCTATCAAGATGAAGTCAGGATTCAAATTGGGCTTTAGACTGTGCCCTGTGGCCATTTGGGCCCTTTGAATATAGGACTGGGCAGTATCCCATTGTTTACATGTGTACATATCTGTTTAATTGACAAATCAATAATTTTTTAGACGATGATTTGAATACAATCACTTTCATCCATTCCTGTTGTCCTTGCATTATTCTGCCTGTATCAGGGGCAAATTGTTTTTCGTGTGCAGCTGGTTGTGTGTATTGTGTGTGTGTTGGGTGTGTGTCGTGCTTGTGTAAGTGTCACTCTCGTTTTCCTCCCTCCCTCGCTTGTGTGCTAGGCGGCTGTACTCAGCGTCGTCGTCTTCATCTACGTTGGCGTTCCAGGTGGAGTATAACATAGAAGATCACCGGAAAAACTTACAGCTCGGGTTCCATGGTGGCTTTTCTCTTCAGTGATGTGTTTCCGCCAGGCTTTTCATGGCGTTGGTACCGTCACGGAAAACGTGGCGGTTTGCAGTGTCTTAATATGATGGGCGGTACTTTGTCTCCCGTCTGACTTCTGGTGGCTACTGCCGTGGTGAGTGTTGTTTCCACCCTGGAGGTTGGTGTGGTACCTTGGCTGTCTATGGAAGTTATCACCGCCATGGTCATAACTTGGTGGTATTTACCGCCAGCCTGTTGGCGGTATTACTGCCACTTTATCACTCACGCCAGGGTCGTAATGAGGGCCTAAATGTTTTTATAGCACGTAGTATTAAAAGGGCCAATCTGGACATCTGGTCGCACTTGACCGAGGGCAAAGCCAAAATTTGAGGTCGATTGCGATGGAGCCCTGCTCGGCTACACTGAGTGGGAGACCTCCGTCAAAGTTTTACCTTCGGGATTAGTCTTTTTCTTGAAGATTTTCTTCCCTGGGTTGAAGTCACAATTTGTATCCGACCTCCCTCGAGCCCTCTTCGGATACACATTGCATGAGACCTCGGTAAAGGATTCTATGTTCAGACTTAGACAATTTTTTGTGACGGAAATCTATGTCCAGGACTAACATGAAATGGATACCAACCTCTCTGGAGCCCTCTTCAGATATACTGCATGGGAAGCCATGGTCAACTTTTTATGTTCAGGCTTAGAAACGTTCTGTGGAGCTTTTTGTCTCCGACGTCGGATGACCCTCACAGTAAGCCGTTTTTGAGTCGACATTGTCAAATTGCCTTTCCACGAGCCCCTCATGAAATCCAGGAGGTCTGGGGCTCAGGAGTTTTTCAGCAGGACAAACCTGCAAGTCAGGCCAGGTCGCGGTCAACGGAAGCAGGCTTGACTCACAACGTCAAGTCAGTCCTCTTCTGGAGCTTTTTTCCAAAGGGATGCATTTTTCTATAAGATGCATTTGGCTGGTAGAAATTCTCAGCATGCCAACTGCACTTCCCTGGTGAAGTCTGGGTAATGGGGGATAATATTTCCCTGGTATTATATAGGACCATGCTCCTGGGCGCGCTGCAGCACCGCATCCCGGTCTTTATAATTTAGCAATCGAGCTATTAGGGCTGAGGCAGTGCCCCATGGTTTGGCGTACGTGCCAGGGATCGATAAGCTTGCTCCGCAATAAAGGCAGGGAATAGATCATTGGCCTCTTAGCATTTTTTCCACATAGATCTCCATCCTGACAATGGCTTTAGATTCCGGCACTCCAATAATGCGGAGATTATTGCACCTGGAGCGACCTCCAGGTCCCCATTTTTAGCCTTAATCAGTTCCAAAACTTTGTCCATCCGTAGCAAGTGTTCCTTAGCATCCACCTGCAGATTCTATGTGTTTGAGACTCGATTCTCCAGCACGTCCAGTTGGACTTCATGTTTATCGACTCGATTTTGGACATTTTACAGCTTTCCATTCAATAGGTCTAATTAAGCATCTATAGCCTTGAGGCTGGACTTCCCTTCAATAAGGATTTCTCCTGCGAGGCCTCAACTTCTGTTTGATCCTGCGATCTGCCCATGCAGCGCTCCTGGTCAGACTGTCGGGCTGAACGTTTTTGTTCAAAGGACAGTTTTTGTTGTTTGGCATGGTACTTCCCTATTATGAGAGGTGTTATTGTTGAACTGCCTGTAGGAAACAATGATCATGCAGATACAGAAAATGTGGGTCCCTTTGGCTGGTGATCAAGTACCGATGGTTACCTCAAAGCACTTCAGCAGAGCAGCTGTCTTCCCCAGTTCTGTCCTCCACCTCCCTGTTCCTTGGTATCTCTTTCAGGCCCTGGCAGTTGGAAATCAATATTTTGCCCGAGGGGGGGGGTCACCATATTCCATGTGACAAAAGCTGGCCTTCTATGAAGGGGAAATGGACGCTCAGGTGCCAGAAATGCTTCTGGCGAGACACTCCCTGCAAAGTTTCAAGAGAGGCAAGCTAACGACCAAGGCAGAGCAAACCCATACACCAATATCATACTGATCCAGAATATAATAACTTTAGAGAAGTAAGGGTGACACCAGGCGTCCCAGGTCAGAGGTGCCCAAGACAGACAGCTTAGTAGCTGTGTGTGTCTTCACTGTAATCAGTATCCTCCATGCAGAGGCTTGCCACACCCTGCTTACCCAAATCTGACAGGGGGCACGAGCAGGCCCAGGGATTGCAACGCACGAGTCAGTTTGGGACTGTAGGTCCCTCTAGTCAGTGATTTTATACTGGTGTTTGCTTCAAAGCGCTTCTGCAGGGCAGCAGCCTTCCCTGGATCTCCCCTCCACTACCTTGCCATTGGGTATCTCTCCGAGGCTTGGGCAATCGAAAGGAAGTATAATGCTTTTGGGAGGCCCCTGTATCCTATGTGAGACAAAAGCAGGCCATCTATGTAGGGGGCGATGCACACCCAGGCACCAGCAGAACAGCAGGCAAGGCGCACTGTTCGAAAAGTTCCAGAAAGGGCTAGGTAGCAAGTAGGGACAGAGCACACTCGATTGCCACCCCAGGCCTATGCCCCATAGGACCCACACCGCACAATCAGGCCTGGTCTCTGGCCATAGTACACCCAAGCAGCATTCCACCTCACCTGGTAGTGCAATCCTCACCTCTCCACCGTGTAGTGAGCAGCAGCCAGGGCCACTACATATCCATGGGAGCACGCCTCTGCCCACAGTTCAGGCCGCCAAAGGAGTGGCCAGTGACTCTTGAGCCAGCTCCTATCTTTGGGCAGCTCGCAGTCGGACCTGACCAGCATGCGCCCTCTCTCATTAGGCTGCGTACGCTGCTCATTCCAGCGGTCCCACGCAGGCTGTCCGATTGCCCACACCCACATAGGCTCTTCCACAAAGTCCACCAGCAGGTCTCCAGGGCAGCTAGCTGGTACCTCCATCATCCATGGCCTTGTGTCCAGCTGTGGTGCATACTCTGTGCAAGATCCGATCAAATTGTTCCTCCACGATCACCCAGTGTCGGCCCGGGGCCATGGCCCCTCAGCCATGCTAGTGTGCTTGCAGCGCTGCCAAAGATTGCCGGTTTCTTCCCCACTGTAATGGTTGAGTCAATGTGACCAGCTGCAAAGCATTTGTAGCATGCCGGAATGCCTCCTTTGTACGGATTAAGTTGGATTTTTGGTCCGGCAGTCAAAGCCACCCTAAAGCTCAATCATCTTGCTGCTTGGTCAGGCCACGCCCAGACTGGCTTTCTTAACTTTCTTTAAGACCATATTCTATGGTGCAGAAAATGCACCTATGGCACATACAATTACAATTTCACCTGTGGACTGTAGCACATATTGTGCCAAAAAATGGCTTCAGGTATACTATTGTAGGGTGAGAGTGTAATGTAGACAGTAATAACCAGCCAACACATTTGCCACATTCAGCAGCTTTTGCAAGGCATCAGTTATCAGAGTAAGTCATTTCATTTCAGAGTACCAATCAGTTCTATTATCTATTTAATTATACTCAATGTATTATTCTTAGAATAATGAAGGGCAGCGTTGACTCTATGCTGATTGGCACTCAAGATCTGCAAATCACACAGAGGTTTCTGCAGTGTGTATTTAACTCAATTATCCATCTAGTACTATTATAAAGATTGCACATGCACACACATATAGTCCATAGGTGCTGGCAGTATGGGTTTGAGAGGTACTGCAGCACCCCCAGAAAAACATGTTGGGGTTCAGAAGCTGAATGAGCAGTATTTTTATCTTGTCACATTTGCTATTGCTGAAATACAAGGTCAAATGTCAGGCTATGTCTTCTCACAAATGCTTATTCTTTTGACATCGAGATTGCTGTTTCCTTTTCTTTGACTGCAAAGTAAGAAAGATTTTGTAAAATCAACTATGTGATGATCTTGGTGGGGTACAGAAAATGTTCAAGGAAATGCTGTACAATGTATTTTTTGCCTAACACAATAAAATGTAAATACCTGTAAATTAACTGCACAAATATTTCGAAATACTTCAACAGTCCAGAACGCACAGCTGAAACATTTTTCCATAATTCTGAATGTGATGGACACAAATATTTTAATAGTGTTAGAAACTGGGTCTTTAGTTGGCAGAAGTATGCACCCTGTCCAAGTAGTGACCACAATCCTATTCAGGGTAAGTCACAAAACAACCTAAATTATCCTGTTCTCACTCTCTGGTAGATTGGCACAGAACATGCAGACTTAACTTAAATGGCAGTGTGCAAAGTATTTGTGCAATAACTCATACAGTAGCACAGTGAAAACACAAGAAAAAGTACTCAACACCAGTTTAGGAAAATAGATAATATTCATCTGAATAAAATAAGACCAAAAGAACAAAAATCCAATGTGCACAACTCAAGATATCACTTTTTAAATGTTTAGATGGGTCTTAATTCATAATAATTCAGTGAATGTATCTTTTTAACACACAGTACCTGGGATGTGTCAAAAATAAGGATGCAGAGGGCAACAGAGGAGGTGATTCATTGAACAATTAAACAATGTGTTGCTTTTTCCTGTGCGGCTGAGGTGATGCATCGATTCTTTCCTTGCGGACAAGGTGATGTGTTGATTTCTGGGTGGGCAGCCTTGGCTCCTACTGCAGTGTGGGGATATATTGATGCCCAGGGACAATGCGTGGAAATTCCAAAATGTGCTGGGAGGATGAAACAGGTGCTGCATAGATCCAGTAGGCCATGCAGCAATTTTTTGGCTATTAGACAGGTGATGTGTTGAATTCTGCAGGTGTTGCATCGATTTTTCGATGCAGTGGATTTTCTCTCTCTGGTGAAGTCGTTGATAGCACTAAGAATTCTTAATAGGAGGCAAACTCAGTTCAAGCCCTTGGGTATCACTTGTGGGCGAAGGCAGGGTCCTCCCAGCAGAGCCAGGGGGCAGCAGGCAGCAAGGGAACAAGCAAAGCAGCAGTCCTTCCAGAAAAGCAGTGCAGATGAGTCCTTTGGGCAGCTCAGCAGTCCTTCTGACAAGGTCCAGTTGTAGGTCCAGAATTGTCTGCTTTGAGGGAGTCATAGACCCAGTATATATAGCCAAATGCCTTTGAAGTGATGTAAACGTCAAAAAGTGTTTTTATGGTGCACCAGTTCCCCTGAAAACCCAGTCCTGTCTGCCAGCAGTTCTGTTGAGGTTTATCAGTCCTTTGTCTGAGGTCAGACCACTAGCTCCTGAAGTGGAAGTGAAAACATCTCCACCCTTCCAGCCCAGGAAGACTCATCAGTATGTAGATGAGTGCAGATGCAGCTGAGTACCATATGTTTATGGCTGTTTGGGTTGAATGTACAAAGGGAGCTGTCAACTAGCACATACCAGAGGTGGATTGGAGACAGGCTGTAAGGCACAGAGAGCAGTGACAGCAGAGAAATGCCTACTTTCTTACAATTGAGACTGCTCAGCAACTTGCAAAAAACAGCTTGATGAAATTTTAATGTTAGAACAAGAGCTTAAAGATAGCCATTCTGTTTCTGATGCTAAAGCATTACTTGATAAAATTGAAAAAGAATTTGGAGAATTTAAAGACTTCACATTAAATCAAAAGACTATCAAATTTGAAAGGGACAAAAAAGAGTTCAAGCTTGAGACATTCTTCCTGTGTCTTAGAAGTTATTTTTATACTCGCCCTGATTTTAGGAGATATTTATCAGATTTCCAAGCTAGGACCAGAAGCCAGTTTATTAGTTTTTCTGAAACATCATCCTCCTCTTCTGTTGAATCTGACCCTGTTGAAGGTCAATCAAACTAAGTCCCTCAAAAACAGCAGCAGTCTTTTTTAGGAAGAGGCAGGCAAAGGGGCAGATGAAAAAGCAGGTATTTTAATCAACCTTTGGAAATGATAACTCAACACCAGTATTACAAAAATGAATAAGCCTGAATGACAGCTCAACAAACACCTCCGACGCAAGGATCATTAAGTATCTGCTCATGGAATATAAGGGGTTCTTCAGTCGAAGCTGGAAGATGCAGTGACTATTAAATTCCTGAGCTTCTTTAATATCATAATGCTGCAAGAAACATGGGCACTTATGAATCATCCACTAATTGGCTATGAGGATTTTATATACCTGCAGTGAAACAGAACACTTTTGGAATGGCAAAAGGAGGTCTATCAATTTACATCAACTCTAAGCTTGGGGCGAAATCATCTGGAGGACAGATGGGAGATCAGCCTGTACTCTGGGTTCATCTGGATGATTGGGCAAGAAATAATCACGATTCTTTGGTTCTGATTAATGTGTACATTAATCCCAAAAAGAAAAATTTGGAAGCCAACATTCTGTTAAAACATCTGCTCCACATAAAAAATTTGTATAATCCTGCCTACTGGCTAGTCTCTGGTTATTTTAATCTTAATCTATTCCACATACCAACTGAGGACCACGTACAATCAGCAGTTCCACTGCCCGTTCAAAATGTACCACTCCGGATAAAGAAAGACAAAGTTGGTACCAGGCTAATTAAGAGCTGTGCGTTAGCAGGTCTCTTTGCACTAAATGGACGGCTACCGTCAGACACACCCCTGGCCTGGACAAGAGCTACTGAAAAGGTTGTCTCATACCTAGATTATACCCTGGTAAATGCCCCCCTATTCAAACTTGTGAGAAACTTTAGAATTCTAGACCATTCAGAAAGTGATCATAATCCACAAATAATTACAATCCAGAGCCAAGTGCCTATCCAGGAAGAAACAAACCTCCTCAATGGGGAACTTTATTCTGAAAACTTAAAGCGACTAAAATGGAGCTCACAGTTGGTCCAAGCACAAGCAGAGGAAGCTGTTGGGAAATTGGAAACTATGGCTAATGATCCATTAAGGGTAGTTGACATATGGAAGTCCTTCACAGTAAACCTCACTAAGCAATCTTCAGGGAGGGGCAGGTTTAGGGGGGCATACCTGGGCATAGAAAGACTACTCATGCCACGGGCAATACAATTGAGGAAATCGGGAGTGAATAGGCTTCAGAGAAAATTATAGAAATATCCGACTGACTAATTAATTTTGAAAACTCTACGGAAAGAAAGGGAACTATTAAAGAGAGCCATATGGCTTTTTAAACAGTCTAAGCAGGAAACATTATGGACAAAATTACATTATGCATCAACACTGGTAAACTCCGTCAGTCCTGGAGCTTGATTAACAACAATGAGAAAGGCACCGGAGCTGCGAACAACGCAAACATCACAAAGGAGGTATGGGTGGGATACTTCAAATCCCATTTTAAAGAAAGATCCCCGACAGACACCAGCCCAGCCCAACGGGAGACGATTGTGGATAATAGGGAGCCTGAGGACCTATTACCTTTAGTTCTTTTGAAATAACTAAGATAATAGAAAATACATGCCAAGACTGTGCTCCTGGCCCTAATGGCCTATCACAGGCCCTATTTAAACAGTGTACATCAAGATGGGTGGCCTTCTTCACCATAATGTTTAACTATATTCTAGCAACAGGCCTGGCCCCAGACAGCTGGAAGGGCTCCATAATCCACCCCATTTATAAGGGAGGGAAGGCTTCCTTACCTTCAAACTATCGTCTAATCGCCCTTCTGGATGCTGACTTAAAATATTTTTCCATAGGAATCCTGTAGCACCTAGAATGGTGGGCTATGGATAAAGGCAGGCTCCCAATCACCCAAACAGGTTTCGCAACAAAACAGGGAACACTAACAAACCTTATGGCATTAAGCTTGGTAATCAATAGAGCAAAGGCTACAGGGACACCCCTTTATATGTGTTTTGTGGATTTGAAAGCTGCATTTGACTGTGTCCCCAGAGATAAATTATGGATAAAACTACAGCAGTGGGGGATACTGGGGAAGTTACTAAATGCCATTATCATGCTCCATTCTAACACTTGGGTTAAAATCAAATTGGGAGACGGCTCTTATCTATCCAGGCCTATCAAAACCACTGTTGGTCTGAAACAGGGCTGTGTACTAGCCCCGCTCCTTTTCAATCAGTACATAGGAGATCTATCTCCAGCCCTGGACAAGCAGCCAGCCCACCCACCAAGTTTAGGGGGTTGCCAAATATCCAACCTACTTTATCCTGATGATCTGCTGCTGCTTAGTGATTCTAGAGTAGGCTTACAGAAACTTTTGAACTACTTAGGAGGATATATGCTGGTTAATGATTTTGAAATAAACTATGGGAAATCCCAAATAATCCCCCTTAATCATACACCTACCTTACGCCGAAAGTAGTATTTGAATGGCCAGCATATTTAGGAAGTAGTAGCATACACATACCTAGGGGTCAGGATTGACTATAAAGGCACATTTGCAGCCCACAAAGAAGTAATAAGGGGGAAAGCACAAGCCCTAAAACAGGCATTCTGCAACTTGGCAAAGTCCATCCTTGGGTGGCCCTTAAAACCAATGACCATGGTTATGAGTGCGAAATTACTTCCGACCCTTGCATATGGGACACAAATAATGAGGGGGGTGGAGGCGGCCATACTAGATAAGTTATTAGTGAAATCGTATAAACAAGTCTTCCAACTACCTAGATCAGCCTGGAGTTGTCGCTAACAAAGTAATCATTAGCAAGACTGGTAGCATTAGTTAGTGGCTGTTATAAATTACATTTAGCACCCACAGGGACTCTTACAAATCTAGTCAGGCAGGAAATCAATCTTGAGTAGGGTAATAAGATTTTTGAGGACTACTGGGAAAACAGCACAGCACGGCTGGCGGTGGGTGATCTATGGGGCAGTTCATTACCTGCGCCAGCTTTTAGAAAAGGAGTTAACAAATCAGCCAAAATCGTAAGCCGGTAAGAAGACTTGAAGGCCCTATTGAACCGATCTCATGGATGGTTGGTCTTAAATTCACATGCATTGGATAAAGAATCTCCTATCATGTCTCCTTCATTAGCACAAAAAAATTAAGCAGACCCTTGTGCGGATGAGTTTGGGAGATCTACCAGCGCTTGATTTCCTACCGAAATGGAAAAGAGAGGCAGGGATGCATCCACAGGCCTGCAGACTGTGTCATCAAACTAGGGAGACCCTAATCCATGTGGTCTGCATTTGTCCAGCTATGGGAAATCAAAGAAGGGAATTACTGAGAAGAGAATTTAATACCCTAGGAGTCCGTCCTGAAGGTCGGCTATCATGACAGCTCTTGACCCTAGTAATGAAAAGCAAAATATGAGATTAATCCCGTTTCTAAGAATGTTTTCTGCCCGGGCAGCTCCTGCAAGCTCATCTAGTACCCTTTAGGCAAAGAAGGGAACTGTTCAGTCACGTAAGATCAGAATCCATCCTATAGACAAAAGCTACCGGCAATGTGAGGGTTTTGTTAATCTTGAATGCACCTTTAGACAATAGGACGTTATACGTCCTCATAGGGATGGTTGTGATTATGCTCTCTTAAAACAATTGGTTATGCTTGTATCCAGAATCGTATTTGGGTTTCCTTTGTTTTAATTATGAGGACCACTTTTTATTTTTTGCTTACATTTTATTGTTTGCACACTTTTTAGGTTTACTGATATCTGTAATTCACCTAAAAACAGAAGCTCCAGAATTTTGTAGAAAAATCAGATTGAAAACCTTTTTTCTGAATCATGATGCTTCCTCTATGCAGAGGCTTCTGGTCTTAAGAATAAATTGTCCTTTTGTCAAGCTCCCAATTTGGTTCCTAAAGAGGTATTCATTTTTGAGCAGGCAGTGTTTTCTGCTATCTCGCAGCTAGAAAATAAGAAAGAGTACATACGACATAACATTTCAAAGGAAGAAAAAAAAGCATTACTGGATTTGAAAAATGATCAGTCAATTGTTATAAAACAAGCTGACAACAAAGGGGAAATTGCGATTTGGCCTACAGATGGGTACACAAGATAAGGCATAAGACAACTGGATGATGTTACAAAATACTTCCAGAGGATCCTTCTAAAGATTTTCTAGGTGAGGTGCAAATGATAGTGAAAGAGGCTTTTAAGGATGGGTTAATTGGATATAATAAATGTGATTTCCTAGTTAAGAAGAACCCACAAGACCCAGTTTTGTATTTATTACCCAAAGTACATAAAAATTAAAAGACTCCATCTGGCCACCCTATAGCATCTGGCTGCAATTCAGTGTTAGACCTTCTAGCCCAATACGTTGATTTTTTAAAAATCCTTTGGTTCTCCAAGATTCTTCTTACTTGAGAGACACAACATATTTTTTTAAATAAAATTGATGATCTAGAGTTTGATCCCAATTCTCAGATTTTGGTCACATTTGATATGGTGTCATTATATACACAGATTCCCCAAGAAGATGGTATGAATGCTATTGAATTTTTGTTGGAGAACAGACCAAGACCCCACCAGGTTCCCACTTACTTCATACTGAAATTAGCATGGTTTGTATTGAGAAACAATTATTTCAAATTTGACAATGAGTTCTTTATACAAGTGAAAGAGACAGCGATGGGTTGTCCCTTGGTGCTAGAGCTAGCATTCCTGTTCAGGACAATGTTTGAAGACAGGTTTGTGTATAGTAAGAAGCCATTTGTTAGTAATATTTCAATATGGCTCAGGTTTAATGGTTAAGGGGATACTTATGTGGGTGGAACAACCAGTGTTCCAGACCACTAGTAGCATTCAATCTAAAGGCCCTAGGCACATGTAGTGCACTTTACTAGGGACTTAAAAGTAGATCAAATATGCCAATTGGGTATGAACCAATGTTACCATGTTTTAAGGGAGAGAGCATATGCACTTTAGCACTGGTTAGCAGTGGTAAAGTGCACAGAGTCATAAAACCAGGAAAAACAGTGTCAGAAAAGTGGAGGGAGGCAGGCAAAACATTATGGGTGACTACCCTAAGGCTGTCAAGTCTAACACCATGTTTAGGGTAGAGAGCACTTTGGCACTGGTCAGCAGTGGTAAAGCGAGCAGAGTCCTAAAACCACCAAAAATAAGATGAGAAAAATTAAGGGAGGCAGACAGAAAGTTGGAGGAAGACGACCCTAATGCTGTCAAGTCCAACATGTGACCCCTCTTCCACATGAAAGTGGGGAGAGCTACCCAACCCCTTGGGAGCTCTCTTCACTAAGGCAGAAGAATCTGGAGAGAGCATTAGCATTGGAGTGGTCAGTCCCCAGGCGATTCTCCAGTATAAAGTCCATCCCCTGTAGGGAGATGGACCACCTAAAGAGCTGAGAATATTTGCCCCTCATTTGCATGAGCCATCCAAGGGGCCTGTGGTTTGTCTGAACCTAGAACTGAGTCCCAAACTGTATGGCCTCAGCTTCTTCAGTGCCCAGACCACAGCAAATGCTTCTCTTTCAATGGCACTCCACCTCTGTCCCTGTGAATGTAACCTCCTGCTACTGAGCGCTACTGATTGGTCTAGGCTCTCCTCATTCAGCTGTACTAAGACTGCCCCTATGCCATGCTCTGAAGTGTCCAACTGCACGATTAATTCTTTGAAGTACTCCGGGGCCCTGAGCATAGGAACATATCTTCCTTGAGAGTATCAACGGCTTTCTGACTAGCCTCTGTTCAGATAGCAGGGGCATTTTTTAGGCCGAAGGGCATGACATTCTTATGATCTTGTCCTATGAAGGATGAAAGTAGGAGGCATGTGAAGTGCATCAATGCAAAAATTACTCCTTTTTAAAGTTTGCTCAATTAAACAATGAGGTTAATAATTTAAATTGTAGATTGTGGTGACAGTTAAAAGTGTTGAAGTCAGAGGAGCAAACAAATCATATATTTTACTCATGTTTGCATGCATGAACAAAACTGCTCTGGTTTGTTAATGGGCTAATAAAAATAAACCTTTTTTGCATAAAAATTGGCAACGTTCATTCATAAATTAAAAGATTATTTGAACAACATGCTAGGAAACAAATGTCTCAGAGTACCATCTCATCCACCCCCTTCACTACCCCAATGCTCCCTCTCTTAAACTATTTTGTTCATTTGCTGTACTGGTTCCTTCAGTAGGACACTTTTGGAAATTCTTCAGGGCAAATTCAAATAGTATTGAAAGGTCTACTCTCCTGAATCAGACTCTAAGCAACAACAAGCATTCATAGTTATTATTTGTCACATGGTTTCTGAATTCCATTCATTATCTCAAAATCTTGTAAAAGTATACACAGGTTGTCTGTCTTGAAAAGTAAATCAAACTCCAAGTAAAGGCGTTGTTTAGCCAAATTCACCATCCCACGGACATGACTTCACATCACTCATCTTTTGAACAGGTGCTTGGCAAATAACACAATATTTCTCTTAGTTTGGGGAGCAGCATGCCCATTTACAAGAGACCCTGGGTGTGGTGTTCGTGAATCATATGTAGATCATAGGTCAGGTCAAGATGTATAAAATTGGATGTTCATTGTCACATTACAGACAGACCAGAGTTATATGTCTGCTGCTGACTGACTGAAAATACTTCTATAGAGAACACTACCCATTTGGGTCTAGATCTACAAACATTTCAACAAGAGAAGTTACTGCCCTGCAATGCGTGGAAGGGAAAGTGCAGAAATGTGCTGTATTTTCAATGAAATGGTACAGTCCTCCTCTCTCCCTTTGGTGACATACTTTAAGCTGTCTAACACCAATGCAGGCATCCTTTTTTCCATAGTGAAATGGTGCCTGCAATATGGGCAGGATAGTTTTTGTGCAGGAAGGACTCGAGGGAGGCTTTTTTCTCTCTGAATGTGTGCGGCAGAATGAAGCACACATTCAAAAAGGAAATAAGGAGTAGAAATAGAAATATTTCTACTAGTTAAGCCAGCCTCAGACAGGCGTGCCATTCTAGAGCCAACCAGTAGCCACAGTCCTTGGTAAATATGTCACTGAATCAAAATCCATGGGTAAATGCATGGGGATACTCAGGTACCCAGTGGTAGCCGATGCAATTTAAAAGTAGTGAGGCAGGTGGAGGGGGTGCAGTGTGGTCACGTAGATGGGACCACAGCGAGGGGTCCAGGGGGGTTTATAATAGAAAAAAAATAAAACTTACCTGGTGTTCCCAGCCACCTCACAATCCTCTTCCTAGTCGCAGCAGCTTCAGAGACTCCCTGTGTTATCCCAATGCTGCTCTCATGCAATTACTAAGCATGAGAGCAGTGCGAGGATTGGCCGGAATGGGCTCGTTTACCCCTCCTCAGGCACAGGGAGTCTGTGCTGTTTATCCAATCCAGCTGTCAAATAAAGCTGGGTTGGTGAAACCTAAGTGTGCATGTCTGTTTGGCTTGCCTAAGATGGCCGGCCAAACAGACATGCACACTTAAGTGCACCCCACTCTACTCCTCCCCACTCCCATGGCCCAGCCTGCCCCTCCCTGCACATGCTGGCTCAGCCAACAGCTAAAAATGAAACAATATTAAAATATAGTTTTATTTTCCAGCTGCTGGCTTTGAACCAGAGGGGCAACACTCCTCCACCATTGCAGAGGAGCCACAGCTGCATGTACCAACCAGCAGTGCACATTTGTCTTCCATCAGATGTTTGGCTCCACTGCTTGTTGGCAAGGTGCAATCACTGATTGGAAGTGGGAGCGGGGGAGGTCAGTATGTGTGTGTGTGTGCTGTTTCATTTTGCTTCTCTTCATTTCAGCTGCCATGTTAATAATATTTGTGTGGGCTCAGCCTTAGCTTCTCAACTACATAAGAATGCAGCACAGGCTGTCCGAGTCGCAGAGTGAGACAGAATCTTTGGTTCTTGTTTAAACTGTCCCAGCCCTCTGAAATGAGTCTGAGGGCTGGCAAAAACCTGCTCAAATGAAGCATTACACAGTTCCCTTCTGCACCTGTGCACAGCATTCACAATAGCATCAAAGGTCCACAAACTTGGAATAAATTGCTTTTTCAGACCTGTGATGTTGATGAAATCAAGCAAAGACCATGGTGGGGAGAGTGAAGAGTTAAATACGAAAGATATCTTATTCATGTAATGATTGTTTAGAATATTCTTCAAAACGCAACTGCAAAAGTGACATATTTCATGCATCATGGATGAGTGGAATCGCAATGAAAGCAAATTGAAAAAAATACATATAATCAATCAATCATAGCATTTGTAAAGTGCAGCACTATCACCCCTAAGAGTATCTGAGCACCTAGAGTGCTGTATCTCCATCAAAAAGCCATGCCTGGAGTCTCTTTCTGAATTCCACCAGGGAGGGAGCTATTCGTAGGTGGAGGGGAAGGCTGTTCTAGGACTTGGCTGCTGTGTAGAAGGAGTGGCCTCCGCTGTGGCTGTAATGGATGTGGGGGGGTGTGTGCGAGGTTTAGCGAGGTGGAGTGTAGTTGTGTTGCTGGGAGTAGAAGCTCAGTTGATGGTTGATGTAGGAGGTCCCTAGGTTGTGGAGAGCCTTGTATGCAAGTGTGAGCATTTTGAATTGGCATCTCTTCTGGACATGGAGCCTGTGACTGTGGAGGTTCCTGAGGTGACACTTGTGAGAGCATTGCCTGATTTTATGTGCAATTATAAAGTTTTCACATTCATTCCTATGGTGTTTAATTACACACAAAAAGACAATGGACCTCATTATGAGGCTGGCGGTCATAAGACCGCCAGCTTCCTGATGGCAGTTAGACCGCCGCACTCCAGGCAGTCCGACCACCATGCACCATCCCCAGCAGGAACATTGCTCCCAACGGGCTAATTGTAGTTGGATCTCCTGTCAGCCACGGCGTCGCTGAACTCAGTGCTGCTATGCTGATCACTAATCCACTTTCCCCAGCCTTTCCATGGCGGTCTCACTGCCATGGAAAGGCTGGTGGGAAGCCAGTGCTGAGGGCCACAGGGGAGCCTCTTCACTGCCCAAGACCATGGGCCCCCATACCTTGCTCCACAGAAGGCGCACTGTCTGCTTTTGGTATAAGTGTCACTAAAATAAAGTACCTTTATTTTTGAAACACTGAGTACTTTCATGTGTGTGAGTACTGTGTGACTACAATGGTATTGCATGAGCTTTGCATGTCTCCTAGTTACACTTTGGCTGCTCATACACACTACCCCTAGAGAGCCTGGCTTCTAGACACTTAAGCCTCCTACACTTTGGGCCAGCTGGAGAAGTTTGGGTGGTTCCTGGTTCAAGCTTGAGAAGTCACTGAAAGTCTTAGAAGTGGTACAAAATGGAGACGGGTGCCACTTGAAAACACACAGCACAGATGGACTTAAAGATATGTCTGGTGGATCCACTTGTAGTGTAGAGGTTGCACAGGGTTAGGGACCCCTAGAGTACAGCTGGTTTTCCAATGCAGGGGCCAGGGAGGCCAGATGCAGTGCAGATAGGTTAGCCAGGAGTTGTGCATCAGGGAGTCCTTGGAGCCAGGTGCAAGTCACTTGGAGGGTAGATTGCAGGTCAGCAGGGCCACTCCTGGGGGTAGTTTTTGGGTGAGTCGGAGTCCCCCAATGAGTGCTTGATTCTGGTTCTCAGAGAGTCTGGAGTGGACTTTGCTTCAGGGTCTCCGACTTCGGGGGCCCACTACAGAGGGCAATGGTACGTCTCAGGCCCTGAAGGTTGCAGTCCATGAAATTTGGCACACTGGGAGACTTTGTCCTTTGGGTCTGCCATGTGGAGATTGGTTCGACTGCTCAGTCCATTTCTTTGGCCAGCAGCCAAACTAGACTTCACTTGTTTCTTTCTTGCAGGTTCCAGGAGAATTATACCTTCACTCTGAGGGAGGTTCTTGCAATTTGCAGAAGGACTGAGGTGTTCTGGATGTTTCTAGAGTCCTTCAGGCTTCCAGATGACACCTCAGCTGCAATTGTCGAGTCCTACGAGCAGCAGGCAGGGTTTGGCACCTTTTTCTCCTTGCAGCAGGACTTCTGTTCTCGTGCCTTGGGTTTTCTTTGTTCATGGTCTTCTTGTTTCTACTGAATCTGATCTGTAGGCCTAGGGATGCCCACTAAATGCTACATTTAGCGGGTGTTAGGGGGAGTACCTGCTAGTGCCAATGTGCCACCTATCCTAGGGTTGCTACACCCACTATGTGACCACTTCCTGTGGGAAGGGGTCACATCTATAACCCTGATTGGCTAATTTTCTACCTTCCAAGATGGAGGAAAATGAAATGGAGTGGTCACCTCCTCTGTCACACCTGATGGGTGGTGCAGGCTGAGGGTGGCTACTCCTCCTACTCTGGATACGTTTTCCTGCTGGTTTTCACTCTCAAAGTGGAGGGAAAACTGTTGGATGGCTATTTTCTGCTAGCAGCAGAGTCAAATGTCAGATTTCAAAGGCAGTAAAACCCTTGAAGCTGACTGCTGGTACAGGGTGCCTGCCTCAGTGAGTAGGTGTACAGCCTCCACCCAGGAAAGGCTTTGTGTTCTGGCTCCTGAGAGCAGGGACACTCACCCCAGCAGTCCAGACTCCTGTCTTGTGGTTGCAGGCTGGCTAAGACCAGTCTGCACCATGCCAGTCTGTTAGGGTTTGCAGGGGGTACCTCTAAGGTCCCTCTGGGTATATTTTATGATACTCAAACACTGGCATCAGTATGGGTTTATTATTTTGAGTTGTTCAATACCAGCCAACCCAGTATTCAGAGAGGCCATCATGTAGCAGGGGAATTTGTAATGGCCAGTGTCCACCACATCTATTTGCAATGCCTTCCCTGGACACTTACCATGTCTTAAGGTTTTGCAAAGACACTGTAGTGGCATATTTGATCATGCACAAATATGCCCTCACATGCATTATAGTATACCCTGCCTTAGGGCTGTAAGGCCTGTCAGAGGGGTGACTTGCGTATAGTGCATACAGTGTTAGTGGACATGGCACTCTTAGTGATTGCCATGCAGTGTTTGCAACTTTTAAATACACATTGTCATGCAATGGCAGTCTGCATGAGGCTGGTGTAGGACCTCTCAGAGTGGAAGAATTGGTGCTGCAGCTCTGGGGGGGTACCATCTTTAGTACCCATGTCTTAGGTTCCAGGGGTACTGTTTACTAGAGGCTTACAAGAGTGATTGAAGTGCCAAACATAGTACAGCTTTGGGGAAAGAGATCTAGCCCTGGGAACCTATTCAGTGAGGGCCCAGGACACTCACAGTTTGAAACCACATTATTTTCCAGGCAAAACGTGGGTGTGTACTACAACCAAAAACGCAGCTTCCCACAGTCTTGCATCCAATGTGAACTAGAAAAAAATGATTGTTTGGCTAAACACCTTTCTTTCTTATATTTGGAAAGGTCCCACTTCGAGAAAGGGCATCTTTTGACATTGCAGCCCCCCACTTTTTGCTGAGTAATACAGAATTAAATTCAGGGAGACTTGAAAAACCCAGAGTCAGTCCTGGGTTGAATTTGTAGACTATTCTGTAAAAATGCTGGGTGGCTGGTTAGAAGATAACAAGGTACAAGATTTTATGGGCTTTACAGTTTACTTATGAAAGAGCATATTTTGAGTATTTGCTACAATGAGAAACAACATCAGCTCCTGGTATACCTAGGTCAACTTTCTCCTCTGGAATTCGGGAAGAAGGCAGACCACTGGGCCAAGAAAAGGGTGACCAAAACAACGACTGGTGTGTGAGACCCAAAGAAAGGCCAAAGAGCCCCCCCCAAGGGAAAGATGGGAACCAAAATAAAAAAGAGGCCCTCATTATGACTTTGGCGGTCTTCCATGAAAACCTCCAAAGCCGCGGGCGCCAGGAGACCGCCAGTGTTGGCAGTCTCCCACCCTACATATTATGGGTACTGCTGGATTTCCCCCAAACTTTGGGTGGAAATCCGGCAGTAGTCGTGCTGACGGGCGGAGGTGCTCTGGCGGTTCCACCACCGGCCCGCCCCTCCAGTAGGACACTGCCTACCATATTATGGGCCATAATATGGTCTGGCGGTGTCATGCTGGTGGGTACTGCCGGCGGTGGAAGCGCCCCCTTCCTGTTCCCTGCCAGACTACCTTCTCCCTGGAACAGGTAAGGTGATTGTCTGACAGAGGAGGGGGGCGGGAGGGTGGAGGGTGTTGTGTGTGGGAGTGTGTGTGTGTGAGTGTGTGGTGTCTGCATGTGTGTGTGAATGTGTGTATGCATGTCTGACTGTAAGTGTGTATGCGTGTGAGAATGTGTGTCTAAATGTGAGTGTGTATGCATGTGCAAATGTGTGCAGGAATGAGTGCATGGATGTAGTTGTGAATGTGTGCATGGATGCGTGTGAGTGGATGCGTGTATGTAAGTGTAGGTGAATGGGTGTATGCGTGGTGCATGTGGGTGTGCATGTATGTGGGAGGGGGATGGGGGTTGTGCTTGCTGGGGGGGTGGAGAAGGGGGCACTATGGCTGAAGGGAGGTGGGGGGTGGGGGTCTAGTGCTTGCTGGGAGGTTGGGGTCACTATTCTTGGTGGGGGGTGGAGTGTGGGGAGATTGTGCTTGCTGGGGCTGCAGGGGGGATTGTGCTTGCTTGGGAGTGGAGTCGTCTACTAGTCACAGGGAAGAAATTCCCTGTCACCGGTAGCCTTTCCGCCATGGAGGAAAGCCGCCTCCTAATACTGCCGGCGGTCTTCTGTGCACCGCCGGGTTGGAGATGATCATCTCCGGCCTGCGGTTCCGACCGCCATGGTGAGATGAGTGGAGATGTGGCAGGTTGACAGAGGCCAACCCGCCACACTCATATTGTGGCGGTCGGCACCTCCAGCCTGTTGGTGGTGGGACTGCCACATTTACCCTGGCAATCAAAAGACTGCCAGTGTCATAATGACCCCCAAAGAGTCTTCATCAGGCCCCCTAATATCTGTTGAGGAGGGTGGGCCTAAGAATGGGTACAAAGGTAGGAACTTTGATACCAACACAGCTGGTTGCCACGATTGCAAAAGCAAAGGCACCAAACTGGAGAACCTAGCTGGAAAAACAAGAAAAATGCCTGTAGACTACTTGCAGTAATTGCAGTTGCCCATCTCCAGATGGGATCACAGGTGTGGCCTTCCCATGTCGGAGATCCCACAGAGGCAACATAAGTCACTGAGGGAAGAGTAGATCTATCCCGTGCTGCCTGGCCCACTAATATGCAAAAATGCAGGCAGCACTCTTTGATTAATGGGACTAATGGTGAAGCCTTGAGGGACAATCGGGCTAGTATCACCATGGTGACCCAGTAAACCTGGTCAACACGGACCAGTAGATGATAGAGAAAGCATATCCTGTGACCGCTGCTGACAATGTCACAAGATCCATCCCATGGTAATGGTATCTTTTGATGGGGGGGAGGGGTTAGACAGAAGGAAGTGGCTTTGTCCCTATCCATCCCTTTAGACTGTCAACTTGGAAATTATTTGAAGCAATCTCACTGGGTTGAAGTAATATTGAGGACTGATGCAGCAGTGCTTGGGCTCCAGGAATGGGGCTGTGTCAAGACAAGGGAACAGAACAAACTCCAGAGTGAACAAAAGGTGTTGGATCTTCAAAAAGGCAAGAATATTGGGGGAGTAGCTTCTGAACAGACTGCATTTCAGAACCCCTCTTTCCAGGAAGAGGACTTGGTAACCCCAGAGGGACCTGAGCCTGCAGAGCTTGGGCCTTATCACCGAGAGCTCTTATGACCAGAGGGACCCTTTAGGGAGGATATGTGTAAGGGACAAAGGACCTGTCCCACTCTCGAAAGTCTGAGGCAGCAAGCTGCAAATTAAGAAAGGGATAATGTCAGTTGTACCCACGGGGTTTACTGGGAAGATGGACTCCTGTTCACTAAGGCCAGAGACCTCAAGCATAGTGCCACCAGGAGGGTGGTAGTGCCCTAGCAATACAGAGTTCTGTCTCTCTCTTGCCCTTGACATTCCCCTAGCTGGACATGTGGGTCAAAACAAAACCCTGAGTGGGCTAGTTAATCACTATTACTGACCTGGAATGTCCCAGAAGGTGAAGGACTTTTGTCAGTCCTGTTTCACATGCCAAACCAGTGGCAAGGCAGGAGGCCACCTGAGGGCACAATCAATCCCACTGCCTGTGGTTGGGTCGCCCTTTGAAGGGGCGGGGGTTGGCATTTTTGGCTACTTGACCCTCAAACACCTTCAGGAAACATGTCCATTTTAGTGGCAGTGGATCATGCTGCTAGGTATCCTGAAGCCATTCCAATTAGGACAATCGCTGCCCTTGTAGTGGCCAAGGCCCTCCTGGGTATTTTTACCAGGGTTGGCTTTCCTGGGGAGATAGTATCAGACAGGGGTTCAAACCTCATGTCTGCATACCTTAAATACATGTGATCAGAACATGGAGTGACTTATAAGTTCACTATCCCTTACCATCCACAGTCCAATGTACTGGTTGAAAGATTTAACTGGACTTTGAAAGGTATGATTGGAGGACTCCTTGAAAAACTCAGAAGGAGATGGGATGTCTTGCTTCCATGTCTGCTTTTAGCCTACAGGAAAGTGACACAAAAGGGAGAAGGGTTTTATCCCTTGAACTTTTGTTTGGGCATTCTGTTAGGGGTCATTAGGTCTTGTGAGGGAAGGCTGGGAGATGCCTCTCAAAGAGCCTAAGTAGGACTTTGTGGACTATGTACTTGGCCTTTAATCCAGGATTGCTGAATACATAGAGAAAACAAGTACACATCTTCCTGCCATCCAGGGGCTCAGGAAGCTCTGGTATGACCAAAAGGCTGCACTGTTGAAGTTCCAAGTTTGGGTATTGGTGACTATGGCTCCTATGGCTCCCGAAGAAAGTGGTCTGGGCCCTACCACATACTTGAACAAAAAGGGGAGGTTATCTACCTGGTTGACCTTGGCAGTTGCAAGAATCCAAAAAGATTATGCATGTCAACCACATAAAGCCTTATTTTGACAGAGTTGATGCGGCCATGCTCCTGGTTACAGATGAGGGACAGGAAGAAGAGCGTGAACCTATCCTTTTTCTCCTCTCCAGCAACCCACAAGATGGTCCTGTGGATGGTTCTGTGGCCCTATCAGGCCAACAGCAGGATGACTGAAGGCAAGTCCTCAACCAGTATGCTGACTTATTCTTTCTGAACCATGGAAAGACTAACTGGTGTACCCATAATATGGACACTGGTGCCACCTTGCCTATCAAGAAAAAAACCTATAGGCCGTCAGACCATGTCAGAGAGAGAATCCAAGTGTAAGTAAAAAAGATGCTGGATTTGAGCATCATTGAACCCCCTGAGTGTCCCTGGACTAGCCCAGTAGTTTTAGTCCCCAAGCCTCACTCCAAGGGAGAAAAAAGGAAATGAGGTTTTGTGGGGACTACAGGGACATCAACTCACTCACTAAAACAGATGTACACTCTGTTCCAAGAGCTGATGAGCTCTTACCCTGATGAGTGGCAGCCAAATACCTGAGTACCTTTGATCTTACATCAGCGTACTGGCAGATTGGACTGTCCCCTGGACCCTTGCCACCTTTCAGAGATTGATAAACCAAGTCCTGACTGGGCTGGAATCCTTTAGTGCAGCATATCTAGATGATATTGCTACCTACAGCTCCACCTTGGGAAGCTCCTTGAGGCCCTTCAAAAGACAGGTCTCTCGATTAAGGCCAGTAAGTGTCAGATAGGGCTTGGAAAGCTTTTTTACTTGGGCCACCTGGTACATAGAGGCCAAGATCAACCCATAGAGCCCAATATCCAGACAATTCTGGCTTGGGAAGCTCCAACTACACACACCCAAGTCAGGGCATTCCTTGGCTTGACTGGTTACTAGAGGAGGTTTTTGAAAAATTATTACACCATAGTGCCCCCCCTCACAAAGCTTATCTCCAAGAAAATGCCCAAAAAGATCACCTGGACAGTGAGTTGTCACTCTGATTGTCACTCATATTGTGGCGGTCTGCACCTCCAGCCTGTTGGTGGTGGGACTGCTACATTTACCCTGGCAGTCAAAAGACTGCTAGTGTCATAATGACCCCAAAGAGTCTTCATCAGGCCTCCTAATATCTGTGGATGAGGGTGGGCCTAAGAATGGGTACAAAGGTAGGAACGTTGATACCAACAGAGCTGGTTGCCAGGATTTCAAAAGCAAAGGGCACCAAACTGGAGAACCTAGCTGTAAAAACAAGAAAAATGCCTGAAGGATGCAATGTGCTGTGCCCTAGTCCTGAAACCTCCAGATTACTCCAGGCAGTTGACTGTTCAAACAGACATCTAGGAACTTGGAATAGGAGCAGTCCTAGCCCAGACCAATGATGAGGGATATGGACAGCCTGTTGCTCTTATAAACAGAATACTACTCTTTAAGGAACAAAAATGGAGTGCCATAGAGAAGGAAGCCTTTGCTATGGTCTGGACCTCGAAGAAGCTGAGGCCATACCTATTTGACTCTGACTTCATAGTTCAGACAGTTCACAGGTCCCTCAGGTGTCTTCAACAGATGAAAGGTAAAAAGCCAAAACTGTGTAGGTAGTCCATATCTCTACGGAGAATCGACTTAAAAGTGGAGTACAGACGTGGGACTTCAGATGGCCTTTCAGGGTTCTTCCACTTAGAGGATGAACACTCACTAGAGGAAGTGTAGTTTCACCCCCTTTCATTTGGGGGGGGGTAGAGCAATAAAGAGACTCTTTTGACATGGTATCCACCCACCTTTTGCAAGGTAAATGATGTTGTTTCAGACTGTAAGTGCCTTGGATCCCTGCTAAGCAGGTTCCCAGGGACAGAGCTCTTTACCACAAAACTGTTCTATCTAGTGGCACCTGAGCCACCCTTGTAAATCCCTAATAAATGGTACCCTGGTACCAAGGGCATGGGTACTGAAGACGGCCCCCAGAGCTGCAGTACCAATCGTGGCAATCTGAGAGGCACCAAACCAGCCTCATGCAAACAGCCATTGCATGTGCATGACAAGGTGTATTTAAAAATTGCAAACTCGACTTGACACTCACCAAGAGTGTCTTGTCCACGAACACTGCATGCACTGTGGGTAAGTCACCATTCTGACAGGCCTTACAGCCCTAAGGCAGGGTGAACTATCCTGCATCTGAGTGCTTATGTTTGCATGAGCAAATATGCCCCTAGCATATTGGGAAGCCATATCAAATATATGTGCTGGACAATAGTCATTATGAGTTTGCAGACCACATATTGGCCTCACTGAATACTGGGTTGTTTGGTATGAAACAACTCAGAATAATAATCCCACACAGATCCTAGTGTTGGATTTATTATAACATGTACTTGGAGGGCACTTATAGGTGCCCACTGCAAAAACTAACAACCCTGGCATGGTTGCTGATTGTTTTTTACCAGCCTGCCACCACCAGACACATATCTGGACTCCTGAGGTGAGAGCCTCTGCTCGAAGGAGCCAGAACACAAAGCCTTTCCTGGGTAGAGGTGTTACACCTCCTCCCCCAGGCAGACACCCAGGCCCAGTGGTCAGCTTCAAAGACTTTGCAGCCTTTAAAATCTGACCTCTGACTCGGCTGCTAACAGCAGGTGGTCAGTCAGTGCGCCCCCACTTCAAGTGGGAAAATTAGTTGGAAAACTTAGTCAGATTAGGAGAAGTGGCCTATCCCCTCAGCCTGCACCAGTCCCTAGGTGTGGCAGGAGATGAGATCACTCCATTTCATTTTCCTACATCTAGGATGGCATAAAAATAGCCTATGAGGGTTACAGATGTTACCCCTTCCCACTGGAAGTGGTCACAAAATGTGTGTAGCTACCCTAATGGAGGTGGCCCATTAGCCACTACCAGGTAGTCTCCCTAAAGCCCATTAACTGCAGTAGTTAGCAGGCATCCCTAGACCTGCAGATCAGCCTCAATTGACAGAAGAAGTCCATTGACAAAGAAGACCCAAGGCTCGAGAACAGAAGTCCTGCTGCAAGAAGAAAAAGGTGCCAAAACCTGCCTGCTGCACCCAGATCTTGACAATTGCCACTGAGGGGTCATCTGGTCTTTGAAAAGATGCTAAGAAACCCCAGGGGACCTCCTACCTTATACAAATCACCAAGAACCTCCCTCTGGGAGAAGGCATCACTCCCTGCAGCTAAGAAACCAGTGAAGTCAAGTTCACTTACTGGCCATTGGCCAATGAATTGGACCCAGCAGCCTGACCAAATTCAACCTAACAGACCTGGAATGCAAACCTGTCCAGTGTACTAACTTTGGTGGCACTGTGTCCTCCCGTGAATGAGATGTTGCATAGACTGGGGTACTGGACCCTCAACATCGGACAACCAGAAGAAAAGTCCACTCCAGACTCTTCAAGGTCCAGAAGTAAGCATCAGTCAAGGGACTTCAGAACACCCAAGAACTACCCACCAGACTGGTCCTGTTGACCTTCTATCTACCCTCAAAATCACCTGCACCTGCCTCCAAAGGCTCCTTAACACACGACCCTTTGCTGATCTATTTGCACTGCATCCCTGGCCTCTGCATCAGAAACCCAGCTGTGGTCTGGGGTCCCTAACCCCTTGCAACCTCTACACCCCAAGGGGACCCACCAGACTTACCTTTAAGTTCACTGAAGCAGTGTGTTTCCAAGTGGTCCCCTTCTCCGTTCTGCACTAGTTCCAAGACTTTCAGCCACCACTCCTGCTTGAACCAGAAACAACCCAAACATGCATTTTAAAGTGTCTACAATTGATTTCTATGGTGCATAATTAAGCACAAAATCAGTTCATTTTCTAATCTTTGAAAAATCATAACTAAAAAAACACTGACAGTAGAACAATGATCTTAGTTTTTTTTTAAAATATAAAAATCTATATTATTTTTGTAAATTGCTCTAGAGTTATTCTTCCGATTGTGGATCTTTATTTATTGATACTGTGAATACAATAAAAGCTTAGCGCATCTCTTGGATTAGCCTAACTGCTCACCCACACTACCACAAAAACAGAGCACTAAGTGGTCCGATTTTTACCTCTGGATACGACAGTGGGATTGCTTGGACTTTCTTCACAGTGCACGTCTTTTCTGTAGACTATATAGAGAGCCAGCCTCCTACACTCACCCATTCTTGTTACATTTGGGAGTGGCAGTTACTTTTCACAGTTCTGCCTTTAACCTCATCTTTTGGAGTGATAGTTGGTGTTTTCTTTGATTGGAATTTGAAAACCATGGCATCTTCTGCAGATCATCAAGAAGAGGAAGAAGAGAATCTTTTGGTTGAAGAGGAACCTGTGCCAAAGAAACAGAAGAATAATCTAGTCAGGTATTTGTTTTCCATCCCTGATGGTGAAAAAAAGGCAATATTCATAAAGTGACGTTCATACTTTGGAAAAAAGTGCTGTCTTTCAGAATTAAAAAAAATACTCATGCAGAACTTCCAGCATGTATAAGCACTTCAGTAGTATGCACTACACCCAGCTTGCAAGAGCTGAAATATAGAGCCTACAATTGGAGCAAGGCACTTCCAGTGCAATCAACAATCTGCCTGGGACATCAGCAGCAGAAGAGCAGCTTTCTGGAGTTCCAGTAACCATACCTGAGTTTGCAAAAGTTGGCTTTTTCTGTCCAAAGGGCAAAAAAACTTTAAGTGTAGATGAATAGGCAGTCTCTACATGAGTACAAACCATTAATGCACATAAATATGATTTTTTTTCCATTTGGGACTATTTCCCAGTTCGTGACTTTTTTCTACTTGCTGTTGCAAGTAATGGTCCCTTTTTTGCTAAAATAACAAAGAAAACACCCCAAAAAGTCCAACATTGTTAAACAAAGTACAACAAAAGTTAAAAAACACAAAAAACAGTTCTTGTTAGAACCATCTCTTTTTCTTTCAACAATGAATGCATGAGTGTTTGTGTGTGCAAGTAACTGTATACATTATACATATGTATTAGTGACTGAGTGCAACAGTGCTGTATGGATGAGTGAATGGGTGAATAAGTGGCTGTATGGGTTAGTGATAGGATACATGAGTGGCTGTATTGGTGAGTGAATGGGTGCATGAGTAACTGCATGGGTGAGTGACTGGGTGTCTCAGTGACTGTATGGGTGAGTGACTGATTATGTGAGTGAGTACATGAGTAAGTGAATGAGTGCATGAGTGGCTGCATGAGTGAGTGACTAGGTTATTTGCAGCTGTATGGATGAGTGACTGGGGGTATGTCTGCCTCTATGGGTGAGTGAGTGCACAAATGTCTGTATATATGAGTGAATGGGTGCATGAGTGACTGCATGGGTGAGTAGTGGATGTGCCACTGACTGTATGGGGGAGTGAGTGGGTGTGTCACGGAATGTATTGGTGAGTGACTGGGCGTGTGAGTGGGTGTATGAGTAAGTGAATGTGTGCATGAGTGGCTGTATCGGTGAGTGAATGGGTGCATGAGTGGCTTTCTGGTGAGAGTTTGGGAGCTTGAGTGGCTGTATGAATGAGGGAATACATGAATGAGTTACAGTCCTAGTGAGTGTCTTGGTGCATGAGTGAGTGTATGAGTGAGTAGCTGGGTATGTGTGTGCCTGTATGGGTGAGTGAATGGGTACATGAGTGTTTATTTGAGTGATTGATAGGATGTATAAGTGGCTGTATAGGTGAGTAAATGGGTGCATGAGTGACTGCATGGGTGAGTGACTGGATGTCACAGTGATTGTATGGGTGAGTGACAGGGTACATGGGTGGGTGTACACATACGTTTAATGGGTGTCTGAGTGGATGTATGGGTGAGTAACTAGGTGTGGGAGTGGTGTATGGATGAGTGACTGGGTGTATGTCTGCCTTTATGGGAGAGTAAGCGCATGAGTGTCTGCATATATGAATGAACAGGTGAGTGAGTGACTACATGGGTGAGTGTTTGGATGTGTGAGTCACTGTATGGGTGAGTGACTGAGTGTATCAATGACTGTATGGGAGAACAGCTGGGTGCATGAGTGTGTGTATGGGTGAGTGAATGGTCGCATGAGTGACTCTATGGGTGAGTGACTGGGTATCTCAGTGATTGTATGGGTGAGTGACTGGGTGTATGAGTGGGTGTATGGGTAATGGAAAAGGTACATGAGAGGATGTATGGGCGAGTGACTGGGAGTATGTGTGGGTGTATGTCTAGGTGTATGGCTGCCTCAATGGGTGAGTGAGTGCCGGAGTGTCTGTATGTATAAGTGAATGGGTGCATGAGTTACTGCATGAGTGAGTGGTGGATGTGTCAGTGACTTTATGGGTGAGTAAGTGGGTGTGTCACTCAACTGTATCAGTGAGTGACTGGGTGTGTGAGTGGGTGTATGAATAAGTGAATGGGTGTGTGAGTGGCTGTATGGGTGAGTGAATGGGTACATGGGTGGTTGTATGGATTAGTGTCTGCGTGCTTGAATGGCTGCATGGATGAGGGAGTACATGCATGAGTCCTGGGTGGGTGAGTCTCTGGGTGTGTGAGTGAGTGTAGGAGTGAGTAACTGGGGTCATAAGTGCCTGTATGAGTAAGTGAATGGATGCATAAGTGGGTGTATGGATGAGTGACTGGGGGCATTTGTAACTGCATGGGTGTGTCTGTTACTGCATGGTGACTTACTGGGTGCATGAGTGGGCATATGGGTAACTGAATGGGTGCATAAGTGGGTGTATGGGTGAGTGACCAGGTGTATGACTGGCTGCATAGGTGAGTAACTGGGTGCCTGAGTGACTGTATGAATGAGTGAGTGGGTGCATGAGTGGGTGTATGGGTAAGAAACTGGGTGCACTCTATGAGTGAGTAATAGGGTGCATAAGTGGCTGTATGCATACATATGTGGGTGCAAGAGTTGCTGCTTTGGTGAGTGAGTGGAGCTATGAGTGATTTTATAGGTGACTGACAAGGTGTAGTAGCTGCTGCATGGTTAGGTAAAATGGTGCATGAGTGGGTCTATTTGTGACCCAGTGAGTGTATGAGTTGTATATGCAAGAGTATGTGTAGGAGATGGATGTACTGATGACTTCACAAGTGGTATATGTATCAGTGAGTGATTGTTTATCTGTCAGAATGAGTGAGTGAATGAGTGAATGTATAAGTGATATATGTACAGTTATATGAGTACTTGCAAGACACACTGACTGAGTGCGTGCCATATGCTGTATTGGTCAGTAACTAGAATAAACACTGTAGACAGCATGTAAAGAATACTGTGTGAGGGTAAACACTGTTCCATAAATGTCTGAAACAAATATTTTGCTGCCTATCCTAGTATGTTCAATGGTTTGATGAGCTATGTCTTCAAATACTGTTGACAAAAAAAGAATATAAATATGTTATTATCATGCTTATAAGAGAAGTAAAACATAGTAGTATAGCTTTATTATGCTATAGCAGTATATGACAATTTACTAAATCATTTGATTTTGCCTCTTTTGTGTACTCAGTCTTTCTACTAGTACCTATTTACAAAGTACTGCATAATCATAATTGAACAGTTGGGATTATAGGAAAAACATAACTCCACAGTATTTCGCTTCAAATAAGTGATACAGTGAATTGCACACCCTACATGTTTTAATATATTTAATGAAGACGCACTTATTATAGTAACCCAATTACCATATGTTAAAAACATTTTGGTTATTATTATACCTGGTATAAAACTACAGAGAACTATAATCCACACTGTTTTGTGGACATCACCATTGATAGGCCGAATGATGTTTTAAACAGTGGTGATCCATGTCAAGAGAAGACTAAGGACCACATTAAGACATTAGTGGTATAAACCGCCTACCGCTGCTGTGATGGCCGCCAGAAAACCGTCACCACGGCTACCATCCGTTCACCAGATTATGACGACAGCCAGACTTCCGCCACAAGAAGGGCAGAAATCTGACCATGGCCATATTGCAGATGGTGGTAAGGTGGTGCTGCTACCACCAGCACCCCCATGCCAGTAGGCCGCCGCCAGCCATATCAGGACACATGATACGGCCTGGCAGTGTTCTGCTGTTGGGCGCTGCTGGCGGTAGCAGCGCTCCATTCCGTTCCCTAACGGAAGAACACCTAAATGCAGGTAAGTTGGGCTTCCAACAGGGGAGGTGGGGTGGGCGGTGTTTGGTGTGTGGGGTTGTGTGCATGAATGTGTGAGTGTGTGCATGAATGCATCTGTGTGTGTAGTGTTGTTTGCATGGGTGTATGCATGTGTGTGAATGTGAGCAAGAATGGAAATGTGAATGCATGCCTGCATGTCAGTGTGAATGTGTGTACAGATGTATGCGAGCATGAATGGATGCATGCGTGAATGAATGCATGTATGCCAGTGTGAGTGAGTGGGTGTATGCATGGTGCATTTGTATGGAGAGGTGGGGGATCAGAAGGGGGGAGCGTGGATGGAGGCAGTGGTGGGGAGCATCTGAGGAGTATTTGTGGGGTGGGTGAGCCTCCTACCAGTGAGAGGGGAGGAATTCACAGTCACTGGTAAGGCCTGTCGCCATGGTTTTCAATGCCACAAAAACCATGGTGGTAGTCAGTGGCTCCAAATGCCGCCAGCGGTACTATAGCGGCCGTCGGGCAGGAGATTGTCTTCTCCAGCCCGGCGGCTGCTCCCCCCATGGCACTAGGGATGATAAATTGGCAGGTTGATAATGTCATTATGTGGTGTATGTACCGCCAGCCTGTTGGCTGTACTACCGCGACATTACCACCTACTGCCGGATCACTTGCAGGCATATTTTGAAGTATAACTCCTGTTTTTAGAATGTGATTTACCGCATATCAAAGTCCAGACAAGTTACTCTGAAATAGAAGGTGAAATATGTATCGGCTACACTGCCTGAATCTTGGATCCTCTGAATATAATTATGTTGATCGGTATTCAGCTACTGGTATTTGTAGGGGACGGTTATCATACTGACCTCCTACTCCAGTAAGAAACAAGTGAGGAAAACAATGACCCTCTATACTTTTTTCCCACACACTCACGGGAGCTCCTTTAGCTTGCTTCATTTGAAAAACGTCAATAGCATGACAAATTACTTCGTTGGAATGTAACTGATGGATGCAAACTCATAAATTTGTTCTGATCAGGATGGATCTACTTTTTCAATTTGTCAACTTTCTGACAAACTGTCATCATCAATATTTGGTACATCAGGTTCCACACCAAGATTTTTTTTAAAAACATTATTTTGTACCAGGTATAATGTTGGTTGTTTAACTTTATTAATATTGACCAACTCTTGCCATTTTTTGTTATTCTTAGTCGGTACACCATTTACTAGATTAATATATGGCTCTTCATGACCTTTTTCTATTCCTAAGGTTCCAACAATTTTTTTAAAGTATAATGGCAAATACACTACTCTTCCTTTAGGGCCTTTCAATAAATCTGTTTGATGCACTTACCTGTTTTTGGTTCCAACCGTATAATCATTTGAAATTGATGTCCAGATTACATAAAGAAAGACTCATAGAAATTTAAGCCTTGTAGTTGTTCTAGAATAGTCACAAGTTATAACCTGTTATAGACTGCTCTAGCTGGTGTTTTCTGATCCTCTTATTATAGCAGTACGTACATAAAATTTGGGGAATGGACAAGTCAAACAATCCCGACAATAAAATAGCAGCAAATTCTTGCCACTTTTCTCTGTTTTCTCCTTCGGTTTTGGAAAACACATCTACATTTAATGTTTGACTTTTGTAGTGCGTGTGTCAACAACAGGTGCAAATATAGCTTGGTTTCTCAGAATAAGCTGTATTAAACTTTATAATCTCTTGTTCAAAATTCTCCGCAGCAAAACCTGTGCATTCTTCCTCAGTTCCTGAACCTATGAATTCCTCATTCTGCCTAGAATCCTCTTCAGGGCCAACAAAGCAAAACTGCACATCCTTACAAACTTTTTCTACCTCTTGTACAGTACCATGCAAGAGTACTCTATTTAACTCTCCTAAATATAATACAGGAGTCTTCACAAAGTAAAGTCTCCTAACTAAACTTTGTATTTTTGAATGGTGAACTGCCAACATTCCAAAGTGATGAAAAGTGCTTTGACTCACTTTCTTAGAGAAACATGCTAATGTATGTCTTTGTAAATTGCGATACTTTCTTACTTTGCACGGATTTAATCCTTGCAAAATGTACAATTTGTGACTCAAACTTCTACATGGAAACTCACACACAAAACTCCTTAACAAATCAATTGATTCCTGCTGAATATTACAAATAATGCTGCAGTCCCATTTGTAAACAGGAGCCTGTCTACGCCTTTCGTCAACCTCTTCCGCTACCATCTCTTCCACATTTCTAGGAACAATCTCTTCTTTTTCAATGGGGCTGCCATCTTTCATTACATAACATCGGCCAGTTGAATCAACTGCATGCAATAATGTGTTCTCTTATAAATACCCTTCTTCATCAAAGAAAGGGACTGTGCTGGAGGTGTGCCTCCATTCACATCTAAAGATTTAACAAAAAGTACCTTTATTAACAAGTCTTTTCATTTGGCTGCATCGCTTCATACATAACACTGTTATATCCATTTTATATTATTCTAGTGAGAATCAAAATAAAAATCTTTCTTTTTAAGATAAATGCTCTATCAACTACAGCCTCAAGACTTTCTTTTTGTTCCAGTACCTCCCTTTTCCTTTTGTACTATTTCATATTTAAAAAAGATTCTGAATGACTTTGGCATGGAACATTCTAACTCTAATTTCTTTAATCTGCTGAAGTCTTCTGTTCAAGCTATCTGATTTTCCATTGATTTCTTACTCAGGACTTTTGTCCTCTCTTTGTTGACTTCAAATCAAACCAAATCACCTAGCGGTGGCTCTTGGACTGCCGTGGTGATTCAACCACAACATTATGAGGTTGGCAGGCACACCCGCCAACCTCCTGCTGTCCCCACCAAGAACTCAGATCCAGATAGGCTGGCAGTGTGCCAAGTTGCAATCAGCCAGGGCGGCACTGAAGTCAGTTCCACCCTGTTGATAACAATCTTGTTCTCCACCAGCCTATTCATGGCGATACCACCACCATGAAAAGGCTGGATGAGAAAACGTCAGGGGGCAAAGGGATGGCCCCTGCACTGCTGATGCCCGTGGCCCGTGGCATGGGCAGTACAGGGGGCCCCCTGCTCAGCACCCTGAAACAATGCGCACTGTCTGCTTTGCAGACAGTGCGCATTTAGAGGGTGCTGGTACCCTGTGCATGCAGTAGCACTTCAGCCGGTTCTAATATGAGCCAGCGATAAATCTGCCACCCCTTTCCAAATGGGTTTACCAGCAGAAACCTTGATTTCTGCCAGCCAGCCCACTGGGAAAGCCATAATGGGGCTGGCACAGTGGTCAACCTCATGGCGGCGACCAACCAATCAGAAGTTTGGCAGACGAGTGTTTCCATCTGCCAAACTCTTAATCAGCCCTATTTCTGCTTCTCTTACCAGCAGCTCTTTTCTCTTTAAACACAATCTTCTCATCGTTCACCTTTAGTTTCCTTGTAGTAAGTAGCTAGTAGGCTTTCCCCTGTGTGTTTTGTTTCAGATATTTTTGCCATCTAGAATGTCTCTTCTTAGTAAAAAATAAATATCTGAAATACATAACAATATAGCAACAGATTTACATTTACATAAAAAATCTGTTCAATAACATATCATTATAATATACTCCTAATACAACCAGCCACATGACTATATTGTAGGCACTATACATTTATTTTTTAATAATTGACTGACTGACTCACCATATCTATCAGTGCCTGCCTCCAAGTCTCTTTTTATGCAAAAATGTGTATTTGTGTCTATTAGTGTATGCATAAGCGTGAAAGTCAACCTGACACTGTGGGGATCATTACGACCCCGGCGGTCGGTGTAATAGTGACGGTAGTACCGCCAACAGACTAGCAGTACATTCTGCCACTATTATGACATTGACGGTTTGGCCAAAGCCAAACCGTCAAGTTAACACACCGACCACCACGGTGGTAATGACCACTGGGCTGGAGACTACAGTCTCCTGCCCGACAGACATCACTAGGCTGCCCATGGCATTTCAACCCCAATCACCGCCATGATTTTGTGGTTTCTGTACCGCCATGAAAACCATGGCGGTAGGCACTATCAGTGCCAGGGAATTGCATCATATCTTGTAGAAACCATCCATTTCTCCCCTTTTCAGGTGCCACAAAGTGGGCAGCAACACTCTTCCTTTACCCGCCTGTCATATGCCTCATTAATTGTGTCACTTTGTGACCCCTTGTGCCACATTATACCTGTGCCAAGTATAATGTATGCAAAGGGGGCGTTCCCCCGCAGGGAGGCTAAAAAAAGAGTGCAGTGAAATTTACAAGATTTCACTGCGCCATTCTAGCATCATTTTTAACGCCTACTCAGGGCAGGCGTTAAAGTAATGCTAGCGCATTAGCCTATGGGCCTCCCTGTGCTTTGCTGTACTAGCACCAGAGTTTTTGGGACTAGTCCAGCAAATCACCACTGTTAGTCTTGGCATCCTTGGCAGGGGTTCCCCTAACCTTTTGCCTGTTTCCCAGGTTGATGATGTATGCTGGAGTCTGTTTCTGTTACTTTGGGCACTCTACCACTGCTATCCAGTGCTAAAGTGCAAGTACTCCTATGTAAAATGTGACCGGATTTTTATCGCAACATCACTGGGCACAGAAAATCAACGTAAAGCCTGCCTGTATCAGAGGTGTCAGTCCGGATTGATGCATTGCTCCCTTGCGGGGGAAAAGAAATGATGCACTGTGACCCAACCTGAGCAGGAACGATGCACAGTCTCACTCGGGAGTGAGAAATCGACACATCGCTGGCCTTTTTCGATACACACTCATCCATGCGGCTTTATTTTGACGTTACCCAGGTACTTTTGTGAAATACCAACATTCTCACTGTTTTCTAAGGATTAAGAGTTTTATTCTTTTGAAAATTCTTACCTTGACTTGTGTATGTTGGATTTTTGTTGTTTTGGTCTTGTTTTGTTTAGATAAATATTACCAAATTTTCTAAACCTGTGTTATGTGAATTTGGAGTGTTTTCGATGAGTTACTGTTTGTGTTAGTACAAATACTTTACGCATTGCTTCTGAAGTTAAGCCTGCCTGCTCGTGCCAAGCTACCAAGAGGGTGAGCGGGGGTTAATCAAGGGTGATTCTTCTTTACCCTGACTAGAGTTAGGGTCCTTGCTTGGACAGAGGGTAACCTGACTGCCAACCAAAGGCCCCATTTCTAACACTGGTGATCAGCGGTTGGGATTGGATTTGTATTTGTACTTGATATACAGTGATTAAGTGTACACTACTGTTTTCAGTGCAGACCATTATGTGACCACATATAGTTTGTTTTTGCTTTTTCTCTTTTGGATTGTTTTTCCTATTTCGATATTTTTGCTGATCTCTGATTGACTTTTTGAACTTCATTGGGAACTCTTTTTTTCTGCCCGGGAGCATGCACTTTTGTTTATTCTTCATCATGTCTCAATTTGGAGATGCATCAGCTGGAGCTGCTTTTAATTTAGGGAAACTGGAAAGCTATACAGTTACCCATTTGAGGCAGTTCTGCAAAAACCTTGCTTGTCCCATTAACGGCTCCACCAGGAAGGAGGAGATGCAAAAGACACTGAGGGCCTGGATGACAGCCAAGAAAGCTGAGGGGCACACAGAGGAGGAGGAAGAGGATGAGGGTGAGGAGGTGCAATCCATACATAATGGCATAGTGGATGGGCCTGTTATGTCCAGGGTGAGGGTCTCCAGAGTAGGTAGCAGTGTGTCATCCAAGGGTCTGACTCCTGAAGAGTTACAGGACAGACAGGCAGAGGGAGCTCACCAGCTGGAGTTGGAAATGATTAGAATGCAAGGAGGGATGGAAGAAAGTAGGATGGCCATAGAAGAGAAGAAAATATTGCTGGTTCATGAGCTCAGCTTGAGGGAGCTGGATCAGAGGAGCCAGTCTAGTAGGGATGGTGACAGCAATATCACAGTGCAGCCTGAGAGGAGGGTGCACATCCTAAATGACCTTGTGAAGGATTACAAAAGGGAGGTTACATTATTCTTGTGGTTCAAGGGGTATGAGTCCGCTCTCCATATGAATCTGGCCCCTGAATCTCATTGGAGGGAGTGGGTCTGTGGAAGCGTTTTCAGGTGAAGGGGAAGGATACTCTGACGTCCTTAGGGGATCCTCAGGGATTCACCTACTCTATCATGAAGGATGCCCTGCTCACAAGGTATGGTCTCACCCCTGAGCAGGATAAGGACAAGGTTAGGTCATATAAGAAGAATGAATCCCAAACATGGTTGGAATGTGTTGATTCTTTTTTCAGGTCACTGGATGGTTGGGTAAAGGGCAGTAAGGTGACAACGTATGAAGGGCATTACAATTTAATTGCTTGGGAGCACTTGTACAGTTTACGTTTTCCAGAGCTGTGCCAGCACCTAATTAACAGCAAGCTTGTGCAGGAATCAGGCCACTGGGAGAGCACCAGTGTCCAGAAGAGGTATGGGAGACCACACCAAAGGTGGGCAGGGTCCCTCTCAGAACAAAGGGGGGCTAAGGTTAAACAGGGGGAGTTCTCTAAAGGGCCCTGACCTAGTTCCCAGGGTAAGGATTCTCCAACCCCAGTGAAAAAAAGCCATGGTTCTCCAATTGAAAACGTGTGGAAGGAGGTCCCCCGCATAAGTGTTATGCATGTAACCAGCTGGGTCATGTGAGGGGGCACACCAAATGCCCCAAGAGTATACCGGCACCCACTGGTGCCCAGTCCCAGAGTTTGGTTAGAAGTTGGTTCTAGGTGGGTGGGAGCTAGCTTCGATGACCCTTGTCTCACTAGGGGACAGTGAGATGGTCCAGAAAACCCTCGTGCTTGACAACAATAAATAGTACAGGCAGTGGGTGACCATTAATGGACAGAGGGTGGAGGCTCCGAGAGACACAGGAGCCAGTGTGATTACAGTTAGGAGTAACCTGGTTTCTGAAGAGCCGATAGATCCCCGTGTACTTCACCAAGTAGTTGCAGTGGACAACTCAGAGTGCCTGTGCACAGTGGCGCAGGTTCCCTTTGAATGGGGGATTTCAGGTTCCTTGAAGTTAGCTGTGAGTGCAACCATGCCTGTGGATTGTTTGCTTAGATATGACCTTAAAAGGAGGCGGAGCACAGGTCACACTTGTAGATGCTGGGTCTGTCTGGGTGGGTATGCATATCCACCAGGTCTATAACAGCCCGTCGGGTGGTCAGGAGCCCCTCGAGCCTGAAACAGTAGCCCAGGGGACTGCCAAAAAGAGGAAGTGCAGTGGGCATGGGAAAGCAGCCCCAGAAGTTCCCACGGTCCAGGAGGAGGCAGAGCCTGAGGGTGATGTCCCGGAGCCTACAGGGGAACAGGTGGCTGAGCTGGGGAAGGTCCCTGAGCTGTCACAGTGACAGCAGGGGGGGGGACCGACCAGGGAGGCATTCTGTGAGGCACAGAGTACATGCCCTGATCTAGTGGGTTTGCGGCAGCAGGCTGCAGACCAGGCAGCTGGCAAGGAGCCAGGATCCCAGCTAATTTATTCGGAGGACAGCCTCCTGTATAGTGAGCCTAAGGTTGCTGAGCCTGGGTCAGTCCGTGTGTTGGTGGTAGCCCAGTGCTTCAGAGCCTTCCCGCTGGGTCTGGCTCATGATGTGCCTTTAGCTTGACATTTGGGGCAGGACAAGACCTTTGAACGGTTTGTCACCCACTTTTACAGGCCCCTAATGCGCAGGCACTCAGATGCTCATTGCAGGTCTTGCCAGACATGTCAGGCAAGTGGCAAGATTGGGGGGAAATGTAAGGCTCTCCTCTAGCCTTTTCCAGTGGTTAGTACCCGCTTTGAAAGGATTGGTATTGACATTGTGGGGACTCTGGATCCCAAGACAGCCATGGCCAACAGGTTCATCCCAGTCTTGGTGCACCATGCCACCCGGTACCCAGAAGCCATTCCTCTGAGGTCAATCACTTCCCCTGTGGTGGGTCGTGCATTGAGTTTTAAGCCACATGGGTTCCTCATGGAAGTGGTATCTGATAGGGGTACCAAGTTCATATCTACTTCATGAAGTCTCTGTGGCAGAAGTGTGGGCTTGTCATATAAGTTCACCACTCCTTACCACCCCCAAAGCAGTGGTCTGGTTGAAAGATTGAACCGCACCTTAAAAGGCATGATCATGGGCCTGTCAGAGCCCTTGAGGCGGAGATGGGACATCCTCTTGCCATTCCTTCTGTTCACCTACAGGGAGGTGCCTCAAAAAGGGCTTGGAGTTAGTCCTTTTGAGTTACTGTATGGCCACCCTGCAAGGAGACCTTTGAGTCTGGTGAAGGAGGTCTTAGAGAAAGCCCCCAGTAAAAATACCCAAGATGTATTCAGTTACATGCTGGCCTTCAGAAATCAGACTGCCCGCTACAAAGCTCTTGCGCAAGAGAAACTGGAAGCATGCCAGGCAGACATGAAAAGGTGGTATGATCAGAATGCCACTCTGGTCGAGTTTCAGCATGGGCAAAAGTGTGGATGATGGCACCAGTGGAGCCCAGGATGCTCCAGGACAAGTGGAGTGGGCCATTTGAGGTGGTGGAGTGCAAGAGCAAAGTCCCCTACCTAGGGGACTTGCAGACTGCCATGAACCCCTTAAGGGTCCTGCATGTGAACCGTCTCAAACCACACTTTGAGCAGATTGAATTGTCCATGCTCCTAGCAACAGATGATGGGGTGGAGGAAGAGAGTGAGCATCTTCCTGACCTCCTGTATGCTGGAGAGAAAGATGGGCCTGTGGAGGGAGTGAACCTCTCCCCCTCCCTGACCGCAGAATGTTGTGTAGCCATTTTAGTTATAGTTCATACCTGTTATTTTAGCGAACTAGGCCTGCCACTGTGCACTTTAACCTAGATATATTTTATTCAGCTATGTTTATTATTTTAACAATATCCACATTTGCAGTCTTGTTTTATTTTCTCTATCTAGCTGTTCTTTGCCTAGGCCAGCACTGCGTTCTTAAACAAGACATTTCTTTCACTCTACAGTATGCTTTTCTCAAGGCTGCAGTAAAGTTAGGTTGCCAGCAAACATGGTAACGCTTTGTCTCTAATGTTCATGCAAACATACACACTCTTACGTAGGGATCCTTTTTAGAACAGCAGCTGTTTTACTATACAAACACTACTTTGACCCATGTACGTTATAGGGAGATTCCAGCCAAATGACCATGACTGTATGCTGATTGCTGAGTGCTTTGCTGCAGCTGCTTATGTAGACTACAGGCCTCTTGCTCGGGTATGAGGGATGATGTCTTCCCAGGCGGACCTAAAGGGCAGAACTAGAGCTTAACATGCTGTGCTCTAACATAGCCTAGGTAGGAACTATTTTAATGACTCTAGTGACAATATGGTAGTGTTATATTTATGCTTTACTCTCCTTGTCACAATTTTAATCCTGTCCTGCTTCATCGTCCTACTTATTGCAGTACATGCTTTATTATTTAAGATGCAGTTACCTCAATAAAACTTTATTGAATTCTATTCTGTCTCTGATTGTCCTTGTATATGTGAGACTAATGTAACTGAGAGAAACAGATGAGATCTGAGTGACCACGATTTCCCTGAGGAGTCAATTGTGTCATGTGCTCATTTGCCCAATAATCCCTGCTCTAGGGTGGAGATGAGGCACTGCAAGTTAGCCGGAAAAAACCCGGATTAGGCTGACAGGTGTCACCTGTAGTGGTTTCAGACTCAATCCCCCACAGTCCAAGTGATTCTGCCACTACATACAAAGACACCTCAGTACTATATATGGAGATGTCCGTGGTATTGAGGATTTTCCTCCTCAGCTAAGTAGGGAGTACCTAACTAACGCTGTAGGTTGTTCAAGCTTGAACTCTGAAAGGATAATCCCCATTTGCTGTGCTTATCTGTGAACAAAACTCACCATTCATTATGGCGAACCTACAACAGGTAGCAATTGCAGTCAATATGCGACCACCCCTTACTGCACATTTATTGGCACATGGCCTAACGGCCCGGGGGGTCCAGTCACATTTGTTGTCGAGGCTCATCCGGCCTATAGAACAGAATGTTTTTATTCTTGGATCACATTTCCAGCCGCTGATGGGAACACTAATACATTTCATAACTATACACCTGCAAACACACCTGCACAATACAGAGCATATGCATATCTAGACATACCTCTATCTTATCAAGAACACAACAATTAGCTTGATGGTGCCCTAACCCATACAATTCTATTTGTTGGGTTAGGCCCTCTAGGTAATGATGGTCCTACCTGGCCTATATTGGCCACATATACACCTCACCCTGCTGCAGCAAACTTAACAGCAGCTGAAGTCCATCGCTTATATGCTGAGGTTACAGCCATAAACAGACACATTTTACAGTTTGTAATGGAAACATTAAATGCAAACCCAGCACGTGCTGCTCTGGAGCAACCACATGCAGTAACATCAGGCATTAATCAGGTGACTGTACATTCAATCATGGGTAAAGTACCCGCCAAGCGAGAAGAGATTCCGTTTTGATTAGCTCAAAAAATAAATGCACTGGAAGCAGTATTCCCCATACGAGGCCTCAGGAAAAGCACAGAATATTAACTATGTGCTTGCCTTTTGGGATGGTTCCCACAGTAGATAACTGCAATACTTGGGGCATGGTATTTGCCACTCTATATACTACCGCACATGTTACACAGACACTTGCCAATTTACCAGAAGTGTTGAAACAAATTCAAGAAGAATACTGGGCTGCCCCGGCCATAGACTTGGGGATGCAACTTATGGGAAATGTTGCCACTGTATCTTCAATAATATTAAGTAACCTTAAATGGGAAAAAGTTGCTCTAGCAGTGCGCATGCAGCTCTGGGACATTCCTCCACAGGATCAAGAACGTGAGCTGCCAAAGATTATCGTGGAGACCTACTCTAGTATTGGTCAAGATAGTCTGGGGTCCAGACCTACAAAACCACAATTTCAGGGTAAATCTTATAAAGATTCTACCAAGCAAGCTCCTGAGGCTTCTAAAAAACACTGGGATAAAAAAACAACAAGCATTTTTTTTTAAAGGGGAGAATCTCCGCATACGGAGAACCCACAGAATAGATATAATCTCAGAAATAGAGATAATATAAAAATGCTTAACAAATATCAATATACTGATACACGCCATTCACGATACTTTCAGGACTCACCGCCAAAACACAGTGAGAGAGGTGGGCCGTCAGAGCGAAGAAATTAGCATGTGAAACCGAGACAGGAATCACAACGCTCTAGAGAAGTTTCTGTTAAAAAAGAAGAGAAACTTCACCAACAAAAACCCCAATTTAAAAAATAAAAAGTGGCAGCAGTTGAAGTCCATCATGCCACTCAAGAAGAGGGCTCTATTGAAGAACAAGAAGTGGGCATTAGCACTATTCGACAGCGTGTCAGAGGTCACAATATTTCGCCGGAATCTTCAAGAGCATCCGGAGGTGAAAGCAACTGATTACTTCTTACAAGTTGAAACTGCGTACATGCATGTCTCCATGCCTAATAGGGTGTACAAAGTAACGTTACAGTTAGAAGGAGACATTAACCACACAATTGACGCAATCTTTTGGGACCGTGTCGTAAATATAGATGATATTCTACTGGCCGAAAGGGATTGGCCACCTGAATTTGTCCTTACTTGCCCATATGGGTAAGATGTTATCAAACCTTCTTTCTCGCCTCTTGTCCCGGGTGAGCTTGCAGAATCCTACACCATCGATTGCGCATTGGCGCAGGCACCCGAGTTATATCGCAACCACGTAGCGTGGGATAAAGATTCCCCCTATCATGTAATTAAATATCAACCTCAACCACAGTATCCAATAAAACATGTTGCTAGAGCACCCGTGAGGGAAATCCTCACACAACTGGAGAACCAGGGCTTAATTAAATCCTGTGTCTCACTAATGAATAATCCCTTATTTCGAGTAGCTAAACCGGACCATTCGTACACTATAGTCTTAGACTACAGGCATTTAAACAGTCATACATGCACATACGCTATACAAATCTCTCATAGCACAGCACTATTGAACAACATAGTGCACAAATATAGTGCCTGAGATTAGAGACAACAATTTTCAGCGCACTAGGCTCCCGGAAATTTCTGTTGTTTACCCCAGGGGTACAAGAACAGTGCAGGACTGTTCGCGGCTCATGTGACTTCCATATTGCATGACATTGACCCTGAAACATTGTCCTTTGTAGATGAGATCTATCTCACGGATGATGAATTACAGCAACACCTAAGACGGGTAGCCCACCTTTTTGTAGGATTTGCCGAATTTGGCTATGAATTCAACTTTAAAAAATCAGAAATAGCCTTCCTTAGTGTCCTGTTTCTGGGATCCGAATTATCAAGTGAAGGAAAGAGCCTAGCGCCACAATTCTTTTAAAACTGCACGCAGATACAACCTCCAAATACAATTTAAAAACTCCAATCCCTATTGGGTTTCCTAAATTTTGGCAGAATTTACCTTCCAGATTATGCATCACGCATAAAACCCTTATATGACTTAATACGTCCTGATTTTTCCAGTAAATTGTGGACAGTCAAACACACACGCATTCTCAGTGCTTTGTAAACAGACCTGCTTGCACCACAACACCTACACACAAGGGACAACAAAAACATCTGGTCATCAGAGTAATTGCTGGTGCCATTGGTTTTACCTATGTAACATTCAATGAGGGTGAGACAGTCCTGATTGCATAAAAATCACATTTGTATTCAGCAGCAGAACAATGCTTTGCTCCCGCTGAGAAAATTCCCACTGCTATTCAGATGGATGTCATTAAAGTAAGAACACAGGCCCAGGGGAAACGCATCACTGTAGTAATACCAATCCCAGCCTTGAGGCTGCTACCAAACCCAGCGTTCCAAATACTAAAGCATTACATACACATTGGTTCCAATGGGCAACGTCTCTGACAGCCACTGATGTTGACTATATTTTTTACACAACGTTACAAACTCAAGAATCTTTGCACTATGTACTAGAATTCCAAGTTCCGGCAAATACATTGCCTTATGATCAGTATCAAAGAGTCAGGTACACTGATGGCTCAGCACAACCAGCAATAGGCACAAAGCATCAATACTCCGCTGCTTGCACAGTCGTAAGTGGCTACATGGAGGATAATAAATGTTGTCCCCAGTATACATTCACGCAAACTCTAGCACTACTAGCAGAGCTAAGGGTTCTGGTGATTGCACTGGAACATACGGATCCTGCACAATTAACACTGATTGTCTATGATTCGTACTATTGTGTCCAGTCCTTCAATGAATACCTGCATTACTGGTGCCAGGATGGGTTCAGTGATTTTAAAGGCAATACCATCAAACACAGTCTGGGGGGGAAAGTAGCTGATCTGAAGGAAATGCTACCAAAAGCCATGTTGTGCATACACTTGGACACCAGCGCGTTAGAATACATGTTGCTGCAAATACACTGGCTGATGAAGCACCTAAATCAGCAGTAGCTATGGCTTCTGTTGCTGCAGTAACTCATTCTGGAATGAAACCGGATGATGACATATGGGCTGCCGTGAAGGCTACGGCTGAAGGCACGCCCTATCCAAAAGGATTTCCTCCTAAATATTCCTACCGAATGCGAGGTTTCCTTGATGCAGAAGTAAGGATACCAGGCATGGGAGTTCGAATAATCCCCAGTAAAGACATAGGGGGTCTTTACAACATTGGCAGTAAAAGCCGCTTACCGCCGTGCAGAAGACTGCCAACACACCGCTGCAGCCGTGGAATTCCGCCACGGTCATTTTGACCCACAGGTCGGAATCCGCCAAAATTTAGACACCTACAAAAGTCTGCCACACCAAAGGTCAGTGATAAACTGCCGATAACAAAACCTCCACCGTCACGCCAACAGGAATACGCCCACACTATCACGACCCACGAATCCACGCTGCGGTCTTTCAAACCGCGGTATTCCATTGGCGGTACACACCGCTGCGCTCAAAATACACACACTATTACAAAACACATCCACATTGGACAATTCAAAATACACACACCTGATACACATACACACACCACTCCCACACACCAAATACAATATAAAACACACACCACATCACCCACAAACCCCTAAGATAACAACTGTGACTGAAGGCCACAGAGAGACACCCCCATCTACAAACGAGCATCCACAGGCACTCAACACCATCAACCACATAACATCCATGCACTTCACAAAACACACCACTAAATATCACCCCACACATCACAACACACAACACCCCACACATCACCCACACCACCCCATGGCACGGCAAAGACACCCCAGGTTCTCTGAGGAGGAGCTCAGGGTCATGGTGGAGGAAATCATCCAGGTAGAGCCACAGCTATTCGGATCACAGGTGCAGCACACCTCCATAGTTAGGAAGATGGAGCTATGGCGAAGAATCGTGGACAGGGTCAACGCAGTGGGACAGCACCCAAGAAATAGGGATGACATCAGGAAGAGGTGGAACGACCTACGGGGGAAGGTGCGTTCCGTGGTCTCAAGACACCACATTGCGGTACAGAGGACTGGGGGCGGACCCCTACCTCCTCCCCCACAGCTAACAACATGGGAGGAGCAGGTCTTGGCTATTCTGCATCCTGAGGGCCTCGCAGGAGTAGCTGGAGGAATGGACTCTGGTAAGTCAAATCTTCACTACTTTATCCCCCACCCTACCTGCATGCCATCACATACCCCCGCCCTCGCCCTCACCCCCATCGCTCCAACTCCTCACAAATGTCCCAATATCACAAACCACCCATCCGAATACACCGAGCCCTGCATGCAACACCAAAGCATGGACACCCATCACCAAAGCATGTCCACTACAGATACCCATACACCCCCCTAAACCATCATCACACAAGGTCCCACACAGGAATGGAAGCACTGGGGTACACAGTCAACCACCCATTGCACACCATGGCACACACAGATGTAATAATCATGCTTTTACACCCCTGGAGGACCCCTACCCAACGTCACCGGGCAGGAGGGTCCAGACATGTCCACAACACCCACAGTAGAGGCCCACAGTGATGACAGCAGCTCTGTCCAACTGGATCTAGACGACAAACCTGGCCCATCTGGGACCTCGGGACAGTCGGTTCCCCTCACACTGGCACAGGCCACCACAGAGCTACCCCCCTCTGGAAACACCAGCACAGCACCCACCCAGCGGGCCCAAACCTCTGTCCCCAGGACACATCAAGCAGCAGTGTGTCCACCACTACAGGGAACCCAGGCTAACCCACCACCCCCACAACAACAGAGACCTGGGGGCAGTGGCAGTGGGCACACCGTTCAGGGGACAGAGGCCCAGGGAACCCACGCTCCACGAGGCCCTCTCCAACATCATGGGAGCCTACCATCATTCCCAGGAGACGAAGGTAAAGGTACTGGCAAAGTTTCAGGAGACCCAGCGGCTGCAGGAGGAACAGTATTTGGGCTTCAGGGAGGAAATCAAATCCATCAATTCCACCCTGTGCACCATTGTAGGGGTGCTGAAGGATGTCCTCAACACCAGGAGTGACACTGTGGCACAACAAGGGGCCCCTGACACTAGCCTGGATGATGAACTGCCCACCACCTCCGCCGGCGCTAGTGGACAGGAGGCACCGCCACAGGACCACCACACCAGCACCCCACCCCCTGCAGAGGGAGAACCACCCCGCAAACGTTCCCTGAGATCCAGGACGAAGACAGAGAACGATGCCAAGACCCCCGCCAAGAAATAAGACCACCTTGATTGTCATCCTTTTGTCCCACCTTGTCACCCTGTCCATCCTCAAACTGCCCCAGCTCCACTTCCTATGCATCTTTGGACAATGCACCTGTGAGACTAATACCTTGGACTCTGTCATGGACATAACTCCATCATCACCCTTCACCATTTAACAACCCCCTCCAATATTGAGCACTTAAATAAACACCCTTAAAGCACAAAACAATATGGAGTCTGACTGTGATTTCGAATTAGTGTATTAGCAATTACAGTGACAAAATGCTCTTTCAAACGTAATGTCAACATACCTATGTCACACAGCTCTAGTCCATGAGGAAACAAAGCAGATGTCACACAGTGGCACCCACATCTGTGAAATCATAAGGGAAAGTGACAAGTAGTTTTAAAGTACATGTAGCAGGCAGGTTTGTCTTTTTACCTGTGTCTAACTGGAAGTTGTGCATGATCACTGAGTTCCTGTTGTCGATGTCCTCTTCTTCTGCTTCCTCATCTTCACTGTCCAGAGGCTCCACAGCTGCCACAACACCTCCATCTGGACCATCCTCCTGCAGAAAAGGCACCTGTCGTCGCAAAGCCAAGTGGTGAAGCGTACAGCAGGCCACGATGATCTGGCACACCTTCTTTGGTGAGTAGAATAGGGATCCACCTGTCATATGGAGGCACAGGAACCTGGCCTTCAGGAGGCTGAAAGTCCACTCTATAATCCTCCTAATTCACCCATGGGCCTCATTGTAGCGTTCCTCTGCCCTTGTCCTGAGATTCCTCACTGGGGTCAGTAGCCATGACAGGTTGGGGTAACCAGAGTCACCTGCAAATGGCGAGAGACAATTGTTAGACACACACTAAGTCTTAGGGACATCCCCAGAACCAGACAACTATTCCCACTGATTTGGGTCCAGGTGCTCACCTCATAGCCACACCCAGTGCCTCTGTAGTTGCCCCAACACATAAGGGATGGTGCTATTCCGCAGGATGTAAGCGTCATGCACTGAGCCAGGGAATTTTGCATTAACATGGGAGATGTACTGGTCTGCCAAACACACCATCTGCACATTCATTGAATGGTAACTCTTCCGGTTTCTGTACACCTGTTCACTCCTGCGGGGGGTACCAAGGCCACCTGTGTCCCATCAATGGCACCTATGATGTAGGGGATATGTCCCAGGGCATAGAAATCACCTTTCACTGTATGCAAATCCTCCACCTGAGGGAAAACGATATAGCTCCGCATATGTTTCATCAGGGCAGACAACACTCTGGACAACACGTTGGAAAACATAGGCTGGGACATCCCTGATGCTATGGCCACTGAAGTTTGAAAAGACCCACTTGCCAGGAAATGGAGTACTGACAGCACCTGCACTTGAGGGGGGATTCCTGTGGGATGGCGGATAGCTGACATCAGGTCAGGCTCCAACTGGGCACACAGTTCATGGATTGTGGCACGATCAAGCCTGTAGGTGATGATCACATGTCTTTCCTCCATTGTCGACAGGTCCACCAGCGGTCTGTACACCGGAGGATGCCGCCATCTCCTCACATGCCCCAGCGGACGGTGCCTATGGAGGAGAACAGCGAGCAGAGAGTCAACCAACTCTGAGGTACGTAAACACAGCTTACTCCGAAAACTATTCATAAACCGAAGTTTGCCTGTATGAGTGTTTAGCCAAGGCCTAGGTATGTGTGACGCAGTCAAAAATAAAGCCATGTAGGCCCCTGAAATGGCCGCTGCCTGACCTGTAAAGTGGGACAATGGGATATGAGGTAACTGCGCTGGCGTTGCACACGGTCGCTGTAGGCGGTCGAAGACCGCAGCACAATTCTGCATTGGTTAACATTGGACCCTATGGGTCCCAGGAGCCAATGACAATGTACGCCGGCTGTGACGGTATGCACCGCCGCGGACGTGACCGCCATTTTACATCTGTTCAATCACTCAATACCTGATCTTCGACAGGAGAGGACCTGCACTGCAAGGGCTGCTGTGACCTCAGTCTGGAAGAGACAATGGCTCGTGCGTCTGGGGAAAGGGCCCCTGCCTTCACTTCGGAGAAACTTGTGGATGGGGTCTTCCCCCAGTACACGCTACTCTACGGTCCTCCAGACAAACAGGTAAGTACACCATTACCATGCTGTATGTGCAATGCCTGTGTGGAGTGGGGTGGATGAAAGACAGGGGGGGAGAATGAGGCATGCATGAAACGATGGTGAGTGCATGTGCCACATGGCAAGGGTAGGGATGCAGGCCAATGACTGTGACGGTGCAGTTGGTAATTAATTCTCTTTTTCCCCTGTACAATTTCTGTAGGTCAGCTCCCACCAGAAGAAGGATATTTGGCGTGCCATCGCCAAGGAAGTCCGGACCCTGGAAGTCTACCACAGATGGAGCACCCACTGCCAGAAAAGATGGGAGGACATTCACCGCTGGAGAAAGAAGACGGCGGAGGCCCAGCTGGGGATGGCCTCCCAACGTGGGAGGGGTACCCGTCGCACCATGACCCCCCTGATGTTCAGGATCCTGGCGGTGGCGTACCCGGAGTTGGATGGGCGCCTGAGGGCATCACAGCAGCCACAACGGGATGAGTGCACTCTCATTCAGCTGATTCAGCGCACATTGTAGGTGTCTGGGTGGGGAGGTGGGCTGTGGGTTCCCCTAGGCCAGGGCGAGTTTAGTAGGCAAGGACCCTTCTTAAGGCAGGCCCTGTGGCACCCCACCCCACCTGTGTACAGTGCCAACTACACCTAGTCAGGCTCCTGTGACATCCATGTGTGCAGAAATCGGCCATAGCCTTGTAAGCCATGTTCCAGGTATTGAATAGTGGACCCCAAGTGCGCGGCATAGTGCAGGGGGCTTCTGTGTCTGTCGTGTTCACCAACGGTAGCGGTATTGCATGCACTCAACATGTCTTTCTTCTGTCTACCCCCCCTTTTTGTGGTCTCCCTGTACTTGTGTGCGTTAGCATCATCAGGCGCAGGAGCAGTGGCACCGGAGCAGGAGGGAGCTGCATCCCACATGGCCCTGGAGGACGACACAACGGACTCTGAATTCAACAGTGGGACGGAGGGCGAGGGGAGCTCCACGGCGGGGACAGGAGCTGACACCAGCGATACAGACTCATCCTCTGATGGGAGCTCCCTTCCGGTGGCGCCCCCATCTGTGCCCCCCGCATCTACAGGTACAGCCACCACCCCCCCTACCAGCACCTTCCTCCCAGCAGCCCCTCAGCCTTTGCCCTATGCCCGTTCACCCAGGAGGGTGGGCATCACCTTCGCCGCAGGCACCTCAGCCCCTGCCCCTGTCACCCCTGCTGCCCTCAGTGAGGAGGCCATTGACCTCCTCAGGTCCCTCACTGTTGGGCAGTCTACCATTTTGAATGCCATCCAGGGTGTAGAGAGGCAGTTGCAACAAACTAATGCACACCTGGAGGGCATTCATTCTGTCAGGCAGCCCTTCAGCGAGTTTTTCAGACTCTGGCCTAAGCACTGATGGCAGCCATTGTCCCTGTCTCCAGCCTTCCCCCTCCAACTTCCTCCACCCAGACCCACACCCCTGTACCTCAGCCTATCCCAAGCACACCATCAGACCAGCATGCACACACCTCAACACACAAAGGAAGCTCTGGCAAACATAAGCACCACACATCCCACAGGCACTCACGCAAGCATCATACACATGCAGACACACCAACATCCACTGCCTCCACTGTGTCCCCCTCCTCCTCATCTCCCTCCTCCCTCCCTGTCTCACTCACACCTGCATGCACTACATCTTCAGCCACTTCGTCCATCACCAGCACACCCACCACCACACCCCGCTCACGTGCAGGCACCACCCCCACAACCATTCACACGTCCCCTCTGTCCTCTCCCAGTGTGTCTGTGAAGCCACCTCCCAAGGTACACAGATGCAGCCACACACCCACCCAACAGCCATCCATCTCACGACAGCCTCCAGCCCATGCACCTTCACCCAAAGTCAGCAAGCATACACCTCCTATGACCACAACCTCTTCCTCTACTCCCAAACCCCCTCCAGCTACCCGTCCCAGTGTTCCTAAGAAACTTTTCCTGTCAAACCTTGACCTCTTTCCCTCACCTCACCCACCCCGTCAGTCTTCTAGGGCCCGACTCTCCAGGTCCCAACCTGGCACCTCAGCCACAACATCGGTGGGACCATTGGTGGCAGTAGTCACCGGGTTATGGAGTGCACCAGGCAGCAGGGCAGGCAGTGTGGCAAGGAGCCACAGCACGGACAGTCCCCCACCTGTCAAGCATCAAAAGTTGTCCAGTGCCCGGTGGGAGAGGGGACAGCCACCAGCCACCAAAGCCGCTCCCAGGGGTACAGTTGAGATTGTGGAGACAGCTGCAACACCATCCAAGGTGGGGAAGGGGCACAAGAAAACCAGCAAGTCTGGGAAGATCAGCACGGCGGACAAGACCGCCATCAACCCCACTGCCCAGGAGGCTACCGCCAGCAGCCACACTGCCCCAGACAGGACCACCAGCATCAGCCCCGCTGCCCAGGAGGCGACCGCCAGCAACAACACTGCCCCCGACAGGACCGCCAGCAGCAGCCCCCTTGCCGAGGAGGCGACCGCCAGCAGCCACACTGCCCCAGACAGGACCGCCAGCAGCAGCCCCGCTGCCCAGGAGGCGACCGCCAGCAGCCCCACTGCCACAGACAGGATCGCCAGCAGCTGAACCACTGCCAAGGACACCACCGCCACCAGCACCGCTGTCATGGACACCGCGCCACAAGCACCGCTGCCAAGGACACCACCATCACAAGCACCGCAGGCCCATGAGCGCAAAAAGCTCTGACGCTACTGAGGCCGCCACGAGCAGGATGAAGCACTCTGGGCACAAGGCCCACTCCAGAACCAGTTTTAGATTGACATCCACTACCTCAGTCCTTGGCAGGATGAAGCCCTCTGGGCACAAGGCCCCCTCCAGAACCAGTGGAGATTGTCATCCATTACCTCAGTCCTTGGCAGGATGATGCACTCTGGACACAAGACCCCCTCCAGAACCAGTGGAGTATCACATCCACTACCTCAGTCCTTGGCAGGATGAAGCACTCTGGGCACAAGGCCCCCTCCAGAACCAGTGGAGATTGACATCCACTACCTCAGTCCTTGGCAGGATGAAGCACTCTGGGCACGAGGCCCCCTCCAGAAGCAGTGGAGATTGTTATCCACTACCTCAGTCCTTGGCAGGATGAAGCACTCTGGGCACAAGGCCCCCTCCAGAACCAGTGGAGTATCACATTCACTACCTCAGTCCATGGCAGGATGAAGCACTCTGGGCACAAGGCCCCCTCCAGAACCAGTGGAGATTGCATTCCACTACCTCAGTCCTTGGCAGGATGAAGCACTCTGGGCACAAGGCCCCCTCCAGAACCAGTGGAGATTGACATCCACTACCTTATTCCTTGGCAGGATGAAGAACTCTGGGTACAAGGCCCCCTCCAGAACCAGTGGAGATTGTCATCCACTACCTCAGTCCTTGGCAGGATGAAGCACTCTGGGCACAAGGCCCCCTCCAGAACCAGTGGAGATTGACATCCACTTGAGAGACTGTGGCTTTGCACTCCCCAGGATTGAACAGTGGGCAAACCACCCACTGTAGAGACTTGAGTGACTGTGGCTTTGCACTCCCCAGGATTGAACAGTGGGCAACCCACCCGCGGTAGAGACTTGAGAGTCTGTGGCTTTGCACTCCCCAGGATTGAACAGTGGGCAAACCACCCACTGTAGAGACTTGAGAGACTGTGGCTTTGCACTCCCCAGGATTGAACAGTGGGCAAACCACCCACTGTAGAGACTTGAGAGACTGTTGCTTTGCACTCCCCAGGATTGAACAGTGGGCATGGGGCCCCCTCGTGGATTTGGCATCGTGCACTCAACCGGCTGAGGTGCCCCCCTTCCTTCCCCCTGAGGTACCTGCTTTACTTCTATCTGATGCCCCTGCAGTGTTCTTTCCGTCTTGTTCAGGTATCTTGTGTGGGCCTCGCTCATGCCTTTTGGGCCCAGTGATCCATGAACTATGATGGTGGACTCCCTTGGAACTGTGTTTTTGGTGTATATAATTGCATATAGTATAAATTTATATATTTGTAAATATTTTTGATGTATGTAATTGAATATATCACAATTTTTCGACTCTTTTCCTTTTGTCCTTGCATTCTTCCAGGGGGTGTAACTGTGATGTATCAATATGTATTAGCGTGTGTGTTGTAGTGGGTGAGGGTGGGGGTATTGCGTGTTGCGTGTGTGTGTCACTCTCTTTTCCCTCCCCCTCCCCTGTGTCGTAGGTGCAGTACTAACCGTTGTCTTCGCCGCTGGCGTTCGTGCTCCTGGTAGAGGAGCAGGAAGATAAAGGCTGGCAGAATCTGGAGCTCGGGTTCCATGGCGTCCTAGTTCCTCGTGGGGTGTGTAGAGGTCAGCATTTTCCCTTCGAATTCCTGTTTCCGACGTGTTTTTATCCGTGGTGAATCCGCCCCAGAAAAGGTTTTGGTAGGATTGGTAGGTTGTGATACTGTGGGTGGTACTTTGTCCTCCACCTGTCTGTTGGCGGTGACCACCAAGCTGTTTGTCTGTACCGCCGTGGCGGTCGGAGTGTTAAAGTGGCTGTCTGTGTTGGCGGTTTCCGCCACGGTCGTAGTTCCAATTTGTTTACCGCCGGCCTGTTGGCGGTCTTAACGCCACTTTAACACCGACCGCCAGGGTTGTAGGTACGGGTCGTAGTTGGCTTAACCACCTGTATGGAGTCCAGAGAGCACTTAACAATCTGCCTAGAAGGTCCCTGGGGGGTCGTATACAAGTGCCTGTTTGGAACTCAATCTATGTTCCAGATCGTGATGTCCTGGCGTGGAGGTGGCAGAAACAACTTTTGACATTGGGATAGTGAGAGCCTACGCGACAAGAGCAACACAGGGACTGTCACCAGGTATTGGGTCAGTTTGCCTCTCTGTTCTCCCTGATCCCAGGGGTCACACACTTGTGTGCACATGATGTGAACACTGGGGACAGTCCACCCATTAAACAGACGGTTTACAAGGTGACTGATAAGGTCAGGGCTAGCATCAAAGATGAGGTGTCTAAGATGTTAGCCCTTGGGGTGATTGAGTTTTCTAGCAGTCCTTGGGCCAGCCCTATGGCCTTGGTCCCAAAGGCTGCTGCCCCTGGTACCACCCCAGAACTCTGGTTCTGTGTGGACTACCGGGGTCTCAATGTGGTCACTAAAACTAACGCACACCCCATCCTTCACGCTGATAGTTGGGAGCTGCCAAATACCTCAGCACGCTTGATTTGATATACGGGTATTAACAGATTTCCTTAACTGAAGGGGCCAAGGAGAGGTCAATATTTTCTACCCAGATGGACACTTCAAGTTGAAAGGGATGCCATTTGGGATGAAAAATGCCCTTGCCACATTCCAGAGATTGGTCAACCAGGTGAAGACTGGGCTAGATAACTTCAGCGCAGCATACCTGGATGACATTGCAGTGTTGCGTTCCACTTGGGAGGAACACTTGTAGCACCTCTGCAGAGTGTTGGAGGCCCTGCAAAAGGCAGGGCCTCACTACTAAGGCAAGCAAGTGCCAAATAGGGCAGGGTTCAGTGGTGTATTTGGGACAGTAGGTAAGGAGTGGCCAGGTGGCACAGCCAAAAATTGACACCATTCTGGCTTGGGAGCCTCCCAAGACCCAGACTGACGTGAGAGCCTTTTTAGGCCTCACTTGCTGTTACAGGAAGTTTGCCAAGAGTTATGGCACAATTGTTGCCCCCTTGACATCCAAGAATCAACCAAAGAAGTTAATGTGGACAGAGGCTTGCCAGATGGCTTTTGATGTCCTGAAGGCTGCCATGTGCACAGCACCTGTGCTGAAGGCACCTGACTATTCCAAGGAATTTGTTGTGCAAACAGACGCCTCAGAGCATGGTATAGGAGCAGTACTCTCACAGCTTAATGTAGAGGGCCTAGATCAACCCGTAGCCTTCATTAGCAGGAGGTTACTTCCCAGGGAATGTAGGTGGAGTGCAATTGACAGTGAATCTTTTGCTGTGGTCTGGGAGCTGAAGAAGCTAAGAACCTTCTTGTTTGAGACTCACTTCGAGGTTTAGACTGACCACAGGCCCCTCAGATGGTTAATGCAGATGAGGGGTGAAAATCCAAAACTGTTGAGGTGGTCCATTTTCCTACAGGGGATGGACTTTACAGTTGAACACCGCCTTGGTACAGAACACACCAATACTGATTGTCTGTCCAGATTCTTCCACCTTAGTGATGAGAACTCCATTAGGTTGGGTAGTTACTTCCAACTTTCAGCTGGGGGGGCACACGTTAGACTTGGAATCCTTGGCGTGGTCTCCCCTAATGTTTTGCCTCTGTTTCCCAGGTTGTTGATGTATGCTGGACTCTGGTTTTGTTGTTTGTTACTCTGGGCACTTTACCACTGCTATCCAGTGCTAAAGTGCAAATGCCCCTATATAAAATGTATGTTTATAAGACTTTCTATGATGCAGTGCACTAGAGGCGCCCAGGGCATGTAAATCAAATGCTACTAGTGGGACTACAGCACTGGTTGTGCCACCCACATTAGTCGCCCTGTAAACATGTCTCAGACCTGCCACTGCAGTGTTTGTGTGGGCAGTTTTAAACTGCCAATTCCACTTGGCAAGTCTATCCTCTTCCATTTTCATACATGTAAGGCACCTCTAAGGTAGGCCCGAGGTAGCCCGATGGGCAGGGTACAGTGTATGTTAAAGGTGGGAGATATACTTACGTGTTTTACATGTCCTGACAGTGAAATACTGCCAGATTCGGTTTTCACTGTTGCAAGGCCTATCTCTCTCATAGGTTAACATGGGGGCTGCCTTTAAATATTATTAAAGTACAGATTCCCCTTGGGAGCAGATAGACATGTGGAGTTTGGGGTCTCTGAACTCACAATTTAAAAATACATCTTTTAGTGAAGTAGGTTTTTAGATTGTGTGTTTTAAAATGCCACTTTTAGAAAGTAGGCATTTTCTTGCTTAAACCATTCTGTGACTCTGCCAGTTTGTGGATTCCCTGTGTCCGTCAGTTTGACAATTGGACTGTTTGCACCTCTCTCTAGACAGTGAAACAAAGGCAGCTGGGGTGTAGCCTGCATATCGTGATGAGCCATCTGTGCTAGGAGGTAGGGGAGCAGTGGTCACTCACACCTGAAAGGGCAGTGCCAGCCCTCACACTATGCATTCTCCAACCCCCTGGTGTGTGTCTGGGGCCTGGCCTCGGCTAGGCAGGATTTTGAAAACAACAGAGACTTCTCTTTGAAGTAGGCCTACTTCAAAGGCAGAAAGGGGTATAAGAAGAGCCCTTAAAACCCCAGAAAATTACATCACTTCTGGGATCAAGAGGAACCTCTGCTAAAGAGAAGAGCTGAAGAGCTGAAGAGAAGTGCTACCCCTGTCTGTGAGTGTGCGCTGTTGGGCTATCCTGCCGTTGCTGCTTCTGCCTGTGAAAAAAGGGACAAAGCATGTACTTTGTTATGCATTCCTGCTTGAGAAGAATCTCCAAGGGCTTGAACTGAGCTTGCCTCCTGTTGTTGAAATCTGAGGGACATCAAAGACTTCCCCTGCAGGCACCTGGACACTCTGCTGAGACTCTGCTGAGAATCCTGCCCTGCCAAGTGGTGCCCTATCCAGTTCCTGGGCCCTTGAAGGGTGAAGTTGGCAAACAAGAAGTGAAAATCCACGCACGGACCACAGACGCACATTCTGCACATTCTGTGATGTTTCTATAACCTTTGGTTTTGTCAGTGAATTTCCAAGGTTTTTTTTTTAATTCTATTTCCTAACTATACTGTTCTTTTAACCTTTGTTTTTTCCGTGAATTTCTATGGTTTTCCAAGAAATACTATTGTGAATTTTTAAATATTGATTTTTATAACTAACCAAGAGTGAGCAGTAATGTGACTACCTACTGCATTATATAGCAAATGGCGGCAAAAAAGCATATAGTGAATAAGAGCAAAACATAAAGAAACAGAAGTAATTTTCTAGGAGGTATAATAGTATGATATAAAAGATCTATGTTGTTCATTCAATAATGTTTTATTTATTTATTTTAAAAAAATCAGATCTGTTGATTTTCCGTGGATCCGCAGATTGTCATGCAAGTAAACTGTATGGTTTTTGGTCCAATCAAGTGTTGGTTTCGATTTGGATCTGCAGATTTGCCGATTTATTTAAAAAATATTTTCTGTGTATGAGAGTTTCTAAATTAAATCTACTGTAAAAATGTACATGTTTCATAGCAGTTAAACAATTGTGGTCTTTCTTTGTGGAAATCGGTGGAATCGGGGAATTAGGGAAAACAATAGTCTTTTCTGTTGGTTCATGTGAACCACAGCCAACTTTTGAAAAAACACACCCAAGAGCAATTTTTCCATTCTCTGCTGGTGAAGAATATTGGATTACTTCACTGAAAATGAAAAGTGTCAGAAGGTTGAGTGCCGGGCAGGTCTGCAGCATTGTAAGAAAAGGAAGAACATCAGGAAGGAGGTGCTAGGAAAGAAAGCAATGTTTGGAGTTGGTTTAAGGTCTCCAGTGGTGAAAAAAAAGCTTGTGCAAGGTTTGAGGAATGTACCCTATGTAGGAAGTAGCTTTCTAGAGGCACCGAAATGAAATATAGCTTTGGTACTTTCACAATGTGGAAACACATAAGAATCTACCATGAGCGAACAGGGAGAGAGCAGCTGATACTTCAGCTGCTGTACCATCTACATCTTCTGCTACAGAAGCTCCTCGAAACATCTCTTTTGCACCTATGTGCAAAGAACTTAATGACATGGTAATTCATTGTGGCAAGTGCCAGACACTCGCTATTAAGAAAAATGAAGACATAATTACCATGCTTGAGAAGTTTAAGTGTCACCGTTATTGATTTGTTTTCCTTTTTTGAATATGCAACAGTTTTACATATACTTTTTTTCCAGACTTTCTATTTTTAAGTCTTTTTTCATAATAAAAAAAACACACCAAAGAAGATTAAAAAACGTTTTTTCCTTTTCCAAAAAAGTTTGCAAGAACATGTTCATTTTAGAACCACCACATTTACTACACAGAGCTGTGTCCATGTTTTTATTTTTGGGTGGAAATGGTAGCTTGTGTTGGTGTTTGTGTTGATGTATAAGTGTGTGTATCAGTGTATATATAAGTGTATGTCTGACTGTGCCAGTGTAAGCATCAATGTGTTCTTTGGTGTATCAGTATATGCTTCAGACTGTGCCTGGGTGTCTCATTCTATGCATCAGTGTTTGGGTGTGTCAGTGTATGCATGAGTTTGTTCCTGGGTGTGTCAATGTCTGCATCAGTGTTTGCCTGGGTATGTCATTGTATGCATCACTGTGTGGGTGTGTCAGCATGTATGTCAGGGTGTGCCTGGTGGAGAGAGTGTATGAATAAGTGTGTACCTGGGTGTGTTAGTGTATGCATCAGTCTTTGCCTCGGTATGTCAGTGCATATATTGGAGTGTGTCTGGGTACGTCAGTATATGTGTGTGAGTGTTTGGATCAGTGTGTGCCTGGGTGTGCTAGTGTGCACATCACTCGTTGCCTGGGTATATCACCATATGAATCACTATTTCTTAAAGTATGCCAGTATATGCACAAGTGTCTATCTGGATGATTCAGTGTCTGCATCAGTAAGTGCCTGTATTAGTGTATATATCAGAGTGTACCTGGGTGTATTACTGTATGCATCGGTATTTCAGTGGGTGTGTTAGTGTATGCATTAATGGGCACCTGGGTGTGTTAGTCTATATGTCAGTGTGTGCTTGATTATATGAGCGTAAGGATGAGTGTGTACCTGGCTATGTTAGTGTATGCATCAGTTTTTGCCTGGGTATGTCAGTGTATGCATCAGTGTGTGGGTATGCCAGCATGTATGTCACAGGGTGCCTGGTGGAGTGAGTGTATGGATAAGTGTGTCCATGGGTGTGTTAGTGTATGCATCAGTTTTTGCCTGGGTATGTCAGTGTATGCATCCGTGTGTGGGTATGCCAGCATGCATGTCAGAGGATGCCTGGTGGAGTGAGTGTATGGATAGTTGTGTCCATGGGTGTGTTAGTATATGCATCAGTCTTTGCCTGGATATGTCAGCATATACATCAGTGTTTGTAAGGATGTTTCAGTGCATACATGAGTGTCTATCTGGGTGTGTCAATGTTTGGATTCGTATGTGCCTGTATATATAAGTATATACATCAGTGTGTGCCTGGGTGTCTTACTGTATGCACCAGTGTTTGCCTGGGTGTGTTAGTATATCCATTAGTGTCTGCCTGGGTGTGTTAGTCTATATGTCAGTGTGCTTGGATGTATGAGTTTACAGTGTATGCATTAGTGTGTGTCTGGGTATGTCATTATATATTGTCAGGTTGTGTCTGAGTTTGTGATTGTATGGATACGTGTGTGCATGTGTGTGTTAGTGTACGCATCACTCTTTGCCTGGTTATTTCAGTATATGCATCAATGTTTGTTTGGGTGTTTCAGTGTATGCATGAGTGTCTATCAGCAGAAATGTCAGGGTGTACCTGGGTGTGTGAGTGTATGGATAATTGTGTACCTGGGTGTTGTTATTGTACACATCACCCTTTGCCTGGGTATGTCAGCATATGGATCAGTGTTTGTCTGGGTGTACTAGTCATGCCTGGGAATTTATATGGGTGTATCATTGTCTGCAGTAGTATATGCCTATATGTATCAGTGTATAGATCAGTTTGTCCTAGGGTGTGTCTGAGCATAAACCAGTGTGAGCCTGGGTGTCTTATTGTATGCATCAGTGTTTTCCTGGTTGTGTTAGTGTATGCATTAGTGTGTGACTGGGTGTGTTAGTCTGTACGTCAGTGTGTTCTTGGGTGTAAGAGTGTATGGATGACTCTGTACCTGGATATGTTAGTGTATGCATCAGTGTTTGTCTGGGTATGTCCATTTATGCATCAGAGTTTAACTGTATATGTCAGCATATATGTCAGGGTGTGCCTGAGTATGAAGGTGTATAGATAAGTGTGTGCCTGAGTGTGTTAGTGTACACATCATTCTTTGCCTGGGTATGTCAGCATAGAGATCAGTGTTTTTCTGTGTGTGTCAGTGTATGCATGAGTGTCTAGCTGAGTGTGACAGTGTCTGGATTAGGAGGTGCCTGTATATATCAGTGTGTATATCAGTATGTTCCTGTGTGTATCAGGGTATATATCAGAGTGTGTGTGGGTGTGTTAGTGTATGGATCAGTGTGAGCCTGGGTGTGTTAATGTGTGCATCAGTGTTTGTCTGGTTCTGTTACTGTATGGATATGTGTGTGCGCGTGTGTGTGTCAGTGTATATATCAGTGTTACCCTAGTTGTATAAGCAGCCATCTAAGAATATGTGTTATGTCAGTGGCTCTATACCTCTGTTAATAGTAATATGATTTGGAGTTTCTATGTAAGAGTTAATACATATGTAAGCATAATGCTCTGCAAGGCCACATATAACTCAGTTAAACTTAGGGCAATGTTTCATCTCTTAATAACAAACAACCCTGATGTATGGGCTACCTATTGCCTAGCTAAGGGTTGACTCTTCTATGCTAAACAATTAACTCTAATCTTTCTTTCCTGATTACTGTACCTTTCTATATTGTTATAATATAGATATTATTTATATTCCTTCCGTTTTAGTGCTTATGAATATACTACTCATTCTCATACAACTAATATACAATTATCCCTGTAGTAACACATTTTAATTTAAAAGATATTATGCTACACATATCGCTTAACTATGTTTCTTGCTCTGTATATTCATCTCTCAGAATTAGTTTGTATGTCTTCTCACTTAAAATGCACAAAACCAAGCAGAAGAATGTCACAGCACTCTCAAAGTAAGTGAACCATTAATGGCAACATTTTCAACTTTGCTTTCAAGGTTACTCAATCACAAAGCCAATCAGATTCTCTCTTTCACAAGTAAGTTATGCTATACATCTTGTAACGGGATCTCACAGTTAACCCTTTTCTAACACTCCTCAAAACATAGCCCAATTCCAAACCAGTTTTGCCAGATCCACCGCAGCGGTCAGCATGGCCCCCTGATGTAACTAAGTGGTTGGATCTGCGAATCCACGCAGAAGGACGAAATGTATTTTTAGAATATATTCTAAAATAATGCTATATATATTTGTTTTTTAATAAACAAATGTATTGTCACCTAAGCATACCTTTAAATACGTCCCCCCCCCAGTGGAACAGCAACTACCAAGTCACACTGTTGTCTTTTTATAGCATTCTTCCCATGCTTCTCTAGCTGTGCTACCATAGTAACATTGTCTTGCAGCAATAGGTCACAAAAGTCATAATAGTTTCTGCAAGCACCATGCTTTTATTAAATGAGAAATAGCAATTGTGGTTGACTTTTTCAAATAATACACATATCACAAACAGCAACAATCTTTCTGCTTTCTCAAAAGCCAATCCCACATCTATTTTCTTTTCTCACACTATCACGTCCTGCTTGACCTGGGAGGCAGAGATGCAGCTGACATTTTATTGTAATGGGAAAGAGTCACAGGAAACAAATGTGGGCAGTAAAAAATACAAAGGGGTCATGGTAGGAGTTCCTTGATGAGAGGAGTTCAGATAAATGTGACACATAAGGAATTATTGGGAAGAGAATGCAAATTGTTTTTTTTTTTGATCCACAAATCCTGATGAGATTTTTAAGAAAAGAAAAAAAATAAGTATTTAAACATAGATTAATATGTGTAAGCTAGGAGAATTGGCTCTGAAAAGAGCCTTTGTGTTTATAATGTATAGGTGATCACTTCGCATGAAACAGGGTGCAGTTTCTCAAGTTCTGTAGAAATACCCTGTTGCCTTTCTCTGTCAGGTGAACTCCATCATTTCTAAATAAACCATCAATACCAAACCATAAACTAATGTGGTATATAGAGCAAATGTTACACAGAAACAGTTTTATTGACATGTTTCCTGGACTGTCCATTTCTGGACAGAATTCACTTGATCACTTCCACTTCTGCCTTTGGCAAATGTTAGAAAAAAACAAGACAGTGAGTGGGAAAAGTGCCATTAATTTCCCAAAGGTATCCTTAATTAGAACTTCCAATCCTACCATTGTAACTGGGTCTAGGTTGTTGCTACCACACTACACAATCATAAGGTCTGGATGTTGGCAATCCGTAATGCTTTCAAGCCAAGTGAGCAACTGATGTCAATTGAAACCCTCTTTGGCCAATCTATGTAATGTCTACATTAGATAAACCCAGGTCAATGTCACATATATCTTGGTGTGAGAGTGTCTGGATGAATGCCTGAGTGTGTGCACTAATCTTAAATATATTGTTTTGATGTATTCTTAGATCCTCCGATCCATCCTCAGGCTCAGTGTAGCCCCCCTGTAAATCCGTGGGTGAATCCGCAGACCTCAGAAAACATAAAAAATAATACTTTTTGCAGATTTCTTCAAATTATTTATTCCTCAGGTACATTTACATGATCCCTCTGGGATCAGGGAACTCCCATCCTAACCCCTTTATATAAATTGCAGCCCACATTTCAGCCCCGGAGACCATTCCCTGATAAATCAAAGTGGTGGCTGCAACTTCCCTGTCAAGTTGCAGCCGCCAATCAGAAGCACGCTGTGGCTTGGGGATCAGTGGATCCATCCACGGTGGATCCGGTCAGGAACCTCGTCCCCAGACTTCTATATTTTTTAACCTTGAAAAATTCAAAAACAACTGTTAGACCAAAGTATACGTTTTGAAAAATTTGAGAAGATTAATCAAACAGTGCCAAAGTTACTAGCAAAACCAAAAATGCTCTGTCTAACTAAAACTACTTAGTGAGACCGATATCTATATATATATATATATATATAAATATATATCTATATATATATATATATATATATATATATATCTTATATCTACACACATATATATATATATTAATATATATTTAGATATAGATATAGATATATATATCTATACATATATATATACATACATATATACATATGCATATATACCTATACTTTATTATTATATATATATATATATATATATATATATATATATATATATATATATATATATATATATATATATAAAACATAGTGGCCGTCGCCACTGGGTAGTTATAGTTAGGACAATGTTTTTTGACTTGCCTATATCTTTGGCACCACTTCATGAATCTTTCCCAAAAAAGTGCCTTGGTGATTCCTGTTGTACACTGAACGTTTTGGGGTGATCTGCCAAGCGAGGACCAAGAAAAAGGTGGGGTCAAAAAAGTTATGTTTTCCATTGTAATTCCCATAGGACCTTTAGACACGACTACAGCCCAAACCACTGAATGGAATTACACCAAATTTGGTGTAAATCGGTTGCGTAGTTTTTGAGATATTAAAGGAAATTCAAATTGTACATCTGTGATCGCAATGCCTTCACGAACAATGAAGAGCTTGTGCAGAGAAAAGCACAGTTCTGATTGGCTGTCAGCACTTAAAACCAGGAAGTGTTGGCAGCCATCTTGGGACTTGACGTGAGCGGAGTCCCACAAAAAAAGTTTGAAAAAAAGACAAGGTGCCATGGTAGAGTCACAGAGGTTCGTAGAGGGAATTATTTTTGTAAAAACAAATGTTACCGCAAGATCACAGCAACGTTGCAAATTCACAGGAACATTTAAAAAAAAAAACAAGCACAGGTTCTGGTGCTGGTTTTTTAATAGGCCCCTGGGACGGACAGATACTGGGGGCATTGTTTTTCTTTACATGGGGGCCCCCCAGAGCCCTGGGGACCATCACTTTCTTGGGGCATTTACTAAATTTGTGTGTCCCCACTGGGCCCAGGGCCCACTATCTCCAAGGGAGTTTTAACTGTTATGGTGCAGTGTGGCCGGTACGGTCGTCCTGCAGCCCCAGGGACCACCATCTCCCTCAGGCTTTTAACTAATTTGGTGTAAGGGGGTGTGGCCCACCCACAGCCCCGGGGACCACCATCTCCCTGGGACAAATTATCAAAAATGTAAAGGGGGTCCATTTCGGACCCCCAAGTTCCAGTAACAACCACTTCCACAGGGCTATTTCCACATTAGATGGGGGCTGCGTGGCTCCTCTGAGGATTCACTGATGGCCCTAGGGACTGCCACCCTCCAGGGCTGACCCTTGCTATATACCGGGGTGCCTACCCACAGGACATAGCTGTTTGTTTATCCTTGGGTGGAGCTGACCGCTCCCACCAAGCAAAACAAAAATAACTCCGCTTTCTGACAATGGGATCTGTCAAACAGGTCCAGCAGTCAGAAAGCAGAGTTTTCATCTGTTTTCCCTGCACACAGATAGGCTATAAACAACAGCTTATTGCTCGCTGGAGCAATGCCGGATCATGCAGGAGGTGGTAGTCGGCTAGGACCACTGAGGTTGGTTTGAGATTCCCCGCAGTCCCAGATAGCCCATAAAGGGCACAAACTTACAAAAAATATATGAAAAGGACTTATGGCCTAATGGTCAAGTCCTCAGACTCTCACACTGGAAGTTGAGGATTCACCTCCAGGCAGGTCTGTGCTCATTTTCCTCCTATAATTTTTTTAAACCTCAAATATTTAAAGGTCCTACTGAAAGGTAATCTCACTGTTTTTAATTAACAAATACAGTTTTTTTGGTCAAGAAATATCTCATTCTAAGTATAACATCCATCAAAGCCTAAAAAACGCTCTTTCTCTCGTTCAATCTCATTTTTCCACTCACACCTCCACTCAGTTCCTTATACCCCCACTCATACTCTCAGGCACCCACTCACAGTCCCAATCAGACACTTACGCACCCACTCACAGACCCACTCAGACTCTCACACACCCATTCACAAACCCACTGACACACTCATGCACTCACTCACAGTCCTGCACAGACACTGACTTACCTTCTAATACATGGATGCATGCACGAAGACTCTCACCCCCAGATCCACCCTCTTATACCTATTCACACCCAGAGAGATGGGCTGCGGCCAGCTTCCACTGTGCATGACCAAGGGGCTGTGTGCAGAGTAGGGTTGGGTGGTTAGGGGGTTTTGCCGCAGTGACTGGCCACAGGCCAGGCCTTGCAGGCAACCCCTTCTGCACATGGGAGAAGGCCATGCACGGTGCCCTAAGGTAACTATAACCCTCACCATGCACTACTAATTACCCCACAAATTATGGCACTCGTAACATCTTTGATAACATCACTGATATCAATGTACTATTTGCAGTAACATTTTTGATGAAAAGACTGTGCATGTTGGGGCGTGCGTTCTAGTAGCTTAGGGCATGAGTTATAGTTATTTGAGATATCTTTAACAATACCGGATGCATTTCAATGGTTTTGTACATTTAAAATGTGAGCCTAACTATAATGTCCCTGTAACCTTTGTTTTCTTCAGTGAATTATCTTTTTTTTAAATTCTAATACCTAACTATAGTGTCCCTGTAATCTTGTTTTTATTCCCAGTGAAAATGTATATATAAAGATCTTACCTAGTGGCAGTCGCCAGTAGTAAGGTGCAAGTTTCTATAGAAAGAGTGTTCTTTATTTTGCTAATAAGTTTGGCGCCATCTGAGGAATCTTCACAAAATCTTCCAAGAAAATATGATGCTCACTTCAGCTGCTATTTGAAATGATTTGGGATGATTCGTCAGGGGTCGAGAAAGGGGGGGGCCCAAAATACTTTTCCCCCATTCATTTTTCCAAAGGAATTTTGAACAGCGTTAGCGCCAAAGCTATTGGATGGAATTACACTAAATTTGGCAGAAATTTTTATAATGTTGTGGCCTCCATTTTTTACACTGAAAATGGTCATGGGGGATGGATTTCTGAGTCGAAAAAACAATACAAAGGGTCAGAGTAAAGATACTCTGACACCAAAGGTGAAATGAATAGGTGGTTGACAGATTAATTATAAGTTTAAGTAGGTGAAACCGCCTTTTTCTTCACAATTGTGGAGTCGCAACTGCTTCGTGGTGCTCAGCATGGCCACCCCATAGAGCATTGCGAGGGAGTAGCAAACCCTGACAATGAAAGCAAAAAACATTTTCATACACCATCTCATTGTTACATACACTGTGAGAGCCATTCAGACACTCACTTATCTAGTCACAGACACTCTCTGACCATAATGCCCCCAATCATAGACCCACTCAGACTCTCAAGTGTCCACTCACAGACCCATATACAATTATAAACACACTCACAAACTCACTCAGACAGTCACACACCCACTCAGACTTACACACCCACTAACTGACTCAGTCACACGCTTATCTACCAACCAGAGATCCACTTACACTGTTATGCACCGACTCACAGACCCACTCAGACTGTCAAACACCTATTCACAGATCCACTGATGTACTGCAATACCCAGTCACAGACCTAGTCACACATTCATGCACCCAGTCACAGACCCACTGACACTTATACACCCACTCAGAGATCCACTGAGACCCTTGTGCAGCCATTCACAGACCCACTCAGACCCTAATACATCCACTCACAGACCCATTGAATCCCTCGAGCACCCACACACAGACCTAGTTACACTTATTCACTCACTAGTATAAACATTCAGACACACACACCCACTCAAAGACCCACTCAGATACTCACACGCCCAATCACAGACCCACTGACACCCTCAAGCACCCACTCAGACAGTCAGTGACACTCAAATACCCACTAATAGATGAACTCAGCCACACTTAGACACTCTCACACCCACTCCCAGTCACACACTTACGCAACCAGTCAGAGACTCAGATGCTCATTCTGAGTTTGGAGGTCATTACGGATGTCCACCGTGCAAACGGCAGCTGATACACCGCCAGCGATGGCGGAGTGAAGACTGACACATTACGAGTGACCCACACAACACTGCCAAAAATAGACCAAAAAACCAACACCATCCTCCCAAACGACGGTATGAAGGAGGCGGCTGCATCACCACCACCGCTACGCAGAGAAAATACCGCTCACCAAATTTCAAGTCACAAATCAGCATCACGGAACCCAACACAGCTGTAATCCATTGGCGGTCCAAACCGCCGCAGGAAAAAAATAGCCACCACTGCATCAACACTGCACCAGATTGGATAACACCGATAACAACAACTGAAACACATACACACACCTGTCCACATCACTACAAAACACACCCCACACATACCCAGAACCCTTTGTTACATACACTGTGAGAGCCATTCAGACACTCACTTATCTAGTCACAGACACTCTCTGACCATAATGCACCCAATCATAGACCCACTCAGACTCTCAAGTGTCCACTCACAGACCCATATACAATTATAGACACACTCACAAACTCACTCAGACAGTCACACACCCACTCAGACTTACACACCCACTAACTGACTCAGTCACACGCTTATCTACCAATCAGAGATCCACTTACACTGTTATGCACCGACTCACAGACCCACTCAGACTGTCAAACACCTACTCACAGATCCACTGATGTACTGCAATACCCACTCACAGACCTAGTCACACATTCATGCACCCAGTCACAGACCCACTGACACTTATACACCCACTCAGAGATCCACTGAGACCCTCGTGCAGCCATTCACAGACCCACTCAGACCCTAATACATCCACTCACAGACTCATTTAATCCCTCGAGCACCCACACACAGACCTAGTTACACTTATTCACTCACTAGTATACACATTCAGACACACACACCCACTCAAAGACCCACTCAGATACTCACACGCCCAATCACAGACCCACTGACACCCTCAAGCACCCACTCAAACAGTCAGTGACACTCAAATACCCACTAATAGATGCACTCAACCACACTTAGACACTCTCACACCCACTCCCAGTCATACACTTACGCAACCAGTCAGAGACTCAGATGCTCATTCTGAGTTTGGAGGTCATTACGGATGTCCACCGTGCAAACGGCAGCTGATACACCGCCAGCGATGGCGGAGTGAAGACCGCCGCATTACGAGTGACCCACACAACACTGCCAAAAATAGACCAAAAAACCAACACCATCCTCCCAAACGACGGTATGAAGGAGACGGCTGCATCACCACCACCGCTACGCAGAGAAAATACCGCTCACCAAATTTCAAGTCACAAATCAGCATCACGGAACCCAACACAGCTCTAATCCATTGGCGGTCCAAACCGCCGCAGGAAAAAAATAGCCACCACTGCATCAACACTGCACCAGATTGGATAACACCGATAACAACAACTGAAACACATACACACACCTGTCCACAGCACTACAAAACACACCCCACACATACCCAGAACCCTTTGCAACTAGAAACCCTGACAGAACGAGAGAAGAGCACACTGAAAGGAGGCACTGTACCTAGATACAACAGGCACTATCATACTAAGCATGAATGACAAAACACACCACTGGACACAAATACCACAGAGCACACGGACATACCATTACACATATTCACAACTACAAACAGCACACCCAGAATCCCTGCACACCATACACCCCCACCTACAACACAACCACCATGGCACCACAAAACAAAAACAGATTCACAGAGGAGCTCAGGGTAATGGTCGAAGAAATAGTCAAAGTTGAGCTGCAACTGTTTGGAGAAAAGGTCCAGCAGACATCCATAGCCCGGAAGAACAAATTATGGCAGAAGATAGTCAACAGGGTGAATGCAGGGGGGAACCATCCACGCACAAGTGAGGACATTAGAAAGAGATGGAATTACCTTAGGGGGAAGGTACGGGCCATGATGTCCAAGCACCAAGTAGCCGTCATGAGGACTGGTGGAGGACCCCCACCACCTCCCCCAGAAATGGCACTGTGGGAGGTGATGGTGAGGTGACTACATCCGGAAGGGCTGATGGGAATTGCTACTGGACTGGACACTGGTAGGTCTGCTGTACTCATTGGCCACCATGTCCCTGTGCACATCATGTACCCCACCACCTTCTCACCCCCTCAACCTACCCGAACGTGCACAAACCCACTATTGACCGTATACCCACCCTTCCATGCCACAGCTCCCCACTGACGCCATTCCCTCACAACCCCACCTAGTGCATGTATGCCTTTCACAGGAGTAAGTAGCACAACTAGCACAATGCAATACTCTCTACCCTTGCCTGACTGCTACGTCCATATGACATCTCTGCAATTGTATGTTAAACCATGTCACTCCCCATCACCAATATGTGGTTGGAATGCACATCAGTACATGGCACTGACAGTAGCAAAACAAATGTAAACTGTACTCCAAAATAGGGCCATTACAACCTTCCACTGATGGGAACACAAGCAGTGGACTAGACACTGTCAATGTCATTACAGCCCTGCAAATACAGAAAATGACGGCATACAACTATTGTGTCACCACCACAATACCATCATCTGACACAATACCTCTCATCCCACAGGTCTCCCAAGTACTGACACACAGCAGAGGAGCCCTGTGACAGGAAGCTCAGGCCTGGATGCAGAACCAATAGGGGAGGATTCACCTGCAAGTCTGGATTCGGACAATGAACCTTTTCATCAGGCATGAGTGATCAGTCCACCACCACCAGCCTTACCCTACCCACAACTCAAACCACCTCCCCTCTGGCAGCCAGTGCACAGCAGAGCCCACCTTCCCATACCTGTGTCCCAAGGTCACATCAATCCTCAGTGTGCCCCACCCGACAGGGACGGGAGTCAAGGGTGCAAACCCAAGAAAATGACAGTCCTGGTGCCAGTCAGAGGGGGCACACTGCACCAGGGGTGCAGGAGGCAAGGGCCAGTGGGAGGCCAATCATGGGACGAGTCTAGTACAGGACACAACTGGCCAGGAGGCTGTCTCCAGAGTCCTGGGAGCCTACCAGCAACCCCAGGACCAGTTGGGCCAGATACTCACCACCTTGCAGGACACCAAAGGCTGCAGGAGTAATACCACCAGGAGGCCAGGCAGCAGTAGGAGGCACACAATGCCACCATGGCCTCCATATTAGGGGAATTCAAAGAACTCAACTGCATCCTGTGGACATTCTCCACCCAACAGCAGGCCCCATCCAGTGGTCAGTGAACACCACTCCCCTCAAAATCAGCACCTGCTATTAGAATGGAGGCACAGCATGAGGACCCACAGGCCACCAGAACCTCTACCCCTGTAGCTGAGGAACCCCCCTCAAAAGAGGTACCCATCCAGACATCCTGCAGGACCTCAGGCCAAGACCAATCCCCCACCAGGAAGTGACTCCTCTTCTGAAATGTCACTGTTGTGTGCCACTGTTACACTCTGTTGGCTGTCCAATGTCATGGTCACATCATTCCTAAGCAAATGGACACAGGACCTATGAACCTAACAGTTAGACCACCCACTCTGATCATCATCTAGAGCACTATCCCACTCCTCTGGACTGTGAAATTCTACACTAAATAATCACCTATTATCACAAGTTATGGGACGTGTCTCTTTATTGTTTGTATTGTCAAAGTTGTTACAGAACTACAAAAGAATACAAATGTCTACACAACAATAATATCAAAGTTACTGATGTAGTGGGATACTCCAGCAGGTGTGTACATCCATATTGTTATAACATCCACTGTCAACTCTGCCAATAGGCAAATCAGCAAGCAGATTGCAAACAGAGATGTCACCTGAAGAGGGGTAAATAAATGGAATGAGGTACAATGATGTAAGGAATGTAATCCACAGTCCTATAGCAATAGCAGTTGAACACAAACATAGGATGAGTCTCTCCTGGAAGCTATGTTGCACCATATGCAAGGTGCTGCTTTGGCATTCACACTTGTGTGAGACAGGAAAGATGAAACATAGGTAACATCCTCAATTGCACAACTCCCTGAGTATTCAGGAACAGGTACTTGCCACACAGCAGATGACAATGCATGACATGCCTACGCAGCAGGACAAGACTGATAAGTCCCCCTAACACATCCCAAAACAGGCAGCCTGAGGACCCTAAACCTTTAGTACAACTAGAAGGCTTATGTAAGGCTCTAGTCCCCACAAATACCGTGATGCATGCAAATATTGGCTACAGATTGGCTTCAGCAATACATCTCTCATGCGCAGATGATATGTAATGTAGACATACTTGTACAGCAAAGGAAAGTAGTGACAAATCATGTCAGTCCTGTTGTCATGTGCCTCATCATCGTCAGCCTCCCCCTCAGCATCAGAGTCACTGGCCACAATCACTACTCCAGCATTAATGTCCCCCTCCTCCAACAGTGGAATGTGACTTCTGAGGGCCAGAGTATGGAACATGCAGCATGCAACAATGATCTTGCAGCATTTCCCTGGGTTGTACTGTAGGGCACCACCAGACACATAAAGTCAATGAAATCTAGCTTTCAAGAGACCGAAAGCCCGTTCAATCCCACGCTTCGTCCGGCCATGTGCCTCATTGTACCTGTTCTCCCCTAGTGTAGTTGGATGTCTCACAGGTGTCAGGAGCCAGGGCAGGTTGGGGTATCCAGAATCACCTGTGTGGAAAAGGAAACATGGCCATAGGTAACATTGCTAGGCGGAGTGCTTACTGTGTGATGAGGGGTATACACATCCGACATGGAGAGCAGTACACATACCTATGAGCCAGGCCCTTTCTTCCTGTAGCTGTGACATCATTGCAGGGACACTGCTGTTCCTCAGGATGTAGGAATCACGTACTGATCCAGGGAATTTAGCGTTCATATGCGTAATGTATTGGTCTGCAAGACACACCACTTGTACATTGAGTGAATATGTACTTTTCCTGTTTCTATAGACCTCTTCATTGATCCCCAGAGGTACTAGGGCAATGTGAGTCCCATCAATGGCCCCAATTACATGTGGGGCATCTGAGATGTTGTAGAAGGCTGCTTTTACAGTGGGGCAATCTGGAGGTAGTGGGAACCTAATGTACCTGTGCACATGCTTGAGTAGGGCATCCAGCACATCCTGCAACACCTTACAGAACTTGGGCTGCGAAACCCCTGCAGCCAGTCCCACTGTGACCTGAAAAGAGCCACTCACCAGGAAATGCAGGACTGACAGCACCTGGACTGCCGGAGGGATGGCATGGGGATTCCTCAAACCTGGCAGGAGGTCTGGCTTCAACTGGGCGACCAGTTTCTTGATGCACAAACTGTTTAGTCGATAGGTCATGATGATGTGGAGCTCTTCCATGGTTACAAGATCTACGAGTGGCCGGTAAATTGGTGCATTCCTCATCACTCCATTGTGGCCAAATCTGTGCGGGGACACAAACAACAATCTTGGAATCTCTCACAATGTAGACTATTCACTATGACACATGACAGTCATTAGGTCATAGTCATGCAAGGTGCCTGTCATGTTGTGGGAATACACGTTACTCCACCCTCCGTACCTAACCAGACAATGGCACATTATTCCTGTGGGAATGGACGTATACAGGACATGTACACCTAAACCTTCCATGTGTTCCACTATACTGATCATATATGCTGACAATTGTTGTGACAAGTGTGGAAATGTCACTAGACACGCACTACGTGTGTCTATATCCACCATGTCAGACCTGAAGTGTATGTATTTGTGACTGCATGCAGGAAGTTACGCTGTGTAAACCACAGGACAGTAATGTAACAGACTAAAATGGCATCTGCGTGTCCTGCATGCTTTGGACTGCTGGAAGTGACCTCGTTCTGCCAGCGGAAGTTGTAACCACCATTTTGTGTGGGCCAGCTCACTTGACTCCTGGCATTTGGGATAGACAGATCTCCACTTTGTCTGCTGCTGTGTCCTGTCTCTTTGAACAACAATGGCACGCACTGCAGGAGACAGGGCCTCAGCCTTCTCAACAGAGGAGCTGGAGAAACATTTGGACGGGGTTCTACCCCTGTGTGGCAGTTGCACAGAGCTCCAGGACAACAGGTCAGTACAACGTCCTTTGTCCCACATGTTGGGTGGTGTTTGACGATGTTTGTGTGTGCACATTGACATGTCCTGACTGATCAGGTGTGTAGCATACACATGATATACGTGGGATATTGCCAGTGTGCATGAGCAGTGTTTGTTGTATGTCACCAAAGCTTACTGCTGGATTGGTATTATTTGCATCATGTCCCCCCCTTTCTCACTGTTTCCCATTCAGGTCAGCGCCCACACGAAGAAAGGGTTGTGATGAGCCATCGCCAAGGAAGTGCGGACCCTGGGGGTCCATTGCCAGTGGAGCACCCACTGCAGGAAGTGGTGGGAGGAACTGCGGTGCTGGGCCCGGAAGACCGCAGAGGCCCAGCTGGGGAAAGCCTCTCAACGTGGAAGGGGTGCACGTCGGACCCTGACCCCCCCAATGGCCCGCATACTGGTGGTGGTGTGCCCTGAGTTGGATGGGCGCTTGAAGGCAGCACAGCAGCCACGATGGGGTAAGTGTTGACTGTCAGGTGACTACTGCGTGGTTGTGCTAAGTCACCCTCCTTGGACTTGGAATGAACCTAGTCATGTGTGACATGTACAGTCCTGGTTGCCACAACCATCAAGTAGGAGAGTGTGACGGTCGCTATGTTGAGCCATGTAGGATAAGAAGTGGTGGGTCTGTGACACATGTTCAGCTGTTGGTATGGGTCTCTCAAGTCTGTTATCATGTCAATGGCTGCATCCTCCATCTCTGTGTGTACTGTAGTAGTACGAAGTGGTCAGATGGCATTGTATATGGGTAATGACAGGCATTTTATGTGAAGGTTGCAGTTGCATCACTTCCTACATCAATGGATCCTCTGTACCACATGTACTCCTCACATTCCTATCAGTTAGTTACTGTCCTGAGTCCCTCTTTGCTTACATTAGTATCATCCTGTAATGGATGACATGTGGTTGGGTATAGTCCTGGGCTTGATTCTAGGAGTAGTCATTTTGGCATTAATGGGCATATAGGGGGTCATTCCGACCCCGGCGGGCATAAACCGCCCAAACACCGCACCGCGGTCAAATGACCGCAGCGGTGATTCCAACTTTCCCGCTGGGCCGGCGGGCGATCTCAAGAAGATCGCCCGCCGGCCCAGCGAGAAAGCCCCTGCAAAGAGGAAGCCGGCTCCGAATGGAGCCGGCGGATTTGCAGGGGTGCGACGGGTGCAGTGGCACCTGTCGCGATTTTCAGTGTCTGCAAAGCAGACACTGAAAATCATTATGGGGCCCTGTTAGGGGGCCCCTGCACTGCCCATGCCAGTGGCATGGGCAGTGCAGTTCCCGCCATCCTGTTCCTGGCTGTAAAAACCGCCAGGAACAGGATGGCGGGAAGGGGGTCGGAATCCCCATGGCGGCGCTGCAAGCAGCACCGCCATGGAGGATTCCCTGGGCCAGGGGTAAACCGGCGGGAAACCGCCGGTTCCCCTTTTCTGACCGCGGCGGTAAGCCAGGAAGCACCGCCAGCCTGTTGGCGGTGCTTCCGCTGCCCTCTGCCCTGGCGGTTTCAAACCGCCAGGGTCAGAATGAGGGCCATAGTTGTCTTCATGCAGGAGTTTGGTCTGCAGGGTTGAGATGAGTTTGGATAAAGCTTGCATGACTCTATTTGGGAATAATTGCTAATTGGTCTATTGTTTTGCAGGCAGGGGCTGTTATCTGCATTGTTTGTATGTGAAGTGGATGTGTGGGGTCTAATATTTTCCTCCCTTTCAGTTTTTGCCACCCTCCTTTTCTCTCTCCTCCGCTGTCTATGTGTGCATTAGCATCATCTGGCGAAGGAGGAAGGGCCCGGGTGAGTGGGGATGCAGCAGCCCACGGGACCCAGGAGGCAGCCAGCAGTGAAGCAGAGGGGACGAGTGGGACGGAGGGCGAGGGGAGCACCACAGGGGAGACTGGAGCTACCAACACATCTGATTCAGATACCTCCTCCGATGGAGGCTCCATGGCAGTGGCGGACCCTTCTGGTACCACATCTATACCATCATTGTCTGCCACCCCCCTTACCAGCACCACCCTCCCTGTTGCACCCCTCCCAGTTGCCCGTGCCCACTCACCCAGGAGGGTGGGCCTCTCCTTCACCACAGGCACCTCTGCCCCTGCCCCAGTCAGCCCTGCTGCCCTCAATAAGGAGGCTATTGACCTCCTGAGGTCCCTATCTGTGGACCAGACAACGATCGTGAATGCCATCCAGGGACTGGCATCCCAGATGCAGCAGACAAATGCATTCCCAGAAGGGATTCACAGTGCCTTGTCTGGCCTACATAGGTCGTTTCAGGCTATGGCCTCCTCATTGACGGCAGTCAGTGTCCCTTCATCTTCCGTCCCCCCTCCAGCTACCTATTCCCAATCAACAAGCCCTCTCTCTACACCCGTCCAGGGCACACCTACAGACACGCATACACCAACTACAACAGACAAAAGCCCTCATTACAACCCTGGTGGTCGGTGTTAAAGTGGCGGTAATACCGCCAACAGGCCGGCGGAAAAAAAAAATGGAATTACGACCGTGGCAGAAACCGCCAACATAGACAGCCACTTTAACACTCTGACCACCACAGCGGTACAAACAAACAGTGCAGTGGTCACTGCCAACAGACAGACGGGACACAAAGTACCACCCATCACAACACGGCTATCCGCTACCTTTTCCGGTGTGGAACCAACGCAAATAAAAACATGGCAGAAACAGTACACAGAAGGGAAAACACTCACCTCTCCACACCCCACGAGGAACCAGGACGCCATGGAGCCCGAGTTACAGATACTTTCGGCGATGGTCTTCCTGCTCCTCTATCAGGAGCTCCAACGACGGTGGCGTCGACCACGGTGAGTACTGCACCTACAACACAGGGGAGTGGGGAGGTAAAAGAGAGTGACACACACACACGCAACACGCAACACCACCACCCCCACCCTCACCTACAACACCATACACACAAATACATGCTGCAACATTACAAATACTCCCCCACCCCCCTTTGAATAACGCAAGGACAAAAGGAAATGATTGTCACGATTGTAATCAATAAAAATACAGTCAGAAGTCCAAATCCAGTATATACAATTATGTACACCAACTACACAAGTCCGGATAGTGCACAAATCATTGTCCGTGGACCACTGGGCGTAAAAAGCATGGGCAAGGCCCACACTAGATACCTGACTACAAACGGAGAGAACACTGGAGGGGCATCACATAGAAACTATACAGGCACCTCAGAGGGAGGGGGAGGGGGGGCACCTCTGCCTTATGAACGCACAACGCCACTGCTCCACGAGGGGGCTCCATGCCCATTGATGTATCCTGGGGAGTGCAAAGCCGCAGTCTCTCAAGTCTTTTCAGTGGGTGGTTTGCCCACTGCTGCATCCTGGGGAGTGTAAAGCCACAGTCTCTCAAGTGGATGTCAGTCTCCACTGGTTCTGGAGGGGACTTTGTGCCCAGAGTTCTTCATCCTGCCTAGGACTAAGGTAGTGGATGTGATACTCCACTGGTTCTGGAGGGGGCTTTGTGCCCAGAGTGCTTCATCCTGCCAAGGACTGAGGTAGTGGATGTGATACTCCACTGGTTCTGGAGGGGGCTTGGTGCCCAGAGTGCTCCACGTACATTGTGGCCGGAACAAAACACTCGCCTGGGTGTGTGGGCCACGAGATTGCAAAGGTACAGGTAGAATGATACTTCATGGAGGCAGAGACATACCCCACACTTCTGCGGCTTCGCATTCCATATGCAGGTTACAACTGTGATGACAGTGATGCTTCATGGAAGCTGCCCAGGGTCCATGAACTCACCACCAGCCTCGGACGACTGACCACTGGGGATGGTAGCCACTGTCTGAGGATGTCGCGGGGCCGCTGGCGGTGCTTGCAGCAGTGTCAGTCACAGCGATGCTGGCTGCGGGCTCAGTGGCGGCAGTTCTGGCGGCGGGGTCTGTGGTGGCGGTGCTAGGTGCGGGGTCTGTGGTGGCGGTGCTGGCTGGGGGCTCTGTGGCGGCGGTGCTGGCTGCAGGCTCAGTGGCAGCGGTGCTGGCTGCAGGCTCTGTGGCGGCAGTGCTGGCGGCGGGGTCTGTGATGGCGGTGCTGGCTGCGGGCTCAGTGGCACCGGTGCTGGCTGCAGGCTCTTTGGTGGCTGTGCTGGCGGTGTGGTCTGTGGAGGTGCAGGTGGCGGTATTCTCCGCTGTACAGGTTGGCGTTGACGTGGATAAAAGGTGTGACACTGGTCCCTCAGTCGGTGCCACCATGCCCTCTGCTGACCTGGCCTTCAGTTTTTGGCCCTTCCCCACCTTTGATGGTGGCGCAGCTGTCTTGCCACTATCCCCTTTTTCCCTGACCGCTTGGTGGTAGGTGTTTTCGGCTTCTCCCTCTGGGATGTGGATACCTTTTTTACTTTGGCAGGTGGCGGAATGTCCTTGCCCTCGCTCCGTGGCACACTTGCAGCCCTGATGGTTGGTGCACTCCAATACCCCGTAGTTGCTGGAACCACTGTGCCTGGGGATGTGGTGGCTGAGGTGCTGGGCTGGGACCTAGAAAGCCTGGCCCTAGGGGAAGGACGGGGGGGAGGTGTAGGGAAGAGGTCAATATTGGCCAGGAAAAGTGTTTTAGACACACAGGGATGGGTAGATGGAGGGGGTTTGGGAGTGGAGGTAGAGGTAGTGGTTGTAGGAGGTGTACGTCTGCTGAATTTGGGTGAAGGTGCTTGGGCTGGAGGCTGTTGTGAGTTGGATGGCTGTTGGGTGGGTATGTGCCTGCGTTTGTGTACTTTGGGAGGAGGGCTCACAGACACACTGGGAGAGGACACTGGGGATGTGTGAATGGTAGTGGGGGTGGTGATTGCACGTGAGCGGTGTGTGGTGATGGGCGTGCTGGTGATGGCGGTAGTGGCTGAAGATGTAGTGCATGCAGGTGTGAGTGGAGACATGACTGGGAGGGATGAGGGAGACGTGGAGGAGGGGGACACAGTGAAGGCAGTGGATGTTGGTATGTGTGCATGGGTATGATGCTTGTGTGAGTGCGTGTGGGATGTGTGGTGCTTATGTTTGCCTGAGCCACCCTTGTGTGTTGAGGTGTGTGCATGCTGGTCTGATGGTGTGCTTGGGATAGGCTGAGGTACAGGGGACAATGGCTGCCATCAGTGCTGAGGCCAGAGCCTGAAATGCTCTCTGTTGGGCTGCCTGGCCAGAATAAATGCCCTCCAGGTATGCATTTGTTTGTTGCAAATGCCTCTCAACACCCTGGATGGCATTCAGAATGGTAGACTGCCCAACATTGAGGGATCTCAGAAGGTCAATAGCCTACTCACTGAGGGCAGCAGGGCTGACTGGGACAGGGCCTGAGGTGTCTGGGCGAAGGAGATGCCCACCCTCCTGGGTGAGCGGGCACAGGACACACGCTGAGGGGCTGCTGGGAGGGCGGTGCTGGTGGGGGGGTGGTGGCTGTACCTGTTGATGCGGGGGGAACAGAGGGGCCCGCCACCGCAAGGGAACTCCCATCAGAGGAGGAGTCACTGTCACTGCTGTCAGCTCCTGTCCCTGCCGTGGAGCTCCCCTCGCCCTCCGTCCCACTGGTGGCTTCAGACTCCATTGTTTCGCCCTCCAGGGCCAAGTGGGATCCAACTCCCTCCTGCTCCGGTGCCACTGCTCCTCCGCCTGATGATGCTATTGCACACAAGAACAGGGAGACAACAAAAAGGAGGGGGAAAGACAGAAGAAAGACATGTTTAGTGCATACAACACCACTACCATTGGCGGACACTACAGACACAGCAGCCCTCTGCACTACGCCATGCACTTATAGTTCCTAGATTAATCACATGCCCATGGGGTACAAGGCCTAAGCCTGATTGCTGCTCACATGGAAGTCACAGGAGCCTGACTAGGTGTAGATGGCACTAACCACTAATGGGGTTGGGGTGCCACTGAGCCTGCCTCACGAGGGACCGTGCCTACCAAGCTCGCCCTGGCCTAGGGGAACCCACTGCCCATCTCGCCCAATTTGCTGAATGAGAGTGTACTCGCCCCATTGTGGCTTCTGTGATGCCCTCAAGCGCCCATCCAACTCTAGATACGCCACCGCCAGGATCCGGAACATCAGTGGGGTCATGGTGCGACGGACACCCCTCCCACGTTGGGAGGCCATCCCCAGCTGGGCCTCCGCCGTCTTCTTGCTCCATCGGCGAAGGTCCTTCCATCTTTTCCGGTCTGTGGTGGACCCCCAGGGTCCAGACGTCCTTGGCAATGGCACGCCAAATATTCTTCTTCTGGTGGGCGCTGACCTAGAGGAATAGTACAGGGGAAAAGGAAAATCTTCACCCGTCCGGACCGTCATACTCATTGGCCCACGTTCCCACCCTTGCCCTGATGCAAATACACTCACCGTCCGCACATGCAGGCCACAGTCCCCCCCATGTATCTTCCATCCACACCACTCCAAACAGGCATTGCCCATGCAGCATGCTCACACTGTACTCACCTGTTTGTCTGGAGGACCGTACAGTTGTGTGTACTGGGGGAGGACCCCATCCACTAGTTTCTCCAACTCCTCCGAAGTGAAGGCAGGGGCCCTTTCCCCAGACACATGAGCCATCGTCGCTTCCAGACTGAGGTCACAGCAGCACTTGCAGTGTAGGTCCTCTCCTGTTGAAGGTCAGGTATCAAGTGAGTGAACAGACAGAAAATGGCGGTCACGTCCACGGTGGTCTGTACCGTCACCGCCGGCGTACATCGTCATTGGCTCCTCTCACCCATTGGGTCCAATGTTAACCAATGCAGGATTGCGCTGCGGTCTTCGACCGCCTACCATGACGGTGTACAACGCCAGCGCAGTTACCTCATATCCCCTTGTTCCACCTTACAGGTCAGGCAGCCACCATTTCAGGGGGCCACATGGCATTAATATTAACTGCGTCACACCAATGTAGGCCTTTAATACACACAGTAACAGGCACATTGTGGATTAATAAATGTGTGCAAATGACATTTTGTGATACCTCAGTGTTGGCTGACTCTCTGCTCGCTGTTCTCGTCCATAGGGCATGTCTGCTGTGGCAAGTGATGAGATGGCGGCACCTACGGTGTACAGACCGCTGGTGGACCTGTCGACAATGGAAGAGAGACATGTAATAGTCAGCTACAGACTTGATTGTGCAACAATCCAGGAACTGTGTGCCCAGTTGGAGCCAGATCTTATGTCAGCTATCCGCCACCCCACAGGAATCCCCCCTCTAGTGCAGGTCCTGTCAGTGCTCCATTTCCTGGCAAGTGGTTCCTTTCAAACAACAGTGGCCATTGCATCAGGGATGTACCAGCCAATGTTCTCTAACGTGTTGTCCAGAGTGTTGTCTGCCCTGCTGAAACACATGTGCAGCTACATTGTGTTCCCTCAGGTGGAGGATTTGCCCACAGTGAAAGGTAACTTCTATGCCCTGGGACATATACCCAACATCATAGGTGCAATTGATGGGCACATGTGGCATTGGTACTCCCCCACAGTGAACAGGTGTACAGAAACCGGAAGAGCTACCATTCGATGAATGTGCAGATGGTGTGTTTGGCTGACCAGTACATCTCCCATGTGAATGCCAAATTTCCTGGCTCAGTGCATGACGCTTACATTCTGAGGAATATCAGCATCCCTTCTGTGATGGGGCAACTCCAGAGGCACCTTGTGTGGCTAATAGGTGAGGACAAGGACCCTATACAGTGTGAATAGGTGTCTGGGTATGGGGTTGTCCCTACGGGCTAGTGTGTTTCTAACAGTTGTCCCTAGACAGTTGCAGGTGACTCTGGTTACCCCACCCTGTCATGGCTACTGACCCCAGTGAGAAATCCCAGGACCAGGGCAGAGGAAGGCTACAATGAGGCACATGGGCGAACAAGGAGAGTGAATGAACGCACCTTTGGCCTCCTGAAGGCCAGGTTCCAATGCCTCCATATGACAGGTGGTTCTCTCTACTACTCACCAAAGAAGGTGTGCCAGATCATCGTGGCCTGCAGTATGCTGCACAACCTGGCTTTGCGACGGCAGGTGCCTTTTCTGCAGGAGGAGGGTCCAGCTGGTGGTCTTGTGGCAGCTATGGAACCTGTGGACAGTGAAGAAGAGGAGGCAGAAGAAGAGGATATTGACAACAGAAACAACATAATCATGCAATACTTCCAGTGAGACACAGGTAAGAAGATGTCACTGCCTCCCACATCTCATACTATTGTTGGAGCTAGCATAAGTCTGTCATTTTCACTCAGTGTATGGACCCTGACTTGTCACTTTGCATTTCCATTTCACAGATGTGGGTCTCACTTTGTGTCCTCTGCTATATTTCCTCCAACCCCACAGCTGTGTTACATCAGTATGTGAACAATTAAATTGGCATTGCTATATTCCATGGTTATTGCAATTACACGTTTGTGAAAGCACAGACTGACTCCAGATTGTTTTGTGATTGAAGTGTGTTTATTTCTGTGCAAATAAGTGGAGGGGGTTGTAAAATGGGCAGGAGTGATGGTGGAGGAATGTCCATGGCAGAGTCCAGTCTATTTGTTTCACAGGTGCATTGTCCATGGGGGCATAGGAAGTGGAGCAATGGCAGTTGAAGGATGGACAGGGTGACAAAGTGGGACAGAAGGGTGACATTCAGGTGGGTCTCATTTCCTTGTGGGGGTCTTGGCAATGTTCTCTGTCTTGTTCCTGGATCTCAGGGACCGTTTGCGAGGTGGTTCTCCATCTGCAGGGAGTGGGGTGCTGGTGTTGTGTTCCTGTGGCAGTGCCTTCTGTCCACTAGCACCGGTGGAGGTGGAGGGCTGTCCATCATCCAGGCTAGTGTCAGAGGCTCCTTGTTGTGCCACAGTGTCGCTCCTGGTGTTGACAAGGTCTTGCAGCACCCCTGCAATGGTGACCAGGGTGTTGTTTATGGACTTCAGGTCCTCCCTGATCCCCAGATAGTGTTCCTCCTGAAGCCGCTGGGTCTCCTGAAACTTTGCCAGTACCGTTGCCATCGTCTCCTGGGAATGATGGTAAGCTCCCATGATGTTGGAGAGGGCCTCGTGGAGAGTGGATTCCCTGGGCCTGTCCTCTCCCTGTCACACAGCAGTCCTCCAAATTTCCCTGTTTTCCTGAACCTCTGTCCCCTGAACCGTGTGCCCTCTGCCACTGCCCCCAGGTCCCTGATGTTCTTGGGTTGGTGGGTTTGCCTGGGTTCCCTGTAGTGGTGGACACACTGCTGCTTGACGTGTCCTGGGGACAGAGGGATGGGCCCGCTGGGTGGGTGCTGTGCTGGTGTTTCCTGAGGGGGAAGGCTCTGTGGTGGCTTGTGCCAGTGTCAGGGGAACCGACTGTCCTGAGGTCCTGATGGGCCGGGCTGGTCATCTTGATCCAGTTGTGCAGAGCTGCTGTCATCACTGAGCGTCTCTTCTGTGGGGGGACTGGATATGTCTGGTACCTCCTGTCTGGTGACGTTGGGTTGGGGTCCTGCAGGGGTGTAAAGGCATGATTATTGCATCTGTGTGTGCCATCATGTACAATGGGTGAGTGACCCTGTACTCCAGTGCTTGCATTCTTGTCTTGGTCCTTGTGTGATATTTGGTTTGGGGTCTATGTGGGTATATGTAGTGGACATGCTTTGGTGATGGGTGTCCGTGCTTTAGTGTTGCATGCAGGGCTTGGTATTGGGATGGGTGGGTTGTGATTGTGGGGCATATGTGAGGTGTTGGAGTGATGGGGGTGAGAGTGAGGGTGGGAGTATGTGATGGCATGCAGGTAGGGTGGGGGATAAAGTAGTAAATCATGACTTACCAAAGTCCAGTCCTCCTGCTACTCCTGCGAGGCCCTCAGGATGCTGTAGTGCCAAGACCTGCTCCTCCCATTTTGTTAGTTGTGGGGGAAGAGGTGGGGGTCCACCGCCAGTCCTCTGTACAGCAATCTGGTTTCTGGAGACCACGGAACGCACCTTCCCCCGTAGGTAGTTTCACCTTTTCCTGATGTCATCCCTTGTTCTTGGATGCCTTCCCACTGCGTTGACTCTGTCGACAATTCTTCGCCATAGCTCTATCTTCCTTGCAATAGATGTCTGCTGCACCTGTGATCTGAATAGCTGTGGCTCTACCCGGATGATTTCCTCCACCATGACCCTGCGGTCCTCCTCAGAGAACCTGGGGTGTGATGTGTGAGGTGGTGTCAGTTGTGATGTGTGAGGGGATGTGTTGTTGTGTGTTGTTAGAGGTGCATGGATGCTGTGTAAGTGATGGTGTTGTGTGTCTGTGGATGCTGGAGTTGTGTATGGTGGTGTCTCTCTCTGGTGTGGTTTCAGAATTCTGGTAGAAAGGGTTTGTGGGTGATGTGGGTGTGTGTTTTATATTGGATTGGGTGTGTGGGTGTGTTGTCTGTATGTGTGTCAGGTGTGTGTATTTTGAATTGTCCAATGTGGTTGTGTTTTGTAAATGTGTGTGTATTTTGAGCGCGGCAGTGTGTACCGCCAATGGAATACCGCGGTTGAAAGACCACCGCGTGGATTTGTGGGTCGTGATAGTGTGGGCGTATTCCTGTTAGCGTGACGGTGTCGGTTTTGTTATCGCCAGTTTATCACTGACCTTTGGTGTGGCGGACTTGTGTGGGTGTCTGTATTATGGCAGATTCCGAGCTATGGGTCGTAATAGCTGTAGCGGAATTCCGTGGCCGCAGCGGTATGTTGGCGGTCTTCTGCACGGCGGTAACCGCCATTTACCGCCAAGGTTGTTATGAGGGCCAAAGTGTTCTAAGACAGACATGGGCATCACAAACGTTGACACAGGCATGTACACACACAACACACTTCTGCAGACACAACAACAGACACTTCTCCCACCACCACCTCCCTTACTGTCACATCTCCACTCAGACCTGCCAGCACTGCATCATCACACACTGGTCCTGCTGTCATTCCTGTTATCCCCTCAATCACCACAACAGCAGACTCACAGTCACACCCCCCATCCACACTTACCATGACTACCATCTCTGCCGCCTCCAGCACATCCACCTCACTTGCACACACCACCACAACATTCACTCACACATCACCCATTCCCTCTCCGTGCATCTCTGCCCCCTCCCAAAAAATGCATACGTACCCACCCAACATTCAGCCATTACACATGTACAGACACTGTACACACCAGCATCCACGTACAGCACACAGACACGTCAGAAGAGCACTCCCTCTATCTCCACTCCCAACCCTCAATCATGTGACCGCCCCACTGTACCTAAGAGAGTTTTCCTTGCTGCCGTTGACCTCTTCCCTACTCCTCTCCTGCCCTGTCTTCTCCGTAAACAGCATGTCCCACTACCTCTCTCAGGCCCTTCCACCTCCCATTCCTTGGGTACCCCCTCTAGTGTTTTTCCTGCCCCTCCACCCAGCAAAAAATCCACCCCTCCCAAGCCCAAGCCAAAACGTGCCCCCTCCACATCCAAGCCTCTCCCACCTCCAGCACACCCCTGAGGTGCCTGCCTGTTCCGTTTCTGCCTCTATGAAGTGGAGGCCTATTTTCAATCAGCAGTCAAGTTGGGTCAATATTAATTGACAATGTGTCCTGCTGAGGTGGACTTGGACTCGCCATTGACACATTTTGTATATAGTTTATTTATTGGTTGAACACAACTGCCCACATTGCTGTTGTTGGCAAGATAAGGTGCTTGCCCTGGTTTCCTTCTACATGGTGGTTGACATCTGTGTGCAAAGGTGTGTGAGGTCTGTGTGTGGATTGTGTCTGTGTTGTTGCATGTGTTTGGGCCATGGGGATGTTGTGATGGGTGTGTCTGCTTGCTTGTGAGTTTTTATGGGGTGTTGTGTGCGTCCGTGTGTCTAGTGCTGCATGTGTGTATTTCCTTGATTATTGGTTGTACGTGTTGTGTCACCTGTATGATTGTTTGGATATGTGTTCACAGCTATTGATTGTGTGTCACTGCTACATGAAGTTCATGGTGTGTGTATGTGTGGTCTCGCACAACATGCCAGTCTATGCCAGCATTGAGGTGTTTGTGGGGTAGTTGTCTTTATGTGGGTATGGGGTGTGTTGGTGGTGTTATTGTGAGTTGTGCTGTATGTTTGGCACGTATCTGCATGGCTTTGTGTGTGTATTGGGTATTTGGCATTGACATATGGTGTGTGTGCGTCTGTGTGGCCTTTACTATGTGTGTGGGGTATGTGTGTTCTGTGTGTGGGAGTGTATCACTGCCATTTCCCTCCCCTTGTGCTAGGTATACTTACAGTTGTCATCTTCATCATCGTCAGTGGTCCTGAAGGTGTATGGCGAGACACATCGCTGGGAAGACTGGCAGTTCATTGACATGGTGGCCGCAGCGGCCTCTCTGTGCCTGGAGGTGGGTGTTCCCTTTTGTACTTTCTGTTTCTGCCAGGTTTTTCATGGTGGTAAGGCCCCACCAGATATCCTGGCAGAGTGGTTACTGGGAATATGGAGGGCGGGACGTTGGCTGCCGCCTGCCTGAAGTTGCCTTAGCCCGGCGGATGCTGCTCATTGGCTATGGTGTTGCTGACAGTGAATTGTCTGTATTGCATTGGGTTCACCGCCTGACTCGTTATTTGGCAGTCTGCACCTCCACCCTTCTGACGGTCACAAGACCGCCATCGTCATGGCGATTCAGTTACCGCCAAGCTCAGAATGAGCACCTCACTCAGACTGTTACGTACCCACTCACAGACCCATTCAGACCATTAAGCACCCACTCACAGTCACTCAAATACTCAGATACCCATTGACAGACCTAGTCACAGTCACTCAAATACTCAGATACCCATTGACAGACCTAGTCACACACTCATGCGCCCAGTCACAGACCAACTGATACATAGATCCACTCAGAGACCCACTGAGATCCTCATGGATCCACTCACAGAGCCATTCAGACCCTGATGCACCCACTCACAAACCCAGTGACACTCATACACCCACTGATAGATGATCTCAGACACTCAGACCCACTCACAGTCAGTCACACACCTATGCACCCACTCACAGACCACTGACAATTATACACTCACTCAGAGAGCCACTCAGACCATTATGCACCCACTCAAGTACCCAGTGAGACTCTCAGACACTCACTAACAGACCACTGCCACTTATACACCCACTCATAGATGCACTCAGACACACACACTCATTAACCCACTCAGATACTCACACACCCACTCACAGACCCACTGAGACCCATACTCACACACCCACTCACAGACCCACTGAGACCCTCAAGCACCCACCCACTCACAGAACCAGTGACACTCATACCCCCTGTCATGGAGGCACCCAGACGCACCCACCCACTCACAGACCCACTAAGACATTCACACACCTACTCACAGACCCAGTCACCCACGTATGCACCCAATCAGAGACCCACTCAGACCATTATGCAATCACTCACAGACCAAATCACACTGTGAAGCACTCAGTGTGAGACACACTCATATACTATGATACCCATTTACAGACCTGGTCACACACTCATACACCCAGTGAGAGACCCAATAACTCTTATACAACCACTCAGAGACCCACTGAGACCCTCATGGGCCAGCTTACAGACCCACTGAGACCCTAATCCACCCACTAACAGACACAGTCATACTTATACACCTACTCACAAATGTACTCAGACACAACCACTCACACACCCACTCACAGAGCCAGTCACACACTCTTGCATCAACTCACAGACTCACAGACTCACAGATCCAATGACACTTATACACCAACTCACAGACCCCATGAGGTTCTCAAGCATCCACTCACATACACACTGAGATACTCAGATACACACTCATAGAACCCAGTAAGACACTCATGCACACGGTCACAGAGCCACTAACACTTTCATAGACCAACTGAGACCTTCTTGCACCGACTTGCAGACCCACTCAGACCCTAATGCACCCAGTCACACACCCACTTACAATCTCAAGCACCCACAGTGACACTCAACACCCACTCATACATGCTCGATTCAGCTTTATTTTGGTAAAAAACCAAATACCATAAAAGCACCTATACAAACACTTGAATAAATATAAAAAAATGAATAAAAACCATCACAGTGTTCTTTGACTAGGAATAAAAAAATACAATAACACTCAATATAGATGCGGGTCATAATCCAAATACATAGCATAACTACCTATTCGTGAGTGCCCTAGATTTATAAAATATTCATAGATGTGTTAACTGCCAGAAAACAATTCATCAAACAAGAAATAAGACACTAAAAACAATTAGTTTTAGATTTTAGTCTAATATGCCAGATAGCCTCCAAACATTTCGCTAAACGGCAAGCCACTGACATATTTGGATCCGTTTTGCAGATCCTGAGAGCCAATGAACGATTCCTAAATCCCACAGTTCTGCAAAGTGGTACAGTCCAGTGTGCCCTCTGCTTGGAATATGCTGGACAGTGAAAAAGAACATGCGCCACGCATTCAGCGGTTCCATATCCCATTGGGCATAAGTTAGAAGGGCTGTCAGATTTCAGCCATCTTCAAGTAAAAGTACATAAGGGGAGCACCCCTGTTCTAAGTCTAATGTAAAGTGCTCATGCTAGTGGAGATAAAATCACATCCATATAATGTTCAAACTCATAATGGCATTTTGACAATAAAAAAGTTGTCTACTTGTACATTCAACCAGTACACATCCTTCATGACCTGGCCAGCATTTTTTGGCAAAGAGGAAGGGTCTGACCAGTACTCTCCCAACCCAAGTTCAGCGAAGGATCCTTCAACATATTTAACGCACCTGACTTTTTTTATAGCATGCATGCTTAACAGATCGCTCAACCAAACCCTATATGGGTTATAAGTGTCCGCTGACCAGATCCGGATCCAATATAATAACGGTCTTAAGGCCACAATATGTGCAATGGAATGGAAATTTAGGTCCATCTGGATCGGCAACGAGGAGGTACTTCTGGGCACTTTTAGGAGCGATTTTACAAAAGAGTTTTCTGCTCTTTCTAGGTCCTCCAGGTTGCAATAAGCCCACAGCTCAGCACCATATAAAGTTCCCCCTCTAACTTGGGCCTTATATATTTCCATGGCAGGGGTAATTGCAAACCTGGAAGACCTAGCAGCATACCTCAAGATACCCCCTGACTTTTGTTTGAAACTCATAAGCGACTTCAAAAGATGAGTCTGCCATTTTTGTGAATCCTCCAATTTGATTCCTAGGTAATCGAAGACAATGGGGGTCATTACGCCGCCAGGGGTAATGTGGCGTCCGTACCGGCAACAGGCTGGTGGTCCGGAGACCCGTATTACGACCGCGACGGTAGCGCCGCGGTCGCACCGCCGGGGCCGGCGGTTTCCCGCCGTTTTAGCCCCGGCGGTGATAATCCGCCAGGGCCCTGTGGATTATGACTCCCCTACCGCCAGCCTGTTTCTGGCGGTTTGCACCGCCAGGAAGAGGCTGGCGGTAAGGGGAGTCCTGGGGCCCCTTGGGGCCCCTGCACTGCCCATGCCACTAGCATGGGCAGTGCAGGGGCCCCCTATCAGGGCCCCGTGAAGCTTTTCACTGTCTGCATAGCAGACAGTGAAAAGCGCGACGGGTGCTACTGCACCCGTCGTACGGCGGCAACACCGCCGGCTCCATTAGGAGCCGGCTCCTATGTTGCGGCCGCATCCCCGCTGGGCCGGCTTTGTGCCCGCCGGCCCAGCGGGGATGTTGTAATGGGGTCCGCGGGTTGTCCCCTTTTTTATGTATAGGAACAATAATTGCTCCCTTCCATGTCAGGGGTAAATTCTACTCGTCAAAACAGCATTTGATACCCTGTTAATGTAAGGGCCCCAATAATTCACATCTGATTTAAACATGTCTGAAGGAATACCATCCAACCCAGGCGCTTTCCCTGATTTTTGAACCCTAATGGCATTCTCGGTTTACCTCTAGGTAAAAGGGGTCAAGCTAACTGTAGAAAAGAGGGCGTGGGAGGGTTTACTGTCATTTATAGTGAGGGCGAGAGGCTCTAAACTGTACTGCTCAGTGAAATAATTAGACCAGGTTTCCTGCGAGATGTGACAAATGGGTCTAAGATTCTCATTACGACCACTTCTGGTCACCAGGGACCAGAAACGCTTGGGATCTGAATCCTTGGCTGCTAGTACTAAGTCATGCCATGACGACTCTTCCCACTGGTTTTTACTAGACTTAAGTACAGATGCGTAGTTGCGCCTTGTGCATGATATCTTGCCTCTGTCTCTTGATCTTATTGCTTTTGTAAGAGTATGCTTAGCCTCTCTACAGACCTTGCCAAACCACCTCTGATGAGGGTTTGCTCCTAGATTTGTATTGCCCCTGGTGGTTTTAAGGAATAGCTTTCTGAGGGCCAGGAAAAGTTCTGTATGCAATGTCATAACCTCAGTCGAGGTATATGAGAAAGGATCATCAGAAAACTGGTGGGTTGCTACTAGAGCATGCATTTTCCCCCATAATTTATGAGAATTTCGAAAAGACTCCCATTTTACAGCCCGCTTGTTGTAGCACACCTCGATAACGTCAGGGGCAGCATAATTGCTGCGGACATCTATCCTAGTAAAGAGCTGCCTGTCATAAGTTACCAGAAGGGGAGCATGATCACTGTAATGCAAATCACCCACCTTAACATCATTGATAAGGTGCCACATCCTGACATCAAGAAGAATAAGATCGAGTATACTACTGTACGACCCTCTGAAAAAGGTTGGTTTCGCAGGCTTGTCTGATGGAAAACATCCATTTCCTGGGTGAAGACCATGCGTTATCATAAGATCGATTATCTGGAGGGCCCTGTTAGTGGTTTTGGGGTGTTTCATCTGTGTTGAATGTGGGGGAATATTCCATATTAAGTCTTCATATTGAGTGGTCTCAGAGAAGACTGGGTTGGGCTTGAGAGACACATTAAAATCACCAGCTATGATAATATAATGAGTCGAGAAGTGATCCGACACCAGGAAATTCAATATCTGGATTGTTTTAGATAAGTGGTTAGGGAAATCTGGTCTATTGTAAACATTAATGCACAATACAGGTAGACCTTGGTTGGACTGAATCAATATTGCCATTATATCGGGCGAGTCCACATAAGTTTCCTTTGCATTTCCCATTTTGGAGATTCTTATCCACGTAATGAGGCCCCCGCTGCTCTTCCAGCTGGAGACGGTATAGCTTCCTTACAAAATGAACAGTACCCCTGTCTATCAACATTTGCAGTGTCCCAAGTTTCCTGAAACAAACAAAATTGTACACCTACCTTTCAGGGTCTTGGGGTGGGCTATTTTTCTAACCCTCACTGTTTTCTTACAGTCCCGGCGACCCTCTACAAGCTCACATAGGTTTGGGGTCCATTCGTGGTTCGCATTCAACTTTTGGAGTATATGGTTTGTGTTGCCCCTATACCTATGTGCTCCTATTGCAATCTATTGTAATTCTACACTGCTTGCATTACTTTTCTTGCTATTACTTACCTATTTTTTGGGTTGTGTACATATATCTTGTGTATATAACTAATCCTCGTACTGAGGGTACTCACTGATATACTTTTGGCATAATTTCATAAAAATAAAGTACCTTTATTTTTAATAACTCTGTGTATTGTGTTTTCTTATGATATTGTGCATATGACACCAGTGGTATAGTAGGAGCTTTACATGTCTCCTAGTTTAGCCTAAGCTGCTTTGCCATAGCTACCTTCTATCAGCCTAAGCTGCTAGAAACACCTCTTCTACACTATTAAGGGATAACTGGACCTGGCACAAGGTGTAAGTACCTCTGGTACCCACTACAAGCCAGGCCAGCCTCCTACATACAGGTAGACCTTGGTTGGACTGAATCAATATTGCCAATATATCGGGTGAGTCCACATAAGTTTCCTTTGCATTTCCCATTTCGGAGATTCTTATCCACGTAATGAGGCCCCCGCTGCTCTTCCAGCTGGAGACGGTGTAGCTTCCTTACAAAATGAACAGTACCCCTGTCTATCAACATTTGCAGTGGCCCAAGTTTCCTGAAATAAACAAAATTTAAATTTGTCAATTAACTCCCCACACTTATCATCATCCAGTTTGTTGCAAATTCCGGCCACATTCCATGACATGAGGTTCAACGATGAGGACTCAAAATCACAAACGCCCTCCTGGGGAGTGACCTGAGTACTTGATTTTGTGGAACGCTCCACAAATTAGAGTATGCCTTAGTAACATTGGGCAATGGAGTCATGCTCTTTGGGAAAGAAGGTTCTAAAGGTGTATCCATAGAAAAAGATATCGTAACACCCAGAGGCTTTTCAGGAGGGTGCAGTCAATCAATAATCGAGGAGTCTGCTATTTGATCTAATTTCCATGGATTTGGCCTATCAGTTGAAAAATCATGTTCCTTCGCATGGGTCACACACGGTATTACTCCAAGGGGGGCTAGGAACCCAGAATCCCCCTTTTGTGCCCTGGAGTTCAAAATCGATGGTGGAATCTTCACTAGGGGGCTGAACACGGGCCGGCTGCTGGTAAGATAGATGTTTGAGCCATTCCGCATAGTAATCCTGGCTTCCATACATAGCAAACCCTTTGCCAAAGATGGGCTAGCTAACACTAGCTTTATAGAATCAGAATGGCCTGGCTTGTCGCTGAATCGTTCAGCCAAAATAATATCTGAGTAGATGATGGAGCCACATTGTCTAGTGTGGCGTAACCAATAGAAAGCTTTATTAATCAAGGATAGATTACCTTCACAAGTATTGGGGGGGAAAGTAGGTACCTTGCACATGTATACTGGGTTGCCATTCGCAGGGCGTCTGCGTGGGTCGTATGCAAGGGTCGAGTCCCATTCCAGTTTTATAGATGGACAGTGGTCAAGAGATGCTTCAAGGTAACCCCTGCGGTGCGATAAGTAAACAGGTTTGGAGGGGGCACCAGACGCACAAGCATGCCAGCAGGACAGCAAAGAGCCACTTGCATATGTAGCTGCCTCGGGACCTTGAAAGGAGGGGGTCTGAGCGTTAGTGGGTGGGTGAAAATAGTATCCTTCCTCACATTGGAGAGTCTGAGGGTGTTTAGTACTTCTACCAATAATAGCTTCAATTCTCTCACTTCATCTTTTAGGCCAATAACAAGAGACGCCAACTCCTCTTGCGTCGAAGCTTTCAAAGGTAAGGAAAGATTTTGCGTTGCAGAATCCAGCGGTGAGGGGGGCTTTCTTTGGTCACTAACAGGGTCCTGTATTTCCAGCAGCGAGAAGCGATTGGTACAGGGAATGTCAACACTCATATGCAGTCAGACACACACACCTGCTCACAGCACCCACTGATGGACCCACTCAGACACTCACATACCTAATGACAAGCCACTCATGGTCTTTTACACCCACTCATTTATACACTGATGCCATAATGCATCCACTCACAGACTGACTCAGAGCCTCACGTCTGCAGTCAACAATCCACTGAGACACTTAAACACTAACTCAGGGGCACAATCAGATACTCACACACCCACTCATTGACCTGAACAAACTTTCACTTATCCACTCAAAGATCCAGTTAGTGTTTCACTTATCTAGTGACAGATCCACTCAGAATGTCACACAGTAGCTTTTAGACCCACTCAAACATGTATAAATGTACTTAGAGACCCCACTATACTTCCACTGAGGTTTTAGGAAATGTATAGTGACATGAAGAGAGTGAATGAAAAACATATGAACAATATGTTGGTGTTGTGCATTGAATATTAACTTTTGGTTTGCAAATCTGCAACTGAGTTACGACTTATTTTGTTGAAAAGATATTCTTTTTAATTTAAAGAATGTTTCAGGTATAAGAGAGCCTCGAAAAAGAGCCTTTGTGTTTATTGTGTGTACATGTTTAATGCAATAAGAGTGGATACAGAGTATCAAGTTGCTGAGAAACACTGTATTTCCTTCAACAACAGTGGAGGCCATCAGGTCTACATATCCCATCCATGTGAAACTGCTTGTTACTATTGAAGATAGAGCCCATGTTTTCTTAAAATTTAAAATTTGTGGACACGATTGAATTGACCACTTACATTTCTGCCCCGAGCACATGTTAGGGAACGCAAAGGCAGTATCAGGGAAAAGGTGCATTAATTGAACAAAGGTATCTTTCATTACAATTTCCAGTTCTACCCCAGGTAGTGTGTCAAGGTCATTACCACCACAGTGCATAGTCATTACGTGAGGTGGTTGGCAATTGCTAATGCTTTCAACCAGTGGAAGCAATTGTTGCCACTTTAACCCTCTCGTGATCATCATTGACCCCAGTCTCCCATAGGAAACAATGTTAGCCAATGAGCAGTTGCACAGCTGTTGAGACCGCCTACCCCCATGATGACTAACAACAGTGGATGTAAGTCACTTCCATCTGTCCTGTGCTTGCAGGACAGGCGGCTACCGTTTTACATGTATGTAGAATATTGTAGGTAGATGATAAGTGTGTCATGTATGATTTTAGTGACATGTGCATAGATTACCTATGTTCACACATCAAAACATGGTTCACACATGTGATATTCATGGATAGTGTTGTAGGATGTACAGGTAACTATGACACAACATGTGCAGTCACTTGCTGCCTCATAGATGGCACCTGTGGGAATAGGGAGTTCTCACATGGAAGTGTCAAATGTATTGTGTCTGCCAAGCTGTGTGTTTGGGGCTGGAACTGTCACAACAATGGCATACAGGGCCAGTCAACATGGCCAAATTGATTCAGTGTACTTTAGTGTTATGTCCACACTACTCTTGTGTGCTACATGTATTGTGTTTGGTGGCTCGTGAACTGTCTACATCAACTTGTGGCTATTCCTCTCTCCTATTCCTAGATTCCATGCAAAGGTGAGAAGAGACATGCACCTGTGTACCGGACCCTTGTCGATCTTGCTACCCTTGAAGAAAGACACATCATACAGACCTATCATCTGAACCGTCAGACCATCATGGAACTGTATGCCTAGTTGAAGCCAGATCTCTTGGCTGCCATATGCAATCCCTATGCCATTCCTCCAACAGAACAGGTGTTGTCTGTGCTACACTTCTTTGCCTCAGGCTCATTCCAGGTCACAGTGGGCTTGGCAGCAGGAATGTCAAAACCCATGTTCAGTCATGTGTTGAAGAATGTACTGTGTGCTTTACTCAAACATCTGGACAGCTATATCAGGTTCCCCTAACATGTAGATTTGTCCACTGTTAAACTGACTTCTACGATATGACACATATCCCTCATGTGATAAGGGTCATAGATGGCACCTGCATTGCTTTGGTTCCTCCCAGGGCCAATGAACAAGTGTACGGGAACAGAAAAAAAAACATTTACTCCATAAATGTCCAGGTGGTGTGCCTCAATGACCAGTATATCTCCCAAGTGACGGCCAAGTTTCCTGGTTCTGTTCATGACTACTACATTCTGAGGAACAGCAATGTCCCACACATGATGACACAACTACAGAGAGAGAGAGGGCCTGGCTCATTGGCATGTATCCAATTGTATGTGTGCATCTGTTATCTCATCTCTCTTCAAATTTTGCCCTCTGTCTCTACCAGTATTGTGATGTATCCAATCTTTGTGCACAGAGGTCACTGGCTATCCTAACCAGCCGTGGCTGATGGCACCAGTGAGATACTTGACCACAGATGGGCACACCATTTCAATGAGGTCCACGGCAAGATGAGACATGTCATCAAGAGCACCTTTGGGATACTGAAGGCCAGGTTCCAGTGTCTCCATATCTCAGGAGGTCCTCTGCTCTACAGGCCACTAAAAGTCTGCCAGATCATTGTTGCCTGCTGAATGCTACACAATCTAGCCCTGGGATGTCACATCCTATTATTGAATGTTGAGGAGGTGGCAGTTGGACCAGTGGCTGATGATTGTGAAAAATATAGTGATGAGGAGTCAGATGATTAGAATGCAGCTGACACTAGAACAGAGTTGATCCAACAGTACTTCCAATGACTTACAGGTGTGTGCTAATTCTGTTGTATTTGAACTGTACTGCTGTCTGCCTTGTGACATTGCTCCTCCTCATGTGTGCCATCAGTGGAGGTGTCATGTGCAGATCACTGTGTGGGTTTGGGGGACAACATGTTGGCCATCAGGAGAGGTGTTACTGTTCTGATGTCAGAGCTATTTTTACTATGCTATAAACTAGCATCACATCTTCAATGTCTTGGGCATGTTGTATGTTCCCAGCACTCCTATATCAACTGCCATTGGACTGCCTCACATATTGTTGTTATCAATATTGCTAGCTATCCTCACTGTACACAAAGGACGATTATGGAATATAACTTTTACTGACGTGGGACTTGTCTTTAGTGGAGTAAAGTCAGCTGTGAGGGATGGACCATTGGGAATGCATGTCTGGAAACTGTGGGTCTGCCATGGTAATATGTGTTAACATTTCACTTGGCTATTCACAATAGGGAGCTCAATAATGTACCGCATGTGTGTTGAGTGTGCAACGGGAACTGTCTGTTCAACTGTCATACTCCCTGCACATTGCACCCCCTTCAGTACATCTTCCAGACTTTTAATGGTCAATTTGTTAACTGTTATGACATTTTGTTCAACAGTAAATCTTAATTGTTACAAGAAAGACAGGTAAGCAGTAACCATGCTCAATGCTGCTTATTGTTATTCACAAGTGCAATGGGTGATGAGTGGGGTCATGGTGGATGACATCATCAGAGTAGTGGGAGGAGCTGTAAGTCCACTAACCAAGTGGCCATGGGAAAATGGAGGCATGACAGTGGACAGTCAACAGGCTGTCTCATTGGCACAAAAGGGAGTATGTTCAGAAGAGGGGCACTTCCTGGCAGTGGTTTTGGCCTTGGCATCAGGTCATGCAGGATGTCTGGATGGACAACCTCATTTGCGTGAGGTTTCTCAGCTACAAAGGGAGGGATGATGGTGGTCTGAGGGTCCTCTGACAGGGCCTCCATTCCACTAGCTGCGGCAGAAGTGGAGGGCTCAATTAGTATATGGCTAGTGGAAGGGGCCTGCTGGTGGGTAGAGGATGCACGCAGGATGGTAGTAAGTTCCTTCAGCACCCCTGCAATGGTGGCCATGTTAGCATTGAGGGTCTGCTACTGCTGCATTGCCTCCTGATGTTATCCTCTCTGCAGCCTCTAGTTCTCCTGCAAGATTGAGAGGATCTGGCCCATCTTGTCCTGGGATTGCTAGTATGCTCCCAGGACTTTGGAGATGGCCTCCTGGCCAGTCGTTCCCCTTGGGGGCCCCATCCCGTGGCCCACAAGTACCCTCCAACTGTCCCCAGTGCCCTGTGCCCATGCCCACTCCCAGTTACACCAGGACCTTTATTTTCTTGGGAGCGAGGGGTTGACTCTGGCCCCTGTACTGTGGGGCACACTGCTGATTGTACAGTCCTTGTAACACAGGTTTGGGGATGAGGGGTTGGCTGTTCTGTTGCTGCCAGTTGGGTGGGGGACTCAGATGTGGTCAGAGTGGGGCTGGTGGTGGTGGACTGACTAATTGTCCCAGTTGGGACAGGTAGTCGTCATAGTCCAGACATCCACTGGGGCCTTCATCCTGGGGAGGGCTGTCTGTCACTGTCATCCTCTGCAGGGTGGCAGTGGCAGGGGTATCTGTGGGAGGGAGAGTTAAATTGTGGAGATGTACTTGTTTGTGTCATAGTCAAATGCATACAGTGGCTTGACTTGATTCCCAGTGATGGCAATGACAGATGGAGCACTGCAGACATTGTTTGTCTGTACTGTGACATTGGTTCCATGTTCAATTTAGGGTTATGGATAGTGGATTACATTGCTGTCATTGCCATGTAGTAGTACACAGTCAAAACATCCAGTTAGTGTAGCTGGTGCAATGGTTTTACGTGCAGGTGTTCCACTGTGAAGTGGAAATAGCTGCTTTTCATGTGTAGGGAGTAATGCCTTTTGGGAGTTGTAGTGCTTGCCATTGTGGGTGCTATCCGTGACTAGGGAGGTACTATGTGGGGATAGTGGCAGTCGGATGGTGTGGCATGCAGGGGAGGGGCATTAGGTGATTGCGGGAAGGTGTAAGATGGGGTGAATTGGTGAGTGATAGGATGGTGGGGACACATGCAGTACAGAAGTTGTTGGTGTCAGGAGAGTGTTGTTGACTTACCAAAGTCCAGTGCTCCGGTTATTCCAAGACCTTCTCTTCCCACTTTGTGAACTTTGGGGGAGGGTGTGAGGGTTCACCGCCAGTCTTCTTAATGGCAATCTGGTGTTGTGAAGCCATGAATGCACCTTTTCCCTTAGGTCATTCCACCTCTTCCTGATGTCCTCCCTTGTGCGTGGATGGGTGCCAACTGAGTTGACCCTGTCAGCTATCCTTCACCATAACCCCATTTTCCTGGCTATGGATATTTGCTGGACGTGTGCTCCCAACATTTGTGGCTCTACCAATACGATTTCATCGACCATGACCATCAACTCTTCATCTGTGAATCATGGGGGCTTTTGAGGGAACATGGTGGTTATGATGTGGTTTGGGGGTATTGTGTGCAAGGGTTGGGGCTGGTGGGATGTGGGGGTTGCTTTATTTGGTGTGCAGGTGTTCTGTGGTGTTTGTGTGCAGTTGTGATGTGTGTATGGTGTTGATGGTGCAGGTGTGTGGTGTGTGCTGCATGTGAAGTGAATGTGTACCTATGATATATAAATGGTAGATGATGGGTTTGTTGGTCCTCGCTATCCGACTGTGGTTGTAGTTACAAAGGATTGTGGGTTGTGCGGGGGGTGTTTTATAGTGGTGGGTGTGGGTGTGTGTAGTGTGGATATGTGTGTCGGTGTGAGATATTCATACTGTCCAATCTGGTGTTGGGTTCTGGTGGAGGTGACAATTTGAGCTCAGTGGTTCACACCGCCAATGGTTTTCCGCTGTACAATGCCCACTATGCTGATTTGTAGGTCATAATATGGAAGGGGAGATGTAATCGACATGGCGGGGCTGTTGGTGGGATTGCCTCTCTCCTGCCCTCAGTTGGCCTGGTGGTATCGGATTTGTGGCTTTTTTGGGCGGTCTTCAGTATGTGACTCGTAATACGACAGTCGGGATACTACCATTACTGCTGGAATTTTGGCGGCCACCACCACGGCGGTCTTCCAAAAAGACCGCCAAACTCATAAAGAGGGCCTGAGTGTGGTGGGAAAGAGCAGTTCTTAAAGGAGAAAAACGTTAATTAATAAAAGGCACATTAGGGTAGAGTACAAACTGGAGTTAAACCTTTTTCCTAGATAAGTATTATCTCTATTTTTTAAATGTAGTGTAAAATGTACAAGAGAATAATCCCAACTGGTTTGCAACTCCATTGTGAAGTTCCACTGGGGCTCAGTGCAGGGGAATGTGACAGAGTCTCAACTCCTGCAGCACACAGTAGGAAATTGTACTTCTGAATAAGAGCACACAATAGGGTTGATACACAGTAACCATTGACATGTGGGCTAACATATATAGAAGATGAAACAGAGTTTTGATTTCATAACTAGGACAGTATCAGTGAAAGCAAAGATGAATAGGTTGCCATTGCATGTTCTTTTGTGTAAAAGTGGGCTACCATTCTTATTCTGAGTTTTAATTCATCTAAATAAAAAAAGTTATGTGAAACTATTTCATCTACTGGAAAAGCTATTTACAGGTATGTAAATTCCAGTATTATCTGGAAACCAAACTCTGTTGGCTAATAAAAGTAAAAAAGAGTATAGCGGACATATACACATCTATTTTAAGTGAGGTGTAGCTAGATAGATATTAATTATTGCCAGAAATGAGGCTCTGGTTGGCGGTCAGTTTGCACTCTGTCCAAGCAGGGACCCTCACTCTAGTCAGGGCAATGAAGGTACACACTCAAGATAACCCCTGCTCACCCCCTTGGTAGCTTGGCGCAAGCAGTCAGGCTTATCTCAAATGCAATGTGTAAACTATTTGTACAAAAAACACTACAAAATGGAAAACACACCAGTTTAGAAACAAAGGTAATATTTATTTAAATCAAACAAGACCAAGACGATAAAAATCCAACATACATAAACAAGGCAAGATATGAATTTTCAAAAGATTAAGGCTCTCATTATGACCCTGGCAGTGAGTGATAAAGTGGCGGTAATACCACCAACAGCCTGGCGGTAAGTACCACCAAATTATGACCATGGTGGTGATAACTCCCATAGACAGTCAATGTACCACACCAATCGCCATGGTGGAAACAGCAGTCACCACAGAGGGAGCCAACAACAGCCAGGCGGAAGACAAAGTACCGCCCACCAAGGCGGTACCAATGCCCACAAAAGCCTGGTGGAAACACAGCTCAAAAGTGAAAGGACTCACCATTGGAGACACAGGGAAGAACCACTCAGCCATGGAACCAGAACTGCAAGTTTTCCCGATGATCTTCTACGTCATGCTCCACCTGGTACGCCAACGTTGTCGAATACGACGGTGAGCACAGCTGCCTAGCATAAAAGGGAAGGTGGGAGGAAAGGAAGAGTGACACACACACGCACAACTTACACCTGACACACACACACACCATACACACAACCAGCTGCACACGTAAACCAATAGAACACAACACATGGCATAATAAAACACGAACCACAATGCTTGTGTAACGACAATGTATTAGCATAAGAAAACCCACCACACAAACCAAATATATACAAATGTCCATGAAGGGCCAATGGCCAGTCCAAAGTCATGAGAGCACACAAAGCCACAGGGCACAGTCCAAGGCCCAACCTGTAGCCGGGGAGAACACTGCAAGGGCATCATTTTGCAAGTGGGAAGGCACCTCAGAGGGATGAGGGGGGCACCTCAGGTGATTACGGGAACTTCCCCACTGATTCTGGATGGGGCAACATGCCCATTGCTTTGTCCTGGGGAGTGCAAAGCCAGGGTCTCTCAAGTGAGTGACTTGCCACTGGTTCTGGAGGGGGCAACACACCCATTGCTTTGTCCTGAGGAGTGCAAGGCTACAGTCTCTCAAGTGGGTGACTTTCCCACCGGTTTTGGAGGGGCAACATGCCCATAGCTTTGTTCTAGGGAGTGCAAGGCAACAGTCTCTGAAGTGGGTGACTTGCTCACAGGTTCTGGAGGGGGCAACATGCCCATTGCTTTGTCCTGGGGAGTGCAAGGCCACAGTCTCTGGAGTGGGTGACATGCCCACTGGTTCTGGAGGGGGCAATCTTCCCATTGCTTTGTCCTAGGAGTGCAAGGCCACAGTCTCTCAAGTGGGTGACTTGCACACTGGTTGTGGAGGGGGCAACATGCCCATGTCCTGGGGAGTGCAAGGCCACAGTCTCTGAAGTGGGTGACTTGCCCACTGGTTCTGGAGGGGGCAACATGTCCATTGCTTTGTCCTGAGGAGTGCAAGGCCACAGTCTCTGAAGTGGGTGACATGCCCACTGGTTCTGAAGGGGGCAACATGTCCATTGCTTTGTCCTGGGGAGTGTAAGGCCACAGTCTTTCAAGTGGGTGACTTGCCCACTGGTTCTGGAGGGGGCAGCCCACACAGCAGCCCCTGGAGGGTGGCCTACATGGCGTCCGCTGGAGGTGACGGCTGCACTGTGGTGGTGGTTGGAGGAGCATCCTGGGCAGCCCCTGCACTGTCCAATGGCTGCATTGTGGTGGTGGTTGGAGGAGCCTCCTGGGCAGCCCCTGCACTGTCCGACAGCTGCATTGTGGGGATGGTTGCACTCCCTAATGGCTGCACTTCCGCAGCTGGCGGTGGGGGCCCTGTGACAGCTGGTGATGGTGGCGGTGTTAGCCTGACAGCTTCAGATGGCGTAGAGTGCCTCGTCTCCTCCTGTCCATGGGTTGTGGATCCCTTATCCTTCCTGGCAGGGGTGGAGGGCCTCATCGCCTCTCTGCCTGGTGGTGCAGGCTCCTTCCCCTTCTTCACAGCTGGTGCAAGCCACTTCCCCTTCTTCACAGGTGGTGCAGGCCCCTTCACACTCTTCCGTGGTAGTATAGGACTCTTCACACTCTTTCCTGGTGGTGCAGGGCTCTTCACACTCTTCCCTGGTGGTACAGGCCCCTTCCCCTTCTTCCCTGGTGGTGCTGGCCCCTTCCCCTTCTGTGTTGGATGTCTGGTATCCTTACTACCACGAGTAGGTGGTGCTATCACTTTCCCTATGGACTGTTTGGCTGAGGTGCTGGGCGTTGTCCTTGGTACCCTGCCCAAACCTGCGGGGGAGGGGCAGGGAAGAGGTTAATTTGGGAAAGAAAAAGCTTTTTAGGGACAGTGGGATGGGAGGAGGGAGGAATAATGGCACAACATGTACACCGCCAACAGACAATCCCCCCACCCACCCTTACACGATAGCTTCGCACACATCTCCATGGACCCATGCCACATGCATCGTGCCCACAGTGTACTCACCTGTTGGTCTGGATCCCCATACAGCAGTCCATACTGGGGTAAAACCCCATCCACCAGTCTCTCCAACTCCTCCGAAGTGAAGGCTGGGGCCCTTTCCCTGGTCACATAGTCCATGGAAGGCTCCAGACACAGCTCACAGCAGCACATGCAGTGTAGGTCTTCTCCTGTTGAAAGTCAGGAAACAAGTGAGGAATGATTTAGAAAATGGCAGTCAGGTCCGTGGCAGTGTACACCATCATCGCCGGTGTACATCCCATTGGCCACTGTGCTCCATAGGGCCCAATATTATCCAATGAGGAATTGCACAGAGGTTCACGACCACCTACCGCCACGACTCCCAACGTCATCATAATTACCTCACTTCCACCTGTCCCTCCACATAGGACAGAAGGTCTCCATTACAGGGGGGGAAACAGGCCTGTCGATAATTGCTGAGTCAAAGGATAAATAAGTACATACTTAGAAATTTATACTGTCCCAATACATAATTGGACGATGTGGACTGCTGTTGTGGTTTAGTTGTTCAAATTGTGACAGCCTACTCACTCTTGTGTCCCTTAGATACCAACTGCTGTGGATTAATAGGAGATGGAGACATACCGTCGTGTACAGACCCCTGGTGGACTTAGCCACACTGGAGGACAGACACATTATACTCACCTATAGACTGGACAGGTCCACAATCACAGAACTGAGTTCCCAGATGGAACCTGACCTGATATCAGCTATCCGTCATACCACTGGGATCCCCCCTCTTGTCCAAGTTCTTCCAGTGCTCCATTTCCATGCAACTGGTTCTTTCCAAGTGACAGTGGGCTTGAAAGCAGGAATGTCACAGCCAATGTTCTCGATCATGCTGGCAAGAGTGTTTCTGCTCTGGTAAAACAAATGTGCAACTACATAGATTTCCCCCAGGTGGAAGATTTGGCCACTGTGAAGGCAGGATTCTGTGCAATGGGACATATCCCCAATATTATTGGTGTGATTGATGGAACACATATTGTGCTTGCCCCCCCACTCCCATGCCAGAATGAACAGGTGTATAGGAATCAGAAAAGTTTCCACTTCATGAATGTGCAGATGGTGTGCCTGGCGGACCAGTACATCTCCAATGACAATGCTAAGCATCCTGGGTCGGTGCATGATGCCCTTGTCCTGAGGAACAGCAGCATCCCAAATGTGATGGCCCAACTACAGAGGCACAGGGTGTACCTTATAGGTGAGCCTTGGTCCCCACCCGGTGTATGTTAGTGTATGCCTCTGATGTTAACCTAATATGACAGTGTGTGGCTAAATGTTGTCCCTCAATACCTGCAGGTGACTCTTGTTACCCAAACCTATTGTAGCTTCTGACCCCTGTGAGGAATGCCAGGACAAGGGCTGAAGAACGTTATAATGAGGCACATGGGCGAACCAGAAGGATCATTGAGATGACCTTCAGCCTCCTGGGGGCCAGGGTCCTGTGCCTCCATCTGACAGGTGGATCCCTGTGCTACTCACCGAGAAGGTCTGCCAGATAGTAGTGGCATACTTCATGTTGCACAACCTGGCCTTCAGATGTCATGTACCTTTTCTGCAGGAGGAGGAGACTGGAGGTGCCCCTGTGGCATCAGTGGACGCTGAGGACAGTGAGGATGAGGAAGCAGAGGATGAGGATGTGGACAACAGAACATCAGTTATCCGTCAGTACTTCCAATGACACACAGGTGAGACAGTGCAACTTCATATTTCTATGACTATTGGTATATTCTGTGTGGCTGTGGCATATTGGCATTACCCACTTCTTACCTCTACTTATAGTCACCTATGGATTATAATTTTACAGATGTTGGTGATATGACAACAATGTCCTAATGTGATCACTACATCCAGCTACAGGTCATTCTTTCTATGCTCTCACAATGTACAGTTCATTTGCAATGGATGTAGCTGTTTCCATCAATAAAAATTTACAATACATGAAATACTAGTAGTCAGGTTTTGTCCAAGGGTGTTTATTGTAGTGCTAAGAAATTGAGGGGAAAGTGCAATGGAATGGGGTGATGATGGAGGAAAGTCCAGGGTATTGTTCCAGTCTGTTTGTGGCACAGTTGTAGTGTCCAAGGGGACATAGGAAGGAGAGCAATGGCAGTTCAAGGTGGACATGGTGACTGAGTGGGACACAAGGGGGACAATCAGGAGAGTCTCATTTCCTGGCGGTGGTCTTGGCATGTGTCTCTCGCTTCTGTCTGGTTCGCAGGGAACATTTTCAGGTGGTTCAGCTTCTACAAGGGGAGGGGTGTTGGTGGCCTGTAGGTCCTGTGGTGGGGCCTCCTGCCCACTAGTGGCAGCAGAAATGGATGGCTGTTCATTTGATTGGCTAGTGGTAGGGGCGCACTGGTGTGCTGTTGCCTCTCTCATGATGTTGGCCATTTCTGCCAGCACCCCTGCTATGGAGATCAGGGTGTTGTTAATGGCCTGGACCACCTCCCTCATCCCCTAATACTGTCCCTCCTGCAGCCGCCTGTTCTTCTGCACGTTGTCAAGGATCTGGCCCATCATGTCCTGGGAATGTTGGTAGGCTCCCAGAATCTCGGAAAGTGTGTCCTGGAGAGTCGGTTTCCTGGTCCCGTCCTTCCCCTGGCACACAGCAGTCCTCCCAGTGTCCCTGTTGGCCTGTGCCCATTGTCCCCTGAAAGGTGTGCCCACTGCCACTGAACCCAGGTCCCTGATTGTCTTGGGGGTAAGGTGTGGCCTGGGGTCCCTGTACAGGTGGTCACACTGCTGATTGATGTGTCCTGGGGACAGAGGTTTGGGTACTCTGGGTGGGTACCGTGGTGTTGGATCCTGATGGGGGAGGGTCTGTGGTGGTCTGTGATTGTGCTTGGGTGACGGGCTGTCCAGTGGTCCCTGATGGGCCAGGTAGGTCCTCCAGATCCAGAAGTCCAGAGTTACTGTCATCACTGGGGGCCTCCTATGTTGGGGGACTAGATAGTGGTGGCACCTCCTCTCCGCTGACATTAGCTGGGGTACCTGTGGGGATGTAAGTGATGTAGTATGCTTCATGTGTGTGACATATTGTACATCCCTGTCTTCCCCTCTATCGTTGGTGTTACCCTGCCAGCTTTTGCAGGAGTCTCAGCAGAGAGTCCAGGTGCTGGCAGAAGAAGTCTTTGATGGCCCTGAAACTTTAAAACAGGAGGTAAGCTCAATCGAAGCCCTTGGAGATTCTTCACAAGCAGGAATATACCACAATGTCCAGTCTTTGTCCTCTTCCAGGCAGAAGCAGCAACTACAGGGCAACCCAGCAAAGCACAGTCACAGGCAAAGAGGCAATACTCCTCCCCCAGCTCATCAGTTCTTCTCATTGGCAGAAGATCGTCTTGATTCCGGAAGTAATCAAAAAATCTGGGGTTGCAGGTCCACTACTTATATCCCTTTCTGCCTTTGAAGTAGGCAAACTTCAAAATAAAGTATCTGTTGTTCACAAGATCCTGCATTGCCCAGGCCTAGCCCGACACACTCACAAGGGTGTTGGAGACTGCATTGTGTGAGGGCAGACACAGGCCATTCAGGTGTAAGTGACCACTCCTCCCTCCACTCGAGCTCAGATGGCTCATCGAGATATGCAGGCTACACCCCAGCTTCTTTTGTCTCATTGTCTGGAGGGGATTCACAAACAACCCAAATGTCAGTCTAACCCAGACAGGGAATCCACAAACAGGCACAGTCACAGAATGGTTTAAGCAGGAAAATGCCATTTTCTAAAAGTGGCATTTTCAAACCTACAATTTAAAAAACAACTTCACCAAAAGATTATTTTTAAAGTGTGAGTTCAGAGACACCAAACTCCACATTTCTATCTGCTCCCAAAGGGAAAGTACATTTAAAAGATATTTAAAGGCAGTCCCATGTTAACCTATGAGAGAGATAGGCCTTGCAGCAGTGAAAAACTAATTTGGCAGTATTTCACTGTTAGGACATGTAAAACACATCAGTACATGTCCCACCTTTAACATACACTGGGTCCTGCCCATTGGGCTACATAGGGCCTACATCAGGGGTGCTTTACATGTATAGAAAGGGATGGGTTAGGGCTGGCAAGTGAATACACTTGCCAAGTCGAATTGGCAGTTTAGACCTGCACACACAGACACTGCAGTGGCAGGTCTGAGCTGAGTTTGCAGGATTACTCATGTAAGTGGCACAACCAGTGCTGCAGGCCCACTAGTAGCATTTGATTTACAGGCCCTGGGCACACGATCAAAACAGGGGAAGCAGAGACAAAAAATTACAGTGGAGACCACGTCAAGGATGCAAGGTCCAACATGTGTCCCATCCAGCTGAAAGTGGGGAGAACTAACCAACCTCATGGGATTTCTCATAACTAAGGCATAACAATCTGGACAGATCATCAGCACTGGTGTGTTCTGTTTCAAGGTGGTGTTCCATCATAAAGTCCATTCCCTGTTGGGAGATGGACCACCTCAACAGTTTGGGTTCTCATCCCCTCATCTGCATTAACCATCTGAGGGGGCTGTGGTCTGTATGAAAATGAATGTGAGTCACAAACAAGTAGGGTCTCAGCTTCTTCAGCGCCCAGACCACAGCAAATGCTCCACGTTCATTTGCACTCCACCTATGTTCACGGGGAAGTAACCTCCTACTAATAAAGGCTACCGGCTGGTCTAGGCCCTCTTCATTTAGCTGTGACAATACTGGTCCTGCACCATGCTCTGAAGCATCAGTCTGCATGATAAATTCTTTAGAGTAGTCAGGTGCCTTCAGCACGGGTGCCATACACATGGCTGCCTTCAGGGCATCAAAAGCTGCCTGGCAAACCCCTGTCCGGATAACCTTTCTGGGTTACTTCTTGGAGGTTAACTCACTCAAGGGAGCAACAATAGTGCCATACCCCTTGACACACTCCTGTAATATCATGTGAGACCTAAAAAAGCTCTCACCTCAGTCTGGGTCTTGGGGGGCTCTCAAGCCAGAATGGTATTAATCTTTGACTGTAGGGGTTCCACCTGGCCACTCCCCACCTGGTGTCCCAAATACACCACAGAACCCTACCCTATTTGGCACTTACTTGCCTTAATAGTGAGGCTTGCCTTCTGTTCCTCACAAGTGGAGCTGAACAAAGCAATGTTGTCCAGAAACGCACTTAAATCATCCAGTCCAGCCAACACCTGATTAACCAATCTCTGAAAGGTAGCAGGGGCATTTTTCATCCCAATGGGCATCACTCTCAACTGCAAGTGCCCATCTGGGGTAGAAAATGCAGACCTGTTTTTAGCCCCCTGAGTCAGAGCAATCTGCCAATATCCAGATGTTAATTCAAATGTGCTGAGATATTTGGCACCCCCTAACCGATCAATGAGCTCATCAGCTTGGAGGGTGGGGTGTGCAGCAGTCTTCGTGATCACAGTGAGTCCACAGTAATTCACAAAGAACCTGAGTTCTGGAGTGACACTAGGAGCAGCAGCCTTTGGGGCCAAGACCACAGGGCTGGCCCAAGGGCTACTGAAAAACTCAATAAGCCCTAATGCTAACATCTTGGACACCTCATCCTCGATGTTAGCCCTGACTTTGTCAGTTACCCTCTAAATCTTGTTTTATACATGTGGACTGTCCCCAGTGTCCACATTATGTGTACACAAATGAGTGACCCCTGGGACCAAGGAAAACAATGAGGCAAACTGCCCCAATATCTGGCAACAGTCCCTCTGTTGCTCTGGGGTCTGGGGGGGGGATAGGTTCACATACTCCACAGACCCATCTTTCTCCTTAGCAGACAGGAGGTTAGGAAGAGGCTCACTCTCTCCTTCCACTTCGGTATCTGTTGCTAGGAGCATTGTCAACTCAGACCTCTCAGAGTGAGGTTTGAGGTGGTTCACATGCAGAACCCTCAAAGGGTTCCTTGGAGTCTGCAAGTTCACCAGGCAGGTAACATCACTCTTGCGCTCCACCACCTCAAAAGGCCCAGTCCACTTGTCCTGGAGAGCCCTAGGGTCTACTGGGGCCATAACCCACACTTTCGTGGCCAGGCTGAAACTCAACCAGAGTGACATTCTGGTCTTACCAGTGTTTTATGTCTTCCTGGCTTGCTTCCAGGTTCTCCTGAGCGAGCTGTCTAGTCCCTAAAAGTCAGCATGTAGCTAAATACATTTATGGGTGGGCTTATTGGAGGCCTTCTCCAAGCTTTCCCCAACCCGACTCAGAGGTCTTCTCACAGGGGGTCCATGTAACAATTCAAAGGGGCTAAAACCAAGTCCCTTTTGTGGAACCTCCCTGTTAGCAAACAGAAGGCATGACAAGAGAACGTCTCACTCAAGCCTCTAGGGCTCTGACAGGTTCATAATGATGCCTTCCAAGGTGCAGTTGAATCTTTCAATCAGATCCTTTCTTTGGGGGTGGTAATGAGTGGTGAATGTATATGTCACCACACACTCCTTCCACAGAGACTTCATATAACTGGATATGATGTTGGTACCCCTATCAGATACCGCTTCCTTGGGGAACAACATGCAGGTAAAAATCCCCATCAATGATCGTCCCACCACAGGGGCTGTCATTGATCTCAGAGCTATAGCTTCTGGGTACCGGGTGGTGTGGTCCACCAAGACCGGGATAAACCCGTTGCCTATGGCAGTCTTGGGATCCAGAGGCCCCACAATGTCAATACCCACCATTTCAAAGGGGATGCTGATGACAGAAAAAAGGTTGGAGGGGAGCCTTGCATTTCCCACCACTCTTGTCACTTTCATGTCAAGTTTGGCGAGACCTACAAAATGCATTAGAGTGCCTGCTCATTTAGGGCCAGTGAAAGTTTGGTGACAAGCCTCTCAAATGTCTTGTCCTGCCCCACATGTCCTGCCAAAAGCACACCTTCAGCCAGACCCAGAAGGAAGACTCTGAAGCACTGGGGTACCATTTGCACAAGGGCTGCCCCAGACTCGGCAACCATAGGCTTGCAATAGAAGAGGCCATCCTCCTAATAAATCAGATGTGACCCAGACTCATTGCCAGATGTCTGGTCTGCAGCCTGCTGCTGCAAACCCTCCAGAGTAGGGTATGTCTTTTGTGCCTCACAGAATGCGTCCTTTGTCGGTCCCCTGACCTGATGCCGCTGAATCAGCTCAGAGACCTCCCCCAGCTCAGCCACCTGTTCACCTGTAGACTCCGGGGTATCCCCCTCAGATGCGCCCTCCTCCCAGACCATGGGAACCTCTGGGGCCAGTTTCCCATACTGTTTGCCCTTCCTCTTTCTGGCAGACACCTGGGCCACTCTTTCAGGCTCCAAGGTCTCCTGATCACCCTGATGGGCTACCATTAACCTGGTGAACACACGCACCCACCAAGGCAAACCCAACATCTCCAAGAGAAACCTGTGTTCCACCTCCTTGCAGGGGAATTCCTCCAGGTCATTGCTAAGCAGACAATCGACATTCCCTTCTCTGGTCTTGTAGGCGATGTGTTGTTTTAATCCCTTGCGAGAGAGCAATGCGTCAATTTCCGGACATGGAACCTCAGATCCAAACAGCTTCATGATGAGTTTGATGCCCAGCTATGATCCATGAGAAATCTGGTTGCACGGTGTTCGAAAACCACACTGTATGGGGATTGCATCATTATCAGCGGCCATAAATGGGTGTTGTGTCATTTCTCCAGCCGCAATGCATCAATTTCCCAGCCGCGATAAAGGCATTGCATAGGTTTTAGCTGCAAAGCGGGTGGCACGTCACTTTTCAGGCACAGAACAGGTGGTATGTCGAAAGTTTTCCCGCACATTGTTCTGTGCAGTGATTTCAGTCCTTGTTCTGCTAACTTCACCTCTCATGGGCCCAGGGACTGAATTGGGCACCACTTGACAGGGCAGGAGTTTCAGCAGGGAGTTCAGGTGCTGACAGAGGAAGTCTTCGATGCCCCTGAGACTTCAAAACAGGAGGCACACGCAATCCAAGCCCTTGGAGATTCTTCACAAGCAGGAATATACCACAAAGTCCAGTCTTTGTACTCTTTCAGGCAGAAGCAGCAACTATAGGCCAACCCAGCAAAGCACAGTCACAGGCAAAGGGTCAGTACTCCTCTTCCAGCTCTTTTGCTCTTCTCCTTGGCAGAGGTTCCTCTTGATTCCAGAAGTAATCTAAAAATCTGGGGTTTTGGGTCCGCTACTTATACCCCTTGCTGCCACTGAATTAGGCAAACTTCAAAGGAAAGAAAAGAAAGGGGAGACCACACCAAGAATAACAATTATTTTATAAAAATTATGACCATATGGTTCTAGAGTTTTGTGGTAAATCATTGAAAATATGAATTGACTTGTTATGTGGAAGGAGTTATGAAGAGTTATAGTTTTTATTTTTAGTTGAAGTAGTTTATGTTTGAAATAGAAGATATATTAGGTATAAGGAGAACGGTATGTGATTATAATGAAAGACATTTAGGTGCATATTTGTAAAAGTATGCTGCAAAGGAGCGTAGGTTGTGATGTGTAGGGTTGCCCATCTCCATTTTAACATAACAAAAATTTAGAGTACCTATAACATTAACATGATGATGTAGAAATGTGTGGGTATGTCTAATGTAGAGATGCTTCCACCGTGGTGCATGGCTAGTTGGGTTGTGCAAATGAATATTTTTTTATAGAGGAAATAACATCATCCTAGAGAGAAACAATTCTGATTTATTTTTATTTGCACCGATTTATTCCTGCATTGGAAGGCATTTGAAAAATGCCAAAGAAAACACAACATAAAAAGAAATTGCGAAACTGATATTATCTACTTGCAACTTGTGAAAAAATCAAAACACCAAGTGGACAATGTGAATAAAGACATAAAAGTTACTGGTAAGCAAACCAAAACATTTCTAACAACTGTATGAGGGATGCTGAAATCTTTGCAAGCTGAAGAAAATAAAAAGGACAATTTTAAATGAGGCAGAGAAAACAAAATTATTTGTGAAAATAGAGGCAAGAACTCAGATAAGAAAGGTAAAAAATCAACCAGACGACACAGCCAGTTTAAAGAGATTAGAGTGAGAATGATTCGTACCAGGGTAATTCAGAATCTTATAAAAAATATTTAAAAAATACAGAAGGCGAAGAGAAGTATTAAAACAAAAAAAAATATTGAGGCTGTAGTTAGTAAGGCATTTGCCTTGAAGAGAAACTTTTCATTTTTATTACAAATAGGATGACTGTACTATGTGAAGACTCCATCATTATGTTTAGGACAGATGAATAGAGTAGTTTTGCATGGTACTGTTCGAGAGGTAGAAAAGATTTGTGTGGATATGCAGTTCTGGTACATGGGTGGAGGAAGAAAGCACAGGTATTGCTACTGAGAATGTTGAACAAGAGATTATAAAGTTTAATTCAGCTTGTTCTGAAAAGCCTAACTTTGTTTGCATTTGTTGTAGACACACTCATTATAAAAGTCAAACACGAAATGTGGATGTGTTTTGAAGGAGGAGGAGAAACAGAAAAGTGTTGAGAACCTGCTGCTTATTTATATGTAGAAGAACATTTTGATTTGTAATTTCAGCAAGTTATTTGTAAGCACTGCTATGATACATTAGACAATCAGAGAACACCAGCTCTAGCAATGTATATTGGGTTAGAACTTGTGAGTAGACCACAACTACTGCAAGACCTAAATGTATATGAATCTATACTTATGCAGTCGGTACATCCATTTCAAGCGATTATATGTTTGGAACCATAGACAGGTAAATTTTATCCAACAAGGTTATTGAAAGGCCTTAAATGAAGAGTATTGCATTTGCCATTAGACTTTAAAAAAATGTTGAAACTATAGGAGTAGAGAAACACAATGAAGAACCATTTATTATCCTGGTAAATGGCATAACTACTAAGTATAAAACAATTTGGGAAGAGTTGTTTGACGTTAGAAAAGTTAAACAAGCAACATTATAACTGGTACAAAATAATGTTTATTATAAAAATGTTAACGTCCTCACTGTTGCAGAAAACATTGATGATGATGAGAGTTTGCCAGGAAGTGGACAAATAGAAAAAGTAGATTCCGATCAGAAAATATTTATGTGCAGTACAGCATCCATCCATTACATTCCAAAAACATAACTGGTGATGGGATAGATCTTTACCAGATGGAGCAAGCTAAGGGAGCTCCCATGAGTGTATGGAGAAAAAGGTTTAAAGGCTCGCTGCTTTCTACACTCATTTCCCACAGGAGTAGGAGGTCGATATGATGAACGGCCCATACAAATACCAGCAGCTGTATACAGATCAACACGATTATATTCAGAGGATCCAAGATTCAGGCAGTTTATTCCATACATATTTCACCTTCTATTTGAGAGTGACTTGTCTGGCCTTTCGTATGCAGTGAATCATATTCTAAAAACAGGAGTTGATCATCAAAATATGTCTGCAAGAGATTTTGGTAACAAAGTTCAAGAAAAGGATGAAAACTTGCAATAGGACTTAATTAATTTAATGGCATGCCTACGTGGTACCAATTAATACTAGTTCAGTCGTCATTGAGAACCGAAGTGTATGCTAAGAAACCTAGGGTCATCAACTTAGTTTTCAACATTGAGTTGTGCAGAGTATGAATGGGATGATCTCATTGAATTATTGAAAGAAGTAAACTATAATCTAAAATATATCAATTTGAAGACAGCTGGAGAGCTCTGCTCATTAGATTCTGCATATGTTTTTAGATATTTCAACCACAGGTTCCAAGCTATGCTTGCTTTTATCTACAACTAATTCAATCCTCCTCATGAGAAGTGTGTGATTTCTTTTGGCGGTAAGAGTACCAGGCAAGAGGTGTTCCTTACATTCATATGCTACTATAAATAAAAGAAACAGCCAAGTCTGTGTTGTCTTTTATAGAACAGTATGTTATATATACAATACCAGACTGCTGAAAAAGTTATCAGAGAACAAGCTTTGAGTTTCCAAACACATAGATGTGGGAAGTATTGTTGTTGTATATACAGGTCAAAACAAAAATTCTATACAAGATGTTGATTTGAATTTCCAAGGCCTGTCATTTCCAAAAGAAGACTAAACCATTTTTTGTTTTCAGTGAGACATACACTAACACAGAAATCACCAAAGAAAACATATATATTAAAAAGAAGGGAACATTCTGAATATACTAATGACTGCGACCTTATGATTTTAGAAATGTGGAATGTTAACATGGACATTCAATTTGTTGTCATATCACATTGTACATTATAAACCGAGATGAAGGAGACGTGGGAGGAGATTTCAGAAGAGAAGACACTGAGCAAGAAATTGTTTTCCTTCAGATTGAAAATGCTTTCCCATGGAAGTTATGAGGCCTGTCTGATAGTTTAAGTTCAGCAAGTTTGTTCTCAAAATCAAAAGGAATTGTGTGGGTTAGTCTTTGTGTATCTACTACAAAAAATAGAGTATCAAAGTATTTTCCTGAAATTAAGTACCTGGCAGAGGATGACCCAAAAAGCACACACATTGTAAATTCAAATATGTTAGATATAACAATCCAGAAAGAAGTCCACATCTAGAGGACAAGTGTCTTTGTGAAATTCTTCAAAATTATAGACATAGAAGTAATGTAACTGAAAACAGAGAAAACTGAAGAAGGAAAATGTGTAGTTTTTGGATGTGATGGATGCTTAGTCAAACATGAAAAACCAAATGAAACTAATCATTGAAGACTGACCTGTCAAACTCCTGAGAAAAGAGAATGTTTTTATTTAGTACTTCTTCAGTTGTTCAAACCTTGGCGTACTGAATAAGAATTACTTGTAGATTATGACTGCTACAAAGATTTTCTTAATGGTGTCAAAGACAGTATTTAGTGCCTCGTGTTCAATAACTTCTTACAGATGTTAAATGATGAGATAAAACAGGAAGAAATTATTGCTGCTGAGGTAGCTAAAGATAGCTCTCAAAGCAGTTAAAGCACAGCACCTTCAAATCAGGAAAACTATTATTGAAAATGAAACTGCAATAGCTATACATGTAGTGGAAACTGGAATGGAACAAGCCAGACAAAAATCAGTTATCTGGCCAACTGAACAACAAGCAGAATGGGATTGATATGGAACTAAAGGGTAAAATAGAACATGGACTACTACATGAGAAGAAGGGATGCAACTGCTCATCTTTCTATCTTTTAAGCCATTATTATTATATATTAGTGGTCAAGCTGGCACAGGAAAAAGCTTTTAAATTAAAGTATCTCTACTTGTCTGTAGAAGAGTATAGATTCAAACTTATTGTGTGTGGTAATAGCACCCACTGGACTAGCGGCACACAATATCAAATGAATAACTTTACATAGACTACTAATGCTACCAGTTGAACAAGTCAATAAACTGGAATACCAGAAGTTATCAGGTGAAGCCTGTCATGAGGTAGCAAGAGTTTTGAAGAAATTGAAGCTTTTGATTATTGATGTGGTAAGTATGGTTTCAAATCTAAAGCTTGCCTTTGTCCACCTTTGAATGTAAGAGATTTTAAAATCTGAATGTGATGTCTTGTTTGAAGGAAAACATTTATTTGTTTAGGAGAACTATTGCAACTCACTCCTGTAAAAGTACAGTCTGTTTTTAAAACTCTTTCACAGGAAGAGACTCAAATGTCATTGGGAAGTATTGGCAATTTCAACATTTAGTAATATTTTCAATACAAAAACTTGTGAAAAGTATATTACAAGCCTCTGACATGGAATATTGAAAAATTCGAAATGACATTAGAGTAGGATTTTTGAGGAAGAGGGGAAAAGTTATGTTTGGAAGCTTGCTTATTAAAAAACTGTTTTCCTTCTAAGAAGATGGCTGCTGAGCTTATGTGTAGCTTTTGTAAAGAGGGGAAACAGATAGTTTCTGTGATGCCTAGCATTCAAGAGTGTTCAGCATTTAATGATGAATTACTAAAACTTAAAAATGAAGTCATTTTGGAGATTACTGCAATTGACAAAACTGAATACCAAGGAGTTACTGTACTGCTGAGTGAAAACTTATAAGATAAATTAGGCTCTTTTGAGAAATCTGTGTCCAAGGCTGCAATACTAGAGAAGTGTTTAAAATGTTTGTAAACTCTATAGAGTAATATTAAGAAGTAATTTAAATGGTGAAGGAGGATTAGTAAATGGTGCCATGGGTAAAGTTGTTGATTTCACTTATCACCCTAAACATAATCAGGTTGGATTCTTAGCTATCAAGTTTGATCAGGTTGATGGTGTGAAGCAAAACGGTCGATGTGTGATATGCTTTTTTGCTTGTGAAAGATTTGCATGTTCGATGAAAACAGTTTCTAGTTTGTCTTGCGTATGCTGTACTGATACACAAATCTCAACCATAAGTGCTGATGTTCATTAATATTGGAAGCACAGTTTTCAAAGAGGGAATATAATATGTGGCATTGTCAGGAATTGGATATTTTTATTTCATTTGTTCCTGGTTGATTTTGATTAGAAGAAGCTTAGTGCAGATGCAAATTGTGTGATAGACTATAATAGATTAAAAAGTAAATATGCTCCTTATTTAGGACAGTATCCTGTTTATGAAAAAAAGGTATTATGTCCTAAGAGGAAACTGACAAAATAATCGAAATAAATTTAAGAAAAGACAGAAAATGAAGGTAAAGAAGAAGTTGTGAAGAAAAGAAAACTGGATTTTTTTTTAGATATTTTTAGTTAACAGTTGGATAACACTACTGGTTTAAACTACTATGCTAATGTTGTTCTCAAAGTTATCTTCCCTCTACCACATGTTGTAAATGCAATCCAGGAGACAACATGGAATACATTGTGCATAGCACTATTTAATTGCTTTCAACGCTTATCCCACAACAGAACTGTAATTCAATCTGCTTCAGGAATTTGAAAAATCGTAAACAAATATAGTGGATTTGTAGTATTCACTCTAAACGCTCAACAAGATACACAGGAATTTATTATGGTGATCCTTGGAATTTTAGAAGACGAAAATGTGAATATTGATGATATATTTAGACTAAGTTACACATGAAACCATGAGTGTGATGATTGCTCTTTCTCATCTATCACTGAAATGCCAGATTCTAAAAGTGTATCTTTTGAACAATTAATAAAAAAGACTGACCAAAATATGACGTACAACACGTAAATCAAATCTATTGTCCATAATGCTTATACAGATGAGTAGTAAATACATTATAGTAATGTTTCAATGATGCAAAACAGATGAAACAAATTTGCATACCAAGATTACGAACTTAAAACCGGGGCAGATATCAATTTCTGGAAGAAGATATTGTGCTTTTGCTATAATCTTTCCTAAAGAGTGAATATTACTTCAGGACATTATAATGCATATTTGAAGACTGAATGGGAATGGATAGAATGCAATGATAGCAATCTCCAATTTAAACAAAAACTACCATTCAAACATTATAAATCGTATTTATTGTTTTCTTCAACCAAAGTTCTGAGACAGATGATTAGGCTAGTATTGGATACAGTCTTCTTTGTATGTGGATCATTACTACTTCAGACATGCAGCCTAACACGGGTGATGTCTTCAAAAACATGTAATAAAGAATTGTCTGCTAAAATGTTTTCTAATATTTTCGGGAAAAGGAAACAGATACACAGCCTTCTCTGTTCATAATTCATCACTGCTAAAGATATAATTCCGCCTGTCAAGGGTGATGTCAAGAAGAGCTATGGAAAAATCAACTGTGGCTGAAGTTCTTGATACTGCTTCTATGAAAAAATACTTATGTACCAACTACCAACTACCAACATGATTGTAGAATCTGTATCTCAGTGCAGTAAATATAGGATGAGTAAATTCTATTCAGACATTATGGTAAGTGCAAATAATAGTGATATGAAGCAAAATGTTGATACGTTAGACTTCTTATACATGGTATTGCTAATATTAAGTAACACACTATGGCCCTCATTATGACCCTGGCGGACGGTGCAAAAATGGCGGTAAGACCGCAAACAGGCCAGCGGTCATTACCGCCCCATTATGACACACAGTCTGCCATGGCGGTAACGACCGCCAGGCTGGAGACAACTGTCTCCAGGCCTGCGGCCTCACTAGTCCGCCAGCGGTATCAGGAGCCCACATACCACCAAGGATTTTGTGGGGTTTTCAATCGCCACAAAATCCATGGCGGTATGCACTATCAGTGCCAGGGAATTCGTTCCCTGGCACTGAATGGGGTCTCCCCCTCCACCTCCCCAGAGTCCTCCCCCAACACCCACAACCCCCCTACCGCCCCAAAGGTAGTAGGACCCCCTCCCCACCCCCAACCCCCTGACCCCCATAAACTCCCCAAACATACCCCTCACATCCCCTTCACGCACTCTCACACCACTCACACGCATACACACGCACATACATGCACACATACATACATGTAACATTTCCCCTACACACATTACACCCCCGCATACATAAACACACTCACACCCCCCTCTACACATTCACACACCCATGCACGCGCACACCACACAACACCCTTCCCCTAACGGACGATCACCTTACCTGTTTCGGTGATCCTCCAGGAGGGAACGGGATCCAGGGGGGCTGCTCCCCCGCCAGAACTCCGTCACCAGAACACCGCCACGCTGAATACTGAGTTGTATTTCAGTGGGCGGTGTTCTGATGATGTGGCGGTAATGGTAGAGCAGCCTCCACTACACCACCGACCGCCAGTATGGCTGCTGGTGGCTCTCCATCCAAAAAAGGGCAAAGGGTCACCAGCAGTCATCATATAGTTGGCAGAAGACCGCCAACACTGGTGGTCTTCGGCCCGGTGGAACCTCGGCGGTCTTTGGAAAAGACCACGGAGGTTGAAATAAGGGCCTATGTACTTATGTTTTTTTTTCAAGTTCAATTGACAGTTTGTTCCCCCAACTGTTCAGTGGGGAGCAGCTATACACACTTTTTTTTATACAAAAGATGTAAAGCAGCTCAGAGTAGTGGACAAGACAACATAACATGTCTACATAATATGTGTAATTGGTGTATCAAAAATCAAAGGATGCTCATGTTTTCTTAATAATAATACTATACTTTACATTGCAGGTTAGCAAGTTCTAATAGATATAATAATTAAATCAAACTGTAACTATTATTTGTGTTTTTCTCTTTAATACAAACCAAAGAAGTTTTTTTGCACTACTAAAGGTAAGTAATTAGTTGTAGCATCATTAATATCCACATAATGCATATATGAATGCACCCGTCACTCACTCTTACAGGCAGTTGTCTACCCATTCACTCACCCATTCACATCCTTATGCACCCAATAAATTATGTATACGTCTACACATACATCCTAACACTAATCCATATAAGTGCTCATGCAGGCTGTCAGTTGTCTGTACAAGTACTCATGCATCCAATCATTCACCCATAAATCTAGTCATACATATTATGAGTTACTCATAGAGGCACTCACACACCCAGTCAGTCACCCATGGAGTCAGTATTGCACTCAGTAACTTACCTGTAAAGCAACTCCCATACGCAGTCTATCATGCATATACTTAGTCATGCACCCATTACACACCCATAGACTCACTCATACACCGAGTCACTCACCCATACAGCCGGTCAACCATCCAGACATTCACATATGCAACCACTCTCACACCCACATACTCCATACTGAATGTTCCATTCAGCCATTCTTACATCTAAACAATCACCCATGCAGCCACTCACACATGCAGTCAGTCACCCATACAGACACTCATGTACCTGTTCACTCGCACATGCACACACTTACGCATCAAGTCACTCACCCGTACAGGTGATTATGCACCCTATCACTTACCTGTGCAGGCAATCACACACCCTGTCAGTCCCCTATTCACAAATTCATGCACTCAGTCACTCACCCATATAGGCAAAGAAACAGCCAATGATGCAGCCATACAGCCACTCATGCACCCAGTTGGTCACCCATACAGGCTTGCGTGCATCCAGTCTTTCACGCAAACAAGCACTCATGTACACAGTCTCTCACCCATATAGCTATACATGCGCCTAGACACTCACATTACAGCCACTCATGCAGCCAGTCACTCACATGTACAACCAGTCACATACCCAGCCACTCACTCATTCTACCACTCAGACACCCAATCACTCACCTATACATCCACTCATGTACCCAGACACTTACCCACTCAGGCACTCACACATGCAGTCACCCACCCACATGCGCACTCATGTACCCAGTCACTTAACCATACAACCACTAATGCATCCAGTCACTCACTCATACAGCCAGTCATGCACTCAGTCACTCACCCATACAGCCACTAATGTATCCAGTCACTCATCCATAGATCCACTCATGCACCCATTCAGTCGCTCATATAATCAATCACTCACCCATACACACTCTCATGCACCCAGTCACTTGTCTATAAAACCACAGATGTATACAGTCATTCACCCATACACTTTCTAATACACCCATCCAATCACCCACTTATCCACTGCTACATCCAGTCACTCATCTATACACTCAGTGGCACACCTATTCACTCACCCACACACCTAATCATGCACCCAGTGACTCACCCGTACATTCACTTATACAGCCATACAAGTCGTAGTGCACCCTATCAGTCACTTATTAAACCACTCATGCGCATACTTATGCACTCAGTCACTGTTCAAACCAGTTATCATATTAAAAATTTTAAAAGAAAGATGTGGTCCTAAAAAAAACATTTTTTAAGTGTTGTTTTTTTGTGTTTTTTAACTGTTTAAAACTTTTTTGTGCTTTTACTTTTTTGTTGAAAAAAATGAACATAACTTGCAACAATTTCTATGTGTCAGAAAATAATAAATAAACATTTGTGCATGTGCTTTTTAAAATTGGAAACTGTATAGAGTGCATTCTGCTTAGATGTTTATACATACTGAAGGTGCCACACAAGTATTTTTGGTCACTCCCTCGAGATAAAATCTTTTTGCACAGTCTGCATGTCACCTTCTTTGCATTGACTTTTTTTTCTCCTTTAGGAATTATAAAAAATTTACACACAGGCGGTCATTACAACATTGGCGGTAAAAGCCGCTTACCGCCGTGCAGAAGACCGCCAACACACCGCCGCGCCTGCAGAAATCCACCACAGCCATTATGACCCACAACACGGAATCCGCCAATATTCAGACACCCACACAAGTCCGCCACACCAAAGGTCAGTGATAAACTGGCGAAAACAAAACCTCCACCGCCACGCCAACAGAAATACGCCCACACTATCACGACACACGAATCCACGCGGCTGTCTTTCAACCACGGTATTCCACTGAAAATACACACACATGTAAAAAACACTACCACATTGGACATTTTGAAATACACACACCTGATACATATACACACACCACTCCCACACACCCAATATAATAAAAAAACACACACCTACATCACCCACAAACCCCTACGACCACAATTGAGAAAGAAGCACAGAGACACCACCATCAACAATATTAGCCTCCACAGGCACACAACACCATCACCCACATAACGTCCACGCACCTCACACAACACCCCACTACATATCAGCACACTTATCACCACACACACCACCGCACACATCACCCACACCACCCCATGGCACGGCAAAGACACTCCAGGTTCTCGGAGGAGGAGCTCAGGCTCATGGTGGAGGATATCATTTGAGTAGAGCAACAGCTATTCGGATCACAAGTGCAGCACACCTCCATTGCTAGGAAGATGGAGCTATGGTGAAGAATAGTGGACAGGTTCAACGCAGTGGGACAGCACCCAAGAAATCGGGATGACATCAGGAAGAGGTGGAACGACCTACGGGGGAAGGTGCGTTCTGTGGTCTCAAGACACACCTTGCGGTTCAGCGGACTGGCGGCGGTTCAGCGGACTGGCGGCGGACCACCACCTCCTCCCCCACAACTAACAACATGGGAGGAGCAGGTCTTGGCGATTCTGCATCCTGAGGGCCTCACAGGACTAGATGGAAGAATGGACTCTGGTAAGTCAAATCTTAACTATTACATCCCCCACCCTACCTGCATGCCATCACATACCCCCACCCTCACCCCCATCACTTTTACTCCTCACAAATGTTCCACTATCACAACCCACACATCCCAACACCAAGCCCTCCATGCAACAACAAAGCATGGACACCCATCACTAAAGCATGTCCACTGCACATACCCATACACCCGCCTAAACCATCATCACACAAGGTCCCACACAGGAATGCAAGCACTGGGGTAGACGGTCACCCACCCATTGCACACCATGGCACACACAGATGTACTAAACATCCTTTTATACCCCTGCAGGACCCCTACCCAATGTCACCGGACAAGAGGGTCCACACATGTCCACACCACCAACAGAAGAGGCTCACAGTGATGACAGCACCTCTGTCCAACTGGATCTAGATGACCAGCCAGGCCCATCGGGGACCTCGGGACAGTCGGTTCCCATCACACAGTCACAGGCCACTACAGAGCTTCCCCCTCTGGAAACACCAGCACAGCACCCACCCAGCGGGCCCATACCTCCGTCCCCAGGACACGTCAATCAGCAGTGTGTCCACCACTACAGGGAACCCAGGCTAACCCACCACCCCAACAACAACAGGGACGTGGGGGCAGTGGCAGTGGGCACATGGTCCAGGAGACGGAGGCCCAGGAACACAGGGGAACTGGGAGGGCTGCTGTGCGACAGGGGGAGGACAGGCCAAGGGAACCCACTCTCCACGAGGCCCTCTCCAACATCATGGGAGCCTACCACCACTCCCAGGAGACGATGGCAACGGTACTGGCCAAGTTTCAGGAGACCCAGCGGCTGCAGGAGGAACAGTATTTGGGCTTCAGGGAGGAACTCAGAGCCATCAATTCAACCCTGGGCACCATCGTAGGGGTGCCGAAGGAAGTACTCAACACCAGGAGGGACACTGTGGCACAACAATGGGCCCCTGACCTTAGCCTGGATGATGAACTGCCCACCACCTCCGCCAGCACTAGTGGACAGGAGGCACCGCCACAGGACCACCACACCAGCACCCCACCCCCTGCAGAGGGAGAACCACCCAGCAAACGGTCCCTGAGATCCAGGACAAAGACAGAGAATGATGCCAAGACCCCCGCCAAGATATTAGACCACCCTGAATGTCATCCTAGTGTCCCACTTTGTCACCTTGTCCATCCTTAAACTGCCCCAGCTCCACTTCCTATGCTCATTTGGGCAATGCACCTGTGAGACCAATAGACTGGACTCTGCCATGGACATTCCTCCACCATCACCCCTCACCATTTTGCTACCCCCTCCAATATTTTGCACTTAAATAAACACCCTTGAAGCACAAAACAATCTGGAGGCAGTCTGTGATTTTGGAATTGTGTATTAGCAATTACAGTGTCAAAAAGCTCTTTCATTTGTAATGTCAACATACCTATGTCACAAAGCTCTAGTCCATGAGAAATCAAAGCAGATGTCATACTGTGGGACCCACATCTGTGAAATCGTAAGGGAAAGTGACAACTCAGTGACCATACACTGGGTGAAAACGACAGACAGTAGAGAGGTAGTAGTGTTAAAGTACATGTAGTAGGCAGGTTTGTATTCTTACCTGTGTCTCACTGGAAATATTGCTGGATCACTGAGTCCCTGTTGTCCATGTCTTCTTCCTCTGCTTCCTCATCTTCACTGTCCACAGGCTCCACAGCTGCAACAACACCGCCATCTGGACCATCCTCCTGCAGAAAAGGCACCTGTCGTCGCAAAGCTAAGTTGTGAAGCATACAGCAGGCAACGATGATCTGGCACACCTTCTTTGGTGAGTAGACTAGGGATCCACCTGTCATATGGAGGCACCTGAACCTGGCCTTCAGGAGGCCGAAGGTCCGCTCGATTATCCACCTCATTGTAGCGTTCCTCTGCCCTTGTCCTGGGATTCCTCACTGGGGTCAGTAGCCATGACAGGTTAGACACACACTAACCTGTAGGGATAACCCCAGACCCAGACAACCATTCCCACTGTCTTGCTTCCAGGTGCTCACCTAATAGCCACACACGGTGCCTCTGGAGTTGACCCATCACATAAGGGATGCTGCTATTCTGCAGGATTTAGGCGTCATGCACTGAGCAAGGGAACTTGGCATTAACATGGGAGATGTACTAGTCGGCCAAACATACCATCTGTACATTCATCGAATGATGACTCTTCCGGTTTCTGTACACCTGTTCACTCCTGCGGGGGGAACCAAAGCCACATGAGTCCCATCAATGGCACCTATGATGTTGGGGATATGTCCCAGGACATAAAAGTCTCCTTTCACTGTAGGCAAATCCTCCACCTGAGGGAAAACGATGTAGCTCTGCATGTGTTTCAGCAGGACAGACAACACTCTGGACAACATGTTGGAAAACATAGGCTGGGACATCCCTGATGCTATGGCCACTGTTGTTTGAAATTACCCACTTGCAAGGAAATGGAGCACTGACAGCACCTGCACTTGAGGGGGGATTCCTGTGGGATGGCAGATAGCTGACATCAGGTCTGGCTCCAGCTAAGTACACAGTTCATGGATTGTGGCACGGTCAAACCTGTATTTGATGATCACATGTCTTTCCTCCATTGTCGACAGGTCCAGCAGTGGTCGGTACACCGGAGGATGCCGCCATCTCCTCACATGTCCCAGCCGACGGTGCCTATGAAGGACAACAGCGAGCACAGAGTCAACCAACTCAGAGGTACGTACCCACAGCTTACACAGAACACGAATCATTATCCAAAAAGTGGCCTGTATGTGTGTTGAGTCTGGGCCTAGGTATGTGTGACGCAGTTAAAAATGAAGCCATGTGGGCCCCTGAAATGGCGGCTGTCTGACCTCTAAAGTGGGACAATGGTATGTGAGGTAACTGCGCTGGCGTTGTACACCATCGCGGTAGGCGGTCGAAGACCGCTGCGCAATGCTGCATTGGTTAACATTGGACCCTATGGGTCCCATGAGCCAATGACAATGTACGCCGGCGGTGACGGTACGCACCACCGCGGACGTGACTGCCATTTTCTATCTGTTTAATCACTTGATACCTGATCTTCGACAAGAGAGGACCTACACTGCAAGTGCTGCTGTGACCTCGGTCTGGAAGAGACAATGGCTCGAGTGTCTGGGGAAAGGGCCCCTGCATTCACATCGGAGGAGTTGGAGAAACTCGTGGACGGGGTCCTCCCCCAGTACACGCTACTCTACGGTCCTCCAGACAAACAGGTAAGTACACTGGAAGCATGCTTTATGGGCTATGCCTCTGTGGAGTGGGGCGGATGTAAGAAGGGGGGTGTATTGCGGCGTGCAAGAAACGACGGGTAGTGCATGTGCAACATGGGTAGGGATGGGGGCCAATGACTGTGACGGTGCAGTTGATAATAAGTTTCTCTTCCCCCTGTACAATTCATGTAGGTCAGCGCCCACCAGAAAAAAAATATTTGGCGTGCCATCGCCAAGGACGTCCGGACCCTGGGGGTCTACCACAGACGGAGCACCCACTGCCTTAAAAGATGGGAGGACATTCACGCTGGAGCAAGAAGACGGCGGAGGCTCAGTTGGGGATGGCCTCCCAACGTGAGAGGGGTGCCCGTCGTACCATTATGCCCCTGATGTTCCGGATCCTGTCGGTGGCGTACCCGGAGTTGGATGGGCACTTGAGGGCATCACAGCAGCCACAAGGGGGTGAGTACACTCTCATCCTGCTGATTTTGCGTGCAGTGGAGGGGTCTGGGTGGGGGAGGTGGGCTGTGGGTTTCCCTGGGCCAGGGCAAGTTTCGTAGGCAAGGTCCCTCCGTAAGGCAGGCCATGTGGCACCCCACCCCACCTCTGTAGAGTGCAAGTACACCTAGTCATGCCCCTGTGTCATCCATGTGTGCAGATGTCGTCCATAGCCTAGTAGGCCATTTCCCAGGGATTGAACAATGGAGCCCAAGAGCGCGGCATAGTGCAGGGGGCTTCTGTGTCTGTCGTGTCCGCCAATGGTAGCGGTAATGCATGCACTTAACATGTCTTTCTTCTGTCGTCCCCCACTTTTTGTGGTCTCCCTGTTCTTGTGTGCATTAGCATCATCAGGCGGAGGTACAGTGGCACCGTAGCACGAGGGGGCTGCATCCCACATGGCCATGGAGGGTCACACAATGGACTCGGACTTCACCAGTGGGACGGAGGGCGAGGGGAGCTCCACGGCGGGGACAGGAGCTGAGACCAGCGACACGGACTTGTCCTCTGATGGGAGCTCCATTGTGGTGGCGACAACATCTGTGCCCCCCCATCTACAGGTACAGCCGCAACCCCCCCTACCAGCACTCCCTCCCAGCAGCCCCTCAGCCTTTGCCCCGTGCCCACTCACCCAGGAGGGTGGGCATCACCTTCGCCCCAGGCACCTCAGGCCCTGCCCCAGCCACCACTGCTGCCCTTAGTGAAGAGGCCATTGACCTCCTCAGGTCCCTCACTGTTGGGCAGTGTAGGAAAGTACCATCTTGCCTGGCATGTTACCCCCATATTTTCACTGTATATATGTTGTTTTAGTTGTATGTGTCACTGGGACCCTGCCAGCCAGGGCCCCAGTGCTCATAAGTGTGCCCTGTATGTGTTCTCTGTGTGATGACTAACTGTCTCACTGAGGCTCTGCTAACCAGAACCTCAGTGGTTATGCTCTCTCATTTCTTTCCAAATTGTCACTAACAGGCTAGTGATCAATTTCACCAATTTACATTGGCATACTGGAACATCCTTATAATTCCCTAGTATATGGTACTGAGGTACCCAGGGTATTGGGGTTCCAGGAGATCCCTATGGGCTGCAGCATTTCTTTTGCCACCCATAGGGAGCTCTGACAATTCTTAAACAGGCCTGCCACTGCAGCCTGAGTGAAATAACGTCCACGTTATTTCACAGCCATTTAACACTGCACTTAAGTAACTTATAAGTCACCTATATGTCTAACCTTTACCTGGTAAAGGTTGGGTGCTAAGTTACTTAGTGTGTGGGCACCCTGGCACTAGCCAAGGTGCCCCCACATTGTTCAGGGCAAATTCCCCGGACTTTGTGAGTGCGGGGACACCATTACACGCGTGCACTATACATATGTCACTACCTATGTATAGCTTCACAATGGTAACTACGAATATGGCCATGTAACATGTCTAAGATCATGGAATTGCCCCCCCAATGCCATCCTGGCATTGGTGAGACAATCCCATGATCCCCTGGATCTCTAGCACAGACCCGGGTACTGCGAAACTACCTTTCCCGGGGTTTCACTGCTGCTGCTGCCAACCCCTCAGACAGGTTTCTGCCCTCCTGGGGTCCAGCCAGGCTTGGCCCAGGAAGGCAGAACAAAGGACTTCCTCAGAGAGAGGGTGTTATACCCTCTCCCTTTGGAAAAAGGTGTCAGGGCTGGGGAGGAGTAGCCTCCCCCTGCCTCTGGAAATGCTTTGATGGGCACAGATGGTGCCCATCTCTGCATAAGCCAGTCTACACGGGTTCAGGGATCCCCCAGCCCTGCTCTGGCGCGAAACTGGACAAAGGAAAGGGGAGTGACCACTCCCCTGACCTGCACCTCCCCTGGGAGGTGCCCAGAGCGCCTCCAGTGTGCTCCAGACCTCTGCCATCTTGGAAACAGAGGTGCTGCTGGCACACTGGACTGCTCTGAGTGGCCAGGGCCAGCAGGTGACGTCAGAGACTCCTTCTGATAGGCTCTGAATTAGGGGAAGGGGCAGTCTTATCACAACTTAATTCTGAGGGCCAGGATCAACCTGTTGCTTTTATCAGCAGGAGGTTGACCCCTAGAGAAAAAGCGTTGGTCTGCCATAGAGAGGGAGGCCTTTGCTGTGGTCTGGGCACTGAAGAAGTTGAGGCTATACCTGTTTGGCACTCACTTCATTGTTCAGACAGACCACGAACCTCTACTTTGGCTAAAACAAATGAAAGGTGAAAACCCTAAATTGTTGAGGTGGTCCATATCTCTACAGGGAATGGACTATACAGTGGAACATAGACCTGGGAGTACCCACTCCAATGCAGATGGACTCTCCATATATTTCCACTTAGACAATGAAGACTCATCAGGTCATGGTTAGTCTTATTGTCCTTCTTTTGGGGGGGCGTTGAGTAGGAAAGTACCATCTTGCCTGGCATGTTACCCCCATATTTTCACTGTATATATGTTGTTTTAGTTGTATGTGTCACTGGGACCCTGCCAGCCAGGGCCCCAGTGCTCATAAGTGTGCCCTGTATGTGTTCCCTGTGTGATGACTAACTGTCTCACTGAGGCTCTGCTAACCAGAACCTCAGTGGTTATGCTCTCTCATTTCTTTCCAAATTGTCACTAACAGGCTAGTGACCAATTTCACCAATTTATATTGGCATACTGGAACACCCTTATAATTCCCTAGTATATGGTACTTTGATACCCAGGGTATTGGGGTTCCAGGAGATCCCTATGGGCTGCAGCATTTCTTTTGCCACCCATAGGGAGCTCTGACAATTCTAACACAGGCCTGCCACTGCAGCCTGAGTGAAATAACGTCCACGTTATTTCACAGCCATTTACCACTGCACTTAAGTAACTTATAAGTCACCTATATGTCTAACCTTTACCTGGTAAAGGTTGGGTGCTAAGTTACTTAGTGTGTGGGCACCCTGGCACTAGCCAAGGTGCCCCCACATTGTTCAGGGCAAATTCCCCGGACTTTATGAGTGCGGGGACACCATTACACGCGTGCACTACACTTAGGTCACTACCTATGTATAGCTTCACAATGGTAACTCCGAATATGGCCATGTAACATGTCTAAGATCATGGAATTGCCCCCCCCAATGCCATCCTGGCATTGGTGAGACAATCCAATGATCCCGCGGGTCTCTAGCACAGACCCGGGTACTGCCAAACTACCTTTCCCGGGGTTTCACTGCAGCTGCTGCTGCTGCCAACCCCTCAGACAGGTTTCTGCCCTCCTGGGGTACAGCCAGGCTTGGCCCAGGAAGGCAGAACAAAGGACTTACTCAGAGAGAGGGTGTTACACCCTCTCCCTTTGGAAAAAGGTGTCAGGGCTGGGGAGGAGTAGCCTCCCTCAGCCTCTGGAAATGCTTTGATGGGCACAGATGGTGCCCATCTCTGCATAAGCCAGTCTACACCGGTTCAGGGATCCCCCAGCCCTGCTCTGGTGTGTAACTGGACAAAGGAAAGGGGAGTGACCACTCCCCTGACCTGCACCTCCCCTGGGAGGTGCCCAGAGCTCCTCCAGTGTGCTCCAGACCTCTGCCATCTTGGAAACAGAGGTGCTGCTGGCACACTGGACTGTTCTGAGTGGCCAGGGCAAGCAGGTGACATCAGAGACTCCTTCTGAAAGGCTCTTACCTGTGTTGCTAGCCTATCCTCCTTCCTAAGTAGCCAAACCTCCTTTTCTGGCTATTTAGGGTCTCTGCTTTGGGGAATTCTTTAGATAACGAATGCAAGAGCTCATCAGAGTTCCTCTGCATCTCTCTCTTCACCTTCTGCCAAGGAATCAACTGCTGACCGCGCTGGAAGCCTGCAAAACCGCAACAAAGTAGCAAAGACGACTACTGCAACCTTGTATCGCTGATCCTGCCGCCTTCTCGACTGCTTTCCTGGTGGTGCATGCTGTGGGGGTAGTCTGCCTCCTCTCTGCACTAGAAGCTCCGAAGAAATCTCCAATGGGTCGACTGAATCTTCCCCCTGCAACCGCAGGCACCAAAAGACTGCATCACCGGTCCTCTGGGTCCCCTCTCAGCACGACGAGCATGGTCCCTGGAACTCAACAACTCTGTCCAAGTGACTCCCACAGTCCAGTGACTCTTCAGTCCAAGTTTGGTGGAGGTAAGTCCTTGCCTCCCCACGCCAGACTGCATTGCTCGGTACCGCGTGATTTGCAGCTGCTCCGGCTCCTGTGCACTCTTCCAGGATTTCCTTTGTGCACAGCCAAGCCTGGGTCCCCGACACTCTAACCTGCAGTGCACGACCTCCTGAGTTGTCCTCCGGCGTCGTGGGACCTTCCTTTGTGACTTTGGGTGAGCTCCGGTTCACTCTACTTTGTAGTGCCTGTTCCAGGACTTCTGCGGGTGCTGCTTGCTTCTGAGTGGGCTCCTTGTCTTGCTGGGTGCCCCCTCTGTCTCCTCACACAATTGGCGACATCCTGGTCCCTCCTGGGCCACAGCAGCATCCAAAAACCCTATCTGCGACCCTTGCAGCTAGCAAGGCTTGTTTGCGGTCTTTCTGCATGGAAGCACCTCTGCAAGCTTCTTCACGACGTGAGACATCCATCCTCCAAAGGGAAAGTTCCTAGTCCTCTTCGTTCTTGCAGAATCCACAGCTTCTACCATCCAGTGGCAGCTTCTTTGCACCCTCAGCTGGCATTTTGTGGGCATCTGCCCACTCACGACTTGAGTGTGACTCTTGGACTTGGTCCCCTTTTTCCACAGGTTCTCTCGTCTGGAAATCCATCATTGTTGCATTGTTGGTGTTGGTCTTCCTTGCAGAATTCCCCTATCACAACTTCTATGCTCTCTGGGGAACTTAGGTGCACTTTGCACCCACTTTTCAGGGTCTTGGGGTGGGCTATTTTTCTAACCCTCACTGTTTTCTTACAGTCCCAGCGACCCTCTACAAGGTCACATAGGTTTAGGGTCCATATGTTATTCGCATTCCACTTTTGGAGTATATGGTTTGTGTTGCCCCTATACCTATGTGCTCTCATTGCAATCTATTGTGACTGTGCATTGCTTGCATTGCTTTCTATTGCTATTACTGCATAATTTTGGTATTGTGTACATATATCTTGTGTATATTTGCTATCCTCATACTGAGGGTACTCACTGAGATACTTTTGGCATATTGTCATAAAAATAAAGTACCTTTATTTTTAGTATATCTGTGTATTGTGTTTTCTTATGATATTGTGCATATGACACCAGTGGTATAGTAGGAGCTTCACACGTCTCCTAGTTCAGCCTAAGCTGCTCTGCTAAGCTACCTTTTCTATCAGCTTAAGCTGCTAGACACCCCTCTACACTAATAAGGGATACCTGGACCTGGTTCAAGGTGTAAGTACCCCTTGGTACCCACTACAAGCCAGGCCAGCCTCCTACCGGCAGTCTACCATTTTGAATGCCTTCCAGGGTGTAGAAAGGCAGTTGCAACAAACCAATGCATTCCTGGAGGGCATTCATTCTGGTCAGGTGGCCCTTCAGCGAGCTTTTCAGACTCTGGCCTCAGCACTGATGGCAGCCATTGTCCCTGTCTCTAGCCTCCCCCCTCCAACTTTCTCCACCCAGATCCTATCCCCTGTACCCCAGCCTATCACAAGCACACCATCAGACCAGCATGCACACACGTCAACACACAAGGGAAGCTCTGGCAAACATAAGCACCACACATCCCACAGGCACTCACGCAAGCATCACACACATGCAGACACACCAACATCCACTGTCTCCACTGTGTCCCCCTCCTCCTCGTCTCCCTCCTCCCTCCCAGTCTCGTCTCCACTCACACCTGCATGCACTACATCTACAGCCACTACTGCCATCACCAGCACACCCACCACCACACCCCGCTGACGTTCAGTCACCACCTCCACTACCATTCACACGTCCCCTGTGACCTCTCCCAGTGTGTCTGTGTCGCCACCTCCCAGGATACACAAACGCAGGCACACACCCACCCAAAAGCCATCCACCTCACAACAGCCTCCAGCCCATGCACCTTCACCCAAAGTCAGCAAACGAACACCTCCTACAACCACAACCTCTTCCTCCACTCCCAAACCCCCTCCAGCTACCCGTCCCAGTGTCTCCCAAAAACTTTTCCTGTCCAACCTTGACCTCTTTCCCACACCTCCCCCACTCCGTCGGTCTCCTAGGGCCCGACTCTCCAGGTCCCAACCTAGCACCTCAGCCAGAACATCTCCGGGACCAGTGGTGCATATAGTCACCGGAATCTGGAGTGCACCAGCTACCACGGCAGCCAGTGTTGCACGGAGCCACAGCACGGACAGTCCCCCACCTGTGAAGCATCAAAAGTTGGCCAGTGCCCGGCGGGAGAGGGGGAAGACTCCAGCCACCAAAGCCGCTCCCAGGGGTCCCGGTGGGAGTGTGGAGTCAGCTGCGACACCTTCCAAGGTGGGGAAGGGCCACATGAAACCAGGAAAGTCTGGGAAGAGCAGCACGGCGGAGGAGACCGTCCTCATCCCCGCTGCCCAGGAGCCCACTGCCATCATCCCCGCTGCCCAGGAGGCCACCGCCATCATCCCTGCTGCCTAGGAGGCCACGCCATCATCCCCGCTGCCCAGGAGGCAACCGCCATCATCCCCGCTGCTCAGGAGGCCACCGCCATCATCCCCGCTGGGACAGAGAGGACCGCCAGCACAAGCCCCGCTGGGACAGAGAGGACCCCCAGAACAAGCAGCACATGCCCGCTGGACTTGAGAGGACCACCAGCACAAGCCCCGCTGGGACAGAGAGGACCGCCAGCACAAGCCCCGCTGGGACAGAGAGGACCACCAGGACAGAGAGGACCGCCAGCACAAGCCCCGCTGGGAAAGAGAGGACTGCCAGCACAAGCCCTGCTGGGACAGAGAGGACCGCCAGCACATGCCCCGCTGGGCAGAGAGCAGCTGAGTCACTGCAAAGGAGCCCGCCGCCTCAAGCACCGCTGAACAGGTCACCGCCGCTCCAAGCACCGCTGAACAGGGCACCGCCGCTCCAAGCACCGCTGGACAGGGCACCGCTGCCTCAAGCCCCGCTGAACAGGGCACCGCCGCCTCAAGCAACGCTGGCCCATGAGCGCCACGGGCACTGACGCTACTGAGTCCGTCAGGAGCAGGATGAAGCACTCTGGGCACCATGCACCAGAGAGACTGTGGCTTTGCACTCCCCAGGATGCAGCAGTGGGCAACCCACCCACTGTATAGACTTGAGAGACTGTGGCTTTGCACTCCCCAGGATTGAACAGTGGGCATGTGGCCCTCTCGTGGATTTGGCGTTGTGCACTCAACCGGCAGAGGTGCCCCCCCATTCCCTCCCCCGAGGTGCCTGTTTTCTTGCTCTCTGTTGCCCCTGCAGTGTTCTCTCCGTCATGGTCAGGGATCTTGTGTGGGCCTCGCCAATACCGTGTGGGCCCAGTGTTCCACGGACTTCATTGGAGCACTACCTGGACTACTGAGCTTGGTGTATATTTTGTTTATGGTGTATTTATATATTTTTGCATACTTGATTTTAATATATTACAATGGTTACGCTTATTTCCTTTTGTCTTTGCATTCTTTCAGGGGGTTGGGGGGTGTAACTATAATGTATAAATATGTATTAGTGTGTGTGTTGTAGTGGGTGAGGGTGGGGGTGGGGGTGTTGCGTATTGCGTGTGTGTGTCACTGTTTTTTCCCTCCCCCTCCCCTGTGTCGTAGGTGCAGTACTCACCGTGGTATTCGCCACCGGCGTTCGTGCTAATGGTAGAGAGAATTTGGAGTTCCGGCTCCATGGTGTCCTAGTTCCTCGTGGGGTGTGTAGAGGTGAGCGTTTTCCCTTTGAAGTCCTGTTTCCGCCGTGTTTTTATCCGCGGTGAATCTGCCCCGGAAAAGGTGGCGGATTGGTAGGTTGTGATACTGTGGGCGGTACTTTGTCCTCCGCCTGTCTGTTGGCGGTGACCGCCAAGCTGTTTGTCTGTACCGCCGTGGCGGTCGGAGTGTTAAAGTGGCTGTCTTTGTTGGCGGTTTCCGCCACGGTCGTAATTCCAACTTTTTTACTGCCGGCCTGTTGGCGGTCTTACCACCGCTTTAACACCGACCACCAGGGTTGCAATGACCACCATCTCCACAATCCTCTCCTTTTTTTGGTGGCACCTCCTCTTCTTCTTCTTCATCTTCTTCTTCTTCTTCTTCTAATAACACAGGATCCTGCACCTCCTGCTCTTGTTGTGAAGCTGCCATGTTCTTTAAAAAAAAGCAGAGGTAGAAATGCACAAGTAGGTACTGTAGGTGTGCTAATAAAGTGTGAAATCACACAGGCACTCCCAGAGTAATTTGGAATGGCTGGGAGCTGTCACAATGTAAGAGATAGAAATGATCATAGCCAATGAAATTCCTTTTTTCTTGGGCACTTGGGATGTGCGACGCCACCGCGATCCCACCGTGACCTAAGAGCAACCCTGGAAAATCATTTAAATGTTGCTTAAAATGTATTTCTTGTGTGAAAACATTAGGTTTAAGCAGGTGGTGGTGAGCCCCTGTATGAATTGAAAACATAAAAAAATAGCATGTGTATAAGGTGCTTTTAAAAACTATTAATTGAGGATGAATGCCCATGACAGTAACATAACACTATGATTAATTAATTCGTATCTTAGGATAAATTAGCACTAGCTTATTACCCATTCCTTTATTGCCACCTCCTATATATATTTTGTTATTAATTTTATGTTGTTAAAATTTCAGTTTTGATTGGTATTTTACATGAGAGCTGATTTACAAACTAAATGGTGTTGTTAGCTTAATAAAAGGGCCAGAAACATCTAACTTCTTGTATTTTAAAATAACAGCCCTGTACTTCATATGTTAGTTGAAATAGGGCTCTATAACATTACAATGGAGTATGTTACATATGTTTTCCACATTTTTTAAATACAGGATACATTATGGTGATATTCAGTGCTGGTGACTTCATAACCCAACTTACAACTGTATTTCCATTTAAACGTAGTAAAATAACGAATTGAGACTAGAACAATGGAACAATGTAAATTGAATACATAAAAGTTATAGGGATGTTATACTTAGGATATACATTTCAGAAAACCATAGAAATTCACAGATAACAGCAAAGGCTACAGGTAACATTATAGTTAGAAAATAGAATTTATTTAAAAAACCATAGAAATTGACTGAAAAAACCAAAGGTTATAGGGACGTTAAAGTTGGGCAATAGAATAAAAAAATGGAAATTTAGTGAAGAAAACAAAGGTTACAAGGCTGCTGTAGTTAGGTAAACATTTCAGACATATACAACCACTGAAATTGCCCGGTTATAGTTAGCTAACTATAACTTGCACCCCCATAATGCACTGCTTGCAACCTCAAATATTACATCACTCATGACTTGGTCAGTGACATCACTGATGACATCTCAAATGACATCACTGATGACATCATTCATGATTTTGAGTCTTTGATATATGTTACTGAGAGTTAAAATTAAATACTAAGGTAAGTGACTGTTGAAGTGCCTGTATGTGTGAGTGAGTGGTTGACGAAGTGATGTATAAAAGAGTAAGTGGGTATGTCAAGCCCTACGTATACATGAGCAAGTGGTTGTATGAGTTATAGTATCAGTGAGAAAGTGAAGTGGCTGTGTTAGTGGCTGTGTTAGTGGCTGTGTTAGTGGGTATATGAATAAGTGAGTAGCTATTTGAGTATCTGGATGGGTGAGTGAATGGTTGTGTAGGTGGATGTATTTTAATTCCCAGCACAATGTTCCAAAAGCAGTTCTTTGTTGTGTCCCTGGCATCTTTTGGAAGGACAGTTGAATGGAAATAAAAATCCTTCTGGGCCAGCTTGAATAGTCAGGATTTTACTTGCTGTACCCAGGGGATTTTCCTAACTAATTGGCCACCCAATAGAGCCCTAATGCAGCCCCTATAGGGTCCCAACTCCTCAGTTGACCAGAGTGTGATTCAATACAGAACAGGCCTCAAAGTTGTAATGTCAAAACTAATCTTCAATTAAGGTCAGAGGGATGGTAGGGGTGCTAGTAGGACGTTTCAAAATGGACTTTATGAAGGCATTTTCTGTCTTACCCAGAGGGTTATTGTTACAGTGTCCCCACAAATTTGCCCCATATAAAACTGCTGCACAGGCTTGGGAGTTATGGATATCAATTGGGGGGGTGATGGGAAAAGTAGATGCCCTGTTGGCAAATCTTATAATGACCTCCTAAACAATCAAATTCATATACTCTATTCAGTGCCCTCCCATCTTGAAGAACCTTACCCTTGACTTTTTTGTGTGACCTAAAAACCAAGGCCCTGATTTAAGAAAAGTGCATTGCACCCTATGCAGCTCCACTTTTCTTGCTCCCCTTAGCGGAACCCTGGTGCCACCATGTGTGCGCCATATCGAAGATATGGCGCGTCATGGCAGTAGTTAGGAGAACTATCATCAAAATGTTTGACGCTACTTAGTAGCTTTACAGGATTAGCGTCAAAACTTTTGACGCTAATCCTGAAAAGCCCATTGAGACACATTGAAAACAATGGCGTGCCTCCTTTAAACTCCTGCTCTGAGCAGTCATTAAAAGTTTAAAAAATAAATGACGCAAAGAAATCTTTTTGATTTCTTTGTGCCATTGTTTCAGCCCCCCTAATGGGGGAACACCCCCTCTGCATACATTATGCCTGGCGAAGGCAAAATGTAACGCAAAGAGTTACAAAGTTGCACAATGCATGCATTCTGCCGCTCTGTAAATTTTGCATGGGGATTCTGGCATCGTTGGGCCACGGTAGCGTAAAACAATTATGCTAATGTGGTGCAAGGAGGTGCTAGGGGCTCTTAAATCAGCCCTCATATATTTTGTTTTATTATACTAAGGTGCTGATTTATACCAAAGTGGCACAGTGTGGTGCTGTGCCAATAATATCAGTGCCACCTTGTGCCGCTTTTGAAATGCAGGGATGCGCCATACTTACATGAGTATGGTGCAACCCTGAGTTTCCCCCTGTCCTGGCACTGAATTCAGCTTAAGCGAAACCTTCCTGCACATAAACTATCATCCATGGCATTTTGCTTCTTCTATGTGTGCTGCAGAATACAGTACACCAATAAAAATAAAAATGAGGGGAAATAAAACTGGGCTGATTGCATAGGTCCCCTAACTTTTTGCCCTCATTTTTTCTTTTTGCTGGTGTTTTCCTGCCTCTGATGGTGCCATGGGTACTGCTAATCAGTCCCAGGGCCTGTGCTCTGTGTAAAATCAGTTTGCAAATTAGGTGAATTTTAGTTGGCTATGTCAACCTACCTATAAATCCTGAGTATACGGTGGGGCATGTTGGTTTAGGTTTTCCAGCATAGGTTGTTTACCCATAGGTGCACTAATGAGGTGCCCAGTGTCATTTTGAAAGCAGGCCTGCCTTGCTGGCTGCTTTTAAACTAAAGTTATATGCAAATTCGACATTGAAATCAAAAGTACTTCAAAAGTCTTAAACTACCTTATTTTTACATAAAAGTCACCCCCGAGGTGTGCCTTACGTGCTCCTGCAGTTGCGTGCTATAGCAGTGACCTTATAAAAATAGTTTTTAAGCCCTGATGAGGTAAAATAGACAAATTCATTTTTTGCATCACTGTAGTGAATGGACTCCATAGGATAAAATGGGGAGACTCTATTCTAATTAATAGAGTTTAAATAAGAACCAGATATTTTGAGTTTGTTATCAAACTAATTGTTATAATAAATACCATAACTTGCCATTGTTGGATTTGACATAACTAGTTCAGGGAAAGATTTTTAAAACACTACCTGAAAATTGCCAACTTCAGCTCTATAGTGCCCTTCTCTGAATAGCCAACCTCTGGTAGCCTGGCCAGGCTGCCTTGATGAAGTGGCCTGAGCTGAACACAAGCAAAGTGCCTGGGGTAGGAGATCTGCCTCAGCAGATGGTGAGGCAGGATAGAGAGAGAACAGCCATACTGGTCTTCAAAGGAGGTAAGGACATTTGGAGCAGCTCAGGACCTCCTCCATTCCCTGCAAACCTGTGACAACCAGGTGCCCTCCTGATTAGATTAGGAGAGGTGTGTTAAGGAATTTTAGCCACACCTGTGGGTGGGCCTAGCCAGACCTAACCTCCAAAATTCAGTTTCAGCCATGTTGGATTTTTAAAGAAAGTTGCTTCCTGGGATTGATTTTTACCACACTACCCAAGAAGTGGTCATCCAAGAGGGTAGTGGACTGCCTGTGATTGGACAATTGCCCTACCCCCCTGCTTTTCACCCCAGGAACAAAGATAAATATGGCAAAGCTGCACCCACCCCTCAGATCCCTACAAGGAACAACATCACAAGAAGAAGGACTGTCCTTCTGGACCCCTGACCTGTACCTGGATACTGCACTCTGAAGGACTGCACCAGCTGCACACTTGGGTGTCACCACTAAAAGGACTAGCTAACCAAAGTCCCATGCATCAAAACCTATGAGCTAAAAACACGAGCTAAACATAGCCTCCTATGCTGACAACACCCAGTTGATCCTCTCCCAGTCCAAGGACTCTGCTCAAGCCAAGATGAATTTCCACAATTGTATGAGAGCAGTCACCACCTGGATGGAGGCCAGCTGCCTCAATATCAACTCGGATAAGACAGAGATCCTCGTGATCTGCTCCACCCCTTCAGCCTGGAATGACTCCTGGTGGTCCACTGCTCTGGATAACACAAGTGCCTCCACTGAGAATGCACGCAACCTGGGAATCATCCTGGACTCCTCTCTATTAATGTCCTGCCAAGTCAAGACCGTCTCTTCATCATGCTTCCAAACCCTAAGACTTCTGTGGAAGATTTCCAAATGGATTCCCCCCGACACGAGGAAGACAGTCCCCCACCCACTCATCACCAGCAAACTGGACTACAACAACGCACTCTACGCTGACATCAGCAAGAAACTTCAATCACGACTACAAAGAGTCCAGAATGAAGCAGCCAGACTTAGCCTGGATATCCTCTGACACAGCTGCATCTCCTTCCACCTCAGAGACCTACACTGGCACCCAGTCAACAAGCACATCACATACAAACTCCTGATCCACACCTTTAAGGCACTGCACAACATAGGACAGGCATTACTCAACCACTGCCTCAACTTGTTCGTGCCCAACAGACATTTCAGTTTCTCCCAGCTTGCTCGGGCAGTCGTCCCCAAGATCCGGAAAAGCACAGCAGGAGGGAGAGCCTTCTCCTACCTAGCAGCCCAGAAATGGCACGCACTACCTCTGAAGCTCAGGGAGACTGCATCACTGAAGCAGTTCAGGAAGGACCTCAAGACCTGGCTCTTCGACTGAGCAGTACTCCCACATACAACATCTTGAGACCCTATGGGTGATTAGCTGGCTTTAAAAATACAAGATTGATTGATTGATTGAACATAAAGGAACCGACAGGCTGACCAGTAGCTAGTGGTAATTTTTGGATTTGATCCAGGTGCATTCTAAGAGGTGGAGTCCTAACCTTCAAGGAGCAACTTCTGAGCTTCTGGAACATTGGGGTGAGCTGTGGGCTCTTAAGGGACCTTCAAAGACATTCTGGAAGAAGATCCAGAAATCTGGAGACGTTTGAAGAACTTTTGAGAAAAAGCTCTATAAAGGGATTGACCCGCTGTGGTGAGTCAAGCTGAGTTACCTCAACAGCAACCCAGCCTGAATTGCAGGTTCATCCTGCTGAAAAGCTCCAGAGCCCAGAATTCCAGAATTTCTCTCGGGGCTTCTGGAAAGGTGATCTGACGACCTTGCATTAAAATTGGCTTGCTGTGGAGGGTCAACCCCCTGTCGGACAGAAAAAGCTCCAAAAAAGTGACAAAATCCAAACGTAAAACGTTGACTGGGACTTCCTACACAGCGTATCCAAGGATGACTCAAGAGACGTTGGATCAAGATTCAGCTTTGGCCCGGGCAAAGGTTTCCTTCCTGAAAAATTGTCTAAGTCCGAAGGTAAAATTCTTCACCAAGGTCTCCTGCAATGCCTATCCAAAGAGGGCTCCAGGGAGGTCGGATCGAATTGGTTTCTGGCTTTCCCTCTTCTGCTGTCTTTTCTTTCTTTTCTCTTCTCACTCTTTCCATTTTCTGGGCTTTCCTTATCTGTTAGCCTTTTCTGTCCTTTCCCTCTCTGTCAGGGTTTTTTCTTAGTTATTCTCCTGTCTTCTTCTATTCTCCTGTTCTCTTTCTTCTATGGTTCTCTGGAATGCTGTTTTTTAGGGTTTTTCTCGTTACTTAATCACTGCTGTGAGCTTGTGCCTGCCGTACTTCCTACATACACATTTGAATATCCCACACCTCACCCGTGCCGTATCATTTATCACAGTGTTTGCCCTTATTTACCCTTTCCGTCTCCCCCCCCCTTGGTTCTTTAGGTCTGCTCCACCCGTCCTCCCTTCCCGTAACTATGGCGCTTCAACGCACCTGGATATGCCACGCTTCTCCAGAAGCGTGGCGGGCTGCTGCGTTCCGCTTCCCAGGACGTCGTCCTCCCTTCCCCGGTCGGGGACGAACCGCTCCCTTGTCTCTCCTGTCCTCCGGCCTGAGGATCTCTCAATGGTGTCGTCTTTACCTCCTCCGTCTCGCTCCTCGTTCACCGTTCCTCCTTCTCTCCGGAGCCCAGAATTCCAGAATTTCTCTGGGGGCTCCTGGAAAGGTGATCTGACGACCTTGCATTAAAATTGGCTTGCTGTGGAGGGTCAACCCCCTGTCAGACAGAAAAAGCTCAAAAAAAGTGACAAAATCCAAACGTAAAACATTGACTGGGACTTCCTACACAGCGTATCCAAGGATGGCTCCAGAGACGTTGGATAAAGATTCAGCTTTGGCCCGGGCAAAGGTTTCCTTCCTGAAAAATTGTCTAAGTCCGAAGGTAAAATTCTTCACCAAGGTCTCCTGCAATGCCTATCCAAAGAGGGCTCCAGGGAGGTCGGATCAAATTGGTAACTTTGTCCCAATGAAGTAAATCTTCAAGAAAATAACTAAGGTGCTCATTACTTCTTCAGCAGTCCTTTAAAAAGACCGCTGAAGCCGCAGGTGCCAAAAGACTGCCCTATTACAACATCGTGCGAGAAATCCAACACCATTGGCCTGGACAACATCGTAATAGAGGAGACTTCCACTGCTGGCACTGCCACTGTGTCAAAGCAGGTAAGTTGATTGTCTGAAGGGGGGGTGTTGAGTGAATGTGAGTTGTGTCTGCATGTGTGTATGAATGCAGAGGGGAATGGAGTGTCAGTTTGAGTGTGTGCATGCATGTATATTTGTGTGAGTTTGTGCATGCGAGTGTATGTGTCAGTTTGAGTGCGTGCATGCAAGTTTATGTGTCTGAGTGCGTGCATGCAAGTGTATGTGTCTAAGTACGTGTATACAAGTGTATGTGTCAGTTTGAGTGCGTGCATGCGAGTGTATGTGTCTGTTTGAGTGCGTGCATGCAAGTGTAAGTGTCAGTTTGAGTGCGTGCATTCAAGTGTATGCATTTGTTTGAGTGCGTGAGTGAATGGGTGTATCGGAGTGTGTGTTTGAGTGCAAGTGTATGGGGGTGTATGTAAGTGAATGCCTGGGTGAGTGGGGGTGTGTGAATGTAGGTGTGTGGTCGTGTGGAGTTGTGTCTGCCAGCAACAGGAATGGAGATTCCTGTCACCGGGTGCATGACCGCCAGCATTTTGGTGGCGGTGCGACTGCCACGAAAAAGTGGCATTACTCTTCCTTATAAATATGGAGCAGTGGTTAGCGTCACCGGAGGGTCATGAAAAGTAACTCTCCGGTGGCAATAGCGGCCCACTACTCTGCCCCCAAATTCCTAAACTGTGATCCATCAAAAAAGGCTAATTTAGCCAAAAGAATAGATAAACCACGAGGAGTTTTGGAAAGTAGCAGGGTGTCATCTGCAAAAAGGAGACAGGGTATTTTGTGGCCTCCCATCATAAGGGAATCATTTTTGAAATTTAAGAGATAAGGGATACAGCTGTTAATATTAATAAAAAGTAGGAATAGTGTAGGAGACAATGCACAACCTTGTCTGACACCTTTCCTAATGGGGATGATTATTTCTCCTGCTGCACCCTACCTCACCCTTTGTAAAGTTCTCAGAATACAGAGCTTGTATCAATAATAAAAGTTTCACTTGGTCTTAGCACAACCTCTCAAACTTTTGTGCTCAGGACAAGATCAAATGTGGCTCACAGGTCCATGAAAGCAAAAAAAGAGTGATCCCTGTTTAATATCTACAGTCTTCCATTTAATGGATAAGAACCATACAATCTGACCAGTTGTACTGTTACACCTAAATCCTTCTTATAGGTGAGATAGAGCTTGCCCTTCAGAAATCCAATCCCATAGCCTGTTTAAAATCTGCATACCATTTTCTAGGGGTAATTGCAGAGGTCATATTGATTTTATCCTCCTAGATGTTCTGGTATGGAATGAAATGGCAGATATGACAGTTAAAGAATGCCATGACTGTGGCCATTTCCCCATTGCATTAGATTTGGATAAGGCTTGAAGAGATTGACTTTATCTCCTCTATTCACTTCTACAGTGTTAAGTATTAACAAATGAAGAGTGAAATGGAAGGTTCTCTGTAAATCTAAAGTGGCCATCCCCAGCTGCAGGAAGGAAGGGCAAAGAGGAAGTCGGAGGAGGGAGGGTGGAAACAGGGACAATGTCTACCATCAGAGAGGAGGGCAGAGCATGGATTGATCTCTGTTGGGCCGCCAAGCCAGTGTGAATGCCCTCCAGAAATGCATTGGACTGTTGCATTTGGGCTGCCAGCCCCTGGATGGCATTCACAATGGTTGACTGCCCAACAGAGATAGATCTCAGAGGTTAGTAGCCTCCTCACTCAGGGTAGCAGGGCTAACCGGGGTAGGGACTGAGGTCCTGGGGTGAAGGAGATGCCCACCCTCCTGGGTGAGCGGGCCAGGAAACTTGCTGAGGGGCTGCTGGGAGGGCGTGATGGTATGGGGTGGTGGCTGTACCTGTAGCTGGGGTGGGCACAGAGGTGTCCGCCACCACCAGGGAGCTTCAATCTGAGGAGCTATCCATGTCCGAACTTCCCCTCCTGTTTCTGCAGTGGAGCTCCCCTTGCCCTCCGTCCCACTTGTGCCTTCACCGTCGGTGGATTCGGCCTCCTGGGTCCTGTGGGATGCCGCTCCCTCCGTCGTCGGTGCCTCTGCTCCTCCACCAAATGATGCTAGTGCACATAAGGACAGGGTGACAAAACAAAAAGGAAGGGGGAAGAGACAAAAGATACACTTGGTCAATGGCGGCACCAACACCACCGTTGGCGTACACAACACACAGGGAACAGGCCTACGCATTAGGCAATGCACTACCAGTCACAATGCTAGTCATCAGCCCATGGATAGGGACACCTAATGCAAATTGCAGCATACTTGAGACCCACAGACCCCTGCCCAGTAGTGGATGCCTACTAGCTTGGTTGGAAGACTTTCACATCCGAACCCTGGCCAACATGGGACCTACTCTGAAATGCCAGGCCTGGCCTAGGGGCATTCACAGGGCCCACACCCCCACCCTGACACCACCTCACCAGGTGTAAGTTGTAATGTAGGGAACTGTACTCACCCCCTTGTTGCGCCCGTCTTGCTCAGGATAGGCTACCGCCAGTATGCAGGCCATCAGAGGGGGGTCAGGGTTCGATGGGCACCACTTCCTCTTTGGGAGGCCTCCCCAGCTGGGCCTCTGCTGTCTTCAGTGCCCAGCGTCTCAGGTCCCCCCACCATTTACAACAGTGGGTGCTCCACCTGCCGTACACCCCCTGCTTCCACACGTCCTGGACGAAGGCACGCCATATACCCTTCTTTTGATGGGCGCAGACCTGCAGGGAAATAGACACAGGGAAAGGTATTAGTCCAACCGTCCTGCCATCGCCATTGGCCACTGTACCCCATAGGGCTCAATGATAACCAATGAGGAGTTGCACGGCGGTTCTCACACAATGTCAGCGGAATTACCTCATTTCCACCTGTCCCTCCATACAGGAAAGACAGAAGCCATTTAGCCATTTCAGAGGGTTGCAGGACATGGATCCTAACTGCGTCACAGTACAAAAAAATCAAATTTTTGACATATCCCACCAAAATAATGTTACAGTCACAACATGCATTCAACTGTAGTGGTTTGAATGTATAGCTAATGACCAGCTGCTCACTCTTTTGCCCCATAGATTGCAACTGATGAGGATGAATAGGAGATGGAGACATCCCCTGTGTACAGACCCTTGGTGGACTTGGCAACAAGGGAGGATATGGCACATTATCCTCGCCTATAGACTTGACAGGGCCACAATCACTGAGCTGTGTGCCCAATTGGAGCCTGACCTAATATCTGCTATCCCTCACCCCACCGGGATCCCCCCTCTTGTGCAAGTCCTATCAGTGCTCCATTTCCTGGCAACTGGTTCTTTCCAAGTGACAGTGGGCTTGGCAGCAGGAATGTCACATCCAATGTTCTCAATAGTGCTGACAAGAGTGTTGTCTGTCAATCAATCAATCAATCAATCAAAAAAAATTGTAGAGCGTGCTACTCACCCCTGAGGGTCTCAAAGCGCTGGGGGGGGGGCAAGGAGGGTCACTGATCGAACAACCATGTCTTGAGGTTCTTTCTGAAGAGCAGGAGGTCTTTGGTTTTGCAAAGGTTGGTGGGGAGGGAGTTCCAGGTTTTGGGGGCGAGGTAGGAGAAGGACCTGCCTCCTGTGGTGGTGCGTTGGATGCGGGGGACTGTGGCTAGGGCGAGGTCGGCTGATCGGAGGTTGCGTGTGGGAGTTTGGAAGTTCACTCTTTCGTTGAGGTAGGTTGGGCCGGTGTTGTGGAGGGATTTGTGTGCGTGGATGAGGATCTTGAATGTGATTCTCTTGTCTATGGGGAGCCAGTGAAGGGATTTGAGGTGTGGTGAGATTCGTTTGTGTCGGGGGAGGCCAAGGATGAGGCGTGCGGCTGTGTTTTGGATTCTCTGGAGTTTGCGTTTGAGTTTGAGTGTGGTGCCGGCGTAGAGGGCATTACCATAGTCCAGTATGCTGCTGATGAGTGCGTGGGTGACTGTCTTCCTGGTCTCTGGGGGAATCCATTTGAAGGGTTTTTTTAGAGTGCGGAGTGTTTGGAAGCAGGAGGAGGTAAGAGCATTGATTTGCTGTGTCATGGAGATGGAGGGGTCCAGGATGATGCTGAGGTTGCGTGCGTGGTTTGCGGGGGTGGGTGCGGGGCCAAGGGAGGTGGGCCACCAGGAGTCGTCCCATGTGGTTTTGTTGGGCCAAAGATGATGATCTCGGTTTTGTTGGAGTTGAGCTTGAGGTGGTTAGTGGTCAGCCAGTTGGCGGTGTCGAGGAGAGAAGTGCACAGGTTGGTTTTGGCGGTGGCGGGGTTGCGGGTGAGGGAGAGGATGAGTTGGCTGTCATCTGCATAGGAGTGGATAGTGATTCCATGTGCTCGGAGGATGTTGGCTAGGGGGATCATGTAGTTGTTGAAGAGTGTGGGGCTGAGGGAGGACACCTGGGGGACTCCGCAGGTGATCTTGGTAGTGTTGGAGTGGAAGGGCGGAAGGTGGACTCTCTGGGTCCGGTCGGTGAGGAAGGAGGTGAGCCAGTCTAAGGCTTTGTGACGAATTCCTATGTTGTGGAGGCGTGTGCGGAGTGTGTGGTGGCAGACGGTCTCAAAGGCTGCTGAGAGGTCTAGGAGGATGAGGGCGACGGTCTCGCCTTTGTCGACTTTGGTTCTGATGTTGTCAGTGCATGCGATGAGGGCGGTTTCCGTGCTGTGGTTCTTGTGGAACCCGGATTGTGAGGGGTCAAGAGTGTTGTTTGCTTTGAGGAAGTGGGATAGGCGGGCGTTGACTAGTTTCTCTGCAACCTTGGCTGGGAAAGGGAGGAGGCAGATGGGGCGGTAGTTGGAGAGGATCTCCGGGTCCGCTTGGGTTTTTTTGAGGAGAGCAGTGATTTCCGAGTGCTTCCAGGGGTCTGGGTAGGTGGCGGAGTCGAAGAAGGAGTTGATTTTGTTGCAGAGTATGGGGGCGATGGTTGGGCTGGCTTTGTTGTAGATGCGATGTGGGCAGGGATCGGAGGGGGATCCGGAGTGGATGGAGTTCATGTTTTTTTTGGTTTCTTCGTGTGTGGTGGGGGTCCAGGTGGAGATTGTGGTGGGGGGTCAGAAGTGGGGGTTGTGTTGGGTGAGTGAGGGGTGTGTTTGGGGGGGTTCTGATTAATCACATGTGCAGCTACATCGTTTTCCCCCAGGTGGAGGATTTGGCCACTGTGAAAGCTGACTTCTATGCAATGGAACATATGCGCAACGTCATTGGGGCAATTGCTGGAACACATATTGCATGTTCCCCCTCCTCCAGCGAAATGAACAGGTGTTCAGACATTGAAAGAGTTTTCACTTCATGAATGTCCAGATGGTGTGCCTGGCGGACCAGTACATCTCCCACGTCAATGCTAAGTATCCTGGGTCTGTGCATGATGCCTTTATCCTGAGGAATAGCAGCATCCCAAATGTGAAGGCCCACCTCCAGAGGCACAGGGTGCGGCCTGGTTCCCACCCACTGGATGTTGGTGTATGGGTATGTTGTGGGCCCTAAGGGTGAATGTGTGGCTAACAGATGTCCCTCAATATTTGCAGGTGACTCTGGTTATCCCAACCTCTCATGGCTACTGACCCCTGTGAGGAATGTCAGGACAAGGGCAGAGGAACGTTACAATGAGGCATATGTGTGAACAAGCAGGATTATAGAAAGGACCTTTGGCCTCCTGAAGGCCAGGTTTTGGGGCCTCCATCTAACAGTTGGATCCCTGTGCTACTCACCCAAGAAGGTCTGCCAGATTATCGTGGCATGCTGTATATTGCAGAACCTTGCCTTGCACGCCATGTGCCTTTTCTGCATGAGGAGGAGGCTGGAGATGGCCATGTGGCAGCAGTGGACCCTGTGGACAGTGAAGAAGAGGAGGCAGATGATGAGGACAACAGAAGTGCAGTTATTCATCAATACTTCCAATGAGACACAGGTAAGACAGTGTTATTTCACATATAATTGACAGTTTGATGTGTGACATTGTCACTGGCAGGCTGTGAATTTCTACTTCTATGCCCACTCACTGTTCCCTTTGTCATCTCTTTTTGCCGGACGTTGGTGCCCAACTATTGCTCCTGGTGTGTTCAGTGCAGCCAACTACAGGTCTTTCCTATGTAATCATTACTTTACAGTTGAATTGCAATGTTTGAACCTGGTTAAACAAATACATTTTGAAAACATTTGACATACACCATACTTGTATTTTATCAAAGTGTGGTTATTACAGTGCCCTGAAGAAGAGGGGGTAGTGCAATGGGCTGGGTTGATGATGGAGGAAAGTCCAGGTTAGAGACCAGTCTATTGTATCACAGGTGAAGTGTCCAAGGGGACATGACAATCAGAAGAGTCTTATTTCCTGGTGGGGGTCTTGCCAATAGTCTCTGACTTCTGCCTGGATTGCAGGGAATGTTTACGGGGTGGTTCTCCTTCTGCAGAGGGAGGGGTGCTGGTGGCCTGTTGGTCCTGTGGCAGGGCCTCCTGTCTACTAGCGGCAGCAGAGGTGGAGGTCTCTTCAGTAGTGTGGTTAGTGTCAGGGGCCCGGTGGTGTGCCACTGTCTGCCTCATACTGTTGGCCATGTCTGCCAGCACCCCTGCAATGGAGACCAGGGTGGTGTTAATGGCCTTCAAGTCCTCCCAGTTCACCAGATACTGTCCCTCTTGCAGCTGCATGTTCTCCTGCATCTTGTCCAAGATCTGGCCCAGTGTATCCTGGGAATGTTGGTATGCTCCCAGGATCAGGGTGAGTGTCTCCTGGAGGGTCGGTTCCCTGGGCCTGTCCACACACTGTCGCACAGCAGTCCTCCCAGCTTCCCTGTTGTCCTGTGCCTCTGTCCCCTGAACTGTGTGCCCACTGCCACTGACCCCAGGTCCCTGATCGTCCTGTGCTTGTGGGGTGGCCCGGGGTCCCTGTAGTGGTGGACATACTGCTGATTCGTGCTGTGGAGGTGTTTCCTGAGGGGGGAGGCTTTGTGGTGGTGTGAGAGTGTACCTGGGTAACCGACTGTCCGGAGGTCCCTGATGGGCCAGCTTGGTCATCCAGATCCAGGTGAGCAGAGCTGCTGTCATCACCTCTTCTGGGGGGGACTGGATGTTTCTGGCACTCCTTCGCCTGTGACATTGTCTAGGTTACCTGTGGGGATGTAAATGCAGTGTTATTGTTTCTGTGTGTGACATATTGTGTATGGGTGTGTTGCCCTCTATGGTTGTTATTGCCCTGGCAGCTTTACGTTGTGTGAGTTGTCATTTGGTGGGCTAGGTGATTTTCTCTAGTGTGCATGCTGTGGTGATAGGTGTCCATGCAGGCCTGTGAGGGGTGTCAATGCATTGGTGTGGCATTCAGGGTTTGGCATTGGGATGAGTGGGTTGTGATGGTGGGGTGTGTGGGAGGTGGTGGAGTGATGGGAGAGAGGGCGAGGGCATGTGATGGCATGCAGGTCGGGAGGTGATAGTAATAGAGAATTGACTTACCAGAGTCCAGTCCTCATGCTACTCCTGCCAGGCCCTCAGGGTGCATGATTGCCAAGACTTGCTCCTCCCATGTTGTTAGTTGTGGGGGAGGAGGTGAGGGTCCACCGCCAGTCCACTGTACAGCAAGTTGGTATCTTGCTGCTCTGGAGCGCACCTTCCCCCATAGGTCGTTCCACCTCTTCCTTATGTCATCCCTTTTTCTGGGGTGCTGTCCCATGGCATTGGCCCTGTCCACGATTTGCCGCCATAGCACCATCTTCCCAGCAATGGATATCTGCTGCACCTGTGATCCAAATAGCTGTGGCTCTACCCGGATGATTTCCTCCACCATGACCCTTAGCTCCTCCTAAGAGAACCTAGGGTATTGTTGTGGTGCCATGAGTGTGGTGGGAGTAGTATGGGTGAGGGTGTGTGGGGTAATGTATTGGGATGTGTGATTGGGGTGCGTGGGCAGTGTATAGGTGTAGGTGGTGTGTGGCTCTAGTCTTGTCTGTGGTCATGGTGTCTGTCTTGTGCCAATGGTTTGTATTCATAGAGGGTTGTGGGTGATGTGGGTGTGTGTTTTCTGGTGGTGTGGGTGTGGTGTGTGTATGGGTGTCAGGTGTGTGTTGTTTGAATTGTCCAATGTGATGCTGTTTTGTTAGTGTGTGTGTATTTTGAGCCCGGCGGTATGTACCACCAATGGTTTACTGCCATTGAATGTCCACCGTGGTGATTCATGGGTCATAATGTTGTGGGCGTAGTACTGTTGGCATAATGGAGTGGGTTTTGTTACCGCCAGTTCCTCACTGACCTTTGGGCTGGCGGCTTGTGTGTGTGGCTATATAGTGACAGATTGGTATGTGTTTGTAATAATATGGTTAGTGGATGTTGGTGGCAGTCGGCATGGCTGTAAGTGGGATTTACCACCAATGTCACAATGAGGGCCTAAGGCTCTTATTCTCTTGAAAATTAATATCTTGACTTGTGTATGTTGAATTTTTGTTGTTTTGGTCTTGTTTTGTTTTGATAAATATGTCCAATTTTTCTAAACCTGTGTTGTGCCGTTTTGTAGTGGTTCACTGTATTACTGTGTGTGTTGGTAAAATTCTTTACACATTTGCTTCTGAAGTTAAGCCTGCCTGCTCGTTTAAGGCTAGCAAGGGGGTAAGTAGGGTTAACTGAGGGTGATTCTCCTTTACCCTGACTAGAGTTAGGCTCCTGTCTTGGACAGGGGTAACCTGACTGCCAACCAAAGACCCCATTAATAACATTGGTGATCAGCGGTGAGGATTTGAACTTGCATTTGTAATTGACATGTAGTGATTAAGTGTACACTACTGTTTTCAGTGCAGACCATTACGTGACCACATGCAGCTTGCTTTTGCTTTTTTGCTTTTTGGATTTTTCCCTAGTGCCATATTTTTGCTGATCTTTGATTGACTTTTGATCTTCATTGGAAACTCTTTTTCAGCCTTGGAACTTTACACTGCTGTTGATTCTTTATCATGTCTCAATCTGGAGATGCACCAGCTGGAGCAGGTTTTGACTTAGAGAAACTGGAGAGATAAACAGTTGCTCAGTTGAGGCAGTTCTCTTAATAGCACAATTGAGCCTTAATTTGGACAATATGATAAGTCCCCCAACGGTCTACCTGCAGCCGAAGGAATAGCCTTGATACTATAAAATGAAACAAATGCCCATGCATTTGTGCAGTGGCCCAGGTCTCCTGAAAGAATCAAAAGTCAAATGTATCCACAAACAAACCACAATCCACATCCTCCATCTTAGAACAAATCCATGCAATGTTCCAGGGGAGAAGGTGAAGTGTAGATGTAAAATTTGTAAGGGGCTAATTCACACAGATCATGTTAGAGGTTGGTTGCAAAAGATTGATTGTGGAACCACGGTTCGATTGGCTCCACATGGTGCCCGAGAAAGGAATAATTTGACCAGTGCTGGAACCTAGATTACAATCCCCTATAACTGGAAAAAACAAATCTGCAGTTGCAGCTAGTAGGGGAGTAGACAGACTCTGTAGTCAATCATTCGCTGCCAAGCCACTCTCCTGCTGGACATCACACTAGGTTCCACTCTAGACCAATTGCATTCTCTTTCATGGAGGAATTCCACGGTCACACTCATAACCATCTTGCGGGGGAATGAGGGGGGGTTTAAGTGCAGGTCTAATGAAATCATACCATCCACCAACACAGAGAAGATTAATTTATCTTCAATTGTGTCTTTGGGGCAATGGGCGCTGTGAGTTGCTTTACATGGGAAATGTCAGAACATACCATCGAAATACACTGTCTGACGTGCCTGATCCAATGTAGAATCTTTTTTTTAAAAGACTCACTCCCTTCAAGTGAACCAGGAGGCAGTTTAACAGTTATAGTTATGCTTGTATCAATAAATTATAACTTATGCCCTAAGGTAACTATAACTAGCACCTCCATCTTGCTCAGTTTTCTTAACAATGATTTTATTGCAAATGTTGCAGTTATGTTATAAATGTACAGAGAAATGGGGCAGTAAGGGTGAGAGGTGCCGCTCTTCTAGACAGTAGACATGTGGTTTAAACAGAATAGATAAGTGAGAGTAAAGTCCGGTGCAAAATGGCCCGGTGCCTTACTGCCCGGTAGGCACCAAAACGGGTACTAGGAGTACCCTAGAGCAAAAATGGGAAAACATTGGCCACAGCACACAGAGAGTAATGTCCAACAGTAAGGCAGAAAAAGATATTCCTGGTGTGGTTCTGAGAGTTGAGGAAAGTATAAAGTTGAAACGAGTCTCAAATCCTGTTTGCAGATGGTGTCTTTATTCGTAGGTGCTTAGAAAGCATTGAGTCATCATGGAGATACAGCCAACACGTGTTTCGTCACACAAGTGACTTTATCAAGGCTGAGTAAATGGTAAAGAACTGAAATAGGTATGGCTGCGCCAGGCAGCTGCAGGTGCGTGTGTAAAAGGCTTGCGTGAAATCGAAGATATGAGAAGGCCCTGATAAGCCTATAAAATGACCGAGTAGTAGCGTAGTGGTGAGCTGTCCGGTAAACTCGATCTCGCGTTTACCGGACAGCTCACCACTACGCTACTACTCGGTCATTTTATAGGCTTATCAGGGCCTTCTCATATCTTCGATTTCACGCAAGCCTTTTACACACGCACCTGCAGCTGCCTGGCGCAGCCATACCTATTTCAGTTCTTTACCATTTACTCAGCCTTGATAAAGTCACTTGTGTGACGAAACACGTGTTGGCTGTATCTCCATGATGACTCAATGCTTTCTAAGCACCTACGAATAAAGACACCATCTGCAAACAGGATTTGAGACTCGTTTCAACTTTATACTTCCCTCAACTCTCGGAACCACACCAGGAATATCTTTTTCTGCCTTACTGTTGGACATTACTCTCTGTGTGCTGTGGCCAATGTTTTCCCATGTTATAAATGTAATAGAAATGTTAATACTGATGTAATATGTGAGGTAAGTAGCAGTGCGTGTTGAGTAATAAAGTAAAGAGGCATTTTATATATATAAAAAACAAAGGGTACGGGGACATTATAGTTAGGGAATGGAATTTTAAAAAACTTACAAATTCAGTGAAAAAACAAAGGTTACATGGACATAAGAAGAAAATCGATGTGTGGAGATGGTTCACTATCCCCATTTCTGAGACAAAAGCGTGTGCAAGAAAAGTGGTGTGCACTCTGTGTGTAAAAAACTTTCCAAAAGCACTGAGAAAAAGTACTGTTATGGTACTATTACATATTTTTCTAAACACTGTGTGGTGTATTTTTGTGGTGTTCTACTGAGTTATTGCATGATTTATTGCACAAATACTTTACACATTGCCTTCTAAGTTAAGCCTGACTGCTCAATGCCAAGCTACCAGAGGGCGGGCACAGGATAATTTTGATTGTGTGTGACTTACCCTGACTAGAGTGAGGGTCCTTGCTTGGACAGGGGGTAACCTGACTGCCAACCAAAGACCCGATTTCTAACATTGGTGATCAGCGGTGAGGATAGGACTTGTATTTGTGCAGTGACATACAGTAGCTAAGTGTTCACCACCTACCCACAGTGTAAGGTCAACTTGATTTTTTACCTTTTTTCTGAAATTTCGTTTTTCTGCCTGACACTTTTAACTAACATCCTTACTCAACATGTCTCTGGCCGGGTCTCAAGCAGGAGCTGAAGATTTTGACCTAGCCGTGCTGGAGACATATACTGTCAAACAGCTGAAGGGGTTCTGGAAGGAAATGGGAGCACCTGCCCAGGGTGCCTCAAGGAACGAGGAATTCCAAAAGGCGCTCAGGGCCTGGGCAGAAGCCCATTCTGTTGAGAATGTTGAAAAGGAGGGTCCAGAGGATGGCCCCTCAGAGGATTTTTTGCCAGTAGTGGAGGATGTTACCACTGTGATTGTGCCCCCTGACAAACCAGGGAGCAGCATCTCTGACCATGGCCTGACCACAGAGGAAAGGAGGGAGGAGAGAGAGAATTTCAAATACAACTGGCAAAGTTAAACCTGGAGGCAGAGGAAAGGAAAGCTCGAAGAGCGGCAGAGGAGAGGAGAGCTGAGACTGCAGCTGAGAGATCCTTGCCTGAAAAGAAATGTTTGTTGGCTCATGAACTGAGTCTCAAGGAGCTGGAAATTAAGGAAAGACAGTCTGAGTCCAGCAGTGATGGAAGCAGCATATATGCAGGACCTGCTAGAGAAAGAAAGGTTCGTATAACTAAAAGAGTTGTGCCCAGTTATGTGTTGGGAGATGACATTGACAAGAGGATGGCTGCCTATGAAGTTGAACTAAGAGCTCATGGGGTCTCTGAAGAGCAATGGGGTTGGCCTTGTGTGGTATGTACCAGTAGTGGGGAGGGACACACTTCTTACACTGGATCCCAAAGATCAAAATGTTTATGTACCCATGAAAACTGCTTTACTTGCCAAGTTTGGGATGGCTCCTAAGAAATACTGTCAGAGGATCAGTGACAGCACCAAACTCTCCACACAAACTTGGGTAGACTTTTTTGATTTCTCCAAGAAGGCACTGAATGGATGGGTGCAGGGCAGTAAATTAGATGACTATGTGGGATTATTCAATTTGAGATCCTGAGAGAGCATATGTTCAGTGTTTGCTTTACAGAGTTGCACCAGCATCTAGTTGACAGTAAGCTGACTGATCCTAGAAAGCTTGCTGAGGAGGTGGACCTCCGGGTTAGTATAGGAGGCTGGCCTGGCTTATAGTGGGTACCTGATGGTACTTACACCTTGTGTCAGGTCTAGTTATCCCTTATTAGTAGATTAGTAGTGTTCTAGCATCTTAGTATGATAGAGGTAGCTATAGCAGAGCAGCTTAGGCTGAACTAGGAGACATGCAAAGCTCCTACTATACCACTTATACCATATAGCACTATATCATAAGAAACACAATACTCAGAGTTACTAAAAATAAAGGTACTTTATTTTAGTGACAATATGCCAAAAGCATCTCAGAGGATATACTCCCTTAGGAGGTAAGTAAAATACACAAAATATACACACAAACCAAAATCAGGTAAGTAAACAGTTAGAAAAGTAGTGCAAACACTGTAGAATACAAAAGGATGCAATAGGAGACAATAGGCCTAATGGCAACACAAACCATATACTCCAAAAGTGGAATGCGAACCATGAATGGACTCCAGGCCTAGTGTAGTGTGTAGAGGGTCGCTGGGAGTGTAAGAAAACACTAAGGTGTCTGAGATACCCCACCCCAAGACCCTGAAAAGTAGGAGTAAAGTTACCCTACTACCCCAGAAAGACAGTAAAGTCGAGATAGGGGATTCTGCAAAGGCAACAACTGACTGCAAGGCTCTGAACATGGATTCCTGGACCTGAGGATCTGTAAAGGAAGGGGACCAAGTCCAAGAGTCCCACAAGTGTCCAGGGGGGGCAGGAGCCCACTAAACCCCAGATGAAGGTGCAAAATGGGCTGCCTCTGGGTAGAAGAAGCCAAAGATTCTGCAACAATGGAAGGAGCCAGGAACCTTTCCTTTGGGCAGAAGATGTCCCACGGCAAGCTGGAGGATGCAGAGTTGTTTCCACATAGAAAGACTGCAAACAAGCCTTGCTACCAGCAAGAGTCGCGATTGAAGAAAATGGGTGCTGCCTGGGCCCAGGGAGGACTAGGAGGTCGCCCCTTGGAGCCCCAGAGGAGGTGCTCAGCAGTACAGAGAGCCCATGCATAAGCAGGCAGCACCCACACAAGCACTTGAACAGGCGTTCAAGAAATCTGAGCACAGCGGTCATCTCAACACAACAAAAGAGGGTCCCACGAAGTTGGTGGTCAACTCAGCGAGTTGAGCAGTGCAGGACGGAGTGCTGGGGACCTGCGTTATGCAGGGCACGCGGGATTCCTTGCAAAAGTGCACAGAAGCCCTAGCAGCTGCAGATCACGCAGTACACAGGATTACTGTCTGGTGTGGGGAGGCAAGGACTTACCTCCACCAAATTTGGACAGAAGGACCACTGGTCTGTCAGGGTCACTTGGATCCAGCTCCTGTGTTCCAGGGACCACGCTCGTCAAGATGAGAGGTGACCCAGAGGACTGGTGATGCAGAAGTTTGGTGCCTGTGTTGGCAGGGGGAAGATTCCGTCGACCCACAGGAGATTTCTTCTTGGCTTCCAGTGCAGGGTGAAGGCAGACAGCCCTCAGAGCATGCACCACCAGGAAACAGTCGAGAAAGCCAGCAGGATTAGGCGCTACAATGTTGCTGGTAGTCGTCTTGCTACTTTGTTGCGGTTATGCAGGCATCCTGGAGCAGTCAGTGGTCGATCTTGGGCAGAGGTTGAAGAGAGAGATGCATAGGAACTCTGGTGAGCTCCTGAATTCGTTATCCGAAGGGAAACCCACTGGAGAGGCCATAAATAGCCCTCAGAGGAGGATTAGCCACCTAACCAGGTGAGCACCTATCAGGAGGGGTCTCTGATGTCACCTGCTGGCACTGGCCACTCAGAGGCCTAAACTGTGCCCTCACACCTCTGCATTCAAGATGGCAGAGGTCTGGGACACACTGGAGGAGCTCTGGGCACCAAACCTGGGGTGGTAATGGACTGGGGAGTGGTCACTCCCCTTTCCTTTGTCCAGTTTTGCGCCAGAGCAGGGGGTGGGGGATCCCTGAACCGGTGTAGACTGGCTTATGCAAAGAGGGCACCATCTGTGCCCTTCAAAGCATTTCAGGAGGCTGGGGGAGGCTACTCCTCCCCAGCCCTTAACACCTATTTCCAAAGAGAGAGGGTGTAACACCCTCTCTCAGAGAAAATCCTTTGATCTGCCTTCCTGGGACTGGGCTGCCCAGACCCCAGGAGGGCAGAGGCCTGTCTGTGGGTTGGCAGTAGCTGCAGTGAAAACCCCAGAGAGCTAGTTTGCCAGTACCCGGGGTCCATGCTGGAGCCCCGGGGATGCATGGGATTGGCACCCCAATACCAGATTTGGCATAGGGGGGGCAATTCCATGATCTTAGACATGTTACATGGTCATATTCAGAGTTACCATTGTGAAGCTACATATAGGTATTGACCTATATGCAGTGCACTTGTGTAATGGTGTCCCAGCACTCACAAAGTCTGGGGAAATTGCCCTGAACAATGTGGGGGCACCTTGGCTAGTGCCAGGGTGCCCTCACACTTAGTAACTTTGCACCTAACCTTCACTAGGTGAGGGTTAGACATATAAGTGACTTATAAGTTACTTCGGTGCAGTGTAAAATCGCTGTAAAATAACGTGGACATTATTTCATTCAGGCTGCAGTGGCAGTCCTGTGTAAGAATTGTCTGAGCTCCTTATTGGTGGCAAAAGAAATGCTACAGCCCATAGGGATCTCCTGGAACCCCAATACCCTGGGTAACTAGGTACCATATACTAGGGAATTATAAGGGTGTTCCAGTGTGCCAATTAGAATTGGTGAAAATGGTCACTAGCCTGCAGTGACAATTTTAAAAGCAGAGAGAGCATAAACACTGAGGTTCTGGTTAGCAGAGCCTCAGTGATACAGTTAGGCACCACACAGGGAACACATATAGGCCACAAACTATGAGCACTGGGGTCCTGGTTTGCAGGATCCCAGTGACACAGGCAAAAACAAACTGACACACACGTAAAAATGGGGGTAAGATGCCAGGCAAGATGGTACTTTCCTACAGGGTGACTCCCAGTGTCCCAGGAGGGCACAGCACACCACTGGAAGGCAGACACCTGGGTTGGCTAGTGTAGCGCTAGGGGGGAGACAGTCCCAGTAAATTTTGGGGAGCAGATAGAGGGGTCCTTAGTATCCCTAGAGATAAGGAAATGGTGCCTTAAGCCCACATGCCTGCCCAATACTTTCAAGTATAGGCAGATGGTCACCATTGATGGACAAAGGGTGGAGGCTTTGCGTGACACAGGAGCCAGTATGACTGCTGTCAAGAGTCAGATGGTGTCAGAAGAGCAGAGAATCCCTAATGCATTCCACCAGGTCATAGTCGCTGACAATAGCAAGAGTCACCTACTGGTGGCTCTGGTTCCCTTAGAGTGGGGGGGTCTCTGGTAAACTAAAGGTAACTGTGAGTCCTGCCATGCCTGTAAATTGTCTGTTAGGCAATGATCTTTAGCCTACTGCCTGGAAAGAGTTAGAGCTCAGATCCCACCCGGAGATCTTAGGTTTGCCTAAATGGGTCTGCATGACCACAAGGTCTATGTCTGCCCGGGAAGGGAGTCAAGAGCATCTGGAGCCTGGAACAATGGCCCAGACAGCTGCACTGAGGAAGGGCAAGGGGTGCGGGAAACACGCCCCAGATATTCCCACAGTGGTGGACAGGGTCCCAGAGGAGGAGGCCCCTGAGCCAACTGGAGAGGATATTGCTGACCTGGGTAACCTGCCTGAACTTGCTGACTGGCAAGTAGAGGGTGGGCCAACCAGGGAAGAATTCTGCAAGGCGTAGAAACAGTGCCCCACTCTTGAGGGTCCGAGGCAACAGGCCGCAACCCAAGCAGCAGGTGAAGCCTCTGGCGATCACCATATCTACTGGGAGAATTATCTCCTTTACAGTGAGCCTAAGGCTCAGGCCATTGGGGCAGCGCGTGTGCTGGTAATCCCCCAGTGTTACCAGGCCTTCCTACTGGGCCTGGCTCACGACATACCCCTGGCAGGACATTTGGGTCAAGACAAGACCTTTGCCAGGCTTGTCAACCACTTCCATTGGCCTAGAATGCGGTTATCCTCAGATAGTTTCTGCAAGGTCTGCCCCACCTGCCAGGCTAGTGGGGAGATAGGGAAAAGGCTTAAGGTCCCCCGATCCCACTCCCCATCGCTGGCACCCACTTTGAAATGGTGGGCATCAACGTCATTGGTCCCTTGAACCCCAAAACTGCCTTAGGCAAGAGGTTTATCCTGGTTTTGGTGGACCATGCCACCCGCTACCAAGAGGTAATCCCTCTGAGAACAGAGACTGCACTGGTGGTCACCAGAGTCCTGATGAGAATATTAACCCCTGTGGTGTTACCAAAGGAGGTCTTGTCTGACAGAGGCACAAGCTTCATATCAGCATACATGAAGTACATGTGGGATGGGTGTGGGGTAACCTACCGGTTTACCACCCCTTACCATCCTCAATCCAATGGGCTTGTTGAGAGATTCAACAAGACCCTAAAAGGCATGATCACTGGCCAACCTGAGGCCATGAGGCGTAAGAGGGATATCCTCTTGCCATGCCTTCTCTTTGCTTATAGGAAGGTGCCCCATAAAGGGGTGGGGTTCAGCCTCTTTGAACTTCTCTTTGGTCACCCTGTCAGGGGACCACTAAGCATAGTGAAAGCAGGCTGGGATGAAGCTCCCAAGACCACTACTCAGGATGTGTTCAGTTACATGCTGGCCCTGTGCAACCAGACCCAACGCTTCTGTAAGCAGGCCAAGGGTAACCTCAAGGCCAGTCAAGAGGTGATAATCGAGTGGTATGACCGGAAGGCCACACTGGCTGAATTCTCACCTGGTGACAAAGTTTGGGTAATGGGGCCAGTAGAGCCTAGAGCTCTCCAGCACCGCTGGACTGGCCCATTTGAGATCAAGGAGCGGAAGGGGGAGGCCACTTACCTAGTGGACCTCAAGACCCCTAGACACCCACTAAGGGTTCTCCACCACAACCGACTTAAGCCTCATTTTGAGAGGTCTGAGGTCAGTATGCTCCTTGTGACAGATGAGGGCATGGAAGAGGAGAGTGAGCCTCTCCCCAACCTCCTCTCTGCCAAGGAAGGTGATGGGTCAGTGGAGGGTGTCAATCTCTCTGACTGCCTGACTCTAGATCAGAAAGGAGACTGCTACGAGTTGTTGGAGCAGTTCTCTTCCCTGTTTTCCCCTACTCCTAGACTCACCCACTTGTGTGTCCACAATATTGACACAGGAGACAGTCCCCCTGTGAAGAACAAAATTTACAGGTTGTCAGAGAAAGTGAAGACCAGCATCAAGGAAGAAGTCACCAAGATGCTGGCCCTAGGGGTTATTGAGAAGTCTAGTAGTCCCTGGGCCAGCCCTGTGGTGCTGGTACCCAAGGCTGCTGCACCTGGTGCCAAGCCAGAACTCCTGTTCTGGGTGGACTACTGGGGTTTCAACTCTGTCACATGGACTGATGCTTACCCCATCCCCCGAAACTGAGGAGCTTGTAGACAGACTAGGCGCTGCCAAATTCCTCAGTACTTTTGATCTCACATCAGGGTACTGGCAGATCGTCTTGACTGAGGGGCTGTAGGAGGCTGGACTGGCTTGTAGTGAGTACCAAGGGGTACTTGCACGTTGCACCAGGCCCAGTTATCCCTTATTAGTGTATAGGGTGTCTAGCAGCTTAGGCTGATAGATAATGGTAGCTTAGCAGAGCAGCTTAGGCTGAACTAGGAGACGTGTGAAGCTACTACAGTACCACCTAGTGTCATATGCACAATATCATAAGAAAACACAATACACAGTTATACTAAAAATAAAGGTACTTTATTTTTATGACAATATGCCAAAGTATCTTAGAGTGTACCCTCAGTGAGAGGATAGGAAATATACACAAGATATATATACACAATAGCAAAAATATGCAGTATAGTCTTAGAAAACAGTGCAACCAATGTATAGTTACAATAGGATGCAATGGGGAAACATAGGGATAGGGGCAACACAAACCATATACTCCAAAAGTGGAATGCGAACCACGAATGGACCCCAAACCTATGTGACCTTGTAGAGGGTCGCTGGGACTATTAGAAAATAGTGAGAGTTAGAAAAATAACCCTCCCCATGACCCTGAAAAGTGAGTGCAAAGTGCACTAAAGTTCCCCTAAGGACAAAGAAGTCGTGTTAGAGGAATAATGCAGGAAAGACACAAACCAGCAATGCAACAACTGTGGATTTCCAATCTAGGGTACCTGTGGAACAAGGGGACCAAGTCCAAAAGTCACAAGCAAGTCGGAGATGGGCAAATGCCCAGGAAATGCCAGCTGCGGGTGCAAAGAAGCTTCTACTGGACAGAAGAAGCTGAGGTTTCTGCAGGAACGAAAAGGGCTAGAGACTTCCCCTTTGGTGGACAGTTCCCTCTCGCCGTGGAGAGTCGTGCAGAAGTGTTTTCCCGCCGACAGAACGCCAGCAAGCCTTGCTAGCTGCAAATCGTGCGGTTAGTGTTTTTTGACGCTGCTGAGGCCCAGGAGGGACCAGGAGGTCGTAAATTGGACCAGCAGAGAGAGGGGACGTCGAGCAAGACAAGGAGTCCTCTCTGAAGCAGGTAGCACCCAGAGAAGTGCCAGAAACAGGCACTACGAGGATGTGTGAAACGGTGCTCACCGAAGTTGCACAAAGGAGTCCCACATCGCCGGAGACCAACTTAGAAAGTCGTGCAATGCAGGTTAGAGTGCCGTGGACCCAGGCTTAGCTGTGCACAAAGGATTTCTGCCGGAAGTGCACAGGGGCCGGAGTAGCTGCAAAAGTTGCGGTTCCCAGCAATGCAGCCCAGCGAGGTGAGGCAAGGACTTACCTCCACCAAACTTGGACTGAAGAGTCACTGGACTGTGGGGGTCACTTGGACAGAGTTGCTGGATTCGAGGGACCTCGCTCGTTGGGCTGAGAGGAGACCCAAGGGACCGGTAATGCAGCTTTTTGGTGCCTGCGGTTGCAGGGGGAAGATTCCGTCGACCCACGGGAGATTTCTTCGGAGCTTCTGGTGCAGAGAGGAGGCAGACTACCCCCACAGCATGCACAAGCAGGAAAACAGTCGAGAAGGCGGCAGGATCAGCGTTACAGAGTTGCAGTAGTCGTCTTTGCTACTATGTTGCAGGTTTGCAGGCTTCCAGCGCGGTCAGCAGTCGATTCCTTGGCAGAAGGTGAAGAGAGAGATGCAGAGGAACTCGGATGAGCTCTTGCATTCGTTATCTAAAGTTTCCCCAGAGACAGAGACCCTAAATAGCCAGAAAAGAGGGTTTGGATACCTAGGAGAGGGGATAGGCTAGCAACACCTGAAGGAGCCTATCACAAGGAGTCTCTGACGTCACCTGGTGGCACTGGCCACTCAGAGCAGTCCAGTGTGCCAGCAGCACCTCTGTTTCCAAGATGGCAGAGGTCTGGAGCACACTGGAGGAGCTCTGGACACCTCCCAGGGGAGGTGCAGGTCAGGGGAGTGGTCATTCCCCTTTCCTTTATCCAGTTTCGCGCCAGAGCAGGGCTAAGGGGTCCCCTGAACCGGTGTAGACTGGCTTATGCAGAATTGGGCACATCTGTGCTCAACAAAGCATTTCCAGAGGCTGGGGGAGGCTACTCCTCCCCTGCCTTCACACCATTTTCCAAAGGGAGAGGGTGTCACACCCTCTCTCAGAGGAAGTTCTTTGTTCTGCCATCCTGGGCCAGGCCTGGCTGGACCCCAGGAGGGCAGATGCCTGTCTGAGGGGTTGGCAGCAGCAGCAGCTGCAGTGAAACCCCAGGAAGGGCAGTTTGGCAGTACCAGGGTCTGTGCTACAGACCACTGGGATCATGGGATTGTGCCAACTATGCCAGGATGGCATAGAGGGGGCAATTCCATGATCATAGACATGTTACATGGCCATATTCGGAGTTACCATTGTGAAGCTACATATAGGTAGTGACCTATATGTAGTGCACGCGTGTAATGGTGTCCCCGCACTCACAAAGTTCAGGGAATTGGCTCTGAACAATGTGTGGGCACCTTGGCTAGTGCCAGAGTGCCCTCACACTAAGTAACTTTGCACCTAACCTTTACCAGGTAAAGGTTAGACATATAGGTGACTTATAAGTTACTTAAGTGCAGTGTAAAATGGCTGTGAAATAACGTGGACGTTATTTCACTCAGGCTGCAGTGGCAGGCCTGTGTAAGAATTGTCAGAGCTCCCTATGGGTGGCAAAAGAAATGCTGCAGCCCATAGGGATCTCCTGGAACCCCAATACCCTGGGTACCTCAGTACCATATACTAGGGAATTATAAGGGTGTTCCAGTAAGCCAATGTAAATTGGTAAAAATGGTCACTAGCCTGTTAGTGACAATTTGGAAAGAAATGAGAGAGCATAACCACTGAGGTTCTGATTAGCAGAGCCTCAGTGAGACAGTTAGGCACTACACAGGGAACACACACCTATAGGCCACAAACTTATGAGCACTGGGGTCCTGACTAGCAGGGTCCCAGTGACACATAACAAACATACTGAAAACATAGGGTTTTCACTATGAGCACTGGGCCCTGGCTAGCAGGATCCCAGTGAGACAGTGAAAACACCCTGGCATACACTCACAAACAGGCCAAAAGTGGGGGTAACAAGGCTAGAAAGAGGCTACTTTCTCACACAACCCCCCCCCAAACGAAGGACAATAAGGCTAACCTTGGCCAGTTGAGACTTTATTGTCTAAGTGGTGATAAGTAGAGAGTAGCTCTGCAATAGACTGGTTACTCCCTTTATCATCCACTATATGGTTACTTCCCTGTGGGGATGTAAACCACCCTGTTTGAAGTTTTTTAGCTAAGCAACAATGTGAAGATGTATTTTCAGAGTTTCTATCAGTAAGTTTAAGTTTAGAGCAGTGGGAATTGTCCACTGAACCTATTTGTAATGATGGAAATGCCAGACAGGGATGCTGTCTCAGTAAAGCCAAAGCTGGGCAAAAACTTTGTCCATATGGCTGGAAGAGAGAACAGGGATGCTGTTTCTCTTGAGTTGGAGCAGGGCAGGGATGCTGTCCTATGAGCTCCACACTAGGGCAGGGATGCTGACCTAAGTGTTGTGAGGCAGTGCAGGGTTTCTGCACTAAAGTTTCTCTGGGAGGGTTGGAGGGATGCTCCATGTTAACTAAAATGGTGCTCTTTTTGTCACCAATGTTAGTTATCCCACAGAGAGGTACTTCTACCTCAGGGAGTCCAGCTTTGCCAGCTGATGATTCCCTTGGAACAGGTGCCACCCCAGGAGAGGTTTCTCCCACCACAGGAATGGTATCCTGAATGGTAGGGTGGTTAGGGGATACTGTGATACCCTTTTTACCTGTTGATGGAGAGGGATCCTGAGTTTTCAGGCGTTCTCTCCTTTGCTTTTTCATTTCAGTAGAAATGAGAGGGAACAATTCCTCAGGGATGCCCAGCATGGCTGCATGGGCATAAAACTCTACATCAGCCCATCCTGAGGCCTCTAGGTCATTACCTAAGAGACAGTCTACAGGTAAGCTAGGTGATACCACCACCTGCTTAGGGCCAGTAACTCCACCCCAACTAAACTGAATTATAGCTAAGGGAAGAAACTTAGTGGAGTTATGGACATCAATAATCTTATACTGTTGTCCAATGATGTGTTGATCAGGGTGCACTAGGTTTTCAGTCACCAAAGTGATACTGGCACCTGTGTCCCTGTAGGCCAAGGCCTCAACACCATTTATTGAAACTGTCTGCCTGTACTTATCCATTGTAAGGGGACAAGCAGCCAGTGTGGCAAGGCCAATGCCACTAGGTGAGACAGAAACTGTCTTGGGAGTGACTACCCCAGTTTCTACTATGGACCCAAAAGTGAACCCAACTACACCCTTAACTTGACTGTTGCCAGCAGTCCCACCACTAGTACCACTACTGCTAGGGGCACTAGAGCTTGATGTATTAGTGGTGGTAGGCTCAGGGGGTTTACCTGGACAGGACTTATCCCCTGGCCTATGGCCTCTGTTTTTACACACAAAGCACCAAGGCTTTTTAATGTGTGCAGGTTGAGAAGAAGAGGAAGAATTAGTTTTATTCCCACCCTCTGAAGAGTGTTTAAGATTTGAAGTGGGATCTTTGGTTTTACCCTTATCCCCATGCTTATCTTGAGATTTTTCACCATCTTTCTTCTTATTGCCATCTTTGTCACTCCCTGTATGAACTTTTCTGTTCACCCTTGTTCTGACCCATTTGTCTGCCTTCTTTCCCAATTCTTGGGGAGAGGTCAGATCAGAGTCTACCAGGTACTGGTGCAACAAATCAGACACACAATTATTAAGTATATGCTCTCTCAGGATTGTGTTATACAGGCTTTCATAATCAGTAACTTTACTGCCATGTAACCACCCCTTCAAGGCCTTCACTGAATGGTCAATGAAATCAACCCAGTCTTGTCAAGACTCCTTTTTGGTCTCTCTGAACTTTATCCTATACTGTTCAGTGGTTAAGCCATAACCATCCAGGAGTGCATTCTTAAGAACTTGGAAATTATTCGCATCATTTTCTTTCACAGTAAGGAGCCTATCCCTACCTTTTCCACTAAATGATAGCCATAGGATAGCAGCCCACTGCCTTTGAGGGACATCCTGTACAACACAGGCCCTCTCAAGTGCAGCAAACCACTTGTTAATGTCATCCCCCTCCTTATAAGGGGGAACTATCTTGTGCAGATTCCTGGAATCATGCTCTTTTGCAGGATGACTATGGGGAATACTGCTGCTGCCACCATGGGTTTCTAAACCCAGTTTCTGTCTCTCCTTCTCTACTTCTAAAGTCTGTCTATCCAAATCCAGCTGTTGCTTCTTGAGCTTCAGTCTGGTTTGTTCCACTCTCAATCTATTGAGCTCCCTTTCTAACAATCTGTCATCAGGGTGGGTGGGAGGGACATGCTTTGAAACAGAAGTATGGTGAGAATGGACAGAAGGAGACCTGTCCCTTACAGAAGCCACCCTAACAGCTTGGCTAACAGAAACATCACTACCAGTATGGTGAGAATAAATCCTTTTGCTATGATGTGAGACAACACTATTTATATGGTGTGGCTCATCATCATTACCAACTATGCTAGACTGTCTAGTAATGGGCAGGCTAGGAAGTTTCTTTCCTGAATCTTTTCCTGGGGGAGTCCCTGGATCTGATTGAGAACCATTAGCTACTTTTTCAACAGATTGGGCACTTATGGCCTTATCCTGTACTCTAAGCATGTTAATTAACAGTTCTAAGGAAGGATTCTTCCCTACACTCAAACCTCTCTCTATGCAGAGATTCCTTGCTCCTTTCCAGCTAAGGTGATCATATGCAAGTTTGGACAGATCAACATTTTGGCCTGTGCCAGACATTTTTAGAGAGAGTTAAAGTGATAGTTAAAAGATAAAAAGTTTGTCAGAGTTTTTAGAAAGACAGAGAAAAAAAACTTTTTAAACTTTTTAGAACTTTTTAGAAAGTTAGAAGTACTTTTCAGCACTTAGAAAAGAGTGAAAAGAGGAAATGCAAAACGTTTTGGCTATGTGTATATACACTGACCTTGTTTTGTATATTTTTCTCTTATGAAAAGTACAATGACAAGAGTGGTAAGTAGTCTCAAAGCACTTATCCCACCGCTGCACAACCAATGTAGGAGGCTGGACTGGCTTGTAGTGAGTACCAAGGGGTACCTGCACCTTGCACCAGGCCCAGTTATCCCTTATTAGTGTATAGGGTGTCTAGCAGCTTAGGCTGATAGATAATGGTAGCTTAGCAGAGCAGCTTAGGCTGAACTAGGAGACGTGTGAAGCTACTACAGTACCACCTAGTGTCATATGCACAATATCATAAGAAAACACAATACACAGTTATACTAAAAATAAAGGTACTTTATTTTTATGACAATATGCCAAAGTATCTTAGAGTGTACCCTCAGTGAGAGGATAGGAAATATTCACAAGATATATATGCACAATAGCAAAAATATGCAGTATAGTCTTAGAAAACAGTGCAACCAATGTATAGTTACAATAGGATGCAATGGGGAAACATAGGGATAGGGGCAACACAAACCATATACTCCAAAAGTGGAATGCGAACCACGAATGGACCCCAAACCTATGTGACCTTGTAGAGGGTCGCTGGGACTATTAGAAAATAGTGAGAGTTAGAAAAATAACCCTCCCCAAGACCCTGAAAAGTGAGTGCAAAGTGCACTAAAGTTCCCCTAAGGACAAAGAAGTCGGGTTAGAGGAATAATGCAAGAAAGACACAAACCAGCAATGCAACAACTGTGGATTTCCAATCTAGGGTACCTGTGGAACAAGGGGACCAAGTCCAAAAGTCACAAGCAAGTCGGAGATGGGCAAATGCCCAGGAAATGCCAGCTGCGGGTGCAAAGAAGCTTCTACTGGACAGAAGAAGCTGAGGTTTCTGCAAGAACGAAAAGGGCTAGAGACTTCCCCTTTGGTAGACGGATCCCTCTCGCCGTGGAGAGTCGTGCAGAAGTGTTTTCCCGCCGACAGAACGCCAACAAGCCTTTCTAGCTGCAAATCGTGCAGTTAGCGTTTTTGGACACTGCTGAGGCCCAGGAGGGACCAGGAGGTCGCAAATTTGACCAGCAGAGAGAAGGGACGTCGAGTAAGACAAGGAGCCCTCTCTGAAGCAGGTAGCGCCCAGAGAAGTGCCAGAAACAGGCACTACGAGGATGTGTGAAATGGTGCTTGCCGAAGTAGCACAAAGGAGTCCCACGTCGCCGGAGACCAACTTAGAAAGTCGTGCAATGCAGGTTAGAGTGCCGTGGACCCAGGCTTGGCTGTGCACAAAGGATTTCCGGCGGAAGTGCACAGGGGCCGGAGTAGCTGCAAAAGTCGCGGTTCCCAGCAATGCAGCCCAGCAAGGTGAGGCAAGGACTTACCTCCACCAAACTTGGACTGAAGAGTCACTGGACTGTGGGGGTCACTTGGACAGAGTCGCTGGATTCAAGGGACCTCGCTTGTCGGGCTGAGAGGAGACCCAAGGGACCGGTAATGCAGCTTTTTGGTGCCTGCGGTTGCAGGGGGAAGATTCCGTCGACCCACAGGAGATTTCTTTGGAGCTTCTGGTGCAGAGAGGAGGCAGACTACCCCTACAGCATGCACAAGCAGGAAAACAGTCGAGAAGGTGGCAGGATCAGCGTTACAGAGTTGCAGTAGTCGTCTTTGCTACTATGTTGCAGGTTTGCAGGCTTCCAGCGCGGTCAGCAGTCGATTCCTTGGCAGAAGGTGAAGAGAGAGATGCAGAGGAACTCGGATGAGCTCTTGCATTCGTTATCTAAAGTTTCCCCAGAGACAGAGACCCTAAATAGCCAGAAAAGAGGGTTTGGCTACCTAGGAGAGAGGATAGGCTAGCAACACCTGAAGGAGCCTATCACAAGGAGTCTCTGACGTCACCTGGTGGCACTGGCCACTCAGAGCAGTCCAGTGTGCCAGCAGCACCTCTGTTTCCAAGATGGCAGAGGTCTGGAGCACACTGGAGGAGCTCTGGACACCTCCCAGGGGAGGTGCAGGTCAGGGGAGTGGTCACTCCCCTTTCCTTTGTCCAGTTTCGCGCCAGAGCAGGGCTAAGGGGTCCCCTGAACCGGTGTAGACTGGCTTATGCAGAATTGGGCACATCTGTGCCCAACAAAGCATTTCCAGAGGCTGGGGGAGGCTACTCCTCCCCTGCCTTCACACCATTTTCCAAAGGGAGAGGGTGTCACACCCTCTCTCAGAGGAAGTTCTTTGTTCTGCCATCCTGGGCCAGGCCTGGCTGGACCCCAGGAGGGCAGATGCCTGTCTGAGTGGTTGGCAGCAGCAGCAGCTGCAGTGAAACCCCAGGAAGGGCAGTTTGGCAGTACCAGGGTCTGTGCTACAGACCACTGGGATCATGGGATTGTGCCAACTATGCCAGGATGGCATAGAGGGGGCAATTCCATGATCATAGACATGTTACATGGCCATATTCGGAGTTACCATTGTGAAGCTACATATAGGTAGTGACCTATATGTAGTGCACGCGTGTAATGGTGTCCCCGCACTCACAAAGTTCAGGGAATTGGCTCTGAACAATGTGGGGGCACCTTGGCTAGTGCCAGAGTGCCCTCACACTAAGTAACTTTGCACCTAACCTTTACCAGGTAAAGGTTAGACATATAGGTGACTTATAAGTTACTTAAGTGCAGTGTAAAATGGCTGTGAAATAACGTGGACGTTATTTCACTCAGGCTGCAGTGGCAGGCCTGTGTAAGAATTGTCAGAGCTCCCTATGGGTGGCAAAAGAAATGCTGCAGCCCATAGGGATCTCCTGGAACCCCAATACCCTGGGTACCTCAGTACCATATACTAGGGAATTATAAGGGTGTTCCAGTAAGCCAATGTAAATTGGTAAAAATGGTCACTAGCCTGTTAGTGACAATTTGGAAAGAAATGAGAGAGCATAACCACTGAGGTTCTGATTAGCAGAGCCTCAGTGAGACAGTTAGGCACTACACAGGGAACACACACCTATAGGCCACAAACTTATGAGCACTGGGGTCCTGACTAGCAGGGTCCCAGTGACACATAACAAACATACTGAAAACATAGGGTTTTCACTATGAGCACTGGGCCCTGGCTAGCAGGATCCCAGTGAGACAGTGAAAACACCCTGGCATACACTCACAAACAGGCCAAAAGTGGGGGTAACAAGGCTAGAAAGAGGCTACTTTCTCACAGGGGCCTAAAGAGAGATCTGCATTTTCTACACCTGAGGGCCATTACCAATTCCGGGTGATGCCCCTTGGGTTGAAAAATGCTCCCTCTACCTTCCAATGGTTGGTTAACAGGTTCCTAGCTGGCAAGGATGCCTTCTGCACAGCCTACCTAGACTATATAGCCATCTATAGTTCCAGCTGGGAAGAACACCTGCTCCACCTCAAGGAGGTGCTTCAGGCTCTGCAACAGGCAGGCCTGACCATCAAGGCTAATAAGTGCCAGATTGGGCAGGGTTCCGTGGTGTACTTGGGCCACCTAGTAGGTGGTGGCAAGGTGCAGCCACTCCAGGCCAAGATTGAAACTATCAAGGCCTGGCAACCACCTAGAACACAGATAGAGGTGAGAGCCTTCTTAGGCCTCACCGGATACTACCGTAGGTTTGTCAAGGGATATGGATCCATTGTGTCACCCTTAACAGAACTTACTTCCAAAAAGCAAACTAGGTTGGTGAATTTTACAGAGGCTTGTCAGAAAGCCTTTGACTCCCTGAAGGAAGCCATGTGCATGGCCCCTGTGCTCAAGGCCTCTGACTACTCCCAGGAATTTATTGTGCAGATGGACACTTTAGAGCATGGCATAGGGGCTGTTCTAGTACAGCTGACTGAGGAGGGCCTAGACCAACCAGTAGTCTTTATTACCAGAAGGCTATTACCACGGGAACAGAGGTGGAGTGCTAATGAGAGAGATGCATTTGCTGTGGTCTGGGTACTGAAGAAGCTGAGACTATACCTGTTTGGGACTCCCTTATACATTCAGACAGACCACAGGCCCCTCAGATGGCTCATGCAGAAGAGGGACGAGAATCCTAAAATCTTGAGGTGGTCAATTTCCCTACAGGGGATGGACTTTACGGTAATCATTGCCCAGGGATTGACCACACCAACTTTGATGGTCTCTTCAGATACTTCCACCTTAGCGATGAGAGCTCCCAGGAAGTGGGGTAGCTCTCCCCACTTTCAGCTGGGGGGACACATGTTGGGGTGGTCACCCCTATCTTTTTGCCTTCTTCCCTCCACTGTTTGGATAACGTTTTTGCTGGTTTTAGGACGCTGCACATTTTACCACTGCTAACCAGTGTTAAACATGATGACATTGGATCATACCCAATTGAATTATTCAATTTACTTATAAGTCCCTAGTAAAGTGGACTATATGTACCCAGGGCCTGTAGATTAAATTTTACTAGTGGGCCTGCAGCACTGATTGTGCCACCCACTTAAGTAGCCCCTTAACCATGTCTCAGGCCTGCCATTGCAAGGCCTGTGTGTTCAGTTTCAATGCCAATTCGACTTGGCATTTAAAAGTACTTGCCAAGCCTAAAACTCCCCTTTTTCTACATGTAAGTCACCCCTAAGGTAGGCCCTAGGTAACCCATAGGGCAGGGTGTTGTGCAGACAAAAGGCAGGACATGTACCTGTGTAGTTTACATGTCCTGGTAGTGTAAAATTCCTAAATTTGTTTTTACACTGCTGTGAGGCCTGCTCCTTTCATAGGCTAATATTAGGGCTACCCTCATATACTGTTTGAGTGGTAGCTGCTGATCTGAAAGGAGTAGGGAGGTCATATTTAGTATGGCCAGAATGGTAATGCCAAATCATGCTGATTGGTGAAGTTGGATTTAATATTACTATTTTAGAAATGCTACTTTTAGAAAGTGAGAATTTCTCTGCACTTAAACTTAAATCCTCTGTGCCTTACAATCCACGTCTGGCTAGGTTTAGTTGACAGCTCCCTTGTGCATACACTCAGACAAACCCCAAACACAGGATGCTCAGCCTTACTTGCATAAATATGCTTTTTGAATGGGTCTTCCTGGGCGATGGAGGGTGGAGGGCCTGACACTTACATGTCAAAGGAAGGTACCCTGCCCTCACACAGAGGACTGCCACACCACCTACTGGGACCCTGGCAGACAGGATGAAACTGAAAGAGGACCTTGTGCACTTCTAAGCCACTCTTTGAAGTCTCCCCCACTTCAAAGGCAACTTTGGATATTTAAACAGGGCCTCTGTCCCTACCAACTCAGACACTTTCTGGAGAAGAGAACCTGAACCAGAAGCTTCAACCTGCCAAGAAGAACATGCATACCACCCAAAGGACTCACCTGACTTTTTCTGTAAAGGACTGCTGCCTTTCTGTTGCCCTGCTGCATTGCTGCTCTCTGGCTGTGCTGAGAAGTGCTCTCCAAGGGTTTGGATAGAGCTTGTCTGCTGTTTACAGAAGGCTCAGGACCAAAAAGACGTCATTCCTGCAAGAAGAACCCCCAGTGCGGCGGAAATCGATGCACAGCCAGCAGAAAATGACGCACAGCCTGCATTGCGGTGAAAGATTCACTGCACGCCGAACCCGAATGACGCAGCCTGACTTCACAAGGAGAAGATTGATGCAGCACCAGTGCCAGCACAGCGATTGGATATTCAACGCACGTCCCACTTGATCGAGGCACAGCTGAGCCGGAACAACTCAGCCAGACTTCCTGAGAAGAATCAACGCAGCGCATACCGTGCGGTAGAAATTTCCACGCAACGCCCAGCGGATCGACGCAGCCCCTGTGACTTCATCCTGCCAGTGCCGGATTTCAACAGCATCGTTCCCGGGGAGTCTGAAAACCCCGCAACTCGAGGAGTATCCAAGACCGAGCGCTGGAAAACAAACAATGTGTGCGACCCGAGAAATAGACCCACACCTCCCTGTTTTCCACACATCTCCTCCTCTGTGGTTCCTTGCGGAGAATATGAACGCAAACCAGGTACTTTGTGCTTGCAAGAGACATTTGTTGCTTTTAAGAGCCTAAAAACACTTTATATCATTTTTACAGTGATATCTCAACATATACTTATTGCATCTTAATCGTTTTGACCTGCATTTTACCAGATAAAGATTATATATATTTTTTTAAACACTGTGTGATGTATCTTTGTGGTATTCTACAGGGTTATTGCATGATTTATTGCACACATACTTTACACATTGCCTTCTAAGCCTGACTGTTCTGTGCCAAGCTACCAGAGAGTGGGCACAGAAAAGTTTGGATTGTGTGTGACTTACCCTGACTAGAGTGAGGGTCCTTGCTTGGACAGGGGTAACCTGACTGCCAACCAAAGGCCCCATTTCTAACATACTTCCACTGTGTTGAAACATTTTAAAACTTACCATGAATGTATTCATCTCTATTACATCAGGTAGAGAGATATTGATCCTTCTGCACCAGGATCATTTACTGCTTCTTGAGCACAGGCTGTGCAAAATATATATATTCCACCAGTCTGCAACAAGCTCAAGGAGCTGGTCATCCACTGTGGCAAGTGCCAGGAACTTGTTGTTAAAAAGAATGCAGACATAAACAGCATGCTTGAAAAAGTGAAGAGCCACCAATGTTAATTTGTTTGACTTATTTTTCAGTTAGCAAAACATGCTTTTTGAATATGCAACAGTTTTGTTTATAAAAGTTGTTTTTTGAGCCATTTCTATAAAAAAACAATAAATACTTCAAAAAAGTTTCTCTTCATTAAAAAAAAGGTTATTTTTAGAACTGTCATATTTACCACGAAGAGCTGCGTCTATGTGCTTATGTTTGTAGTTTATGGATGAGGATGTACCTGGGTGTGTCAGTGAATGTTTTAGCATGTCCCTAGGTCTGTCAGTGAATACATCACTATCTCCCTAGGCCCGTTAGTGTATGCATCAGTGTGTGCCTGGTTATGTCAGTGTATGCATCAGTGTGTCTCAGGGTGTGTCAGTCTCTACATCATTGTTTGTATGGGTGTGTCACTGTATGCATCAGTGCATGCGTGAGTGTGTTGCTGGGTGTGGTAGTATATGCATCATTATGTGACTGGGTGTTAGTGAATGCAGCAGTAGATACCTGCATACCTGAGTGTATGCATCAGTGTGTGCCCATATCTCTAACTGTATACGTTATTGTGCGCTTTGATTTGTCAGTGTACGCATGACTGTGTCCCTGAATGTGTTAGTGTGTTCATCAGTGTGGATATGGTCGCATGTGCATAGGTGTGTCCAAGAGTGAGTTAGTGCATGCATCATTGTGTGCATGGTTGTGTCAGTGTATGCATCAGCATGTTCCTGGGTGTGACAGTGTATGCATCAGTGTGTCCCTGGGTGTGTCACTGTATAAATCAGTGTCCATGTAGATATGTTGGAGTATACATTAGTGTGTCCCTGGGTGAGTCTGTGTATGCCTCAGTGTGTGCTTGGTTGTGGTAGTGTATGCACTGGGTGTGACAGTCATTACAGCAGTGTATGCCTGGCTGTGTCAGTGTATGCATCAGTGTGTGCCTGGATCTGTAAGTGTATGCATCAGTGTGTGTTTGGATCTGTCAGAATGTGCATTAGTGTGTCCCTGGATGTGCTACTGTATGCATCAGTGTGTCTCTGGATGTGGTAGTGTATGCATAACTGTGGCCATAAATGGGTTACTGTATGCACCATTGTGTCTATGGCTGTGTCAGTATGTTTGTGGGTGTATCAGTGTATATATCAGTGTATGAATGGGTGTGTCACTGGATAAATCAGTGTCTATTTCAATGTGTTGGAGTATGAATTACTGTGCTCCTGGGTATGTGTCTGTATCCATTAATGTGTGCTTGAGTGTGGTAGTGTATGCATTAGCGTGTGACTGGGTATGTTAGTGAATGCAACAGTGTATTCCTGGCTGTTTCAGTGTATGCATCAGTGTGCCTGGATCTATACATGTATGTATCAGTGTGTGCCTGTATCTATCAGTGTATGCATCAGTGTTAGCGTGGATCTATCACTGTATATATCAGTGTGTAGTTGCATATGTCACTCTATGCATCAGTGTATGCACAAATGGGTTTGGGTACACATTAGTGTGTCCTTCAGTATCAGTGTATGCATCAGTGTGTGCCTGGGTGTGATAGCATATGCATCGGTGTGTGCCTGGGTGTGAAAGCTTATGCATCAGTGTGTGCTTGGCTGTGTCACTGTATGCATGAGTGTGTGTCTGGGTGTGTGAGATATAATTAGTTACTTACATTAGTACAGTAAATAGCTCCATTTACTCTGTACAAAGAGAGAAAACATAAATAAAAGTTAACGTTTCACGTTGATAACTTATGTATTAAAAATCCTGTAATACAAATAATATAATTAAATGTGAGACAGAAGAATTGAGCCTGGCGGCAATGCTGTGGTGCATAGATTGCAAACAGTGAAAAGCGTGACGGGACTGGGCATGTGGGGGGCTGGCCATGGGGGTCCCCGCACTACCCATGCCAAGTGCATAGACAGTGCAGCGGCGCCCATGAGGCCCACTGCACCCTATCTCCCCCAGCCTTTATATGGTGGGGCTACCGTCATATAATCACAAGCGGAGAAGGGACTCGTAATTCCCAGGGAAGTGCTTAGGTGGTAGTCCAACTGCCAGCGCATTGCTGGCGGTCTTAAGACTGGTGGTCTTAAGACTGTCAAGATCGTAAAGAGGCCCTAAGAATGTATTCCTTCTCCAGCTGCAGCAGTTCTTCATTAAAAGAGATACATTCTTGAAGAGTTGGAATTAGACACACAATGGACTTTTCTTGTTGCATAAATTCAAACATTTGCTGTGCTGCAGATTTTTTGGAAGTAAATATATTCTTTGTAAGTTGTGTTTCCAAACAACATTTCCCATTTAATGACAGTATTTAAGTTTTGCATATCAGAGGCTTGACACATATTTCTAATTAGTTCTTTGTATTAGAAATTCAACCAAATGTTTTACATTGCCAATGCTCTCTAAGGAATTGTGAGTTTCTTTGTGTAAGAGTGTCTTAAGTACAGGCTGTCCTTTCACAGGAGTAACTTGTAATAAATCCCCAAAATCAATAACATGGTATCCTCCAAAAAGTACATCCTGCTCTGTCTTCAATACCTGTTGCATTCTCAAATGCACAAAGGCAAGTATTAAGTTTGACACCATGCTCACCTCATCAATGATTAAAAGCTTTAATTTCTTCAGCACTCTGGGAAGCTTTGTGACCAGCCTCACCAGAAAACTTTTGATATTCCAGTTGATTGTTGTGCTCAACAGGTGGCATAAGTAGACAATGCAAGGTAACTCCTTCGATATTGTGAGCAGCTAATCCAGTAGGGGTAATTACAATACATGGCAAAATAGAGTCAGTAGTCTTCTGTAGATGTGTGCTTAGAATTTGAATTAAAAAGCTTTTTCCAGTGCCAGCTTGTCCACTAATATATAAACTAATTGGCTTAAAACTTGAACACTTGCATTCATTGTTTTCATGCAGCAATCCACGTTTTTTTTTTTCTTTGACTTCTACATAGATTTGTTTCTGCTCATCATTCAGTTGTGCTAGTAGCTGTTTGAGGTCAACATTTTCTTATATTTCTTATTGCATAGCTGTCTCCACCTCAATAAATGGCTGAGAGATGCAGAATTCTGACTGCTTTGTGAGCCATCTTTTACTATCTCAGCAGCAATTGTGTCCCGAGGTTTGAAGAGTTTAATTAGTGCTAAGTAGAATTGTTTTCAGTACTTTGACAAGTCAGTTTTCTATGATTAATTAATTTACCTTTTGTATGCCAAATCAAACAACTATCACAACCAGCATACCTTTGATCATCAATACTTTCTGACACATTATTTCTGTATAGTGTTGTAGAATTTCATAAAGACACACATTTTCAATATGTGGACTTATTCTTGGATAGTAGATATCCAGCATGATTGTTTTTGTTTACAATATGTGTACTCTCTGGATCAAACTCTGCCAGATACTGCATTTCTAGGAAAGATTTCAAAACTCTATTTCTCATGCTTGCAAGTCCTAGACTAACCCAAACAATTTCTTTAAACTTTGAGAACAAGGCTCACTGAACTCAACCTATCACAGCACTCAAATTAGCTTATCTCTCCATGTGAGTGAATTTTCAGGCTGAAACTGCATAACTTCTTTTTTTTCTGCAAAAGTCTTCTCCCACGTTTCCTTCTTCTATGTTTTCTCTGATTTTGTGATGTATGAAGTGACATAGCGAGCAACAGCAATCAAATTATCTGAAACAAACTGTATGTCCATATTTGCATTCCATAGCTTCAGAAAAAAAGGATTATAATCATTAATATATTTGGAAGCCTCTGGTCTTTTCAAATTATATGCATTATTTGGTAATTAGTGTATGCCTCACTGAAGATAAAAAGCTGTTTGCGATCCCCTCAGAAATAAAAGGCCTTGGAAATCCAAAACTATTTCTTGTATAAAACTTCCCTTTGCATCTATAGCTTCAGCAGCAACTTGCCACATCTATGTGATTGAAAGCATAGAAGTTGCTGTTATACGGATTTGTTTTGATTGTCATCTGGAATGCTGCATGTAATGTACTGCTATATGAAAGACAGTACAAACTCATAAGTATCAGTTCCGAATTTTGGTGCATCCTTAATCTACAATAGCATGTGAATGTGCAGAACACCTCTTGATTGGTATTCTTTCCTCCAAAGAGAATCTGTGACTTCACCAAGAGAAGGACTTGTTTTTTTGCCTATAAAACCAATCATTGATTGAATCTTGTGATTGAAATAGTGACATAGATTAGCCGGGTTCAAAGAGCAAAGTTCCCCTGTTGTCTTTAAATGGATATCTTTTACAATACAGTTGCCTTCTTAGAAATTCTGGTAGAGCATCCCAAGATACTCTCTGCAACTAAGCATAACAAACCAAATATGAGGACTTAAATTCCGGAGCATACATTTAAGTTGTCCATGACAACGGTACCAGTATTTATCAGGCCCACGGTGACATGCTGTCAAATCAATTAAGTTGTACTCCAGATTTATATCTTTATCTTATATCGTATTAACAAACTCCCTTGCAGAAAGATTGTGAAGATTGAATCCTGTCTTAAGCATATGTTTCACAAGATAAGAGAGTTCTGACAAGCCACTCTCAAGTAACAGATGGAATATGTACAGAATACATTGCCGAAACCTAGGGTCTTCAGAATATAGTCTTTTTAACCTGTATTTAGCTTCAGGTATTTGCACAAGTCAGTCATCATAGCGGCCTTCTACTCCTGTGGGAAATAGCTGTGGAAAACAACAGGCCTCTAAACTTTTTCCCGCACACTTACTGGAGCTCCTATTGCTTGTTTCATTTGAAAGAGATTAATAGCATCCCCAACACATTCTTTACATTGAAGTTCATGAATATTATAGTGTTCATATATTTCTTCTGACTCCTCCTTATCTACTTTTTATATTTGTCAACTTGATTGTAGTAGTTCATCATCAATACAAGTTACATTTCCAATCATATCAACATTTTGGCAAAATAAATATTATTTTCTTTCAAGGATAATATGGCATTTTTTACTTTATTCACATCAAATAACTCTTGCCAGATTGTCTTACATTCAGTAGGAACTCCATTCACTAGAATAATCAGTGGTTCATCTATATCTACACCCACTGTCTCAACACTTTTAAAAAAATCTAATGCTAGATGTACAATTCTTCCTTTAAGTCCTTTCTGAAATTAAGTTGGTGGGAGCTTGCTTGTCTTCTGCTCCAATCGAATAATCGCTTCAAACGTATAAGCAGTTTGTACTAGAGTTGATTCATACACAAGTTTTTCTCCAATTGGTACCAATTCTAATGTATTATGAATTGCTGTAGCTGGCATTTCATTATTTTCTGATTTGTCATAACAATACTAACATACCATTTGCTTAGTGTCTTAATCAAAGTATCTTTTCACAAATAGAAATGTACCAAATTCCTGCCACTTTCCATTGTTATCTGTACAACTACTTTTGGAAACCTGGGCTGATTGCAGAAGCCCCCTAACTTTTTGCCCCCATTTTTCACTAATGCTGGTGTTTTTGTCAACCTGGTGGTACCCTGGGTACTGCTAAACAGTCCCACAGCCTGTGCTCTGATTAAAATGGATTTTGCAAATTAGGCTAATCATAATTGGCAACCTGCTCATAGGCCCCCAATATGTGGTAGGGCATGTAGGTCCAGGGACCCCAGCATAGGTAGTACACCCATAGGTGCACTGCTTTGGTTCCCAGTGTCATTCTAAAGGCAGGACTGCCTTGCTGGCTGCTTTTACGTTAAAGTTAATCCCAAATTCAACTCTGGAATTAACAGTACTTCCAAAATTCTAAGCTGCCATATCTTTACATATAAGTCACCCTTAAGATGTGCCCTAAGTGTACCCAGGGTATGGTGCAGTGTAACTATAAGCAAGGACTTTATAAAAGATGTTTTATAAGCCCTGGTGAGGGACAAATAGTTAATATGTTATTCCCCATTGTGGTGAATGGGCTTCAGAGGCCAATACGGAGAGACTTTATTTTATGATAATAATGTTTTTTTAATAGGAAGGAGCTACACATGGGATGTTAAGTGGCACATTAAAAGTTATAATAGATTCAACAACTTGCCACTTTTGAATTTAATATAACTTGTACCTAGAAATAGTTTTTGAACTCTTTCTAAAAGTTACCAGTTTCAGCTCTGCAGTGCCCACTCTGATTGGTCAGCCTCTGGCTACTGAGCCAGGCTGTCTTGATGAGGTATGAAGTAGCCTGGGCTGACACAAAGGATGCATCTTGTGGGAGGAGATCTGCCTCAGCAAATAGTAGAACATGATGGGGAGAGCAGCCAAACTGGTCTTCAAAAGTGGGAAGGACCCTTGGGGTAGGAACTGTACCCCCCACATTTCCTGCAAACCCAGACAACCAGATGCCCCTTGATTAGATTAAGGATGGGATGTGTTAAGGAAAACATAGTCACACCAGTGAGTGGGCTCAGCCACAGCTAACCTTTGAGATTTATTTTTGGCCATCTTGGATTTTGGGAGAATGCTGCTTCCTGGGATTGATTTTTGCCACACTTCCCAGGAAGTGTTCACTCAAGAGGGTGGTGGCCTGCATTTGATTGGTCAAGAGGCACCCCCCTGCTTTCCACCCCAGGAGCAAGGATAAAATTGACAGAGCTACACCCCACCTCAGATCACTACTGGAACAAAAAAAGATGAAGAAGAAGCACTGCTCTCGTCTGCACTTGGACACTGCACTCAGAAGGACTGCACAAGCTGCACACTTGGGCTTCACCTAGAAAAAGACTTTGCCTGTCTTCTGCTGCTTAAAGAAGGGACTCCATATATGCTACAGGTACAAAAAACCTGACCAGAGTCCCCTGCATCAAGCCCTTAAGAAATTGACCAGCGTACCAGTGACCAGTGTTCATTTTTAGATTTGAATCAGATGCTTTCTGGGAGTTGGAGTCCAAACCCAAGAAGAGCAACTCAGAGCTTCTGGAAACTTGGGGTGAGTTGTGGGCACCTTATGAATCTTGGAAGAACTTCTGAAAGAAGATCCAGATGTTTGGAAAGTTTGGAGCAACTTTGGAAAAAAGCTCCATAAGTGGACCTACCCGATTTTGTGTGTCAAGCCAGCTTACGTCGACCGCGGCCCTGGCTGACTTTCAGGTTTGTCCAGTTGAAAAGCTGTGAAGCCCCAGACTTCCAGGATTTCGCAGGGGCCTCATGGACAGGCAATCCGATGCTGTTGAATCAAAATCGGCTTTCTGTGGAGGATCACTCGGCATCGGCATCGGAGAGAAAAAGCTCCAAAAACATTTCTAAGTCCGAACGTAAAAAGTTGACTGAGGCTTCCCGCACAGTGGATCCAAAGAGGACTCAAGGGAGGTCGGCTTCAATTTCAACGTGGTCTCGGGAGAAGATTTCTGCACTGAAAAATCACCTATGTCTGAACATAGAATCCTTGACCGAGGTCACCTGTGCTAATATCCAAAGAGAGCTCCAAGGAGGTCGGATTTGACTTATGACTTATTCCCGGTCCAGAAAATCTTCAAGAAAAAGACTAAGGAGAATATTTGAGAGCCCCTGGTGACTCCTTGTGCCACAATAGTGTGCTTTTTTTGTTTTACGCTAATGTGGCCCAACGAGGTCAAAATCACTGCGCCAAATTTACAAAGTGGAGCAATGTGTGCACATTTTAACCCTTTGCGCCACATTATGCCTGCGTCAGGTGTAATGTATACAAGGGGATCATTCCCCCATTGGGGGGGGGTGAAAAAATGGGGCAAAGGAATCTAAAAGATTTCTTTGCGTAATTTTTAATGGCATTTTTAACGCCTGCTCAGAACAAGTGTTAAAAGGGGGCATGCCATTGCTTTCAATAGGCCCCCTATGTGCTGTTCCGGGTTAGCGCCAAATTTTGGTGCTAAGCCTGAACAGTACATCAACAGCGTCAGAAATTCTGATGCTATTGCCCCCTATCCTGCACCATGGTGCAACATATTTTAAATATGGTGAACACATGGTGGTAGGGGGCGCAAAGGGCCACAAGAAAACTTTGACTGAGGCCTCCCGCTCGCCATAGCCATGCAGGGCTCCATCACAGTTGGCCTCAAATTTTGACATTGCCCCGGTCGAGTGCGACCATTCTATGCCTTAGAAAACATTTATTATTCAAAAAATTCATATCTCCTGTTCCCTTCATTTGATTTTTGTTGTTTTAGTGTCTTTTTTGGGATACAAAATATAATCTATTGTGATAAATGGGTGGTGGATTTTTATTCTGTTTTGTGTTTTACATATTTTGTGATTTTGAAATGCTTTACATACCTGTCTCCTAAATTAAGCCCAACTGCTCATTGCCAAGCTACCAAGGATTGAGGTGGGATTAATATATTGAGACCTGACTGGACCAATAGTGGGTTAGTGGCCTGTTGCTAAATGTAGGTTAGCTGCCTTTAACAATAATCTCCTTTCCAACAACTACATTACAAGTTTGATTTTTATAGTGAGTACAGCAACAACTAATACACACATACTCCGGTTTCTGAGAACATAGGGCCAGATGTATCAAACCGTTTTACCCATTCTGTGTCTATGGGAAAAAGTGTTCGTATATATGGCCCATAGTGCATTAAACTTGTCTATCTCTTTTCCACATTTTTCAACACTAATTTCCATTTCACATTTCTCTACTCCTCCAGTCACTACCTCTTCATTCTCCCTACTCTCTTCCTCAGGACCAGAGAAACGGTACTGAATTTCGTCACAAACATTCTCAACCTCTGCCACAGCACCATGTAAGAGAGCTCTACTCAGATTTCCCAAACATAAAACTGAACTTTTTACAAACTAAAATCTCCTTACAAAATTTCATATTTTTGAATGATGCACAGCTAACCTTCTAAAGTGATGAAAAGTGCTTCTACACACTTTTTTTGAAAGACATGCTAATGCATGGCCTAGTAAATTTGTGTATTATCTGAGTTTGCATGGATCTAATTATTGAAGCATTCTAATTTTCTGTTTCAGACTTCTCCATTGAAATTCCCTTCATAAAAATTTCAATTTATCAGCAGATTCCTGTAGGATACTACAAATGCTACTACACTTCCACTTGTACCCAGGAGCCTGTTTACGCCTTCCTTCTACCTCTTCAGCTATCAGTTATTTTTCCTACCTCTTCTTTTTCTATGGGAATACTGTCTTTTACTTCATAACAATGACCATTGTGTCAACTACATTTCTCATGCACATGAATGTTTTGTCTAGTGCCTTCATTCTGATTAATATTAAGATAAAAAGTTTCCTCTTCACAACAAATGCTTTCTCAAGTACATTCTCAATATGATGCTTTTGCTTTAGAACAGCAGTTCTTCTCTTATACTTGTTCACCTCTGTAGGGAAGTAGCCACTTTCTAGCATGGTTACCACTACTTTTGTCCTGCTTGTGAGTGTCTGTCAGTGTGTTTTTACTGTGCCACTGGGATCCTGCTAGCCAGGACCACAGTGCTCATAAATAAAAACTATATGTCAGTGTGTTTTGCCTGTCTCACTGGCATCCTGCTAGCCAGGACCCCAGTGCTCATAGTTTGTGGCCTAATGTGTATGTCTGTGTAGTGCCTAACTGTGTCACTGAGGCTCTGCTAATCAGAACCTCAGTGCTTATGCTCTCTCTGCTTTTAAGTTTGTCACTGTAGGCCAGTAACTTCATTTACCAATTTCTATTGGCATACTGGACCCCCTTATAAGTCCCTAGTATAATGTAACTAGGTACCCGGGGCATTGGGGTTCCAGAAGATCTATATGGGCTGCAGCAATTCTTTTGCCACCCATAAGGAGCTCAGACAACCTCTTGCACAGGCCTGCCATTGCAGCCTGCGTGAAATAATGCACACATTATTTCACAGCCATTTTCCCTGCACTTAAGTAATTTATAAGTCACCTATATGTCTAACCTTCACTTGCTGAAGGAAAGGTGCAAAGTTACTTAGTGTGAGGGCACCCTTGCACTAGCAAACGTGACCCTACATAGTTCAGGGCCTTTTCCACGGACTTCGTGAGTGCGGGGACGCCATTACACGTGTGCACTACATATAGGTCAATACCTATATGTAGCTTCACAATGATAACTCCGAATATGGCCATGTAACATGTCTAAGATCATGGTATTGTCCCCCCATTCCAAATCTTGTATTGGGGAGCCAATTCCATGCATCCTACGGGCTCCACCATGAACCCCCAGTACTACCAAACCAGCTCTCTGAGGCTTGTACTACAGCTACAGCTGCTGACACCTCACAGACAGGGTTCTGCCCTCCTGGGGTCTGGGCAGCCAAGTCCCAGGACGGCAGAACAAAGCATTTTCTCTGAGAGCAGCAGGATGTTACAACCTCTCCCTTTGGAAATAGGTGATACAGGCTGGGGAGAAGTAGCTCATGATCTTTTTCACATTATCAGACAGTATTGTTTTTTTTTTCTTCGTCTTTCTGTTTTGTTAGGCAGTTTGAATCTTCTTCCATACATGTAAATATATAACTAAAAAAGAAAGAAACAGTACATTAAGCTTTACAGAAAAAATCTTAAGAGAAATTCTAATACAAAATTAATTCCATTCTAAAGATACACTGCATCAGTATGTGCCTAGTTGTGTCACTGTATGCATCAATATGTTCTTCAGAGTATCCATTACTTTGTGCTCGATGTATGACTGTATATAAGCTGTTTTTTTTTTTCATATGTGTAGGAAGTTGGCTCTGTATGCACTATTTCAAAGTAAGGAATAGTATGTACAGAGTCCAAGGGTTCCCCTTAGAGGTAAGATAGTGGTCAAAAGAGATAATTCTAATGCTCTATTTTGTGGTAGTGTGGTCAAGCAGTAGGCTTATCAGAGGGTAGTGTTAAGCATTTGTTGTACACACACAGGCAATAAATGAGGAACACACACTCAAAGACAATTCCAGGCCAATAGGTTTTTGTATAGAAAAATATATTTTCTTAGTTTATTTTAAGAACCACAGGTTCAAGATTTACAAGTAATACTTCAAATGAAAGGTATTTCAGGTAGGTACTTTAGGAACTTTGAATTAGCAAAATAGCATATACAGTTTTCACATAAATGACATATAGCTATTTTAAAACTAGACAGTGCAATTTTCAACAGTTCCTGGGGGAGGTAAGTGTTTGTTAGTTTTTGCAGGTAAGTAAACCACCTACGGGGTTCAAGTTTAGGTCCAAGGTAGCCCACCGTTGGGGGTTCAGGGCAACCCCAAAGTTACCACACCAGTAGCTCAGGGCCGGTCAGGTGCAGAGGTCAAAGTGGTGCCCAAAACGCATAGGCTTCAATGGAGAAGGGGGTGCCCCGGTTCCAGTCTGCCAGCAGGTAAGTACCCGCGTCTTCGGAGGGCAGACCAGGGGGGTTTTGTAGGGCACTGGGGGGGGACACAAGTCCACACAGAAAGTACACCCTCAGCACCACGGGGGCGGCCGAGTGCAGTGCGCAAACAAGCGTCGGGTTTTCAATAGAAAGCAATGGGAGACCAAGGGGTCTCTTCAGCGATGCAGGCAGGCAAGGGGGGGGGCTCCTCGGGGTAGCCACCACCTGGGCAAGGGAGAGGGCCACCTGGGGGTCGCTCCTGCACTGGAGGTCGGATCCTTCAGGTCCTGGGGGCTGCGGGTGCTGAGTCTTTACCAGGCGTCAGATCTTTGAAGCAGGCAGTCGCGGTCAGGGGGAGCCTCGGGATTCCCTCTGCAGGCGTCGCTGTGGGGGTCAGGGGGGTCAACTCTGGCTACTCACGGTCTCGTAGTCGCCGGGGAGTCCTCCCTGTGGTGTTTGTTCTCCACAAGTCGAGCCGGGGGCGTCGGGTGCAGAGTGCAAAGTGTCACGCTTCCGGCGGGAAACGTGTGTTGTTTCAAAGTTGCTTCTTTGTTTCAAAGTTGCAGACTTTGGTGAACAGAGCCGCTGTCCTCTGGAGTTCTTGGTACTTCTAGATGCAGGGTAGACCTCTGAGGCTTCAGAGGTTGCTGGACCCTGGGAACGCGTCGCTGGAGCAGTGTCTTTAGAAGGGGGGGAGACAGGCCGGTAGAGCTGGGGCCAAAGCAGTTGGTGTCTCCGTTTTCTCTGCAGGTTTTTCAGTTCAGCAGTCCTCTTCTTCTTAAGTTGTAGGAATCTGAGTTCCTAGGTTCTGGGGAGCCCCTAAATACTGAATTTAGGGGTGTGTTTAGGTCTGGGGGGTTAGTAGCCAATGGCTACTAGCCCTGAGGGTGGCTACACCCTCTTTGTGCTTCCTCCCTGAGGGGAGGGGGGCGCATCCCTAATCCTATTGGGGCAATCCTCCATCTACAAGATGGAGGATTTCTAAAAGTTAGAGTCACCTCAGCTCAGGACACCTTAGGGGCTGTCCTGACTGGCCAGTGACTCCTCCTTGTTTTTCTCATTATCTCCTCCGGCCTTGCCGCCAAAAGTGGGGCCGTGGCCGGAGGGGGCGGGAAAATCCACTAGCTGGAGTGCCCTGGGGTGCTGTAACAAAAGGGGTGAGCCTTTGAGGCTCACCGCCAGGTGTTACAGTTCCTGCAGGGGAAGGTGTGAAGCACCTCCACCCAGTACAGGCTTTGTTACTAGCCACAGAGTGACAAAGGCACTCTCCCCATGTGGCCAGCAACATGTCTGGAGTGTGGCAGGCTGCTAAAACCAGTCAGCCTACACGGGTAGTTGGTTAAGGTTTCAGGGGGCACCTCTAAGATGCCCTCTGGGGTGTATGTTACAATAAAATGTACACTGGCATCAGTGTGCATTTATTGTGCTAGGAAGTTTGATACCAAACTTCACAGTTTTCAGTGTAGCCATTATGGTGCTGTGGAGTTCGTGCATGACAGACTCCCAGACCATATACTCTTATGGCTACCCTGCACTTACAATGTCTAAGGTTTTGCTTAGACACTGTAGGGTCATAGTGCTCATGCACTTATGCCCTCACCCATGATATAGTGCACCCTGCCTTAGGGCTGTAAGGCCTACTAGAGGGGTGACTTATCTATACCTGTAGGCAGTGTGAGGTTGGCATGGCACCCTGAGGGGAGTGCCATGTCGACTTAGTCTTTTTATCCCCACTAGCACACACAAGCTGGCAAGCAGTGTGCTGTGCTGAGTGAAGGGTCCCCAGGGTGGCATAAGATATGCTGCAGCCCTTAGAGACCTTCCCTGGCATCAGGGCCCTTGGTACCATGGGTACCAGTTACAAGGGACTTACCTGGATGCCAAGGTGTGCCAATTGTGGAAACAAAGGAACAGGTTAGGGAAAGAACACTGGTGCTGGGGCCTGGTTAGCAGGCCTCAGCACACTTTCAAATCAAAACTTAGCATCAGCAAAGGCAAAAAGTCAGGGGGTAACCATGCCAAGGAGGCATTTCCTTACACAACCCCCCCCCCCAAACGAAAGAGGATGAGACTAACCTTTCCCAAGAGAGTCTTCATTTTCTAAGTGGAAGAACCTGGAAAGGCCATCTGCATTGGCATGGGCAGTCCCAGGTCTGTGTTCCACTATAAAGTCCATTCCCTGTAGGGAGATGGACCACCTCAACAGTTTTGGATTTTCACCTTTCATTTGCATCAGCCATCTGAGAGGTCTGTGGTCAGTTTGAACTACAAAGTGAGTACCAAAGAGGTATGGTCTCATCTTCTTCAGGGACCAAACCACAGCAAAGGCCTCCCTCTCAATGGCACTCCAACGCTGCTCCCTGGGGAGTAACCTCCTGCTAATAAAAGCAACAGACTGGTCAAGGCCATCATCATTTGTTTGGGACAAAACTGCCCCTATCCCATGTTCAGAGGCATCTGTCTGCACAATGAACTGCTTGGAGTAATCTGGAGCTTTGAGAACTGGTGCTGTGCACATTGCTTGTTTCAGGGTGTCAAAGGCCTGTTGGCATTCTACAGTCCAGTTTAACTTCTTGGGCATTTTCTTGGAGGTAAGTTCTGTGAGGGCTGTCACTATGGATCCATATCCCTTCACAAACCTCCTGTAATACCCAGTCAAGCCAAGGAATGCCCTGACTTGAGTCTGGGTTTTTGGAGCTGCCCAGTCCAGAATAGTCTGGATCTTAGGCTGGAGTGGCTGAACTTGGCCTCCACCTACAAGGTGACCAAAGTAAACCACAGTTCCCTGCCCTATCTGGCATTTGGATGCCTTGATAGAGAGGCCTGCTGATTGCAGAGCCTTTAAAACCTTCTTCAGGTGGACCAGTTGATCCTGCCAGCTGGAGATAAAGACAGCAATATCGTCAAGATAAACTGCACTAAAGGACTCCAAGCCAGCAAGGACTTGATTCACCAACCTTTGGAAGGTGGCAGGGGCATTCTTTAAACCAAAGGGCATAACAGTAAACTGATAATGCCCATCAGGTATGGAGAATGCTATCTTTTGTTTTGCTCCTGGTGCCATTTTGATTTGCCAGTACCCTGCTGTCAAGTCAGCACTAAGTCAGGTACTTAGGTATTTGGCAGCACCTAGTTTATCAATCAATTCATCTGCCCTTGGAATGGGATGGGCATCTGTCTTGGTGACAGAATTAAGGGGGTCATTCTGACCCCGGCGGGCGGCGGGAGCCGCCCGCCTGGAGGCAACAGCCAGAATACCGCTGCGCGGTCAAAAGACCGCCGCGGGTATTCTGGGTTTCCCACTGGGCTGGCGGGCGACCGGCAAAAGGCCGCCCGCCAGCCCAGTGGGAAACACCCCTCCATGAGGATGCCGGCTCCATGGATGTGCGACGGGTGCAGTAGCACCCGTCGCGAATTTCAGTGTCTGCTGAGCAGACACTGAAATTCAAAGTGGGGCCCTCTTACGGGGGCCCCTGCAGTGCCCATGCCATTGGGATGGGCACTGCAGGGGCCCCCAGGGGCCCCACGACACCCCTCACCGCCATCCTGTTCCTGGCGGTCGGAACCGCCAGGAACAGGATGGCGGTGAGGGGGTCGGAAACCCCATGGCGGCGCAGCAAGCTGCGCCGCCGTGGCGGATTCCCATGGGCAGCGGAAAGTCGGTGGTACACCGCCGACTTTACGTTTCTGGCCGCGGCTGTACCGCCGCGGTCAGAATGCCCGGCGGAGCACCGCCAGCCTGTTGGCGGTGCTACCGCCGACCCCGGCGGTCCTTGACCGCCGGGGTCGGAATGACCCCCTAAGTCCTCTGTAGTCCACACAAAACCTCATCTCTCTCTTTCCATCTGTGGTGTGAGGTATTGGGGACTAAGACCACTGGGCTAGCCCAGGGGCTGTCAGAGTGCTCAATGACTCCCAATTCCAGCAACTTGTGGACTTCCACCTTGATGCTTTCCTTAACTTGGTCAGACTGTCTGGAAATTTTGTTTTTGACAGGCATGCTGTCTCCTGTGTCCACATCATGGGTACACAGGTGTGTCTGACCAGGGGTTAGGGAAAAGAGCTCAGCAAACTGCTGCAGGATCTTCCAACAGTCAGATTGCTGTTGGCCAGAGAGGGTGTCTGAGTAGATCACTCCATCAACTGAGCCATCTTTAGGGTCTGTGGAGAGGAGATCAGGGAGAGGTTCACTCTCAGCTTCCTGGTCCTCATCTGTTACCATCAACAGATTCACATCTGCCCTGTCATGGAAGAGTTTCAGGCGGTTCACATGGATCACCCTCTTGGGGGTCCTGCTAGTGCCCAGGTCTACCAGGTAGGTGACCTGACTCTTCTTTTCTAGCACTGGGTAAGGGCCACTCCATCTGTCCTGAAGTTCCCTGGGAGCCACAGGCTCCAAAACCCAGACTTTCTGCCCTGGCTGAAATTCAACCATTGCAGCCTTTTGGTCATACCGAAACTTCTGGAGCTGTTGGCTGGCCTCAAGGTTTTTACTTGCCTTTTCCATATACTCTGCCATCCTTGAACGTAGGCCTAGCACATAGTCCACTATATCTTGCTTAGGCTCATGAAGAGGTCTCTCCCAGCCTTCTTTCACAAGAGCTAGTGGTCCCCTTACAGGATGGCCAAACAGAAGTTCAAAGGGGGAAAACCCTACTCCCTTCTGAGGCACCTCTCTGTAGGCGAAAAGCAGACATGGCAAGAGGACATCCCATCTCCTTTTTAGTTTTTCAGGGAGCCCCATGATCATGCCTTTCAATGTCTTGTTAAATCTTTCAACAAGACCATTGGTTTGTGGATGGTATGGTGTGGTGAATCTGTAAGTCACCCCACACTCATTCCATAGATGCTTCAGGTATGCTGACATAAAGTTGGTATCTCTGTCAGACACCACCTCCTTAGGAAAACCCACTCTGGTAAAAATACCAATGAGTGCTTTGGCTACTGCACGGGCAGTAGTCGACCTAAGGGGAATTGCTGCAGGGTATCTAGTAGCATGATCCACTACTACTAGTATGTATTGGTTCCCTGAGGCTGTGGGAGGTTCAAGTGGACCCACTATGTCCACACCCACTCTTTCAAAGGGGACCCCCACCACTGGAAGTGGAATGAGGGGGGCCTTTGGGTGCCCACCTGTCTTACCACTGGCTTGACAGGTGGCCCAGGAGACACAAAACTCCTTTACTTTCTGGGACATGTTGGGCCAATAGAAGTGGTTGACTAGTCTCTCCCACGTCTTGGTCTGTCCCAAATGCCCAGCAAGAGGAATATCATGGGCTAAGGTCAGAATGAACTCCCTAAACTCCTGAGGCACTACCACTCTCCTAGTGGCACCAGGCTTGGGATCTCTTGCCTCAGTGTAAAGGAGTCCATCTTCCCAATAGACCCTATGTGTTCCTGTTATTTTTCCATTGGACTCTCCAGAAGCTTGCTGCCTAAGGCCTTCAAGAGAGGGACAGGTTTCTTGCCCCTTACACAACTGCTCCCTTGAGGGTCCCCCTGGGCCTAGGAGCTCAACCTGATAAGGTTCTAACTCCAGAGGCTCAGTTCCCTCAGAGGGCAGAACTTCTTCCTGGGAAGAGAGGTTCTCTTTTTCTTGTTGTGTCGAAGCTGGTTCCCCAGTCTTCTTTCCTTTTCTCTTGGTGGGTTGGGCCCTTTTTCCAGGCTCCAACACCACTTTTTCACCCTGAGCCTTGCACTGTGCCCTTGTTTTGACACACACCAGTTCAGGGATACCCAGCATGGCTGCATGGGTTTTCAGTTCTACCTCAGCCCATGCTGAGGACTCCAGGTCATTTCCAAGCAAACAGTCTACAGGGATATTTGAGGAGACCACCACCTGTTTCAGGCCATTGACCCCTCCCCACTCTAAAGTTACCATAGCCATGGGATGTACTTTAGTCTGATTGTCAACGTTGGTGACTGGATAAGTTTATCCAGCCAGGTATTGACCAGGGGAAACCAGTTTCTCTGTCACCATGGTGACACTGGCACCTGTAACCCTCAGGCCTTCTACACTTGTCCCATTAATTAAGAGCTGCTGCCTGTATTTTTGCATGTTAGGGGGCCAGGCAGCCAGTGTGGCTAAATCCACCCCACCCTCAGAGACTAATGTAGCTTCAGTGTGACACCTGATTTGCTCTGGGCACACTGTTGATCCCACCTGGAGACTGGCCATTCCAGTGTTAGCTGGAGTAGAGTTAGAAGTGGAACCTTTCTTGGGACAGGCCTTGTCTCCAGTTTGGTGTCCAGGTTGATTACAGTTACGACAACAGGCCTTTTTGGGATCAAAGTTTTTACCCTTGTACCCAAAATTAGATTGTGAAGAGGTTCTGGGCCCACCCTCCTGAGTAGGTTTTTGGGGGCCTGTAGAAGACTCTTTACTATTTTTCCCTTTGGATGTCTCAACACTCTTCCCCTGGGGAGGCTTTGTGACCCCTTTCTTTTGGTCACCCCCTGTGGAAGTCTTGGTCACCCTAGTCTTGACCCAATGGTCCGCCTTCTTTCCCAATTCTTGGGGAGAAATTGGTCCTAGGTCTACCAGATGCTGATGCAGTTTATCATTTGAACAATTACTTAACAGGTGTTCTTTCACAAATAAATTGTACAGCCCATCATAATCATTTACACCAATCCCTTGAATCCAACCATCCAGTGTTTTTACTGAGTAGTCAACAAAATCAACCCAGGTCTGGCTCGAGGATTTTTGAGCCCCCCTGAACCTAATTCTATACTCCTCAGTGGAGAATCCAAAGCCCTCAATCAGGGTAGCCTTCAAGAGGTCATAGGATTCTGCATCTTTTCCAGAGAGTGTGAGGAGTCTATCCCTACACTTTCCAGTGAACATTTCCCAAAGGAGAGCACCCCAGTGAGATCTGTTTACTTTTCTGTTTGCACAAGCCCTCTCAAAAGCTGTGAACCATTTGGTGATGTCATCACCATCTTCATATTTAGTTACAATCCCTTTAGGGATTTTCAACATGTCAGGAGAATCTCTGACCCTATTTATGTTGCTGCCACCATGGATGGGACCAAAACCCATCTCTTGTCTTTCCCTTTCTATGGCTAGGAGCTGTCTCTCTAAAGCCAATCTTTTCGCCATCCTGGCTAGCAGGAGGTCCTCTTCATTGAGGCTGTCCTCAATGTTTCCAGAGCTGCTGGAATCTCCTGTGAGAGAACCAGTATCTCTGACTATCACATTTGGAATCAGGGTTTGAGGAGCCCTGATTTCCCTAACTAGGACTGGAGGTGGGACTTCCTCCACATCACTAGTTTCTTCCTCTAGGAGGTCATCCTCAGAGGGGTTGTCTTTAGCAAACTCTGCCAAAAGCTCCTGGAGCTGTAATTTGGTAGGGTTTAAACCAGCTTTAATATTTTTTAATTTGCAGAGGGACCTTAACTCTCTCATCCTAAGATGGAGGTAAGGGGTGATGTTGAGTTCCATCACATTCTCTTCTGCATTAGACATTATGGCCCTGATTCTAACCCTGGCGGGCTGCGGTAGCCGTCCGCCAGGCGGGAACCGGCATTTGGCTGCCATGCGGCCAAAATACCGCTTCCCTCATTCTGACATTCCCACTGGGCCGGCGGGCGCTAACCAAGTTAGCGCCGGCCGGCCCAGCGGGAATGGGGGCCGCAACACAGGAGCCGGCTCCGAATGGAGCTGGCGGTGTTGCGGCGGTGCGACGGGTGCAGTTGCACCCGGCACGCTTTTCACTGTCTGCTAGGCAGACAGTGAAAAGCTTCATGGGGCCCTGTTAAGGGGCCCCTGCACTGCCCATGCCAGTGGCATGGGCAGTGCAGGGTCCCACAGGGGCCCCAGGACACCCCTTACCGCCAGCCTCTTCCTGGCGGTGAAAACCGCCAGAAACAGGCTGGCGGTAAGGGGGTCAGAATCCCCAGGGCAGCGCTGCTTGCAGCGCTGCCCTGGCGGATTCGCCCAGCCGGGGCAAAAACGGTGGGAAACTGCCGGCCCCGGTTTTCTAACCGCGGCTTTACCCCCGCGGTCAGAATGGGCTTGGAAGCACCGCCAGCTTGTTGGCGGTGCTTCCGTCATTCGTGGCCCTTGCGGTCTTGGACCGCCATGGTCAGAATGACCCCCTATGTTTCTAAAAGTTGGAATGCTTTTTAAGAATCTAAAACTATCTCTGGAACTTAATTCAAACTTTCACAAAACTTTTAAACTCTTAAAGAAATGCTAACAGGGACTAACACAAGCCCCTAGCAGGACTTTTAAAAATTTAGAAAAATAGCTCAAATTTCAAAAGTCAGTTTCTAATGACAATTTTTTGAATTTAGTCGTGTGATCAGGTATTGGCTGAGTAGTCCAGCAAATGCAAAGTCTTGTACCCACCGCTGATGTAGGAAGTTGGCTTTGTATGCACTATTTCAAAGTAAGGAATAGTATGCACAGAGTCCAAGGGTTCACCTTAGAGGTAAGATAGTGGCAAAAAGAGATAATTCTAATGCTCTATTTTGTGGTAGTGTGGTCGAGCAGTAGGCTTATCAGAGGGTAGTGTTAAGCATTTGTTGTACACACACAGGCAATAAATGAGGAACACACACTCAAAGACATTTCCAGGCCAATAGGTTTTTGTATAGAAAAACATATTTTATTAGTTTATTTTAGGAACCACAGGTTCAAGATTTACAAGTAATACTTCAAATGAAAGGTATTTCAGGTAGGTACTTTAGGAACTTTGAATTAGCAAAATAGCATATACAGTTTTCACATAAATGACATATAGCTATTTTAAAACTAGACACTGCAATTTTCAACAGTTCCTGGGGGAGGTAAGTGTTTGTTAGTTAAACCACCTACGGGGTTCAAGTTTGGGTCCAAGGTAGCCCACCGTTGGGGGTTCAGGGCAACCCCAAGGTACCACACCAGCAGCTCAGGGCCGGTCAGGTGCAGAGGTCAAAGTGGTGCCCAAAACGCATAGGCTTCAATGGAGAAGGGTGTGCCCCGGTTCCAATCTGCCAGCAGGTAAGTACCCGACCAGGGGGATTTTGTAGGGCACCGGGGGGGACACAAGTCCACACAGAAAGTACACCCTCAGCGGCATGGGGGCGGCCGGGTGCAGTGTGCAAACAAGCGTCGGGTTTTCAATAGAAAGCAATGGGAGACCAAGGGGGTCTCTTCAGCGATGCAGGCAGGCAAGAGGGGGGCTCCTCGGGGTAGCCACCACCTGGGCAAGGGAGAGGGCCACCTGGGGGTCGCTCCTGCACTGAAGGTCGAATCTTTCAGGTCCTGGGGGCTGCGGGTGCAGAGTCTTTACCAGGCGTCGGATCTTTCAAGCAGGCAGTCGCGGTCAGGGGGAGCCTCGGGATTCCCTCTGCAGGTGTCGCTGTGGGGGCTCAGGGGGGTCAACTCTGGCTACTCACGGTCTCGTAGTCGCCGGGGAGTCCTCCCTGTGGTGTTTGTTCTCCACAAGTCGAGCCGGGGGCGTCGGGTGCAGAGTGCAAAGTGTCACGCTTCCGGCGGGAAACGTGTGTTGTTTGAAAGTTGCTTCTTTGTTTCAAAGTTGCAGTCTTTGGTGAACAGAGCTGCTGTCCTCGGGAGTTCTTGGTCCTTCTAGATGCAGGGTAGACCTCTGAGGCTTCAGAGGCTGCTGGACCCTGGGAACGCGTCGCTGGAGCAGTGCCTTTTGAAGGGAGGGAGACAGGCCGGTAGAGCTGGGGCCAAAGCAGTTGGTGTCTCCGTCTTCTCTGCAGGTTTTTCAGTTCAGCAGTCCTCTTCTTCTTAGGTTGCAGGAATCTGAGTTCCTAGGTTCTGGGGAGCCCCTAAATACTGAATTTAGGGGTGTGTTTAGGTCTGGGGGGTTAGTAGCCAATGGCTACTAGCCCTGAGGGTGGCTACACCCTCTTTGTGCCTCCTCCCTGACGGGAGGGGGGCACATCCCTAATCCTATTGGGGGAATCCTCCATCTGCAAGATGGAGGATTTCTAAAAGTTAGAGTCACCTCAGCTCAGGACACCTTAGGGGCTGTCCTGACTGGCCAGTGACTCCTCCTTGTTTTTCTCATTATCTCCTCCGGCCTTGCCGCCAAAAGTGGGGCCGTGGCCGGAGGGGGCGGGCAACTCCACCAGCTGGAGTGCCCTGGGGTGCTGTAACAAAAGGGGTGAGCCTTTGAAGCTCACCGCCAGGTGTTACAGTTCCTGCAGGGGGAGGTGTGAAGCTCCTCCACCCAGTACAGGCTTTGTTACTAGCCACAGAGTGACAAAGGCACTCTCCCCATGTGGCCAGCAACATGTCTGGAGTGTGGCAGGTTGCTAAAACCACACAACCTACACGGGTAGTTGGTTAAGGTTTCAGGGGGCACCTCTAAGGTGTGCATTTATTGTGCTGGGAAGTTTGATACCAAACTTCACAGTTTTCAGTGTAGCCATTATGGTGCTGTGGAGTTCGTGCATGACAGACTCCCAGACCATATACTCTTATGGCTACCCTGCACTTGCAATGTCTAAGGTTTTGCTTAGACACTGTAGGGGCATAGTGCTCATGCACTTATGCCCTCACCCATGATATAGTGCACCCTGCCTTAGGGCTGTAAGGCCTGCTAGAGGGGTGACTTATCTATACCTGTAGGCAGTGTGAGGTTGGCATGGCACCCTGAGGGGAGTGCCATGTCGACTTAGTCTTTTTATCCCCACTAGCACACACAAGCTGGCAAGCAGTGTGTCTGTGCTGAGTGAGGGGTCCCCAGGGTTGCATAAGATATGCTGCAGCCCTTAGAGACCTTCCCTGGCATCAGGGCCCTTGGTACCATGGGTACCAGTAACAAGGGACTTACCTGGATGCCAAGGTGTGCCAATTGTGGAAACAAAGGTACAAGTTAGGGAAAGAACACTGGTGCTGGGGCCTGGTTAGCAGGCCTCAGCACACTTTCAAATCAAAACTTAGCATCAGCAAAGGCAAAACGTCAGGGGGTAACCATGCCAAGGAGGCATTTCCTTACAGTATGTCAATATATGCATCAGTGTGTACCGCTATGTGTCACTCAAGCATCAGTGTGTTCCTGGGTGTGATAACATATGCACCAGCGTCATCTAACTGTACCATTGTATGCACCTGTATGTGCCTAGATATATCACTCATCAGTAAGCATGTGTGAATACTACAGTATGAATTTGTCTGTAATTGGGTGTGTCAATGTGTACATCAACGTGTGCCTGCATGCATCAGAGTCTCCATGGGTGTATCAGTGTAGGCATCCGTAAGAACCTACCTGTCTTAGTGTATGCAGAAATGTGATCTTAGATGTAACAGTGTATATGTTAGTGTGTGCCTAGATGTGTCAGTGAATATATCAGTGTGTACCTTGGCATATAACTGTATGAATCAGTCTGGGCTGAATGTGTTCGTGTATCCATCAGAATCTCCCTGGATGTGCCACTTAATGCATCATTGTGTCCCTAGGTGTTTCGGTATATGCATCAGTGTGTGACTTGGGGGGTTATTCCAACTTTGGAGGAGGTGTTAATCCGTCCCAAAAGTGACAGAAAAGTGACGGATTTACCACCAGCCGTATTACGAGTCCATTATATCCTATGGAACTCGTAATACGGCTGGTGGTATATCCGTCACTTTACCGTCACTTTTGGGACGGATTAACACTCCTCCAAAGTTGGAATAACCCCCTAGGTGTGTCAGTGTGTGATCAGTGCCTATCTAGCACATTGTGTAGTATCAAGACTACTTAACCATAAGACTATGTATCTATGCTCATTACTACACAAACTACATTTTAAGACTTCCTAAGCAGCATTTTTAATGCTAACTGAAACTAACAGTAAATATTCAGTCACACTTATAAGTAAGATGGCTCACTTATGTCTCTCTCTAACTGATAGTGAAACAATCTCTGTCATTCCTCAATATATGTAACTCTCTATGAGTTCTCCATTGCTTTTATAAATATCTATATCAGTATAGGCATAGACGTTTCACTTTTTAATACTAAGTACAACATTTATAATGTTTCTAATCACTGCATTCTGTATACTAGCTTCAACATGGATCAGAGGTCAGTTAAGAATACACATCCATAGCAAAGTTTTTTTTGCCACAAAAGCAAATCTGAACAGCAAATAATTATTTCAAATCATTATTGCTTCTACACTTGAAACGATGAAGTCACGTTCTAGTCTTTTTTGTATACCCTTGCCCCTCATGCGCCTGTTACCATGGTTACACAGTCTGCAACATTCTGCTGCAGCAGGTCACAAGTTTATAACAGTTTCTGAGTGGAGCATACTTCCTTTTAAACCATATTTAGCAGGTGTGGTTGCATACTTCCTTTTAAACCATATTTAACAGGTAGTAATATTGTTTTCAATTTTTGTAAAGCCAATCCAACATTTACTTACAATTCACATAACCTCCCTACCAAATCCACCAACAAATATATCTTCACGAGCCAAGCAAATCTGTTCTTTCAGATTCTACCTTCTACCCTCCATTTTAACTTAATTTCATTTCATACCAGTCTCATTCAGCTGCAGCCATCCCCTGTGTGCTTCTCCAGAATACCTCCAAGATGCTCAGAGTGTGGATTGTAGGACTCAGCTCTCTTTTTTGGCACAGAGACTGCAAAAAGAAGTAGTATTGACAAAGACCTCGGTTTATCTAATGTGGATATTACTTGGCTTGGCCAGAGGGGATTAAAGTGACATCAATTACTCCCTTTGGTTGAAAGCATTACGGATTGCCAACATTCAGACCTTATGACTGTGCACTGTGGTGGCAATGACCTAGACATAGTTACAGGGGTTGGGAATCCTAATGAAGGATACCTTTAGAAAATTAATGACATATTTCCCACACACTATCTTTGTTTGTTCAAAAATTTGCAAAAAACATACGTGAAACTGGTCATCTCAATTTTTCTCACAATAGACAAATCCAGGAAACATGTTAATAAAACTGTTTCTGCATTGCTCAAGGACCATAACATGTGCTCTATATATCAAAGCAACTTACAATTTGACATGGAGGGTATACATAGAAATGATGGAGTTCACCTATCAGACAAATGCAATATGGTGTTCCTGCACAACCTGAGAGGCTGCCTCCTCTATCATCAGTAGTAGTGATCTACACACAGTAAACACAAAGGCTCTTTTCAGAGCCAATCCACTAGCCATACACAAATACCTTTTTATTTTTAGATACTTTAAAAAAAAAATATCCTACAGATCCACAAATCCACCTGTGGATCCCAAAAACAAACAAAAAAAATATTTCTAACATCCTGTGCACATTTCAGGGGCCGGCAGCTTCCCCACTTGCCTGTGCCCCATCTCCTTCATCTCTCGATGCTGATGCACACAAACAGTGGGAGGGAGAGAGAGGGTCATCACATTCTTCACACACGCAGATTACAACATGCACAACAGAAGGTATACATCTTCTGCTAAGAAAATCAAAGACAAAAACCCACATCATGTCAAAATATAATTGTTCAAAATATCCCATTTGTCATCTGTCTCACAGACACCATAGGCCACCTATTTGATCACTACTTGGCCATCAAATCAGCTGTAACTCTAATGCATCACGCTCATCATGGCCTGGCTAAAGCAAAAAGGTCATCCCCATACAGCTCATCACTGTCCATCATCATATCAATCTAAGGAAATGCAGGTGACAGATAGCACAATATCCAACTCCACACCTGCCCAGTCCATCAACAAAAGTCATGTTCCATGAAAGGGATGTCATCTCACTTCACATACGACATAGCACCATGCATTCTAATCACATGCCTAGCTGATCATTCTGTACATAACTCACACAATGGCAACATTCTCTGATAAATACACAACATGTAGCAGACTCATACAGTGGCCATCACAATTTGACATCCATGTCTGGAAAACAGCTATGTAAATACTAGTAAAAGATTTTACAGGATTTCCTGCAGTCACTATCTGAGACATTGTCAAATACACAATAACTCCTTGCACTGCAATTGGCGACTACCTAGCACACACAATACATTCACAGACAATCACCGAGAGCACAGTTGCAGCAACTATGAACAGCATAGAATGTGCTAAGAGGGCTCAGAACATTCCACCTGACATGCTGATTCAGAACATCTACATGACAGCATGAGTACACCTACATCACTTACAGCTGCCCTGACATGTCTCACTAGCTAAGTCCTGACTAAACACTTACACAACTGTAAACCAATATACCCATGAATGACACATGCACCTACACAACAGCTATTTTGCTGACAACATATCCCACAACACGAACAGGTGTATGTGATATGGAACTTCTACTACACCATTAAACAGGCTAATATGAGCAGAGCCAAAACCAAACCTGTCCAAACAGCCTCTGATCAGATAAGGTAAGTTGAGGAAAAAATGGCCTGCAATGTATGATCAGCCACAAACTATTAATTGAGACATGATGTAGGAAGCAAATACCATATGTAGCACTCTTATAAGTACAGCATTGGCATATCTAGCTCGAACAATGCCCATGGGCAAAGGGTCAGCCAGCCTAGCCACTTGCCTCCTATACAGAAAACGCATTGGGATACAAGTTATTTGTCCACATGTCAATATAATGCCAAGAAATGTTAAAGGCTAATAGACAACATGAGTCCCCCATTGTGGGATGTCCATCATTTTCAAACTTCACATACCACATTGTATGAATATGGCATGCCAATGGGGACACCTCCTCAAACCTTATAGGGACAGTACTGTATTGGCCATACCAATAGCCTCATTTGGATGGCAGACTCACATGATGTCTACAACTCTTTAAGTACACAGTTTAACTAGGCCCTGTAACTAATATGTCAGACCCAATATTGCACATATAGAAGATCCATTGAAATAGGAGTGCTCTGACACCTTAGAGCTACATAACACTCCATTTGGATGATTGGACCTGGGGACACTAGGTGGGAAGGATGACACATCAGCTTACAGACATATATAGCTGGATAGAGTCACACATGTGGCTCAGTCACATGTGCATCTCCACATGCAGTCATACATTTTGTTGGACACAGGTGATCAACATTTTTCCATGCACAATCCAAAGGCCACATCTCTGTTTACATATTGGCAACTGCAGCAACTGCAGTTCCCAGTAGTCCACATACCTGTAGCACCTACAACATTATCGCAGCTGTAATACTGAGGCAGCATACACTGAAGTATCAGAGGAAAATACATGAGTTCTGTCAGTACTTACCCCCATGTTGCTGCTGTGCTGCCCTCAAATGCCCATCCACCTCAGGGTAGGGCACCGCCAAAATGCAGGCCATTAAGGTGGGGGTCAAGGTTTGTCAGGCGCCCCTCCGTCACTGGGAGGACATACCCAGTTGGGCCTCAGCTGTCTTCCGGGCCCAGTGTCTCAGGTCCTTCCAGTGCTTTCTACAGTGGGTGCTCCACTGGCTGTCGACCTCCCGGGTCCGCACTTGCTTGGCGATGGCACGCTAAATCCCCTTCTTCTGATAAGCGTTGACCTGCATGGATGACACAGACAAAAGGTGAAAGTCATGTCTATACCAATAGGAGAGGACAGTACACATCAGTCACAGCAAGTTGGCACACATTCCCATCCTCTCAGCTCACACACCTTCTCAATATACCGTCTGCATGCATCACCACTTTCACAAGTTTACATTAACGATGGATCGTCAAACACCACACCTATCACACATTGGTATTGCATTGGACTCACCTGCGCCTTTGGTGCACCATATAGCTGTTCATACAGGGGTAGGACCTCATCCACTAGCTTCTCCAGCTCTTTTGGGGTGAGGGCAGGGGCTCTATCACCTGCAGGATGTGGCATGATAGCTCCCAGAGGCAGTACACAGCAGCTAAGGTCATGGATGTCTAGCTGGCAGCAGTGTCAGGAGTCAAGTGAGTAATACTGCAGAAGATGGCGTCATCCCACCACGTACATGACTGTCACCACTGGTGGACATCGCCATTGGCCCAAGTCCACCAAAGGCAGCAATGTCTTCCAATTGCAAGTTACACCACGGTTGTGACCCCCTATCGCCGTAACGACTTCCGCCAGCAGACTTAGGTCACTTCCACCTGTCGAGTACAGTAGGTCAAGTGCCTGCCATTTTGAGCACATTTCATGTTTGGAAGTGTTTCCTAATCTGCGTCATTAAATTAATCCTCTATTGTGCTGTACATCTGCCTTCATGTTTGGGTGACATTTTGTGCATCTGTGCTGTAAATTCTGTGTTGTATGAGGACATGTGGTGATAGGTATGTATAGCTACTCAGAGGTTCCTATTTATCAGGAAAATGTTAATGACGTCCAACAATGTGTGTGAATCATGTATAACAGCTTAGTCACACACACATTGACAGTGACAGTTGATTTCATTAGTTCTATCCCATTGTTATTGTGGGCAGTGTGCACCAAGGAGGGTGTAATCGGATGCATAGCTCAGTGCAGTACTGGCTAGTTCCTAAGTTACCATTGAAATGTGTGTTTGTGATTCATGTCTCTTGCCATCACATTATAGCATGTCACACCAACATATTTGTGTAGTTCTTACATTGTGTTCACAGGTGACTCCGGCTGTCCTTGACAGTTGATACCAGTGAGATACGCAACCACGCCAGGGGACGTCCGCTACAATGAGGCCCATTGGAGGACAAGGTGTGTTGTTGAGCGGACTTTTGAGCTCCGGGAAGGCAAGATTTAGGTGCTTGGACTTATCTGGAGGAGCCCTCCACTACTGGCTCCACAAGCTATGTCAAATCATAGTTGCCTGCTGCATGCTCCACAATCTAGCCAGGAGACGTCAGACACCATTGATAGCAGATGAGGGGAGGCAGCTGAACCTGTGGGTGGAAATGCTGATGTGCCAAGTGATGGAGAGCCAAAGGAAGATGAAGTAGGAGACTCTAGGGCAGATCTCATCAATCAGTACTTCAATTGACCTATTGTTGTGATGCAATAGTACAACCAGATGTAGATGGCTAGCATCAAACCTCCTTTCTTGCATCATCCCTAGGTGTGTAGGGAGCTCAAATGCCTATGAGTGAGTTATGAATGCAGACTGAAAGTTTGCATTGTGTAGAGGACATAGGCCCTCATTACAGCCCTGGTGGTTGGTGTAAAATTGGCAGTAATACCAACAACAGGCTAGCAGTTATACCCCAAAATTATGACCATGGCAGAAAGATCTCAGAGAGACAGTCAGTTTACCACACCGACCACAAGGGCAGATACAACAGGCACCAAGGCGGTAGCAGCCTAAAGCCAAACAGAAGTCAAGGTTCCGCCCACCATATTAAGACATGCCAATCCGGCACCTTTTCAGGGGTGGTACCAACAACATCAAAAGCATGGCGGAAACACTACACAGAAGTGAAAGGACCACCATTGGAGAAACGGGGAACAACCACACCGCCATGGAGCCTGAGCTGCATGTCTTCCCCATGCTTTTCTACGTGCTGCTCCACCACAAACATCAATGACGGCAAAGCCGAGGACAGCTGCCTAGCACACAAGGGAGGGGGGAGGAAAAAGAGAGTGACACACACACACCACACACACCCAACATACACACACCATACACACAACCAGCTGCCCAAGAAAACAAGTTATTCCCCCTAAATTGGCTGAATAATGAAAGGACAAAATGAATTTACTAAAGTGAGTGTAATAATATCAACACAGTATAAAAATAACGTAGCCAATGTTATAGATATTTACAATTGTGCAGTTCAAGGGACACTTCCTAGTACACAGGTTGCGTGGGACACATAGCCACAGGCCAAAGCCCAAGGCCCCACTTGTCACCTGCATCAACACAGAGAGAACACTGCAGGGGCATCAGTTGGTAAATAGGCAGGCACCTCAGGAGGGGCAAGGGGGCACCTCAGCCGGGAGATGAAACAAGACCACAGGTTCTGGAGGGGGCAACATGCCCAGCGCTTGGTCCTGGGGATTGCAAGGCCACAGTCTCTCGAGTGGGTGACATCCCCACTGGTTCTTTCTGGAGGGGGCATCTTGCCCTGTGCCCTTGATCCTGGGGAGACTGGGGTTGGTGGGTGTCTTACCCACTGGTTCTCAAGGGGGCACCGTGCCCTGTGCTTTTGATTCCAGAGAGGCTGGGGTTGGTAGGTGTCTTACCCACTGGTCCTGATGGGGCATAGTGCCCTGTGCTCTTGATCCTGGGGAGAGCAAGGTCACAGTCTCTCAGGTGGGTGTCATACCCACTGGATTTGCAGGGGGCAGGCTGCACATCAGCCCATGGGGGTAGGACACCATACCGTCTGCCGGCAGTGACGGCTGCTCAGTGGTGGTAGTGGTGCTGCTGCAGCCACTCGTGGGAGAAAGCTCCAGCCCATCCCCTGCAGCCCGGATGGCTGCCCACTGGAGGTGGTGGTGCTACTGGTGGGGGGAGGCTCCAGCCCATCCCCTGCAGCCTTCGAAGGCTGCCCACTGGAGGTGGTGGTGGTGGTGGTGCTGCTGGTGGGGGGAGGCTCCAGCCCATCCCTTGCAGTCTCAGATGGCTGCCCACTGGTGGTGGTGGTGCTGCTGGTGGGGGGTCCGCACCGCCTTGGCGATGGCACGCCATATACCCTTCTTTTGATGGGCGCTGACCTGCAGACAGGAAAATAGAATTTGTCAGACAGTCCTGCCTGTTAGACTTATGGCCCACCATACCCCTTCACATCACCATTTACACACACATAGACCAGCACACAACCTGTAGAACGCCCAGGGGACATCCACCACCCCCCTAACACGAGGCCTTCACTCTCCACTCCATGCATTCATGCCACATGCATCGTGCCCACAGTGCACTCACCTGTTCGTCTGGGGTAGGACCCCATCCACCAGTCTCTCCAACTCCGCCAATGTGAAGGCAGAGGCCCTTTCCCCAGTCACAGGGCCATGGTAGGTTCCAGGCACAGGTCACAGCAGCACATGCAGTGTAGGTCTTCTCCTGTTGATGGTCAGATAGCAAGTGAGGAATCAGATAGAAAATGGTGGTCATATCAACGGTGGTGCATACCGTCACCACCAGCGTACATCACCATTGGCCACTGTAACCCATAGGGCTCAATGTTAACCAATGAGGAGATGCATGGCGGTTCCCGACTGCCTCCTGCAACAGCACACAAAATCAGCAGAATTACCTCACTTCCAGCTGTCCCTCCACATAGGACAGGCGGACGCCATTTCAGGGGGGAGGGCAGGCCCTGGATAATTACTGCGTCACTGTTTAATTTTGGACATACAGGACAATTCTCACTGACCCATTACAATTTGACAGCATGCATCGTACTATTGTCGCCCCATTCTTCAGTTTGTGACCGGCTCCTCACTCTTTTGTCCCTTACATTTTTACCGCTGTGGATGAATTGGAGATGGAGACATACCCCTGTGTACAGACCCCTGGTGGACTTGCCAAAAATGGAGGACAGGCACATAATACTCACCTATAGACTTGACAGGGCCACAATCACAGAACTGTGTGCCCAATTGGAGCCTGACCTGATATCTGATATCCGTCACCCCACTGGGATTCCCCCCTCTTGTGGAAGTTCTATCAGTGCTCCATTTCCTGGCAACTGGTTCTTTCCAGGTGATAGTGGGCTTGGCAGCAGGAATGTTGCAGCCAATGTTCTCAGTAGTGCTGACAAGAGTGTTGTCTGCCCTGATTAAACACATGTGCAGCTACATTGTATTTCCCCAGGTGGAAGATTTGGCCAAAGTGAAGGTTGACTTCTATGCAATGAGACATATCCCTAACATAATTGGGGTGATTGATGGAACACTTATTGCATTTGTCCCCCCCATCATAATGAACATGTTTACAGAAATCGTTTCTAATCAATGAATGTACAAATGGTGTGCTTGGCGGACCAGTACATCTCCCATGTCAATGCTAAGGCCCGTATTTATACTTTTTTTGCGACGCATTTGCGTCGTTTTTTGACGCAAAAACGGCGCAAACTTGCAAAATACCATTGTATTTTGTAGGTTTGCGCCGTTTTGCGTCGAAAAGCGGCGCAAATGCGGCGCTAAAAAAAGTATAAATACGGACCTAAGTATCCTGGGTCGGTGCATCATGCCTTTGTTCTAAGGAACAGGAGCATCCAAAATGTGATGGCCCAACTACAGAGGCACAGGATGTAGCAAATAGGTGAGCCCTAGTCCCCACCCAGTATATGTTGGGAAATAGGTTCGGTGTGGGCCATATGGGATAGTGTGTGGCTAAATGTTGTCCATCAATATTTGCAAGTGAATCTGGTTACTCCAACCTATCATGGCTACTGAACCCTGTGAGGAATACCAGGACAAGGGCAGGAGAATGTTACAATAAGTGACATGGGTGTACCAGAAGGATCATAGAAAGAACCTTTGGCCTCCTGAAGGCCAGATTTCAGTTCCTTCATCTAACAGGTGGATCCCTGTGCTACTCACCCAAAAAGGTCTGCCAGACAATAGTGGCATGCTGCATGTTGTACAACCTTGCACTGAGACGCCATGTGCCTTTTCTGTAGGAGGAAGAGGCTGGAGATGCCCGTGTGCCAGCAGTGGACCCTGTGGACAGTGAGGATGAGGAGGATGAGGATGAGGACAACAGAACAGCAATGGTCAGACAATATTTCCAATGATACACAGGTAAGACAGTGTTACTTCGCATTTCATTGTCATTATTTTGAAATTCTTTGGCACTGGCATGCTGTTATTTCCCAATTCTCTGCCCACTTACTGTACCCTTTTGCAATTCATTTTCCAGATGTTGGTGCCTCACAATAGCTCCTGGTGTCATCACTAAAGCCAACATCAAGTCTTTCATATGTACTCATTTACTGTACAGTTGAATTGCAATGTTTGTACATGGTCAAAAGTATAAATACTTAAAAAATGTGACATACTCTACTATTTTTTCCAAGGGTGTTTATTGAAGTGCTAATATATTGAGGGGCAAGTGCAATGGGATGGGGTGATGATGGAGTAAAGTCCAGGGTATAGTTTCAGTCTGTAGCACAGGTGCATTGTCCATGGGGACATATGAAGGGGAGCAATGGCAGTTCAAGGTGGACAGGGTGACAGAGTGGGACACAAGGGTGACAATCAGGAGAGTCTCATTTTCAGGGGGGTCTTGGCAATAGTTTCTGGCTTCTGCCTGGATCACAGGGATTATTTGTAGGGTGGTTCTCCTTCTGCAGGGGTAGGGTTGCTGGTGACCTGTGAGTCCTGTGGCGGGGCCTCCTGTCCACTAGCGGCAACAGAGGTGGAAGGCAGTTCAGATGTCTGGCTCGTGCCAGGGGCCCGCTGATGTTATACTGCCTCCCTCATAATACTGGCCATGTCTGCCAGCATCCCTTCTATGGAGACCAGGGTGGTGTTAATGGCCTGCAAGTCCTCCCTGATCCCCTGGTACTGTCCCTCCTGCAGCCACCTGTTCTACTGCACATTGTCCAGAATCTGGCCCATCGTGTTCTGGGAATGTTGGTTTGCTTCCAGGTTCCCTGCAAGTGCCTCCTGGAGAGTCGGTTCCCTGGACCTGTACTCCCCCGGTGCACAGCAGACCTCCCAGTTTCCCTGTTGTCCTGTGCCTTTGTCCCCTGAACCGTGTGGCACTGCCACTGACCCCAAGTCCCTGATTGTCTTGGGTATGCGGTGTGCCCTGGGGTCCCTGTAGAGGTGGACACACTGCTGATTGACGTGTCCTGGGGACATAGTTGTGGGTACGCTGGGGGGTGCTGTGGTGGTGTTTCCAGATGGGGGAGGATCCGTGGTTGTCTGTGACTGGGCTTGAGTAACCGACTGTCCAGAGGTCCCTGATGGGCCAGGTTGGTCATCCAGATCCAGGCGACCAAAGTTGCTGTCATCACTGTGGGCCTCTTCATTTGGGGGACTGGATATTGCTGGCGCCTCCTCTGTGGCTTGCCCTCTTTGGTTGTATTTGCCCTGGCAGCTTTCACTTGTGTAAGTTGGTATGTGGTAGGCTAGCTGATTCTCTCTAGTGTGCATGCTTTAGTGATAGGTGTCCATGCAGGGCTGTGTGTGATGTCCATGCATTGGTATGGCATGCAGGGCTTGGCATTGGGATGAGTGAGATGTGATGGTGTGGTGTGTGGGAAGTGGTGGAGAGGTGAGGGTGGGGGTATGTGATGGAATGCAGGTAGGGGGGTAGTAGTAGTAGAGAGTTGACTTACCAGGGTCCAGTCCTCCTCCTACTCCGGCCAGGCCCTCAGGATGCATGATTGCCAAGACTTGTTCCTCCCATGTTGATAGTTGTTGGGGAGGAGGTGGGGGTCCACCACCAGTCCTCTGTACAGCAAGTTGGTGTCTTGCTACCTTCCCCCATAGATCGTTCCACCTCTTCCTGATGTCAACCCTAGTTCTTGGGTGCTGTCCCGTGGCAATGACCCTGTCCACGATTCTCCGCCATAGCTCCATCTTCCTGGGCAATCTATATCTGCTGCACCTGTGCTCCAAATAGCTGAGACTCTACCCTGATGATTTCCTCCACCATGACCCTTAGCACCTCCTTTATGAATTGGGGGTGTCTTTGTGGTGCCATGGGTGTTGTGTAAGGTATGTAGGTGAGGGTGTGTAGGGTAATGTGTTGGGGTGTGTGAAGTGGGGTACGTGAGTGGTGTATAGGTGTGAGTAGTATGTGGCTGTGGTTTTGTCTGTGGTTGTGGTGTCTGTCTCATGCCAATGTTTTGGAATGGTAAAGGGTTGTGAGTAATGTGGGTGTGTGTTTTATAGTGGTGTGGGTGTGATGTGTGTATGGGTGTCAGGTGTGTGTTGTTTGAATTGTCCAATATGGTGTTGTTTTGTTTGAGTGTGTGTATTTTAAAGGTAGATCTTTTCAAGTTCTGGATCGTGCCTTTTTCTCTGAAATGTTTCCGCTGACTTGTGGAGTCCCTCAGGGCTCCTCCCTGAGTCCGACTCTTTTCAATGTCTATTTATCCCCGCTGGCCAAAGTGATTGCTCCCTACAATCTCTCTCTGGTTACCTATGCTGATGACACTCAACTAGTGGTGTCCCTTTCTAGCCACAGCGATTCATCCTCCGCTAATCTTTCTTGCTGCATGAAAGACATTGGAGATTGGATGATTCAATCCAAACTTAAATTTAATGACGGAAAATCTGAAGTCAGGGTCCTAGGCAATGGCCCCCTTGCCTCTCCCCTTTCATCATTTTCAGAAGCTTTTAACCATCTCCCTCCTCATAAGTCACATGTTAAAAGTCTTGGTTTTTGGCTGGATCCTCGACTTACTATGGATTTCCAAGCTAATAAAGACGCCTCCACCTGCTTTGGTTTCCTAAGAGGTCTCAGGAAGATCCTCAATCTTTTACCTTTCACAGCCAGAAGAATTCTCATTCAAACCTTGATTCTTTCCCACCTTGACTATGGGAATTCTTTGTTTATTAGTTCCCCCCTCTATGTGATAAAGAAGTTGCAGAGAGTGTAAAATGCAGCAGCCAGGCTTCTCATCCAGCTACCCAAACACTCATCTGCGAAGCCAGCTATTTCAACACTTCACTGGCTCCCTATTAAGGAGCGGATCCATTTTAAAGCACTTTGTATTGTTCATAGGGCCTTACATGGTGGGGGCCTGACCTTTTTCAGAAAAAGGATCTTTATCTATACTCCATCCAGAAGCCTGAGATCATCCTCTCTCCGGAATGTTCATATACTCCGGTCCAAGAGATCCTGGGGAAGCAATTCCTTTTCCAGCAAGGCCGCCTGCCACTGGAATGCTCTCCCCTCTGAGCTCCATCATGAACCTTCAGAGCGACTTTTCAGGAAGAAGTTAAAAACTATTCTTTTCTGCAGCTAATTTACTATTTTCTATTCTCTCGAGTAGTTATGAATTGTCAGCGCTGGGATGCCCTTCGGTAACTACACACTTTATAAATCTACAAAACTAAACTAAACTATTTTGAGCTCAGCTGTATGTACCGCCAATGGTTTACCGCCGTTGAATGTCCGCTGTGGTGATTCGTGGGTCATAATGTGATTGGCATTGTTCTGTCTGCGTAACGGTGTGAGTTTGGATACCCCCAAATTATCAATGACCTTTGGTGTGGAGGACTTGTTTCTGAATAGTGGCGAATTGGTATGTGTGTGTCATGATATGGTGAATGGGTATCTGCCGGGGCGGCGGTATGTGGGTGGCAGTCAGCGTGGCGGTAATTGGGATTTACTGCCAATGTCATAATGAGGGCCATAGTGTTCTGCAATCTCATGTGTTGTTACAGTAGATGCAAACTTACACTTGTGGAAATTACTTCTCTGATATCAGAAATGCTTTTTGTGCTATGTCCAATACTTTTTTCCTTTCACTCACCGATTTGCCCATATCCTTTTTGGCTCAGCAAACTTGGCTTAAGAAATACTGTGTCAGAAGCAGATGGGAATTGCTGACAGACATGAGAAGTGTACATGACTGAAACCTTGTAATAATAGTGTTGTTTTGGCGGGGTGTAACCCTGATTGTTATGTCGTCATAATACTGGGGTGGAAAAGAGAAGTGACTGGCAAATGTGTAAAGGTTGGATTATAGCCTCTCGCTTCAGAATGGGTGGCACACTGTGTGATGTAAATTGGACCTAGCTGTCATTTTGTTTTTACTATGCAGTCCAAGGTGCATGCCGCTGTAGACCCACATAGGTGAGTGACAATCTTACAGATATGGACCAATGTTAGTGAAAGGTTTTAGTACTCAGTACCTTAGTTTTCATCTTTGTATGTTCCATGGGATATGTGATTTAGAAGCTATGATAAGGAATGTGATGAGCCTAGACCAGGTGATATATAGGACCTATAGGTGTGCCCCTGCCTTGTAGGTAGATTACCATGACCTTGACTTCTGTATCCTGTGTATTTTGTCCAGTTTGCATTGAATGACATCTTAGCATACATCCTGATGGCACTCTCAGTCATGCTCTCTGTGCTGATGGCAATACTAACTATACATTTGTGTAGAAGTGGATTCTAACCTCTTTGACATCTGTCCTGTAACATTTGTGTTGTAATGAGTATCCTGCTGATGGAATCCCCATGTGATGTCCATTACAATGGTTGTTCGATACAGGGGGACATGACCACACAAGAGTTGGCATGTGTTAGACCTGACAGCCTTAGGGTGCTCACCCCCAACTTTTTGCCTGCATCCCTCCACTTTTTGACACTGTTTTTGCTGGTTTTAGGACTCTGCACACTATACCACTGCTAACCAGTGTTAAAGTGTATATGCTCTCTGCCTTAAAACATGGTGACATTGACTCATACCCATTTGGCATTTTTAATTTACTTGTAAGTCCCTAGTAAAGTGCACTGCATGTGCCCAGGGCCTGTAAACTAAATGCTACTAGTGGGCCTTCAACACTGATTGTGCCACCCATATAAGTAGCCCCTTAACTATTCCTCAGGCCTGCCGTTGCAAGGCCTGTGTGTGCAGATTCACTGCCACTTCGACTTGGCATTGAAAAGTACTTGCCAAGCCTTAAACTCCCCTTGTTCTACATTTATGTGACCCCTAATGTAGGCCCTGGATAACCCCCAGGGCAGGGTACTATGTAGGTAAAAGGCATGACAAATACCTGTCTGTTTTATATGCCCTGGTACTAGCGAAACTCCTAAATTAATTGTCCATTGCTGTGAGGCCTGCCCCATTTATAGACAAAATTAGGGCTATCCTCATATATTGTTTGAGTGGTAGGTTCTGATCAGAAAGGGTAGACAGGTCATATTTAGTATGGCCAGAATGGTAATACAAAATCCTGCTGACTGGTGAGGTTGGATTTTATATTAGTATTTTAGAAATGACACTTTCAGAAAGTGAGCATTTCTCTGCACTTAAAATCCTTCTGTGCCTTACAGCCTGTCCCCAATCCAAGTCTGGGCTGGGCTGGTTGACAGCTCTCTTGTGCATTTCACCCAGACAACCACAAACACAGGATGCTCAGTCACACCTGCACACATCTGCATACTGAATGGGTCTTCCTGGGCTGGAAGGGTGAGGGCCTGACATTTACATTTCAAAGGACAGTGGCCTGCCCTCATACAATAAACTGCCAAACCTCTTACTGGGGCCCTGTTAGACAAGATTGTACTGAAAGGGGACCGTGTGAACTTCAAAACCACTCTTTGAAGTCTCCCCCACTTCAAAGGCACATTTGGGTATATAAACTGGGTCCCTGACCCTACCAATTTAGACACTTCTTGGGACAGACACTCTGCACCAGAACCTGTAACTTGCCAAGAGAAGCAGCCTGGGTGCCCAAAGATCTCACCTGGACTGCGTTGCTGTAAAGGACTGCTGCATTTCTGTTGCCCTGCTGCCTTGCTGGTCTCTGGATCTGCTGAGAAGTGCTCCGAAAGGGCTTGGATTGAGTTTGCCTTCTGTTTCCTGAAGTCTCATGGCCAAAAAGACTTCATATCTTGAAAGAAATTCCTTGTGCGACAAAAATCGATGGACAGCCTGCCAGAATGGATACACAGCCTGTCCCACAGTGAGAAAGTCACTGCATCTCCAAACCGGAACAATGCAGCCCGGCTCCCTGAATAGAGATTGACACAGCGCCAACGTTGCGACCAGAACTTTGACGCACAGCCCACCGGATCGACACATCGTCGAGCCACAACAACACAGCCTGACTTCCTGCGAGAGGAATCGACACAGCGCCAGTTGTGCAGCAGAAACTCCGCCACATCACCCACCGGATTGGCACAACAGCTGTGACTTTGTGCCACACACCCAGGATTTCCATGCATCATCCCTGGGTGTCAAAAGACCCCCCACCGCCCAGAGGATTCAAGCCTGCATGCTGGAATTTGACGCAAAGCCCTTGCCGCGTGGAAAAGAGTTGACGCATTATCTGTATACGCCCAGAAATACGACGCACACCTATCTTTTTTCACGCATCTCGTGCTTGTAATTTAGATTCAAACCAGGTACTTTGTGCTTGCAAGAGACAATTGTTGCTTTTAAGAACTAAAGACATCCCTTCTCATTACAACCTGTGTTTAAGTGTGATTTATTGTGCATATGAGGAGGAAATCAGTAACAATGATAATAAAATTTATGAAATAAAAGTGATGGGTGAAGTCATGGTGGATGATATCATCCGGGTGGCTGCTACACCAGTTGGTAACACAAGTCCAGTGCCCTTGTACCATGGGAAAATCGAGTTTACAGCCAACAGGGTGTATCTGTGGCACACAAGGGGGACTAATCAGGAGAGCTTCACTTCTTGGCAGTGGGTTTGGTCTTGGCATTTGCTCCTGCTGGATGTCTGGGTGGACGTCCATGCTTGCTGGAGAGGGGTGTTCTTCAGCCACAGAGAGGGGGGTGTCTAAGGCATGACTTTCCCCTGGCAGGGCCTCCATTTCACTAGCAGCCACACATTTTGAAGGGGCTGATGTTTCATTGCTAGTGGCCAGATAATGTGTCAAAAAAGTCATCACAGTGGTATTGATGTCCCTCAGAACCCCTGTTATGGTAGCCAGGTGGGCATTTTGTGCCTGACACTGCTGCATGACTTTCTGGTGATCGTCCCACTGCAGCCTTCGATTTTTCCCCTACATGGTGATGACTTGTCCCATCCTGTCTTGGGAACTTTGGTAAGCTCCAAAGACTTGGGAGATGGTTTCCTGGTCAGTTGTGTCCCTTTGAGGGCCCATCCTCTGGCCCACAGCATCCCTCCCACATACCCTACCCCCACGTGCCTGAGTCCCTGGCACAGTGTGCCCCCTCCCAGGGTCCACACCAGGTCCATCATTGTCAGGGTGGACAAGGTTAGACTCAGGTACCTGTACTGTGGAGCACACAATAGATGATACTGTCCTTGGGACAGAGGTTTGGGGCGAATCATTGCCTCTGATGTCGATGCAACAAGGTTGGTAGGAGTTGATGTGGGCAGGGGGAGGCTGAGAGTCATTGACTGCCCAGGTGTCCCAGATGGACCATGTTGTTTGTCAGTGTCCAGACATCCAAAGGTATTGTCCTCACTGGGGCCTTCATTCAGAGGAAAAGTGACAGTCTCTGGTATCCTCTCTATGGTGCCAATGGCAATGTTACCTGTGGAGGTAGTAAAACAGAGTTCAGGTTAAAATTTGTGTTTTGTAGCATTTGTGTGAGATGCAGACAGTATCTTAACATGATTCCCTGCAATGACATTGCCAGCTGCTGAACAGCATATCTTGTTTGTACATACAACTCTGTGACTTGATTTCCATACTCTATGTTAAGATTTGTTAGATTAGGTTGGTACAGATTGCACTGCAGATGGGATCTGATATTGTCTGATTATTGACATGACTGTTCACCTCTGTTACCTAGTGAAAAGTCAGGCTTGCTAGATAGCACATATTAGAGCTACACAATGCACAATGGTGTCCTTGTAGAAACACAGTATGTGAGTATGCAAGGGGCATTGACTTGTATCTGGATGTAGTGCATGTTCATTCACTCAGCTATCTGACTTTCCAACCCAGGACAGTCTATTTCTGGCTTGGGTTATTTGATCTGTGGCCATTATAAATAGTCACTCAGCTATAGCTGTGTTTTACTTTGGTTGCTATTGTGAGTAAGCAATTGCATTCTGTCATTGCTAGGTACTGTTCCACACTAGAACAATCTAGATGGTGTAGCTAGTAAATTAGTTGTACATGCATTACATGTGATGTTTTGTGCACAATCCAGGTTTTCACAATGATGGGTTACTGCATTCTGGGAGTCGTAGTGATAGGATTAGCTAGTAGTTAATGTGCAATTTCCAAAGGGCTGTGAGGTCAGTTGGGCTCAGTCGAGAAGTGGCATACCAGAGAGAGGTATTAGGTGATTTGGAGAGAAGTGCAGTGGGTAGAATAGTTCATTAGGATGAGTTTAGGTGGTGAGGGACCATGCAGGTCAAGACAATTGTGTGACATTAATGTTGTGGGTACTTACTAGACTCCAGTTCCCCAGGTATGCCTGTCAGGCCCTCAGGATGCAGTATGTCCAAGACCTTCTCCTCCCATAATGTGAAAGTAAGGGGAGGAGGTGGAGGCCCACCACCAATCTTCTGTACAGCTAGCTTGTGCCTGGATGCCATGGAACGCACCTTCCCCTGTAGGTTGTTCCACCTCTCCCTGATGTCCTCCCTTGTGCGTGGATGACTGCCTACATAATTGACCCTGATGAGGATTCTTTGCCACAACTCTATTTTCCTGGCTATATGTTTGTTGAACCTGTGTTCCAAACAAGTGTGGCTCTACCCTTACTATTTCATCCACCATGACCCTCAACTCATCATCAGTGAAATGTGTGTGTTTTTGTGGGGATATGGTAGTGGTTGTGTAGACGGTGTGTTGAGGTGTTGTGAGTATAAGGGTGCAGTGTTTGGTAATTGCTGAGGTGTGGGTGCTGCGATGTGAATGGGAGAAGGTTGTTGCAGATTGTGTGTGCTAGTGATGTGTGTCCTGTGGCTACTAGGTAGAATTTCACACCATATGACGCATGTCTGATTAATCCGAGTTCTCCGACTAACTAGAATCTGTGGCTGAGAAGATTGTGGCAACTGGGCGCATGACAGAAAGCCTACTCAGGGGAAACATGGTCAATCAGATCCCATCCCTTTCTCTCAGTTACCAAAAGGTCTCATACCGGCAAAGACAATAGAGGCAGAATATAGTTCAATAAAGATTTATTCAAGTAACCGCGTCTTAGATAAAAAGGCATGTATTGCAATAACTAGGATGATAAAACACAATAAAAGCAAACAGGTGACTAAGAGAGTAAAACACAAGAATAATCCTGCCATACTGTCACTAGGAGTGATTCATACATTTCTCCTACCTAAACTATGTCTGAGCGTAATAAGCCTAATCAGCCCTTTGGGTTTTCCTCTTAGGGGTGCATCATCCCTCATACCTGGAGTAAGAAGCCTGTGGTCTGGAGAGACACCGTCCCCGTGAAAGTCAGGGGTCCAGCCGTCTAGGCAAGTAGCTGCAGCGAAGCAGTCAGCAATCAGCGTGCAGTCAAGGTCATCTGGCTGGAATCTCTCTCCAACGTCCCTGGGACAAAGGGGTGTTTTTATAATAAAACAGCTGACATTCTAAGAAAAGGTCCCCACGTCTGAGTGTGTGTTTTCTGTGAATGTTGGAGACACAGCATACCACGTTTGTCGACAACCCTATGTGACTGTAGCCTTGGAGAAAGCACAGAGTGAAATAAATGTCCTACAAAGAACTTAATGCTTTCCTAGGTGCAAGTACAATGAGATAAAGAAAATAAAACAGCAACGCAAATATTGCTATTGCTAGAAAAGAAAAGCAATGCTGAATAAAATGTAACAGGGTTAAAATGCACAGCGACAGGCCTAGTTAGCACAAAACAACGTGTCTAAAACATGACTAAAATAACTATACAACACCCTCCCGTTGCTGTTCAAAGGTGGTTTAAAAGTTAAGAGACACAGAGACAGAAAAAGGACAAATTCAATAGTCATTGTCATTTTGGAAATCACCAATTACGTCCGGGACAACTGAAGTCAGGAGACGTTCTACTTCGACAGGTGGTAAAATATCCAGATCATATCCAAGGAGAGCCACAGAGCACTTGTGTTCCAAAGCCTGAGCTCCAGCTGAGTGTTAGGGTTTGTACACAGAAAAGAGCATGTCCCCTCTCACTGCACTAGTGGGTTCTGTAATAGCTCCCTTTTAAACTTACTATTGAAAGCCTTTCTTGTTATCTCACCTTCCCCCCCCCCCAGGCTTCTGTGTATGTTGTTTAATGTGCTGTTTTGTTTACACATTGGGCCTTGCTTTTACCAAGGCTTCTTTAAAACATTCCTCCCTAGGCCATGTATTAATCCAACTCATGTGCATAATAACTGAAACTCTGCACACCTTTCAAGAACATGTGCAACATGTGAGGACCACACCCAGCTCTTCAAACCACACCCAGCTCTGCACACCTTCCAAGAACATGTGCAGCATGTGAGGACCACACCCAGCCCTTCAAACCACACCCAGCCCTGTCTATAAAAGGCATCCCCCGAGCCTCACCCAGTGCTTGTGCTCGTCTACCTCCCGCTTACCTGAGAACAGATCCCTCGGCGCTGGCACTCCTGCTCTTTACAGACTTTCATTGACTTCAATGGGCGCAGCTTCTGGCTCTTCCTTCTTCCGGTTTCCGGTTCCTCCTTGCTTCAGCCTCTCTCATATGAGTAACCTGCAAAAGAGAAAGAAGACAAGGTTAGACTGATCAGTATCTCTTGCCAGCAACAAGTAAGTGCAAAACCTTTTATTACCTGAAAGAACTTTGACAACAATTTCTGGATTCGTGTATAGACAATTTGAAACGAAATACCTTCCACGAACATTGTGATTCAAACTCTTTGTTACAAGAATATTTTGCAGAACTTTGTGAAGCAAACATTGTTTTTTCTCATGGAACTTTTAAGAATCGAACAGTGGAAACCATTAACAGCAAGGCAAACAGTAAATCAAGGACATGCACAAATTACATGCTGTATTTTGATTTAAAAGTACAGTATTTGTTTTATAAAAGATTCTGGAAATATGGGAAAAAAGTTTTACAGTAATAGAAAACACATCCCAGAGCAGTAACACATTCCAAACCTGGAAACTAGAGACCACGATCCAAGAGGTACTTTTAGAAGAGAATTTCTAATAAATAAAGGGATAGTCAGGAACCCATTTAGGAATAGGTTGCACTTATCTGTTCTTTGTTTATGTTTCATTTGGCACCAGTTTCTACAGAAGTCAGAAAGGGCCGCAGATTTGTGCAGCACTTCAACAGTGGAAACGCAAGAACGGTGTTGTCTCTCTTTTTTTTATTTTATCCACTTCCCCCCTTCCCTTGAGCTTCTGTTCTTAGTGCACTATTTTAAAAACTAGTGTGCTGGAACAAGCAGTTTCAGGGTGGGGTCGGATTGTCTTCAACCTCCATCAGAACTGAACAAGAACTCAGGTGAGCTGGGCTTTCACAGAAGCACAAGCCTTTAAAAAATTTCAGTTCTGGTGGACGATGAATACCGGGAAAGAAATAGAGGGCATTGTCGTCACGGATATGGCGCAGGCCCTAAATGAGGACTTGGCTCATAATGAATCAGTGTCTGGCATCTTGCAACATATGCAAGAGGAAATAGAGAGATTAAAGATGGAGAATACCTATTTAAAACAGGATTTAAGCAGGTATAAATTTAGGGGATCTCAGTGGAACACAGCTTCTACGCCTTTGTTTAAAACCTCCTCAGAGACAGGGGCGCCATCAAAACATACAACTTTGCCTTCCCCAGTTGAGGTTACTGTTAATGTTCCTAATGTTGTGCCCTTAGCAGCACCTGAACGTTTTCATGGAGATAGTAACAAATTCCATGTTTTTATCAATCAATGTCAATTACACTTCATTTGTAAGCCACAACAGTTCCCTACTGATGATACGAAAGTGGCATTCGTCTTGTCTTATTTGGGTGGCACAGCAGCCAATTGGTCAATTCCTTTCGTGGATAGAGATGATCCCATCCTCCATAATTGGAATCAATTTAAACGTACCATGACCAGCCTTTTTGCAAAACACACTTTCATGCAGGCAAGTGATAATGAGCTTTTAAATCTTAAACAAGGTAACAAGGATTTATTGACCTATCTCACTAGTTTTAATCGTTTACTCACTGAGACACAGTGGCCAGAAGTAAAGTGTGTCTCCCTTTTTTATAAAGGTTTGAGAGACGAGTTAAAAGACGCGCTGGCTCATATCGTTGATTTGCCAAAAGACTATTCAGACTTTGTAGATTTAGTTGTGAAATTAGAACATAGACTAGGAGAAAGAAAGGGAGATAAATACAAACTGGAATCACGGTTAACTTTTATTAGACACGAGAAGAAAGACACAGATAATAAACTCCCTGAACCAGAGCCTATGCAAATAGGGACACTCAGAGGTCCACTCACATCAGAGGAAAAAGAAAGAAGGAGAACATTTCAATTATGTTTATATTGTGGCAGGGCAGGTCACTTTGCCAGAGAATGTCCAGTAAAGCCTAAAACTCCATGAAAGGGTGCTGTTTCCTCCACCTCCTCAACTGAATCGGGAAACGATTAAGCTCGACAAGGGGAGAGGTTACTTGTTCGAGAAAACATCTTAATCAAACCTCTAATGCTGCAGCCTTCAGGGTACCGCACATACCTAGACATTTCATAATTCAGGTCGTTTTAATTGTTACTACCCAAGTGAGGCATTCTCTCCCTGTCCTACTGGACTCAGGCGCGACAGGAAATTTTGTGGATAATAAGTTAGCTGAAATCTTAGGACTTCCTATGTGCCTAAAGCCTTGTCCAGAAGCAGTATGTGCAGTGGATGGGTCAGAATTGACCTCTGGATTAATCACAAAACAAACAAGCCCACTTGTTATGGTCTGTCAGAACGGGCACACAGAGGTGATTAGCTTTGATCTGATAGATACTCCTAATTTTGGTTTGATTCTCGGGGTACCCTGGTTAACAACTCATAACCCAAAAATTGATTGGGTGAATAGAACTGTTACTTTGGATTCCTCTTTCTGTAGAACCAATTGCTATCAAGAAGCAGGTACAGAACAGAGCACAGTATTACACTGTGCTAGTGTTACACAAGATGAACCAAGTCTCCCTCCTGAATATTCTGACTTTAAAGACGTCTTTGATCCAGTAAACGCTAGTGTGCTGCCCCCACATCGGTCTTATGACTGCCGTATAGATCTTATCCCAGGGGGCCCTTTACCTAATAACAGAGTATATGCTTTGACTGACGAAGAAACCAAATACTTAAGAACCTACCTAGATGACCTACTACAGTCTGGGTTCATCCGTCATTCCACATCTCCGGTGTCATCTCCACTCTTTTTTATCCCGAAGCCGGATAAATCCCTGCGCGCGTGTATCGATTATAGAGGACTAAATAAGGCTACAATAAAGAATAAATATCCTCTTCCTCTAATACCTGTGTTGTTGGATCAATTAAGACATTCTACTGTATACACTAAACTAGATCTGCGGGGAGCTTACCACCTGGTCCGAGTAAAAGAGGGGGATGAGTGGAAGACAGCTTTCAAGACAAAGTTTGGTTTATTTGAGTACACAGTAATGCCCTTTGGGTTATGTAATGCCCCTGCGGCCTTTCAGTTCTTTATAAATGAGGTCCTACACGAATTCCTGGACGTTTGTGTCATAGTATGCATAGACGACATCCTCATTTACTCTAAGAACTCAGAAGAACATACCCAACATGTTCGTGCAGTATTATCAAAGTTAAAAGAAAATCATCTTTTTGCTAAGTTAGAAAAGTGTACTTTTAATGTCAACAAGGTGGACTTTTTAGGATACTGCCTGTCACCTCAAGGAATAACTATGGATGTAAAGAAAATCAGTGCTATTGCTGATTGGCCAGAACCATCCTCTGTAAAAGATATTCAGAAATTTCTGGGTTTCGCCAATTTTTATAGGAGGTTTATTGCACATTTTGCAGACATTGCGGCCCCAATAACTACCTTGTTGCGGAAAGGGCAACGATTTCTTTGGACTGATGAGGCGGCACACGCCTTTCAACTCCTAAAACAAAAGTTCACTTCAGCCCCAATTCTGAAACATCCTGATCCTGACTTGCCCTTTTTTGTTGAAGCGGATGCTTCACAAGTAGCTTTAGGAGGAGTTCTCTCTCAACGAGATGCAGTAGATGGCCAGTTACATCCTATAGCCTTCTATTCCAAAAAGTTATTGCCAGCTGAACAAAATTACACTGTGGCTGAAAGGGAACTACTAGCTATCAAAGTAGCCTTTTCAGAATGGAGGCACCATTTAATGGGAGCCAAGTACCCAGTTACAATCTTTTCTGACCATAAGAACCTACAGTTTTTTGGATCACTTACAGCACTAACACCACGTCAGATGCGCTGGTTACATTTTTTTAGCACATTTGACTTTGTTATAACCTATAGACCAGGTGCACAACAAATTCAATCTGATGTGTTATCTAGATACGGACATACCTCAGACATGAAACAAGATAAAATAGGAGAACCCATTATTCCTCCCCAAAAGTTGTTGGCACCAGTACAACAGAAGGATTTCATCACAGATCTATATAATGCACACATGCAAATAGCACCTCAGGATTGGTTAAAGGATTCCCATAACACAATACAACGAGGTTTATTGTATCACGACAACATGCTGTTAGTGCCCACCTCTGAATTACAAACACAGGTGATAATTTGGCATCACGCCTCACCCTTGGCAGGTCATCCTGGTTGGGTAAAAACCCTGGAAAATGTGCAAAAACACTTTTGGTGGGACACTATAAGAAAGGACATTAAGCAATTTGTCACTACCTGTCCAATTTGTGCAAGACATAAATCTTCTCATAAGGCTCCTGACGGCTTGTTAATACCAATGCCAACACCCAAACAACCTTGGCACACTGTGAGCGTAGACTTTATTGTAGGTTTACCACCTGTAAAATCCTTCACAACAGTGTTGGTTATAGTGGATTTTTTTATCTAAAATGGCACATTTTGTACCATTACGGAAATTACCCACGGCGGCAGAATTTGCAGATATTTTTATAAGGGAAATTGTGCGTTTACATGGTTTGCCAAGCAAAGTGGTTTCAGACCGAGGGAGCCAGTTCAACTCCAGATTTTGGAAAAAATTATGTGAAAAACTGAAAATAGATGTGGCCTTATCCACTGCTTTCCACCCAGAGACAGATGGACAGACTGAACGACTGAACCAAACCTTACTTCAAACGCTACGTTGTTTATTGGCTGATTATTGTAGTGAATGGTTGGAAGCTCTCCCTGTAGCAGAGTTTGTTTATAATAATACTGACCATTCAGCTCTACTTTGCTCACCATTCCATTTCTTGCAGGGGTATCATCCAAGAGCTATACCCATTTTGTTAGAAGATTCCCTGTTGCCTACAGTAACGGATAGACTAACGAGGTTAGGTGACATACAAGACAAAGCCAGGAAACATTTATTAAAGTACAAGGAAAGCATGAAAAGACAAGCAGACAAACACAGGTCTGAGGCCCCAATGTATAAAATTGGTGACAAGGTATGGCTCTCCACAAAGAACCTAAACATAGAGGGATCCCGAAAGCTGCAACCACGTTTCATTGGACCCTTTAGTATAACTGCCATAGTAAACCCGGTAACAGTAAAATTAGATTTACCAAAAGAATATCCAGTACATACTACATTCCATGTGTCCTTGCTTAAGCCGTACAACTCAAAAACCCGACCTGAACCACCACCTCCACCCATACCAATTAAGGGAAATCTGGAATATGAAGTGAAAAGCATAAAAGACTCAAAAAGAATTAGTGGACGTCTGTTTTATTTAGTAGAATGGAAAGGATATGATGAATCTGAGAATTCATGGGAACCAGCATCATATGTACATGCCCCACAGCTGATTAGACGGTTTTATTAAAAAAATCCAGGAAAACCCCGTCCTGTAGGAGGGCCTTTGAGGGGGGCAACTGTTAGGGTTTGTACACAGCAAAGAGCATGTCCGCTCTCACTGCACTAGTGGGTTCTGTAATAGCTCCCTTTTAAACTTACTATTGAAAGCATTTCTTGTTATCTCACCTTCCCCCCCCCCTAGGCTTCTGTGTATGTTGTTTAATGTGCTGTTTTGTTTACACATTGGGCCTTGCTTTTACCAAGGCTTCTTTAAAGCACTCCTCCCTAGGCCATGTGTTAATCCAACTCATTTGCATAATAACTGAAACTCTGCACACCTTTCAAGAACATGTGCAGCATGTGAGGACCACACCCAGCTCTTCAAACCACACCCAGCTCTGCACACCTTCCAAGAACATGTGCAGCATGTGAGGACCACACCCAGCCCTTCAAACCACACCCAGCCCTGTCTATAAAAGGCATCCCCCGAGCCTCACCCAGTGCTTGTGCTCGTCTACCTCCCGCTTACCTGAGAACAGATCCCTCGGCGCTGGCACTCCTGCTCTTTACAGACTTTCATTGACTTCAATGGGCGCAGCTTCTGGCTCTTCCTTCTTCCGGTTTCCGGTTCCTCCTTGCTTCAGCCTCTCTCCTATGAGTAACCTGCAAAAGAGAAAGAAGACAAGGTTAGACTGATCAGTATCTCTTGCCAGCAACAAGTAAGTGCAAAACCTTTTATTACCTGAAAGAACTTTGACAACAATTTCTGGATTCGTGTATAGACAATTTGAAACGAAATACCTTCCACGAACATTGTGATTCAAACTCTTTGTTACAAGAATATTTTGCAGAACTTTGTGAAGCAAACATTGTTTTTTCTCATGGAACTTTTAAGAATCGAACAGTGGAAACCATTAACAGCAAGGCAAACAGTAAATCAAGGACTTGCACAAATTACATGCTGTATTTTGATGTAAAAGTACAGTATTTGTTTTATAAAAGATTCTGGAAATATGGGAAAAAAGTTTTACAGTAATAGAAAACACATCCCAGAGCAGTAACACATTCCAAACCCGGAAACTAGAGACCAGGATCCAAGAGGTACTTTTAGAAGAGAATTTCTAATAAATAAAGGGATAGTCAGGAACCCATTTAGGAATAGGTTGCACTTATCTGTTCTTTGTTTATGTTTCATTAGGCACCAGTTTCTACAGAAGTCAGAAAGGGCCGCAGATTTGTGCAGCACTTCAACAGTGGAAACCCATGAACGGTGTTGTCTCTCTTTTTTTTATTTTATCCACATCCCCCCTTCCCTTGAGCTTCTGTTCTTAGTGCACTGTTTTAAAAACTAGTGTGCTGGAACAAGCAGTTTCAGGGTGGGGTCGGATTGTCTTCAACCTCCATCAGAACTGAACAAGAACTCAGGTGAGCTGGGCTTTGACACTGAGGCAGCAGCATTCCGTGTCATGTCCTTCATAGAGTTAAGAGTCGCGACATCCATTTCTGATAATGAGCCCTCATCGAGAACATCAACAGTTCAGCGTCCAAGAAAAGTAAGGGCTGCATAGAAAGACAGACTTTCAGTGCACATTCGAAGAGGCACCAGAAGCATTGAAACATGGGCTGCACACAATCCAAAACCGGTCGGAATGACAAAAACCAGTCACACATTAGCTGTTCCAGGAGTGGTGCTCTAAAATACTGCATCATGGGTTCACAACACAGTTGTGCTGCCAGTAGCGTTTTCAGTACTCCTTGCAGTGGTGGGACAGCCATTGCACAGAAAAAGTAGCAACAGCAAATGGCCAAAGTAATTGGAAATACCCCGAAAAAACTTGAAAATATAGAATATATGGCTGATGGTATTAAACCGGATATAGAGGAGAAGGTGTGAACAAACAAGAACCAACAGCCTTTAAAAAGTGGGCGATTCCAGTAGTACTGGATGCATTAAATATTCATCCCACGAGTTTACCAAAGTTTCTCGGAAAACTTGTAGTTAAAAGGGATTGAATCTCCGCTGATGACCTCGCAACCTGAAGCGCATAGGTCCTGCGTGCAGATGTAAGCGTCACATGTTTTTGAAACAATAAAACCTTTAGTCTGCTCAATTTGTCAAAATTCACATCAGAAGTAGCAATATGAGGCCAAATGTCTGCTGCTCCTTGAAACCACGTAGAGGGAAAAAGGACATTCCAGCAGCATGTAATAATTTGGGAAACCAAAACTACAAAAGTTATTCTGGTTAGCATTCCACCACAACTCTCACTGTTAGGGAGCACGTAGCTGCGAGAAAGTAAGCTCCCACACTACGTGTATGTAACTATCATGCAGCCTTTCATATCTGCCCACTGAAATGTGTTTCAAACAGGATGTAAATTGAAGTGTTGAAATGTGTAGATTTATAACGCCATGTATTATCCGTTTAGTAGATGGTATTTCAGCCACAGTAAAAGGCAACTTTTCTAACTTTTCAATATTCAGTATGACATGTGTTGCTTCTTTCTTAGCCATTATTTGTTGTTGTCATGGTAAATTACATATGGAAAAAATCTCCCTTGCGCTCACGTGTTGCCAGGGAACGAGACCTGCTTTCAATGTTTGTAGTGTCCAACCTTACTGCATAATGGATATTAGTTGACTTTGTTCATGTTGCAAAAATGATATATCACTCTCTCTGTACTATATCTATTGCAGAGGATACAATGTTTTCGGTTGGACAAGGTGCTATTTCCAATATCTACAACCACTAATACTTTCTGTAAGTTTTCCTTGTCTATTTGCCTTAACCGGGCAGACACCTCTTGTTTGGATAGCTTCCAAATTTCATTATAATCAGCATATAAGAAGCGTTTTCTGCGTGGTGTCCTGGGCCTAACAGGAAATCCTGTAAATCTGTGTTATTGGACACGAGACTCAGATGTCCTTTGACAGCATCTAGTGAGGAGACCTTCATCCATTGCTGGCATAATTTTCCTACACTATAAGCTGTCACTATACCCCAGTGTTCTGAGGACACATAGCGAGGGTCTGGACTATTCTAAAAACCCCATTTGAGTTAACAAAACACGTATGACACCCATTGGTGCCTACAGGCCACAATAAACACCCATCAGGATGTAAAAATGATGCATTAGATGTACCATTCTGGACCCATTCATTGAGCTGATCTTCAGAAACATTTATATACTTTTGCCATTTGTAAAATTTAGTAGGGGTGGGAATACTGGGCACATTAAATTCCTTCATGTTTGCTATGCACAAACAACTTGTTTGTTGTACTGTTTCCTTTAAAAATATAATTTGAACAGGAATCATGCATGCTCTAAATAAAACTCCTCTTCCTCTTATTTGTCAATTTTTTGTTCCCCACACACTTTTTAAGTCAATTGACTTCAGCCAGTACTCATAGTCTTCTATAGCTAAGCAGGAAACAAAGGTGTCAGAGTAACTCAATTTTGTGTCTGTCAATAAAACATGTTGACTTCTCATTTCTGGCAATTTAAAATAATATGACCCAGCATTCTTCATTTTGTGCCTGGAAAATTATGCAACTTTCTCAGTATACATTTTAGAACTGTCTAGTGGTGGAGTCAGGCAGTGTTCCCATTGTGTATATTTAAAAATAGTAATTGGCGTGCTTGCTCTGTGAATGAAATAATGTCCATAGTAACTATAACAGAATATATCACCATAATTTTCCTTAAACTGGTACACATCTTCATTTTCAAATACTGTACAATACTTTAGATCAGACATCATAGCATCAACAGTTTTCACATCCCAATCATCAGAAACCACTCCGGGTGTGATCACATCTGTCATGGAAAGTTTAAAAACATATGGTATTTGAATGACCTCAGTAGGTCCGTATGTATCGAATAATACTTTGTCTCAAACAATCCCATCGGGAATTGGTATTGCTGTAATGTTCACTAGGGACAAGTCTCTGCAAATTTTGTGCGATGAAAAATGTGGTCTTAGGACCTCATCCACCAGTTCAACTGTAGAGCGTTCAGGAAGAAAATGGCCATGCATAAGGAAAAAGAAGACAATAACAAACCCAATCCACAAGGAAAAGGTAAGTACAGTCAATAAAAGCCATAGATAAATCCATGGACGAGTGAAACAATGAATTTGAAGACAATGCATCAGCTTACGTGCTCTTGACAATTCTGTTGCAGTAGAGGCAGATGAGTCTGAAGAAAAGTTATCAGCATCGACAAAATAACCATCATCTGTACAAACAAATATTAGAGGGGTATTTTGGAAAGAAGAAGCTGCTGAAGATTCCCTCACTGGTGTATAGTAGGTTACCACATCCGTTTGTGTAGAATGTATAGAACATTGCTCTGTATTGGCAGAAATCAATGTAGAAGTAGTTGTCAGTGGAACAAATGAAAGCTCAATTTCCACCCTCCCCAAGCTCTGTGTTGCTGTCGAAGACTTGTAGGCGAACACCCTCGTCTGTAGTGAGAGGCATTCAGACACTACTCAGGAGTCCTCTAGGTCTGCTGTGCAGGATCAGCCACATGGTGAGCTTGACATTGTCGATTGAGACAAAGTGATTTTCTTTAGAGCCAGGTAGCGGTGGTAGAATCACAGTTTCTGTACCGTGTATTCCCAGGGCTGGAACCAGTGCACGATAGCTGAACTCCTTTTTCACAGCAATCTTTTCATGCACTAGGGCCCATATTTATACTTTTTTAGCGCTGCATTTGCGTAATTCTTTTACGCAAAAGCAGCGTAAACTTGCAAAATGCAGTTTTATTTTGCAGGTTTGCACAATTTTTTTGTCAAAAAATGGCGCAAATGAGGCACTAAAAAGTATAAATATGGGCCTAGATCCCCAAGTTTAGGAATCCAGCTGATAGAAGTTACTGGTACATCCCTGATTCCAAAGGAGTAAGCATTGGCAGATGCATTGTCATCACAGAACTGTTGTAAGTCCTGCAAGACAGTGACACATTAATTTCTGTCAAAAGTTGTATCCACTGCCTCCATGCCAGGACCACCAAGATCTGGAACATACATTTGTATTCCAAAAAGGCATTCGTATGATGTACGCCCCCCCAGAGGGACCTTCTAGGCAGATTGTTAAGTGCTCTCTGATCTTTATATAGGTGTGTAAGCCAACTACGACCAGTGCCTAATAATTTAGCTATTAAGGATTGCTTTAAATCTCGGTTTCATTGCTCCACAACACTATTTCCCTAGGGAGGAAATGGAGACTAGTAATGCAGTAGGACCCCTCTCGTAGCCATGGCATCCCTGTAAGTCCTTGAAGCAAAAGCACAGCCCCGGTCCTAGTGGAAAGCCACAACAGCAAATGTACCCATAAAGACTCACAAATCTTTAATAACAGTTTGAGCGTCAGCTGAGCGTTTTGGCCAAACCCACTGAAATCTGGAGCATGAGTCAAGAGCGTCTAGGATGTATTTGTATGCACTATCTTGTGTCAGGGGACCATAATGTTCCAAGTACACACATTGTAATGGTTTGTTGGAAATTAAGAGGGGTGTCTGCTGTGGGCATTATATGGTGGACTCTTTTATTTGCTGGCAGATGTCACAACAAAGAACATACTGCTTGGTCTGTTTGTATAGACCTGGCCACCAATATCGTGACTGCAATTTTGAAATTGTAGCCGCCTCACCTGTATGAGCAGAAGCAACATCCTCATGTGCTGCTTTTACTAACGCAGGTCTAAGAGCCAGATGTAGCAAAGAGTTTTTCCCATTCTGTGTCAATGGGAAAAAGTGTTTGCACATATGGTCCTTAGTTCTTTATTGGGAATTATCCGAACTCCCACACCTGGTATTGTTAATGTGCATCAAACAAGCCTGCCAACTGGTAGGAATACTTAGCAGGAAATGCTTTAGGAAAAGGCGTACCATCAGCTGAAGCTGCTACGGCTGCCAGTGCTTCATCATCCACTTGTAGCTTTGAATGAGATACTGCGGAAACCGAAGCCATAGTTACTGCAGATGTGGCTGCATCATCAGCCAGAGTATTCCCTTCAACATGTATTCTAACATGCTGATGTCCTAGTGCATGTACAACATGGACGTTAGGTAGCATTTCCTTCAGATCTGCTACTTTCCCCCACAGAAGTCTGAGTTTAACGGTGTTGCCTTTTGAATCTCTGAACCCGTTTTGGCGCCAGTAATGCAGATATTCATTGAAGGACTGGACACAATAGTACGAATCACAGACAACCAACGTCATCTGCTCAGGATCTGTATGTTCCAGTGCCATCACCAAAGCCTTGAGCTCTGCAAGTTGTGCAGTGCATTCTCATAGAGTCTGCATGTAAGTATTTTGTGGATGGAACTTGCCATCCTTCATGTAACCACTCACGATTGCACAAGCAGCGGAGTATTGATGCTTTGTTCCTATCGCTGTTTGGGCTGAACCATCAGTATACAACATTTTATGACATTGTTTGATAGGCAATGTATTTGAACTGGATATTCAAGTTCATTTTGAAAGAATTCTTGGGTCTGTAATTTGGAGTCAAAGACATTCTCAACATCAGTGGCTGTCAGAGACGTTGCCCATTGAATCCAACATGGATGTGGTGCCTTAGAGTTGTTAAAAACCTCTAGGGCTGGAATGGAGGAGACGACAAGAATGCGCTTCCCCGGGGCCAGAGGTCTTTCTTTAAGGACCGCCATCAGCAGTGTGGATTTTCTCAGTGGGAGCAAAAAGTTGTTCAGCTGTGGAACATAAGTGTGATTTACATGCACTTGGGGAAGTTTTACCCTCATTGCATGTCAAATAGGTGAAACCAATAGCACCAGCAATTACTCTGATGACCAGATGCTTTTTATTGTCCCTTGTATGCAAGGGTGTTGCTTCTAAGATGTCTTTTTGTAAAGCTTTTAAAATGCATGTGTATTCGACTGTACAAAATGTACCGGTAAAATCAGGATGTATTAAGTTGTACAATGGTTTGATGCGTTGTTCATAATCTGGAATGTATATTCTGCCAAAGTTTAAAAAGCCCAACACTGACTGGAGTTTTGTATTGTGTTTGGAGGTTATAGTTTTGTGCATTGTTCTAAAAATTGCCTCCTCCTTCATCCAACAATTCGTATCCCAGAAACAGGACACTAAGGAAAGCTATTTTCACTTTTTTGAAGTTTAATTTGTAGCTGATTTCGGCAAATCCTACAACAATGTGGGCTACCCGTCTTAAATGTTGCATTGGTCATCGTCTGTGAGATAAATGTCATTCACAAATGACAATGCCTCAGGGTCAATGTGTCAAATATATGTTGCACAAGCTGAGATCAGTCCTGGGCTGTTCTTGTACCCCTGTGGGAGTCAGCAGAATTTTTCTGAAAGCCAAGGGCACTAAAACTTGTTAGGTCCCTTCTTTCAGGTGTTATGTTTTGACAGAAAAACCCATTGGATATATCCAGGGTTTTCTTGTATTTTCTGTGCACTATGTTGTTCATTGGTGCTGTGCTGTGTGAATTTTGTATAGCAAATGTTTTTGTGTGACTATTTAAATGCCTGTGGTCTAAGACTATTCTATATGAATGGTCGGGTTTAGCGACTGGAAATAATGGATTATTAATGGATGAGTCTGAGGGTTCAATGATACCCTGGTACTTAAATTCATTGAGTATTTTCCTCACAGGTGCTTTAGCATCATATTTTATAGGGCATTGGGGTTGCGGTTAGGTGTGGGATTTTATTGGTATTACGTGGTAGGGAGAATCTTTGTTCCATCCTACATGATTACAATATAATGCAGGGGCCAGTCAATGGCATGCATTTCAACGAGCTTTCTGGGAACAAGGGGTGAGAAGGATTTTTTCAGTCACATCCTCTCCACAAGGGAGATTGCGGATGAAGTCTGGTGGCCAATCTTTTTCAGCTAGCAAATATCATAAACAGAGACAACGTGGTCCAAAAAGATAGCGTTAATTATGCCTTCAATGTCCCCTTCTAACTGAATAGTTACTCTGTACACCCTATTGGGTGTGGAGACACTAGTGCCTGCAGTCCCAACTTGAAGGAAGTTATCAATTGCTTTCACCTCCAGATGGTTTTGAAGATCCTGGCGAACTATTGTGACCTCTGCTGCACTGTCGAACAGTGCCAGTGCCCACTTCTTGTTCTTCAGTAAAGCCCTCTTCTTGAGTGGCATGTCGAATTGTAACTGCTGCCACTTTTTTCTTTTTAAACTGGGGATTTTGTTGGGTAAGTTTCTCTTCTTTTTTGCCTAAAACTTCAGACGAGCGTTGTGAGTCTTTTCTCGGTTTCACATACTCAGTTCGCTGGTCCGATTGCCCACCTCTCTCACTGCGTTTTTCCAGTGAGTCTTGGAAGGAACGACATTCGCTTGTATCAGTATATCGATATCTGTCAGGCATTTTTATATTATCTCTATTTCTAAGGTTATACCTATTTTGTGGGGTCTCCGCATGTGGAGATTCTCTCCTTTCTTTTTAAGATGTTTGTTGATTTTTTATCATAGCGTTTTTTGGAACCTTCAGATGCTTGCTTGGTAGTATCTTTATTAGATCTGCCTTGAAATTGTGGTTTAATAGGTCTGGCCCAAGACTATCTTGACCAATACTAAAATAGGTCTCTGCGATAATCTTTGGTAGTTCTCGTTCTTGATCCTGTGGATGAACATCACTGAGCTGCATGCGCACTGCTAGTGCAACTGCTTCCCCTTTGAGATTACTTAATATAATTGAAGATACTGTGGCAAAATTGGCCATTAATTGCATCCCCAAATCCAGGGCAGAGACAGCCCCATGTTCATCTTGAATATGTTTCAGCACTTCTGGAAGATTGGCAAGTGTTAGTATACCTTGTGCGGTAGTATATAAACTGTGGGAACCATCCCGAATAGCAAGCACATAGTGAGGATTCTTTCTTTATCCTGAGGTCCTGTATGAGGAAATACTGCTTCCAGTGTATTTATTGTAAAATGTGTATTTTTACCAATAGTGTACAAAATCTTTTATTTTAGGCTTCTCATGTATGTTTATAGCATTCTAGATGCAAAGGATTTTGGGTTGTGTAGGGGTGTATTATATAGTGCAGTGAGTAGGTGTGTCTGGTGTTTGGATGTGTGTCTGGTATGGGGTTTTCAAACTATCAAATATGGTGTTATGTTCTGACAGGATTGAGTTGAGACCGTTGTGCTTTGGACCGCCAATGGTTTTTGCCCATGGAAGAACTGCTGTGGTGATTTGGGGGGTGGAATTTTGTCAGGCTGGCAGTGCTGGTGGTCGAACCACCTCTTTTCTGTCCTCCAGTGTCCTGGCATTTTCAGAAATGTGGCTGTTTTGTGGCAGACTTCATAGTGTAGGTCAGATTACCGCCAACAATGCCGTCTTTTGGCAGCCACCACTCCCATAAACTTGTAATGAGCCCCTATGTATCAAAGTGTCTATATTAGTGTGAGACTGAATATGAGAGTGTATGTCTGGAGGAGAGAGGGAGTGTGACAGTGACTGCCTGGATGTGAGTGTGGGTGTGAGATGTATCTCTTTAAGTGTGAGAGTCAGCATGAGAGTGTCTGCATGGGTGTGACAGTGAGTGTTAGAGGGTGTCAGACTGAGTGTGTCCGTGGGTGTGAGATAAAGTATAAGAACAACTCTATGGGCGTGAAAGTGAGTGTGAGAGAGCCTGGGTGTGAGAGTAAGTGTAACAGTTTGAGTCTGGTTTTGAGAATGGGTAGTACCTACGAACCCTGCACTGGGAGACACACTCAGGCGCATGCCCGGGCATAGCATGCGCATAGAGCAGGCCTGTGCTGCACCCATCAGTGCCAGGAAGAGGCATGGCAGGGCCTCCCCCTTGTTCTTCAATCCTGGGCCTCCCATTGCTTCTGAGTTGTGTGTCCCCTGTTCCAAAAATATTACAAGGAGTGCAAAAAGTGGGACAAGGCAAGGCCTAAGGTAGTCCTGCAGGTTTGGCTGCCCAAAATAAAATCCTAAATGTCAGAAGCAGCCAACAAATGCGGCAGTGAAATGTGTGACCAATGAGATTGACACCCTGATTGAGGAAGTTGAGACTATCCGCAACTGCAACTGGAGGGAAAGCCATATTGGGGGGACGCAAGTGTGAGTTTTGCAGGCTGGAGTTGGCCACGTTCCAACTGTTTACTCAACCCATCAACCTGTTCACAGTTCTACGGGGACCCCAAAGCCTTGAGTTGTTGCCTTCTATTGATCATGTTCCCCTTACAATATCACAGAGGAACTTTCCACAGAGGAACTCTCTTCATGTATCAGGCCATTTGCTCTTCAGGATTAAATACTGAAAGTTGCCTCCTGGTTCGATACTGCATTCACCAATCCTCATAGCAACCCACGGAGAGATTTTGAACATGGTCATTTGATGTCCCCTCCACTACTAAGAAACACACCACCTGTGACTTTTGTTAGCTGAGTTTGTGTTCTTTCTGAAAATGAATTACTGTGATGGAGTGCGGTGCTGGTAAATTCCACCAGACAGTGAAGGCAGAGTTTTTGTTGAACGGCGTGCTCCAGGTGGAGTGTGGAGTGCCGAAAGTTCCTCAAACTCCACCAGTGAAGCGGAGTTAACTGCTCACCCCCAACACATATATATGTATATATATGTATATATATGTGTTGAAATTTACAAAATCATAGAAATTCACATTGTATTACCTATAACTCAATAACTCGTGCTTTAAGGTAACTATAACTTGTGCCCTCACCATGCACAATTTTCTGATCTATACTTTTACTGCAAATGTGACAGTGATATAATCTATGAAGTCAAAGTGATGTCATGAGTCATGTAATATCTTGGGTAATTAGCAGTGCAGCGCGAGTTATAGTTTTCTCAGGGCACAAGTTATAGTTACTTGAAATAACTCTAACTGACTGGGGGTGAGTGTTTGCATTGTTCAGCACTCAGTCCATCATCCTTTTGTGTTGCTAAAGTTGCCCTAGGTGGGAAGGGTATGCCCAGACGTGGGTCCCATGCTCACTGTGCCACTGGATTCAAGCTAGCCTGGCTGATGAAGGGTGATAGCCAGAAATAGGTCCCAGGATGCTTGTTTCCGGTCCAGGGAGGACCTGGCTTGGCAGTTCGGGCTGGACTCTTCCCTTGAGGAACACGGTCAAGACTGATTTGCATATAGCTGGGTCCAAACTGGGGTGGCATGGTGAGCAAAAAAATGATGGATTAAACCCAGATCTCTGACTGAGGTTGAGTGTTTGCATTGTTCAGCACTCCGTCCATCATCCTTTTGTGTTCCATTAATCTAGCTATAACATCTGAATTGCTATGGTTTTGTAAATGTAAAATCTAAACCTAACTATATTGTCCCTGTGACCTTTGGTTTTTTAGTGACTTCCTAATGTTTTTTTCATTATATTTGCTAACTATAAAGTCCCAATTACCTTTTGTTTTTTCAGTGAATTTGTAGGGTTTTTAATGTTAAGTAGGATGCTCATCACAATGCACGGTGGGGAGTTAAACGCAGGGCCAGGAACCCTAATTTCCTTATTTACTGCAGTGTCCTCATTAGAAAATAGTTTCAGTTTTCCATGTCGATTCCATCAAGATGGCCTACAAGATGGAATTCAGATGTGCCACACGTTTTGCATAATTTCAGAATGTTAGCACTCCAGTTACTCATTAGAAAACTGTAAGCTGCTGTTTACCACATATTTAACTAGAAGTTTGTGGCTGGTGTTGAAAGTGTATGTTTCAGTCTGCATGTCAAAACATTTTAATGAAATAGTAAAGAAAGATATTTGATATTTGAGAACTCACTTTAAATATGTGGTATTTTTTTCTTTCTATGGCAAATGAATCCCCTCATTTTGTTCATTTCTCACTTAAATGTTTTAAGTTTTACCAGTTTGATCAAGATGGCTTCAGGTATGCCACACCTTTGTCATAAGAATGACTGTTAGTGCTCTAGTTGTTTCTGTGGGAGGCTGCATTAGAATGCAAGGCAATTATCTGACAGGTTGCTCCTGTTGGAACTAGACCAGGAAGATATTTTAGAACTCTCTCTCTTAAAAAGTGACCTACTTTTTCTTTCTACAGCACTAACTATAATTTCTATGACAAAATGAATCCGTCAATATGTTCCTTTCTAAATTAAATGTTTTGCATTTTACCATTTCAAGATGGCTTCAGGTGTGCCACACTTTTGTCATAAGTAAGACTGTGAGCTCGCTAGTAGTTCTTTAGAATACACTGGGAGGCTGCTCCTGTTGAAAGTACATGTTTTACTGACAATGTCAGACTTAATTCTATGTCAGGACCGGAGGCTCAGATTATGCTTCTCTTTCTATGCTTTTATTTCACACAGCAGCCAATAGGAGAAGATATTATTAAATGAAAACATATCCCAGCATTCATAGTATATACAACACAACCATAGAGAACAGAGTATATAAACCGTAGAGGGCAATGAACTTCCTCTTTCTTTGCTACTTCCACAGCCAGTTAAGTACATGCCTCTTTACCTTGTTATTGTGCTTTCTTACGGTGTTATCTATTCACGCTGTGTTTGGTTACGCGCGCCATTAATTGTGGAGTGGGAGCGGGAGTGTGTCGGGTCATTCCCGGCTCGGAGATATTCTCCGTAGGCTGAGGCGGATCGGCTGTCTTGTAGCCTGCTGCTTAACGCGCACGCGCGATCTCTCTCCTCAGTTGCGTGCCCTCTCACGACTCGCGCCCGCGCTTGCTAGTTTCTCCTGCGCTCGTTTTTTAATTAAACGCGTGCACAGAGAACGAGAGGGTGCGAGCGCCTCGTATTTCCCGGCGACGTTCCTGAAGCCTTTTCAAGGATTGTGCAGCAATCTTAGCGATCGCTTCCTATAGTCTTTGCCTGACCGCCTCTTCCTCACTCCCTGACGCCCTGGTATCACGCTGTGACCAGGGTTGGATAAATTCGATTAGGCGCTGCCTAGAGTGCTGCAGGCTGGCTCCCTCCACACTCTAAATCATTGTAAAGCAGTGTTTTTCTTTTATCCCTGCTGCTTTCAGCCTGGTGGGGTTTGCACTCCCCCTGATTGTAGTCTTGTACTACCCAGAACCCACGTTGTTTTCCACATGACAGAGATACTATGGCCCAATCATATACTTATGAGGACGAGGATTATTTTGGGAGTGAGGCTCCCTTTTTTGATGAGAATTTGGCGGGCGCGCTAGACAATACCGTGCAGCTCTCGGTAAATAAGGCACTGGCGGAGGCTCTGGGGCCCCTTACCAATCATTTTGAGAGCTTTGCGCGCCAAAAAGGTTGGCTGCCCCACATTGCGCCTTCGGATGAGGCGTTATCTGACCAACCCTCTACCTCCAAAGGTAAGGCTAAAGCCAAGACTTGGGCCCACTCCGACCTTTTCAAGAAATTGGCCTCCTTCATTCAAAAGGAGCACGGATATAGCTCCTCTCAAGCGCAAGACGCTTATGGTTCAGATTCAGACCAGTCGTCCTCTAAATCTTCATCCGAGTCTAATTCTGAGGAGGACCTCGGGGACCGGCCGGGCCCGAGCAAACGCAAGAAGTCGGAGACTGCTAAAGCCCGCCTCCCAAAGCCCCTCATGTCTTGACCTTCAGCCCGGAGGAGATCATCCACCCCCGCTCCTCAAGCTGGGTTCCACGCCAGAGGTAGCAGAATACCTCCAAAACCATATCAGAGCAGGTTTCGAAAAGGACGTGAGGGCCAGCCTTCGCGCTGAGTGCCGTCGCCCAGACTTGGAGGGTAAGGTCACGGATACACCAGACTTTGATCCTACTATGGTCACCTTCTTAAAGAAATGGGCTAAGGACCCCAAAAAGGGTCTAGACCGTGCTTGGCGCTCTTGCCAAGACAAGCTCCTGGACCTCTCGGGCCCTCTAGCAAAAATCTTGGAGATGGCTTACGTAGCCAAAGAGTCTCAGTCCCCTTTCGATCCTGACATCCTTGTAGGGTGGGCTCAGCGAGCCATTTGTCATCTAGGCAATGCCAACGTGGCCTTATCGACGGAAAGGAGACGCTCTATTCTAATGAGAATCGACCCTCAGCTCACTGAACTCGCCACATCTGAAGCGGGCCCTGTGGCCCAGGGCCTCCTTTTCGGGGCCCCTTTCATTAAGGACTTAGCCAAATTTGCTGCGACCTTCAATACCATTGATAAAGCCCAACTGTCACTCAAAAAAGTCTTCAGAGAGACTCTTTTTCGGAGAACCGGACGTCTGCGGGGTCGCTCGTCTGGCCGCGCCTATTATCAAGGCCCCAGACGAGATGCCCTGTCCAGGGGCCGTGGATATTACAAAGAGCACCAATCAGGCTCCACCTTCTATCCATCTCGTCCCTGAGGAGGTAGGGGCCGGTACCGCAAGAACTCATACAGAGGTCCGCAAGGAGATTCCCAGGATCGCACCAATTCAGGTGAGAATAATCCACCCTTCCGAGGTGGTTCTTGGGGGCAGGGTCCAAACTTGTTTGACGGAATGGAAAAAATTATCCAGGGACCCCTGGCTGTTACAAACCAATCAAGGGTTCAGATTGGAATTTTACCAGACCCCTTATCAACATTCCCCCCCTCCTCTTCCCCATTTTTCCCGTCCCGATATAGACATCATAGACTTGGAGGTTCAAGCGCTCCTTAAGAAAGGTGCTATTTGCCAAACTGTTCCCCATCCCAGGGGTTTCCTAAGCCCCATTTTTCTGGTAGACAAAAAAGGGGAAGGATCGCGTTTGGTCCTAAATCTCAAGGAATTCAATCCATGGCTGGTCTACCGAAATTTCAAGATGGAAGGAATCCATCTCCTCAGAGATATACTGCAAGAGGCAGATTGGTTAGTGCGGCTAGACCTAAAGGACGCTTATCTAAGCGTTCCTATTTTCCCGCCTCACCGGCGTTTCCTTCAGTTTCTCTGGCAAGGTCAATGCTTTGAGTTTCAAGTACTTCCTTTTGGGCTTTCCTCTGCTCCTTGGTGCTTCACCAAGGTGATGAGGCCTGTGGTGGAATCCCTTCGCGCACGGGGTGTGCGTCTGATAGTTTACCTCGACGATCTGATCATTATGGCCCAGGACCCCCTTCTCCTTCAGTTCCATTTGTCTTGGACGATCCAGCTCCTTCAGGGTCTGTGCTTCATAATCAATCAGCCCAAGTCTTGTCTCCACCCGTCTCAACAGATCGAGCTTCTGGGCTTCAAGATAGACTCTGTGAAAGCTCAGTTGATCCTTCCTCCTGTGAAGGTGCGCAATATCAAGAGGGAATTGCGCCTACTTTTGTCCAGACAGAAAGCGTCATTGAGGAGTTTAGCCAGGATGGTGGGTCTTTTATCATCCTCGATCCAGGCTATTTCCCCGGGTCCGCTACACTTCAGAGCCCTCCAACGGCTCAAGATTTCTCACCTCCAGAAGGGCTTGTCTTATACGGACTTATTTCCTGTGAATCCAGAGGTCCGCTCGGAGATAACCTTGTGGTTAGAGCACATGGAGGCCTGGAATGGGCGAGCGATTTACGGCACGTCCCCAGATGTTATTCTGGAATCGGATGCCAGCAGATGGGGCTGGGGAGCCCGTTGCGGGGATGTGACCACGGGAGGCCGTTGGTCGGAGGAGGAACTCCGCCTCCACATCAACTGCCTGGAACGTTTAGCTGGATCCTTTGCAATCCGGAGTGTCTCTCCTCTGAAGGCGAATTGTTGCATTCTCTTAAGAATGGACAACATCTCTGTGGTCAGATATGTGAACAAACTGGGGGGCACGAGATCTCAGACCTTAGCTCGCATTGCCAGGGATTTCTGGCAATATTGCCTCCAACATCGCATCTCAGTGATTGCGGAGTACCTTCCGGGGACTCGCAACAAAGTGGCGGATTGAAATTCCAGATTCCTGCGGGATTCCAGCAATTGGATGCTCCTCCCAATAGTGTTCACCACTCTCAACCAGAAATGGGGCCCTTTCTCGATAGATCTAGTTGCCTCGAGATTGAATCGCCAGCTCCCTCTCTTCTTCAGCTGGAGACCAGATCCGGAAGCAATGGCCACTGATGCCTTTCTCCAGGACTGGTCACCCCATCGAGCTTATGCATTTCCCCCGTTCAGCATGATTCCTCGTGTCCTTTTCCAAGTCCGACGTCTGAGAACGGAGATTGTGTTGATAACCCCCCTTTGGAGGGCTCAGGCCTGGTTCCCTTTAGCACTAGACCTTCTGTGCGACTTCCCTCTCCTAATCCCTCCTCTTCACAACCTTCTCCTGGACCCTCTGGTGTCCCAGCACCCCTTGATTGTTAAGGACAAGTTACACCTGGTGGCCTGGAGAATTTCAGGCGTCATTGGGTCCTGCCAGGCATTTCAGAACAGGCTTCTAGTTTCATCCTTCAATCCTGGTCCTCCAATACACACAAGCGGTATTCCTCTGCTTGGAAGCGATGGGTTCATTGGGGTGAGGAACGGGATTCCGATCCCTTTAATGCTGATGTCAGTTTAGTGGTCAATGTTCTGGCTTCACTAGCAGCTGCAGGCCTAGCTTACAGATCGATCAATAATGATAGATCCGCCATTTCAGCAGGTCATTTACCGGTTTTAGGTAAACCTACTGGTGAGCACCTTCTTGTCTGCAAATTAATGAGGGGTATTCGTCTGTCAACCCCCCGCGGCCCAGATATTCTTCCCTTTGGGACGTCAACGTAGTCCTTACGTTCATTTCGTCTTGGCCGGACAACAGATTCCTTTCACGCAAACAACTTTCGGCCAAATTAACCTTATTACTATGCCTCATTTCATGCAAAAGGGTATCAGATGTGCGTTCCCTTGATCTGGAAGGCAGGATGTTTTCTCCTACGGGAGTTTCCTTTTCGATTTCCAAACGTACTAAGACGGGCACCAATTCAGTGTTTTACCCTTCCTTCCCTCATAATCCTAAACTATGTGTAGTACAGTGTTTAAAGGCCTATGAATCGGCCACAGAAGAATTTCGTGCAGATCCTAGAGGTCAATTGTTGATTGCTCTGCAGCAGCCTTTCAAGCCAGTCTCATCAGCTACTTTAGCCAGATGGATCAGATGGCTTCTTTCTGAAGCAGGGATTAATGTCTCCCTGTTTGGAGCTCACTCAGTCCGTGGAGCTATGGCTTCAAAATCCTTTAATTTAGGCATGAGGTTGGAAGACGGCAGACTGGTCTGCGGAATCTACTTTTAAGACCTTCTATCATAAACCCATTGTAGACATTGCATCAATCGTGGTTGATCAGCTTTGAACTAGCATAATCTGAGCCTCCGGTCCTGACATAGAATTAAAAAAATTCAAGCTTACGCGTTAAGAATTTTCAATTCTATTAAGGACATGGAGGCGAGGATTATCCCCCCCTAGTGGACAATAAGACCTCTGCTTACGAATTAAGTATACTGTTTTCACATTATGTCTCATTGTCTTACCCACCCAGTAATGTTATCAGTGCATGTAAGTTGTGGACATTGGTTCTATAACATATACTATGATCAGTTCTCGTTTCTTCCCTTCTCAGGTGTTGATCAGAGTTGAAGCTCTTCATTCCTGGGACTCTATCAGATTTGATGTTGCATCATTTCTTATCCCGGAGTTGCTGTGTTCCCCTGGAATTTTGGATGGTGTCCTTGTTGGGATCGATTCTGATACACTTCATTGACTTTTACTGACTGAGATTTCGCAAAGAAAGAGGAAGTTCATTGCCCTCTACGGTTTACATACTCTGTTCTCTATGGTTGTGTTGTATATACTATGAATGCTGGGATATGTTTTCATTTAATAATATCTTCTCCTATTGGCTGCTGTGTGAAATAAAAGCATAGAAAGAGAAGCATAATCCTCGCCTCCGTGTCCTTAATAGAATTGAAAATTCTTAACGCGTAAGCTTGAAAAAAATGTATTCTCATATGGCTGAGAATGTGCTCTCATTTTAGTTTCTGGAGCACCTTCTATAACCTGTATGGGAAAATCATGAGAAAACGTACTTTCTCAAACATGATTCATGAAATCCCAGCAGAGTGAAATCACCTTAGAACACACACAATTCAAAAAATTAGCATGATACCATCAACAAATTATTTATATTGTAACTAAAATCTGTTTTCACCCTTCATACCTTCTCCTTTGTGACCCTAAAAATCTGTCATTCACTACAATGCATTTCAATGGGATGCTGTCATGTATATTGGTCCCAAGATGGCTGTCATCACTTTCTCGTTGAAGTGCTGACAGCCAAACATCTCTAACCATGAGGTCTGACCTTCAGCTCTGCCTGGATATACACATTTCTTTTTCTTTTAATATTGCAAAAACTACTGAATGGCTTAACACCAAATAACATAAAGTGTGCTTTCTGGAGCAAGAACTACTTTCTGCCAAAATTGGTGTAATTCCATCCAGCTGTTCAGACTTTAGTCGTGTTCAAAATTCCTATAGGAATTAACATGGGAAGCTCACTTTTTTGACCCGTCCCTTTTTTCTACCTCTGCTTGACAGATCACTCTGAAACTTTCCATGCGCCCAATTTTTAACAAAACTTTTGTGGTTTCTCAAATGGCGCCAAAGTCAAGAAATGCTTTACCACTGGAAACATAGTCCTAACTAAAACTACCTACTAGCTACCACCAGTAAGTAATATATATATAAACACCTAGAGGAATCACTCAGTTGCTGCTAAAATGTGCACAACACCATTTACGAGATGGCTTCTCTCAACATGTGTTGGCCATACAACCTTTCTCATGGGTTAAAGGAGGTCAGCCTCCCCACAGTGAAATAGAATGCAGTCAATGTAGTGAAAGGACTAGTGTAGCACTTTTCCATTTGCCAAGAATACTGATAGCCCCACATTAGCCTGCCACCTTTACATTGTAACATCATCACTGATCTTCTCCAAATATCTCATGTATGGCCTAATACAACATTGTTAAGAAATCAAATATAGCATCAAAGTCATATAATTCTACTCATTGCATGTCCGTATACCACTGAAAATAAAATAAAAAACTACAAAAAGCTGGATAGTATTATCAGAAAAGTGCCTGCCAATTCAATACAATCATCCATGAAAATAGCTGCTTGAAAAAGGTTACTTAAGAAAAATATAGCCCAATATAATATCATACAGAAAGCTACAATACAAAATATAATATAAATTCATGCATAATTCTACCCATGTGGGCTAGCTCATAAACAATATATAAATGGATACAATTGTGCATTATCAAATAGTGAGATGGCACTGCACAGGGAGAAGTAATATTAATAAAAACTGGTGGCTGATAAAATAACCAAATTCCCAATTAGTAATTGCTTAAATGATAGAATAAAAGACATGCTAAATATACTGGCAATCTGACCCTATTGGGCATATTGAAAAACACCATGCATTTCAATTCTATGAGTGACATAGCCCATCCAAAACACCATGCAATGACCTAAGTGGAAAGACACAAATAAAACAATTTAAAACTGACACATACTGAACACTCTGGAAGTTTAAATAAAGAGAAACATCAACATTACATTGCCATTAGTAGAAATGTTCTGCCATCTCCTCATCAGAATTCAAACCCTGAGGTGTGAGGGGATTAAAATCCAGAATTTACCTGTATTCCAGTTTGTACAGTTCTTTCTTCCTGTTCCCTTCCCAAACAAATTGAGTAAATTGGTGTCACCAAAGTGAGTCTCCACAAAATGTCTAGCTACAGAGCACTGTCATGATGTTTTATCACTCTCATGTGTTTCAACACATTGTTTTTCACTTCATGCATAGTGCTTCCAACATAAAAGTGATAGCATTGGCATATCAAAAAGTAGATGCAATATACGGTTTTACAAGAGGTGTGTTTCCTAATCATAAACTCTCTGGTTGAAAGGAGGTAAAGGCAACAGGTTTGAGGAATGACCCTGTAAAAGGCAAATTTCACTGTATCTTGGCTGTTGTGACATGCGTTACACTTTTTGTAAGCCCTCTTTTTGTTTTGGTTTAGGTGGCCCAGTCTCCGTAATGAGATTCTTACATAAGTTATCGCTCAATGAGCGACACCCTGTAAATGTAATCTGGGGTGTTTTACAAATATGTGTGCTCAGATTTTCATCAGTTCATAATGTGTGTCAGTGTTTGAATTTTCTTTACCATTTGAGCGTGATTGAAAAATGTAGTGATGAACTTTACCACCTCAATCTTTTCTTTTGTTGGTGTTTGCGTAAGGGTATAATAAGCTTAATCTGGTGTTTTCCTCAACCTTCCTGCCAGCTTGGTTGATAACCTTGGGTTAACACCTGTCTTTAAATATGCTCTCCATAACCCTTTTCTCATTTTCAAAGGCAGCTACTAAGCTGCAACTTCTCTCCTTAGGAGTTCCCTATATGGGGTGCTAAAGACTAGGGGGGCAGACTTAAGAGCCCCTTGCGCCATATATCGATGTATTAGTGTCATGTTTTTTTACACTAATATGGCAATATTATGGCAAAAATGCTGTGCCATATTTACAAAGTGGCACGATGCATGCACTGCGCCACTTTGCAATCCCTTGCACCACATTATGCGTGCGCCAGGCATAATGTATGCATGGGGATGTTCCCCAGTTAGAGGATGGGGGAAATGCTACACAGAAACCTAAAAGATTTCTTTGCTCCATTTTATTTTGGCATTTTTAATGCCTGCTCAGAGCCGGCATTAAAAGGGGACACACCATTGGTTAAAATGGGGCCCTATGGACTGTTCAGAATTTGTGTCCAAAAATTTGATGCTATTGCTCCCTACCCTGCGCCACATTGCACTGTATTTTAAATACGGTGCACACACTGTCGGTAATGGGGCACTAAGGGGTGTAAGCAAAGTGATATTCCACTGGGTACAGCGCCCCTAGATTTTTTGGGAGGCAAAAAAGACTGTTGCCATAGGTTTATCATCTACTACCCTGACCTCTACATCCACAAATTCTACCATATGCCTGCTAATGTTGCCTGTGAAATGTAAATTATAGTTATTGTTATTGAGAACTTCAATGAAGCTCCTTGCAGAGGCTTCATCACCGCTCCAATGGCAAAAATATCGTCAATGAATCTTAGCCACAATACTATGTGTTCCGTGAACTCTGCTTGACCGTTCAACACTTGCTCCTCCCACCAGCCCAAAAACAAATTTGCATAGCTGGGGGGTGAAGCAGGTACCCATAGTGATGCTCTGAGTTTTCCTATACACCTTGTCCCCAAAAATAAAAAAGTATTGGTATGACAACATTGAATTATCTACAGTAGTATATTTAAATGCAATAAGAAAGAGAGAGATCTTGCTCTCAAGAAATGTCTGCAAGCCTTCAGGCCCGATTTGTGATGTATAACAGTATAGAGGTTTGTGAAATCGAGGGATAACAGAATGAAATCTTTCTCCCAATGAATGCCCTCTTTAATGGTCAGAAAATGTGTTGTGTCCTTTAACCCCTTCGCTGCCAGGCCTTTTCCCCCTCCTGTGACAAATCTTTTTTTGGCTATTTGGGGCAGTTCGCGCTTAGGCCGTCATAACTTTTTGTCCACATAAGCTAGCCAAGCCAAATTTGCGTCCTTGTTTTCCAACAACCTAGGGATTCTAGAGGTACCCAGACTTTGTGGGTTCCCTTGAAGGAGGCCAAGAAATTAGCCAAAATACGGTAAAAGTTTCGTTTTTTTTTAAAAAAATGCGAAAAAGTGGCTGCAGAAGAAGGATTGTGTTTTTTTCCCTGAAAATGGCATCAACAAAGGGTTTGTGGTGCTAAACTCACCAGCTTCCCAGCTTTCAGGAACAGGCAGACTTAAATCAGAAAACCCAATTTTTCAACACAAATTTGGCATTTTACTGGGACATTCCCCATTTTTAAAAAATTTTGTGCGTTCAGCCTCCTTCCAGTCAGTGACAGAAATGGGCGTGAAACCAATGCTGGATCCCAGAAACCTAAACATTTCTGAAAAGTAGACAAAATTCTGAATTCAGCAAGGGGTCATTTGTGTAGATCCTACAAGGGTTTCCTACAGAAAATAACAACTGAAAAAGAAACATATTGAAATTGAGGTGAAAAAAACATCACTTTTTCTCTACGTTTTACTCTGTAACTTTTTCCTGCAATGTCAGATTTTCGAAAGCAATATACCGTTACGTCTGCTGGACTCCTCTGGTTGCTTGGATATATAGGGCTTGAAGGTTAATCAAGAACCCTAGGTACCCAGAGCCAATAAATGAGCTGCACCCTGCAGTGCGTTTTCACTCTATACCGGGTATACAGCAATTCATTTGCTGAAATATAAAGAGTGAAAAATAGCTATCAAGAAAACCTTTGTATTTCCAAAAAGGGCACAAGATAAGGTGTTGAGGAGCAGTGGTTATTTGCACATCTCTGAATTCCGGGGTGACCATACTAGCATGTGAATTACAGGGCATTTCTCAAATAGATGTCTTTTTTACACACTCTCTTATATTTGGAAGGAAAACATGTAGAGAAAGCCAAGGGGCAATAACACTTGTTTTGCTAATCTATGTTCCCCCAAGTCTCCCGATAAAAATGATACCTCACTTGTGTGGGTAGGCCTAGCGCCCGCTACAGGAAATGCCCCAAAATGCAACGTGGACACATCACATTTTTTGAAAGAAAACAGAGGTGTTTTTTGCAAAGTGCCTACCTGTAGATTTTGGCCTCTAGCTCAGCCGGCACCCAGGGAAACCTACCAAACCTGTACATTTTGAAAACTAGAGACCTACGGGAATCAAAGATGGGGTAACTTGTGGGTCTCTGACCAGGTTCTGTTACCAGAATCCTTTGCAAACCTCAAAATTTGTCTAAAAAAACACATTATCCTCAAATTTTGGTGACAGAAAGTTCTGGAATCTGAGAGGAGCCACAAATTTCCTTCCACCCAGCGTTCCCCCAAGTCACCCAATAAAAATGATACCTCACTTGTGTGGGTAGGCCTAGCGCCCGTGACAGGAAATGGCCCAAAACACAACGTGGACACATCACATTTTTTAAAAGAAAACAGAGGTGTTTTTTCAAAGTGCCTACCTGTAGATTTTGGCCTCTAGCTCAGCCGGCACCTAGGGAAACCTACCAAACCTGTGCATTTTTTAAAACAAGAGACCTAGGGGAATCCAAGATGGGGTGACTTGTGGGGCTCTGACCAGGTTCTGTTACCCAGAATCCTTTGCAAACCTCAAAATTTCGCTAAAAAAAACATGTTTTCCTCACATTTTGGTAACAGAAAGTTCTGGAATCAGAGAGGAGCAACAAATTTCCTTCCACGCAGCGTTCCCCCAAGTCTCCCAATAAAAATGATACCTCACTTGTGTGGGTAGGCCTAGCGCCCGCGACAGGAAATGTCCCAAAACGCAACGTGGACACATTACATTTTTTTAAAGAAAACATAGGTGTTTATTGCAAAGTGCCTACCTGTAGATTTTGGCCTCTTGCTCAGCCGGCACCTAGGGAAACCTACAAAAACCTGTGCATTTTTTAAAACAAGAGACCTAGGGGAATCCAAGATGGGGTGACTTGTGGGGCTCTGACCAGGTTCTGTTACCCAGAATCCTTTGCAAACCTCAAAATGTGGCTAAACAAACACGTTTTCCTCACATTTTGGTGACAGAAAGTTCTGGAATCAGAGAGGAGCCACAAATTTCCTTCCACCCAGCGTTTCCCCAAGTCTCCCGATAAAAATGATACCTCACTTGTGTGGGTAGGCCTAGCGCCCGCCACAGGAAATGGCCCAAAACACAACGTGGACACAACAGAGGTGGAGAAAGCCAAGGGGCAATAACACTTGTTTTGCTAATCTATGTTCCCCCAAGTCTCCCGATAAAAATGATACCTCACTTGTGTGGGTAGGCCTAGCGCCCGCGGCAGGAAACGCCCCAAAACGCAACATGGACACATCACATTTTTTTAAAGAAAACAGAGGTGTTTTTTGCAAAGTGCCTACCTGTAGATTTTGGCCTCTAGCTCAGCCGGCACCTAGGGAAACCTACCAAACCTGTGCATTTTTTAAAACTAGAGACCTACGGGAATCCAAGATGGGGTGACTTGTGGGGCTCTGACCAGGTTCTGTTACGCAGAATCCTTTGCAAACCTCAAAATTTGGCTAAAAAAACACGTTTTCCTCACATTTTGGTGACAGAAAGTTCTGGAATCAGAGAGGAGCCACAAATTTCCTTCCACCCAGCGTTTCCCCAAGTCTCCCGATAAAAATGATACCTCACTTGTGGGGCTCTGACCAGGTTCTGTTACCCAGAATCCTTTGCAAACATCAAAATTTGGAGAAAAAAAAACATTTTCCTCACATTTTGGTGACAGAAAGTTCTGGAATCTGAGAGGAGCCACAAATTTCCTTCCACCCAGCGGGCCCCCAAGTCTCCCGATAAAAATTATACCTCACTTGTTTGGGTAGGCCTAGCGCCCGCGACAGGAAATGGCCCAAAACACAACGTGGACACATCACATTTTTTTCATAGAAAACAGTGCCTACCTGTGGATTTTGGCCTCTAGGTCAGCCGGCCCCAGGGGGGGCAGAAATGGCCTAAAATAACTTTGTCCCCCAAACCCCCAACACTCCCTTCGGGAGCGACTCTTGCCTACGGGGTCGCTCCCCCTGCGTGACATTGGCGCAAAAAAAAAATCCCCGGTGCCTAGTGGTTTCTGCCCGCTTGGGGGCAGAATGACCTAAAATCTGCCAATCTGCCCCCAAGGGGGGCAGAAATGGTCTAAATACAATTTGACCCCCAGGGGAGCGACCCGTGCCTAATGGGTCACTCCCCATCTCTGAAAAAACAAACAAACAAAAAAAAAACACACAAAAAAAAATTGCCCTGGCGTCTAGAGGTTTCTGCCCCCCCTGGGGGCAGATCAGCCTAATAACAATAGGCCGATCTGCCCCCAGCGGGGGCAGAAATGGCCTAAAATAAATTCCCCCCACCCCCCCAGACCCCCCCGGGAGCGACTCTTGCCTACGGGTTCGCTCCCCCTGCGTGACATTGGCGCCCAAAATAAAATCCCCGTTGCCTAGTGGTTTCTGCCCCCTTGGGGGCAGATTGACCTATACTCGGCCAATCTGCCCCCAAGTGGGGCAGAAATGGTCTAAATACAATTTGCCCCCCAGGGGAGCGACCCTTGCCTAATGGGTCGCTCCCCATCTCTGAAAAAACAAACCAAAAAAAAAAACACAAAAAAAAAATTGGCCCTGGCGCCTAGAGCTTTCTGCCCCCCCTGGGGGCAGATCAGCCTAATAACAATAGGCCTATCTGCCCCCAGGGGGGCAGAAATGGCCTAAAATAAATTTGCCCCCCAACCCCCTCAACCTCCCCGGGAGCGACCCTTGCCTACGGGGCCGCTCCCCCTGCGTGACATTGGCGCCCAAAAAAAATATCCCCTGTGCCTATTGGTTTCTGCAAAAGCAAAAATCGCCCAATCTGCCCCCAAAGGGGGCAGAAATGGCCTAAATACAATTTTCCCCTCCAGGGGAGCGACCCTTGTCCAAGGGGTCGCTCCCCATCTGTAAAACAAAAAAAACAAAAAATCCCTGGTGCCTAGTGGTTTCTGCCCCCCTTGGGGGGATACGCCTAATCAAAATAGGCTGATCTACCCCCCAGGGGGGCAGAAACGGCCTAAAATAATTCCCCCCACCAGGGAGCGACCCTTGCCTAAGGGGTCGCTCCATTTGCATGAAATTCACGTAAAAAAAAACAAAAACCTCGTATCTAGTGGTTTCTGTCTCCCTTGGGGGCAGATTGGCCTCATAAAAATAGGCCAATCTGCCCCCAAGGGGGGCAGAAATGGCCTAAATATAATTTGCCCCCTAGGGGAGTGACCCTTGCCTAAGGGGTCACTCCCCACACCTAAATCAAAAACATAAACAAAAAGAAAAGAAAAAAATATATATATCCCCGGGGCCCCTCTGGGGGCCCCCCTTGGCCTTCCCAAAAAAATGCCCCCCCTGGGAGCGACCCTTGCCCAAGGGGTCGCTCCCTTATGTCCATTTAAAAAAAAATAACAAATCCCTGGTGTCTAGTGGGGTTTCAAAAGCCGGATTGCAAGCAATCCGGCTTTTGAAACGCTGGGAGAGACTTCTCCGGGCCTCCCCCACGTGATTGAAAGAGAAATGCAGAGCATTTCTATTTCAATTGCGCTGGAAGCTCCTGTGACAAATCAGCGCGCACTCGCGCGCTGACGTCACAGGGGGTGGGGTGGGGGGGTCGTGGGAGGAAGGGGAAGGGCTTCCCCTTCCATCCCTGACTTGGGGGGGTGGGGGGGAACCCTACAGAGGGAGCGCTAGCGCTCCCTCTGGGCTCTGTGACTAGGACATAATGGTTACGTCCTGGGCACAGCAGCACTGTGCCTCAGGACGTAACCATTACGTCCTGGGCACAGAACCGGTTAAAAAGGCAGCTAATACCAAAACAAATGGCTTGAGATAGTGATCAACATAGCTGGACATATTCTCCTAGGAAGTTCCAATAGAAGATACAAATCGCAACCCTGGAGGGTCAAAGGAATGCTTACGTAGCTTAGGGAGTAGGTAAAGAAAGCAGGATTTTTTGATTTCTCACATTCTAAAAACCAGTACTCCTCCCATTCTAAAAGGCCTCTCCTTTGTCAATTTGTAAGCAATTCTAAATAGGTATGTTCTGACCTCCTAAATCCAGCCCTGCTTCACACGTAATAGCATGTTACATCAGCGATTTGTCTTCTACCATTTTTTCAAGTACACCTTTTTGGATAATGAAACCACATTGCCCCCTTTATTGAACTGGCGTATGACCAGCTCAGGGTCAGATTCAAGACTCTCAATTGCTTTAAATTGATTAGTGGTCAGATTCTTCCTATTGTATAAGTGTTTGTATCCATTGTTATTGAAATCTTTGATGACACCATTTTCAGAAACATGAATCGCTTTACAAGAAATCATAGGTGAGCTTGAACGTGACTGGGACAACTCATGCTCACCTCAATATTAAAGTTAAGTACATTCAGGTAAGGATCTTCATGGTGCGATTCACTATTCTACAGAGAAGATAAAGTATGTAAATATCAATATCACCAAGTTGTAGAATGGTTACAGGTTGACACACTTGAACATCTCCAAGATTTGTGGGTTTAGTATCAAACCACTTTTTAAGCTTTAACTTTCTGGTGAAATGGAGGAGATCCACCCTGCTCTGTACATAATTGCAATCACTAGAGGACCAAAGGAAAGTCCTAGAGATAGCAGATCAATCTTTACTTCAGTTAGTATACGATTGGAGAGATTTACCACATTCATGGTGCTTTTGTGTGTCCACTTGTTGTCATTCACACTAGGACCTTGTTTTCCAATTCCTGATTGTTTCCGGGTCTTCCTCTTCCTCTGTTTCCTCTGGCTAAGAGGCAGAGGCATTAATTCCATGGTCATATAGAGCATAGTAAATGATTTATATTTTGAATGAACTCCATTATTGCCCTATATATGTGCTCCTTATTGTAACCCTTAAAATCAGGCTTTGACTACAGTGCATTTTAATGGGGACCATCTCTCAGATCCAATGATGGCTGCCATAAAATGTTGTCAACATTGTAGCAAGTCAATCAAGTGGGGGTCACCTTTGGACTCCTCTTCCACATGCTCTTTGAGGTCAGGGTATGCTCACCCTCCCCCTAACATTTTTTATTCGATTTTCAGACACAGTGTCCATGTCCATGAGTCATGTAATGGCTGCCACAGCATGTTGTTCAGATTATGACCAACCAAACATGATTGACTGACCATCTTTAAAGTGGTCAATCAGAGCAGATCGGGACAACAAATGCTTAGCTACCACAAATTTTTTAATATTAATTTCTCAAAAACTGAATAGATTTATACCAAATAACAAAGACCATACTTTCTGAGTAATTTTGGTTTAATTCTGTTCAACATTTTTTTGTTTAATTTTGTTAAAATTCCTTTACAGAATTATATGGGGAAAATATATTTTAGAAAGGTTTGTGAATGTTTGACAAACCGCCCATATGTTTTAGCAAAACAAAAAAATTTCATTCTATGGAATGTCTGACTTAACAATAGCTATACTGTGTAATAACTATGTAGCTAAGGTCTCGCATGCCTCCTCTGTTCAGGCGAAAATATGAAGGCCAGGGTAAAAATCAGGCATTTTCTGATTTTATCTCCCTAACAAATTTTGTGTGCAACTCCAGCAAAATACGAGAATGGCTTCATGTGAATTCCCGCAGACAGTTCAGGCTTTACTCAGAAAGTGGGCTTTTGGTGGTTTTATGTTTACCTCTACAATATTCTTATAGAAAAAAATGTTTTAAAACATTTCTTGGGAGCGTATAAAGGGGAACGTCAAAGGACCATCTTCAGACTAAAGTCCAAACAATAAAGGCCTCCAATTGGAAAAGAGGTTTTTGCTCTTGTCATCTGTTTCTTGCCCGTTGTCTAAAAGTAGTGTCCACAGACCCAAAGGCGCTGATTTATTGAGGATAAGAGAAAATTATCACTTAAGCACACTATTTTAGGGCAGAGTGCACATTGCCTGTGTCCAAAATCAAAAACAACAAGACAATTTGAGGAGAGAGGGTAAGCAGACCCTGCCACCTAAATTAGGGTGACCCTCACTGGGCTCCGAGTGTTGAAATGTGATTGTAAAAAGGCATATTCTGAGATTGCATTGCTGAGGCCACAGATACAAAGCGTCTAAAATTGCACCAGTAGTTTATGACCTTAATAAATTGGCTGTAGTCTCAGTACACCTGTGATGGTGCCCATAGTCTGCTCCCCCTAAAAATAAGACCACAAATTATGGGGGCATCGTGCCTGCAATCTCTTGCACAGATTATAAATCTTGAGCATGTCAAAGCTGAGGCTTCAAAAACCTGTCCACTGACTACCGGAAACCACATTTGGAAGCCATTTAAAATTCTAAGAGTTAACTTTATGTACATAGAAATTAAACACTTCTAAGGTAATCTAGCTGCTGCTTTGATTTATTTTGGCTCATCCTGTTGTGAGGTTATTTCAGTATTTTACACTGGCATATTATTTAAATCTAGGACTGAGGCCAGTGTTCTTTTACCTTGTTGCATTTCACTTTGATTCCTTTTACTATTTTGGTAACGCTTCATTTTAGTGGAGATTATTTTTATTTCTTCAATCAGTTGTCCTTCTTTGCACAAACTGTTATTCATTTATTTGCACAACATTCTCATCTTGTGCTCAACCCAAGGCTGTACACAAAGTATTGCCTCTCCAAAGTGAACATTGTGTACTTTATGCAGAAAAATATGTATTGTCACATCAAGGCAGTTCTTACAAAAACAGATATGTTATTATAAAACATCACACTGCTCACAACATCTCATAGGAGGCATACAAGCCAGATTGCCATCTTATGCTGTACATTGTTGCAGCTTCTGCCAAAACCTTTTGGTTCCTCTTCGTCTACATGGGAGGACTCTCAGCTGACTAGCAGACCTCTTCTCTACCTCTTCACAGTTTTGGGGGTTGGGCTTCCTTCCCTGGACCAGAAGGGTGGATTAGGGCTACCACTGCTACCATTGCTACCTGCTCTCATGTAGAAACCTAGGCCCTCATTAAGACATTGGCGGTAAGTGCTGCCTTCCGCCGCCGTGACGGCAGCCAAAAGACTGTCGCTGCGGCTAAAAGCCATCTGCCAAATTATGACCACAGACGGATTTCTGCCACAAGAAGGGCGGAAATCCAGCTCTGGCCATGCTGATGGATGGTGTTAAGGTGGCGCTGCTACCACCAGCAGCGCCACACCAGTAGACCGCCGCCAGCCGTTTTATGAAAAAGCAGCACCCCGACCCCTGCCAGAAGACCCGCTGGATTCAGGTAAGTTGGATTTCCAACAGGGAAGAGAGGCGGGGGTGTTGTGTGTGTGTAGGGTGTGTGCAATGAATGTGTGAGTGTGTGTGTGAATACGAATGTATGTGTAGTGTTGTTTGTGTGCGTGTATGCATTTGTGAGAACGCGTGTATGAATGGATATGTGAATGCGTGTCTGCGTGTCAGTGTGAATGTGGTACAAATGTGTGCATGAATGAATGGATGCATGTGTGTATGATTGAGTTTACGCCTGTGTGAGTGAGTGTGTGTATGTGTGGCGCTCGTCTTTATTTGTGTGTGCATGTGTGTGTGTATGGGGTGGGGGATTGGAAGGGGGAGTGTGGATGGAGGGGGCATCTGAGGAGTGTTTGGGGAGTAGGGGGCCTCCGATCAGTGGCAGGGAAGGAATTCAAATTACGAACGCCACGAAAGCCATGGTGATAGACAGGGTCAAAATGCATGAGGCTGTACAATAGCGGCCGCCGGGCTGGAGATTGTTATCTCCAGCCCAGCGGCTGCTACCGCCATAGCAGTAGGAGTGGCACATAATGTGGCAGTTTGTACCGCCAGCCTGTTGGCGGTATGACCACCACATTACCACTGACCGCCAGGGTCAAAATGACCCCCCTTAGTAGTGGAGGTAGGAATGCTAGGCACACTATTATGACATCGGGTGGGACTCTTCTTGTGCTTTACTTTTTCGGGCATTGTATTTCATTGCCCTCATAATTGAAATTCATGCCTGTTTACATAGAACACCGTGCATGTATGATACTTGTATACATGAGAGAAAGGGATGAGATGTGCTCCAACTCAACTGATGAGTCTGAGTGTCATGCAATAGGCTGCCACAAATCACTTCTACCTTGAGTACTTCTGAGCCAGAAAGGGCTAGGCCGACACAGGGCACATGGCATGGGTTCAGACTCAGTCCCCCATGCTCAGTGGTGCTGCCACCTAAAATCCAGCAATTTCATTACCAAAAAAGGAGTCTACAGCAATCCTAAATGTTATTTGTAATATGAAAAGGAGAGGTAAAGTCAAAGCTGGTATAAATATGAAGCTGGAATAAGGCATGAAACAAAAAATTACAATAGAACAATGTTGATGATGCCATAAGTAAAATAAATGGTTTGAAAGATGCTGATGAGTCTCTGCTGGCCCCAGGAAGAGGTACTACAGCTACAATGTCCCTAGCCAACTTTAAGGGGAAGTGCAGGTCCTGTAGTAAAGCTCAATAAAGGTGTACCATATCTTCCAGTAACAATTAAACAAACCAGAACTTTCTTTGGTGATGGGATGCTTCTTCACATCCAAATGAAAGCTATCATTGCAGATAAAAACAATCTTCTCCTCTAACCAAGTAAAGGTTAATGAGATTTTGATGTTGCTATTGTGAGTCATGGAAATTTTCTTATGGGGTTGAAGGTAAGAATAAATATAATGTGCCACTAGCCTCGAACTCTCAGCACAAAGCCGGTAAACACTGTTTGGAAAGCGAACTTGCCAATTCTACATGTTAAAAATCCAAGATATTGAATCCTTAGTACTCAGGTGTTCTTTTTTTTGCAAACTGAAGAAGCTCTGACGAAAGATATGGGTGAGTTAAAAGCTTTAGTCAGGATTTAGAACATAATACCTCAGCATTGTGTACATTAATTGACTTGTTCTAATGTGTCATAGCCAAATTGTAAGTTTAGCTATCAAGATATATCTCAACTTTATGCCAGTGGTTCACTAGATTCCTCTGAGTCGCTAGCCAAATTATTGTGGAATATTGTGGAGTTGGCCAGTAAACTGGGAGATTTGGAATGGCAAGAATCATTTTGATTTGCTTGCGCTTTAGAGCAAGCCCATAGGAGTAAATCAGGATATGGTATTTTCTTTGCATCTTTCATAAACAATGGACATGGAAAAGCCTTGTGTTGATATAGGCTGCAAACATAATTTTTCCATCCTGTTCACAGACATTAGCAGTTAATTGACCTAACTCAACTTGGGGGGGAGGGGGATGGATAATAGGATCCTTCTCTTCTTTAACAGACAGAGCAAGTAGGACATTCTGACACTCAAACCTTTTAATTTGTTTAGATACTCTACTGGATTTGGTGTCAATTAATAATTCAGCCCAACTGGACAGTTGGATGCTAATTACGAGTAATTTCAATAAACCTCGCTCTACTAAAGAAGAACCTAAGAAGACATGGCATTAAGTTGTTGGATCTAATGATTAATCATGCTTCTGAACTACTAACGGGAAAACTATCTGATAGCCACAACATTTTTTACAGATTTCTGAGGTTCCTATACAAGCAGACTGGGTTACATCCTAACAGTCAATCAATCAATCAATCAATCAATCGCATTTATAAAGCACGCTACTCACCCATAAAGGGTCTCAAGGCGCTGGAGTGCTCGAAGAGCCAGGTCTTGAGCTGCCTTCTGAAGGAGAGGTGTTCAGGTATGGCGCGAAGGTGGCTGGGCAGAGAGTTCCAGGTCTTCGCTGCCAGGAAAGAGAAGGATCTTCCTCCGGCGGTGGCTTTGCGGATGCGGGGTACGGCTGCCAGGGCCTGTCCGGCGGATCGTAGAGTGCGCGGAGGAGTGTAGAAGGAGACGCGGTTGTTGATGAGTTTGGGTCCAAGGTTGTGAAGGGCTTTGTGTGCGTGGGTGAGGAGTCGGAAGGTGATCCTCTTGTTGACGGGGAGCCAATGGAGTTTTTTCAGGTGTCCTGAGATGTGGTGGTGGCGAGGGATGTCCAGGATGAGTCTTGCGGCAGCGTTCTGGATCCGTTGGAGTTTCCTCAGTAGCTTGGTGGTGATGCCCGCGTACAGGGTGTTCCCGTAGTCCAATCGACTGGTGACGAGGGCGTGGGTGACGGTCTTCCTGGTGTCGGTGGGGATCCAGCGGAAGATCTTGCGGAGCATGCGTAGGGTGTTGAAGCATGCCGAGGTCACCGAGTTCACCTGTCTGGTCATGGTGAGGGATGAGTCCAGGATGAAGCCGAGGTTGCGCGCGTGGTCGGTGGGTTGTGGAGTGCTGCCTAGGGCGGGGGGCCACCAGGAGTCGTCCCATGCGGTGGGAGTGGGGCCGAGGATGAGGACCTCCGTCTTGTCGGCGTTCAGTTTCAGGCGGCTGTCTGTCATCCAGTTCGCCACTTCCTTCATTCCTTCATGTAATCTGGTCCTGGCTGAGGTGGGGTTGTTTGTGAGGGATAAGATGAGCTGGGTGTCGTCGGCGTATGATATTAGGTCGAGTCCGTGTTTGCGTGCGATGTTCACCAGGGGGGTCATGTAGATGTTGAAGAGAGTGGGGCTGAGGGAGGATCCTTGAGGTACGCCGCAGATGATCTCCGTGGCTGTGGATCTGAAGGGGGGCAGGCGGACTCTCTGAGTCCTTCCGGAGTCATTATATAACAACCACATTTTAAGTGTGAAACTAGAAATAAGGCTAGAAAGTAATCATAACACCCAGGACTTAAACTTTCTGTTTGGCAGTACAGTGAAGAAAGAATTATGGAGAAAGACTTGCCAACCCCTGGTGGAGTACAACCTGTTTAGAAAGGCTTAAATACTTAATAACAGACAAATTATATATAGTCTCCTACAGCACTGTGTTTATAAACATCATTCAAGATGTCAATACTTGGATAGGGGCTCTGGTGGTCAGTTCAGGATGGTATGATGATGTGCTGTGACCCTAAATTTATATTGATCCAAATTTCAACACCTACTAGTCTTCTTCGGTATATAGGCTTATTGTGTGTAGAGCTTCTTGTAAAGAGTGCATTCACAAGAAGAAGCTCCACTCTGCAGACCCTAATGCCAGAAGTAACTGGAGAATTTTAGTGTTTAGTCTTTAAAGTTTTAAGTAGTAATGAGACCAAAAGCATTTAGTAAGACTGAGTAGTTTCTACACTTTTGTTTTGTTTAATGCCACTTACTGGTGAACCTGCAGAGTATCCCCAAGTAATATCATTGGAGGATGTAAGTAAGACATTAATAGGCAGTACCTGGCCCAGATTAGGTTCTAAACGTGTTTTTGTATTAGATATAGATGCATGTAGACCCTCATTGTTTCATTGAGGTTCTATATGCTGGTAAAGGTATTTGACCATGAAAAGCAACAAAATTAAATATATTGAACCCGTTTATCAGAAGTACTCTTCAAACTATTATTCCATCTCTTGTTTTGGATGAAGTAGGGAATCCTTATTGATTTTCTGCCAAATTATGACCATGGCAGAAAGATCTCCGAAAGACAGCCAATGTACTACACCGACTGCCAGGGCGGAAACCACAGCTACCACTGTGGTATCCACCTGGAGCTAGGCAGAGGTCAAAGTTCTGCCCACCATATTACAACACAATCAACCACCTTTTCGGGGGCAGTACCAATGACATCAAAAGCCTGGCTGAAACTGAGCTCACAAAGTGAAAGGCTCCACCATTGGAGACACAGGGAAGAACCACGCCGCCATGGGACCAGAACTGCATGTGTTTCCAATGATATTCTATGTTCTTCTCCATCACGAACACCAACGCCGGCGAAGACGATGACGGTGAGTACAGACGCCTAGCACACAAGGGACGGGGGGAGGTAAAAGAGAGAGAATACACACACGCACAACACACATCCCACACACACCCCCCCATACACACAACCGGATGCACAAGAAAGCAAGTTAATCTTCTGAAAACTGTTGAATCATGCAAGGACAAAAAGAATTAACCAAAGTGAGTGTAATAATATCAACATAGTAAAAAAAAAAAAAGTTAGGCAATGTAACAGTTATTTACAAATGTACAGAACAGGAGACACAGCCCAGTCCTCAGTTTGTGTGGGCCACATGGGTACAAGCCAAAGTCCAAGGCCCCACTTGTCATCTGCATCAACATGGAGAGAACACTGCAGGGGCATCAGTTGGCAAATAGGCAGGCACCTCGGGGGGCACTTCAGCCAGGAGCAGAAACAAGACCACTGGTTCTGGAGAGGGCAACATGCCCTGTGCTTGATCCTGGGGAGTGCAAGCCACAGTCTCTCAGGTGGGTGTCTTCCCCACTGGTTCTGGTGTTGTCAGGACTCCAATGACGCGTGGGCGCAATTATTCATATGTAGCAGCCACCATTTCTTTGACACCACACATCTTGTGTGGAAAAAGTCATCTATCTAAAAGATTGGGCCATCAGTGGTATCATTGCCCTAATCATTATTCAAGAATAATAAAATGAAGATCTTACATCTTCATTTGATCACACATGACTGTAATATAAGAACCAGGAAGTCAGGGAGGACTTCATTTCCCAGCCTCCCCTGATACTAATTGGTCTTGGGTGTGGTCAGGCTATAAATACCTGCCACACCCGTTCAACCGACGCCTTCTATTCTGAGCGTCTGCAAAGAACTAGTCTCGAGAATTCAGTTGCTGAGGTTTCTCTGGAGTATATCTTTCTAATAGCGAGCGGCCGGCTCACGGCGGTGAGAGATTTCCTTTTAGACTTTTGCCCATCCCGTGAACTCCGCATTCGGAGTTTATTTAAAGAGTCGAAGAGCGTCGAGAGTGTTGCTTGGCAACGTTGTATCTTTCCGTTCGTGCAAGGAACTGTAATTCAAAGTAACCCTTTTTCTCCGGGGCATTTTTCTTTGAAAGATGTTACATGTTTACTATTAGAGGTTCCGTTTAAAGGTTGTGTAATCGTTTTAAAACCCTTAATGAACAAATGTTATTTCACAGAGTTATTGGATTCTTAGTGTTATGTTTATTGAAAAAGAAAGTGTATTTTGATGAATACTTTTTTATGTAAAAATCGAGTGACTTCAAAATTCGAAGAAAAGAAGAAAAATATTGTTTTCTTCTGAAAGAGTGATTTTAAGTAACTTATATTGTCTTTCTGTTTAATGATTATGAGTCAAGATTCTTTGGTGGAAAATTTTATCTTATGGTCTTTATAGATATCTGGATTTAGAGTCGTGCAGAATTCTATTGTAAAACATATTCTGGAGAATTCGTTCCTTTTTTAAATTCATTCATTGGAAATTAGCGAGATCTTTATGAGACAGTGAATCATTGTAGTAAAAGCCATTTTTGTGTGTTTTGTATTAACCTTTTTCCTTTTCAGATCTCCCTCCTGGCTGTTCCTTTCCGATTACCCCTTCCCCCGGCTGGGCCCCTCCAAAGTGCAGCGCTATAACAGCATCTGACCTTGGTGTTGCCTGGAAGTGGGACCCTTATTCAGCATCGTGCAGATCCCGAGAATTTGGACCTCCTGACAGAATAGAAAGCCCACGAGTTTTCTCTTCTCTTGATCTGCACGATAGCTGACGAAATGACTACCCTAGACACAGTAATGCAGGCATTAACGCAATTACAAAAGGAGTTACAGGACTCTAGGAATGACACTGCAGCTTTAGTTACCAAAGTCACTCAATTACAAGCTAAGGTGGACAGTCCTGGAGGAACACCTTTACCACGATTACCTCCATCTCCCACCAATGTATCCGTCAACGTTCCTACGCAGATACCGTTGGCTGCTCCTGAAAGGTTTTCTGGAGATGCTAACAAAGTTCAGATATTCCTTACCCAAGTGGAGTTACATTTCACTTGTTGTCCAGCCGCCTTCCCTGATCCACAGTCTAGAATTGCCTTTTTGATTTCTTACTTGTCTGGAGATGCAGCCAACTGGGCAGTTCCCCTAGTACGACAAGACAGTCCTCTGCTTTATAATTGGCGTCGATTTGTGGAAAAATTTCAAAGTGTTTGATCGACGAGCAGTTACAATGTCGGCTGAAAAAAGAACTATTGGAACTACGACAAGGAAACAAGGACCTTATTTCTTATCTTTCCCAATTCAATCGTTTGGTGGTTGAAACAGCTTGGCCCGAAGAAAAAAGAGCTGCACTTTTCTATCAAGGCCTTAAGGAAGAACTAAAAGATGTGTTAGCTCAAATCGATCCTCAGCCTAAAACATGTACAGATTTAGTAAATCTAACCTTAAGACTTGATCATAGACTTTCTGAAAGAAAAGGAGAAAGAAAAAGACCAGACCGCAGTACTTGGCGTCAAGACAGATATCGTCTTTCTCCCTCCTCTACCTCCTCAGACATTGTTAGTGAACCAATGGAAATTGGAACACTTCGTCAACCATTAACCAAAGAGGAGAAAGAACAAAGACGTCGCAAAGGATTGTGTTTATATTGTGGGATAAAAGGACATTTTGTAAGAGATTGCATAGTGAAACCTAAAAACAAAGTTAACTCTTTTACTAATAATAAGAGTCAAATTGTTTCTGTAGGAAATATTGAGGAAAACTAGTGAACCCAAGAGATAGAGAAGGGAATCCCTTGGGTATTCTTACAATCCCTTCTGTACATTCTTGTTCAAATCAACATAATAGACATTTCCGTATCTCAATACAGCTTTTGATTATGGATAAATGGCAAGAAGCTTTTGCACTAATAGATTCGGGAGCCACTGGAAATTTTGTAGACTCTCAAACCGCAGATCGACTACAACTCGCATGTCAAAAGAAGATAATACCTGAAAGTGTACAGGCTGTGGATGGTAGTGAACTTGCTGGAGGCCCAATCTCTTCTCACACTTTCTCAATTCAAATGACATGTTACAATTCCAATGGTCCTCTACACTTAGAACAAATACAATTTGATGTTATCAAAGCACCTCAATATGGTTTTATTTTAGGTATGCCTTGGCTCAGATTACATAATCCAGACATAGATTGGAAAAAGAACACTCTAACCTTCTCATCGTCTCACTGCTCAAAACAGTGTCTTTCCACTAAACCTGTTATCCAACAGATAGCTACAGCAGCAGAAAAGGCAATAATATTACCGTCTCAATATGCCACATTTGCAGATGTATTTAGTGAGCAAGCAGCTGGTATATTACCACCCCATCAACCTTATGATTGTCAAATTGATTTGGTGCCAGGATCTGTGATTCCTAATTGTAGAATTTACGCTCTTTCTGAAAAAGAAAATCAGTATCTACGGGAATATCTTGACCAATGTTTAGCAAACAATTTAATTAGACCTTTACGTTCTCCAGCAGCCTCTCCTCTGTTCTTCGTTTCCAAAGCTAATGGTGATCTGAGATCCTGTATTGATTATAGAGCCCTGAACAAGATCACCATAAAAAATAAATACCCTTTGCCATTAATTCCCGTATTATTGGATCAAGTCAAGGATGCTGTCATTTATACTAAACTTGATCTCTGAGGGGCTTATCATCTGGTACGCATACGAGAGGGAGACTAATGGAAAACAGCTTTCAAAACTCGTTATGGCCTGTTTGAATATCAAGTAATGCCCTTCGGTCTCTGTAACGCTCCTGCTGCATTTCAATATTTCCTCAATGACGTTTTAAGGGAATACTTAGATTTATTTGTCATTGTTTACATAGATGACATTCTAATCTACTCCAGCGCAAGAGAATGTCATGAAGAACACGTGAGGAAAGTACTCTTAACACTGCGAAAACATCTTCTATACTGTAAACTTAGTAAATGTGAGTTTCATACGGAAGAAGTGGGATTCTTGGGAGTCACTCTAACACCTAAGGGAATGCAAATGACCGACAGAAAGACCCAAGCTGTCATGGATTGGCCCACACCTAAATCTGTTTGAGATGTCCAATGTTTTCTGGGGTTTGCCAATTTTTATCGGCGTTTTATTGATAATTTTTCCCAAAAAGTGGCTCCCATTACAAAATTACTTCGCAAAAATACCCCTTTTCAATGGTCATCACAAACTGAAGAAGCCTTTCAGATGTTGAAACAAGCCTTTACCACTGCCCCTATCCTAGCTCACCCACGGAGTTCAGATCCATTTATTGTAGAAGCAGATGCTTCCGATGTGGCAATTGGGGCCATTCTTTCACAACGACATCCTACTACAGGACAATTACATCCTGTGGCTTACATGTCTAAAAAACTTAACACAGCAGAACAAAATTATACTATTGCAGAAAAGGAACTGTTGGCAATACGTGAAGCATTCAAGGAATGGAGACATTATTTATCTGGAACTGCCCATCGCATCACAGTCTATTCTAATCATAGGAATTTACAATTCATGAGCTCAGCCCGAGTATTAACTCCTAGACAATTGCGATGGATGTTGTTTTTTGCTGAATTTGACTTTGTCGTTACTTTCAGACCAGGCAGTGATAACAGAAAAGCCGATGCTTTAACCAGACAAGATTCTACATTAGTGCATGAAAAACCTCAACCAATGTCAATCATTAATCCCTCCAAGGTTATATGTTTAATAGCTGCTGACGAATTTCTTGATTCCATTCGTACCCATTTTCACATCACAGAATGGTCAAATTGGCTTAAAAAAGGCACTGATTACTCAATCCAACAAGGTTTGCCCTTTTATAATTCAAAAATCTTTTTACCTACGAAAGAATTACAACGCACAGCTTTTCAATGGTTGCATACACATCCAGTAGCAGGTCACCCAGGACCTCAGAAAACCCTAGAACTTGTGAAAAGATATTTTTGGTGGCCCACTTTTATTAAAGATGTTAAACAAATGGTAGAATTATGTGAAATTTGTGCTCGTTGCAAAAGCTCTCATGTTAAACCAAAGGGTTTATTAATACCTTTACCAACTCCTGATTACCCATGGGAACATATTTCAATGGACTTCATTACAGGTCTCCCTGAGGTCAATCATGTAAACACAGTATCAGTAGTCATAGATAGTCTTACTAAATATGCACATTTTATTGCCTGCAAAGGACTTCCCACATCAAGCGTTCTAGTCAATGTTATTCTACAGAATATTGTGCGTCTCCATGGTCTCCCAAAGGTTATTCTGCCCGACAGAGGGTCTCAGTTTTCAGCACATTTCTGGCAGAAATGGTGCCAGGCCTTACATATTGATTCTAATTTATCAACAAGTTACCATCCACAAACTGATGGTCAGACCGAAAGATTAAATCAGACGTTAAAACAATAACTACGTTCTTATGCAGCAGAAGATCCTTCTTCTTGGCCTACGGTACTTTGGCTTGCCGAATTAGCCTATAATAATTCTTGTCATTCTTCAACAAAAAACACTCCATTCTATGGTCTTTATGGTCAACACCCTCGTAGTTTACCAGTGAATTTACCAAGTTCTACACAAGAAATGCCTGCCGTACTAGGGATGTTATCACATTTACAAAAAATTCACTTACAACTTCAACAAAATCTTCAACAAGCCAAAATAAAATACAAAGACCAATATGACAAGAAACACCAACCTTTTCCAGAATACAAAGTGAAAGACATGGTCTGGTTATCTACAAAAAATGTGACTTACAAAGACAAGAATACATTTCATCCAAAATTCATAGGGCCCTATGAAATCCTCCGACGTATCAACCCTGTAACATACAAACTGAAATTACCCCCATCTTTGCAGATTCATCCTGTTTTTCATACTTCATTGCTCAAACCTGCCAGTACAAAGAGCGACACACGCCCACCACCAATTCTTGTTCAAGATCAATGGGAATATGAAGTACGAGCCATTCGAGACTCTCGATTTCGTGGTAATTCCTTATGGTATTTAGTAGCTTGGAAAGGTTACGGTGCTGAAGAAGACTCTTGGGAACCTGCTTCACAAATCCATGCCCCACGATTGATACGTCAATTTCATCTTCGTTACCCCAATAAACCAGGTCCGCGCCCACGCCAGGGGAGAGGGTGTACTGTCAGGACTCCAATGACGCGTGGGCGAAATTATTCATATGTAGCAGCCACCATTTCTTTGACACCACACATCTTGTGCGGAAAAAGTCATCTATCTAAAAGATTGGGCCATCGGTGGTATCATTGCCCTAATCATTATTCAAGAATAATAAAATGAAGATCTTACATCTTCATTTGATCACACATGACTGTAATATAAGAACCAGGAAGTCAGGGAGGACTTCATTTCCCAGCCTCCCCTGATACTAATTGGTCTTGGATGTGGTCAGGCTATAAATACCTGCCACACCCGTTCAACCGACGCCTTCTATTCTGAGCGTCTGCGAAGAACTAGTCTTGAGAATTCAGTTGCCGAGGTTTCTCTCGAGTATATCTTTCTAATAGCGAGCGGCCGGCTCGCGGCGGTGAGAGATTTCCTTTTAGACTTTTGCCCATCCCGTGAACTCCGCATTCGGAGTTTATTTAAAGAGTCGAAGAGCGTCGAGAGTGTTGCTTGGCAACGTTGTATCTTTCCGTTCGTGCAAGGAACTGTAATTTAAAGTAACCTTTTTTCTCCGGGGCATTTTTCTTTGAAAGATGTTACATGTTTACTATTAGAGGTTCCGTTTAAAGGTCGTGTAATCGTTTTAAAACCCTTAATGAACAAATGTTATTTCACAGAGTTATTGGATTCTTAGTGTTATGTTTATTGAAAAAGAAAGTGTATTTTGATGAATACTTTTTATGTAAAAATCGAGTGACTTCAAAATTTGAAGAAAAGAACAAAAATATTGTTTTCTTCTGAAAGAGTGATTTTAAGGAACTTATATTGTCTTTTTGTTTAATGATTATGAGACAAGATTCTGTGGTGGAAAAGTTTATCTTATGGTCTTTATAGATATCTGGATTTAGAGTCATGCAGAATTCTATTGTAAAACATATTCTGGAGAATTCGTTCCTTTTTGAAATTCATTCATTGGAAATTAGCGAGATCTTTATGAGACAGTGAATCATTGTAGTAAAAGCCATTTTTGTGTGTTTTGTATTAACCTTTTTCCTTTTCAGATCTCCCTCCTGGCTGTTCCTTTCCGATTACCCCTTCCCCCGGCTGGGCCCCTCCAAAGTTCAGCGCTATAACAGCATCTGACCTTGGTGTTGCCTGGAAGTGGGACCCTTATTCAGCATCGTGCAGATCCCGAGAATTTGGACCTCCTGACAGGTGTGGACAGGCCTCACAGCAGCCCATGGAGGCAGGATTACATTACATCCGCCGGTGGTGACTGCTGCACTGTGGTGGTGCTGGTGGTGAGGGGAGGCTCCTGCACATCCCCTGCACCCTCGGATGGATGCACTGTTGTGGTGCTGGTAGTGGGGGGAGGCTCCTTCAAATCCCCTGCACCCTCAGATGGATGCACTGTGGTGGTGGTGGAAGGCTCCTCCACACCCCTGCACCCTCGGATGGATGCACTGTGGTGGTGCTGGTAGTGCTGGTGGTGGGGGGAGGCTCCTTCAAATCCCCTGCACCCTCGGATGGATGCACTGTAGTGCTGGTGGTGGAAGGCTTCTCCACACCCCTGCACCATCGGATGGATGCACTGTGGTGGTGCTGGTGGAGGGAGGAGGCTCCTGCACATCCCCTGCACCCTCAGATGGATGCACTGTGGTGGTGCTGGTGGTGGGGGGAGGCTCCTGCACATCACCTGCACCCTCGAATGGATGCACAACCATGGTTGGTGGTGGGGGCTCCGAGACAGCTGCTGGTGTAGGCTCCTGGCATGTCTTGCCTGTTGGTGTGGGCTCCTTGGCCTTTTGGATGGCAGGTGCAGGCTCCTTTCCCTTTTTGCCTGCTGGTGCAGGCTCCTTGCCCTTTTGGGTGGCAGGTGCAGGCTCCTTGCCCTTCTTGCCTTCTGGGGCAGCCTCCTTGCCCTTTCGAGTGGCAGGCCCCTTGCCTTTCTTGCCTGCCGGTGCAGTCTCCTTCCCTTTAGGGTAGCTGGTGCAGGCTCCTTCCCCTTCATGAAATGTGGCCTGGATTCCTTTCCACCACGAGTAGGTGCCGATTGAACTGGGCCCGTGGACTCTGTGGCTGAGGTGCGTGGCTGGGTTTGTGATACCCTGGCCATATGTGCAGGACAGGGGGAGGGGTAGGGAAGAGGTCAATGGTGGATAGGAAAAGTTTCTTAGGGACACTGGGGCAGGAAGAGGGAAAAAGAATGGGAGTGGAGGATGAGGGAATGCTTGTTGGAGGTGTTTGTCTGCTGGATGTGGGTGCAGGTGCATGGGTTGTATGCTGTTGTTAGGTGGATCACTGTTGGGTGTCTGAGTGCTTGCGTTTGTGTACTTTATGAGGGAGGCAGAAACAGTGGGAGAGGACACAGGGGATGTGTGCAAGGCTTTTGTGGAGGTGTCTGTCAGTGAGGTGTGTGTGCTGCTTGGTGTAGTGATGATGCTGGTAGTGGATGATGATGTACTGCATGCAGGTGTGAGTGTGGACGTGGCTGGGAGGTAGGTGGTGGAGGGGGATGAGGGGGAGACAGTGGAAATACTGGATGTTGTAGGGTCTGAAAATGAATGTTTTTTGTGTGAGGGCCAGTGGGGTGAAGTGTGGTGCTTGTGTTTTCCTGTGCGACTCTTGGGTGTTGTCTTGTGTGCATGCTCGTCTGTATGTATGCCTACGAGGGGGTTGAGGAGAATGGGACGGGGAAGTGGAAGTTGGAGGGGGTACAGTAGAAACAGGGACAATGGCTGCCATCAGAGAAGAGGCCAGAGCCTGAATCGATCTCTGTTGGGCCGCCAATCCAGTGTGAATGCCCTCCAGGAATGCATTTGATTGTTGCATATGGGCTGCCAGACCCTGGATGGCATTCACAATGGTTGACTGCCCAAAAAGAGATGAATCTCAGGAGGTCAATAGCCTGCTCATTCAGGGCAGCAGGGCTCACTGGGGCAGGGCCTGAGGTGCCTGGGGCAAAGGAGATGCCCACCCTCCTGGGTGAGCGGGCACAGGCAACTCGATGAGGGCCTGCTGGGAGGGCGGTGCTGGTACGGGGGTGGCGGCTGTACTTGTAGCTAGGGTGGTCACAGAAGTGTCCGCCACCACCAGGGAGCTTTCATCGGAGGAGGTATCTGTGTCTAAAGTGTCCCCTCCAGTCTCTACCACGGTGCTCCCCTCACCCTCCATCCCACTGGTGCCCTCAGCATTGGTGGACTCTGCCTCCTGGGTCCTATGGGATGCAGCTCCCTCCATCGCTGGTGCCTCTGCTCCTCCACCAGATGATGCTAATGCACATAAGGACAGAATGACAAAACAAAAAAAGGGGGAGAGACAAAGGATGCACTGGGTCAATGGCTGCACCAACACCACCAGTGGCGTACACAGCACCCTCACACACAGGGAACAGGCCTACGCACTATACATTGCACCATCACTGATATCGCTAGCCACCAAGGCATGAGGAGAGGCTCACACTGCCGACTGCAGGACACCTGGGACCCACGCAGCCCTGACCAGTAGTGGGTGCTTACAAGCTAGGTAGGCAGGATTGTCCCTTCAGAACCCTAGCCACCAGAGGACCTATGCTGCTATGTCAGGCCTGGCCTGGGGGCACCAACTGACACGCATCCACCACCCGGATACCACCCCACCAGGCATAAGTTGTAATGATGGCCACTGTACTCACCCCTATGTGGCTGCTGTGTTGCCCTCAAGTGCCCATCCAGCCCTGGATAGGTCACCACCAGTATGGGGCCACAGGCGGTTCAGGGTTCGACGGGCACCCCTTCCTCGTTGAGAGGTCATCCCCAGCTGGGCCTCCGCCATCTTCGATGCCCAGCATCTCAGGTCCTTCCACCGTTTGCGACAGTGGGTGCTCCACCTGCCATAGACCCCCAGGGTCTGCACCTCCTGGGCAATGGCACGCTATATACCCTTCTTTTGATGGGCGCTGACATGCAGAGGCAATACACACAGGAAAATACCATTAGTCAAACAGTCCAGCCTGTTACACATATGGCCCACCATACCCGTTCTCATCACCACTGGCACTCACATAGCCCAGCACACAAGCTGTATGCTGTGAAGAGGACATCCACCCACCCCCCTTATATGAGGCCTTCACACACACCACTCCATGTATTCATGCCACATGCATCGTGCCACAGTGTACTTACCTGTTCATTTGGAGGCCCATACAGCAGTCTGTATTGGGGTAGGACCCCATCCACCAGTCTCTCGAACTCCTCCAAAGTGAAGGTTGGGGCCCTTTCCCGGTCACACGGGCCAGGGTAAGTTCCAGACATAGGTCACAGCAGCACATGCAGTGTAGGTCCTCTCCTATGGAAGGTCAGGTAGCAAGTAAGAAATCAATCGGATAGAAAATGGGGGTCACGTCTGCGGCAGTGTATACCATCACCACCAGCGTAGATCACCTTTGGCCACTGTACCCCATAGGGACCAATATTAACCAATCAGGAGTTGCACAGCAGTTCCCGACCGCCTCCCACCACGGTGCACAATGTCAGCAGAATTACCTCACTTCCACCTGTCCCTCCACACAAGACAGCAGGACGCCATTTCAGGGGGGTGCAGCCCAATGGATTCATGCTGCATCACAGGAGAAATAGGCACAAACTGGACAAATCACACTGACCCATTGCAAGTTTACAGATTGAAAACTGTTGTGGTTCAAATGTTCAATTTGTGACAGCCTCCTCACTCTTGTGTCCCTTAGATACCTACCGCTGTGGATGAATAGGAGATGGGGACATACCCCGTGTACAGACCCCTGGTGGACTTGGCAACACTGGAGGACAGGCACATTATCCTCACCTATAGGCCGGACAGTGCCACAATCACAGAGCTGTGTGCCCATTAGGAACATCACCTAATATCTGCTATCCGTCACCCCACTGGAATCCCCCTCTTGTGCAAGTGCTATCAGTGCTCCATTTCCTGGCAATGGGTTCTTTCCAAGTGACAGTGGGCTTGACAGCAGGAATGTCACAGCCAATGTTCTCAAATGTGCTGACAAGAGTGTTGTCTGCCCTGATAAAACACATGTGCAACTACATTGTTTTCCCCCAGGTTGAGGATTTGGCCCCAGTGAAGGCCACGTTTTATGCAATGGGACATATCCCCAACATAATTTGGTCGATTGATGGAGCACATATTGCATTTGTCCCCCGCCCCACCGGCAGAAAGGACAGGTTTTCAGGAATCGTAAGAGTTTCCACTCTATGAATGTGCAGATGGTGTGCTTGGCGGACCAGTACATCTTCCAAGTCAATGCTAAGTATCCTGGATCGCTGCATGATGCCTTTGTCCAAAGGAATAGCAACAACCCAAATGTGATGTCCCAACTACAGAGGCACAGGGTGTGGCTAATAGGTGAACCCTGGTTCCCACTCAGTATATGTTGGTGTATGGATATGGTATTGGCCATTTAGGAACGTGTGTGGCTAAATGTTGTCCCTCAATATTTGCAGGTGACTCTGGTTACCCAAACCTATCATGGCTGCTGACCCCTGTGAGGAATGCCAGGACAAGGGCAGAAGAACATTATAATTAGGCACCTGGGCGAACAAGAAGACTCATTGAAAGGACCTTTGGCCTCCTGTAGGCCAGGTTCCGGTGCCTCCATTTATCTGGTGGATCCCTGTGCTACTCACCCAAGAAGGTCTGCCAAATAGTAGTGGCATGCTGCATGTTACACAACCCAGCCCTCAGACACCATGTGCCTTTCTGCTGGAGGAGGAGGCTGGAGATGGCCGTGTGACAGCAGTGGACCCTGTGGAGGGTGAAGATGAGGAGGTAGAGGATAAGTACAACAGAAGTGCAGTCATTGGTCAATACTTCCAATGACACACAGGTAAGACAGTGTTATTTCACATTTTGTTTACAGTTTGATGTGTGACATTGTCACTGGCATGCTGTGAATTCCTACTTCTATGCCCACTCACTGTACCCTTTGGCATCTCTTTTTGCAGATGCTGGTGCCCCACTATTGCTCCTGGTGTGTTCAGTGCAGCCAACTACAGGTCTGTCCTATGTAAACATTACTTTGCAGTTGAATTGCAATGTTTGAAACTTGTTAAACAAATACATTTTGAAATCATTTGACATTTACCATACTTGTACTTTTTCAAAGTGTGTTTATTGCAGTGCTCTGAAGAAGAGAGGGTAGTGCAATGGGCTGGGTTGATGATGAAGAAAAGTCCAAGTTGGAGGCCAGTCTAGTTGCAGCACTGGTGCAGTGTCCAAGGGGGCATAGGAAAGGGAGCAATGGCAGTTCAAGGTGGTCAGGGTGACAGAGTGGGACACGTGGGTGACAATCAGAAGAGTCATTTCCTGGCGGGGGTCGTGGCAATAGTCTCTGGCTTCTGTCTGGATCGCAGGGAACGTTTGCTGAGTGGTTCTCCTTCTGCAGGGGGAGGGGTGCTGGTAGCCTGTTGGTCCTGTGGCGGGGCCTCTTGTCCACTAGTGGCAGTGGAGGTTTAGGGCTGTTCAGTAGTCAGGCTAGTGTCACAGGCCCGGTGGTGGGCCACTGCCTCCCTCATACTGTTGGCCATGTCTGCCACCCTGCAATGGAGACCAGGGTGGTGTTAATGGACTTCAAGTCCTCTCTGATCCCCAGGTACTGTCCCTCCTGCAGCCGCATGTTCTCCTGCATCTTGTCCAAAATCTGGCCAAGCGTATCCTGGGAATGTTGATAGGCTCCCAGGAATGCAGTGAGTGCCTCCTGGAGGGTCAGTTCCCTGGGCCTGTCGTCCCCTTGTTGCACAGTAGTCCTCCTAGCTTCCCTGTTGTCCTGTGCCTCTGTCCCCTGAACCGTTTGCCCTCTGCCACTGACCCTAGGTCCCTGATTGTCCTGAGTTTGAGTGTGTCCTGGGGTCCCTACAGTGATGAACACACTGTTGATTGACGTGTCCTGGGGACGGAGGTATGGGCCTGCTGGGTGGGTGCTATGCTGGTGTTTCCTGAGGGGGGAGGCTCTGTGGTGATATGAGAGTGTTCCTGGAAAACCGACTGTCCGGAGGTCCCTGATGGGCCAGGTTGCTCATTCAGATCCAGGCGAGCAGAGCTGCTGTCATCACTGTGGGTCTCTTCTGTGGGGGGACTGGAAGTTGCTGTCACCTCTTCTCCACTGACATTGACTGGGATACCTGTGAGGATGTAAATGCAGTGTTATTGTTTCCATGTGTGACATATTGTGCATGGGTAGGTTGCCCTCTATGGTTGTTATTGCCCTGGCAGCTTTGCCTTGTGTGAGTTGTTATTTGGTGGGCTAACTGATTCGTTCTAGTGTGCATGCTGTAGTGATAGGTGTCCATGCATTGGTAGTGCATGCAGGGCTTGGCATTGGGATGAGTGATATGTGATGTTGGGGTGTGTGGGAGGTGGTGGGGTGATGGGAGTGAGGGTAAGGGTGTGTGATGGCATGCAGGTATGGGGGTGATACCAGTTAAGATTTGACTTACCAGAGTCCAGTCCTTCTGCTACTCCTTCTAGGCCCTCAGGATGCATGATTGCCAAGACTTGCTCCTCCTATGTTGTTAGTTGTGGGGAGGAGGTTGGGGTCTAACGCCAGACCTCTGTACAGCGAGTTGGTGTCTTGCTGCAATGGAACCCACCTTCCCCCTGTAGGTCGTTCCACTTCTTCCTGATGTCATCCCTTGTTCTGGGGTTCTGTCCCACTGTGTTGACCCTGTCCACGATCCTCTGCCATAGCTCCATCTTCCTAGCAATGGATATCTGCTGCACCTGTGCTCCAAATAGCTGTGGCTCTCCTCCTCTGTGAAACGGGGAGGTCTTTGTGGTACCATGGGTGTTATGTGAGGTGTGTTGGTGAGGGTGTGTTGGGTAATGTGTTGGGGTGTGTGATGTGGAGTGCGTGAGTGGTGTTTAGGTGTGAGTGGTATGTGGCTCTGGTTGTGTCAGTGGGCTTTGTAGTCGTAAATCCAACAACTTGCCAATGCTAGATCTATTATAACTAGGACAGGGAAAGGGTTTTGGAACTCGTTCTGAATGTTACCAAAATCAGCCTTGTAGTGCCCTTTCCTGATTGGTCAGCCTCTGGCAACCTTAGCCAAGCTACCTTAATGAGGTGTGAAGTGGCCTGGGCTGAAACAAAGTAAGCATCTGGTGGAAGGAGAACTGCAGATGGCAGAGCAGGAAGGGGGTAGGGTGGCCAAACTGGTGTTCAAAGGAGGAAAAGCCACCTGGGACAGAAACCAGACCTCCCTTATCCCCTGCCCCCTCAGCCTAATTGGATTAGGAGAGGAGCTGAATGGTGTGTGTTAGGGAAACACAGCCACACCAGTGGGTGGGCTCAGCAAGACCTAACCTCCAAGGAGAGATTATCTCCATCTTGGACTTTTGAAGAATGTTGCTTTCTGGGATAGATTTGTGCCATATTTCACAGGAAGTGGCACCCAGCACACCATTAGTCAGGGATGCCCCCCTACTTGATAACCCAGGAGCAACGATAAATATGGAAGAGCTGCCCAGCAACTCAGATCCCTCCTGGTAGAAGATCAAAAGAATGAGGACTGCCCTGCTGAATCCCTGGTCTGAACCTAGAGGACTGCACCCACAAGGACTTCACCAGCTGTACACTGTGATCTTCACCACAAGAAAGACATTGTCTTTCTTCTAAAGATCCAGGAGTGGACAGGTACAACAGAGCTACCAAGAGTCCTCTGCATCAAGTCCTGCAAAAGAGCCCAGCCCAGCCTTTTGAGGATTCTGGCCATGTGCATTCTGGGAATTGTAGTCTCAACTCCCAAGCAGCAACTCAAAACGTTTGGTACCTTGCACCAAGTTGTAGACACTGTAAGATCCCAAAAAGGACTTCTGGAAGATCTAGAAGTTTGGAGAAGTTTGAAGCAACTTTGGAAAAAAGCTCCATAAGGTGATCGACTCATTGACGAGAGTGGAAGCGATGTCCAACTGTGACCCAGCTTGAATTTCAGTTTTGTCCTGCTGAAGCTCCTGAGTTTTTCCGGAGCTTTACCCCATTGACAAGGCTTCCAAGAGTTGACCAGGACCTTGACCTGTGCCAAGCCGATGACATTGCATGGCAAGCTAGCCCAGAGAGGAGCCTCAATTGACGATGAAAGAAAAAGCTTAGGAAAAAACACTAAGCCCCTCATTATGAACATGGTGGTCCAGACCGCCATGCTGGCGGTGGCCGTCCGGACCGCCATATAATACACATGGGGAGACCGCCACAGGCAGAACTCTGCCACTGCCAGGCAGCCTGGCGATGGCAGAGTTCTTTATCCGACAGGGCAGTACTGCAAGCAGCGCTGCCCGCTGGGTAATGAACCTGTTTTCCCCTAGCCATTCCCTGGCGGTTTAGGGCACCAGGGAAAGGCTGGCAGAATGGGTGCCAGTGCACTGCCCATGCACTTGGCATGGGCAGTGCAGGGGCCCCCGCGCACAGCCCCGTCGTGCATGTCACTGCCCTATTTACTGATGCACCTGCCGCACTGCTACATTGCCGGCAGCTCCATGTGGAGCTGTAAGCAATGTGCAGGCCCAGCATTCCTCTGGGCCAGCTGGCGGAAACACTGTTTCCTCCCACCGGCCCAATGGAATGTTTTTTATTGGGCCATCGGAGTATTCAACGTGCTGGCGGTAAACAGCACCAAACTCGGCGGGATTTGCCACTGAGTTCGTAATGAGGGCCTAAGTCAGAAGGTAACATTTTGACCAAGGCATGCTGCTTAGAATATCACAGTCCACCTTAAACTTTGACTTTGCCCTGGTTAGGTGTGATCAGATGTCCAGGGTTGGTATTTTTTGCTTTTAGGCATTAGAAAGAATCTTCTTACATTTAGGAACTCATTATGAACTTGGCAGTCGAGACCGCCATGCCGGAGTCAGCGGAAATTACCGCCACCGGCATGGCGCTCTCGACCGCCACATAATGAAGGCAGTGGGGACCGCCACAGGTGGCCTTCCACCACTGCCAGGCTACCGCCGACAGGCAGCCTGATGATGGCAGAATTCTTCATCCAACAGGGCAGAGCTGCAAGCTCCCCCGCACATCGGCATTGACGACAGCTCCATGTGGAGCTGTCGGCAATGTCCCGGCCCAGCAGAATGTTTATTATTCGTCCGGCGGGGTCTCAAGGGGGCTGGCGGTCTGTAATAAGACCACCAGCATGAACAGGGAGGAAATTCCTGCCGTGTTCATAATGACCCTCTTAATCTTTATGAATTCACATCTCTAGTTCCCTACATTGAATGTCTGTGATTTTGATGTCATTTTAAAGATAAAAATATTTTTATGAAATTGGTGTTGGAATTTTATGTGTGTTGCATTTTACTAATTTACTGTTTTGTTGATATAAAATGCTTTAAACACCTGTCTTGTAAGTCAAGCATCACTGCTCACGGGCCAAGCTACCAAGGGTTGAGCAAGGATTAATTTATTTAGACCTTGACTGAACCTAATTAGAGATTGTGGCCTATTACGAGGTGCAGGTACCTACCTGCACTTACTAATAATTCACTTTCCACCACAAATGATTATTTCTGCAATTATAATGCGTCCACACAAAATACCTCTACATTGGAACAGGCAGGATGACACTGTGCTTTCTATAACCTATGCTGCTCAATTTTTAAATGTAAGAGATGCTAACTATATGAATCCCATTAACCGTTGTAGTTTTGAGTAAGTCCCCAACTACTGAATTATCTAGGGGCTGAAAATGTGACTTTATCAGTTTCCACTGTCATAACACAATGATAAAACCATTGCTGCCACCAAAACAGAATGACGAGCCAAGCCCTAGCTAAAGAATTATAAGTGTTGCACTATTGATTGATATACATATGATATCCTGATGCAATGCAGCAATGTGCTATTTCTTGTTTTAGTGAATACAAAGTAACCTTTCACTATTGTTCATATTTTAGACAGAGAGTTGAAGAGCCTGACAAATTAATTAGAGAAATTTATATAATTGCAAATTTAATTTAAAGTGTATTGTGAGCATTGTTACACTTTATAAATGAATAGATAATTATACACCCAATATATGGTAGACAATGATTATTGGAACCTAAATGGACAATGAATCCTTCAATCATGGAACAAATGCCCTTCAGATTGAAGGTACATTACAGAGGCAAAAGAAAGTCAATTCGTGATCAGATTGAAGGTTACTAAACTTTATTACATGCAGCAGATCTTTACACCTCTAGTGTTAAAGGGTATTCTGGCTACCATGTGTTACAACCACAGCAGCAAGGTTGCCTGAAGCTTTCTCAAGGTTTCTCAGGTCTTTTTCTAACATTAACAGCTGGAAATCCACATCAAAGAGAACCTGGTTGTAGGCAAAGTCAAGTTGTGATAGAGAGAGTGAAAAATGTATGGCTGTCTCTACAGTACCATTTACTTTTGTGAGTGTACATTCTCTGCAAACTAGTAAGTGTAAATGTATTCTTGTGACAGAAATATCCTGTTTCTTCAACACTAGCACTATTGGGTCCTGATAGAGAGGAAGTACTAAAATGATTCAATAAATAAAATATTAAAGTTGCCTCTCATGTATATTCCTGGTTGTTTAGATGGAACTGATGTTTTGCTATTTTGTTACAGTAAATAAATGCAAATATCAGTACATAGCCCCATTTTTGGACACAAGAAAAAGTGGGGAGGTAGGCAAACCCAAGCCCACAAACAGTTTTGGGGGGAAGGGATCAGGCAGATGTGTCGGCTGTGGGTAGAACTGAGACTCCAAGGGAAGGTCTTTCCATGCTTCACCTGAAATCACGGTGTTGCAATTTCTCAGAATGTTATGCAGGAAGGTTTGGCTCGGGAAGTGAACCTGGGGTGTCGTTGTGGTGCCATGAGTGTAGTGTGCGTGGTTTGGGTGAGGGTGTGTATGGTGATGTGTTGGGGTGTGTGTTGTAAGGTGCGTGGGTGTTGTATAGGTGATGGTGGTATGTGGCTCTGGTTGTGTGAGTGCTCTTGCTGTCTCTCTGGTGGCAATTGTTTGTAGTCGTAAAGGGTTGTGGGTAATGTGGGTGTGTGTTTTATAGTGGTGTGGGTGTGTGGGTGTGGTGTGTGTATGAGTGTTAGGTATGTGTAGTTTGAATTGTCTAATGTGGTGCTGTTTTGTTTGTGTGTGTGTATTTTGAGCGTAGCTGTATATAACCCCAATGGTTTACAGCCATTGAATGTCGGCCATGGTGATTAGTGGGTCATAATGTGATGGACGTAGTTCTGCTGGCGTAACCGGGTGGGTTTGTACACCGCTAGTTTATCACTGACCTTTGGGCTGGAGGATTTGTGTGTGTCTGAATAGTAACGGATTCATGTGGGTGTGTCATAATATGGTTAGTGGATATCTGCGGCGGTATGTTGGCGGCAGCCGGCCTGGCGGTAAGCGGAATTTACCGCCAATGTCATAATGAGGGCCAAAGTGCTCCACTGCAAATACTTTAAAGTTCCCCTGGGAAGGGTCAAGGCTCCTGAAGGTTCACACAAGAAACTTAATCTCATTCTTATGGAAAAATAGCATGCTTGAATCCACTCTTGAGATCCTTTTTATTCCCCAGGGACATTATCTCCATGACCTGGCACACTCTAAAGCAATCCCAGAGGACTTTATATCTCCGGAACAGAAACAAAGTGTGAGCACTACCACGCTCCTCCTTATGTGGCCACCACCCCCATACCTAGACTCAATCCACCATAACCACTGCCTACCCCTGTGACGCCAGCTCCAGAGCTGGCACAGGAGCAGAGTCAGCAAGGCAGGGAGCCAGCCATACAGAACAGGAGTGGGCTCACCATATAGCACACTCCATCAGAGGGGCAAGGGCATCCAACATGAAAAAAACAAAACACGGCCTAAAGCTGCTTTAGATTCAAAAGCATTTTGAGAAGGCAGTAGTTCACAGCATCGGACCTATGAGTGAGCCCCAAACGTGGGAACGGGCACGACTAATGTTTTTAAGCACTGTTGAGGAGAACAGAAAGTGCCCCAGCCCCCAAGAGGTTTCCCTAAAAGTTGCCCTTAATCTCCAAGGGGATTAGGGGCCAGATGTATGAAGCATTTTTCTACTCGCACATAGCCCATCAGGCTGTTTGCATCCGGAAAAAAGATTTTTTCTATGTACCAAAGTAACTTCTTTACTGAATCCCATTTTGCTTTTCCAATTCGGTATTAGGAAGGGGCCTGTATTGTATAGGGCGTCTCTTCCAAATACCGAATCGCAGTGGCATGTAGGGATGCGTTGCAACCGTGAATTTGGTCGCAAAAACCACCAACATCAAATTGGTAGCAACCCATTTGAAAACGGGAAGAGGTCCCAGGGGACCCCTTTCCCTTTGAGAATGGTAACGAAAACACTGCCTGCTCTTAAAAAATAAAAATAAAACTTTTCATTTTTCTTTTTTAAACGTATCCTGATTTCTAAGGAAAATGAGCTGCATTTGTAAAGAAAAGATTGCTTTATGTAAAAGCAATCACAGGCATGTTGGCCTGCTGTCCCTAGCAGGCCACTATACTTGTGATTTTTGCCATTCCCAAATGGGACGCAAACTGCGACCTGCCGCATGGAGGTCTCTTGCGACCCATTTGGGAATCGCACATGGTTAAACACACTGGTTATCCCAGATTGTGATTTCCTGATAGCAAATCACAAAGATTCAATATTAGAAAATTGCAAAACACTTTTTTGATACATCTAGCCCTAAATCCTTAACCATAGGTTAGGCTTTTCATGGTTTCAACCATGCCTGGAGCTTGTGTTTTTGCTCATAGCCTGTGGAGTATGGGTACCCTTGTTGGATGATGCAGACGCTAAGATAGCAGTAGTGTAAAGGTAAAAACAAGACTCTTGAAAATAGGTTATTCAATATAATGCTTTATTGACAATGTTGAAAATTTGACAAGCAAATGTGTTATATTACAGTGAGTATTGTTTGTTAGAAAGAGATTTGTTAGTTGTGGAGAATTGGTGTCCACTACAAAAAATAAAGTCGCTATCTTGTTAGGGCCAGTCAAAGGTTTCTAGTAATTTAAACCTGAGCTAAGACCCTGGCATTTATAGCATAGAGCAGACAGACTTAAAGAAAATGTGTAAGGCGTTTAGAAGTAAAAAAGCAGTCAAAAATTTGAACTCACAACTCATTAAAAATCCCACCATTATCTATAAAAATAGAGAATATCAAAATAGGAAAAATGATACCAAATGACAAACATCCAATGAGGCTAACCAGAGATTAAAATTTAAAAATATTTAAGTGGAAACCAGCAAGTAAAACTAATGGTTGCCAATTAACGCGGTAGACCGGGTCCAAGGTGAAATTTTAGGCCTACTGCCCTTCAACTCAGGTGGAATACACCAAGTGGACTGGTCCCGGTGAAAGACAGTGAAAAAGTTCAAAAAAGTTTCTCAGTACCACAAGTCTGGAAGAAAGGTTGCCAAATTTTTAATTATTTCTTCTGGTGCTCAACCAACCACACTTTTCTAAGGCCCCCGGACCTCAGGGGAGGCACTTAGAAACCCACAGCATGTCAGGCAGAGGCAAAACAGGTTCATGTGCTACTGGTCAGCTGGGAACTTTAGGAAAAAAAGCCTATTTAAGTTTGTTGTGTTGTGTCACAGTAGCCACACAGGAGGTCGGCCAAATGACCCTTGAAGTCTACTTTTTTGTCCTGGGTATAAGCTGCAGCAGGTCCAGACCTTCAGGTCTCCTCACAGGTCTCAAATAGCAAGTGCAATCCTTCTTTGTTTCTTCCATAGCTATAGAAATGGTTCTCAGGAGGTGCTATGGGTGCCACATTTATGTCTGACATAAGTTAGTTTGTTGGGTGACTCCTAGACGCTCCTTAACCAATGGGTTGAAAGAGCCCAGGCGCAACCCATACACAGTTTCAGTAGTTTCTGTTTGCTTTACCACAAACAGTTCCTAAATAGCACATGCCAGGGCAATTCCAAGATAGCTGGAGTCTGCAGTAACACTAAACCTGGGCTCTAAAAGCTAAAGTTGTGTGGAAAGGAGTGGACTTTGAAATTATTAGTGTCTCCCACAACTAACACTAAAATCCAATTTGAGGGTGGCCCTGTCCCTACAGCAATACCATACAATACTTAAAACCAAAGAGACAGAGGTGTGGTAAAACAAAAGCAGGGCCCCTTATGGTTAGACCTCGAATACAAAGGAATTGTCTTGGCATCCTGAAGAGTGCCAAAATATTAAACATTGCTCATACAGACCTGTCAGGCAGGGCTTGACTTTGTGATACAATCGAGATGTCAGGTCTCGACTCTCACCTGAGCTCAAATAAGTCATCCTTGTTCATTCACACTGGCCTACTGTGTAGCTCCTGGTAGAAAGGTAACTTTCTTAAATGCAGTTTTCCATAATATTTATTAAAAATCTGAATTCACCATGAAATTGTATTTTAATAACTATTAAAAAAGTTGTTTAATTATTTTTCAAGCTGGTCCCATTCCCGAGATACTGTATTAGCATTTTAGTCCTTTCTCTGATTTTCTTCAAATGATAGCTGGACATGCCGCAGTGAAAGTAGCATTTAGGACCTTGTCACTGTGGGGGACATGCTAACATTAATTGTATACATGCCTCACTTTAAATACCATAAACACCTTTTACTGGCTTTGTTTTTGCTAGTGTAAGGACTCTGTACACTTTACAACTGCTAATCAGTGCTAAAGTGCTTCTGCTCTCTTCTTAAAATATGGGAAGATTGGTGTATACCCAATTGGCATATTTAATCTATTTGTAAGTAGCAAGAAAGATGGTACTGTGCCCAGATCCTGTAAATTAAAGGCTAAGGTAGCACTTTAAACATGTCTCAGACCTTCCATTGCAGCCTGTATGTGCAGTTTTAAACTGTCATTTTGACCTAGCAAAATAAACCTTTTGCCAGGCCCAAATCTTTAATTTGAATGCATGTAAGTAACCCCTGGATAACCCAGAGAGCAGGGTGAAATACCTTTAAAAGGTATGATATTGTTAGGGTTTGTACACAGCAAAGAGCATGTCCCCTCTCACTGCACTAGTGGGTTCTGTAATAGCTCCCTTTTAAACTTACTATTGAAAGCCTTTCTTGTTATCTCACCTTCCCCCCCCCTAGGCTTCTGTGTATGTTGTTTAATGTGCTGTTTTGTTTACACATTGGGCCTTGCTTTTACCAAGGCTTCTTTAAAACACTCCTCCCTAGGCCATGTGTTAATCCAACTCATTTGCATAATAACTGAAACTCTGCACACCTTTCAAGAACATGTGCAGCATGTGAGGACCACACCCAGCTCTTCAAACCACACCCAGCTCTGCACACCTTCCAAGAACATGTGCAGCATGTGAGGACCACACCCAGCCCTTCAAACCACACCCAGCCCTGTCTATAAAAGGCATCCCCCGAGCCTCACCCAGTGCTTGTGCTCGTCTACCTCCCGCTTACCTGAGAACAGATCCCTCGGCGCTGGCACTTCTGCTCTTTACAGACTTTCATTGACTTCAATGGGCGCAGCTTCTGGCTCTTCCTTCTTCCGGTTTCCGGTTCCTCCTTGCTTCAGCCTCTCTCCTATGAGTAACCTGCAAAAGAGAAAGAAGACAAGGTTAGACTGATCAGTATCTCTTGCCAGCAACAAGTAAGTGCAAAACCTTTTATTACCTGAAAGAACTTTGACAACAATTTCTGGATTCGTGTATAGACAATTTGAAACGAAATACCTTCCACGAACATTGTGATTCAAACTCTTTGTTACAAGAATATTTTGCAGAACGTTGTGAAGCAAACATTGTTTTTTCTCATGGAACTTTTAAGAATCGAACAGTGGAAACCATTAACAGCAAGGCAAACAGTAAATCAAGGACTTGCACAAATTACATGCTGTATTTTGATGTAAAAGTACAGTATTTGTTTTATAAAAGATTCTGGAAATATGGGAAAAAAGTTTTACAGTAATAGAAAACACATCCCAGAGCAGTAACACATTCCAAACCTGGAAACTAGAGACCAGGATCCAAGAGGTACTTTTAGAAGAGAATTTCTAATAAATAAAGGGATAGTCAGGAACCCATTTAGGAATAGGTTGCACTTATCTGTTCTTTGTTTATGTTTCATTAGGCACCAGTTTCTACAGAAGTCAGAAAGGGCCGCAGATTTGTGCAGCACTTCAACAGTGGAAACGCAAGAACGGTGTTGTCTCTCTTTTTTTATTTTATCCACTTCCCCCCTTCCCTTGAGCTTCTGTTCTTAGTGCACTGTTTTAAAAACTAGTGTGCTGGAACAAGCAGTTTCAGGGTGGGGTCGGATTGTCTTCAACCTCCATCAGAACTGAACAAGAACTCAGGTGAGCTGGGCTTTGACAGAAGCACAAGCCTTTAAAAAATTTCAGTTCTGGTGGACGATGAATACCGGGGAAGAAATAGAGGGCATTGTCGTCACGGATATGGCGCAGGCCCTAAATGAGGACTTGGCTCATAATGAATCAGTGTCTGGCATCTTGCAACATATGCAAGAGGAAATAGAGAGATTAAAGATGGAGAATACCTCTTTAAAACAGGATTTAAGCAGGTATAAATTTAGGGGATCTCAGTGGAACACAGCTTCTACGCCTTTGTTTAAAACCTCCTCAGAGACAGGGGCGCCATCAAAACATACAACTTTGCCTTCCCCAGTTGAGGTTACTGTTAATGTTCCTAATGTTGTGCCCTTAGCAGCACCTGAACGTTTTCATGGAGATAGTAACAAATTCCATGTTTTTATCAATCAATGTCAATTACACTTCATTTTTAAGCCACAACAGTTCCCTACTGATGATACGAAAGTGGCATTCGTCTTGTCTTATTTGGGTGGCACAGCAGCCAATTGGTCAATTCCTTTCGTGGATAGAGATGATCCCATCCTCCATAATTGGAATCAATTTAAACGTACCATGACCAGCCTTTTTGCAAAACACACTTTCATGCAGGCAAGTGATAATGAGCTTTTAAATCTTAAACAAGGTAACAAGGATTTATTGACCTATCTCACTAGTTTTAATCGTTTACTCACCGAGACACAGTGGCCAGAAGAAAAGCGTGTCTCCCTTTTTTATAAAGGTTTGAGAGACGAGTTAAAAGACGCGCTGGCTCATATCGTTGATTTGCCAAAAGACTATTCAGACTTTGTAGATTTAGTTGTGAAATTAGAACATAGACTAGGAGAAAGAAAGGGAGATAAATACAAACTGGAATCACGGTTAACTTTTATTAGACACGAGAAGAAAGACACAGATAATAAACTCCCTGAACCAGAGCCTATGCAAATAGGGACACTCAGAGGTCCACTCACATCAGAGGAAAAAGAAAGAAGGAGAAAATTTCAATTATGTTTATATTGTGGCAGGGCAGGTCACTTTGCCAGAGAATGTCCAGTAAAGCCTAAAACTCCACGAAAGGGTGCTGTTTCCTCCACCTCCTCAACTGAATCGGGAAACGATTAAGCTCGACAAGGGGAGAGGTTACTTGTTCGAGAAAACATCTTAATCAAACCTCTAATGCTGCAGCCTTCAGGGTACCGCACATACCTAGACATTTCATAATTCAGGTTGTTTTAATTGTTACTACCCAAGTGAGGCATTCTCTCCCTGTCCTACTGGACTCAGGCGCGACAGGAAATTTTGTGGATAATAAGTTAGCTGAAATCTTAGGACTTCCTATGTGCCTAAAGCCTTGTCCAGAAGCAGTATGTGCAGTGGATGGGTCAGAATTGACCTCTGGATTAATCACAAAACAAACAAGCCCACTTGTTATGGTCTGTCAGAACGGGCACACAGAGGTGATTAGCTTTGATCTGATAGATACTCCTAATTTTGGTTTGATTCTCGGGGTACCCTGGTTAACAACTCATAACCCAAAAATTGATTGGGTGAATAGAACTGTTACTTTGGATTCCTCTTTCTGTAGAACCAATTGCTATCAAGAAGCAGGTACAGAACAGAGCACAGTATTACACTGTGTTACACAAGATGAACCAAATCTCCCTCCTGAATATTCTGACTTTAAAGACGTCTTTGATCCAGTAAAGGCTAGTGTGCTGCCCCCACATCAGTCTTATGACTGCCGTATAGATCTTATCCCAGGGGCCCCTTTACCTAATAACAGAGTATATGCTTTGACTGACGAAGAAACCAAATACTTAAGAACCTACCTAGATGACCTGCTACAGTCTGGGTTCATCCGTCATTCCACATCTCCGGTGTCATCTCCACTCTTTTTTATCCCGAAGCCGGATAAATCCCTGCGCGCGTGTATCGATTATAGAGGACTAAATAAGGCTACAATAAAGAATAAATATCCTCTTCCTCTAATACCTGTGTTGTTGGATCAATTAAGACATTCTACTGTATACACTAAACTAGATCTGCGGGGAGCTTACCACCTGGTCCGAGTAAAAGAGGGGGATGAGTGGAAGACAGCTTTCAAGACAAAGTTTGGTTTATTTGAGTACACAGTAATGCCCTTTGGGTTATGTAATGCCCCTGCGGCCTTTCAGTTCTTTATAAATGAGGTCCTACACGAATTCCTGGACGTTTGTGTCATAGTATGCATAGACGACATCCTCATTTACTCTAAGAACTCAGAAGAACATACCCAACATGTTCGTGCAGTATTATCAAAGTTAAAAGAAAATCATCTTTTTGCTAAGTTAGAAAAGTGTACTTTTAATGTCAACAAGGTGGACTTTTTAGGATACTGCCTGTCACCTCAAGGAATAACTATGGATGTAAAGAAAATCAGTGCTATTGCTGATTGGCCAGAACCATCCTCTGTAAAAGATATTCAGAAATTTCTGGGTTTCGCCAATTTTTATAGGAGGTTTATTGCACATTTTGCAGACATTGCGGCCCCAATAACTACCTTGTTGCGGAAAGGGCAACGATTTCTTTGGACTGATGAGGCGGCACACGCCTTTCAACTCCTAAAACAAAAGTTCACTTCAGCCCCAATTCTGAAACATCCTGATCCTGACTTGCCCTTTTTTGTTGAAGCGGATGCTTCACAAGTAGCTTTAGGAGGAGTTCTCTCTCAACGAGATGCAGTAGATGGCCAGTTACATCCTATAGCCTTCTATTCCAAAAAGTTATTGCCAGCTGAACAAAATTACACTGTGGCTGAAAGGGAACTACTAGCTATCAAAGTAGCCTTTTCAGAATGGAGGCACCATTTAATGGGAGCCAAGTACCCAGTTACAATCTTTTCTGACCATAAGAACCTACAGTTTTTTGGATCACTTAAAGCACTAACACCACGTCAGATGCGCTGGTTACATTTTTTTAGCACATTTGACTTTGTTATAACCTATAGACCAGGTGCACAACAAATTCAATCTGATGTGTTATCTAGATACGGACATACCTCAGACATGAAACAAGATAAAATAGGAGAACCCATTATTCCTCCCCAAAAGTTGTTGGCACCAGTACAACAGAAGGATTTCATCACAGATCTATATAATGCACACATGCAAATAGCACCTCAGGATTGGTTAAAGGATTCCCATAACACAATACAACGAGGTTTATTGTATCACGACAACATGCTGTTAGTGCCCACCTCTGAATTACAAACACAGGTGATAATTTGGCATCACGCCTCACCCTTGGCAGGTCATCCTGGTTGGGTAAAAACCCTGGAAAATGTGCAAAAACACTTTTGGTGGGACACTATAAGAAAGGACATTAAGCAATTTGTCACTACCTGTCCAATTTGTGCAAGACATAAATCTTCTCATAAGGCTCCTGACGGCTTGTTAATACCAATGCCAACACCCAAACAACCTTGGCACACTGTGAGCGTAGACTTTATTGTAGGTTTACCACCTGTAAAATCCTTCACAACAGTGTTGGTTATAGTGGATTTTTTATCTAAAATGGCACATTTTGTACCATTACGGAAATTACCCACGGCGGCAGAATTTGCCGATATTTTTATAAGGGAAATTGTGCGTTTACATGGTTTGCCAAGCAAAGTGGTTTCAGACCGAGGGAGCCAGTTCAACTCCAGATTTTGGAAAAAATTATGTGAAAAACTGAAAATAGATGTGGCCTTATCCACTGCTTTCCACCCAGAGACAGATGGACAGACTGAACGACTGAACCAAACCTTACTTCAAACGCTACGTTGTTTATTGGCTGATTATTCTAGTGAATGGTTGGAAGCTCTCCCTGTAGCAGAGTTTGTTTATAATAATACTGAGCATTCAGCTCTACTTTGCTCACCATTCTATTTCTTGCAGGGGTATCATCCAAGAGCTATACCCATTTTGTTAGAAGATTCCCTGTTGCCAACAGTAACGGATAGACTAACGAGGTTAGGTGACATACAAGACAAAGCCAGGAAACATTTATTAAAGTACAAGGAAAGCATGAAAAGACAAGCAGACAAACACAGGTCTGAGGCCCCAATGTATAAAATTGGTGACAAGGTATGGCTCTCCACAAAGAACCTAAACATAGAGGGATCCCGAAAGCTGCAACCACGTTTCATTGGACCCTTTAGTATAACTGCCATAGTAAACCCGGTAACAGTAAAATTTGATTTACCAAAAGAATATCCAGTACATACTACATTCCATGTGTCCTTGCTTAAGCCGTACAACTCAAAAACCCGACCTGAACCACCACCTCCACCCATACCAATTAAGGGAAATCTGGAATATGAAGTGAAAAGCATAAAAGACTCAAAAAGAATTAGTGGACATCTGTTTTATTTAGTAGAATGGAAATGATATGATGAATCTGAGAATTCATGGGAACCAGCATCATATGTACATGCCCCACAGCTGATTAGACGGTTTTATTTAAAAAATCCAGGAAAACCCCGTCCTGTAGGAGGGCCTTTGAGGGGGGCAACTGTTAGGGTTTGTACACAGCAAAGAGCATGTCCCCTCTCACTGCACTAGTGGGTTCTGTAATAGCTCCCTTTTAAACTTACTATTGAAAGCCTTTCTTGTTATCTCACCTCCCCCCCCCCCCCAGGCTTCTGTGTATGTTGTTTAATGTGCTGTTTTGTTTACACATTGGGCCTTGCTTTTACCAAGGCTTCTTTAAAACACTCCTCCCTAGGCCATGTGTAAATCCAACTCATTTGCATAATAACTGAAACTCTGCACACCTTTCAAGAACATGTGCAGCATGTGAGGACCACACCCAGCTCTTCAAACCACACCCAGCTCTGCACACCTTCCAAGAACATGTGCAGCATGTGAGGACCACACCCAGCCCTTCAAACCACACCCAGCCCTGTCTATAAAAGGCATCCCCCGAGCCTCACCCAGTGCTTGTGCTCGTCTACCTCCCGCTTACCTGAGAACAGATCCCTCGGCGCAGGCACTCCTGCTCTTTACAGACTTTCATTGACTTCAATGGGCGCAGCTTCTGGCTCTTCCTTCTTCCGGTTTCCGGTTCCTCCTTGCTTCAGCCTCTCTCCTATGAGTAACCTGCAAAAGAGAAAGAAGACAAGGTTAGACTGATCAGTATCTCTTGCCAGCAACAAGTAAGTGCAAAACCTTTTATTACCTGAAAGAACTTTGACAACAATTTCTGGATTTGTGTATAGACAATTTGAAACGAAATACCTTCCACGAACATTGTGATTCAAACTCTTTGTTACAAGAATATTTTGCAGAACTTTGTGAAGCAAACATTGTTTTTTCTCATGGAACTTTTAAGAATCGAACAGTGGAAACCATTAACAGCAAGACAAACAGTAAATCAAGGACGTGCACAAATTACATGCTGTATTTTGATGTAAAAGTACAGTATTTGTTTTATAAAAGATTCTGGAAATATGGGGAAAAAGTTTTACAGTAATAGAAAACACATCCCAGAGCAGTAACACATTCCAAACCTGGAAACTAGAGACCAGGATCCAAGAGGTACTTTTAGAAGAGAATTTCTAATAAATAAAGGGATAGTCAGGAACCCATTTAGGAATAGGTTGCACTTATCTGTTCTTTGTTTATGTTTCATTAGGCACCAGTTTCTACAGAAGTCAGAAAGGGCCGCAGATTTGTGCAGCACTTCAACAGTGGAAACGCAAGAACGGTGTTGTCTCTCTTTTTTTTATTTTATCCACTTCCCCCCTTCCCTTGAGCTTCTGTTCTTAGTGCACTGTTTTAAAAACTAGTGTGCTGGAACAAGCAGTTTCAGGGTGGGGTCGGATTGTCTTCAACCTCCATCAGAACTGAACAAGAACTCAGGTGAGCTGGGCTTTGACAGATATATACCTGTGAGTTGTGCATGTCCTGGTAATGGAAAAACCCTAAACTTTGTTTTTCACTACTACATGGGCTACCTCTCCCATAGAAAAACATTGGATTTACCTTATTACTAGCAATAAGCATTAACATTTAATTAGGAACAGGGGACTCATTCAGGTTTGGTGTCTTTGGCATTGTGATTACAAATCCTAACTTATGGTGAAGTTGGATTTTAAATCACAAGTTTGAAAATGCCACTTTTTTTAAAGTTGGCATTTCTCTGCCTTAGCCATTTGGCCCTGTAGCCTGTCCCTGGGTCACATGCCAGAGTATAGATGACAGTTGGGATTTGTGCATTCTCCTAGGCAGCCACGCACAATGGAGAGCTTAAGTGTGACTGAATGAGCCATAAACGGCAGGATGGGAAGGAGGAGCTGGGTCCAGCCCCACTTGCACTTGAATAGGCTTTGTCCTGCCTCCACACAAAGGGCTGTATACCTCCTGCAGTCAATATTGAGCCAGGGAAAGGAAGACAGGGCAACTGTGCACTTTAAAGGCGTGCTTCTAGAAGCTCCGCATCACTTCAAAGACACAACTGGGTATATATTTTGGACCTCAGGCACTTAATCTTCAGTACCCTGCTGGACCTGTGGATACTCTGGCAGGAAGAAGGACTGTTGTGCTGCTGAAAGGACTACAACTCTGCTGAACTGCTATTCTGAAGGAATGCTGCCCTGCTGTGCTGACATGCTGCTGCTGCCTTCGTGCCTGGGTGAAAAGGACAGCACCTGCATCTGTTGAACCCAGGACCCCAGAGAGACTCTAAGGGCTATTAGCCTGGCCTCCTGACTTGAGCCTTCTAGGACATAAGGCTCCACAGCCAAAAACCCAGCACCTTCCATCTGCGAATCTGCTCTGCCAAGGGGTTCCAACCTAGTCTTTGACCCCTTGGAAGTGGGCCTATGGTGCTCTGCCAGCCTCTGTGGACCACGCAGCACCAACACATCTCCTCTGCTGTGTGGTGCAACCCCGAGCAGAACCAATGCATCACTGCTACTGTGAGGATAGGATCCATCACAAAGACCCTCACAGCCTATACAGCCCTCAGTCTCTTTGGAAGGACCAGTGCATGACACTTCCTCTGCGCAGGCCTTTGCATCCCTTGTTGATGGCAGCATCGACTACAACACCAGACTCCACATCACAGCCTTGCAGCTCTTTGGAACAATTGCATTGCCCTGACTGTGCAACGTTTTCTCAATGCCGGACTTTGCATTGCAATCCCTCATCGACGGGATCCTCCATAGAGATGCAGGACCTCGTGTTCCAGCACCCATATATCTCAGAGTCATAGTACACGGGTGAAAACATTTGAGAACATTGATCCTCAAAGTAATTTTTACTTCACACCATAGGAGAACTTAATAAGGAACACCAGTAACTTCACAACATTTTTTTCATAAATATTTGTTGATGTTATCCAGTTGGCTTGATACAATTTACTAATTTAAATATTGTATCCATTATTTTCCAATAATACTTATAAGCATTAATCCCATTTATGGCCTGCATTAAAATTTATGTTTTTACATGTACTTATGTGTTGTTTACTAATATACACTTTTAGATATTTTATTGTTATCGATATAATTTTGCATATTAAATATATTTTAACCTCATGTTTACTTATTAATTGTAGGATTCATATTTATGTAGAAATACATAGACATTTAATATACAATTAACCAAAACAATTTTATTAATAATTCTAAATGCCAACTTAAATTGGTAACCTATAACTATCATTTACAATGTAATGAGTCCCCTCATACTAAAAACAACATAAAACTTCCCACATACCAACTAATTCTGTCACATTTTATTATAAAACAAAAACAGTAAATATACGTTAAATCCTGCCAACTCACAGAGACGCCCCACCCTCAATCTCAAGAACAACAGATGTAAACAATATGGAATATATAATATTATGTAAAAATTTACAGTATTTGTGCAATTAAATGGAGCATTTAATTTGTTTTATTCAAATTAGTTTGAACATCACTTAAATGTCTTTCTTTATTTGCTAATCTTGAAAACATATTTTTGGTTTACTACAACAATACTTTGTCAACTCACTTGGTGAGTTGATCACCTTGAGGATAGTTGTCTTGGTCATGATGGTGGTGGCAGCGGAGGTGAAGTGTCTCCTCTTTGCTTTCTGAAATCTCTGGCTGGTTTTGAGAGATGGCCCCCATTCTATAAAAGGTTAGCGCCACACTCTGAAGTCTTTGACACTGAGACTGTATGATTGTCCTTGCTTTTCTGACATTATTGTAGAAAATCCACCTTTTCTGCATGGTAACCTCATATTTTCACATTTTGCTAGACCCTGTTTTCCCTGACTTTAGGACTCTATGTACCTTACCACGGAAAAACATTAGTAAAGTGCCTGTTCTTCCCTTTGAAAACATGGTGTACATTGCAAATCCCTATTAGACCTGTCAACTTCCATTTAAGTCCACTGCAAATAGTGCCTCAAGTACACCTATGGCAGAGGAAGCTAAATGTTATATGTGAGCTGCTACTTGCAGCTATTACAAAGCAGAGTAATATAATGTCAAAGGACATAGATTGTTTTGCCTTCATGGAGAAGCTGGAAGATGAATACAATGTAAAAATAATAATTCAATATTTTGATAAAAGTAAGGCCCATCACATTAAGGCAGAAAAAGAAAAACTTGAGCATAAGGATCTCTGAAACCATGAGGGTCAAATATCCTCCAATCTTCAGCCTAGCTAGACAGCCCACAAGAAACCATAATGCCTCTGTCAGGGATATGGTTTTGCTGGGCATCACTGGCCACCACAATAGTAAATCATACCAACATGATCTAGTTATGCACAAAGATTTTGGATCATGTACAGAGCCTGCCACTTAATGAATGCTATCACAACCAATTGGGCTGAGCTCACAGGTATGACTGCTCATCAAACCTAGCTAAACATCTGTTCATGGAACATCTGGGTTTATAACAACCTTAGCTCCTCACCTGAACACTCGGATCACTTTCTCACTTTCAAAATAATTTGTCCACAAAAGGCCTGGCAACTTTGCACAATTCCTTAGCCAGACTATACAGAATATCACTAGCCTGCAATAAGATCGATCAGGGATGGCCATCCATCTGGTGGCATCTCAACATATGTTCTTAATCATCTGGCCTTTATACTACTATTCTGGCTAAACTAAAAAGTGCTTTGGTGATACTCAAACATACCAGTTTGACTGGTGAACGCAGCCCTTTAAATTCCCTGGCCAACATATATATTTATACATCCAAACACTGACAAAATCTGGAGTCCAGCAAAAAAGAACTTCAAATTTTAAAAAAAGGATGGAGAGGTCCACCAGTGGTCCGCTAAATTTACTTAAGACTCCAGCCAATGCTGCAACAACCGCCTAACCGTCACTAACGGCAGACAATTGGTATTTTTTAAAAGACAGCTAAACAGGGCAACTCACAAGGACCCAATAAAGACAGCTCACAAGGAAGAAAATATGCTGCTACACAATAATTGCAGGTGTTACCTCTATGAGGAAAAGAAGCACATTTCTGATGCACAATGAAAGGTGGTCTTTCTTCCATAAAAATGCTTGCAAATGGTTCACAATCAGTCTGAGAAACAGGGAAAGAAAGAATTATCCAACATCTCAGGACCTGGGTGAACAGCATACATTTCATTACTTTATGTCAACCCCCACCCTGCCGATTGTGCCAATTGTAAATCAAGATATGTTTGAAGACTTGTTTGCAGCAACTAGCCGAAAAAGGGAGAAGATGGTCTTAAATAAATAGGCTTCAATCCACTCCATTGGTGCCTCCTGACCGAATAGACTACCAGTCAGTATTTTTAAGATAGCTAGTGAAGAATGGTCCTCTCCAGTTAGTCTACTGTATAAATCCTGTCTATTATTTGATCAGGTGCCGGAGAGTTGCAGGCATTTCCTCTTAGTCCCCATTCATAAGAAGGGCTTCTTTGATGAGCCAGAAAATTCTCAGCCTATTGCCCTTCTGAATGTGGAGGGGAAGTGTTTTGCTAAGATCCCACATAAGCAGCTAGAGGAATGGGCACAGGACAAAAATAGTATTCCAGCAACCCAGACCAGCTTCAAAAAGGGCAATGGTGCAATGGTTATCTGCTATTTATATCTGCCCTGGTCAAACATATGACAACAAAGGGTGCAGGCTCTTTCTACAGTGCCTTCATTGACTTTGATAAAGTGGATGGAGACTTCCTTGCATGCATCTTGCCTTTCGTTAGCCATAATGAACCTTTATAGTAACACATGTGTCAAAATAAGAGTGTCAAGCAAATGGTGTACATTTACAAAGATCTATACAAACACAGTCCTCAAACAAGCCTGTATTTCAGCCCTCCTACATTTCAACATATACTTGCCAACTTGAATGACTACATGAATGCTGCAAAAAACTTTCCTCCAAAAATGCTAGGCAAAAGCTTACACTTATTACAATACAACGGCAACACCACATTTTTAGATCAAACAGAGATTGGGCTTCAAAAATCTGGGATTTTTTTAGTTTTGTTCTTTTTTTTGTGGTGGGGGGCAGAAGCCATTTGGGCACCAGAGATCACATGTGTGTTTTCTGTTTGGGGGGGCGGCTCCTTGGGTAAGGGTCGCTCCCCATGTGGGCACATTACTAATTACCATTTTGGCCTATTTATTTTAGGCCCATCTTCCCCCAAGGGGGGCAGAAGCCACTAAAACACCAGGGATAGTTTTTGTTACTGTTTTTCTGTGTGTGTGGGGGGGAAGAGGGCGCTTGACTGTTGGTCATTTATGTCCCTCTTGGGAGCAGATAAGCCTAGCTTTTTAGGCCGATTTGCTCCAGAGGGGCGCAGAAACCACTAGTCACCATGGGAAATTTCTAAATGTTTGGTTTCGGGGTGTCAACTGGCAAAGTATTTACATTTGTGAATATAATGGTTTGTTTACCCTTTTTGTACTAGTTAAAAGCTTTTGCTTCCTTTGCTGTGACTCATTGCGGTTTTGGCAGTAATTGACCTGCAGTTGCATAGTTGCATGTTTAGGTAAGAAAAAACAATTTACTCCAAACGAGTATTGTTGCCATACATGAATAACGTTTTAAGAAGTGGTGTACTAAATGCAGGTGTACTAAATGTAGGATTGGGTGTGAAATTGTCCTTAGATTTGTGCATGATCATATTTGTGTTGTCTTATGTCTAATATTCTTTTCTTTGTTTCTTTTTTAGTGGGATATCATTGGTGATTGCTGTGTCTGTGCAGAGTAGCTGCTGGTGAGTCTATCTTTTTGAGGCAAGTGCGTGGTATAGTTTTTGAGTACATAACTCTTTGTGATAAAGCCACACTTTGTTTATTACTTATCTTTGTTATTGGCAGGCCGAGGGGAATATTGGGTGGTAGAAGATTTGTACCGGCACATTGATCCTATAAAGAAAAGTGTGGAAAATGTGATATTTCTAGATATGTTTGAGGTTTGCAGAAGAGTAAGAAAATGTTGAGGGACTGACACAAGCCACACCTTCCTGGTCTCCTCCAGGTGTCTAGTTTTCAGAAATGTCTGGGTTTGGTAGGTTTCCCGAGATCACCGCTTCACCTGTCACCAAAAACACAGGTGACTCCCCCACAGATAGTTTTGTAATAGATCATTTTGATGTTTTCATGTTGTGTTTTGGGGCATTTCCAGACTGGGCACTGTGTCTACCCACACAAGTGAGGTATCATATTTACCGGAAGACCTGTGGGAACACTGGGTAGAAGGAAATTTGTGGCTCCCCTCAGATTCCAGAACTTTACATCACCGGAACGTGAAGAAAAAGTATTCTTTTGCCAAATTTTGAGGTTTGCAAAGGATTCTGGGAAGTAGAACCTGGTGAGAGCCCAACAAGTCACTCCATCCTGGATTCCCCTAGGTGTCTGTTTTTCAAAAATACACAGGTTTGGTAGGTGTCCCTAGGCGCCTGCTGAGCTAGAGGCCAAAATCCACAGCTAGGCACATAAAAAAAAACAGGTACATTTTTTTGGGGAAAATGTAATGTGTCCATATTGTGTTTTTGGGCATTTCTTCTGGCGGATACTAGGCCTACCCACACAAGTGAGCTACCATTTTTATCGGGAGACTTGAGGCAATGCTGGGTAGAAGGAAGTTTGTGGCTTCCCTCAGATTCCAGAACTTTCCATCACCAAAATTTGAGGAAAAGTGTTTTTGTTGTCAAATTATGAGGTTTGCAAAGGATTCTGGGTAAGAGAACCTGGGGAGAGCCCCACAAGTCACCCCATTCTGGATTCCCCTAGGTGTCTAGTTTTAAAAAATGCACATGTTTGTTAGGTTGCCCTAGGTGCTGGCTGGGCTAGAGGCCAAAATCTACAGCTAGGCACTATGCAAAAAAACAGGTCAGTTTTCTTTGGGAAAATGTAAAGTGTCCATATTGTGTTTTGGGGCATTTCCTGTCGCGGGCACTAGGCCTACCCCCACAAGTGAGGTATCATTTTTATCAGGAGACTCAAGGGAATGCTGGGTAGAAAGAAGTTTGTGGCTACCCTCAGATTCCAGAACTTTTCATCACTGAAATTTGAAGAAAAATGTTTTTGTTGTCAAATTATGAGGTTTGCAAAGGATTCTGGGTAACAGAACCTGGTGAGAGCCCCACAAGTCACCCCATCCTCAATTCCCCTAGCAGTCTAGTTCTAAAAAATGCACAGGTTTGGTAAGTTTGCCTAGGTGCCGGATGAGCTAGAGGCCAAAATCCACAGCTAGGCACATTGCAAAAAACAGATCTGCTTTCTTTGGTAAAATGTGATGTATCCATGTTGTGTTTTGGGGATTTCCTGTCGCGGGTAGTAGGCCTACCCACACAAGTGAAGTACCATTTTTATCAGGGGACTGGGGGGAATGCTGAGTGGGAGGAAACTTGTGACTCCTGTCCGATTCCTGAACTCCAAAATGTGTGGAAAAAAAAAAATTCTTGCTTTATTTTGTTGCTTGCAAAGGATTCTGGGTAACAGAACCTGGTGAGAGCCCCACAGGTCACACCATACTGGATTTCCCTATGTGTCTAGTTTTTAAAAATGCGCAAGTTTAGTAGGTTTTCTCAGGTGTCGGATGAGCTAGAGGCCAAAATCCACAGCTAGGCACTTTCCAAAAAACACGTCAGATTTCAATGTAAAAATGTGATGTGTCCCTGTTGCATTTCCTGTTGCCGGCATTAGGCCTACCAGGTACCATTTTTTATCGAAAGAGACTTGGGAAAACACAGAATAGAAGAACAAGCATTATTGCCCCTTGTCTTTCTCTACATTCTTTTCCAAATGTACGACAGCGTGTAAAAAAGGCATCTGTTTGAGAAATGCCCTGTAGTTCACATGCTAATATGGGGGCCCTGGAATTCAGAGATGTGCAAATAACCACTGCTTCTCAACACCTTATCTCGTGCCCATTTCGGAAATACAGAGGCTTCTATTTTTGACTCTTTCTATTTTACCAAATAAATTGTTGCATACCCAGTATACAATGAAAACCCATTGCAAGGTGCAGCTCATTTATTGGCTCTGGGTACTTAGGGTTCTTGATGAACATACAGGCCCTCTATATCTCCACAACCACAATAGTGCAGTAGATGTGATGTATAATGTTTTTGAAAATATGACATTTCAGGAAAAAGTTACAGAGTGAAATGTGGAGATAAATGGCTGGGGGTTTTTTCACCTCAATTTCAATATTTTTTTATTTCAGCTGTTATTTTCTTCAAGAAACCTTGTAGGATATACACAAATGACCCCTTGCGAATTTTGTTTACTTTTGGAAATGTTTAGCTGTCTGGTAGTTAGCACTGGTTTCACACCGATTTTTGTCACTAACTGGAAGGAAGCTAAAAGAACAAAAAATAGTAAAAATGGTGTATGTCCCAGTAAAATTCCGAAATTGTGTTGAAAAGTGTGGTTTTCTGATTCAAGTCTGCCTGTTTCTGAAAGCTGGGAAGATGGTGATTGTGGTACAGCAACCCCTTTGTGGATACCATTTTCAGGGGAAAAAACCACAATGCTTTCTTCTGCAACACTTTTTTTCCATTTTTTGCAACAAAATGACATTTTAGCCGCACTTTGGCTAATTTCTTAGTCTCCTCCAGGGGAACCCATGAGCTCTGGGTATCTTTAGAAACCCTAGTATCTTGGAAAAAATTGACACAAATTTGGCGTGGGTAGCTAATGTGGACAAAACATTATGAGGGCCTAAGTGCAAATTGCCCCAAATAGTGAAAAAAAGGCTCGAGACAGGAGGAGAAAAGGCCTGGCAGCGAAGGGGTTAATGCAACCAAAACCAAGATTTTAGGTCCTGATTTAGATCTTGATAGGAGTTCTGCTGTCCATCTGTGGTGGCAGTTCCATGCACTCAGTGAAGCTGAATGAGTTCTGACCGTCGTATTTAGAGGCATGGAGGCTGAGCCTCAGTCTGCGTAGACAGAGTGTAGTCCGTCGCATAAGTGGTTTCCAGCTGTTGACGTGGCAGACTCAAATGTTGGCTAACCTTACTCCATCATCATCAGGATGGCAGGATTGTACTGAGCAGATTTAGATTTTACTTTTGTGCTGGTGTTGTACCAGTGGTGGGTTCCTGACAGCAGAATTCCATTGTGGTACTGGCTCAACGTTGTACTATTTCTGTGACTATTGGATGGATGCTAGCAGCACACAACCAATGTCTTTTGGCTAATTGTGAGCTCCTGCATACCACACTATAAAATACACTCCCTATATCAATTGTGTGGATGCTTTGTTTTGTATTATTCTGAAAACTCAATAAGAGTTGGTTATAAAAAAACACACTCCCTTTCAGACGATGGTCCTTTTCCATTCCATTGTACAACACCATTTTGGTGCTGAATTCACCACACAGAATTCAGGGTATTTCCTTTTTTCTCTTTCTGTTAATTTTTCACTTGTTTATTTTTTCCTTTACTTGTGGGTCCTCTACTACATCCAATGTTATTTACTCATAATGGTAGGCAGGAGAAATCGCTATTTTACAGATGGTGAATTGTCAGTCATGGTGGATGAAATCATTAGAGTAGTGACACAATTGTTTGGAACACAAGTACAAAATACCGCAGAATCTCAGAAAAGGGGAATGTGGTTCAGAATAGTTGACAGTGTAAATGCTGTAGCCAACAACCTGTGCACACAGGAGGAAATTAGAAAGAGTTGGAATAACCTGTGGGGGTAAGTGCGTTCCCTGGCCTCCAAGCATCACCTGGAGGCCCAGAGGACTTGTGGTGGCTCTCTCAGCCCCCATTACAACTATTTCTCTGGGAGGAGAAGGTCTTGCAGATCCTACGTCCTGAATGCTTGATAGGAACCACTTGTAGAGTAGAGACTAGTAAGTTAGACTTAGGTATATTTCACTAAATATAAACATAGTTTTTGCTCTTACATTAGCTGTAGGGTTTTCCATCTGTGTATAACATATAAGGAAAAATTTTTAAATCAAAAATCTATTGTCATCATCAAATTGGTAGCATTATGATGCCATCACTCCTTTTACTACTGGGTAATATGCGTGGGCAATATGTGTGTTGTTCTTCAATTATCATTTCTTGTATTTACTTGCTTGTTTGTTTGTATGTAATTTGTTGTAGTTAAGCTAGATGGTTCAAACCCCACAATTATACCATAAAGGTATGGTGCTTGTGAATCTTTTTTCACCTGTTAACATATTTCAAATAGGCTATTATTTAGTAAATGTGTGTACATTTTTACTACATATATTTTATTAGGAATGTACAACTTACAATTTTCCAAGTGTTGGCAACATCAAATTAAAAGTACTACAACTACCATGATGCCTTGTTTTAGTAGATGGAAAATATGTTTGCAATGTGATGTTGGTCATTCTCTCTTTTCTGCCATTTATGCACATATGTCAAAACATGAGGCATTACGTAAACCCCAATTCATGCAATTAATACAAATTTGATTATTTTGAGTAATTCTGTATGCTGTCACTTTCTAGTCATTTCTCTGAAGTGATGTGATTGATTGCACTACATAAAGTATATTGACTTAAACGATTTATTTCATGTTATGTTGTATGAAGAATAAAGCTGTAAAGATAATAAATTTGCTCAGCAAAGTTCATATAATGACCAATGCCTGTAATCCTACTAAGTTGTTCAATAGTTTGAATTTCAGCCTGCTAGGCCTTTGAATGGTTAAGTTCTCATTTCTCCTGAATACTGAGTTAGGTTTAATATGTGGTACATTTTATGCACACAACTGAACATAAGGGCCTGCAAGGTGGCAGTCAAAGAATGCCTTAAAAGGAAAGTGATGGAAAGTGGGTTATTGGTAAGGACAGGTAGGTACCTACACTTAGCAATAGGCCACAATCCCCCACTAGGTCCAGTCAAGGTCTCACTAAATTAATCCATGCTCAACCCTTGGTAGCTTGGCCCACAAGCAGCTAGGAGACAGGACTGTAAAGCATTTAATATCAAAAAAGCAGTAAGTAAGTAAAACACAGCACACAATAACAATCCAACACTAATTTATAAAAATATATCTTTAAAATGACACCAAAATGACAACAATCCAATGTAGTGAACCAGAGACATGAATTTTTAAAGACTAAAAGTAAAACTAGCGCTTAAAGGGTTATAAAAAGGTTGCACTGGACAGGACCCAAAGTTCACACATGATGTAAGACTGTTACACTTACTTTCAAAAGTATTTCTTGATTCAGGAAAGTAGTCCATAGCACCAGCCAAGGGATCATAGGCTGTGGTTTGCCTCTTTGGGTCTGGTACTACAACTCCTACAATGCACCTCTTCAACTTCTGGAGGTTGTTACAACAGTTACTCCAAACTTCTCCAACCTTCTGGATCTGCTTCCAGATGTCCTTTTGGGTCCCTGAAGTGCCCACAAACTAGATTCAAGGTTCTAGAAGCTTTACGTTGATCCCTGGGAGTTTGGACTACAATTCCCAGAATGCACCACATCAGAATCCTCAAATGGCCACTGGACACTGGTCAGCAGGGCTCTTCTTGCAGGACTTGATGCAGGAAATTCTGGTCAGCTTCTTTGTACCTTTAGGTTACAGGGAGTCCCCTCCTGGAGTTGCAGAAGCAAAGCAAAGTCCTTTTCTTAGTGAAGCCCAAATTGTGAAGCTGGTGCTGTCCTTGTGGGTGCAGTCCTTCAGGTGCAGACCAGGAGTTCAGCAGGGAAGTTCTTCCTTCATTAGTATCTTCTTCCAGCAGGGATCTGAATTGTGATGCAGCTCTGCCATATTTATCCTTGCTCCTGGGTGGGAAAGCAAGGGGGTGTCCAATGGGTGGAGGCCACCATCCTCTGGGATGACCATTTCCTGAAGTGAAGTGCGGCAAAAATCAGTCCCAGAAAGCAACATTCTCTAAACATCCAACATGGAGAAAATTACTCCTTGGAGGTTAGATCTGACTGAGTCCACCCACTGGTGTGGCTAAGTCTTCCTAACACACCCCTGTCAGCCCACTCCTAATCTAATCATTGGGACTTCCATCTGTCTGGGGGAGCAGAAAATGGAGGAGGTTCAGTTTGTGGGCTGACCTATCAGGTAAGGGCACTACAGGGCTGAATATGGCAACTTTCAGAAAACATTCTAAAACCCTTTCCCTGTGCTAGTTATACTAAATTCAACATTGCCAATTTATTGGATTTATTATAACATTTCATTAGATACCGAACTTGACATATTAGCTCATCTCTGTTGGAAATAATATGTTATTATTTTAAAATAACGTCTCCCAATGTTAGCCAATGTAGCCCATTGACTATAATGGGGGAAAACAAATTTGGATGGTTTTCCCTCGCCAGGGCTTATAAAACAGATTTCATAAAGTCCTTGCTTATATTTACACTGCATCCTAGGCACCTAGCGCAGACCTCAGGGGTGACTTATATGCAAAATAAGGTTGTTTGAGACCTTGGAAGTACTTTTAATTCCAAAGTCGAATTTGGGGGTAATTTTAACTTAAAATGCAGGCCTGCCTTTGCAATGACAATGGACACCACAGCAGTGCACCTATGGGCGCACTAACTATGCTGGGGTTGCAAAGCCTACATACCATGCAGTGTACTAGGGGCATATAGGTAGGTTGTCAGAGCCAATTATAATTAAGCTTAATTTTCAGATACCATTTTAAACAGAGCACTGGCCCTGGGACTGGTTAGCAGTGCCCAGGGCACAGTCAGAGTCAGAAAACACCAGTATCAGCTATAAATGGGGGCAAAAAGTGACGGGGCTTCTGCAATCAGCCCAGTTTTCCTCCAGAAATCAAGCCAACTAAAAGCAAAGTTTGTAAAATGTATAACAACTGCATCATTACTGATGAGAAAGGTGACATAGAGGCACCAGTTTGGCCCACCTTCTGCACTTTAATCATTTTGTTCACCTCACTCTTACCTCGTTCTCAGGCAGCAGAGTCCAATGACTGTATTTTTAACTATGCTTGATATGGCACTGATCTGAACTGATAATAGAGCTTTTAACTAAAAAAAAATGTTCCCTTTAATGCGGTTACAATTTGTACCATTAAGTTTGGGATAGATCACTGTTGAAGGTGTCGATGGAGAGCTGTGGGGGTGCATACTTGGTTATGTTGAGATCTGCACTGTATTGTACTTGTACAGACTGAGGGCGTTCATATATTTGCAGGGTGGATCTATATGGTTTCCAACTTGCACTTTTGATTTTAGAAGGGATCCTCCACTGCAGTCCATCTTGTAAAGCAGCTTTGACCTTGGTCTGCCTTATCAGAATTTGCTGTTAATTGCACTGAATTTTAGAGTCACTTTAGAGCTTGCGATCCTAGATCCTTTGCCGCACTCCTTTTGGGGCACGCAGCCAATTAACATTCAAATATTCGTGGGGGCTCACATTTTACTGCACTTGCGCCATCTAAATAAGTGCATATTTTTGCATGATGGATCTGCACTGTAGCACACTTGCACTTCAGATTTGTGTTGCCGTTTATATAGCTTAGTTTCCACAGCAGCCTTCACCCCATATTGCTGCATGAGAATCTGTAGTGCACTGCACAGAATCACTTTCTGACTTTAGATCTCTCATAGTACAAAGCTCTGCCCACACAGCTTAATATAACAACAGGTCTTATAACTTTGCAGAGGGGGCTATAACACATTTTGGAGCTCCCTGAGATCAGTGTTTTTGACATTCTTTTTTTATCTTCTTGTTTATTTGTATGAAGAATGATCTCAGAATGCATTTTTAAATCGATTGTTTGGGTACTGTGTTATATGAATTGATTTCGGAAACACCACATGTGTCTGTTGACTGCTTTTATTGCATATTGAGCATGTGAATTTTATATACCTTTTCATCTTTTAGCATGTTTTCTCTTAACCTATTTCTTCTTCGTTTCAATTGTTTTATTGTCTAATGAATGTTTTCTTTGCAATGCTTTTAATCAATTGTGGTCATTTTTATGTCAGGCCTTCCAGTTTTAAACTTAGTTTTATGGTTTCCTTTGGCACGATTATTTTATCTTTATTATTTTAGCTTCTGATATTATTTTCCTGCTATCTCCACCTGGCAAGGTAGCCTATCAGGTTGGATTGGAGTTTCAGGACCCTGTTCAGTGTTTATTTACCCCCTTAGTCTTTGGAGATCTTGACACATTCGTAGCCATGCCCCCCTGAAATGGGCTACTTATTCATAGCAGCTGCGTGGACGCAGCAGATGCCTCACCTCTAGGTGGGTAGCCTGGCTTCTGTTCAAGAAGCCGCTGCAAGTGGTCATGCTATTTCTGCTCTGTTCCTCCATTTTTATATTGCTTTCCAGGTAGTGCACTAGGCTCAGGTAGGTATCTGGCTTCTGTTCCAGTTGGTGCCTATTTTTAGGTCAGGCCCCATCAGATTTTTACCTCGTGTAATGGTTTTCTTTGGCACTACTATTTTATCTTTATTATTTTAACTTCTGATGTTATTCTCCTGCTATTTCCACCTGGCAGGGTAGCCTACAAGCTGGAGTTGTGTTTAAGGAATCCTTTCAGTGTTTATTTGCCTCCCCGGGTCTCTGGAGATTCAGAAACATTGGTAGCCACGCTCTCTAGAGGTGGGCTACTCATTCATGAGAGATGTGCTGATGCGTCAATCCTGGCTGTGCCAGTCCGCAACTGAATTGCGCTAGAAGCCAGGACCCCTGCTCATTTGCGCCGCTTTTTGATGCAAACCGACGCAATACAATGGTATTTTGCAAGTTTGTGCCGTTTTTGCGTCAAAAAACGACACAAATGCGGCGCAAAAAAAGTTTAAATATGGGCCTCAGTGTTCTCCATCTTGCTCTATTCAGCAGAAGAGATCTGCCGTCTGGCCCCAGCCACTGATGAACTATTTAAAGACTCCAAGGATTTGGTTAAAGATGAACTGAGGTTCGGTATGTGTGGTTCACTTTATCAAACACTGTTACCAAAGGACCCAAGAGGAGTCATTGGGCCCAGCCGGACCACACAGCATGAATACATTTAGAATTTTACCTCTTTACCAAAGCACAAGTTAGAGATCACTCCACAATTGTCCCCCGATATCTTGGAGGTTGTTCCACATGACTACACAATTCTGAGACAGGAAAGACCCTCCCAAAGGGGTGAGAGAATTGTGATTATTTTTATCTAGTGTTTTCCTACATCCTATCTGAAATTGAGGTTGATGGTTGTGAAGTGACCTTCTTCTCTTTATCTCTATCCAAAAAGTGCACTTTAGAAGGTTTTCTGATTTACCATCCTCAAGGGCAAGTGGCCTAATTTTCTACTGCTCTCGCCAACATTCTTCCTGAGTATGCACTCCGATATTCTAACTTTCTAATTTTGGGTGATCTTAACCTACACTTTGAAGATACCACTTGCCAATTGGCAATGTTTCCTATAGAAGATGTGAATTTCTTACAGTTCACTCAACTGATCCAAGATTCTACACATCAGCTGGGTTAAACTTTAGACCCTATATTTGCTCATTTTAACAGTATGAGTGTGGCTTCCCCAATGCAGATAGGTTGGTCAGATCATCTTGTCTTGCCCTTTCAAGTGCCCTTTGGCATGCTAGCACCTGCACCACCAGAAACAAGACACATAACAACTCAGAAATGTTCCAAGGGCATTCCAGTGGCCTTTTCGGCAGCACTGAGTGAGGACTACGTTAATCTAGCCAACACGCAGGTAGAAACATGGATTAATGAGGCTCTTGACAGCATTGCCCCTCTGAGGAGCTGTAAGGCTGGTTGCTCCAAGCCTTTAGCAGAATGGTTTAAACGCAGAACTGCTAGTTATGAAAAAGTCCTGCAAATGCCTGGAACACATTTGGCGTAAAAATTAAGGCATCTCTGACAAAACGAACGACCTCAAGTCACTAAAAGAATATCACAAACACATAAGGTGTACACATAGTCAGATCTATTCCCAAAGGATTGAACAAGCCAAGAACTCATGAAGGGAACTTTTTCAAATTGTGAAGTTACTATCTTCCTTAGAACTGGTCTTCCATCCTATTAGTCCCTTGACAGACATGTGCAATTTAATTGCACATTTTTTCTCAGATAAGATTTCTAAGATGTATGTGCCCTTTCCTAAGGCTGTGATTGAGACCCATAGTCCTGCCATATGATCTTTGCCACCTAAATCTGCAGATGGCCTACATAGTCTAGCTGGGTCACCCTTGGACCAAGCCCCGCCGCCGATATTGGAGCACAGCAGGAAGGCTATTTTACCTGTACTATGCAAACTAATGAACAGGTCCTTCAGCACAGGTCAGCTCCCCGCCAAATGGAAACATACCACTATTGTACCTCTGCTGAAGAAGACCACATTATATCCCAGCAAACAAGAACATTTCAGACTGATTTCCATTTGTCCTTTCTTTGCTAAGATAGCGGGAAAACATATTAATCTACAGATGAAGCACTTTATTGAAGATAAACAACTCTTGCACAAGACCCAATTGGGATTTTGCCCTCAGTTTAGTACAGAATCTGCATTGGTACTTGCCTCTGAGCCCATAAGATGTGTTACATGCAAGGGAAAGACAGCTGCTCTGATAATGCTAGATTTGAGTGTGGCCTTCAATACTATATCCCGGACCCTCCTTCTGGAACGACTCTGGATGTGTGGTATTGGGGGTCCAACCTTGAGGTGGCTGGCATGCTTTAAGCAAAATCATACCTTCCAGGTGACTCAAAAGCCATGTTCTTCATTGATTCATTCCCTGCAACAGGGGGTGCCATAGGGCTCCGTCATAAGTCCAACTCTCTTAAATCTTTAGATGCACCCTCTTGCTGATGTCATTGAATGCTTTAACTTTAAATAAATTATCATATGTAGATGATACTCATTTAATTATCACCCTAAAATAAGATGAGGGAATCTCGGCAGCCAACTTAAGATCAAGTCTGTTAGGGCTAGCAAAGTGGATGGATAGTAGCTGTCTTAAGCTTAATGTTGAAAAAAAACTGAGGTTTGGTCATAGGGAAGCAGCGTACTATCTGGTCACCTTCTTGGTGGCCCGACACTCTGAGGCAAACTCCCAAACCTAAACAGAAATGTAAATATCTCAGCATCTGGTTCGACAAGACTCTCTCTTTTGACAGCCAGATTGTCAACCTTTCTGGGGTCAGTTTCAGCATCTTGAATCAAAAAGGACCTCACTGCCTTCACCGCTTGCTGAAACTCTGTCGTCCTAGCAGATGTCTCAGATCTTCAGGAAAGGCTCTTACAGTGATTCCAAGAGTGGAAAGAGGATGAATGGGAAGTTGCACTGTCAGTTTTCCGGGTGCCAGACTTTGAAGCTATCTGCCTGTTGGTCTGAGGTGGGAACATTCTGAACGGGCCTTTTGAAAAAAGCTGAAAACATGGATCTTTTTAACAATCCCCATAGAGCTCACTAACAAACATGTGACCACAAGGGATTGGAATCCTAGCATGGGAACACTCTAAGTGGAGTAAACATGTTCTCTACCAATTTGCTAACATAACCTGACATGACAGCTTGGTTGGGAATCCCAACTTCTGTGGTAATACCACATGCAAAATCCCCTCCAACCCCGGACATTTAACCAGCCTTCTTGTGATGAAATGTCTTGATAGGAAGCTGGCCCTAAACTGTGTTTTTTATGGTGGGAATCAAGCAAGGTAGACCATAGTAATTCATCTACCAAATCTACAGATACCTGTATGAATACCACATTCTCAGTAATCCTGGACAAAACGCTTCTTACAGTAGGGTAATATTATTTAATTTTTGTTATTGTGTTACGTTTGTTAAGCAAAATATCCAAAATGTTGGTATTATGTAATTTTGCTTAATTCTAAGCCATTTGTGGCAAATATTTAGCACAAGCACACAGGAAGAACATGGATTACAATAAGGAGAGTGGCTGTCATTTGCGCCACTTGTTTTTGTCATTTGTGTTTCATTTTTCACTAGTAAATGCCTCCTCATGTCCAAAATAGATACAAGAATGCTTTCTGTTGTACAATTTAGTGACATATGAGGGCTGTGGATTTTGCATATTTATGTGTTATTTTCCCAAATGATCATGTAATTATGGAGAAGCAATTTACTAGCTTCTAAAGTCACATGCTGAAATTCAATACAAATCACAGACCTCATTTTCTACAAACTGGCACATCGCTCATGATGCCCCAGTTTGATTGCCCCACCCTGCAACCCCACCATTACATACAATACAGCAAACCATGGTGCTCGTTAGCACAGCTGCATCAGAGTTTCTGATGCCATTGTGGCGCTTTGCAGGAAACTTTTTGATGCAGGGTGGCCCATAGAACAAAGCACAGCATCACTTTAACACCTGCCCTGAGCAGGTGTTAAAAAAGATTCTAGAATTACCCAATTAAACCTTGTAGATTTCACTGCGCCATACCTAAGGGCCTCTTTGTGGGGAATGCCTCGTTTTCATACATTACACCTGGCGCAGGTACAATGTGGCCCAACTGTTTACAAACTGGCAGTGATACCAATGTGCCAGTCTGTAAATGTGGTGCGGGGTGGGAGACTGTTCTGCGATGCCATAGTGTCAGAAAAAATGATGCTGTGGCCTCTCAAGGAGCTTGTAAATGAACCCCTAAGGGCCTCATATATTAGGAAATGGCGCAGTGCGGTGCTGCAAATAATATTGTTGCGCCGAGCTATGTCATTTCCAAAATGCAGGAATGCACTGTATTTTCAAAAGTACTGCACACCCTTGTGATAAACCCAGTACTGGCGCTAAGTCAGCTACCTAGTACCAACACAAGCACCCTTGCGCCATGGTGCAAGAATGCCTGCTTTGCATGTGTGATTGTTGATGTACAGGAAGCGATACATTCCTGCACATAAACAATCATTAATGCCAATTTGCCATTAGCGCCACAGGAGCGTCACTTTCAGTGACACTCTGGTGGTGCTGTGCCCATTTCCATATTTACAAGACAGCGCTAAGCCACTTTGCATGGCTTAACACTTTCTTGTAAATGTGGGCCCCTGATGCAGTTGTTTGCGGCAGAGGGGCGTGCAATGGATGTTGATGTGAGCGTGTCCATTCAACACCCATTGCTTTTGAGACTGCCCAAATTTACGAGAAATCGAGAAATGATCATTTATGCGGAATATTGATTTGATACTTCTCCGTGTGCTGCATTATGTAGCACACACAGAAGTAACAAATTGCCATTATTGATTGTTTATGTGCAGGAAGGGGCACCTTCCTGCACATAAACAATCACTCCTTGCAACGGAGGCACGCTTGCACTGTAAATGAGGCCCATAGAAAGAGCAAAAAAGGAGGAGAAATAAAGGTATTTCTCATTGCGCCACTCTAACAGCACCCCTGGGTGAAGTTCTTTTTATCACTGCCTCAGATTTACAATTTCCCATAAATCTGGGGCAGCATCAAAAAGCAATATGTGTTGCATGGGTAAGCCCACAGCAACACTCATTGCACGCCCCTTTGTGCAGAAAACTGCATGGGGTGTCTCATACTTATAAGGTGGTGTTAAGCCACAAAAAGTGGCTCAGTGCCGCCTTGTAAAAATGGAGCAGGGCACAGCGCCACCGGAGCGTCACTAAAAGTGATGCTAGGGTAGCGCAAGGGCCTCCTAAATGGGGCCCTATTTGTTAATTCACAAACGGGTTCCATTTAAATACATATGCTCACTCAGCCGATTAAAAAAATTGTCTCATACATTTTTTAAAATTTACAACTGAGTAAAAGTAATTCATCCCTGAATTCTTCCTTAATGTGTTCCATATTTACCTAATTCCTGTAAAGTAAACGGTTTCCTACAGTTTGATGTATTTTAGCTGCTATTTAAGTACTTTTCTGACATTATTTAACTACTGTTCTTTGGGCCTTTAAGTACCAAAGGGGAAAAGGTTATGTCCTGTAGTGCATTTTATAAAGAGCTGCCAGGTGTATAACTTAGTAGAACTATTCCACATCCCCTCCTTAAAATTCGCAAGCCATTAGATAACCAAATTCATTTCTTTTTGTTTTTGCTAATGGATCCTTTTTAAGGAGCATTTGAGTTCTTGAGAGATTCCTAATAGCTTAGATTGTTCTAGGCAAGTGATTTTAAGCAGATTACATCCCATGTCAAAATTCCCTGACCATGCTGTAAGTAACTTTCCACTCACAATTTTAAGTGAGGATTTTATTCTGAAAAGAATGTTCCTTGAGGCTTTCACTGTTCTGAAGCACGAATAATGAGGATGCGAAGAAAGCTACTCGGCACATGATAAAAGAATTTACACCGGAGTGCTGTGTAATTTTCTCTTTGGCCGTTTACTTTTACTTTCACTCACGCACTGTTGTGATGAGTATAAATTAATCTCTGTACACGTCTACTGATTTGTGTTCACCTTAAATACTTTGCCACCATTTTCTGTCAGCAACTCACTTGATATATTTTTTTTTAATGTAATATTTAATCAAGTCACTATTTCAGTAAAATGTGCGATCAATTAACCTGCATTGCTGCTAGCATTGCTGCTAACATCATGCCACGGGCAGCTGATGCACATTTTCTGGTCTGATCTTGGTAAAGACTTTTTGATTTTATAAATATAATAAACAATATGCACATACCTATACTCAGCTCTTTTCATCCAATGATCTGTTGGTGTGTCATTTGCATTTCTCTTCCGCCCACTACAGCATACAATCAGCCCACTTCAGCCATTGAATACCTTCACTGGGAAGATAGCATTCTGTTATGTTACTATCACAATCTAGTTGTCATCTGATTTCTGATCATTAAGCACACCATAGCAAATAGGCCAAGGGAGTCAAAGGAGAAAAAAAAGGAATAATGAGAGAGGTTTGTTCTAAACTTTAGACAACACCACTGTCACAGTCACCCTATGGACTTTTCCAAGAAATGGAGTAGACGCCTCACCCACTTATAGTGGCATGCTTCATCATTGGGGGTCTATTCACACCCCGGTAAGATAGTACTACCAGGGCAGACTCAGCCAAAAGGTTTGAGAGTTCTTTAGATAAAGTACAAAATGGATATAAACAGGGATTCCAATGATACACCTAAAAATACCTGTGGGTATACCCAATGAAATTCCTTTATTAAATGGTACTAAAGGTATGGTTAAAATCAATGAATCATGGGTTTCTTAGGAAAGTGATGTTCCTAGGTTCATTAAGCCAACATGTTTCAGCCCTCTCCATGAGCCCAATCGGGTCTAGGGATAACAGGTAGCCCTGTCTCAGACTGTGAACACCATGGCTGCATGTTATACAACAGTGTAATCCATTGGGCCCAACATTCTCCTTTCTTCATGTTTTTTGAGGACTTCCTGTAAATATTGCCATCTCACTGTATCAAATGCTTTCTTTAAGTCCATAGAGAGAGCCATTGCCATTTTCCTGCATTCGTCCGGAGTTTCCTCCAGAATTCGAAAAGGTCTCAGTATGTTATTTGACGTGCTACGCCAAGTGATGAATCCACACTGGTTGGGAAGGACTGCCAGGGGCATTATGGGCAGCAGTCTATTAACCAGTATTTTTACTCAGTATTTTATAATTAATGTTAAGCAAGGATGGTTGTCTGTATGAATTTATATCGATTGGATTATCTAGGGGGCTTTGGGAGGGATACCACCAGTGCATCTCTCATCAACAACACTTTAGTGAGGTGTATATAAATGATATCTGTATCGATTTTATAGAAATCAGTGGGCAGACCAACTAGCCCTGGTGTCTTGCCTGTCACCAACTCCTCTGTCTCATGTCTGACTTCCATTTCCCTAGTATGCTCACCTATCCTGTCTTTCTGGTCTGCAGTAACCTGTGGTATTCAACATCCAGTCAAAAAGTATGCAATTTCCCCCCATCTCCACTGCAGGGCCTTTCCCATAAAGGGTCACATTTTAATCATGGAACACTATTTACATCATAATAATTTCTGGGCAGAACTTTCAGTTTTGCTCCTCATAATTCTACATAGTTACAAAAAAAACAGGAAACATTTTCAGAACTCAGTGAACTAGCAGAAAAATACCTGTCTACCCGTTCGTACTGCTTTTTAAGGCCAGTAGTGCATTTTGCATTGAAAAATCAGCTCAAGCGGCACCACACAGTCTCAAGGGAGTGGCCTTATGTTTTGATGGCTACCATGTTTACTTGCTACTACTTTTACTTTATATATCTAGAGACATCCAACTCCATCTACTCTGTCCTATTCCAGCATTCCATTATTTTTTACATAATTTCTTATAGTGTAATTGCCCCAGTGTTTATTTTACATTTTGTCAACTTATTTGTGCATTATTCTAATCCATATTCCTTTTCCAAATAATCCTGCCTGTCCTCCTCCTGTATTTTCCTCCAGTCCCATCCTTCTCCCTTGACGGTCACCTCTTGGCAGGAGCAGGCAACACAGGGCCACCTGCAACTCATGCAGGCAGTGCAGAGGAGCTGGGGTGCAGATTTGCCCCATCTTTAGCGAGGTGGAGATGAGAGCACCCATTTTTTGGGTGCAGCACCACCTCCCCCACATGCTAGCAGCATGCAGCAGACCCAGCAAGGGCTATGCCCGGCGGGAGCATCAGCTGTTGTGGGGGGGGGTGAATGCAGCAGTGTGTGTGACACATCACCAAAATCACAAACACTCAGCAGCAGCTGACACACTGCTGGCCAGATGTCCTTGATTGGGAACAGGACATGCATGACCTGCTGGGAATCGAGGTGGTGGGGCTCATATATAAAAAATGTTTTTGTTTTCTAAAAATGTGAAGATTTTGTTCCAGGTAGGATGATCACAGGTAAGGTAAGTTAAGTTTAAGTAATGATCTTTGTAGACCTGACAACCTTAGAGTGGTCACCCCTAACTTTTTGTCTGTCTCTCTCCACTTTTTGGTCACTGTTTTTTCTGGTTTTAGGACTCTGCACACTTTACCACTGCTAACCAGTGCTAAAGTGCATATGCTTTCTATGGCCAGAATAGTAATACAAACTCCTGCTGACTGGTGAAGTCGGATTTAATATTACTATTTTAGAAATGCCACTTTTAGAAAGTGAGCATTTCTCTGCACTTAAATCCTTCTGTGCCTTCCAATCCACCAATTCATGTCTGGCTGGGTTTAGTTGACAGCTCCCTTGTGCATTCACTCAGACAAACTCCATACACAGGATGCACAGTCACACTTCCATACATCTGCCTATTGAATGGGTTTTGCGGCGCTGGAAGGGTGGAGGGCCCGACACTAACATGTCAAAGAACAGTAGCCTGCCCTCACACAAAGGACTGCCACACCCCCTACAGGATGGAACTGAAAGGGGACCTTTGCCACTTCTAAGGCCCTCTTTGAAGTCTCCCCCACTTCAAAGGCACATGTGGGTATTTAAGCAGGGTCTCTGACCCTACCTACTCAGACACTTCTGGACAAGATACCACTGGAGAAGAAACCCTGAACCAGAACCTGCAATCTGCCAAGAAGAACTGCCTGGCTGCCCAAATGACTCACCTGGACTACTTTTCTGTGCAGGACTGCTGCCTTGCTGTTGCCTTGCTGCCTTGCTGCTCTCTGGCTTGGATAGAGCTTGCCTCCTGTTCCCTGAAGGCTCAGGACCAAAAAGACTTCATTCCTGCAAAATAACTCCTAGTGCGGCAAAAATCGACGCACAGCCTGCAGGAAATGACGCACAGCCTGCATTGCGATAAGAAAATCACCGCGAACTGGACTGACGCAGCCTGACTTCGCAAGGAGAAGATCGATGCAGCGCCAGCATTGCAACCAGGAAATTCAAAGCACAGCCCATTGAATAGACGCAAAGCTGAGCCGAAACAATTCAGCCCGACTTCCTGAGAGAAATAGACGCAGCACCTGCTGGGTGGCAGAAATTTCCGCCATTTCTAACAATCTTTATATATATATATATATATTATATATATATATATGTATATACATATATATATATATACACACACACACATATATATATGTATATCTATGTATATATGTATACATATATATATTTATATAGAATATATAATTTGATATTATTTAATGTTAAGAAACCTTTGAAATTCACAATTCACTACAAAATCAGAGGTTACAGCAGGAATGTTATAGTTTGGTTCTAAATGTGCATGCAGAAAACCATAGACATTCAAGTAAGTATAACTCACCCCCCCGCCATGCACAGTTTTCTCAGCACTGGTTTGATTGCAAATGTTGCAGATATATCATGAATCATGTCATCATTAGTCACATATATGTATATATTATTATATTTATGTATATATTCTATCTATCTATGCGACGAATATATGCAATCAAGGATCCTACTGTCCCATGTGTGTATGTATGTATGTGTGTGTGTGTATATATATATATATATATATATATATATATGTATATATATGTATTGTGAGAAAACAGGGCTGACTGGAGACCCCCTAACTTTTTACCCACATTTTTCACTTTTTGCTGGTGTTTTCCTGACTCTTATGGTGCACCGGTTACTGCTAACGAGTCCCAGAGACTGTGCTCTGTGTAAAATGAGTATGCAAATTAGGCTAATTCTAAGTTGGAGTATCAACCTACCTATAAGTCCCTAGTATATGGTACGGCATGTAGGTTTAGGGACCCCAGCATAGGCAGTGCACCATAGGTGCACAGCTAGGGTGCCCAGTGTCATTTTAAAGGCAGGCCTGTCTTGCTGGCTGCATTTAAACAAATGTTATATGCATATTCGACTATGGAATTAAAAGTACATCCAAAGTCTTAAACTACCTTATTTTTACATATGTCACCCCTGACATAAGCCCTAAATGCCCGTAGGGTTACTTGCCATGTAACTATAAGCATGGGCCTTGTAAACATTGTTTTATAAGGCACTGTAGTGAATGGGCTTCATAGGCTAAAATACAGAGACTTTATTTTAATGAATAAAGTCCCCATAGGAGCCAGATACATTGAGTTTGGTATCAAATTAATTGTTATAATAAATCCCACAACTTGTCATTGTGTGGGTTTAATATCACTAGTCCAGGTAAAGAGTTTTAAAACTCCACCTGAAAGTTGCCAACTTCAGCTTTGCAGTGCCCTTCACTGATTTGGCCAGCCTCTGGTAGCCTGACTAGGCTGCCTTGATGAGGTGTAAAGAGGCCTAGGCTAAGCACAAAGGATGTGCCTGGAGGAGGAAAACTGCCTCAGCAGATGGTGAAACAGGATGGGGGACAGCAGCCAAACTGGTCTTCAAAGGAGGGAAGGACATTTGGAGCAGCTCAGGACCTCCCCCATTTCCTGCAACCCCAGACAAATAGGGGCCTTCTTGTTTAGATTAGGAGAGGGCATGAGAGGGGTGTGTTAACAATTAGTAGCCACGCCATTGGGGAGGCTCAGCCAGACCTATCCTTCAAAATTCAGTTTCAGCCATGTTGTATTTCTAAAGAATGTTGCTCTTTGGGATTGACTTTTGCCACATTTCCCAGGAAGTGGTATTCCAAGGGGGTAGTTGCCTGCCTGTGATTGGACAGTCGACCCCCCCCCCTGCTTTTTACCCAGAAGCTAGGATAAACATGGCAGAGCTGCACCCACACCTCAGATCCCTACAAGGAAGAACAGCAGAAGATAAAGGACTGTCCTGATGGACCCCTGCCCTGCACCTGGACACCTCACTCTGAAGGACTGCACCAGCTGCACACTTGGGCTTCACCATTAAAAGGGCTTTTCCTGGATTCAACTGGTTCAAGAGGGAGTCCCTGCTTGCTACAGGTGAAAATTAGCTAACCTAGCTAACCAAAGTCCTCTGCATCAAATCTTGAAGCAACTGACCAGCTGACCATTGTCTAGTTTGAGCCGGGTGCATTCTGGAAGTTGGAGTCCTAGCCCTCGAGGAGCAAGTCAGAGCTTCTGCAAGATTGGGGTGAGCTGCAGAATACTAAAGCACATTCAAAGCCCTTCTGGAAGAAGATCCAGAAGTTTGGAAAAGATTGGAGAACTTTTGGTAAAAAGCTCCATAAAGGGGCCTGGTCTGACTTGCAGGTTCGTCCCACTGAAAAGCTCCAGAGCCCCAGACTTCCAGGATTTCCCTTAGTCCTCCTGGAAAGGCAATCCAACAATGTTGACTCGAAATTGGCTTGTTGTGGAGGGTCATCCGATGTTGGAGAAAAAAAGCTCAAAAAAAGTGACTAATTTCGAAGGTAAAAAGCATCTGAGAAGGGCTCCAGGGATGTCAGATCAAGATTCAACTTTGGCCCAGATGAAGATTTTTGCCCTGAAAAATCATCTAAGTCTGCACATAGAATTCTTCTCTGAGGTCTCCTGCAACAAGTATCCGAAGAGGGTTTCAGGGAGGGCAGATCAGATTGGTGACTTCGTCTCGCTGAAGAAAATCTTCAAGAAAAAGACCAAATCAGAAGGTAAACTTTTAACTGAGGCCTCCTGCTTGCTGTAGCCAAGCAGGGCTTCATCGCAGTTGGCCTCAAAGTTTGACTTTGCCCTTGTCGATGTGCAACCAGATACTCCGAGTGGCGCTTTTAGTTTCTAAAGCTAAAAATATTTATTCTTCAAAAATTCATATCTCCGGTTCCCTCTATCCGATTTTATTTGTTTTGGTGTCAAATTAAAGATAAAAATATTTCCTTTTTGCACAAATTGGTTTAGGATTTGTAAAATGTTTCTTGTCTTTTATTTTATTACTTTGTTTTGTACATGAATACCTTACTCACTTTGGCCCTCAATACTTCTTCGGCGGATGGAAAAGTCTGTCCCCCAAAGCCGTGTGGTCATAAAACCACCAGTGCTGTGACCTGACTGCGAGGGCTAATAAGAGTTTCCTGCTGGATCGGCGGGTGGAAACAGTGTTTACGCCTTCCAACCCAGCGGGAAAAAACTCACAACATTGACATCGGCTCATAATCGAACCAGTGGCAATGTTGTGATGCGTTGGATGCAGCAGCATCCGTTGTGCTTTTAACTGTCTGCAAAGCAGACAGTGAAAAGCTCAAAGGGGCTGGCCATGGGGGCCCCTGCACTACCCATGCCAAGTGCATGGGGCCCCCAGCAACCCATCTCTGCCAGCTTTTACATGGTGGTGCAACCATCATGTAAAAGGCTACCGAGCGGGGACTCATAATCCCCAGGCAGAGCTGCCCTGGCGGTTTAAGACCACTAGCATAGGCAGGCCATCGGACTGCAAAAACGTGGCGGTACCGGGGGTCCAACCGTGGTGCTTTTGCCATGGTCGTAATGGACACACCTAGGACCTCCAAAGGGTTGAGCTGGGGTTTAATTTATTTATTGAGACCTAACTCAAACTAGTCAGGGTTAGTTGCCTATTGCGAGTGTAGGTACTTACCTGCCTTTACCAATAATCCACCTTCCAACAGTCACCTACTAGTGCTTCGCTTCATCATTCTTTCTGCCCCAGCCTACCTAAAAAAGTAAATTCTATCTCAGCTTGTGATGTCTGTGCCACATTTTTCTGCCCAAGTGACGCTATCTATCTTCCTTTACAGATTGAGGGGTTCAATAATTTTCTTCCTATCCATCAAAATGACTTTGAAGTTCTTCTTCACATTAATTGATGGAAAAAAAACTTTTTGAACCTCCAATTCATAGTACATTTATTGAGCCCCCAAACAACCATTGCATTAGCTAAACCTATGCCTAGCCAAATCTTTATAACTTACCTCCATGTGAACTAATAATCCCACTACTAAGTGAATATATTTCTGTAGAATATTTTGTGTTGAATGCCTGGGTGTAAGTGGGTCTAAGGGTTTGATTTAGATTTTGGCAGGTGGGATATTCTGTTACAAATTAAATAAAGATCCTGTTCACTGCACAATAGTTAATCAAATTCATCTATTGTCTCTACTGTAATACAGAGGATTGGATATCTGTTATCAGCCAAGTGTGTCCCATCTTCCAGACTATTAGCCTAACTCTATAATGTGGATTTAGGGTAGCAGATGAAGGAGGGACTAGGAGAAGAGCAGGGCCATTGCAATGATAAGTTCCCATAACATGCTAAAGCTAGACCTCCCCTAAAACATGCTAAAGAGGAACCTTGCCAGACCTGCGAGCCTGGATCGATTTATGTTGCATAGTCAAGGATTATGTGTGCAGTTTACATTCTTATTTGCCCTGCTTATAAATGGCAGGAACAGTAATCCAAATTTTATAACATACAAAGTGTGTGTTCGATTTCACTATCAAGTAAATCCTTTAAAAAATTGTGTTTTTTCTTTTCTTTTGATTTTATATTGGTGTTCTGGCTTGAGATTATGCCTTGCAGTTAATGCTATAATTGAATACGTAGCAACAATATGATGCATCGGCGTGAAAAACTTGGCTAGGTTGTATGTGACTAACTAGTACCACTACTAATATCATCATTCATCACATCCAAATCAAAGTCCAATGGCCCTAGATGAAACACAATGTATTTAGTTATTCTCTTACTTTCTTGATATGGCTATTCCTGCTAATGGCGACAAGCAGCAACCACCAGCATCAACCCACCCACCACAATAGCTGACCACAGCTGCTTGGCTGTGGCAGCACAAGATAGAGGCAGTGGCTGCAGAATATTGCCAGCTGATGGTCCTGGAAGTTGAGGATTAACCTCAGGTCACCAGCCAGTCCCACCTCAAATTTAGCTGTGCTGCTGCTGCCACCTGCAGGTGGGGTACTCCACTGCCACCCCCACCACCACCAACCTCCCCTCCCTGGATGTAACACTGCCTGCTTCACTGCAACCTCCAATGGCTGTCACATCTTATATGTGAGATAGCACTTCTCCGGCAATGGCAGCAGAACCTGATGCCCTTAAGGTCTTTTTTATTGATTTGTTATGTCTTGGTGGGAGGGCATGTTGTGAGTGGAGAAGGTGAGGTCACAAAGTTGAAGAAAGTGTTTTTACATTGGACTTTGAGTCTTAAATTAAGTTGGAACTTACTTTTTGGGATATTTTGGCTTGGGGAGGGGGTGGACCTGTTGTTAGTAGAGAGGCTAAAAATGACGTTAACCTTTGCGACAAGTTGCAAACAAAATGACGATAGTGCAGCAAAAGTAGCGCTAGCATGATTTGCGGCATGTTCTTTGACGCTAGTCATGCTAACATAATTTTTGGCCTTAAAAGCATTTAAAAAAAACAGCGAAAATGCAGAACAGAAGCCACAAGGTGAAAACATGGAGGGGTCAGGACAGGAGAGACCCAGAGCGATCTCTATTAGCCCAGTACAAGCCAGGATTTCCACACAAACTCCCATGAGAAGGAGAAAAGGAAGAGTAAAACTAGGTTCAGTGAGGAGATTCAGATCCTGATCACAAAGGTGGTGGAGTACCAACACCAGCTATTCATCAACTCTAAATTGCCAATAAGTAGGAAGGAGGCCATATGGCAGTCTATAGTTGATAAAGTCAACTGTGTGGCAGAGGTGAAGAAAACTGAGATGGATTGTAAGAAGTGCTGGCATGATTGAAAGCGCAGAATAAAAGAGAAAATGGCCAGCAACACTGGAATCTTTGTTTTAATGCTGCAAGGAGGCCTGTGTTGCACAATCTTGTATGCGAGAGGTGGATGGATCTTATTATGGGTGTTTCAGGCTACATCAAACAGGAAAAGAGTTGACAAGGTGAATTCTTTGGGACAGTTCTCCCTCTTACATCACTCTTACAACAAATGTGGGGTGGCAGAAAACTGTGATACATACCAAACTGGAAATGCAACAGATACTGTGCACTTAACTGGTTGTTGCCTGGGAACACCCCAAGCAACACCCATGCCACTCAAATGCCATGCAGTGTAATGCATGAAAGGGATATACTTGCAGTAAACCAAAAAAAAGCACACAAGATGGCTTAGTCTTGACTCAAGAATGTGGACTGGCATGATGCACCAATGATGTGTTAAAAACACTGGTGGCACAATGTGCTTTTGGGAGCTCATAAATGAGAGGCCTGATGTATGGCTCAGAACCATGTAAGTACGGCACCATGATTAACAACCTAATGACTCATGTGAACAGGTAACACAATTCAACATTGACAAATGATGCCATACCCCAAGGCCAGGTACCTCTCCTGGACTTCACTGATAATGTTGATGACCAGCTGCAAAGCATCAATTCTGACACTCGCCAGCAGACCCTGTGTGCCATCTGGACACCATCTCCGGTCATAAGGAGGACACACAGCATGGGGGGTCTCCAAATGAACCACCCAACAGATAACACACACCACCTGCCACACCATCCAGAGCTCTGTACTCCCAGTACCAAGACATCATCTTCCAAAATGCAGTGGTAAGAGTCCAGCGGGAGCTGGCACAGCAGGTGCTGGTGGGGATGGAGACCATGGCAGGCAGCCTGGCAGGAGTCCAGAGGTCCCTCAGTCAGTATAAGGGCCGCTAGGCTTCCCTCAGGGATACCCACTCTCTGCTACGTGGACTCAGGCAGTGTCTGCCCGACACTGCTGGTGTCCACAGGCAGAGGGTCGAACAAATCCCATCCCAAAGTGGCATCAGTGTGATTGACGACAGGCTGGGGGCTATCCAAACTGTCCTGGAGTTCATGCAGCAGATGCTGGGCTCCGTCAGTGACAAATTGGCAGCCTACCACCATGATGTTGCTGCTGTGTTGTGAAACCAGCAATACCTCCTTGCACCAGTGACGCCTTTCACCTTTTCACAGTCGACAGCTGCCAGGACCTTTGAATCAACAACTCCAACCCCTGATGTGTGTGTCCCACTCAACTTCAACACCAGCACTGCCCATGCAATGGGAGGCACCGCACACGCCACAGGATGATGATGTGGTAGGAACATCATTCACCCGAAAAACTACCCAGCAGCTGCATTCTGTGGCACATGAACAATTTCTCTTTTGCTCTGTGTTTAAGATCATGCCAGTGTTACAGCATCTATCAACGTCCCCTCTTCACTCTCCCGCTGTTGACCACTCACACATGTGAACTGTCATTTTGGCCAGTTCCTACCTATTGGCAACGTGATCACCTCTGTCTGGACATCGAATAGCTTGGGATCTCTCATGGGGTTAGTCTCCTGTGTAGTGTGAGATACAACCAATAACATCATTTCACATACTAATGAATTAACTCTATTTATTAGAAAATGATGGTGCATGGCACTGATCCAAATTTGGCAGCATTGCGCATCATCATTTTCAAAACGCAGGGATGAACCATATTTACTAGAATATGATGGACTCTTTTGTTTCTCCTTGCACTAAATTTGCTGCTGTGCTCCAACGCATCAACCCTTGCACCATAGTGCAAAGATGGCTGCCTTGAGGGGGAGATTGCTTTTGGGCCGGAAGGAACAGCTTCCTGCACAAAAACAAACCTAAATGGTGATTTGCTCTTTCTATGTGTGCTGCAGAATACAGCACACATAGAAAGAGCAAAAAACAAGGAGAAATGAAATCATTTCTCCTTGTTGCGCTGTGCTAACCCCACCCCTGGGGTGGCATTAGATTTTGCATCTGCCGCAGGTTTACAAAAACACATAGATCTGGGGCAGCGTCAAAATGCAATGGGTGTTGCTGTGGAATACCCAGAGCAACACCCATTGCGCCCCCCTTCCATGCAAAGTGCTGCATGTGAAGGGGCTGTATTTACAAAGTGGGGTAAGCCACTAAAAGTGGCTTAACGTCACCTTGTAAATACTGCGCAGGGCATAGAGTCACCTGAGCATCATGAAAAGTGGCACTCCGTTGCATTGGGGACTCTTAAATATGCCCCCAAATGTCTTGAGCTGTGTCTGGGGCGGTAACTGTTTGAACTTATGCATTGTGTGAAGCATATACCCTGAGCAGCCTATGTACAAAAGGAAATCGTTGTGCCACAAGCAATGAGGATTCGCTGAGCTGAGTCATTGCCAAAATGTAGTTTAATGCTATCTATACTAGGTGTTGGACCTGGCCCTTTTACAGGGTCATTCCCCAGACTTTTTACTTTTTGCCTCCTCATTTTTCTGACCTTTGTTGGATGACATTATGACTATGAGCACTTTTTCACTGCTAACCAGTGCTAAAGTGCATGTGCTTTCCCTTGTAAAATTGGTATGATTGGCTTATACCTAATTGGCATATTTATTTTACCTATAAGTCCCTTGTAAAGTGGTATCCCTATACTCAGGGCCTGTAAATTAAATGCTACTAGTGGGCCTGCAGCGCTGCTTGCGCCACCCACTGAAGTAGCCTCTCAAACCTATCTCAGGCCTGCTAGCTCAGGGCCGGTGTGGGCAGTTTTCTGCCACAAGGACCTGGCTTTAAATTTACTTGCCAGGCCCAGAACTCCCCTTTTACTACATGTAAATCACCCCTAGCTAGCCCTATGGGCAGGGTACCATGTATGTAGAAGGCTGGACATGTTCCAGATTGTGTGGCCTGTCCTGGTAGTGACAAACAGCCTAACTTGGTGTCACACGGCTGTGAGTGCTGTCTTCTCATAGGATTACATTAGAAATGCCCTGCCTTATGTGTAAGGGGTATTGCTGATTTATGAGGGGTAGCGTATGCATGTTTGGTATGGTTGTGATAGTGATAAGAAATGCTGCTTGCTGGCGTAGGTGTATTTTTTATTACTATTACAGAAATACCACTTCTAGAAAGTGCACATTAGTCTGTGCTTATTACGCTGGTGTTTTTGCAGCTTGCCTCCAATCCACGTCTGGGCAGACTGACAGTTGGGGCTTTGTGCATACTTTTCAGACAGCCTGTACCCAGGGAGGGTGGAGGTGTCACGCAAGTGCATCAACATATTGTAAGTCTTGCTGGGCTGAGAGAAGGGAGAGGCGGGGCACACCTGCATTTGTAAAGGCTGTGCCCAGGCCTTGCACAATAGGGTTGTTTACCCCCCACTGATGTTTGGAACCTGTGCTGGAGGAGAGAAGCGGCACTCCCAGAACCAGTTGTAACTGGTTGGAACCCTCACTCCTCCTCATTCACAAATACACTGCAAATTTAGTATAAGTACAGGGGAATTTTCACCACAATTTAGACAGTCTTAAAACGTGAAGAAGCTTACCTGAAGCTGGACACTGGACGCTGCTGAATGGACTCACCAAGACCCACCTTGGACTGCTGCTGCTGTGCCCACCTGTGACCTGCCTGGTCACTAGGAGAAACTGCCACTGCTTGCACCGACTCTGCGCTGGCCTGTAGCTGGGTTCACCAGCCCAGTGTCCCTTCTTCATTTGTGTCTCCAGGAGCAGGGTGCTGTGGCCCCTGACCCCTTTTCTTTCTAAAAGCCGGAGGAGTGCTTCTTGTGTTTACCTTCGGCACCTGGAGAGTGCTGGCTGTGCCCCTCTGCGCTTTCGAACCGCAGACGCTGTGGGGAAAATTCACTGCCACGGCCCGGGCTGAATAAAAGTGCCTTTGCGCTTTGGGAGGCGCTCCCGTGCCGATAAGGATCACCGCCTCGGCCCGGGCTGAACAAAAGTGCCTTTGCGCTTGGTCTTGCAGAGTATTAGTAACTTGTGTAACGTTCTGACAACTGCTAAGGTATCAGGGTATTACTGACGTGTAATGTTTGATCTAATTATGTTTTGTGCAATCCAGTTTATTTTTACATAGCTCAGGGTTGTTTACTTTGTGATGTATATTTTGTGTCACGTATGTTGTGTGTGTTGTGCAAACGCTTTACACATTGCCTCCGGGTTAGGCCTGACTGCTTGTGGCAAGCTACCAAGGGGATGAGCAGGGGTTATCTTTGACGTGTAACTCCCTTGCCCTGACTAGAGTGGGTGGGTTCTGCCTGGCTTAGATGCATACCCCAGCCAACCAGAAACCCCATTTCTAACAATAGGATACTGTGCAACCATGTATTTTCACTAGCGCTTCATAGATTGGATGTTTATGTGCATGATGTCTTCCTCCCTGTACATATACAAATAGTAATAGCTTATTGCTCCTAGTATGTGTGTAGCATAATGTAGCACACAAACTATAAGCAAAAACAAGGGGAACTATTTCTCTGTCTCCCTATTGTGTTACGAAAAACACACCCATGTGCTGATGTCATTGTTTTGGCACTGCCTTAGGTCTACATTCCATTGTAAATCTGAGGCACTGCCAAATGCAATGGGTGTTGCATAGGAAAGCCGATAGCAACACCCATTGCATGCCCCTCTGCCACAGAAATCTGCACTGGGGGAGCCATGTATACAATGTGGTGTTAAGCCACCCCAAGTGGCTTTATGTCACCTTGTAAATTAGTAAAAGGGCACAGTGGCACTGGATTATAGCAAAAAGAAATGCTCTGGTGGCGCTAGGGGATTGGCAATATGCCCCTGAGTATGTGCCTAAGGATTTGTGCGGATTTGTGACTTACACAAAGTCACACACACTGACTGCAATATGATGGAGGTGACTGATAGCTATATCAACTAGCAAGTTGTACCTGAATGTCCCAAGCATGGGATTAGACAGTTGGCATTCATGTATTGTGATAGCTGACAGCAATGACTACACAAGTGGCTGGGCCTAGCAAGGATGGTACTGACAGGAAAATCTTGATGTGACAAATAAATTATGCATGTGTAGTACTGTGAGGGGCAGTCATGAGTGTCTCAGTAACAAAATCTAGTTTTTTTAGGGAGTGAATTACAATGCAGGTCACATTACTTAACAATATATAGAAATGCTGCATGAATAACTGTTTTGGGATGTGTATCCATGGACATGGAGTGTCATGTATATTACTGAAAGATGTCTGGAGTTTCTGATGTGACACCACTGCTAACCTGACAGGAATTTGACCATAGGGGATATACATAGTCACAGATGTAAACTAACTACTACTTGCAAAGTCATGTGACTGACATGACCTGTGCATACACGCTACCACTTGCACAGCAAATCAGGATGAAGACCATATATTAGGAGAAGAAACAAGATTTAGTACAAAACTAAGCCTAAAACACCCTAAACTACCTAAACTAACCTACAGTACACTGTCTTAGCCTAACTTATTCCTATCAATCAATCAGATCTTTTAAAGCACCCTACTCACCCAGAGGGTCTCAAGGCACTGAGAGGTGTGTCCTCAGAGATCAGTTGAAGAGCCAGGTCCTGAGGTCCTTCCTGAACTGAGGCGGAGATGGTGACTGTCTGAGATGACAAGGTAAGGTGTTCTAACTTTTTGCTGCCAGGTGTGTGAAAGACCTTCCTCAAGTCGAGGACCTCTTTATGAGGGGTACGTTGGTGAGCAGCTGCTGGGATGAGTGGAGAGGTCTGGAAGGGGACTACCAGGTGATTGAGGTAGCAAGTCCACTGTTGTAGAGGGCTATGTAAGTATGTACGAGGAGCTTGAAGTTGATCCACTTCTCAACGGTGAGCCAGTGGAGGTTTTTCAGGTGTTCTCTGATGTATTCTCAGCGGGGGATGTCTAGGACGAGTCTGGTGACGGCGCTCTGGATTTGTTGCAGCTTGCTCAGGTTCTTCTTGGCGGTTCTGGCATAGATGCCATTGCTGTAGTCAAGTCTGCTCATGATTAGTGCATGTGTCCAAGTTTTTCAGCAGTCGTTGGTATCCATCTGAAGAACTTCCATAGGAAGGGTTCGGAAGCAGATGGAGAAGATGAAGTTGACCTTTCTGGTCCTGGTGAGCATTGAGTTGAGGATGACGCCAAGGTTTTGTGCATGTTCTGGGGGGGTGGGGGGCCTGCCAAGTGTTGAGGGCCACCAGGAATCGTCCCAGGGTAAGGAGGACGGTCCCAGGATGAGGATCTCGGATTTGTTGGAGTTCAGCTTAAGGCAGCTCTCCCTCAACCAGGTGGCGACTGCTTCCACTCTGTCCCTGAAGTTCTTCTTGGCTGTTGAGGGGTTCTCGGTCAGGGAGATGATCAGCTTGGTGTCACATCTGTGTAGAAGGTGATGTTTATACCTTAGTTCCTGACAATAGGGGAGAGCGGGTCATGTAGATGATGAACAGCATGGGGCTCAATGATGATTTTTGGAGTACTCCACAGATGATGTCTGTAGGTTATGACAGATGTGAAATGAGACTGACTTTCTGGTAGGAAGGAGTATATCCATCAAAGGGCCTTGCCGCATATGCCTGTGGCATGGAGTCTACTGCATAGTGTACATGACATACTGTATCAAAGGTGGCTGAAAGATCAAGTAGGATGAGGGTGACTGTTTGTCCGTGGTCGAGGAGGGAGCGGATGTCATCTGTGGTGGCCAGCAGGGTGGTGCTGTGGTTAGTTGTGAATTCTGATTGGGAGATGTCCAGGATGTTGTTGGCCTCGAAGTGTTGGTATAACTGAATGTTGATAGCTTTCTCGGTGGACTTAGCTGGGAAGGGCAGCAATGAGATGTGGTGTTAGTTCTTGAGATCCTTTGGGATGGCTGTTGGTTTCTTCAGAAGTGGGAGGATCTCGGCATGCTCCCAGTCTTCAGGGTAGGTTGCTGACTCTAGAGAGCAGTTGATGGTCTTGCAGAGTTTGGGTGCGATGGCGGCGCTGACCTTTTTGAAGATGTTGTGGGAGCAGGGGTCAATAGGGGCTCCAGAGTAGATACTGCTCATGATGGAGTGGGTCTCATCCATTGTGAGGGGGATCCAGGCCTGCAGGAGTTTGGGGGTTTGGAAGGTCCTGGCAGGGATGTTGTAGATGAGTTTTGAGAGTCTTGGGGTCCGAAGCTGTCATAGATGTCTTTGATCTTGAAATGTAAAATAACAAAAACAACTTATCTTGTCTCTTCCTATTCTAAACATATGATGCCACATGATAAATATCAAACCCCCCCACTTCCCCTAAAATATATCTATCGACAAGGACAACAATAGCTAAAGCTAAACATTGGCCTAAACAAATAAATATATATATATATATATATATATGTATATATATATATCTCTATATATATAGATCTATATATATATATATATATATATACAGTATATATATTTATTTTAATTTTATGTTTTTTTATTTTCTATTTTTTATAAACACATACCCTAAACATAACCCCCTTCCCCAACCAAAACAATTAAAGAGATACCCTAAACTTCCCCCTAAGAAAAAGCTACTACTAAGTCTTGCTACTAATTTACACTATGCTATCTTAACTAACCCTAACTAACTAAATACCCCAATTATATATATTCAAATTTACAAAGGGAATGGATGTGCAGTCTCAATATAAAAGTGTCCCCTCATGATGTGTGATTATTTCTCTGAGCAATGACAATATCTACCCATTTTGGTGCCCCAACCTATAAATCCTATATTTTTTGTCTGCCAGTTCCATTTGGAATTCCTGCAAGTATGGGGGTTCAACATAGGTTAGTGCAGCCATTGTAATGGTCTGTGTATGTGTAGCAGGTGCAAAAGTAGAAGGCCCTGCCCCAGAAGAAGTGGCACTGCCTGTAGCCACAGGCTTTGTTGATGCATGGGTGGTGGAGCGTTCTTTGACTGGACCCCCTTGATGCTACCTGACATATCGGTGCTGCATCTTCTGGTACCCCTTGGCAACCTTGGGAAAGTGGCAGTGCCTTTCTTCCCTCTTCTCAAATTGGCACAACTGGATTGCGGTCATGTTTGCAACTGCAACATGAATTGAAAATGCCAGGCAATTGCATTTTTGGCGAAATGAACACAAAACATGCAATGATTACACCATCTGCAGTTGTAACGCGTTGGATGGCTCTAATCACCATAACACCCTGAAATGCTGGGGAGGACACACATCCACACACAAACCGTCATCTCCACACTGCCAATGTCCATGGTATTGAGACTAGCTATTGTTACACAATAACATTGACCCATCTTGGAAAATCATTAAGGGACCATGTCACCAATGACTAAGATTGTCATACACATCAGCCATGTGAGCATGCAATGTCACACTCATCATACTGCATTGCTCATCAATGTCCCTCATGCTCCTGCAAGTGACCTCAGATCCACTGGCATGCAACAAACTCATCTGAGCAAGGACTGCAAGTAAAATGTGGTCTCACAACAGAGCCACATATGGCAAGGACAGATGACAGGACACATTGCTATATGCAAAACGCTATGTAACAGGCATCATATATGACATTTTAGGGTGGTACACTCACTCATGTCACACAGAAGATGAAGACACTACTCTCATATTGACACAGGTCAGTAGTTGGTCAACTGTGCCATGAGCTGATGCATAGTCCCAGAATAACTTGTTTCCTCACACGAGGCTGCCCATTGGTTGTATATGTGTCCTAAACTATGCTCAGCGTGTTGCATGACAGCACTTAGAACCACCATCTCATTTGTGTGCATGCATGTCCTACACCTCATCTTCACAGGGATCATTGAACAGCACTGGCTAATGCTGTAAAGTGTGTTTTTTACATCACATCATGAATACTACCTGGATCACCACAAGTAGATGATGCTGTAGGCTATAGCCTGCCGTATGTCAATGTGGTATGGACATTTCACTGGCCAAACATACATGACAAGATATGTAAGGATGACATATGTGAGAATTGTTGCAAACTAGGACTCAGATAATGGGGCATCACACCAAAATGGTGGTCTAAAGTTTGGTATATCAAGTGTGGTATGTTAACCACTGTCCTGCTTTTCTTAGGTGATTATTCACATAGTTATGCATCACACCATGACCTGAGTTACGTAGTGCTACATTTGGCACACAGATCAGTGACATATATATTGAACAACATCTTACAAACTTGCACATGTGTCGTGGACCCTTAACTTCGGCCACATGTCCATAATGTCACCACTGTTATGGGACTCATGTACCATGTCCAGCATTTACATGGCCCTTGCTACACATGTTCCCACAAATGCATTCATGTCATGGAATGGATATTCTTAGAAATGGGGTCTCTGGTTGGCAGTCAGTTTGCACTCTGTCTAAGCAGGGACCTTCACTCTAATCAGGGCAATGGAGATACACAATTATATAACCCCTGCTCATCCCCTTGGTAGCTTGGCACAAGCCATCAAACTTATATCAAAGGCAGTGTGCAAAGTTTTTGTACCAACACACACAGCAATACAATAAAAACACTACAAAATGGAAACCACACAATTTTAGAAAAATAAACAATATTTATTTGTTGTTACACAAAGTACCAGGTTTGCATCAAAAATAAAGCCGTACGGGTGAGCATGCGTCGGAAAAATCAACAATGTTGATTCCTTACTCGCAAGTGAGACCATACATTGTTTTCTCTCCGGTCGGGTAGGTGATGCGTGTTTTTTTTCCTCTCCCACAAGAGAGTGATGTGTCAATTTCCAGAAGGGGCACCTTGGGTCCGCGCAGTTTCACAGTGACTTTGACGCCCAGCGATAATTCATGAGAAATTCGGTCATACAGTGATGGAAAACCATGCTAGGTGGGGTTTGCGTCTTTTTCAGCAGCAACAAGTAGGTGTTGTGTTATTTCTTCAACCGAAATGCAGATGATGCATCAATTTCCCAGCCGAGATGCAGGTGGTGCACCAATTTCAGCTGCGAGGGAGCGGCGCATTGTTTTTACAACTGCTTTGCAGGTGGCGCATTGAACTTTCCCGGCACGGCTTTCTGTGTGTGGATTTCAGTCCTTGTTCTATCAGCTTCACCTTCCAAGGGCCCAGGAACTGGATAGGGCACCACTTGACAGGGCAGGAGTCTCAGCAGAAAGTCCAAGTGCTGGCTGAGGAAGTCTTTGATGGTCCTGAGACTTCTAAACAGGAGGCAAGCTCAGTCCAAGGCCATGGAGACACTTCACAAGCGGGAATATACCACAAAGTCCAGCCTTTGTCTTCTTTCAAGCGGTAGCAGAAACTGCGGGCCACCCCAACAAAGCACAGTCACAGGCAAAGTGGAAGTACTCCTCCTCTAGATCTTCAGCTCTTCTCCTTGACAGAGGTTCCTCTTGGATCCAGAAGTAATTTGAAAATCTGGGGTTTTGGGTCCTCTAATCATACCCCTTTCTGCCTATGAAGTAGGCAAACTTCAAAGGAAAGTTTCTGTTGTTCACAAGATCCTGCCTTGCTCAGGCCTGGCTCCAGACTCACACCAGGGAGTTGGAGACTGCATTGTGTGAGGATAGGCACAGACCGTTGAGGTGTAAGTGACCACTCCTCCCTCCACTCAGCCCAGATCACCCATCAGGATATGTAGGCTACACCCAACACACTTTGTGTCGCTGTCTAGAGGGGATTTACAAATGGTCCAACTGTCAGTCTAACTCAGGCAGGGAATGCACAAGCAGGCAGAGTCACAAAATGGCTCAAGCAAGTAAATGCCCACTTTCCAAAAGTGGCATTTTCAAACTGACAATCTAAAAAACAACTTTGCCAAAAGATATATTTTTAAATTGTGAGTTCAGAGATCTCAAACTCCACATCTCTATCTTCACCCAAGGGAAACTGCACTTAAAAGATATTTAAAGGCAGTCCCCATGTTAACCCATGAGAGAGATAGGTCTTGGAACATTGAAAACTGAATTTGTCAGTACTTCACTGTTACACCTGTACATGCCCCACCTTTAACATACACCGCACCCTGCCCATGGGGCTATCTAAGGCCTACCTTAGGTGTGCCTTACATTTATAAAATGGGAAGGTTTGGATGACTTTACAGCTTCGTGGATTTTGTTGGTGCCCCTTCCTTCACAATAGATAGACTTGGGGCCAATTGGTTGCACCTTTGGAGTAGTGGGTGCGTTGTTTGGGAGCACAACATAGCGTACTTTGGGACAAGTGGGAGGTGCATTTGATCTTTGGCTCACTGCTCTGACTGAATGTTATCTGTCCTACCTTTGTGTGTGCATGTCAGGTGCTATAATCCGGAAATGTGTGCCTCATTGTAGCTCTTTTGTCTCATTACAAAACAGGAGACTCATCATATTCTCACTGTCCTTGTTTGTTAACACCATTGAGGAATCAAACTATGCCAGGGGAAGTCTGCATCAATGAGGCCCATGGAAGAACACAACAGCCAGGGGAGCAGGCTTTTTGGTTCCTGGAGGCCTGATTTCACTGTCTGGAGAAGACTCAGCTCAGAGCAGGTGTTAAAAGTGCCGAAAATAATGATGCAAAGAAATCTCTTAGATTTCTTTGTGCCATTTTTTCAGTCCCCTAACGGAAAACGATCCCTTTCCATACATTATGCCTGGCGCAGGCATAATGTAGGGCAGTGGGTTACAAAGATGCCCAATGCATGAATTGCACCACCTTGTAAATTTGGCGCCACAATTTTGGCCTCATTGGGCGACATTAGCGTCGAAAGAAATTATAATCATGTGACGCAAGGAGTCACTAGTGGATCTTAAGTATGCCCCATGTACATGCAACATATCCGTGCTTACACAAATAGCTTGTTTTGTCATTGTATAGTTTACATGGTATTACCTATCTACATTGCTAACTGTGAAATGTACTACAGCAGACAATGAGTTTGTGACATGTGAATTTATAAAAGTGTTGAAGGTGAAGGCATGCATTGTACAAAATCAAACAAATAAAAAGTGAAGGAATCAGTCATGGTTAATGAAACCATAGATGTAGATGCCAAATCATCTGAAGTCCAAAGTCCAAATTACTCCTCCCATCAGGAATGGACCCACAAAGGAGGAAATTAAGGGTGACATTTCTTGCTGGCATTGGTGGGTTTCTTGCCATCCGCCCCTTCAGGATATTTGCATGGATGTCCCCGATTACGAGGGTGGGATAGGTTCAGCTGCTGCAAAGGCAGGGGTGTCTGACAGTGTTTGTTCCTCTGGCAGGGCCTCCTGTCCTGTGTCTGCCACAGATGTAGACAGCATTTAAGTACTTGCACCACAGAAAGGGGTAGATGGCAGTAGAAAAGCCCTGCCCCGGGTTGTAATGATGCCCATCAGCACCCCTGTTGGGGTGCCTATGTTGGAACTATGGGCCTCCATCTATTGGTAGATATCCCTCTACAGCTGCTTAATTTCCTGAATTTCCTGGAGTTTATTTAATACCTGGCACATCACACCTTAGGATTCCTAATAAACCCTGATTGTGTCCTGGTCGTGAGTGGCCCCAATAGCCTCATTCTGCTGGTCAACAGCATCCCTTTCACACACCCTACCTGCAAGAGTTTGTACCTTTGGCCCAGGGTGCCCTCCCCAACTGGGTCTTGGTCCCTCTGTGTCAGGGGTGGTGATTTGCATATCAGGATCCAGGACTGGGGGCCACAAGCTGAGGGCATGTTGCTGGCTGTGATGTTGTAGTAGCTGGGGTGGGAGGTATTGATGTGGGCACAGTGAGACAGGCTGACCAGATGTCCATTAGCCACACCCACATGTCCAGAAGAGTGGTCCTATCTGAGGGCTTCATCGGGGTGGTTTGGGAGTCTGTTCGCTGGGCAATATCTACCCAGGTGTAGTGCCAGTTTGACCTGTTGGTAAATAGAGTACATTGTTATTGGTGAAAGTGTAGAATCTACATCCAAATGTTTAGTGTTACAGTAAGTAGAGACCGAGGAAAATGTTAATAGGTAGGGTTTCCTATTGTGATCTGTTTCCTTGGTATCGAAGTTGTTAACAAGACATTTGGGACAGTTGCAAAAATTATTAGGATTGAGCAGCTCATTAGGGGCCAAATGTAGGTAGCTTGCAAATTGCCACTTGCAATTTGCGAGTCCGTGCGCCTCGCAAATTGCAAGTCGCAATTTGGTATGCAGAAAGGTGTCTCAGACACCTTCTGCAACTCGCAATGGGGTCGCAAAGACCCACCTCATTAATATTAATGAGGTGGGTAACAGTTTGCTACCCCATTGCGAGTATGGGCACTCACGGGGGATGGTGGCCTGCTGGAGTCAGCAGACCACCATGTCCGTGACTGCTTTTTAATAAAGCAGTTTTTTTTTTTTCCATCTGCAGCCCGTTTTCCTTAAAGGATATATATATAAAATATATATTTTTCCATTCACAAAGGGGAAGGGGTCCCATGGGGACCCCTTCCCATTTGCGACTGGGTTACCATCCACTTCAAGTGGATGGTAACTGCAATTTCATTTGTGACCGCTTTCGCGGTCGCAAATGAAATTGCATTGCATTGCGAGTCGCAAATAGGAAGGGAACACCCCTTCCTATTTGCGAGTCAGAAATGCATTTTGCGAGTCAGATCCGACTCGCAACATTCATTTCTGCATACCGGTGAGGCTTTTACGCCTCGCAAACTGCGTTTTTCTCCGTTTGCGACTCGCAAACGCCTTTTTACATCTGGCCCTAGATATGTTAATATCTTGCATTTTTGATAAAGGAATGAACATGACATTTGACAAAGAGTTATGTCAAGACAGTGGAGAAGTTGCATGTGTATATGACCATTCTAAGCTCTGGTTGTATAAAATACAGGCGAACATGGAACTTGGTTGTATGTGTAGCAGTAAACATTATGTGAGGAGTGCAGAATCAATGGGTTACTTGCATTTCCAAATGGCTTAAACAGCTTAATGCCTTACAACTACTTGATGTACACAATTGGTAGGGTGTCATTCATGGCATCAATTAGGTCATCTGGCATTACCAGGACATCAAGCTAGGTAGGCATACATGCCTCAGAGTTATGCGCGATATGTAGATTGCTCAGTCCATGATGAGTGAACATCAGTTGTTACATGGCTAACAAGTGTCTTTGTGCAAGTGCACAATGGTCTCTGTTTCGAGTTACAGAAAGAGGGCATCATGGTAGTTGTAGTCATGTCACTTTTTTACTTTCAACACTGGAAAAATGGTGAGCTCCGTGATGAGTGAGCATCAGTTGTTACATGGATAACAAGTGTCTTTGTGCAAGTGCACTGGCCTCCTGTTTTGAGAAACAGAAAGAGGGCCTCATGGTAGTTGTAGTCATGTCACTTTCTTACTTCCAACAATGGAAAAATGGTGAGCTCCATTATGAGTGAATTTCATGTATGACATGGTTAACAAATGTCCTTGGGCAAGTGAACAATGGCCTCTTGTTTTGAATTACTGAAAGATGCCTCACGGTAGTTGTAGTCATCTTACTCTCTTTACTTTCCAGCACTTGACAAATGTTTAGTCTGACATACCTATTGCCATACTGTAGTCATGTTGGACCAATCATTTACATGTTGACACATACCATGGGTCCTGGGAGGATGTTTCAATACTAAAGCACATATCCCATTCCCACATATGGCATGTGATGGAGATTGATAAATGTTATGTATGACAATGCACCATCTCTGATACTTTGGGTATTGCAGGTTATGAAAGTAGATGAACAACACAATGGCAAAAGCTGAGATGTGAGCATGCAGGACATTGAAGCTTTGTGACAATGTTTGTAATGTGACGTACCTGACTCAGCTTCCCCAGCTGACCAAGACCTTCTCCTCCCAGGAAAAGAGTTGTAATTGGGTGCTGGGAGGACCACCACAAGTCTTCAGGTACTCTATGTGCTGCCTGGAGGCCAGAGAATACACCTTCCCCCTCGGGTCATTTCACCTCTTCCTAATATCCTCCTTTGTGAGCAAGGTGGTGACTACAGCATTCACTCTGTCAACTATCCTTTGCCACATTTTCATTTTCCTTGTGAGAGGAGTATGTTGGACTTGGGCTCCAAACAATTGTGGCTCTACTATCATGATTTAATTCACCATGACTCTCAGCTCATCCTCTGAAAAACATAGATTTTTGGGGTGTGGCATGACTGAGTAGGCTGTCTCAATATTTGTCTACATATCTGACTGAGTGTATTAGTAACCCTGTGAGTGTCCTACCAAATGAGTACGTAACTATGGAGAGTACAAGGTATGTAACTGCATGTGCAACTGGCTCCAATGCTGTTGTAAACATAACTGCTGTCTGGGTGTATGCTTGAATGTATAAGCTGCCCTCTAAGTGTCTGTGGGTCTATCTTTCTGTTAATAGGAATATGAGTTGCAGTATGTATGGCAGAGTCCATGTATATGTGGACATAAGGCTCTACAAGGCCTTCTCAGTTAAACTGAGAAGAACATGTTTCAACTCGTATTAACAAACTACCCTGCTTCCTGGCTTACCTATAGCCTATCTAAGAGTTGAGTATTGTGTGTTGAAAGGCAACTGTAATATTTCTTTGCTGATTATTATATCTTTCCTAATTGTTATCACATTGCTATTATTTAGATTCTTTTTTAGTTGTTATGAACCTGCAACTCACTGTCATCCTTCTTATATACAATTATCCCTGTAGCGTCACATTTTAAATTAAAATACATTATACTACACATACCTGTTAAGTATGTTTGTTGGTCTGCATACTTGTCTCTCAATATCAATTAGAAGTTCTTCTCACTGGAAATGTGTATAAACTGAGCAGAAGAATGGTATACTACTCTCATGCAAAGCAACCATTAACAGCAACCTTTTCAACTTTTTCATTTTTAATGTTTAATCTTTTGACCAGATTTCATAGTTAACCCTTTCTGACTGTCCTCAAAGGATAGCCCAATTTGATACTGGTTGTTGCCGGATCCTCGGATCCAGCATTCGGCTCAGTGCGCCCCCTGTGTAACTGTGCAAGTGGATCCACAGATCCAAGCAGGAGTAAAAATGTATTTCCTGAATATAGTATGAAGCACTGTGTATATATAGTCCTCTTTCAACAAAATAATATATTCACTGTGAAACACTTTTTAGATATTGTTTTCTCAGTATACCTGCAACTATAAAGTCACAGTCTAGTCTTCTTTATTCCCTCCCCCCATCTTCCTGTAGCTCTGCTACCATGGTAACAAACTTTGGAATATTCTCTTGGATCAATAGGTCACAAGTTCGTAACAGCTTTTTCAGTACCATGCTCACTTGTAAATGTAAAGTAGAAGGTGTGGTTGAATTTTTCAAATAATACACATATCCCAAACAGTAACACTCTTGAAGCTTTCGCAAAACCCAATCAAAAATCTCTTTACTTCTCTCACATAATTACTACGCAGCCTTATGCACCAACATATTTAGAACTACTAATGAAATGTGTAATTTTAAATTCTAATTAGTACCCTCAATTTTAGCTGTTTTTTATTTCAAACGTCCTGAGTGGTACTAGAGATTTCCTCCCAAATGGTCAGAGTGTGGATTGTGGGACACAGCTTTGGGGTTTGGTCCAGAGAGATTGCAAGAATCCGTGGCATTGACAGCTTGCCATGTTCATAAGATGCACAGTGAAGATCATGCCTGTTTATCCTATAGTGCAATTGATTTTGCACCAAAGAATCTCAGAGGGGGTGACTGAGAGCAAAAGCTTTGTAGGGTGGAATCAAAATACATATTAGAATTAAACTCAAAATAATTGTTTGGCCTTAACACAGAAGATAAACCGTATGTCCATCAGTGATTATACCCTTATATTCTAGTTATATTGCCTACCTACCTGCTATCTCTAATTCTGTATATATGTTTTTACAGGGGCAGAGCCATCAGGCAGGATGCATCAGGAAATTTAACTTGCATCATCTAACAACAGTAGACTATGTTTTTATATCTAATATTATTTGAGGCCAGGCTTTATGAGAACCTATGCAACTATTATCTATATGGCAAGATATTGAAATAATGGAATATATAGAAACTGTTAAACAACGGCCCACTGGGGCTTACTGAGTGAAGCAAGGCCACTGGTTTTAGACATAGGTGGTCATTACAACATTGGCGGTAAAAGCCGCTTACCGCTGTGCAGAAGACCGCCAACCCCCCTGCCGCGGCTTCGGAATTCCGCCACAGCTATTATGACCCACAGCACGGAATCTGCCAAAATTCAGACACCCATACAAGTCCGCCACACCAAAGGTCAGTGATAAACTGGCGAAAACAAATCCTCCACCGTCACGCCAACAGAAATACGCCCACACTATCACGACACACGAATCCATGCGGCGGTCTTTCAACCGTGGTATTCCATTGGCGGTACACACCGCCACACTCAAAATACACACACATTTACAAAACACTACCACATTGGACAATTCGAAATACACACACCTGATACACATACACACACCACACCCACACACTCATAACAATATAAAACACACACCCACATCACCCACAAACCCCTACGACCACAATTACCGAGAGAAGTCCAGCGAGAGACACCACAAACAACTACCAAGCATCCTCAGGAACACAATACCATCACCCACTGAACTTCCACGCACCTCACACAACACACCACTAAATATCACCCCACTTATCACTATACACACCACCCCACACATCAGGTTCTCTGAGGAGGAGCTCAGGGTCATGGTGGAGGAAATCGTCCGGGTAGAGCCACAGCTATTTGGATCACAGGTGCAGCACACCTCCATAGCTAGGAATATAGAGCTATGGCGAAGAATAGTGGACAGGGTTAACGCAGTGAGACAGCACCTAAGAAATCGTGATGACATCAGGAAGAGGTGGAACGACCTACGGGGGAAGGTGCGTTCCGTGGTCTCAAGACACCACCTTGCGGTTCAGCGGACTGGTGGTGGATCCCCACCTCCTCCCCCACAACTAACAACATGGGAGGAGCAAGTCTTGGCGATTCTGCATCCTGAGGGCCTCGCAGGAGTAGATGGAGGAATGGACTCTGGTAAGTCAAAGCTTTACTATTACATCTCCCACCCTACCTGCATGCCATCATATACCCCCACCCTCACCCTCACCCCCATCACTCCTACTCCTCACAAATGTCCCACTATCACAATCCACCCATCCCAACACCAAGCCCTGCATGCAGCAACAAAGCATGGACACCCATCACCAAAGCATGGCCACTGCACATACCCATACACCCCGCTAAACCACCATCACACAAGGTCCCACACAGGAATGGGACTGGGGTACACGGTCACCCACCTATTGCACACCATGCCACACCATGGCACACACAGATGTAATAACCATCCTTTTATACACCTGCAGGACCCCTAACCAACGTCACTGGACAGGAGGGTCCACACATGTCCACACCACCAACAGAAGAGGCCCACAGTGATGACAGCAGCTCTGTCCAACTGGATCTAGATGACCAGCCCAGACCATCGGGGACCTCGGGACAGTCAGTTCCCCTCACACTGGCACAGGCCACTACAGAACTTCCCCCGTCTGGAAACACCAGCACCCACCCAGCGGCCCATACCTCTGTCCCCAGGACACGTCAAGCAGCAGTGTGTCCACCACTACAGGGAACCCAGGCTAACTCACCACCCCAACAACAACAGGGACCTGGGGGCAGTGGTAGTGGGCACACGGTCCAGGGGACAGAGGCCCAGGAACACAGGGGAACTGGGAGGGCTGCTGTGCGACAGGGGGAGTACAGGCCAAGGAAACCCACTCTCCACGAGGCCCTCTCCTCAATCATGTGAGCCTACCACCACTCCCAGGAGATGATGGCAACGGTACTGGCCAAGTTTCAGGAGACCCAGCACCTGCAGGAGGAACAGTATTTGGGCTTCAGGGAGGAACTCAGAGCCATCAATTCCACCCTGGGCACCATCGTAGGGGTGCTGAAGTAAGTACTCAACACCAGGAGGGACACTGTGGCACAACAAGGGGCCCCTGACACTAGCATGGACGATGAACTGCCCACCACCTCCGCCGGCGCTAGTGGACAGGACGCCCCGCCAAAGGACCACCACACCAGCACCCCACCCCCTGCAGAGGGAGAACCACCCTGCAGACGGTCCCTGAGATCCAGGACAAAGACAGAGAACGATGCCAAGACCCCTGCCAAGAAATGAGACCACCCTGAATGTCATCTTTCTGTCCCACTTTGTCACCCTGTCCATCCTCAAACTGCCCCAGCTCACTTCCTATGCCCATTTGGGCAATGCACCTTTGAGACTAATAGACTGGACTCTGCCATGGACATTCCTCCACCATCACCCCTCACCATTTTACCACCCCCTCCAATATTGAGCACTTAAATAAACAGCCTTGAAGCACAAAACATTCTGGAGTCAGTCTGTGATTTCAAAATAGTGTATTAGCAATTACAGTGACAAAATGCTCTTTCAATTGTAATGTCAACATACCTATGTCACACAGCTCTAGTCCATGAGGAAACAAAGCAGATGTTACACTGTGGGACCCACATCTGTGAAATCGTAAGGGAAAGTGACAACTCAGTGACCATACACTGGGTGAAAACGACAGACAGTAGAGAGGTAGTAGTGTTAAAGTACATGTAGTAGGCAGGTCTGTATTCTTACCTGTGTCTCACTGGAAATATTGCACAATCACCGAGTTCCTGTTGTCCATCTCCTCTTCTTCTGCTTCCTCGTCTTCACTGTCCACAGGCTCCACAGCTGCAACAACACCGCTATCTGGACCATCCTCCTGTAGAAAAGGCACCTGTCGTCGCAAAGCTGAGTTGTGAAGCATATAGCAGGCCACGATGATCTGGCACACCTTCTTTGGTGAGTAGAATAGGGATCCACCTGTCATATGGAGGCACCTGAACCTGGCCTTCAGGAGGCCGAAGGCCCGCTCTATAATCTGCCGAGTTCGCCCATGGGCCTCATTGTAGCGTTCCTCTGCCCTTGTCCTGGGATTCCTCACTGGGGTCAGTAGCCATGACAGGTTGGGGTAACCAGAGTCACCTGCAAATGGCGAGGGACAACTGTTAAACACACACTAACCTGTAGGGATATCCCCAGACCCAGACAACCATTCCCACTGACTTCCTTCCAGGTGCTCACCTAATAGCCACACACGGTGCCTCTGGAGTTGACCCATCACATAAGGGATACTGCTATTCCGCAGGATGTAGGCGTCATGCACTGAGCCAGGGAACTTGGCATTAACATGAGAGATGTATTGGTCTGCCAAACACACCATCTGCACATTCATGGAATGATAACTCTTCTGGTTTCTGTACACCTGTTCACTCCTGCGTGGGGAGGCACCAAAGCCACATGGGTCCCATCAATGGCACCTATTATGTTGGGGATATGTCCCAGGGCATAGAAGTCACCTTTCACTGTAGGCAGATCCTCCACCTGAGGGAAAATGATGTAGCTCCGCATGTGTTTCAGCAGGGCAGACAACACTCTGGACAACATGTTGGAAAACATAGGCTGGGACATCCCTGGTGCTATGGCCACTGTTGTTTAAAATGACCCACTTGCAAGGAAATGGAGTACTGACAAAACCTGCACTTGAGGGGGGATTCCTGTAGGTTGGCGGATAGCTGACATCAGGTCTGGCTCCAGCTGGGCACACAGTTCCAGGGTTGTGGCACAGTCAATCCTGTAGGTGATGATCACATGTCTTTCCTCCATTGTCGACAGGTCCACCAGCGGTCTGTACACCGGAGGATGCCGCCATCTCCTCACATGTCCCATCGGACGGTGCCTATGAAGGACAACAGCGAGCACAGTCAACCAACTCAGAGGTACGTACCCACAGATTACACAGAACACGAATCATAATCCGAAAAGTAGCCTGTATGTGTGTTGAGGCTAGGCCTAGGTATGTGTGACGCAGTTAAAAATTAAGCCATGTGGGCCCCTGAAATGGCGGCTGCCTGGCCTGTAAAGTGGGACAATGGGATGTGAGGTAACTGCGCTGGTGTTGTACACCGTCCCGGTAGGAGGTCGAAGACCGCGGCGCAATGCTGCATTGGATAACATTGGACCCTATGGGTCCCAGGAGCCAAGTGCTGCTGGGACCTCGGTCTGGAAGAGACAATGGCTCGAGTGTCTGGGGAAAGGGCCCCTGCCTTCACATTGGAGGAGTTGGAGAAACTCGTGGATGGGGTCCTTCCCCAGTACACGCTACTCTACAGTCCTCCAGACAAACAGGTAAGTACACTGGGAGGATGCTGTATGTGCTATGCCTGTGTGAAGTGGGGTGGATGAAAGATGGGGGGGGATTGAGGCGTGCATGAAACGACGATGAGTGCATGTGCCACAAAATGCAAGGGTAGGGATGGGGTCCAATGACTGTGACGGTGCATTTGGTAATAACTTTTCTTTTCCCCCTGTACAATTCATGTAGGTCAGTGGCCACAAAAAAAAAGGTATTTGGTGTGCCATCACCAAGGACATCTGGACCCTGGGGGTCTACCACATGTAGGGAGGACATTCGCCGCTGGAGCAAGAAGACGGCGGAGACCCAGCTGGGGATGGCCTCCCAACGTGGGAGGGGTGCCCGTCGCACCATGACCCCTCTGATGTACCGGATCCTGGTGGTGGCGTTGCCCGGAGTTGGATGGGCGCTTGGGGGCATCACAGCAGCCACAAGGAGGTGAGTACACTCTCATCCTGCTGATATTGCGCGCAGTGGAGGTTTTCTGGGTGGGGGAGGTGGGCTGTGGGTTTCCCTAGGCCAGGGCGAGTTTAGTAGGCAAGGTCCCTCTGTAAGGCAGGCCATGTGGCACTCCACCCCACCTGTGTTCAGTGCCAAGTACAAGTAGTCAGGCTCCTGTGTCATCCATGTGTGCAGATGTCGTCCATAGCCTTGTAGGCCATGTCCCGGGGAGAGAACAGTGGAGCCAAAGTGGAACCCACGTACGCGGTGTAGTGCAGGGGGCTTCTGTGTCTGTCGTGTCTGCCAACGGTAGTGGTAATGCATGCACTCAACATGTCTTTCTTCTTCACACCTCCTACAACCACAACCTCTTCCTCCACTCCCAAACCCCCTCCAGCTACCTGTCCCATGTTTCCCAAAAACTTTTCCTGTCCAACCTTGACCTCTTTCCCACAACTCTCCCACCCCATCCGTCTCCTAGGGCCGAGTCTCCAGGTCCCAAACTAGCACCTCAGCCACAACATCTCTAGGACCAATGGTGCCTGTAGTCACTGGAATATGGAGTGCACCGGCCACCAGGGCAGCCAGTGTGGCACGGAACCACAGCACGGACAGTCCCCCACCTGTCAAGCATCAAAAGTTGGCCAGTGCCCGGCAGGAGAGGGGGAAGACTCCAGCCACCAAAGCCGCTCCCAGGGGTACAGGTGGGAGTGTGGAGTTAGCTGCGATACCTTCCAAGGTGGGGAAGGGGCAGAAGAAACTCAGCAGGTCTGGGAATAGCAGCACAGCGGAGAAGACCGCCATCATCCCCGCTGCCCAGGAGGCCACCTCCATCATCCCACTGCCCAGGAGGCCACCAGCATCATCCCCGCTGCCCAGGAGGCCACCGCCAGCACCTGCTCTGCTGCCCAGGAGGCCACTGCCATCATCCCCGCTGCCCAGGAGGCCACCGCCATCATTCTCACTGCCCAGGAGGCCACCGCCATCATCCCCGCTGCCCAGGAGGCCACCGCTAGCACCTGCCCTGCTGCCCAGGAGGGCACCGCCCTTATCGCCGCTGCCCAGGAGGCCACCGCCAGCACCTGCCCTGCTGCCCAGAAGGCCACCACCATCATCCCCGCTGCCCAGGAGGCCACCGCCAGCACCTGCCCTGCTGAGCAGGAGGACACCGCCATCATCCCCGCTGGGCCAGAGAGGACCGCCATCACCAGCCCCACTGGGCCAGACAGGACTGCCAGCACCAGCCCCGGTGGGCCAGAGAGGACCGCCAGCACCAGCCCCGCTGCGCCATGAAGGACCGCCAGCAGCTGAGTCACTGCAAAGGACACCGCCGCCACAAGCACTGCTGAACAGGGCACCGCCGCCACAAGCACCGCTGAACAGGACAGCGCTGCCACAAGTACCGCTGAACAGGGCACCGCCACCACAAGCACCGCTGAACAGGGAACCGCCGCAACAAGCACCGCTGAACAGGGCACCGCCGCAACAAGCACCGCTGAACAGGGCACCGCCGCCAAAAGCACCGCTGGCCCATGAGCGCCAAGGGCACTGACGCTACTGAGTCCGTCACAAACAGGATGAAGCACTCTGGGCACCAAGCCCCCTCCAGAACCAGTGGAGAAAGACATCCACTTCCTCAGTCCTTGGCAGGATGAAACACTCTGGGCACCAAGCCCCCTCCAGAACCAGTGGAGTATCACATCCACTACCTCAGTCCTTGGCAGGACGAAGCACTCTGGGCACAAAGCCCCCGCCAGAACCAGTGAAGAAAGACATCCACTACCTCAGTCCTTGGCAGGATGAAGCACTCTGGGCACAAATCCCCCTCCAGAACCAGTGGAGACAGACATCCACTACCTCAGTCCTTGGCAGGATGAAGCATTCTGGGCACAAAGCCCCCTCCAGAACCATTGGAGATTGACATCCACTTGAGAGACTGTGGCTTTGCACTCCCCAGGATAAAGCAGTGGGCAAACCACCCACTGTAGAGACTTGAGAGACTGTGGCTTTGCATTCCCCAGGATAAAGCAGTGGGCAACCCACCCACTGTAGGGACATGAGAGACTGCGGCTTTGCACTCCCCAGGATTGAACAGTGGGCATGTGGCCCCCGTGGATTTGGCGTCGTGCACTCAACCGGCTGAGGTGCCCCCCTTTCCCTCCCCCTAAGGTGCCTGTTTTCTTGCTATCCGATGCCCCTGCAGTGTTCTCTCCGTCATGGTTGGGGATCTTGTGTGGGCCTCCCCCATACCGTGTGGGCCCATTGTTCCACGGACTTCAATGGAGCACTACCTGGACTACTATTCTTGGTGTATATTTTGTTTATAGTGCATATATGTATATTTTTGCTTACTGGATTTTTATATCTTGCAATGGTTACACTCATTTTCTTTGGTCTTTGCATTCTTCCGGGAGGGTTGCGGGGTGTAACTGTAATGTTTCATGCTGTATTAGTGTGTGTGTTGTAGTGGGTGAGGGTGGGGGTGGGGGTGTTACGTGTGTGTGTCCCTGTTTTTTCCCTCTCCCCTCCCCTGTGTCGTAGGTGCAGTACTCCTGGTAGAGGAGCAAGAAGATAAGGGCTGGCAGGATGTGCAGTTCTGGTTCCATGGCGCCCTGATTCCTCGTGGGGTGTGTAGAGGCAAGCGTTTTCCCTTCGAAATCCTGTTTCCACCATGTTTTTGTCCGCGGTGAATCCACCCCGGAAAAGATGGCGGATTGGTAGGTTGTGATACTGTGGGTGGTACTTTGTCCTCCGCCTGTCTGTTGGCGGTGACCGCCGCGCTGTTTGTTTGTACCGCCGTGGCGGTCGGAGTGTTAAAGTGGCTGTCTTTGTTGGCGGTTTCCGCCACGGTCGTAATTCAATTTTTTTTACCGGCGGCCTGTTGGTGGTCTTACCGCTGCTTTAACACCGTCCGCCAGGGTTGTAATGACCACCATGTTTAGTTAAGATATTGGTAATTTTGATCTTATATATTTGTTTTTTCATTTAAGTAACTATGATAAAATAGTAGACTAATTGAACCCAGATTTACTTAATCAGTTGTCCCATAAAGGTGCTAATGAAATTAACTGCAACAGATTATAATGTATTTGATCAGACCTGGTCAGGTTCAATGGGGTTGTTGTGTAGCCATTTTAGCCATAGTTTTATACACAGTATTTTAACATTCTAGGCCTGTCGCTATGCACTTTAACCTAGATATAATTATTCAGCTTTGTTTTACTATGTTAACACTAGCCACATTTGCGGTCTTGTTTTATTTTTTCTATCCAGCTGTTCTTTGCCTAGGTCAGCACTTCATTCTTAAATAAGACATTTCTTTCACTCTGTGTTTTTCTCAAAGCTGCAGTAAGATAGGTTGCCAGCAAAAGTGGTACGCTTTGTCTCAGATGTTCACACAAACATACACACTCTTACGTGGGGATCCTTTCTTGGAACATCAGCTGTTTTATTATAAAAACGTTACTTTGACCCATATATATTAGAGGGAGATTCCAGCCAAATGACCATGACTATATGCTGATTACTGATTGCTTCACTGCAGATGCTTATGTAGACTACAGGTCTCTTGCTCAGGTATGTGGGATGATGTCTTCCCAGGGGGAACCTGAAAGGCAGAATTAGAGCTTAACATGCTGTGCTGTAATGTAGCTTATGTAGGAACTATCCCTAAAAAATCTTAGTAACAACATGGTAGCGTTATTCTTGTGTTTTACTCTCCTTTTCACAATTTTAATCTAATTGTGCTTCATCATCCTAGTTATTGCAATACATGCTTTATATAAGATGCAGTTACTTCAATGAAACCATATTGAATTATACACTGCCTCTAATTGTCCTTTCATACGTGAGACTAATGTGACTGAGAGAAACAGATGAGATCTGAGTGAGCACGATTCCCGAGGAGTTATTTATGCCATGCTCCCGTTTACCCCAATCATCCCTGCTCTTGGGTGGAAATGAGCCCCTGATAGCAAACCCGGATTAGGCCGACAGGTGTCACATGGTGCGGGATCAGACTCAGTCCGCCGCAGTACAGGTGATTCTGCCACCGAATGCAGTAGTCTCATTAGGATAATAAGAACCTACTCATCATGATGCCACCAACGTTTGATCAGGCATTAATTTTCGGGGCCTCCTGAGTATCTCTGTCTCACTACATACAAAGACACTTCAGTACTATTTACGGAGACGTCCGTTGTATTGAGGAATCTACCTCCTCAGCTAAGTAGGGAGTACCTAACTAACGGTGTAGGTTGTTCAAGCTTGAACTCTAAAAGGATAATCCTCATTTGAGGAGCCGCCCGCCTGGAGGGAACCGCCAGAAGACCGTACCGCGGTCAAAAGACCGCGGCGGTCATTCTGGGTTTCCAACTGGGCTGGCGGGCGACCGCCAAAAGGCCGCCCACCAGCCCAGCGGGAAACAGCCCTCCATGAGGATGCCGGCTCCGAATGGAGCCGGCGGAGTGGAGGATGAGCGACGGGTGCAGTGGCACCCGTCGCGTATTTCAGTGTCTGCAGTGCAGACACTGAAATACAAAGTGGGGCCCTCTTACGGGGGCCCCTGCAGTGCCCATGCCATTGGCATGGGCACTGCAGGGGCCCCCAGGGGCCCCACGACACCACTCACCGCCATCCTGTTCCTGGCGGGCGGAACCGCCAGGAACAGGATGGCGGTGAGGGGGTCGGAATCCCCCATGCGCCGCCATGGGGGATTCCCAGGGCAGCGGAAAACCGGCGGGAGACCGCCGGTTTTCCTCTTCTGACCGCGGCCGAACCGCCGCGGTCAGAATGCCCAAGGGACCAACGCTCAACAGACATTTCTGTTAAAAAAGAAGAAAAACTTCCCCAACAAAATCCCCCAATTTAAAAAGAAAAAAGTGGCAGAAGTTGCGATTTGTGATGCCACTCAAGAAGAGGGCTCTATTGAAGAACTAGAGGTGGGCACTAGCTCTGCTAGATAGCGCAGCAGAGGTCACAATAGTTTGCCGGAATCTTCAAGAGCATCTGGAGGTGAAAGCAATTGACGACTTATTACAAGTTGAAACTGCGGACATGTGTGTCTCCATGCCTGATAGCGTGTACAAAGAAACAATACAGTTAGAAGGGGACATTGAATGCACAATTGACGCAATCTTTTGGGACCGCGTCGTTAACATTAATTATATTTTACTAGCCGAAAAGGATTGGCCACCTGAATTTGTCCGCAGCTGCCCATATGGAGAGAGGTTATCAAACCTTCTTTCTTGCCTCTTGTTCCCGATGAGCTTGTAGAATCCTATAGCATTGATTGAGCATTGGCCAGTCACCCGCGTTATACTGCAAATAGGGTGGGTTAAAGATTCCCCCTATGTAGGAAAGTACCATCTTGCCTTGCATTTTACCCCCATTTTCACTGTATGTATGTATGTATGTTTTAGCCCCTGTGTCACTGGGATCCAGCCAGGCAGGACCCCAGTGCTCATAGTATGTGCCCTGTATGTGTCCCTGTGTGGTGCCTAACTGTATCACTGAGGCTCTGCTAGCCAGAACCTCAGTGTTTATGCTCTCTCTGCTTTATAAATTTGTCACTGCAGGCCAGTGAATACATTTACCAATTCTCATTGGCGCACTGGTACACCCATATAATTCCCTTATACTGTGTATGGTACTTAGGTACCCAATGTATTGGGGTTCCAGGAGAACCCTATGGGGTGCAGCATTTCTTTTGCCACCCATGGGGAGTTCTGACAATCCTTACACAGGCCTGCCACTGCAGCCTGAGTGAAATAACGTCCACGTTATTTCACAGCCATTTTTCACTGCACATAAGTAACTTATAAGTCACCTATATGTCTAACCTTCACCTGGTGAAAGTTGGGTGCCAAGTTACTTAGTGTGTGGGCACCCTGGCACTAGCCAAGGTGCCCCCACATTGTTCATGGGAAATTCCCCGGACTTTGTGAGTGCGGGGACACCATTACACGCATGCACTATACGTAGGTCACTACCTATGTAGAACGTCACAATGGTAACTCCGAACATGGCCATGTAACATGTCTAAGATCATGGAATTGTCACCCCAATACCATTCTGGTATTGGGGGGACAATTCCATGATCCCCCGGGTCTCTAGCACAGAACCCGGGTACTGCCAAACTGCCTTTCCGGGGTTTCCACTGCAGCTGCTGTCAACCCCTCAGACAGGTTTCTGCCCTCCTGGGGTCCAGGCAGCCCTGGCCCAGGAAGGCAGAACAAAGGATTTCCTTTGAGAGAGGGTGTTACACCCTCTCCCTTTGGAAATAGGTGTTAAGGGCTGGGGAGAAGTAGCCTCCCCCAGCCTCTGGAAATGCTTTGATGGGCCCAGATGCTGCCCATCTCTGCATAAGCCAGTCTACACTGGTTCAGGGATTCCCCAGCCCTGCTTTGGCGTGAAACTGGACAAAGGAAAGGGGAGTGACCACTCCCCTGACCAGTAGCTCCCAGGGGAGGTGCCCAGAGCTCCTCCAGTGTGTCCCAGACCTCTGCCATCTTGGAAACAGAGGTGTTGGGGGCACACTGGACTGCTCTGAGTGGCCAGTGCCAGCAGGTGACGTCAGAGACCCCCTCTAATAGGCTCTTACCTCTCTTGGTAGCCAATCCTCCTTTCCTTGTAGCCAAACCTCCTTTTCTGGCTATTTAGGGTCTCTCCTCTGGGGAATTCTTCAGGTAACGAATGCAAGAGCTCACCAGAGTTCCTCTGCACTTCCCTCTTCGACTTCTGCCAAGGATCGACCGCTGACTGCTCCAGGATGCCTGCAAAACCGCAACAAAGTAGCAAGACGACTACCAGCAACATTGTAGCGCCTTATCCTGCCGGCTTTCTAGACTGTTTCCTGGTGGTGCATGCTCTGGGGGTCACCTGCCTTCACCCTGCACTGGAAGCCAAGAAGAAATCTCCAGTGGGTCGACAGAATCTTCTCCCTACTAACGCAGGCACCAAAAGACTGCATCACCAGTCCTCTGGGTCCCCTCTCATCCCGACGAGCGTGGTCCCTGGAACACAGGAACTCTATCCAAGTGACTACCACAATCCAGTGAGCCTTCAGTCCAAGTTTGGTGGAGGTAAGTCCTTGCCTCCCCACGCTAGACTGCAAACCTGTGTACTGTGTGATTTTCAGCTGCTCCGGCTCCTGTGCACTCTTCCAGGATTTCCTTTGTGCAGAGCCTAGCATGGGTCCCCAGCGCTCTCTCCTGCAGTGCTCAACTCTCTGAGTTGGCCTCCGGCGTCGTGGGACCCTCCTTTGTGACTTTGAGCCCGCTCCAGTTCACAAATCTTCTAAGTGCCTATTCGGGTACTTCTTTGGGTGCTGCCTGCTTCTGTCGGTGCTCTCTGAGTTGCTAAGTACCCCCTCTGTCTGCTCCTCCAAGAGGCAACATCCTGGTCCTTCCTGGTCTCCAGCAGCACCCAAAAATCTCTATCAAAACTCTTGCAGCTAGCAAGGCTTGTTTGTGGTATTTCTGCGTGAGAACACTTCTCCAATCTTTATCGTGACGTGGGACATCTTCCATCCAAAGGAGAAGTCCCTAGTCCTCTTCGTTGTTGCAGAACTCCAAGCTTCTTCCATCCAGAGACAGCTTCCTTGCACCTTCATCCGGGGTTTTCTGGGCTCTTGCCCCCCCTGGACACTATTGTGACTCTTGGAATTGGTCCCCTTGCCTTGCAGGTCATCAGGTCCAGGAATCCATCTTCAGTGCTTTGCTGGTGTTTGTGGTTCTTGCAGAATTACCCTATCACGACTATTGTGTCATTTTGGGATAGCAGGTGTACTTTACTCCTACTTTTCAGGGTCTTTGGGTAGGGTATCTTGGACACCCTGACTGTTTTCTTACAGTCCCAGTGACCATCTATAAGCTCCCATAGGTCTGGGGTCCATTCGTGATTCGCATTCCACTTTTGGAGTATATGGTTTGTGTTGTCCCTAGACCTATGTTCACCTATTGCATCCTATTGTAACTCTACACTGTTTGCATTACTTTTCTTACTCTTACTTACCTGGTTTGGGTTTGTGTACATATAACTTGTGTATATTACTTACCTTCTTACTGAGGGTACTCACTGAGGTACTTGTGGCATTTTGTCATAAAAATAAAGTACCTTTATTTTTAGTAACTCTGTGTATTGTGTTTTCTTATGATGTTGTGCATATGATATAAGTGGTATAGTAGGAGCTTTGCATGTCTCCTAGTTCAGCCTAAGCTGCTTTGCCATAGCTACCTTCTATCAGCCTAAGCTGCTAGAAACACCTCTATTCTACTAATAAGGGATAACTGGACCTGGCACAGGGTGTAAGTACCACAGGGTACCCACTATAAGCCAGGCCAGCCTCCTACATCCTATCATGTAATTTCAATTAAAAATCAACCCCAACCTCAACCACATTAGTCTTAGACTACAAACAATTAAACAGCCACACACACACATATGCTATACAAAACTCTCATAGCACAACACTTGTGAACAAAATAGTGCGCAAAAAATACAAAACAACATTGGATATTTCCGATGGCTTGTTCTGCCAAAATATACCATCTGAGAGTCGAGACTTTCAGTGCGCTGGGATCTGAGAACAATTCTGTCGTTTACCATAGGGGTACAAGAACAGTCCAGGAGTGTTTGTGGCTCGTGCTTTTCCTGCTAAATATTCCTACCGGATGGCAGACTTGTTTTCCGCCATTGCTGTAATACCAGGTGTGGGTAATCGTGAGATTGCCAACAAAGATCGAAGACCAGAGTTGATCAAAGCAGCGCATGAGGGAGTTGCTTCTGCCCATGCTGGTGTGGTGGCTACAATATTATTGTTCCAAGCTCGTTATTGGTGGCCCGCTCTATACAAACAGACCAAGCAGTATGTACTTTGTTATGATATCTGCCATCAAATTAAGGGTCCACCGTCAAACGCCCACCACAGACACCCCTCTTAATTTGTAACAAACCATTACAATGTGTGTACCTGGACCATTGCGGTCCTTTGACACCTGACAGTGCATACAATATACCTTAGTCACTGTTGACCCCTGCTCCAGATTTCTATGGGTGTGGCTACAATGCTCGGCTGACGCTCGGACTGTTATTTAAGATTTGCAAGTCTTTATCAGCACAAATGCAGTTGCGGCTTTCCACTCGGACCAGGGCCCTGCTTTCGCCTCAAGGGCATTCAGGGACCCCATGACTTCGTTAGTGGTCCAACTCCATTACTCGTCTCCATTTCATCCACAGGGGAATAGTGTTGTGGAGTGACAAAACAGAGATTTAAAGCAATCCTTAACAGCCAGAGTACGAGCTACGAGTCATAGTTGGCTTAGTCACCTGTATGGAGTCCAGAGAGCACTTAATAATCTGCCTAGAAGGTCCCTGGGGAGTTGTAGTTCATACAAGTGCCTGTTTGGAACTCAAATGTATGTTCCAGATCTTGATGGTCCTGGAATGGAGGCGGCAGAAACACCCTATGACATAAATGAACGTGTCACTGTTTTGCAGTAATTACACCAGTTTTCTGACGACAACACTTCTGCCAGTGCTGACTCCTTATGAATTAAGGATGTACCAATAACATCTATTGGCTGGATTCCTAAGGTTGGGGATCTAGTATGTGAAAAAGTTGCTGTGAAAAAGGAGTTTGGTCCTTCCTATCATGCACAGGTTCCAGTCCTGGGAATACATGGTACCAGAACTGTGATTCTACCACAGCTGCCTGGTTCTAAAGGAAACCGCGTTGTCTCCATCGACAATGTCAAGTTACACTATGTGGCCGATCCTGCACAGCAGACCAAGAGGATCAACCAGTAGTACCTGAATACCTCTCACCACTGGCCAAGATGTCCCTCTAAAAGTTTTGAGCAGCAACTCTGACACCTCTCCGTACTTGGGGAGTGTGGAAAATGATCTTTCGTTAGCTCCCCTAGCATCGTTTTCAACAAGCCACACATAAAATGTTGACCGATTATTCTCAAATTCTACACAAATGGATGGCATTGTTTGTTATGAACCACCATAGGAGACCACTGATAGTTCTCCTCTTGAAAATACGGCTCCAGATTTTGCACGACCTGCTTCTGGTTACTTTGCCGACATCAATGACACTTTTGGGGACTCATCTGACGCTTCTGCATCTGAACTGTCAAGAACACATAAGCTGATATTTTGGCTCAAAACAAATTATTTTGTTCTCCCATGGAACTATCTGTGGCTTTCCTTGACTATAATAGCTTTCCTCTTATGGGTTGACTTTGTTATTACTGTCTTTCTACTGATACATGGTCATTACCTTCCTGAACGATCAACAGTGGAACTGGTGGATGAGGTCCCAAAACCCCATTTCTCTTCTCACAAGGCCTGCAGAGACTTGTCTTATGTGAACATTTCTGCTATACCAATTCCTGATGGAATTTTTTGGGATAAAGTCACATTTGATATATAGGGACCTACGGAAGTCATTCAAATACCATATGTGTTTAAACTTTCCATGAATGATGTAATAATTCCTGGCGTTGTTTCTGATGAGTGCGATGTGAAAACACTTGATTCTATGTTGACTGAGTTGCTGTATTTTACTGTATTTGAAAGTAAGGATGTTTATCAATCCAAAGAAAATTATGGAGACATGTGCAGTTATAATTATTATGGACACCATTTCATTCACGGAGCATGTATCCCAAAGACTATTTTTAATTATACACAATGGGAACATTGGCCAACTCCACCACAAGGGAGATCTAAAACATATTCTGAAAAATTTGCCGATTTTTCTGGACACACTACTAAAAATTCTGTGTCATATTATTTTAAATTGCCATTGATGGACAATGTACATATATTATTGACAGATATACAATTCATTTATTCAGTCTCCCTTGTTTCCCGGTTGGCTAAAGAAGGCTATGAATATTGGTTGAAGTCGATTGACTTAAAAAGTGTGTTGGGAAAAAACAATTGGCAAATAAGGTGTAAGGAAACTTTATTTAGAGCATGCCTGATACCTGTTCAAATGACATTTTTAAATGAAACTGTACAGCAGACAAGTTGTTTAGGCTTAGCAAAAATTAAGGATTTGAATGTGCCCAGTATTCCTGCCTCTGCAAAATTTTACAAATGGCAAAAGTTTATAAATGCAACTGAATATCAGCTTGATGAATGGGTCTAAAATGCTTCACTTTCAAGTTCTGGAGGGTGGTTTTTGTGGCCAATAGATACCAATGGGTATCATAAACATTTTGTAAACTCCACAGGTGGTTTTAGAACAAGTAGGTTTGACCCTCACTATGGGCCTGATTATGACCGCGGCGGGCGGCGGTCGCCGCCCGCCATGCGGTTCCCGCCAAATGACTGCGGTCACAAGACCCCGGCGGCCATTCTGGCTTTCCCGCTGTGCTGGCGGGCGACCGCCAAAAGGCCGCCCGCCAGCACAGCGGGAAAGACCCAGCAACGATGAAGCCGGCTCCGAATGGAGCCGGCGGTGTTGCTGGAGTGCGACGGGTGCAGTAGCACCCGTCGCGAATTTCAGTGTCTGCTAGGCAGACACTGAAATTCTTTTTGGGGCCCTCTTACGGGGGCCCCTGCAGTGCCCATGCCATTGGCATGGGCACTGCAGGGGCCCCCAGGGGCCCTGCGGCACCCCCTACCGCCATCCTGTTCCTGGCGGGAGACCCGCCAGGAACAGGATGGCGGTAGGGGGTGTCAGAATCCCCATGGCGGCGGAGCGCGCTCCGCCGCCATGGAGGATTCTCACGGGCAGCGGAAGGTCGGCGGTACACCGCCGACTTTCCGTTCCTGGCCGCGGCTGAACCGCTGCGGTCAGAATGCCCAGCGGTGCACCGCCAGTCTGTTGGCGGTGCTACCGCGGTCATTCGCCCTGGCGGTTTTTACCGCCAGGGTTAGAATGACCCCCTATGTGTCTTCTGAACACGCGGGTATAGAGATGACATATAGGCCCTCATTATGACATTGGTGGTAAGTCCCGCTTACCGCCATGCTGACTGCTGCCAACATACCACCGCCGCAGCGGATTACCGCTACCCATATTATGACACACACATAGCAATTCGTCGCTATACAGCCACACACACAAGACTGCCAGCCCAAAGGTCAGTGATAAACTGGTGGTAGCAAAACCCACACCATTACACCAACAGAACTATGCCCACAGCACTATGACCCACGAATCACCACGGCGGACATTCAATGACGCTAAACCATTGGCGGTACATACTGCTGCACTCAAAATACACATACAACACAACAATACATTGGACAATTCAAACTACACACACCTGACACGCATACACACAGCACACCCACACCACTATAAAACGCACAACCACGGTACCCACAACCCTTTACCAATACAAAAAAGTGCCACAAGTGAGAAAGCAAGACCACAGAAAAGACCACAGCTACACACCACTATCACCTATACATCATACACGCACCTTACATCACACACACCAACACATCACCCCACACACCCACACCACTCACACTACACCCATGGCACCACAACAACACCCCAGGTTCTCAGAGGAGGAGCTAAGGTTCATGGTGGAGGAAATCACCCGGGTAGAGCCACAGCTTTTCGGATCACAGGTGCAGCAGACATCCATTGCAAGGAAGATGGAGACATGGCGGAGAATCGTGGACAGGATCAACACCATGGGACAGCACCCAAGAACAAGGGACGACATCAGGAAGAGGTGGAATGACCTACGGGGGAAGGAGCTTTCTGTGGCAGCAAGACACCAAAAAGCTGTACAGAGGACTGGCGGTGGACCCCCACCTCCACTCCCACAACTAACAACATGGGAAGATCAAGTCTTGGCAATCATGCATCCTAAGGGCCTGACAGGAGTAGGAGGAGGACTGGTCTTTGGTAAGTCAACTCTTTACTATCACCCACACTACCTGCATGCCATCACAAACCCCCACCCTAACCCTTAATCTCATCACTCCACCACCTCACACACACCCCATCATCACAACCCACCCCTCCCAATACCAAGCCCTGCATGTAACACCAATGCACAGATCCCCATCACAGACCTGCATGGACACCCATCACTAAAGCATGCACACTAGAGAGAATCACCTAGCCCACCGAATAACTACTCACACAAGGCAAAGCTGCCAGGACAACAACATCCATAGAGGGAAACACACCCATGCACAAGATGTCACATGAAAAATCAATAAACCTGCATCTACATCCCCACAGGTCCCCCACCCACCGTAATCAGGGACCTGGGATCAGTGGCAGTGGGCACACGTTTCAGGGGACAGAGTCACGGGACAATAGTGAAGCTGGGAGGACTGCTGTGCGACAGGGGGAGGACAGGCCCAGGGAACCGACTTTCCAGGAGACACTCCCCAACATCCTGGGAGCATACCACCATTCCCTGGAGACGATGGGCCAGATACTAGACAAGTTGCATGAGACCCAGCGGCTGCAGGAGGGACAGTACCTGGGGATCAGGAAGGACTTGAAGGACATCAACACCACCCTGGTCACCATTGCAGGGGTGCTGGCAGACATGGCCAACACCATGAGGGAGGCAGTGGCACACCACTGGGCTCCTACCACTAGCCAAACCGAAGAACAGCCCTCCACCCCACTGCCGCTAGTGGACAGGAGGCCCTGCCACAGGACCAACAGGCCACCAGCACCCCTCCCCCTACAGAAGGAGAACCACCACGCAAACGGTCCCTGCAATCCAGGCAGAAGTCAGAGCCTATTGCTAAGTCCCCTGCCACAAAATAAGTCTCTCCTGATAGTCACCCTTGTGTCCCACTCTGTCACACTGTCCACCGTGAACTGCCATTGCTCCCCTTCCTATGACCCCTAGGACAATGCACCTGTAATACAAATAGACTGGACTCTATCCTGGACATTCCTTCACCATCACCCCATCCCATTGCACATCACCCTCTACTTAATAGCACCTAAATAAACACAATTTGAATAAATACAAGTATGGAGTCTGTCAAATGATTGAACTATGTATTCGTTTAACAGGCTTTAAACACTGCAATACAACTGTACAGTAAGTAATGTATATATAGGAATATCCTGTAGTTGGCTGCAATCAACACATCAGGAGCGATAGTGGGGCACAACTATCTGAAAATAGAGATGCCAAAGGGTACAGTAAGTGGCCATAGAAGTGGGAAACCAGCCAGCCAGTGACATTGTCAAACACAAAACTGTCAATGTAAAGTAAATTTACAGTGTCTTACCTGTATATCATTGGAATTAGTGTCGTATTAATGCACTTCTGTTGTCCTCATCCTCATCCTCTGTGTCCTCATCTTCACTGTCCACAGGGTCCACTGCTGCCACACTCCCATCTCCAGCCTCATTCTCCTTCAGAAAAGGCACCTGGTGACGTAAGGCAAGGTTGTACAAGATACAGCATGCCACAATGATCTGGCAGACCTTGGGTGAGTAGAACAGGGATCCACCTGTTAGATGGAGGCAACAAAACCTGGCCTTCAGGAGGCTGAATGTCCTTTCTATGATTCTTCTTGTTCACCCCTGTGCCTCATTTTCTTGTCCTGGGATTCTTCACAGGGGTCAGCAGCCATGAGTGGTTGGGGTAACCAGAGTCACCTGAAAATATTGAGGGACAACTGTTAGACACACACTAGCCCTTAAGGCCCACACCATACCCATACACCAACACCTACTGGGTCGGAACCAGGGCTCACCTGTTAGCCACACCCGGTGCCTCTGGAGTTGAGCCATCACATATGGGATGCTGCTATTCCTCAGGATAAAGGCATCATGCACAGACCCAAGATACTTTGCATTGACATGGGAGATGTACTGGTCCGCCAGGCACACTATCTGCACATTAATGGAGTGAAAGCTCTTTCGATTTCTGAACACCTATTCATTTCTCCAGGGGGGGACAAATGCAATATGTGTTCCATCAATAGCCCCAATAATGTTGGGACTATGTCCCATTGCATAGAAATCCAATTTCACTGTGGCCAAATCCTCCACCTGGGGGAAAACGATGTAGCTGCGCATGTGTTTAATCAGGGCAGACAAGACTCTGGTCAGCACTATTGAGAACATTGGCTGAGACATTCCTGCTGCCAAGCCCACTTTCACTTGGAAGGAGCCACTAGCCAGGAAATGGAGCACAGGTAGGACTTGCACAAGAGGAGGGATCCCGGTGGGGTGACAGATAGCAGATATCAGGTCAGGTTACAATTGGGCACACAGCTCTGTGATTGTGGCCCTGTCCAGTCTATAGGTCAGGATGATGTGTCTGTCCTCCATTGTTTCCATGTCCACTAGGGGTCTGAACACGGGGGATGTCTCCATCTCCAATTCATCCACAACGGTTGCATTCTAGGGGGCAAACGGTGACCAGCTGGTCAGTATTCCATATTTCCAAATACTACACTGTATTGCATGTTGTGCCTGTAACAGTATATTGTGAGATAGGCCCAAATGATGCCTATGTATACTGTGATGCAGTTAGGTGCCATGGCCTGCCTCCCCCTGAAATGGCGTCCGCCTGTCCTGTGTAGAGGGACATGTGGAAATGAGGTAATTCCGCTGACGTTGTGTGCCGTTGCTGGAGGCGGTCGAGAACCGCCATGCAACTCCTTATTGGATACCATTGAGCCATATGGGTTACAGTGGCCAATGGTGATGTGCGCTGGCGGTGACAGTACGCACCGCTGTGGATGTGACTGCCACTTTCTATCTGTTCACTAACTTGCTACCTGATCTTCAACAGGAGAGGACCTACACTGCAAGTACTGCTGTGACCTGTGTCCTGGAACCGACCATGGCTCGTGTCACTGGGGAAAGGGCCCCTGCCTTCACCGCTGCGGAGTTGGAGAGACCGGTGGATGGAGTCATACCCCAGTACTGAATGCTTTATGTGCCTCCAGACCAACAGGTGAGTACACTGTGGGCACGATGCATGGGGCATGAATGCATGGATTGCTGTTTGTGAGGACCTCATGTGTGGGGGGGTTGGTGGATGGGCCCTGGCTGCATGCTGCATGCATGGTCTGCAAAGTCTGTGAAGACAACGGTGAGTACTGCACCTACGACATAGGGGAGGCAAAAGTTAGGGGGACACACACGAAACACCCCCACCCTCGCATATTACAACACACACACCAATGCATGTCCAAAAACCACAGTAACAACCCACAATCCCCCTGGAAGAATGCAAAGGTAAAACAAAATCAGTTCAAATATTGTAATGTATCAATACACATGTGTCAAAAATATACAGATATATTATAAAATCAGTCAGAAATATATACATTACGAGAAGTAGTGCAGATATGCACATATCAATGTGCGTGCACCACTAGTCCAAAAATTGCATGGACGAGGCCCACAGTAGATACCTGTCCACAATCGGAGAGAACACTGCCGGGGCATCAGATAGAAATACTATAGGCACCTCAGGGGGAAGGGAAGGGGGGGCAACTCAGCCGGATGATTGCAAAGCCAGATCCACGACGGGGCTCCATGCCCATTGATGTATCCCGGGGAGTGCAAAGCCACAGTCTCTCAAGTCTCTACAGTGTGTGGGTTGCCCACTGTACCATCCTGGGGAGTGCAAAGCCACAGTCTCTCAAGTCTCTACAGTGGGTGGGTTGCCCACTGTTACATCCTGGGGAGTGCAAAGCCACAGTCTCTCAAGTCTCTACAGTGGATGGGTTGCCCACTGTACCATCCTGGGGAGTGCAAAGCCACAGTCTCTCAAGTCTCTACGTGGGTGGGTTGCCCACTGTACCATCCTCGGGAGTGCAAAGCCACAGTCTCTCAAGTCTCTACAGTGGGTGGGTTGCCCACTGTTACATCCTGGGGAGTGCAAAGCCACAGTCTCTCAAGTCTCTACAGTGGGTGGGTTGCCCACTGTTCCATCCTGGGGAGTGCAAAGCCACAATTTCGCAAGTAGATGACAGCCGCCACTGGCTCTGGAGGGGGACTGGTGTCCAGACTGGATTAGTTTCCCCGTGAAAGTTCCTGTCCCGTCACTGTCCCAGCTGCACATGGGATAACGATGCTTGATGGGGCGGTCTTTTCATTTTTCCCCGGTGCATGCCCTGTTCAGCGGTGCTGTGCCATGGCGGTCTCTGGACTGTTCAGCGGTGCTTTGCCATGCCGGTCTCTGGACTGTTCAGCGGTGCTTTGACATGGCGGTTCTGGACTGTTCAGCGGTGCTTTGCCATGGCGGTCTCTGGACTGTTCAGCGGTGCTTTGCCATGGCAGTCTCTGGACTGTTCAGCGGTGCTTTGACATGGCGGTTCTGGACTGTTCAGCGGTGCTTTGCCATGGCGGTCTCAGGACTGTTCAGCGGTGCTTTGTCATGGCGGTCTCTGGACTGTTCAGCGGTGCTTTGCCATGGCCGTCTCTGGACTGTTCAGCGGTGCTTTGACATGGCGGTTCTGGACTGTTCAGCGGTGCTTTGACATGGCGGTCTCTGGACTGTTCAGCGGTGTTTTGACATGGGGTCTCTGGAACGGGCATTGGTGTGTGGCATGACGTTCCCTGGACTGGGCATTGGTGTGTGGCATGACGTTCCCTTATAGCCCAGCTGGGCTGTGGCAGCTGTGGCCCTCCTGGGCACTGACTCCGGCAGTGGTCTCCTGACCAGTGACGATACTTGGGCCCTCCTGGGCACTGACTCCGGCGGTGGTCTCCTGACCAGTGACGATACTTGGGCCCTCCTGGGCAATGACTCCAGCGGTGGCGGTGGTCTCCTGACCAGTGACGATACTTGGGCCCTCCTGGGCACTGACTCTGGCGGTGGCGGTGGTCTCCTAACCAGTGACGATACTTGGGCCCTCCTAGGCACTGACTCTGGTGGTGGTCTCCTGACCAGTGACGCTACTTGGGCCCTCCTGGGCACTAACTCCGGCGGTGGTCTCCTGACCAGTGACGATACTTGGGCCCTCCTGGGCAATGACTCCAGCGGTGGCGGTGGTCTCCTAACCAGTGACGATACTTGGGCCCTCCTAGGCACTGACTCTGGTGGTGGTCTCCTGACCAGTGACGCTACTTGGGCCCTCCTGGGCACTAACTCCGGCGGTGGTCTCCTGACCAGTGACGATACTTGGGCCCTCCTGGGCACTGACTCCGGCGGTGGCGGTGGTCTCCTGACCAGTGACGATACTTGGGCCCTCCTGGGCAATGACTCTGGCGGTGGTCTCCTGACCAGTGACGATGGTGCTGGCAGTGGCGTCTCGACCGCTGGGAAGGATGCCGCCCTTCTCCGCTGTGATACTCACAACACGCTGTGCAGACTTCCTCTGGCCCTTCCCCACCTTTGGATGAGTCACAGCTGACTCTGCAATCCTCTTGGGACCCCTGTGAGTTGTTTTCCCTCCAGGAGTCTTCACAGGGTCCCGTCGGCCACTTTCCAATTTCAGAACCTTTACAGGGGTGGGCTGCCAGTGCCTTGACTCCGGGTCATACTGCCTGCCCTGGTGGCCGGTGCACTCCACACACCTTGAACAGGCACCACTGGTATTGGAGGCTTTTTGGCTGAGGCGCTATGACGGGACTGGTGAATTGGAGGGGGGGTGGGGGCAAAAAGGTCAACTTTACAGAGGGACAGTTTCTGACGAACACTGGGATGGGTAGTTGGAGGGGGCCTGGGAGTGGAGGAAGAGGAGGTGGTTGTAGGAGGTGTCACTTTAGGTGTTTTGGGTGCAGGTGCAGGTACTGGAGGCTGTCGTGAGGTGGATGGATTTTGGGTGAGTGATTGCCGTCGTTTGTGTACTTTGGGAGGAGGCGTCACAGACACACTGGGAGAGGACACAGGGGACGTGTAAATGGCAGTGGAGGTGGTGAGGGCAGGTGAGAGGGAAGTGGTGCTGGGTGTTCTGGTGCGAGTCCTGGTGCCTGTAGATGTAGTGCATGCAGGTGAGAGTGTAGACGAGACAGGGAGGGAGGAGGGAGAAGAGGAGGAGGGGGACACAGTGGAGGCAGTGGATGTTGCTGTGTCTGTATGTGGGTGATGCTTGCATGAGTGCCTGTGGGTTGTGTGGTGCCTATGTTTGCTTGAGCTTCCCTTGTGTGTTGATTTGTGTGCATGCTGTTCCGTAGGTGTGCTTGGGATGGGCTGGGGTACAGGGGATTGGGTCTGGGTGGAGGAAGTTGGAGGGGGGAGGCTAGACACAGGGACAATGGCTGCCATCAGTGCTGAGGCCAGAGTTTGCAGGGTTCGCTGAAGGGCAGCCTGACCAGAATGAATGCCCTCCAGGAATGTTGCAACTCTCTTTCTACACCCTAGATTGCATTCACAATGGTAGACTGCCCAACAGTGAGTGACCTGAGGAGGTCAATGGCCTCCTCACTGAGGGCAGCAGGGGTGACTGGGGCAGGGCCTGAGGTGCCTGGGGCGAAGGTGATGCCCACCCTCCTGGGTGAGCGGGCACGGGGCGAAGGCTGAGGTGCTGCTGGGAGGGCGGTGCTGGTAGGGGAGGTGGCGGCTGTACCTGTAGAAGTGGGGCGCACAGATGGTGCCGCCACGACAAGGGAGCTCACATCGACGAGTCTGTGTCGCTGCTTGGTGATCCAGTCCGTGGTGTGGCCCTCCATGGCCATGTGGGATGCAGCTCCCTCGTGCTCCAGCGCCACTGTACCTCTGCCTGATGATGCTGATGGACAAAAGAACAGCGAAAGCACAAAAAGGGGGGGGGAAGACAGAAGAAGAACAGGTTGAGTGCATAGCATACCGCTACCGTTGGCGGGCAAGACAGACACAGCAGCCCCCTGCACTACGCCGTGCTCCTGGCCTCTGCAGATGCAATTCCTGGGATCTGGCCTACATGGCTATGGTGGACATCTGCACACATGGATGCCACAGGGGCATATATACCTGTACTTTGCACTCTACTGCGGTGGTGTAGAGTGCCATATGGGCTGCATTGCAGAGGGGCCTAGTCTACGTATTTCTGCCTGGCCTAGGTACACCCACAGGCCTCCTCCCCCACCCAGACCCCTCCACTGCGCGCAAAGTCCGCTGAATGAGAGTGTACTCACTCCCTTGTATCTGCTGTGATGCCCTCAAGCGCCCATCCAACTCAGGGCAGGCCACCGCCATGATCCGGAACATCAGGGGGGTCATGGTGCGACAGGCACCCCTCCCACGTTGGAAGGCCATCCCCAGCTGAGCCTCCGCCGTCTTCTTGCTGCAGCGGCGAATGTCCTCCCATCTTTTACGGCAGTGGGTGCCCCGTCTCTGGTGGGCCCCCAGGGTCCGGACGTCCTTGGCGATGGCACGCCAAATGTCCCTCTTCTGGTGGGCGCTGACCTACATGACATGCACAAGGGAAGACGAAAAGTAATTACCAACTGCACCGTCGATGTGAGTGGCCCCCCTCCCTACTCTAGCCATGTGGCCCATTCATTCACATGCATTAATGTTCCCTGAACTCTGCCCCCTTCCTTCTTACAACCAGCCCTCTCCACCCTGGCTTAGCCCATACAACGTGCTCCCTGTGTAGTAACCTGTTGGTCTGGAGGACCGTAGAGTAGCGTGTACTGGGGGAGGACCCCGTCTACCAGTTTCTCCAACTCCTGCAGTGAAGGCAGGGGCCCTTTCCCCAGACGCAGCAACCATTGTCTCTTCCAGACCGAGGTCACAGCAGCACTGGCAGTGTAGGTCCTCTCCTGTCGAAGATCAGGTATCTAGTGATTCAACAGATTCAACAGATAGAAAATGGCGGTGACGTCCGCGGCGGTGACGTCCACGGCGGTGCGTATTATCGGCTCCCGGGACCCATAGGGTCCTATGTTAACCAATGCAGCATTGCGCCGCGGTCTACGACCGCCTACCGCGACGGTGTGCAACGCCTGCGCAGTTACCCCACAATCCCATTGTCCCAGTTTAGAGGTCATGCAGCCGCCATTACAGGGGCCCACATGGCTTCATTTACTTGTGAGTCACACATAGCTAGGCCTACACTCAACACACATACAGGAAGGGTTTTGTGTTTGGTGTAGTCTTCTGTGTAACTGTGGGTACATACCTGGAAAAGATTTGACTTTATCGTCGCTGTTGTTCTTCGTAGGCGCCGTCATTTGGGACATTTGAGAAGATGGCGGCATCCTCCGGTGTACCGACCGCTGGTGGACCTGTTGACAATGGAAGAGCCACATGTAATCGTCACCTACAGGTTTGACCGTCTCACTATCCAGGAACTATGTACCCAGTTGGAGCCAGATCTGATGTCACCAATCCGCCATCCCACTGGAATCCCCCCTGACGTGCAGGTGCTGTCAGTGCTCCATTTCCTTGCAAGTGGGTCTTTTCAGACAACAGTGGCCATGGCATCAGGGATGTCCCAGCCTATGTTTTCCAACGTCTTGTCCAGAGTGTTGTCTACCCTGCTGAAACACGTAAGGAGATACATCATTTTCCCTGAGGTGGAAGATTTGGCTACAGTTAAAGCTGACTTCTATGCCCTTGGACATATCCCCAACGTCATAGGTGCCATTGATGGAGCCCATGTAGCTCTGGTCCCCCCCCACAGGAGTGAACAGGTGTACAGGAACAGGAAGAGTTATCATTTGATGAATGTACAGATGGTCTGTTTGGCAGACCAGTACATCTCCCAGGTTAATGCTATGTTCCCTGGCTCAGTGCATGACGCCTACATCCTGCGGAATAGCAGCATCCCTGATATGATGGGTCAACTCCAGAGGCACCATGTGTGGCTATTAGGGGACTCTGGTTACCCCAACCTGTCCTGGCTATTGACCCCAGTGAGGAATCCCAGGACCAGGGCAGAGGAACGCTACAATGAGGCCCATGGGCGGACTAGGAGGGTGATCGAACGCACCTTCGGCCTCCTTAAGGCCAGGTTCAGGTGCCTCCATATGACAGGTGGTTCCCTCTACTACTCACCTAAGAAGGTGTGCCAGATCATCATCGCCTGCTCGATGCTTCATAATTTGGCTTTGCAACGCCAGGTGCCTTTTCTGCAGGAGGATGGTCCAGATGAAGGTGTTGTGGCAGCTGTGGAGCCTGTGGAGCCTGTGGACAGTGATGAGGAGGAAGCTGAGGAAGAAGACAACGACAACAGGGAGTCAGTCATACAGCAATATTTCCAGTGACACACAGGTGAGAACATTTTCATTTTTACCATTGCATTCACTGTCACACGTCCTCCTCTATCCTGTGTGTTATTTCATGGGATTATTTGGTAATTGAGTTGTTTCTTTCCATTACGGTTTCACAGGTGTGGTTACCAACGTGTGTCATATACTTGCATCCTTCAAATACTTGTGATGTGTGACATTGGTATGTTGCCTTTACATCTCACAACACATTTTGACACTGTCATAAATATTAAATTTTACCAAATCAGAGACTGACTCCAGATTGTTTTGTGTTTCAAGGGTGTTTATTGAAGTGCTCATAAATGGGAGGGGGTGGCCAAATGGTGATGGGTGATGGCGGAGGAATGTCCATGGCAGAGTCCAGTCTATTAGTCTCACAGGTGCACTGCCCATATGGGCATAGGAAGTGAAGCTGGGGCAGTTTAAGTATGGACAGGGTAACAAAGTGGAACAGTGGGGGGACAATCAGGGTGGTCTCATTTCCTGGCGGGGGTCTTGCCATCTTGCTCTGTCCTGTTCCTGGCTCTCAGGGACCGCTTGCGTGGTGGCTGTCCGTCTGCAGGGGGTGGGGTGCTGGTGTGGTGGTCGTGTGGCGGGGCGTCCTGTCCACTAGCGCCGGCGGAGGTGGTGGGCAGTTCATCGTCCTGGCTAGTGTCAGGGGCCCCTTGGAATGTCACGGTGTCCCTCAGGGTCTGCTGTATGTCCTTCAGCACCCCTATGATGGTGCCCAGGGCGGAGCTGATGGTCCTGAGCTCCTCCCTGAAGCCGAAATATTGGTCCTCCTGCAGGCGCTGGGTCTCCTGAAACTTGACCAGGACCGTGGCCATCGTCTCCTGGTAGTGGTGGTAAGCTCCCATGCTGGAGGATAGGGCCTCGTGGAGAGTGGGTTCCCTTGGCCTGTCTGCCCCCTGTCACACAACAGCCCTCCCAGTTCCCCTGTGTTCCTGTGCCTCCGTCCCCTATACCGTGTGCCCACTACCACTGCCCTCAGGTCCCTGTTGTTGTTGGGGTGGTGGGTTAGCCTGGGTTCCCTGTAGTGGTGGACACACCGCTGATTGACCTGTCCTGGGTACGGAGGTATGGGCCCGCTGGGTGGGTGCTGTGCTGGTGTTACCAGAGGGTGGAAGGTCAGTGTTGGGCTGTGCCTGTGCAAGGGAAACCGACTGTCCCGAGGCCCACGATGGTCCGGGCTGGTCATCAGGCTTCAGTAGGGCAGAGCTGCTATCGTCACTGTGGGCCTCTTCTGGGGGTGGAGTGGTGTTGTTGGGACCCTCTGGTGTGGTGACGGTCCTTCGTGATCCTACAGGGGCATAAGAGCATGATTATTGCATGTGTGTGTGTGATGGTGTGCAATGGGTGGGCGTTTGTGTACCCCAGTGCAAGCATTCCTGTGTGGGGGCTTGTGTGATGATGGTTAGGGGGTTGTTCTGGGTATGTGCAGTGCGCATGCTTTAGTGATGGGTGTCCATGCTTAGTTGTGTCATGCAGGGCTTGGTGTTGGGATGGGTGATTTGTGTTATTACTACATTAGTGAGGAGTTGGAGTGATAGGGGAGGAGGTGAGGGTGGGGGTGTGTGATAGCATGCAGGTAGGGTGGGGGATATGATAGTTAAGTTTTGACTTACCAGTGTCCCATCCTCCACCGACTCCTCCGAGGCCCTCAGGATGCATGATGGTCAACACTTGCTCCTCCCATGTTGTTAGTTGTGGGGGAGGAGGTGGGGGTCCGCCGCCAGTCCGTTGAACCGCGATGTTGTGCCTGGAGACCGTTGAACGCGCCTTCCCCCGTAGGTCGTTCCACCTCTTCCTGATGTCCTCCCGATTTCTTGGGTGCTGTCCCACAGCATTGACCCTGTTGACTATTCTGCGCCATAGCTCCATCTTCCTTGCTATGGATGTGTGCTGCACCCGTGAGCCAAATAGCTGTGGCTCTACCCGGACAATTTCCTCCACCATGACCCTGAGCTCCTCCTCGGAAAAGCGGGGGCGTCTTTGGCGTGCCATGGGGTGGTGTGTGTAATGTGTAGGGCGGTGTGAGTGTTGATGAGTGTGGTGATGTGTAGTGGTGTGTGGTGTTTTGTGCGTGGATGTTGTATGGGTGATGGTGTTGTGTGCCTCTGTATGGTGGGGTTGTCTTTGATGTGCTGTCTCTCTGGCCTTCGTCTAAATTTCTGGTCGTAGGGGTTTGTGGGTGATGTGGGTGTGTGTTTTATATTGTGTTGGGTGTGTGGGAGTGGTGTGTGTATGTGTATCAGGTGTGTATATTTTGAAATGTCCAATGTGACGGTGTTTTGGAGATGTGTGTGTATTCTGAGCGCGGCGGTGTGTACCGCCAATGGAATACCGCGTTTTAAAGACCGCCGCATGGATTTGTGGGTCATAATAGCATGGGCGTGTTTCTGTTGCCGTGGAGGTGGAGGTTTTGTTTTCGCCAGTTTATCACTGACCTTTGGTGTGGCGGACTTGTGTGGGTGTCTGAATTTCGGCGGATTCCGAGTTGTGTGCCATAATAGCTGTGGCGGAATTCCGCGGCCACGGCGGTGTATTGGCGGTCTTCTGCATGCCGGTAAGCACCTTTTACCGCCAATGTTGTAATGACCCCCTAAGACTGTTAGTGCATTGCCTGGTGTGTAGGGCTGTTCCCTGTGTGTGTGTGTCTCGTACGCCAACAGTGGTGTTGCTGCCGCCATTGACCAAGTGTATCATTTGTCTCTCCCCCCTTTTTGTTTTGTCACCCTGTCCTTATGTGCATTAGCATCATCTGGCAGAGGAGTAGAGGCACCGGCGATGGGGAGAGCTGCAGCCCACAGGGCCCAGGAGGCGGAATCCATCAACGGTGAGGGCACCAGTGAGACGGAGGGCGAGGGGAGTAGCATGGCGGAAACTGGAGGGGACAGTTCTGACAGTGATAACTCTTCTGATGGAAGCTCCCTGGTTGTGGCAGACACCTCTGTGCCCACCCCAACTATAGGTACAGCCTCCACCCCTGTACCAGCACCGCCCTCCCAACAGCCCCTCAACGTGTTTCCCGTGCCCGCTCAGCCAGGCAGGTGGGCATCTCCTTTGCCCCAGGCACCTCAGACCCTGCCCCAGTCAGCCCTGCTGCCCTCAGTGAGGAGGCTATTGACCTCCTGAGATCCATCTCTGTTGTGCAGTCAACCATTGTGAATGCCATCCAGGGGCTGGCAGCCCATTTGCAACAAACAAATGCATTCCTGGAGGGCATTCACGGTGGCATGGCGCCCAACAGAGATCAATCCAGGCTCTGGCCTCCTCCGTGATGGCAGCCATTGTCCCTGTTTCTAGCCTCCGCCCTCCAACTTCCTCTACCCAATCCCATTCCCCTCAACCCCAACCAATCCCAAGCACACAGTCAGACCAGCATGCACCCAGGACAACACACAGGAGTGGTTCAGGCAAACACAAGCACCACACATCATCCCACAGGCACTCACACAAACACCATCCAAATGCAGACATACCAACATTCCCTGCCTCCACTGTGTCCTGCTCCTCCTCCTCGTCCACCTCATCTACACTCACACCTGCATGCACTACATCCTCATCTATTACCACCATTACCATCATACCTATCACTACACGCCCCTCACTGGCAGTCACCACCCCCACATCCATGCACATGTCCCCTGTGTCCTCTCCCACTGTGTCTGTGCCCACTCTTCCCAAAGTACACAAACACAAGCACTTAGACACCCAACAGCCATCCACCTGACAACAGCACCCAGCCCATTGCACCTGAACCTAAACACACCAAACAGACACCTCCTACAACCACTTCCTCTTCCTCCACTTCCAAACCTTCACCCTCTTCCCACCCCAATGTCCCTAAGAAGCTTTTCCTCTCCACCATTGACCTCTTCCCTACTCCTCCTCCCCCCGTCCTTCACCTCAGGCCAGGGTGAAGAAAACCCAGGTTAGCACCTCAGCCACCCAGTCCAGGTGCACTGTAGTGTTGACAGCTACTGCAGGTGGGAAAGGATCCCGGGCACCAGGCAACAACACTGAAAGGGTGCCTGCACCAGGTGCATCAAGGAAGGGCAAGGTGCCACCACCAGCTGCGACAGGGAAGGGCAAGGAGGCACCACCAGCTGCGGCAAGTAAGGGCAACGAAGCTCCACCAGCTGCAGTAGGAAAGGGGCAATCCCCGGCTGCTGACAGGAAGGACTAGGGGCCTGCACCAGCATGCAGGAAGGACAGGAGGCCTGGTCCTGAGACTAATTCAGAGCTCCCACCACCAACCATGATGGTTCAGCCATCCGAGGCTGGAGCCTCCCCCACCACTGCCAGCACTTCCACCAGCACCACTGCCAGCAGCCCCAGTGGGCAGCCGTCCGAGGCTGCAGGGGATGGGCTGGATCCTCCCCTCACTACTGCCAACACCGCCACCAGCACCGCCACCACCACTGCCACCAGCACCGCCACCAGCACCACTGCCAGCAGCAGCTGCCCCAGTTGGCAGCAGTCCGAGGCTGCAGGGGATGGGCTAGGCCTCCCCACCACTGCCAGCACTGCCACCAGCACAAATTGCCATCAGCAGCAGCCCCAGTGGGCAGCTGTCAGAGGCTGCAGGGGATGGGCTGGAGCTTCCCCCCGCCACTGCTACCACTGAGCAGCCATCACCGCCGGCGGACAGTGTGTAGTCCTGCCTCCATGGGCTGTTGTGCGTCCTGGCCCCTGCAAATCCTGTGGGTCTGACAACCCGGTGAGATACTGTGACCTTGCACTCCCCAAGATCTACATCACAGGGCACAATGCCCCCTCTAGAACCAGTGGAAGAAGCCATCCACTCACCCCATCCTTCCCAGGATGAAGAACACTGGGCACAAGGCCCCCTCCAGAACCAGTGGAAGAAGCCATCCACTCACCTCATCCTTCCCAGGATGAAGAACACTGGGCACATGGCCCCCTCCAGAACCGTTGAAGAAGCCATTCACTCACCCCATCCTTCCCAGGATGAAGAACACTGGGCACAAGGCCCCCTCCAGAACCAGTGGAGAAGCCATCACTTAAGACTGTGGCCTTGCACTCCCCAGGACCAAGCAGTGGGCAACCCACCCACTTAAGAGACTGTGGCCTTGCACTCCCCAGGACATTGCACAGGGCATGTATCCCCCTCCAGGACCAGTGGTGTTATACCATCTTCAGGCTGAGGTGCCCCCCCATTCCCTGTCCCCCTGAGGTGCCTGTGTATTTCCTACCTGATGCCCCTGCATTGTTCTCTCCGTGTTGTTGCAGGAGTGAGGTGGGGCCTTGGTCTATGTGTTGTGGCCCTGTGGCCCACGGACATTGAGGACTGGGCAGGCTCCCTACATTTGTAAATACGTATCTACGTTTGGATTTAGATGCACTTATCCATGTTATTTTCTTATATTACACTCACTTTCTTCTAATCATTTTGGGGGTCATTACGATCTCGGCGGTCTTTTCGCAAGACCGCCGAGGTACCGCCGTGCTGAAGACTGCCAGTGGTGGCGGTCTTCCGCACTGCGTATTATGACCGCTGGCAGCCCGCTGTCCTTTTTCGTACGGAAAGCCGCCAGCAGCCATACTGGCGGACGGCGGGAAAGTGGAGGTTGCTCAACTTCCACCGCAACGTCAACAGAACACCGCCCACTGAATCACATCCCATGATTCGGTGTGGCGGTGTTCTGGTGCCGGTGTTTTGGTGGCGGAGCTGCCCCCATGGATCCCGTCCCCTCCCGGTGGATCCGCGGTCATAGTTCCATTTTTTTTTCCGCCAGCCTGTTTGCGGTCTTACCGCCGCTTTACCACCGACCACCAGGGTCGTAATGACCCCCTTTATCCTTGCATTATTCCTGAGGGGTACGGGGTGAATATGTAATATTTGTGCATCTGGTTGTGGATGGTTTTGGGGGTGGGGGTGTTGCGTGTGTGTAGTCTTCTGTCTAATAATACTGACTTACAGGATTTCCTGTTAGGCCCCAGAAAACAACACAGAAAACATTTCTAGTATGCAGTCTATAATGAAATTTGGAAGCTTTCTCAACAAGAAGTTGCTGCTCGGTTAAGGCAAATAGATCAGGAAAATTTACAGAAGGCATTAGCGGTTGTAGATAATGGGATTAATCCCCTGTCCGACCATTTATACACCTTAAACAACATTGTTTCCTCTGAAATAGATATAGTACAGAGCAACATGTCCTCTTTACACCATGGACAGAGTCAACTAAGATCTATTATGCAGTTAAGTTGGACACTACAAACACTGAAACAGGTCACGTTCCCTGGCAACACGTTAGCGTGAGGAACATATTTTCTATGTTTACTTCAATGTGACAACAACAGCTAATGGCTCAGAAGGAATTGACTTATATCACGTTAAATATTGAGAAATTAGAAAAGTTGCCTTTCACTGTGGCTGAAATACCATCTTCTGAGTGGTTAATACACGGGGTGCTCAATCTGCCTCTTTCAGCACTTCAATTCACATCCTGCTTAAAACACATTCCAGTGAGCAGGCATGAAAGGCTAGGAGATACTAACATCCACGAGGTGTGGAAGCTACTCTTCTCAAACAAATGTCTCAGTAGCATGACAGAGGTCTTTCTTAGCAGTAGTGAATGCAGGACTTCTGTAAGCCATTCGATGGTTTGTAAACAGCTGTCCTTGCACAGGGCGTGCACCGCTTCAGCAGCAAACTTGGCTTGTTATCTGAAGGGAGTCCCAGTTCCATTGATTAGACCTTACCTCTAGGTGCTCTCAAATGGCAGCTATGTGCTCCTTAATAGTGAGAGCTGTTGTGGGATGTGAGCCGGAATAGGTTATGTTAATTCAGTCTCCAAAATTGTTAAATGCTGCGGGAATGTACATGTTCCTCCTACTCGACAGAGGGAAGTAGCTGAGATTTGGCCCCATATCGCTACTTCAAATGTGAAGTTAGACAAGTTGAGCAGACTCAAGGATTTATTCTTTCAAAAACATGTGGCGCTTACATCTGCACACAAGATTCCTATGCGCTTCAGGTTGCGAGGTAATCTGCAGACATACAGTCCTTTTTAAGTACGAACTTTCCAAGACACTTTGGTGAGCTCGTTGGATGGATCTTTAATGCATCCAGTACTACTGGAATCGCACATTTCTTTAATGCTGTTGGTTCTAGTTTTGTTCACACCTTCTCTATATTTGGCTTAATACCTTCAGTCATCCACTCACAATTTTCCAGTATTTTCGGGGGATTTCCGATAACTTTGGCTATGATAGGTGGCATTTTGCTATTGCTACTTTTTCAGTGCAATTGGCTGTCCCTTTTACAACAAGGAGGACTGAAAACACTTCCACCAGCGCAGCTGTGTCATGAACGCATGATGCAGTACTTTGGAGCACCACTCCTGGAGTGATTGGAGTGTGACTGGTCTCTGTCATTTAGACCGGTTTTGCTTTGTGTGCAGTCCATGTTTTGGTGCCCCTGGTGCCCTTTTGAATGTGCACTGAAAGTTTGTCTTTCTAAGCAACGGTTGCTTTTATTGGGCGCTGATCTCTCTGATGGCTCATTAGCAGACATGCGCGTTGAGGATGTGTTTGTTACGGGAAGCCGTTTATGAGTTGCCCTTTGTGGATCATGCAGATCTAAACTAACTGTTGGGCACACTACGGAATGCTGCTGCCTCAGCTGGAGCTCAGGGTTTGAAACACGAATGCTCCTTGGTTTTCCTTCATGATGAACTTCCTACTTTACCACCTGCCAAATTGGAAGATTTCCTATCTTCAATTATCCCAGATTCAATTGGCTACTTTAAAACTGAATCTGAATTTTTAAATTTGGCTTTCTCGATGCCACAGTTTATATTTTAAATTGTCTTTTTCATACCTGCTCAAATGTGTTTTAACTTGTCATCATTGACATGTCCACATATATATGCTTTACAATACATTTTAGTAGCTTTTATATATTAGATTTGGCTTTGAACCACCTTTGAACCAGCAAGGGGAGGGTGCTGTGTAGCCATGTCAGCTATAATTTTATAGACGTTATTTTAGTATACTAGGCCTGTTGCTGTGCACTTTAACCTAGATATATTTATTCAGCTTCATTTTATTATGTTAACATTAGCCACATTTGCAGTCTTGTTTTATTTTTTATATCTATCTGTTCTTTGCCTAGGTCATCACTACTTCTCAAACAAGACATTTCTTTCACTCTGTGCTTTTCTTAAGGCTGCAGTAAGATAGGTTGCTGGCAAAAGTGGTATGCTTTGTCTCCAATGTTCACAGACACATACACACTCTTACGTGGGAATCTTACGTGGGAATCCTTTCTTGGAACAATAGCTGTTTTATTAGAAAAATAATACTTTGACCCATGTACGTTAGAGGGAGTTTCCAGCCAGATGACCACGACTGTATGCTGATTACTTATTGCTTTGCTGCAGGTGCTTATGTAGACTACAGGTCTCTTGCTCAGGTATGAGGGTTGATGTCTTCCCAGGGGGAACCTGAAGGACAGAATTAGAGCTTAACATGCTGTGCTCTAAAATAGCTTAGGTGGGAACTATCCCCAAAAACCTTAGCAACAACATGGTAGCATTATTCTTGTGTTTTACTCTCCTTGTCACAATTGTAATCTTATTGTGCTTCATCGTCCTAGTTATTTCAATGAATGCTTTATTACCTAAGATGTACTTACTTCAATAAAACCATATTGAACTATACTCTACCTCTGATTGTCATTGTATATGTGAGACTAATGTAACTGTAAGAAACAGATGAGATCTGAGTGACCACGATTGCCCCTTGGAGTAATTTATGTCATGCCCCCGGTTGCCCCAGTCATCCCTGCTCTTGGGTGGAGATGAGGCACTGCTAGTTAGCCGGAAAAAACCTGGATTAGGCTAACAGGTGTCACATGGTGCGGGATCAGACTCAGTGCCCCGCAGTACAGTTGATTCTGCAGCCCGAATCTATTAGGCTCATTAGGATAGTGAAAACTTATGCAACAGGGTAATGTTGAGGTTTATCAAGCCACATTTATATACGGTGCTGCATTTAGTTGTAGAGTTTTTGACAATTTTCTTTGTTCACAGAATTGTGCACCATTGAGTTTGTTTATAAATCACATATACCACTGACAAACAATGTTGTGACAAATGAGCAGAGCTTGCCAAAACATGTTGACAATCCTTTGCCATTAAATATATTCACTGCAGTTGATCTCTTTATTCTGCGAAAGGACTCAGATCCAGATTAATACCAGGGATGTTATGGTTAGGTTCTAAATTTACTTGCACAATATCATAGAAATTCAGCAGTTAGAGTTATAGTTAACTCAATTATCTATAACTCACACCCTAAGGTAACTATAACTCACACTCCATCAGTTTTGTTATCAATAATTTTATTACAAATGTTGCTGTCATGAAAGATGTCATAAAAGATGTCATGACTGATGTAATATGTTGGGTAATTAGAAGTGTCTGGTGAAGACATCATGGGGATTCTGTGTGCCCCCCATTAATTTATTTAAAGTAGCCCGGGTGGATGGTGGTCCCCGAGGTGTCCACGCACCCCCACATATTTTACAATTATAGCCCAGGGGAGGTGGTGGTTCCTGGGGCCCTGGCTGATCAGAGCACCACTCATTAATTCATTATTGAAACTCCAGGGAGATGGTGGTCCCCAGGGGCTTATTTCTTAAGTATAGCTTCGGGATGTGGTGGTCCTCAGGGTCCAGGGGGGGTCTGAGCGGCCTCCCTGCATGAATTCTTTATTGAAGATCTGGGAAGGGAGTGGTCCCCGGGCCCTGAAGGGTCCAAGTGGCCCCCCGCTTATGTTCTTTATGCCGAGGGAGGTGTTGGTCCCCAGGGCTTTAACAAGCCCTAGGAGGTGGGCCCCTTACACTGGGAAAATCTCTTAGAAGCACGATAAACTGCATTTTTTTTTAACTCACAGACAAATCCAAGGATACAGATTTGGATTTATAAGTAAATAAAAAAAAAAAAAACTTTTTAGTCCTGAGAGGGGGGCCCAGGCTAGGGGGGTAGGGTATACATAACTTGCTCACTTTTCTGTTTTTTTTAAACTTTTTTTGGGGACTCAGCTGAAGCCGCCTCCCAAAATGGCTTTCAACACTTCTTGTTTGAAGTGTTGGCAGCCAATCAGATCTGAGAAGATTTCCCTAGATCAGCAGCCCTAGACGTACATGTTTTTTTTTCCTTTCTTAGTGCGAAAACTATTGAACGGATTTACACCAAATTTAAAAAAAAGTTTACCTTTTTTTTAAACATATTTGGTGTAATTCCATCCAGCGGTTTGGGCTGCAGGCATGTCAAAGGAGTCCGTGGGAATTAACATGGAAAACACACTTTTTTACCCTCCCCCCCGCTTTTTTTCTGCCTCCGCTTGACGAATCATCCTGCCAGGGTCATAATGTGGCAGTGGGACCACTAGGAATGAGCAACACTCCCAATGAGGTCCTAAGCCTAACTGTAACTACCTACTGATGACCACCAGTAGGTAATACATATATATATATATATATATATATATATATATATATATATATATATATATATATATATATATATATATATATATATGTTAACCTAAAAAGCCAAAGGCTATTGGGGCGCTATAGTTAGGCTCACATTTTAGACATACAAAAATATAGAAATTCACCAGTTATGGTTAGTAACTATACCTCATGCCCTCTGGTAGCTATAACTCACGCCCTCACCATGCACTGCTAATTACCCCACATATTACAGCACCCCATGACATCTATAATAACATTATTTTTGATAATGTCAATGTAATATTTGAAGATAATTTTTTCATGAAAAAACTGTGCATGCCGGGGAAGTGACTTATAGTTACCTCTGGGCATGTGATATATTTACTTGAGATGACCCTAGCTATAAGAAGTACATTTCTATGGTTTTTGATGTTTAAAATGTGAACCTAACTATAACGTCCCTGCAGCATTTGTTTTTTTAGGGGACAATATATATATATATATATATATATATATATATATATATATATATATATAGGGACAGACACTTGTATATATTCTGTGTGTGTGCATGCACATATTTATATATATATATATTACCTACTAGTGCTCTACAGTAGGTAGTTGTAGCTAGGACCTCCCCCTGTGTCCCAGGGCACTGCCACCTCCCTGGGGCTATAGAATTCAGCAGACAGGGGAGACTGTGGAAGAGCCCCTGCCCGGGGACCAGCACATACCCACACCAAAATTTAAGGCAAGGAAGGGCCATATATGGCCCTGGGGACTACCACCCCCAGGGCCAGCTCCTCTACCTCCCAAGGGGCCCACCCTCTCCTGCTTGCTGAAGTTGGAATTTTCATCTCCTACCTTGAATGTAAATATGTGTGAAGGGAAAGAGATTAAAACCTTGCCACTGCAAGCAGAGAGCTGCTACTTATAGCATGTCCTTGCTGGCAGCAGCTGTGCCGGCTCACGTACAATGAGGGGAGCTGGATAGGACCATGGGGGCCTTCACGCTCCCCCAGTGGTCCTGGGCTGGGAGTAAGCATCTTCTATACCACGTTAAAGTAATTCTAAGGAGAAACCATTGCAATAACAATAGCAATGGTCTTTTCATAGAATTACTTCAAAGCAGCACACGAGCAAGATGTTTGGTATAAATATTGCAGTTACATTTTGATGCACAGCAGAACAGAGTCACATCTGGCCTACTAGTTAAGCTCTTGGATTGTCACTCAGTAGGTTGAAGGTTCAAAGCACAGTATCTCATGCAGTGTTCATTTACCCATGTTGAGAATGTTAAACATTCCTAGTAATGGAACATTTACCTCTTTTTCCCCATCACTATATTTTGTAGAGTGTCATGGAGATGTCTGTAACGTTCAAACTAAGGAATCATCTGTTGCCTAATGGTTAAAGTCTCAGACCCTCACACAGAAGGTTGAGGGTTCCAATAAACGCATGTCAGTTGTCTTTTCTCAGATATAAATTATTTTCAACTTCAAAAATGTAAGGTACATACAGAAGGGTGAGCTCACTCTTTTTACTTGTCAAATATCTATTTGTCAGAACATTTCTCTTTGTAAGTTGCACATGGTTGGGTGGGTGGTTATAGGGGGTTGGCTGTAGGCCAGGCCCTGCAGCCAACCCTCACCACACACAGCCAAATGCCATGCATGATGCAGGGTTGGATTGCTGTAGGGGGTTGGCAACGAAAAAAAAACCAAAAGATTACTGGGACGTTATAGTTAGGAAATAACATTTATTTTCAAATAAATTACAAAGGTTAGAGGGACATTATAGTTAGGTTCTAAATTTACTCAAACAAAACCACAGAAATTCAGCAGTTATGGTTATAGTTTCAAGTAACTATAACTCGTGCCCTCACCATGCACTGCTAATTACACCAGATATTACAGTACTCATGACAGCTTTTATAATATTAAAAATATCAATGAAATATTATTGGTCAAGGTACTGAAAAGAAAAGTGTGCATGGCGAGTGCACGAGTTATAGTTACTTGAAATAACTCTAACTATCAACGGTCCCTCAAGCTCCATGAGACCTTTGTTTTTTTTGTTAGAACATTCTGCCCTCTAGTGGCAGAATGTTCTAATAGCCTTATAGTCCACTGTAGCTGAGCTATACTGGTCATTAAAGTGCAGGTCCCTTGTTTTAGATCTTTGCCTTCGACTCAGGTCTTTAACGCTGCAGAGGGCCTTTAATGGTCAGTATAGCCCGCTACAGCAGGCTATAAGGCTATAGTAAAATGCCATTCAAGCCAACCTGGAATGAAAAAAAGCAACCGTTAACACATGTTTCTTTCAATTTAGAGTTCATTAGAGAGGTTTAGCTGTGTCCAGATACAAGGCAGCACCCATAAGAAAAGACAATACCCTTTTAAGCTTGAGTGCTGCATATATTATGCATCAGGAGAAGCAGGACACTCTATGTTGTTTCCAGGCTTAGGTGGAAAGCAGTTCCTTTATATGGAGAACTGTACCACACCACAGACAGTGAATCTGCTCACCTCAAATGCCTCTTTCTCTAGCAACTCTTGTAAGCGTAGGTTTAGCACAGTCACACCAACACCAAGCTAGTGTGCTTTTTGACATTTTTACAGCAAAGACTTTAAGCATGGGATTAGCAAGTGCCATCCACTCCAAGCTAACACATGACACAATATTTGTACAATTGCAGGAACAGTATAGCTTTGGATTGGTAAATGACCATCCTATTGTGGGGTAGATGACATTGTGCTAATCCTATGCTTAAAAACTCAAAGGATAGGTTGAGAGCCTCTCCTTTATGTAGAGCATTCTCCAATACCACTGACATTCTATAATTGCACACCTCAAATGCCTGTTCATCTTTTAGAGATTTTAAGCATAGGATGTGCATAGTGCCCTCCTCACCAATCTAGAAAAGTGACAAAACCCTTTGCCATTTTTGCAGCAAAATCTTTAACCATAGGATTAGCTAGTACTTTAGCCCCAAAAAATAAATAGTGTATTCACCTCAACTCTTTCCTGGAATATTTTGGGGTGATCCATCAAGCAGAGGCAAAGAAAAAGGGGGGGTCCAAAAACTCGTTTTCCCCCATGCAATTTCCATGAGAAGAATTAGACAACAATATAGAAAAAAATGGCTGAGCAGAATTACACCAAATGTGGCAGAAAACTAGACATTTATCCAGAAAGCATGCTTTTTGTGATTCAGAGTAAATCTGTTCAGCAGTTTTAGAGAAAATAAGGTGGCAATCCTGATTGTGTCCTTCAGAAAAAATGCCATAAACATGTTTTTGATTTGCTGGTCCCACTGGAAACATATAGGGGGTCATTCCGACCCCGGCGGTCAAGGACCGCCGGGGCCGGGGTCGGCGGGAGCACCGCCAACAGGCTGGCGGTGCCCCGCAGGGCATTCTGACCGCGGCGGTTTGGCCGCGGTCAGAACAGGAAAACCGGCGGTCTCCCGCCGGTTTTCCGCTGCCCTCAGGGATCCTCCATGGTGGTGCAGCTTGCTGCGCCGCCATGGGGATTCCGACACCCCATACCGCCATCCTGTTCCTGGCGGTTCGCCCGCCATGAACAGGATGGCGGTATGGGGTGTCGTGGGGCCCCTGGGGGCCCCTGCAGTGCCCATGCCAATGGCATGGGAACTGCAGGGGCCCCCGTAAGAGGGCCCCACAAAGAATTTCAGTGTCTGCTTAGCAGACACTGAAATTCGCGACGGGTGCAACTGCACCCGTCGCACCTTCCCACTCCGCCGGCTCCATTCGGAGCCGGCTTCCTCGTGGGAAGGGGTTTCCCACTGGGCTGGCGGACGGCCTTCTGCCGGTCGCCCGCCAGCCCAGCGGGAAAGCCAGAATGGCCTCCGCGGTCTTTCGACCGCAGAGCGGCCATATGGCGGTTCCCGCCAGGCGGGCGGCTACCGCCGCCCGCCAGCCTCAGAATAAGGCCCATAGTGTTATGATTGGCTGGCTGCAATTTGAAAAAACATAATAGCGGTTGCCATTACAGGACTTGGGGACTCTGTCCCCAAGGCCTGAATAATAAACAACCATATCAGAGGGCAGCGTATGAATTCTATGGCCCTTGTGGGAGGAAAGGGGCCAGGAGTGACCCTCCTGGGTGACACAATTAAAAAATGTGGGTCATCACAGTCCTTCGAATGCCCTTGAGAGCCAGCTTGCTGCTCGCCTGGTGCCGGCAGGCTCCCTCAAGACAATAGAAACAAAACCAAAAGGAGACTTTGAGGTATGGGTCTGTGGATTGTTGGCTGCTCGTAGGAGCTTGGCTGCTGGGGTAGGTTGGGTGAAAACCTTGCTGTGTCCCAGGCCCTGTGGCCAACACCACACCATTTTCCAAAATCTGTTAAGCCCTGCTGAGGTTGGCATCAGTGCCTTGCTGCATACATATCATAATAAGATATTACTTTGTGAAAAAAAGAATAGGAATTTACTTTAAACACAAAGGTTAAAGTGGAGTGACATGTAAGAAAGGTAGTCTGATTGAAACTGAAGTTAAAAAAAAACCTTAGAAATTCACTCAATAAGCCACAGATTAAAGTGGAGTTATAGGCAGATGTTCTAATAGTAAAAAAAATCCTACTGTTTAAAAAATAAAACAAAAAATGAAATACACCAGCTAAATGTAATTGATATAATACTACTTGACTAACACCATTTCCTTGGAAAGAGTTAATGTCAGAACTGATTGATTTAATATCCTAGGGCAACGCCGACAGAGTGCCCTCCACTACATCAATCAGTTTCTTTGTGGCTTTGATTTCAGGCATGATGGATCTTAAGATGATCTCAGGAATTTTTGTAGTAAAGAATGCCACTCGTAGAAGTTAACGCACTGTAAGGGGTGCAGCACACTAGCCTCACTGGAACAGGGAGAAACAGGACACAGTCTGGTCAAAGTGACTGTTTTAGGGTCTCTTGCTCCAGTGTCTGCTTTCCACCATAGTGTCATCAGTGCCTTTGCTAAAAAAAAACTTGTGAGTGGTGGATGTTGGTAGTGATCTCCAACATGATTTTTCCAGTGTTTCCACAAGCATTGAATTGCTTCCATCCGATACACTTCTGCTTAAGGAAATAACCGCCAAGTGGCAGGCGGGCCAATATAATCACCCAGATCCACCATAAATCTTTCCAAGAGCTGAAGGATTCATTGAGCTTCACATAGCAATGCCATTGATTATGTGGCCAGGTTTCAGCCCACCACATCTCTTTTACATTCCATTAATTATTGCTAAATCTTTTATCGTAATGGTTCAAATTAATCACTCCAAAAAGTTTGAACGCTTTTGACAGGTAGAAAATTTGGTTCTAAATATTAAAGTTACCCACCCGTAAATACGCCGTGCTGCCTACATGGTAGTGTGCATAAACTTTAAAAGCTGAACATGTTTGACAGTAGAAATGGCATGTTCCCCCAGTGACTACACACATAAATGAGTTTGTCACTTTTCATGCTGAAACTGGCACATAGGAAATCCATATAGGAACATCCATATCTTTTGACCTTTACCAGATAGCCTCCATTCAAAGGCATTTTTATAGTTAGTAAAAATCCAATCTAAGAATCAAATCAGATTTTTTTTAAATATATTTGAAAAGTAACCATTGCAAAGTTACCTTTACCCTGTCTGAGGCTAAGGCAAGCTAATTTGCATTAGCCCTCCAACCACTGCCCTCCTGTACTTAGCCTGAATGAGGTTGAAAGAGGAGTAAAAATTGTTCACAGAGCAAAGACAATAGCCAAGGTGTGTGGAGGTGTTTGCTTTCCAATATAGGAGGACCAGTTATGGTGGACCCAGGCAATTCATTCATTTAAAAAAACCTGTCCTGCCATAAACAAATGTTAGGTAACACCTAAAAAGGCACTGGCTTGAATTTAAATTTAACGGGAGCAAAGCTCCCCCAAGAAACATTTTTGTGTGACCATAGAGGAGAGAATTGTTCAATAACTTGGCCACACCTCTGGGTGTGCACACAGGCTCTGAGCAACAGGGAAAGGGTTTCTTGATCCTTAATTTTGAGTGTGGGGAACACTGTGGGATTGTTTGCATGAATGCAAAGAGAAGCTGCTGAAAAGTTTGGTATGGTTGACCCCAGGAACTTTTACCCCATTCACTAGTGAGTGGATGTTACCCTAGGTCCATTGGTTAGATCTGGAGCCACACCCATCAGCCAGTTGGTACAGGCATAAATGTGGCATCCCAAGGCACCATCCTCAGAACCCTTGCTCGACCTGCAGGAGATTGGAAGAGGATCGGATCTGCTGTCTGTGGCATGAGAGGAGCCCTGAAGGACTGGGCCTGCTCCCTCCTATACCTAGGACAAAGAAGTAAACTCCAAGAGCCAGTTGGCTGACCTCATACGGTTCGAGGGACACAACAATTTGCAAGGGGCATTTTCCCTGAAGTTTCGTGACCAGTGGAAACTGGTACTAGACTGGACTTTGCTGTTGACTTCTGTCTGACACCCCGAGAGTCACTATGGGCATTTTTAAGAACCCCAAACACCAGCAGAGTGTCACTTTTAGTGACACTCTGGCAGCACTATGCACTGCACCATATTTATAAGGTGGTGTTAAACCACTTTTTGTAGCTTAAATCCTCCTTGTAAATACAGCCCCTTCATACGCAGCACTTTGTGTGGAAAGGAGTTGAATGTGCATACCACAGCAACACGTGTTGCCTTTTGACACTGCCCCAGATCTACGTGTTTTCAGAAACCTGAGGCAGCACCAAAATGGAACGTCACCCCAGCGGGGTGTTAGCACGGCATAGCTAGGAGAAATGCTTTCATTTCTCCTCGTTTTTTGCTCTTTCTATGTGTGTTGCATTCTGCTATTTAAAATTGTTTTTGTGCAGGAATGTGTTCCTTGCTGCGCAAAAACAATCTCCCCTACAATGGTGCAAGGGTTGCTGCATTGGCACACAGCAGCAAATTCAGAACTGGTGCAGGGAGAAACGCAGGGGTGCACTGTATTCTATTAAATCTGGCGCACCCCTGCATTGTGAAAATGATGGTGGCCAGTGTTGACAGATTAGGCAGCTGAAGGCTCTACAGCAAGAAGGAGAGGGAAATCTTCTACTCTGGACCCCAGAACCAGAGGAGAGTGGAACGCCCACAGGTGTGAGGTCCCCTATTGGGACCAACACAGGAACTTGAGGACAAGAAAGCTGTAGGGGAGTTCAAGCTGCAGCTGACTCAGCTTGAAATGGCTGCAAAACCAACAAGGGCAGAGTCAGAATAAGCCAAGGAAAAGGACCTGGAGGAGAGAAATCCAGCTCTGGAGGAAAATAAACTTTTGCTGGCTCACAAAGTTAATCCAAATGAACTAGAATTGAAGGTTTAGTACCTCTCAAAATCCACATAGTGCCAATAACCACACTGTGTCAAATGGATACAGAAAGGTTCACATACTGTTAGAAATTGAATATCTAGTTGGCAGATGTATGCACACTGTCCAAGTAGTTACCACAATCCTGGCCAGATGTCTTACACCCCAATGAACGCAGTTGTTATTACAAAGTTTGGCCTCAACCCAGAGAGAAACAGCTTAAGGTTTAGGACAGTCACAAAGTATCTGACCAGTCATGGGTAGATGTTATGAACTTCTAAAAGTAGGCACTGGATGGTTGGGTGAAGGTCAGCAGTGTAAGTAGTTATCAAGAGCTGTACAGTCTGATTCTGAGAGAACACATGCTCAGTAACTTTTTTCCAGAGCTTTACCAAAACATGATAGATAGCAAGCTCTCTGACCCCCAGAGATTTTGTCAAGAATGCAGACCTCTGGCTCAGCACCAGGATCCATGAGAATGTACCTAGGAGTGACCTGGAGCAGGGTGGCTCAGGTTCAGTCTTCTGCCCTATAGCTCTAGTGTCCCTGGAATGGGGTGAGGCAGCTGGCCCTGAGGAGGGTCATTGTCAAGTCCTAGTGGCCCATTGACTGCATTCTGGGAAATTAATTACCACCAGTGTTAGAAGGGCTGGGTGGGACAGTTGCCCAGGGCTCCCTGAACCATCTGTTTCTGGGAGTACTACTCCAAAGGAAAGAGTAAGGAAGCCCTGATTGAGGAACACTATGCGAAAGCAGTCCACAGTGGGAGAACCTGTAGATCAGAGGTTGCCAGATCAGAGAATAGAAAACTCCAAGACTGATCCTTGTGACCAGGAGGAGCTCCCTGTGCTGTCCCAGAGACAAGGGGCTGAGAGCCTGTACTAGGCAGAACCCTGCATGATACATAGTGTGTCACCCTCTAAGGTGCATTGGATTCCTGACTCACCAGGCACCTGTTCATCGTCAGCGTACAGACCCTTCCTGAATAGCCAGTCTCACCCCTGAACTGATGGGAAGGAGAGTAGAAAGTGGGTGCTTAATACCCAGTGCTGGTGCCCACACTCTGAGCAGCCACAAAGGTCATAGAACCCCCAGGACCAAGTAGGGAACTCCTTGCCAGCTCCTTGGCTGGAAGTGAGGCTTGCGCCCCCACTTACAGCCTTTGCTGGGCAGTATATGGCCTGGATGCATTCTCTTGACAGTGACAGCTGTCAGTGGCCTCTGTGGGTTGTTGACTTTGTGGGTATAGTTTTCCCTGGGTTGGGGACAGAAGTTTGACTCAAGGGTTGAAATCACTTTGTTGGCCATGGTGTTAGTGTTGGCCTGCTCGGGTTCATCGCTGAGCAAGTTAAGGTCAGGAGCTGCACAGATGGAATTTACAAATTAGGCGGAGGTTTCCCCATGGGATAGCTGTAGTGGCCACAAAGTATAATGCCAGGTGGATACAGTTAGGCTTGCATTGGCAAAGAACTGAAAAATGCCTCTGCAAAAGAGGTCCAATCTCCAGGTTCTATTGGTTAAACAGGGATGGCCATCAATATACTGATTAGTTTACCCCAGCATTTAGCTGGAAGGGAGTCATGCTGGACCTGGCCCATTCTGCATGGTCTCCCCTCGCTAATGTTTTGCCTTCTGTTGTTGAACCTGTTTTTGTTGGAATTAGGACTCTGGACTTTTTCTCTGCTAACCACTGCTAAAGTATTTGTGCTCCCTTAAAACATGGTATAATTGGCTTATTGCTGATTGGCACGTTTAATTTACTTGAAAGCCCCTAGTAAATAGTCCTCCATTTACCAAGGTCCTCTAATTTAAATACAAGTAGTGGGGCGGCAGCACTCATTGTGCACTCCCTCACACACACACTAAAGTAGCCTTTTAAAGCATGTCTCAGGCCTGCCACTGCAGACTGTGTGCAGTTGTAAACTGCCATTTTGGGCTGGCAAAATAAAGCTTTGCAAGGACCAACCTTTCCTTTTTAATACATATAGGACACCACTAGTGTAGGACCTAAAAGGCTCATAGGGCATGGCGGAATGCATTTAATAAATGTGACATATGTACTTACATTGTAACATGTCCTGTTAGTAAAAAACACCTAAAATGGTTTACCAATGTTGTAAGACTTATCTCTTCCACCGACTGACAGTGTGTTACTATATTATATCTAATAAGTGCTAACTTTGAGTTGGGAGCAGATAGAGATATGCTGTTGAGACTCAAATTAACTTTAATTTAAAACCATCTTTAATGGTAAAGATAATTCTAAGTCACAATTCTGAAAATGCTACTTTTAGCATGCAGCACACACAAAGGAAACTGATACACGTCTTTTTTCACCCCAGACTTCTTGGAGCCTTAACAGGGAAAGGAATGGGAACATCTTTTCAGAACCAGGTATAAATATTCCCCTTGAGCCACTCATCAGTGCACTCCTGGATCCGTGAACAATACAGAAGAAGGCTTGCCTTGACGGTCTGATGCTTGTGGTCAGCCTTGGTCCCTAGCGGACTGTCCTGCTGCTTTTAGAGGACTACCCTACTGGTTAAGGACTGCCTTGATGCCCAGGGAGTTGCCCTTCTGTTTGCTCTCTGAGGAGAAAGAATGGAACTGCCCCCTCCATCTCCGGCTAACTGAGTGACTCTAAGAGTCAGTTGGCTGACCTCCTATCTGAACTATAGGCACACAAACTACACCAGAGTCCTCCCTGCAACTTCCCAGCTGGCCTGCTGCACTGATGCTGTCTGGCCCTGCAAGTGGACCTACCTTAGGTTTTCTGATTTCTGCTGGAGTAAGTTCTTGATCCCCAGGTCCTGGACCCTTGGCTCACATCTGTTACGCTCCTCCTGTAATGAAAGATGAAATCCTGACATTTTTGGCCCAATCACAATAGTGAATGGGCCTGTTCACACTGATACTCTATCATCCACAAAAGCTTTGGTGAAACTGACTCTTTGCTCTACAGTAACAACCAGCGATGACAGGCAACAAAATATTTGCACTTTGTGCTACAAAAAAGACATCCCACGGTGACCGCCAGTGAAAAGCTCCAGAAATAACCATATGCAATACCTGACTGGATATTCAAACTACAGTGATGACTGTCCAAGACACTAGGATTGCCCGTTGAACTACAGCACTACAGAAACAATCATCTCTCCCTGCTTTCTGTGGCCTCCTCCACCAGGAATGGAACTCTTTGTCCTTGACCTTGACAAGGTAACTTTCAGTGGGACTAACAGGACCTGTATATATCCAGATCTCACTTCAACCCAGTCGGCATGAACCTGTTACTCCCCTTGTTGGACTAGATGTCCGCAAGTGATCATTTATGCTTTTAGGTGGTATATCTACTTAGAACTTTAAAATTGATTATCTCCAGACTGATTGGAGTTTTGTTATTCTGTTATTTTTTTTAATCAAAAGTCACTTTATTCCTCTGAATTAATTAAGGAATTTGCTTCTGCTGTGCTTTCACTTTATCACAGCTAGTGTGCTGCATAAATACTTTACATTTTGCCTCCAAGTTAAGCCTGACTGCTTTGTGCTAAGCTACTCGAGGAATAAGCACAGGATTAAGCACAGTTAATTTAGTGAATTTTTGTGGTTCACCGTCACAAGAATTGTCCAACCAATAACCCCAGTTTCTTACAGATTGGATTTATGCTTCGTCCACTGAAAGGTCCCTACGCCTCTGAAAAAAATGACTGAAGGCCTCATTAGGAGGTTGGTGGGACAACAGTCAGCTCTCACTCCCAGTCCCATTATGAAGTCTCCACTGGTTAACCGGCGGAAACCTCTGAAATCATAGGTTTCCGTTGGTCAGAGCAGTTGGAACTATGCAGTGGCAAGGGCCTCAGCTCCTCATGGAACCAAGGCCAATGTCGTAGAACAGAAGGTACCCCTATTACCCCCAGAATGCCCACTGTCTTCTGTAGCAGACAGTGCACATCCAAAGGGTGCTGGGCAGTGGGGGCCCTTCACTGCCCACATCATTGTTGTAGGCAGTGCAGGGCCCCCCGTGGCCTCCAGCTTTTAGTCTTCACCAGCCTTTTTATGGCGTGGTCCCCGCCTTGAAAAGGCTAGGGGAAAATAGACGCATGATCAGCGTGGTGACGCTGAAGTTAGTGCCACTATGGCTGACCATGACTCCGACTTCAGTCAGCCCATCAGGAACCAATTTCTTGGTACGGATGGCAGTCCCCTGGTGGTCCGGCTGCCAGAGTTGTAATGTGTTGGATGGACCGCCTGGGGTGCAGTAGTCCGACCACCACCACGCATTGGCAGTTCTCGGACATCCAATGTCGCAATGAGGCCCTAGGTGCCATTCTACTTTGGGACTTAGAACATTTTCAATGAGAAATTTCCACATCTTCAGCAGGATCAACTTACTTCAAGTACATAGTCTTCAGTTCTGACCTGCGCAGGTAGGACTTTTTACCCCAAAATTGGCAAAGACCCATTCTGCATTGTGACTTACAAGATGTTTCAATCCTTTGCTTCCAAAAAGGGGCAACAGCCCTTTCTAAAGTGGTACTTAGAAACTTTTTTAAATGTTTTGACTGGCAGACTTTTACCAGGACCATTCAACTTGGTGTATCCAGCCTAGACTCCATTGTGGTTGGATTCAATTCTCACCATGGTCTGAGCCTACCACTTTCACAGACTATTTTTGCCACTAATTGTTTTTTCTACTTAAACATTTTAAAATGTGCAACTTTGAATCCCCTATGAGTGGGTGCATTAGGGTTTCTGTGGGTCTGTGAGTAGGTGTGTGAGAGCCTGAGTGGGTCTGTGAGTGGTTGTGTAAGTGTCTGAGTGGGTCTGTGAGTGAGTGTGTGAGGGTCTGAGTGGGTTCACAAGGGTCTGATTTTGTTTGTGGGTGGGTGTATGAGTGCCTGACTGTATCTGTGAGTGAGTACATGAGGTTCTGAGTGGGTCTGTGAGTGGGTGCATTAGGGTCTCAGTGGGTCTGTGAGTAGGTGCATGAGTGTCTGAGTGGGTATATGAGAGGGTGCATAAGTATGAGAGTGAGTGAATTAAATAGATTACAAAAGAATTTCGGCCAGATGTAGAAAGATTCCAATTTGCGACTCGCAAATTGCGAGTCAGAGCGACTCGCAATTTGAGAGTCGCAAATTGGAATGTAGGATGGTGTCCCTGACATCATCTGCGACTTGCAAGGGGGTCGCAAAGGCCCACCTCATTAATATTAATGAGGTGGGTCGCAATTTGCGACCCCCTTGCGAGTGGCGGCATTCACAGGGATGGTGGCCTGCTGCAGATCATAGGCATGGCGGTGTATGAAGACGTGGCGATGCTGGCGGAGCAGCATCCTAGGAGGCCGTTCCCTCCCGGAGCTGCACCGTGGAACAGGTAAGTGCTGCCCAAGAGGGAAGGGGGAGGAGGGGTGTTGAGTGAGTGAGTGCATGCATGGAGGTGTGGGTGTTTCGGTATGAGTGTGAATGAGTGGGTGGGAGGGTGTGGATGCATGCATGTGTATTTGGGGGGTTGGGGAGGGCCTACAGTGAGATCATTGAAGGAGGGGTAGGGTTTAGGATGTCAGGGTTCAGAGGGGTGGGGGGGCGTCCAGGGGCTTGGGGGGCATTTGGGGGTTGTGGCAGTGGGGGTGGCCTAGCGTGTCACATACTGGTGACAGGAATGAGTATTCTTGTCACCAGTATGCTTTCTCCCAGGGATTACCTGGCGGGTTATCCTGCCAGGAAGTCCCTGGTGGAAATGGGATCATTATCCTACTGGCTCTCAAGGCTTGACCGACAGGTCGACAGTGGCTACCTTCGGCCCGGCGGTCAATTCAGGCCTGGCGGTGGGTGGTAGTGAACTGCCTGCTTTGCAGCAAGTTCACTACTGTCATCTTTATATGGCGGTCGTGCACCGCCATGCCATCGGTGGTAATTACCCCCACCATCGGCGGAGCAGGCTTTCCCTCCTTGATCAAAATGACCACCTTAATTCTTAAAAAACATTGAGAACGCTGTTATTTCACAAAAGTACATGGGTAGCATCAAAATAAAGCCGCACGTGTGTTGAAAAAGGCCAGCGATGCATCGATTTCTCACCCGCAAGCCAGAATGTGCTTCGTTCCTCCTCCAGTCGAGTTGGCATGCGTTGTTTCTTCTCTCCTGCACATGAGCGATGCGTCGATCCGGACGGGCACCTCGGATTCGGGCAGGCTTTGCATTGATTTTCTGTGCCCAGCGATGTTGCATTGAAATCCGGTTGCACGGGGGCTTTTGTTGTTAACAGCAGCGGGTGTTGCACGACATTTCTCCAGCAGCGTTGCATCAATCTCCCAGCCGCAATGCAGGTGGAGTGTCTATTTTAACCGCCAGGCCGACAGCGCGTGGTTTATTAGCCATGAGGCAGGTGGTGCATCTAAAGTTTCCCCGCATGACGTTCTTTGCATGGATTTCTGTCCTTTTCTACCAGTTCCACCTTTCAAGGGCCCAGAGACAGGTTTGGGCACCACTTGGCAGGCAGGACTCTCAGCAGAAAGCCCAAGTGTTGGCAGAGAGAAGTCTTTGTTGTCCCTCAGTCTTTAACAGCAGGAGGCAAGCTCAGTTCAAGCCCTTGGAGATTCTTGACCAGTTGGAATTCACTCAAACGTCAGTCTTTGGCCCTCATTATGACCCTGGCGGTCAGAGATAAAATGTGGTGGTAATACCACCAACAGGCTGGTGGTAACTACCGGCAATTTATGTCCATGGTGGTAAGAGCTCCGAAAGACAGCCAATGTACCACACCGACCGCCAGGGCAGAAACATCAGTCACCATGGCTGTAGCTGCCTACAGCCAGGCGGAAGACAAAGTTCCACCCACCATATTATGACAACACAATCCTCCACCTTTTCCGGGGCAGTACCAAGACCATCAACTTACAGAAGTGAAAGCACTCACCATTGGAGACACAGGGAAGAACCACGCCACCATGGAACCCGAACTGCAAGTATTTCCGATGATCTTCTACGTTATGCTCCACTTCAAACACCAACGCCGGAAAAGATGTCCACGGTGAGTACAGCCGCCTAGCACACAAGGGAAGGGGGGGGAGGAAAATAAGAGTGACACACACCCAAGCACCACACACACCCCATACACACACAACATACACACACCCAGCTGCACGAGAAAACAATTTATCCCCATAAATCGGCTGAATAATGCAAGGACAACAGGAATTGACTAAAGTGATTGTGATAAGATCAACACAAAATTAATAACACGATTTGCCAATGAAACAGATATGTACAAATCTACAAAAAAGGGACACTGTCCAGTCCTTAGTTCACAGGGGCCACATGGCCACAGGGCAAAGTCCAAGGCCCAACCCGCTACTGGCACCAACACGGAGAGAACACTGCAGGGGCATCAGTTGGCAAATAGGCAGGCACCTCAGGGGGAGGGAGGGGACCTCCGCCGGATGCGGAAACAAGACCACTAGTTCTGAAGGGGGAAACATATCCTGTGCTTGGTCCTGAGAAGTGCAAGGCCACAGTTTCTCAGGTGGGTGACTTGCCCATTGGTTCTGGAAGGGGCAACATGCCCACTGCTCTGTCCTGGGAAGTGCAAGGCAGCAGTCTCTCAAGTGGGTGACTTGCCCACTGGTTCTGGAGGAGGCAACACGCCCTGTGCTTGGTCCTGGGGAGTGCAAGGCCACAGTCTCTCAAGTGGGTGACTTGCCCACTGTTTTTGGAGGGTGTAACATGCCCATTGCTCTGTCCTGGGGAATGCAAGGCCACAGTCTCTCAAGTAGGTGACTTGCCCACTGGTTCTGGAGGGGGCAATATGCCCATTGCTCTGTCCAGGGGAGTGCAAGGCCACAGTCTCTCAAGTGAGTGACTTTACCACTGGTTCTGGAGGGGACAACAAGCCCTGTGCTTGGTCCTGGGGAGTGGAAGGCCACAGTCTCTCAAGTGGGTGACTTGCCCACTGGTTCTGGAGGGGACAGGCCGCACAGCAGCCCATGGAGGCTGGATCACATGGCGTCCGCCGGCAGTGATGGCTGCACTGTGGTGGTGGTGGTAGAGGGAAGCTCCTTCTCAGCCCCTCTACCCTACGATAGCTGCACTGTGGTGGTGGTGGTGGTAGTGGGAGGCTCCTGCTCAGCCCCTGTACCCTGCGATGGCTGCACTGTGGTGATGGGAGGCTCCTGCTCAGCCCCTGCACCCTGCAATGGCTGCACTGTGGTGGTGGTAGTAGGAGGCTCCTGCTCTGCCCCTGCACTCACTGATGGCTGCACAACCATGGCTGGCGGTGGGGGCTCTGTGACAGCTGCTGGTGCAGGCTCCGTCCCCTTCTTGCTTGCTGGTGCAGGCTCCTTCCCCTTTCTGCTGGCTGGTGCAGGCTCCTTCCCCTTTTTGATGGCTGGTGCAGGCTCCTTCCCGTTCTTGCTTGCTGGTGCAGGCTCCTTCCCCTTTCTGCTGGCTAGTGCAGGCTCCTTCCCCTTTCTGATGGCTGGAGCAGGCTCCTTCCCCTTTCTGCTGGCTGGTGTAGACTCCTTCCCCTTTTTTATGGCTGGTGCAGGCTCCTTCCCCTTCAGCATTTGTGGCCTGGAATCCTTTCCACTGCGAGTAGGTGCTGATGGAACTGGGCCCATGGAATGTTTGGCTGAGGTGCTTGGCTGGGTTCTTGATACCCAGGCCATACGTGCAGGATGGGGGAGGGGTAGGGAAGAGGTCAACGGTGGAAAGGAAAAGCTTTTTAGGGACATTGGGGTGGGAAGAGGCAGAAGTAATAGGAGTGGAGGATGAGGGAGTCGTTGTTGGAGGTGCTTGTCTTCTGGATTTGGGTGCAGGTGCATGGGTTGTATGGTGTTGTGAGGTGGATGGCTGTTCGGTGCTTGAGTGTTTGCATTTCTGTACCTTAGGAGGGGGTCAACAGACATGGTGGGAGAGGACACAGGGGACGTGTGCATGGATGTTGTGGAGGTGTCTGCAGTGAGGCGTGTGTTCTGCTTGGTGTAGTGTAGATGCAGGTAGTGGATAATGTTGTGAGTGTGTACGTAACTGGGTGAGAAGTGGAGGAGGAGGAGGGGGAGACAGTTGAAATAGTGGATGTTGTTGTGTCTGCATCTGGATGATATTTGTGTGAGTGCCTGTGGGATGAACTATGGTGCTTGTGTTTGCCTGTGCCACTCTTGGGTGTTGTCCATTGTGCATGCTCATCTGGCTGTGTGCTTGGGATCGGTCGGGGTTGAGGAGAATGGGACTGGGAAGTAGAAGTTGGAGGGGGGACGGTAGAACCAGGGACAATGGCTGCCATCAGACAGGAGGCCAGAGCCTGAATTGATCTCTGTTGTGCCACCAATCCAGTGTGAATGCCCCCCAGGAATGCATTTGATTGTTGAATCTGGGTGAGCGGGCGCGGGAAACTCGCTGAGGGGCTGCTGGGAGGGAGGTGCTGGTACGGGGGTGGTGGCTGTACCTGTAGCTGGAGTGGTCACAGAAGTGTCCGCCACCACCAGTGAGCTCCCATCGGAGGAGGTCTCAGAGTCTGTATTGTCCCCTCCAGTCTCCGCTGTAGTGCTCCCCTCACCCTCTGTTCCACTGGTGCCCTGGTGCCAGGTTCCTGTGGGATGCAGCTCCCTCCGTCGCCAGTGCCTTTGCTCCTCAGCCAGATGATGCCAATGCACAAAAGGACAGGATGACAAAACAAGAAAGGGGGAGAGAGACAAAGGATACACTGGGTCAATGACTGCACCACCACCACCGTTGGCGTACACAGCACTCTCACACACGGGACAGGCCTATGCACTATTCATTGCACTACTAGGGATATTGCTAGCCACCAAGGCAGGAGGAGGAGCACACACCGCCAACTTCAGCACACCTGGGACCCCTGCAGCCCTGGCCAGTAATGGATGCCTAGGTAGGCAGTATGTTCCCTTCAGACCCCTAGCCACCAGAGGATCTACACTGCTATGTCTGGCGTGGCCTAGGGGCACCCGCTGACATGCAACCACCACCCGGATACCACCCCTCCATCCGTGAGCTTCAATGATAGCCACTGTACTCACCCCCTTGTGGCTGCTGTGTTGCCCTCAAGCACCCATCCAGCTTTGGATAGGCCACCACCAGTATGCAGGCCATCAGGAGGGTCAAGCTTTGACGGGCACCCCATCCTCATTGGGAGGCCATCCCCAGCTGGGCCTCTGCGGTCTTCGATGCCCAGCGTCTCAGGTCTTCCCATCGTTTGCGACAGTGGGTGCTGCGCCTGCCATAGACCCCGAGGTCCTCACCTCCTTGGCGACGGCACGCCATATACCCTTCTTTTGATGGGCGCTGCCCTGCAAAGGCAATACAGACAGGAGAACCCCATTTGACAAACAGTCCAGCCAGTTACACAACTAGCCCACATACCCGTTTACAGAACTATTGGCACACACATAACCCAGCACTTAATGTGTACCCAGCCAGGAAGACATCCCCCACCCCTTACACAGTGCCGTCACACACACCTCCTTGCATGCATGCCACATGCATCGTGCCTACAGTGTACTCACCTGTTGGTCTGGAGGCCTATAAAGCAGTCCATTTTCGGGAAGGACCCCATCCACCAGTCTCTGCAAATCCTCCAAAGTAAAGGCTGGGTCCCTTTCCCCGGTCGCATGGGCCATGGGAGGTTCCAGACACAGGTCACAGCAGCACATGCAGTGTAGGTCCCCTCCTATGGAAGGTCACAAAACAAGTAATGAATATGATAAAAAATGGCGGTCACTTCCGCAGCGGTGTATGCCATCATGGCTGGCGTAGATCACCATTGGCCACTGTACCCTACAGGGCCCAATATTAACCAATGAGGAACTGCACGGCGGTTCCCGACCAACTCCACGACGCACAACGTCAGCGGAATTACCTAACTTCCACCTGTCCCTCCACATAGGACAGGCAGAAGCCATTTAAGGTGGGGCAGCCCTATGGAATAATGCTGCGTCACCGGAGAAATAGGCATATACTGGACAAATCACACTGATCCATTGCATGTTTACATATTGCAAACTACTGTTGTTGCTCCATTGCTCAGTTTGTGACAGGCTCCTCACTCTTTTGTCCCTTAGATTTCTACTGCTGCAGATGAATAGGAGATGGAGACATACCCCAGTGTGCAGACCCCTAGTGGACTTGGCGACACTGGATGACAGACACATAATACTCACCTTTAGACTGGACAGGGCCACAATCACAAGCTGTGTGCCCAATTGGAGCCTGACCTGATATCTGCTATCCATCACCCCACTGGGATCCCCCCTGTTGTGCAAGTTCTGTCAGTGCTCCATTTCCTGGCAATTGGTTCTTTCCAAGTGACAGTGGACTTGGCAGCAAGAATGTCACAGGAACGTCACAGCCAATGTTCTCAATGGTGCAACAAGAGTACTGTCTGCCCTGAAAAACACATGTGCAGCTACATTGCATTCCCCCAGGTTGAGGAGTTGGCCACTGTGAAGGCCGAGTTTTATGCAATGGGACAGATCCCCAATATAATTGGTGCGATTGACGGAACAAATATTGCATTTGTACCCCCGCCAGAATGAACAGGTGTTCAGGAATTGTAAGAGTTTCCACTCTATGAATGTGCAGATGGTAGCTTGGCGGACCAGTATATCTCCCATGTCAATGCTAAGTATCCAGGGTCGGTGCATGATGCCTTTGTGCTGAGGAATAGCTGCATCCCAAATGTGATGGCCCAACTACAGACGCACAGGGTGTGGCTAATAGGTGAGCCCTGGTTCCCACCCAGTATATGTTGGTGTATGGGTATGGTGTGGGCCATAGAGGATAGTGTGTGGCTAAATGTTGTACCTCAATATTTGCAGGTGACTCTGGTTACCCAAACCTATCATGGCTGCTGACCCCTGTGAGGAATGCCAGGACAAGGGCACAAGAACGTTATAATGAGGCACATGGGTGAACCAGAAGGATTATTGAGAGAACCTTTGGCCTCCTGAAGGCCAGGTTCAGGTGCCTCCATCTAACAGGTGGATCCCTGTGTTACTCACCCAAGAAGGTCTGCCAGATAGTAGTGGCATGCTGCATGTTGCACAACCTGTCCCTCAGACTCCATGTCCCTTTTCTGCAGAAGGAGGAGACTGGAGATGCCCCTGTGGCAGCAGTTGACCCTGTGGACAATGAGGATGAAGAGGCAGAGGATGAGGACAACAGAACAACTGCAATCCGTCAGTACTTCCAATGATACACAGGCCAAACAGTGTAACTTTACATTTCAATGATTTTGATTGTATTCTGTGTGGCATTGGCATGCTGGTATTTCACAATTCAAATCCCACTTACTGCTCCCTCTGGCTATTAAGTTTGCAAATGTTGGTGATACGACAAATACTCCTGGTGTGATCACTACAGCCAGCTAAGGGTCATTAATTCTATGCTCATTCTATGTACTGTTCATTTGAAATGGTTGTACCTGTTTCAATCAATACATATTTGAAATACATGACATACTCTAAATCAATTTTTTCCAAGGGTGTTTATTGAAGTGCCAACATATGGGGGAAAGTGTAATAGGATGGGGTGATGATGGAGGACAGTCCAGGGTATTGTTCCAGTCCATTTGTAGCACAGGTGCATTGTCCAAGGGGACATAGGAAGGGGAGCAATGGAAAGTTCAAGGTGGACACGGTGACTGTGTGGGACACAAAGGGGACAATCATTTCCTGGTGGGGGTCTTGGGAGGTGTCTCTGGCTTCTGTCTGGATCGCAGGGAACATTTGTGGGGTAGTTCACCTTCTGCGGGGGAAGGGGTGCTGGTGGCATGTGAGTCCTGTCGAGGGGCCTCCTGGCCACTAGCGGCAGCGGAAGTGGAAGGCTGTTCAGATGACTGACTAGTGGACGGGGCTCGCTGGTGTGAGACTGCCTCCTCATAATGTTGGCCATGTGTGCCAGCACTCCTGCTTGGAGATCAGGGTGTTGTTGATGGCCTGCAAGTCCCCCCTGATCCCCTGGTACTGTCCCTCCTGCGACAGCCTGTTCTCCTGCATGTTGTCCAGGATCTGGCCCATCGTGTCCTGAGAATGTTGGTAGGCTACCAGGGTCTCAGAGAGTGCTTCTTGGAGAGTCAGTTCCCTGGGCCTGTCCTCCCCCTGGTGCACAGCATCATTGTCCCAGTTGGCCTGCGCCTCTGTCCCCTTAACCGTGTGACCACTGACCCCAGGTCCCTGATTGTCTTGGGTATGAGGTGTGGCCTGGGATCCCTGTACAGGTGGGCACACTGCTGATTGACATGTCCTGGGGACAGAGGTGTGGGTACGCTTGGTGGGTGCTGTGGTGTTGGATACTGATGGGGCAGGCTCTGTGGTCTGTGACTGGGCTTGGGCAACCGGCTGTCTAGTGGTCCCTAATGGGCCAGGTAGATCATCCAGATCCTGAAGTCCAGAGTTACTGTCATCACTGTGGGCCTCTTCTGTTGGGGGACTGGATAGTACTGGCACCTCCTCTCCGGTGACATTGGCTGGGGTACCTGCGGGGATGTAAATGAAGTGTTAGGGTTAATGTGTATGACATATTGTACATCCCTGGCTTCCTCTCTATGGTTGGTGTTGCCCTGACAGCTTTTACTTGTGAATGTTGGTGTATGGTGGGATTGTTAGTTCTCTCTGATATGTATGCTTTAGTGAAGAGTGTCCACACAGGGAAGTGATGGGTGTCCATGCATTGGTACAGCATGCAGGGCTTTGCTTTGGGATTGAAGAGATGTGATGGTGTAGTGTGTGGGATGGAGAGGAGTGATGGGAGTGAGGGTGAGGGTATGTGATGACATGCAGGTATGGGGGTTGATAATTCTCAAAAGTTGACTTACCAGAGTCTAGTCCTCCTCCGATTCTGGCCAGGCCCTCAGGATGAATTATTGACAAGACTTGCTCCTCCCATGCTGTGAGTGGGGGGTGGTGAGGGTAGCGAGCTGGTGTCTTGCTGCTATGGAATGTACCTCCCCCCGTAGGTCATTCTACCTCTTCCTGATGTCATCCCTTGTTCTTGGGTACTGTCTTACGGCATTGACCCTGTCCATTATTCTCCGCCATAGAGCCATCTTCCTTGCAATGGATATCTGCTGTATCTGTGTTCCAAATAGCTGTGGCTCTAACCTGACAATTTCCTCCAGCATGACCCTTAACTCCTCCTCTGTGAAACAGTGGTGTCTTTGTGGTGCCATTGGTGTTATGTGAGATATGCTGGTGAGGGTGTGTTGGGTAATGTTTTGAGGTGTGTGATATGGAGTGTGTGAGTGGTGTATGGGTGTGAGTGGTGTGTGGCTCTAGTTGGCTAAGTGGTCTTGGTGTCAGCCTCGTGGCAATGAATTGTATACGTAAAGGGTTGTGGGTAATGTGGGAGTGTGTTTTATAGTGGTGTGGGTGTGTGGGTGCGGTGTGTGTATGACAGTCAGGTGTGTGTTTGAATTGTCCACTGTCGTTTTGTATGTGGGTGTCCATTGTGAGAGCGGCGGTATGTACTGCCAATGATTTACTGCCGTTGAATGTCTGCTGTGGTGATTCATGGGTCATAATGTGGTGGGCGTTGTTCTGTTCGCGTAACGGTGTGGGTTTTGATACCGGCACTTTATCACTGATCTTTGGTCTGGCAGATTTGTGTATGTGGTTGAATTCTGTCAGATTGTTGTGTGTGTATCATAATATGGTGAATGGATATCCGCAGCCGCCGCGGTAAGTTGGCAGTCATCAGCATGGCGGTGAGCAGGATTTACTGCCAATGTCATAATGAGGGCCTTTGTCCTCTCTCAGGTAGAAGCAGCTCCTGCAGGCCAACCCAGCAAAGCACAGACACAAGCAAAGGGGCAGTACTGCTCCTTCAGCTTCCAGCACTTCTCCTTGGCAGAAGTTCATCTTGGTTTCAGAAGTAATCTTCTTTTCAGGGGGTTTTGGGTGCTCTTCTTATACCCCTATCTGCCTTTGAAGTAGGCCTAGTTCAAAGAGAAGTCTCTGTTGTTTTGAAGATCCTGCTTTGCCCAGGCCAGGCCCCAAACACACACTAGGGGGTTGGAGACTGCATTGTGTGAGGGCAGGCCCAGCCCTTTCAGGTGTAAGTGACCACTCATCCCCTCCTTCAGCCCAGATGGCCCATCAGGATATGCAGGCTACACCCCAGCTCCCTTTGTCTCACTGTCTAGAGGAGAGGTGCAAACAGCCCAACTGTGAAACTGACCCAGACAGGGAATCCACAAACAAGCAGAGTCACAGAATGGTTTAAGCAAGAAAATGCCTACTTTCTAAAAACCAACTTTCCTAAAGGATGTCTTTTCAAATTGTGAGTTCAGAGTTCCCAAGTTCCACATGTCTATCTGCTCTCAAAGGGAATCTGAGCTTTAATCATATTTAAAGGCAGCCCCCATGTTAAGAGTGTGAGAGTGATAGGCCTTGCAACAGTGAAAAATGAATTCTGCAGTATTTCACTGTCAGGCCATCTAAAACACAAAAGTGCATTTCCCACCTTTAACATACTGCCCGTGGGGCTACCTAGGGCCTACCTTAGGGGTACCTTACATGTATGAAAAGGAAAGGTTTAGGCCTGGCAAGTGGGTACACTTGCCAAGTCAAATTGCCAGTTTAAAATGCAGTGGCAGGTCTGAGCCATGTTTACATGTCTTCTAATGTGGGTGGCACAACCAGTGCTGCAGGCCCACTAGTAGCATTTGAGTTACAGGCCGTGGGCACTTCTAGTGCACTTTACCAGGGACTTACTAGTAAATCAAATATGCCAATCATGGATAAACCAATGTACACATATAATTTACACAGGGACCACTTATACTTTAGCACCGTTCAGCAGTGGTAAAGTGCCCAGAACAAACAAAACAGCAAAAACAGTGTCCAGCACACAGAAATAACCTGGGAAGTAGAGACAAAAGGTTAGGGGAGACCATGCCAATGATGTTAAGTCTAACACTAACTAATCCTAAACTTAATCTGTTTTTATTTTTTAATTTTTTAAAACACATATATACCCCAACATGACCCCACACAATCACCTACCAATAAACACATTAAAAGAAAAAAGATACACCCAACTACACTTATCCTAACTAATCTATAAACCTGTACTAACCTAACACCAACTCTCTTACATCCACAATAAAATATATGGCAACTTCATAAGGGAGGGGAATGAACTGGGAGGTAGTCAAGTCACAAGTAAAGTCAAAGTTTGGCCTTCTTAATTTTTTTCTTGATGTATTTCAATTTTTTTTATTTTGCTGCTACTTCCCCCTCCAACTTGTCCAAATGTTTTAGAATGAGGGACACTTCCCTACGCAGATCCTGCAGCAACTGTGATGAACTGGCGGCAGGTGGTGTGACCAGTTGTGCCTTTGTGGCGACCGGTGCAGCCAATGTGGTTGAGGTGGGGCTAGCTGTGCACCAGTGCACTGCTGAGGAGCATGTACCATAGTGAACCTTCGGATGCTGTGTGGGGGCTTGCTCCTCCCATGCTGTTATTTGGGGGGGGTGGGGGTAGCGAGCTGGTGTCTTGCTTCTATGGAATGTACCTTCCCCCGTAGGTCATTCTACCTCTTCCTTCCCCCTGTGTGGGGGCCCCATTCCCCAGTAGCCTTCTCAGCCCAGAAGTAGCGAGCCATACGGCGGTATCCTGACTCCACTGGCAGGATGTGGGGTAACGTACTGCCCTCTTGTGGAAGTCACGCCTCTCCACATTTGTCATGTTAGCAGCTGTAATATGAAGATAAGCAACCATTAGGTTCACCATTGGGCGGAGTCTGTACAGATTACTAGTATACACTGCTACATCTAATTACACATATACCCCAACAAACATTCCAGAAAAGACAAAATTCCTCCTTATCTGTGCCTATTTCCAACCATACAGCACCAGTATCTTGTACATGTCAGTGGAAGGAGGGGAAAGCGTTGGTAACTAATTGAGGGTCAGAGCTGATAGGAACACATGCAAGCCTGAGCAACATAACTGTCACCTACACTGTGAGCATCACATCTTTCTACAAGTTTGGTATTCCTCTCCCGCTGAGCCTAAGGTGGAATGGCCATGCTATCCATCATCTCAACAGTCCTTGTCATCCACCAAGGCCTGACCACTCATTTATGGAGTTGAAGAGTGGACCATTTGATACGCGGGCTGCCAAATACAAAGCTGGTATCTAAAGGTCAATCACATCTACATTCATGTGTCCAGGTGTAGACACCCATGAGTATGTGGACTACCATTACCATTCCTTTTACACACAGTTCCATGCCATTACATGTTGGGCCTTGGCCTGCATGCAAGCAAGTGACATTCTACAAAAGTGGAACATACATGAAGTGAAAAAGACGGAGCACCATGCTGGGGGAAAATTGCCAGCCCAGTCCTCCGCTTTCATTACAACACAGGGATGGGCCAAATTAAATCCAAAATGGCGCACCCTTATATTGTCACCTATGCCTAGGCACATATTGCTTACATACACCAATGCAGAGACCCTTGCCCCTTGGTGCAAAGATGGTTGTGTTGAGTGGGAGATTGTTTTTGTGCAGGAAGAGACACCTTCTAACACAATGAAGTAACCTAAAAAGAGTTTCAACATTTTAAATGTATGCTGACTGATGTCTCACCCATTGAAAGATCTAAAACGGAGGATACATAAGAGTGTTTATCCTTATTGCTCATTGCTAAGGTCCCCCCTTGGGGTGTGTGCAGAATTTGGTACAGCCTCTGATGTAAGCAAATCTGTAAATCTGGGACTACCTCTAAATGCAATGGTTGTTGCTGCGGGTGTGCCACAGCAACACCCATTGCAGTTTAATACGCTGCCCCAGATATTTGAGTCTACTTACACCTGATCAGAGCAAATGTTGCTAACCCCACACCAGAGGTAGTGTTAGCATGGTACAATGAGGACAAATGTTGTCATATCCCCTTGTTTCTTGCTCTTTCTCTACGTTCTGTACTCTGCAACATGCAGAGAAAGAGCAAATCACATTTGGAGATTGTTTTTGTGCAGGAGGGTATCCCTTCTTCATAACAACTATCCCCCCTATCAACGCAGCAATCCATGCACCATGGCGCAAGTGTGGCTGCATGTGGGCTCGGCTCCAAAGTTAGCAAAAATGCAGGGGACAACACAGGGATGCACTGTATACAACTAAATACTATGCATCCCTGCATTGTGAAAATGACAGAGTGCTGCGCTGCCAATTTTGCCATAGAGTTGCACTTTGTCATTTTTTGTTACATATGGGCCTAAATGTGGCTTGACACCACCTTCTATACATGGTGCTGGCCATAGCACACCACAAGCCTCCCAAGACCTGATTCTCTGGTGGTGCTTGGGGTTATTAAAAATGGTCCATTAGATCACCATCCAGCCTACTATGATATCTGATCATTGGGCAAGCTAAAACATCTAGCATTGCATTCCACACTCATGACTTGACTGACTCATACCAAACCCTGGATTACCTCACAGGACACACATTCTTACACTTACTGAATGCATCTGGGCCTTCAAACCTCGCCACTTCACCAATTGTGTAGGGGGCTGGGCCACCTGTAAGACATGAATGGTAAACCATGCTTAGGGGGTCATTACAACATTGGCGGTAAAAGCCGCTTACCGCCGTGCAGAAGACCGCCAATACGCGGCCGCGGAATACCGCCACAGCTATTATGACACACATCTCGGAATCCGCCGAAATTCAGACACCCACACAACTCCGCCACACCAAAGGTCAGTGATAAACTGGCGATAACAAATCCTCCACCGTCACGCCAACAGAAACACGCCCATGCTATCACGACCCACTAATCCACGCAGCGGTCTTTCAACCGCGGTATTCCATTGGCGGTACACACCGCCGCGCTCAAAATACACACACATCTCCAAAACACCGCCACATTGGACAATTAAAAAAAAACACACCTGATACACATACAAACACCACTCCCACACACCCAACACAATATAAAACACACACCCACATCACCCACAAACCCCTACGACCACAATTACCGAGAGAAGGCCAGAGAAACTGCACAGCCAAGACAACACCACCATACAGAGACACACAACACCATCACCCAACCCACACCCACGCACAAAACACCACACACCGCTACACATCACCACACACATCAACACTCATACCGCCCCACACATCACACACCACCCCATGTCACGCCAAAGACACCCCCGCTTCTCCGAGGAGGAGCTCAGGGTCATGGTGGAGGAAATCATCCGGGTAGAGCCACAGCTATTTGGCTCACAGGTACAGCACACATCAATAGCCAGGAAGATGGAGCTATGGCGAAGAATAGTCGACAGGGTCAACGCCGTGGGACAGCACCCAAGAAATAGGGAGGACATCAGGAAGAGGTGGAACGACCTACGGGGGAAGGTGCGTTCAACGGTCTCCAGGCACAACATCGCGGTTCAGCGGACTGGCGGCGGACCCCCACCTCCTCCCCCACAACTAACAACATGGGAGGAGCAAGTCTTGACCATCATGCATCCAGAGGGCCTCGCAGGAGTCAGTGGAGGATGGGACACTGGTAAGTCAAATCTTAACTATCTAATCCCCCACCCACCTGCATGCTATCACACACCCCCACACCCTCCCTTATCACTCCAGCTCCTCACTAATGTACTAATAACACAAACCACAGATCCCAACACCAAGTCCTGCATGACACAACTAAGCATGGACACCCAGCACTAAAGCATGCCCACTGCACATACCCATCCAACCCCCTAAACCACCATCACACAAGCTCCCACACAGGAATGCTTGCACTGGGGTACACGCTCACCCACCCATTGCACACCATTACACACACACCTGCAATAATCATGCTCTTATGCCCCTGCAGGAACCCGAAGGACCGTCACCACACCAGAGGTTCCAGACAACACCACGCCACCCCCAGAAGAGGCCCACAGTGACGATAGCAGCTCTGCCCTACTGGAGCCTGATGACCAGCCCAGACCACCGTGGGCCTCGGGACAGTCGGTTTCCCTTGCACAGGCACAGCCCAACACCGACCTTCCACTCTCTGGTAACACCAGCACAGCACCCACCCAGCGGGCCCAAACCTCCCTACCCAGGACAGGTCAATCAGCGGTGTGTCCACCACTACAGGGAACCCAGGATAACCCACCACCCCAACAACAACAGGGACCTGGGGGCAGTGGTAGTGGGCACACGGTCCAGGGGACGGAGGCACAGGAACACAAGGGAACTGGGAGGGCTGCCGTGCGACAGGGGGTGGACAGGCCAAGGGAACCCACTCTCCACGAGGCCCTATCCTCCATCATGGGTACATACCACCACTCCCAGGAGACGATGGCGACGGTCCTGGACAAGTTGCAGGAGACCCTGCGCCTGCAGGAGGAACAGTATGTGGGGTTCAGGGAGGAGCTCAGGACCATCAGCTCCGCCTTGGGCACCATCGTAGGGGTGCTGAAGGACATACAGCAGACCTTGAGGGACACCGTGGCACTCCAAGGGGCCCCTGACACTAGCCAGGACGATGAACTGCCCACCACCTCCGCCGGCGCTAGTGGACAGGCGCCCCACCACAGGACCACCACACCAGCACCCCACCCCCTGCAGACGGACAACCACCACGCAAGCGGTCCCTGAGATCCAGGAACAGGACAGAGCAAGATGGCAAGACCCCCACCAGGTAATGAGACCACCCTGTTTGTCCTCCCACTGTCCCACCTTGTTACCCTGTCCATACTTAAACTGCCCCAGCTCCACTTCCTATGCCCATATGGGCAGTGCACCTGTGAGACTAATAGACTGGACTCTACCATGGACATTCCTCCACCATCACCCATCACCATTTTACAACCCCCTCCACTATTGAGCACTTAAATAAACGCCCTTGAACCACAAAACATTCTGGAGTCAGTCTGTGATTTAGTAAATATGTATTATCAATCACAGTGTCATAATGCGTTTCCTATTGTAAGGCTAACATACCAATGTCACACATCACAAGTCCTTGAAGGATGCAAGCAGATGACACGTTGGTAACCACACCTGTGAAACCTAAATGGAAAGGTACAACTCAGTTGCCAAATACTGGTAGAAATCGACAGACAGGATAGAGGTAGACGTGTGAAAGTTAATGTAATGTTAACCATGAAAATGTTCTCACCTGTGTGTCACTGGAAATATTGCTGTATGACTGACTCCCTGTTGTCGTTGTCTTCTTCCTCAGCTTCCTCCTCATCACTGTCCGCAGGCTCCACAGGCTCAACAGCTGCTATAACACCGTCATCTGGATCATCCTCCTGCAGAAAAGGCACTTGGCGTCGCAAAGCCAAATTATGAAGCATGGAGCAGGCGATGATGATCTGGCACACCTTCTTCGGTGAGTAGAATAGGGATCCACCTGTCATATGGAGGCACCTGAACCTGGCCTTCAGGAGGCCGAAGATGCGTTCGATCACCCTCCTAGTCCGCCCATGGGCCTCATTGTAGCGTTCCTCTGCCCTGGCCCTTGGATTCCTCACTGGGGTCAATAGCCACGAAAGGTTGGGGTAACCAGAGTCCCCCAATAGACATACACGGTGCCTCTGGAGTTGACCCATCATATCAGGGATGCTGCTATTCCGCAGGATGTAGGCGTCATGCACTGAGCCAGGGAAGATAGCATTTACCTGGGAGATGTACTGGTCTGCCAAACAGACCATCTGTACATTCATAGAATGATAACTCTTCATGTTCCTGTACACCTGTTCACTCCTGTGGGGGGACCAGAGCTACATGGGTCCCATCAATGGCACCTATGACATTGGGGATATGTCTAAGGGCATAGAAGTCACCTTTCACTGTAGGCAAATCTGCCACCTCAGGGAAAATGATGTATCTCCTTACGTGTTTCAGCAGGGCAGACAACACTCTGGACAGCACGTTGGAAAACATAGGCTGGGACATCCCTGATGCCATGGCCACTGTTGTCTGAAAAGACCCACTTGCAAGGAAATGGAGCACTGACAGCACCTGCACGTCAGGGGGGATTCCAGTCGAATGGCGGATTGGTGACATCAGGTCTGGCTCCAACTGGGTACATAGTTCCTGGATTGTGGCACGGTCAAACCGGTAGGTGACGATGACATGTCGCTCTTCCATTGTCAGCAGGTCCACCAGCGGTCGGTACACCGGAGGATTCCGCCATCTTCTCACATGTCCCAGCTGACGGTGCCTACGAAGGACAACAGCGACGAATCAGTCATTATTCCTCCAGGTATGTACCCACATTTACACACAAGACTACACCACTCACAAAACCCTTCCTGTATGTGTGTTGAGTGTAGGCCTAGCTATGTGTGACGCACAGGTAAATGAAGCCATGTGGGCCCCTGAAATGGTGGCTGCCTGACCTCTAAACTGGGACAATTGGATTGTGGGTTAACTGCGCTGGCATTGCACACCGTCGCGGTAGGCGGTCGTAGACCACGGTGCAATGCTGCGTTGGTCAACATTGGACCCTATGGGTCCCAGGAGCCAATGAACAGGTGCGCCGGCGGTGATGATGCGCGCCGCGGCGGACGTCACCGCCGCAGACGTCACCGCCATTTTCTATCTGTTCAATCACTAGATACCTGACCTTCGACAGGAGAGGACCTACACTGCAAGTGCTGCTGTGACCTCGGTCTGGAAGCGACGATGGCTGCTGGATCTGGGGAAAGGCCCCCTGCTTCACTGCACAGGAGTTGGAGAAACTGGTAGACGGGGTCCTCCCCCAGTACACGCTACTCTACGGTCCTCCAGACCAACAGGTTAGTACACAGGGAGCACGATGTATGGGCTAGGCCTGGGTGGAGAGGGCTGGTTGGAAGAGGGAAGGGGACAGAGTTCATAGAACATTAATGCATGGGAATGAATGGGCCACATGTCCAGAGTAGGGAGGGGGCCACTCACATCGACGGTGTAGTTGGTAATGACTGATCCTCTTTCCTTCTGCATGTCATGTAGGTCAGCGCCCACCAGAAGAGGGACATTTGGCGTGCCATCGCCAAGGAGGTCCGGACCCTGGGGGCCCACCAGAGACGGGGCACCCACTGCCGTAAAAGATGGGAGGACATTCGCCGCTGCAGCAAGAAGACGGCGGAGGCTCAGCTGGGGAGGGCCTCCCAACGTGGGAGTGGTGCCCGTCGCGCCATGACCCCCCTGATGTTCCGGATCCTGGCGGTGGCCTACCCTGAGTTGGATGGGCGCTTGAGGGCATCACAGCAGACACAAGGGGGTGAGTACAACAACATTCTGTGGACTTTGCACGCAGTGGAGGGGTCTGGGTGGGGGAGGTGGGTTGTGGGTGTCCCTAGGCCAGGGCGTGTTCGGTAGGCAAGGCCCCTCTGTAATGCAGGCCATGTAGCACTCTACCCCACCTCAGCAGAGTGTCAAGTACAGGAATAGTTGCCCGTGTGGCATCCATGTGTGCAGATGTCCACCATTGCCATGTAGGCCATATCCCAGAGATTGCATGTGCAGAGGGCAGGAGCACGGTGTAATGCAGGGGGCTGCTGTGTCTGCCTTGTCCACCAACGGTAGCGGTATGCCATGCACTAAAACTCTCTTTATTCTGTCCCCCCCTCCCTTTTTCTGCTCTCCCTGTCCTTTTGTACATCAGCATCATCAGGCGGAGGTACAGTGGCACCGGAGCACGAGGGAGCTGCATCCCACATGGCAATGGAGGGCCACACCACGGACTCTGAATGCACCAGTGGGACGGAGGGTGAGGGGAGCTTCACGTCGGCCACCGGATCACCAAGCAGCGACACGGACTCGTTCGCCGATGGGGGCTCCCTTGTGGTGGCGGCACCATCTGTGTGCCCCACTTCTACAGGTACAGCCGCCACCTCCCCTCCCAGCACCGCCCTCCCAGCAGCCCCTCAGCGTTCGCCCCGTGCCCGCTCACCCAGGAGGGTGGGCATCACCTTCGCCCCAGGCACCTCAGGCCCTGCCCCAGTCACCCCTGCTGCCCTCAGTGAGGAGGCCATTGACCTCCTCAGGTCACTCACTGTTGGGCAGTCTACCATTGTGAATGCCATCCAGGGTGTAGAACGAGAGTTGCAACACGGTAATGCATTCCTGGAGGGCATTTATTCTGGTCAGGCTGTCCTTCAGCGAACCCTGCAATCTCTGGCCTCAGCACTGATGGCAGCCATTGTCCCTGTGTCCAGCCTCCCCCCTCCAACCTCCTCCACCCAGACCCAATCTCCTGTACCCCAGCCCATCCCAAGCACACCTACAGACCAGCATGCACACAAGTCAGCACACACAAGTAGCTCAAGCAAACATAGGCACCACACAACCTACAGGCACTCACGCAAGCCTCACCCACGTACAGACACAGCAACATCCACTGCCTCCACTGTGTCCCCCTCCTCCTCTTCTCCCTCCTCTCTCCCAGTCTCGTCTACACACACACCTGCATGCACCACATCTACAGGCACCATGAATTGCACAAGGAGACCCAGCACCACAAGCCGCTCAACTGCACTCACCACCTCCACTGCCATTTACACGTCCCCTGTGTCCTCTCCCAGTGTGTCTGTGACGCCCCCTCCCAAAGTACACAAACGCCGGCAACCAGACACCCAACATCCATCCACCTCACGACAGCCTCCAGTACCTGCACCTGCACCTGCACCCAAAACACCTAAAGTGACACCTCCGACAACCACCTCCTCTTCCTCCACTCCGAGACCCCCTCCCACTACCCATCCCAGTGTACGTCAGAAACTGTCCCTCTGTAAAGTTGACCTTTTTGCTCCTACCCCCCCCACCAATTCATCAGTCCCGTCGTAGCGCCTCAGCCAAAAAGCCTCCAATACCAGTGGTGTCTGTTCAAGGTTTGTGGAGTGCACCGGCCACCAGGGCAGGCAGTGTGACCCAGAGCCAAGGCAATGGCAGCCCACCCCCTGTAAAGGCTCTAAAATTGGAGAGTGGACGACGGGACCGTGTGAAGACTCCTGGTAGGAAAACAACTCACATGGGTTCCAAGGGGATTGGAGAGTCAGCTGTGACTCCACCAAACGTGGGGAAGGGCCAGAGGAAGTCTGGCCAGCCTGTTGTGTGTGTCACAGCGGAGAAGGGTGCCATCATTCCCGGCGGTCGAGACACAACCGCAAGCACTGTCGTCACTGGTCAGGAGACCCCCGCCACCACCGGAGTCATTGCCCAGGAGGGCACAAGTATCGTCACTGGTCAGGTGACCACCGCCACCGCTGGAGTCATTGCCCAGGAGGGCCTAAGCCTCGTCACTGGTCAGGAGACCACCGCCGGAGTCAGTGCCCAGGAGGGCCCAAGTATCGTCACTGGTCAGGAGACCACCGCCGGAGTCAGTGCCCAGGAGGGCCCAAGTATCGTCACTGGTCAGGAGACCACCGCCAGAGTCAGTGCCCAGGAGGGCCCAAGTATAGTCACTGGTCAGGAGACCACCGCCACCACCGGAGTCAATGCCCAGGAGGGCCCAAGTATCGTCACTGGTCAGGAGACCACCACCGGAGTCAGTGCCCAGGAGGGCCCAAGTATCGTCACTGGTCAGCTCCCATCAGAGGAGGTATCATAGTCTGTGTTGTCCCCCCCAGTCAACGCCATGGTGCTCCCCTCACCCTCCGTCCCACTGGTTCCCTCAGCGTCAGTGGACTCTGCCTCCAGGGTCCTGTGGGATGCACCTCCGTCTGTCGCTGGTGCCTCTGCTCCTCCGGCAGATGATGCTAATGCACATAAGGACAGGATGACAAAACAAGAAGGGGGGGTAGAGACAAAGGACACACAGGGTCAATGACTGCACCAACACCGCCGTTGGCGTACACAGCACCCTCACACACAGGCACCAGGCCTACGCACTATGCATTGCACTACTATTGAAATGGCTAGTCACCAAGGAATGAGTAGGGGCACACACCGCCAACTACAGCAGACCTGGGACCCATGCAGCCCTGCCTATAAGTGAATACTAACAAGCTAGGTAAGCAGTATTTTCCATTCAAAGCCTCCAGAGGACCTACGCTGCTATGTCTGGCCTGGCCTAGGGGCACCCACTGACACACAACCACCACCCAGATACAACCCCACCAGTTGTACATTGTAATGATAGCCACAGTAGTCACCCCTTGTGACTGCTGTAATGCCCTCATGCGCCCATCCTGCTCATGGTAGGCCACCGCCAATATGCAGGCCATCATGGGGTTCAGTCAGAGTCCAAGGGGCACCCTTTCCTCGTTGGGAGGCCATGCCCAGCTGGGCCTTCACGGTCTTCTATGCCCACAGTCTCAGGTCCTCTCACCGTTTCCGACAGTGGGTGCTCCGCCTGCCATAGACCCGAAGGGTCGGCACATCCTTGGCGATGGCATGCCATATTCCCTTCTTTTGATGGACGCTGACCTGCAGAGGCAATACAGACAGGAGAATACCAGTCGACAAACAGTCCAGCGTGTCATACAAATAGCCCACCATACCTGTTTGCACCCCTATTGGCACACACATCGCCCAGCGCACAACATGTACACTGCCAAGAGGACATCTACCCACCCTCCTTACACGATACCTTCACACAACTCCATGAATTCATGCCACAGTATACTCACCAGTTGGTCTGGAGGCCCATACAACAGTTCGTACTGTGATAGGAACCCATCCACCAGTCGCTCCAACTCCTACGAAGTGAAGGCTGGAGCCCTTTCACCTGTCACACGGGCCATGGTAGGTTCCAGACACAGGTCACAGCAGCACATGCAGTGTAGGTCCTCTTCTATGGAAGGTCAGGAAACAAGTGAGAAATGTGAAATAAAATGGCAGTCACGTCCGCGGCGGTGCATACCGTCACAGCCAGCGTATATCCCCATTGGCCACTGTACCCCATAGGGCCCAATTAAAACCAATGAGGAATTGCACGGGGTTCAGAACCACCTACCGCCATGGCACACAACGTTGGCGGCATTACCTCACTTCCACCTGTCCCTCCACACAGGACAGGCAGTCGCCATTTCAGTGGGGGTGAACAGGCCTATCGATTATTCCTGCACCACAGGATATATAGGCACATACTTTTAAATTACACTGTCCCAAAACATGAGTGCACAATGTGGACTGCTGTTGTGTTATAGTTGTTCAAAATGTGACAGCCTACTCACTCTTGTGTCCCTTAAATACCTACCACTGCGGATGACTAGGAGATGGAAACATACCCCAGTGTACAGACCCCTGGTGGACTTGGCTACACTGGAGGACAGGCACATTATACTCACCTACAGACTGGACAGGGCCACAATCACTGAGCTGTGTGCCCAGCTGGAACCTGACCTGATCTCAGCTATCTGTCATACGACTTGGATTCCCCCCCTCTTGTGCAAGTTCTATCAGTGCTCCATTTCCTGGCAACTGGTTCTTTCCATGTGACAGTGGGCTTGGCAGCAGGAATGTCACAGCCAGCGTTCTCAAGAGTCTTGTCTGACGTGATAAAACACATGTGCAACTACATTGCTTTCCCCCAGGTGGAGGATTTGGCCACTGTGGAGGCAGGGTTTTATGTAATGGGACATATCCCCAATGTAATTGGTGTGATAGACGGAACACATATTGCATTTGTTCACCCCCCGGCAAAATGAACAGGTGTCCAGGAATCGTGAGAGTTTCCACTCCATGAATGTGCAGATGGTGTGCCTGGTGGACCAGTACATCTTCCACGTCAATGCTAAGTTTCCTGGGTCGGTGCATGATGCCTTTGTCCTAAGGAATAGGAGCATCCCAAATGTGATATCCCAAACACAGAGGCACAGGGTGTGGCTAATATGTGAGCCTTGGTCCCCACCCACTATATGTTGATGTATGCCTATGCTGTGGCCATATATGATAGTGTGCGGCTAAATGTTGTCCCTTAACATTTGCAGGTGACTCTGGTTACCCAACCTAACCTGGCTGCTGAACCCTGTGAGGAATGGCAGGGCAAGGGCAGAAGAACTATATAATGAGGCACCTGGGCGAACCAGAATAATCACTGAGAGGACCTTTGGCCTCCTGAAGGCCACGTTCAGGTGCCTTCATCAGACAGGTGGATCCCTGTGCTACTCTCCCAAGAAGGTTTGCCAGATAGCAGTGGCATGCTGTATGTTGCACAACTTGGCCCTCAGACGGCATGTATCTTTTCTGCAGGAGGATGAGACTGGAGATGCCCATGTGGAAGGAGTGGACCCTGAGGACAGTGAGGATGAAGAGGCAAAGGATGAGGATGTGGACAACAAAACATTGGTGATACGTCAGTACTTCCAATGACACACAGATGAGACAGTGCAACTTCACATTTCTATGACTATTGGTGTATGCTGTGAGGCATTGACATGCTGGCATTACCCACTTCTTTCCCCTACTTACTGTTACCACGGATATTCATTTTACAGATGTTCGTGATATGACAACATTGTCATTATGTGACCATAACAGCCAGCAACAGGTCATTCATTCTATGCGTATTCTATGTAAAGTTCATTTGCAATGGGTGTAGCTGTTTCAATCAATATAATTTTGCAATACATGAAATACTAGTAGTCAGGTTTTATCCAAGGGTGTTTATTATTGTGCTAAAATATAGAGAGGAAAGTGTAATGGAATGGGGTGATGATGGAGGAAAGTCCAGGGTATTGTTCCAGTCTGTTTGTAGCACAGGTGCAGTATCCATTGGGTCATAGGAAGGGGAGCAATGGCAGTTCAAGGTAGACAAGGTGACTGAGGTGGGACACAAGGGGGACACTCAAGAGAGACTCATTTCCTGGCAGTGGTCTTGGCAAGTGTCTCTGGCTTCTGTCTGGTTCGCAGGGAATGTTTGCGGGGTGGTTCACCATCTGCACGGAGAGGGATGCTGGTGGCTTGTGGGTCCTGTGTCGGGGCCTCCTGGCCACTAGCGGCAGCAGAAGTGGAGGGCTGTTCAGATGACTGACTAGTGGTGGGGCCGCTGGTGTGCTGTTGCCTCCCTCATGATGTTGGCTATGTCTGCCAGCACCCCTGCTATGGAGATCAGGGTGGTGTTGATGGCCTGCAAGTCCTCCCTGATCCCCTGATACTGTCCCTCCTGCAGCCGCCTGTTCTCCTGCACATTGTCTAGGCTATGGCCCATCGTGTCCTGGTAATGTTGGTAGGCTCCCAGGATCTCAGTAAGTGCCTCCTGGAGAGTCGGTTCCTGGTCCTGTCCTCCCCCTGGCACACAGCAGTCCTCCCAGTGTCCCTGTTGGCCTGATTGTCTTGTGGGCAAGGTGTGGCCTGGGGTCCCTGTAAAGGTGGGCACATTGCTGATTGACGTGTCCTAGGGACAAAGGAGTGGGTACGCTGCATGGGTGCTGTGGTATTGGTTCCTGATGGGGGAAGCTCTGTGGTGGTCTGTGAGTGAATAATAATTCATTGTACAGATAATAAAATCCAATACAAAATAAACAAAAGGGCAAAAAAGCAATCAAGAATAAATACAATCAAAAACTGAATTCATGGTAAAACACAACTTGATTTAAACATGCATGACACATTAAAAAAGACATTCCTGCCTGAAAATGTAAGACAATCCTGAAATATGAATATAAAACAAACCACCCAGCCCAGAACCCCACATAATACATAAAAAGACAAAATAAATAAGGCACAGCCCTAAAGTGCATGGTGCATTAAATAGTAATTACATCAAATGCCAACATATGTCGTTGGAACACCACGGCCAGATCAATAACTGGCAATATGGCAAGAGTGTGGAAGAAATTCCGATTATACCTATTCATTGCGAGCAGTGCCACTGAATTTGGATTGTGCAATTCTAATAAATTTAGTCTAATAACACATTTAGCGTTGGATTGGCTGGGTCCAAAGACTGAATAATAGCCTGTCGACAGGAGCGAATGCCCAGTTCTTCCAATTTGTTCTGAAGCAAGAATCTACGCTCCTTTAGTAAAGGTGGGCACATGATCAATAGTTTCACCCACATTACTACAACCTCTGCATGTCACACCTTACCCAGAGGATAGCTGCCATTGGGGTATATGTTTTAAAAAACTCCAATCGCCCATCCTTAAGGCCATAAAGGCCTTTTTCAACCAAAACCCATAGGAGCAGGAGAAAAAGCTAGAAGACATACCTGGCTTAAAGGATTCAATTACTGCCCAGGCATGCTTACGTTGAACAAGTAGGGAACAGTCAGAGTGGTACGAATACAGTTGAATAAACCTTTTTACATGTAGTTTAAACAGAGAATAGGAGGGATTACTTGCCAAAAGATCACCAGTATCTAGTTGTCATTTGCATTCAACCAAGAAATAAGAATAAATACCCTTCGATTTCGACTCACTAATTTCTTGCCACAAGACTGCCTCCAGGTGACCATCTGTGGGCTTATGCAATTTATAACAAAGCTTCAAAAAAGCACCAGCACCAACTGCCACCAAATCCGGAAGCCCAAATTTCAACTGTACTTGCGCGGGTGAATCCAGGAGTGGAACATGAAAGACTCTATTGTAGATTTTATTGACTGTGGGAAAGTACCATCTTGCCTGCTATGTTACCCCCATTTTTACTTGTGTGTCAGTTTGTTTTTGCCTGTGTCACTGGGATCCTGCTAGCAAGGACCCCAGTGCTTATAGTTTGTGGCCTGTATGTGTTCCACTAAGTGAGGGTTAGACACATAGGTGACTTATAAGTTACTTAAGAGCCGTGTAAAATGGTTGTGAAATAACGTGGACGTTATTTCACTCAGGCTGCAGTGGTAGTCCTATGTAAGAATTGTCTGAGCTCCCTATGGGTGGCAAAAGAAATGCTGCAGCCCATAGGGATCTCCGGAAACCCCAATACCCTGGGTACCTAGGTACCATATACTAGAGAATTATAAGAGTGTTCCAGTATGCCAATCAGGATTGGTAAAATCAGTCACTAGCCTGCAGTGACAATTTACAGAGAGAGCATAAACACTGAGGTTCTGGTTAGCAGAGCCTCAGAGATACAGTTAGGCACTAAACAGGGAACACATATAGGCCACAAACTTATGAACACTGGGGTCCTGGCTAGCAGGATCCCAGTGACACATATCAAACACACTGACAATATAGGGTTTTCACTATGAGCACTGGGCCCTGGCTAGCAGGATCCCAGTGAGATAGTAAAAACACCCTGACATATACACACAAAGAGGCCAAAAGTGGGGGTAAGAAGGCTAGAACCCCCCCCTAAACGAAGGACAATAAGGCTAACCTTGGCCAGTTGAGTATTGTCTAAGTGGTGATAGTTGGAGAGTGGCTCTGCAATAGATTGGTTACTCCCTTTATCATCCCTGTGGGGATGTAAACCACCCTGTTTGAAGTTTTTTATCTAGCCAACAATGTGAAGTTATATTCTCAGAGTTCCTATTAGCATGTTTAGGTTTAGAGCAGTGGAAATTGTCCACTGGACCTATATCAAGTGATATGCCAGAATGCCAGACAAGGATGCTGTCTCAGTAAAGCCATAGCTGGGCAAAAACTTTGTCCATATGGCTGTAAGAGAGAACAGGGTTGCTGTTTCTTTTGAGTTGGAATAGGGCAGCGATGCTGTCCTCTGAGCTCCACACTAGGGCAGGGCTGCTGTCCTAGGTGTTGTGAGGCAGTGCAGGGTTGCTGCACTAAAGTTTCTTTGGGAGGGTTGGAGGGATGCTCCATGTTAGCTAAAATGGTGCACTTTTCTCACCAATATTAGTTATCCCACAGAGTGGTACAGCTGTGCTAGCTGATGGTTCTCTTGGTACACGTGCCACCCCAGGAGATGTTTCTCCCACCATAGGAATGGTATCCTGAATGGCAGGGTGGGTAGGTAATACTTTGATGCCCTTTTTTACCTGTTGTTGGAGAAGGATTCTGAGTTTTCAGTCCTTTTTCTCTCCTTTGCATCTGTGTCCCTGTAGGCCTGAGCCTCAACACCATTTATTGAAACTGTCTGCCTGTACTTATCCATTACAAGGGGACAAGCAGCCAGTGGGGCAAGGCCAATGCCACCAGGTGTGACAGAAACTGTCTTGGGACTGACTACCCCAGTTTCTATGATGGACCCATAAGTGAACCTAACTACACCCTTATTTTGACTGTTGCCAGCAGTCCCCCCTCTATTATCACTACTGCTAGGGGCACTAGAGTTTGATTTATTAGTGGTGGTAGGCTCAGGGGGTTTACCTGGGCAGGACCTATCACCTGGCCTATGGCCTTTATTTTTACACACATAGCACCAAGGCTTTTTAATGTGTGTGGGTTGTGAAGAAGAGGAAGAAGTTGATTTATCCCCACCCCCTGAAGAGTGTTTAGGATTTAAAGAAGGATCTTTAGTTTTACCCTTACCCCCATGCTTATCCTGAGATTTCTCACCATCTTTCTTTTTGCCATCATTGTCACCCCCGTATGAACTTTTCTGCTAACTCTTGTTCTGACCCATTTGTCTGCCTTCTTTCCCAATTCTTGGGGAGAGGTCAGATCTGAGTCTACCAGGTACTGGTGCAACAAATCAGACACACAATTGTTCAAAATATGCTCTCTCAGGATTAGACTATACAGGCTTTCATAGTCAGTCACCTTACTGTCATGTAATCAACCCTCCAAGGCCTTCACTGAACAGTCTACAAAGTCTGTCCAGTCTTGAGAGGACTCTTTTCTGGTGTCTCTGAACTTAATCCTGTATTGTTCAGTGGTTAAGCCAAATCCATCCAAGAGTGCATCCTTCAAAACTTTGTAGTTGTTAGCATCACTTTCTCTTACAGTAAGGAGCCTATCCCTACCCTTACCAGTGAAAGATAGCCACAAGATAGCAGCCCACTGCCTTTGAGGGACCAACTGTACCATACAGGCCCTCTCAAGTGCAGCAAACCACTTGTTAATGTCCTCCCCCTCCTTGTAAGGGGGGACTATCTTATGAAGGTTTCTGAAATCTTGCTCTCTAACAGGATTGCTATCAAAAACACTGCTGCTGCCACCATGGGGAACTAACCCCAACCTCTGCCTTTCCCTTTCCACATCCAGAGATTCCCTGTCTAAGGCCAGCTGCTGCTGTATAAGCTTCAGCCTGGCCTCTGCCAACCTCAGCTTTCTGAGTTCCCTTTCCATTAAGTTATCCTCAGGGTAGAGGCTTGGGAATTGTGAGACACAGAAGAAATGTGGGAATTGGCAGAGTTGGACCTGTCCCTAACTGGTTGGACCCTAGTAACCTGGCCTTTAGGAGTGAAAGGTGCCCTACTAGTGTGTGACACCATCCCACTACCAGTGTCACTAGGTGGCCTGCTAGCTGGCAGGTCCTTGGAAGAACCCTCCCCAGCAACCTCAGGGGACTCCTCTGAGTCTGACTGGGTACCCACCTCCTCTACCTCCTGATCCTGGGATGGGCCAGACTGGTTCTGGTCACTTTCTAGGAGAAGGCTGAGGAGAAGATCTTTTGTAGGCTTCTTTCCAATTGCTAAACCTCTTTCAATGCAGAGACCCCTGAAACTTTTAAAGTTTAGATTCCCATAGGTTGCCTGGACAACTGTGGGAGTAAGCTCTACTGCAGACAGGAGAGAAAAAAGTTTAGGACAGAGAGAAAAAGTTTTTGGAACTTTTGAAAGAACAGAAAAAAAATGTTTTTCAAACTTTTAAAAGTTTTCAGAACTTTTCAGAAACTTTGTTAAAAGTTTTAGAGAAGGAAAGTTAAACTATGTAGTTCAATGTGTATATCTTGAAGTATTTGGTATATGTTTTTCTCATGAAAAGGACCAATGACAAAGTGGTAAAGCAGTTACAAGTACTTATCCCACCGCTGCACCACCAATGTAGGAGGCTGGGCTGGCTTATAGTGGGTACCTTGTGGTACTTACACCTTGTGCCAGGTCCAGTTATCCCTTATTAGTAGATTAGAAGTGTTCTAGCAGCTGAGGCTGATAGAGGTAGCTATAGCAGAGCAGCTTAGGTTGAACTAGGAGACATGCAAAGCTCCTACTATACCACTTATATCATTTAGCACTATATCATAAGAAAACACAATACTCAGAGTTACTAAAAATAAAGGTACTTTATTTTAGTGACGATATGCCAAAAGTATCTCAGAGAATATACTCCCTTAGGACGTAAGTAATATACACAAAATAGACACACACAAACCAAATCAGGTAAGTAAACTGTTAGAAAAGTAGTGTAAACACTGTAGAACACAATAGAATGCAATAGGGGAAAATAGGCCTAGGGGCAACACAAACCATATACTCCAAAAGTGGAATGCGAACCACGAATGGACCCCAGGCCTAGTGTACTGTGTAGAGGGTTGTTGGGAGAGTAAGAAAACACTAGGGGTGTCCAAGATACCCAACCCCAAGACCCTGAAAAGTAGGAGTAAAGTTACCCTACTACCCCAGAAAGACAGTATAGTCGAGATAGGGGATTCTGCAAGGACAACAACTGACTGCAAAGCACTGAAGACGGATTCCTGGACCTGAGGACCTGTAAACGAAGGGGGCCATGTCCAAGAGTCACGCATGTGTCCGGGGGGGGGGGTAGGAGTCCACTGAACCCCAGATGAAGGTGCAATAGGGCTGCATCTGGGTGGAAGAAGCCGAAGATTCAGCAACAACAGAAGGTTCCAGGAACTTCTTATTTGGTCAGAAAATGTCCCACGGCATGCCGGAGGATGCAGAGTTGTTTCCACGCAGAAGGACCGCAAACAAGCCTTGCTAGCTGCGGATTTTGGGTGCTGCCAGGGCCCAGGAAGGACCAGGAGGTCGTCCCTTGGAGGAGGAGACAGAGGGGGCGCTCAGCAACACAGAGAGCCCACGCAGAAGCAGGCAGCAGCCGCAGAAGCACCTGAACAGGTGTTCAGAAGATTTGAGCATGACAGTCGACTCAGCACAACAAAAGGGAGTCCCACAAAGTCGGAGTCCAACTCAGCGAGTTGGGCAATGCAGGACGGAGTGCTGGTAACCTGGGTACTGCTGTGCACAAAGGAAGTCTTGCAAGAGTGACAGAAGCCCTAGCAGCTGCAGTTCACGCAAAACACAGGGCCACTGGACTGTCGGGGACACTTGGATCCAGCTCCTGTGTTCCAGGGACCATGCTCATCAGGATGAGAGGGGACCCAGAGGACCGGTGATGCAGAAGTTTGGTGCCTGCATTGGCAGGGGGAAGATTCAGTCGACCCACTGGAGATTTCTTCTTAGCTTCCAGTGCAGGTCGAAGGCAGGCAACCCTCAGAGCATGCACCCCCAGGAAACAGTTGAGAAAGCCGGCAGGATGAGGCGCTACAATGTGGCTGGTAGTCTTCTTCCTACTTTGTAGTGGTTTTGCAGGCGTCCTGGAGCAGACAGCGGTCGATACTTGGTAGAAGTCGAAGAGGGAAGTGTAGAGGAACTCTGGTGAGCTCTTGCATTCGTTATCTGGTGAGATACCCACAAGAGAGACCCTAACTAGCCCTCAGAGGAGGATTGGCTACAGAGAAAGGTAAGCACCTATCAGGATGGATCTCTGACGTCACCTGCTGGCACTGGCCACTCAGAGCTGTCCAATGTGCCCTCACACCTCTGCATCCAAGATGGCAGAGGTGTGGGACACACTGGAGGAGCTCTGGCCACCTCCCCTGGGAGGTGCTGCTCAGGGGAGTTGTCACTCCCCTTTCCTTTGTCCAGTTTCACGCCAGAGTAGGGCTGGGGGGATACCTGAACCGGTGTAGACTGGCTTATGCAAGGAGGGCACCATCTGTGCCCTTCAAAGCATTTCCAGAGGCCAGGAGAGACTACTCCTCTCAGGCTCTTAACGCCTATTTCCAAAGGGAGAGGGTGTAACTCCCTCTCTCAGAGGAAATCCTTTGTTCTGCCTTCCTCGGACTGGGCTGCCCAGGCCCCAGGGCGGCAGAAACCTGTCTGTGGGTTGGCAACAGCGATAGCTGCAGAGAAAACCCCGGAAAGTTACTTTGGCAGTACCCGGACTCTATGCTGGAGACCCGGGGATGCATGGAATTGTTCCCCCAATACCAGAATGGTATTGGGGTGACAATTCCATGATCCTAGACATGTTACATTGCCATGTTCAGAGTTACTATTTTGACCCTACATATAGGTATTGACCTATGTGTAGTGTACGCGTGTAATGGTGTCAGCGCACTCACAAAGTCCGGGGAAATTGCCCTGAACAATGTGTGGGCACCATGGCTAGTGCCAGGGTACCCACACACTAAGTACCTTTGCACCTAACCTTCACTAAGTGAGGGTTAAACATATAGGTGACATAAGTTACTTAAGTGCAGTGTAAAATGGCTGTGAAATAACGTGGATGTTATTTCGCTCAGGCTGCAGTGGCAGTCCTGTGTAAGAATTGTCTGAGCTCCCTATGGGTGGCAAAAGAAATGCTGCAGCCCATAGGGATCTCCTGGAACCCTAATACCCTGGGTACCTAGGTACCATATACTAGAGAATTATAAGGGTGTTCCAGTGTGCCAATCAGAATTGGTAAAATTAGTCACTGGCCTGAAGTGACAATTTTAAAAGCAGAGAGAGCATAAACACTGAGGTTCTGGTTAGCAGAGCCTCAGTGATACAGTTAGGCACCACGCAGGGAACACATATAGGCCACAAACGTATGAACACTGGGGTCCTGGCTAGCAGGATCCCAGTGACACATATCAAACACACTGACAACATAGGGTTTTCACTATGAGCACTGGGCCCTGGCTAGCAGGATCCCAGTGAGACAGTAAAAACACCCTGACATATACTCACAAACAGGCCAAAAGTGGTGGTAACAAGGCTAGAGGGAGGCTACCTTCCGATAGGTATCTTGGACACCCTTAGTGTTTTCTTACACTCCCAGCGACCTTCTACACACTACACTAGGCCTGGGGTCCATTTGTGTTTCGCATTCCACCTTTGGAGTATATACTTTTTTGTTGCCCCTAGTCCTATTGTGTCCTGTTGCATTCTACAGTGTTTGCACTACTTTTCTAACTGTTTACTTACCTGATTTTGGTTTGTGTGTATATTTTGTGTATTTTACTTACCTCCTAAGGGAGTATATCCTCTGAGATACTTTTGGCATATTGTCACTAAAATAAAGTACCTTTATTTTTAGTAACTCTGAGTATTGTGTTTCTTATGATATACTGCTATATGATATAAGTGGTACAGTAGGATCTTTGCATGTCTCCTAGTTCAGCCTAAGCTGCTCTGCTATAGCTATCTCTATCAGCCTAAGCTGCTAGAACACTACTAATCTACTAATAAGGGATAACTGGACCTGGCACAAGGTGTAAGTACCACAATGTACCCACTATAAGCCAGGCCAGCCTCCTACATTGACCAGCCTATTTAATAGGCAACAAAATTTCTTGACCATAAGCCAGCAAAGGGATAATCTTTGCTCTCATAACTTCCATTAAGGGAAGAAGGGTCTGCCCCTTTAAAACTTTATATAATTTAGAGAAAGCCACCTGCAGTGCCACAGCTCAATTTCCTTCTCATGTTTAACAAAACCGCCCCTGGAACCAAAGTGTACCCCTAAATATTTGCAAGACTGCTCGGAAACAAGTTAACAGTTTTTTTAATACCAACTAAAGCCCGAATGTTTTTTTCCTCCCAAAGGAGACCACTTTTGTTTTGAGCAAATTAACTTCTAATTGATTCACGGAAGTATAAGATGCAAGTTGGTTTAGCAGCCACTGAAGAACAATCTTAGTGCAACTAAATAATGCAAGATCGTCGGCATAAAGCAGATGACTAAGCCTAAAGCCACCAATCATGGGGGATGGGAGTTGACAGCATCAAGAGATGTTGACATGTCTGCAATAAACAGATTAAAAAGAAGGGTAGCAAGTACACAATCCTGTTTCACACCATGGGTGGTGGGAATTTTTCTGGAGAGGGAGCACCCATCACCAAGCTTAATGCAGACCCAGGTGTTTGTATGGAGTTCTATGATAGCACCCAGGAGTACTGGAGGGATGCCCTAGTTTTGGAGATTGGCCTACAGGGCACTCCGGGGGATCCAATCAAATGGCGCTTTAATATCCACAAAACAACAATTCAGCATCATACCTGACAAATTCGCCCTGTCAATCAGAAATAAAGTGCTAATAAATTAGTCGAAGTGCCTGAGCCAGCAGAAAACCCTGTTTGGACAATGGGAATTAAAGCCTTTGATTCTGCCCAATCACAGAGATCTTGCAGCAAAGGGCTTGCATAGTACTTGGCCTCATTGTCCAGCAGGGCTATCATCCTAAAATTGGCAGGGTCTGAGCTTGAACCACTTTTATAAAGAGGATGAAGGATGGCACCATGCTAGGACTCAGGAATTGTTGAAGTCAAGAGGCAGTGCCCAAACAGATGAGCAAGATGGTTGGCCCAAAAAAGAGGATCCTGTTTGAACAGTGCCTGAGGGAGGCCATTGGGACCGGGGGCACCAAGGGCCATATGTATGAAAACTGGAGCTTGCGAATCGCAAATAGCGATTTTTAAGAAATCTGCGACTCGGAAAAAAATCGCAAAATGCGAGAAAGTTTGAGAATGCACACCTGGAGGAGCCTGATGACATCACCAGCAGGAAATGAGTCATCCCAGGCAGTTTCAGGTGCCACACCCAAACCAGCATCCTGGGAGAGAGCAGCCCAACCACACACAGCAGCACTCAAAAGGAACAAGAACACCTGAGCCAGGATGGATACCACAGGCCAAGCACAGAAGAAGGGTGAAAGGAAGCGCAAGCTGAAATTCAGCGAGCAGGAGCTTGAGGTACTAACTGAGGAGGTGGTGAGGAGCCATGACCGACTGTTTGGAAAAAGCTCACTCCAGGTGCCTGAGAGTGAAAAGAGGAGACTATGGCTGGACATACAGTCCAAAATCTGCGCTATTGGAGTGGCACAGCGCTCCATTGAAGAGATTAAAAAAAGGTGGTATGACCTGCGGTCCCGTGCAAAGGAGAGGGTGGCAAGGAGACTTGCAGAGGCCAGGGGTACAGGAGGCGGTCCACCCACAGAGGCACCATCAACACCATTGGAGGACCTAGTGGGGTCCACACTCCTCCCTGAAGCTGTGACTGGGGTCACAGAGATCGACACCTCCGGCACACCGAGTACTAGCCAAGGTAAGTGCAAGATTGTTTTGTAACCCTATATGTGTATGCACAAAAGCCCCTTAGGAATTAGCAAGTAATGTGAAACAGTGTGAGAAGTAGTCCAGTCCACATCTTAGAAGCAGCACTACAATGCATTATGGGAGTGGCAGTCCAGAACCTAGAACTGAAAGTAGCACAACAATGTATTTAAGAATAGTGACACCCAGAGTAACACAACACACACAACACCGTGTAGAGCAGTACCTGTACCTTTTTTGCCACTGTCTGACAGAAAATGTAACATACAGAACTGACATGCTGCATATTGTTGTTGCAGGTGGGCCAGGCCCAGCAGCCACAGCATCTGCATGTGTAGGAGAGACAGACACCTATCTGCCCTCAGATTCGAACACCATTGGGTCCCTACACATGTCGACTGGACGACGCAGGCCCAGGGCACTGCCACTGCCAGAGCTCAGCAACGACTCTGATGAGCAGCAGGAAGGGCCAAGCACACCATCAGCACCAGACAGGTGCAGCCAGATTCCGGAGGGCAGGTGTCATCCAACCACAGCACCACGCAGGATTGCGATAGAGTCCTGGGCAAAGCAGCATGAGTCAGGTGAGGGTTCCTCCTTATACGGTGGCCTGGAAGCTGCTATTATGCAGCAGCAGCGTCTGCAAAATAAGCGGATCCTTGCATTAGACAGAAACCTGCGCAAACATAACCGCAACATGATGGGCCTGCATCGCCAACTTGACTCACTCAATAGTAATATTGTATAGCTGCAAGAGGGACAGGTGCAGGCATCACAGGACACCAGGGACCTTACAAGTGCTGTCCGTGAACTCTGCCAGGAGCTGCTCCATGAGAGGGTGAGCCAGCGCACATAGGAGCGCAGATTCAGTATCATGTTTGGCAGCTTCTGCCGTTCCTCCAACAGGATGGCAAATTTGACAGCATTGACTGCCTGTCGCGCAGTGGCTGCACAAGTGGAGGCAGCACACAGCAGCAGGGACGTTGTCAATGGACTTGTGCAGATCACAAATGTGAACGAACACATTATGGGACCAAGATCAGCCACTCCGAGTGAGCTAGCACTGGGGGACACTGAGGACAGTTCCAGCCTCAGCAGTGTTGCCGGACCAGCAGCGGACACCAGATGGCGCAGTGCCAGGCACAGCACTGCCACTGAGGGTGACAATAGAGGTGCCAGTGACGTAATTGGGCACCCGAGCGGTGTGCTTGGTAGAAAAAAATGACTCTTGCTGCCATTGGACCTCTGTTGACACTACGAAGAAATAGTGCATAACTCTGGTTAATCGTTGGTTTGCGTTTGTCACATCACCTGTTTGTTTTCTTACTCACACGTACATTACCTGACATAAGGTAATACATATCTTTCACTACAGGTACAGTTGTCAGAGGATTTGTGTCATTAATACTCATGTCTGAAATGGTTGTGTGTGATGTCGGCACACCTTTGCCTTCCCTCTGCTGCACTGGTCCTGTCTGCTGGCTGTAGAGGTGGTATGAGATTGTCATCCTCATCTGATTCAGTATCACTGATTTCTACAGGTATGCCCCTGGTTGTAGCTATATTGTGCAGGATTGCACAAGTAGACACTATTCTACATGTTGTCTCTGGACTGTACTGTAGCGCCCCTCCACTTTTGTGGAGGCACCGGAAGCAACTCTTCAGCAGTCCAAATGTGCGCTCCACCACGTTGCGGGTTGCCCTATGTGCTGCATTGTATCTCCGTTCAGCTGGTGTTGTAGGATTGAGGTAGGGTGTCATCATTTATGTGCGCACTGCGTAAGCACTGTCTCCTGGAAGGGACAGAGGGTGTGATGAGTAACTGAGCCATCTGACATGGGTACGCCATCTATGCACCAGTGTACAGAGGGACATTACCTAGTAGATATCCTTCACCAAACTCCCCAGCTAGCAGTCTTGTGTGAATCCCGCTGTGGTGAAAGATATAAGAATCATGTGTGCTCCCTGGGTACCTGGCCACGAGATCAGTAATGATGTAGGAGGCATTGCATATCACCTGTATGTTCATGGAATGTTGGTATTTCCTGTTGCGGTACACATACTCTGTGGCTGATGGTGGACAGATTGCCACATGTGTGCCATCTATGGCACCTAGGACGTGGGGGAACTGTGCTATCTGGTGAAACTCTATTTGTGTCTGCTGTAATTCCTGTGGGGTGTGGGGGAATCTGATGTACTGGTGTAGTTTGCTCAGCATGACGTTGATGAATGCATTGAAAAATCTGGAGAGGGTACTCTGTGTGACCCCTCCAGCTGCTGCTATGACCCCTTGATAGCTCCCTGAGGCGAGTAGGTGGAGGGAGCATAATACCTGCACATGGGTGGGTATGCTGTGAGTCCTTAGTGTTCTGCGCTGCAGTATGGGTTGTAGCTCAGCTATCAGATCAAGTATCATGGATGAGTTCAACCTATACCTCTCATATATTTCCTCCTCTGTCAGGTCAAAAAGTGTAATGTGCACTCTGAAAATGCGCTCCTGTCTCCTCCTCCCTCTCCTCAAACCTGCCAAGATCCTCATCCTCCTTGCCATGACGTAGAGTGCAGCCATTGTGGAAAAGAGTCTGAGGCATTCTGGGCCTCTTTATATAGGTTGCACCTGGTTACCACCTGGTTTCAGTTCATGGTATTTTGCATGTGCAAAATGCCATTCTGCGAAAAATCGTAATTTCCGATTTTTTGATGCATCTCTTTGCGACTTGGATTTTGCGAATCGCAATTTGCGCCTCGCAATTTCCTACTGGAAATTCCGAATCGCCAAATGCGACTCGCAAAACCAGGTCGCGACGCAAAAAATCACAGTTTTTGTGATTTCTTATTTTTGGTCTGCGAATGCCTTTCATGCATCGCAGACCACGTTTTTGCACTCGCAAACGGCTGATTTTTGCGATTCGCCCCATTTGCGAGTGCAAAAATGTTTCATACATCTGGCCCCAAATTGCTTAGCCCTCAAGATGATATGGGGGAGACATAGTGAAAAGAACTTCTTCACTCCCTGCAAGGGAATTGAAGACCCTGTAAACAAGGGACACATCTGAAACAAAGCAGAAGTAGAACTATGAGCCCCCTCATCCAACAGTTTCACATCCTGCTTGCTAGCGGAGAAGTGGGTAGTCAAGTAAGACATCCAGGCTCCTTCTGAAATATTGACAGCGCCAATGGCTCTTTGGTTGCTATTTAGATTGTTGATAATTTGGATATTTACTTGCACTTAAAAGTTTAACCCAAAATTGGTTAAGATAGGTCTGATGGTAATCGTAAACAGCCTTCCTATAGTCTTACCTCAGTTGTTTGTATTAAGTAAATAAACACTAAGAATCTGGGCCATTTCTAATTGCCCTCGCTAGCCTATTACGCGCGTTCTTTAGATTCCGGGTTTTCCTGGAGATGACAAAAGACTGGGATGGGGCGCAGTTATGCGCAGATTGATCAAACCTTGACCATAAAAGGCAACCCATAACTTAATTGGGGACACACAACCCGATCCCTCAGAGTCGAAAAAGTTAATACATTCAGTTAATACTATACCGCCTATAGAAGCATTCCATTTTATACACTTTAGTGACTCAGAGCAAACACCGCCACCCACTCCCCGCATGACATCGTGTACAGGAAATCTAGATTTGATGACTACAATTTGTAGACAATGATCACTCTCACTCTGGGAGGAAATCAGTAACTTTTCAATGAAAGGAAACAGTTCAGTATTACAAATGGTATAATCTAAATAGAAGTGGGATCGACCATCTGATCTTGTCCACCGGGGGGGGGGTCATTGTCTTGTAAACAGCCGTTCAAAACCTTAGAGCCCATACTGTTAAGGTGCATTACAAAATACTCTCCCAACGGGCAATGCAGACAACCCTAAGGCCTCAATTGTTCGGGAAATAACTGGCGATTACCAAGATAGGGACCATCAAAAACCTCCATTGTATCCTGAAACAGGTTCGTATTAAAATCACCAGTTATAAGTTAATTAGCACATGGGTATTCCCCAACTAAGTTGCCCACAATCTGCATCAGTCGAGACAGCCAGCTCCTTTTTTCGTTAGGAGCAATATAGACATTAATTACGATGAGGGTCTGCTGCGTGATCCCATTCCTGATGACAATCCCCTGGATCCAGTTATCATCCCAAACCAGTGGCAAAATACTCCCTTTTAATTTAACAGTTACATAGATGACCAATCCTCCCTTGGCACAGCTATTCTTGCTCGTTCTATGGGCAGATTTCCATATTTCTAAATACCCTGGCAGCGGACAGCTGTGCTCAGCCCAGGTTCCCTAAAGGGTGATTACATCGTGACTGTTCAAAAATGTTAAAAGGTCAGCCGAGGCAAACTTGTGCACAACCCCGTTGATGTTCTATGAGCATAAGGACAGACATCCAGGTGTTTGTATAGAACCACCCACTCGTAGGGGGCAATGGGGACTCCCATGCGAAAGAGTTGATGGCAACCAATCCCAATTAGAGGACCCCTAGGAACCAGAACCAGTACGAGGAGCACCATTGAAAGTAGAAGTGCCACCTAGGGCACTTTTCAAGATTTAAAAGGGCTTCAGAACCAAAATCCAAAACATCACCATCAGTATTCCCATAAACAGTTTTAGATTCAAACAGTGTGGCGGCAGGGCAAACAGGCATTCCACTACCACAGTGTGGGGCTACCAAAACCAACACACTGCCTAAGTTGCCTTTCTCAGCCGAGATCAAATGGTCCTTGAAAAGGAGTTCAGTTTTCTGCACAATAGTGCCAGCCGGAGGATCCTTAGCAGTCTCACTCAGGAGGGGAAAGTTAGCAGGTGAGGTCATCAAGGGATTAGGCAGAGAAGTTGCCCTAGGGGCCACCTGCAACTGCAAGAGCTGCTGCGCCTCAGGACGAACCAATGGTTGGACATTAGTTAGAAATCTTTGAGGCGGATCGCTCCGCCTATTGTTCCGTTGTTTGCGGAGTCTTTTTTTTCCCTCTTGCTCAATGGATGTTGAGCCACGGGATCAGCTCCTGAAGGTGTTGGCTGAGCTTAAACAGATTGTGCAGGAATGCAGGAAAAATGGAAGGAGCCAGGCACCGTGGACACAAGTTCAGGTAAAGGAGAGATCAAGGGAGCACAGTTGGCCGCAAAGCCATACTCCAAGGCTTCAGTAGCAACTGGCCGAGGAAGATTAATGGAGGTTGCACTCTTAACTGGGAGAAAATAATCGTCCAATGTTTTTGGTTGAGGGGGCTCCCGAGCCAAAACAGGGAGAGAGCTTAGATTCAGCGGGGGCACCAGGGCCACAGGAGCTGAAGATAGCCTCTTGATTTCACATACAACGAACTTAAAAAGGTGGGCAAAGATGAAAGGCTTTCAATGATTGGAGAACAGCAGCATGTTGGTTGCACAAAATTGGAGCTTGTATGTGCTCTAGCAATTAGCTGGTTGAGGTTTTCAATTCTTTGATCAATACCAGCTACATAAGAGGCCAATGTATTTAGCAAATTGACGTCCACTTTGTCAGAGTGGTAGTTCAGAGCTAGCACAGTGGATTGGAGAGTTTGCAAAAGCTGAGGCCAGGCAAAGCCAGTTACCATGATCATAGGGGAGGGCACAGGGTTGGATTCCCTATCAGCACCACTCATGGAATCAGATGGAAGACAGGAAAGGCCAAGGAGCAATTGGTCATTGAGCTCGCCTTTAGTGAGCTCAATTTACGGACTGGGAACAGCCCCACTAGAAGACCTTGTTGGTAACATTGGATGAAAGCTGCCAGTTGAACTTCGGGTCCATTGAGCTGCTGGGGGGCTGGATGGCAGAGGAATGCTGTGAATCTGCGGGAAGTCGTGTCAGCTTATGGCCAGCCCATCCTGCCCAATGGAAAACTGCTGGAGAGGCCGCTAAAGAAGACACCCAGTCTCTTGCATTGAAAGAAGGGTCACTGGAAATAATAGTTGGTGAAAGTTTGTGTTTTAACAAAAGTGCGGCCGGCTTGCCCTCATGGGGAGGAGAATGAATCACTTTTTCCTGAGATGCTAGCCGGGAAGAAGCGGGTGAAACTAGGTGGTGAACTTGTGCCGCTGTTGTCAAATAACCACAAGCAATGGGTAAAACATGAGTGACTGCAGGCTCCATGGGAACACTCAGGCCCGGCTCCGACTCAATCTCGCCACCCTTTGCCAAAAGCTCCAGCTTAGGTTTTTTCTTAAAATAAGTCAGAAGAGAAGACTTGCGGAGCTTCGAGGAGCATGGATACGGTGTATGAACAACGAAAAGTTGAGACTTCATAATTGCTGAACTAGGTGAATCAGCAGCCAGTGGAGGAGGTGCTGCTGTAATTATAATGGGTGAAGGGGGATAAGTCCACTTTTCAGAGGCTGATGGTGAATGCGAGGAGGCATTACCCACATCGATGCCACAGTGGCATTTCTGGCACTTTTGAGGATTGAGGTGCTCTTTCCTTACTTTACCAGACCTCATAGTACGACAGCCCCAAAGGTCCTTCCTTCAAATGTAGGGGAGCTCAGGGGAGGAAATAATGTCACTCAGCGTAAGTAAGTAAGTCCTTAAGGAGGCGCTTTGCGGCACTTGTTGTGGAATATCTGTGCTCACTTGAAGGCTTACAGGCTTGGAATGAAGAAAGGAGTAAAGGAGACCCATTTGGATTAGACTGAATGAAAAGGGCAAGAGGAGGCAGGAAGAGCAAGGCAACACGGTCCACACAAGCCGCCCTGGCCTAACGCCAGCCGCCTCCGTCAAAAACCGGTTACCTACAGACAAAGCTACAGTTTTATGCACTCCCCAAAACCTTCACTTAGCCTTGCTTTACAGGATGTTAAACACTTGACTTAGATCACCAACACCAGCTCCAATATAGCCCCTGCCTAGGCAGTCCTGAGAAGTCCTGAAGAGATCTGAGGAGATGAGGAGATCAATATTGGCACAGATCCAGGCCTAGAATTTCTCTTGTGGCGGGCCGTGCGTCGTGGAGTGGAATGGAGTAGCTGACCCAGCAAAAGTCCTTGCATATCCTCACCAGGCCCAGTAATCCTTGCACGAGCTCACTAGGCCCAAGAGCTGGGGGCCAGCAACAGCTGCCCAGGGGGAGCCTGAGGCAAGGCAGGCAGTGGAGCAGGGAGGCAAGCAGAAACAGGATGTTTCAGCAAGAAAATCACCCCCCCAGCCACTGCTGCCGACTGGTCTGTGAGTGGGCTTGGGTGACAAGCTGTCCAGTGGTCTCTGATGGGCCAGGTAGGTCGTCCAGATCCAGAAGTCCACAGTTACTGTCATCACTGTGGGCCTTTCTGCATCTCCAGAAACATCTCATCTCCAGTGACATTGGCTAGGGTACCTGTGGGGATGTAAATGATGTATTATGCTTCAAGTGTATGACATTTGTACTTCTGTAACTTCCCCTCTATGGTTGTTGTTACCCTGCCAGCTTTTGCTTGTGTATGGTGATGTATTGTGGGAATGTTAGTTTCCCTATGCTGTGCATCCTTTAGTGATGAGTGTCCATGTAGGGGTGAGAGGGGTGTCTATGCATTGGTACAGCATGCAGGGCCTGGCATTGGGATTAGTGAGATGTGTTGGTGGAGTGTGTGGGATGTGGTGGAGTGATGGGAGTGAGGGTGAGGGTGTGTTATGGCATTCAGGTATGGGGGTGATAATTGTTAAAAGTTGACTTACCAGTCTCCAGTCCTCCGCCAACTCTGGTGAGTCCCTCAGGATGCAGTACCTGCTCCTTCCATGCTGTGAGCTGTGGGGGAGGAGGTGTGGGTCCACCACCAGTCCTCTGTATGGTGAGCTGGTGTCTTGCTGATATGGAACGTACCTTCCCCTGTAGGTCATTCCACCTGTTCCTGATGTTGTCCCTTGTTCTTGGGTGCTGTCCCACGGTGTTGACCCTGTCCACCATTCTCCGCCATTGCTCCACCTTCCTTTCTATAGATATGTGCTGTACCTGTGCTTTAAATAGCTGTGGCTCTACCCTGACAACGTCCTCCACCATTACCCTTAAAACCTCCTCAGTGAAACGGGGGTGCCTTTGTGGTGCCATGGGTGTTGTGTGATGTGGGTTGGTGAGGGTATGTTGGGTAATGTGGTGGGGTGTGTGATGTGGAGTGCGTTATGGGTGTATGTGGTGTGTTTCTAGTGGTCTCTGTGCTCTTCTTCTCACTCTCTCGGTGGCAATTGTTGTACCTAAGAGGTTGTGAGTAATGTGGGTGTGTGTTTTATAGTGGTGTGGTTGTGTGGGTGTGGTGTTTGTATGTGTGTCAGGTGTGTATATTTAGGATTGTCCAATGTAGTGTAGTTTTGTATGTGGGTGTCCATACTGAGTGTGGCGGTGTATACCGCCAATGGTTTACTGCCATTGAATGTCCGCCATGGTGATTCGTGGGTCATAATGTGATGGGCGTTGTTCTGTTGGTGTAACGGTGTGGGTTTTGGGACCGCCACTTTATCACAGACCCTTGGTCTGGTGGAGTTGTGTATGTAGCTGTATTCTGTTGGATTGGTGTGTGTGTGTCATAATATGGTGAACGGATATTCGCCAGCGTGGTGGTAAGTTGTCGGCCATCAGTTTGGCGGTAAGCGGGATTTACCACCAATGTTATAATGAGGGCCTATGTGTGTTGCTGTGGCATACCTACAGGAACATACATTGCACACCCCTTTCATGATTAGTGCTGTGTGGGAAGGGGCCATATTTACAAGGTGGAATCAAGTCACAAAAGAGTGGGCTGAACCACCTTGAACATATGGTGCAAAGCATGACGATGGCACTAGGGGCTCTTACATATGGTCTTTAGTGATCTTGAATGGCAGATGATGGTTGTGCCAATCATCAGGTGTACAAGGGTGTGTATACCATTGTTTCAGGATGATCAACTTTGCTGCCGGTGTTTCTCCTAGCTTCCAATACATGAATCAGCATTTATACTGTCAGCACCTGCACAGTGCAGGCTATGGGATGGGACCCAGCTACTTTACAAATGTGTCCCTTAGCACAGTGCATATAAGGTCAGTAATGTCCTCTGTACACCTACAGGGTCCCACTAGGGCATCTATGATCTTCACTGTTTGACAGTGACTCTGCCCCATGGTGGAATATTTGTTGTCTACGGTACAGACATGATGGTGTTAAGGGGTAGTAAGTGGTACATGTGAGGTGGCACTACAGTAGGTGTATTACCATTTATCATAATCTGGCACATGGTATGTGTTAGAAATGGGGTCTTTGGTTGACAGTCAGGTTACCCCTGTTCAAGCAAGGACCCTCACTCTAGTCAGGGTAAAAGAGAATCACCCTCAGCTAACCCCTGCTTACCCCTTTGGTAGCTTGGCAGAGCAGTAGGCTTAACTTCAGAGTGCTAGGTGTAAAGTATTTGTACCAACACATACAGTAACTTGATGAAAACACTACAAAATGACACGACACAGGTTTAGAAAAATAGGAAATATTTATCTAAACAAAAAAAGACCAAAATGACAAAAATCCACAATACACAAGTCAAGTTATCAATTAAGAATCAAAGAGTCATTAAGTAGTTTCAAACACACACTAACACTGTGAGCGTGAAAAAGTACCTTGGGTGCGTCAAATAGGGCTTGCGATGCGTTGATCCCACTCACAGGCGGGACCTTGAGTCGTTTCTTCTTTCGCCAGGTCGGGATGCATCATTTCTTCTCTCTGCAGGAGAGCAATGTGTTGATCCAGTCAGCACTCTCAGGTCCGGGCAGGCCTTGGCTTGTTTTTACACACCCAGCGGTACTTGAGTCGGAAATCCAGCCGCACGATGATCCGAAAACAACTCAGCACGGGTGCGATCTACCAGCCTCCATCAGTGATGCTGCGCGTAATTTTTCCTGGTCTGTGCGTCGATTCTTCAGCCACGTTTCCGGCGAGTGTCGATTTTCAGCTGCGGAGTCGGCGGCGCGTCGTTTTTTCAGCCGAAGATTGGAGTGGCGTCGATCTTTTCCCTACACGGCGCTCTGTGTATGGATTTCCTTTTCTTTAGGCTGCCAGCTTCTCCTTTCAGGGTCCCAGGAACTGCATGGGCACCACAGGGCAGAGCAGGAGTCTCTCCAGAGACTCCAGGTACTGGCAGAGAGAAGTCTTTGCTGTCCCTGAGACTTCAAACAACAGGAGGCAAGCACCAAAGAAGGTATGTGCAGTTTTAAACTGTAAATTCGACTTGGCAAGTGTACCAACTTGCCAGGCCTAAACCTTCCCTTCTTTTACATGTAAGGCACCCCTAAGATAGGCCCTAGGTATCCCCAAGGGCAGGGTGCAGTGTATGGTTAAAGTAGGACATATAGGGGGTCATTCTGACCCTGGCGGTCTTGGACCGCCAGGGCCAACGACCGCGGAAGCACCGCCAACAGGCTGGCGGTGCTTCCTGGGCCATTCTGACCACGGCGGTAAAGCCGCGGTCAGAAAAGGGGAACCGGCGGTTTCCCGCCGGTTTACCCCTGGCCCAGGGAATCCTCCATGGCGGCGCTGCTTGCAGCGCCGCCATGCGGATTCCGAACCCCTTCCCGCCATCCCGTTCCTGGCGGTTTTTACCGCCAGGAACAGGATGGCGGGAACGGGTGTCGTGGGGCCCCTGACTAGGTAGTTATAGTTAGGACCTAGTTTCAATAGAAAAAACATTTTTTTTCATGCCTATATATTTGACACCGGTTGATGAATCTTCACGAAATTTTCCAAAGAAAGTCGACGCTCATGGAGCTGCTGTCGGAAAAGATTTGGGGTGATCTGTCAAATTGAGGCTGAGAAAAAAAAAGGGGGGTCTCCAACGCTTTTTCCCCATTCATTTTTCCGTAGGGATTTTGAACAGTGATAGCACCTGAACCACTTGATGGAATTACACCAAATTTGGCAGAAAAGAAGCTCTTGGTCCAGAAAGTGATCTTTCTGTTATCTGGTGAAGTCCTCTTGAAGTATGATAGTCATTGAGTGAGGTCCTGCAAAAGCAGTTGTTTAGACAGAAAAAAAAACAAGTGGGAAAGTTCATGTCTAGTGAACTTCTCTCATCTGCCGGATATTTTTCCCCCCATCATTTCTACCTTCATGCCCTGTCTTCTTTTGGAGCTAAAACCCTTCAGCATGACAAGCATGGAAGCTGTAGCTAGGCAGGTCACACTAAAGTCAGATATCCTTGTTGTTTGGGTTTGTTGTGCTATTCTTTCAGGCGGCAAAGAATTCTGAGCAGGACCAACCTGATATTCTTTGCTACCTAGTATGGGCTTCGGGCAAATGACCTTGGGTGCTTAGACGTGGTCCTGCAGAAGTCCAAATCTTTTTTAAGTCCTAATTTTGGCAATAATTTGGAGCAGCTCCTCTAGGTCACTTCTAAGGCTTCCAAGATGTCAGCGACAGCACTCACAGTTCAGGACTCACTCCTGCAGAGGGTGCAAATCCAGCCTCTCAGGTCCCCACACAAAGTATACAGGGATGAAAAGACCCCTCTTTCCTAAGGCTTCCCTCATCATAAAACTATAGAAGTACAGGTATCCTCCAGTCACTCTCAAGTAAGTGAAATTCTTGATCCCTCCTTAACTGATTTTCTTGGGTTGAGCTGGATATGTATATGGTGTTTCTCTAGCACAAACCTACTCAAAAGGCGCATACAGCTGTTTTACATGCTTCACTGAAGTCATTCTGCAGACGCAAGCCTTTTTCTCTGCTCTGTTTGTAGTAACACCTCATCAAAGGCAGCAGGCAGGCTAATGCTGATTAGTAGGGGTGGGTGAAGAATTCCGCTCCAGCAACAGAGTTTGTGGAGTTTTCCCTGCTCAGCGCGAAGGTCCAAAAATCTCAACAAAGTTACACGTAGTGGAGTTTTTTCTCTTGCTCATGCTCACCAACACCAAGTTGGTGAGCGCAAGTGAGATTACTCAACTCGAGTAGTCACAGTAGGCCTCGACCGCTCATGATGAGAAAGCTGCAGCTAAAGTAGAAAACCTACTTGAGCATCAAAAAGAAGTTACCGTCCTCTGGCGCTGTGTGTGATGTCGTTCACGCTGATTGTACAGCACGGGAGAAACTCCTGTGCTGAAAATCAGTGCGAAGAGCACACCTTACCCAAACTCCACCACTCTCGGAACTCTGCGTAGTGCAGCAGATTTTTTTTGCCACTTCGCTGAGTTCCTCATAGCAGGACTCCATGAACTCCATCCAGGCCTACTGATTAGCATGCTAAATTTTCAGGTAAGAAAAGCATGTCTTTACTAAAAACTGCTTTTCCAGAATACTTAGCAAAAAGACAACTTCATCAATTAATTGAATTTTTTAAACATATTAAAAGTAGTGGTTGAATGGATTTTATGGTTTATTCTAAGCCTGATGATTCCGAATTAGCATTTAAACTGTACTTTAGCATATTTTCATTAAAGTGACTCTTGGGTTTCCATTACTGCAGGATCATGTCAACCTTAACTTTTTACATGTTCCACTTCAAAATGCTAAACCCCCCATCTTTTGGACTGTAAGGTCAACTGAGGGATGATGCACATAATATCTGAAAATGTGTTATTTACCTTTCAAAATAGGGTTTTTAATAGGCCTATCTCCAAGTGTAAGCCTACAACATTCAAGCTACACATATAGACCTGACCTCCTATTTTCTTTGCCAGCCTAGTGAATGGTACAATAGGTACTGCAGTATGCATTTAGCATATACCTGTACTGTATATGTCACTGGGGTATGTTCTTCAGCGATAAACTATAGCTTTCTGGAAACTTAACTATGCCATTTGGGGATTAGGCGGTTTTACCATGTTTTAGGGATCAGAACACATACACTTGGTGCAGTTAAAAAAAATACAGCAGCATCAGTCCACAAAAGGTGGAAGGTGGCCATGCAAAAAGAGACACTTTGTCACAGCAGCTAATTTTTCAGCATAGCTTCGTGTTATAGCCCCAAAGCACAGGTGCATCGTATTCTCACACAGCCAAATACCACAGCAAATGCCAATTAAACTCAATTCCCATTACTAATAAGGCTGCTGAAAAACATACCTGATGGCCCAATCTAGATCCAGGACAGATCTACATCTGATCAGAAATTGAGAATGTGGTTAATGTCAAACCAAAAACAGAATCAATTGCAGAGCCTTTTCTGTGGAGGAAAGAGGAAAGTAGGGAAGAACCCTGACCTACCATCCCTCCCCAGGGATTTAAACCTACACCTTAACAAGCTGTTTTATAAACCAAAAGCTGTTGGTCGAAAAAAATCTAAATGAGCTTTCTGGCTTTGGTCACTGAAGCATAAAATAGGATATCTTGTCCTGCAGCACCGAGTGGAAATGTCACATTCCCTCTGCTTGAAAGTTTTATTTCTAAGCCTGGCCATTTAATGCTCGTTTGTAATGAATGTATTGAAGGCTGAAGCAGGCCATTTCACCTCGCAATGTTGAGAGCACACCACATTTAAAACGTTTTAACTATGACCTGAAACTTTGGTGTATTGGCTTTTTTAACATGTTACTACGGTGATAAAAATCTGCTCAGTTCTTTTTGATTTGGAAAAAAATATAATTTTTGCCAATCGCTAACGCGGCATGCGCACTTTACAATGCTGCAATTACATTCAAAACAGGAACTGAGGCATCTGTGAGCTGCCAGAGCAATGAAGGGAGACGGGGAAAGCACATTCATTCTCCTTCGAGCCTCATTAGATGCAGAAAATGCTTTTATAGCTGTGGGGACGATCGTCAGCGAAGTCTGGAAGATCCACGGAGCTTGCCACTGGTGGGGACGTGGGTGGGGGAAGTTGGAGACGTAACTTGATCTTTCTGAGTCTGGGTGGTCCAACTATGATTTTGAACATATTATTATATCATTTCTCTTTTACTCCCCAGTCTGTTTCATGTGTTTGTTGGTGCACGATGATTTACAATTTTCTTAGACCATTTTTAAGCTCTGGTGTGGGAGAAATATTATTCATGGAAAAGTCCCATGTTGGTATTACATGTTTGGGTTCTTTTATTGCACAAAATGCAGTAGTGGCAAGCTAAACATATTTTAAGGAGAATCGTGATATTTCTCTGTTCTATGGATCGCATAATCATAACTACAGCCCACAAACAACAGAGCTCTACATTTGAGTGATGTACTTTATGTGGTATTCAAGACTGAAGTTGCAAATTCTCGAAAATATGTGGCAAAATATATGGGACATTCACATAAATCCATTGGCCCTCCCCAACGGCCATTGTTTTAGCAACACCTTACTCGCTCATTGTTAGCTGCTCTTTAAAGAAAATACCTTTTCTGCTCCAAAAAACCTTAGTGCAATGTAAAAACACACAATGGCAAACTAATGCATGTTTTATGCAGATGTTTTGCATGTAAGGTGAAGGAAGTTTCTGGGGTTCCGTTGATGTGCTGTTGGGTTTCAGCAAAGGAACGGCCAGTTCAGTGGGCAATCTTTGTAGACATGTTGTACCATGTAGTAACCACTGAGCAGATATGAGAAAAAATCAATTCATAGGCAACATAGATAAACAGATTCCATCATGAGGTACAACAAAGCAAACACATCCGAAATGTGTAAGTCAGAAGCCACACAATGTGGGGAAACAAAAAAGTAAGTCACAATTCATCTAACGTTTCTTGGAGTGCTGTTTGGGGTCTTATAATATGCATTTATAAAACTGGCCCATAAAGTAGAAAGGGCGTGAATTTATTGTAATTGTACTTTTGGTTCTATGAAGCAGCAGTGGAGCCAATGGGCTGGGCTTCAGCTGGGGTTTTGTCATGGTGGCTAACAATTTTGTAAGAGTCAGATTAAAGATATGGAGCTCAGTTCACTGTAGAGAGGATGAGTTTTCAGGCAATATTTGAAGTATTTTCCAATGAACTAAGGGCCTGATTTTTATCTTGGTATCCATACTACCTTTGGTTTAATCATGGTGAAGGCTACTCCATCTCGGCTGTGAATAAACCTCTTTCACAACGCGTGGAGTATGGCCTGTCAGAGGTTGACCTCTGATTCCACCTACCTAATTTAGATGGGTGGAATTAGAGGTCCGTTTTCACTGCCTTTCACTGTTAGGAATACCCTTGTAGTAAGGGGCAGTGAAAACTACAAAATGCTCTTCTTGATATAGGAGAAGACGCCCATGATGAGGGGAGCAATGTCTTTTTTATTTTCAAAAATGAAAATCCCACTTTGGGACAATTGTTTGCCATACAGCTTTGTCATACATGTGGAGCCTTGCATCAAACTGCAGAAAACATTGCATGGAATTGCCATTATGGTGGTCCCTGGCAATGCCATGAGAAATGACTGCCACAAAAATATAGGTCACCCTCTTAGCTTGATATTAAGAGGCCCTAGTGATTAAGGGGATTATTTAAGGTGGGGCAGTCAAATACATAAAAGGTGATGGGAGGAATTATTGAAATTAGTCTAAATGACTGCAAATAGCTCTGGGTAGCATTCCAGTCCATAGTTTTTCACCCACTGTACCACTTTAGACAGAGGCCCACCCTAGGCAAATCCAGTGTTTAATTTGCAGCAATAAAAGTGCCAAGGCCCTCATCAGGAGGTCAATGCAGCTTGCACCACATATTGCCCTATGCTAGCACTGACAATGACAGACCCAACACAACTGCTACCCATCACCCTCGTACAAGTGTGAGAATTCAGACTATTCCAGGCCCCCAAAGCTATACGAATGGCTTAGCCAGCATGTATTAGTCATGTTTAATATACATTGAATTAATAAACAACTGTTGTCATGCCCATCTCTAATTAAGAAAAACAGCGCCACCATGTGGCAGACAGTCAAAAGTGCTGGTCTTGGCAATTATGTGTTGGTGCCAGGAAACTACTGGCTCAGTTTATTAGGCAAATCAGCACTGACTGTGCTCCCCATGGCGGAGAGTGCTAGGCAAGGCCCCCTCCAGTACAGAACACAAGCAATCTGCGACCACTTTCACACTTGTTATTTGCTAAGTGAGGTATAGCTTGAGTCCTATATTAGGACCTGCATGGAACCGTGCAGCATTACTTGACAGAGAAATCTAATGACATTCACTGTGACCTTACAGCTCTGTTGTGGACCATTCGCTAAGTAGATGTATTTTGACAGCAGAGCCAGCTGAGGCTCCAGTATTGGAAACCTGTGGTTCTGCCATATCTAAATGGGTGAGAGAACCAGATGTTTGGCAGATGGGGCATGATATTGTTTGGTGAATGCCCTCTATCCACAAAACTTTAAATGACCCCCAGTGTTTTTTTATGGTGGACATATGTGCATCATCTTTCTATGGTAGGCCTATGTATGCAATCTTTGTTTGTAAATAGAAAGCATAGTAAGCCCACTTACAGAAGATATAAACCATGTTACCAGTGTTGGAAACAATGTCATGAGAGGTATGTCTATTATGGTGGAACACATGAGGGCTAGATACATGCTGCACTATCATATCCTCAGCTGAATTAGAAAAACGGAGCACACAAGGGCAATAAGAAATTATAATTTAAAGTAAAGGCAGATAGGTATCTTACTTGCGCCATTGGATGTTATGTTATGGATTTCAGGTTTTACGTGTAAAATATTTTCAAATCAGCTGTTATTTTGTGACTATTATATGTCCAGTTCAAGTCATGTATCCTAGACACATATGCCATTCCTTAACTACTGTAGCACCATTTATTTGTAACCTCTAGACATATCAAATGTGTTTATACGTTATGAAACAGAAAAATGGAAAAAACACTATATTTATACTTTCTTTGCGCCGCTATTGCGTCACTTTTTGACGCAAAAGCGGCACAAACTTACAAAATACAATTGTATTTTTAAGTTTGCACCGCTTTTGCGTCAAAAAAAGACGCAAATGCGGCGCTAAAAAAGTATAAATACGGGCCTTAAAGAATAAAAAGACCTGTTCATTTACAAATATGCTCTGTTATGTTACTGGCATGTTTTTAGCACTTCTACCACAAAAAACCTTGTGACACTAAGAAATTCACAAACATCACAGGACAGACACCTTAAAGCCTTACTTAGCAAAAGGCCTGGTGGTGAGAGATTGTGTTGGCTCAAGTAGGTTTTATGTCACCTGCATGCTTCATGGGCCATAGGCCAGAATCGAAAAGATTCAGGGGCATATTTATAATGGCCGAGAGTTACCTTGTGCCAAATTATTGTAATTATTTTTGATGTTATTGTGGCCCAACAAGGCCGAAATCCCCCCACTGTATTTACAGAGTGGTGCAATGCATGCATTGTGCCACTCTGTAACCCTTTGCGCTACATTATGCCTGCGCCAGGCATAATCTATGCAAAGGGGGTGTTCCCCGTTAGGGGAGCTGGGAAAATGGCATAAGGAAATCTATGAGATTTCTTTGCAACATTTTTTATGCCACTTTCTCCTTCTCTGCCATGATTATGCCCCTCTGACAACCCTGGAGGCAGATCTCTAATTCCACCCACCTGATTTAGATGGGTTGAGTTACAGGTCAGTTTTCAATGCCGGTCACTAGCAGGAAAATCCTGTTTGTAGGGAGCAATGAAAACTGCTAAATGCTCTCCACGTTATTGGGAGAGGACTCCCATGGCAAAGGGAGTATTATCTTTTTTATTTTAAAAAAGAAAATACTCCTTTGAATATTCTTTTTAACATAAAAAACTAACCGGTTTAGTGCAAGGCTCCATCTTTTTGTCGGAGCAGTGCACCAATTGTTGTGTAGTCATTTTAGCTATAGTTTTATACACGGCTCCTGACAAATTTGAAAGTCCCACTGCTAAAGGATTTCTATATCACCCAGTCCGATCATTGTCACTGGAATTCTTTGTTTCTTTGATTCAACCATCATTTCTTTCTTGTTTCTTTGATTTTTTTGCTGTATTTTTACAGAAAGGTCAGCGAACCTAGAAAAATTAAAAACCCTTAAAGGCTTAATTCACCTTTTCCTTCGAGTGTCATTGAGCACCCTCTCCTTTATATAAGAAGTATTGAAAGTAGACAATGTTCGAGGAGAAGATTCCTCCTATGGTGAATGACATGAAAACCGAAGAGTTTTGCTTACAGATAGATGTTCAGGAGTGAGTGTTTGCTTATTCCCCAGAACCCAATCAAGTAGGAATAGATCAATCTATTTAATGTTTAGGTTTTTTATATGTCCTCTTATGAGTGCACAGCAGTGTCTCTATTTGAATTCTTAATCTCTTCCAGGAGTCCAGAAAATTGTGTTTTGGCCCTACTAGTGACAATCAAGCTACTCACATTTAATTTCAGTGTTCTGAACCTAACTGACCTTTCGGTTTCTTCTGTGTCTTACTCATGATTTGCCTGATTTAGTTTTTATTATTAACATTTCACCTCCTTCTCTTCTCTTGGAATTTGTTTTAATGGAAGTGGTAACCACTTCACTGTGTTGTTCCATTGCTAGCAATTTGTGTATCCACTACCTACCGAATTGCTGCACCTGCCCTCCGGTGCAAGATGTGGCCAGAGTTGCACACTCTGCCACAAACTGGTTTTGAGTTACTTTGTCCTTGTCTTTTCCAATACTTGCTGCACCGATACTTTTTAAAAATGCTTCCCCTACACTTGATCATGAGGAAATATATGCATGACTACTTAAATCATCTAATTTAATTTAACCCTATCAGGTTTTATTTAAACTGCCTATTACCATTATTTTCTATGGGAGGGCGATGTAGTACCATTGGTTGGCCATGCTTGATGCTGGGCTTGCTACTGTCTTGCACTCAGATTTTATGGACAAGCAAAAAGTAGTAAACTTACTCAAAAGTGTAAATTACTCAAAAGTGTAAGTTACCTTTGTGAATCAGACCATCTGTGTTTACAGTCACTTCAGACGTGCAAGTGTGCTCCAGCAATCCTGCATCTTCACTTTGTTTTCTTTGCAGACCATTTTATATTTTTCATTGATTGATTGTCGTTTTTACATTCCTAGTCTGAGTGGAGGACTGCAAGTATCAGAATAAAAAGACCTACACTGGACATAGGTGATGCTGGAGATCATTAGGTCTGACCATGATGGAGCCCACTTCAGACAAAAAAGTATATAAGATGCTACCACACTATAGGCATTCTGTATCTTTTATTGCAGGAGTAGTTGCAAAGCCTCTGGAGCTAAAGCCTCTGAACTCTTAATTGCCTTTAGCGACACATGAGTGAATACCATGATACTGATGAGCATCGCAGGGGCAGGTCAAGGAGATCTGCTTTCCAGATTCAGCGTTATTTCAAGTTTTTTCTAAAATGAAGGTCACTCACTCTCCTGTGCCATGCCCCTTCTTGTCAGTGATGTAGCAAGGATGGCAAAGGCTTAGTAAAAGCATTGTAAATGCCCCCCCTTATCCCCTTGATGAGAAGTAAATTATTCCATAATTGGGCAGAACAGGACCACTCACAGCCTGGGGTATCAGTGCTACCCCACCTGCTCTGACACTGACAGCATTGCCCCTGTTTGCTCTTTGCAGAGAACCTCTAAACTCCTATTTTATGATCTGTCCTTGGGGTTCCTGACAATGGGTAACCTCTCAGATACTGGCACACAGATTTACATGCTAAGGGAAAATGTTTCTCAGTTCAAATATGCCCTTGTGTGACCTAAGATACTGCTCTTACTCTGAATGGAGGAGTCCTTTTCATGTCATCATCCATATCTGTACTATCACATACATCTGCCACCTGGGAGTTTTAGGCTGCACATCTGAGAAAGACCCAGAGTGCCTGATTTGAGTGATTCTACTTGCCCTGTGCTCTTAGGCCCTCATTAAATGTTGCACAGTGGTGATAAGGCAAAAATTCAACACACAGCAACTTAATGGTGCCTTGCTGTAACAATCAAATCATCAAATCAAATCATTAACATTTATAAAGCGCGCTACTCACCCGTGCGGGTCTCAAGGCGCTACCACAACCATGCAACAATGAGTTAACCCTAGAATGGGCAATTATTGTGCAGGCCCAGTTTTCCATGCAGAACTGTACACAGTACACCCTGGTCTAAGAAGCTCAGAGTATTTGTTCAAATTTTCTTTGTGCTTTGATAAAGATAAACATGATTAAAATGGTGTGATGCAGCAATGGATTTTATCTTTACAATTAACTCATTAGCAGTCTGATTAGCACTTGGCTAATATGTATAAGTATTGCAACCAGAGGTGTAATTGTAATTCTATTTATTTTATTTTGTTTGCATGTTTGTATGTGTATAGGACTTCCATAGCGCAAACATACAAAAGGCAGCGGAACACTACATGGTCAGCAAGCATAAAGTCAACAAGTAAAAAGAGATGCAGCTGGGTTGAGGATGGTTAATTCATTGTGATGTAGCCCTCATTACGAGTTTGGCAGTCTTCAGGCAAGACCGCCATGTAAAATCCCGCCACAATCCCAGCGGTACAGGTTCTGCCTTATTATGAGTCACAAACACCAAGCCGGCGAAACACAGCCAGAAATCCAACACCGCCAGTGCCACTGACGACAAAAGAGCGACTGTTGGTCCTCTGGGCCCGCCACGCCGCCACCATTGCAACCACCTTATTATGAGTTACAATTCAGCATAGCATAGCGGAACATGCACAGCGGTAATCCATTGGCGGTGCGCACTGCTGCGGGCTAGAAAATCACCGCCAACAGAAGGCAACACCTGGTTGGACAGCCCGAAAACCCCGCACCTGAAACATATACACACAGAACACACACCTGTTCACCGCACTATAATACACACCCCCTTACACCCCACAAACCCTTGCGAATATCACCACGAGCCAGAGATATACGACCCACTGCACATTAAGCAATAATTCCCATGTTGCACGCACCCCCACAACATGTCACACCAAAAATACCACAAGCACCCACGCTTCACCAACAATGAGTTGCGGGTCATGATGGCCAAGATCGTCAGAGTCAAGCCACAACTGATGGGAGCACAAGTCCAGCAAACATCAATCGCCAGAAAAACCGAGTTATTGCAGAGGATCAGTGACAGGGTGAACGCAGTCAGCAGATACCCACACACAAGGGAGGACATCAGAAAGAGGTGGAACAACCTCAGGGGGAAGGTCCGTTCCATGGTGTCCAGGCACAACATCAGCCTCAACAAGACTGGCGGTGGACCCCCACCTCCTCCCCTTGACCTGACCTGACCCGACATCATGCATCCTCAGGGCCTGAAAGGAATAATTGGAGGCATTGATACTGGTAAGGAACATACACCCGAGCACTAATCACTCCAGTCCTGCATGTCCCTCAAGCACCTACCATTCTCCATCATATCACAAACCACAAGAATGCACCCCCACTATCACCCCAACTTCCTACTCTGCATGCCACACCACCCCACTCCCACAATCCACACACCAACCACGCACAATGCCTGCTAAACCTTCACTATCTCCTCAACTACCACTCCCACAATTCATCACTAGGCATGCAGGATCCGAGTCACACACACACCTCACAATGGTGCACCTGCATGGACAGTCATCCCACAGCCCACCCAGACTGCTAGCCAACACCACCTCACTACCAATGCCAATTACAGCAATGTCAAACAGCAAACCCACAACTACAATTGATATGACGAGCATGTCCCAAAGGCCATTCACTGTGCAGTTTCAGCATTGCAAATGTCATTGCCATCCCTGGGTAACGATTCCACCCACTGCAAGCGGCACACCATGACACTACAACAACATTTGCACGCAATAACTCTCACCCTTTCCATCCACAGCTAAACCTGCTACTGCCATTCAGTAGAGGATGCAATGGTCATACAGCCCTCCCCAGGATGAAGGCCCCAGTGGATGTCTAGAGGACAATGAAATTCCTAGGCCATCTGGGACAACTGGACTGTTCACCTCCAGCAGCCCCAATCTAGACACCCGGGACTCACCCTCCTGTGCTGCTACAACACCACAGCTAGCCCCTCCTCTCCAAACCTGTGCCTCAGGGACCATTCAATTAGAGGTGTACCCCGCCCCAGACAATGAAGGCCTAGGTGCTACTGGGAGTGGGCACACTGTGCCAGGGGCACAGGCACAATGAGCCAAGGCTAGTGGGAGGGGATCTGTGGTCCAAAGGGAGGGGTCAGCAACAACATCAAACTGGCCAGGAGTCCCTCAACCAGGTCCTGGGTGCACACCACCAAATCCGGGACACCATGGCCCAGATCCTCACTACCCTGCAAGAGACCCAGAGGCTACAGAGGAAGAACCATCAGGAGGCCATGCAGCAGTGGCAGACCCACGATGCCACCAAGGGTGCTGATGGAACTTGCCACCATCCTGCATCAGTCCACCTCCCATCAGCAGGACCCTACCATAAGCCAGATCACATCTGAGCCCTCCACGTCAGCCACAACCAGTGGAATGGAGGCCCTGCCACAGGACACACAGGACTCAAGCACCCCTTCCCTTGTAGCTAAGGAGCCCCCACCCAACCAGACATCCAGCCTTCAATGATCCCAAGAACAAGACCACCACCAGGAAGTGAATCACTTCAGAACATACCCCCTTGTGTGTCACAGCGACACCCTGTTGAACCCCACTGTCATAACACCTTTTTCAAATGGCCATTATACTGGATAATGACTCCCCACAGGTGGGATAAGTACTCTGATTATCCCACTCGCCATAACCCCCTCTTCAGCCCTTGCACTTGTTTTATAAAAAATAAACAACTTTGAGCACAGTTTCTGTCTACGTCTTTATCTACTACAAGTACATTATATACAGCCATCATATATGTAACAGGAAGACTATTGACCTACCAATTTATGTGACAGTGCCAGAAGGGGGAGCAATCATTTACAAGCTATGTAATACAGTTAACAGCACCACATCTAAAGTAATGTGTCCACACTACACCCAAATTGAATACACAACCCTGGTAGCAGCCCTGCTCATGGCAGACATTGCTACTGGTTACATAGCAGATCTCTGACACACACCTGTATGTCAGTGGAAGTATTGTTGTGTCAGCTCTGCTCTGGAATCAGCTGCATCCTCGTCATCATCCTCCTCATCACTCCCCATGTCCCCTTCATCAGCCACTGCCACAGCTGTACCCTCCTCAGCATCCAGTAATTGGATGTGACGTCTGACAGCCAAATTGTGCAACATGCAGCACGCTACAATGATCTGGCACACGTTTGCTGTTCTGTATAGTAGGACCCCTCCAGTGAGGTGCAGGCACCTGAATCTGGCTTTCAGCACTTCAAAGGTGCATTCGATTTCCCATCGGGTCCTACCTTGGGCCTCATTGAAATGGTTCTCTGCTGCTGTAGTCGGATGCCTGAGAGGTGTCAGAAGCCATGGCAAGTTGGGATAACCAGAGTCACCTGTCTGCACTGAGGTAATAGGCATATTGAAAACTGTAGGTAAATCTGGAAGGTGGTGTAGAGTGTGCAGAATACAGAGGCACACATATGACATGATACATACCGATGAGCCAGGCATGATGCCTTTGCAGTGGTGCCATCAGGTGTGGGATACTCCTGTTCCGCAGTATGTACGCATCATGCACTGACCCTGGGAACCGGGCAGTCACTTGAGTGATGTAGAGGTCTGCGAGACATACCTCCTGAACATTGGTTGAATTGAAGTGTTTACGGTTCCTAAATAGCTGTTCGCTCCTTCTGGGTGGCACCAGGGCAATGTGGGTCCCATCAATAGCCCCAATCACATGTGGCATGTGCCACAGCATAGAAGGCTGCTTTCACAGTGGGCAGATTGCAACTTTGGGGGGAACCTGATATAGCTGCCAATATGTTTCAGTAGGACACATAGGACGTTCTTCAAGATGTTACTGAGCATGGGCTGGGACATTCCGGCAGCCCAGCCCACTGTTATTTGGAAGGACCCTGAGGTAAGGAAGTGGAGGACTGTCAACACCTGTACTGTGGGTGTGATGGCATTGGGATGACAAATATGAAGCCACAGATCCGGCTCCAACAGCCTCACAAGATCCATGATGGTCTGACGGTTGAGCCAAGAGCACTGGATGACATGCCTCTCTTTAAGGGTGGCAAGATTGACCAGGGTCTGTAGGCAGGAGCATTCTTCAATATCATTCTTCCTTTGTACCTGAGAATAGGAGGGAGCGGCAATCATTATGTGTATAAAGGACTGTGTGGACGCAGCGGAGCAGTGCACAGGTCACTATTAAACATCCATGACACACCTCAGAAACCCCCTCTGTACACATTGTAGAAGTAAAATGGCAGCCGCCTGTCCTGCATGCACAGGACAGATGGAAGTGAGCGAATTCCACTGGCGTAAGATGTCATGGTGGTAGGCGGTCGCAACTGCCGTGCAACTCCACATTGGTTAACATGGTTGCCTATGGGAGACATGAGCCAATGGCAATCACCGCCGGCAGATGTCCGCGTGGCAGTGGCCTTCATTTCATGTGCTCATGTTCACTTGACTCCTGGCACTCGTGCTGAGTAAACCTCCACTGCGTGTGCTGCTGTGTTCTGCCACTGGAAGCCAAGATGCCACATTCTGCAGGGGATAGGGCCCCAGCCTTCTCACAGGAGGAACTTGAGAAGCTTGTGGAGGGTGTCCTACCCCTGTATGCCCAGTTGTATGGGGCACCAGGGCAGCAGGTGAGTGCACTATGATTGTACTGTCTGTGAGTGGTACGAATGTGGATGGGGGCCTTGAGATAAGGATGAGTGACTTGTGGAACGACCTGGCTGAGGCCTGTGAGGACAACTGGAAGGTTGAAATGTGCGTATGTTTGTGGGATGTGTTGTTTCCAATGCAGTCTCTAAGATGCCACGTTACATGACTGTGTCCTTTTCTCTGTACTGTCCATGCAGGTGAGCACCCATCAAAAGAAGGGTATCTAGAGTGTCATCGCCAAGGAAGTGCAGACCCTGGGGGTCCATGCCCAGCATAGCACCCATTACAGGAAGCAGGGGAGGACCTGCAACATTGGGCAAGGAAGAATGGTGAGGCCTAGCTGGGGACGCCCTCCCAACGAGAAAGGGGTGCTGTCGGACCCTGACCCCCACTTATGACTTGCATTTTGGCAGTGGTATATCCTGAGGTGGAAGGGTGCTTGAGGGCAGCACAACAGCCACAAGGGGGTGAGTTCACATTCGTACTTAGGTTATGTGGTGAGTGATAGCTGCAGCCTGTGCAGTGTGTGAAGGCTGTGGAATGTGTGCTAGATAGCCATTGTATGACTAGGCTTGGGACACATTGATGCTGGATGTGCTACATAAATGTATTCATATGCCGTGCAGGATGTGAGTTGGAGTTGACTTTACTGCTTAGTGGCATTGATGACAGGGCAACTGTGTTGTACATGAGCAGGGGCTTAGATGTGGACAGGGTTCCTGCTGCTGGAGTTCACACACATTGTACTCTTAAATATCCAATCAGTGTTGCTGGACCATATCCCTGTCTGCTGTTTGCTGGCATGTGGTGTATGTGTAGACGGCGAAGTCTGAGGTTTCACATGATACAGCTATATGTACTTGGGTTATGTAGCCGTGAAAGAATGCCTCCAAACTCTCGTAGAGTATACAGGTTGGGTCTAGTGATCGTATAGAGCCGTGAGCCAATGGTGTGGGTCACACATGTGTTGAGGGTATGGCTTTCATCCTGTACAGGATTGAATGTGTGTCAACATGTGTGAAACTCATGTGCATGACTGAGGTGGCATGCATGGGCTGTCATTGCAGTGCATTTGTGTGTGAAGGCATGACATGTAATGACATGGCACTGGAGTATGTTGTAGTGACTTGTATGTGACTGTTGTGCTGGCATTGACCACTTGCTCCCTGTTTCTCTTTCTCCCACCCTGTCTCTCACTGTCCCACCCTCTCTCCCTCTGCTCCTCTGTCTTTGTGTGCAACAGCATCATCTGGCGAAGGAGAAGGGGCACCGGCTAGTGGGGAAGCTGCATCCCACGGGACCCAGGAGGCTGATACCAGCGGAGCCGAGGGGACCAGTGGGACGGAAGGCGAGTGGAGCACCACGGTGGACACAGGAACATCTACACCATCATCTGATTCTTCCCCCGATGTTGACTCACTGGTGGTGGCAGAAACTTCAGGCCCTATGCCTGCATCATCCTTGCCCACCACCCGCTTACCAGCACCACCCTCCCTGTAGCTCCCCACCCAGTTGCCTGTGCCTGCTCACCCAGGAGAGTGGGCATCTCCTTCACAGCAGGCACCTCTGCCCCTGCCCCAGTCAGCCCTGCTGCCCTCAGTGAGGAGGCTATTGACCTCCTGACGTCCATCTCTGTTGGGCAGACAACAATCGTGAATGCCATGCAGGGACTGACATCCCAGATGCAACAGTCAAATGTGCTGCTTAAAGGCATTCACGGTGCCCTGTCTGCCCTTCAGAGGTTGTTTCTGGCCTCCTCATTGACGGCAGCCAGAGTTCCTTCATCTTCTGTCCCCCATCCAACTCCCTGTTCCCACTTCAACATCCCTCTCCCATTTCCCATCCAAAGCACCCTTTCATACCAGCATGGATCCCCATCAACAGACCCAGAGTGCAAGGACATTCACATGCACCACAAACGCCACCACTGCCTTGCACACAGCCACCATTCAGATGCACACACGCCAACATCCACTACCTACCCTGACTCCCCCACCTGCTCCCCCTTCACAGTCACATCGCCACTCACACATGCAGACACCACATCATCAGTCCCAGGTCCAGACACATGTCCTGTCACCATCACTTCAAGAGCTGACGCCCATGCATACACCCCATGCACCACATCCGATCGCACCACAACAGTCAACACAACCACATGCAGCACATCCACCCTATCTGCACCCACCAGCCCAACATTCACTCACACATCCCCCGCCATCTCCCTGTGTCTCCTCCACTCCTCTTCCCAGTACACCTTTACGTCCATACTCATCCACCCAACACACACCCACCATGCACATTTCATACACCCACACACCAGCACTCAAACCATATCCGTGTACACACCTATCAACCATCCCCTCTCCCTCCACTCCCAAACGTCTAACCCATGACCTACCCACTGCCCCTAAAAAGAGATTCCTGCATGAGTTTTCCCTTTTCCCATCACCTGGTCCAGTCCCTCTTCCCCCCAAACACCCTACTACCCTTCCCAGACCCCTGCCTTCCACCTCCCTGTCCTCCTCTGGGCTGAGCCATGCCTCGCAGTCAGCAGTCTGCAGTCTGCAGTACTGCCACAACAGGCACACCTGCCCCTCACACCTCCAACCCTGGTAGCACTCCATCTGGGTCCCCTGCTGTGGTGGCCTCGACGGCCATCCCACCTAAGAAGGCAGGATAGAGGGGCAAGGCTATGGTCCCCCCGAAAGCAGGACAGTGAAGGGGGGAAGCCTGATAAGAAGAGGAAGACCCCTGATCCAAACCCTGATCACACCCCCAAACCCCCATCCCTGAGGTGCCTGCATGCCCCCTTGATGCCCCTGCCCTGTACATTGCAGTCAGGAGTCAAGTTGGGCAGTCCTCACATGCCCAGTGTGCCCGGGACATTTGGACAATTAAGCACTGGCCCATGTGCCATTTTGTATATAGTGGTTGTCATGACATTTTTTATATTTACAATACTATTAACTGACAATGGCAGCGTTGATGTCGGTGCTACATGGCTTGTCCTGGCTTTCCTTGCGCATGTATGCATGGAGACTGTGGGGGTCATTCCAAGTTTGGCGGGCGGCGGTTGCCGTCCGCCAAACGGGAACCGCCAATTGGCCGCTCCGCGGTCAGAAGACCGCTGGGGCCATTCAGACTTTCCCGTTGGGCCGGCGGGCGCCCGCCAAGGGAGCGCCCGCCGGCCCAGCGGGCGCCCGCCAAGGGAGCGCCCGCCGGCCCAGCGGGCGCCCGCCAAGGGAGCGCCCACCGGCCCAGCGGGAAAGGGCCTGCAACACTGAAGCCGGCTCCGAATGGAGCCGGCGGTGTTGCAGGAGTGCGACGGATGCAGTTGCACCCGTCGCGCTTTTCACTGTCTGCTATGCAGACAGTGAAAAGCATGCTGGGGCCCTGTGAGGGGGCCCCTGCACTGCCCATGCCAGTGGCATGGGCAATGCAGGGGCCCCCAGGGGCCCCAGGACACCCGTTCCCGCCATCCTGTTCCTGGCAGTAAAAACCGCCAGAAACAGGGTGGCGGGACCATGGAGGATTCGCCCAGCCGGGGGAAATCCGGCGGGAAACCGCCGGACCCGGTTTTCCGACCGCGGCTGTACGGAATGGGCAATGAAGCACCGCCAGCCTGTTGGCGGTGCTTCCGTTGCCCGCGGCCCTGGCGGTCTTTGACCGCCAGGGTCAGAATGAGGGCCTGTGTGTTTGTGCCTGTGTGTGTACTAATGTCCTTTCCTATAGTGTGTGCTAGGATGGGGTACTTACGGTTGGTGTCTATGTCAGCGTTGCTGATCCTGGATGTCAATGGCCAGCAGGAGCATTGGAAAGACTTGCAATTCTCGGTCCATGGCGCCTACGGACTTGCCTGTGTTCCAAAAGGTGGGTGCTTCCTCTTATGTTGTTCATGTTCGCCATGGTTTTCACAGCGGTTGGACCGCCCTGGAAGTCATGGCGGTGTGCAACCTCGTAATACGGTAGGTGAAAACTGCCTGACTGCCAGCCTGAAGAGGCTTTCTGCAGGCAACTGCGGTCCGTCCACATTGGGGGTTCAGACGGAAACTTGACTGTGTTCTGCAGGTGCCTTCCCAGTACTCGTAATATCGTGGTCTATACCGCCAGTCTCGTGGTGGTGCAACCGCCATCTCCTCCAAGGCAGTCTACTGACCGCCAAACTCATAATGAGGGCTGTAGCGTTCTTTGAAGAGGCAAGGTTTCAATTATTTCCTAAATTGCAGAGGTCCTGGTGAACACTTCTGAGTGCATAGATAGATAAGCCTTGCTGTCTTATTGTTGCTTTTAACAACAATTCTTAGTAGGAAGTCCAACATTTTCCTGGCTGTGGCAGAGATGGTAAACTTGGCTTCAAGATAAGCAGAGGGCTAATTGTGATAGCTTTGTTAATGTTGCACCTAGTTTTGAGGATTATGCACACTATCAAGGGGAGCCACTGGAGGTCCATTAGGATGGGGATGATGTGATTATATTCCTTCAAGCCCTTAATGATATGTGCTACAGAACGTAGGATGCCCCATGGGGTGCAGTGTAGCGTGTGCGAGGTCATGAATTAGGGCATTACCACCATCCAGACACAAAAATATAAGGGCTTGCACAGCAGTTCTGAAGTTGCTTTCTGGAAGCAAGGATTTTACTTATTTAGAGGAGCTTTTAGCATGCCATCTTGAATTTCTTTGGCAATGTGTTCCTTGTGGGTTAGGCTGGTGTCCATGGTGAATCCCAATGACTTGTCATTCAGTGAAAGTTGAAGTTTGAAAGCTTCAAAGTTTATGTCATTTATTCAGTTTTGTGCTTTATCTTGTTTATTGTTCTCGGCAAATAACAGAAATACTGTCTTGGCTGTGTTGAGGTTCAGGAAGGCACTAGATATCCAAATCTTGACTATAACCAAGCTGTGTCCGAGTCTTTGGATGTCTGAAGTAGAGGAGATTTTCAAGTAGATTTGTGTATTATCAGTAAATTGGTGAATCTTGATGCATCTATGTATTAGTAGAGCACCAAGCGACTCCATCTGTAGACTGAGAGTGGCAGGAAACAGTATAGAGCACTGTGTGACTTCACAGGTAATTGGAATATTTTGTCACTTAGATGGGCCTATGTGCACAAACTGGTGTCATTTGGAAATATAGGAGGTGAACCATTGAAGGCTATTGCTGATGAATCCCTGTCGAGACTCCAAGTTGTGTATGAGGGTGGTGTGCTTGGCTATGTCAAAGGCAGCTAAGAGATCCATCAATATCAAGAGGCTGGGGTCATCTTAATATGTGTGTCTATGATCTGTAATGTAGTGGTTTCTGTGATACAGTGGGATCTGAAGCCAGGCCTGTAGTCGTGCATGAGAATATTAACATTGATATGGTATTTAAGCTGAACATAGACTGCTCTTTCAAATAACTTGTTGATGAATGGTGGGTGACTGATGGGCTGGTAGCTGGCAAGGTCATCAGTGTTTAGTGCAATTACCTTTAGGAGTAGGAAGATCTGGCCTTTCTTGAGAGTCTCAGAAAAGATGCCACGAGGGAGGAGGGCATTGGCAATGATAAATAGGTGTTGGAAGTTGGGTTACTGATTTGGGGAGTGAAATCCTACTCAAGCAGAAACCTCAATCTCTGCCAGGGTAAACACAAGCAAACCAAATTAACCTATGGTTAACCCTCTGACAGCTTGGCATAAAAGCTGTCAGGTTTAACTCAGAAGTAATGTGTAAATTATTTAGGCAGCACTTCAAAAAGTAATGAAGTGAAAACACAATGCATAAACAGTTTGCCACCAAAGAACAACACACAATCAGTAGAATTAGACATACGCAATTTTGAAGATTTCAGGTAAGTAATTCACAATATGCCACTCAGTCATCTAGTTGTGCAAGACTGTGTGTAAGTCATAAGTTCAGGCTGACTGTGATGGAGCACAGGCAGGACACTTGGACCAGGTTTGCGCCTTTGGAAGAGTTACCTTCAGTGTCAAGGTCATAGAGTTCCATTCACAGTATAAGGTGCCATGAGGAGCATGGAGACAGTCACAGATGGTTGTCAATGTAGTATGAAGGGTAGGCCGGGCATTGCGAACGGTCATCACTCAATCTGAAAGACAGTTGTTCCTGAGCTTCACATTGGCAGTTCCTGCAAGCTGTTGATGCTGTACCACAAAGTGCATATCTTGTTTTGCTGAGTGCCATTGGCAGTCAGCGTGGGGCAAAGAGTCGGGTTCGATTGAACTTTGTGCTGACGGATGGTGCAAGCAGCAAGATCTCTGTGTGAACTGGCCCATTCACAAAGAGCTGACAACTTCAGAATGTCTACTTTTCTTTGGATAGAAGCTCAACTAAGGTCACACCATGGGTCCAGGACCTGAGGGGCACATTTTGGGGTCAGGAACCCAATCCAGTTTTTGGCCAGCAGGGCTCAGCCAGGTCCAGTTTCAGGTCCAGGCAGCAGGTCAGCTGGACTATTACAGGGAGCCTCTGCCAATTGTTACCAGTCTGTTGACCCTTGAAGTCTCTTCGGTGTAAGATGAAGTGTAAAGGTCTATTCTTCCTTCTCAGCAAGCAGGACAGCAGGCTATAGTGCCACAAAGTAGCAGGGCAGCAGAGTTCCAGTCCTTTTGCCAACAAAAAAAGCAGCACAGTGGTCGTTCTTCTGTGGCATCCACAGGTCCAGGAGTGTACTAAAAGGTTGGGTATAAGCGTCCAAAATTATAATCAGGTGCCCATTTTGAAGTAGAAGAATTTTCTAGAGAATTCCATTTCAGGTCCTTCAAGCTTCCTGCCTCCCCTGCCTTGTCTCCAAGCTAGCTTTGTGAACAATGAAGTGGAGACAAGTCCTTTGTGTGAATCCATGGCATAGCCTATTTTGTTGTAAGTGGGGTTATGTCCAGCTCTTACTCCTCCATCCTGCCAGTTGATGACCCTTCCAGGCACACCTAATCCTTCTATTGTGTGGCTGTCTTGAAGGAATAAATACAGTCTAACTGCAAATACCATCAATCATGTGAACCAGGAACAGGCTGCAAGTACCCAATAGTTAGTGCAGGAAAATGCCAACTTTTTAAAAGTGGTATTTTCAAAATTGTAACTTAAAGTCTGAATCTACCATTAAAGATGATTTCAATTACAGTTTCTCAGGCACCAAACATGAAAGGTTTCAGTCAAATTTTTGCATTTATTAATTGTAATAAGTTTACCCAATAATATTCCATGGGGAGTTAGGCCGACAGGAGTGAAAAATGAATTAGGAGATTTTCTCTAGCAGTGCATGTAAAACTTAAAAGGGCATGTTCAACTTTTTAAATACAGATCACCTTGCTGTCTGGGCTTTGTAGAGCTTACGATACGGGTAACTTATGTGTATTAAAAAGGAAAGTTTGGGCCAGGCAAGAGGTTTATCTTTTCAGGTCAAAATGGCAGCTTAAACACACAGGCTACAATGAGGGCATGAGACATGTTTATAGAGCTATATAAGTGGATGGCACAATTATTGCTGAAGGCCCACTAGTAACATTTAATTAACCGGCCCGGGTATATGTAGTACCACTTCACCAGGGACTTACAAGTAAATTAAATATGTCCATTGGGTGTAGGCCAATGTTACCATGTTTAAATGAGAGAGCACAAGCGCTTTAGCACTAGTTAACAGTGGTGAAGTGTGCAGAATCAGAAGTTCAGTAGAAATGAGTCAGCAGATACAGGAGGCTGAAAAGAGAAAAACTGGGATAAAACATGCCAAGCATGTCAGGTTTAACCGGTAGGGGAAGATGCCATTGCCTGAGAGAGCTTTGATGAAGGATGATGGAACAACATCATGTTCATAAGATTTGGCTTTGGGGGAGTTCAGTATGTCAGCAAGATAGGGCTTTGAAGGCTGACCATTATGGCATTCTATGTAAAGGGGAGGGTTTAAGAATTGATAAAGGCTTGGTGTTGTTGAGGTGCTGTTGACTCTTTTGTATTTTGTCATAAAATATTAGGTTGATGGCATTGCACTTTTCTATGGAGTGAGGAGGAGGTAGATCTGACAGACTGTCTAGAACAGTGTTCTGCTTGTGTTGATGGCTTCATTGGTGGTGTTGGTATAGTTATTTGATTTGATGATGTGATGACCTGCCTGTGTGTTGAGGGGAGGGGCTTCATTATCATTATCAATTAATCATTGAGAGGTCTGTTTTTCCTTTATTTTCATTACTGTTTGTGGATGGATCATTTATTGTCAGCAAAATCTTCAGAGTACCAGGGTGCTAAAGGATATGGCTTGCACTTGTGTGTTGTGAGTGGGGCCCGGAAGTTGCTTTTTGTTTAGAAGGGTATTGTTTTGCATGTGAAGTTGATAAAGTGAGAGAAGAGTTTAAGCATTAAGTTGTCTATTGAGAAGTCTTTGAAGGATCTGAAGGTTTGGTCTTCTCTTTTGTGTTGGCCTTGGTTAGTTGGTAGGACATGAAGTATGGAGTAAGGGATGGCAAAGTGGTTAGTCTAGTCCAGAGGTATGAGTAGCTTGCAGTGGATTGTTGGTGATGTTAAGATTAGCTTGAGGATTTGGCCGTTGGAGTGTGTTGTAAGTGTGATATGCTGTACCACGTTGAGTGTACTGATGAGGAGCTGGTGGTGCGATCCATTTTTGTATACTGTAGTAGCCAGTGGGTGGGGGGGTTGACTCCTGGATTCTCCCTAACTAATGGGTAAAAGATTTCCAGGGACAACCCTGCCTACTTTTGCAGCACATTCTGTTTTCCTTACTGCAAACTAGCCCAGGGAGTACTATTCCAAGTCTTCTGAGAGGAATCCAAGATGGCACAGCCCTTCTACCCTGTTGGGGTATGTGGGCCACCCAGGGCTAAGTTTATGGAAACGAGCAGTCCTCTCCTCCTAAGCTATACCAAACTGGCCTTTGGACCAGCCACCGACCCTCTGGCCTGGTATCTAAGCGACAATAGAGGGCCTAAAGAACAATGGTCTTTCCTTTCTTGGTTAATCCTTTACATTGAGGCAGGCCTCACCTTTGCGCATTTCAAATAATATAAAATCCTGAATCCTTTTCCTGGGCTGAAAGGTATTGCATACCGCACCCCAGCCCATTCTATCACAGGCATTAGCCATTGTCTCTACTCTGGGAGCAGTTTCACACATCATTAAGAGCAAGTACTTGTAGAGGTAGCGGCCGGCAGGCTAATGAAAGTTAGGTTCAGTAGCTTTAGGCACAGAAAATGTAACTTTCTAAAATGTACTTTTCCTACATATTGATACAAAAAATTGTTTCACCATGGAATTATATATTTTTTTAAGTATTTAAAATTGAGGTTGAACCATTTCTTTAGCATATTCTAAACCTAATATAGCAGAATTAATATATTAACCTGCACTGTAGTTTTTCTCATAGGACAGCAATATCCTTCCACAGTACAAACAGCTTCTGGAGGTTTATCTCTTGAAGGTCATGCCAATACTACATTTTTACATGCCCCACTTTTAAATACTAAGCATCCTATCTTGTAGGCCGCAAGGCTTACATAAGGGTGGGTTATTTATCTATAAAAGGGAGGCTTTTCCCCATCAAAAGGGTTTTTTTAACAGGTCAGACTGTAGGTTTACCTTCAGCTGCCAGTCTGCAATGCTAGCCCTGAAGCCTAGTTTTCCTTGTCACATAAGTGTGTACTTTATTTCACAGGTGTCATTTAAATCCCCATGCCATGAATGTCGTTTCTACACCACGTATGATTGCCTAATAGGAGATTCAGATATGCCAATCAGGGATTAGCCAATTTGTACATGTTTTTGGGATCAGAGCACGTGCACTGATCGCTGGGCAACAGTGCTCCACTATGTATACTATAAAAATGAGCAATAACATTCAGAAAAAAATAGGGTTGTTCACACAAAATGCATCTTCTCAAAACGGAGCTGCACACTTATCTATTATATACATACATATGTTGTTGCTGCACGCAAAGTAGATGAGAATGAGATATAGGGCATTATAGGTAGGGGGAAACAGAAGGGGGATGATACCCACAGTGAGTCCCTAGTGGCAGAATGCACTGGCTCAAATGAAGCTGGTGGAGCAATACATTATTACATGGGAGGTGGAGTCAAAGGAGGGAGAAAGGAACCTGCAGTAACCCCATGAGGGCCATTGTCAATTGCCCAGCTTCATCTAGATGAAATGCCAATGAAGCTGGGCAAAGTCAAATACATTACAGACCACTCAGAACCTACCATGATCATCCAGTAGGAGCAGTAATGGAGCCCCCAGAGGAAAATAAGATATTTCACCCACCATCTAATCCGTTCTTTTATATATGAGCATGCTGTGTCTCTTTCTCCAAGCCACTCCCACTGAATGCCTATCTCTACCACTCTTGGCCTTGTAAATGCATTTTTAAATTTAAGCTGTTATTGCCAAACCCAATAATGCAGCCAGCCATCTAAGAGAATTTTATTTGATATACTACTAATATGGTTGTGATATTATATGTAGGTGCAACAGGAAGCCTATCTACTATGTATATAAAACAATGTTTAGTTATAATTTAACAATATATTAGATTTAGGAGTCTCAGGGAGTGGAGCTCCTGCAACTTCCCCTTTCTCTATCTGACCTCTTTCTCATACACAATTGCTCCTCATGCACTTGAGCCCTTTCCCTCTGCATCTTCTTTCCCTTTGTCTCTGTCTCTTGCCATCTCTTTCTCTTGGGTGCTTGTGCTCTTAGCCACAGCACCCAATCTCTCGCTTTTGCTTCATCCTATGTTATTATTACCCCATCGCCACTGTCTCAGCATTCCTCCTTCTGGCCTGCCTTTCTGACACTGGGTACTGCGGCAGCATACTGAGTCTCTTTCTCCTTACCCATCCCCTACATCTCTCCCACTTCATGCCACTCTCTACTGTTCTTGGCCTTGACAATCCACTTGTAAAATTAAGCTGATATTGCCAAAGCAAATAATGCCACCAGCTATCTTAGAGAATTTCATTTGATATACTACTAAGATGGCTATCATGTTGCTTGTAGGTACAACATGGTGTCAAACTGCGTTGTATAGAAACTGTTTAGCTATCTTTCAACATTATGGGCCTCATTCTAAGTCTGGCGGGCGGCGGAGGCCGCCCGCCAGACTTCCCCCCTCCAGAATACCGCACCGCGGTCGGAAGGCCGCCCGCCAGCCCAGTGTAAAACTCCCTTCCCACGAGGACGCCGGCTCAGAATTGAGCCGGCGGAGTGGGAAGGTGCGACGGGTGCAGTTGTACCCGTCGCGAATTTCACTGTCTGCAATGCAGTCAGTGAAATTCTTTGTGGGGCCCTCTTACGGGGGCCCCTGCAGTGCCCATGCCTTTGGCATGGGCACTGCAGGGGCCCCCAGGGGCCCCACGACAACCCATACCGCCATCCTGTTCCTGGCGGGAGAACCGCCAGGAACAGGATGGCGGCATGGGCTGTCAGAAGGATTCTATGGGCAGCGGAAAACCGGCGGGAGACTGCCGGTTTTCCACTTCTGACCGCGGCAAAACCGTCGCGGTCAGAATGCCCTGCGGGGCACCGCCAGCCTGTTGGCGGTGCTCCCGCCGACCCTGGCCCCGGCGGTTCCTTACCGCCGGGGTCAGAATCAGGCCCTATATGTTTTTACGGTGGCAGCTGCCAAATACGGAGAGTGGTGGGGCAGGAAAAAGGGTGCATGCACATCAACTTAATCTAAATATTAATTTAGTAACTTTGGAGAGTGGTGGAGAAGTCTGCATGCATGTCTGCTAAATCTAAGATGCCTATGTTAAAAATAAATAAAATAAAGATTCACTTACCTTGCTTGCTGCACAGCCTGTCCTCTTTGCTCTGGTGTTCTTCTCTCCTCTCCAGGCTCCGTGCGGGCACCAGCCAATTCCCTTAACCAATCTTGGTGCTGCTCTCATGTTGGTTAGCAGCACCGGGATTGGAGGCAGCATACTGTCTCTGCATTTAAAGTGTGCATGTCTGGCACAAGACAGGCAGCCAAAGTGACATGCGCAATTTATACTTACATGGAGAAGCAGAAAACCACTCCTGCTAGCTGCTGCCATTCAGTAGGCCCCGCCCATCCTGACACTTGGTTTGGGATGGGGTTGATGAAAAATAAATGGTAATAAAATAACTTTATTATCATTTTATTTTTCATCTGTGGGACTTTGCTGGGGTGTAGTTTAGTAGTGGGGTGACGCTCCTCCACTCAAATGGATGAGCTGCTGCTACATTTATACTTCCAAGAAGGCTGCCCTGACGTGACAGACAAAATGGATCAAGATTTTTATACTTCTGGATACCACATTGTATTCACAAGCAACTTAGGGGCATATGTATGAGAGGTTTGCACCACTGTTGCAGCAAACGTTTTGATACATTAGGGGTTCAAGCACTATTCCAAATTTTGTTTGTTTTGATTTGCATTGTCTAAAAGCTGCACCTCAAGCAGCTGTGCCACACAGAAAGTAATATATGCAAGGTAGGGGTTCCCCCACAAAAAGTCACAGAGAACTAACACAGTGATATTTATAGCTTTGGCAATGTGTGACACATCATATGAATATGACATACAAAGCCTCAAATGCACCAAAATGTCTGTGCATTGCTAACCCACGCATAGGAAAGGATGCTGTGGCTGTGCTGTATATAAACCTGCAACTGCAGTCATTCTGCTACTATGAGTAACAAGAGGACCACCACCAATAAATAGGGTGCGAAAGAGGAGTGAGTGTGGTTTCTGCCACAAAATCTCTCTCATCAACCCCAGGGATGATGAGGTGGTAATATTCTATTGGCTCAGGAGGCAGTTCATTGAAGAATTGCTGCAGAAGACAGGGCCAAGTCTATGTCACCCACTGCCTAATCCACCAACATTCCTCTCAAGGCAAAAATTATGATTTTACTACACATGCTGCCCTCTGGGTCCTTCCAGGTCACAACAGCAAAAGTTGCAGGAATATCCCAGGCATCTATTTCTGCTTTTTTGCTCATGGTCCTAGATGCTAATATTCGCCTGACACCTCAGTATCTCCCCTTCCCAAAGACACAACAATAACAGCTGGAGACCAAGCAAGATTTCAAAGCCATTACAGGATTTTCACATGTCTTGGGGGCTATGGACTGCATATGTGTGCAATTGGTCCCCCTAGATAAAACACCACACCTGTACAGCAATCAGAAACACACATATTCTATCAACACCCAAGCTATTGTGGATCAGCTTGGGAGGTTCACCAATGTGCTAGCACATGATGCATACATCTTCAGGCACAGCATCATGAATGAGCACTTGCCAAATGAGCGATATTGGATTGGCCCACTTATTGGCAAGTAAATCCACTCTGTACAATACACCAAGTAAAATGTAAACATGTATGACAGAATAGCTATATCTGTGTCTGTTGATGGAGCTTGGGCCAACTGTACGAGAGGTGTGCCTCAAACTTGCGCCATGCATCTTGGTACATGTGTAATACAATTCCATAACCCTGATGTGTCAAGACACACAAAGCAACTTTGGTGATTTCTATGACAAAGCATGTAGGCCAAATGCAACCCTGTGCAAAATTATGTGTTGCATCACTGTGTGAAAAGGATATGTCTGATGTGTGCTGTGTTGGTGTTTCCATTAAACTGTCATGGTTGATGACATCTGTCATCCATACTAAACAAGGGAAACCTGGGAATGTGTCACAAATAGTGCCCCCCAGCTGATATGTAAGAAGGATAAATGACTGTAGTCCCTGATGTCACTACTGCTTACAATGTGTGCTTCATTCTGTGGTACAGATACATAGTTGACTATGGGGGTCATTCTGACCCGGGCGGGCGGCGGGCGCTGCCCGCCTGGCGGGAACCGCCAAATGCCTGCTCTGCGGTCAGAAGACCGCAGAGGCCATTCTGACTTTCCCACTGGGCCGGCGCGCGCCCGCCAAGGGAGCACCCGCCGGCCCAGCGGGAAAGGCCCTGCAACACAGAGGCCGGCTCCGAATGGAGCCGGCGGTGTTGCAGGGGTGCGACGGGTGCAGTTGCACCCGTCGCGATTTTCACTGTCTGCTAAGCAGACAGTGAAAATCATGCTGGGGCCCTGTTAGGGGGCCCCTGCACTGCCCATGCCAATGCCAATGGCATGGGCAGTGCAGGGGCCCCCAGGGGCCCCACGACACCCGTTCCCGCCATCCTGTTCCTGGCAGTCAAAACCGCCAGAAACAGGCTGGCGGGAAGGGGGTCGGAATCCCCATGGCGGAGCTGCTTGCAGCGCCGCCATGGAGGTTCAGCCCAGCCAGGGGAAATCCGGCGGGAAACCGCCGGATCCCCTTTTCTGACCGCGGCTTTACCGCCGCAGTCAGAATGGGCACTGAAGCACCGCCAGCCTGTTGGCGGTGCTTCTGTTGCCCGCGGCCCTGGCGGTCTTAGACCGCCAGGGTCGGAATGACCACCTATGTCTCTAAGGGTTATGTATGTGCAGGAATACTGCATGAAGAATAATCTGCATGCAATACAGGAACCTTGTATCATGGTTCAATTGTGTGCCACTGCAGGGTGAAAGGACAGGAAAGTGCTGTTTTACCAAAATACTGTGCAATATTGCCCATTCCAAGTGACTCAGTGCAGTGTAGATAGGTGACTTTATACACTGCATTGTGTCACTTTACAACATGTCTGACCCCTAGTTTCATGTGCACATTGTGGGAACAACGTACAGCAACATGTTGCTAAGGATTTCACAAACTGACATTCCTACACTACTCTGTCAATATCAATAGCTACAGAACATCTGTGAGCAGTAACGTGTCACCTCACTCTGTATGAAAGAACAGAACCACATCATGTGTACTGGTTAAGGAATCAAGTCAAAAACCATGTGTATGCCAGAAAAGCCCACATTAGTACAAAGGCTACACAACAGATAATTGTGAGATGAGTGTCTTCTCAATGGTTTAGACACTCTTGGGATTAGTCAAATGTCCACATTTGAATGACATGATATTAGATACTGTGGTAATGAATATGTATGTCACACATACAAGTAAACTTGTATGTTGTCCAAAGTTATAAACTAACACTAGGAGTAGTAAATTCAAAGTTCATGTGTGACATGAAATTTAAGTGTAGGCCCCAGAAAGGTTCAAAATTCTATATTGTGTAACTTTATGACACCAGCAGTGCAAAACAGATACATGTCTCACCCATGCTGACAGGGTGGGTACAAACATGTAAATAGGGATTCGGCCACATTGACATATGTTAGCAATGTGATGAGTCACCAGTTTTGTGCTCTAAGTGGCCCAAATGAAATGCATATATTTACTACAGTGTGAAACTCACAGAGTCCAACACAATACTGTGACAAATGTCAGACATGAGTCATAAACAAGATTAAAATTCAATCTGCTAAAGGTATTACAGTGTACCCAGGATACCAATGTCAAAATGCAGTGGTGACAGCAATGATGACAGAGCTAAGGCCTAGAAGTGCACATTCCCCTACAAGTTAGAGTCATTCACATACAATTTGAAAACTAACGTATTGTTTGTAGATTTTTAGTATATAAGCACTTCTAAATACATCAGTGTGTCCCACATAAAGATGGCCCAAACTATAACACATATGTGTCAGTCAAAGTACACCATGACAACTTCTTAGTGAAAGACAATAGCTGAAGTTTGACAAAAAATTGGATGACAATATATTGTACATGTCTAAACTACACCACTTGTATGCAGCAAAATCACATGTGAAAGTAAGTTAACTATTAAACGGTTGTGTCAATGTCATGTAGGCCACCCACAAACTCAGTGGTTTTACACGAACATATGTATTTGTGAGTGTCTAACATGTTAGCCATATCACTACCTTCCTTGGGTGAACCAAATGTTGAAAGAAATTGGATCAATAATTTATCACTTTATACTTATAGTGAATACACATAACATGGAGTGAGGACGATCCTCTGTAACTACCTATCACAGTAAGCTACTGGAGAAACATGAAAGTCAGGACGTAGAAGTGTCCAAAGTATCAATCTCTCTTCATCATTTGCTATTACACAGAGAACTGGAAGATATAAATGTAAACCTATGTCAAACTGTATATGTAATACATATTGTGAAATACTGTGACAAACGTGTATAAGTTTATCAATACACATAACACACATGGACAGGAATGTTGCTGAAACAAAGAGCAAAATCATTAGCACATTCCCATACTGACCGGCACTATACTACAATCAGGCACTGGTTAAGGCCCACAATATCGGGAGGCGTGCATATGGTGTGCTTGAGTCCAGGTTTAGATGCCTGGACATGTCAGGGTACAGATTGATATACTCGCACCTTATGGTCTGCATGATCATATTAGTCTGTGTGATCCTCCATAGCATCTGAGTAATATCCTGTGGGACATCGACCGAGATGAGCAGGAGCAGTGGAGGACTATGAGCATAACATAGGGGTGATACAGCACATAGTGGCTGGTAGTCGGCAACACAGCCACATAGAGTAAATTTTCTTTGCTTGAAAACTTGAATTTTGAGGGAAAAATGCTAAAATGTTAAATGTTCAACATGAAAATAAATGTTTGTATCGAATAGTTTTGTATGCTTTTATAACACACTCAGAGTAAACATCAAGGCACACATCAACTAGAACTAGGGCTCAACATGTTACAATCATGTCATCAGACCCATTGAGTAGCATGGGGTCATGCCTCTCAATAATCCTTTCCATCCAAACAGAAATGCAGCGTGATGCAGTGTGGTGCATTAAAGGGATGGGCAGGCATGTCACATTACCAAAACAAAATTGATCATAAGTTTCCACATGTACGTAAGCAGTGCTGAGCCTCTCAGCTAACAGTCTTGCTGTGTTTTTCATCAGCAAAGTATGTTACAGATGCCACTCAGTGTAATTTGGAACACAAATCAACAAATATCATACCTGAGACAAACCTCACATTGTAGTGTGTTTCACCAATGCTGTAGCATGCGCAGTGGCAGCACCTTGCAGGAACTAATGTTGTTGCACACCATCACAGGTAATCAGTGACAGTTGTCGTGGACTGAGGCCAAGTGCCATGTGAACATGTATAACCATTACTTGTAAAGAATGCATACATGCATATGTGGCCATCCTCAAAACACAGAGCACGTGACCCAATTCCTGGCAACATCGTTACACATACCGCATCATGCAACTATAGGCAAATCACACATTTGTCAAGCATTGCTCAGCAATGCAATGAGGAACAAAGGCTTGTAATACAACAACATGAGCAGCTGACAGTGTACAGTTAGTAAATAGCCAGGGAGGTATGTCATTTGAGATGTTTTTTGCAAGCCTCACCACTCCTGAAGGATAAAGAGATGTCAACAGTGTGATTTTTCAATGTATGTGTACACACACTAACTTATTGTATATGGTGTGATGGAGGAATTTGGATAAAAACTTACCTCTTCATGGCAAGAGTAGTTTACCCCTGCTCTGAGTCTAGAAGTGCATAGTTGAAGGGATCACAAATCCTGCATTACCCCAAAGGAAAAATGTGAGTTGAGTGTGTGCCATTACATAGGCCTTTGTCAGAGATGCTGGCTTTTTTAACGAGGATGACAGTAAAAAAATCTTACCTCAGAGTATATTTACTGCTACCAATTTTGTCAGGAGTAAGACACAGAGCACGTGAGTTTGCCCTCATAATGCTCTTTTAACATCAGTTTTGGACACTACCATGTGACCCTGGTTCACTAGAGGGAGGCGTAATGGCTCACTGCAATGTAATTTTCACAGGTGATTAGTGACAAGATATATTTATGAATTTTGATTTAACGGATAATGATCTTCAATGCAATTATGCAAATATAATTTCTTTTAAGAGATTATTTTGCTAAAAGTGTAAATATCTTTAGTTTAGGTTTAAATTATGTTCCAAAGTTCTGTTGCTGCAGTCTGCCACACGTAACAAAGGTAAAAAACTGTCAGGCCCACCACCCTCACCGCTACACCATCAATACACCACCCTCCAAATTATGACCCTCGAATCACCACAGCAGACATTCAACAGAAGTCAGACATTGGTGGTGCACACCGCCGCATCGGAATTGGGCACCAAATACTACTTCAAGCCAACATTGGCCAGATCAAAAAGCCACACCCATGCATATACACACTCCCTACACACCCACCAACAGCACTATAAAACACCCCCACATAACCCACAATCCTTTGCAAACACGAAAAGACTGCTACACCTTGTCAGGCCAATCCCTTAGAGAACTGCTCACACACACCACATCTACCTATACATCCATCATGTATCACACACCCTACCACAACACTGAACACCCACTACACAACACACACAATACACAATAGGCATGTCTCCACAAAAGCACCCCCTTTTCACAGATGAGGAGTTGTGGGTGATGGTGGAGGAAATTATCTGAGTAGAGCCACAGCTGTTTGGTGCACAGGTCCAGCAGATCTCCATTGCCAGGATGATGGCACTATGGCGGAGGATCGTGGACAGGGTGAATATCCACGCACAAGGGACGACATCTGAAAGAGGTGGCACGACCTATGGGAGAAGGTGTGTTCCATTGCATCAAGTCACCAGGTTGCCATCATGAGGCCTGGCGGTGGACCCCCACCTTCTACCCCACAGTTGACAGCATGGGAGGAGCAAGGCTTGGTAATCCTGCGTCCTGAGGGCCTGACTGAAGTCACTAGAGGGCTAGACACTAGTAAGTCACCATTTCTCGCCTACCTCCATCGATACCTGCATGGCATATCACCCACTACCCCGACTCCCTACAGCCCACTCATCCCACACAGTGCATCACCCCAATGACCACACTTAAATGTGTACCCTTGCATGCCCTACCCACTGCAAGCATGCCCCTCCCAGCTCTGCATGCTAACCCAGCAACAATACATGGACAGCATGGAGAACTACCAATCCCACAATCTGTCACCATACTCTACCAAAGGTGGGAGGACAACAGCAAACGCATAGGGAAAGGTAGAACTGTGGAAAATGTGACAGACAATGACCCTAACAAATCACTTACATCCCCATAGGTGCCCCAGCCAATGTCAGTGGTGAGCAGTTGCTACTGCAACCCAGTCTTCCAACAGAAGATGCCCTCAGTGATGACTCTGGATGTCCCAAGCTGGATGAACTCCCTGGCCCATCTGCTTCCATATTTGACAGTCAGTCCACCACAGGCCCCCTCCGACTCCTACTCTAATACCATAGCAGCCACTCAACGTCCCCACACCCATGTCCCCTAGCACACGTCGATCAATAGTGTGCCCACCTGTACAGGGACCCAAGTTGACACCACACAGGCAAGACAGTGAAGGTCCTGGTGTAAGTGGGAGTGGGAACACCATTCAGGGGACACAGGCACAGCAGGCCAGGGACAGTGGGGGGTCAGCTGAGTGCCAGAGGGAGGCCAGACCCAGGGAACTGACTGCCCAAGAGGCACTCACATATGTCCTGGGGGCATACCAAAAATCCCAGGAAAGGATGTTGCAGGTGATCACCATCATGCAGGAGAACCATCAGCTGCAGGGAGTACACCACCAGGAGGTCATGCAGCAGTTGCCACCACTGTAGGGGTGCTGGGTGACATGGCCAATACCATACTGGAGAACGAAGCACATCAGCAGCCCACTTCTACTAGCCAGTCCACTCACCAGCTATCAACATCTGCTGCACCTTGTGGACAGGAGGACCTGCCACAAGACCCACAGGCCACCTGCACCCCTCCTTCTGTAGCAGAAGAACCACCCCACACACATTCCCTACGACCCAGACAGACACCAGAGACTGTTGCCAAGACCACTGCCAGGAAATGAGCCCCTCAAGAATGTTCCCCTTGTGTGCCACTGAGTCACCTTGTTCACTTTGGACTGCCATTGCTCCTCTTCCTATGGCCCCATGGACACTAGACCTGTGCTACAAACCAACTGGGCCACTACACTGACGTTTTCCTCAGCGATCACCCCATTTCATTGCACTATCCCTTCATTATTGTCATTTCAATAAACACCCTTGAACGCAACTGGAGTAGTAGTGCTTTATCAGACAGAAATGTGGATTGTAATGAACTGTATTATCCTGTGCTAATGTCCTGTAATGTGTGAATCCATCCTACAAATGTGTCTCAACAGTCTGTAGTCAGTACACAGTTGTGACCACACCAACATCTGCAAAAAGGGAAGACATAAGTGAAGGTCAAATTAAATGTAAAGGCAGTGATTGGCACAACACAGCTGGCACACAGCACTTAACTTAAATAGAGATATGATCAGATTTACAGTCTTACCTGAAAGTCATTGGAAGTACTTCTGTATGATATGTGTCCTGTTGTCCACATCCTCCTCTTCTTCTCCTCCTCACTGTCTTCAGTGTCTACTACTGCCACAGGTGCATTGTCTCCCCCTCCTCCTGCAATTAGAGCACATGGCATCTGAGGGCCAAGTTGTGCAGCATGCAGCAGACCACCACAATCTGGCAGACCTTCTGAGGGGTGTAGCATAGGGACCCAGGTGTTAAATGGAGGCACCCGAACCTGGCTTTCAGTAGACCAAATGTGCGTTCTAGAACCCTCCTGGTATGGCCATGCCCCTCATTGTACCATTTTTCAGCCCCTGTTCTCAGATTCCTAACAGGGGTCAACAGCCAGGACAGGTTTGGGTAGCCAGAGTCACCTGGAAGTAGTGGGGGACACACATTACCCATGTACAATGGCATGAAGTACAACTCCAGTTGGCATACACTGACAAACATTGTGTGAAGACTCAAGCTCACCTATGAGACACACTCTGTGCCTCTGTAGTCATGCCATCACCTGTGGGATGCTGCTATTCCTCAATACATAGGCATCATGCACAGATCCAGGGAACTTGGCAGTAACAGGGGAGATGTATTGATCAGCAAGGCACACCATCTGGACATTTATTGAGTAGAAACTCTTCCTATTCCAGTAGACCTGCTCATTTGCCCTGGGAGGGACTAAGGCACTATGGGTCCCGTCAATGGCCCCAATCACATATGGTATGTGTCCCATGGTGTAGAATCCAGCCTTCACAGTGGGCAAATCTTCACTCTGGGGGAATGAAATGTAGCTGCTCATGTGTTTGAGCAAGGCCGCCAAAACCTCTTCCAAGCACAATCGAAAACATTGGCTGTGACAGTCCTGCAGCCAAGCCCACTGTCATCTGGAATGAACCACTTGCCAGGAAGTGGAGCACTGAGGGTACCTGTACTACATGGAGAATTGCTGCAGTGGTATGGATAGCAGGAATTAGATCAGGCTCCAATTGTGCACACAGCTCAGTAATTGTGGCCCTGTCCAGACGATAGGTCAGTATGATGTGCCAAATTCACTAGGGGTTTGTACACGGGAGCTTGCCTCCTCTTCCTCATCTTCCACAGTGGTTGATATCTAAATGAGCAAAAATTTAAATGTTTGTGACTACAGGAAGTATGAACACACAATATCGCAGTACACAGAGCATGTATGTATGGAGAGGACTGGAATTGTCTAGGTGTGTACAATTTATACCAATGACGCACATAAATTTGTCCAACATGAGTACTAGCATCATGGAAATGGCAACCGCCTGTCTTGTATGCAGGGACAGGTGGAAGTGACCTCACTCCGCCAGTGCTTGGCGTCATAGTGGAAGGCGGTCTGCACCACCGTGCAACTCCTCATTGGCTAACATGGAGCTCTATGGAATACAGGAACCAATGCTGATCAACGCCGGCGTTGACGGTGTTCACCGCTGCGGATGTGACCGCCGTAGACATGATCACCATTTTCTCTGTACCACTTCACTTGATTCCTGACTCTCTATGGTTGAACATCTCCACTGTGTGTGCTGCTGTGACCTGTGTCTGGAACCTGCGATGGCCTGCGCTACAGGCGAAGGGGTCCCAGCCTTCACAACAGAGGAGTTGGAGTAGCTTGTGGATGGGTCTTATCCCTGTACGGGCAGTTCTGTAGGCCTCCAGACCAACAGGTGAGTACATCATGGGTACGTTGGATGCGACATGGCTGCATGAAGAAGTATGTGTGTGCTGGCAGTGTGAATTTTGGGGGGATTTGGCTGCATGCAATGTGTATGCAGAGGTAGGGGTCATGTGTGTGATCAATCTGGGTCATATGCAGAATGTAAGCCATATGTGTAAAAGAATGGATTGTTGAGTTCATGGTGTCCTGTCTGTGTCTCCTCTGCAGGTCAGCACCCAGCAAAAGAAAGTATTGAGGCATGCCATCGCCAAGGACATGTGGACCCTGGGGGCCCATAGCCGGCAGAGCAACCACTGCAGGAAACGGTGGGAGGCTCAGCTGGGGATGGCCTCCCAACAAGGGAGGGGTGCCCGTTGGTGCCTGACCCCCCTAATGACCCACATACTGGTGGTGGCCAATCCTGAGTTGGAGGGGCTCTTGAGGACAGCACAGCAGCCACAAGGAGGTGAGTACAGACTATGTGGTATTTCTATTCTGTTGCCTGGCATGGGGTTTGGGTTCAAGTTTCTAGTCAGTGGGTGCCCCAAGATGCCGGTTTAGCTTTTCCTGTGTGGTCCTGCTTAGTTATGTAGGATGGTATGTATATTTGGTATTGGTGAGTAGCTGGCATACCAAGTTAGACAGGGCTTAGTGAGTCCCAGTAAGTGTGCAGATGGTAGTGTTTGGGATCGTAACTGCTGTTGTACCCAGGTAATGGTTTGTCATTGTGGTCCATACTGCACAGTTTGTGAATGTGATGTGTATGCCATTTGTGCTGTTGGTGCTGTGATTGACCCTATGCTCCCTTCCTCCTTTTCTCATCCTGTCCTTGTGTGCATTAGCATCATCTGGCGAATGAGCAGGGGCACCAATGAGTGCAGGAGCCCACAGGACCCAGGAGGCGGAGAGCACAGACGCAGAGGCGACCAATGGGTTGGAGGGCAAGGGGACCACCACGGGGGAGACAGGAACAACAACTACAGACTCAGATTCCTCCTCCGATGGAAGCTCCTTGGTGGTGGCAGACCCCTCTGGGCCCACCCCAGCTACAAGATCTTTTGCCACCCCTGTACCAGCACCTCCCTCCCAGTAGACACCCAACCAGTTCCCCGTGCCTGCTCACCCAGGAGGGTGGGCGTCTTCTTTGCCCCAGGCACCTCAGGCCCTGCCCCCGTCAGCCCTGCTGTCCTCACTGAGGAGGCCATTGACCTCCTGAGATCCATCTCTGTATTGCAGTCAACCATAGTGAATGCCATCCAGGGACTGGCATCCCAGATGCAGCAATGCAATGCATTCCTGGAGGGCATTCACGGTGGCTTGGCTGCCCTACAGAGATCACTTCAGGCTCTGACTTCCTCTCTGCAGCCAGTGTTCCTGGTTTCACCGTCCCCCTCCAACTACCTGTTCCCAGTCCCAAAGCCCTCTCCCCCAACCCATCTCACGCACACAAGCTGACAAGCATGCACCCAAAACAACAAACAGGACTTGCACAGACATACACAGGCACCACACTTTACTCCACAAGCACACATACAGCCAACACACAGATGCACATACTACAACAGCCACTGCCTCCACTGTCTCCCCCTCTTCTTTCTCCCTCACAGTCACATCAACACTCACACCTGCATGCACTGCACCATCAGTCCCAGATCCTGCCACCTATATAGCCTTCCCCACAGTCACCACAACAGCAGACATTCAGACACGCACCCTATACACAACATGCGCAGTCACCACCATCAAAACCTCATGCAGCATACCCACTTCACTTGCAGACACCACAATATACATACACAGATCCTGTTTGTCCTCTCCCACCCTGTCTGCCCCAACACATAAGCGCTCCCACTCAGATACCCATCAGCCATCCACCTCAGACGCGCACACTGTCCATGCACCTGCACCCAAGTCCACCACACCTACTCTTCCTACAACCACTCCCTCTACCTCCACTCCCAATCTCCCTTCCACAACCCGCCCCCTTGATCCTAAGAATCTTTTCCTTTCCTGCCTTGGCCTCTTCCCTTCCCCCCCGGCCTTCCCGTAAGAGAAAGATCCCTCCTCTCCAGCCCAGTACCTCCAGCTCTGAGTTGAGTCATATTCCTCCCTCTAAAACTACACCTGCCACTAAGGGCCACAGGAGTGCCACTGCGGCCCCCCCACCTCAAGCCCACTCCTCTGCCCCCTAAACAGAAGGGTAAAGACCTGCCCCCTCCCAAACCAAAGCCCAAGGACCCCTCTCCCAAGAAGAAACACCCCCACCCCCTGAACCACCTGAGGTACATGCCTAACATCATCATGATGCGCCCTGCCCAGTGGAGTAACTGGGCTGTCAGGAGTCACGCTGTGCCTTGGATGTTGCCCTGTGGCCATTTGATTACTGTGGACTGGTCAATGGTCCTACTGTATATTTGTGCATATGTGCATAAATATATTTTTTTTAAATTGAGGTCACTGTTCCCACATTATTACAGTGATTGGATCAGAGGTATGTGTCTAGCTTTCTTTGCTCCTGGGTTATATTACTGTTGATTTACTCAAAAGATTGTTCTCGGTGTATGGTATGTGTGTTTGGTATGTGTTATGCGTGTGGGAGTGTCACACTCCCCTCTCTCACTTGTGTGCTAGCCGGCTGTACTCACCGTCATCGCCTTAGTTGGAGTTCCATGGTGGCCACAGACTCCTCTGTGGCCCTGGAGGTAAGTGTCTCCTTTATTGTGATGTCTTTCCGCCAGGCTTTTGGGGGCTGTGGTCTCGCCCCTGATATCCTGGCAGTCTGCTTTGTCATAATATGATGGGCGGGTCGTTGTCTTCCCCCTGCCTGAAGATGGCTACCGCCATGTTCAGTGTACGGCTGCACTGGCGGTTCTGGTGGTACATTGGATCACCACCATAGCCATAATTCGGTGGTCTTCACCTCCAGACTGGCGACGATACTACTGCCATCACTGGTGTGGCGGTCAGCTGACCTCCAATGTCATAATGAGAGCTATAGTCTGTGAATCATGTTCCACCAATTGTGTTCTGTAGCACACATAGAAAAATGAAGTAAGGTGGAGATATTAAGGTCTAAATCCATTTAATGCCACTCCTGGAAAGGCACTACTTACTTGTGCGTTGCCTGGCTCACCTGATGTATGTTTGGCAATGCATATATAACCATCATATGTGAATGGCTAGCCACAAAACTATGCATTTGCTGAAAATAGGTGGGATACACCCAGGAAATGGCGCCATGGGTGTGGCAGTAAGCATGCTAGGAAGCGTAAAGTTTCTCTTACTTTTTCTTATTCTCTATTAGTTTGTGCTTGATGTTGAAGGTCTTTTGAGAGTGGCTGGTGTTTCATTGTGCTTTTTGGTGTGTTAGGTGTCTGATCTTTCCCTGTTTTGTGCTACTTGTGTGTATTGCAGTGTGAAATTGTCTTATTATTGTCATCGTTGTTTCGGGGTTTGTATATTTTGGGGTATTAATAGTTTAGGTGTAGGGGCTAGGTTAAGGGGTGTTTTGTGTGGGTTTTGCAGGTTTTCTGTGATTGTGGACATGTCCAGAAAAAGTAGGGTGAAGAATTTGTCTAGGGGGAGAGTTTGGAGGTCTGCTATGGCTGCTGCCCCATTATGTTCCTAACATGATGGCATCAGGGGTAAAGTAAGCCAGGGTTACCTCGAAAGGAACCCAAGGTGCGCTGTCAAAGGGTTTGTTGGCACACGTCTGTAGTGTTTGGAGTGGAGGTCACAGTCCACCATAAAGCACAGATGGGCTGATGTAGTGGCCCAAGGGGCAGATTTGGTTCACGGCCTTGGATTGAAGATTGGCAGATCCGTAGGTATGTATGTATGTATGTTCCAGCTACATGTAGTAGTGGACCTAGTACATTGTACACATTTGTTAAAATTGTAATGCCCAGATCATCTATTGTGGTGTTCCCTAAATTCCTGTGTAAATCTGTGAAAATGCTAATTTCTGCCATTAGGGGCCTGTGCATTTGTGGTTTTAAGAATCAAAATACCCCCTTGCATAATGAAACCTGAACTGATTTCATATAGGTGTTTGTGCAGGGTATTACCCAAATAAATTTAAAATTGACACAGATGATGTGTATGGAGGACCGTAAGGTTAAATCTCTTGTGACTTTAACAAACTAAAGTATGCTGCATTTTCTGCACATGTGTATGTTTTAACATGGCACTAGGAATTATGACTTGTCATGTAGGTGGCCCTTACAGGACTGAGATGTAAACCATCTTCCAAGTAATGCACCCTTGCACCAAGCATCAAGGAAGCATGCTTTGCCGCTAGTCAGCACCAGCGAAATGAATAGTCTGATATGATTGCTATGATGTCACATACAGGCTACAGCTGTCCTTACACTCCAAGCAAGTCCCTGCCATTGACCATAGCTTTTGTCCCTTTGTGTCATGGTGCCAGGAACCCTAAGATGATGTTACCCAGCAGTACTCAAAATAGTCACATATCTGAGGCATCCTTCAGGCATGTGCGGTGAGATATGTCTTAGTGTCACCTTCCAAATACCGCAGCCAGGTGAGGTGAATAGCTGCATCTCATATTTTCTGTCAATCTATACATATACGTCTCCAATGTTTTTAAATTGCCAAGTCTTTGAGATGTCATAGTACTGTTCATGATATTTAGAAAGTGTGTATTCACACGATTTACAATGCAATCTTCAAAATGTTGTCTTGTAGGTGGACCACCACTTTACACAAGTGGCGAAGTTGCAAGACTCCAGGATTCCAGTGCCACCAGTAAGTCAATTAAATGCATATTTGTAGCTCTGGAAGGTTTGTGTGTGATCCTTAAGACCTTGAGAGCAATATAATTGTGATGTGTGTGGTAAAGAATAGACATTGGTGAAGTGGACAACATTTATGTTTTACGACGGTAGCTAATCACACTTCATTTATGTTCTGACTACCTGGAACAGGGTCTGTTAAGGCAGCAATACTTTTTGCCTTGTGTATGTCCGGATGAGCGATGTAATGCAAAGGCACACAAACCTGATTTGTGTAACCTAATACATTTCATATATGCATGATTGAACATCAACAACCAAGTGACTATAGCTGAACTATGGTGGTCATTACAACCCTGGCGGACGGTGTTAAAGATGCGGTAATACCGCAAACAGTCAGACGGACAAAAAAAGGGAATTATGACCCTGGCGGAAACCGCCAACAAAGACAGCCACTTTAACACTTCGCCCGCCACGGCGGTACAGACAAGTAGCGCGGCGGTCACCGCCAACAGACAGGCAGGAGACAATGTACCGCCCACAGTATCACAACAGGCCAATCTCCGGGGTGGATTCACCGTGGATAAAAAAAAAAAATGGCGGAAACAGCTTTTGCTATGGGAAAACGCTCACCTTAACATATCCCACGAGGAACGAGGAACGACGACTCCATATACTACCTGCCCTTGTCTTTCTGCTCCTTCACGACCAACAGCGACGTAGGCGCAGAAGATACCGGTGAGTACAGCACCTACGACACGGGGAGGGGGGAGGCAAAAGTTAGGGGGACACCCACCAAACACCCCCACCCCCACCCTCGCATATTACAACATACACACCAATGCAGTCACAAACATCACAGTAACAACCCACAATTCCCCCGTAAGAATGCAAAGACAATGCGAATTTCGGTCAAACTTTGTAATGTAATGTCATATAAAAATCACTCTTATTTACATATATACAATCCGAGAAGTAGTGCAGATATGTACACAACAATGTCTGTGCACAAACAGTCTAAAAATGCATTGGTGAGGCCCACAATAGATACCTGACCAAAATCGGAGAGAACACTGCCGGGGCATCAGATAGAAACACTACAGGCACCTCAGGGGGAAGGGAAGGGGGGGCACCTCAGCCACATAAACGGAAAGCCAGATCCACGACGGGGCTCCATGCCCATTGATGTATCCTGGGGAGTGCAAAGCCACAGACTTTCAAGTCTATACAGTGGGTGGGTTGCCCACTGTTACATCCTGGGGAGTGCAAAGCCACAGTCTCTCAAGTCCATACAGTGGGTGGTTTGCCCACTGTTCAATCCTTGGGAGTGCAAAGCCACAGTCTCACAAGTCTCTACAGTGGGTGGGTTGCCCACTGTTCAATCCTGGGAGGGCAAAGCCACAGTCTCTCAAGTCCATACAGTGGGAGGTTTGCCCACTGTTCAATCCTGGGGAGTGCAAAGCCACAGTCTCTCAAGTTGATGCAGGTCCATACTGATACTGGGGGGTGACTGGTGCCCAGACTGGATGAGTCTCCCCGTGAATGGTAGTGTCCTGTCACTGTCCCAGCTGCACATGGGATAAGGATGCCTGATGTGCTGGGCCATTCATTCCTACCCGGTGCATTGCCCTCTTCAGCAGTGCTTTGACATGGCGGTCTTTGCCCTCTTCAGCGGTGCTTTGACATAGCGGTCTTTGCCCTCTTCAGTGGTGCTATGACATGGCGGTCTTTGACCTCTTCAGCGGTGCTTTGGCATGGCGGTCTCTGCCCTCTTCAGCGGTGCTATGACATGGCGGTCTTTGCCCTCTTCAGTGGTGCTATGACATGGCGGTCTTTGCCCTCTTCAGCGGTGCTTTGACATGGCGGTCTTTGCCCTCTTCAGCGGTGCTATGACATGGCGGTCTTTGCCCTCTTCAGCTGTGCTTTGACATGGCGGTCTCTGCCCTCTTCAACGGTACTATGACATGGCGGTCTTTGCCCTCTTCAGCGGTGGTATGACATGGCATTTCAGGACTGTTCAGCGGTGCTTTGACATGGCGGTCTTTGCCCTCTTCAGCGGTACTTTGACATGGCGGTCTTTGCCCTCTTCAGCGGTGCTATGACATGGCGGTCTTTGCCCTCTTCAGCGGTGCTATGACATGGCGGTCTTTGCCCTCTTCAGGGGTGCTATGACATGGCGGTCTTTGCCCTCTTCAGCGGTGCTATGACATGGCGGTTCTGATACGGACATTGGTGTGTGGCATGATGATTTCCACACTGGACATTGGTATGTGGAATGACGATTTCCACACTGGACACTGGTGTGTGGCATGACGATTTCCACACTGGACATTGGTGTGTGGCATGACGATTTCCACACTGGACATTGGTGTGTGGCATGACGTTCCATCATTGCCCAGCGGGGCTGTGGCATCCTGGCCCCGCCTGGGCTGTGACTCCGGCGGTGGTCTGTGGACCAGTGACGATACTTGAGCCCTCCTGGGCTGTGACTCCAGCAGTGGTCTCTGGACCAGTGACGATACTTGAGCCCTCCTGGGCTGTGCCTCTGGCGCTGGTCTCTGGACCAGTGACGATACTTGAGCCCTCCTGGGCTGTGACTCTGGCGGTGGTCTCTGGACCAGTGACGACGGTGCTGGCGGTTGTGTCTGGACCGCCGGAAATGATGGCACACTTCTCCGCCGTGACACTCACAACAGGCTGGGCAGACTTCCTCTGGACCTTCCCCACCTTTTTTGGAGTTACAGCTGACTCACCAATCACATTCGATCCCATTTCACTTGTTATCCCACCAGGAGTCTTGCCACGGTCCCGTCGTCCACTCTCCAATTTCGGAGCCTTTACAGGCGGTGGGCTGCCTGTGCCTTGGCTCCAGGTCCTACTGCCTGCCCTGGTGGACGGTGCACTCCAAAAACCTTGAACAGGCACCACTGGTCCTGGAGGCTTTTTGGCTGAGGCGCTACGACGGGACTGATGAATTGGAGGGGGGGGTGGGGGCAAAAAGGTCAATTTGACAGAGGGACAGTTTCTGACGAACACTGGAATGGGTAGCTGGAGGGGGTCTGGGAGTGGAGGAAGAGGAGGTGGTTGTAGGAGGTGACACTTTAGGTGTTTTGGGTGCAGGTGCAGGTACTGGAGGCTGTCGTGAGGTAGATGGATGTTGGGTGAGTGATTGCCGGCGTTTGGGTACTTTGGGAGGGGGCGTCACAGACACACTGGGAGAGGACACAGGGGACGTGTAAATGGCAGTGGAGGTGGTGAGTGCAGGTGAGCGGCGTGTGGTGCTGGGTGTCCTGGTGCGAGTCCTAGTGCCTGTAGATGTGGTGCATGCAGGTATGTGTGTAGACGAGACTGGGAGGGAGGACGGAGAAGAGGAGGAGGGGGACACAGTGGAGACAGTGGATGTTGCAGTGTCTGTATGGGTGTGATGCTTGTGTGAGTGCTTGTGGTGTGTGTGGTGCCTATGTTTGCTTGGGTGTGCTTGGGATGGGCTGGGATACAGGGCATTGGGTCTGGGTGGAGGAAGTTGGAGGGGGGAGGCTGGACACAGGGACAATTGCTGCCATCAGTGCTGAGGCCAGAGATTGCAGGGTTCGCTGAAGTGCAGCCTGACCAGAATGAATGCCCTCCAGGAATGCATTACTGTGTGGCAACTCCCTTTCTACACCCTGGATGGCATTCACAATGGTAGACTGCCCAACAGTGAGTGACCTGAGGAGGTCAATGGCCTCCTCACTGAGGGCAGCTGGGGTGACTGGGGCAGGGCCTGAGGTGCCAGAGGCGAAGGTGATGCCCACCCTCCTGGGTGAGCGGGCACGGGGCGAACAGTGAGGGGCTGCTGGGAGGGCGGTGCTGGTAGGGGGGTGGCGGCTGTACCTGTAGAAGTAGGGCGCACAGATGGTGCCGCCACCACAGGGGACCTCACATCGGCGGACGAGTCTGTGTCGCTGGTTGGTGATCCGGTGGCCGACGTGAAGCTCCCATCGACCTCCGTCCCACTGGTGTATTCAGAGTCTGTGGTGTGGCCCTCCATGGCCATGTGGGATGCAGCTCCCTTGTGCTCCGGTGCCACTGTACCTCCGCCTGTTGATGCTGATGTACAAACGGACAGGGAGAGCAGGAAAAGGGAGGGAGACAGAAGAAAGAGAGTTTTAGTACATGGCATACCGCTACCGTTGGCGGACAAGACAGGCGCAGCAGCCCCATGCACAATGCCACGATCCTGCCCTCTGCACATGCAATTTCATGGATATGGGCTACATGGCAATGCTGGAAATCTGCGCACATGGATGCCACAGGGGCAACTATACCTCAACTTGCTAGTTTTCTGAGGTGGGGTAGAGTGACACATGGCCTACATTACGGAGGGGCCTTGCCTAACTAACTCGCCCTGGCCTATGGACACCCACAGCCCACCTCCCCCACCCACACACCGTCACTGCACGCAAAGTCCGCAGAATGAGTTTGTACTCACCCCCTTGTGTCTGCTGTGATGACCTTAAGCGCCCATCCAACTCCGGGTATGCCACTGCCAGGATCCGGAACATCAGGGGGGTCATGTTACGACGGGCACCCCTCCCACGTTGGGAGGCCATCCCCAGCTGAGCCTCCGCCGTCTTCTTGCTGCAGCGGCGAATGTCCTCCCATCTCTTCCGGCAGTGGGAGCCCCGTCTCTGGTGGGCCCCCAGGGTCCGGACGTCCTTGGCGATGGCATGCCAAATGTCCCTGTTCTGGTGGGCGCTGACCTACATGACATGCACAAGGGAAGAGGAACAGTCATTACCAATTGTACAATCAATGTGTGTGGCCCCCTCCATACTCTGACCATGTGGCCCATTTATTCCCATGCTTTACTGTAGTATGACTTCTACCCCCTTCCCTCTTCCACCCAGCCCTCTCCACCCAGGCCTAGCCCCTACAACGTGCTCCCTATGTACTAACCTGTTGGTCTGGAGGACCGTAGAGTAGCGTGTACTGGGGGAGGACCCCATCCACAAGGTTCTCCAACTCCTCCGATGTGAAGGCAGGGGCCCTTTCCCCAGACGCAGCAGCCATCGTCGCTTCCAGACCAAGGTCACAGCAGCACTAGCAGTGTAGGTCCTCTCCTGTCGAAGGTCAGGTATCTAGTGACTGAAGAGATAGAAAATGGCGGTGACGACCACGGCGGTGATGTCCGCGGCGGGGCGCATCATCACCGCCGGCGCACCTGTTCATTGGCTCCTGGGACCCATAAGGTCCATTGTTAACCAATGCAGCATTGCGCCGCGCTCTACGACCGCCTACTGCGACGGTGTGCAACGCCAGCGCTGTTACCCCACAATCCCATTGTCCCGGTTTAGAGGTCAGGCAGCTGCCATTTCAGGGGCCCACATGGATTCATTTTCAAATGCGTCACACATACTGAGGCCTACACTCAACACACATACAGGAAGGGTTTATTGTCTGGCGTAGTCTTGTGTGTGACTGTGGGTACATACCTGGAAGAATAGTGACTGTTTCTTCGCTGTTGTCCTTCGTAGGCACCGTCAGCTGGTACATATGAGAAGATGGCGGAATCTGCCGGTGTACCGACCGCTGGTGGACCTGTTGACAATGGAGGAGCGACATTTAATTGTGACCTACAGGTTTGACCGTGCCACAATCCAGGAACTGTGTACCCAGTTGGAGCCAGAGCTGATGTCACCAATCCGCCATCCGACTGGAATCCCCCCTGACGTGCAGGTGCTGTCAGTGCTCCATTTCCTTGCAAGTGGGTCATTTCAAACAACAGTGGCCATGGCATCAGGGATTTCCCAGCCTATGTTTTCCAACGTCTTGTCCAGAGTGTTGTCTGCCCTGCTGAAACACGTAAGGAGATACATCATTTTCCCTGAGGTGGAGGATTTGCCTACAGTGAAAGGTGACTTCTATGCCCTTGGACATATCCCCAATGTCATAGGTGCCATTAATGGGACCCATGTAGCTCTGGCCCCCCCCCACAGGAGTGAACAGGTGTACAGGAACAGGAAGAGTTATCATTCTATGAATGTCCAGATGGTGTGTTTGGCAGACCAGTACATCTCGCAGGTAAATACTATGTTCCCTGGCTCAGTGCATGACGCCTACATCCTGCTCAATAGCAGCATCCCTGATATGATGGGTGAACTCCAGAGGCACGTGTATGGCTATTGGTGGACTCTGGTTACCCCAACCTTTCGTGGCTATTGACCCCAGTGAGGAATCCCAGGACCAGGGCAGAGGAACGGTACAATGAGGCCCATGGGCGGACTAGGAGGGTTATCGAGCGCGGCTAAACATGTAATACACTGTTCCTAAAGAGCAAGAAGAGAACAGGGTGAGTACTAGGGGGTCCTATTTAGTAGGAGCAAGAGTCCTCACACACCCAAGTGGGTGTCATGCTTCATCATCGGACAAGCTCCTCATCAGACTGGCGCTGCAATGTCTGACGGGCACCACCCATCGGGGGGCTCTTTGCCGGAGTTCTGTTTGATGATGCCACACTGTCCCGCAAGTAAGTAAGGAGAGAGGGAAGGAGGAGAGTGCAAGAAGGAAGGGATAAAATTGGCTCAGAGAACCTCACTGAGAATTATCTTTATTTATGCGTGGTCCAGGCCAAGGTTAAAATAATTATCAGGAGAGAGAAATCGAGATAATGTTTGACCACTCTCTAACTGTATCGCACATAACAGGGTGGTCAAGAAACTACAAGACCCACCTCAAGATCGGGTCGACATGTTTTGCGTCTGTGTGGTCCAAAAGGATCCAATGACGCTTCTTCAGGACCTAGTGAAAAAATGATGCTTCTCCATATACAAAATCAATTGGCTCTTGCCTATAACAACTGACAGTCAAAAAAAATTGTTTAGTATCGTCAGTCACTTACACAAGTCCATTATGACCCAGTATGTTGTTCCTATTCATCACCCTGGAAATGTATGGGTGTGTGAGGACTCTTGCTCCTACTAAATAGGACCCCCTAGTACTCACCCTGTTCTCTTCTTGCTCTTTAGGAACAGTGTATTACATTTTTAGCCACGGTTATTGGAGGGTATACACTGGACCTTTAATCCTCCGAATCCCCTTATTTTTTGATGTGTTCAGCACAGCAGTTTTGCTGCAGGATTATATATTAGTCTGTTTCCAGACTACCCCGAGATGGATAATTTCCAGGGGCTAAGCTTTGACGATGACATCGTTTCAGCAATTCTACAGACTCCATCCATTCTGGTAAATGATGGTGCTGGACCTTCGGGCCCCACCAAGCAGAATGGGATGAACTATCCGCACTGAAGCAAGATCTGGTTAAAACGGTCCTTTATGGGACAATTATGACGGAATGTTTGAGAGCTAACATAGCCCCCAACGGACTACTTGTGTCAAACATGCCGAGGATTTTCCTACAAGACTTGGGGCCAGATGTAGCAACGTAAAAATTTGCGAGGTGCAAAGTGCGAGTCCATGCGACTCGCAATTTGCACCTCGCAAATTGGTATGCAGTACGGTGTCTCAGACACCGACTGCAACTCGCTATGGGGTCGCAATGACCCACCTCATGAATATTCATGAGGTGGGTCGCAAATTGCGGCCCCATAGCGAGTATAGGCACTCGCAAACATGGAGGCCTGCTGTAGTCAGCAGACCTCCATGTTCGTGACTGCTTTCAATAAAGCAGTTTTTTTTTTTTTAAGTGTAGCCCGTTTTCCTTAAAGGAAAACGAGCTGCACTTAAAAAAAAAAATGAAACCTTTAGTTTCGGTATTTTCTCAGGGCAGGGAGTGGTCCCTGGGACCACTCCCTGCCCTGAAAAAATATTTTTGGGTCCATTCACAGAGTGGAAGGGGTCCCATAGGGACCCCTTCCAATTTGCGAGTGGGTTACCATCCACTTGAAGTGGATGGTAACTGCGATACGATTTGCGACCGCGTACGCGGTCGCAAATGGTATTGCATACCACTCAGACTCGCAAATAGGAAGGGAACACCCCTTCCTATTTGCGAGTCGGAAATGCATTTTGCGAGTCGGTTCCGACTCGCAAAATGCATTTCTGCATAGGAAACTCCGGTTTGCGACTCGCAAACGGCAATTTTTGCCGTTTGCGAGTCGCAAACTGTTTCCTACATCTGGCCCTTGGTCTTTAGGAAAGACTGGGCTCAAATTGCCTGGAAATGCACCCGTGATTGGTTGGTACTGATCATCAATACCTCCAAACGGATAGCAGAATCCATTGCCTTACAGATTACCCTCATGGAAAACACACTGAAAACTACAATTTCCATTACAGCATTCAAGAGCTGATTAGCGGAGATCAACTCTGATCTGCACGAGTCAAAGGAATTTTTAATCCAACAAAAAATTACTAAACTACAAAAAGATATTAGCAGATTTAGTCGAGAAAAAGTCTATCCCTATATCAAGGAAGACTATACAGCCGATACACAATCTGTTTCATCTGATGACTCTTCAACGTCACTCAGGAAACCTCGCTAATATAGCCATAGCCATAGGGTGGAGTACCGATGATGAGAGACCACAACCGTACTTCAATTTTCCCCAATATCACCCTAGCCCACCAATTGGGTGGCAGCAACCCTTTCCGTTCTACCAACCCCGTCCCATGCTACCATACATGCCTTTTTTAGGCAACGGCAGGGGCAGGGGAAGAGGCAGAAGGCGAGGAAGAGGCAGAAGGGTCCACTGGGCACAGGAGGAGCCTCAGATGGTCACACGGAGTCAGGGCAAAAATCAACCACCAAAGATCTAGTGGTTAACCTTTCTGCGAGACCCCTCTCCCCTGTAGAATCGATGGTTCTCAATAAGGGTCTGGGGTTCGTACCTACTCCCAGAGAAGATTTCTTCCGCCTGCAAAGTGAACTAGCACAGTTCTTTAGGAAAATTCGACTATAGGCTTTCTTTAGAGATAGACCTGTTGATACGGCACCAACAGATTCAGGCCTTAAAAAAACGTCTAAATTCATGCCCCCCACAGCTGCAACCCCCTGTGAGATACTGGCATTTGAAAAGGCAGTCAATACCGACCTTAATAAATTGCGACCAAAACAAAGTTTTGTTAATATACCTAGAGTTGAGAGTGACGTTCTTAAGAGTCTGGCAGCTGATGACAACATCACCATCAAGCCAGCAGACAAGGGCGGCGCCATAGTTGTTTTGAATACATCAGACTATAGACAAGAATGTCTCCGCCTTTTGGGTGACTCTACTTACTACACACGTATTGATCATGATCCAACGGCTAGAATACAAGCAGAGATTAGAGGAATGATCAATGAGGCTAGCAGTAACTCATGGATTTCGCAAAAAGAAGCGGAATTTCTGGACACTGTTAACCCTAGAATACCATACTTTTATTGTCTGCCCAAAATTCACAAAGGGAAAATTCCTCCCCCGGGTCGCCCGATTGTGTCACGGATAGGATCTATCCTTGAACCTCTATCTACATTCTGTGACCATTTTTTGCAACCCCTTGTGCAGCAGGCTTCCACATATCTACGGGACACTAAAGATGTCCTCAACCTCATAGAATCCATCAATTCTGAGGGCGACGTCCAGGCATTAATCACCTTGGATGTTGAAGCATTATACACCAACATCCCCCAACAAGCCACTTTGACAGTAGTAGAATCAGCCCTCCTATCGACCATACTTGACTCAACCACCCCGGTGCATTTCATTATGCATTGTGCAAATTTAGCAATGAAAGATTTTTTTTTTCAGTTTGAAGACTTGTTGTTCCACCAGATTCGAGGGACGTCGATGGGCAGTACTTTTGCTCCTAGCCTAGCATGTCTCTACATGTATGATTTCGAGAAACGATTCATATTACCTGACTCTAATCCATACTTTGGTAACATCAAATTATGGCGTCGCTATATTGACGACATTTTGGTCATCTGGCAGGGGCCCATTGAGGAGGTTACAGCCTTTACGACGTGGGTCAACAATCTTGATCCATTTTTGAATTTTACCTCCTCGGTCTCCACTACTATGATCACCTTTTTAGATCTGGTGATCAGCATCGATAGAGGTACATTAAAGACCTGCACACACCAAAAAATTACAGACCGTAACAGTTTATTACTCTACGACAGTTACCATCCGAAAGCACTCAGAGATAACTTACCTTTTGGACAGTTTTTACGGTTACGCCGTAATTGTAGTAATATTCACTCTTTTGACACACAAGCCACTGAATTGAAAAATAAACTATATGATCGGCACTATCCCACGAGAGTGGTTAATACCGCTTACAAGTGAGCTAAATACAGTGACAAAGATTTATTACTACAAACGGTGCCTAGGTGCTCAGAAAATAAACTAACCTGTGTCACGACTTTCACACCATTGTCTAATACAGTGAAGAAAATCATTAACAAAAGATGGGAGATCCTCTGCAGTGGGGGTGAGAACATCTCCAAACCACTGTTTGCCTTTAGAAGGACTACCAATTTAAGAGACATACTGATCCACACTAGACCCAGACCCCGGGTTACGTCCAGCAGACAAAGTACCCTGTGGCAGTTACCACCAGTTGTGGGACACTTCCCATGTGGAAATTGCAATGTCTGCTCTCTCACCAAACGAACAGATTCATTGGAGCTAGAACCAATTGGGCACTGGCGGTTACTTAGACACACCAACTGCAACACCCGAAACTGTGTATATTTGATCACGTGCCCGTGTGGCTTACAATATGTAGGGATGACCACAAGAGCGGTCAAATTAAGAATCAATGAACATCGCAGCAACATTCGTTGTGGACGAACTTCGACTAAACTCAGTATTCATTACATCGAAGTCCAGCATAGTCCGGATGACATGTGGTGGGTTGTACTACAGACATGCCCACAGAGAGGAGCAGATGCTCTTTTTGAATTAGAACAACGCTGGGTCTTTAAACTTGGGACCCACCGGAAGGGCTTAAATGATGATATCCCCTGGATTAATTTCTGCCTGTGATAGAGTATCAATAGTGATTAATCAACATGGTGGTTTTCCACACATAAGAGTGGTGACGTCACGATTTGATCTCACACCCTCCGTATAATACCTTGGTTATCTATTAATCATCTTTTAGCAACAAGTGTTATAACTAACCCTGAGTTAACCTGACCCCACATTCTCCTTAAAATAGAATGACCGTACACAAATCATATTGCATTGATGACCAGTATCACGTACTTTACATGGAGGAATATCCAGCACTGGATCATCCAGTTCTGCCTTACCATATCCCACTAATAGACAACTGTTGCAATCTTGTGTTCCACATCAGATTGCTCAGATGACTTATTTATGCCACCTATAGATTGACTTGCACTAGTAGTAATTGAAATATACACATTCTATCATGGCCGCCGTGTTGTGAGCCGACATAACTAAATGAGTCCATCGTTAATTTTTACTAATGATTAGCGCATTGCGTGTGATTCGTGTTCGTTGCTTAGCAACGCACGATTGAGCTGGCACCACGGACATCCGGGTTCGGCAATATATTTTCCTGCGCGCTGGCATTTCCCATGACATTTCGGGAACGCGACCAAGGGTAGGTGGAAGTGCCGTCTGCCTGTCTGCACCAAGTAAGTGTTTCGTGTGTCAGTTGACACAAGTATGTGATGGTCTCTGAAGCCGGCTTTACCGAGGTGTTTTTCACACTCGGCAGGATGGGCATTATGAACAATGTCGTGTACTAATGTTTACCTTCACTAGTAACGAGACAATTTTTTATGTAAATTCCGAGTGCTTAAGATAACAAACTTATTGGATAGACAGCTCCGGCCTTCCTCTCCCCATATTAGATAGATTTTTAATTCTATCATTATGGACAACAATCATTTTTAATATACTTACAACATTAACTTTAATGATAATTGCAGCGCTGCCTGCTATTGTCAGCTTCAGTTGAAACGTGTATTACACAATGTTGAGAGAGCATGTAGCAAAGGGGAACGACTCTCTTATTGTGTTTCGGTAAATGTTGGCAAATTCAGTTTTTGACTTGTTTTGACTTTCCTGAAGGGTGTTGAAGTGTGATTTTGTGTCACTCAGTTTAATGTACTTCTAATTAAATCTACATTTACCTGAGCATTAATCTACGTTGTGATATCTCTCATACATTTCCAGGGTGACGAATAGGAACGACATACTGGGTCATAATGGACTCGTGTAAGTGACTGACGATACTAAACTATTTTGTTTGACTGTCAGTTGTTATAGGCAAGAGCCAATTGATTTTGTATATGGAGAAGCGTCATTTTTTCACTAGGTCCTGAAGAAGCGTCATTGGATCCTTTTGGACCACACAGACGCGAAACATGTCGACCCGATCTTGAGGTGGGTCTTGTAGCTTCTTGACCACCCTATTATGTGCGATACAGTTAGAGAGTGGTCGAACATTATCTTGATTTCTCTCTCCTGATAATTATTTTAACCTTGGCCTGGATCACGCATAAATAAAGATAATTCTCAGTGAGGTTCTCTGAGCCAATTTTATCCCTTCCTTCTTGCACTCTCCTCCTTCCCTCTCTCCCTACTTACTTGCGGGACAGTGTGGCATCATCAAAAAGAACTCCGGCAAAGAGCCCCCCGATGGGTGGTGCCCGTCAGACATTGCAGCGCCAGTCTGACGAGGAGCTTGTCCGATGATGAAGCATGACACCCACTTGGGTGTGTGAGGACTCTTGCTCCTACTAAATAGGACCCCCTAGTACTCACCCTGTTCTCTTCTTGCTCTTTAGGAACAGTGTATTACATTTTTTGCCACGGTTATTGGAGGGTATACACTGGACCTTTAATCCTCCGAATCCCCTTATTTTTTGATGGGTTATCGATCGCACCTTCGGCCTTCTAAAGGCCAGGTTCAGGTGCCTCCATATGACAGGTGGATCCCTATTCTACTCACCGAAGAAGGTGTGCGACATCATCATCGCCTGCTCCATGCTCCATAACTTGGCTTTGCGACGCCAGGTGCCTTTTCTGCAGGAGGATGATCCAGATGACGGTGTTGTAGCAGCTGTGGAGCCTGTGGACAGTGATGATGATGAAGCTGAGGAAGACGAAAACGACAACAGGGAGTCAGTCATACAGCAATATTTCCAGTGAGACACAGGTGAGCAAATTTTCTATTTTACCTTTACATTCACTTTCACACATCTACCTATTTCCTGTACCTCAATTTCACTCACTATTTGTTAACTGTGTTGTCCCCTTCCGTTTCCGTCCCACAAATGTGGTAACCTACGTGTCAACTGTTTGCATCCTTGAAGGGCTTGTGATGTGTGACATAGGTATGTTAGCCTTCCAATGGGTAACCCATTATGCAAATGTAATTGATTATACAGATTTACAAATCATTGACTGACTCCGTCTTTTTTGGTGTTTGAAGGGTGTTTATTTAAGTGTACAAAATGAAGGGGGGTTGTAAAATGGTGATGGGTGATGGAGGAGGAATGTCCATGGCAGAGTCCAGTCTATTAGTCTCACAGGTACATTGCACATCTGGGCATTGGAAGTGGAGCTGGGCCAGTTCCGATTTGGGCAGGGTAACAAAGTGGGACAGTTGGAGGACTATCAGGGTGGTCTTATTTCCTGGCAGGGGTCTTGCCATCTTGCTCTGTCCTGTTCCTGGATCTCAGTGCCCGCTTGCGTGGTGGTTGTCCGTCTGCAGGGGGTGGTGTGCTGGTGTGGTGGTCCTGTGGCGGGACGTCCTGTCCACTAGCGCCGGCGGAGGTGGTGGGCAGTTTGTCGTCCTGCCTAGTATTAGAGGCCCCTTGGAGTGCCACGGTGTCCCTCAAGGTCTTTTGAATGTCCGTCAGCACCCCTACGATGGTCCCCAGGGTGGAGCCTATGGTCCTGAGCTCCTCCCTGTACCCCAAATATTGTTCCTCCTGCAGACGCAGGGTCTCCTGCAACTTGTCCAGGACCGTGGCCATCGTCTCCTGGGAGTGGTGGTATGCTCCCATGATGGAGGAGAGGGCCTCGTTGAGAGTGGGTTCCCTTGGCCTGTCCTCCCTCTGTCGCACAGCAGCCCTCCCAGTTCCCCTATGTTCCTGTGCCTCCGTCCCCTGGACCCTGGACCGTGTGCCCACTACCACTGCCCCCAGGTCCCTGTTGTTGTTGGGGTGGTGGGTTACCCTGGGTGCCCTGTAGTGGTGGACCCACAGCTGATTGACCTGTCCTGGGTAGGGAGGTTTGGGCCTGCTGGGTGGGTGCTGTGCTGGTGTTACCAGAGGGTGGCAGCTCGGTGTTGGGCTGTGGCTGTGCAAGGGGAACCGACTGTCCCGAGGCCCACGATGGTCCGGGCTGGTCATCAATATCCAATGGGGCAGAGCTGCTCTCGTCACTGTGGGCCTCTTCTGGGGGTGGAGTGGTGTTGTCTGGACCCTCTGGTGTGGTGACGTTCCTTCGGGGTCCTGCGGGGGTATAAGTACATGATTATTGCATGTGTGTGTTTCATGGTGTGCAATGGTTGGGTGTGCGTGAACCCCAGTGCAGGCATTCCTGTGGGGGGGGGGCTTGTGTGCTGATGGTTGGGGGGTGTTCTGGGTCTGTGCAGTGGGCATGCTTTGGTGATGGGTGTCGATGCTTAGTTATGTCATGCAGGGCTTGGGTTTGGGATGGGTGGTTGGTGTAATGGGTAGATAGGTGAGGATTTGGGGTGATAGGGGAGGGTGTGATGGAGGGGGTGTATGATATCATGCAGGTAGGGTGGGGGTTATGATAGTTAAGATTTGACTTACCAGTGTCCGTTCCTCCAACGACTCCTCCGATGCCCTCAGGATGCAAGGTGGACAAGACTTGCTCCTCCCATGTTGTTAGTTGAGGGGGAGGAGGTGGTGGTCCGCCGCCAGTCCGCTGTACCGCGATGTGGTGCCTAGATACCGCTGAACGCACCTTCCCCCGTAGGTCGTTCCACCTCTTCCTGATGTCCTCCCTATTTCTTGGGTGCTGTCCCACAGCGTTGACCCTGTCCACTATTCTTTGCCATAGCTCCATCTTCCTGGCTATTGATGTGAGCCAAATAGCTGTGGCTCTACCCGGATGATTTCCTCCACCAGGACCCTGAGCTCCTCCTAGGAGAAGCGGGGGTGTCTTTGGCGTGACATGGGGTGGTGTGTGTGATGTGTGGGGTGGTGTATGTGTTGATGAGTGTGGTGAGTGTAGTGGTATGTGGTGTTTTGTGCGTGGATGTTGTGTGGGTGATGATGTGGTGTGCCTCTGTGTGGTGGGGTTGTCTATTGCTGTGCTCTCTCTGTCGCCTTCAACTCAAAATTGTGGTCGTAGGGGTTTGTGGGTGATGTGGGTGTGTGTTTTATATTGTGTTGGGTGTGTGGGAGTGTTGTTTGTATGTGTATCAGGTGTGTGTATTTTGAATTGTCCAATGTGGCGGTGTTTTGGAGATGTGTGTGTATTTTGAGCGCGGCGGTGTGTACCGCCAATGTAATACCGCGGTTGAAAGACCACCGCGTGGATTCGTGTGTCATAATAGCATGGGCGTGTTTCTGTTGGCGTGGAGTTGGAGGATTTGTTTCCGCATGTTTATCGCTGACCTTTGGTGTGGCGGTATTGTGTGGGTGTCTGAATTTCGGCGGATTCCGTGATGTGTGTAATAATAGCTGTGGCGGTCTACCGCGGCGGTGTATTGGCGGTCTTCTGCACGGCGGTAAGCACCTTATACCGCCAATGTTGTAATGACCCCCTATGTGTACTGTTCTACATAGAAAATCATGATGCTTGTGAGCCAGTGGCTGGAGTGATATGGCAAGAAATAATTTTATAACTATTTTTCAAAATGGAATACCTGCATAGCCAGCACTTGACTCAATTAGCTTTGTTTGATTGAATAATGTTTTATACCGAAGGTATATTGTTAATCTCTTCCTCAATATTTGGTCCTGGGCTGGCCTGACACATGTAATAGTATGACGATGTAAACCTATTCTTGCAGACATCATATACATTTTCAACTTTATCAGATATTTTTTTCCTTTACCTTTCTAGACAACATGTCAGATGAAGAGCCTAAACAAAATTACATTAGATTAGAGCGCTATCTGAACATCCATCATATTGCAAAGGCCTATGGGAAGATGGGGGTCATATATGAAGAAAAGAAGGCAACAGGAACCTGGCATGCAGGGAGGCAGGAACAATAAGCCCAACCCAAGGAGAAGAAAAGACTGGAGGGTTACCAACAGCTCCAACATGATCCACAGGCTATTCCAGGCCCATCATCATGGCATCAAATGCCAGCAACGCAGGGCATACCAACCAGCACCTCACCTGGGTCATTATTTGAGGCACTGAATCTGCAGGATCTCAAGATTAGGATTGCAGGTATTGAAACTGAGTTTGCAGCCTAGTCATGGAGCGCATTGGTGAACAGATTTGACTCTCTCCTGGACAATTCCCTTTTACCATTTTTCTAAATCTGCTATGTGCAAATTTAAGTAGGTTAGGCATAGTATAGTTTATGAATTAGTATAGGAATAGAGTAGATTTTTTTAGGTTTGTACATGTTTAAGTAGGTAGTTGATTTTAAGAGTAGTTTTAAATTGTTAGATTTTGTAGTGAACGGGAGATAATGTTTTAGTATATTTGAACAAAATTATAAGAAAACAAATTATATTTCTTTAGGTTTGCGTCTATAGGTAGTGTATGTTTAGGATGTATTTGTGCTGATGTATGTGTATTAAGGGAGGTCGGGTAGATCTTTAACCTGTCTTTTATGTATACTAGAGAAGATAGTTGATGATAAGTTAAGATAATGTAGGTTAGTGTTACTGTTGGTTAGGATAGGCTAGGTAGGCATAGGTAGTTTAAGCCAAGTTATTATAATGTAAGTTAGTGTTAAGTTTAGTTAGTTTAGGCTAGATAGGTGTAGTTAGATTATATTTCGGTTATTTAATAAAAAACATTTCTACTTTAACTACTTCATCATCGTTTCATAAAAAGGGTTTGCTAGCATTAAGAAAGATGAGTACATGATGCGGGTGTTGACCTGCTAGCTTTGTAGGTAAGTGTTGGTTTATCAGAGGCCTCTGGGGAATTGATAAATTGATAGTCTATGACAACTGAATCATGTGTGGTTGCTTTTCTAACATTAGCCTCTGTAAGTGGGCCTCTTTTTAATTATTTTTTCAGAAAACAAAGCAAGAAGCATACTACTGTTACACTCAGTGAAAGTGATAAAGCAAGTGTAGTTGGTATTGTTTTTGCAATATAGTTTACAGATTCCAGGTTGCAGTGAAATACACTGCTGCCTGCCAGTACCTCACACACACTTGCACCATTGTGCAAGTGGCCTTTTCTTGTTGGCTGGTTTCCAATCATGAAAGTATCCACATCTCCCTGTAGTACCTCCAACATCATTGCCATTGATTACTTAGTAAGTATTGCACTGCATGTAGTTCACTTTGGGTAACTACTTTCATTGATTTATGGCCATAAGTGTCCCATGTCTACTTCCCCTAGAGAGGTGTAGATTTGTGCCTGCTTCTGTGCTCTGTCTCCCATGCAGCAATGAGTCTGTGAAATGTAGCATAGAGTTAATGTGTGGTTACATTTGCACTCAAAACATATGAGGCCTTATCACGGACTGAGTAACACATTTGCCCTACTTACTCTAAAGTAATGTTAATCTACCTTTGTCCCTTGACACTGGGACCCAACTGTAATTGCATGCATTTCTCACATATAGACATATAAGGCATTGCAATGGCCTTATGTAACTTTCTTGTGGCACAGTTGTGATGCTAATTCAGAAGGACTATGCACATGGCTGTCACACATGTCATTTTGAATATTTAGGATCATCCCAATGTGAACATTGAGGCTATCATATGTGTTTGATCAAGTTGCCATGTTCACAGAGCCATAAATATGGGGGTGGGTGCAAGCATGTTAGTGGCTCACAGGGCTCACAGACACCATTTTGAGAAGTAAACATTTGTGTGTTTACTTTGAGATTCTCACTGTGTGTCAGTCAATTGCCTGAAGCTTCTTTAAACAACCTGATATTCTGCTGTTAAGCAACACATTCCTCATTATGCCATCTCAGTTGATGTACTCATTGGGGCATATCCAAAGATAGAATGTGCTAGTGATGTTTGGTCACTGTCCTTGAGATGCTATGAAGTGAGTTATGTTAATACACATTCTCCATGGTATAAGTGGTATATTAATAAAAAAACAGACTACACTATAGTAGTTAATTTATTTAATAATATATGATTGGCTCAGCAAGAGCTTTCTTACAGTGCTTGGGCCACAACAACACAATTGATTGTGAGCAAAAGATGTCCAGACGGAGACTTGTGGTGTGACATGTAGAGGTGATGAGAATTTGAGTGAAGGGGTAGAATTCGCCATTAGGGAAGGTAGACTTCGTCAACAGTCCATAAATGAATGTGATTAACAGCTGCAGCAACAAAAATGTACAGTGCTGGTTGATTAAGAAGGTGGCATAAGGACAGACACAGGACCACTGGGAAACTGACCAGCGGGTATACAAAAATGTTACCTGGCAGTTCTGCAACAGAAATTGGAGAGGTCCACATCTTCCTCCTCTGACAGTTGTTGTGCCTCTCTGCAGTTGGAGGTGTTTGTGTGGCATGCACCTGGAGCACATGTACATCAGGGGTGGAAGATGTGGCTCCCCTGCAGGGTTAGTGTGTGGTAGCAAAGAGGAGAGCACAGTGCTGACAAGGGTCTGATGACATCTCAACAATGCAACAACGTCTCTATGGATAGCCGCTATTGTTGCTAAGTAGAAGTCCAACTTGTACTACATAGATCCATGATATTAATGATGGTTCTCAGCCTGCTGGCAACCTCACTAGAGTCAGAGGTTGAGGGCTGTTGCTCTTGCCTCTCCCCCATGACAGGAGCTATGTCAGCCAGGGACTCATCTATTTTGATGTGCCAAGAGTAGGTAATTATTTGCCTCAGATGTGCCCTCATTAGGATTTGCAGCCGGCGGTAGTTGCCAAATGGAGTGGATCTGTGCACCGCACTTGTAACCAGGATGAATTAGCAGAGTCCGGATACCTTTTTGTAGAAGCAGTATTAAGGATTCCCCACGCGTTCCTCATTGTGGGTGGAAGTGTGATGCATATTATGTTGAGCTGAGCGTATCTATGGACCGAGATGGGAAGTTGGATGAAATAATAGTGTCCTAATACAGTGTCTCAGAAACAGGGAGCAGCAATTGTTGTAATTAATTCCTTCATGACTTGTTGTCCTGACAAGGTCTCAGGGACTGTTTGAGCTGCAGGAGACTGAAAAGTCGACCATAGACTCTCATGATGAAACGCATTTCTGCTGGAATATTTCATGAAGAATTCTGGTTGCCTGTGTGGCATCAGGCAGGACTGATTAATTATTAACTGTTATTTATATTAGATAGTCAGGGGGTTGGTGCCCTCCTTATTTTTCCTAGATGTGAAGTTAGTGTGACTGGAGTAGATTACCTGTACTTGTATACACGAATAATCAGTGTTGTTGTTGCTGCTCTAATTTCTTGTATAAATTTGATGATCATGTAAAATTGACATCCATTTTATATGACGCAGTATGTGGATTTATTCAAATATAGAATCGGTCCATGCTTGAACTAGAACATTACATTTTGATATTCATCTATACTGAGCTAATTATCAAAATGACTCCTCCTTGAACATTGGCTCCATCAGAACTTATTAGGACTGAGGCACCTATGGACTCCTTTTAGGCTGAGCACTATGGTCTCCATCCCCACCTGCACCACATCATCCATTCATTGCTGGACTCCTATCACTCGCCAATAGAAGACAACTTGGAGGCAGATGGTACATACCCTGAGGGTGACTGTTACCCTGGAGACCCTGTGATGCTACCATCCCTTGCCATTAATGGAGATGGAGATTCTATGGACTCCAGGAGTTGTTGGAAGGTGTCATCATCCGTTGGAGACAGGATGTCATCACCAACAGGTTGGTCATTCAGAACAGGCTGCTGGACAGGAGGTGTTGTTTGTCCCTCTGTAATTAAATGATAATATGTTAATGATGATATATGACGTTTGTTGACAAAATTGATGCTGCTGATATACAGACTTTATTGCCATTCACTTTATGTTACACATATGTTTTGAAAATTAATTACTAACATTATATGGGGCAAATTTACAATGCTTTTGGCTTGCACATGGCAATATTTGCACATTTTTCACACAACCACTGTGTGACAAGGGGGTTATTTTTGGTGTCACAACACTCATTGCAAGGCAGTTACACGGCTTGCTAGCCTGCCTTGGATAAAGTGTGAGTGCAGGTAACAGCCCCACTTATCATGTTCATTGACTTATTTTCATATCATGGCTATACTGATTTAAGGTTCACTTATTGACATTACCATTGAGAAATTTGCAAGCCTGTCACCAGGCTGTCTGCATTCCCTGTAGCAATTACTTAGTCCACAGCTCATGACAAAATGATATTTGTTTAGTCATATATTAATTGTGGTCCATCACTATGCCTTTCACACAGTACAGCATGTCAGTCTGCCTCTCAGTGCTGTATTGCATGCAATGTGTGCATTCATGTGGCCAAGGTCTCATACTTTTTTTTCAATTTTTATTTATTGATTTTGCAGTGAACACAGTAGGAATCAAATGAAGGAAAACAAAAACTACAATATAAGATCCCCAAACAACAATCTGTATCTGTTTTACATGTTGTTATACACACCTTTATGGATCAGTAAGTACATCAACTAGCCGTCCCTTTATCCCTACCTTTGCCGCCCATATCGTATTGTCCAGTATGGTTATGTTTTTGCTACGGACCATCTGTAGTTGAAGCAGATTGCATACTGCCTGATTTCTGGAGCAAGTATGTGTTCAGTGGTCCCCAGATGTCCTTAGGATGTGAGGTGGGGGGCTGCATCTCTGCATAAACCTCAAGCTGATCTTTACAGTATAGCAGGTCTGATAGCCATTCCTTGAATTTTGCCCCTTTTCTATCCCCCATCTGAATGCTACCCTCCATTTTCCATGTAGAAGACCCAGGCCTGTGTAGCTAAAGTGTTTACCCTCCAACTTTTTTGTATATCCCAGCAGTGCTATCTGTGGTGTAAGTGCTAATGGTGTTGAAATCATGAAGGATATTGCCCTTTCAACATCTTTCCAGTATCACAGTACCGGGGGGCACAGCCAGGCCAAGTGTAAGAAACCTGCATTCTGCATCCCACATCTGGCGCTAGTGGCATCTGGCCTTAGACCATATTTATGGAGCTTTATGTATGTGTAGTATAACCTGTGTAGGATTTTATAGTGTATTATTCTCAACCTGCTCCTAGCCGTGATCCTACCGGTCTGCTGACAGCAGTATACCCATTGTTTGTCTGAAAGGGGCATCTATACCTTTTCGTTCCAACACTCCTGTGCGCCCCCACTATCCATCATCTGCTCTTGCTGCATGTGGTAGTAGAGTGTGGAAACCAAGGGGCATATTTTTACTCTGTTTGCGCTAAAGTAGCATCATTTTTTACGCTAATTCAGCGCAAACTTATATTTTGATGCTAGACCCGTCTAGTGTCAAAATATTGGAGCTAACATAATTTCTGGGATGCGTGAAACCTCCCTACGTCAATGAGATGCAAGGTAGGCGTTCCTGTACAAAAAATGACTCAAAGCCCTAGCACCAAACACCCAGGCAAAAGATGCACGGGTGGGAGGTGGACCCAAAAAATAACGAAAAACTGATTTGTGTCATATTTTAATGCCTGGGTCAGACCAGGCGTTAAAATGAGGCAAACCCATCATTGCTTAAGGAAAACACACAGAAGCAACATTACCAACCAACAGGAGAAGATGGAGATGCTGCTGATCCAGCTGGCGAGATGACACAGAGGACAGCAACAACTACAGCAATAACCACCACCACAACGCTGCCCACAAAGGTAAGCAGAAGGCAGGAGAGGGGCTTCAGAACCTGGACAACCCTCCTTGGCCTCAGGGACCAGGACATCATAAGGATCTACAGACTGAACCGGAAAGCCATACTACACCTGCAGCACCACAATAAGTCAGAAATCACAGCCAGCCTGCAGACCCCACACAACATACCACTTGTGACAAAGCAGCTAGCTGTCCTGCACATGCTGGCAAGTGGCTCATTCCAAACAACGAGTGCCCACAGGTTGCCTACTACGTATACTTCACACACAGTACACCAAATGAAAAATAGCACAGCCATGTCAATGTCATACACCATGCTCATGTTACATCAGTCTCATATAGGCAAAGATCCCTCAAATCATGCTGTGCAAGTCACTGCCAGATCAAACATACCACACCTACTGTAGTGCCACCTCACATGCACCACTTACTGAACCACAACACCATCATGTCAATACTATAAACAATAAATGGCCCACCATGGGGCAGATTCACTGTTAGGCAGTGCAGATCATGGATGCGATAGTGGGAGAGACACTGGTAGCAATGTTGATCATCATGAAACAATGAGATACACACCCTTGGATACCTGATGGCTGCCACAAACATTAGCTGCCACTCAGGATCACCAAGGGACCTACATAAAAGCCCCCAGTGCAATTGTCATGGCCTGCACTGTATGTACAACTTGGCAGATGACCACTTTTTTGTGACTTGAAGCCACATTGTAAATCGGCCACCCTCCCAGACAGTATGTAGAGTGGAAGGGGCGTGCAATGTGTGTTGCTGAAGTCAGTCACCACAAGATACACAGCATGATGATGCTGACGCAGATGTAGGTGTCACCTAAAACCTGAGGCAGTGCCAACATCAAACACCACCCCAGGGGTGCTGTTTGCAGGTTGCATTAAGGAAGTAGACTGTGCTTTGAACTCATATGAATGTGCCACCAATGCATGCTGCACACTGCTGCACACACAGAAAGAGCCAATTGTACATCAAAACAGCACATGTATAGAGCGGTGTCCCTTCCTGCACAGACACATCCACCTCTACAGTGTAGCTAGCTAAGTACCCTGGTGCAAGGTTGGTAGTGTAGGTGACCGCTTCCTATTAGCTACTGATGCAGGGGACAACAAAGGGTTTCCTAGTAACATGTCAAACATGGGGCATTCTTGCATAGTCAAAATGTTGCATGGCAGTGCTGCCAGTGTTGGAGATGTGTTGTGCATTGTCACTTACTCATTTCAATGGGCCTAAGTGTCGCACATCATCTACAATGACACATGCCAAAATGGATAGGATGTCCAGGCTCTGTAGTGCTACCATGTTGCCACCACATCTGACCCCATTGTGTTGTGAGGATGTGTCATCTCTAGTGATAGCACACTGATACAAAGGTGCACTACACAACACATGGTACACACATACTGACCATCAGTTAGGAATCCAAATCATAGGTACCAGGTCCTTGAACCAAACTCAAGATTGTAATGTCCAACAACACAGTGCTGAGACCTTACACAAGGCCAGGAACTCACACCATACCACTAACACATATAAGTCACAACCAACTCAAAATATCAACTGCCATGCTACATGACAAATCTGTTGGTAGCCTTAACAACAACTTAATAACTTTAATATTTTGCAGCGGATCAGGGTTATGGCATACAGCCAGGGATTATGACTGCATTTGCCAACCCAAGCACAGCAGCAGAGGGTGCATACAATGAGGGACATCGGAAGACACGGAATATCGTGGAGAGGACATTTGGCATCCTGAAGTCAAGATTCAGGTGCCTGGACCTCACAGGAGGCAGCCTCCTATATGCCCCCCATATTTGTGCGTATAAACGTCCCCTTGTATGAGCAGGTTGAAGACCTGCATGAGGAGGAGGAGGAGGGTGGTGGTGAGGAAAATGAGGGGGAACAGCACAACACAGCGACTGGGATATGCCGCAGACAGCACATAGTTGATAACATCTCCACTTAAAAATCACTTAACTGACCTTGTACATTTTGGAAATAATCACCTCACTTATTCAAACAATCCTGCTTTGGTCTCTTCAATCTCCACAACATATACTTTAGGATTGTGAATCTAACCTCAGGGAGCATGTTACAAATACTAATCTGAAAAGTACTGTTGCAACATCACATGTGATGTGTAAGATTGTACTGCCACCATCATACACATTGTAGGAAAGTACAATCTTGCCTGGCATGTTACCCCCATTTTTACATGTATGTCAGTTTGTTTTTGCCTGTCTCACTGGGATCCTGCTCACCAGGACCCTAGTGCTCATAGTGTGTGACCTGAATGTACATACCTGTGTAGTGACTAACTGTGTCACTGAGTCTCTGCTAACCAGAACCTCAGTGCTTATGCTCCCTCTGCCTTTAAATTTGTCACTATAGGCTAGTGGCCACTTTTATCAATTTCTATTGCCATAATGGAACACCCTTATAATCCCCTAGTATATGGTACCTAGGTACCCATGGTATTGGGGTTCCAGGAGATCCCTATGGGATGTAGCATTTCTTGTGCCACCCATAGGGAGCTCAGGCAAACCTTTACACACACGTTATTTCACAGCCATTTTCACTGCACTTAAGTAACTTATAGTCACCTATATGTCTTATGTTCACTTGCTGAAGGTTAGGTGCAAAGTTACTAAGTGTGAGGGCACCTTTGCACTAGCAAAGGTCTCCCCACATAGTTCAGGGCCATTTCCCAGAACTTGGTGAGTGCGGGGACACCATTACACGCGTGCACTTCATATAGGTCAATACCTATATGTAGCTTCACAATGGAAACTCCGTATATAGCCATGTAACTTGGCTAAGATCATGGAATTGACCCCCCATGCCAAATCTGGTATTGGGGTGCCAATTCCATGCATCCCTGGGGCTCCACTATGGACCCTGGGTATTCCCAAACCAGCTCTCTGGGGTTTTCTCTGCAGCTACCGCTGCTGCCACCCCACAGACAGGGTTCAGCCCTCCTGGGGTCTAGGCAGCCCAGTCCCAGGAAGGCAGAGTAAAGAATTTCCTCTGAGAGAGGGTGTTACACCCTCTTCCTCTGAGAGAGGGTGTTACACCCTCTCCCTTTGGAAATAGATGTTACAGGCTAGGGACGGGTAGCCTCTCCCATCCTCTGGAAATGCTTTGAAGGGCACAGATGGTACCCTCCTTGCATAAGCTAGTCTACACCAGTTCAGGGAACTCTCAGTCCCTGCTCTGGCGTGAAACTGGACAAAGGAAAGGGGAGTGACCACTCCCCTGTCCATCACCACCCCAGGGGTAGTGCACAGAGTTCCTCCAGTGTGTCTCAGACCTCTGCCACCTTGGTTCCAGAGGTGCTAGGGCACTCTGGAGGCCTCTGAGTGGCCAGTGCCAGCAGGTCATGGCAGAGACCCCTCCTGATAGGTGCTTACCTGACTAGGTGGCCAATTCTCGTCTGAGGGCTATTTAGGGTCTCTCATGTGGGCTTTTCCTCAGATAACGACTTGTAAGAATTCACCAGAGTTCCTCTGCACCTCTCTCTTCGACTTCAGCCAAGGATCGACCGCTGACTGCTCCAGGACGCCTGCAAAACTGCAACAAAGTAGCAATAGGACCACCAGTAACATTGTAGCGCCAAATCCTGCTGGCTTTCTCAACTGTTTCCTGGTGGTACATGCTTTGGGGGCTGCCTGCCTTCAGCCTGCACTGGAAGCCATGAAGGAATCTCCAGTGGGTCGACGTAATCTCCCCCCTGCCTCAGCAGGCACCAAACTTCAGCATCACCGGTACTCTGGGACCCCTCTCATCCTGATGAGCATGGCCCCTGGAACACAGGTGGTGGACCCAAGTGACTCAGACTGTCCAGTGGTCCAACTGTCCAAATTTGGAGGAGGTAAGTCCTTGCCTTCCCTCTCCAGACGGTAATCCTGTGCACCGCGTGATCTGCAGCTGCCAGGGCTTCTGTGCACCTTTCCACAAAATCCTTCATGAACAGCCAAGCCTCGGTCCCCAGCACCCTGTTCTGTGATGCTCAGCTCCCTGAATTAATGTCCTGCTTCATGGTACCCTCTTTTGCAGTGTTGAGATGACCGCTGTGTTCAGACTTCTTGAACTTGTGTTCAAGGACTTCTGCAGGTGCTACCTTCTTGTGCATGGGCTCTCTATGTTGCTGAGGGCCCCCTCTGTCTCCTCTCCCAAGTGGCGATATCCTGGTCCTTCTTAGGCCCGGGCAGCACCCATTTTCTTCAACCACGACTCTTGCAGCTAGGAAGGCTTGTTTGTGGTATTTTGCCAAGGAAACAACTCTGCTTCCTCCAGCACTCTGTGGGACTTCTTTTGCACAAAGGAGAAGTTCCTAGCACTTTTCGTTGTTGCAGAATCTTCAGCTTCTTCCATCCGGAGGCAGCCATTTTGCACCTTCATCCGGGATTTAGTGGACTCCTGCCTCCCCCCCTGGGCCCTTTCGTGACTCTTGGGCTTGGTCCCCTTCCTTTGCAGTTCCTCAGGTCCAGAATCCATCTTCGGTGCTTTGCAGCCTGTTGTGGTCTTTGCAAAATCCTCTATCACAACTTTAGTGTGTTTCTGGGGAAATAGCAGCACTTTACTCCTACTTTCCAGGGTCTTGGGGTGGGGTATCTTGGACACCCTAAATGTTTCTTACACTTCCAGCAACCCTCTACACACTACACTAGCCTAGGGGTCCATTCATGGTTCACATTCCACTTTCTTAGTGTATGGCTTGTGTTGCCCCTAGGCCTATTGCATCCTATTGTATTGTACACTACTTTCTGACTGTTTTACTTACCTGATTTTGGTTTGTGTGTATTTTTGTTTATTTTACTTACCTCCTAAGGGAGTATATCCTCTGAGATATTTTTGGCACATTGTCACTAAAATAAAGTACCTTTATTTTTAGTAACTCTGAGTATTTCTTATGATATAGTACCTATATGATATAAGTGGTATGGTAGGAGCTTTGCATGTCTCCTAATTCACCCTAAGCTGCTCTGCTATAGCTACCTCTATCAGCCTAAGCTGCTAGAAAACTACTAATCTACTAATAAGGGATAACTGGACCAGTCACAAGGTGTAAGTACCATCAGGTACCCACTATAAGCCAGGCCAGCCTCCTACACACATCACTAATAGCCTCATCACTGGTATGTGGCAACTGAAGGACACAATCTATGGACCACAGCCCATGAATTGCATCCATGTTGCCAACTTGTTCATCAATAGCTCATCACACACAACTACAACATGTCCAAATAGTAGGTAAGCAAGAGGCCCACACATGAGGTAGTGGATGCCAAAAATTAGAAAGACTGTAATGTTGGAACAGAACACTGTCACAACTGAGTGTGAGAGTTGCAATGGCTGCATGGAGCGTGTGTGACAAGGGGGGGACATCATGGGTAACAATGGTCATCATGATTAGCCCAGGTATGACAAGCAATGGAAGAAGTTGGGTCTGCGCTGTACATCCACGGTAATCAGTCCCCCCACTGCCATGGGGCTCAATCCTGACACAGGGTAAATATGGCCTTACACTTTGCATGGACACGTCTGTGGAATGCACATCAGTATGGATGAGAACATATACAGCTAGGGCTGCAGGTCCACCACACAAAACCAACTGCCATTGCTAAATGAAACAAGTTTAATCAAACATTTGTGGTCAAAACATAATCTGGGTGTAAAGGAGGCATAGTGTGTCATACACAGTATGTACCAAAGATGTACACATGTTAGACATATGAATAGGCCGCATACAAGTCACTATAAACTCCAAATCTACATGCGGAGACAGTTACCGGGTATCATTTCCGCGCTAGCATTGTTCAGCCATCATCAACAATGCCAGAGCTGTGTATGTCGTCTTAAATATTATGCTCTGTAAGACAATTTCACACATCACAGAAGAAAACACAATTTTCATTCACAAAGTAGAACTATTGCATTGTACTGACAGCCATACATATGTGGACACACTGTTGTCACAAATGCATACATATACACGACGTGCAACTATTTGCATGCTGTTGACTCTGTAACACACACATCGGTGTAACAGACCAATCATACCCTCATCACATTGTTTCATGGACACATGTGGCCATACACAATATGCCACACTGCGGCACAGCCCATGTCAAATGTATGTTTATACAGAGTGCATCCATAGATAATGGACCAAAAACACGCAATCAGGAATTGAGTAAAAGAAAATGACGTAAATGCGTCTAAAATATTTGCAAATGCAAAGTATATGACCCATGGTCCCTTAGCGAGAATTCCACCTTCGCACTCTTCTCAATGCTGGTTTTCAGTGAATTCGACACATAAAGGTAATGCACCAATAAAAACAACACACGTAAGTCATGCGTCTAAAACTACCCACGCAAATATCACATGCGTCATATAAATACAAGCATTACAGAAAACATGACGCACGGGGACAGGAAGTGATGTAATAGGAAATCCTGTTTACAAGCATGGTACAGTGGGTGTACTTTCACTTTCTCTTTACAGTCTATGCCTCTTTTGACTGCATGGTTGTGTTCTGGAATTGGTGGTGTGATTTCCCTGCGTATTGAATCATGTGATGTCCCTCCTGTTGCGTTTTTTCAACTATTGTCTGTACTTTGTCCCAGTTGTGTAATTTTTTGTGTTTTTTGTGTATAATTGTACTTGTACTGTGGGGTGTCTGTCCAGGATAGTTGTTAAGTTTGGATAGTTAGGATTAGTTATTGGTCTTAAATTTCCATTATATTATTATTATTTTTTTAATCCCTGTGGTCAACCTGTACTGTGATAATATGTCTGGTAGAGGATGTTGACCGGGATGGGAGAGGAAGAGTTGGGTGGCTTTGTGTGGCTGGTAGCCCACTACCTGCTGTTGATGTTGGAGATGGGGGCCGGATCATACAAGGTTACCAGACCGAAGCGAGGCAGCTGCTGTAGGGCAAGGTGCTCCATCACCTGCAGAGAGTATTTCGGAGCACCAGGAATGAGCACCAGCTGAAGCATTGCTGGGCACATCTGGTGGCCAGGGAGCAGACACTGCTTGATCATCTTGGTGTGGAGATCGGTGGCCCTGTTTGTGAGTCTCCCATTGGCATACTATTTACTGTTCACAGCTCTTGAATGACAGTAGCAGATGTGTTGGAGTGCTGCATGCAATGCTTGCGGAGAGGTTGCATGTAAGCAGAATGAAGTGTAACTGCACCAGTCTAGACATGGAGTTCACATGTCCTACCATTATACTAATGTAGGTGAGATGACTGTTGAGTCATGCACAACCATCACTAAGTCACATATATCAGAGGCCATGGTGACACCTGTGCCCCAGAAGAGTGTCATGTATGATACGCCAAGACACCTCTAGCCTACCATATGTACCCGGATTGTGTCAACAAAGCAGGGCAATGCATGTATAGCACTACATTGTCATCATTTCACATACAGGATCCCTGCCATTATGTTAGCAAAGGGGGCTTACCCGCCTTAAGGGGAAATGCAAATGGGACATTTGATACATTCGATTCAGACAACTTTGCCACATCAGTCATGGATTACTCAATGCATGATCATTGCAGACTAATAATTCAGCTGCACGTCCATCACAAAGTGCCTCTGGGTGCCTTGCAGGACAAGTTTGAATATCTGAGTCAATTGCCTTGCAAAGCACCAGGATAGTGTCATGTATTTGTTACACAACTCCCCCTTATACCATGGAGTTCCATCTTCTATAGATTGCCCAAATATGGTTGTTGCAGGGTGTAAACTACATGAATGTCAGGCCTAGTGTAAGTGTGCAGTGGTGTGGCTCTCACTCACCTGAGTGGCAGAGGTATTGTGTGTTTGTAGTGGTGTGTCTGTTGCACTGTTTTACACCCCTATAACTAGCTCACTCACTGTAATTTGATGTCCACTAGTGGTGACAGTGATATGACACTAAGCATGGTTTTCCATTCATATCTTACAGGTGGACCTGCCCCCTACACCATCAGCGAAGTGGCAAGATTTGAGGACCCAGATGTATCCAGTAAGTGTGATAATGTGTGTCCTGTGAAGTATTTCAGGGTTTGGTGTGAGTGAGTCATGTGTGTTGCACTCAATGCTAGATGTGATAAGCTGTCAAATGATCAGATATCAAAGTAGGCTGGATGGTGACATTGTGTCATATCTTGTGAGGCTCGTGGTGCTCAATGGGCAGCATCGTGTAAACAAGGTGATGACAAGTCACATGTAGGGCCATATGTGACTAAGAAGTGCAACGCTGTGAGAATATTGGCACTGGGGCACTCTGCCATTCTCACAACACAGGGATACACCATTTTGAACCCAATTTTGTGCATCCTTGTATTGTAATGAATATGGAGGACTGGGTGGGCAGTTGTCCCCCTGCATGGCACTTCATATTTTGCACTCCATGTACGTAACACTTATTTGAAATGTAATAGGCATGCATGCAGGTCAAGGCCTGACATGTGCTGGTATGGATATGGGTCCATAAGGAATTGTATTGGCAGATCAGGTATTGATGGGTGTCTACATCTGGACACATGAAAGTAGATGTAATATATTTATGGATACCAGCCTCCTAGTTGCCACCCCTTCTTACATATGGTCCACTCCCTGACTCCATGTATGAGTGGGTATGCCTTGGTGGATGACCAGGACAGTTGAGATGATGGATTGCACGGCCACCCCCCTTAGGCACAGGGGGAGAGGAATAGCAAATCTGTAGATAGATGTGATGGCCACAGTGTAGTCATATTGATCAGGCTTGCATGTGTACCTATCAGCACTGACCCCTTATGGTTACCAATTGCATCCCATCCTCCGAATAACATATTCAAGTTACTGGTGATGTATGGTTGAAAATTGACACAGATGATGAGGAAAGTTTGGCCTGATCTGTGTGAAGTTTCGGCTGCCTTTGCATCATTACATTTAGCGCAAAAGCAATGCACACCTCATTTGTTTTTTTTCCTAATCTTGTTGTGCGTCGCTTTGGTGTTAAAGAAATGATGCTAAGGCAGGGTTGCCGTTGCATTTATCAGGGCCATTGTCTTTTCTGGAATGTGAGTTGGAGTGCATGTGTAATTAGATGTAGAGCGTAAGCCAATAATCTGTACATACTCCACACAGTGCTGACACTGATGGTTGCCTGTCTCAATTTAACAGCTGCGAACAGGAGCGATGAGGAATTGTGAGCATTCCAGAAGATGGCAGTCCACCACAGACATATCCTGGCAGTGGAATTTGGGTTCCGGAGGATGGTACGTCGCAATCGCAAGGAGATATCAACTGGTGGGTATTCACCCAAGGGGGTTCCACACTGGCAGTGGCCACACAGAGGAGACCACGCTCCACAGCTGTGTAGGAGGGCACAGCTGCCACCACAACCACAGCCCCTACTGCAACACATTCCACATCAGTTCCACAGCCCACACTACCTGTTGCCATGGACCAGAAAATGCTCCAAGATCTGCAGAGGGATGTGACACTAGTTTTGAAAAGATTGGACAGTTTGGAGAAGGAGTTGGCAGTAAATACCAAAAGAATGAAGTACATCAAAAAACCCTCAAGAGGGCAAAGCTGTGTTTGGCTTTGGAACTCTCACTCCCAGTTCTGTCCCCCCCCCTCCTCATTTGTATTAATGTTTTATAATGGCTTTTAGGGGGTTAGTGTTAGGTTAGAGTAGGTATGTAGTTTAGTTAGGATAAGTGGGTTGGGGGCGGGATTTCTACTTTTTACATGTTACTTTGTGGGTGGGTGGGTGTGGGGTAATGTTGGGGTATGTATGTGTTTAAAAAATATATATTTGTTTAGATATAGTGAGTATATGCGTAATTTAGTATATGTTGTCCTGCATGTGTCTCGTAAAATAAGGAGGGTGGTGGGGGCCGATGTTTAGAGTGTGTTGTTAAATGTGTTAGGTACTTTTAGCATAGGGTAGTTAGGGTTAGTTGTTGATTAAGTATAGTTAGAATAGGTTAGGTTTTCTTCATTCTTATTAGTTTAGTTTCATTGTTATTAAAATCTTTGGGTACTCCCTTACTTCATGTGTCATATGCTTGTGTCTCAGGGTCTTCCCATGAGTGCACAGTGAAAATTGTGTGTTGGCCTAGGGATTCCGTTCTGCCTACAAATCCCTGTCTTGATATGTCCATTACCTGTTTACAACTGAGCTGTCACATTGACAGCTACAACACATCTATTTGTCTATGCATCTGCCATCCAGTGTACCCACCACTGAAGATGACTATGTTAACCTTGCATTGCACAGGTAGGTATGGTAATTAAGCTGTCATTGTCAGGGTCCTGTGTAGAAATGTTTGGCACTGTGGCACATCTGACAACAGCCTACATTTTATATCTATCATGCTAAACTGACCAGTGGCAAATACAGATGAGGTTAAGGCCCATATTTATACTTTTTGACGCAAAAGTGAACCGGCACAGTTTTGCGTCAAAAATATTACCGCCGGCTAATGCCATTTCTGTGCGCCGTGCGGGCGTCAAATTTATACTTTGACGCACGGCGGCGCAAACCACAGGTGTAAGTCATTTTTTTTTATGCACATTGCAGCGTCAAGTTGTAAAGCAAAACAACGTTAACGCGGCGGAAATGACTGTGGGTCGATATACGACACCGCACACCGGATATGTGGCTTTTTTTGACGCAATAGCATCAAAATTCCCCGCAAACACAGCCATTTCAGCAGAGAAGAGCCAAAATGGATCCCAGATGCCTGTACAGACCCCAGGAAGATGACAACAGAGCAGGAACCAGACAGGAGGACCCACACAAGACCCAGGACAGGTTTAAGAAGAAAATAAAGTGTCGCTTCAGTGCAGAGGAACAGGAAATTCTGGTTAAAGAGGTGATGGAACACCAGCACCAACTGTTTGTCACCTCAAAGTTGCCAATCAGTAGGAGAGAGGCAATGTGGCAACAAATTGTTGACAAGATTAACAGTGTGGCAGAAGTACGCAGAACAGTCATCGAGTGCAAGAAACGCTGGCATGACTGCAAGCGCAGGACCAAGGAAAAGATGGTCAGGAACAGGAAGGCAGCACTGCAGACTAGAGGTGGGAGTCCAGCACACCAGGAGGCCCTGGACCACATGGAGGGGATGGTTGCAGCCATCATCCCTGAGGAGATCGTCACAGGGATTCAAGGACAGGACAGCGCAGACTACCAGGAGACAACGCACATGCAGGGTAAGTCGCATGGTGAATTAAAATGCACAAATCACAACTGTAAGCAGGGGGGGAATACGGACCACAAAATGCATGAAAGTCATCATATACATGGAGTGTCATGGGTAAAGGGGTATGGCATGGGGGCATGGGCTGCACAGAGAGAAGCTGGGCCACACCATTACACTACACCAACAACAGTCCCATGGGGGCATGCTGCCATGCCAACGATGGAGCAAAGGTAAAGCCACGCCAGGAGGGAAGGGCACAACATTAAACTGACATCCCGGCACACGTCAGCCACTATACCCCCTACAGTAACTAGGGCCCAATTAACAACCTCTAGTCATACTGACAACTGGAATGTAACAGTGACAACAGTTGCCACTACCACCTCCGCTATGTGTGCAGCTCAAGTAGCCAATGGCAGTAACGTCCCCATGGATAATACACATCTAAATTACAGGGTTGAGGATGAGAACTTCAACAATCCCCTGAAACAAGACAAATGTTCCAGTCCTGTCAATTGTGAATGCCCATAGTTGCCGCAAACATCAGCCAATGTCATCAACATTAGGAGCTACACAACACTAAGGACACACCCATGCTGCATATGTCAGGGTCCATCCTGTGCCTGGGTCGCAATGCAACATCCCAAATGTCATACTGCTCAGACAACAGCATTGAGGGGGAGGACACATGTAACTGGTCACTGACATACACCTGCACAGTCAGAGGAAGAAATAGGACACTGCTACGACTATCAGGGCAATCCAATCTCCACACATTCCCCAACATCAGCTGTACACATTACCAATGCTAACATCTATATTGTGTCATAACAATGCTATGCCTAGGCTACGCTCAATGTCAACTACACATAAGTGGATGTGAAAGATCAGAGACTGGGACAGGTACAGATTGTTAAGTGTGCTGCTAGTGCCATCAGAGCACCCACAGCCAGTGAAAGGACTCACCATGAGAATGGATGTAGATGGAGGATTGAGTAGGACAAGAAGGTGGCATTTCATTATTTGGCCTAAAACAACACTAGAGGAGATGATGCCGACAAGTCCAATAACTTAATACAATACATGTGACATGCAGGTGGGCCATAGGCCTGGGAGAATGCCCATCTGCAAAGACGGGAGCAATGAACACTAAACAAGATCACAATGTGAATTCATCACAAGGCAGGCATGTCACATCACCAATGCCACAACACAGACACACTAATTGTACCCTATTTCATTGCAGAGAACGATGGATCTCCTGCGGATATGCCTGTCCAGGAAGACCCTGATGACATGGATGACGAGCTGACAAACATCCCCCAGCAGACCATCCAAGATGTCCTTGGAACCCTCCAGACCCCACCTTCAGTCACAAGGAGAAGCACAGAACAAGCAGCCATCACAGAGGATCCACCCACCACCCCAATTGTAAGACCTGCCAGCTCCAATACAGCTGAGGACTCAGACGACACAGGCACCAGCTTTGAGAGGACTGTAGTCGGAGTACAGCGGGAGCTGGTCCATGAGGTGCGGGTGGGGATGCAAACTATGGCAGCCAGCCTAGAGGGGGTGCATTTGTGCATGATGTCTTCTGCAGATCAGGCAGCAGCTATGCAAGGGCGAACAACTATCTTGCAGGAAGTACAAAAAAGGCTGAAGGAAATCAGCATGGCTGTAATACAGTTGACACCTACAACAGCAATCCTGTCAATGCGCGCATGAATGGAACATTGAACCACCCAGGGCCGACCTGGCTGCCTACCATTGTGATGTGGCTGCTATTCTTAAGAATCAGCAGATCCTCCTTGCAGCAGTACTGCCCTTAAGACCTTCACAGGTAGCAGCGACCAGGATGTCTGACTCCACGTCTTATAACACTGAGGTGTGTGTTGCCCCTTCACAACCACCACCACCAAGAACAGAGGAGGCAACACACACATCAGAAGAAGAAGACATGGAACAGATCACCTTCACACGGGAAAGTACCCGGAAGAACTAGTCCCTGCTACATGGCCAACTATTACCAAAGTCCAGCGCTTTGTAACATGCCAGTCTTTCAACAACTGTACTCAATGACTGTTCTGCAAACCACTGTTAATCTTGTCATCATGCCCAGTGATTGTCTCTCACTTATTCATTGGCAAATCCTGTCCCTCTGCACTGTCTGACACATCACCCCAGCATGTCAAAAGCATTTTCCTTTACCACTTGTGTAGGATCACAATGGAAGATGTCACTATAATGAACTCACAATCATGGACAATGTACATATGGCACTACAGCACTTTTCAATAAATAGCACTTACACAACAAATTTGTCTCTGTGTAATGTGACACATCAACTGTACAGTAGATATCTGAAATGTGCCTCCTGTCAAATTACGTAGCTTGTCAATACAACTGTCCTGAAATTATGCAGTCAGATAACTTTGCACAGTGGCCAGGATTGCATCATACTCTGCCCTTCCTGAGGGTAATATCTGATGAAGAGAGAAAACATACACCATCATGCTGTGTCGGACAGAATAATGCTTCCTCAAAAGATATCTAAGTCATCAAATAGTGGCAGCTAAATGTTGTCACCATGCAATACTAACACATATAACAGTGCCCACAAATCTAAGCAAACACTCCAAAAAATGCATGAATGAAGGTGTCTGAGTTTCCATCCAAATAAGTTATCATGTTTAACAGTGTCACAAATGATGTCCATGAGTCATGAAGACGATACTACAAGAGTGCTTACGACCACTCACCTTATAAGGGTGTCCTTGAACATCACACTGCAGTCAGACCTAAAACAGTTCCCCCAATACCAAATCTGGAAGCACTGTTTGTGACTTTGAAAACATACTTATTGACAAAAACACGTTGGGATCCATATTAACTGTGATTGGTGGTTGCAATGAATGGTTGAATCTTTGCAAGGTAGCTCTGGGGTAGCTGCCAATCTTACAGCTGAGTTCGGATTTGTTCGTAGCATAGGACACAAATGTAATAGAACAAAATTAATGTACACGTATGCCAAGGCCCTGATCAACAAGCATTTAACACACACTGTAAAGGGTTCACTATATATTTATTAAACGGTAATAACAGAAGAGGAAACTCCGGGAAAAATCTTACCTACCCTAATCTACCCTAACTACTCATTACCCACAACTGTCCCTAACTAACCTAAGCTAAACTTACTTATCACATGTAACGAAACGTTCTAAACATCAGCCCCCCACCCCCTTATGAGACGGGACACATGGAAGACAACAGATACTAACTTAAACACATACTATCCTATACTAAACAAATATATTTGTTTTGCATTTTTTATATATATATATATTTTTTTGTAAACACACAAGAACCCCAACATAGCCCCCGACCCACCAACCCACACACTCAAAAAGAAAAAATAGAAATAATCAGGACCTCCCACTCCCCACCCACTAACACTGACTAAACAAACAGCCTATACTAACCTAACACTAAGCCCCCTAAGCCCACTAATTGTAAGAACAAGGAAAGAGGAGGGAGGGGAGGGAATCATGTCCATTTTAAAAGTCTAGATGTTGGCCCTCCGGAGGGTCCGCTTTATGGACCGCACACGCCTGTTCATATGGCGAACATCCTGCTGCAGGTGACTAATTTTCCATAGGACACGGTCAATTTTTCTTTGCATTTCCTGAAAAGCTGCAGGGTCAACTGTAGCAGCTGGGGCTGTCTGGGTACCAGCTGAGGATGTGTGTGGGCGTATAGAGTCTATGCCTGTGGGCTGCCCTGAAGGTGTTCCACTGCTAGGGCCTGGAGCAACTGCAGACGTTGGGACAACAGTCCCAGCTGTGGGTGGCGCCACCTGGGTGGAAGTAGTGGTTGTACTGGTGGTGGCTGTGGTGGGCAAAGTAGGGCCACCCTGTGGGAAAGCCCTCCATCCTCCGGAGGCCCGTTCGTTCCGGTATCTTCGGGCCATCCGTCTGAACCCCGACTCTACCAGCAGGATATGCTGGTACCTCATTGCCCGCCTCTGGAACTCACGGACCTGGATGAATGTCATGTTCGCAGCTGTGAAGACATAGGCAAACAATTTACATTAGGAACTGCATTGTGTGAAATGGCACAAGAAGTAAATCAGACAGTACACCTACTGTACTTGTAACAGCTCACATCATCATACAGATCATTGAATGTCCCTGAGTAAGTACATGGAAGGTCATATCACACATAGCACATCCAAACCCTACAAGATGGGTAACAACTGGCATTAATTTGGCATCAGAGTTCTGCCAGTTGTCAGCTAACAATCATTCATCACATCCTGCACCAATGCCAGGGCTACAAATGTCAGTGTACGGGATGGAAATCTAAAGCCACATGATCTGCTAGTTGTAAATAGACTTGCTAGTACAGTACTCATGTGCTATACCTGAGTATGCATACTAAGTTCTGACCAAAGATTCACTGATTTACATGTCTGTGTAACATACTGGTAGCATCAGTCCTAGGTACACTATTCACAAACCCATGCCTGTGTTTGAGGGTGGTGGGGGTGGAGAAACAACTAACAATTCCAAACAACATGGACACCCAGGAGTCTATAGAAAGCTGGACATGTGTTTGGCTCTACACACACACCACCGGTAAGGTCTATCAACAAATAGGAGACAGCAAACCCTTGACCAATCCTAGCGCCACACGTGTCAGGAAATGCAGACCTTTGTCCACATCATATACTTCCAGTAAGGCATGACTTTCAACAGACACAGAGTTGCAAGAACACCCATGGTCATGATTTGCATGCACACCTAGGCCATTGCACTCAAGTGCCAGATACTTGTAGCACTACATGTGAAGCTACATGCTGCTAGGAAGTTCAACCTACAGCTTAATAAGTACTTTGGTGAATAGGGAAGCAGACGTCTGTGGGTAAACATTTTGCAGTCCCAATCTGGGAGAATGTGGATCTGACAGGCAGACCAAATCTGAGATGAGTTCCAGTGCGACCCTTGTTGATACAAGTGTTATCCACATGACTCAACCCAGGTCTCATTGCCGGGCCTACAGGAATGACCTACAATCCCTGGATAATACAAAAGGATAAGCATTGGCCAGCTCTAGAATGGTGAGAAAATAAAATCCCACTCATGGAACAAGACAAATGATGGGCCAGCGCTTCATACCTTGCTATGTGTTCAACACACAGGAGTCCATCACACATCACCAGCAAACACAACACATAACAGACATATCAACACTTACTGGAGTTCTCGGTTGTCCCCAATTGAAGCCACCTCTCCCACAGTGTAGGGTGCCGGTCCACCTGTAAGGCATGGAAGGAAGAAATGTGCTCAAAATCTGTGAACTGACCAACAATTCCAAAGACAAAAACTATGTGTAAGATGACATAAGCAATTAAAGCCATTCAGACATGATGATACTGCATCCAATATAGCAGGGATAACATGTACATAGAATGGGTCTCCTGTGACAATTACACACATATCTGCACACATGCAGTGGCCTTAACTATCATGTGGTGGCAAACATGCTCCTTCATTAGTGAGCAGAAATAATAGTGGAGTGTATTCGTCTCATCATGTGCATCCAAGAGAGACATCCAAAGCCTGGTTACTTGAGGACTGCATTACTAGTCAAACAGCCATTGTGGCCATGACACATTTATGACACATAGGTACAATGTACAGAGGGGCAGGTACTTTTGTAAACCCTCATGTTGTTACAGTTTCTTCATTTGATGTGGCCCTGCTATGGTGATTTGCACCAAACAGAGAGATATGAACCCATGTGCATACCTTTGAACTGCCATCCCTAATTGTAATGTGGCACTACAAACTCCAAATACCAGCCTAAGATGTTAGCTGAGGGCACCTTACACCTTTTTCCGATGTTTCCAAATCCAGATCTGACATGTATCCAAAATGATGAAGGACCACAATAATCCCTAACATTCATAGAACTTTCAAAAACGCTTTCCTTACACACTCACCAGACACACATGAGACATATGTCTGGGCCATATTGCTATCATCAATTGACGTGAAGCCAGCACTCATTTTCTGCATCATGTAGTGTTTCTAAAGTCGGTCTAGCTGTTGCATCAACAAAGGTTGCCAATATTTTAGTAAATCTATACCTCACTGGCAAATGTGACCGATATAGACATGATTGGCTCCTATTTTGTGTTGCTGTCTGGCACAAAGGTGGCACCAAATTACATTAAGCAAAAGTATTCTGTAAGTTTGCAGAGCATGTGCTTCCTGACAGCTAGCAATTGTGGTCCTTTACATAGTCCATCAATTACTCTGTATGTTTCTGCAGCATTCCACACATTCAGCAACTTAGCCGGCAGATATTGTACAAATCATCTGATGTCACTACAGAGCTTTTAATTGTGCAGATTTACATGATTTGTACTCACCAACAGGGCCACCAATCACTATTCCCAGGTGATCCAGCAGATCTTGCACCCTGGTGATGAGGTCAGCCCAGCTTCAGCTGGTGGTCATTCCTCTGGCTCCCACACACGCGCTGCAAGTGATGCAGCACCTTTCCTCACCGGATTCGTCGTGCCTCAGTGTGATACCCCTGTATCACCCGTCCCCCTGCCTCGATCATCAGTGGGAGGAAATGACACACCAGCCATATAAACCCCCCAAGCTCCTCCTCACCCATCCTGCCAAGACGTGGCCTACCCAACATCTCAGCACCGAAAAGGGGAATAGGGGATAAAGAAGAAAGGAGAAAAGGGGGAGAGTAGAAGTACAAAAAATAAGTAAACTTAACAACTAAAAGAGCCCAACTATCCTCAAACTAGCACTACCCTCAACACACTCCCACAAACAACAAACACAATACAATACCGGACAATTGTAAACAAAACACACTCAGACAGTATACAACAACAATATTTATTTCACAAAGTAACAAGTAATATAGCACACAAGACACAAAAGCACAAAATCACTGGACAACACCCAGAACACAGCTACACAGTCTAGAAGAATCACAGACTGCAAAGTGAAAGTGAAAGTAAACCCACTGTACATAATCAGTAAACAGGATATCCTATTACATCACTTCCTGCATAAATGGCCCCCGTTTTTATCGTTATGCATCATATTTTTTCACGCATACAGTATGTGCGTCATATATTTCGATGCACAGGAGTGAAAATTAGGCATCATCCAAATAATTGTAAATAGTCTTAACTCTTAACCAATTTTCAGGGCATTATGCGTCGTTTTTTGGGCATAAGCGTAATTTTTGTACGCTAGTGTGTCATTTTTTGACGCATATGCGTCAAAATTTCAGGGCATGAACTGGTTTGGGGTATTTTTTCCATTTTAATGTAATGTTACATTTGGGACACAACTGAGATAGGTTGATTGCACCCACTTTGGTGTTGATGGTGTATGTTCACATGTGAGACATCATACTGCAGTGGACCATGACCCGCTACTTCCTTAACAGGGTTTTGACGCTTGGCTGACGCACTAGATGGCCATATGTGTGGCCTACATATATGTATTGCACAATTTGGGCATGTTTGGCATCAGGAGAGGATAGCAAGGTGACGCACATGAGTACAATACCTCAATGCCTATGTCTCAATGTGTGTGCAGCGGCTACTGATGTATTAGTCGACCCAGTGTGTGTGCATCACAAGATGCATTATTGCAAATATGCTTGTATGAATGTGAAGTCAATGTGTCATTGTGGAAATGAGAGAGGACATGTGCTAATCATACATGTAGCAACATCTGTTGTGTGCACTTCCAAGATTTTGAGTACCGTAGACTCCACAAATGACAAAGCATGCACCAGATAGATGGCAGACGCTTGTTCATGTCAATGCTCCACAAGTTGCCCATCCCATGTCCTAGATTTTTGGCAACTGCTTCCTAGGCACTTGTTGGTGAACCCACAGTGAGTCAAGCACATGCATAGACAAAGTGGGTACCATGTCATTGGCCCAGACAGCCAAAGATGAACCACAAATGTAATATGACGCCACAGTTGTGGTCATATGACGGAGCCACAACTCTCCAGTGGCAGTGGTGGACCAGCAGACAAGGCAACACGTGTCCACATATTTACAGTGATCAATTGCACAGAGGTGTCTTGTTCATGTGTGTGGTCCAATGTTGATCCTGTTAATTTTTAGGGGTGTATGTTGTCACAGTTACATCCAGGTCTCCTCATGAGTCAGTATCTACTGAGTATCCTTCGGAGATCAATGTGAGTAAAGTCGATGAGGACATGAGAACCTACATGGGGATGGTCTCACCCGGTCACTGAAGACGTGTTATGAGACTGTCAACAGGGCAACCTTGGTGTGCTGAGTGAGATAATGTCTCAGGTGTCATGTTCCAGCAGGTGTCATTACATTTGTACACAGGTTGGCTTCTAAAATTCCCACTGCATCTGGGAACATCATAGCCTCTGTGCTGATTATTCTTGCAGCTATTCACCACGCACGGCCCATCAATATGTTCTGAGCAATGTGATTCAGCGTGTGAACTGTCAGGATCCTAACATGTGTGGACTTTTCATGGACATTATCAGAGGTAGCTGGTTCTGCTGGAGGCACCGTACCCAATCCCTGCATACGGCTCTGGTACACTATCACACTTTGTCGTTCATGCATACATGAGACCCAGACAAGGGATGGGCCATGATTTTGGTATTCAAAGACAATTTAACAAATATGGTACAATTAAAAGACAGATGATGCTATTCAATGTATTTGGGTATGCACTGATGAAGCACATGACAAAATACCCTCTGAGGAATGTGAGGTTTGGTAAAGCAAGTGTGGTACATATGTAGCCACAAGGAATCTTTAGAGTAACCCACAGACAGGTGCCAGTCAGGCTGACAGGATGCAGGGTATATCTGGATCCAGCAAATTCACAAGTTATATAATCAGTGGTCTGACTAAGACTGGTCGGAGGAAGAACAAGACAGTTGACATGGAAAACTGTGTATGTCCTGTGTTTTTGAAGGTGACACATGAACCCAAGGGCTGTGTTACACGGCTTAATTACTAGCAATGCATAATGGTGTATTTGACAAAATGGCAACTTCTATGCTGTTCCAGGCATCAGCAGGGGCAGTGCATGTTCAAATGGGTGGTGTGCATGGAGGTGATCACAGGTGTGTGCTGCATCTGTTTCTCACAAGTCCTGTATGTGAGTATTGAATTCAAATGGCAAACAGTACCTTTCACATGGGAAGCAATCTACAGGTGCTAACAGGGCTTAGAAACTACAAGCCAGTGTATTATTTGACCTGACGTCCATGCAGTCAGATGTACTATGACAATGGCATAACATAGGAAAGGGTGTAGCACACAGGATTACTATTGTTTGTGTGTGTAGAGGAGGGAATATCGGGGTACACATATTACTATTCCAGGGACCTCTTCAGACAGGTGGGTTGTGACCAGGAGCATGGGTGTGTCAGGAGTTAGGAAATGGGCTGACATGTACATGGAATCTCATGTGCGCAATGCTTCTCATATGTGTGGCACTTGTGCTGTCTATGTTCTTCTTATATGGAACTCTAGTCACAGATAGTCCTTGCAAAGATTGGATGCAGTTGGACTCACTGCTGTCAAGGGTCTGGTCATACATTCCTGTTACCAATACAATAGCACATCAACTGCCTCATGTATGAGGCTTGTTTTCCCCTTATTGAGTGATGGTGTCTTAGTTGTGTGCCATATGCTGCGATGAACCATGGTACCGACATGTATGTGTGAAATAGGTGTGGTCCTCTGCTATTGCCCTTCAAAGGTGAAATGTACAGGATATATGTCATTTACAGTGTGTGTGTATGTGACTGCTGTATGATACGCATCACAATTGCTTTGGAAATTTCTGTGTCCTGATCGGTATATCAGCTATGCTCTATTAGGCTACACTCTTATTCTGATAGTTAGAGATAAAGGTGAGCAAAAATGATTAGCCAGACCATGATATGGTGATTATTATCAGTGTTTATTTACATTAGTTAATACAGTGGTGATGGTGATTATTTTCAAAAGAAATTGTTTATAATATGTTGGCGCTTACGCAATCCAGCAGCTGTGTTTTGTTGTTCCCCCTCATGTTGCAGGCCACCATCCTCCTCTTCCTCTTCTTCAGGCATGTATGGCTCTGGTTCCAAGAGGTTCCAAGAGGGTAGTATTCCTTCTTATGCAAATGTTGTGCAGAATGGCACATGTTAGAATGATCTTACAGACCATTTCAGGGGAATATAGGAGGCTACCACCAGTGATGTCGAGGCACATGAATCTCAACTTGAGGATGCCGAAGGTCCTCTTGACTATGCTGCGTGTCCTCCTATGTGCGTCATTGTAGGCACGCTCTGCTGCAGTGCTTGGGTTGCCAAATGGTGTCATGATCCATAGCTGGATCCCATACCCCTGATCAGCTGAAAGAGAAAATGATTGGGATCATGTTGATGTAGCTTGCCCCATTTATATCACCTTGCATGGCAGTAGTTGTCTTGAGTTGTCTGTGACTTGTGCTGATGATATTGCCCGAGAACTGTTTCACAGCCATTCCTGCCGTATGTAGTGGATGAAGCATACACATGTTTTAACTTGTTGACATACTCAGTGAATTGCTTCTAGGGGATGAGACCAGCACAGTAGTTCGTCATGTAGGAACCTTGTGCATAGATATATGCCTCCACTCTTGTACTGTCACTGTCACTAAAGACGTGTTACACACATCACAATTCCTAAGCGTAGTAGATGTGTCACAATATACAAAGACATGCTGTTTGTGTAGGTGGTATTTATTTACAAGTGTCTTAGTGCAATATTTACAATGTCCAGGTCTGTGACCCCATTAGTGAAATCCATACAATTGTGACACAACACAAGTCCAGGGTTGAGGGACATGCTTGGGTGAAGTGTTGTTAAGTGCGGAGGAACATGATTTGCCATTTTTTAGGAGAGAGACGATGACAGTCCATAGCAGACAGGTCAACAGTGTGTCTTTGAAGAGTGTACATATCCAACTGTGCTTACACTGGCATGATCTCAAGCACAGGACAAAGGAAAACACTGGCCATGTGACATGGGCTGCTGCTACCTGGGAACTCTTCTGGCTGACGATGATCTGTTCCACATCTTCATCCTCTGATGTGTGTGGTGTCTCGTCTGCCATTGATGGTGGTAGTGGGGAGTTAGAGGGGGCCACACACACTTCAATGGTTGTAGATGTGGACTCCCAATTCCAGGCAGCTGCCATCTGTGGAACGACATATGGCATCACTGCAGCAATGAGGAACTGCTGATTTTTGGGAATAGCAGCAACATCCCTGTGGTAGGCAGACATGTCTGCCCTGAGGGAGGCCAGTTCCCGGTTCATGAAGTCCATCTTGTTCTCAAGCACGCTGCTGCCAGTTTGGAAGGACAGTTGTTGTGGCCTCTCCCTCATGACAGTAGCTATGTTACCCAGACACTGCTGAACTCCATGCGTTGGGGAGTGTGTTCCTCATTTGGCTGCAGTCTGTTCAGTGGCTGTAAGGATGCACATGTGCACACCCTCTAAGCTGGCCGCCATAATCTGCATCCCCACCTGCGCCTCCTTTGCCAGCTCCCGCTGGACTCCTCCCACTGTCCTCTCAAAGCTGGGCCCTGGGTCCTCGGAGGTCTCAGCTTTGTTGGTGCTGGCAGGTAGTACTATTGGGGTGTTGGGTGGGGCATCTGGGATGGCTGCTGCATCATTACTCCTCCTTGTGACTGGAGGTGGTGTCTGGAGGGTTACAAGGAATTCTTGGATGGTGTCTTGGCTGAAGGTTGTCAGCTGCTCAACCAGGTCATCGGGGTACTCCAGGACAGGCAGATCAGCAGGTGAGCCATCATCCTCCGCAATAAGATTGTTCAAAATCAATCTTTCAGTGTTGTGGCAGTTGATATGTCATGTCACTGACTTGCTATTGGTGGCTTATTGTTGTATTAGTTCTCAAACATTGTTCCTGTACTTCATGGCTTCATGACTTCTATTAGCCCTTTGCCCCACATAAGTGTCACATGAGGGAAATCTCAGGTGGGGCACTTTGCTGCCTCATATCTACTAGGTGTGATCTATATGCTTTCTGTGGCTTGACACCATTTTATCATTCTCAACCTAAGTGCAGCGTGTCCTGTCACACCCAATGCACCCCAAGACTGGCATTGACTCAATTTGATCCATCAACAATGTTGGGTTTAGTTCCCCACAGAGCTACCATGGGAAGACAGATTTCCACCCGCCATCCCAAGGTGTGACTAATAATGCCAACCGCAAAGGGTACACTGCACTGGCAGTTTTACCAACACCAGACTTTGCCATGCACCATCCCCCAACTGTCAATGTGGAATTATACACCATCATGTACACAGTCATACCCCATGTGTTGTATGTGTGTGTTTATTTCCCCATTGTGTCAGAGTAGTTGTGGGCTCTGCCTCTATCTGTTGTGATCTACAGTTTGCTATCTGTGGTACATATTTTTCGTAGTGGCACATTTCTGTTCAGCATCAAGATGTGTGGTTACACACTACACCAGTTTAGTTGGTCTGGGTGGTGGCATGTTTCTTGAGTTTTTTTTTTTTTTTTTTTGTGAAATAACATCTTTATTTTTAGGAAAGGTACATAAAATACATTTTCATGACTGGTACTACTAATGTTAGGGCAATAATTTAAGGACTCTTCCTCCCTTGTTTGCAAATGTTCATAGTCCATTCACCCTTATGGGTTCCTCTCTATTTGCATTAGAGGGCTACTCAAATCTTATCAATTTATGATCTTCTCCAGGTTCTGATGGCTGTAACGATGATGTCATTTTCATGTTAATTCAAACTTGTTTACCTTTCTCTGTGACTCAGTCACATCCATCAAAAGGTGCATGTTTGGGGAAACTTCAGAATCCCTTGAGGAACTGATTGTGCATCTTAAATTAGCTGTGGACTCAGCAATGGGCGCAGACTGCACAGAAGTCTAGTGAAGTGATATCAAGGTGGCAGCACTCTGGAATGGAAGGTCAAACTTCATTATAGAGTTCAATGCAGGAACCCACAGCTCACTAGCCAGGAGCAATGTTTCCAGAGGCCTTTCTTCCTTTCTGTTGCTTCTCATTTCCTTTTTTTTTTTTTTTTTTTTTTTTTTTTTATTCTGGAAAGGTATCATACAACAAATACAAATAAGAAAATAAAGCAGATAAAACCCAGCAGGGGATAAACCTTTGGGAGACAAATGTCCATCTCTTAAATGGTGACATACCATTTTGGTTTAAACATTTAATCATTATGAGCAAAAATCCAATCCTGAAATGCCCCCCATATTACCTTCCCTTTCCTCCTCGCATATTTCCCTTTCCGTTCATACAATGCTATTTCCAGATAATACACAGACAATAATCTGGCCAACCATTGTTGCCAAGTCGGGGGTCGGACATTGAGCCAGGCGGGTGCTATACACAATCGAAATACTGCCATAGCCACAAATATAAATGCTTCATAAAGATTGTCCGTATCACCCATAACCCCTAAAACCATTACCTCGGGGGTTAGGATTAGATCAAATCCCAAAACTTCTTTCAATACAGATTGAATGCCCTCCTTCAAATCCTTCAATTCCCCGCATGTAGCCATCATGTGTACAATATCTATTCCATACATCCCACATCTTGGACAGCTTGTTCCCAATAAACTGCCCCATTTAACAAGATGAGCTGGGGTATGATACAAATCAAACACAGTTTTATAATGTTGCGCTTGGAGGGAGGAAGAGAGTAGAATAGTGTGTCCCAATTCTAATGACCTTAGAAAGATTTTACTCCCGTCTTCCAGTTTCCTACTCCACTTTTCACAATTCTTCTCTAAATCATCGGGCTGTTCTAACATTAATAATCGGTAGATTGACCTGATTGATATATTAGGATTAGTCACAATATCATCCAGCAATTGAACGCTCCTAAATCCCTGCACCCCTCCTGTTTTCCTTAAATGGAAATCTCGTATCTGAAGGTATTTAAAAAAATCCCTACGCTCTAAACCATAACACTTCTGTAGATCAACAAATGCCTTAACCCCCGAGTTATCAAAGAGATTCCCCAACCTCTCTATACCTGCAGAAACCCAGCTTGCCATACATTTATCCTTAAATATGTCGGGGAGCAATGGATTCTTTTTGATCATGGTATAACAATTATATCTGCCAAATCCTTTCTTTTTATACCATGACCGCCAGCACTTATAGGCCGCCTCCAATACCTTATATCGAGTTTTCTTGTATTACCCGAGCTCATGAAAAGTTACCAGACATCCATTAGCTGTTGCACCCATCTGCAGCTCGTATATATTAGGACAATCCTCTTCTGGAATCCCTCCTTTCTTAGAACCCCATAAAGGGCGCATATACTGAAAGGCTGCCGCCATTTGGTATAATTTTATATTCGGCAGAGACCACCCCCCCCTTTCTCGGGAAAGTGACATGAATTTACTTGCTCTTCTACATTTACCGTATGCCCAGATGAATCTCATAACCACTCTATCTATCTCTTTAAATCTCAAATTAGTAAAGCTCAATGGTACAGCCCGGAACAAATACAGCAGCTTAGAGAGGAAAATCATTTTTACCATATTACACCTCCCCATGATGGTTAAATGTAAATTATTCCATCTGCACATATCTTGTCTTGCTTTAGCAAGTATGGGATCCAGATTTAACTTAACAATTTCTCCTACTTGTGGCGTAATATCTATGCCCAAATATACTGCATGGTCGACCCTTCGTGTATCCTGAGTGCTGGCGTATTGATTAATCAATATCTGTGTTTTATCTCTGTTTAGAAGATATCCAGAAAATCTTCCGAACTTCATTGACACCTTTTCAACCTCTCTCAATGCCGGATCAGGGGTGGGAGTTAGTATAGCAATATCATCTGCATATGCTAGAACTTTTATATCCCATCCCTGCCAATGAATTGGTGGAATCTTGCTGTTATCTTCAATCTGTCTAAGCAAGGGATCTATATATACAGCAAACAGGAGCGGAGAACATGGACATCCCTGTCTAGTACCTCTCTTAACCTGGACACTCTCCGATTGTCCCCCCATTAGTTGTATTTTGACTACCGGTGATCTATATAGAGCCCTTATTGCTGCAATAAATTTCTTCCCTAACCCATAATACTCCATTACATGCCATAGATACTTCCAGCTCACCCGGTCAAACGCCTTTTCCGCATCTAATAATGCAACTGCCATCGGCTCCTGGGCCACTTCTGTAGCGTCCAAAAGTGCAATAACTTTTCGGATATGATCGGTAGTATCTCTTCCTGGCACAAACCCATGCTGACTAGGAAAAACTATCTTCCTGATCACACGAGATAGTTGAGCGGCTAATATCTTTGAATATATTTTAGTGTCGCTATTGATTAGTGTAATTGGCCTGTATGACGCCGGGTTTGATGCGAGTTTCCCTTTCTTCAAAAACATTACTATATTAGCCATATCCCATGATGGCGAAATTGCCCCTCCATTCTGTACCTGAATAAACAGTTCTATCATTACCGGAAGCAATATGGCTTTAAATGTTTTATAAAACTCTAAAGGAATTGAATCGGGGCCTGTAGCTTTACCCGTGGCTAAATCCCCCAGTGCTTTGTCAATTTCCGAGATATCTATCTGTTCCCCTAGATATGAAGTATCACTCTCCGATAATTTATTGACTTTGATGGGGGTTAAAAATATCAACATTTCTTCCTCTGAGTATATAGATGTGTCATCATACAATTCCGTATAATATCTGTGGAAAACCCTCCTAATTTGATCCACTTCTACAACCATTTGTCCTTGCCAATCTTTAATCTCTCTAATAGTCCCGGATGCTGTTTTCTGGCTTGCCCGTATTGCTAATAAACGCCCGGATTTTTCTCCATACTCGTATCCTAATGAACGCTGCGCTAGATATTTCTCTGCTATTCTTTGGGTCATAGTTTCGTTAATTGCGGCTTTAGCTATTACAACTTCCTCCTGAACCTTTTTAACATCACCCCCTGTTTCTATCGCCACAACCAACTGTCTTTCCAATACCCTCAGTTTCATTTGAAGATCTTTTACTCTGTTTTGGGTGCTTTTTTGCTTTTTTATACTAAAACTCAATGTTTCACCACGTATTCCGGCTTTTAAAGTGTCCCAGACTATCTCTACCGGAGCTGTCCCTTGGTTAAACCCCAAAAATTCGGCTATCCACTTGCTCATATGCGTACAATATTCCGGGTCCCTAAGAAGCCCTCTTTCAAATGTCCATCTCCTCTCCTTTTGTTCCAACCCGTCTAATTCCAATTCTAGTACTAGGGGATTATGATCTGATACCACCCGCGGATATAACTCCATCTGACCCTGGTTTAATAATACTGGAGAGACCAGAAAATAGTCGAGTCGTGCTACTTTCACATGCGGGGCGGAGTAATAGGTATATCCAGGATCTGGCTTACATAATCTCACCCATGCGTCCACTAATCCTAGTTCTTTCTGAATAGCGACCATTGCATTATATACTCGCGGTTTCCGCCCTTGGTATTTCTTTGTAGGCGCTAAAACATCCTGTAATCCCTCCCAGGATCCATTCAAATTACAATCGCCACAAAGAATATACGGGGGAGCCCATCCTATTAATTCTATAGCCAGGGTATCTAAAACTATTGGGTCACCGTGCTATATACGGAACAGAGTGTAAAACTACCATGTCCATAACTACACTCTACAATTACCCATCTCCCTCCCCTATCTGCCTTCTGCCTACCAAAATTTAATTTATTAGTCCGATCTAATATCGCAACCCCTTTAGTTCTAACCTCTTGTTCTGTTCGAGCAATTACTTTCATACCAAGTGTACCCAGAATTCCGACATTCCTATATTCCACATGTGTCTCCTGTAAACAGTAAATGTCTGCTTTAAAAGTTTTAAATTCCTCCACTACTCTACTTCTTTTACGAGGGTCATTTAACCCACAAATATTAACTGAAGCGATTCGAAGTCTAGCCATTTTCTATTTTAGGCTCTCTTTCTCTCTTTTTGTCCTCCCAAATTTGTATATCTGACTGTGCTTTCTCTTGAATTTTCCACTCAATTTGCTCCCCTCCTTTTGTCTCTCCTACCCCAGCTTTCAGTTGCTTCCCTTGTTGCACACCTACTCCCATCCCTTTCCTTTTTACTCCCTCGTTTTCCCTCCTTTCCCTCCCTTGCCTATCCTTCTTCTCTTCCTCCCCAACCCCTCCCTCCTTTCCTCCTCCCCAACCTCCATCCTTCCTCCCTCCCCTCCCCTCCCTGGACCAGTCCCTCCCACCCCCCTCCCGTATTAACTTCCTCCCCGAGACTGGCCCCCCATCCTGTAGAGCAATCGGACCACTCATGGCCTGAATGTTGGCGTCGTGACAGTGCGAACCCACCCACCAGTTACCGGAGCACTTTTGCTGACTAAGAGACTCTATTTCGCTATCTGGCCCCCATCACATATTCTTTTGCTTTAATTTCTGACGTGAATATCTCTGTTTTCCCATTCAATATTATTTTGAGGCGAGCCGGGGCCAGCAAATACGCTTCCCCGCCTTTTTCTAGAACTGGTTTAATAAGTTGTCGGAGCCGCCATCTCCGTTCAACAGTAGCATGACAAAAATCAGGTCGAGTGAAAAAAGTCACCCCATCCACAGTGCGAGGGGTATTTGGGCGGGTTTTATCCAAGATCTCCTGTCGCAGTAAATAATTCCCAAAATACACTAAAATTGCTCTAGGATATTTGGAATCTGCACGTTGGCCCCCCTCCCGCCGGTTTATCGGAAACCTATGTACACGCTGCAGTTCATTCTCCCAGCTCCAGTTCCCCAGCTCCGGAAAAGCACCACGCAAAAAATGTATCATATATGTCCGTATATTGGTTCCTTCTAGCCCTTCCGGTATACCCAGAATTCGGAGATTATTCCTTCTTTGCCTGTTTTCAAAATCTTCCAATTTCCACATTACATCTGTCAATTGTTCATCCCTCATAGTATTCTGTTCTTTAAGATTAACAACATCCTCCTCGACCGTTATGATCCTTTCTTCCATTAAGGATAGCTTAGTCCCAATTTCTGTACATGATTTGGCCACTTTACGAACTGTTCCCTGTAATCTCTTCGTGGCAACCCTTGCACGTCGACTTTCGATCTTTGTTTCTGTTTGCAACTCTTTGATTGAGTTATAAATTGACTGCAGCATTCCTGCCTCAGCCCCCAGTGCGGGTGGGCTATAGGTAGGGGGGCCAATATCTGATTCCTTATTGCCATTAGCTGAGCCCTGGTTAGTTAAAGTTATAGATAAGGAATCTGTGAGTCCAATACCTTCATAGTCCCATTTTAAATTCCTACCGCCCATGGATGACGGGTTTCCTGAGGACCCCTGAGCGCAAGGCCGTGCTTTGACCAATTTACGCTGTCAGCGCAGCTGTCGCACTGTAGGTTCGTTGCTTGAGGTTTTATCTTCCGTCTCCGATGTTTCACTGTCCTCAGACCCGCCAAGACTGTGATCGCCACTGCTGAGATCAGACTCTTCTGTCAAAGAATAAAATTTATCACTGTTATCCTTTCCCCATTCCACCAATTGAGAGACTTTTCCTGCTATTTTGCCCAAGGTTTTAGTATTTGCGAAACTCTTATGCAAATTCTCTTCTTCTGTTGTAGATTTTAATATAGACGCACCTCCTTCCCCATCTCGATATTCCAATTGCTCAGACCAGTCGAGTTGTTGTGCTTGAGGCTGCTTAATCTCGGTATAAGAGCCAGAATTTTTTTCTCTTACCTCCCTCTGACTGTCTTCTAACTCTGGCATGCCTTGCTTAAGATTCACAGAAGGATCGTTGTTCATAATACATCCACTTATACTACTACTACTACTGCTCGGAAGGGGTTCTGTCCCAACCACCTTACTCTCAGAGGGGAGGGTTAAATGTACCGGCCGCATATCCTGTGCCCCTCCTTCAAGAAACGTTGTGATAGTAGATTGACTTTTGCCCTTGACCTTAATTTCGGTGGGGGGAGTGGTAATACTACTCTCACTTGTCTTAACCCCTGTCAACATATTTTCCACGGCCGGTTTAGCAACCGCTGTCGTCAGGCGTTTGTTTGATCCCGTTTGCTCTCCTTTGCCGCGACCAGCCCGTGTCACTTTCACCCCTTCCATCTTTTCTCCTAAATTCCGGAAGGGTTTGGGAGGCATCTTAGTCTTTAATGCGTGTGCCAACAGCCTAAATAGTCCTTTTACCCCAGACGACACTAAAGCTGTATCTGCTATTATTTGTTTTGTCAAATTTTTCCAAAGCCATAAGGGGGTATATAAATGTCGACCGAGATCATCTTGCACACTTAATACCAGCATCAGAGTTCTCAGATATTCGCTCTCCCCCTTCTCTCTTTTTTCCCCCCCAAACCGCTCCCCTCTGTCCAATATTTTTACCTCTCCCCCTCTTACCGCAGTAGTAGAGTAGTAGAGTACACCTGGCTCTCCACCTGTTTGTTTTCTCTTGTTTATTGTTTTTTTTCCAGCCGAGCTCTTGTCCTTTGTCCTTGTCCTGTCTGCTTTTCTTCTTGATCTTCTTGATCTCCTCCTAAATTCGCCCTTCTGCTCCTCCAGATAAAAGCAGAGTTTTTAATCCTGGTAGTCCTTTACTCCTAAGTCCTTTGCAGCTACAAGCATAATCTTCCAAAAAAAAAAAAAGAAAAAAAGGAAGGGGAGCCTCTCCGCCCTATATGCCTTCTTGCAAAGGGACTGTCAAGCTTTGTCAAGCTTTGTGCAGCCTTATCCGTGCAATCTTACCCCAGACGCCAGTGGCTCAATGTAGCTCGTCACTTTCTTCCATGCGGGGTAAAAGAAACCAAAAAAGAAAAAAAGGCAAAACGACCGGCACACCAAACTCGGCCCGGTTTCAATTGCCTATCACTGCCGTAATCACTTCGGCCGCCGCCGCCCTCCCCCCCCCCCGCTGAACCGCGGGGGAGAGTGAATAATAAAGACGGGCCGAGATTCGGCCTCTATCCGCCGTCGCCCGTTTTATTCGCCGCGGCCACCGCGGTTACATTCTTTTCACTCCCGCTGCGAGCACAACCGCGGGAGAGGAAAAACGAACCGCTCCCGTGGGAAGCTCGCAGCGTGTCAGGCTGCTCCACCACGGCCGCCTCGGCCGCCGTTCCTTCGGCTCCCCTGGTGGGCGGAACTGCGAGAACGCAGTTACGCTGACGCCGACGCCATGTTGCTCCAGGGGTGGTGGCATGTTTCTAGTGATATAGGACCACCTTGCTATTCCCCCAGCACCTGCTCAGGTTATTGTTCCCAGGGGCCATCCTCACTGCATGATAGAGTGGTGGATGCCTTATGTGGATGTGTTGTCAATGTGCGTGGTGGTGATGCTACCAGCAATGTCTGGGACAGTTGCTATATATTGTGAGATGCAGCATACATGTGTTTCGGCAAGAAGACAAAGCAGTTACAAGGTGTTACTGCAAGGGACACCACCATGACGTGACCCCAGTTTTGACATTGACTGGCTACCTAGTCTCTGAAGTCTTGGTCATGTTGGTAGGTTTAATATGACTGTATGCAAGGGCTGTTGTGATGACACAACCAGAGGCACAGTCATTATACATGCCATCAATTCCATGTGCTGCATTTGTAAATGTAGGTATTTAGGCCTGTGATTTACATGTGTCCAGGTTGTGTGTGTGTTATGTAGCGTGGCACTACCAAGGCTAGGTACATGTGTAGCTTACGTCAGGATGGTGCAACTTGCAAAATATACAATGTGTCCATCTGCAATCCTTTGACATATATTGTGTGAGTCCAATAAGCCTCCCCTTCTAGCACTTGACAATTTGACATTCATTTCCTCCATGCAACTTATCCTGCATTTGTGGTGTTTCCTGGTAGTCTGCGCTATCCTGTCATGCGGTTCCAGTAATCAGTTCCTCCCCGATGACCGCTGCAACCATCTCCTCCATCTCGTCCAAGTCCTCTTGTGGTGCTGGACTCCCACCTCTAGTTTGCAGTGCTGCCTTCCTGTTCCTTGCCATTTTCTCCTTTATCCTTCGCTTACAATGATGCCAGCATTTCTTGCACTCCACACTGTTAATTGTGTCTTCTATCTGCTGCCAAATTGCCTCTCTCCTGCCAATTAGAAATTTTTAGGTGACGAAGAGTTGATGTTGATGCTCCGTCACCTCTTTCACCAGTATCTCATGCTCCTCTGCAATGAAACAACACTTTCTCTTTTTCTTCTGCCTCCTGGGGGTCTTGTCTGTGTCCTTCTGGCTTGTTCCTGGTTGATTGGGTCCCCCTGGGGTCTCTCCTGGCTTTCTGGGTCCATTTTAGCTCTCCTTTGTGATGTTTTCTCTGTTAGCATCTGTATTTGACACTAATGCGGGTAAAAATGGTGCATTTCCGTTTTGCAACATGTTAAAGGGTTATAAAACGGGTTAGAGTCATTTTTCCGGCATTAACGTCATTTTGCCTTACAACAAAGCGCAATGGTTTATGTCAAAAATATGTACTCTAACCTATTTTTAGTGCCACCCAGCGTCAGAGTATAAATATGATGACCGGGTGGCGTTAGAAAATGACACTATTCAGGGCTAAACTTTTTTACCCAAAACTGCGTTAGCCCTGATCACTGCTACATGAACATGAATCCTCTGTCATACATTATTGGGCCCGGAGTCAGGACTTACACTCAGACACTGATGGCACCAAGAGGATACGTAGGCCAAGATTTAAGAGGGCCTAGTGCCACTTTAGTGCAGCCTTAGCATCATTGATTGACACTAAGGTGGTGCTACAGTTGCCTTTTCCCCACACCAAATTTACAAAGTGGCACAATGCATGCATTGGTCCACTTTGTAACCCTTTGCGCTACATTATGCATGTGCCATGCATAATGTATGCAAAGAGGGTTTTCCCCTGTTGGGGGCGACGGAAAGAAAGCGCAAAAAATCTGATGCGTCATTTTTTTCTGCACTTTTAACGTTTGCTCAGAGCAGGCGTTAAAAGGGGGCATGATATTGTTTTCAATGGGTCCCTATGTACTGTTCAGGGTTAGTGCACAAACTTTTGTGCTAACCATGAACAGTACCTCAATAGCGTCAGAAATTCTGAGGCTAATGCCCCCTACCCTGCGCCATGGTGCACCATATTTTAAATACAGCGCACACATAGTGGCGGTATGGGGGCGCAAAGGGTTACAAGCAAAATGGTGCTACATGTATTGTAGCACCACTTTTCTTAAATCTGGCCATAGACTCTCTGGAGACACTGACAGAAGCAACATTAGGTACAATATGCAATTGGCCAGCATGCCTATCCTATATGTCAAACCTATGGCTCATTCTGAACCTCATAAGAGAATAGTGAATATTATAAGTAACATTTACGTACCCTGGTTGCCAACATGACTAGGCCCAGACACATCACCCTCCAACCATTTCCAAAACATGCCCATCATCCTGGACAACTGACTCAACCTGTCACTTCACATTTCCCTGTTCAACATCCTCCTGCTTTAACATATGTAGCAAAGTCAGACTTTTGTGGTCAAGGCTTCCACATGACAACTTTACCACATTTTCCCAGGGACAAATCACAAGTCAAGTGTAGTGCACTAATTCCCTCTTCTACAACATTCATTCCCAGCACCTACACATGTGTAACACTATCAAAAAGAAGCTGTGCATGACTGTCACTGAGGCTACCTTGCCCCACAAACAACAATCTTCTCCTCCTTAAATCTACTGGTTCACCATTCATTCCCAAGGGCAGGTCAATGTGCTCAGCCACAACTACATGCAAGTACATTACTAGTGTCATCCCAAGCTCTCACGCAATCTATGCTTCCAACATACACTCATGGACCTCTGGCGTGAATCACTTGCATTCTCCCCACACTCATTCTTCATTTGTACAAGAAAGGAGGTAGTGTTGTCTCTAACATGGCAGACAATACCTATGAGATCTGAACCAGCACATCAGGACAGCTGCATGCATTTATGGCTTAATGTTAGTGACTGTACATATGCCTTTTCACATAAACTTGCTTGGAAATATTTCACATAGTGAGGCCCTGGATCCCCTCTCAGGTGAAAAGTAGATCCTCTGGCAACCCCATCCCATTCTTTCACACTCCACGTTTGGCTGGGCAGCACAGAGACACATTAATTTTCCTCATGGTACAGGGGGACCGGTGTTGACAGTAAGATTGGGCAGGTTTCTCCTGTCCATGCATGATGTGTTGCTCCATCTCAGCTTTTTTGTATTGTGGTACTTGTGGTCCTTGTTACTCATGCTAAACATTAGACCAAAAGTTGCATGATTCAAAAGAAAATCTGAACAGGAGCAGCACATCATGCATGGACTTGAGAAACTTGTCAGAGCTGGACAGGACAAATCATAGGTTGGCAAAAAATACTGACATGTATGTGATGAATGGGTTGGCATGTTAGACATTCCTGCCCTTTCCCTTGCACAGTGCACAGACCACAGTTCAGTGCAACAAAGTGTTTTGCTGCACTGCACAACATGATAGTTCATAATTATGGCCTGGTTTGTGTTGCTCTTGTACCATGCAACGTGGTGCAAGAGCGATGCAAACCTTACGTCAGATTCATAAAGGCACACAAGGCCACCAGCATGATCCTGCATGGGTTCATAAATCTCGAGTAATGTAAGACAGGGCAAATCTCTGAGTTATGTTACGTTACTCTGCATCAAGGAGGCATTTGTATGGGTGTTACGTAGGTGTTTCCAAGCAACGTTCATATGTTTTGACGCATTCCCAGATTTACAGGAACTTGTAAACATGGAAATGTACAAAAAAAGATACACCTCACCAGGAGAGGCATAACAAGGTGAAAGATGTTTATTTCTCCTCTTTGTATCATCTTTCTATGTGTGCTGCTTCCTGCAGCACACATAAAAACAAGAAAACAACCTCTCAGGATTGTTTTCCTGCAGGGAGGTGTCTCTTCCTGCACAAAAACAAACCTGCATGCAATGCAGGCACTCTTGCATCATGGCGCAAGGGTGCCAACATTGATGCTAGGCTTCCTTGAGGATGCCAGTGCAGGGAAAAGGACAGAAATGTGCCATATTGGATAATGACCATGCATTCCTGCCCTTTATAAGTGACTTGCTGGCGGTCGGTGCCACAGAGCCTGTAAATATGGGATGACATGTTTTACAGTATTGTTAATTGATGGCACCTACCCTGTAGAGCATCCTCGTCCTCCATCACTGTCCTGTCCTGCCATCAACTCTGTTGGGATAAGTGAAGCCACCTGCTCATCCAATGGGTCCAAATCGTCATAGTCCTCTGGTCCTCTTCTGGTCTACATGGCTGCCCTCAGGTTCTTGGCCAGTTTCACCTTGGTCCTGTGCTTATAATCGTGCCACCATTTTCATCTTAGACACAGTCCTTTTTGTTTGGCCAGCACTCTTATCCACTATGGCCTGCTAAATGGCTCCCTTCTTACCTAATGGCAATTTTGAGGTGACAAATAGAAGGTATTCATTTTTTGTCATCTCAGCTATTACTAATTGGCTCTCCTGAAATTGCTGTTCCTCTTCCCCTGGATTTCTCTCTGGACATTTTGGCTGGTGTTGGCGTTGCTGTCTTCACTGTGTGTGCTTGCTGCTCCCTTCATTTCTTGCACTTATTGTTTGCAGATAATTTTTTTAATGCATAATTTTTTTATGCTTTTCGATGCATTAAACACTCCAATGTGCCACAAATCTGATTTGCGGAATGTAAACATTGCTTTACGTGCCACAAATGAGCTTTGCATCACTTTTGGAGCAGATGCATTACAACACTGTGCACCATCCTCCCCACCAATGCGTCAAAATGTTTTACGCACCCTGGGACCTTGAAACAAGATGCTCCATACCATAAATACGATGTATCCATATCTCTTTGAAGTGTTGCACTGCATCACAAGTTGTTGTGACCCATCGATGCATTGCTGCAGCGATGCATCAGTTCTCATAAATCTAGTCTTCGTGCCCATTTTTGGGGTACAGAAACTAACTTTCCAAGATGGCTGAACATTGCTTTAGATATTTCAAAGATGGTCACCACATTACAAATCCCTGCATAGTTATGGCCATCTTAAAACAATTGAAAATACCATTCCAAGATGGTAGGAAAATGGTATTCATGTTGCCAATACCTGCCCAAGTTAACAAGCATTGGAAAAGGCAATAGTTCCAAACAACAAGCGTTGGAAAATCGAGGCTGATAGGCTTTGATAGTACTTGTTTATGTCTTGAAAACGACCTTGTGCATCAGATGTCAAAACGTCAGTGAGATGCCATGAGCTGTTCTAAAACCTGCTAAATACACCACAGAGCAAACGCCTAAAGGGGGCTCACACAAAAAATCCAATCTCAGAAGGGTACTGACCTAGTGGTCGTCTATTTATGTTGTATATTCCATGTTGAAATGAGATCCTGCAGCTACCTAGAGCTGCCTATAACTAGGTCGAAAACGGCTTGAATTATGCAGTGACGTGTGACTGAATGCCATATTAAGGGTGGATAGTATCTTATTTTTTGCGCAGTTTCTATTGATGTTTGTATGTGACACATATTTTGGATCCACTACAATATTACCATCTCTTGACCAATCAGCTCTATGATTTTAAACACGTCACAATTCTCTATGTTTCGTTTATCACAACCGACATTCCTGTTATATAAAGATTTTTCCACCTGGGACCTACGAGAAATATGCAGACTTTTGCTGACCATTGTTTCTAGCTTTAAAAGGGCTTTCCATTAAATTGCATATTTATCAGGCTTCAGTGGAATACCAGTATAAGTCGTCTGCCTCAGGCAATGCTTGGCTCTTCCTTCGTCTTTCTGATACGGTACCAATTCCATGATAATCCCTCTTGAATTTTAATAGGGGGTGGCGGCGGTGAAGACTTCATCAAAGAGCTTGCAGTGTTTGTACGTTATTACTGTGGCCATCTGCAAGCAGTTTCACTTCCTTATCTCTATAATGCAGCCCGCAGCTTCGCCTTTGTAAAATATGCACAGGGGCTCAGTTGCAAAAAGCGAGAGAGAGACCGAGTGAAATATTCCGAGTCAAGCAGAAGGAGATTTTTACTTCTATGATGTGTAAAAAGTACATCGTTTTATAATGTGGTAAAGTACATCTTTAAACGTTTTGACTTGCTAACTTTGCAGATGTAATTTGATGAAAATTCTGATCGTGTGGATACATGATTTTCCTGTGTTTCTATTCCAAACACTTTCGCCTCAATTATTATTATAAGCATGTTCGATTGCAGCAGGTTTTGTTTCAGAATTAGGTAGCACACACTCGATTATTCTGATGTGTGGAGATTCAGAATTGAGATACTAAGGCCCTGATTTAAGAAAAGTGGTGCTGTACCCATTGCAGTGCCACTTTTCTTGCACCCTTTAGCGCCCCCTAACACCACCATGTGTGCGCGGTATCTAAGACCAGCGCACCATGGTGGTAGTTAGGGGAACTTGCATCAAAATTATTGACGCTAGTTTAGAGTTTTGCAGGATTAGCATAAAAAATGTTGACGCTAATCCTGCGAAGCCCGTTGAGGCCCATTGAAAAAAATGGCATGCCTCCTTTTAACACCTGCTCTGAGCTTTACAGGATTAGCTGAAAACAAATGATGCCAATCCTGCGAAGCCCGCTGAGGCCCATTAAAAACAATGGCATGCCTACTTTTTACTCCTGCTCTGAGCAGGAGTTAAAAAGGGCCCAAGTAAATGACACGAAAAAATCTTTTAGATTTCTCTACATCATTTTTTCAGTCCCCCTAACAAGGGAATGCCCCCTCTGCATACATTATGCCTGGTGCAGACATAATATAGCGCAAAGGGTTCCAAGGTGGTACAATGCATGCTTTGGGCCACTTTGTAAATTTGGCGCGCAGATTTTGGCCACATTGGGCCACAATACCTTAAAAGAAATAAAGCTAATGTGGCACAAGAAGATGCTAGGGGCTCTTAAATCACTTCTAAGTTTTACATGTTCTATTACAAGGCCAACTTTTCCCACATGATGACATAGGGTTACCTTACTATATTTAATAGGTAATAACATTTGATGGGAGCAGGTAGGAAAGTCATGTTTGGTGTTGACATTTCTGTCCTAACCATTTGGTGCCCTCACAATGTTCTTGGGTCAATGACTAGGTGTAGTTGGCAACTGGCCTTTGTGTATTCCTCACAGACAGTATCACAATAGAGGGTCGGGTGTTGTCTGGATCGGCCATTCTCTCTTAAGAGGGACACAGAGCTGTCACCTTTCACACGCCTTTCCGAGGCACTGGGCCAGCACACTCACACTAGCCTATTGTGCCTCTACTCAGACAGGGAGCAAGGCAGGGAGGCAGAACATTCCAGACACTTCTGTAGGGGGAACTCTAGAAGCTTCTCCCACTTCAAAGTGGACTCCAGGTATAAAATAGTGACTCTCAGCCCACTTTTCAGTACACTACTGGACCTGTGGATACCACAGAAGAAGGACACCCTGTTGTTTTGCTGCTTGAAGCCTGCCCTGCTTGCTGAGAAGGAAGACTGGACCTGCAGCCTTCATCTCAGGCTGGAGTTACTCCACGGGTCAGATGAATGACCTAATTATAGAACTACATAAGAAGCTCCAGAGGCACCCATGTATCTGCCCAGCTGACCGGCTGTCTGGATCTGCAAATGAACCTGCAATTGGACCTCTCTGAGCCATGCTAGCCTCTGCTTGAGTGAGTTATAAAAACCCCAGGGGTTCCACTCAGGTACAGGGCTCATGGTGTGACATCAGTTGAACCCCGCCTTGAAGAAAAAGAGAAATCCTGATGTTTCTGGCTTTTTGTGACCTTAAGTGGGTTCTTGCAAAAATCTCACCTCCAGCTGCCAATGCAAAATTTGGTTGAACCTGACTCTTTGCTCTTCAGCAACTGCCAGCAAGTACCAACAATGTGAGATCTGAACTTTACTCTGCAGTATCAACAGCCGACCAGTGTGAAACTTCAGCAACCACTTTCTGTTATGCCTGACAGCCTCTTCAGGATGCAGCAACAACAGTCTGCAATGCCTGGCCTGCTTTTTGTGCTACAGCGACAACCAACCAGAACACTTTGCCTACTCCTGATGGCACCAGTGTCTGGTCCATGCTCCAACGCAGTTGGCCTTTATTTGTGACTTTCACCTGATCTTGCAAGACCGGATAGCTACAGGTGTCACTTTGTGCTTTGAGGCACTATACTTTTTGTTGCTTTGGTGTCCAATAATGTATTAATAGTAATATCTTTTTCTAAACTGGCGTCAGAATTTTCTTGTATTGTGTTTTTTTATTACAATTTGTGTGCTGTATAAATATTTTCTACATTGCCAACAAGCTAACTGTTTTTGTGCCAAGCTACCAGAGGGTTAACCGCAGGATAATTCAGTGACATTTTTTGGTTCACCTCGACAAGGATTGTGCCCCCCCCTCAACCAACAACCCAATTTATCACAGTCTGTTTGTAATTCTCTTTCTATTTTTTTTATTTTATTTTTAGAGAGAAAATATAGGTGGTGTTTTCCCAAGGAGGCAAGTGTAAAAGAAAGCCTAAAAGAGGCATAGGCAAAAACCTTACATCTTGTAAAATAAATCAAACTCCGCATGGCAGAAATGATGACAGAGACCACAGCAAAATTAAAAACATGAACATGCAGTGATCAATTGCACACAAAAAGTTGAAAGAACATAATAAAAGTAGGCCTTTACTTGTCAATTATCTGAACATAAATTTAACAATGGAAAGCTTAGTGATTAAGAGCCTAATTTAGCCTTTGACAGATGGAGTAGTGTCCATCAGGGTGGAGTTGGGAATTACCTACGCCACCCCAATGGTATTCCATCCAACAATTTTCAAAATGTCTGCCAGCCCACCAGCAATTTTTGCACATTGACATGAGCCGCTGTCATGGCATTTACTTTCAGTGTTAATAAGTATGATGGATGAGTGCCATCAATTTTGATGGCAATCCATCAAACTTTTACAAAGTTTTTGATTTGCAGAAATAAACTTGCAAAGTGGGATTTTGTAAACACAAAAAAAGAGTAATGATCACCAAGTCCTGAGAGCATTTTCCCTGGCTGTGGGGGTCATTAAAGTTGTTTTCCTGCCTCTCACTGACTTTGTTTTCCTTGCTGTGAGGGACTGGACAAAAAAAGAAATACCATCATCTACCTTAAAACGGCGATGTGATGTCCTTGCTCCAATGACTCCTACTCCAATCGGAGGAAGTATTACACTGACAGAGACAACAGGGCTTTCATTGATGGAATACTTGAAGTCTGCCTTCTTTAAATGAGGCGGGTGGTTCAAGAGTTTAGCGGGTAACATACTCCATTTTGTTTGCCCGGTACCCTCTCCCCCAAACTCTAAATCAGACATTTAGTCCATAAATGTTTGACACATTTGGAGAAAATTACAATGTTCCCCCTTTATGTGTGGTCAACCCCATTGTTGCTAACATTTATTGGAGATGTTTAGACTCTGCTGTCCAGTGTATTTGCTGTGGCACCTGAAATATGTAGAAATTGGCTATTCTATGATTGGCCCATTTATTTCTTCAGTAACACATTAGTGTATGGCGTATAAACTGCACCCATGGCATGGAAAGTTAAATGTCACCTACGGAATGCAGCACGTAGTATGACAAGGAAAACATGGCTTCAGGCTTACCATTGTAGCCTGGCTGATCCCATTTAAACCTGCATTGCAAGATGTTAAAATAGCCCATTTTGATAGGTACAAATCTCCCTTTAAAATATTAGTAAGTCACCTTATGTGGTCCTTGTATCGCATCGAGTAGGGAACATGGTAGTTAGAAGTGGGGTATGGGGAAAATGAATATTAACATGTCCCTACAGTGACAAGGCCCAAAAAGTATTTTTTGTGTGGCAGATCTAGCTGTTCTATGTAGAACACTAGAGTGCAGATGAAAATACTAATTCTGCTAATTTCGGAAAGGAACCAGCTTGAAAACTAATGAAACCAATTTAATGGTGAAGTCAGACTTGTAATAAACAGTAAGAATAAGTAACCTTTAAAAATCTACTCTTTACCTGACTGAGCTTTCAGGAGGCTAGTTTGCACTAGTTTTTGAGCTACTTCCAGCTAGTGCTCAGCCCTGAATTAGGTGTGAAATAACGCCCAAGAACATGCAATCGGCTGACCTGAATGGACAAAGATGACTTTTATGAGGTTAGTAGAAAATGCGGGGTGGGCGCAAGCCCCACTCTGTCACACCCCAGTGGCAAATCCTGCATGCAGGTATAGGCTGTCTGAAGAACATCTAAAAGATTTGCACTCTTTAAGGGTATAAAACAGGATTTTAGGACAATTCTTGTCCATTGTCTGTCTGGTGATGGACCCTACTTTTGACATAGCAATCATTTGTCTCTGGGTTTGGTGTGTGTACAGTGCATGCTTCAAACTGGATTTTAATGCTCATTGTTGGAGGGCACTACAATTTCCATAATACATTCTTCACACACTTACCCAGTCCTCAGAGCCCAAGTTTAGAGTGGTTAAAGAGATCTGTCTTCTTGAAATTGCCCTTACACATAACATTTTGGACCTTTTGCATATAGAGACTAGGCCCTAGGATCAATCACTCATTATGCACAACTGAAGGTCATGGACAGTGGGGGTGGTTGCCCACAGGTGTTTGTGTGCAGTACCTGGTTAGAGGCCAAGGCTGAAGGCTGAGGCAGCTGAAGATGCAAAGGAGTTGGCTTAGTATGAAAAAAAACAGAAATTCAGTGAAGAAAACAAAGGTTAAAGTGAAGTTATAGTTGGTATGCGGATACAAAAAGTAATTTTAGTTCAATTTTAGAGAAAGAACTTTCCTTAAAATATCTTATTTGAACACACACATGCACATATAAATGTATATATATGCATGTGTGTGTATATATATACATGTACAGATACATGTGTGTGTGTGTGTGTGCCTATTCACTGAAAAAACAAAGATTAAGGTGATGTTATAGTTAGGAATTTTCTAAATATATTACCTTACATTAAAAACAGAATTAGAAATTCCGTACAGAAACTTGTGTCCTAAAGTTACTTAGTGACACAAGTTAAAGTTTCTTCAGATAAGTATAGCTATAAGTATAACTATAACTGCTGAATTTCTATGGTTGTGTATGGATAAAACGTGAACCTAACTATAACGTCCCTCTAAGTTTTGTTTTCTTCATTGAAGTTTTATGTTCTTTTAATGTGAAGTAATATATAATTACTGTATATTAATACAACCACTGCCATGCATGGCATTGAGCCATGTGCAGCAGAGATTAGCCACTCGACAACCCCATACTGTGCAGTGGGAGGTTGGTGTATGAGTGGATGTATTTTTTTTTTTAATTGTGCTTTGGATCCACAGATCCTTTGCAAATTACACAGGGGGTCTCACTGAGTGCCACAATGGATCCACAGGTTATCCAGAAAAAAATATTTCGGTGATTTTTGCCCATGAGGGTTCCCTCATGGACCCCTACATGTGTCCAATGGGGTTAGGATACCTGCAGCCTTACCCCTTATGTCAGTTTTTTCACCGTTTTCCCCCCAGACCCATACAAGAAATGAAAAGGTGGCCACAACTTTCCTCTCGATTTAAGGCCAGCCAATCACAGCCCTGCTTTTTCCTTGGATGCGTGGCTCTTCCACGAGTAGATCCGAAAAGTATCTAAGTCCCCAGATACCTATATTTCTTTTCCCATAATAACTACAAAACATCAAATCACACCAAATAACAAAAAACACTCTTTCTGAACCAAGATCTAGCTTTCTGCCAAATTTGGTGTAAATCTGTTCACTTAGAAAAACAAAGGTTAAAGGAATGTGATAGTTAGACTCACATTTTAAACATCCAAAACCACAGAAATTCACCTGTTAGAATTGGAGTTATCTCAAGTAACTATTCCTCATGCCCTAAGGTAACTATAACTTGCGCCCTTGCCAGTCACAGTTTTTTTTCTCCAAAATGTTACTGCAAATATAACATTGATATTATTAAAGATGTTATCAAAGATGCAATGAGTGCCGTAATTTGTGTGGTAAGTGACAGTGCATGGGAGGGAGATGGAGAGGTTTTTAGGTTTTGATTGATTAAATACTTAGAATAAGGTGTTTCTGGACAAATTGAAAAGATAAATGGATTTGTCAATTTTTTTTTGATAAGCATTTTTATTGACTTTATATAGCAACAACATAAAGCCCAACAGGCCGCAGAGGAGCCTCATAAACCAAGCACCACATCAGTCAATAGCACAAAACAGAGCAAAGTCTCATGGTCAGGAAACAACTTTGAGGATTCAAGACAAAGCATTTGACAAATGTATATTACCCCCATATCGGCTCCGCCCTCTCCCAGGTCTCCATCCATTTCCCCACACCTTATCATGCTTATTGGGACAGCCCCTTGCTTCGTACACAAGGTTTTCTTGCTGAGCGCACCAGTCAACTCCCCTACGACACTTTCCTACTGCTGGGGCTGTCTCTGACTTCCAGTTTGCTGTGATATCCCTCTTTGCCACCAAACAGGCCGTTCCGACAAAGGCCCGATCTGCTCTGTTTGAGCCCAACGCCTCAAGGACCCCTAAGAGGATGCGCACCGGGGCAACTTTCATCTCCACCCGCAAGACCTTGGTGATCTCAGTCGTCACTGCCCGCCAGTAGGATACAATATGCGGGCAGGTCCACACCATATGGAAGAAGTCTGCATCCGGGCCTGCCCATCGCGGACAGTCAGCTTGGGGTCGGAGGCCCATTCTATGGAGCCTCACAAGGGAAAGATAGGCCACATGGAGTAATAAGTTTGCACAACCCGGTGTCTGGAAGTCACGGTTAACGTCCTCGGGCCATCAGGGCGTCCCTCCAGTCATCGTCATCTACTGGACCCACCCACCACTCCCATCGCCCACCAAGCTCGTCTAGGGTCTGTGCTGTGTGTGCTGTCAATGTACGATATATGCGTGATACTCCCCCTTTACCCAAGTGTCCCATCAGCGTCTTGGCCTCAACGGGGCTGAATTCAGGGAGGACCGTCCCAGTCTGAACGTGCACATGCAGTGCGTGAAGGAGTTGCAGGTATTTGTGGAATTGGGAGTGAGTAAGGGAGAACTGCTGTTGAAGCTCCTGGAAGGACCGCATATAGGATCCTGCCCAGACATCTCCAAGCAGTGATATGCCAATAAGGTCCCTCTTATGAAACCCCTCAAGTGCTGAGACATCCTTTAGCCATGCTCCCTGCCACAGCGGGGTCTGCTGCGTGAGACGACGCCACCACCCCGTCTCTCGCTGCGCCGCCCTCCACCCCACCAGTACCACCCTCGTCACCTCTGGGAGCTTACGTGGCAAGGGATCGCCATATAGCATCCCCATCAAACTAGGAAAGCCAAGTGTCAATAGTTCTAGTTGGTAGGCAGGGTCTGACCAGCCTCCCCCAAGCCAGTCAGTAATCACCAGCAGCTGCATTGAAAGGTAATAAAGATAGAGGCTGGACATCCCCAAGCCACCCTCGTACAGGTCTCCCTTGCAAAAGCAAAACGCTAAGCTAGGGGCGGGAATTGCACCATAGAAACCGTCGCACTACGGTCTCCATTTCTTTGAACCATCTCCTGGGGATATGGTAGGGGTAGTTCTGGAGCAGATAGAGGTATCGAGGGAGCACCATCATTTTGTAGAGCGCTATCCGGCCCAAGACATTGAGGGTCAGAGACCGCCATCTCTGGAGGTCCTCCTCGACTCTCTGGGTTAGTGGTTTAACATTGAGAGACCACGCCAATTCGGGCAACAATGCTATCTGCACGCCCAGGTATCGAAAGCTGTTGCGTCGGATAGGAATGGTACTCTGCCAGTCATAGCAGTCCTTGGCCGGGTGAAGTGGAATCAAGAGCAACTTACTGGGGTTAAGCACCAGGCCAGAAGCCTCGGCAAACAGGTCCAGCAGCTGCATCACTCTAGGACCGCTACTAGCTGGGTTGGCTAGGAACAAAAGCACGTCATCCGCATATAGTGCAATGGGGTCTTCTCTCCCAGTAGGCCATGACCAGCCCTCAACCAAGGGGTCCTCCCTGATAAGTTTCGCCAGCAGCTCCATCGCCAGGGTGAACAGGAGCAGGGATAGGGGACACCCCTGACGTGTACCCCGGTAGATAGGGAACTGGTCAGACACCACCCCGTTCACCTGCACCCAGGCCGTTGGATTGGAGTATAGGAGTCCTACTAGGGCTCAAAACCATGGCCTGAGCCTGATTTTCAATAGCACTTGCTAAAGGTAGGACCAGTCCATTGTATCAAAGGCCTTCTCAAAGTCTAGAAGGAGAAGTGCCAGTGGAGAGGTCAACAGGTTCCGGTTGGCCAGGGCCACATGTAGTCGTCGGATACAATGTCTGGTGCTCCTGGTCGGCATAAGGCTTCATTGTTCCGGATGGATCAATGAGGGCAACACCCTTTTCAGTCTAGTAGCGAGGACTGTGGATAGAATTTAAAATTCGGTGTTAAGCAGCAAAATGGGGTGGTAAGCCGCACAGCATCGCAAGGGGGGGCTAGTCCTCGGGATCACCACTATGGTGGCCAGATCCAGACTGGGGGGGAGACTCCCCTTTCTTTCAGCCTCTTCGAACATGGTGAGCAGGTGGGGGGTAAGGATGTCGTGAAACTTTGTGTAGAGCTCTGCCGGGAAACCGTCAGGTCCCGGCGTCTTCCCCACAGCCAACTCCGATATGGCCTCCTCAACCTCATGAAGGACTAGAGGCTCATCATGATCCTGCTTGTCCATCATCGAAATCACTGGAAAGGACACCTCCTCCAACAAGGGGGCCTCTCTATCGACCTTGGGTCTGGGTTGCTCTTCATAGAGCTTCCTGTAATAGGTGGCAAAACTCTGTGCTATTTCGTATGGCGTCCAGGAGATGGCGCTGGCGTCGTCGACGACCTCTGGCACAACTCTATTCACCATTGGTCCAGTGGCGGGCCAGTGGAGGAGCTTGCCATTCTTGTCCCCCACCCATATACGCGGGCTACGGACGCTCGCCACATGCGCTTCGCTGCCTCAAGAGTAGTGTGCCGAATCTTTTCCCTAACTAGGTCTAACTGCAGCGCTACCGATGAAGATATGGTATCATTAAGCTGGCCTTCTAAACGCACAGCTCTGGCCTCAAGGGCCAACACTTTTTGAAGACGTGTTCGCTCCCGCATCCAAAGGAGATGCTTAGCATGTCCCCTAAGAATGGCCTTACAGGCCGCCCAGATTGTACCCGGGGATGATACGGACCTGAGATTAAAGATAAAGTAGTCTGAGAGGTGCCCTCTGAGAGCCTGGGTGTAATCATTGTCTTGCAGGTACCAGGCATTGAGTCGCCTCATCGTGTGTCTGGCCGCGTCGTCATCGTCTAAACGAAGAAGTAATGGTGTGTGATCTGAGACCCCCTGAGGGAGTATCTCCACTCCCGTAACTCAGGGAATATCAAGGGGCGGCACAAAAACAAGATCTATCCTGTCGTCTGTGTGGTGCGCCGCCGACGTGTGGGTGTATTGCCGTCGATGGGGATGCCAAGTCCGCCACGCATCACAGAGACCAAGGCTGTCTACCCATTTACGCGCCCAGTCGCCCTGAAGACTCGGCCTAAAGACGAGGGTCCAGCTGTGTCCATCTCCGGGTGAAGAACAGAGTTAAAACCCCACCCCATATGGTGAGACCCTGGGGGAGTCCTGCCGCCACGTCTCTAAGCAGCATGAGGAGCCGCCCCTGTGCGCCTGAGGGAGCATAGATACTGAGTATATTGATTAGGTGCCCCCGAGAAGTCCAGTGACTACCACGTATCGGTTCTGTGAATCAGAACAGGTGACCGTCACCACCATGGGCAGGGAGCGGTGCAGCAAAACAGCTGTGTCTCTTGAGGCCCTAGAGAATCCTGCGTGATAAACTCTGTTGTAGCCCCCCCCTCATGAGCATAGGGCACCTAGTACCCAGCAGGTGGGTCTCCTGTAGCAAGACTACAGATGGGGCAAAACGACGAATAAAGGAGAACACTGCTGATCACTTAATTTTGTCGAGGAGCCCATTTACGTTCCAGGAGAGGACCCGGTTAGTCTGCTCTAGCTTGTGCAAGGCGATAATAGTATTATGAGAGATGTGCCTGTGCAGGTGTTCCTCCACCACCAGCCTAGCAAGGGCATAAAAACGCAACACAAACCCCAAAGTAAACAACTGTAGTCAACTGTACCAGCGTGACCCCCAGACTGCCCGCACCCCATACTTCCAACCCAGAAGCATCTGTCGCCCTAAACTGTGCCAACAAAGTGTCAACTGTAAGCTTGGAGTTGTGGACCCCTCCTTTAAGTACTGCCATACGCAATACAGTGCGTCTGTGGGTCAGGTTTAAGGGAGCAGGGGGGACTGGCTAAGACGCTCCCCCTCTGAAGCTTCGACCACCCCCATTCCCAGCCCCCCTTGACACATCACTCCAAAACATTTTGTGATAAAGATACAGGTAAATCAAAAAAAGCTTTTTCTATGGAAATATAGTCCTAACTATAACTACCTATCTTTTTGCTTTTGGATCACCAGCGTTTTTACCTTTTACTACATGGGAGCCTCCTAGTTTGGGCACAGGTTAATTTGGGGTTTGCTTGTGCCTAACCCAGACAGGAATTATTTCTGCTGCTTGACCAGGGCTCACACCACAGTCAACCAACAACCCAATTTCTCACATTGATGATGATAAGACTTGTGTTTGCAGTGTCATTCAATTATTTAGTGACCACTGCCATCCCATATCTAAGACCAATTCGAGTAAATTCTCCCTGACTGGTCTTTTTGCTTTTTCTAAACTTTGTGTCCATATCCTCACCTGCAAAGATGGTATTTGAGCTGGCCTACTTGGAGAGCTACACTGTGGCCCAGTTAAAGGAATTTTGTCAGGAAAGGGGACTGATTGCCAAGAGGAGCACCAAGAAGGGGGAGTTCCAGAAAGCCCTGAGAACATGGGAAGAGGCTCTTCAAGTGCCATGCACAACAGAGGACTAGGAGGATGAGGACAGTAAAAAAAGATCTGAGCAGGACCCACAGGCGTGTCATGGACTACAACCTGCTGAGGAGGGAGGCAACATGCTTCCAAGATTAGAGGTCACTTCATGTGTAGCCCTGGGCAGAACTCACAGAGTTTCATTCCATGAAATTCTGCAGAGTTACGTAAAAACACCATGAGATTCCAAGGAATCCATCACCCTGATATTGCTGATTTTTAGTGCCAGTAATGTGTTCTGTTCTGTAAAATAAGCACAAACAGTACAACACAGCTCGCCTGAGGGTGCTGCTTCTTAGTGCCGCTTGAGCAGATATTTTGCTTGAGCAGCAGCCTTCTTCAACCGAACCCTGCTGACCTGCATGACCGCTTGTGTTGAGAAATCTGACCAGATGTATTGTAGCATCTGTAAACCACGCTAGCGGACACAAATTCTCACTCGCCAACTTAACATTGAAGTTTTGCAAGAATTCTGTGCCTCAAGCGTAACATGGAGAGGACAAAACTCCGGGAACTTCGATGGCAAAGCAGAATTTTTCTCCCATCCCTATTCATGTGGAGGGAGCAGAGTGTCCTCCCTCAACCTGTCCCCAGAAGAGTTGGAGGACAGGAGGAAAGAAAGGAAGCTCAGGCTGCAGCTGGTGAAATTAAGGATGGAAAAAGAGGAGAAAACGTTCGCCATAGAGGCAAGCCAGTCTGAGGCAGTGAGGGCCTTGGTTGTAAAAAAGCTTTTATTGGAGCATGATAATCACGTTAAGGACCAAGAGCCTAAGGCAAGCCAGCCTACTTGATCCAACATTTCTTCAATGTCACCTGGAGAACAGTAGGTCCATAATTCTAAAGGTCTAAAGGTCTGGTGCCTGACTTTGTTTTGAGACACAATATTTGCAAGTTGTTTGAAGTTTGTGAGATTGCCTTACAGATGCACAAGAACCCTGATAGAGATTTGGTGGGGCTAGTCTGTGGAGGCATATCCCTGTTGAGGGGAGGTACTCCTCACTGGCGCTAGAGAAGGTGAATAGAATGAGGTATCCCCCAAGAAGGAGGCTCATGTCAGAAAGTATGAACTGAACCCAGAAAAGTATAGTTAGAAGTTTAGAGACAGAAGCTGGCTCAATAAACATGTGTGAATTGTGTTGTTTCCTTTTCCAAGGCACTGGATGTTGGATGAAAGCTCATGAACCATAGGAATCTTGCTATGGAGGAAGACCATTGGATCAGTACCAGCATCCACACAAAGGTACCTGGGACTGCCCCTAACAAGGGTGGTTCAGGTTCCCCCTGCAGAGTGAGGGGTAGGCCAAGGGAGACTCAGACAACTCCCTGAGAAAGGGCGGAGGAAAGGGTTCCTATGTTCCCTGTGTTAAATAGGAAGGAGGTTCTGGTGGGAGCTGGGCCAGGGCACCTAATTTCCAACCTCTCTGCTTTGATTTTTCTCTGCTAGGACACAAGCATGGGGACTGTCTTTCCTAAGAAACCACCCACTAGTGGGACTTCTACTAGGGTGGCCAATATGGCCTTTGGGATATGTAATCCTCGGGGACAGGTCATGATCTGCCTCAGTTAGAGGTGGACTCTGAGGGTGAGCTGGTGATCCCTGAGGGTTGGGGTCCTCACTTATATCAGGTGACAGTGAATGGCGTCCCAATCATTGCTATGAGGGACAACGGGACTAGCCAGACAATGATAGTGGAAAAATGAGTTTCCCCAGAGCAGTACACCAACCAGATGTGTAGTGTTACTCAGGCCCATGGACATCTTATGCCTAGAGTGGGTGGAGATGTGACGCAAAGGAGGATCATACTTAGTGCCCAGATGACCATAGACTACATTCTGGGGAATAAGTTCTCCATGGTGTAAGGGGAACTGGGAGGGGCAGATGCCAGAGGTTTTCTGGGGGACCCACTCCCAAGTGGAGGGTACAGGGCCCCAGATGGAGAAAGAGGGTGAAGGACAGCCCACCCGCTGTCTCCTATTCAGCCTCATGGTACAGACCCTAGGTTGGATGATCAGTTTCAGGATACCACTCCTGAATTGGTGGAAGATAGAATAGAAAAAAGATGCACAGCAAATGGGACTACTGGCCCACACTCTAAGAAACCACAGAGGTCTCAGACCTCTGGATGGCCTGGGTACGGTTGTTGACACCGATAGCTGCCAGTTGCCTCTGTTGGGTGTCCTGGTGGACAGAATTTTTGGAATGGGCCATATCACTTTGTTGGCCATGGTAGTACTGTCTGCCTACTGGGATGGATCTGTGTGAGAGTTAAGGTAAGGTGCTGAACGAATAGGGGTCCACAGCTGAGGAGAAGTGTTGGCCATGGGCCAGTTTAGTGGCTCAGAAAAGTATAGACAGAGGGATCCAACTGAATTCAGAGAGGCGTTAAACTGACAAGTGCCCCTGCAGTGGAGGGTCATTGTCCATAGCCTGTCACCTAGGCAGAGAAGCCCATCAAGGTATTGATTAGCCCACCCAGGACTTAAGCTGGTGGGTGGTTGTGTTGTAAATGGCCCTTTTTACAGAGTCAGCCCCAGACGTTTTGCCATCTTCCTCCCCTGTTTTGCTGAATTTGTTTTTGTAGGCTTTAGGACTGCCAGCCAGTGCTAGAGTACGTGTTCTCTCCTTAAAACATGATTAGATTGGCACACACCCAATTAAGATATTTAATTTAATTATAAATCCATAATAAATTACACTGCATGTGCCCAGGGTCTCTAAATTAACTAGTAGGCCTGTAGCACTGATTGTGCCACCCAATTAAGTAGCCTTGCAAATATGCCCCAGGCCTGCCATTGCAGAGCATGTGTGTGCAGTTTAAACTGCCACGTTGACCTGGCAAAAATAAACCTTTCCTTCCTTTTTTGATATATACCCCCAAGGTAGGCCCTAGGCAGCCATAAGTGCAAGTTGTAGTGTATTTAAAACATTGGAAATGTAACTTTAAGTATTGCATGGGGAGAAAAACTCTTACACTTGTTTTTTTTTTACCACTGCAAGGCCTATCTCTCCCATAGATTAATATTGGAATTACCTTATTACACTTTACAAGAGTAATTTCCAAGTGAGAAGAGATAGCCCCCTCCAGGTTTGGTGTCTCTAGAATCACAATTCAAAATCCTAAATTATGGCGAAGCCAGATTGCAATTCTGGGAATGACACTTTTATAAAGTTGACATTTTCTTACTTTAGCCATTTGGTACCTGCTGCCTGTCTCTGCTCACATGTATGCGGTTGGGTGACAGATGGGCCTTATGTATTCCTTCTAGAAAGCAACACACAATGGGAGTTTAGGTGTGACCTGCTGGTCTTTTATCTGCTTTTATGGGACATTCTGGACAGGATGGGAGGGAGGAGATGGGCACAGCCTCACTTACACCTGAATAGGCTGTGTCCTGTCCACACACAAAGGGCTCTATAAACCCCTTTAGTGAGTCTGAAGCTAGGGCAGGAAGTGCAGGGACTCTGTGTCTTTCACAGGCATGTCCTTAATGTCTCCCCTACTTCAAAGGCCCAACTGGGTATAAGAACTGGACTTCTGACACTACCACTTCAGTACACTGGACCTATGGATACTTTGCCAGGAAGAAAGACAGCTTTGCTGCTGAACTGCCACTCTGATGGACCCTAGCTTTGCTGTGCTAGCCTGCATCATACTGATCTATGACATGGGAGTGATGCAGACTGGACCTGCAGCTCTCCAGAGTGACTTCAAGAGCTAGTTGGCTGGCCTCAAAACCTGAAGTCTCAGGGAAATAAAAGACTTCCAACCACCCTGCTTCTGAACCTGGACTATGCCTTCTGTGAGTCTACCATGCCAGGTGGTGCCACCCCAGTCCTAGACCCAGGGAAGTGGGCCTAAGTTGCTTGCTCCAGTGGAACCGACACATCCTCTGCTGCAGGAGCAGAATCACTGCATTGCCGCTTTTGCATGGAGAAAAGCGATGCAACTGCATGGGTTGGAATGTGCAAAACTCAAATCACAGTGCTGCTATACCTCTTAAAACCAGTGCATCACCTTGGGAACCAACACTTTGGTGTTTTTCTCAATGCAAGATCTTCACATCCCCATTAATGGCAGCCCTGACGGTGATGTCCAAACTCCTCATGGCAGTCCCTGCACTCAGAACTGATGCATCACCTCGACTGGCCAACACATCCTCAATGTTGATACATCAGAAGCTTGCACCACAGCCTCACCACATCTAGGAGCCAATGCATCACTGCTGTTACGTTGAGAACATCAACTCATCCCCTCTACTGCCTGGCTGGTTCAGAACCAATGCATTGCTCCACACCTGGATTTAAGGTACTTTAGGTATAAGTATAAGTACATTTATTATGCCAATTGTGGAGAAGACAATGTTACCATATTTTAGGGAATAAGCGAAATCACTTTAGCACTGGTTAGCATTGGTAAATTTTGCAGGATACTAAGTCCAGCAAAAACGAAGTCAGTATAAACAGGAGGTGAAAAAGCAAAATGTTAGGGGGAACTACACCAAGTATTCCAGGTCTAACAGTCACTTAAGGCACTAAAAAAGTGGTCTGTGTTTGCTGACCAGAGTGGTTCACCTGTCCCACTCACTCAACTGTGTCAAAACAATCCTCTGCTTACAACAGATTATTGGTGGGTAGGACACCATTGTCAGATGATGCAAAGAGATGTTTTGCAAGTCTCTTTTAACAGTAGTGTCATAGATAGTATGTAAGAATTGGATCTAGTGCTGCACCTACTCTGTGTAACTAGCTAATAGGATCAACTCTACGAAAGAGGGTTGTTAGAGTTACAGAGAATCAGCAAACCTAGATGTCTAAATCTATCATCTATCAGAAACGTATCTATGTTTTAGTAATTTATAGATACAACATAACATGTTTTCTTTGTTTAAAATTCAAAAGCATTAATGTGAAGCTACATACTTTAGCTTATATGTTGAAATCTGAGTAGTGTCCACACTAACCTCCTTAAAAAGGCTAGTAATGTTCCACATTACTCATCCTGAGAGCTAAGTATTGGAGGGATACTACTTTGTGCAATATTGCTAAGGAATGGTGCAAGTGTTCTGAAAAGAGCCAAACCACCCTAGGTTCCAAGGATCAAACACACTGCACACCTGCCCAGTTAACCCCCATTTTACTTCACTTAACTCTGTATAAAGCATTCTCCCAATAATTATTTGTTATATTACTTAAAATGTAAGTATTTAAGTATAGCCCTCAATTCAATCAGTAGCATAAGGAAAATCATTGATTTACTGTTTATTGTTATAAACATCAATAAAGGGCGAATGTCCAATAGCAAAACATATACAATTATTTCATAACAACTATCATTTTATTTGAAAAATATAATTGTTTTGTTGAAGGTGAAAAAGCTAGATCACAGACTCCAGTCTCAACTGAGTTGACCATTCTGCCTGAGGAAAGAAGATTACAAGCCTTTATTGGAAGCAGGGCTGATGCAGAGGAGGATGAAGTCCTGCCTGTCCCATCGGCTTGAGTGGCCAGTGATCTAGCCTTCTCTGTAGGAAATAACTTCTACCCAATTTAGGTATTTTGAAGTAATTTATTGAATGCAAAAGACAAGCCATAAATACATGAGTAGAGGTCTTAGAGAAGACATTCCAACGTTCCCACATTCAAAGAAACACAAAGCCAACATTCTCATTCTCATAAAGAACATTAGAAAAAACAATAGAAAATTCCCCCACAGTTGAATCACCCTTTCACATACAAAAACCCAAGTAACCACATATTTGCCTTTATTACAGCTTCAAACAAGACAACATTTACACAGAGACGAATGATCACAAATAAAATAACCATCACAACTGACTAAATTAAAACACACCAGACAGGAAATACACAAGATTGTAACCACAGAAAACCAAACTCAAAGATTATAAAGATTAATCTTGAAACCTAAATGGAATGCTCTTAACTCTGGAACTCCTGCATAGTGCCAACCTATGGTCATCCAACTCACTGTTCTTATAGCTATTTATACATTTTTCCTTTAGTTTTCTCTGATCATGTTTGGTTGGTCTAGTTTTCACCTTATCAATTTGTTCCTCTTTAGCTAAGCGAAACATATTCCGCCATTGTCTGTTTGATACCTTTACAGCTTGTCCCCTAATCTCAATAATGCAAGTGAGATCTCTGAATTTTGAAGCTCCTTTTGTAGCAAAACAGGATCCTTGATATGCACAAATTCACCTACACTGAACTTGGTTTTAGCATAATTCTTATTTCTTTTGACCTCATCTCTCTCTCACATCTCACAACATTTAGCTTATAACTAGCGTACTTAGCCTCATACAATACTTCCCCACATCACATGCCTGATCTAGCACCCTGACTTTTCAAAACGGACTTAACAATGATGTAATTCCTCTAACTCTCACTAGTTCAAATAGTATTTTTTCCGTTACTGAATGCAGAGTAATTGTGTGTTGAAAGTGGTATATTAGTACGGGTTGGTAGGCACTCAACTCTAGGAATAAAGCCACAGTCACAATATAAGGTCCAGTCAAGGTCTCAGTAAATGAATCCCTTGTTCAACTCTTCATAGCTGGCAATGAGCAGACAGGTGTCTAAAGCATTTAAAAACACCAATCAATTTAGTAAGTAAGACACAATATACAATAACATTCTAACACCAAATTATAAAAATAGGAAGTATTTTATCTTCAAAATAACACCAAAATGACAGAAACTAATGTAGGGAACCAGAGATATGAATTTTTGAACATTAAAAGTAAATCTAGTGCTTAGAAGCAAATAAAATGGGTTCAAAAAGGTTGCATACTGGACCAGGACAAAGTCCAGAGCTCTGCCCACCCACGATGCAACACTTTTGCACTTACTTCCAGAAGTGTTTCTTGATTCAGGAAAGTGGTCCCCAGCACCAACCAAGGGTTCAGATGCTCTGGTTTGTCTCTTGGGTCTGGGACTACAACCCCCACAACCTCTTCAACTTATAAAGCTTTTTGCAAAAGTTGTTCCAAGCTTCTCCAGACTTCTGGAACTTCCTTCTGAAGTTGTCCTTGTGGGTTCAAAGTGTTTAAAACACCAATCCAAGGGTCTAGAAGCTCTGGGATGATCCTTGGGATGTTGGGACCATGTATGCCTCAATGCATTTGGCTAAATCCTTTAAAGTTCCCTAAATGCAGTCCAGCTGTGTTCTTCTTGATGAAGATGATGCAGGTGGAGCTCTTGTAATCTGTTGCTTTCAGGGAGTCCACTCCTTCCACTTTCTGAAGCAAGGCAAAGTCCTTAGGGCTGAAGTTCCAAATTGTGCAGCAGGGGCAGTCATTCAGAGTGCAATCTTCTTGGTGCAGGCCAGGGTTCCAGGAGGGCAGTCCCTCTTCTTCTTGAAGTTTCAGGCAGGGATCTTTTGTAGCTCTTTTGTACCTGTTGCTTTTAGGAGTCCCTTAATCCTTTTGAAGCAAGGTAAAGTCCTGAGGGCTTCAGTTCCAAAGTGTGCAGCAGGTGCAGTCCTTATGAGTGCAGTCCTTTTGGATGCAGGCCAGGGGTTCAGGCTGGGCAGTCCTTCTCTTGGTTTTGTCAGGCAGGGATCTGAGTTGCTGGGCAACTCTACCAAATTTATTCAGTGTCCCTTGGCTGGCAAGAAGGGGGCACCTTTAACCAATGGGTTGCAGGGTGCCTCCCTCTTGCATGACTACTTCCTGTTAAGTGTGGCAAAAATCAATCCCAGAAAGCACAATTCTTTCAAAATCTAAATGGGTAAAATGTCTTCTTGGGGTTAAGATCTGGCTAAGCCATCCCTCTTGTGTGGCTAATTTCCCTTAACACTCTCCCTCCAGCTCCTCTGCTAATCTAACTACTGGGGCATCAGGCTAGGGTGGCAGGAAGTGGGAGTGAGCCTGGTTCCTGTCCTAACTGTCGTTCCTTCTTTGAAGATCGGTTTGGCTACCCAGCCCCTTCCTGCCCTTTGCTCTGCAGCTTGCCGATCACCACCCACCAGATGTCTCTTTGTCTCAATGAAGGCCACAATACAATTCATTAGGGCTGCTTGGCTTAGCCTAGCAGAGGCTGGCTAATCAGTAGAGAGCTGATGGAAGGCTGGACTTTGACTCATAAGAAAAGCAAGTTCTATAACTTATTTTCTGTGATATTTATGAGAAATCTAATTGGCCAAGTTGTTAGATTTATTCTAGCTATTATTTAAGTCCAATAATGATATTTTCAGCTCTTTTGTAGCACTATTTATACTTTAATAATATATATCTAATATGTTAGCCTTTGCAGATAATGTACTACAATAGGGAAAATGCAATAGGCAGTTTTTCCCTCGCCAGGGCATATAAAACATATTTTATAATGTCCCTGCTTATAGTTACAAGACACCCTACCCTTGGGGTACTTAGAAGAGACCTTAGGGGTGACAAATGTAAAAATAAGGTAGTTTGAGACTTTGGAAGTATCTTTAATTCCAAACTCAAATTTGCACATAACTTTACTTTAAAAGCAGCCTGCATACAGGGCCTGCTTTTACAGCTACAGGAGGTCACACAGGAGTGCAAACTTTAGTGCATTTAATCTGCAGGGCCTCTAAACCTACATGCCCTGCCATATACTAGGGACCAAAAGGTAGGTTGTCATGCCAATTATAATTATGCATAATTTGCATATACCTTTAATCAGAGCACAGGTCCTGTGTCTGGTTAGCAAAGCTTACGGTACCCTTAGAGTCGGAAAACCAGAACCAAGCAGTCAAAAATGAGGGAAAAAGTGTGGGGGGGGCACTGCAAAAAGGCCCTGGTTTCTCACATTGTGTATGCCCACATTAATTCTCTGATGGCAATCTAGCATTCAACCTTTAACTTGATAGAACTTTGAATACACTCCAATACTCTGTTAAAACTTTCCACTTTACCATTTGCCTGGGTTATGAAATAAATGTGTGTGTTGCTGGCTATTCCCAGCCTATTTGAAAACTCAGTCATACTGGAGGAAATGAATGTAACACAATTTTCTGTTAAAAGCTCCTCTGGATCGCTTTCCTTACAGAACACTTCTTGAAAGAAACAAATTACTGCTTCAGTGTTGGGTTCCGACACTCATTTTACTTCCACCTACCTGGGCAAATGATCAACTAGGACAATAAAATATTTCATGTTTTTTGGCAACACATGAAAGGGACCTAAAAAATACACAGCAACTCCCTGCCTTTTGTCACTATAGCACTATTGCACGCACCCTCTCACTACAGCCTCCCTCTCCCAATCAAAACCAGGCCACCAAAATGATGTCTTATCCTGGCTGTCACTCCTACGTGAACTGAATGAGCAGTCTCCACAACTCTTTGTCTAAAGCAGAAGTCTTCAAACTTTTTGATGCCGGGACCCCCTCTCAAAGATTTTTAGGTCTCAGGACCCCCTCCTGACAAAAATTTCTAGAACCTGGTACTCCTCATAATCGTCAATAATAAATGTCCCCATTTCCCACAGCAAATCATTTTACAGTGAGGAAATAATATTAATATTAAACAGTGTTTAGCAAACCAAAGGTCAGTGAGTGTGGGTGGGTGGCCAAAGGTGTGGCTAAAAACAAAGGTCCTCATTTATGAGGATTTGGTATAGGACAGTGCCACAAGACTTCTTGCTACACTGCCCTACACCAATACAAAAGGGCAGGAATGGACCGTATTTATGAAATACACTGCATTTCTGTCCTTTCCTCCTGCACTGGCGCACAAATTGCTGCCTAGCACCAACATAGCCAGGATTGTTTTTGTGCCGGAAGGGGCACCTTGCTGCACAAAAACAATCCAGAGAGGCATTGTACATCTTTCTATATGTGGGGCAGATAGCAACACACATGGAAAGAGGAAAAACAAGGAGAAATTTCTCCTCATTATGCCTGCTCTGGGGAGGCCTAAGATTTTGGCACTGCTCCAGTTTACGTCATTTTGAAAATCTGGGGCAGCGTCAAAATCCATGGGTGTTGCGTGGGAACACCCACCACAAAGCCCATGGAACCTCTCCTTGACGCAAAGTAGGGCAATGCAGTGGCTTGCACTGCTTTGCCTTACTCCATATCTATGAGGCCATTCAAAGCCACGTAGGGTGGCTTTGTGTCACCTCATGCGTATGATTAAGAGACTTGTGCCGCTGGAACGTCAAAAAAGTGATGCTCCAGCAGCTAAAGCCTCTCATAAATAAACCCCAAAATATTCTAAGTTGTTTTTAAGTCTTTCACCGTCAGGTAGCTACATATAGAATAACAGCCAGCTTTAATGAAAAATAAATTTAAAAAAGATGTTACTTATTGGGAAATGCACTGTAGTGCATTAGGAAACTTCTGTTAGTTAATGCACACGCAGTATAAGATAGGCCACTACAAAGAGGTTTAAGATAAAACTGTGCTTCCTAAATGTAGATTTAAGTAATACCAGAGCATATGCTATACTTTTTTTTTTTAATAGCTGTCTCTTCAACACCTCCAGGTGAAGTAAGCGCTGTGTAACTACAATTAAAAGCACACACAATGCTTAACTCTTTGCACTACGCCTAGAAAAAAGAATAAATGTTTGTCATCACAAAGCTGTGAGTGATTTGATCAGCTCGCCAGCATCCTTTACAGTTGCAGATTACCCTTTACATTTGCAGATCAGCTCGTAGAGCACATTTGCATTTAATTCAGGAAGCAGGTGCCCTGGTGTGAAGGCCTCCTTAGCATGTCTGTGGCTTTCACAGCACAGGAGACTCTATACATCAAAGTTCACCTGAGGTATTTTAACAATCAGTTGGGGGTATGCGGGACCCCCTTTCCAGGACTCCACGGCCCCCCTGGGGGTCACGACCCCCAGTTTGAAGACCTCTGGTCTAAAGCAACCAGGGGGAGCCCATTTATTTCCTCTTATCAATAGATCATTCTCTATGCATAACTCATCTGCCACCTTGTAATAATATTGAAATGTATGATAAATGGAGTTCTCCTTTGGCCATCCTGTAGTCACCAATTTCATAACCTGACTCAATATAACGTCTCCTTTGAGGGCATTGCAAAATAAATCCATGTTTGAACAAATAACAGAATTGTCTACACAAGTTATAATGCGCTCCCTAATTTCATTATGAACTTCTTTTTACCTCAAATATTTTTTTAAAACTGATCTCACATTTTTTCCTCCTTAAATGTGAACAACAGTCAAATTCAATACAAGTAATTTTGTGGCTAGTCTGGCCAGCCTTGCAGTTGTTTTTTTTAAATTTTATTTCCAGAGAGACTTTCTACCAGAGACCTGTGGTCAGTTCTTAAACAAAATTTCCTTCCCCACAAGTACGGTTTGAATATTTCTATACCCCATAAACAAGCCAACCTTCTTTATTACTGGATATCTTGTCTCCGCATCTCTCATTGGTCTTGAGGCAAAACCAATAAGGATTTCTTCCCTTCCATCTCCTTGTGACAACACAGCACCCATACCATAGGCATGAGTGTCAAATGTGTCACGCCCTTTAACATGCACCTGAGGTGCTGAAGCTGCAACTAGGTATTTCTTGATTAATTGGAGCTTCTTCTGACAACTTAATGTCCATACAAATTCTATGCCCTTTGTTAACAACCCTCTATTCCGAGACCTCTGAAAAAGTCTTAATGAACCTCAAGTCAAATTCGCCTGGGCAAATAAATGAACGTAACTGATCTTTATCAGCAGGATGAAGTGCATTGACAATGCCATCAACAATACTGGGTTTGGGAAAGGCAACTACATGATTCATTTCTGCAAACCTTCTGAAAAACAGAGGCTGCAGAAGGCAGTCCAAATGGCATACAGCAAAATTGAAATGTACCATTTGGTGTGACAAAGGCATAGAAGTGATGTGATTCTTCATCCAAAACCACCTGATGGTAAGTCTCATGAAGAACCAGTTCAGTAAACGTTTTGGACTGGCCTACAGCCGTGCTCAAATCTTCTTTACATGGTAATAGGCAATTCTCAACCCAGATGATATTATTAAGTGACCTAAGTGCTATACACAGATGCAAGTCACCAGTATTCTTCTTTGCTAAAACAATAAGTGAGTGGCTTCAATATATTTAATAACCCCATCATCTTGCATTTGTGTCAATTGAAGCAGTACATAATGTGGCACGTTGTGGAGTTTAAGTTTGACAGGGAGGCCACCTTTGTTAATCTTAATGGTATACACTGTTGGGCTGATTTAAGAGCCCGTAGCGCCTCTTTGTGCCACATTAGTGTCATTTTTTTATGCTAATATGGCCCAACAAGGCCAAAATTGTAGCGTCAAATTTACAAAGTGGTGCAAAGCATGCATTGGCCCACTTTGTAACCCTTTGCACTACATGATGCCTGCGCCAGGCATAATGTATGCAAAGGGGGCATTTCGCCATTAGGGGGGCTGAAAAAAATGGTGCAAAGAAATCTAAAAGATGTCTGCATCATTTATTTCAGCACTTTTAATACCTGCTGTGCAGGCATTAAAGGAGGCATGCCATTGTTTTCAATGGGCCTCAATGGGCTTTGCAGGATTAGTGTCAAAATATTTTATGCTAATCCTGCAACGCTCCCAACTAGCGTCAAAACCTTTGACACTAGTTCCCCTAACTACGACCATGGTATGCCGTATCTTAGATTCGGCACACACATGGTGGCTTTAGGGTGGGTTCTAAGGAGCACAAGAAAGGTTGTGCTGTACTGGGTGCCACACCACTTTTCTTAAATCAGGGCCTAAGTCTTTGATTTTGCTCACATTATTTTGAAATACATCTGTATTTCTGACGGGGTCTAAGGATCTTACAAAATCCGCTTGATGCCACCACCCTAGAACATTTATTCCTTTTTATGCTGCATATACCTTCCCTTTAATTGCTTTGTTTTCATAGGAAATGCTAGCCCAGAAATATCCAACCAAATATATTCTACTTCCTTCAAAAGCTGTTTTAATGACGTCTGGAGATAATAATCCTTTACTGAACTAGTACTTTTCAATAGATATAAAGGTTATAATTGGACCTGATTCAGTGGGAAAAGGCATATCAATGTCATCAATTTTTACTACAACTCGAGGGTCACTAAATGTTTCTTCATTAGACACAGTATTTATTTCCATACATCCCATAGATGGAACCAATTCTTCTATTTTTCTGTCAGTGTCATTTACATTACGGCTTAACCTTTGTTCCTGGATACACCTTCCTGGTATACGTTTACCACTTCTGCATACTTTACTAAGAGGTCCAACCTTTTTACATTTCCAGCATTCTTGTGCAATTGTTGGACAATTTCTAAAGTTTTAGCTATAGGTATTAGAGCTACACCTATAGCAAATTTGTTCAGTCATTAAGTGACTCATTACTGCCTTTACTGTAGTTATCAGGAGGAAGAAATTTAGTTTGCACCCTGCCTTGAGCATTGATATTCATCAGTGCCATATTTGTATTCCTTGCTTTTTGCAATATCAATTGCGTCATCAAGAGATGGATTTTTGCAAGTTAACAATTTACGTTTTATTTTCTTTGACTATCATCTAGATACAATTTGGTCCCAAATTACTTGGTTCTGAAGCCTTGCAATTCACAATAAGACACTAACGTAACATATAAATCTATGGAATCATCTGATTTTTAAATGTGAATAAAGAACTTGTGTCTGTGAACTACCAAACTCATCTTTCCTCCTAAACATGTACCAAGTTTATCTAGTTCTTCATCGGCAGTACAAGTATATTCTGGTAAATGACTGAACACATTCTGACCTTCAACACCTAGATAATAATACATTTCATTTTCGATCAGCCTTAAGTTTTAAACCATCATGCATTCAATGATCTGAACCATAGATGCCATTTCAATGGTGGATCTCCTTGTTCATGAAGAAATGGACTTGGTGGTGTAACTGCTTGCAGTTTACTACTGTGTACCATGTATTATTTGAAATGGTAAAATAAAAGCTGGAAAATAAATGTAAATGTGTAATGAAGCAAAGTGTGAAATAAGCACACCCAAAATATGTAACCAAACTTTGCAAAGAGAAAGAAAAGAAACTTGAATTCACTATTTTTCATTCACATTGTGCATGTCACTGTTAAATCTACCACAGAAATTATCTTTGTCTTCTCTTTATAGCAAGCCAGACACGGTTAATGCTGGCACAAAAATCCTTGTTGCGTTCCTTTCATAGTGTGCCAGTCGCTGTCAGCCATGGTTCAAGAATCCTCTTTGTGTTACTTTTAAAGATCACCAAACGCTGTTGACACTTTAGTATAATGGAAATCAACAATACACAGTGTAACCAGAAGATGGAGCCATTCATTTGACTAGATGGATGAAAATGATCTTGCATGATCCAGAGGTGTGCTTGATGAACCAGGAAACTACTTCAGAATAAGCTCCTCCACGCTGACTGGAAAGTGGAAAGATGCCAAAAAAATAGGTGATACATGATGCATATTTTTTAACACTGCATCTTTAAAGCCATTATGTTGCAACAATGCTGGCATAAGAGTATTTTTGCACCGAAGAAATAATGATGGCTCGCAATCCGTCAGCCACTCAGGACAAAGCGGAAACTTCAACACTCCTGAATCAGCTTAAGCGCATGAGGAGCATATAAGGCTGTAAACGAGCAGCTTCTTGTAACCATGCCAAAAAAGGTCAGTGCGCTCGATGCGTTATGCTGTGGAAAGCAGTGACTCACAGTGTAATTAGCTTGGACACCAGTTTCGGTTTGGTAGCTTTTTTTTGTAATTAGGCCCTGGGCCCTCAAGTCAACAAAAAAAAATAAACAGTACCTTTGTTAATTCTTTGTGGTGGAAATTGGTCACACAATTGCCTTAGTCAGCTTGTCACCAATATGTAGGAAAGAATGTCCATCCAATTTAGGTATCTTGAAGTAGTTTATTGCATACAGAAGAGGAGCAATGAACACATGATTAATAGGCACAGAGCAGATGCTCCAACTGTCCCACATTAAAAGAATCACAAAGCCAACATTAGGAAAACCAGTATAAATGTCCCTACTGTCACATCACGCTTACATATACAAAAACCCAAGTCACCACTTTCTCCCTCGCCCTAAAGACACAAGATCGACAACATTCTACAAAGTCATGTCCCTATTAACTACATTAGTGTACCCTCAAGTACCCTCTGGCTCCACAATCCCAACAACTGTGGCCACCTCTATGATAGCCACAGCCATAACATCTTCTATGCAACCATGATGTACTACACCTGTGGCTACCCAGTTAAAGTCATGTAGTATGTTTGAAGAGGGTTGACATGATCCATGGAGTGAGGCTCAGGGAGTTCTCATCAAAGTAAGCATCATGAGTAAAGACCAGAAACGTGCAGCTATGTAGCAGGAGGATCAGCTGGGCCCAATTATTGAAATCCTGAGGGCCCACAATGATATCCTGGAGCCTCATCTGAGTGTCTTAAGTCTACATTCTGGAGTGGTGCAGTATGGCTTCAGAACATTGTCTGCAGCTGTGTCTGATTTAGTTACTGCTTCCCACAGCCCAGCACCATCTGCTGGCAGCTCGGTCACAGGAATGTCTTCAGCTGCTAGCTCCATGGAAAGTGGGACATTATTGCACAGGAATCCGCCTGTCACAACACACCCTCAGGACACTTCAGTGGCCTTCAGAACGGGATCATTCATCTGGACCAGTTGAGGACAACACCAAACAACATGCTAGCAAGAGATGCAAAAAGTGGTATCTTAATGTTACTATTCTTCTGATCCACCTGAAGTCCACACTTTTTAGTCTGTGTCAGGGAGGCACTACATGAATGGTACATGAGCGTTCCCATGCAACCACCAATGCTTTTTGACACAAAGCCCTATCTACAGTACTAACAATAGTAGACAGGGTTTTGCATAACAAAACAATGCCACTTTGAAGTAGGCTTTAATGGAGAAATATTTGTATTTCTCCTTTCTTTTCCATCTTTGCATGTGTGCTGAACTGTACAGCACACATACAAAGTAGGAAAAGTTTTACAGCTTGTCTAGGCACAATATTTTGTACTTAAATGATATCCTAGAATCCATGAGAAATCTACTGGGCTAGAATCAAAATTGTATAACAATTCGGCAAAGTACATGTATCAATCTTCTGTTGGCACAGCTGGCCACAAGAATATACAGATGCAGAAATTATACACATCCTTCTTAGACTGAGCATTAGTTATTACAGGTTTTAGGATAGAACATTTCTAAGGAACCATCCATTGCTTAAGCTGTCACAGTGTGTTAGTGGTCTGGCTCTCCTTGCTAATGTTTTAATCCAGTAAATGTTAAATTGTACATAAGAATAACTCATGTGTCGTACAGACTAAAATGCAGATTTGGTTGCTGCTAGCTTTGAAATCTGAGGATGTGAAGCAGTTAGACGGAAAATTAATATATGCAGAGCTGTGTTAACAACTATGAAATGCACATGGGTAGACACTTTGGGTAGATATTCTAGAAGCTGCTAGAACTAATGACTCCAGTTTATTTTGGTCCCTGATTGTAAGCCAGGACAGTTTTAAGCAGCGCCAACAGAAACACACTATCTCTGAAGATGTGCTTTTCTCACTTTGCAGAGATATACTGGGATTGCCCCACTTTCAGGGAGGATTTTATGATCTTGTTTACATCTCTCCTCAATAGGCTGGTGGCCTCTCTCCAATTGAAGAGGTTGTGTGTGCCATTTAAATATTGAAGTGTGGCTAAACACCAGGTCCAGAAATAATTTAACAGATTCTTATAGATTGGAGACTAGCTCTAGGGTGCACACGTTTGTAGATTAGCAAACGCAGTAGCCAGAGGTGCATCAATTCCACAACCACCACACAGAATAGATTTTATAACTATTGATAAGAAAGGAAGTAAAAACAACCCTAGGAAATACTACCCTATCAGCATAAAAGACTGTCAGAACTCACCCCCACTACCTCACATGCTAATGAAAAGGGGGCATATTTATGTGAGGATTACATTGCTGTAGAATGACTTTTTTTGATGCTCTGGTGGTGTAAGCCTCTCAACCATATCTATGAGGCCACTCAAAGCCACTTACTCTTACTCTGAGAGGCGTTCCATGGGCATTGCAGTAGGTTTTCTAACGCAACACCTATGGATTTTGACGCTTTTCCAGATTTACAAAATCATGTAAACCCAGGGCAGTGCCAAAACCTTACACCACCCCAGAGCAGGCATAACAAGGGGACATATTTTCATTTTTTCTAATTTGTTCCTCTTTCCATATAAAGAGGGAAATGCCACTATTGGTTGCTTTTATGCAGGAGGGTACCCCTTCCTGCACAAAAACAATCCTGCATGCAATGCAGGCACCCTTGAAACATTGTGCCAGGGTGCCTGTGTTGGTGCTGGGTAGCCATTGTGCACCAGCACAGGTGGAAACTATAGTAATGCACTGCATTTCATAAATATAGAGCATTCCTGCCCTTTCACATTGGCGCAGGGCAGTGCAGCAAGAAGACTTGCAGTGCTGCCCTATTCCAATTCCCCATAAATATTGGCCATAGTTCTTACATACAAGGGGTCAGTGACAGCCTAAAACCTATAACGTGGCCATCATCTAAATGAAAACAAAGGGGAGAAAAAGAGATGTGAACTCTGATTTCCCCCATTCAGGTCTGCCTGATATCCAGGGGCATGGGAAATTTGATTGATGCCCATTTTTACTAATTCCCTTCAATGTCCCTTAAATTCAAAGTAGGCATCTGGAAAAAGTAAGGTCTATTGATGGTACTGAATGGACATCAGGTTTAATTCATCAGGAAGGCTGACGTCATTCTTGTCAAAGGCATTCTCTCAGCATCTTGTGGGGCAGCTCTATTTTTTAATCAGGTTATCCGTTACATGATCTGCCTGGGATTAGAGATCATCTCACTATTTTGGAATGCCTTTTGTCCAATGGAGGTTATTTTGGTTCATTTAACCATAAGTCATTATTGAAATTCTCGACTAGCTGATGCACAGATGTTTTAATGCAAGGACAGGATAATGTGAATGAAGCTCATGAGACAGTCGTGTGAGAAAGAGTGTCTTGACTTCAAAGGAGAGAAAATTCAGTACAAGACCAAACACCTGTGAAGAAGCTAAAACGGTGTGCTTGAAAGTTCTTAGTAATTGTGCTAGGTCCTCAAGCGAGAATTCTGCATTCTACCAGTGGCGGCCGCAATATAACACAAGGGGAGCAGTGGGTGGGGGGGTGTGGATGGAGATGAGGTAATAATGATTTTTTTTTTTTTAAGAACTTACCTCATCTCCGTCCCTGCCCCCTCCTGCTGCCTTTCACTCCTCTTCTTCTGGTGTCCCAGCATGAACTGCTGGGACACCAGCAGAGGCTCCCCAGCAATCCTTGTGCTTGTTTCATGCAAAACCTTGACTGCCACTCAGACACAGCCCTGGGGTCTGTGTAGTTTCACCAGCCCGGATGTGTACACAGCCAGGCTGGAGAAACCTAAGTGCGAATGTGTGTTTGGCCGGCCTCAGAAGGCTGGCCAAACACACATGTGCACTTAGATGCACTCTCCCCTCATCCTCCCTCCCACCTCCAGTGGGCCAGCCCCACCCCTCCCTGCACTGCTGGGTGTGCCAAAAGCAGACAAGTAAAATTATCTATTATTTTACATGTGTGCTTCTGCCAGTAGGGCAATGGTCCTTCACCATAGCGAAGGAGCCGCCCCTGCATTCCAGGACAGCATGCAAACTCTTCCTTAAATGAATGTAAATTCAGGGCAGTTTACTATGGTGATTTAGTTAAGAACAGACTTGCTAAAAGGCCAAATGTGTAAGCTAATTACAGTAAGGGCCAAAGTGCCTGTAAGACAAACTCTTGTGTGTGTCTATAAGTGTTAACCTAGTTTTTGTTCTCCACAGTGCCGATCATGTTGCCACTCTCAAGATCAAGCTGTTTTAACTAAACCAGGGAGTTCTCTGCTGCAGGACAACACATTCCCTTCACACAGGTAGGAATCGGAGTCCTTCTAACTATAAGAGGAACTTATCCCTGCGCATTTCAGGACAGTCTACTAAAACCTTCCTTGATCTTCACATGACCTATTACCTGGTGACCATTTCCTAGCACCTCGTCCTGCTGATTGTGGTGGTTTGCTGTGTGACTCTAATTCACGTTTTCTGTCCCAAGATACGGGTGGTGCGTGGTACCATTTTGTTCCTGTGTAGGTACCTGGTGTTGACAAAGGCAGCATGCAAAAGATCACTAGGAGAATTATTCTTGCCAAACTTGAAAGCTGGGCTGTTTACCGGAATTTTCTGTCCCACTATCACACCAGTTTTCAGGAGAAAATAAGCATTATTGCTGAGGCTTTTAGGTTTTATCTCTTGGTACAGAATGATGTCAGTTTTAGACAAACACCCCTTCACTTTGCCTTTGTGGATCTGAGAACGGCCCATGACAATGTTCCTTGGATCTTGTTATGGGGTGCCTTGCCTCTTAAATGTTCTGGTATGGTTATGTTTGTTGGGGCTTATACAGTGAAGTCACAAGTTCCTTCCCAATGAATAAGGGTGTGCGGCATGGATATTTGCCAACCCAGTGCTTTTTCCCTTATGTATTTATTAGGTAGTTGAATTCCTATAAGATCTATTAGATGATGTACTAAAGCTTCAGGTAGTAAAACTGTGACTCTCCTACAATACTATGTTCATCTAACATGGATTCTGGTTTGCAGATCCTGTTAAACCGGTTCCAGATTTTTGAAATAAAAGGGTTTACTTTTCAGTACTGTTATAACTAAGAGTCTACCTCTAGAGACAAATTTCTCTTTCAAGTCAGTTGAGGTAGTGCAAGAAAATGTGTCTGATTTCCACTATCTGAGAAAATTAGATTTAACTGTGATGCAAAATGATCAAAGAAAGTATGTAAAAACAATTTGTTTGTGCAGTGGCGAGGTATGACTGTCTATTTTGCCAAGAGATTCGGAGGACATACAGTGTTGCCCATTTTTCCATGTATATTAGAGGGAATTGCTTTAAGAAAATCTTAGGTTGCCCGAGGAGACACCAATATTAATTATGAATGGATCTTGAACTGAGAGACATTGCTGCTCTGGCACATTTGGGGCCAGTTCTATGTTGGTTATCCTTGGCAGTACCTAAGAGCTAGTTCCCTTTAGTGTCACTTTGAAGAAAGCTGCTGCACCTGAACAGAGGTAATAATATTCCCTGGTGTCAACATGTCAGTGAAACGTTGGGGAACATTGGTCCCTTAATGCTAAACAACTTTAAAGACTGTGCCCATAAGCAAACGCTTTTTAGACCAGATTGAAAACCTGCTGGCAAAAGCCTGCTATATCATGCTTCATATGGGTACACTCCACTTTGTTGCATTTATTAAGTTTTCTGGCCAGGCACACTCATTGACAGAAAACCGTTTTAACTGTCTGGACTGAGTGGAATGTGAAACCCATTTTTAGGTATGGCATTAGCCAAGGACTACTGATTCTGCTAAAATTATGGGGCAGATTTATGGAAAATGGCGCTGCACTAAGTGCAGCGCCACTTTCCTTGCACCCCTTAGCATCCCACTACTGCCACCATGTGTGTGCCATATTTAAAATACGGTGCACCATGGCGCACGGTAGGGGGCAATAGAGTAATTTTATGTAACGCTATTGATGTACTTAGCAGGAGTAGTGCCAAAATGTTGGTGCTACTCCTGCAGAGTATATAGGGGCCCATTCTGAATAATGGTATGCCCCATTTTAATGCCTGCTCTGAGCGTGGGAAATGGCACCTTAACGCCACATTTGCGTAGTAATAAATGCCACAAATGTGGCACAAGGTGGCGTGAGGGGCTTACAAATATGTCCCTATATGTATAATATACTTACTTAAATGGGCTTTCAACCAGCTTTCTTCATCCATTGCTCTATTGTGTCATTTACATTTTGCGTCTACCCACTACAGCATACAGCTTGAGGCAATAAGGCAGCCCACTTCAGCTACTGGCTAAGTTCAATTTGAGTGACTGCATTTTGCTCTTTCACAAGGAGCACACAAGGAAGTTCCTTTCAGCACCAGAGGGATTAGCTTTACTTTATAGGAACTTTATTGTTGACTTTGTGTTTAGAGCACATTCTAGTTTTAACAGTTCATTACCCCTGCTTTTGCTTTTGCACATTCTTTTTTGAGTGTTCTTTTTTACCTGCCTCTATAGCCCACTGTACGGCCTACAAACAATTACTTTCTCCAAATAACACCTATCTCAAAGAACTCTACATTGACCGGTGATGTCAAATGCAGATTCCACAATTCCTTAAATTCAGGCAGCCAATCGAATGATCTAAACCAAAACAATACGCTCCCAATTCACTGTCCTGGCATGCAGAATTTTCACATGAGGACCTAGCGCAGTTACTCAGACCTTACAAGCACACTGGTTTAGCTTCTTCACAGGACTATGGTATTTTTCACTGAAAAGGTCAGACCCTCAATCTTGTCATATCCAATGAAAACACAAAGTCAACATTCAGTCACAGTTGGCTGGTTTGACCACTTCTTGAGATCGGACTTTGGCAATGAGATCCTAGCTTGTACCTCTCCCCTAAAAGCAGTCTTAAATGCAGTGGTCCGACTACTCTCATTGACCAAGAAATCTGACCTGGTCTCCCTGATACTTGCCAACCTACACTGACTCTCCATTAAAGCCAGAATTAAATGAGATATTTGTCCTTCACTGCAATTTAAGCCACAGCCCTACTCTGCGTGTCCATCCTCATTGAGACATCAGGCAGCTCCTGGTCTCTAAGAAGTAAAGAAACCCTTCTCCTGGAAATAACCTTATTCCCAACCTCCAATAAGCTACAGCAGTCCTTCTCAGCATCAGCCCCGTCTTTAGGAACACCTTATATACTTCCTGTCCCAAGGACCACTGCCTGCTCTGAAAAAATGAAAAGAAAACTTTTAGTTTCTGTTTTTGAAATGCATCTCGTTTTCCTTTAAGGAAAATGGGCTGAATTTAAAAAATAAAGCTGCTTTATTTAAAAACAGTCACAGACATGGTGTTCCGCTGTCTCCAGCAGGCCACCATCTGTGTGAGGGTGGCCATTCCCAATGGGTCGCAAATTGCGACCTACGTAATTTGCGACCCCATTGGGAATGGCAAACAGTGTAAAGTACACTGTTGTACATCATGTTTTGCTACTCGCAAATTGCGAGTCGCTAAGACTCGCAGTTTGCGAGTCGCAAAACCAGATCTTTGTACATATGGCCCCAAGTACGCTATTGATTCTCAAAGGGGTGCATCCCAGTGGTAATGTTACCTTCCAACATAAACAGCCGTCAGTGAAAGTAGACAGTGGGCTGACTCCAGAAGAATGGGGCTCGATCAATTCTGGCATCAACATGGAGGCTCAGAGGAACTATTGGTTTAGGCAATAAAGCTTGGTGTGAGAAGTTCAAGATTTTGAGTCCCAGAAGTCTCTGGTGCTGATTGGGGTTCCTTTAATGGTGGCATCAATAAAGCTGCAGTTGAGAATCGAGGAGGGATTCAACAATGGTCGATGCCAGCGGTGAGAGAAGAACATACTCGGGACAACGGTGAAGTCAGGCACACTGTAATGCACTCTAAGTTGCTCAGTTGGCAGTTTTGGTTTCAGCCCCTTAAAGCAAAAAGTTACTCAGTCCCCAGTCTTTAGGGTTAGGCAGGAGAAGTACAATCAGCCAACAGCCAAGGGCTCCAGGACCTCAGAAACAGTACTTCGGGGTCAGGACTCCCTCCATTGAAGTCACCAGAAGGGTCCAGAGCAGATCCAGTGGAAACTAGTCAGCTTTTGTTTTCCTGCATAATAACAGGATATGATCCAAATGACCCTTAGAGTCCACTTCTTTGTTCTGGGTACAAATGGGTACAGGTCCAGGGCCTGAGATCAATTGGTTGTTAGTGTGACAGGAGATGGTCAAACTAAACAATGGCATATATTAACAATGTTTCTGCAAAATGCAACAAGCTTGAAACCATTCTCATCCACTCTTTCTTCTCAAGAACCATTCAAGATTTATTTTCTAAGTACACTAAATCTAATCCTCCTCTTATAGCATATCCCTAAAAAATCTCTGGTAGTTAAAGATAGTCAAAACATGGGGGATAAATACTTGAAGCAATTTAGAAATTCTTTCTGAATTATTTTTGTTCAAGAATCATGGAAGTTGACTAATTTTACAGTTTTCCTTCATTTATAAGCCTTGCTTCAAAGGGTTCAAATGCTAGGCCTAGTGCTGACCTCCTCACGTAGGTCAATTCGGCAATAGGTATACAGGTGTCAAAATTAATTAACAAGTCTAAAATCATTACTGCTGTGATGTTTGAGTCCTTATGTAGTTCCATTTTTTAACAGAAAGCACTCATACATTGTATCTCCCTCCATCTCTTGGTAAAAATAGTGCAAGCTTGAAATCAGTCTGAAATTGAATATCTTGTTGTTAAATATTCTAATGCCTTTTTCACAATGTTTGCACATGTTGTTGTAAATTTGTTAAGTAATTGCTTCCCTTATGTGTGTATATCAGAATCAATTGATCATCTTTACAGTATACATTAACCATTACTCACTAGAACACCTCAATCAGTGGCTGATATGCTTATATCTTCAACCATAAAAAGTTTTGGTTTTCACTACCTAGATGGTTGACTCAGCACTGATCAAGCTTCCAAGAGCACTCACTTTTCTCTAAGCTGCGCTTCACTTTTGGCATAGACCATTTACATACACCTGATATCCATCACTATTCTAATTCTGAAGTTAATTCTCAAAATTAAAGTAACCACAATCATCCACTTTTTAGTATGAATTTGGTCCACTGAACATGTACAAGTAAATCAGACCCTCTTATCTGTACCATTAATATTATAAATCGAAAAATCCAAAGGAATGATTGCCTAACTGAATTTCTGACTCTTTTTTTGTTCAATAATTATTATTTGCAATTTCATAAAGCACTAAAGAAAGAAAATTACAATTATGTAAATTCATGCACATTTAGACATTGAAAAAATCAATAAAAATATTAGAATAAATAAAAGATTTTTTTTTCATAAAAAGAAAGAACAAAGGGGAGCAAAAGATAGATGAAGAAAAGGGTAAGCCAAGAGAGAGAAGAACAGGGGAGGGGAAAACTGAGAGAAAATGTTAGAAAGTTATGAACTCAAAGAAAGAAAATTGGTGAGAGGCAGCCTTTATAAGTCAGACTTAGGGCCTAACTACAACTACAGCGGTCTGTGGGCCGCCATGATGGTGGGGGTGGGCTGCCCGCTGTTGGGTTGGCAGTAGGACCACTGTATTACAATGCATGCAGGTCCATAGATAAAAGACAGCTGTGGTCCTGCCAGCACCGCCAGACAGCGCAGACCACTGCCATGGCAAGATATGCCAATGAGGCTGTCAGAGGACGGACCGCTTGTGCTTCTGTCGGACATATTATGATGGCCCAACCACCATGTCTCATCTGGTGGAATCGGAGGCATATATAGCAGGAACTCACCTGATAGCAGCTTCACACATCCTGTGCCACCATGGAGCTGATCCTACACGTCGTGCTGCTGCTTTCCTCCTCTTCTTTTTATGACCTAATTTGTGCTGGCTTTAGGACTTTGGACACTTTACCAATGCTAACCGGTGCTAAAGTGCACGTACTCTCTCCCTAAAATCATGGTAACATTGGCTCATACCCAAATAACATATTTAATGTACTTGTAAGTTCATAGTAAAGTGCATTACATGTGCCCAGGGCCTGTAAATCTAAAAGCTACTAGTGGGACTGCAGCACTGATTGTGCCACCCACATAAGTAGCCCCTTAGCCATGTCTCAGGCCAGCCATTGCAAGGCCTGTGTGTGCAGTTTCACTGCCACTTCGACTTGGCATTTAGAAGTACTTGCCAAGCCTTTATCTACAAATAAGTCACCCCTTATGTAGGTCCTAGGTAACCCATAGGGCAGGGTGCTATGTAGGTAAAAGGCGGGACATGTACATATGTGTTTTACATGTCCTGGTAGTGAAAAACTGCTAAGTTAATTTTCCACTACTGTGAGGCCTGCTCCTTTCATAGACTAGCATTAGGACTGTCCTCATATAGTTTTTAAGTGATAGATTCTGATCTGAAAGGGGTAACTAGATCATATTTAGAATGGCCAGAATGGTAATAGAATATCCTGCTTATTGGTGGGTTTTATAAGACTATTTTAGAAATGACACTTTTGGAAAGTGAGAATTTCTCTGCAACTGTGCCTTACAGCCTGTCTCCAATCAACGTCTTGTCTGGGCTGGTTGACAGCTCCCTTGTGCATTGCACCCAGATAACCACACACACAGGACACTCAGTTACATCTGCATACTGAATGGGACTTCCTGGTCTGGAAGGGTGGAGGGCCTGACCCTTGCATTTCAAAGGCCAGTGGCCTGGCCTCACACAAAGGACTGAAAACCCCCCAATGGGACCCTGGCAGACAGGACTGGGCTGAAAGGGGAACTTGTGCACTTCAAAACCACTCTTTGAAGTCTCCCTCACTTCAAAGGCATTTTGGGCATATAAGGTGGGTCCCTGACCCCACCAACTCAGACACTTCTGGACCTACACCTGTACCCTGTCAGAGGAGCTGCCTGGCTGCCCAAAGGACTGCTTTGCTGAGAAGGACTGGTGCCCTGCTGTTGCCCTGCTGGCCTGCTGGCCTCTGACTTTGCTGAATAGAATTCTGCCTTCCCCAAAAGTGCTCTCCAAGTGCTTGGATTAAGCTTTCCTCCTGGTTTTTGAAATCTCATGTCCAAAAAGGCTTCATCTCTTCAGAGAACTCCTTGTGCATCCAAAAAATATTCAGCGCCTGACGAAATTGATGGAAAGCCTGCATTGCGACCGAGAAACCATAGCACAGCCGACCAGAACGACGCAGGCCCAACTTTTCCACTGGAAATCAACGCAGCTCCTGCCTTGCTATGGAAACTTTGACTCATCCCCTACCAGATCAACGCAGAACCTGTTCCTTTTTCCAGCATGTCAAGGATTTTCCCTGCATTGTCCCTGGGCATCAAAATATCCCCGCACCGTGGTGACTGCGTGCCGAAAAACAACTCAAATCCCTTGCAGCGTGGACAGAAATGACACATCGTTTTTGCCACGTCAGAAACTTTGACACAATACCCAATTTTTTCACACATCTCCTCCTCTGCAGTCCCCGTGCGTCGTTATTTTCTGTGCCTCCCAGGTACTGTGTGTAGCAATGAGGCCACTGTTTAAGGATTAGGACTCTTGTAAACCTTTTAAAAGTAATAGTCCAAATTGTGCTTACTGGATCTTTGTCGTTTTTACCTTATTTCATTCAGATAAATATTATTGATTTTTCTAAACCTGTGTGGGGTATTTTTGTGGTGTTCTCACTGTTTTACTGTATGATTCATTGCACTAATACTTTACACATTGTCTTCTAAGTTAAGCCTCACTGCTCAGCGCCAAGCTACCAGAGTGTGGGCACAGGATAATTTGGATTATGTGTGACTTACCCTGACTAGGATTGTGGTCCCTACTTGGACAAGGGTGTATAGCTCTGCCAACTAGAGACCCCATTGCTAACTCTGCAGAATCGTGATGGCAGCATCAGGAGGGCCTCAGGAAGAATGTTGTCCTGGGATACATTTCACTTTGCACATGCCCCTAAAGCATTATTTGAACAAGGATCTAGGCCTTCATGTATCTCAGGTACAATACTACAACCAAGTGCCAATGCCTCCAAATGTGCAAGTGCAAGTCAAGAAAGCAAATACAACAACAACAGCATGGGTCACACATGTAGATGAAGTAGCTGGAAGGTACACACATGAAAATGGACACGTGGTCAGTGAAATGTATAGAAAGGTAGCACAATTAAACACCCTCCATGTGTGGACAAACACAACTAGCCTGCAGACATGATACCAATATTTAATCTACATCAGGGGACAAATGCAACCCAATAGATGATGATATTGGCCAGGCCAAGATGAAATACCTACCACATCAAACAACACACAATGCAATGACACCCTAATTGAATTACCACCCACATAGACAACCATTGAACATCCCCCATTGTCCAGGTTGACACCAGCATTGCTCCCAAAGTCAGATCTTGCCAACCACAGCAAATAGATCTGCAATCAGGGTGAATCAAACATAACTGCAGGCATACATCACAAATTACTCTGTAACAGCAAAAGGGTAGAAAAGTAATGGCGTGGCAAATGTGTACCCAAAAATACATCTTGGGTTGATTAAAGAACCTATAATATGAGTAAAGGCCAATGGCCAGTCTACAAATAATAGTTTATACACACTGCTGTGCATCACAACTTGACTGTCTTATTCCTGTCATAGGAACATCCACAGGAAGGGGCATCAAGTGGGTATGCCAAGCACCTCAGTGATCACCCTTGGGTGGCGTGGAGTTAAGTGTAGGAATGTAGGATGGGTGGGTTTGGTATTGGGAGGGGTGGGCCTAACTTTTAGAGGGGTGGACTTCTTCCTGAGGGTGGGAGGGATATGGCTGGTTTTGGTGGAAGGGGTAGGTGTGACACAGGGAGACTTGGATTTGGAAGGGATGGGCCGCAATGTGGGTGGGTTCCTATTGGTTTTGGCAGGGGGAGATTCACTGGGGTAAAGGCAAGGGCAAACAGGAAACTTTCTTTGGGAAAACAGGTAAGCTCTGCAGAAGAGATTAGGGGTTGGGAGGTTGAGGGAGTGCTTGTGTTAGCTGTGGGTGTTGTTGGTGCTGGTATGTGTGTCTGAGCTATGTTTGGGATTGGGTGGTGTCTGTTGCATGTGTGATTGTGAGTGTTTGCATCTCTTGGAGGGCTGTGAGTTGAAGGTGATGGCCAAGGTGGGAGTGGTGGCTGTGTTTGTGGGTGTTGGGGTGATGTCTGGGAGGATGGTTTGTATGATGTGTGGGTCTGTGGAGGTGGGGATGGTGTCTATGGAAATGGTGTGTGTGGTGGTGTGTGTGAGTGACTATTGAGTGCTTGCGTGCTGGTGCGTCTTGTGGTGCATGGGCATATGGGTGCTGCTTGTGTGTTGAGGTGGGTGGGTACAGATGTGTGTGTGTGTGCTTGAGACAGGTATGAGAAGAGGGAAATTGGATGGGGAAGAGGTAGGTGGTGGGGGTAGGATTGTGGGGGGTGGAAGGCTGCTATGAGTGAAGAGGCTAGAGCCTGAAAAGATCTCTGTAGGCTAGACATGGCACTATGAATGACTTCCAGGTACGCAGCCACCTGCTGAAGATGGCTGCACTGCCAGTGGATGTCATTCACAATGTCAGTCTGACCCACAAAGACACTCTTCAGAAGGTCAATACCCTCCTCACATATAGCAGCAGGTGTACCTGGGCAAGGGGTGAGGTGCCTGGTGCAAAAGAGACACCCACCCTCTTGGGTGAGCAGGCACAACCAAGTAGGTGGGGAGTAACAGGGAGGGTGGATACAGAACTAGGGGTGGCAGGTAAGGATTGAACAGGTATCGGTCCTGGTGGGTCTACAATTAGGGAGAGGCCACTGGGGTAAGAATCTGAAGATGATGATGTTGATCCTTTGTCCTCTGTGATACTCCCGTCACCCTCCTGGCCACTGGATCCCTCTGTGTCTGATGTCTCGTGACTGGAGGTACAGTGGCCAGCTGCTTCCCCACTGGTTTCAGCCCTGTCCACTCAATTTGCCTGTGCTAATGCTGAAATTGCAAAGACAAATAGGGTTAGTACTTGTGCCTGATCACACTTGAACAATAGTTTTGATTACCAAACATTACCATATTGTGCAGTAGCCCCCAGCCACATGCTTCAGCAAAGTGGCTCCAACATTTGCTACACATATGCATGCATGCAACATTAACTGTGAACAGTTGCCCACAGGATCAGAATCACAGACAACTCCAGATGCATGGGTGAAGTTGTGCAATTACGATACCCATGGAGCAATTAGGAGACTTTGTCACCTTGAATGGTCTGGCTTATGTAGCATCCCTCAATAACCTGTTGTCACAAAATAGTCAATGCCGAGTTCGGTCTCACAGATCCCACACTAGGTCATGCATGTACATATACCCAATATCACATCATTATGAAATGATGGACAAATAATACAGTCATGTTGTAGCGAGAAATACAGTACCTGGAAGAAGGTGAAATGGAAACACCCATGTCACACTGTAACAAATCCCCAATAGTATCTTCACAATATGTCTTTTGTCTAAATAGACTCATGGAAGCTGTACTAATGTTTTTCTGATAGATAACACATATTGCACAGAAAAGTATACTAGAGACTATTTGGGCAAAATGTCTGGGAGATTTGTCTACAAACACTAACACCACAATGAATCAGTTAGCCCCAGGGAATTCACCTGTCTTGATTGGTACTGCTGTGAATTCCCTATTTATATTGCTTAAGTAAAAGCCAATAGTCCATTGAATGTGGTAAAGGTTCAGGGAATCTCCAGTACCCGCAGTAGGGCCTTAACATGTTGCTCAATGGGAAGGTACATCACTGTTCCTTTTTGTCATGCAAACACAAATTCCAGTGGATGAATGAGTGTACACAACTACATATGATTCTCACATTCCTGCAAGTCACTCAGTTATGCATTTCAACAGTTAGTTAATGAACCTTTACCATTTAGCATGTGCTGAGCACTTCACCATGGGCCAGATGTGTCATTCTTTCCAAAAGCGATGACTAAATTGTGATTTTTTGTGAATTGTAGTTAAGTAATCACTATTGGAATGTATGAAACTCCATGACTTGCATATAGCAATTTGCAGGGGCTCGCAAAGGGACCTACCTCATTAATATTCATGAGCTAGGTCGCAATTTGCAACCCACTGCGAATAGCTACGATCACAGGGACGGTGGCCTGCTAGGCTCAGCAGACCACCATGTCTGTGATTGCTTTTAAATAAAACAATATATATATTTTTAAATGCAGCCCATTCTCCTTAAAGGAAAACGGGATGCTTTTAAAAATAACAATTACAAAGTTTTCCTTACATTTTGTAAGAGTAGGCAGTGGTCCGTGGGACCACTGCATGCTCCTTAATTTTTTTTCCCCATACATTCACAAAGGGGAATGGGTCCCTTGGGGACCCCTTCCTCTTTGATAATGGGTTACCACCAATTTGAAACTGGTGGTAACTGTGATTGTTTTGCGACTGCATTCACTGTCACAAAACAATCATTCATTCCTCTGCGATTCGGTATTAGGAAGGGATGCCCTTGACATGCCCCTTACCTAATACTTAATCAATAAGTAGTCGCAAATCCAATTTGCGATTCGGTAACATGTTACCGAATCGCAAATTGGACCTGATACATACCAAAATGCATTTTTGCGATCGCAAATCGTTCTTGGGCCATTTGCAATCACAAAAATGTTTGATACATCTGGCCCCAAATGACTCTACATCGATGGCATGGAAATGCACATTTTGAGTAAAAACTGTAGCCCTACCGGTCATGCCCTTCATTGGTTCTGCAATTGTACATGCCAAAGTACACAGAGTGACGGGTGTCACATGCATGATGGCCACCTGACAGCCTTAGTGTGGTCACCCCTAACTTTTTGCCTGCCTGCCTCCCTCCATTTTTTAGATACTGTTTTTGCTGGTTTTAAGACTCTGCACACTTTACCACTGCAAAGCCAGTGCTAAAGTGCATATACTCTCTCCCTGTAAACATGGTATAATTGGATCATACCCAACTGGATCATTTAAATGACTTATAAGTCCCTAGTGAAATGCACTATATGTGCCAGGGCCTGAAGATTAAATGCTATTAGTGGGCCTGCATCACTGACTGTGCCACCCACTTAAGTAGCTCCTTAACCTTGTCTCCGGCCTGCCATTGCAAAGCCTGTGTGTGCAGTTTCACAGCCAATTCAACTTGGCATTTAAAAGTGCTTGCCAAGCCTAAAACTCCCCTTTTTCTACATATAAGCCACCCCAAAGGTACGCTCTAGGTAACCCATAGGGCAGGGTGCTGTTTAGGCAAAAGGCAGGACATGTACTTGTGTAGTTTACATGTCCTGGTGGTGTAAAACTCCTAAATTCATTTTTACACTACTGTGAGGCCTGCTTCCTTCCCAGGCTAACATTGGTTCTGCCCTCATATATTGTTTGATCTGAAAGAAGCTGCTCTGAAAGAAGAAGGAAGGTCATATTTAGTACCTGAACCAGAACTTGCATCCTTCCAGGAAGACTTGCCTGGCTGCCCAAAGGACTCACCTGTCTGCTTTCTGTGAAGGAATGCTGCCTTGCTGCTCTCTGGCTGTGGTGAGAAGTGCTCTCCAAGGGCTTGGATAGAGCTTGCCTCTTGTTCCCTGAAGTCTTGGGACCAAAAAGACTTTGGGGGTTATTCTAACTTTGGAGGAGGTGTTAATCCGTCCCAAAAGTGACGGAAAAGTGACGGATTTACCACCAGCCGTATTACGAGTCCATTATATCCTATGGAACTCGTAATACGGCTGGTGGTATATCCGTCACTTTACCGTCACTTTTGGGACGGATTAACACTCCTCCAAAGTTAGAATAACCCCCTTTATCTCTACAAGAAGGACTCCTTGTGCAGCGGAAATCGATGCACAGCCTGCCAGAAACAAAGCACAGCGTGCACTGTGATGAAAAATTCACTGCATGCCGAACCGGAATGACGCAGCCCGAATGCACAATGAGAAGATCGAAGCAGCGCCAGCGTAGCGACTGGAAATTCGACACATGGGCCACTGGATTGACACACAGCTGAGCTGAAACGACGCAGCCTGACTTCCAGAGAGGAATCGACGCATCGCCTGCCGTGCGGTAGAAATTTCCACGCAACGCCCACTGGATCGACGCAGCCCCTGTGACTTCATCCTGTCAATGCCGGAAATCCCTGCATCATTCCCCAGGGCGTCCGAAAACCCCACAACCCGAAGAGGATCCACGACCGAGCACCTGAAATCGATGCACAGCCGTTCCTGCATTAAAACTAAATGACGCATCGCTGTGTGCGGCCCAAGAAATCGACACACACCCCCTTTGTTTCCACGCATCTTCTCCTCTGTGGTTCTTTGCGGAGATTTTGAACGCAAACCAGGTACTTTGTGCTTGAAAGAGACATTTATTGCTTTCTAAAGACACTTTATATCACTTTTACAGTGATATCTCAAAATATACTTATTGCATTTTAATCGTTTTGACCTGCGTCTTATCAGATAAATATTATATATTTTATGAAACACTGTGTGGTGTATTTTTGTGGTGCTATACTGTGTTATTGCATGATTTATTGCACAAATACCTTACACATTGCCTTCGAAGTTAATCCTGACTGCTCAGTGCCAAGCTACCAGAGAATAGGCACAGGATCATTTGGATTGTGTATGACTTACCCTGACTAGAGTGAGGATCCTTGCTTGGACAGGGGGTAACCTGACTGCCAACCAAAGACCCCATTTCTAACAGCCACCTTCACATGAGAGATAATAGTGCGAAATCAGCACTTTTGACAGTCTTAAGACAAGTGGCCTGTGGGGGACAGATGCCAATATACTCACTTGGGCAGACACATGGTTGAGTACAGTGAACTACTACCTGATGTTGTTTGCTATTGGGGCTTACACACTTTAGACAGGTGGACTGTTGGGTACAAATGATACCCACAACAGCAAACAACATGACCGATTGATCAGGGGGAGAGGACAGACTCTAACACAATGTAACAGGCAGGAAAATGCCCAGGACTCACCCCCTTGTAGCTGCTTTGCTCCCTTAAAATGGCCATCACGCTAATAGTAGACCACTGTCAGAACGTGGGCGATCAGGGGGATCAGGCTCTGGTGTGTGCTCTGTCCATTTTGGGAGTACAGCCTCAGTGGACCTCTGTGATCTTCTAGGCCCACCATCTTAGATCCTCCTACCTCTTGCAACAGTTGACACTTTGCTGGCTATGGACCACAAGGGTTCGCACCTTCTGGGCGATGGTCTTCCAAATTCCCTTTTTTCTAATGGGCGTTGGCCTGTATGGATGTAACAGACAAAAGAAGAGGTTACAATTCTATTTGTTTGGCCAACCAGTTGTTTCACACACAATTCAGAAACACCAATCACAAACGTTTTGAAATTGTCAACTCACCACAAGTGTAAAGCACACAAGCAAGCCGCTGACTTCAGGTAGCCCTGGCTCAAGCAACACGTACTGTAATGTGAGCCACAATTAAACACAGCACACCACACTGACCTTCTGAAGGGTGAACACATTGGGGCTGACTGGACACACACATTTACATCCAGCCACATTGACTCATACATACAGTCCTTACATGCAACTGCCATAGTACAGGCCACACCCTAAGACTTAAGTGACAATGAAAGGGCTGCCATGGGTGGCACAGGAAGTCTCTTCCCTTTGCTTGTGTGGATATCTCCTATCCAATCTAATCTCATACCACTTCAGAGTGGGTTTGTGTGCTATGTACTAGTAGCACAGAACACACATTTTACCATATGTGGCAATCCTATAGAGATGGCATCCAACATACTAATGTATGTTTAGTCTGATTGGTTGCATGTAACCAAGCTAAAGATTCACATGCCATGCCCTCCCTTGAATTAACCAACTGTCTGCACTGTAGGTTTGTCAGTTGTGCATTACACCTGTACTGTACAAACATAACTTATGTAAAGGTGACAACAGAGCTGTAAGAGTAAGGTGCCTATCATAAGTCACCAGGTAGAAAGAATACTTTATTAGTTAATAAAAACCATAAAAAATGCATCTAGAAGATACAATAACAGAATTTTTTATCCTCTCACATGAGCTGCTGGGCTATTGTGCCAAAGTACCGATATCAATTAACCTAAAATGTATACAAACAGTAAAATATAAACAGAAATTAAAAGAAGCCCTCATAATTTGGACAAAAGAATCCCAAATACGGTTCTGGGACGCAAACATAACCTTTTATTTTAAGAAAGCATTCAGGATAATCAAAACCATCACTATGAGGAAGGGGCAAAGCAGCCTGTTGTCTAAAGGTACTTTCACAGTAGATGAAACCCTTACATTATTGATACCTCATGTCTATTGGGTGGATTCTAGTGTTATATGGCTTGACACTTCTAGATAAACTTGCTGGGGCCTCCAGAGCAGTGAAGATTCTCAGGAAGTGTATTAATCTGATATTTAACTTTTCATTACTAGGGTCAAGAGCTGTGATGAAAGCCGACCTGCAGGACCGAAATCCTAGGCTGTTAAATTCTCTCCTTATTAATTCCTTTCTCTGACTTCCCAGGGCTGTGCAGATGCAAACCACATGGATTAGGGTCTGCCTAGTCTGATGACATAGGGGGTGATTCTGATTCTGACTTGTTGGCAAAAAGAACGCAGGTGCTGGAAGATTCAATGGAGTCCCTACAAGAAGATGTAGCACAGATTATGCGGGATTTGCGGAAGTCGAAAGACTGTGCGCAAGACCTACGTGATAAAATGGAACGGGTTGAGAATGCAGCAAGAAGAAATAATCTGAGAATTCTAAATATACCCGAGGGGGAGGAGGGGAACGATATTAAGGCATATTGTGCTTCACTCATTAAGAACTCTCTACTCTTGGAAGAATCCAAAAGGGAGATTGCTGCAGATATACAGAAGGTGCATAGGGACCCGTTTAGGAGAGACCCTGCCAGGAAGAAACCTCAGAAGATTTTGATCAACTTTTTTACCTATGCTCTAAAAGAGAAGATCTTGTTGCAAGCCCTAAAACAGAAAACTTTAAGAGGGAATGGTTTTTCTTTTGAAGTTAGGTTGGATCTTGCCAGTATAACTCTTTATAGGCAGTGGGAATTAGGTAATCGTATTGAGGACTTCAAGAAGTTGGGTGCATCAGCGCAACTCAAATTTCCAGCCATTTTGCGAGTGATGTACAATAACAAGATGTACAATTTAAGAGACACAAAAACAGCGGATGATTTACTAGAGTCAATTAGAAGTGGAACATCTTAAAAGTCGGAGGTAGTATCCTCTTCTCAATGTCCCTCTGGTCAGTTTTCTTTTTGGTGGCGTTCCTTAATAAGGGCATTACCAACTTGCCCACATGAGTCAGGGGTGGGTTCCCCGGGGGGGTGGGAGGTCAGGGGGGGCACGCTGGGGAAGGGGGGGAGCACATGGTGGGGAGCATTAGGGAAAAAGTAGAAAAAGGGAAACCTCTTTCACCCCAGATTACCAGGGCATAGCGGAGTTGGAATTAAGAATAGGAAAAGATAGGGGAAGTTGATGAGACACCGGGTAGGGACAGTAGTCTCCTTCATATTATGACATGGAATGTAAATGAGTTAAGAATACATAGTAGGAGAAATAGAATTCTGCAATACATGAAGGACTATCCAGCACACATTTATATGTTGCAGGAGACCCCATTTGACAGGGTCTGAAAGTTCCAAGTTATTTAATTCTCAGCAGTGGGTTAGGCAGGTGATTTCTACAGATAATATAACTTACATTAGGGGGGTGGCTATAATTATTAAACAGCAACTTAAGGCGGTTGTGGTAAAAACTGCGGTGGATAGCATGGGCCGTTGGGTTATCATTAAACTTGAGATGTAGTGATACCAGTGGTTGGTTTTTATGGTCCAAACTCTGATGATTTAGAATCAATGAAGAGAATGTTTTCTCATCTCTTGGATTTTTCGGATCCGATAATCTTGGGAGGTGATTTTAATGTTTTGTTGGATAACGATATAGATAGGTCACAAAGTTCCAGTTCCACAGTTATGGTAAAATTATTTTAAATCTATGATGAGAGAACTGGGCCTGCGGGACATTTGGAGAGTAAGAGCTAGCACTCAACGGGTTTTCTCTTTCAAGAATAAGAAGTATGGTCATGCATCTAGAATACTCCCTTTAGCTGCAGTTATATTAGATGCTGCAAAGGCATTTGATAGGGTGAATTGAGTCTTCCTGTTTAATGTTTTAAAAGAATATGGTTTTGGGGAAATATTTTGTCGGGTGATGTGTCTAATTTATTTGAAACCAGTAGCTAGGGTTTTGGTAAATGGAAGTTTGACTCCTCTGATCCAAATATTTAGGGGCACGAGACAGGGATGCCCTCTTTCGCCATTGTTGTTCAATTTATTTATTGAACCTCTTGCAAGAAGAATCAGACAGGAGCAGAAAATTCCATCTTTTGTATATGGGGAATGGGAGAAAAAAGTCTCCCTTTATGCTGATGATTTGTTAGTCTGTACATCTGATTTACATGTGGCTTTACCAGCTGTCCTGGATATAATTGAGAATTTTGGTAAGGTTTTGGGCTACCAGATAAATGCTGATAATACAGTTATAATGGAATGGAATCAGAGCATGGGGAATCGCTCCAGTAATAGTGAAATAAGGTATCTTGGTATTAAGATATTTCAAGATAGTGAGCAAATTGCATACGCTAATCTTAGTATTCTACGGAGAGAGTGCTCTAAGCTGATGAAAATTTGGATGTATTTACCTTTGTCAATCTTGGGAAGAGTTAATTTAGTTAAAATGATAAATTTACCTAAAGTTACCTTCTTATATAACTCAATTCCGTTACAGTTTGTTAAAGCTTTGATTGGTAAATTTCAGCAAGATGTAAATGCATTTATTTGGGCACAGAAGGGAGTGAGGATTTATTGGAAAAAGCTGCGGAGGAAAAGGGAAAGAGGTGGTTTAGCATTACCTGATTTGCTAATATACGGTTGGGTCCTCTAACTTAAAAATGTCAGGATTCTGGGCTCTTCTTTAGGCACCACAGACATGGGATGTATGTTTAAGGCTATGTTAGCAGAAGTAAGAGGGTTTAAATTTGGGGATCCCAAATTTTTCAAAAAAATCAAGTTGAAAATTCTGCGGGATGCTGCTCAATTATGGTTTAATGTTAGGTCTTTGTGTAGGATTGATTATTATAGTAATCGGTCACCTATTTGGGATTCACCAGGTACCCCAGAATGTTTGAAGGATGTTTTGACTATACCAATTAAGAATGCAGGTTTGAAATACTGGGGGGAGCTAGTTAAGCTTCGGGACTTACTGTCTTGGGAGGAAATTTAGCAGAAAACAGGTGGGGCTTTGTCAATATTTCCAATTGAAAGGGTGGATAGCTAAGGATAATAAGAGATGCGGTTGACAGTTTCAGATAGAAGATACAATTCTGGAAGATCCCCTTCCAAAAAAAAGCGTTGGCGTTATGGTATTGGGAGATGGTGGAGGTAGGGGATGGTGAATTTAATTTGCCTAAAGAACTTTGGGTTGACGTTTTCCCGGAAATACAGTTTGGGGAGGTATGGGAGGTGTCTATGCATACTCTATATCAAGTGGTTAAACCCGCCCCGTTTTTTTCGCCTTATAGACTTTCAAAGATGGAGAAAGGCGAGGTGATTAAATGTGGAAAGTGTGGTTTGGAAAAGGCAACGGATGTCCACATGTTCATTGAGTGTTCGGAGATTCAATCTTTTTGGGAAGCAGTGAGACACACGATGTCCAATGTATTGGGGCTGGAGATCAAGATCACCCCACTACTGGTTATTTTTGGTAGGCTGGAGCAGATAGTTAATTTAAGGGTGGACATGCAGAAGTGTTTTTTTTATCCAGATTTATTAGCTAGAAGAGAAATTTGTAGGAAATGGGTAGGTAGTGTTATTCCCTCCTACAAAGAGTGGTTGGATCAAGTGAAATATGTGTTCAAAATGGACACGGTAACGGGTATCACTAAGTCAAGGAAATTTTGGTTACCTTTCAAAGTCTGGTTGAATATATAAATTTTGTCCGATGATTATCTCCCCCCTGCTGTCTCTCCAAATTCCCACATCTTCCTTTGTTGAGAGGTGGATTTCTTGAGAGAGAAAGAAGGAGGTTCCTCCCTCCCTGGGTCAAAGAGGATGGTTGACCCTAAGAGTGAAGAATAAGACCTGGTGTATGGGATGAATGAGGACAGCAAAAAAAACAACAGGTCATCTGCATAAAGTAGGTTAGATATTTGGCGACACCCTAGACTTGGTGGGTGAGCTGGCTGTTTACCCAGGGCTGCTGATAGGTCTGCTATATACAGATTGAAAAGAAGCAGGGCTAGTACACAGCCTTGTTTGAGACCAAAAGTGGTTTTAATAGGCCCGGATAAATAAGAGTCGTCTCCCAGTTTGATTTTAACCCAAGTGTTAGAATAGAGCACAATGATGGCATTTAGTAGATTCCCCGACAACCCCCACTGCTGTAATTTTATCCATAATCTATCTCTGGGGACACCGTCAAATGCGGCTTTGAAGTCCACAAAGCACATGTAAAGGGGTGTCCCTGTGGCCTTTGCTCTATTAGTTACCCGGGTTAATGCCATGAAGTTTGTTAACGTGCCCTGTTTTTTTGTGAAAACTGTTTGATTGAAAGGGAGCCTTCCTTTGTCCATGACCCACTGTTCTAAGCGCTGCAGGATTCCCATAGAAAAGTATTTTAGGTCTGCATCCAGAAGGGCAATTAGACGGTAGTTGGAAGGTAAGGAAGACTTCCCTCCCTTGTAAATGGGGTGGATTATCGGACCCTTTCAGCTGTCTGGGGTGGCGCCTGTTGCTAGAATGTAAGTAAACATTATGACAAAAAAAGCCTCCAATCTTAATGCACTCTGTTTAAATAGGGCCTGTGGTAGGCCATTGGGACCAGGAGGGAAACACCAAGAAACAACAACTCCTTAACCACGAAGTCATGGAAAACAAAAGCAAAACAACGGTTTCATTTTCCACGACTTCCTGGTTTTCGTGCCTTAACCACGCATGTGTGAACCACCTACATACGTGGTTAAGGCACAGAAGAAGGGAGTCGACGCAGTGAAGGAGGTGGTAAGTTGGGCTGGGACTGGGGCTGTTGTGTTGGGGGTGGGGTGGGATGGGGGCTCGGGCGAATAGAGTTTGGAGGGAGGGGAGGGGTCAGGGTTTAGGTTTTAGGGGTGGGTTGGGGGGGTTGGGGTGCTTTAGGTTTTAGGGGCGGGTGGGGACTTGGGGTATTTTAGTTTTTGGGTGTGGGGTGGGGGCTTGAGGTGATTAGGGTTTGAGGGGGGGTCAGTGTTTAGGTTTTAGGGGTGGGTTGGATTGGGGTGCTTTAGGTTTTAGGTTTTAGGGGAGGGGGTTGGGGTTGTGGTAATTTTGGGGGTGGGGTTTGGGGTAGTTGTGGGGCTCACAGTAATTTTTAGGGGTGGGGCTAGGGGGGAAGCATGATGGAATCGTGCATGCTGATCACTAATGCCTTTACCAGGAATGCCTTTACAATGAAAAATCGTTGTAAAGGCATTCGTGGTAAAGGCATTAGTGATACCAACAAGTTTGTTGTTCCAAACTCGTTGTTGAACCATGGGTGCTTGAAGCAATCGTGGTTTTGAGATATAACTGGACCAGGAGCACAGTCTTGGCATGTTTTTTCTACTATCTTAGTTATTTCAAGAGAAATGCAGGTAAGGGGCTCCTGAGGCTCTGTATTATCCACAGTCATCTCCCATTGGGCTAGGCTGGTATCTGACGGGGATGTTTCTTTAAAATGAGATTTTAGGTATCATAAGTCAATAACACACATTGCAAATGATGGTCAGCGAAAATATGTCCCAGGTCAGGGGGTTAACTCAGTACCCATTCCTAATGTAGTCAATGTACAAAGGCATTCAGGTCAGGTTTTGTCACTGAAGACTTGTTTTGGTCACATCCAAGGATCTGCGGGTCTACAGGGAGTGGGCCTAGTGCTGCAGTTACATAGCCACAGTAACTCTATCCCGGCCTGGTCTATGACCCATACTGGGAGAAACATTTGGTAGTCCTTGGTCTTTGCAGGCTGCGCATACAGCACCTACATGACACTCACATTACCATCACTTCCATTCATAACAGTAAATCCTATGCCCATACCCTGTGTGGGTTCAAGTTTGTGTGGTACTCTGAAGGGCACAGGGAGTTTTCTATGGTTCTCAGACAACAGTTTGGCAAGGCAAGATGTGGACTGAGTGCTCTGTGGGACTATACACATTGCTAATGAGATCCTCACATGACAAACAGTATACATACACAGCACATGCTGTGGTGCACATACATGTTGTTTTACATATACAAACATCATTTCCAAAGATATGTCATTGTATGGCTCTAAAATATCCTTGCATAGATATAAGAATGCAACAGAAGGAGGATCTAGGGCTTATCACACATCACAAAAACAATGGTAATGTGAAATACATAGAGTATTTGTCTCCACTGCCAGCACCCTGCACATTCTATGGATGGAACATAAAATGTGACACCAGGCACCCAATAAAGCCTCACTGGCACTCAGAGGCACATTGTAGCCTATGAGGAAGGGAAGGATGGTGTTAAATGGAGTTGAATGTGCCTATGAGGTTCTTGCCAGCTCCTCTGGTGAGCCATAGAGCTGACCATACAGTGGAAGGACCTCCTCAACTAGCCTCTCCAGCCCCTCGGTAGAGGAGGCAGGGGCCCTTTCACCTGCTTGGCCTGCCATGATTGCTCCCAGAGGCGGCACACAGCAGCTGAAGTGGTGGAGGTGTTGATGGCAGCAGTTTCAGTAGTCAAGTGAGTGATTTAGCAAAAAGTGACATACAGGTATGCCACGTATGCGGTCATTGCCACTTAGGGCCACAGTCATTGGGCTGTGACCATTACAGTCACCAACATTAGCCTATGGCTGTGTCCAAGTGGGTTAAAACCACCCAACTTCTTCTGGTGGTCCTGTGCGGTTCCTAATATCCAGTGAGCTAAGTTAGGCATCCAGCATTTTGGCAGTTATAACTACTGTATTGGGCCCTGTTAAATGCATCGCAACATCAATATAAGTGTCTGATCATCTCAAACATGGTAAAGTACCCTTGTTGTGCATGTTATTCTACACAATCACCAGTGTCCTGTGTTGCTGGTTTCAGATTGCAGATTACGGCGGTGCACTGTCCACTGCCAGTGAAGGTATTTTTGACAGTTGGAACAGACTGTTAAATTTCGGGGGGCACACAAGGAGCAGATAGCTGGGTGATGTCCAAATCCATGTTGTAGACACATTTGTAGACAACCATGGGTCACATTTGGCCCTAGAGTAGTAAACAGATTTAACGTGTAATGGGTGAAAAGTTTTCCAGTCAATAATGCTTTGTCACATGATTTTTTACCTGCTCATCGTGTATGCTGGTGTGGACACAGTGACAGATGCTCCAACTCATTTAATTTCACAAATAGGTACCCTGGGAGAGGGAAGAGGTGACAAGCTCCAGTGTACCGCCCACTGCCAGACCGTCAAACCATGGAGGAACATCAAATCATCAAACAGTTCTGTCTAAATGGGCTATCTATGGTGGATTTATGTTGTCAGATGGAGACAGATCTGATGCCTGAAAACACAAATCCAACATGCCCATCACCCATCGTTAAACTTCTGGCCATATTACACTTCCTGGCTACAGGATTCTTTCAATATACAGGTACCATGTCTGGTGGTATGGCCCAACCTATGTTCAGTGGTGTGCTAGGAGACGTGCTGTCAGCAATGATGAAACACATTGACAGCTATATCATGTTCCCCAGATATGAAGATTTAGCTAATGTGAAGGCTGACTTCTATGATTTTGGTTGCCTCCTACATGTGGTGGGAGGCATTGATGGCACACATATTGCCTTGGTGCCACCACAGGCCAGTGAACAAGTCTATCACAACAGGAAGCACTGCTATTCTATCAATGTGCAAGTTGTCCACTTATCAGATCTCTATATCTCGAACATCTGTGGCCGGTTCCCAGGTTCAGTCCATGATTCCTTTGTAATGCAGGACAACACAATGCCCCAGCAGATGTCACAACTGCAATCAGAGAGGGCCTGGCTCATTGAGAAGACACACTTGTCCTGATTTTGAGTGTGCAATGTCAGATGCTACAGTCACGAAGTGAGTGACTCCGTGACACTTAGGTCTCATTCCAAAACAGGAGACTCAGCATATCCAAACGGTCCTTGGTTGTTGGCACTGCTGAGGAATCAAACTATGCCAGGGGAAATCCAATTCAATGAGGACCATGGTAGAACTCGAAAGTCAGTTGAGCGTGCTTTTGGGCTTCTGAAGGCCAGTTTCTACCCTCTGGACAAGAATGGGGGAGCCCTCCTCTACTCACCCGGGAAGGTGTGTCAGATCACTGTGGTGTGCTGTATGCTCCATAACGTGGCCTGGCAGAGGAATATACTGTGCATCCCAGAGGAGGGGGAAACTGAGGTGCCACTGGGTGAGAATCCTGAAATGATAAATGAAGATGATAGTGGTGAAAAGGAAGGAGCTGACATCCAACAAGATCTCATCAACAGCTTCTTCTCCTGAGTGTAAGTATGTCATGAGATGTGATGACTTTGACTGTACAATGAACTGTAGTTGTGATAACGTGTGAAGAATACTGTTGGAAATAGTTGGTGAACAGGTCCTCTAGCAAAATCTGCCAAAGGGTGTTTGATGACGAAGCTTTTGACACATTTTGACGATATCGCTTTGTGTCAGATTTCTCTAACGGACTTTATTCTCCTTGTTTTGTTCTTTGTTCAGGTACCTTCAACAGGAGATCTTTATTTGTGTATTTCAGAGTTCTGACATTGGCAGACAACGTGCTGTTGGGACATTCAAAGTGGACATGGATTGTTCCTGGGAATGTAGTTCAGAGAATTTGGGTGTAGACGACCTGTGTCAGGGCAGCTTGCACAGTGATAGGATGGAAGTGCAGAAGATTCTGTTGAACTTGTTCATTGTTGTGTGGTGGCCATGACGTATCATGTATGTCATCATGTGGTCAGTAAAAATGTTGTTGTAGGCCAAATTCATGTCAGTTCCCCTTCACATTGACTAAACACTCTTTTTGTCTGAACTGTTTGTAGCTGTTAAGGTGTTTCATTGTTTTAGGTCAAAGTGCCTGTGGCACATCACTGAAATGTTTTTGTGACATAACATCAGATGCAGTAGCGCAGGATTGTAATGACCCTGTGAGCAGGAACCGCTGTACTGCTATCCGTATGGGTGTTACATTCTATGACGTGGGCTTCCCTTTGAGAGCTAAGGGATATGGCTCCAGATGATTACTTCAACCGTAACCAGTTTTGCCTGTCTGATATGTCCATTCCCACAATGTTCGGAGGGTCTGTGCAAGAATTTCTATGTTTCTGACATCTTGACAGCCTATGTGCAGAACAATGTAATAAAATCTCTTCTGAAACAAGACACTTGTATGTATGTGTTGGTGTGTAATGGTTGTAATAAGGAGCTGGACACATTGTACATGCAACATATCCCTGCTTGCACAAGTAGCTTGTATCTTCATCATATGGATTACATGGTCTTACTTATCTGCATAGCTAACTGTGAAATTTAAGACTGGAGACAACGAGTTTGTGACGGGTGAATTTATTACAATGCTAATACTGAAAATAGATTTGGGACAGAAAGAAACTAAAATGTAAAGTGAAGGGGTCAGTTGTGGTGAATGAAATCATTGGAGCAGATGCCACACCACTGAAAGTCCAAAAGTACAGCATTCTCCTCCCATTGGAATTGTAATTTGGTTCAGGATCAGTCCACAGATTGCATGTGTGACACACGACGCAAGACATTAAGGAAGAGGTTTCTTGCTGGCAGTGGCGGTTGTCATGCCATCTGCACATCCTGGATTCTTCCATGGAAGCCCCGCTTGCTGTGGGATAAGCTGCTGCAGAGGTAGGGGTCTTTGAGGATTGTTATGCCTCTGGCAGAGCATTCATTCCTGTGGCTGCCACAGATGTAATTGGGTTTGAGGTAGTTGCCATTTTTCACAGCAACCTCAAACAGAAAATCAACCATAACGTTCTATCCAATTGATGGAGTTATTCTTGCAAACTGTACTGCCATCTTGCTATCCTTGATGTGGATCTGCCTGCCCCCTTTGTGGTGAACTTATTGACCAAGGGTTTGTCATCTACCCACACCATGAATTCAGATCCCTACAAATACTACTGGTAATAATCCACACTCCACCAACACACCAAGGCTTCACGCCCACCACTGAATAAGATGCCTCAGCAACTCTTAAGCTTCAGCTCGAAAAGCCATCTTTGCCATTCCTTCTTTGCAGTAAGACTGCTCCCAGACCATTTATACTGGCATCCATGATTACAGTACCATCATCCTTAAGATCGAAAGATTTAAGGGGAATTACATTGACTACACACATCTTAGCATCCCTGAACTCGCGTTCACATGCATCATCCTAGACTAATTTCCCCCTTTTTTCAGCAGAAAGCGCAACTTGTGATCCATTCAGTACATCTGGGAATAAATTGTGAATAAAATTCCAGTAGCCCCATTAAATATAACAATTGGTCTTTTCCTTAAGGGCATCTGTTATGGATCTCACTAGATTCTCCTTGGGTTCCACACCGGGAGTAGATATCTTGTGCCCCGAATGATCCGCACTCTCCACCGCAAATCTTCATTTATCAGGCTTCAAGGTCACATCTTTGTCCTCCTGAACACATAGAACAAAAGCCAATTTTCCGTCATGACTTGCCTTAACACTTGGATATATTAGCAAGTCATCTTGAAAATAGATAACTCCTTCCACATCTTTAAACAGCATGGCCAACAGCCATTGAAAAATGGCCGATGCAGATGCCAATCCGAATGACATTCTTTTGAAATTAAATGCCCCCTCCAGAGAGATAAACAAAGTCAAATGGCAAGAATCATACGCAAGAACTACCTGATGTTAGGCGAATGCCATGTCTGATGTGGAAAATATTTTAGCCCGCTTAATTAATAAAAACCTTGGCATGATGTTTGGCAAAAGGTGCCTGCTCAATATAATCCTGTTGTTTAGGTCCCTTAAGTCTACACCTATACATATAGAACCATTTGGTTTGCGCACAAGTACTACTGGGGACAACCATTATGAGCTTTAAATGAGCTTGATGATGTATTGAACCACCAATATATCTAATTCCTTCTGCAAATCCACTTTGATGACTAACGGAACACTTCTTATTTTATGCACCACTTGCTCTGCCCCTTCTTTATGTTCTAGTTTGTGTCTGAATCTTCCTAACTTATTTGTGAACACCCATAGAAAATGTTGAATTCCCAATTAAGTGCTGGCATTGCCCAAATACCCATGCATTCTTTCTTTAATAGAACCTGATCATGATTGTCGGGTTCCAAATTTGTTTGGAGTTTCTCTCCCTAAACCAACTCAACAATGACAATCCATATTTGGCAACATATACTGTGGCAGGAATAGAATTTACGTTAAAAGAAATCATGGTATCCAGTTCACCCAGTACATCTATGGACTTTTCCCCGTATGCCACAGGTTTGACAACCAATTCCTTCAATTCAATGTTTTTGTTTTTGAAACGTATCCTGTCTTTCTCACTAATAAGTGTGAGTGGAGATCCAGATTCCCCCATCATGTTCACCACCATATCACTGACACTTACTTGAAAGTCTGATCTCCTAATTATTGCCACATCTGCCAAGAACACACTATTGTCTGAGTTTTGTGCCTCAAAGATGGAATCTTGTAACATCTCCTCTATTCTCAAAATACAACTACCATCACTTGACTCAAACGTTTTTGTGTTGTCATCATGTTCATTCACAACATTGACAATTTTCTTCTCCTTTCCTTTTGATCTGCACACCTTGGCAAAGTGACTTTCATTTTTACATCATGCACATGCTCTATCTATGGCAGGGCAAGGGTGCTCATTACCCAAATTAAATGTACTCCTGCACCAGTAACATGTTAACCCTTTCCTATTTGATACAATTCTAACTCTTATTTCCGTTCTTTTGACCCACTACAGCAAATAATTCTTCAGAACCCTACAATACTGAGCTTTGTGTCATGTATGATGCTTGCTGCTTACTCCACAGCCTTATTCAAAGTTAAAATTGGAGTAGTATGCAGTACCTGCTGCACCTTTTTGTTGCTGTTTTTTCCGACAATCTGCTCACAGATCTACTTATTCTGAAATTCCTTGTATTTGAATGTAAAAGCTAATGTTCATAATGATCCCACAAAACATTTCATAGGTTCTCCTGGTAAATGATGCCTTCTGTAGAATTTGTGTTGTTCCAATATAACATTCTTATGAGGTTTAACTCATGTGTCAAGCATTTTAATCGCAGATTCATACTCATCCTGCACTTCACCCTCTTTCAATACAGTGTGTCAAGGTAAGTTCTTCAAAATGTTAATTCCTTCTGAACCTAAACAATGCCTCAACAAAGCATATTTCTTCTTATGTGAAAAACCCTCCCCATTTGTGGCATCCATATACGCCTCATAACCTTCCTTCCATAGTTCCTGATCATTGCTAGGATGATCAGCACTAGGATTAAATGAAGACGGAGTTACAATGTTTTTCTGCCTATGTGGTTACTATTATACCTGCTACTATAACATGTTCTTTAGCAGATTTATAAATTATCCTGACAGTCGACAACTATTTACCACACTACTACACAACAATGGTACCATATTTTGATATAAGCACCGAAACTAACATCAACTGGAATTATGAGTATACAATGTCACTATTATATTTCATGGCCTGGTTTTATAGAAGGGATGGTGTGCAATGCAGTACGCACATTGAGATTGTCGCAATAGGCATGAGCATTATTATTGCCATGATACGGAGTGTGCGCCTAATTTCATCCACATGAATGCCTGTTTTTTTAAAGTATGGTGTACATATCACAGATGAAGCATGCACATGGAAATTGTAAGAATATCTTCAGGTGTTCATGTCACCAATCTCTTATTTTGTCAATGATACCATGTGTGTGTGCCACCAATGGTGAGTGTACAAAATAATTTAAATAGTACTGTGCAAGCTGAAGCAGCAGTGCTGACTAACACCAATGAGTTTGCGCTTAAGGAACACTTCCAGGAACACCTCAACTCTCCAGAAGATGTTGCTTAGTAAAAGGTGCCACTGGATAAAAGCTCAGTGGCAGCTACCATGGCCATTTTCTAGTGCCCGATGACATAGATGCGTGATCATGTAGTACTGAAACTGAAGATAATGCACAGGAGTTGTGCATCACAGATCCCTCACTGAGGCTGCCTGTTGGAGACTTTGTGCACTGAATGCTAAGAAGGAATGCTTTATCAGTGGATGTAGTGATGTCAAATGCCTACCAAGACACCGCTAAAAACCCAGGAGCAGAAAAACTGGCGATTATGGGAAACACAAATTGCCAGGATCCCACAGCAACAGTTGGTTCACTGGGCCACAACTTCATAGGAATACCACTGGCACAATAGAATTATAGCAGAAAACTCTGTCACTGAAGTCCAAGGAAATTTAGAAGCTGAAGTCAAAACAGGGTTGGACCCTGCCAATCAACTCGTTGTCAATGAAAATATAATTGTAATGCAGATAATTGTCAATATTATGATTTATTAGAGTGTCCTTGTACCAGGACCTCCAGGGATGCAGCAAACAGCAACTGCCTGGTCCCTTTCAAATGTTTACATTCTAACCCTTACATCACTCCCCATATTACTAGATCCCAACAACAAGGAGTTAAAGAGGTAAGAGAGCCAGACATATATATATATATATATATATATATATATATATATATATATATATATATATATATATATATATATATTTATATATATATATATATATATATATATATATAAATGTCCTCTTGGAACAGCAAGTCAGAGTTCCGACGTACACAGTAGACAACAGACAGCAGGGCAGTCCTCTGGGTTTCCTCTGCAGGTCAAAAGTGAACTAAAGAGTAAGTGTGAGTGTCCTTTTTTTATATCTGATAACAGATTTGATGCAAAAGAAACTTTTGGAGTTTTAATGCCAGTGATGGTCCTGGAATTTCCTGCCTCCCTGCACAGGATCCACTGAGTATTTGGTATGTGTTTTGTGCTAAGGCAGCTTCTTTGAAATGTAAGTGGAGTTGTGCATAGTTCCGCACTTCCCATGCTGCCAATAGCGAAGGAGATTACGGGGTTGCCAAAATGGATAAGGCTAATGGTAGGGGTGGGTGGCCTGGCCATTTTTTATAATGAGTATTTGAGCTGTACTCTGAGGACTCCCCCTTGGATATTGAGGGTTGTATAGTGCGCTGTTTTAAGCTGAAATTCAAAAAGGGAAAAATATTGGTTGTTGCCTTGATTAATCGTGCTTCTAAAAGCCCAGAAAGGCACTTTGTTTTAAATTGGCCTCGGGTGTTGGAACCGATCCTTGAAAATGATTGTCATATTTTTCTGGGTGACTTTAATTTTCATTTAGAGGATCTACAGGAGAGGGAGACTAAGGCTTTTCTCGATTTAATGTTGAATCTGGGTTTATCTAAACGGATTGGTGTCACAACCCACAATGATAGCCACACCCTAGATGGATTTTTTTACGATCAAGACAGTTTGTTGAATGTGGAGTGGCAGATTACTTTTAAGCTAATGGAGGCTCAAATGACAGAGCTTAGACGAGGGCCACAGAGGGAGAGACGGATTTGGGGTAAATTGCCAAAACAGGGTTCCCCAGGGATCGATTTTAATAATTGGCTTAGGATGGCAGTAGAGGAATTGGTCCCTGTGTCCAAAATCAATAAAGATAAAACAAACTCTCCACCCCTAGGTATAAAGAGGAATTGAAGGTACTCCAGAGACAATGTAGGGGGCAGGAGAGGAGATTGAAACTATCTTTGAAATTGGTAGAGAGAGCAGCATAGAGCAATGACGCCCACATAAATAATTGCTGTTAAGGAGGCCAAAGCTAGCTTTTTCGTCCAGAAGATCAAATCAGCTCTAAATAGGCCAAGAGAGCTATTCCACACTGTACGCTCTCTGATGCTTCCTTACCAGCATCTCAGGAGTTCTGTGATAGACTTGCCCATTACTTTAAAGAGAAGATTCTGAAAATCCATGGGAATTTTCTGTCTTCATTGGAGGATCAGCCTTCCTCTTCCCCTCTGCTTTGTGTGGAAGGTGGGGTAGAGGATGGGTTCCTCCTGATCTCTTTTGTGTGGATCGTTTTCCTCCACTGCTGGGCACTAAGATCAACTCTTTGCTTTCAAGCATCTCCTCAGGCTCACCAGATGATCCTTGTCACCCCAGGGTTCTGCAGCAATTCAGATCTGGATGCGGAAGGCTTGGAACAGGAGTTTGCAATGTGCTGAAATCAGGGGTCTTCCCCTGGGTTTGGAAGGAAGCAGTGGTAATTCCACTGAAGAAGAAGCCAGAGGGTGATCCAAGTAATTTGAAGAACTTACACTCCATTTCTCTTTTGCCTTCTACAGCGCAGATCTTAGAGAGTCATATCAACCTGGTCCATTCTAAACATCTCTTTGATCATCATCTCCTGGACACTTACAGAACGGGTTCAAGAAAGACCATAACACTGAGGGGGTTATTACAACTTTGGAGGAGGTGTTAATCCATCCCAAAAGTCACGGTAAATTGACGGATATACCACCAGCCGTATTACAAGTCCATTATATCCTATGGAACTCATAATACGGCTGGTGGTATATCCGTCACTTTACCGTCACTTTTGGGACGGATTAACACCTCCTCCAAAGTTGTAATAACCCCCTGAGTTAGCCCTTATTGCTACTGTGGATTCTATCTGCAAACTGGTGGACAGGGGAGAGGTGCCATTTTGGTTCTGCTGGATCTCTCTACAGCTTTCAACACCATTTCACCAGCTCAAATGATGTACAGACTCAAGCAGGCTGGGGTAAAGGAGGTGGATTTGAAGCTCCTAGAGTCCTTCCTGAATTAAAGATCTAGTATTGTGAGCTGTGGAGACTTTAGGGCTCTCCCTTTTCAGTATCCTTGTGAAGTCCCACAAGGCTCCTCCCTGAGCCCTACTTTGTTTAATCTGTATGTGGCTCCCTTAGCAAAATGTATTTGATCCTTTGGCTTCCAGGTGTCTTCTTATGCTGACAACACCCAGATCAACATTTCTACCATGGACGAGTGGCTGCCAGATTTAGGCGATGTATGCAGGAGGTGGTGAGTGGTTGGATGAAGAGGAACTGGCTCAAAATGAATGGCAAAAAAACTGAGATTGTGGTTTTTAAGTTGAATAATGCCATTTCTAATGAGCAGTGGTGGTCATTTCCTATTTCAGCAATGAAAAATGTAGGGGTATAGTTTGACAATGCCCTATCATTTGACATTCAGGTGAATGGGATAGTCAGCACATGTTTTTGGCTGATCCGTATTTTGAGGAAAATTCTTCTGCTGCTTTCACAGGGACTCAGGTTCTCGGGGGTCCTAGCCCTTATTACATCTCGGCTTGACTATTGTAATGTGCCGTACCTGAATATTAATCATCTCTCTCTGAGCAAACTGCAAATGATTCAAAATGCTGTGGCTCACTTAATTCTTGGCCTGCCCAAACATGTTTCTGTGTCGGAAGGGCTGCACCAACTGCATTGGCTTCCTGTCAGGAAACAGGTGGTCTCTAAAGCCCTTTGTTTGATGCATAAGGCCCTATATCCTAATGGATCAGGATTTTTTAGGGCTGCCATGAATTGGCATGTGCCCAGATGCCACTTAGATCAGCAGGCCATTTTCTGGTAAGCATCCCTGGGTGTAAGAAGGTCAGGTGGAACGACAAAGCCTTCTCTGTGGCTGGGGATGTTGTGGAACTTCCTCCCAGATATGATTTGGACAATAAAGGCACACCTAGCATTCCACAAACAACTCAAGACATGATTATTTTCTTAGGAAACGAGGCTCCTCCATCCTCTAAAACTGCCTTACATGCTTGTTTGTCTGTTTTTGCAGTGATCTTTGCCTAAGTGTAGTTTGGCAACTCCTCTTTTCCTAGCTCTTAGATAACTAGTCTTATGCGGTCTACTAGTACTACAATACAAATAAAAACTCCTAGCCTTTGTGATAATGTCTGGGAGAAATACACAAAAGCTAACTGCCATGACACATACACATGTGTGCTACAGTACAGGCTGCAGCCACCAGAATTGTGACTTATAATCTGACATTGCCATTAAAGAGGATTTTAAAACACTTCCTTAGACACCAAACTTGACATTATTACTTGTTTCCAAGCATGAAAAGGTAGGTCTCACAGTAGTGAAAATTAAGTTGTGAGTTTTTCACTACCAGGAGATGCAAAACGTAAAACTGCATGCTCACATTTTTTAATGGAATGCACTCTGTTCTATGGGCTCTTTAGCGCCTAGCCAGGGGAGACATATGTATTACAAAGGGAGTTTTAGACTTGGCTAAAAGATGATTTTGCCAATTTCATCTGGCCATTTAAAACTGCACACTGGCTGTAATGGCAGGCTTGAGACATGCTTTAAGGGGTTACTTAAGTGGAGGATGCAATTGGTGCTGTAGACACCCTAGTACCATGTAATTTACAGGCCCTAGGTATATGGTGTACTACTTAATTGGGGACTTATAAGTAAATTAAATATGCCAATCAGGTGAAACCAGTTTTACCATGTTTTAGGGAGTGAGCACAAACACAGTAGCACTGGGTAGCATTAGTAAAGGACACAGATTCTTAAGGCCAGCAAAAACAAATTCAGCAAACCAGGAGCGGAGAAGATAAAAAACATTTGAGGGAAGACTGCAAGACTGACAGGTGTAACACTGCTGCTGCTCAATGTGCACCATATCCTGAGATGATTGCTTTCACCACTGTAACAGAGATCTTGCCTATGACCTGGAGGTTACAACTACCAATGTCAAAGTACCTGAGTGGCACTAAAGAGGAATACAAATTATATCCTTGGTCCTGCACCACTTTCAAACATAATGAAGGTTCAAGAAGACAAACAGTAAATTTGATATTTTCTGGTATTGAGCTATAGCACTGCCAGTTAAAACAGATTTGGTACCTAGTCAATGGAGAAACATGCTAATTTTACTTTCACACATTTCATTTTTAAATACCAGGCACCCTTCCTTGTAGGCAACAAGTTGTACTTAGGGATGGCCTGTTAATTAATATTTAAAAGCAGGGTTTCCCACCTACCAAAAGGGGTTATTTTGACATGTCTGACATCAGGTTTTTAAGCTGCTGCAGACTACACATGGTAAACACACTGTGTATGGCACGATTGGTGCTGCAGACCATAGATGGCATCTACCTTCCAGGCTATAGTTTCACTTTCTATTCAATATAGCAGGGAGTTATAGGCAAGTTACATAAGTAAATTAGGGGTAAACTGATTAAACTATTAAAATGGGGTGCACAAGCACTTTACTTCCTGTTTAGCACGGGTGAAGTGCACAGAGTTCCAAGTCCAGCAAAAAAAGATATGACAAACATAACCAAGAAAAAGATGATTATTTCCTACTCTAATATTGATTACAGCCTTTTTCTGCTTCTTGTGCTATTTCTCATTATATGAAGTCTGTGCTCCTGCTTACATTACATCTTTTGGCTCCATTAGCAGAAGTGCTGGTGTCATGGCATGGACTTCTCCTTGCTTTTTTCTGAACGAAGCCTACATTTGGTTGCACAAAAAGGAAATAAAAATATTTTGAGGTGTGCTTTACAATATGCATGACATGTATGTGTTTCCTAGCTCTATCATACTATATACACAGACATGTGAAATATTCACAGTTCATGCTTCCTCTCATATGCATATGAACAACAGTTCCACAGACACAGAACATGCACATTATGTGCAGTGCCAGTACAAGCGAGCCTCTCAAACCAGTTGCACACACCTAAGATATAGCATGTGTGGCAAAAGTGCAAGCATTCCTCAGATTCTCAGTAGTAGCATAGACAGCTGTTGTGCATGCTTCCTCAATCTCAGAGAAAATGTACAGGCACAGAAATATGTGCAGCACCAGTGCACACTACCCTCACACACCATATACAGCACAAGCAGCACTTCAAGCAGCAGTTTAAGCTTTTACCACACTGCTGGGAATGGTACTTTCTGCCAGGTCATCCCCATAATGTTTGATTTCCTCCTCCTCATTTTCTGACATTGTTTTGTTGACTTTAGGACTTTGAACACTTTACCACTGCTATCCAGTGTTATAGTGCATGTGTTCTCTGCTTAAAACATTATAACATTATTGTGTCCACAACTGGCACATTATCTTACATATAAGTCCCTAGGAAAATGCCCCATATGTGTCCATGTAAATTAAATGCTCACTGATTGTGCCACCCACTACAGTAGCCTTTCAAACATGTCTTATGCCTGCCACTGCTGAGCCTATGTGTGCAGTTTTAAACTGCCAGTTTGACCTGGCAAGGGTACTCACCTGCCAGGCCCAAACTTTCCTTTTTGTTACATATAGGTCACCCCTAAGGTAGGCCGTATGTAGCCCCAAGGGCAGGGTGGGGTGTATTTAAAAGTTGGGCACACACTTTTAAGTTTACCATGTCCTGGTAGTGAAAAACTGTTAAATGTATTTTTCGCTATTTGAAGGCCAAGGTTAACACTGGGGTTACCTTGAAGCATATTTTATGTGTAATTTGCAATTGGGAAAAGATAGAAATGTGGAGTTTGGTGTCTCTGGACTCACAATTTAAAATCACAACTGATTGTGAAGTCAGACTTTAAATTGTATATCTGAAAATGTCACTTATAGAAAATTGGCATTTTTTACTTGAACCATTCTGTGCTTCTGAAAGTTTCTGAATATAAGTCTAGGGTAGATCACAGCTCGGCATTTGTGCATTCCCTCTAGTTAGTCACACACAAAGAGAGCTGGGGTATGACATTTGCATCCTGATGGCCCATCACCAGGCTGTGCCTCTTCCCATACAAAAGACTGAATAACCACTGTTAGATTGTCTGGAGCCAAGGAAGGAAGGACAGGAACCTTATGGTCTTCAAAGGCCTCACATAATTTCCCCCACTTTCAAGGCACATTTGGGTGTAAGTACTGGACCCCACCCCACTAAATCAGAACTATACTGGAACCAAGCAACTCTGCCAGGAAGAAGGACTTCTGTGTGGTAGGAGGGACTGCCACTTTGCAACTGCATTGTTGTGTTGGGCTGCTGACTGCTGCTTCTTGCCTAAGGCGAGAAGGACTAGACCTGTACTCTACATCTTTGAAACCAAGATTCTCCAAGGGCTTGTTGGCTGCCCCCCCGCACTGTGGGGATGATTGTTTTTGTGCAGGAAGAGGCACCTTCAGGCACAAAAAAAATAATAAGAGATGTTTTTATCTTTCTATGCATGCTGCAGAATGCATGAAAGGGGTCCATATCTACTAGGCAATGAAAAGCCATACAAGGTGGCTTTGCGTGGCCTTGTAAATATGGGCTGGCACATTGTGCCACCGGAGCATAAAAAAATGATGCTCTGGTGGAGTACTGTGGCACTAGGACCTCATAAATGAGTCTGACAATTTCTAACAAGCACACAACCAGTACAATGGAAGTAGCAGTAGCGAAAGATTCACTCATAGAAAAAAGGGGTACAAAATAATGTGCAGCATTGCAAGCATTTTTTCACGAAAACCACACCAGCAGCAATACTACTGAGAAAAGAATGAATACCACTAGTTCATTGTGAAAAATTGGGCTGTCGGTTGACTAGGGTGTGAGCCCTGGACAACCTACATGCCACAATCCCTTGCAGGATGAACCACAAAAAGTCACTGATTTAACCTGTGTTTAACACTGGGTAGCTTAGCTCAAAAAAGCAGTTAGGCTAAACTTAGAGGTAATGTGTTAAATATGTATGCAGTACACAAACAGCAACACAGTGAACACACAACAAAATAAAAATATCAAACCAATTTAGAAAAATAGAAAAAATAAATATTTGACACCAGAACCATAAAAATCAAACTAGCAGAACCAGGATTCAGAATTATTAAAGTTTAAGGTTCAAAGTAGCAAGTCCTCAGTTTTCGAAAATGGCCACCTGGGCAACTTTGAACCACAACCAAGGGCCCATAAATGGATGGAGACCTCTTGGGTGTTCAAGACTCACTGAGGATGCGTCCAGGTTCAGGTTTAAGATTGTGGGGCCTGTTATCTCCCTGTGGCTCAGAACAGGAGACTAGCTAAACTAACCCTTGCAGTCACTTCTGAAGTCCTGGGGCAGGTGGTGAGACAGGGCTATACAGAGTGCAGAGCAGGTCACAGCAGCATGAATTCCTCTAAGAGTCATTCTGCAGGTCCAGTAATGAATTGAGGAGCAGGTCTTAGAACTCTACATTTATACCCTGGTGTCTGCTCCTAGACGATAGGTGAGGTTGACAGAAAGGTTCTCTGAAGTTCCAGGAATTTCCTGCCTCCCCTGCTCTGGCTCCTAGCTGACTACACTGACAATACAGGGTCGTTAAGCCTCTTGTGTGGTCGAAGAGTCCAGCCTATTCAGTTGCAAGTGTGACTGTGCTTAGCACCGCCCCCATCAAATCAGTTAATGGCCCATCTAGGATCTGCTAATCCCCCTATTGTGTGACTGTCTGGGACACGTTTTAAAGTGCTACTTAAACGGATGGCACAATAAGTGCTGCAGGCCCACTGGTAGCATTTAGTTTATGGCCTTGGGTATTTGGCATACCACTCAACAAGAGACTTACATGTAAATGAAATATGCCAACCAGGTACATGATAATCAAATCATTTTTTAGGGAGAGAACTGAGACACTTTAGCATTGGCTAGCAGTGGTAAAAATTCACAGAGTGCTGAGGTCAACAAGCAAAAATCCAGCAAAAAGTTAGAGGAGAAGGGCAAAAAGTTTGGGGGTCACCGTGTAGAGTGGGCCTTTTCTAAGATCATGCTTCCCTCACACACTCAGTAGGTGAAGCACTAACAAAAGTAATGCAATTTTCTCCACAAATCTGACCCAACTCTGACAAAACATAATGTATTCAACCCTCCCTCCATCCTCCACAGTGGTTATATTATCACATTTCAATACAATATATCAAAACGTAGTGCAGGAACAGGCGTGTTTTTATGTACAGGGACCTCATTCATATGAGCAAGCCTTCTGTTTCACTATGACTTCTAGAAAAAACCTGCTGTAGTTCAAACACAAATTGGCAAATCCATTATATCTCTCACACAAAAACTGGCTTTGCCAAAACTTTTTATTTTATAGTGCATGGCCACTGTGCATCCACCATGGCCCTCTTTAAAATTTATTTTAAAAAATAAAATAAAATTCATTCAAAGGTGGTCACTATAAATGTGCATCTTCTAGGATGGGCATATTTTACACCATGCTTTGTTTGTAGCAATCTTTTTTTTAAAATGGTCATGGTGGATGTGTGACATCAATGGCGGACAACTTTGGAAGTATTGGATGCTATTTTTATGAATCCCATTCACAGATGGCCACGGTGGATGGACACAGCAGCCAACATGGAATGAGATTTTTAGATATAGAAAACAATAATGATGTCCAACATGATTGCATAACCGTGTACTTAAGAAGCCATCTTGAAATGGTTATAAAACATGCAGGTGTGCAAAAATGAGCAAAAGGGTGGTCACAAGTGAAAGGCTTGGGGACAAGAGAGCAAGGAGGACAAAATAGTTTCTCCCAAGCAATGTAATGCATGTTTTGTTTTCAGCAGGGGGTGGGAAAATCAGCTAATTTAAAACACCGTAAGACAAAAATTAAACTGGGCACAAAAAAATCATTGAATCAGGAGCAGGGAAGTGAGAGTGGCCTTACAGTAAAGTAAAATAAACAGGTGTGATATATTACCCACCTAATTGAAACGTGCAGTATTGATGACACGGATAGGTTGGAACACTACATTCGCCATGTCAGCTTTCAAAGTCACTTCTGAATAGCCAAAGCTAGGACTGTATCAGGCTAATTCAAAGTAGGGACATCTAACCACAGAGCACAACGCAGCACCAGTTACATGAAGAATTAGAACGCTCTATGGTCAGGTTTTGAAAAAACACTTTTTTTACCCCGAAAATTAGAACGGACCCCCAGAAGGAAACATGCACATGCAAGAGGACCTATGAAAACAAATAAGGCATGTTGGACAAGCAACAGGATGACTCAGGAAGCAACTATATTACAAGAACTGTCAAAGCCAAATAGTCCGATTTTAATGTGCTACCACATTCATACAGCATTTGTGCATGCCTTTGCTTCCATGTATCAGTGTATTAAAGCCCAGCATAATGGCTTTCCAAAAGCTTAGCTGATATGGGTCCAGTGATCTTAGTTTAATATATTTAGGAAAATGTTGTCCATAACATTTGAGATAGGAAATATGAAATGAAGAAATCAATTATTTGCAATCTTAATCGTTCTATGCTAGGGTCCATTTGTATGGCCTTTTGGTGCAGGGCAGAGCAGCAAGTCACCTTGTTGTGCTGCCCTGCGGGAAAAGAAAAGGGCAGGAAGGCACCGTATCTATGTCATACAGCGTATTCCTGTCCTTTCCCCCTGCGATGGTGCTGTTTTGGCAGCCTACCGTCATCACAGCCACCCTTGCACCCTGGTGCAAGGATATCTGCGTGCATGCATGATTATTTTTGTGCAGGATGGGGCACCTTCATGAACAAAAAATTCCTGGGAGTCTATTCCTTTTTCTATGTGTGCTGCAGAATGTAGAGGAAAAAGCAAGGAGAAATAAGGATATTTCTTCTACTATGGGAAGGCGTAAGGTTTTGCAACATCCCCAAGTTTCTAAGGTCTTGTAAATCTTGGGATGCAACAAAAAATACATAGGTGTGGAGTGGGAACACCCACCACAACACCCATGGAATGCCTCTCTTGCGCGGAGTGAGGCAACACAGCGATTTCCTCTGCCTTACCCCATATCTATGAGGGCATTCAAAGCAAAGCAAAGTGGCTTTGTGTGGCCTCGTAGATATGATTTTAAGATTTGCACCACCATTGCCTCACAAAATGTGACACAACGGCTGCGTAAAGGGCTCGTAAATATGCCCTTAGGCACTTAAAACATTCTGCTCTTATTTCAGATGTTTTCATTCTTTGTGGAAATCCGACAAACCCCATGTGTTTTTATTACTTATCCAGGTCTTTTGCACACTTTTCTTTTTGGTTGAGCTCATCTCCAGACTGAAATTAATCAGGTATTATTTTAAGTATTCAGTGGTACGTTTATGCCCTCTTCAGCATTTTCCATAGTTTGCTTTAACTAAGAGTTAGTAAATAAAAAGAGCAGTTCAGATTAGAGATGCTGTGCCAGAACACAAAAAGTCGAAATCACAACAGGAGGCACTTTTTATGAAACTAGCCTTAATAATAGCCGTTTGTCTTTTCTACATAAGCTACTGGTTCCAGCTTGGCAGGTCTCTATTGTGCCAAATCTTGCACTTCTGTAGACTTCTGTAGAGTGAAAGTTGACGTTTGTGCCTAAATCGGTATTTCTAATAATAGAACATAATAGAAAGAAGAGATACATTCTTGAATTTTACATGGAATTTGCCTGTAAAATGAAGGTATATCGCAGCTTTGTTGTAAAGAGTTAACAAATAATGTAAAAAGATACAAAATTCTGACTCCTGGAATTGTTTTCACTGACTTCATAAAATGTATCACCGTGCCTAATACTGTAGACCAGGATTTTTTATTGCAAGACTACCCGAGCGATTTCAAATGTACAGGATTGTTTCTTATATTTCATTAATGCCGGGTACTCATTTGACACGTTTTAAGGTGTAACAGTGACTCAGTTTAAACTTTAAAGGGTGTGTGCAGTTTATACTTCAACTATGTAGATGGATCAAGTGGGGGAACTTTCCTGAATTTGTCTGAGTTCAGGGTAAACTCACCTGGCCCTGTGGCAGGCCTAATTTCCTTGTGCAAAATACCCCATAGATGGAGGTACAACTTATGGCTTGTTCAGTTATTGGGCTCTCGTGTTGGGAGAGCCACTGCAGATGGTGCTCTAGACAGCTGTAGCTGTTTGTAAGTAGCCCTATTATTTCAGTAAAAACCTACACTTAAAGTGAGCTTTTGGTCAGCCGCTTGCCTATGATTGGATGATAAGCTTGTCTAGTTACACTCCCTGCATCTGATTTGATGTTTTTCCTCTATATCCATGGCTTTGGCACGCAACACAGAGCTTTTTGGCTTCACCATCTACAGTTTAACAATTTTAATCCTTAAAATATGTTTTCTTTTTAGGTCATGTGCTGTCTGCTGCAAGACATTTTGTAAATTACAGTGGGCTTTTAGCCCACCCATTGCCGTTGGTATGCTTTATTGTCACTCTCATTTTATTGCTTCTTATTCATTAACCTGGGTCGACTTTCCTCCTCTTCTTTGTCCCTCCTCTGGCACATGGATGCATCACTGAGTTCTTCCTTTGCTCGCTTTTCAGCCACTACCTTTTTACTTTTGAATTAGCGCTCCATGAGAGTGCATGGGTTTTTCAGCTGTCTCCATCATGTACTTACAACCTGCAGCACTTCTATTGCACCTTCTCTGCTTGTCCGCTTCGTCACACCTGCTCTGTGATGCACTTACCCTTGAGGGCTTTCCCTGCAGATTTTCGCCATGTCCTACTCTCCCCCTGGCTCCCTGTTACCCTTCCTCTCGCCCTTTCGCTTACCCTTCTGATTTCCTTTCTTTCCCTCGTCCTCTAAACTGCTTCCATCCCCATGTTGCCTTCCCCATTGCAACCCCCGTGTTATTCCCCTTTAAAAAACACTATCACCTTCTTTTTCTTTTTTTAGTTACTAATCCAAATATGATTGCTAACTTAAAAAGAAAAAAACACACCTATGTCATTTTGTATGCGACCGCTGCAAAATGATAATGGCAATTGCATCAAAGGCTATTATAGATTTAGCCTTGCTACGCAGCACCAATTATTCTGTGCAACATGACTAAAAGCCATTGTCAAAGCCAATAGATCCCAAAGGGAAGACCTATTGTTTTTGCCAATTCTGGTTTCCATATTCTTGTGTTTGTCCTACCCAGAAGTCCATTTTGGTTTGACCAATTCTCTATCCTGCACAGTGATCAGCAACTCACAGCCCTTGCAGTCTCCTTTCGATGCTGCTGGCAGGACGTTGCTCCATTCTGTTCAGAGCTAGGCTGCTCACAGCTCGTAGCCACAGCTTCCTCCCTTTGAGCCTTCCATCAGCCTCTCCTCTGAACTGTGCAGCGCCTGGCAGCCTGAAACTCTTAGCTTCTTCCGCTTCCCTTTAATACTGCTAAAAGACAGATCCTTTATTAGATACAGCATCTGCTGGCCATCAACTCGTAGCCCTTGCCGCTTCATTTTGATAGTACAGCCAGGTGCATATGTATTTTGTAGAAGTGTGATGCTGCTCAATTAAAGCAAATGTGAAGCATGAGCTTTCAGCACTGATGTACTCATCTGCCTTCTTTGTTTAATACACTCGCAATATCGTATTAGTATGAGTAAAAAGGGTGTAGTGATAATGGCTCCTTACTAGCTCTATGAGAAGCCGCAGTTTGGCTGCGGCGCTGAGGCACCAAGGACGCAACTGTTAAGTCCTTGGACTGGCGCTCCCCCCCATGAGCCTTGCCTCGTTGCCCCCAGTGCAGGGATGGAAGGGGAATCACTTCCCCTTCCACCCCTGCCCCCCCTGATTCCCCTGTGGCATCTGATGACATCAGCGCATGATCCCGCGCTGACCTCATCAGAGGCCTCCCCCATCCGCTGTGGAAGCTCAGCTTCTGGCGATCACGTGGAGGGGCAGAGAGGGGCATCAAAGGAAAGGAAAATGCCTTTCCTTTCCTTTGATGTCTTTCTCAGCATATCTGCTGCCCGATCGCGATATGATTGGGAAGCAGAAATGCCCATTGGACACCAGGGAGTTTTTTTTATATTTTGCTATGAGGGTGTGTCCCCTTGGGCAAGGGCCGCAGGCCGATCTGCCCCCGGGGGGGGGGGGGGATGGCAGAAAAAAACGCCAGACACCAGGGATAATTTTTTTAAAATTTTTAAATTATTTTTTATTTTGTGGGGGGTGACCCATTAGGCAAGGGTCACTCCCTTGGGGCGAAAATTGTATTTAGGTCATTTTTGCTCCCCTTGGGGGCAGATCGGCCTATTTTTATTAGGCCGATCTGCTCCCAAGGGGGGCAGAAACCCCTAGGCACCGGGGATTGGTGTATGTATATGTGTGTGTTTTGTTTGGTGGGGCAGCCACTTGGGCAAGGGTAGCTCCCCATGGGGGCACATTACTGTTGGCCAGAAGATCAGTCTATTTTTGGAAGGCCAATCTGCCTCCAAGGGGGGTAGAAAGCCCACCAAAGACCAGGGAAGAGTTTTTTTTTTAAATAAGAGGGTGGGGGTCTGACCATACCCCCTCAAATAAATGGGGCCAACGTTGTTCTGCCCACCAGTGGGCAGATGGGGAAATTACCCCTGAATCACACCACAGGGGGTCAGAAAGTCTACTAGATGCCAGGGAATTAAAAAAAAAATCAAAATTTTTTGTGGTGGTAGCTATCAATCAGTATGGGCATGGTTATGCCCCCACCCCAACTGAAGAGGGTAAAGGTCTTTCAGCTCCCCCGCACATTAAAACATCTTATCCCACTGCAAGCAAGAAGACATTTGATTATTTTGGGTTTTGGTTTTACGTTTGGGCCATGAGAGCTTGGCTAACTCTCAAAATCGTCCCACTTGGAATAGTGAGGGTTGCACTTTTTGGACTTTGGGATGCTGCCATGTAGAAAAATCCATAAGACATTGACACATCTGAAAACTAAACATCTGGGTGAGTCCAGAGTGGTGTACTTCACATGCACCCCGCACCATTTTCTTACCCACGATGCCTGCAAACCTCAAATTTGCTGAAAATCACATATTGTTTCCACATTTTTGTGATGGAACCTTCTGGAATCTGCAGGAATCCACAAAATTTCTACCACCCAGCATTGTGTCATTTATACCAATAAAAATGTTGCCTCACTTGTCAGCCTAAAAATGTGTTTTTTTCAAACTGCCCTTCTGGACCCGCTTTGGTTCCCCCTCAATTTCAACATGTTTTTGGCTATTCCCTGTCACAAGCACTTGGCCCACTTACACAAGTGAGGTATCATTTTTACCAGGAGACTGAGGGGAACATTGGGTGGTAGGAAATTTGTCCCAGTGCGGCGATCCCACACAGAAATGTGGGAAAAATTTGATTTGTTAGCTAAATTTGAGGTTTGCTGAGGATTCTGGGTAAGAAAACATTGGGGGATCCACGCAAGTAACACCTCCCTGGATTCCCTCGGGTCTCTAGTTTTCAGAAATGTTTGGGTTTGGTAGGTTTCCCTAGATGGCTGCTAAGCCTAGGACCAAAAACGCAGGTCCCCCCGGCAAAAACAGGTAGTTTAGTATTTGATAATTTTGATGTGTCCACATAGTGTTTTGGGACATTTCCTTTCGCGGGCACTAGGCCTACACACACAAGTGAGGTACCATTTTTATCAGGAGACTTGGGGGAAGGATGGGTGGAAGGAAATGTGTGGCTCCTCTCAGATTCCAAACTTTCTGTCACCAAAATGTGAGGAAAAAGTGTTTTTTTGGCCAAATTTTGAGGTTTGCAAAGGATGCTGGGCAACAGAACCTGGTGAGAGCCCCAAAAGTCACCCCATCTTGGATTCCCATAGGTGTTTAGTTTTAGAAAATGCACAGGTTTGGTAGGTTTCCTTAGGTGTTGGCTGAGCTAGGGTACAAAATCCACAGCTAGGCACTTTCCAAAAAACAGCTCTGTTTTCTTTGCGAAAATGTGATGTGCCACGTTGTGTTTTGGGAATTTCCAGTTGCAGGCGCTAGGCCTAGCCACACAAGTGAAGCACCATTTTTATCGGGAGAATTAGGGGAACAGTTGGTTGAAGGAAATTTGTAGCTCCTCTCAGATTCCAGAACTTTCTTTCACAAAAATTAGAGGAATTGTTTGGCCAACTTTTGATGTTTGCAAAGGATTCTGGGTAACAGAACCTGATGAGAGCCTCACAAGTCACCCCATCCTGGATTCCCCTAGATGTCTAGTTTTTAAAAATGCAGGTTTGGTAGGTTACCCTAGGTCCCAGCTGAGCTAGAGGCCAAAATCTACAGCTAAGGACTTTGTAAAAAACATGTCAGATTTCAATGTGAAAATGTGATGTGTCCATGTTGCCTTTCCTGTTACCAGCATTAGACCTACCCATGCAAGGGAGGTACCATTTTATCGGGAGACTTGGGGGAACACAGAATAGTAAAACAAGTATAATTGCCCCTTGTCTTTCTATACATTTTTCCCTCCAAATGTAAGACAGTGTGTAAAGAAGACATTTATTTGAGAAATGCCCTGTAATTCACATGCTAGTATGGGCACCCCGGAATTCAGAGATGTGCAAATAACCACTGATTCTTAACACCTTATCTTGTACCCATCTTGGAAATACAAAGGTTTTCTTGATACGTATTTTTCACTCTTTATATTTCAGCAAATGAATTGCTGTATACCTGTATAGAATGAAAACCCATTGCAAGGTGCAGCTCATTTATTGGCTCTGGGTACCTAGGGTTCTTGATGAACCTCCAAGCACTTTATATACCCACAACCAGAAGAGTCCAGGAGATGTAACAGTATATTGCTTTCAAAAATCTGACATTGCAGAAAAAAGTTATAGAGTAAAACATGGAGAAAAATGGCTGTTTTTTTCACCTCAATTTCCATATCTTTTATTTCAGCTATTATTTTCTGTAGGAAACCCTTGTAGGATCTACACAAATTACCCCTTGCTGAATTTTGAATTTTGTCTACTTTTGGAAGTGTTTAGCTTTCTGGGATCCAGCATTGGTTTCACACCAATTTCATCATTAACTGGAAGGAGGCTGAAAGCAGAAGAAATAGTAAAAATGGGGTATGCCCCAGTAAATGTGTTTTTCTGATTCAAGTCTGCCTGTTCCTGAAAGCTGGGAAGATGGTGATTTTAGCACCGCAAGCCCTTTGTTGATGCCATTTTCAGGAAAAATACCACAAGTCTTCTTCTGCAGCCCTTTTTTCCCATCTTTTTTAAAAAAAACAACTTTTTCGCTCTTTTTTGGCTAATTTCTTGGTCTCCTTTAGGTAAACCCACAAAGTGTGGGTACCTCTAGAATCCATAGGATATTGGAAAAAAGGGTGCACATTTGGCCTGGGTAGCTTATGTGGACAAAAAGTTATGAGGGCCTAACCTCAAACTGCCCCAAACAGCCAAAAAATGGCTTGGCACCTGAGGGTGAAAAGGCCTGGCAGCAAAGGGGTTAAGGATGTAAACCTATGTTTTGAAATAATTTTGTCAAGCTTCTGATGTATAGTCCTTGATTATTGCCAAATAGTTTTGTATTATAATTGTACTCTTTCAATTAAGTTCAATAGTGTAACATACATATTTCTGCAGAGACACACATGGTCTGGGATTTTTCACTTCTTCCTATTTGTTCTTTTTCCAGTTTCTCTTTTCTGCCCTTGCTATTTCTTATCGAAGCTGTATGTGACTAATCACTTCACATTCTATATAGTTCCCTATGTACATGTTGATGTACGGACGTAGATGCTCTAAAAAAACTTTTATTGCCCAAAAGAATGCCACTTTTCATTACATTTGGAATGAATACCGTCTCCTGCGTCCAAATGACTCTGTATGTAGATATTGATGTGCGGACTCAAATGCCCACAAAATACCTTTTCTTGCCTAATTTTTGCCGTATTGGTTAAATTAGGTCTAAATACCGGCTCTCGTTTTCTTTAGATCTATTTACTAAAGACCGGCAATGGTTTTTAAATTTGATAATTTTTCTCCCCGACCTTACTATGCTTGACCTAAGTTGTGACTATCTAATTATTTTATGTCCCACACGGTCCTTGTTGTTTATTATGGCGTCAGGGCATGAGTGACCATTTTGTTTAAAGCGATGGCATATTTTAGTTCTATTAAGTTGAACATCTGCTCCCATTTTTTTACACTAATGACTACCGACAGTTACCAAGTAGAATAGCCTTCTTCTTATGGGACTCATCGCTTGTCTTAAAAATGCAGAGCAAATTCATAATTGTTAGGAGTCTCGCAGGGAATTCACGTCTTAATTCCACTATTCCAATGTGGCCGCACCTTTCAGCTAACATTTTGTCTGTGTTCCAATGTAGTGTCCCTCTTTTGGTTCTATAATGTTTAACAACGCGGCGCATTACTTAAATGGAGCCTGAAACCGGCTCCGCGTGAGAGTTACAGTTAGACACAGAAGACTGTGGTTTTAGGAGGGCGTTTATTAAGTGGACAGGGGTGGGATAATGACAGCCTGTTTTTTTTTTTTTTTAATTACTTGTTAGCGCCGGATATGACTGAGGCATACAGGGCACTTTAAGACGAAACAACATTGCATGTGCTAGCCTGGACAGACAGCTGTTGTTACTAAAGCACAACGTACGGGCACTGGGGACATGAATATAAACCACATGGTGCACGTTTTGAGAGGGCAACGTAAACAAATGTGGAGTATGGGATATTTGGGCCCGACTTTCTCTTTTGACTTAAGGGACAATGACTTGAGGACAGATTGTAGCAGATATTGAGCTTGGGCCATGAACTGTGGTTTGTCTAAATTGAATTTGTGGGTGTTGAGCATGTAATTGTAATCCAGACGGTAAAAATATCGAGATAATAGAGCAAATATAGAAGCCTTAGTGATCGTGTGTAAGAATTTCTCCTGATATATGTTAAAGTTGCCAACAAGAGCCATTCATAGTTTCTGTGGGGTGGTAATAATGTTACCAACAGTTTAACTGAACATTCGTATCAGATATTTTCAGATGCTATTAAACGATATGTGATAATAATTTGTTGGGGTGTTGTAGGATGTTAATTTTGCATATCTGTCTAAGTATTTACTTGTGTGTACCAATATTTTCATATCAGTACTTGCCAGTTCAAGTATTTGCCCATGCAGTCTTAATAACGGTCTCGTATCTCAAGTTTACTCCCACCATTCAGTTTTGTTTTTAGCAGATGTATGATGTGGTTTATCAAGGTCGAAGGTAATCAATATGTTTTATTACTTTTAATGCAAATCAACAAGGAGAGGGGCACTATAAGCTAATGAAGGTCCAGTACCTGGGCTACGAAAACAATATTTTTAAACAAAAGAAAGGTTCTATTCCTATCGACAAGAGAAGAAATAAGAAGAAGAATGAATAAACCTAAATAGGAGTTCCTTTAGATTGTTTTATGGTGCCCTCACACATCCCATAGGGTGTTGCAATGTTCTACACGGCCCTTGAAGGGTTACTTTAGCCGAGATCTTTGTTCATATTGCCATATTATGAGGATGGTGAATAGGAGGGTGTCCTGTGAGGGTGGGGTGGAGTCATAGGGGGTCATTCCGACCTTGGCGGGCGGCTACCGCCGCCCGCCAGGCGGAAACCGCCATGCGGCCGCACTCACGCGGCCCCCATTCTGACATTCCCGCTGGGCCGGCGGGAATGAGGCTGCAACACAGGAGCCGGCTCCGAATGGAGCCGGCGGTGTTGCGGCCGTGCGACGGGTGCAGTTGCACCCGTCGCGCTTTTCACTGTCTGCTATGCAGACAATGAAAAGCTGGCCGGGGCCCTGTTAGGGGCCCCCAGGGGCCCCAGGACACCCCTTACCGCCAGCCTCTTCCTGGCGGTGAAAACCGCCAGAAACAGGCTGGCGGTAAGGGGGTCATAATCCCCAGGACAGCGCTGCTTGCAGCGCTGCCCTGGCGGATTATCACCGCCGGGGCAGAAACGGCGGAAAACCGCCGGCCCCGGCGGTGCGACCGCGGCTTTACCGCCGCGGTCAGAATAGGGAAGAAAGCACCGCCAGCCTGTTGGCGGTGCTTTCAGTCATTATAGCCCTGGCGGTCTCGGACCGCCAGGGTCAGAATGACCCCCATAGTGTATATATGAGTGAGGGAAAAATTGTTAAAACTGTCTAAGGGATACCCCTATGTCTTTTATTATCGTGGCTCTCTTGGTGGGATTAAAAAAAACATTAAAATGGTCAGGCTGCTATGGGATTCAATGTACCCAAGTTGTCTAAAAAGCATAGGAAACATCTGATCAACATATTTTGTGCCCAGAGGCCCAAGAAAAGGATCCACAGCACTATAAAGGGCCAAAAAAATATGTATGTGTTGCCCTACCCCACACCTAAAAACGCGCAGGCAGTAAAAGTATTCCCCTAAATGAAAATACCTGTTATCTTATCTCATGAAGTGAAAGCATGCATTAATGCCCAACCTGCAAAGATAAGGAAAAGGAGATAAGAAAAGATAGAGCAAAATTAAAAGAAACTCATAATCAAGTCAGTAATTACCATATTACTGCTTCACTGGATCATCACGATTGGTCATGCAGTAGATCATGTCATGATAATAGGCATGCACATGCTGTAAATAAAGGTGTTATGTCAGTCACCATGTGTCAAGAATTGTAAATAGGATACATCATAGAGGGCAGGGAAGGTGGACACATGAGACTTGCCAATTGAGTTGTATAGGTTTAAGAAATCACTCAAAGGGAGGGGGGGTCATTGGGCCATCATTTTTTGCAACAAGGGATATCAACGTTCAACTATGTGCTGTTCGTGGAGACGTGAAAAATCCATTGTTACTCCCTCCTAAACAGGTTGGTGTTGCTCCAGTGTTGGTTTGCTTTCAAAATGGTCCATCTGAAGTTTTCTGGAGAATGTTTGGAAGCAATAAAATGCTTACACACCTTAGTAGCATTGCATCCACAGCAGACAGTGCTGCGATGCTCCATCATTCTAACAGTGACAGCCCTCTTGGTCATCCTAAAGTCATTACGTTGGGAGACCACAAGGACAGGTGATGACATAAATACAGTTTTCGTATTACAGTTTGTAAGATTTTTCTGTTTCCAAATGAATTGGGAGTTCAGCTCAATCACTTTGGAATGCTGTGTCAAAAAGCAAACCACGCATGACCCACAAGGGTAGTGTCCTGTGAATGGAGGGCCAATAAAGTATTCTGTGTACAAGATTGTTTATTATGGGGTCTTGTATGTACAAGAAGATCTTTTATATTCTGAGTGCAGCTAAAGGAAAATTATGGAATATTTAGTGATCCAGAATTCTGAATGCCCAGTGTCTAGTGATTCTACTTTTATTCTTGTTGGAATTGGAGATGAAAGTAGTCACACATGTGATGACATTGCTGGTAGGTTTTTCAATGTTCTCCAAAAGCCCCGGTGATTATCCTGCACTCTCATTTCAGCTTGTTTAATTATCTTACTGGGGTAGTTCTGTGAAGCCATATTCTTACTCAACATCTTAACTTATGCATCGTAATCTTGCAATGAGCTGCAATGTCTTCTGAGGCAGAGAAATTGACCATAGGTTGAGTTCTCTCTTAAGACCTTCGCGTGATGACTATCAAATAGCAGAAGAATAATGCAATCAGTGGTTTTTTTCGTAGGTTTTAGTACTAATATGTCCATTCTTAATTGTGATCAACAAATCCTAAAAGTGGATTTCCTTCATTGAGGATGACTGAGTAAATCTCAAATGAGGATCCAGAGAGTTAATCCACCTGCTGAATTCCTGACAGACAATATCTTCGCATCTCCAAAAAACCAAGATGTCATTGAGATATCGCTGCCATGTCAAGATGTTGTCTCTGTCTGGATTTGAATCCGTAAAACTAAACTGCTCTACAAAATGAGCCATGTAAAGGCAGGCCATGCTTGGGTCAAATGTACTGCCCATCGATGTTCCCTGTGATTGGTGAAAAAATTGTTCTTGTATGCTATGTTGCCACATTTGATGATGAAGTCAACTGGAGTGGTAGAAGCCCAGGATTGGGCTCTAAGTAGGGTCCATGTGACCTTTAGCGTTGCATCATGAGGGCTGTATAGTAGCTCCATGACCACAGTCACCAGAAGATTGATATCTTATTGCTTGTTAGTGTTGGCATCAAGTTTAAGATATCCCTGGTGTCCTTCAAAATGAGGGTGTTTGTTGAACCAATGATTGAAGACAGTGGTCAGAGAATTTACTCAATGGCTCCAAATGGGATCCAATAGCTGAGACTCTACATTTGCCAGGTGGAGGGTTAATACCCTTATGTATTTTAGGTAGTATGTAAAATTAAGGGATCCTATGGGAGGTGCTCACCAAAAATTCAGCTTTGTGTTTCAGTAGTATCAGCAGTCAGAGGATGGCACTATCTCCCATCTGCTAGTTGTCAGAGGCATTCTTTAGCCTGGCAGTTCAGGTTGGACTGTACCCATGGGGAACGGGGTCAAGACTGATTTGCATATGGCTGGGCCCAAACTGGGGGCATGTGATGAGCAAAATAGCGGTGAATTAAACCCAGATATGTGACTGGGGGTGAGTGTTTGAAAAGTTTCAACACTCTGTCCATCATTTTATTTTGTTTTGTGATGTTGCTTTGTGCGCACTAAGTGGCTAGGGTATGCCCAGACTTGGAAACCTTCCTTGCTGCACCACTGGATTCACGCTAGCGTGGCTGATGAAAGGTGATGCCCTGACACCAGTCGTAGGATACATGTTTCCAGTCCCGAGAGGAGCTGGCCTAGCAGTTCAGGCTGGACTGTTTCCATGGGGAACAGGGTCAAGATTGATTTGTGTATTGCTGGGTCCAAACTTGGGTGGTGTGGTCAGCAAATAACAATGTATTAAACCCAGATCTATGACTGGGGGTGAGTGTTTGAAATGTTTCAACACTCTGTCCATCATTTTATTTTATTTTGTGATGTTGCATTCTTTGGCATAATCCGTGGAATTTATCACCACACCGTCAGAATGGTGATTGCATCATGTAGTTTGGAAGATAGGTTGTCATAGGATCTCAATGATTTCAGCTGCATGGTTTCCTGAAAAGTTAAGATCTCACTTGGTGTCATAGCAGCATTTGGAGTGAACCTTGATGGTGGCCTCAAACCAGAGTCTTGCCTGGAACACCCGCACTCTCACCATCCTCATCATACTGCATAAAAAAAAGATCTCCGCTAAAGTGACCCTTCGAGGGGCGCATAGGACATTACATTGCCTGTCTCATGTGGAGCATGCCCTATTATGAACCCTGACATCTTTATGGGATATCTGAGGGCACCACAAAACAATCTATAGGATCTCCTTTTAGGTTTCTCCAACGGAGGCCTCTGAGTGGCCAGTGCCAGCAGGTGACATCAGAGACCCTTCCTGATAGGTGCTTACCTGGTTAGGTGGCCAATCTTCCTCTGAGGGCTATTTAGGGTCTTTCCTGTGGATTTCTCTTCAGATAACGAATGGAAGAGCTCACCAGAGTTCCTCTGCATCTCTCTCTTCGACTTCTGCCAAGGATCGACCGCTGACTGCTCCAGGACACCTGCAAAACCGTGACAAAGTAGCAAGACGACTACCAGAAACATTGTAGTGCCTAATCCTGCCGGCTTTCTCGACTGTTTCCTGGTGGTGCATGCTCTGAGGGCTATCTGCCTTCACCCTGCACTGGAAGCCAAGAAGAAATCTCCTGTGGGTGGACAGAATCTTCCCCCTGCTAATGCAGGCATCAAACGTCTGCATCACCGGTCCTCTGGGTCTCCTCTCATCTTGACGAGGGTGGTCCCTGGAACACAGGAGCTGGATCCAAGTGACCTCAACAGTCCAGTGGTCCTTCTGTCCAAATTTGGTGGAGGTAAGTCCTTGCCTCCCACGCCAGACAGTAATCCTGTGTACTGTGTGATCTGCATCTGCTAGGGCTTCTGTGCACTTTTGCAAGGAATCCTTTGTGCACAGTATAGCCCAGGTCCCCAGCACTCTGTCCTGCATTGCTCGTTGCTGAGTTGACGACTAGCTTCGTGGGACCCTCCTTTGTAGTGTTGAGATGACCGCCATGCAGAAGATTTCTTTAATGCCTGTTCAAGTGCTTCTGCGGGTGCTGCCTGCTTCTGCATGGGCCCTCTGTCTCCTCCTCCAAGGGGCGACCTCCTGGTCCTACCTGGGCCCAGGCAGCACCCATTTTCTTTAACCGTAGACCTTTGCAGCTAGGAAGGCTTGTCTGCAGTCTTTCTGCGTGAAAACAAAGGAGAAGTTCCTGGCATCTTCCATTGCAGAATCTTCAGCTTCTTCCACCTGGAGGGAGCCCTTTTGCACCTTTATCTGGGGTTTAGTGGGCTTCTGTCCCCCCAGACAATTTTGTGACTCTTGGACTTGGTCCCCTTCCTTTACAGGTCCTCAGGTCCAGGAATCAGTCTTCAGTGCTTTGCAGTCAGTTGTTGTCTGTGCAGAATCTCCTATCACTACTTTAGTGTGTTTCTGGGGAATTAGGGTAACTTTACTCCTACTTTTCATGGTCTTGGGGTGGGGTATCTTGGACACCCTTCGTGTTTTCTAACAGTCCCAGTGACCCTCTACACACTACACTAGGCCTGGGATCCCCAAGTGGTTCGCATTCCACTTTCTTAGTATATGGTTTGTGTTGCCCCTAGGCCTATTGCATCCTATTGTATTCTACAGTGTTTGCACTACTTTTCTAACTGTTTACTTACCTGATTTTAGTTTGTGTGTATATTTTGTGTATTTTACTTACCTCCTAAGGGAGTATATCCTCTGAGATATTTCTGACACATTGTCACTAAAAAAAGTACCTTTATTTTTAGTAACTCTGAGTATTGTGATTCTTATGAGATAGTGCTATATGATATAAGTGGTATAGTAGGAGCTTTGCATGTCTCCTAGTTCAGCCTAAGCTGCTCTGCTATAGCTTCCTCTATCAGCCTAAGCTGCTAGAACACTATTAATCTACTAATAAGGGATAACTGGGCCTGGCACAAGGTGTAAGTACCATCAGGTACCCACTATAAGCCAGGCCAGCCTCCTACATATGTCCTGCCTTTTATCTACATAGCATCCTGCCAGCTGAAAGTGGGGAGAGCTACCAAACCCCCAGGGAGCTCTCATTGCTAACGAAGAAGTATCTGGAGAGACCATCAGCTTTGGTGTGGTCAATCCCCGGGTGATGCTCCACTGTAAAGTTCATCCCCTGTAGGGAAATGGACCACCTCAAGAGTTTAGGGTTCTTGCCCTTCATTTGCATGAGCCATCTGAGGGGCCTGTGGTCTGTCTGAACCCAAAAGTGAGTCCCAAACAGGTATGGTCTCAGCTTCTTCATTGCCCAGACCACAGCAAATGCTTCCCTCTCTCAATAGCACTCCACCTCTGTTCCTGTGGTAACAGCCTTATGCTAATAAAGACTACCGGTTGGTCTAGGCCCTCCTCATTTAGCTGTGCTAGAACCACCGCTATGCCATGCTCTGAAGCGTCCATCTGCACAATAAATTCCTGGGAGTAGTCAGGTGTCTTCGTACACATGGCTTCCTTCATGGAGTCAAAGACTTTCTGACGAGCCTTTGTCCAATTCTCTAACCTAGGTTGTTTCTTGGATGTCAGTTCTGTTAAGGGGGCTATTATGGTGCCATATCCATTAATGAATCTGTGGTAGTATCCGGTGAGGCCTAAGAAGGCTCTCGCCTCTGTTTGGCTTTTAGGTGGTTGCTAGGCCTTGATAATTTCAATCTAGGCCTGGAGGGGTTGCACCTTGCCACCACCTACTAGGTGTCCCAAGTACACCATGGAACCCTGCCCAATTTGTCACTTACTGGCCTTGATTGTCAGGCCTGCCTGCTGCAGGGCCTGAAGCTCCTCCTTGAGGTGGAGCAGGTGTTCCTCCCAGCTGGAACTATAGATGGCAATCTCGTCCAGATAGGCTGCGCAAAAGGCATCCTTGCCAGCCAGGACCCCGTTAACCAACTGTTGGAAGGTAGCGGGGGCATTTTTCAATCCAAAGGGCTTTACTCTGAACTGGTAATGGCCCTCAGGAGTAGAGAAAGTGGATCTCTTTTGAGCCCCTTTAGTCAAGGCGATCTGCCAGTACCCTGACGTGAGGTCAAAGGTACTAAGGAAGTTGGCAACACTGAGCCTGTCTACGAGCTCAACAGCTCTGGGGATGGGGTGAGCATCTGTCTTTGTGAAAGAGTTGAGACCCCGGTAGTCCACGCAGAGCCTAATTTCTGGCTTGGCACTGCGGGCAGCAGCCTTGGGAACCAACACCAATGGGCTGGACCAGGGACTACTGGACTTCCCTATCACTCAAGAGCCAGCATCTTGGAAACTTCATCCTTGATGCTGGACCTCACTTTGTCTGACACCCTGTAAATGTTGTTCTTCACAGGTGGACTGTCTCCTTTGTCAATATCATGGACACACAAGTGGGTGAGCCCAGGAGTGAGGGAGAACAGGAAAGAGAACTGCTCCAACAACTCGTAGCAGTCTCCCCTCTTATCTAGAGTCAGGGACAAGAGAGATTAACACCCTCAACTGACCCATCACCTTCCTTGGCAGAGAGGAAGTCAGGGAGAGGTTCACTCTCCTCTTCCATGCCCTCATCTGTCACAAGAAGCATGCTGACGTCAGACATCTCAAAATGAGGCTTCAGTCTGTTGTGGGGGGGGGAGAACCCTAAGTCGGTTTTTAGGGGTCTTGAGGTCCACTAGGTAAGTGGCCTCCCCCTTTTGCTCCTTGACTTCGAACGGGCCAGTCCAACGGTCCAGGAGAGCTCTAGGCTCTACTGGCTCCATTACCCATACCTTGTCTCCAGGTGAGAATTCTACCAGAGTTGCCTTCTGGTCATACCACTCCTTCATCACCTCTTGACTGGCCTCGAGGTTGCTCTTGGCCTGTTTCCATAAACGCTGTGTCTGGTTGCGGAGGGCCAGCATGTAACTTACCACATCCTGGGAAGATTTCTTGGGAGCTTTCTCCCATCCTCCTTTACTTTGCTTAATGGTACCCTAACAGGGTAACCATAGAGAAATTCAAAGGGGCTGAACCCCACCCCTTTCTGGGGCACCTCCCTATAAGCAAAGAGAAGGCATGGCAGAAGGACATCCCACTTATGCCTCATAGCCTCAGGCAGGCCAGTGATCATGCCTTTCAGGGTCTTGTTGAATCTCTCAACAATCCCATTGCTTTGAGGATGGTAAGGGGTTGTAAACCTGTCGGCCACCCCACACTCTTCCCACGTGGACTTCATGTACACTGACATGAAGTTGGTGCCTCTGTCAGACACATCCTCCTTTGAGAATCCCACATGGGTAAATATCCCCATCAGAGCTCTGGTCACCACCGGTGCAGTCACTGTCCTTAGAGGGATTGCCTCTGGATAGCAGGTGACATGTTCCACCAAAACCAGGATAAACCTGTGGCCTAAAGCTATTTTGGGGTCGAAGGGACCAATGACATCAATGCCCACCCTTTCAAAGGGGGCACCAATGACAGGGAGTGGGATCAGGGGGGGCCTTAAGCCTTTTCCCTGTCTTTCCACTAGCCTGGAAGGTTGGGCAGGACCTACAGAAAGCATCTGAGGCTACCCGTATTCAAGGGCAATAAAAGTGAGTGACAAGCCTGGCAAAGGGCTTGTCTTACTCCAAATGTCCTGCCAGGGGGATGTCGTGAGCCAGGCCCAGTAGTGTTGTAATTTAATAGCGATTAGATGAAGCATTTGCAGAAGACATCTTGTATTTAGCAACTATTGTGAACATTTGGCGGAATCCATTTTGTATTCATGGCAGCCATTTTCTCTGCCATGTTCTCTGTCCTACCTTTCTGTTAACTACTCTTGAAAATCTGTCTAGTGAAAAGTTATATTTAGCATCTCCCACTTTCGCACATGCCCAGTAAGATCTGCAGCTGTTAGTAATCAGTAACAGACAGTAATGTGTCAACTAGTCCTTGAAACTGTTAGCCCCTCCTACCTGCCGACTGTGCATTTCCATATGACCTTACATGTATGTAAGTCTTGCTTCTATAATTGTACCACCTTCTTTTAGCCCCTGCGTGGGTGTAAAAGGACCGTGCTCTCTTAGTTCAGTGTGCTACTTCAAACATTACCGAAGGGTGCTGTTTGAACTGTAGTACCACCTCATGAGGTTTAATAAACTTTGTCTTTTATTTCAGTTTCTGTGCCAACTTCTTCCTATATGGTCTGAGGACTTTGTGCAGAGAAGGGCGAACCCCTTGCACTAGTAGGCCTTGCTGAAGCTTACTTCAACAAATTGGCGCCCGAACGGGGACTCATCCGCGACTCGGACTCCCGACGGATTGGTCGCGACAAAGGATTGGGATCTCGCTGCAGACGATCAATGCCTGAGGAGACCCGAGTCTTGGGAACCACAGCGTTTTTCCCTTCTTTCTGATTTGACCATCCAGGTGGCGCCGGTCCTCGACTGAGATCCTTTTTGTTCATTCGCATTGCAGTGACCATTTGGTCGATTTTAGAACTTGGCAGTTGGAACCTGGACACCCTGTGATTGGTAAGAGCCGTTTTACGGCACTTGCTGTGGGTTTTGATGCCTTTGTTTGGTAATGAAGTTTAGCACTACTTACTGTGGCTCTCGTGTTTTGGGTGACTAGTCAATTTGTGTCCTTTGAATTGATATATAAATTGCAATTTATATAGCCAGGTAATGAGGAGAATTTTCTCCAATTTAATTTTGATTTGAACGGCACCTTAAGTGCTACTTTGATTATAATATTGCATATTCTGCACTATTTTTGGCATGCCTGTTTTTAGCGCACTTCATAGGATGTGTTGCTTTTGTAATGGTACCAATTTGAGACTGGAAGCATCACAACCGGCACCCCCAGAATGGACGCCCAATAGAGATATGTATCTTAAACATGGTCTTTCTTCTACAATGTACAGCACATTATGGAATAAATACACTGGTGCGGATCCTGAGTTACGTTGGCCTATGCATGGGTCATTTGATTTGCGAAAGATTGAGTATGTGGAACAATGTATGTGTAAGCGAAGGTCTAGGCAAGATATGTTTGACTGTGTACGAATGTGGGAGAAAGAAGTGCGTGGACGAGTGAAGCGTGAGCAAGCCTTGCTTGAGAAAGAGCAGCGGAAGAATGTATATGTGAAAGCATTGGAAATGAGAAAGAAAGAAAGAAATGACTTAAAGGAGCTAGAAGAGAAAGAACGTAAATTACAGGTAACTGGTCAATACACCGTTAGGCAATCTCTCTATCCTATCCTTAATAAACCACACAATGATTTTTTGTTACTAGATCGCCCTCCACCTCCGTATGTCGTTTCTTCTGCCCCTCATGAGTTAGCTAAGGTCTCCGGTTCGGAGCAACAGAAAATACGAGACAGTCGCTCTATGTTGCCTGCTGACCGTGCGTCTGAGCTTAGATCTATTGCTCGTAAAACAATTCGTAGTGTTGTGTCTGCTTCTGAACTTTTAGACAACATGAAAGGGTGGACGGAAAAGGAGCAGCTATATTTTACTGAGGCATTTGGCCCAGAAGTTATTGAACTATATCGGAAATATTCTGATGAGTTAGAGCCCGATGATGTAGCAGCTGATCATAAACAAATGTGTGATGGTCTTTTTGTTTTCTCCCAGGTGGCTGATGCAATCAGGCGTTTGGTGAAATTATGTGTTGTGGCAGTCCGTTTGCAAGAGGAGAAAAGGGCTGTGGACGTAGTTGCACGGACATCTCAGACCGGCGGGGTGCAAGCTTCCATCTTCGGAACAGATAAGACTATGATAGTTCACGCGAAACCAATGCGGGAGGCTGCGCCTTTGTATGTTCCTCCTGAAGGATTGGGTACAAGTGATGATAAAACTTCTGTTGATGCTAAGGGTTATTTTATTTATAATTGGGTGAATACACCTTGGAATAGGGCAGATGTAATGGCACTTATAACAGCATTACCTGACACGCGGAAAAATCCAGACACCTTTTATGAGGAAGTTGAGGGAGCAATTAGTTCTTGTACTATGACTTTGGCTGACATTGATTTATTTTTCGGATTGATATTACCGCCAGATATGTGGAGAACTGTTCGTAAAGTTGATGATCGTGTAGTTTTTGGGGCGTCATGGAAAGAATTAGAACAGATGGATGGGGATAGGAAACCTGAGAAAAAGCCATATCAGTTGATTCTAGATCTTCCCGCAGCCATATTAGTTAAGTTAAAAACGATTATTCCCCCTAAAAAGATAGATTGGACTGTTTTAGCGTCTTGTAAGCAAAAGGCAGATGAATCGGTCTCTGATTTCTTTACACGCTTTGAAGAAGCATTTCATGATTTTAGCGGCCAGTTATTGTCAGATGATACGGGCAGACATTTGTTTGTCGATAAATATGTCGCAAATCTGTTACCAGGAATTGCTAGTCGTCTAAAAGCTAGTGAAAGTTCATGGACTACCTCTACTCCGGTTTCTCTTTTGACTACAGCTCAGTATTATGAACGTCAGGAATTAGAAGCAAAAGGTAGCGAGGATAAAAAGATTAAAGAATTAAAGACGAAGGTTATGTTGGCTCAAGCTTATGGTCCGCCTTTTAGAGGTAGTGATATTATGGTTCTTCTTACACTTGTTCGAATTTGTCTGTTGATCAGTGTGTGTATTGTAAGAAATTTGGGCATTGGGCTGCCGATTGTCCAGCACTACGTGTTCAGCAGTGTTCACGTGGTCGGGGACAAATGAGAAATCGCTCAGGATATTCAGGGCCTAGAAGAAGCACGAATGATCATGCTAGGGTTGATGCTAATGTACGAGGGAAGGATGGGTTTAACACTTTGATAGAAGGAACCAATACCAGATGTCTAACTATGTGCAGCCTGATTTCCAAGATTCTGCTTATGCATAGGATTGCCTAGGATGGGGTAAGGAATCAGTTGAAGTTCCAGTAGATCAGAGGGGTCCCTATGTTACAGCACATGTTTTGGGTTCTACTGATCAGTTTCTGGTTGATACAGGAGCTACTCGTAGCGCCTTGTCTAAACAATTGATTCCAAGGGCTCCCCTGTCTGGCTTAACCATTACATCGATAGGTTTCGATGGAACACCTTCCCCTAGCCCATTGTCACAACCACTTGCATTCCATGTTGATAAATTTACTGCTCCATGTCCATTTTTGCTTTCTCCAAATACACCACACAATATTGTGGGTCTTGATATGCTCAAGTATTTCAGCGCTACAATACGATGCTCTCCTGAACGGGTGCGTGTTATTTTAAATGATAATCATCCTGTGATGGAAAGAGTTTGTCTTGTTAAAGAGGATATTGCATTAGCTTCACTCCCTAGTACTTTGTGGGCTACTTCAGGTACTGATGTGGGACAAATGATTATTCCACTGGTACATATTAGTGTCAAGGAGGGAGCTGTATTGCCACGTTTGCCTCAATACAAAATTTCACAGGAGGGCGAAGAAGCACTCACACAAATTGTGAATTATCTTATTGCAGTTGGAGTTGTTGAGGAAGTTCTGTATAATGTTTGTAACAATCCGATTCTTCCTATTCTGAAAAAGGATACTGATACTAGGATTTACCGATTCATTATTGATTTAAGAGAAGTCAATAAGATTGTGATACCACAATATCCTGTGGTATCTGACATCACAACACTTCTTACTGTGGTTCCCCCGACAGCAACTACGTTCTTTGTGATAGACTTGAAGAATGCTTTCTTTTCGATCCCTATTCATCCTGATAGCTGATATTTGTTTGGTTTTACTTTGAATAAACGATCCTATAGATTTTGCAGAGTTCCTCAAGGCTATTCTGAGAGTCCTAGTATTTATAGTCAAGCGTTAAAACGACAACTTGATTCTTTCGTTTTGCCTGAAGGTGTGGCTCTCATACAATATGTTGATTTTAATTTAGTGTTGTTCTCCTTTGTGGGTGCTGCGTTAAACAGTAGGAAAGTGAGACGATTGACTAGGGTTGTGGAAGCTGTTACCAATCAGGCAGCTCTAGCACTTGGGACTATTACCGAGGAGTTCCAAATTGCGAGGATTGTAGCGCTCCAAAATCGTATGGTACTAGATGTGATATTAGCTGATCGAGGTGGTGCATGTCGCATCATCGGTAGTAGTTGCTATGTTTTTATTCCAGATCACTCACCTTTAGTATATGATGCAATATCTAAATTGCATAAAATTGTTGTAGAAATCCACACAGAGACTGGTACTTGGACTTTTTCTGGATGGTTTTGGGCTCTTGTTTCCGCTTGGGGCTGGAAACTACTGACTATCCTGTGTGTAATGATTGCAGTATTTTTCACATGTTGTATCTGTATTCAGTGTGGTCCAATGTTATGCTCCATGTGTATTCCTGCTTGTATGCCTACCAAAATAAATATTACAGAAATGAAAGCACAACACATGTTAGATAAGGAAATAGCTGAAATGATGAGCATAAATATACAAGATGAATATTTAGAGTATCCCAGAAAAACGAATGTCTTCAGCGAATGCTGAAAGGGTCGACTGTTCTAATTTAATAGCGATTAGATTAAGCATTAGCAGAAGACATCTTGTATTTATCAACTATTGTGAACATTTGGCGGAATCCATTTTGTATTCATGGCAGCCATTTTCTCTGCCATGTGCTCTGTCCTACCTTTCTGTTAACTACTCTTGAAAATCTGTCTAGTGACAAGTTATATTTAGCATCTCCCACTTTCACACATGCCCAGTAAGATCTGCAGCTGTTAGTAATCAGTAACAGACAGTAATGTGTCAACTAGTCCTTGAAACTGTTAGCCCCACCTACCTGTCGACTGTGGATTTCCATATGACCTTACATGTATGTAAGTCTTGCTTCTATAATTGTACCACCTTCTTTTAGCCCCTGCGTGGGTATAAAAGGACCATGCTCTCTTAGTTCATTGTGCTACTTCAAACATTACCGAAGGGTGCTGTTTGAACTGTAGTACCACCTCATGAGGTTTAATAAACTTTGGGCTAGATGTACCAAAGGATTTTAACCATGCTGTGTCTATGGGAAAAAGCTTTCATACATATGGCCCTTTGTCTTTTATTTCAGTTTCTGTGCCAACTTCTTCCTATATGGTCTCAGGACTTTGTGCAGAGAAGGGCGAACCCCTTGCACTAGTATGCCTTGCTGAGGCTTACTTCAACAGTAGGAAGGCCCGGTAATATTCGGAGACTACCAGCACACATGCGGCCCAGCGGCCAGTACCTTAGGCTCACTTTAGAGGAGATAATTCTCCCAATATTTGAAAGGCTTCACCTGCTGCCTGGGCTGAGGCCTGTTGCCTCAGACCCTTAGGAGCTGGGCACATCTTCTGTGCTCCCTGGTTTGTCCACCCTCTACTTGCCAGCCAGCAAGCTCAGGCAGGTCACCCAGTGTGGCAATATCTTCCCCAGTTAGCTCAGGGGCCTCCTCTTCTGGGACCCCATCAACCACTGTGCTAATATCTGGGTCCAGTTTCCCATGCTCCTTGCCCTTCCTCTGTGCAGCTGTCTGGGCCATTGTTCCAGACTCCAGACGCCCTTAACTCCCTTCCCGGGCAGCCATGGACTGTGTGGTCATACAGACCTCTCAGGCAAACCTAACATCTCCAAGTGGGATCTGAGTTCTACCTCTTTCCAGGAAGTGTGCTCAAGATCATTGCCTAACAGACAATCTACAGGCATGGCAGAACTCACAGCTACTTTTAGAGTACCGGAGACCCCCCACTCAAAGGGAACCAGAGCCACTGGTAGGTGGCTCTTGCGATTGTCAGCGACTATTACTTGGTGGAATGATTAGGGATGACTTGCTCTGCTGACACCAGCTGACCCCTGACAGCAGTCATTCTGGCTCCAGTGTCACGCAGAGCTTCTACCCTTTGCCCATCAATGGTGACCCACTGCCTATTTTCGGAAGTATCGGCAGGCATGTGGGCTTTGGCACCATGGGCCAGATGTAGGAAATGTTTAGCGAGTCGCAAACGGCAAAAATTGCCGTTTGCGACTCGCTAAACGCGTTTCCCAATGCAGAAATGCATATTGCGAGTCGGTTCCGACTCGCAATATGCATTTCAGAATCGCAAATAGGATGGGGTGTTCCCTTCCTATTTGCGAGTCTGAGTGGTATGCAATACCATTTGCGACCGCGTACGCGGTCGCAAATGGTATCGCAGTTACCATCCACTTCAAGTGGATGGTAACCCACTCGCAAATTGGAAGGGGTCCCCATGGGACCCCTTCCACTTTGTGAATGGACCAAAAAATATTTTTTCAGGGCAGGGAATGGTCCCAGGGACCACTCCCTGCCCTGAAAAAATACCGAAACTAAAGGTTTCGTTTTTTTTTTTAAGTGCAGCTCGTATTCCTTTAAGGAAAACGGGCTACACTTAAAAAAAAAAAACTGCTTTATTGAAAACAGTCACGAACATGGAGGTCTGCTGACGACAGCAGGCCTCCATGTTTGCGAGTGCCTATACTCGCTATGCGGCCGCAATTTGCGACCCATCTCATGAATATTCATGAGGTGGGTCATTGCGACCCCATAGCGAGTTGCAGTCGGTGTCTGAGACACCGTACTGCATACCAATTTGCGAGGTGCAAATTGCGAGTCGCATGGACTCGCACTTTGCACCTCGCAAATTTTTAAGTTGCTACATCTGGCCCCATTTCCTTATCTCCCAGGGACACTTTTGATACCTCTATCTGTTCCCCCAAGATAACTGGGACCATCTCCCCCCTGAGCGCTACACTAGCCCCCAGGGTCTGCCCTCCAGTGGTTGGCTGTGCCCGCTTAGGAATCTGGGAGTCGCCCCTAGAGTGTCCAAACTTGAAGCACTCTAAGCATTTGGGGAAAAACTTTCCTTTCATCTTGTCAAAGAATCCTGGCCTCTTCTCAGACTCAGGCTGGTACTGGGTACCACCACCCACCTGGGAATTATTTTGGGGGCCTTTTGAGAGCTCCTTATTTTTAAGTTTTTCTCCCCCCTCTTTCTTCTTGTGGGAACCCTGACCACCTTTGTGGGTGTCCCCCCCAGGTACCTTCTTAGACACTCTGGTGCAAACCCAGAGGTCTGCCTCCTCAGCAAGCTTCCTAGGGTCAGTCAGCTTACTGACAACTAGGTGCTGGCACGACTCTGTAAAGCAAACACTGAACATATGCTCTTTCAGTATCAAATTATGTAACCCCAAATAGTCATTTACTTTACTGCCCCACACCCATTCATTCATTCAGTGCCTTACTACAGAAATCAAAAACGTCTACCCAGTTCTGTGTGGAGAGTTTAGTGCTGTCCCTGAACCTCTGACGGTACTTCTCAGGTGTCAGCCCAAACTTGGCAAGCAAAGCAGTTTTCATGGGTGTGTATCTGTTTTGATCCTTAGGAACAAAAGTTTCTTTTCAGCCTAAGCACTTTCAGCCTCAGCTTGTTTGGCTGCTCTTTCAGCCTCTCTCACTGCTTTCCTTTCCTCTGCCTCCATGTTTAACTTTGCCATTTGTGGTTGACATTCTCTCTCCTCCCTCCTTTCCTTGCGGTCAGGCCTGGCTAAAGACACTGCTCCCTGGTTTGCTAGGGGGCACAATTCCAGGGGTAACATCCCCCACTGGCAAAAAAATCCTCTGAGGGGCCATCCTGTGGACCCTCCTCCTCAGCATTCTCATTTGAATGGGCTTCTACCCCGGCCCTCACCACCTTTCAGTATTCTTCCTTTCTGGAGGCACCCTGGGTAGGCACTCCCATCCCATTGCAGAACCCCTTCATCTGGTTAACAGCTTGACTAGGTCAAAATCTTCAGCTCATGCTTGAGACCCAGCCAGAGACATGGTGAATGAGGATTTAGTTGAAAATGTCAGGCAGAAAACAAAATTGTAGAAAAATATGAAAAATCAAGTTGACTTTCAACTGTGGATAGGTAGAGTGCACATAGCTATTGTATCCCACTGAACAAATACAAGTCCTATCCTCACCACTGATCACCAATGTTAGAAAAGGGGCCTTTGGTTGGCAGTCAGGTTCCCCCCTTTCCAAGCAAGGACCCTCACTCTATTCAGAATATGTCACACACAATCAAAATTATTCTGTACCCACCCTCTGGTAGCTTGGCACTGAGCAGTCAGGCTTAACTTAGAATGCAGTGTGTAAAGTATTTGTGCAATAAATCATGCAATAGCACTGTATAACACCACAAAAATACACCACACAGTGTTTCGAAAAATATATAATATGTATCTAGTTAAATGCAGGTCAAAACAATGAAGATTTGATAAGTACACATTGAAATATCACTTTAGAGAATACTAAAAAGAGCCTTTAGTCTTTAAAAAGCAACAAGTGTCTCTTGCAAGCACAAAGTATCTGGTTTGCGTCACAATTATCCTCAAGGGGCCGCAGAGGAGGAGAAGCATGGAAAACGGGGAGGTGTGCGTTCTTTTCTCTCTATGCACACAGACGATGCGTTGATAATTTTCCACGCAGTTAGGGCCTTGCTTCGATTTCCGTCATGAAGACTTTTGGTTGCGGGGTATTGGGACGCCCTGGGGATGATGAGGAGAAATCCTGGGTGTGCAGGTTAAAGTCACAGGAGCTGCATCAATCCGGTGGGCGATGCAGGGAAATTTCTGTTGCACGGTGGGTGGTACATCGATTCTTTTTGCAGGAAGTCAGGCTGCATCATTCCGTCTCAGCTATGCATCGACACAGTGGGCCATGCGTCAAAGTTCCAGTCGTGACACTGGAGCTGCATCGATCTCCTCTCGGGGAGCCGGGCTGCGTCATTCCGGTTTGGCGTGCAGTGATTTTCTCACTTCGATGCAGGCTGAGCATCATTTCTGGCAGGCTGTGCGTCAAATTTTCACTGCACAAGGAGTACTTTCCAGGATTAAGTCTTTTTGGCCCTGAGACTTCAAGGAACAGGAGGCAAGCTCTATCCAAGCCCTTGGAGAGCACTATTCAGCAGAGCCAGGGGGCAGCAACGCAACAGGGCAACAGTAGGGCAGCAGTCCTTTGCAGAAAAGCAGTCAGGTGAGTCCTTTGGGCAGCCAGGCAGTTCCTCTTGGCAGGTTGCAGGGTCTGGTTCAGAGTTTCTTCACCAGTGGTATCTTGTCCAGAAGTGTCTGAGTTGGTAGGGTCAGAGGCCCTGTTTAAATACCTAAATGTGCCTTTGAAGTGGGGTAGACTTCAAAAAGTGGCTTAGAAGTGCACCAGGTCCCCTTTCAATTCCATCCTGTCTGCCAGGGTACCAGTAGGGGGTTTGGCAGTCCATTGTGTGAGGGCAGGCCACCTGTCCTTTCAAATGTAAGTATCAGGCCCTCCACCCTCCCAGCCCAGAAAGACCCATTCAGTATGCAGATGTGTGCAGGTGTGACTGAGCATCCTGTGTTTGGGGTTGTCTGAGTGAAATGCACAAGGGACCTGTCAACTAATCTAGCCAGCTGTGGATTGTAAGGCTCAGAAGGATTTAAGTGCAGAGAAATGCTCATTGTCTAAAAGTGTGATTTCTAAAATAGTAATATTAAATCCAACTTCACCAGTCAGCAGGATTTTGTATTACCATTCTGGTCACACTAAATATGACCTTGTTACTCCTTCCAGATCAGAATCTACCACTCAAACAGTATATTAAGGCAGCCCCAATATCAGCCTATGAAAGGAGCAGGCCTCACAGCAGTGTAAACTGAATTTAGGAGTTCTACACTACCAGGACATGTAAACTACACAGGTATATGTCCTGCCTTTTATCTACATAGCACCTTGCCTAATAGGTTACCTAGTGCCCACCTAAGGGGTGTTATATATGTAGAAAAAGGGGAGTTTAAGGCTTGGCAAGTACTTTTAAATGCTAAGTCGAATTGGCAGTGAAACTGCACACACATGCTTTGCAGTGGCAGGCCTGAGGCATGAATAAGGGGCTACTTTTGTGGGTGGCACAATCAGTGCTGCAGGCCCACTAGTAACATTTAATCTACAGGCCCTGGGTACATGTAGTGCACTTTACTGGGGACTTACGAGTAGATTAAATAAGCTAATTTTGTAGGAACCAATGTCACCATGTTTTCAGGGAGTGAGCATGTGCACGTTAGCAGTGGTAAAGTGCGCAGAGTCCTAAAACCAGCAAACACTGTGTCCAAAAAGTGGAGGGAGGCAGGCAGGCAAACAGTTAGGGGTGACCACCCTAAGGCTGTCAGGTCTAACGCACCCTATACTGGTGGTGGTACCCGTAGGTGTCTAATTTTTCAGTCTTTAAAATACACTTTCAATAAAGGTTGCAAACAACAAGAATGTATTTGGTGGACACTGTCTAACACGCTTGGGTGTTGGCAGTTGCCATTTTTAGAAATAAATATTTGTTTGATACCAATTAAATATTTTCAAATGTGTTTTCTTCTTTTCATGTGTTACTCTATCAGCCTTGTGAAATTCTAAAGACTGGATGAAACACGTGTCAGCTGAGTTATCTGTATCTCATGGTTAACAAAACATTTGTATCTGGCTTTTGGCTAAATCATCTCTATTGGAAAAACTATCATTTGTTATTATTTGTTATTCAATGTACCAAGAGGATGTAAACACCTCAATTCATAACAACATACAACGTCTAACTTTGTGATTGTTAAAGAAATGATTGATAATTGAAAACCTTCTAGAATACTGATTACAATTGTTTATGATAAGGTGCTAATTTAACAGCTTTTTACATGTTTACATGCATTTTGAGTGCTCCACTGTTAATTTTGTGGAGTATTTTGAGCTCAATGGTCTTTCCGTGATCTACATTGACAAGTTGTGGCAACATATTTATTAAGGACATATGAGCACCTAACCCTGTGGTCTACTATGCTTTGACAAATAGGTGGTGTGTGACAATTATACCACAGTTTACTTTCTTTTTGTGTTGAGTATTGGTTATGCCTGGGAGGTCTACTGCACGTAATTGCCACTTTCAGTTTGCTCTGATGCAACAGTTGAACCCGCAAGTGAAGCATGTAGTGGTCTCTTTGCACAATACCAAGATATTTGGCTCACTAAAGTGGAACCTCCTATTTGCTGTACCTAGTCGAATTGCTTTCCAGACAGCTACGTACATTGAGTGAAACTCCTCTATATGCAACCGACGGCCTACTCTCTGATCCACTGCTGTGGAGGTGGGGCATTTGTTAGGCTGTTCTCCCCTTTATATGCCCTCGAACCATGCGCCTGTGCACTTTGACAATTACATGCCCAGCATGGCTGAAACTACACCCTTGCAACCTCATTGTGACATTGCAGATGGATGATATTACTATATTTCCATGTGACTTAGCTTGCGACCTTAGTCCCATCATTGGGGAATTCACACTATTTGCAGCTGTCTCAGGCATCACCATTAATTGTAATAAATCCACAATGTTCCCACTGACCCTCAGCACATAGAGGTCACACTTGAGATCCCTACCCCTTAGTGTACCACATTGGTCAAATATTTGGGCATCTGGGTTAGACAAGACAAAATAATTGTGCTGTCTACAGGAAGGTCATGGTCACGGTGGAGGACCAGGTCACTAAATGGCACCATTTACCTCTTTCCCTTATGGCCATCTGGCCTCTACGAAACTTGTTATCCTACCACAACTACTATATCTGATCTATAATGTCCCCATCATCCTCACCCACAATTTCTGCCATGGGAAATTTTCACTTTGCCAAATGACCAGTGTGGCCTTGAGGTGTCTGACTGTGAGCTATATTAGACCGGTACTTTGCGTACAACTGGATACATGCCCCAAAATGCATGACAAATGTAGTGAACGAAAATGACTTTGTGCTATCCTATCACCCTAGGGCTCTGATTGTTTGTCCGCTCTCAGGGCTCCATACCAAAATCACCTCAGTGACTTGCACCTAATGAGCCTGGGATTGCATCTGCTGCACAGAAAAATTGCCAAGAATACATGACTTCGCATGGCCCTTAACTCATTACCCGTTGGTTCAGCTCACACAGGAGTCGCAGGTCCTCCTTAGGCTTAGAGGTTGGGGGTCTCACCATCTAGGTAAAATTTCCCCAGAGGAGCAGTTCCTCAATGACGCATTCATTGAAGATACCAAGGACCACACCACACTGGACAGATTCCCATACCTCAGGCTGCATGCATAATTCCTCTTTCCCTCGAGGACCACCCTGTATAAGGCCCTGGTGAAACCTATCACTAGCCCTTTCAGTAAACACTTGGGCCCTCATTAAAACCCTGGCGGTCAGTGTTAAAGCGGAGGTAAGACCGCCAGCAGGCCGGCGGAAAAAAATGGAATGATGACTGTGGCGGAAACCGCCAACAAAGACAGCCACTTTAACACTCCGACTGCCAGGCCGGTACAAACAAACAGCGCGTGGCCACCGCCAACAGACAGGCGGGAGACAATGTACCGCCCACAGTATCACAACCTAACAATCCGCCACCTTTTCCAATGCAGATTCACTGCGAACAAAAACACGGCGGAAACAGGACTTCGAAGGGAAAACGCAGTGGAGCTCCCCTCGCCCTCCATCCCACTGGTGAAATCAGACTCCGTAGTGTCACCCTCCAGGGCCATGTGGGATGCAGCTCCCTCCTGCTCCGGTGCCACTGCTCCTCCGCCTGATGATGCCAATGCACACATGTACAGGGAGACCACAAAAAGGAGGGGAAGACAGCAGAAAGACATGTTGAGTGCATGCATTACCGCTACCGTTTGCAGACACGACAGACACAGAAGCCCCCTGCACTACGCCACGCACTTGGGGTCCACTATTCAATCCCTGAGACATTGTCTACAAGGCTATGGCCGATATCTGCACACATGGATGTCACAGGAGCCTGACTAGGTGTAGTTGGCACTGTACCCAGGTCGGGTGGGGTGCCACAGGGTCTGCCTGAAAAAGGGGACTTAACTAGCACACTCGCCCTGGCCTAGGGAAACCCACAGCCCACCTCCCCCACCCAGACACCTCCACTGCGCGCTGAATCAGCAGAATGAGAGTGTACTCACCCCCTTGTTGCTGCTGTGATGCCCTCAAGCGCCCATCCAAATCCGGGTATGCCACCGCCAGGATCCTGAACATCAGGGGGGTCATGGTGCGACAGGCACCCCTCCCAAGTTGGGAGGCCATCCCCAGCTGGGCCTCTGCCGTCTTCTTGCTCCAGCAGCGAATGTCCTTCCATCTTTTTCGGCAGTGGGTGCTCCGTTTGTGATAGACCCCCAGGGTCCGGACGTCCTTGGCGATGGCACGCCATATATCCTTCTTCTGGTGGGCGCTGACCTACATGAATTGTACAGGGGAAAAAGAGAAGTTATTACCAACTGCACCATCACAGTCATTGGCCCGCATCCCTCTCCTTGCCATGTGGCACATGCACTCACCGTCGTTTCATGCACGCATCATTCTCCCCCCCATCTTTCATCCACACCACTCCACACAGGTATTGCCCATACAGCATGCTCACAGTGTACTTACCTGTTTGTCTGGAGGACCGTAGAGTAGCGTGTACTAGGGGACGACCCCATCCACGAGTTTCTCCAACTCCTCCATGCTGAAGTCTGGGGCCCTTTCCACAGATGCATGAGCCATTGTCTCTTCCAGACTGAGGTCACAGCAGCACTTGCAGTGTAGGTCCTCTCCTGTCGAAGGTCAGGTATCGAGTGATTGAACAGATAGAAAATGGCGGTCACGTCGTCACTGGGACCCATAGGGTACAATGTTAATCAATGCAGAATTGCGCCGCGGTCTTCGACCGCCTACCGCGACGGTGTACAACGCCAGCGCAGTTACCTCACATCCCATTGTCCCACTTTACAGGTCAGGCAGCCGCCATTTCAGGGGCCCACATGGCTTTATTTTTAGCTGTGTCACACATACCTAGGGCTTGCCTCAACACTCATACAGGCAAAATTTGGGTTATGAATGGTTTTCTAAGTAAGCTGTGTTTACGTACCTCTGAGTTGGTTGACTCTGTGCTCGCTGTTGTCCTTCACAGGCACCGTCCGCTGGGACATGTGAAGAGATGGCGCCATCCTCCGGTGTACAGACCGCTGGTGGACCTGTCGACAATGGAGGAAAGACATGTAATCATCACCTACAGGCTTGATCGTGCCACAATCCTGGAACTGTGTGCCCAGTTGGAGCCAGACCTGATGTCAGCTATCCGCCATCCCACAGGAATCCCCCCTCAAGTGCAGGTGCTGTCAGTACTCCATTTCCTTGCCAGTGGGTCTTTTCAAACTACAGTGGCCATAGCATCAGGGATGTCCCAGCCTATGTTTTCCAACGTGTTGTCCAGAGTGTTGTCTGCCCACCTGAAACACATGCAGAGCTACATTGTGTTCCCTCAGGTGGAGGATTTGCCTACAGTGAAAGGTGACTTCTATGCCCTGGGACATATCCCCAACATCATAGGTGCCATTGATGGGACACATGTGGCCTTGGTCCCCCCCGCAGGAGTGAACAGGTGTACAGAAACCGGAAGAGTTACCATTCGATGAATGTGCAGGTGGTGTGACTGGCAGACCAGTACATCTCCCATGTTAATGCCGAAATTCCCTGGCTCAGTGCATGACGCTTACATCCTGTGGAATAGCAGCATCCCTTATGTGATGGGGCAACTCCAGAGGCACCGTGTCTGGTTATTAGGTGAGCACCTGGAACCAAATCAGTGGCAAAAGTTGTCTGGGTCTGGGGATATCCCTACAGGTTATTGTGTGTCTAACAGTTGTCCCTCTCCATTTGCAGGTGACTCTGGCAACCCCAACCTCTCATGGCTACTGACCCCAGTGAGGAATCCCAGGACAAAGGCAGAGGAACGCTACAATGAGGCACATGGGCGAACTAGGAGGATTATAGAGCGGACATTCGGCCTCCTGAATGCCAGGTTCCGGTGCCTCCATGTGACAGGTGGTTCCCTATTCTACTCACCAAAGAAGGTATGCCAGATCACCGTGGCCTGCTGTATGCTTCACAACTTAGCTTTGCGACAAGAGGTGTCTTGTCTGCAGGAGGATGGCCCAGATGGAGGTGTCGTGGCAGCTGTGGAGCCTGTGGACAGCGAAGACGAGGAAGCAGAAAAAGAGGACATCGACAAAGGAACTCTGTGATCCTGCAATACTTCCAGTGAGACACAGGTAAGAAGACAAACCTGCCTACTACATGTACTTTAACACTACTACCTCTCTACTGTCTGTCTTTTTCACCCAGTGTATGTTCACTGAGTTGTCACTTTCCCTTACGATTTCACAGATGTGGGTCCCACTGTGTGACATCTGCTTTGTTTCCTCATGGACTAGAGCTGTGTGACATAGGTATGTTGACATTACAATTGAAAGAGCATTTTGTCACTGTAATTGCTAATACACTATTTCGAAATCACAGACAGACTCCAGATTGTTCTGTGCTTTAAGGGTGTTTATTTAAGTGCTCAATATTGGAGGGGGTTGTAAAATGGTGAGGGGTGATGGTGGACGAATGTCCATGACAGAGTCCAGTCTATTAGTCTCACAGGTGCATTGTCCAAAGGGGCATAAGAAGTGAAGCTAGGGCAGTTTGAGGATGGACAGGGTGACAAGGTGGGACAAAAGGATGACATTCAGGGCGGTCTCATTTCTTGGCGGGGGTCTTGGCATCGTTCTCTGTCTTTGTCCTGGATCTCAGGGACCGTTTGTGGGGTGGTTCTCCCTCTGCAGAGGTTGGGGTGCTGCTATGGTGGTCCTGTGGCGGTGCCTCCTGTCCACTAGCGCCGGCGGGGATGGTGGGCAGTTCATCGTCCAGGCTAGTGTCAGGGGCCCCTTGTTGTGCCACAGTGTCCCTCCTGGTGTTGAGTACTCCCTTCAGCACCCCTACGATGGTGCCCAGGGTGGAATTGATGGATCTGAGTTCCTCCCTGAAACCCAAAAACTGTTCCTCCTGCAGCAGCTGGGTCTCCTGATACTTGGCCAGTACTGTTGCCATCGTCTCCTGGGTATGATGGTACGCTCCCATGATGTTGGTGAGGGCCTCGTGGAGAGTGGGTTCCCTGTGCCTGTCGTCCCCCTGTCGCACAGCAGCCCTCCTAGTTCCCCTGTTTCCCTGGGCCTCTGTCCCCTGAACGGTGTGCCCACTGCCACTGCCCCAGGTCCCTGTTGTTGTTGGGGTGGTGGGTTAGCCTGGGTTCCCTGTAGCGGTGGACACACTGCTGATTGACGTGTCCTGGGGAAAGAGGTATGGGCCCGCTGTGTGGGTGCTGTGCTGGTGTTTCCAGAGGGGGCAAGCTCTCTAGTAGCCTGTGGCTGTGTGAGGGGAACCGACTTTCCCGAGGTCCCAGATGGGCTGGGCTGGTCGTCTATATCCAGTTGGACAGAGCTGCTGTCATCACTGTGGGCCTCTTCTGTTGGTGGTGTGGACATGTGTGGACCCTCCTGTGCGGTGACGTTGGGTAGGGGTCCTGCAGGGGTGTAAAAGCATGATTATTTAATCTGGGTGTACCATGGTGTGCAATGGGTGGGTGACCGTGTACCCCATTGCTTGCATTCCTGTGTGGGACCTTGTGTGATGATGGTTATTTAGGGGGGTGTATGGGTATGTGCAGTGGCCATGCATTGGTGATGGGTGTCCATGCTTTGTTGTTGCATGCAGGGCATGGTGTTGGGATGAGTGGTTTATGATATTGGGACATTTGTGAGGAGTAAGAGTGATGGGGTGAGGGCGAGGGTGGGTTGGGGTATATAATGGCATGCAGGTAGGGTGGGGGATATAGTAGTTAAGGTTTGACTTACCAGAGTCCATTCCTCCAGCTACTCCTTCAAGGCCCTCAGGATGCAGAATAGCCAAGACTTGCTCCTCCCATGTTGTTAGTTGTGGGGGAGGAGGTGGGGGTCAGGCCGCCAGTCCTGGTGTGTTTAGACCACGGAATGCACCTTCCCCCGTAGGTCGTTCCACCTCTTCCTGATGTCATCCCTATTTCTTGGGTGCTGTTCCACTGCGTTGACCCTGTCCACTATTCTTCGCCATAGCTCCATCTTCCTAGCTATGGAGGTGTGCTGCACCTGTGATCCGAATAGCTGTGGCTCTACCCGGATGATTTCCTCCACCATGACCCTGAGCTCCTCCTCAGAGAACCTGGGGTGTCTTTGCCGTGCCATGGGGTGGTTTGGGTGATGTGTGGGGTGGTGTGTGTTGTGATATGTGGGGTGATATTTAGTGGTGTGTTGTGTGAGGTGCGTGGATGTTATGTGGATGATGGTAATGTGTGCCTGTGGATGCTTGGTTGTGGATTGTAGTGTCTCTCTCTGGCCTTCTGTCGCAATTGTGGTCATAGGGGTTTGTGGGTGATGTGGGGTGTGTTTTATATTGTATTGAGTGTGAGGGAGTGGTGTGTGTATGTGTATCAGGTGTGTGTATTTCGAATTATCCAATGTGGTAGTGTTTTGTAAATGTGTGTGTATTTTGAGCGCGGCGGTGTCTACCACCAATGGAATACCGCGGTTGAAAGACCGCTGCGTGGATTCATGGGTCTTGATAGTGTGGCCATATTTCTGTTGGCGTGACGGTGGAGGTTTTGTTATCGCCAATTTATCACTGACCTTTGGTGTGGCGGACTTGTGTGGGTGTCTCAATTTTGGCGGATTCGAGCTGTGGGTCATAATGACCATGGCGGAATTCCGCTGCTGCGGCGGTATGTTGGCGGTCTTCTGCACGGCAGTAAGCGGCTTTTACCTCCAATGTTGTAATGAGGGCCTTAGTAACTATGTTTTACACTATCCTGCAAGCTGAAGAGCCTATGGTGCACCCTGGGGCAAGGCTGGCCATGGAGGCGTACACTGGAGGACTGATCACAGACAAGGAATCATACTGTTGTACTGTGCAAACTGGGACACTGCCCCTAAAAAGTTGATTGCATCTCATTCAGTTCAAGTTACTACACAGAGTTTACCACACAGACCTTTCAATCTGGTCAAATGCCAGCTGCAGTCAGGCTTCCCCTGTAGTAAATGCAGGACCCTGGATGTGGAATTCATCCACCTTGCATGGGACTGACCAAAAAAAGGGAGGGGGGAAGTAATGCTCCAATTTCTTACAATAGGCTGGCTGAGGTGAGCTACTGTTAGTATTCAGGGATAGGTTTTTAAATTTTTAAAGAAGGGGTGGTTGTGACCTATGAAATGAGCTGTGAACCATTTCCAGAATTATAAAAAAAAGAGATTATGTGAGACAAGCATGATAATTAGAGAAGCCTATAAAGAGAAAAAGAAAGCATGTAGAAGATGGAATTGGGGAGAGGGTCACGGAAGAAAGAAAAGAGAGAAAGTAATTGGAAGTAAGCCAAGGTGAATTTTTCATCAAGGGTTTTAGGAGTATAGTGGAAGAAGGCTTTAGAGAATAAAAAAAAAAGCAATCTCAGGAAGTGAGCTGTAGAAAGAAACAACGTTACATATAGTGTTCCATGTCTGTTGGCAAACAGCATAAACATGCAAGTCCAACACCTTAATAAAAGGCCAAGCTTGCTGGGCCTAGGGTAGGTCGCTGCCCCCGCCGCTGCAGCTCCACCTGCCCAGGCCCCGGCCACCTCCAGCAGACTGTAAGTGCCCCTTTGCGCTCCCCCCTGTCCAGACCCTCGCTTTTCTTCTGTCTTCTGTGCTCTCTCTCTGTGTCCAAGCTCCTCGTTTTTCTTCTGCTCTCTCTCTCTTTGTCCAAACTCCTTGTTTCTTCTGCTCTCTCTCTGTGTCCAAACTCCTCGTTTTTCTTCTGCTCTCTCTCTGTGTCCTAGCTCCTCGTTTTTCTTCTGCTCTCTCTCTGTGTCCAAACTCCTCGTTTTTCTTCTGCTCTCTCTCTGTGTCCAAACTCCTTGTTTCTTCTGCTCTCTCTCTCTGTTCAAACTCCTAGTTTTTCTTCTGCTCTCTCTCTTTGTCCTAGCTCCTCGTTTCTTCTGCTCTCTCTCTCTGTCCAAACTCCTCGTTTTTCTTCTGCTCTCTCTCTGTGTCGTAGCTCCTCGTTTTTCTTCTGCTCTCTCTCTCTGTCCAAACTCCTCGTTTTTCTTCTGCTCTCTCTCTCTGTCCAAACTCCTCGTTTTTCTTCTGCTCTCTCTCTTTGTCCTAGCTCCTCGTTTCTTCTGCTCTCTCTCTGTGTCCAAACTCCTCGTTTTTCTTCTATCTTCTGTGAATTTCCCCTTTTGTTTTTCAACTACTCTTCTTTTTTGGCATCCCGCCCCCGCCCTCTGCTTTCCCGCCACTGCCACCCGTGCGGCCCCGCCCCCCCTGCTCCCATTCGTCGCCGTCCCTCCCACCTCCCGCCCCCAGCTGACCCCTCCTCCCCCCACCTCCCTCTTATGGCGGCCGCTGGGCGGCCGCGCCGCTGGCGCGCCGCTGGCGCGCCAAAGGCAAGCCCGTCTGCGCCCGTCCGCGCCTGGACCGCGCCCATCGCCAGAACCCCTGGCCCCCAGCGCTCCCAAAACCCACAGCACTGCTACGACGCCGCCTCCCTCCACGCACTCAACCCGGGACGTACCACAACCTGCTACCAAGCCAGCCCGAAACGCACTCATGGACCCTTCGCATGTCAAACCTGCAAGCATACCTTCCACCGCGACTGCACCCCGTCCACCAGCCCACGCGCCAACAACCACCTCAAGTGCATCCTCATCAACGCACACTCCGTCCACAAGCACGCCATTGAACTATGGGATCTCCTGGACTCTACCGCACCGGACGTCGCCTTCATCACTGAGACCTAGATGAACGCCTCATCGGTCCCCGAATTCGCCACAGCCATCCCCGACGGCTACAAGATCGCCAGGAAAGACCGCACCAATCAAGTCGGAGGAGGAATCGCCATCATATACAAGAGCTCCATCAACGTCACTACCTCCACCGAAGACACCCCCCTCGCCGCCGAACACATGCACTTCCAGATCCACACCGACCCCAGGACCACCCTCAGAGGAACTCTTGTCTACAGGCCCCCTGGACCACGGGCCCTTTTCAGCGAATCCATCACAGACTTCATCTCCCCGCACGCCCTAGCCTTCCCAGACTACATCCTCCTCGGAGACCTGAACTTCCACCTGGAGCAGAACAACGACACCAACACCACCACCCTGCTCGACAAACTCACCAACCTCGGCCTCAAGCAACTGGTGAACACCCCCAACCACATTGCTGGGCACACGCTCGACCCCATCTTTTCCGCCAGCAACCACGTATCCTTCAGCCACTCCTCCGAAATACACTGGACCGACCACAGATGTGTCCACTTCACCTTCAGACGCAAGACTCTCCTCCTTCGCACACAACCTATCACACGCAGACCTTGGAACAAAATCTCCACAGAACAACTACTCTCCACTCTCAACCACAACTAACCTACCATCACCTCCGACGCCAACAACGCAGCCCTCAGCCTCACACAGTGGATCACCAACTGCGCTGACAACCTCGCCCGCCTCAGACGCCTCCCAAGACAGACCAACACCAGGAAATCTCAATGGTTCAGAGACGCCCTCAAAGAATCCAAGAAAACCTGCCGTACCCTCGAGAAAACCTGGCGCAAAGATCACACCGCAGAAAACATGTCAGCCCTCAAAATCTCCACCCGCAAACACCACCAGCTGATCCGCGCCACCAAAAGAGCATCCTTCAAAGAGAGACTGGACAAGAACACCCACAACAGCAAAGAACTCTTCAACATCGTCAAAGAGCTCTCCAATCCCAACGCCAGCTCCAACTCCATCACGCCCTCACAAGAACTCTGCAACTCCCTCACTACCTTCTTCCATCGAAAGATCACTGACCTACACAACAGCTTTGGTCCACAGATCCCGCCGACCACCACAGAACCCACAGCCCCACCCGTCACCCTCAACGCCTGGACACCCATTAGCACCGAAGAGACGAAACCTACCATGAACACCATCCACTCCGGTGCCCCCTCGGACCCTTGCCCACATTACATCTTCAACAAAGCGGACGCCAGCATCGCCTCCTATCTCCAGACCATCATCAACAGCTCGTTTGCATCTGCCACCTTCCCCGAGAGCTGGAAACACGCGGAAGTCAACGCTCGCCTGAAGAAACCCACGGCGGACCCCAGCGACCTGAAGAACTTCCGCCCCATCTCGCTCCTCCCCTTCCCGACCAAAGTCATCGAGAAGGCCGTCAACAAACAACTGACAAACTTCCTCGAAGACAACAACCTGCTCGACCCCTCCCAATCTGGATTTCGGGCCAACCACAGCACGGAAACCGCCCTCATCGCAGTCACCGACGACATCCGAACCCTGCTGGACAACGGAGAAACAGCCGCCCTCATCCTCCTCGACCTCTCGGCTGCCTTCAACACCGTCTGCCACCGCACCCTAATAACCCGCCTCCGCTCCACTGGTATCCAAGGACAGGCCCTGGACTGGATTGCCTCTTTTCTCTCTGACCGCTCCCAAAGAGTCTACCTTCTGCCTTTCCACTCAGATCCCACCGAGATCATCTGCGGCGTCCCACAGGGCTCCTTGCTCATCCCTACTCTCTTCAATGTCTACATGAGCCCCCTCGCCGACATTGCACGCAAACACAACATCAACATCATCTCCTACGCCGACGACACCCAGCTGATACTCTCCCTCACCAAAGACCCAGCCACCGCCAAAACCAACCTGCAGGATGGAATGAAAGACGTCGCAGAATGGATGAAACTCAGCCGCCTGAAGCTGAACTCAGACAAGACGGATGTCCTCATCCTCGGAAACTCCCCATCCGCCTGGGATGATTCCTGGTGGCCCACAGCCCTGGGCACCGCACCGACCCCCTCAGACCACGCACGCAACCTCGGATTCATCCTGGACCCCCTTCTCACCATGACCAAGCAAGTCAACGCCGTCTCGTCCTCTTGCTTCCTCACACTCCGCATGCTCCGAAAGATCTTCCGCTGGATCCCCGCTGACACCAGAAAAACTGTGACCCACGCCCTCGTCGCAAGCCGCCTGGACTACGGATACACCCTATACGCAGGAATCACTGCAAAACTTCAGAAACGTCTTCAGCGAATACAAAACGCCTCTGCACGCCTCATCCTTGACATACCCCGCCACAGCCACATCTCCGCCCACCTGAGACACCTACACTGGCTACCCGTCAACAAAAGGATCACCTTCAGGCTCCTCACCCACGCACACAAAGCCCTTCACAACAAGGGCCCCGAATACCTCAACTGTCGCCTCACCTTCTACATGCCCACCCGTCAACTTCGATCCACCAGCCTCGCTCTCGCCACCGTCCCTCGCATCCGCCGAACCACTGCAGGTGGGAAATCCTTGGCATACCTGGCAGCCAAGACGTGGAATTCCCTCCCCGCCCACCTCAGGACCACCCAGGACCACCTCGCCTTCCGGAGGCAGCTCAAGACCTGGCTCTTCGAGCAGCAGTGACCCCCCCTCCAGCGCCTTGAGACCCTCACGGTGAGTAGCGCGCTGTATAAATATGATTGATTGATTGATTGATTGATGGCTGTCCCTTTAAACAGTCTGGAGTATCCCAGTCTTAGTACAGGATCTGCACACTGTACATGGGGATTTGGCACAGAAAAAGAGAAGAGTATCACAATTTGAAATTCCCAAATGGATAAAAAATTGCAAGTTGCAAAACAAAAAGTTGCACATCTACTTTCTATTGCTAATATCCTAAGTGCATGCTGTGCAGCTTGTGTATGTGGCCAGTGCGGTACATGGATCATATGTAATGGTGGTTCCTGTCAATGTTCTAAAAGTTGGACGGATGGCTCCATCAAACAGGACGGCCATCTGTCAAACATGACTCTGTTTTTCATTTTTCAAAAACAATGGTATGGGAGCCATTAATAGCATTATTATTATTATTATTATTGTATTTAATAATTTAATATTATTATTATTATTTATTTTTTTATTTTTTTACTGTCCCTCACCCTTCAGCCTTCTGATGACCCACTCTAAATTGGGTGGGCAATTGATAGACAGACAGGAGAGAAACACCTTCTGATGGCCCACTCTAGTTTGGGTGGGCAATTGAATGTCTATCCTCCGATGGCATGTAATAAGTTGGGCCATCAAAGGAGAATGTCATCAATAGAGTCCTCGTCATCTACAAACTTTTGACCCATGTATCTCTAAATTAGGAGGGTAGACCATGAAGTTCACGGAGAGAATGTTCCAAGTTTTCTGTTTCCCACAAACTGCCATTATGGCAGGAAAGTTAACCATGGGACGTGGTCGGGTTTGCCATGTTTACATCAAGTATTATGACATTTAAAAATAGTCATATTTATTAGAGCTCCATTCAAAAGTATGGAACCACATTCCCGTAATCTAGCATTTTCTCATTTAAAGTACACCAATTAGTCACAAAGTAGGGCCACATGATATATATTTGTAAATAGAATTGTATATACACTGACTGTAAAACCAATGCTTTTGAGGCATCTCACTCGATGATGACAATTTTATGAGAGAGGGTGTAGTTAGATATTAATTAGTATGTAAGGATAAAATGTATCTCATTTAGAATTCATTTGGAACTGTGGAAGAGCCTGTCTCTGCTTTGTAATCCGAAATGTCTATGCATGTATTAGTGTTGAAGGCCCTCATTTTTCATCACTTAAGATTCCCTGATTTGGGCAGAAAGGGGAATTCAAAATACCTTGAGATGAGGTCTCACCACATGCAGACTCACCGGAGGTGTTTCTTTGTACCCCTTTGACATGTCCAACCTGGTTAACTATGTCCCTAGTAAAAAGCCTGGGCTTGGAAGAAGAAAGCATAGACTGTTGAGCCGACGTTCAGATTCCATATTTTCCAAAGTCGTGAGCTTTAGCCTATAGGCTAGGATTCCTTCTTAATAACTATCTATGAAACAAGCTACTGCATGAGCGAAACTACAACACTGTAACTTTTGATACAGGTGGAGTGAGGACTAAGGGGCATATTTATGAGCCCCTTGTCTGCCGGAGCATCACTTTTTTGTGACACTTCAGTGATGCAGACTACAAAATCATATCTATGAGGCCATTCAAAGCCACTTTGTGTGGCTTTGCATGGCCTCATAAATATGGAGTAAGGCAAGGCAGCGTAAATCGTTGCTTTGCCTTACTCTGCGTTCAAGAGGCATTCCATGGATGTTGCAGTGGGTGTTTCCACACAACATCCATGTTTTTTGACGCTTCCTCAGATTTATAAAACCACGTAAACTTGTGAATGCTCCAAAAGCTTATGTCTTCACAGGTGAGGCGTAATGAGGACAACTATTTTAATTTCTTCTGTTTTTTTCCTCTTTCCATGTGTGCTGCATTCTGCAGCACACATAGGAGGAAAAAGCCTCCTGGGATTGTTTTTATGCAGGAAGGTGCCCCTTGCACCGTGGTGCAAGGGTGCCTGCATTGGTGTTAGGCTGCTGAAACGGCACCAGAGCGGCGAAAAGGACAGGTATTACATAAATCCAGTGCATTCCTGCCCTTTTACTTTGGCATATGGCAGAGCAGCAAGATGACTTGCTGCGCTGCCCTAGTCAAAACCCCGTAAATGTGGGCCTAAGTGCCTTCTTAGAGGGATGGCGTGCAGCTTTGCTTTCCCTCAAGAAAGGCTCTTTGGTACAAACTAAGTCGTTTTCAATTTAGACGTGCGAGAATATTGAGCCGTGAAGCAATTATAGAGAATGCAAGCAAGACTGACGCACTAAAAATGTATTTATGTAAAATCATTCATCGTAAATTGTACTATAGGACACCTCTGAAAACAAATAAAGCATTGAAGTAATTAAGAGGGATTTATGGGGGTATATAATATTCATGGATGTGGGCAGCTATGTTGAAGGGCCCTGTGCTAGAAGCTTGTGGTGTAAATTATAAGGAAGGGTAATAAACCCAAAATGGCTGGAAAGAATCAATAGCCACGGGGAAAATTAACACGCGGAACATTAACTGAAATTAATAGGAGTTGAATAGTGAATGCACACATGAAAAAGAAAATGAAGCACGTTTAGGCTTTTTGGAGCAAGAGAAGAGTCGCAGCATCACTTAAAGTGGGACAGTGTCCCGATTTACACAAACAATACGATGTTCAATATCTCGTCATAAATTGTAACAACTGAAACAAGAGTGAATAGTTTTAGGACCTTGGCAAATGACATGTTATCATCCATAATGTGAACTGGGCTCTACTCTCTGTTTTACAATGACTTGAATTTCCTTTTGAGGTGACTGAAGAAAACCTACAATGTGATAGGCAAAGACTTCCAGCTTTAATTCAAATGCTGTATACTCTTACTCGCTCATGCTCCATGGAACTGAGGCCTGGTATTTCTAGTAGCAACCTGAATTCTCATCAAGTAAGGCTACCAAGTGAAAAAAGACTCATGGGCAGATTTAGGAGCCCCTCGCGCCTCCTTGCTCCACATTAGGGTAATTGTTTTTAATGCTAATGTGGCCCAAAGAGGTCAAAATCGCCGAGTTGTGACAGTTTCTAATGCTTTGCACTACATTATCCCTTCACCATCATAATGTAAGTAAAGGGGGCGTTCCCCTGTTGGGGGGGCTGAAAAAATGGCGCAAAGAAATCTAAGAGATTTCTTTGCGTCATTTTTTCTGACACTTTTAACAATGGGCCTCGATGTGCTCTGCAGGTTTAGCATCAACATTTTTTATGCTAAATTTTGATGCTAGTTCCCTAACTACCGCCATGGTGCGTCGTATCATACATTCGGCGCACACATGGTAGCGTTAGAGGGGCACTAAGAGGCACAAGAAAAGTGGCGCTGCACTGGGTGGCACGCCACTTTTCTTAAATCAGGCCCTAATTACCTTCACATCTGTCCTCCTCGCCTTGGCCCTTACTTTGTGAGGCTCTGTCTCATGTGCATAACATTTATTATATAAATTTAAACTTTAAGGGCTACATGTATGAACGGTTGGAGCTGCGATTTCCTATTTGCGATTCAATGCGAATCACAATTAGGAAATCACAATTCCAAATGTACAAAACTCCATTGAGTTTCTTTTGAAATTCCCAGTGGGTTACAAATAGACCTACCTCATAAATAATAATGAGGTTGATTGTAATTTGCGACCCACTGGGAATCGCAAAAATCACAGGGATGGTGGCCGGCTGGAGTCAGCAGATCACAATGTCTGTGATTGCTTTTCAATAAAGCAATATATTTTTTAAACGTTTCAGTAATTGCGACTCAAAAACCTATTTTGCGATCAGGCAAATAGATAGCTGAATAGCAAAGTAGCATTTGTACATATCAAAATGATTTTTTTGTGTGCGCAAACAGCCGGATTCTGTGAATCGGAACTTTTGAGCACAGAAAAAAAGCTTTAAACATCTGGCCTCTGATGAATAAGCAAGCAGGCAATGCATCCTAAATAAGCATGCTGGCTCCTTCCTTTCCAGTAATTATAAATGAAGGAGTAGCTCATTCTATGTTTTATGGAGACACCATAGCAGTTGATAATAATTAATTAAATCATGCTATCTGCCACTACCAGATAGCCTGCTCTAGTGATGGTCCTCCTCGGATTCCAGAAAGAGAATGCCTTTACAACTATAGGCCTTAAGAACAACATTTTTTACAACGATTACACATTTGCAACAGATGCCTTTGACAACAAAAATCATGTGAAATAAAAGTATATTGTAGGTAAGTAAACAGCTTTTAAATATATTTGTGTGTATATATATATATATATGTGTGTGGAAAATATATTTTTTTTAAATATATGTATGTATATGTTTATATTATTTTTAGGGTTTGGGGTGGGTATGGGTTTTTGGGTAGTAAGGGAAATTTTAGGGTTTACAGTGCATATAGGTTTTGGGTGGTAAGGAAATGTTTTGTGTTTAAGGTCGATATGGGTTTTTGGATGGTAAGATAATTTTTAGTGTTTAGGGTGGGTATGGGTTTTTAGGTGGGTACAGTTGTTTGGGTGTTAAGGAAAATTTTAGGGTTTAGGGTGGATATAGGTTTTTGGGTGGTGAAAGGATTTTAAAGATTTAGGGTGGGCATAGGTTTTTGGGTGGTAAGGGAAATGTTAGGATTTCGTGTGGGTATGAGTTTTTGAGTGATAGAAATTTAGGTTTTAGGCCAGGTATAGTTTTTTGGATGGTGAGGGATTTTTTTAGCATTTAGGGTGGCTATGGGTTTTTGGTTGGTAAGTGAAATGTTAGGGTTTAGTTTGTTATGTGTTTTTGAGTAGTAATGGGGATTTTTATGTTTTTGGGTGGGTATGTTTTTTTGGGTGAAAAGGGGATTTTAAGGGTTTAGGGTGGGCATGGGTTTTTGGGTGATAAGGGACATGTTAGGTTTTTAGGGTGGGTATTGTTTTTTGGGTGATAAGGGAAGTTTTTGGTTCTAGGGTGGGTATCTAATTTATCTTTACCATGGATAGCCAAAATATATATATATACATATATATATATATATATATATATATATATATATATATATATGCATATATATATATATGGTTTATAATTACTTGTTAAATAATTACATTTCACGGTAAAGGATTTTGTTGTAAAGGCATATTCATTGTCATAAATTTCATTGTAAAAACCTTTCATTATAAAGGCATTTTTGTTATAACGCTTGCATTCGGTATTCTATCATACATCCACTTTAAAGCACTAATAAAGTATCCCCCACTCAAAGGTCTGAGCCCTCCTCCCAAAGTCAGTGCCCAATGCTGCCTCACCAGTTGCACCACCCCAAAGCCAGCCCTGGTACATTGCATGCTCTTTCCACTGCCTTCGGGATAGTCCTTCATTTATGGATTAGGCCTTTTACTAATAAAGATTACCAGAAAGTAATTTAGGCAACTGAGAATAAACTGTTTTAGATAAGGGGAATTTGAAAAAATCTATACAGTCAAGTTAAATGTTATTATATTATAACTGTGCTAAGTATATTGTAGTAAGTAAGGAACACTTGTACGTGGTACTGGGGGAGCCTGAGACTTCATTCCCCACCAGTCTTTGCAAGAGGAGAGCCACCCTGCAACAGCGCACACGTCCAGAGTCTCTTAAGGGCAACTCACTGGTCCCGCTGCATGGAACGCATGTGGGACATGCCCGGGCAAAGACCGGGCCATGATCGGGACCGTGTGCGGCCGGTCGAGGCTGGGTTGGGCCAACCCACTTGGTTGTTTGGGCCAATTTCAAGTTGACCTCCCTTTTTTCTTCAAGTAGGTAAATTACTTATTGCAAGGTTGACCATGATGAGGTTTTGATTTTATTGTATTGCTCATCTCTGGTGCTATCAGTTTAATGTATTTACACCATGCCAAATTTTCAAGTAGGTAAGTGCAAGCCTGACCCAGGTGGAACACAAGGGCCCCAGAAAATGAGTATGGATACGTTTTTTATCACTGCAGTTGGCATCATCAATAAAGAAATTGAGCTGGCAGAATGCCGCCTCTCAGTCTGTTCCCCCAGGAGTTATAGATGATCTGTCATTATCCTCCCAAAAATCAGTCAGACTTGCAAGTTTTACACACTTCAGACTCCTTTCAAGGTCAAGGCCAGATGCATTCTAATATAGTAAATCCTGCGCCCTCATGGGTCTTCTATCCTTCTGCCCTTTTAGAGCTGAAGTTTTGATAGTTACTCCATTGCTTGGAGAGGAATCTGAGGGGGGGGAGAAAGAGACAGGAGCCCTCTAAGAATTCTAAACGGCAAAGGGTTAATAGTATTGAGACCCCAAAATAGAAGGGAAAGGGAAATGAGACAGTACCGGTTCTCTCCTATGATACTCTTAAATATCTGATAAAAGATGTGATAAATGCTGCCTTATACTCTAAACTAAAGCCATTCTTTGAGTGTAGGGGCTAAGTGAGCTAGAAGTTAAAAAGCTCAGTGAATTGAGGCATGATCGGGGAAGGGCTCACAACCTCATGGCATGTATTCTGCTAGCTCTGATGTTATGATTAGACCTCCACACTTGGCTCAGGAAGTGACCATTGATGCCCCCCTAGTTAATCAAAGTAGTGTTGCCCAGCTGCCTCTGGCAGTATCCAGTCAGAAGTCGAAGGGAGGGCCTCTAGTGCTAATAATAAAGCCCATGTGGACCCGTGTGGACCCTAGTCGCTTAATGAGCCCTCAACATCTACATCAGGGGTTAGGCAGCATGGGTTAAGGTCATCAAATAAAGCCCCACTGACCAAGGAGCCAGGCCCAGAGACTAAGGTCCCACGGTCTGAGCAAAATGATATTCAGCCTCATATTCCCCCAGACTGCACTCCTTATATAATGATGACTCCAACCTTGTCTTTGGTTACATCAGAGCCAATGGATCTCTTTTAAATAAGGGTCATATTGGTTATGGAAGCACTCTGGTTGGGTACATGATTTTTCTGAAGACATTATTTCTATTCACAGGGTCTCCTGGATTGGACGCCACAGAAAGCTTCACAGGATGATTGCATAATTGTGAATTTTAGAACGCCACATCTAGTTTAGTCTTTACTACACTCACTTAGCCAACCCCACACCTATAGGTGTAGGATTAGAGCCCTTCTGTTGGGCTTCTTTTACCCCCCCCCCACCTTGACTCAGAGGCAGGTCTCCAATGTCAATAAAGCTGTCCATCAAGGGCCAGTACAGGACATGGTTGGTAATTACTCCAATATTATCAACCCCACTTTCAAAATATTTTCCCTGCTGGCCTCTTTAGAGCAATTGGATTGACTACCTTCTCCAGTAGTAAAACTAGACACTAAAGATAACCACTCTATTTTGCGCACAATTGTTCAGCAGTCATTGAAGGAAGCTGTACCCTGTCAGCCTTTAAGAGAAGATAAGCTGTGAAAGGGGGCTTTTGAATTAAGTTCTTAGAATGTGGCAGGCCTGCGCACTAAATTGGTGGCCTTAGATTAGTTGAATTCAGTGGGGCCGCTATCAAGTAATTTGCTACCAAGAGTCATGGTTACAGCACTCCCCTCATCTAGATGAATTTATTACCTATTATGTACCAGCTACTCTGTCCAAGTCAGGTCATGCCAAGGGGGGCTTGATGACATTTATTGATACATCTTTGGCAGGGTGTAACATATCAGAATTGACCACTTCCCTGCACTTCAGATACATTTGATTTCTCTTCATAAGCATTTTGATTGGCTATTGGTTAATTATTATCGGAACATACTTTACCCTGTAGAAACCAAGATCGTTGATAGGCTATGGGATAGCAGGGTGATTTTAATATGTGGGTGGAAGATTTAATATTGAACTTTGTGGCAATGGTTCCTCTATTAAATGTGGCATCTATGATGAATGTGATAACTCGCTTACACATTTAAAACACACTCCTTATGGAGAAACATTAAATAGAGTGTCCATTGCTAATGATCTGGTATTTGCACAGGAATATGGAACATAAGGGTCAAACCAGATTCCGTCATTCACTGGATTAGGGTCTGATTCTTTTATAGATCATGGCCCATATTTAAGAAAACTTAGAGCTGCCTTTGCACCATTTTTTCTGACGCAAAAGGGGTGCTAACCTAGCACCATATTTATATTTTGTCGGTAGACTTGTCTAGCAACAAAATATTGGAGTTAGCGTCATTTTATGGATGCTTTATCCCTCCTTGCGTCGTTTAGCGACAATGATATGCAAGTTAGGCATTCCCTTCCAAAAAATTACGCTAGCCCTCCAGCATCATATTTGCTACCCGATGCAAAAACGACACAAGTAAAGGAACCAGTCCCAAAAAGTGATGCAAAGTCCAATTAGTGTCAAATTTTAACACCTGGTCAGACAAGGCGTTAAAATGAGGCCCACATACTACTAAAGAAGGAAAACACATAGAAGGAGCATTGGTAACCTCCTGGTCAACGTGGATCTGTTAATGCCCCAGCTTGGCACACGCTGTAGACAACAGCGACGACAACATGTCCTACTAGCACCCCCACAGCAACCCTAAACACCATCACAGCCACCACAAAAGCAGCACAGAAGGCGGGAGAGGATATTTTTCACAGCGCACAACCATACTTGGGCTTAGGGAACAAGATGTCATCAGAACCTGCCATCTGAAGCAGAAGTCCATCATGTGCCTGCTTCACCACATTGAGCCAGACATCATTGCAAGGGTGGAAACTCCAACAACTATGCTACCCATGACCAAACTCCTGGCTGTCCTCCATATGCTGGCATCAGGATCATTCCAGACAACTGGTGCACAAATGGGAGGTATCTCTCAGCCGTTCTTCACAGCATTCTTTACAAACGTTCTGGACGCAATCATCTGCCTCACCACATCTGCTTCCCCAACACCCAGCAACGCAGGAGGAGATTAAGCGAGGTTTCTACTAAAGTACTGGGTTCCCGCATGCGCAGGTTGCAATGGACTTCACCCATTTCCAACATGTGCCACCTGTTGAATGGAACACCTCTACAGGAACCGCATACACACCCATTCCATAAATGTGCAGGTCATTGTTGACCACTGTGGGCTCTTCACAAAGAGCACCAAATATCCTCCATGGGTGTCCCAGGACATGGGGACAAAGGAGGTGCAAAAAGCAGTTGGTGCAGCACCACAAAGGAAGGTCCCACGCCGCCGGAGATCAACTCAGTGAGTGGAGCGTCGCAGGATAGAATGCTGGGGACCTGGGCCAGGCTGTGCATGAAGGAATTTTGCAAATAGTGCACAGAGGCCTCAGGACGTGAAGAAGACGCAGTGCATAGGGGTACTGTTGTTCTGGGGGAAGGCAAAGTCTTCTCCAAATTGGGACAGCAGGACCACAGGACAGTCTGTGTCGATGGAGTCCACCCTCTGTGTTCCAAGGAGCACCCTTGTTGCTGTGAGAGGAGTCCAAGGGAACCGGTTGTCGACTTAAAAGGTGCCTGCGTAAGCAGGGGATTGACTCCGTCACCCCACAGGAGATTTCTTCGGTCGTTCTGGTGCAGGTTGAAGACAGGGAGTCCTCAGAGCACGCACACTGAGGAAAATGTTGCAGTTGCTAGCTGGAGCTTAAGTTTCAGAAGAAAAGTATCCCTTGTGGATACTTTGTTGCTCTTACAGTGGTTCCCGGAGCAGGCTGCGGTTGATCCGAGGTCAAAGGATGAAGTAGTGGTTACAGAGGATTCCTGCTGGAAACTTGCAAGTAGAATCTGAAGATAACCCACAGAAGAGACCCTAAATAGCCCTGAGAGGGGGATTGGCTACCTTATCAGGTAAGGACCTATCAGGAGGGGTCTCTGATGTCACCTGCTGGCACTGGCCCCTCAGAGTCCTCCAGAGTGCCCCCACACCCACCTTGCAAAGCAAGATGGCTGAAGTCTAGGACACACTGGAGGTGCTCTGGGGACCACCCCTAGGGTGGTGGTGGACAGGGGAGTGATCACTCCCCATTCCTTTGTCCAGTTTCGCGCCAGAGCAGGGGACAAGAGGTCCCTGAACCGGTGTAGACTGGTTTATGAAAGGAGGGCACCAGCTGTGCCCTTCAAAGCATTTCCAGAGGTTTGGGGAGGCTACCCCTCCCCAGCCTGTAACACCTATATCCAAAGGGAGAGGGTGTAACACCCTCCTCCCAAAGGAAATGCTTTGTTCTGACTTCCTGTGACTGAGCTTCTCAGACCCCAGGAGGGCAGAACCCTATCTATGAGTTGGCAGCAGCTGTAGCTGCAGTGCAAGCCTCAGAGACCTGGTTCGGCAGTACTGGGGGTCCATGGTGGAGCCTCCAGGATGCATGGAATTGGCTCCCCAATACCATATTTGGAATGGGGTAACAATTCCATGATCTTAGACACCTTACATGGCCATATTCAGAGTTACCATTGTGAAGCTACATATAGGTATTGACCTATATGTAGTGCACGTGTGTAATGGCATCCCTCCACTTACAAAGTCCTAGGCAATGGCCCTGAACTATGTGTGGACACCTGTGCTAGTGCAAGGGTGCCCTCACACTTATTAACTTTGCACCTAACCTTCAGCGAGTGAAGGTTAGACATTTAGGTGACTTATAAGTTGTTTAGTGCAGTGAAAATGGCTGTGAAATAACGTGCGCTTTATTTCACGTAAGCTGCAGTGGCAGTCCTGTGAAAGGGTTTGTCTGAGCTCCTTATGGGACCCATAAGGATCTCCTGGAACCCCAATGCCCTGGGTACCAAGTTACCATATACTAGGGACTTATAAGGGGGTCCAGTGTGCCAATTGAAATTGGTAAATTAAGTCACTAGCCTAGAGTGACAAATTTAAAAGCAGAGAGAGCATAAGCACTAAGGTTCTGATTAGCAGAGCCTCAGTGACACAGTGAAGCACTATACGGGCACACACACTAGGCCATAAACTATGAGCACTGGGGTCCTGACCAGCAGGATCCCAGTGAGACAGGCAAAAACATACTGACATATAGGTCAAAATGGGGGTAACATGCCAAGAAAGATGGTACTTTCCTACAAAGCTCTAATTCTGCCCTTCAGGTTCCCACTGGGAAGACATCATCCCTCATACCTGAGCAAGAGGCCTGTAGTCTACAGAAGCAGCTGTAGTAAAGCGATCAGCAATCAGCATAGAGTTGTGGTCATCTGGCTGGAATCTCCCTCTAATGTACATGGGTCAAAGTAGTGTTTTTATAATAAAACGGCTAATGTTCCAACAAAGGATCCCCACGTAAGAGTGTGTATGTTTCTGTGTACATTGGAGACAAAGCGTACCACTTTTGCCGGCAACTTATCTTACTGCAGCCTTGAGAAAAGCACTGAGTGAAAGAAATATCTTGTTTAAGAACGCAGTGCTGACGTAGGAGAAGAACAGCTAGATAGAAAAACAAGACCGCAAGTGTGGTTAATGTTAAATTAATAAAACAGAGCCAAATAAATATATCCAGGTTAAAGTGCACAGCGACAGACCTATTATGCTAAAATAACGTGTAAAATATTATAACTAAAATAGCTGCACATCACTCTGCCCTTGCCGGTTCTAAAGGTGGTTCAAAGCCTACTCTTATATATAAAAGCCACTAAAATGCATGTTAAAGCATATATACAGGAATGTCAATGATGGCAAGTTAAAAGACACTTAAGCATGTATGAAAAGGGCAATTTAAAATGTTAATTGTGGCGTCAAGAAAAGCCAAATTTCAGAAGTCAGACTTATTTTTAAAGTCACCAATCAAATCCGGGATAATTGAAGATAGGAAATCTTCCACTTCGGCAGGTGGAAAAGTAGGAGGTTCATCCCACAAAAAACCAAGGAGCATTTGTATTCCAAAGCCTGAGCTCCAGCCGAGGCAGCAGCATTCCGTGGCAACTCATAAACGGCTTTCCGTAGCAAACGCACCCTCAACGCGCATGTCTGGTAATGAGCTCTCAGCGAGAACATCAACAGATCAGCGTCCACTGAAAGCAAGAGATGCGTAGAAAGACAAACTTTCAGTGCACATTCAAAAGGGCGCCAGAGGCACTGATACATGGGCTGCACACAATGCAAAATCGGTCTGAATGACAGATATGAGTCACACCCCAATCGCTCCAGGAGTGGTGCTCCAAAGTAGTGCATCATGTGTTCACGACAACGCTGCGCTGGTGGAAGCGCTTTCAGTCCTCCTTATTGTAAAGGGACAGACATTGTGCAGAGAAAGTAGCAATAGCAAGATGGCACCTATTATTGCCACAGTTATCAGAAATCCCCCCAAAATACTGGAAAATATTGAGTGGATGGCTAAAGGTATTAAGTCAAAAATAGAGTAGAAGGTGTGAATGAAACCAGACCCAACAGCCTTAAAGAAATGTGTGAATCCAGTAGTACTGGATGCACTAAAGATCCCTCCCATGAGCTCACCAAAGTGTCTCAGAAAGTTAGTACTTAAAAGGGACTGTATTTCTACAGATGACCTCTCAACCTGAGGCACATAGGAATCGTGTGTGCAGATGTAAGCAACACATGTTTTTGAAAACAATAAAGCCTTAAGTCTTCTCAACTTTCAAAATTAACATTCGAAGTAGCTATATGGGGCAAAATCTCAGCTGCTTCCCTCTGTCGTGTAGGAAGAAAAAGTACATTCCTGCAGCATGTAACAATTTTGGAGACCAAAATGACATAAACTATTCCGGCTCGCATCCCACACCAGCTCTCACTATTAAGGAGTACATAGGTGCCATTCAAGAGCACCTGGAATGCAGGTCTAACCAAGGGGTCTGGGACTCCCTTCAGATAACAAGCCAAGGCCACGGCTGAAGCGTTGCACACCCCGTGCAATAACAGCAGATAGGCAGATTGATGACCCTGTTATTAACCACTCAGCAGATGCTATTTCAGCCACAGTGAAAGGCACCTTTACTAATTTCTCAATATTTAACATGACATAAGTTGCTTCCTTCTTAGCCATTAGTTGTTGTTGTTGCATTATATTAAATGTAGAAAATACGTCCCTCAACCTAACATGTTGCCAGGGAACGCAACCTGCTTTCAGTGTTTGTAATGTCCAATCTAACTGCATAATAGATCTTAGTTGACTCTGTCCATGGTGTAAAGAGGACATGTTGCTCTGTAGTATGTCTAGTGCAGAGGAAACGATGTGGTTTAAGGTGTACATCTGGTCAGACAAGGTTTTAATCCCATTATCTAACAGCTAATGCCTTCTGTAAATTTTCCGGATCTATTTGCCTTAACCAGGCAGCAGCTTCTTGTTGAGAAAGCATCCAAATTTAATTATAGACTGCGTATAAGAATTGCTTTTGGTGTTGTTTCCCTGAGTCTAACAGGAAATCCTGTAAGTCAGTATTATTAGAGAGGAGACTGATTAGTTCTCTAACAGCATCCAGTGAGGAACTCTTCAACCACTGCTGGCATAGTTTTCCTACACTGTATGTCGTCACTATACTTGCGCATTCAGATGACACATAGCGAGGGTCAGGCCTACTTGTTCTAAAACCCGCTGTGGAGTTTACAAAACATTTATGACACCCATTGTTATCTATTGGCCACAATAACCCCCACCAGGATGTTAAAGTGAAAACATGCCATTTTGGACCCATTCATCAAGCTGACCTTCAGTTGCATTTATAAAATTTTGCCATTTGTAAAATTTTGCTGGTGCAGGAATACTGGGCACATTCAAATCCTTAATTTTTGCTAAGCCGAAACAACTTGTCTGCTGTACAGTTTCATAAAAAAATATAACTTGAACAGGTATCAGGCATACTTTAAATAAAGCTTCCTTTCCCCGTATTTGCCCTTTTCTTGCTCCCCACACACTTTTTAAGTCAATCGACTTCAAACAATTTTCAGAACCTTCTATAGCCAACTTGGAAACAAAGGAATCCGAATAAATGAATTTTGTATCTGTCAATAATATATGTACATTTTCCATCAATGGCAATTTAAAATAAAATTACTCTCCTTGTGACATTTTTAGCATTGTGCATAGAAAAATATGCACATTTTTCAGAACATGTTTCAGAACTCACTTGTGGTGGAGTTGGAAAATGTTCCCATTGTGTGCAATAAAAAATAGTCTTTGGGGTACTTGCTCTGTGAAAGAAATGGTGTCCATAATAATTATAACAGAACATGTCTCCATAATTATCTTTCGAGTGATAAACATCGTCACTCTCAAATACAGTAAAAACTGCAACTCAGTCCTCATAGAATCAACTGTTTTCACATCCCAGTCATCAGGAACAATTCCGGCTATCATTACATCATTCATAGAAAGTTTAAACACATATGGTATTTGAATGACCTCTGTCGGGCTGTATATATCAAATGTGACTTTATCCCAAACAATCCCATCAGGAATTGGCATATCAGAAATGTTCACTGTTAGAAATGGGGTCTTTGGATGGCAGTCAGGTTACCCCCGTCCAAGCAAGGACCCTCACTCTAGTCAGGGTAAATCACACACAATCAAGATTATCCTGTGTCCAGCTTGGCACTGAGCAGTCAGGCTTAACTTAGAAGGCAATGTGTAAAGTATTTGTGCAATAAATAAAACAATAACACCATATAGCACCACAAAAATACATCACACAGTGTTAAGAAAAATATGAATTATTTATCTGGATAAATGCAGGCCAGAAAGATCAAAGATGCAATAAGTAAATGTAGAGATATCACTGAAAACTGATATAAAGTGTCTTAAGTCTTTTAAAAGCAAAGTATCTTTCAAGCACAAAATACCTGGTTTGCGTGAAAAATCTCCGCAAAGGGCCGCAGAGGAGAAGATGCGTGAAAACAAAGGGGTGTGCGTTGATTTCCCGGGCCGAACACAGCGACACGTCATTTAGTTTCCACACAGGGGTGGCTGTGCGTGGATTTATGATGTTCGTCGTGGATCCTCTTCGGGTTGCAAGGTTTTCAGACGCCCAGGGCATGGTGCGTGGATTTCCTGCGCTGGCGGGTCGAAGTCACAGGAGCTGCGTCAATCCGGTGGGTGTTGCTTTGAATTTTCTACCGCAAGGCAGGCGCTGTGTCGATTCCTCCCTGGAAGTCGGGCTGCGTCATTCCGGCTCAGTATGCGTCGATCCAGTGGGCCGTCTGTCGAATTTCCGGTCACTATGCTGGGGCTGCATCGATCTTCTCATTGCGAAGTCGGGCTACGTCATTCTGGTTCGGTGTGCGGTGACATTTTCACCGCGATGCAGGCTGTGCGTCGAATTTTGCCGCACAAGGAGTCCTTCTTGAAGAGAAGAAGTCTTTTTGGTCCTGAGACTTTGAGGAACAGGAAGCAAGCTCTATCCAAGTCCTTGGAGAACACTTCTTCACTTCAGCCACAGAGCAGCAAGGCAGCAGTCCTTCACAGAAAGCAGTCAGGTGAGTCCTTTGGGCAGCCAGGCAGTTCATCTTTGCAGGATTCAGGTTCTGGTTACAAGTTTCCTCTCCAGGAAGTGTCTGAGTTGGAAGGGGCAGAGGCCCTGTTTATATACCCAAATGTGCCTTTGAAGTGGGGAGATTTCAAAGCGTGGCTCACAAGAGCACAAGGTCCCCTTTCAGTTTGTGTGAGAGCAGGCCCTCCACCCTCCCAGCCCAGGAAGACGCATTCAAAATGCAGATGTATGCAATTGAGGATGAGTATCCTGTGTTTAGGGTGTGTCTGAGTAAATGCACAAGGAGCTGTCAACTAAACCCAGCCAGGCGTGGATTGTAAGGGACAGAAAGATTGAAGTGCAGAGAAATGCTCACTTGCTAAAAGTGGCATTTCTAAAATAGTAATATTAAATCCAACTTCACCAGTCAGCAGGATTTAATGTCACCATTATGGCCATACTAAATATGACCTTCCTACTCATTTCAGATCAGCAGCTACCACTTCAAATAATGTATGAGAGCAGCCCCAATGTTAGCCTATGAAGGGAACAGGCATCACAGTAGTGTAAAAACGAATTTAGGAGTTTTCCACTACCAGGACATGTAAACTACATAGGTACATGTCCTGCCTTTTGTCTACACAACACCCTGCCCAATAGTTTACCTACAGTATAACTTGGGGATCTCTTATATGTAGAAAAAGGGGAGTTTTAGGCTTGGCAAGTACTTTTAAAAGCCAAGTCGAATTGGCAGTGCAACTGCACACACAGGCCTTGCAATGGCAGGCCTGAGACAAGGATAAGGGGCTAAAGTGGGTGGTACAACCAGTGCTGCAGGCCCACTAGTAGCATTTAATCTACAGGCCCTTGGCACACATAGTGCACTCTACTAGGGTCTTTTAAGTAAATTAAATAGTCCAATTGGGTATGATCCAAAGTTACCATGTTTAAAGGGAGGGAGTATATGCACTTTAGCACTGGTTAGCAGTGGTAAAGTGTGCAGAGTCTTAAAACCAGCAAAAACAGTGCCCAAAAAGTGGAGGGAGGGAGGCAAAAAAGTTAGGGGTGACCTCCCTAAGGCTGTCAGGTCTAACATTCATGTAAGACACGTCTCTGTGGACCTTGTGAGAAGAGAAATGGGGTTTCAGGACCTCATCCACCAGTTCAATTGTTGATCATTCAGGAAGGTAATGACCATTTATCAGTAGAAAGAAAGTAATAACAAAGCCAATCCAAATGAGGAAAGCTAATATAGTCAAGAGAAGCCACAGATAGTTCCATGGAAGAACAAAATAATTAGTTTTGAGACAAATTACAAGCTTACGTGTTCTTGACAGTTCAGATGCAGAAGAGGCAGATAAGTCAGAGAAAGTGGCATTGATGTAGGCAAAGTATCCAGAAGCAGTTCGTGCAAAAACTGAAGCCGTATTTTCAAGAGGAGAACTATCAGTGGTCTTCCGTGGTGGTTCGTGATAAACAATTCCATCCATTTGTGTAGAATTTGAGAATGATCAGTCAACATTTTCTGTGTTGCTTGTTGAAAAAGATGCTAGTGGAACTAATGAAAGGTCATTTCCCACCCTCCCAAAGCTCTGAGAGGTGTCAGCATTGCTGCTCAAAACTTGTAGAGGGACATCTTGATCAGTAGTGAGAGGGATTCGGGTACTACTGGTTGTTCCTCTTGGTCTGCTGTGCAGGATCGCCCACATGGTGTAACTTGACACTGTCAATGGAAACAGAGAGGTTTCCTTTAGAACCAGGCAGTTGTGGTAGAATGACAGTTCTGGAACCGCGTATTCCCAGGACTGGAACTGGTGCACGATAAGAAGGACCAAACTCCTTTTTCACAGCACCTTTTGCACGTACTAGATTCCCAACCTTTGAAATTTAGCTGGTAGATATTATTAGTACATCCTTAATTCTGAAGGAGGCAGCACTGGCAGAAGTGTTGACGTCACAAAACTGCTGTAATTCCTGCAAGACAGTGACACGTTCATTTGTGTCAAAGGGTGGTTCTTCCACCTCCAGGCCAGGACCATCAAGATCTGGAACATACATCTGAGTTCCAAACAGGCACTTGTATGAAGCATGATCCCCCAGGGACCTTCTAGGCAGAATATTAAGTGCTCCCTGGACTCCATACAGGTGATTAAGTCAACTACGACCCTTACCTAGTACTCTGGCTGTTAAGGATTGCTTTAAATCTCAGTTTCGTCGCTCCATGACACTTTTTGCCTCAGGATAAAATGGAGACCAGTAATGGAATAGGACCCCTAACGAAGCCATGATGTCCCTGAATACCCTTGTTGCAAAAGCAAGGCCCTGGTCCGAGTGGAAAGCCGTAACTGCATATGTGCTGATAAAGACTTTCAAATCTTTAATAACAGTCTGAGTGTCAGCCGAGCGCTGTGGCCACACCCATAGAAATCTGGAGCAGGAGTCAACAGCAACTAAGATGTATTTGTATGCACTGTCAGGTGTCAAAGGACTGCAATGGTCTAGGTACACACATATAATTGTTATATTGGTTTGTAAGAAATTAAGAGGGGTGTCTGCGGTGGGGGTTTGACCTTGGACCCCTTAATTTGTTGGCATATATCACAACCAAGGAATTACTGCTTGGTTTGTTTGAATAGACCGGGCCACCAATAACAAACGTTTTATTTTGTCCTCATTCACTTAACCCCGGAGTCTGAAGTGTCTTATCGGGTACGCCACTGGGGAATGGATTAGCTCCAGATCAATCTCCCCTTTGAGGCTCTCAGACCGGGGGCGATCCATGTCCCTGGGCTGGGATAGCCCTCAGGAGCGCAGTGCATTGTGTTCCCTTGGACTCACACTTATGTAATCACAGGACAGAGACTATTACATTGCAAGCAGTTTATTAGCAGCCCCCAGAAACCCATACCTCTTCTCAGCTTTTTCCTTCCCCTTGATCATATACTAAATTGTACATTAATGAGTCTTTCCTTTCTAGGAGTGTTGGGGGGTTCAGGCTAGTCCTTTTCCTACATATCTCCCTCCTGGCCAATAATATCATATAGAACAACAACTTGACCATATCTTTATTTACCTCGGTTTCCCCCTGTATACAACCAAAAATAACCAGAGGGAGGTTTACCTTATACTTCATAGGTAAAATCTACTTAATACATTCACCAACCTCGCTCCAAAACTGGCTAAGTCGAGGACACTCCCAGAACATAAGCAAATCTCCTGTGGATTCCAGGCCACATTTCCCACAACTGACCTTTTTACCGGGCTTCAATCTTCTTAGCTTCTCGGGGGTCCAAAAGGCCCTGTGAATTGAAAACAAATGATTCCTTCTTAAACAGGTAGATTTAAATGTAGAATACAGCAAGGTAATAGATACTTGCCATAGTTCTCTTATCTGTGCTCCTGGGAAATGTTCTTTCCAAATTTCTTCTGGCATAAGGAATTCACCGTCTATTGTGTCCAGTAGTGTCCAGTACCATCTCCATATTTCTTTTTTGTCAATGTTGGCCTTCTGAAGCAACCTTTCCATCTCGTTCGAGCCACCCACTCCCCCTTTAACCTCTTTCACCCAGCTCCTAATTTGCAAATATTTAAATCTAGAGAAGTTTCCTGCTGTTTCCATGATAATATCTTCATAGGAAATCAAGCCCTCTGCCATACACAATTACCCCCATTGCCGAAGACCGACCTCCTTCAGAGATACAGCTAAAACATCCTTAGTCCATTCTGGTGAGCCTGGTGAGTCCCATATGGGGGCATATTTACTGTAGTATGGCAAGTTAGTGGCCCTCCTCACCTCATACCAAGTTTTTGCTGAATCATGCAATAATCTAAATCTCACCTTCTTGAAACATTTGGGGTCACCAAATTTATATAGAAAACCCACCTCTGCAACCTTCTCAAATTTTATCATAACTTTTAATATCTGCCCCAACTCAGAGACAGTAGACCCTCCCAGAGCCCCTCTCATATTTTTCATAAAGAATGCCCATGCATAGAGTTGTATATCTGGCAGTGCTACCCCCCCTTCTCTTTCTTTCGCCTCAGCTTCTTCCACGCTATACGTGCTCTCTTGTGGACCCATATAAAACTATTAATCCTGCCCTGAAACTTACTCATCCATTCCTTATCAAATTTCAGAGGGAGCGCATTAAAAATAAATAGCAATTTCGGTGAAATCATCATTTTAACTAAATTAACCTTCCCTAAGATCATAAGGGGTAAATTGGATCCATTTGGAGCAGGCGTCAATGTTCAGGCCCAGCTGGATGTTTAATATGTGACCTGCGGGGAGGTTCTGCCCGCTGGCGGTCTTCTGTTGACAGTCAGCGCCAATCTCGGCAGGATTCCCCGCCGAGATCGTAAAGAGGGCCTAAGTCTTTTTGGCCTTGAGACTTCAGAAAACAGGAGGCAAGCTCAATCCAAGCCGTTGGAGAGCACTTCTCAGCTTAGGCAGCAGGGCAACAGCAAGGCAGTAGTCCTTCTCAGCAAAGCTGTCCAGATGAGCCCTTTGGGCAGTCAGGCAGTTCCTCTTGACAGGTTGCAGGTACAGGTCCAGAAGTGTCTGATCTGGTGGGGTCAGTGACCCAGTTTGTATACCCAAACATGCCTTTGAAGTGGGGGAGACTTCAAAGGGTAGTTTTGAAGTGCATAAGGTCCCCTTTCAGTACAGGCCTGTCTCTGCACATCATATTGATGTTGTGTTCATCAATGTACTTAGGGGCATATTTATACTCCGTTTGCGCCAAATTTGCGTCGTTTTTTTCGACGCAAATTCGACGCAAAACTAACTCCATATTTATACTTTGACGTTAGACGCGTCTAGCGCCAAAGTACATGGAGTTAGCTTCATTTTTTTGCGTGAACACCTTCCTTGCGTTAATGATATGCAAGGTAGGCGTTCCCGTCTAAAAAAATTACTCCGATGCTATTGCGTCGTATTTATACTCCCGGGCAAAAATGACGCCCGGGAGTGGGCGGGACTAAAAAACCTGCATTTGCGCCGGATTTTAGCGCCTGGGTCAGGGCAGGCGTTAAGGGACCTGTGGGCTCAGAATGAGCCCAGAGGTGCCCTCCCCTGCCCCCAGGGACACCCCCTGCCACCCTTGCCCACCCCAGGAGGACACCCAAGGATGGAGGGACCCACCCCAGGGAAGAAAAGGTAAGTTGTGGTAAGTATTTTCTTTTTTTTTTATTTTTGGCATGGGGGGCCTGATTTGTGCCCCCTTACATGCCACTATGCCCAATGACCATGCCCAGGGGACATAAGTCCCCTGGGCATGGCCATTGGGCAAGGGGGCATGACTCCTGTCTTTGCTAAGACAGGAGTCATGTTAATGGCGTCTGGGCACCAAAAAAAAATGGCGCGAATCGGGTTAAGACGTTTTTTTTTGCCTCAGCCTGACTTGCCCCATTTTTGGACGCCCAAACGCCATTTTTCCCTACGCCGGCGCTGCCTGGTGTACGTGGTTTTTTTTCACGCACACCAGGCAGCGCCGGTCGGCTAATGCCAGCTAACGCCATTCAATAAATACGGCGCCCGCATGGTGCTTCAGAATGGCGTCAGCCGGGCCTAATTTTTTTGGCGCAAAACTGCGTTAGCGCAGTTTTGCGTCAAAAAGTATAAATATGGGCCTTAATATTTAACCTTTATTGGATCTACTGACATGGCTGGATATGTTAATTCAAAATAGAATCTTGATGTGAAGATATGGACTATCAGTTGAAACAGGGGTTTATTAATATCTTGTTTTTGAAGGAGCGACAATATTTTGATGGAGGGGGCTTTGCTCCCCCCCTCTTGGAGGGAGGTACAATTACACTAATAATAAAGCCGGGGAAAAACCCCACACGTTGCGGCTCATATAGGCCAATCTCTTTACTGAACAGTAATTTCAATATTTTTGCAAAAATGTTGGCAGTCAAGTTGGGTAAGGTGCTAGGCAAACTAATTGACCCAAGGGTAGGTCGCTCCCCCTGCCGCTGCAGCTCCTCCAAGTTCCCGAGTTCCTGTGTTCCTGAGACCCACCTAACTGTAAGTACCCCCCTCCTCCCAGCCCCTCGCCCTGTCCCGCGCCACTCACCTTCTCTCCTGCTCCTGCTTCTTTTCCTCCTCTCTGTCTCTTCCTCCTCGCTCCCCCTCTGCAATCTTCTTCTGTATTCTTCTGTTCTTCTCTTCTGTTCTTCTGTTCTTCCCTTCTGTTCTTCTGTGTTCTTCCGGTCTTCTGTGTTCTTCTTCTCTGTTCTTCTCGGTGCTTCTGTGTTCTTCTTCTCGGTTCTTCTCTGTTCTTCTCTGTTCTTCTCTGTTCTTCTCTGTTCTTCTGCTCTTCCGATCTTCTGTTCTTCTGTCTTCTGTTCTTCTGGTCTTCTGTCTTCTGCTCTTCCGGTCTTCTGTTCTTCTGTCTTCTGTTCTTCTGTCTTCTGCTCTTCCGGTCTTCTGTTCTTCTGTCTTCTGTTCTTCTGTCTTCTGTTCTCCTGTCTTCGGCTCTTCTACCTCCTCCGTCTTCTTCCCCCGAGCCTGCCCTCCTGCTCCTTCCTCATCCCCCTCCCTCACTCGCCTCCCCCTCTCTCACCCCTAGCTAACCCGTTCGCTATCTACCTCCCTCACTCCTCCTATCTTCCTATCTCTCTAGCTCCCTATCTCACTATCTAACTCCCCCACTCTCCACCTCCTCCTACCTACCTATCTGTCTATCTATCTATTTCCCTATCTATCGACTTCTCTATCTATTTTCTCTATCTATTTCTCTATCTCTCCCCCCCTCCCGCCACCCCCTCTACTACCTATCTCCCTATCCTCTCACTCTACCTCTCTCCCTCACCCACCTCTACAACCCTCCCTCCCCTATCTTCACAACCCTACTCCTATCTCTCTCCCTAATCTCCAAACCTCCTAACACTCACCCTCCTCCACCATAAACCCCCTCCCCCAGCTCCTCTCACTCTACCTGTCCCCCCCCTCCCTCGCGCTTTCCCGCCGCGACCTCCTGCACGCCCCCGCCCCCCAGCTCCCATTCGCCCCCAGCTGACCCCTCCCCCCCTCCTACCTCTTATGGCGGCCGCTGCGCGACAGTGGTAGCGACCCTTGACCCAAGGGTAGGTCGCTCCCCCTGCCGCTGCAGCTCCTCCAAGTTCCCGAGTTCCTGTGTTCCTGAGACCCACCTAACTGTAAGTACCCCCCTCCTCCCAGCCCCTCGCCCTGCCCCGCGCCACTCACCTTCTCTCCTGCTCCTGCTTCTTTTCCTCCTCTCTGTCTCTTCCTCCTCGCTCCCCCTCTGCAATCTTCTTCTGTATTCTTCTGTTCTTCTCTTCTGTTCTTCTGTTCTTCCCTTCTGTTCTTCTGTGTTCTTCCGGTCTTCTGTGTTCTTCTTCTCTGTTCTTCTCGGTGCTTCTGTGTTCTTCTTCTCGGTTCTTCTCTGTTCTTCTCTGTTCTTCTCTGTTCTTCTCTGTTCTTCTGCTCTTCCGATCTTCTGTGCTTCTGTCTTCTGTTCTTCTGTCTTCTGTTCTTCTGTTCTTCTGCTCTTCCGGTCTTCTGTTCTTCTGTCTTCTGTTCTTCTGTCTTCTGTTCTTCTGTCTTCTGTTCTCCTGTCTTCGGCTCTTCTACCTCCTCCGTCTTCTTCCCCCGAGCCTGCCCTCCTGCTCCTTCCTCATCCCCCTCCCTCACTCGCCTCCCCCTCTCTCACCCCTAGCTAACCCGTTCGCTATCTACCTCCCTCACTCCTCCTATCTTCCTATCTCTCTAGCTCCCTATCTCACTATCTAACTCCCCCACTCTCCACCTCCTCCTACCTACCTATCTGTCTATCTATCTATTTCCCTATCTATCGACTTCTCTATCTATTTTCTCTATCTATTTCTCTATCTCTCCCCCCCTCCCGCCACCCCCTCTACTACCTATCTCCCTATCCTCTCACTCTACCTCTCTCCCTCACCCACCTCTACAACCCCCCCTCCCCTATCTTCACAACCCTACTCCTATCTCTCTCCCTAATCTCCAAACCTCCTAACACTCACCCTCCTCCACCCTAAACCCCCTCCCCCAGCTCTTCTCACTCTACCTGTCCCCCCCCCTCCCTCGCGCTTTCCCGCCGCGACCTCCTGCACGCCCCCGCCCCCCAGCTCCCATTCGCCCCCAGCTGACCCCTCCCCCCCCCTCCTACCTCTTATGGCGGCCGCTGCGCGACAGTGGTAGCGACCCTTGACCCAAGGGTAGGTCGCTCCCCCTGCCGCTGCAGCTCCTCCAAGTTCCCGAGTTCCTGTGTTCCTGAGACCCACCTAACTGTAAGTACCCCCCTCCTCCCAGCCCCTCGCCCTGCCCCGCGCCACTCACCTTCTCTCCTGCTCCTGCTTCTTTTCCTCCTCTCTGTCTCTTCCTCCTCGCTCCCCCTCTGCAATCTTCTTCTGTATTCTTCTGTTCTTCTCTTCTGTTCTTCCCCTCTGTTCTTCTGTGTTCTTCCGGTCTTCTGTGTTCTTCTTCTCTGTTCTTCTCGGTGCTTCTGTGTTCTTCTTCTCGGTTCTTCTCTGTTCTTCTCTGTTCTTCTCTGTTCTTCTCTGTTCTTCTGCTCTTCCGATCTTCTGTTCTTCTGTCTTCTGTTCTTCTGTCTTCTGTTCTTCTGTTCTTCTGTCTTCTGCTCTTCCGGTCTTCTGTTCTTCTGTCTTCTGTTCTTCTGTCTTCTGTTCTCCTGTCTTCAGCTCTTCTACCTCCTCCGTCTTCTTCCCCCGAGCCTGCCCTCCTGCTCCTTCCTCATCCCCCTCCCTCACTCGCCTCCCCCTCTCTCACCCCTAGCTACCCCGTTCGCTATCTACCTCCCTCACTCCTCCTATCTTCCTATCTCTCTAGCTCCCTATCTCACTATCTAACTCCCCCACTCTCCACCTCCTCCTACCTACCTATCTGTCTATCTATCTATTTCCCTATCTATCGACTTCTCTATCTATTTTCTCTATCTATTTCTCTATCTCTCCCCCCCTCCCGCCACCCCCTCTACTACCTATCTCCCTATCCTCTCACTCTACCTCTCTCCCTCACCCACCTCTACAACCCCCCCTCCCCTATCTTCACAACCCTACTCCTATCTCTCTCCCTAATCTCCAAACCTCCTAACACTCACCCTCCTCCACCCTAAACCCCCTCCCCCAGCTCCTCTCACTCTACCTGTCCCCCCCCCTCGCGCTTTCCCGCCGCGACCTCCTGCACGCCCCCGCCCCCCAGCTCCCATTCGCCCCCAGCTGACCCCTCCCCCCCCCTCCTACCTCTTATGGCGGCCGCTGCGCGACAGTGGTAGCGACCCTTGACCCAAGGGTAGGTCGCTCCCCCTGCCGCTGCAGCTCCTCCAAGTTCCCGAGTTCCTGTGTTCCTGAGACCCACCTAACTGTAAGTACCCCCCTCCTCCCAGCCCCTCGCCCTGCCCCGCGCCACTCACCTTCTCTCCTGCTCCTGCTTCTTTTCCTCCTCTCTGTCTCTTCCTCCTCGCTCCCCCTCTGCAATCTTCTTCTGTATTCTTCTGTTCTTCTCTTCTGTTCTTCCCTTCTGTTCTTCTGTGTTCTTCCGGTCTTCTGTGTTCTTCTTCTCTGTTCTTCTCGGTGCTTCTGTGTTCTTCTTCTTGGTTCTTCTCTGTTCTTCTCTGTTCTTCTCTGTTCTTCTGCTCTTCCGATCTTCTGTTCTTCTGTTCTTCTGTTCTTCTGTCTTCTGTTCTTCTGTTCTTCTGTCTTCTGCTCTTCCGGTCTTCTGTTCTTCTGTCTTCTGTTCTTCTGTCTTCTGTTCTCCTGTCTTCGGCTCTTCTACCTCCTCCGTCTTCTTCCCCCGAGCCTGCCCTCCTGCTCCTTCCTCATCCCCCTCCCTCACTCGCCTCCCCCTCTCTCACCCCTAGCTAACCCGTTCGCTATCTACCTCCCTCACTCCTCCTATCTTCCTATCTCTCTAGCTCCCTATCTCACTATCTAACTCCCCCACTCTCCACCTCCTCCTACCTACCTATCTGTCTATCTATCTATTTCCCTATCTATCGACTTCTCTATCTATTTTCTCTATCTATTTCTCTATCTCTCCCCCCCTCCCGCCACCCCCTCTACTACCTATCTCCCTATCCTCTCACTCTACCTCTCTCCCTCACCCACCTCTACAACCCCCCCTCCCCTATCTTCACAACCCTACTCCTATCTCTCTCCCTAATCTCCAAACCTCCTAACACTCACCCTCCTCCACCCTAAACCCCCTCCCCCAGCTCCTCTCACTCTACCTGTCCCCCCCCTCCCTCGCGCTTTCCCGCCGCGACCTCCTGCACGCCCCCGCCCCCCAGCTCCCATTCGCCCCCAGCTGACCCCTCCCCCCCCCCTCCTACCTCTTATGGCGGCCGCTGCGCGACTGCGCAGCGGGCGCGCGCAGCGGGCACGCCGCTGGCGCGCCGGAGGCGTGCCAGAGGCAAGCCCGTCTGCGCCCGTCCGCGCCTGGCCCGCGCCCAGCGCCACGACCCCTGGTCCCCAGCTCCCCCAAGCCCCGCTGATCCGCTACGACCCCACCACCCTCCACGCCCTCAACCCAGGGCGCTCCAAAACCTGCTTCCTAGCTCACCCCAAACGCACCCATGGACCCTTCGCCTGCAACTCCTGCAAACGCATCTTCCACCACGCAACTACCACGACCACAAGCCCACGCGCCATCAACCACCTCAAGTGCATCCTGATCAACGCTCGTTCCGTCCACAAGCACGCCGTTGAACTTTGGGACCTCCTGGACTCCACAGCCCCGGACGTCGCCTTCATCACGGAGACATGGATGAACGCCTCCTCTGCTCCAGACATCGCTACCCGCCATCCCCGAAGGCTACAAGATCTCCAGAAAAGACCGCACCAACCAAGTAGGAGGAGGTGTCGCCATCATCTTCAAAGACTCCATCAGCGTCACCACCTCCACCGAAGACCCCCCCCTCGCCGCTGAACACCTGCATTTTCAGATTCGCACCGACCCATGGACCACCCTCAGAGGATCCCTCGTCTACCGTCCTCCCGGACCTCGCGCCCCTTTCAGCGACGCCATCGCCGACTTCATCTCCCCGCATGCCCTCGCCTCACCGGACTACATCCTCCTAGGCGACCTCAACTTCCATCTGGAACAAAACAACGACCCCAACACCACCACCCTGCTCGACAACCTCGCCAACCTCGGCCTCAAACAACTGGTGAACACCGCCACCCACATCGCCGGACACACGCTCGACCCTATCTTCTCCGCCAGCAAACACGTCTTCTTCAGCCACACCTCTGCCCTACACTGGACCGACCACAGCTGCGTCCACTTCACATTCCGACGCGAGACCTCCCACCTCCGCACTCAACCCACCCCTCGTCGACAGTGGAACAAGATCCCTGAAGAGCAACTCTTCTCCGCTCTCGCCGCCAACCAACCCACCCTCACCACCGACCCCAACGACGCAGCTCTCAACCTCACAAACTGGATCTCCAACTGCGCTGACAACCTTGCTCCCCTCAAACGCACGCATCGACAGACCAACACCAAAAAACCTCTCTGGTTCTCTGACACCCTCAAAGAATCAAAGAAAACTTGTCGTGCCCTTGAGAAGGCCTGGCGCAAGGACCACACCGCGGACAACATGACCGCCCTCAAGAACGCTACACGCGAACACCACCACCTGATCCGCACTGCCAAAAGGAACTTTTTCACCGACAGACTAGACAAAAACAGCCACAACAGCAGAGAACTCTTCAGCATCGTCAAAGAGTTCTCCAACCCCAGCGCCAGCGCCAACGCCGTCACGCCCTCACAGGATTTGTGCGAATCCCTCGCCACTTTCTTCCATCGCAAGATCAGCGACCTCCACGACAGCTTCGGACACCAGACCCAACCATACACCACTGAACCCGCTTCCCCGGACATCACCCTCAACAACTGGACCCACATCAACACGGAAGAAACCAAATCCATCATGAACTCTATCCACTCCGGCGCCCCTTCGGACCCCTGCCCGCACTTCATCTTTAACAAAGCCGACGACATCATCGCCCCGCACCTCCAGACCGTCATCAACTCTTCTTTTTCTTCTGCTACCTTCCCCGAATGCTGGAAGCACGCTGAAGTCAACGCCCTACTAAAGAAACCTACGGCTGACCCAAGCGACCTGAAAAACTTCCGCCCCATCTCTCTTCTACCTTTCCCAGCCAAGGTAATAGAAAAGACCGTCAACAAACAGCTGACCACCTTCCTGGAAGACAACAACCTGCTCGACCCTTCACAAACCGGATTCCGAACCAACCACAGCACGGAAACCGCCCTCATCTCAGTCACAGACGACATCAGAACCCTGATGGACAACGGTGAAACAGTCGCCCTCATTCTCCTCGACCTCTCGGCTGCCTTTGACACCGTCTGTCACCGCACCCTAATCACCCGCCTACGCTCCACCGGGATCCAAGGCCAGGCCCTGGACTGGATCGCCTCCTTCCTCGCTAACCGCTCCCAAAGAGTTTACCTCCCTCCGTTTCGCTCAGAACCCACCAAGATCATCTGCGGCGTACCTCAAGGCTCATCGCTCAGCCCGACACTCTTCAATGTCTACATGAGCCCACTCGCCGACATCGTACGCAAGCACGACATCATCATCACCTCCTACGCCGACGACACCCAACTTGTACTCTCCCTCACCAAGGACCCCGCCAGCGCCAAGACCAACCTACAAGAGGGTATGAAGGACGTCGCAGATTGGATGAGGCTCAGCCGCCTAAAGCTGAACTCTGAAAAAACGGAAGTCCTCATCCTCAGCAACACCCCGTCCGCCTGGGACGACTCCTGGTGGCCCACGGCCCTCGGCACCGCACCGACCCCCGCAGACCACGCCCGCAACCTCGGCTTCATCTTGGACCCTCTTCTCACCATGACCAAGCAAGTCAACGCCGTGTCCTCCGCCTGCTTCCTCACTCTCCGCATGCTCCGCAAGATCTTCCGCTGGATCCCCGCCGACACCAGAAAAACCGTGACCCACGCCCTTGTCACGAGTCGCCTGGACTACGGCAACACCCTCTACGCCGGGACCACCGCCAAACTCCAAAACCGCCTGCAACGCATCCAAAACGCCTCGGCCCGCCTCATCCTCGACGTACCCCGCAACAGCCACATCTCCGCACACCTGAGACACCTGCATTGGCTCCCAGTCAGCAAAAGGATCACCTTCCGTCTTCTCACCCACGCACACAAAGCCCTCCACAACAAGGGACCGGAATACCTCAACAGACGCCTCAGCTTCTACGTCCCCACCCGCCCCCTCCGCTCCGCTGGCCTCGCACTTGCTGCCGTCCCTCGCACCCGCCGCTCCACGGCGGGTGGGAGATCTTTCTCCTTCCTGGCGGCCAAGACCTGGAACTCCCTCCCCACCAGCCTCAGGACCACCCAGGACCACTCCGCAGCGATAACCCCCCCTTTCCCCCCTAGCGCCTTGAGACCCGCACGGGTGAGTAGCGCGCTTTATAAATGTTAATGATTTGATTTGATTTGAATTCATGTAGACCAAAAAGGGTTTATAAAGGGTAGATACTTGCATGAGTTAACGCAAGGCTTGACAGGCACAATAGACCTGGCAAGCATGTGTAAGGTACCTTTAACGGTGGTGACGATTGATGCCGCTAAGGCATTTGATACTTTAATTGGTCGTATTCGACTACTCTCTTTGAGTCTCTTAACTTGGGAAGGAGGTTCATAAGGGTATTATGGACAATATATCAAAGCACAGTTGCAAGACTTTTGGTCAACGGCTCCTCAACTCGGCCTTTTATAATTGGAAGGGGAACCAGACAGGGATGCCCACTATTCCCCTCTGTTATTTTACTTATACATAGAACCCATGGCCTGTAAAATCAGAAGAGAGTCAATGATACTCCAGTTTCAGTGTGGGAACTGGTACAGGGGAAGAGGCCCTATATGCAGATGATCTGATGGTTTATACAAGCAACTTGAAACAATCGTTACTTGTCCTGGAAGATCTGATGACCAAATTCAGGGAAATTGCGGGGTATGCGGTTAACAAAGGTAAAACAGAAGTTATGACTTGGAATATGCCCTAGGGTAGTGTTACAAGTAAGAGAGAGTTGAAATATTTGGGCATTGCGATAACACATGATATGGGGGAAATTGCAGAAAGAAATTTTCAGAGAGTAATGTTTGAAGCCCTCATTACGAACTCAGCAGGAAATCCCGCCGAGTTCAGTGCTGGCAGTCGAAACAACGACCGCCAGCACATTGAAGACCCTGCCAGCCAAATAAACAACATTCAGCTGGGCTGCCGGGCGGAAACAGTGTTTCCTCCAGCCGGCCCAGTGGAATGCAGGGCCTGTACATTGCTGACGGCTCCACAGCAGTGCAGCGAGTGCAGCAGTACCCGTTGCGAATATCACTGCCCCTAAACCGCCAGGGAAAGGCTGGGGGAAAACAGGTTCATTATCACTCTCGGATAAGGAACTCTGCCATTGCCAGCCTACCTGGTGGCAGTAGCCTGGCGGTGGCGGAGTTCTACTTGTGGTGGTCTCCCCATGTCCATTATATGGCGGTCTGGACCGCCATGCTGGTGGCGGTAATTTCCGCCACCACCGGCATGGTGGTCCGGACCGTCATGTTCATAATGAGGGCCTGAGTCTTGTACAGTCGTTAGGCCGGGCGTTCTCACCTTCGAATAAGGAATTTATCCCGTGATTTCCGGTGCTCATTTATATATATGTTCCTTGATTACATTATCATGATATTGGAGTTTCATAAGAATCTACCTTAAGAATTTTTGAATAGCCTTGAGAAAGCCTCAGGTTTACGTACCACTAGAGGGCAATGCAGGTGTTGGCGTTTGATTCTCATCTCTACACATTATATTGGTGTTGTGTTCATCAATATGCTTCATAATAAACCTTTATTGGACCTACTGACCTGGCTGGATATACTAATTCAAAATAGAATTTTGATGTGAATATATTTAATATCAGTTGAAGCAGGAGTTTACCAATATGTTGTTTTTGAAATATACTCACTGAGGTTAATATATGGGGTCCACACCATCTTGGTAGCCCATACACTTTCACAAAATATTATATGGGCATTTAGAAAGAGAGCGTTGGACCTGTCTGGAGTTTATACGTAACATACGCTCCTTAATAGCATACGTATGGAAGCAGACCAAAATCTTTCTAGGTTTGTCCCTGTTAGGGTTTTTTTTTAATGGATCCCTATGAGCCCTCTGGATATCTTTTGCTATATCTTCTTCTGTATCATCAACCTGGACCCCTTGTTTGATCAAACGGATCACCAAACCCCTTAAATCACCTCCTTCCAGGCCTTCAGGTACTTTTAAAAACCTCAAATTATTTCTCCTCAAGATATTTTCCATTAATTCGAGCTTTAGTTGGTCTTTTTCCTTCCCCGTTTTCAGATGTTGAATTGCCTCCCTATTTTCATCCATGGCTCTCCTCAAGTCATTTACCTCTTTTTCCAGGGCAGCCATCCTCTCTTCAAGATCGTCAATTTTCTGCCCAAGGGCTTTACATAGATCTCTTATCTCTTTCTGGTTACTGTTCAAGATCTCAAAAGTACCTCTGACCTCCACCGCCAAGTCTCGTATCATTCCTGCAATAGACTGACTAAGAGATTCCTCCACCGAGCCCTGCACCTGGGGACTCTGCCACCGGCTGCTATACTTCCCATATTTACCCTGCCTCTCCTTATTCTCTAACTCCAGCTGGTAGCTGGTTGACACCCTTTTAGCAAGATCCACTAAGTCGTCCTGGCTGGGAGGCCTACTGCTGTTAATCTGGGCCAAATTTCCCACTCCCAGGATTTGAAACCTGTTAGGGGAGCACTCTATTTGTGATACCTGACTAACCTCCACACTCCCCTCTAAGTTTACATCTGGTTGCACCCGGTCTCTCCCCTCTATGTCCAATGTGCCAGGCAGAACTTTAAAGTATGTCCTTAAGGACAGGGTCATCTTCAACTTCTTATTAGCAGGTCTGTAATGTGCCAGGCAGAACTTTAAAGTATGTGCTTAAGGACGGGGCAATCTTCGACTTCTTAGTAGCAGGTCTGTCACGTTTCAAAATCAGTGGAGCCAGCACCGTATAACTGCTAGAATTGCGGTCCCAAATCTCCAGACCGTCCAAAATGGAGGAGTTAGTAAATTTCAATTTTGTTTTGAGGGGTGACCCCTGTCACAAGGACCGGGCTCCCTTCTGTGCCAGAAATCCTCCTACCACTTCCCAAGGAATAGATAGGGGCCGTCTTGTTGCCCCCTCCACTCTCTCTTTCTTTTACCAAATTTCAGCCCTCTCACGCCCTGCATAGCAATGTTATTTTTATTTCTATCCCTTTTTAAAAAATGCTTGGGGTAAATTGAGTTCAACAGTCTCTTCCCCAGGGGGTTGAATTACCTCTCCTTGGCTCAACAAATGTGTGAAAGTCCACAATCACCACCTGGGGTCTCCTGCTTTCACTATTCTTCAGCATCCTCTCGACAACCATGCAACTTGCGCTGATTCTGACCCTATTCCCCCAGAGGGGAATCCTTTCTGCTATGCACCTGCCATGCTGAAGCTCAAACACTGCTCGTGACCAAGGCACGGACACCAAAGACCCCAATGACCCCTCCAGGACACAGCTTCAGGTAAGTTTTCTGCCCCATCTCAGCCCCTGCAATTCTGCTGCATTTCATTCCACAAAGATGCACGGACTCCCATACTCGTACCACCAGCCTGGGTAAGCTTCCGGCGACCCGCGCCTAGCCGGCCGCCATGTTCCCCTTCACCAATAACAAGCTTGCAACAATGCTATTGTAGCCGCCACGCCAGCATGGCCACAAGCAACTCCCTCATGAGCTGCTTTGATCAACTCTGGTCCTCAATCTTTGTTGGGAATCCTCTGATTACCCACACCTGGTATTATAGCTATGGTGGAAAACAATTCTGCTATCCGGTAGGAGATTTAGCAGGAAATGCTTTTGGCAATGGAGTGCCTTTAGCCGTGGCTGTCACGGCAGCCTATATTTAATTGTCCAGTTTTGTCCTAGAATAAGTTACTGCATCAGCAGAAGCCGTAGCTACTGCTGATTTGACTGCTTCATCAGCCATCAGTATTTCTAGCAACATGTATTCCAATGCACTGGTGTCCAAGTGTATGTACAGCATGGACATTTGATAGCGTTTCCTTCAAATCCGCTACTTTCCCCCCACAGAAGTCTGTGTTTGACGGTGTTACCTTTGGAATCTCCGAACCCATTCTGGTGCCAGTAATGCAGATAATCATTGAAGGACTGAAACAATAGTATGAATCACAGACAATCAGCATTAGCTGGTCAGGATCCGTATGTTCCAGTGCCATCAACAGAGCCTATTTAGCTCTGCTAGTTGTGCAGTGCAATCCCTTGGGGTTTACGTAAAGGTATGTTGTGAATAGAATTTACTACCCTCCATATAGCCACTTATGACTGCGCAAGAAGCGGAGTATTGATGCTTTGTGCCTATAGCAGGTTGTGCTGAGCCATCGGTATACATGACTCTTTGATATTGATCAATAGGTAATGTATTTGTCGGAGCTGGGTATTCTGCAAGCTGGGTATTCTTTGACCCTGCTTGCAGGTAGGTCGTTCACCGCTTTTGCCCTCCGCGCCACCACCACCTTTTGCAGTTCACTCTTGCTTCCCTCTTTTTCCCGCCGCTGTGTCCCCTGCAGCCCCTCCCACCTACCCCCTCGTTCTCTCACTGTCTTTTGCATCCCTCTTTTTCCCGCTGCTGCGTCCCCTGCGGCCCCTCCCGCCTCCCCCCTCGTTCTCTCACCGTCTTTTGCATCCCTCTTTTTCCTGCCACTGCGTCCCCTGCGGTCCCTCACGCCTCCCCCCTCGTTCTCTCACCGTCTTTTGCTTCCCTCTTTCCCGCCGCTGCGTCCCCTGCGGCCCCAACCCCCAGCCCTCTCATTGGACGAACCCTCCCACCTCCCAGCTGCTACTCCCACCCTCCCCTCCTCTTATGGCAGCGCGCTAGCTAGGAGCAACCTTCGACTCTGCTTGCAGGTAGGTCGCTCCCCGCCTTGCCCTCCGCGCCACCTCCTTCTCCTGTCCTCTCTCTTTCCAATCCCCCCTCCTTTCTCTCACCATTCTTCTCTCTGCAAACCCCGCCGCTGCATCCCCTGCGGCCCCTCCCACCTCCCCCCTCCTTTCTCTTACCGTTCTTCTCTCTCGAAACCCCGCCACTGCGTACCCTGTGGCCTCTCCCCCCTCATTCTCTCACTGTCTTTTGCATCCCTCTTTTTCCTGCTGCTGCGTCCCCTGCGGCCCCTCCCGCCTCCCCCTCGTTCTCTCACCGTCTTTTGCTTCCCTCTTTCCCGCTGCTGCGTCCCCTGCGTCCCCACCCCCCAGCCCTCTCATTGGACGAACGCTCCCACCTCCCAGCTGCCACTCCCATCTTCCCCTCCTCTTATGGCAGCCGTGGCGCGGCCGCGCCGCTGGTGCGCCAAAGGCCCATGAGACCCCTGCACCTCCAGACGCCGCTACATGGCCGACCAACTCAATGCCCTCAACCCCGGCCGCACCACAGCTTGCTCCAAGTCATCACCTAGGACCACCCACGGACCCTTTGCATGCCGCGCCTGCATATTCACCTGCGACAGAACAAGGAAACCTACAAAGACCGGAACAAACCACCTCCACTGCATACTCCTCAACACCCGCTCCGCACGTAAGCACGCCATCGAGCTCTGGGACCTGCTCGACTCCACCGCTCTAGACGTAGCCTTCCTGACTGAAACCTGGTGGAACTACTCCTCGGCGCCTGACGTCGCAATAGCCATCCCGGACGGCTACAAGATCATCCGTAGGGACCGCAACAACGGAACCGGAGCAGGCATAGCCATTGCCCACAAATCCTCCCTCAAAGTCGACACCCACACCGACTACTCCCTCAAGACCGCCGAACACCTACACTTCCGCATCCACACCGACCCCAACACCACTCTCAGAGGAACGTTCATCTACAGACCCCCTGGACCACCTTGCCGACCTCACCAGCACCCACACACTCACCTCAACGGATTACATCCTCCTCAGAGACCTAAATTTCCATCTGGAGAACAACAACACCAACTCCACCACTCTGATCGCCAACCTCGCCAACCACGGCCTCAGACAACTCGTCAACACACCAACCCACATCGCCGGCCACACGCTTGATCCCATCGTCTCCTCAAGCGCCCACATCACCTTCAACCATACCACTGTACTCCACTGGATCGACCACCACTGCATCCACTTCACCTAAAAAAAAACATACCGAGCGCCATCGCACCCAACAACCACCCCCCGATGCTTGAACAAAGTTACGGAAGACCAGCTTACCAACGCCCTCGTCCAGAACCCACCCCCCAACTCCACCGACCCAGACACCGCCGCAAACAACCTCACCCTGTGGATCAACGACTGCACCAGCACTCTTGCGCCACTCAAAAAACCCACCGACAGCCAAGCCAGAAGAAAAGCCACCTGGTTCACTGATGAACTGCTAAATTCCAAACGTGACTGCCGGAAGCTAAAAAAGGAATGGCTCATCAAACGCACACCTGACAGCCTCACAGCCCACAAGGACGCCACCCGCAAGCACCACCAACTCATCAGACAAGCCAAACGATCCCACTTCAAAGACCGCCTGGACAACAACAAACACGACAGCAAAGAGCACTTCAGCATCGTGAAAGAACTCTCCAATCCCAGCGCCAACGTCAACGACATCCCTCCATCCCAAGAACTCTGCAACGCCCTGTCCACCTTCTTCCACCGGAAGATCATCGACATCCACAACAGTTTTGACGCCACTCCCACGCCAGACCCCACCCCCGAACACTCCACCTGTGCAAACCACCTGACCTCCTGGACCAACGTGAGCGACACAGAGACACGCAAGATCATGAACTCCATCCACTTAGGATCTCCGTCAGACCCCTGCCCACACCACGTATACAACAAAGCCGACGCCACCATCGCCCCCCAACTACGGAAGGTCATCAACATCTCCTTCGAAACAGCGACATTCCCTGAAAAATGGAAACACGCCGAAATCCACGCCCTCCTCAAGAAACCCAAAGCAGACCCCAACGACCACAAAAACTTCCGACCCATCTCCCTCCTCCCCTTTCCAGCAAAGGTGATTGAAAAAATCGTCAACACACAACTAACCAGCCACCTCGAAGACAACGGCATCCTAGACCCCTCCCAGTCCGGCTTCAGACGAAACCACATCACCGAAACCCCCCTTCTCGCCGCCACAGACGACATCAGACCCCAAATGGACAATGGCGAAACATCAGCCCTCATCCTCCTGGACCAATCTGCCGCCTTCGACACAGTCTGCCACTGCACCCTGGAATCACGCCTCCACGAAACCGGAATTCAAGGAAAGGCCCTCGACTGGATCATCTCATTCCTCTCCGGCAGAACACAGAGAGTCCGCCTCCCCCCCTTCCATTCCGAAGCCACCGACATCATCTGCGGCGTCCCCCAAGGCTCATCCCTCAGCCCGACACTGTTCAACATCTACATGGCCCCCCTCGCACAAGTGGCCCAACAACACAACCTCAACATTCTCACCTACGCCGACGACACCCAGCTCATCCTCTCACTCACCAAAGACCCGTGCACCGCCAAAATCAACCTCCACAAGGGGATGAAATCCATCGCTGAATGGATGAGAATCAGTCGTCTGAAACTGAAGACAGAGGTCCTCATCCTCGGATCCACCCCCTCCGCCTGGGCCGACTCCTGGTGGCCCACCGCACTAGGAACCCCACCGACACCGACCGACCACGCTCACAATCTGGGCTTCATCCTCAACTCCTCCCTCACCTTGTCTAAACAGGTCAACGCAGTTTCCTCCTCCTGCTACAACACACTCCGCATGCTCAGCAGAATCTACAAGTGGATCCCGACAGAAACAAGAAGAACAGTGACACACGCCCTTGTCAGCAGCAGGCTGGACTATGGCAACGCACTCCACACAGGCATCCCAGCGAAAGACCTACTACGCCTCCAACGCATCCAAAACGTCTCCGCCCGACTGATCCTCAACGTACCCCGCCACAGCCATATCTCCCACAACCTGAGAAACCTTCACTGGCTCCCTGTGGACAAAAGGATCACTTTCAAGCTTCTTACCCACGCTCACAAAGCGCTCCACGACACCGGACCAGCCTACCTAAAATTTAGAAAAGCCAGTAGTGGTTGCAGTTTTTTAATGGTATTTGAGGTTGTAACTGTGAGCATTTTTCTAAGAATTGTGGCGCTAGGCTCTTTCCTTCACTTGATAATTTGTATCCCAGAAACAGGACACTAAGGGAGGCTATTTTTGTTTTTTTGAAATTGAATTTATAGCTGAATTCTACAAATCCTACAACAATGCGAGCTACCCGTCTTAGATGTTGAAGTAATTCATTGTCCGTAAGGTAGATATAATCTACATAGGACAATGCTTCAGGGTCAATGTCGTGGAGTATTGAAGTTACACAAGCCGCAAACAGTCTTGGACTGTTCTTGTACCCCTGTGGTAAACAACAGAGTTCTTTCTAGGAGCCTAGTGCACTGAAACTTGTTAGGTCTCTACTCTCAGGTGCTATATTTTGGCAGAAGAGCCCATTGGAAATATCCAATGTTGTTTTGTATTTTTTGAGCACTATGTTGTTCATAGGTGCTGTGCTATGAGAGTTTTGTGTAGGGTGTCTGCATGTATGACTGTTTAAATGTCTGTAGTCTAAGACTAATCTATATGAATGGTCCGGTTTAGCTACAGGGAATAAAGGATTATTCATTGGTGAGACACAGGGTTCGATTACGCCCTGGTACTCTAGTTGTGTGAGGATTTCCCTCACGGGTGCTATAACATCATGTTTTACTGGGTACTTGCTTTGTAGAATCTTTATTAGATTTACCCTGTGTTGGACTTTTTGCCTTACGCAGGGTCATCCCCAGTCTTTTTGCCCCCTTCCTGCTGGTTTTTCTGACCTCTCGCTGTTGGCTCTAGGACTCTGAGCACTTTATCACTGCTGACCAGTGTTAAAGTGCAGGTGCTCTCCTATTTAAAGTTGGTATGATTGGCTTATACCTAATTGGCATATTTAATTTACCTATAAGTCCCTTGTACAGTGGTATCTCTATACCCAAGGCCTGTAAATTAAATACTACTAGTGGGCCTGCAGCGCTGCTTGCGCCACCCACTGAAGTAGACTTTTAAACCTGTCACAGGCCTGCTAGCGCAGGGCCTGTGTGCGCAGTTTTCTGCCACAGGGACCTGGCATCTACACTTACTTGCCAGGCCCAAAACTCCCTTTTTACTACATGTAAGTCACCCCTAAGGTACGCCCTAGCTAGCCTTATGGGCAGGTTGCCATGTATGTAGAAAGGCAGGACATGTGCCATATTGCATGGCCTGTCCTGGTAGTGACAAACAGCCTAACTGGTGTCTCACTGCTGTGAGTGCTGCCTTCTCATAGGATTGCATTAGAAATGCCCTGCCTTATGTGTAAGGGGTATTGTCTGATTTATGAGGGGTAGCGTAGGCGTGTTTGGTATGGTTGCGATGGTGATAATAAATACTGCTTACTGGTGTGGGTGTATTTTTTATTACTATCACAGAAAGGCCACTTCTAGAAAGTGTGCATTTATCTGTACTTATGACTCTGGTGTTTTGCAGCTTGACTCCAATCCACATCTGGGCAGAGTGACAGTTGGGGCTTTGTGCATACTTTTCAGACAGCCTGTACACAGGGAGGGTGGAGGTGTCACACAGGTGCATCTGCATACTGAATAGTCTTCCTGGGCTGAGAGAAGGGAGAGGCGGGGCACACCTGCATTTGTAAAGACTGTGCCCTGGCCTCTCACAATAGGGTTGTTAACCTACCACTGATGTTTGGAGCCTGTGCTGAAAGGAGAGAGGGGGCACTCCCAGAACCAGTTGTAACTGGCTGGAACCTCCTCTCCCTACCATTGTAAAACACTGTAAGAACTGACTATAAATACAGGGGGATTTTCCCCATAATTTGGAGACTCTTGGAATCATCTTGGAACTGGACACCAAAAGCTGAAAGGACTCACCAGGAACCGCCATGGACTGCTGCTGCTGTGCTGACCTGTGACCTGCCTGGTCACTGTGAAGGACTTGCCACTTGCTGCCTTTCCCTTGTGCTGGCCTGTAGCTGGGCCCTCCACCTGATGACCTTGTCTTAAGATTCTGCTCCCCAGGGGCAGGGTGCCTTGGCCCCTGACCCCTGCATCCATTTCTTCACGAGGGGTGCTTCTCCGTGGTTGCGGCTGCCATAGCGCTGATTGCAGCGCGCTTATGGAGCCTTGGGAGCTCGCAGGCTCCTTGCTGCATTGTGCCCCTTTGAATAAGATCACCGCAGCGGCCCGGGAAGCTGGAAGAACACTCGTGCACCGCATCGGGTGCAGGCGAGTGTCTGCTCGGGCCCCAGGAGGGGTCTGATCTTCTTGTGGCTTCACGGCAGGACCAGGGGACGGCGCGGGGAGTGCCCCTTCCCAATGGCCTCTGCATTAGGAGCAGGACGCTCCTTTTCTGCTGTTAGGTAAAACAGGCGTTATTGTGGCCCCCCCCCCCTTGGTGGAAGGGCCAGTGGAGGCCCGGGGGAACCCCCAGAGATCGCGGGTCCCGGGATGGGCCTGTCATTAAACCGGAGGGGGTGCGTGGTGCCCCCCTCCTGCCCTAAGTTGGTTTTGCTGGTTTTGGACCCCCTCATGAGGGCAGTTTGAGGCCCTGGGGGGCCCCCAGTAATCACGGTCCCCGCAGGGGCCTGTCTATAAAAGAGAGGAGGTGCATGTCTCCCTCCTCTGACCCCAGAGTATAAGGGAGGGCCCCATTGTTCGCCTTCTAGGCTCCGGAGGTGCCTTCATCCAACCAGGTACTGTTTAAAGGACCAATATAGTTGCAATCCAAAGTTCTTTCTACAGACTTTTGTTTGATTCATATATTACCTACCTGCGTTTGATGTTTTTACATATGTGTATGCAAATGTTCCTTTTATGGACATGCTTGCTAATATGTTTTTCTAACTTTCCATAGTTTTCTAATGTTCCTACTATGGGCATTTTATGATATTCTTATGACAAGTGCTGTGATGTAATAACGTGTTTTCCTGACTACTGCTTATGTTGCAGAATACTGAGTAACCTGTGTGTTATGTGTGACTACTGCTAGGTTGCAGAGTAACTAATGTGTAACGTTCTGACAACTGCTAAGGTAGCAGGATAGTACTGATATGTGATGTTTGGTCTGATAATTGCGTTGTGTACAATACAGTATATTTTCATATAATCTGGTGTTGTGTTTCCTTTGTGGTGGGGATATTGCATCACATGTGTTGTGTGTGTTGTGCAAACGCTTTACACATTGCCTCCGGGTTAAGCCTGACTGCTCGTGCCAAGCTACCAAGGGGGTGAGCAGGGGTTATCTTGGACGTGTAACTCCCTTGCCCTGACTAGAGTGGGTAAGTTCTGCCTGGCTGAGGTGCATACCCTAGCCAACCAGAAACCCCATTTCTAACACCCTGAAACTGTGGTTACATGGGTCTGGCCCCCAGACTATCTCGACCAATACTATAATAGGTCTCAGCAATAATCTTTGGCAGCTTACGTTCATGATCCTGGACAGGAACATCCCAGAGTCGCATACGTACTGCTAGTGCTACTGCTCTCCCTTTAAGGTTATTTAATATAATTGAAGATACAGTGGCAAAATTGCCTGTAAGTTGCATCCCCAAGTCCAGGGCCGGGGCAGCCCCGTATTAATCTTGAATTTGTTTTAACACTTCCAGAAGATTGGCAAGTGTTGGTGTACCGTGTGCGGTAGTATAGTGCATGGCAAATACGATGCCCCAAGTATCACAGTTATCTACTGTGGGAACCATCCCAAATGGTAAGCACATAGTTAGTATTCCATGCTTATTCTGAGGTCCGGTATGGAGAAATACTGCTTCCAGTGCATTTCTTTTTGAGCTAACCAAAACGGCATCTCTCCCCGTTTGGCGGATACCTTACCCATAATCAAATGTACCGTCGCAGGATTAATGCCTTACGTTTCTGCATCTGGTTGCACCAGGGCAGCACGTGCTGGGTTTGTATTTAATGTTTGCATTACAAACTGTACTAATAGTCTGTATATTGCCGTAAGCTCAGTATATAAGCAGCGACCCTCAGCTACCGTCAAGGTTGCTGCATCAGGGTGCGGTGTACATGTGGCCAATAAACCCCAGGTAGGACAATCATTACTTAGAGGACCTAACCTAACATGTAGGACTGTATGTGGTAGGACGCCATTGAACCATTTATTATGATCTTGATAAGATAGAGGTATCTTTAAATATGCATAAACAGGCGCATTTGCAGGTGTATAGTGGTGAAATGTATTGGTGTTCCAATCGACTGCTGGAAATGTGACCCAAGAATAGAACGTTTCTGTTCTGTATGCTGCATGAGCTTCAACAACAAATGTAACTGGACACCCCGGGCCATTAGGCCATGTGCCAATAAATGTGCAGTAAGGGGCAGTTGCATATTAACTGCAATTGCTACCCGTTGCGGGTTCGCCATGGTGAATGGTAAATTTTGTTCAGAGATAAGCATACCAAATATGATTATCCTTTTAGAGTTCAAGCTTGAACAACCTACAGCGATAGTTAGGTATTCCCTACTTAGCTGAGGAGGTAAAATCCTCAATACCACAAACATCTCCGTAAATAGTATTGAGGTGTCTTTGAATGTAGTGAGACAGAGATACTCAGGAGGACCCGAAAATGAGTGCTTGACCAAACGTTGATGGCTCTATGTCACGTAGGTTCTCGTTATCCGAATGAGACTACTGGATTTGGGTGGCTGAATCACCTGCACTGCAGGGGACTGGGTCTGGTCCTGCACCATGTGACACCTGTGGGCCTAATCCGGGTTTGTTCCAGCTAACTAGCAGTGCCTCATTTGCACCCATGAGCAGGGATGATTGGGGCAACCGGGCGCATGACATAAATGACTCCTCAGGGGAATCGTGGTCACTCAGATCTCATCCGTTTCTCTCAGTTACATTAGTCTCACATATGCAAGGACAATCAGAGTCAAAGTAGAGTTCAATATGGTTTTATTGAAGTAACTGCATCTTAGATAATGAAGCACGTATTGCAATAACTAGGACGATGAAGCACAATAAGACTAAAATTGTGACAAAGAGAGTAAAACACAAGAATTAGGCTACCATGTTGTCACTAAGGTTTTTAGGGATAATTCCTACCTAAGCTATGTGAGAGCACAGCATGTTAAGCTCTAATTCTGCCCTTCAGGTTTCCCCTGGAAAGACATCATCCCTCATACCTGAGCAAGAGGCCTGTAGTCTACATAAGCAGCTGTGGCAAAGCGATCAGCAATCAGCATACAGTCGTGGTCATCTGGCTGGAATCTCCCTCCAATGCTCATGGGTCAAAGTAGTGTTTTTATAATAAAACAGCTGATGTTCCAAGAAAGGATTCCCATGTAAGAATGTGTATGTTTCCGTGAACATTGGATACAAAGCGTACCACTTTTGCCGGCAACGTATCTTACTGCAGCCTTGAGAAAGGCACAGAGTGAAAGAAATGTCTTGTTTAAGAATGAAGTGCTGACCTAGAATAACTAGATAGAAAAAAATAAAACAAGACCGGAAGTGTAGCTACTGTTAAAATAATAAAACAAAGCCGAATAAATATATTTAGCCTGTTATGCTAAATTAACGTGCAAAATATTATAGCCAAAATGGCTACACAACACTTCTATGTGCAGTCTTGCATGACATATGTATTTGGATTAATGTCCTCTGAGATGAACTGGTAGATGTCCCCAATGAGGAGGAATATGACAATGGTGCAGCACAGGTGGAGGGGGAGCAAAGAAACACTGCTGCAAGAGTTCGCAGGAGACAACAAATAGTATTGAACCTCTACACCTAAACTCTATACAACAAAAATCATCCTGTAAATATCACCATTAAATCACTTTGCACCAGATTGTTAATGCCGTACTCATTCTCTGCTATATATACCATTGGAAAGTTGCTCATACCTCAAAGAGCAGGAAAAACCTACAACAGTTGCAAAGAATGTTGAAACATAGATTGTGATTTAAGAGGGTCTAGCGCCTCCATGCCGCACATCAGTATCACCTTACTAACATTCATGTGGCTCTCAAAGGCCTACATCCACGCACCAGAAATCCTAAGTTGCATAATGTACGCATTGTGCCAATTCCGACCCCTTGCACCACATCATGCCTACACCAGGCAAGATGTGTGCAAGGGGGAGAGTACATACAGTAGGGGCTGTTTCACAATGGGGTACTTGAAACTAAGGAACTAAACTGTGTCACACCTCAGGCTGGTAGCTGTAAGGCCAGCATTGAGCAGGTGTAACAAGGGGGAATACCATTGGTATCAATAGGCCATCATGTAGTGGTCAGGGTTAGGGCCAAAAGTTTGACCCTAACCCTGACCATATGTCAATGGCGTCACGTACCGTGAACACTAATGGCCCCAATTCTGCCACATGGTGTGTTGTCTCTCAATTATAGCACACAAATGTTGGCTGTGGAGTGCGCTAAGTGTCACAAGACAACTGGAGCAGCAAAGGGTGCTGATCCACTCTCCACACACATGCCCCATAGCCAGGAATGAACAATAACATGGGAGAATGCACCACCACATGAATATATGAGAAGAATATCTGTAGTACTTCCAATGTACATTCTTAGACACATGTCACACAATCTGGTTTGTCTTGACATATGCCTGCAGCTAACCTGGAAATGCATGTGAAGACTGATGTACCGGTGTATGGCCTAGGTAGGAAACAGTTAGCAGTAACCCACAATGGTTGGTTTGTGTCTGCAAGGTAACCCAGTACAAACTGTATGATACCATTACACACAACTTAAGAAAGCACACCTCTCATTGACACTCACATGTCTGACCAAGAGAAAGTGACCTACTGGGACCAAAACCCTAAAATGTCTAGGTCTACTGCATGGCAATCTGGTTTTGGTTGTGCACGTAAGTCCAACTATGTCCAAACATGTCACAGACCCATCCAAATTTGTATTGGTGAATAAGGAGACAGAAATGTTGCATGTGGCAAATCACTTAATCATAGCTGAAATGACTCCACACACTAACAAGAGACACTCATGGTGAAAGTGCCATAGGTTGTAGAATGCAGATGTGAGTGCATGCACATGTACACCAAAGGATGTGGAAGGACAACTGAGAGACTCCCTCAGACACTTGGAGATACAACATGGGGAGATCACTCAGACACTACACAAGTGCTGTGGCTGGTGTACTGTCATGTGTGTGTGGAAGTCATGTAATCTAGCAAAGCCTGGAAATGGGAAGGATACTATCACATATCAAGTTGATAATGTTTTCATCTTTCAAGTACACAAGTCACACGTAGCATCCTGTCCATTTATGACCAGACAATGTTGTAGTAGAAGATGTGTGGAAAGGGTAAGCAGCCTAAAGAATGCCAGCAATGTAGAACCTAATCAATTTCAAACAAGATATGCCACTAATGTTGAAGAAGGTACAGACATAGACCAATACTGACTGTACAACACAACAATGTTACCATGTGATCTCCCAGCATTAATTCACAGAGGATGTCTAGGTCAGTACATAACCCATTTATGTTTGTAACAGCAACAACGAGTGTAGTTGCCCATTGCATACTATTGTGACAGAAGGCAGTGACAGATGACATAATCTGTCCCCTGGGTTGGAAAGCACTAGAGATACATGCCCTAACCAAGCTTCATATGGGAAATACAAACAATGTATAACCATTTGTGTAAAACTATGCAAAATGATAAGACATGCCATGCATGAACAAGCAGCCAGTCCCCTGTGCATGATGGGGCAAGCCTGACATCAAGTACTATAAGGAAAACAAACCATGCCAGGTCATGAGATCACATTTGTGCAGATGTCTGTCTGCAGGGGACTGCACAATGCACTGGTGAAGAGCTATCATGATGAAGGTAGATGTCCGCTGTACATCCCCTAATTCACCTGCTGAGGCTACACTGACTCTTGACACAGTTAGGGTCCTGATGCTTGTGCACAATGGAATGAGCAGAATGGAGCACCATCAGCCTGTGTCGATACATGCAACCATGGGTCTGTGTGGGCACACAAAGTGTCACAGGAGCAATGATGACTAATGTGCCATCACTGCCTGACAACAACCATGCTATACAGTTGTATGCCATTGTATACAACAGGCAAAACCAACATGTTGCGGTCAATTGTACGTTCCAAGTTTATGCCTTTCACACATATGTGTGAATTCTCAGCACACATGTACCTCTTCAAAAGTACAGGCCTGGTATTGTGTACTGGAGTATGCGCAAAAGTCAACTTACAACTAAAGAAAATGTATATCTTTCACATGATCATACATAGACTTACATGACCTTCAGATATGTTCCCATAGAGGGAAACAGGTGGCACTGATATGAATACACAGCCATGAAACAATGGCCAACATATGTCCACACTGGAAGATAGATTTGGGAGGTTTTGAATCTCATGAACACACCGCTTTGGCATTCATTACACATATTACACTACACATATCTTTCAACACACGCGTCACATACCGACCTTCATTGACACGTCAGTACACCATCTCCTGCATCATATATGCATGGGGAACCATATGTTACACGTGTAGCATAGCATCATTAACTCTGAACCATACAACACACCACAGTGTGGACACACACGCACTCACATTTCCATGGGTTACGTGGAATCAACCCAGCCATAGTCCACTACATCCTTTCAGTACGATTTGTCAAGGGTATCACATGCATGAACATGTATTTGGATATAGTCCATCATTTCTAAAGTGGTGTTGTCAAACATTCATTTGGAAATCATACATGACAATGTAAGAGACCCACAATTATGTGTTACATCACATATGTACACTCCCAAGACACATGTGGTAAAATGTATGTGGAAAAAGTATACCAACACATGCACATATGCAAACGGTATCAGTCATTGCATGCATCACACACACAAACATATGGTAACACATTCTGATGTTACCGTTACATATATGATTGCACATGCACACACATTTAGCCATGTCATACTGACTACAGACATGTATAGCTCTTGCATAGCCCTTGTGAAATGTATGTGAATCTGGGTGCATTGTCAGCCTTTCCGACAGAACCCACACATTTCTGTTATGCATCAAACTTTTTGATGCAAAATGACACCTGGCAACTGCGTAAGTCGACAGGCCTTGTCAGCCTTCATGGGAAAAAAAAACACTTTCCATTATGTGTTAACATTTTTTACACAAACGGCAATACTCTATACTTCTCAAACCAATAAAATGACGCCTGGCCCTTGTGCATCAATTGCAAGCCGACAGGCCTTGTCAGCATTCATGGAAAAATACCACACATGACCCTAATGCATCAAAAAAATCGATGCATACCAGAAAACGTGACGCGCATGCCCAGGAAATGATAAAACAGGACTTCTTTGCTGGATACATGGTACAGTGATTTCACTTTCTCTTTTACTTTACAGTCTTTTTGTCTGTGATTGTGAGAGGGTGTGTGGAGCTGGTGCTGGTCGAGGAGTGGTGGGTTTTCAGAGTTGTGTGCTGTGTCCTGTTATCCTGTCAATTTTGTCATTTTGCTAAGTCTTGTGTAGTGTTTTTGTCCTGTCATAGTAATTGTTTTTCGGGTGTTTGTCTTGGGGTAGCGTAGTCTGTTGGGGTATTTGGGGTTAAGTGGGGTAGTGTTTTATTATTTTTGGGGGTATTTTATTTGCAGTGGGGGGAAACTGCAATCTGTTGGTGAAGAGGAGAGCACAAAGAATGAGTGGAGATGAACTGGAAGGGTCCATCTGGTTGGTCAAGCACCACCTCCCCATGATGTTGAGTAAGGGTGGCCAGGTCATCCAGGGCTACCCAATGGAGGCACGGAAGCTGTGGTGGGGCAAGGTACTCCACCACCTTTGATAGATCTTTGGTGTTGTACGTACAGACCACCAAATTAAACACCATTGGGCAGACCTCATTGCACGAGAGAGATCTAATAGATTACCTGGTGATTCAGATTGATGGACCGGTTGGTAAGTGCCCCTTTTGCATTTCAACATCCTCATTTGCATGTGCATGACAGGGGGACATAAGGTTGACTGCAGCATGTTTGGTCAAGGGTCAGGATGGGAAGTCTAAAGCAAACGGCATTTAAGAGGGCTTAGCTATGCACTGGTTTCAGACAAATTGCACATTCCCCTTTGTGTACATTGTGTATCACATATATCCCATAAAGTGTCAAATATCGGACACACGTGCATTGATGCAAGGGTACATGATTCCTATGCACAAAATTAAATGTCCATCATGGTCATAACAGCTGTGAAAATGGGGTAATTAAAGTTGAAGTGATGGGAAACATGACACAGGAGTACTGTCAGTTATGGGTGTGCCGAGAGTAATCTATGTGCAGAGTGACATGACAGTTACACAAATGTAACCAGGAATGAATGTCTCATAATGCTAAATCTGTGTCTAATTGTTTTTGAAGGTAATGTTGCTAATGGAAGCAACTACTACCTAACTATGGGCCAGATGTATCATTCTTCATAAGAGTGATTACCTGATTGCGACTTTTAGCAAATCACAATTAAGTAATCGCTAGGAGTTTCATATTGCGATTCGCAAGGGCTTGCAAATGGACTGACCTCATTAATATTCATGAGGTATGTCGCAATTTGCGAGCCAATGCGAATGGCTACAATCACAGGGATGGTGGCTTGCTTGGCTAAGCAGACCACCATGTCTGTGATTGCTTTTCAATAAAGCAATCTTTTTTGATTTAAATGCAGCCCGTTTTCCTTAAAGGAAAACAGGATGTGTTTAAAAATGAAAAATGAAAAGCTTTCTTTTTATTTTTTAGGAGTAGACAGTGGTCCGTGGGACCACTGCCTGCTCTTAAAAAACATTTTCGCATGCATTCACAAAGGGGGAGGGATCCCTTGTGCACCCCTACCTCTTTACAAATGGGTTACCTCCAATTTGAAATTGGTGGTAACTGCGATTGTTTAGCAACTGCATTCACAGTCACAAAACAATCATACATACCTCTACGATTCGGTATTAGAAAGGGACATCCTTGACACGCCCCTTCCTAATACCAAATCAGTATGTAGTCGCAAATCCAATTTGCGATTTGGTAACAAGTTACTGAACCTCAAATTGGACTTGTTACATACCAAAACGCATTTTTGCGATCGCAAATGGCCCGTTTGATACACCTGGCCCCATATGTCAAATATTTGATGTAATATCAAGAGTTGTGGCAGTGCAATCGTTGTGGCAGTATGAAAGACTGGTAACACATAAAGGCAGAACCAGGCCTGAGGAATGCAAGCAGTGTATTTCTGCTGTAGATGGCACCCACAAAATATAGCCTTAACATCAACTTGGTTACACTGTTCCTTTATTGGAGTCAACTTATTTTTCTGCCTAAGGCTGGTTGATTGCATTACCTTTCCCTTGTCATCAAGATGCCAATTTCTACTTTGCACGTGTAGCATATTCATGTATGGAGCCAAACATGCCAAGTGCAGCCATACTGACATGCTTCCCAACATCAGTGTCCTGACATCCACCATGGTGTGCTAAATGTTACATAAGGCATGCACATGATGTAGGTATGTGTTGGTGCTATCTGATTAAAAACAGGCAGGCATCTCAATTGTTGCATAGATCAACTACAAGATTCTATGCTTTAGCCAAGGGCCAGTATCCTGTCCCCCTATACTGTATGTATCTGAAAAATGTAGAGATATCTGCCACCCAAATCTGTGCATGTTCTTGTGTGATAACTATGAGCCACATATGTGAGAAACAGGTGCAGCGCAGTGCTGTGCCAACATCAGGAGCACTGCGCTGCGCTAATTTACCTAGCGTACTAGGCAGGACAGCGTCTGCGCCTGCACCGGCACATGACTCAGCAGCCAGCAGCAATGCAGGCATACTTGGACCACTTTGTCTAAGTGCAGGTAAGTATCCCTTCCTGGACATAAACAGTCTACAATGGTGATATGCCACTTCTATATCTACTGAAGAATGCAGCCCACATAGTAGTACCAAGACATCCATTATGTTATTTTGTAAATGTACAAGAAGGGACACCTATGTGCACATAAGCATACTGGTGCACACATTAAAGCATATCTCAACTCAATGTGATGCTTATAATACCCCAGGGCTGTTGTTTGTCTTTTGCCGCTAGCAGTATGTACAATTTCTTGAAAATCAGGGTAAGCATTGAAAGACATTGGTGTTACAATGAAATGGCCACTGCAAAAACCATTGCATGCCCCTCTGAAGCAGAATACTGTGTCATGCTGACCCATATGTACATGGAGGTGTTACTCTACAAAAAAGCAGCATAACAGCTCCTTGTACATATGGTACAGTGAAATACACCATAGGAGCATCAGGGAAAGTGACGCTCTGCTGGTGCCAGGGCCTCTTTAACCTGGCCCTTTGTCTTACAGACAGAAATGTAATGATTGGCAGTTTTTCAGTCTTAACAAAAAGTTGACTTTCTTACTCAGCTTAAAAAATTGAATGTGTAACAGAAGCCTATGCTCATAAATGTTCGCAATTCACTAAGCTATGTGTTCCTGTAATGTCTTGCAGGTGGACTTTCACCCTACACTATTGGAGAGATGTCCCAGTTTGAAGACCCCGATGCAGCCAGTAAGTGTCACCTTGTGCGACAGATGTGTCATTCCAGGGTTTTGTGTGAGAGGGTATGATGTATGCAATGCAATGTTGAAATGGCATGTGTGAACAATTAGATAACGCCATCTGAGTTAGGGTATTGACATCATGTCTGATACAACGTTGAGGATGTAGATTAAGTTGATTGTTGCACAGGTGCCAACATGTGCTGCTATGGAATTGTGCCCACATTCACAGTGATGTCAGTCAAGATATGTGTCAGAGGTGCTGTTTATCAGGTTGGCATGCCAACATATTTGTCACTGCACATTTTACAGCACTATGTGCCACACATTGCTTTAGGTTACTCAGGACATGGTACAATTGATGTATATCTGTTAAGATCTCTAGGGGGCTTAATAAGGAAACACTTGCACCACTAGTGCCTCACTACTCTTCAGAAATTAAGTGGGGCAGCAGCCTTGCAAAGAGCCTTATTGCGCTAGTCAACAGTCAGTTGAGTACACAATGAGATTTCAACTTTGCCTCAGATGGATGTGGGACATGCCTACGGATTGTAGCAAACTAGATGTGTGCAGATTAACCAACATGATCGACCCATCATGATAATTGTGAGTGAGCTTGGTCACATCACATGTTTATAGAATGTGGATGCTGGGTGTATACCTGGTGCTTAGGAGATGTAAAACATGCTTGTGCACAGGTAGTTCATTAAGAAGGAATATTGTTGCTGCACCCAGTGCAGTGCCACTCTTCCTGTGTCCCTTAGGGCACCCATACAGCTACCATGTATGTGCCACATAAGACATTTTGCACACCATGCCACAGGGTAAGGGGGCAAAGGCTACAAATTCTGTAGACATTATAGATGTACTGTTCAGGCTCAGGGCAAACGATATGCTTGCTAACCCTGAACTGTACTTAGCGGTCCATTGTAAGCAATGGTGTGTCCCCTTGTAACTCCTGCTCTGTGCAGGTGTTAACCAAAGGAAACATGAATGATGCATTGGCATTCCTTGGAATTCCCGGTGCCATTTTTTCAGGCCCCCTACCGGGTGAACCCCACCTTACATCCATGATGCCTGGCCAAGCTCAATGGTTGTCAAAGTGGTGAAATTCATGCATGGTGCCACTCTGTGACTATGGCACAGGGATTTGGGACTTGTTCGGCCACTCAATTCTCACAAGTATGATGACTCAGATGTGGCACAAGGAGGTCCCAGTCCACTTACCTCTGGGCCCTAATGTTTAACAATGGATAGCTGTTAACGCAGTGACATGAACATGATACCCTAGATGGCCGGTAGGAATTTTAAACTTGAATTGGTAATTGACATTGTTGTGGAATGTCTGGTGGTGGACAGCATGCATCATCTGAGGATGCTGTGTACATCGCGTGTTTGTTCTACCTCTACCCAAGGCAGTATTTGATGCCATGTTCTCCACATGTTTTAGCTACCACTATGACCACAGCACAGAAGTGTGCTTTTGTTAAAAGGGCAGAGCGTTCCCGCCACATCAAGAAGGTACAGGCAAGGTACTGGAAGATGGCCAGGAGATATCGGCGATAGAAGTCATCAGGGGTTTGACTTGCCTTTTCACATGCGGGACTTCAGAAACAGGCCACAACAGTGCAGAGCACATCAGGTGTGACATCAGCGGTGCCTCAGCTGGTCCAACCCCCTCCACATCAACAGCACCTATAGCTACACAGCAACCGCAACAGTCACCTGCAGCAGCCACATCCTCAAACTTTGGGGCAGACATGAGGAGGGACATGGCAGCCATTATGGCGAGGTTGGACAAACCTGAGCAGGGCAATGCTTGCAATTTCAAGTTGTTGAAATATTGCATAAAGAAGGAGAAGAAGCTGTAATCATATAAAGGCACAACCTCCCAGTTCCTTCCTTTCTCTGGTTGTATTTTGTAATTAGTTTTAGTGGGCTTTAGGTGGGTACTGATAGGTTAGGTAACATTGATTAGGTTAGTTGTTAGATAGAGTAAGTATAGTTGGAGGTGTGGGTTTTAGTATTTGTTTGTTTTTGGAGGGCCCTGGGAGGATTGTGTATGGGCTCTATGTTAAAAACCAAAACCAAAAAAATAACAAAATCCATAACAATTTTGCAAAAAATATATATATATGTTTTTGGAAATAGGTTAAGTTAGTATATCTTGTCTCTTAAGGGGGTTGGGTGGACAATGTTTAGTATGTGGTGTTAAATGTATAAGATACATTTAGATTAGGATAGATAGCTGTAGGGGTAGGTTTAGATAAGTTAAGGTTGGTTTAGTGTAGGATATTGTCTAGGTTTTGCTTTAATAAGGTGTTATTTTTAAGTACCAATAAATCCTGTTAGTTGTAGACAATTAGGTGTCCATGTTTATTAAGTGTCTGGGTGTTCTCATGTGTGCACTGGCCAAGTTAGAGGAATGCCTTAGGGTATGCTTTCTGTATTGATTTACATGTCTGACTATGTGTATTCCTTATTACTAAGGAGCTGTGAGACTGGCTGCAACATGACATCAGCTACTCCATGCCAAGTTCCTGACAATCTCATTGTGTATGTATAAGACAGGTAGGAATGGAACATCAACTGTCATCACTGAGGCCTGTCACAAATGATGTGGTAAAGTATAGCAGATATTACTTAACCTTATTTGGGGCATGTACCCTGGCACACTCACAGATGCCTGTCACTGATCAATTTAGCCTCTTCTGTTCCACACACATTAGTTGTACTGGTGTTCTCATCAGGGAAAATTCCAGACACTTGATTCTGACCCATATATGCCATTTGTGAAATTGCATGGATATCTTTAATACATGCTTTCAAGGCTCTGTAAGTTGGTTGTAGCACACAACACCATCAGTCACCTTTTTCATGTTAGAGTCCTAGTATGTGGCTTTGTGTCTGACAGTAAGGCACACATGTAATTAGGTCATTTTCTCATTGACATAGCTTCATACAATGCATACATTTACAGGAGTTGATGAATCACAGTAAAAGATGATATGATACATGTGAATATGGAGATTTATTTACATGTGCAAGTGTATTTTCCAATGCATTAGAATGTCCAGTTCAAAGACCCCATGAGAGATCCAGAGCCATTTGTTGTACATTCAGGCTCAAAGGGTGAGGATCATGTTATGAGACATAGGTAGGAGAAGTGCCTAAATTGACAAAAGGTAGGAATTGAGATAATAGTAGTCTATAGCAGAAAGTGAACAGTGGTTGAGTGAAGAGGGCACATTGCCAGCTGTTACGACACTGGCATGATCTTAAGCAAGGAGATACTGTCCATTTGGCACCGACTGGTGCTACAGGGTGGTTTTATCTGTGAATAATATTCCTTCCACATCCTCATCCTCTGATGTGTGTGGTGCCTCCTGTGTCATGGGTGATATTGCTGTTGAAGTTGAGGGGGCCACATACACATCAGGGGATAAAGATGTGGAGTCAAAGGTCCTGGCAGCTGCCATTTGTGGCAACACATAAGACATCACTGCAGCAAGGAGAAACTGCTGATTTCTCCACACCGCAGCTACATCACAGTAGTAAGCAGCCATGCTTTCCCTGAGGGAGGCCACTTCCTGCTATATGAGCTCCAGGGCATTTTCTATTGCTCCCAGCCTGTAATCTATCATACTGCTGCCACTTTGGGAGGGCAATTGTTTAAGCCTCTGCCTCATGACTGCACCTGTGTTGGCCAGGGATTGCTGGAGTCCATGTAGAGGGGAGTGGATGCCTCTGATGGCAGCTGAGTTATCCTTATTTGGACTGAGGCACCTCTGCACTCCCTCTAGACTGCCTCCCTTGGTCTCCTACCACTGTCCTATGAAAGGTGATGTCTGAGTCCTCAGAGTCCAGTGCTGTGGCAGGACTGGTTGGTGCTGTGTGTTTGTAGTTGGGTGGTTCATGTGGAGACCCAGTAATGCTGTGTGTCCTCCCTGTGACTGCAGGTGGTGTCTGAAGGGAACCTAGGACATCCCAGAGAGTTTATTAATTGATGGTCGGCAGCTGGTCATCCAAGTCATCTGTAAAATCCAGGACAGCCAGGTCGGCAGGAGGTAGGTCGGCAGAAGGAAAGGCATCAATCTCTGCAATAAGATAGTGAAATGTCAATCTTTGTCTGTAGTGGCGGTTGACATGGCTCATCATTTACTTGCTACTGGAGGTTCAGTGACAGGTTACAGTCCCCTGGTTGTAGTTGTTAATTATGTGTTGCATCGTGCATCGCACAAGGGGCAAACTTTCAAGGTAAATTGTGCGTTGATCCCACACCACCATATTCCTTGCATGCCCCTTGTCCTAGCCACTGACACCATGGTAGCACATCATTTACATTCCTATTCACCATCGTGGACATTCCCACAGTAGCGTAATGAGTGTTGTCACTGTTTTGGTGCTTTACTGCATTTGCACCATGAGTGATGGCACTAGTGCAGCAAAGCACAGGGAGGTCCATTACTTACAATGCATGTGTTACTTTGGCATCTGCCTTTAGCAGGCCCCACATATGTGCTAATTGGATGGCACAGTGCAACCATAATGGATTGTCAGCCACATTAGTTCGTCCCTCCCTACATTAGGGACATTTCCTTGCATACAACATATCTGACATGGGCATATGTTGGTGTAAGGATGTACAGTGTGGGTCAATGCATGCATTTTGAAGATTTGTTAATGTGGCAAGAGGGGTATGGGCAGCTTGGATCCACATTGGCAACTATCTGTCTGATGGTACTGTTGCATTACGGGCTAGGGACATTGTGCCCGTAGTGAACATTGATGCCACTTGTGCCTGTTCTTACACATGAAGGTGTCCCTTTATGCACAATGCCAACCATTCACACAACACAGACAACCTTGTTACATGGTGACATTGAAGCTACTTGAACAGCAGCACAAATGATGATCACAGACATACCCCATATGTTGTATGAGTTCATTTTTGAGCCTATTCACCAAATGGTGAATGGAGGGGTGTGAGAGTTGTTATTGTGCCTCCATATGCGAGTTGTGTACCACATGTTGCACACTGAGGCCCTGATTTTTTCTTATGTGGCGCAGCAGCAAATATAACTGCACCGTGCTGCACCACTTGTGAAATGCAGGAATGCGCAGAATTTTCTGAAATACGGCACACCCCTGTATTTCCCCAGCTCCTGCGCAGATTTGATCTCCCTGCATCAACGCAGGCATCCTTACGCCATAGTGTCATTTCTATGTGTGGTGCAGGATGCAGCACACATGAGAAGGGCAATGACACTGGCAGAATGGAAAGCATTTTGCCTGGTTGTGCCATGCTGACTGTGGTGGTGTTGATCTTAGACACGGTCGCTAGTGAACATGACTTGGATCTGGGGCAGCAACAATATGCAATGGGTGTTGTTGTGGCACAGCCACAGCCACACTGATTGCATGCCCCTTCCAGGCAAAGTGCTGCGTGTGTAGGGGCCATATTTAGAAGGTGGCATTAAGCCACAGTAAGTGGCTTAAGACCACGCTGTGTATATGTCGGTGTGCATAGCACCACCAGAGCATCACTAAAAGTGAGGCTCGGGTGGCAATGGGGCCTTTTGATTCCGACCCTCTGTGTCCAGATGCAACCCTTTTGCATGCATTGAGTGTGTCCTATGTGCTTCCCCCTTCTGCCATTTGTGAGATCCAGATATTCACCCCCTGCAACTTACCCTGCATTTGTGGTAGTTCTTGGTAGTCTGCATTGTCCAGTCCTTCAATTCCAGTGTCCAGCTCCTCCAGAATGACCGCTGCTACCATCTCCTCCAGCTTATCCAGGTCCTCCTATGGTGCAGGACTTCCACCTCCACTCTGCAATGCTACCACTAGGTTCCTGTCCAGTTTTGCCTTAGTTCTGTGCTTGCAATCGTGCCAGCGCTTCTTGCAATAAGTGAGAGTCCTCTTCACCTCTGCCACACTGTTCACTTTATCTACTATTGCCTGCCATATAGCTTTTCTCCTACCTACTGGCAATTTGGAGGGATGAAGAGTTGGTGTTGGTGCCCTGTCACCTTTCTGACCAAGAAGTCATTCTCCTTCTCAGTAAAGAAACACTTTTGCTTCCTCTTCTCCTCCTGGGACTTTGCTGAACCCTTCTGGCTTGTACTTGGCTGATTGTGATCTCCCTGGGGTCTCTCCTGGCCTGCATTCTCCCTTTTGTCTTCCATTTTTTTTTTTTTTTGCTCGCACATTTTTTTTTTATGCTGATGGTGTTAAGTATGGTGCTAACATGTTTTACGTAAAAAGAATGGGCCACAAAAATATCCTAACACCACTTTTGCAGCATTAGTGTCATTTTTACTTACGGCATGTCACAGAGGTTATCATCATTTTTTTTTTATGCTAACCATTCTTTAGTACCATTGTGCGTTATTTTTCCTAAATATGGGCCCATATTTTAATTTCTAACGAGTTGCTACTGGCTCTTGTAGCTCGTAATATGCTGATCTCATGTATAAGTGACCACAACACTTTATTTTCCTATTAGCTTTAACAGGAGCAAAGGGACAAGTATCTGTTGGGGGAAAATAGATAAGGAGGCATTTTATAAAAACTTATTTACACAACAGCAGTTTGATATTAATCGGATTCTCCAGGAGGATCCCCATCCTCATGATGTTATTCAGGTTTTTACCTCCTCTAAAGAGTATATGGCAGATAAATTGACTAGAACACCCAGACATCTGAGGTCCAGCCCAAGGTGGTTTGAGATAGGCTTAGTATAGAGGAGGCCAGAAAAAGAAGCAACCCCAAGAAGGTAGACTGAGATAAAATAAAAGATTTGGGTGGCTCTAAGAATTGCCAGCGAGATGAAAGATTCACTTGCATTCTGGCAAGTTGTGAACTCCCAGACGTTCCTTAGCGAGTCCATCACTAAATTTGAGGGTGTGCTTCCTAAAAAAGACTGGGTGTCCCATTTTCAGCTATTTTCTAACCCAAATGGCAGCCTAATATACATGTTGACAAGGCTCAAAACTTCATGAACCATTTTGCCAATTTGGAACTGAGCAGTTCTATTCAGGTTGCTGATGGTATTTTAGCAACAGATAGCTGTCCTGCAGAGATGGCTCCAGATCCAGAACAAATATTTTGAGAAGTGCAATTATTGATCCCTTGGTCCAAATGTGGGAGGAGGCCACGATTATCCGCAGTTTTAAAAAGGGAGATAAAAGACAACCTCAGTGATACCGGCCGATCTTGCTTTTGGATAGGATGGTTAAAAGTTTGGGAAGGGTGATGACGGCCAAACTGGAAAGTTAGGCTACTGAGAACCATAGGCTCTCAGACTTGCAGTTTGGGTTTCACCCAGGCCTAGGCACAGTCGATCAGGCCCTAAATGTGTCTCCTATAGTCTGAAAGTATACTAAGGCCAAAAAAGGCAGTGTCCATCTTGCTTTTATGGACTTGACATGTGCCTTTAACTCAGTGGACTGTCCCATGCTGTGGGGGGCAATGCTACAATTAGGTATAAATAGTGCAATTATCTCCTTGCTCCATATATTGCATGCACATACTACAGCTAGAGACTGCTACACAGAAATGGAGACCTCACTGAAGATTTTCCAACACTCTCTGGGGTGAGACAAGGATACGTCCTGGTGCCATTTCTTTTTTTAATTCATAACATTGCCTTCTGAGATTGTTTGGTAGTGGCCGGGAAAGACTTCCCCAAGATCAGTTCACAGGAAATATTGGTTTTATTTTATTCAGATGATGCTGTTCTCATAGCACGGACAGCCAATGGTCTTCAGTTTCTGCTAAATGCTTTTCCTTCTTTTATGGAAAACTTATGCCTAAAAACCAATTGCACTAAGTCATGTATAATGAAATGTGGATCCAAACCAATCTAGACTAGAAAGGTTTTACTTGGAGGCAAAGAAATCAAGAAAAACCCTTATTTTAAGTATCTAGGTATCCCGTTTTACATTGATTTTAATTGGAGGTTCCTATTGAATGTAAGGGTCCTGCAATTCCAAAAATCAATTGATGCAGTATTCAGGTTTGCGAAAAGGTTGGGCCACAAACCAGTAAGTGAGTTACTCTTCCTTTACAAGAGTAAGTGGGTGTCTATTACAACATTTGACGCTGGTATTTGTGGCTATTCAAACTGCATTTCTCTGCAGAGTGTACTAAAAGGTTTACATGAAGTTTGTTGGCAGCTACGCAGTCCACCACAACATCATTCTGTCATGATGAGGTAGAACTAACTGTTTTAGAGGATTTTAATAAACTACAACCGCTTTTATTATGGACACAAATCTGGGAAAACCCTGAGGCCCACCTAAATAGACTTATCTTGACAGAGTACATGAAAATCGATAACTCTCTAGAGATTCCTTGATTGAATTCTTTTAGAAAGAGCTTTAAGATGTTGGGGACCCCAGCGTTTTAACATAATCTATCGAGTAGTTCCGTGAGCAAAGTTAAATAGCTTTTTTCAGAGCAGATGTAGCGGGCTGTCGCGTAGGCTCTCATTATTCTAATGAGCCTACTGGATTTGAACTGCAGAATTGCCTGAGGTGTGGGAGACTGAGTCTTAACCCACTACAGGTGACACATGTCACCCCAGTACGTGTTTTGCTCTGGCTAACTAGTAGTGTCTCATCTCTACCCAAGAGCAGGGATGATTGGGCAGCCGAGCGCATGACACAATTGATTCCTCAGGGAAATCGTGGTTATTCAGATCTCATCCATTTCTCTCAGTTACATTAGTCTCACATATACAATGACAAGCAGAGGCAGTATATGTTTCAATAAGGTTTTAATGAAGTGACTTAATCTTAGACAATAAAACATGTACTGCAATAACCAGGACGATGAAGCTTGACAGGATTAAAATTGTGACAATGAGAGAAAAGCATAGAAATAACGCTACCATATTTTCACCAGAGTCAAGTAGACTAATTCCTACCTAGGCTATATTACAGCACAGCATGGTAAGCTCAAGTTCTGCCTTTCAGGTTCCCCTGGGAAGACATCATCCCCCATACCTGAGCAAAGGCCTGAAGTCTGCATAAGCAGCTGTATTGAAGCGTTCAGCAATCAGCATACAGTTGTGGTCATCTGGCTGGAATCTCCCATAATGTGTATGGGACAAGGAAGTGTTTTTATAAAAGAACTGATGTTCTGAGAAAATGTCCCTACATAAGTATGTGTGTCCTTCTATTACCACGTTCAATGGCAACCTATCTTACTGCAGCCTTGGAAGAAGCACAGAGTGAACAAGAATGTCCTGTTTGAGAACATATTACTGGACTAGGCAAAGAACAGCTAGATAGAGAGAAATAAAACAAGACCGCAAATACGGCTTTTGTTAAAATAATAAACAAAGCTGAATATAATATATCTAGGTTAAAGTGCACTGCCGCCAGGCCTGGTGTGCTAAAATAATGTGCATTGAGCCAAAACTAAAATGGCTACACAACAGGACATGCTTGCAAATTGGTTAAGAGGAAAGGGGAGCCACAACTGGGACCATGCCAGCTTGCCTGGCACTTTATTTACAAGTTATAGAAAAAGAAAGACAAGACTTCGACTTAACACAATACACTGTCTATTGGCCTACTTTGGCCTATATAGGCATATATTGGCCTTTGAGTCTGTTCAAACCTACGAACTTGCATGTTTTAGGGATTTTTACCGGCTCTTCTCTAATCTGTTCCCATACTGAAAAAGCTTGGAAATGTATTTCTGGCCAGTGCAGAAGTAAAATTCCTTCCAGGGTTGGGGAAAAAAGTGGTTGGAGGGAAAAATAACTTGTAAACGCTCAACAGATTTTCAAATGAGCAAATCTACACATACATATTTTCTTGTGCTAAAATGCAGTACATAAATATTTTCTAGTTGTACCTTTTCCTGGCGTACTTCGGTATATTCTTGTAATTTCATAAAAGCAGCAAATCTGCACTAATGTAAAGACATATACCATGGGTACACTACTAATCAGATCTTGCATTAACCAAGATATTTTCTATGTATTAAAATGTTGTTCTGTTTCTCTCTACTACTGACTTTACCATGAAAGACAGCACTGTGCTCTTTCAGAAGGAGCATATCGGCACACAAAGTAGTTTTGTTCAATGTCAGTAACTACTGTGGCAATGTGTACGTTTTGAGACTGTTATACTTGGAATCCTTGGCGTGGTTTCCCCTAACTTTTTGCCTCTGTTCCCCAGGTTGTTGATGTGTGCTGGACTCTGTTTTTGCTGTTTTTGATACTCTGGGCACTTTACCACTGCTATCCAGTGCAACAGTGAAGGTGCTCCTATGTAAAATGTATGTGTAATTGGATTTCCGTAATTGCCATATTTGATTTACTAGTAAGTCCCTAGTATAGTGCACTAGAGGTGCCCAGGACCTATAAATCAAATGCCACTAGTGGGCCTGTAGCACTGGTTGTGCCACCCACATTAGTAGCTCTTTAGACATGGCTCAGACCTCCCACTGTAGTGTCTGTGTGTGCAGTTTTAAACTGCCAATTAGACATGGCAAGTGCACCCACTTGCCAGGCCTAAACCTTTCCTTTTTATACATGTAAGGCACCCCTAAGGTAGGCCCTAGGTATCCCCATGGGCAGGGTACAGTGTGTGTTAAAGGTGGGACATGTACTTATGTGTTTTACATTCCTGACAGTGAAATACTGGCAACTTCATTTTTTCACTGTTGCCAGGCCTATCTCTCTCATAGGTTAACATGGGGGCTGCCTTTAAATGTAATCTGTGACTCTGCCTGTTTATGTATTCCCTGTCTGGGCCACTTTGACAGTCGGGCTGCTAGCACCTCTCTCTAGACAGTAACACAAAGGTGGCTGTGGTGTGGCCCGCATATCCTGATGAGCCATCTGTGCTGGAAGGGAGGGGAGGAGTGATCACTCACATCTGAATGGGCTGTGCATGCCCTCACACAGTAGATCTTACAGACTCTTGAGACTTTACTTTGACGTTTGCCAACTTCTAAGGCAGAAGTGATATAAGTATTGGAACCAAAACCCCAGACTTTAGATTACTTCAAGGATTCAAGAGGAACCTCTGCCTGGAGAAGAGCTGAAGAGCTGAGGAGAAGTGCTGCCCTGGCCTGTGACTGTGCTGTGTTGGGTTATCCTGCAGTTGCTGCTTCTGCCTGAGCAAGGGGACAGAGACTAGACTTTGTTGCATTCCTGCTTCAGAAATGACTCTAAGGAATTGAAGTAGGGCTTGCATCCTGTTTTGAAGCTTCAGGGACAGCAAAGGCTTCGTTCACCAGACCTGAGACTACTTGCTGTGGACTCTAGCTTGCCAGAGGGTGCCATTCCAGTTCTGGAACCGCAATGTTGCCTGCTCCGAGGCCATGGAACCCGTAGAAGTCCAACAACCCTGTTGGCCTTAGGTCGCTGCAGCCGCTGATCCCACCCAACTTCGCTGACACCGTAGTGTTGTAAGTCCAATGTCTGTGATGATCCAATGCCATTGCAGCACCTGCCGCACTGTGATGTCACCGCGACCTCGTGAGGTTGCCCTCCAGCCTTGTGACCATGCCGGACTTCGCATCTGCTGGAACCAAGGGACCAACTTCGCATCTGATGTCGCTTTACCTCCACCGTCCTGTAGCGAGGACCCAACACCGCTGCATAACGCAGCCATCCTTCTGCCCCTTGGCACCGGAAACAACGCCGCATCAGACCCAGCGAAGCCGCTCTCCCTGACTCCATGCACCGGCCTGTTTGCTACTTGTTTACTAAGGTACTGTACCTGGGGGTCAAACGACTCCGTAAACAGCGCCATTGGCGTCGCATTGTAGCAAACGACTCTGTCACGGCGCCACATATTACCAACTTGCAGTATTTGTGCCTCAAGGCACTATTTTCATGCTTTTAAGTGCTAAATTCGTATTTTGTCTTGTATATTTAGATAAAATATTTACTATTTTTCTAAACCTGTGTTGTGTCCTTTTGTAGTGGTCCACTGTATTACTGTGTGTGGTTGTACAAATACTTAACACATTGTCTCTGCCTGCTCGTGCCAAGCTACCAAGGGGGAGAGCGAGGGTTAACTGAGTGTGATTCTCCTTTACCCTGACTAGAGTGAGGGTCCTTGCTTGAACAGGGGGTAACCTGATTGCCAACCAAAGACCCTATTTCTAAAAGAGACCAAAAAATATTTTTGCTTTTTGCCAGTGTGTTTTATAACAGAGAGAGCCTGGCAGCTCCCACAACAATAAAGTTCTACAAAAACCATGTCAAAACAGCACAAGTATTGACAAAACCAAAAGGCTGACCATCCATATCAAACCTACTGACTCTGACAAAGATTGTTTATTATCACGTTTCCCATTATCTTGTTAAAACTGGTTACACTGATTTTCCATTATGAATATTTTTCAGAAATACTAGCATGCGTTGACACATTTAAATAATTAATGCTTCAAGGCAATGGTACCGAAAATTTCACAGTACTTTAACAAAACTTTTTTTTTCCTAGTTGCATTTTTTTGTGAACGTTTTATTTAGAAAGCAAAGAATACTCAATCTTCCTTTCAAGCTTCTGCAAATATTTGAATCTAATTAGAGAGCATTCAAGGAGCATTATATAAAGCCTCATATTGTTAAACTTTGCAAACATGTGTACATATGTTTATACTGGAACTACTATCAGGAGTGCAGTCCTAGCTTACAACTTTTCCTTAAAGTGCTCACCCCAAAAATAAAGGTTTTGCATTAATGAACCATAAATATAAGTTCAAGAAACATTAACATATTAACACAAATATTACCTTAACTGCAGATGATTCCCATATTTGATTCACATTTTGGTACATTAAACTGGCAACCAAAGGGTTTATACTGCAGGATGTTTGGCCTATTTGTCCCAAAGACAAAATAAATATGAAAATGTGCTGTCCTTGACCCCAAACAATATGTCCTGGGTGTTTGGCTATTGGAATTTCACAACCCTGAAATAAGATAGACATGATCCTGACTGATATTGTACCCCATATTGAATTGTGTGCCTGGTCTTTTGCTAAAACACTACACAGTCACCCCAAACTCTGATGGCAATATTTTGGTAGAGGTACAGCAAGAAAATTCCTTCTGACTTTACTTACCTGCTTGCTTTAGGACCCTTCTATCACCACATAAAAAGCGACAAGCTAGATTATCCCACTTTTCCTGAATTATTGGCAACAATGCTGAGCATGCAAATTAACAAGCCAATTGGGTGATAAGGTATTCCCCAATTTAAGGGATAATAATTCACAGGCATTACTTGCACACAGTGGTGTCTTTCGTGTAATCCATATTGGTAATCAAAGAGTATCTAGCAATGAGGTTAACTGATGCAGTGTAAAAGTCTCTCTACACAGAATCAGACAATAAGTAGACATTATGCATGTGGGAAAATGGACACAGATGCTTGTTGTGGGTTGTTGGTCAATAACCATTGCCTGGATGTAACTCATAATTATTAATGTCTTTATTTATTTATGCTGTCTTTGTATCAGTAAACAGTCTGACAGTCAACCAACAGTGACGTAAGGGAATTTTTACATAGGTTGGTCATACGCTTAGTGTACTTTCTACTAGCACAATGCAGACCATGTGAGTTCTGTTACATGATAACAACCTGTGGTTCACAACACAGACTTGATTCTGCACGATAACATTTATGTCTACATTGTAATTTGGATTATTTTCTGTCGTATTTGTTGACAACTTGAGTTGTGGCCAACGTGATATAGGATATGCAAGAAACCTCCGTCACGATATAACAATGCAAGACAACAATCATCATATAAAAAACAAGCAATACACAATGAGTAATGCCACAACATGTGCGTTTAATTTTCCCCCCTGAATAGTCCAAATAGTCCATGTTGCAGTACTGGTTTGTTCCCAGCCTTTTTTTCTGAGAAGGCTACAGTGGCAGGTACTTCCTGCCTTCTGTCCCTACACAATAGCCTCTTTGGCCGTTCACGTCCAAGGTCGCAGAGATAACCTTTTTGAAAATCAAGGCAATCACTTCTGGTAATAGTCTAAAAATAAAATAACTACCACTTGAACACAGGGTTAAGGGATCACCATTTTGGTAAACTGTAAAAATACATAGAAATACGTTGATAAATATCTAAAGCATAGTTCCTGAATTCACAACTATCTACTCTTGAAACAAAATATTCGATGGTAATATTGTAGAATGTTTTCATTTGAAACACACTTAAAGTATTGTTAACACCATCCTTTTCCAGTGACTTGTACTTTTCATTTCACAGTAGACACAGGAAAGAGGTTCCTTACTGAAAGGTATGACTAGGGAGTCTGATGTAAAATGCCAATGCAAAGGGAACTTTCCTACATTGCATAGCAAGTTTAACAAAAATATTTACCCTTGGCAATTAGGATGAAATTAGTAAAACATGTAAATGCTAATTGGAATACGACAGAGCTTAATGCTAGTCACCTCCAGAAGGAGTTCGATGTTTTGAGACCGTAAGGAGGATATGAACACTAACTCAGTACGTTTTTCCAAAGGCCATTATTCCACAAACATTCCACAAACATTATACTGTGTCACAAGTTGTTTATACCTTTAAGGTCAATGTCTCTTATTTTAAACTGACAGTGCTCAGTTCTCAACTAAGCATCTTTTGAGCACATCTCCAATTCTTAAACCAAAGCAATTTACAGTTCCTCATATATTAAAGCTCCAATTTACGAAAGTGGCACATTCTAATATGAAGAAAATAGGATCAATATACTGTCATGAGCAATCAAGGATTTCACACACTAACCAAGTTTCACCCTGGGTGTTAGGGGCAGACCAATACACTGTGCAACATTAGACAGTGTTGGACTGTATTTGTATTACATCAGTCATTTCCCCGGTGGGGTGTAATAATTGGAGACTGGTTTGAAACTCAGGGCCCCTGCTGTGGGGGATGAGTGTGTGTATGAGAGAGAGAGAGAGACAGAGATAGAGTAGAGGGAGAGAGAGAGAGAGAATTAATCGAAAGAGAGAGGTAGGAGAGGATGGGAGCAGTACTGCTTTGGTCATTTTTGTCTGGGCTGATTTTAGTTCCCCAGCTTCCGCAGCAGTACACCTTCCTGCACAAAATCAATCACAAGAGACATTTTCCTCTTTCTATGGGTGCTGCAAAATGGGGAGAAATAAAAATATTCTCCCTGTTGCCTCACCCTCAGGCCACCCCTAGAGTGATATAGGCTTTTGACACATCCCCAGGTTTACAAAACCTTGTCAATTTAGGATCCCATCAAATCCCACGGAAACACCTCTGATGCATAGTAAGACATTGCAGCAGCTTGCGCTGTGTAGCCTTGCTCCATATTTGCAAGGTCATGAAAAGACACGCAAAATGGCTTTGCATGGCCTTGTAGATATGGGTCAGCAGCCCTGAAAAAAAGTGATGCACCAGCGAGGCAGGCTCCTTGGAAATAAGCCCTTTAGTTTGGATGCAAGAACTCTAAAGTAACATACAAGTAAAATATGAACTTGTGCTATATTGCATAGAATTCACCTTGTAAGTGGGTCAGTGTCTCTTCATATCCAAGCTGCTATCAATCATTTTCTCATAAACAGTGAGGCATGGTGGAGGCTGCAGAGTAGAGAGAAGTGACAAAACAGTGTTAGCTCTCTTCTTTTAAAGTTAGAAATACGACTACTCCTCGTAATCAGCATTTATAGAATGCACTCCATGTGTACAGGTGTCTAACAATATACAGGTGTATATCTGAAGAATCTGGAAGCACTCAGTGCCACAGAGCCCAGTATTTTTTTTAATTTGTGATAAAGTTCCCATAACCTGTTTAGTCCAGAAGACTACTTATTTTTTGAAGAAAAATGTTCACCACTTTTGAAGAAATAATAAAGTTAATCAAGGGATAGGCGTCTAGGAAGACACATAATTGCATCCATCAATATGATATACAAAAGCAAATGACCATAAATATATATTAGGGTAGGAGCAGATTGTAATGATTATATTTTATTATTTCAGTTACATATATCCATCTATACATTCACCTTTACTCTTTCTGTAGTGTGAGTTCAAAAACGAGAATGTACATCTGCAGAGTAAAGAAAAGCGATAACAAATGTAAATAATGCTGAGGCACAAGCTTTTCTTCCAATCTGAAGACGGAAGAGAGTTTCAGCAGGAGACTTAGGACAGAACGTTTGGGCTAGATGTACTTCGGCGCAAAAGGGCCAATTCTAATGTACAGAACCCTTTTTCAGACTCATAAAATCAGTCCGGCATCTTACATCCAAATTGAATTTGGAAGCGGTGTGAAAGGGGCAATCCTTCCTAATTACATAACCATATTGAATGCATTAACTGCTCACAATTCCTCTTTCAAACCCTTGACAAGTTATCAACACCTCAAAGGAGTTGGTGACTAATTTGCAAAAAGGAAGGTTTTCCCAAGGGACTTTGGGAATCGGGGTATCAAACTAATGGACAATAACCAGTGGTCCAGGTTATCACTGCCTGCTCCACTAAAGCTTTCCAAATTGGAAAACTGTTTAGTTAAATCAGTACCCGTTCCTTTAAAGAAGCAAGTGCTGCTTTAAAAAAAAGTTTTCTGTTTTGGAATGCATTCAGAGATATGGTGGTCTGCAAGCCACCATCCCCATGACTGAGGCTAATCATAGGGGGTCCTAAATTATGACCACCATAATAAATATTAATTAGGTAGGACATATTGCAACCACTGGAATTAATTATTTTGTAAACCAACCTATTAGTACATAGGTTGGTTCTCAAAGTCAGAGTTCATTCATAAAAAGTAATCTGATTTGAACAATTCGTGACAACCTTTTGTGAATGTGCTAATAGCACATATGGCCTCTAGTTTGAAAAAACAACTGTTGCCATAAATGCATGGTTAAAAATAAAGGACACAACATCTTGCATATAACGCTTTCATTGCTCATTCAATAATTCAATAATTTAGGAGGGGAATGGATCCATAATGTATTCTAATGGTGTTCAGCTTAGGACGAGGTGTCGGGCAGAACGTAAGGCGCTTAATTTTGCAGAATTCTGCAGAGTTAATTAAAAACTCTGCAAAATTCCATGGAGTTCGGCTAGCAGGAGGAAATCAGTACATCATGCAGATTTTTAGCACAAGGAGCTTGAGCTCACTGATAAATCAGTGCAAACAATACCACATGGCATGCCAGAGGGCACTGCTGCTCAAGCTGGTATTGCTACCGCTTGAGTAGATTTTCTACTCGAGTTGCAATTTTCCAACCACGAACTGGTGTCACCGTCCATGATCGCCCACCTTGAGAAAATCTTGCTAGGTGCCCTCCTAGCACCTGAAAATTGTGCTAGGGGGATGACAATTTTCACTTGCCAACTTACCATTGATGAGTCATGCTAAAAAAAAACCTGCACCATGTGGTGGTCAGCGAAATTGGCCAGAATCCGCATTAGCCAAAACTCTGCTAACTCCACCGGTAGAGAGGGGTTTATCGCCCATTCCTACTTAGAATTGTACATGTGCATGGGGAATCCAGGATAATTAAAAGGATCTGCCTCTCATTAATACTGAGATTTTGTGAATGACTCTACAGAACATAGCAACATAATACAGGCTGAAACTCTGTATCCTTGATGCCCCATTCCACAGCAAGAATGAATTGCTATTAACGGCCGGGCGGTTTAAAAATTTTTTTTTTTCATTTGATACATCAACTTCAAATATTTCGAGTGAATTAAAAGTTAGGAAACGTGAGAAGCTAGAACCCACTATTCCACTGATTAAAACACACCGGAAGCATTATTACATCATTTTAGTAAGAAAACTGGACATCAGTAAAGTGTGTAATTAGAAAACATACAAATATATTCCTATCTAACTTGGATTGAAATCAAATAAATAACTAAATTTATATAAATAAATAGCTAATAATAGTTAAACCATAAAAAAAATGAGCTTCCAAAATACCAAGAGCAAGATAACCTGTCACAAAATACTGGTCCCAAATTACAACCAGTATTTATGTGTCCAGTAAAGAGTGTTATGGACACATCTATGCACAGTAAGTTTGTTTAGAAAATTCTGAATCTTAGTGTGTCGCAGTCTGACTTAGCCCTTAAGTAATACAGAGGTAGGCCGCAAATTGCGGCTCACTATGTTTAGAGACTATCACAGGGATCATGACCTCCTTGTAACAGCAGAGCACCATGTCTGTGATTGCTTTGAAATAAATTGCTTTGAAATAAAGCAAATCTTTTCAAAATATAGTAGGTTTTCTTTAAATCAAGTGGTGCTCTGTTTAAAAAGAAAGTGTTGCCAGTGGTCTGTGGATCACTGCCTATTCCCCAGCAAACCTTTTTTTTATTTCCCGGAGAACCCCTTTACATTTGCAAATAGGTTAACATCTTTTTTGAGGTCTCTTTAACTTTTTGGCGTTTTGTGATGGGATTTCTTATGGACTGGTCACAAAAGAGCACATGCTATACAGTATCTCAACCAGGTGGACTTCAGAATTCAACTACATCATCACACTGCTACAAATATTGAAACAATTAGCACCTTGTGCCCATTTTAGAGTTTAGCAGAGAGGGTACTCAAATGTGGTGGAGTATCCTGTGTAGAACAGTGACAGTCCGCTGTTTAGAGTCTGGTGGTTAATCATGTTTCTTCAGTGGTTCCTCCAATGGCTCTACTGGTGGAAACCTTAAACCACTAACGTCCTGGGAGTCCTGAAGAGCTAAAAAAAATAAAAATACACCCCTACCATTGGAGAAAGCTTCTAGGGTGTCATGGGTGTACGTTTGTGAAAGCTCAGCAAACATGTAATGCCAGCAAAGAAGCTGCCCTAGCAGCCACTTCTCTGAAGACATAGGGGGTCATTCCAACCCTGGCGGTCGGTGTTAAAGCGGCGGCCAACCCGCCAACAGGCAGGCGGTAAAAAAAATGGAATTCTGACCCTGGCGGGAACCGCCAACACAGCCAGCCACTTTAACACTCCGACCGCCACGGCGGGGCAAACAAACAGCGCGGCGGTCACCGCCAACAGACAGGCGGCAGACAATGTACCGCCCACCCTATCACGACCCACCAATCCGCCACCTTTTCCGGGGCGGGAGCCCCGCCGATAAAAACACGGCGGAAACAGACCACGAACGGGAAAACGCTCACCTCTATACACTCCACGAGGAATCTGGACAGCATGGAACCCGAATTAAACATCCTACCAGCGATTGTCTACCTGCTCCTCTACCAGGAGCACGAACGCCGCCGCAGGAGACAACGGTGAGTACTGCACCTACGACACAGGGGAGGGGGGAGGAGAAAAGATTACGGGCACACACATACGCGACCCCCCCCCCCCCCCCAAATCCCCACACACCAATGCAGAGCAACAAGTCAGATTTACACCGCCTAAACCCCCCGGAATAATTCAAAGACAAAATAAAATGATCATTAAAATAGAAGTATATTAAAGCATATTTGAACTTAAGTGAAATATGAGATTTTTAAAACAAATAAATCACAACATGAACAATGTATACATAGTCCAAAAGTCCGGCACATATTGGCTACATGCCATTGTTCGTGGGCCAATGTGCATAAACACATGGGCAAAGCCCACACACGAGACCCGATTCCATTGGAGAGAACACTGCTGGGGCATCAGATAATAAAACCACAGGCACCTCAGGGGGAATGGAAGGGGGGGCACCTCAGCCACATGAGTCCACGACGCCAGATCCACGAGGGGCCTCCATGCCCACTGTACCATCCTGGGGAGTGCAAAGCCACAGTCTCTCAAGTCTCTACAGTGGGTGGATTGCCCACTGTACCATCCTGGGGAGTGCAAAGCCACAGTCTCACAAGTCCTTTCAGTGGGTGGATTGCCCACTGTACCATCCTGGGGAGTGCAAAGCCACAGTCTCTCAAGTCTCTACAGTGGGTGGATTGCCCACTGTACCATCCTGGGGAGTGCAAAGCCACAGTCTCACAAGTCTTTTCAGTGGGTGGATTGCCCACTGTACCATCCTGGGGAGTGCAAAGCCACAGTCCATCTGGTGGATTACAGACTCCACTGGTTATGGAGGAGGCATGGTGCCCAGAGTGCTTCGTGAAGCCCTGTCCGACACAGATCCGGCCCTGCCAATGGGCCAGCGGTGCTTGAGATGAAGGGCCCAGCGGAGCGGTGCTTGAGATGAAGGGCCCAGCGGAGCGGTGCTTGACAGGAAGGGCCCAGCGGAGTGGTGCTTGAGATGAAGGGCCCAGCGGAGCGGTGCTTGAGATGAAGGGCCCAGCGAAGCGGTGCTTGACAGGAAGGGCCCAGCGGAGCGGTGCTTGAGATGAAGGGCCCAGCGGAGCGGTGCTTGAGATGAAGGGCCCAGCGGAGCGGTGCTTGAGATGAAGGGCTCAGCGGAGCGGTGCTTGAGATGAAGGGCCCAGCGGAGCGGTGCTTGAGATGAAGGGCCCAGCGGAGCGGTGCTTGAGATGAACGGCCCAGCGGAGCGGTGCTTGACAGGAAGGGCCCAGCGGAGCGGTGCTTGAGATGAAGGGCCCAGCGGAGTGGTGCTTGAGATGAAGGGCCCAGCGGAGCGGTGCTGGACAGGAAGGGCCCAGCGGAGCGGTGCTTGAGATGAAGGGCCCAGCGGAGCGGTGCTTGAAATGAAGGGCCCAGCGGAGCGGTGCTTGACAGGAAGGGCCCAGCGGAGCGGTGCACAGACGGCGGGGCCCTGTTCAGCGGTGCTTCTCACGGCGGGGCCCTGTTCAGCGGTGCTTCTCACAGCGGGGCCCTGTTCAGCGGTGCTTCTCTTGGCGGGGCCCTGTTCAGCGGTGCTTCTCACGGCGGGGCCCTGTTCAGCGGTGCTTCTCACGGCGGGGCCCTGTTCAGTGGTGCTTCTCTTGGCGGGGCCCTGTTCAGCGGTGCTTCTCACGGCGGGGCCCTGTTCAGCGGTGCTTCTCTTGGCGGGGCCCTGTTCAGCGGTGCTTCTCTAGGCGGGCCCTGTTCAGCGGGGCTTCTCTAGGCGGGCCCTGTTCAGCGGTGCTTCTCACGGCGGGGCCCTGTTCAGCGGTGCTTCTCATGGCGCGGCCCTGTTCAGCGGTGCTTCTCTTGGCGGGGCCCTGTTCAGCGGTGCTTCTCACGGCGGGGCCCTGTTCAGCGGTGCTTCTCACGGCAGGGTTCATTCAGCGGTGCTTCTCTTGGCGGGGCCCTGTTCAGCGGTGCTTCTCTTGGCGGGGCCCTGTTCAGCGGTGCTTGTCTTGTGTTCCTAGGGAACCAGATCTGGGCAATCATTCCCGCTCAGTCGCCATCCGACCTATCGCTTGCGGGACCCTCCTGTGCTGGACTCCTGGGCCCGTGGGTTTCCTCCGTCACACCCCAAATGGGGCTGGGGGGGCCCTCCTGGGCAGCTCGCCTGCTGCCGGACTTGTCCGCCCTGCTGCCCTTGCCCCCCTTGGCCGAATCTCTGGGGCCCTTTCCTCCCTTTGTGGATGGGCCAGGTGACGGTGCAAGGGTGGTGTCCTTGGGGGCAGCCGTCTCAGGCCTGTCGCGCCAGCCCTTCCCTTTTTTGGTTCTTTTCCCAGGGGGTGGGCTGGCTGTCCCCTTGCTGCTGGCTGATGTTCCTGCCCTAGGAGCTGGTGGACTCCAATAGCCCTGAACGATGGTCCTAGTAGGTGCAGGGCTTGTGGTGACTGAGGTGCTGTTTGGACTCTTACGAGATGGAGGGGGTGGGTCAGGTGATGCAAAGAGGTCAATTTTGGAGAGGAACAACTTTTTAGGAGCAATGGGAAGGGTAGGTGCAGTGGGTATGGGAGTGGAGGGAGAGGATGTGGTTGTAGGAGAGTCAAGTGTGCTGTCTTTGGGTGCAGGTGCTTGTGCTGGAGGCTGTGGTGAGGTGGATGGCTGTTGGGTGGGTGGCTGCCGGCGTTTGTGTGGCTTGGAAGAGGGAGTGACAGACACACTGGGAGAGGACACAGGGGACGTGTAAATGGCAGTGGGGGTGGTGACTGCACGTGTGTGGACTGTTCTGGTGGGTGTGGTGGTGATGGACGTAGTGGCTGATGGTGGTGTGCATGCAGGTGTGAGTGGAGACGTCACAGGGAGGGAGGAGGGAGACGAGGAGGAGGGGGACACAGAGGAGGCAGTGGCTGTTGGCATGTCTGCATGTGGATGTTGCTTGGGTGAATGCTTGTGTGATCTGTGGTACTTATGTCTGGATGAGCTGCCTTTGGGTGTTGAGGTGTGTGCAGGCTGGTCTGTAGGTGTGTCTGGGATAGGCAGAGGAACAGGGGAGTGGGACTGGGTTGAGGAAGTTGGAGGGGGGAGGCTAGAGACAGGGACAATTGCTGCCGTCAGTGCTGAGGCCAGAGCGTTGAACGATCGCTGATGGGCAGCCTGACCCGAATGAATGCCCTCCAGGTATGCATTGCTCCGATGCACCTCCCTTTCTACCCCCTGGATGGCATTCAAAAGGGTAGACTGCCCAACAATGAGCGTCTGGAGGAGGTCAATGATCTCCGCACTGAGGGCAGCAGGGGTAACTGGGGCAGGACCTGAGGTGCCAGGGGCGAAGGAGATGGCCAGCTTCCTGCCCGAGCGAGCACGGGGCGGAAGCTGAGGGGCTGCTGGGAGGGCAGAGCTGGTGCGCTGGGTGGCGGCTGTACCTGTTGTTGCGGTGGGCACGGATGTTGCCGCCACCACAAGGGAGCTCCCTTCCGAGGACGTGTCGGTGTCGCTGACGTCTCCACGGGTCCCCGTTGTGGAGCCCCCCTCGCCCTCCGTCTCACTGGTTAACTCCGAGTCGCTTGCAGGGCCCTCCGGGGCCATGTGAGGTGCAGCTCCCTCGTGCGCCGATGCCACTTCTCCTCCGCATGATGATGCTAATACACACATGAACAGGAAAACCAAAAAAAAGGGGGGGAGAAGAAAGAAAGACATGTTGAGTGCATGCACTGGCGGCACCGTTGGCGGAGAGGACAGACACAGAAGCCCCCTGCACTACGCCGCGCACTCGGGGTACACTACTCAATTATAGTGACTTGGCCTACAAGTCTATGGACGACAAATGCACACATAGGTGAGCCCGGGCCATGAATAGCTGTACTTAGCACCCTACAGAGGTGGGGGGCGGGGGCACAGGGCCATGTCTAACGGAGGGGCCTAGCCTACAGAAACCGCCCTGGCCTAGAGATAGCCACAGCCCTCCTCCCCCACCCAGACGCCTCCACTGTGCGCTAATATAGCAGAATGTGCTGATACTCACCCCCTTGTGTCTGCTGTGATGTCCTCACGCGCCCATCCAAATCGGGGTAGGCCACCGCCAGGATCCGGGACATCAGGGGGGTCAATTGACGATTGGCACCCCTCCTACGTTGGGAGGCCATCCCCAGCAGAGCCTCGGCGGTCTTTCTGCTCCCGCGGCGGATGTCCTCCCACCTCTTGCGGCAGGGGGTGCCCCGTCTGTTGTGGACCCCCAGGGCCCGGACGTCCTTGGCGATGGCACGCCAAATGTCGATCTTCTGATGGGCGCTGACCTATGTGACATGTACAGGGTTGAAAAATAAATATCATCACTTTTCTGCATGGTCGATGTGCGCGGCCCCCCCTCCCCAACCTTGCCATGTGGCACATGCTCTCATCTGTCGTGCGTTGCACTCCTCATTCGCTCCCCTCCCCACCATCTTACATCCACCCCACTCAACACAGGCATAGCCCATACGTGCTCCCAGTGTACTTACCTGTTGGTCTGGAGGACCGTAGAGTAGCGCATACTGGGGGAGGACCCCATCAACAAGTTTCTCCAATTCCTCAGATGTGAAGGCAGGGGCCCTTTCCCCAGTCGCAGCAGCCATTGTCTCTTCCAGACCGAGGTCACAGCAGCACTTGCAGTATAGGTCCTCTCCTGTGGATGATCAGGTCTCGAGTGATTAAGCAAGTAGAAAATGGCAGTCACGCCCGCGGCGGTGCGTACCGCGGCGGTGGGTACCGCGACCGCTGGCGCACATCGTCATTGGCTCCTGAGACCCATAGGGTTCAATGTTAACCCATGCTGCTTTGCGCCGCGGTCTTCGACCGCCTACCGCCACGGTGTGCCACGCCAGCGCATTGACCTCACATCCCATTGTCACACTTCACAGGTCAGGCAGCCGCCATTTCAAGGGCCCACATGGCAGAATTTCTACGGCGTCACACAGGCCTAGGCCTTGCATTGCCACTCATACAAGCTGTGCGAATCCCTCGCCACTTTCTTCCATCGCAAGATCAGCGACCTCCACGACAGCTTCGGACACCAGACCCAACCAAACACCACCGAACCCGCACCCCCGGCCATCACCCTCAACAACTGGACCCACATCAACACGGAAGAAACCAAATCCATCATGAACTCTATCCACTCCGGCGCCCCTTCGGACCCTTGCCCGCACTTCATCTTTAACAAAGCCGACGACATCATCGCCCCGCACCTCCAGACCGTCATCAACTCTTCTTTTTCTTCTGCTACCTTCCCCGAATGCTGGAAACAGGCCGAAGTCAACGCCCTACTAAAGAAACCTACGGCTGACCCGAGCGACCTGAAAAACTTCCGCCCCATTTCTCTTCTGCCTTTCCCAGCCAAAGTAATATAGAAGACCGTCAACAAACAGCTGACCACCTTCCTGGAAGACAACAACCTGCTCGACCCCTCACAAACCGAATTCCGAACCAACCACAGCACTGAAACCGCCCTCATCTCAGTCACAGACGACATCAGAACCCTGATGGACAACGGTGAAACAGTCGCCCTCATTCTCCTCGACCTCTCGGCTGCCTTTGACACCGTCTGTCACCACACCCTAATCACCCGCCTCCGCTCCACCGGGATCCAAGGCCAGGCCCTGGACTGGATCGCCTCCTTCCTCGCAAACCGTTCACAAAGAGTTTACCTTCCTCCGTTTCGCTCAGACCCCACCGAGATCATCTGCGGCGTACCTCAAGGCTCATCACTCAGCCCGACACTCTTCAATGTCTACATGAGCCCCCTCGCCAACATCGTACGCAAGCACGACATCATCATCACCTCCTACGCCGACGACACCCAACTTATACTCTCCCTCACCAAGGACCCCGCCAGCGCCAACACCAACCTACAAGAGGGTATGAAGGACGTCGCAGATTGGATGAGGCTCAGCCGCCTAAAGCTGAACTCTGAAAAAACGGAAGTCCTCATCCTCGGCAACACCCCGTCCGCCTGGGACGACTCCTGGTGGCCCATGGCCCTCGGCACCGCACCGACCCCCACAGACCACGGCCGCAACCTCGGCTTCATCTTGGACCCTCTTCTCACCATGACTAAGCAAGTCAACGCCGTGTCCTCCGCCTGCTTCCTCACCCTCCGCATGCTCCGTAAGATCTTCCGCTGGATCCCCGCCGACACCAGAAAAACCGTGACCCACGCCCTCGTCACGAGCCGCCTGGACTACGGCAACACCCTCTACGCCGGGACCACAGCCAAACTCCAAAATCGCCTGCAACGCATTCAAAACGCCTCGGCCCGCCTCATCCTAGACGTACCCCGCAACAGCCACATCTCCGCACACCTGAGACACCTGCATTGGGTCCCAGTTAGCAAAAGGATTACCTTCCGACTTCTCACCCACGCACACAAAGCCCTCCACGACAAGGGACCGGAATACCTCAACAGACGCCTCAGCTTCTACGTCCCCACCCGCCACCTGCGCTCCTCTGGCTTCGCACTCGCTGCTGTCCCTCGCATCCGCCGCTCCACGGCGGGTGGGAGATCTTTCCCCTTCCTGGCGGCCAAGACCTGGAACTTCCTCCCCACCAGCCGCAGGACCACCCAGGACCACTCTGCTTTCCGGAGACTCCTAAAGACCTGGCTGTTAGAGCAGCGTTAACCCCCCCTTTCTTTTCCCCTAGCGCCTTGAGACCCGCACGGGTGAGTAGCGCGCTTTATAAATGTTAATGATTTGATTGATTTGATTTGATTCAATGCATAGCGAATCGTGTACTGTGCAAGCTGTGGTTACGTACCTGTGGGTTGCTTGACTCTGTGCTCCATGTTGTCCTTCCTAGGCACCGTCCGCTGGGACTTGCGAGGAGATGGAGGAATCCTCCCGTGTACAGACCGCTGGTGGACCTGTTGACAATGGAAGAAAGACATGTCATACTTACATACAGACTTGACCGAGCCACTATACAGGAACTGTGTGCCCAGCTGGAGCCAGACCTGATGTCCCCCATTCGCCAACCCACAGGGATTCCCCCTCTGGTGCAGGTTCTGTCAGTACTCCATTTTGTGGCAAGTGGATCATTCCAAACAACAGTGGCCATATCATCAGGGATGTCTCAGCCTATGTTTTCTAAGGTTTTGTCCAGAGTGTTGTCTGCCCTGATTAAATACATGCGGAGCTACATTGTTTTCCCTGAGATGGCCGATTTGGCTACAGTGAAGGGTGATTTCTATGCCCTTGGACATATCCCCAACATCATTGGTGCCATTGATGGGACCCATGTGGCCTTGGTTCCTCCCAGTGGAAGTGAGCAGGTGTACAGGAACAGAAAAAGTTATCATTCTATGAATGTCCAGGTGGTCTGTTAGGCTGACCAGTACATCTCCCATGTAAATGCCAAGTTCCCTGGGTCAGTGCATGACGCGTACATCATGCGAAATAGCAGCATCCCTTATGTGATGGAACAGCTACAGAGACACCGTGTGTGGCTAATAGGTGACTCTGGTTAGCCCAACCTGTCGTGGCTACTTACCCCAGTTAGGAATCCCAGGACAAGGGCAGAGGAACGCTACAATGAGGCCCATGGGCGAACTAGGAGGATTATAGAAAGAACCTTCGGCCTCCTGAAGGCCAGGTTTAGGTGCCTGCATATGACAGGGGGATCCCTAATGTACTCACCAAAGAAGGTGTGCCATATCATCGTGGCCTGCTGTATGCTTCACAACCTGGCTTTGCGACGCCAGGTGCCTTTCCTGCAGGAGGATGGTCCAGATGGTGGTGTTGTAGCAGCTGTGGAGCCTGTGGAGAGTGAAGAGTAGGAGGACGACGGGGACGACACAGACAACAGGGACACAGTGATACAACAGTATTTTCAGTAGCACACAGGTACGAATCAACCACGCCATTTTACATTTACTTAAAGTCTCCTGCCTCTCTACTGTCTGAGTTCCCCCCCAGTTCCTGTTAACTGAGTTGTGACTTTCCCTTCCGTTTTCAGAGCTGTGGGCCCCTCTGCGTGACCTCTGCTTTGTTTGCCCATGGACTACAGCTGTGTGACAGTGGTATGTTGTCATCACAATGTAACTGAACATTTTGACACCGTTATGTCTAATACATTTGTTCAAAATACAAGCAGACTCCAGATTTTTTTAGTGCAAGAAGTGATTTAATTCAAGTGCTAAATTTAAGGAACATGATTGTAAAACGGGGATGGGTGATGGTGGAGTAATGTCCATGGCAGAGTCCAGTTCTCAGTCTCACAGGTACATTGTCCATATGCCTGTGGAAGGATGGAGCAGGGGCAGTTCAAGGTTGGACAGGGTGACAATGTGGGACAGTGGGATGACATCAGGGGGTATCGTTTGCTGGCGGGGGTCTTGCAATCCTACTCTGTCTTCTTGTGAGATCTCAGGTTCCGCTTGCGGGGTGGTTCTTCTTCTGCAGGAGGTGGGGTTCTGGTGGCCTGTCGTTGTGTGGGGGCCTCCTGTCCACTAGCGCCGGCAGGGGTGGTAGGCTGTTCCTGGTCCAGACTAGTGACAGGGGCCCTTTGTGGTGCCACATGGTCCCGCAATGTGGTGACTATCTGGGTTAGGGCCACGACGATGGTCCCCATTGCGTAACTAATGTTCCTCAGTTCCTCTCTGAACCCCATGTACTGTTGCTCCTGCATGACCTGGATCTCCTGGAACCTGGCCAGTACCGTAGCCATCGTCTCCTGGGAGTGGTGGTATGCTCCCATGATGGAGGAGAGGGCCTCTTGGAGAGTCGGTTCCCTGGGCCTGTCCCCCCCCTGTCGCACAGCAGCCCTCCCAGTTCCCCTGTTTCCCTGGGCCTCTGTCCCCTGGACGGTGTGCCCACTACCACTGCCCCCAGGTCCCTGTTGTTGGGGTGGTGGGTCAACCTGGGTGCCCTGTAGTGGTGGACACACCGCTGATTGACGTGTCCTGGGACAGAGGCATGGGCCCGCTGGGTGGGAGCTGTGCTGGTGTTCCCAGAGGGGGTTAGGTCTGGTGTAGCCTGTGGCTGTCTGTGGGGAACCGACTGTCCCGAGGTCCCCGATGGGGCGTGCTGGTCATCAGGGTCCAGGGAGACAGAGCTGCTGTCATCACTGGGGGCCTCTTCTGGGGGTGGGAGGGACATCTCTGGACCCTCCGTGGCAGTGTGGTGGCGTTCGGGTCCTGCAGGGGTATAAGAGTATGGTTATTGCTTCTGTGTGTGGCATTTCGTGTAATGGGTGGGTGGCCGTGTCCCCCAGTGCTGGCATTCCCTTGTGGGGGCTTTTGTGACGGTGGCTTGTGGGGGTGATGGGTGTGTGCAGTGGGCATGCTTTGGGGATGGGTGTCCATGCTTTGGGGACGCACGCAGGGCTAGGTTTTGGGATGGGTGGGATGTGATGGTGAGCCATTTGCAAGGAGTTGGTGTGATGGGGGTGGGGGTATGATTTGGCATGCAGGTGGGGTGGGGGGAATGGAGTAGTGAAGATTTGACTTACCAGAGTCCATTCCTCCGCCTACTCCTGCGAGGCCCTCAGGATGCAGGATGTGCAAGACTTCCTTCTCCCATGCTGTGAATTCTGGGGGAGTAGGTGGGGGTCCACCGCCAGTCTTCTGCACCGCAATGTTGTGCCTTGATACCATGGAACGCACCTTCCCCCGTAGGTCGTTCCACCGCTTCCTGATGTCGTCCCGATTGCGTGGATGCTGTCCCACAGCGTTGACCCTGTCCACTATTCTTTGCCATAGCTCCATCTTCCTGGCAATGGTGTGTGCTGCACCTGTGCCCCGAAGAGCTGGGGCTCTACACAAACTATTTCCTCCACCATGACCCTGAGTTCTGCGTCAGAGAACCTGGGGTGTCTTTGGGGTGCCATGGGGTGGTGTGGATGAGGTGAGGGGTGGTGTATGTGTTGTAGAGTGTGGTGAGTGTGGTGGTGTATGGTGTTTTGTGCGTGGAAATTGTGTGGGTGATGTTGTGATTTGCCTCTGTGTGATGGTGTACTCTATGCTGTGCTCTCTGTCTCTGTCCTTCAGTCGCAATTGTGGTCGTAGGGGTTTGTGGGTGATGTGGGTGTGTGTTTTATATTTAATTGGGTGTGTGGGAGTGGTGTGTGTATGTGTCTCAGGTGTGTGTATTTTGAATTATCCAATGTGGTAGTGTTTTGTAAAGTTGTGTGCATTTTGACCGCGGCGGTGTGTACCGCCAATGGAATACCGCGGTTGAAAGACCGCTGCAGGGATTTGTGGGTCGGAATGGTATGGGCGTATTTCTGTTGGCGTGACGGTGGAGGTTTGGTCATCGCCAGTTTCCCGCTGACCTTTGGTGTGGCGGACTTTTGTGGATGTCGGGTTTTTGGCGGTTTGCCAGTTGCGGGTCAGAATGACCGTGGCAGTTTACCGCGGCGGTGTTATGGCGGCTTTCTGGCCGGCGGTAAGCGACTTTTACCGCCGAGGTCAGAATGACCCCCATAGTGGGCTCTGCCACTTTGGAAAAGATTTCTAAATATGACAGCATGATGTCTGCCGGGGCACTAGAGGTTATTACTTTTCCTCACATTCTAAATAGTGAACTGCCTGCCAGTCCCTAAAAGAGGGCCTTTTTCCTGCTCATGATTTAACCAAGCTGTTCAATAACTTTTTGATAAGGGATGAAATACCTGATGATTAGAAAAAAGGATTTTTTATTGTCAAGGATTCAGATGATTTGGACAATTTCATAATTGGTGCTTTTATCCATGATCAAGAATCTGAGGAATAATGCATGTGGAAGTGATGCTAAACTCTGTCTCTTTTGAGCTCAGTCAGCAGGCTTTGACATCTGCGACATTGCTATTGTATTGTAGTGTGTGTTATTGTATTGCATTGTATTGTATAACATACTTAGAGCTTTCTGGTTATGGAGGTATGTAGTGAACTCTCTGCAGTTCTTTTTTACTAATAAATATACCAACTGGTGTTGACGCCATTTTTATAATTGGATCGATAATTGATAAAGCATCTTCACAGGATGGGGAGCAAAGTTATCCTCAAGAATAGGTCAGCTAATGTGTCCCTAACTAAAGGCTCAGGATCAGGAAAGTTAGTAACCATGAAGGTTTATTAATTAAATGTTAAAGTGCAATTCAGAAGGCAAAAGAATAGTGAAAATGCAAGGCATTTCAATATTGGAAATTAATATAAGGCCCAGTCTGGTTCAGCAAAAAGTCTCACATGAAGTCATGTCTCAAAGCAAAAAGGCATACTCCAAGTCCTAAACAAAGGACAGACTGACAGGAGTTTGCTTTCTGAATCGGTGCAATCCGACTTAAACTCACCTCCTAAAAAGAAGCCCTTGTATAACAAAAATGAACAGTAAATAGTGCATTGTCTGCATAAAGTGAAGAAATTGGCAAATCAGAATGCAAAATGTGATACAGCATCATCTAACACCATCCCCTATAATTACATTATGAATAGGCCAACAGTTGCAAAGGTAGGAAAAACGTTAAACTGTTTTGTAAAGGGTTCCTTCAGAGTTGTTTGAGAAAAGCATGTTGTTGTGTTGGCTCTCATTGTACCAATGAGACTACTTGATTTGGGCGACAGCGCCACCCGATTGTAGGAAACTGAATCCAATCCCACGCTGTGTGACAACTGTCGGCCTAACCCCTCGGCCAGCTCGTAGTACCTCACCAGGACCCAAAAGTGGCAGTGATTTGTGGCAGCCATGCACATGACATTATGATTGCTCAAGGAAATTGTGGTAGAACAGATCTTAGCCTTTGCTCTCAGTTACATTTGTCTCACACATGCAAAGAAAAACAGAAGCAGGACTTGCTTCAATGCATTTTACTGAATCAACTAAAATAAAATGGCATTTACTGCAATGATTAGGATAATGAAACATATTAATAGTAGAGTGATGACTAAGAACGTGAAACAAAAGAAAAGTCCCACCATAGTGTCACAATGCTAAGTATGGGAATTCTTACCTATGGCACTAAAGTACTATATTAGAGCACATCAGGGTCAGCCCTAATCCACCCTTCAGGACCCCTGGGAAGACACTATCCCCCATACCTGAATATTGTAGTAACACAGAGGCCTGTTTGTCTATCGAGAATCCTCTCCTATGTAGGTGGAAAAAATGTCAATTCTCAACAGACAGCTGTAATGAAGCAACAGCATACAGTGGCGTTATCTGGCTGGAACTTCCCTCTAATGTATAGGGAGCAGAGAGATGTTATATAATAAAACAGCTGGTGTTCCAAAGAAAACTTCCCTAACATAAGAACACGTATGTTTCTGTGAAGTGGCAGAGATTGTGGTGTTCCATTTGGAACCGACAACAATATAATGTACAGCCTTGAGCAAAGCACAGAATGAAAATGTCAAACTAAAAAGAATTAGACAGTTTTTGGACTAAGAGTGTATTAGACAAAATAAATAAAAACATCACTGCAGAATTAAGCTTCTGCTCAGAAAATAAAATGAATTAAAATGAAATACTACTAGGCTAAAGAGCACAGGTTGCCGGAATATGGCTAAAGTAACGTGCCCACATAAATCTGCTAAAATAACCTCACAACAATCTCAACACACAGCATTTCAAGTGCACATTTTTTATGTATGATGTGAGGAGAATTGAAAGCATGGTCACTTTATGGCTGCATTTAGAGTCACAATAGACGTTTGGCCTAGGTCGTCCCTAACTTAGACAAGATAAAGAAAATATAGTTTTACAAAGTGCATTATATTCGCATTTATGCAAAATTGCTCACGATGATAGCATTTAAAATCAGAAAATATCTCCAACACCTCCACCCTTTCTACAACCAAATCCCACCATCAATAGCTCAGAAGCCTACCTTTTATCGACCTCCATCTTGACATTTCAGTTGTTAAGCCTGTAGGAGGCTGGCCTGGTTTGTAGTGGGTACCTAAGGTACTTACACCTTATACCAGGTCCAGTTATCCCTTAAATGGAGACATTTCACTAATAAGTGACGCCAGGCTCTCTAGGTGTACTGTGGATGAGCAGCCAAGGCCTAACTACGAGTCATGCAAAGCTCATACAATATCACTGTAGTCACACAGTACTCACACACGAAAGAGAATACTCAGTGTTACAAAAATAAAGGTACTTTATTTTAGTGACACAAATGCCAAAAATACCCTAGAGACTATACTCCCTTAGGAGGTAAGTAATATACACCTTATATACACTAGAATGCAGAAATAGCTGTAAAAACAGTTAGAAAACAGTGCAAATAGTGAAAATCACTATATTTAGAAATGGGCCTGGGGGAACACAAACAATATACTAAAATAGTGGAATGCGAAAGTCGTTTTCCCACCTAGTCAAGTGTAGTGTAGAGGGGCACTGGAAGTGTTAGAAAACACCAAAGGTAAGTGATAGAACCCACCCCAGAGCCCAGGAAAGCAGGTGTAAATCACAGTAACTTTCCTAGAACACACAAAAATACACAATAGCAGCTTTTTCAAGAACCAGAAGAGACTGCAAGACAGCAATGATGGATTCCCGAACCTGAAGACCTGTGGAAGTCCAAGAGGCACTGAAGGTTCCAGGAAAAACAGGAGCCCCTGCTAACCCAGATGAAGGTGCAAAAGAAGAACCACCACTGCAGAAGAAGAGTCAGTACTTCACCGAAGAAGGCGGATGCGGGTTCCTGGTTGGTGCAGATGATGTCCCACACCGGATGGATGATTTCAGCCTGGTTTTCGTCACTGGATTCCATCAACAAGCCTTAGCACATGCAAAGCTCGCAGTTAGCGGAAAATGGCGCTGTCTGGGAACAGGGGGGACCTGGTGGCCTTTTCCCAGTAAGGGGAAACAGAGGGGGCTCTCAGCAACTCAGAGAGCCCTCAGGAGACCGGGTAGCCCACACAGGAGTCCCAGAGCACATGGACAAAGAAGGTGAAAAAGGAGGCCAATGCTGCACTACCCAAGGAATCCCACACCGCCGAAGAACCACACAGGAGGCTGTGCATCACAGGAAGGAGTGCTGGGGGCTGGAGCTCCAAGGTGCATGAAGAACTTTGTGGAAGGATGGCAACAAGCCTTGGCAACTGCAAAACATGCAATGTACGGGGGTACTGTCTTGCGTGGGCAGGCATGCTCTTACCTCCACCAAAGTTGGACAGCTGGACTTTAGGACCATCAGGACTACTTTAGTCTAGCACCTGTGTTGTTGGATCCACACACTTCTTCAGGAAAAGACCCAAGCCACCGGTCGTCGCTGCAGAGGGGTGCCTGCTGAAGCAGGGTAGTGACCTCTTTACTTCAAGGGAGATTCCTTCATTCTTCTGGTGCAGGCTGAAGACTGGCTGTCCTCTGTGGATGCACAACTGGGAAACAGTTGCAGTTACTGGTAGGAGCTTAAGATACAATGTTGCAGTAGTCCTCTTTGCTTCTTTGCTGCAATTGTAGAGTTGCTAGAGGGTCCAGATGCAGTTTCTTCAGTAAGAAGGTGAAGTAAAGGATGCAGAGGATTCCTGCTGGAGTCTTTCAATCCGCATCTGAAGAACCACACAAGAGAGAGACCCTAAATAGCCCTGAAAGGGGGATTGGTAAGCTAATAGGTAAGCACCAATCCATGGAGGACTCTGACGTCACCTGCTGGCACTGGCCACTGAGATGCTCCCAGAGTTCCCTGCCAACTTGGAATCCAATATGGCAAAACCCAGGAACACTCTGGAGGAGCTCTGAGCACCACCCCGCCGTTGGTGATGGACAGGGGAGTGGTCACTCCCCTTTTCTTTGTCCAGTTTCACTCCAGAGCATGGGTTTGGGTCCCTGAACTGGTGTAGGCTGTATTATGCAATAAGGGCACCATCTGTGCCCTTCAAAGCATTTCCAGAGGCTCTGGGAGGCTACCCTTCCCATGCCTGTAACACCCATTTCCAAGGGGAGAGGGTGTAACATCCCTCTCCAAAAGGAAATCCTTTGTTCTGCCTTCCTCGGCTTGAGCTGCTCAAGGAACAGGTAGGCAGAAACCTGTCTGTGAGGTGGCAGCAGCTGGGGCTGCCTGGAAACCTTCAGAAGGCTGTAATGGCAATACTGGGGGTCCTCTAAGGAGCCCCCAGAGTGCATGGAGTCATACAACCAATGCTTGCAAAAGTATTGGGGTATGATTCCAACATGTTTGATACCAAACATGCCTATGTTCGGAGTTACCATTATGTAGCTGGACATAGGTATTGACCTATGTACAGTAAACGCGTAAAATGGCATCCCCGCACTCACGAAGTCTGGGAAAATGGTCCTGGATGACGTAGGGGCACCTCTGCTAGTGCAGGGGTGCCCTCACACACAGGTACTCTGCACTCAGCCTTCAGGGTTAGAAGGCCTTGTGTATGGGTGGCTTATAAGTGACCTTGGGCAGTGTAAATGGCAGTGAAAGTGTGCATGCACCATTTCACACAGAATGCAATGGCAGTCCTATAGAAGCCTTTGCTTGGGCTCCCTATGGGAGGCAAAATAAATGCTGCAGCCCATAGGGATCCCCTAGAACCCTAATCCCCTGGGTACCTAGGTACCATGTACTAGGGACGTATAGGTGGTGACCAGTCTGGCAATTTTGGGTGAAATACTGGGTTACCAGTATGCAGTGACAAAATTTAGAGGAGAGAGAGCATTAGCACTGGGGTCCTGGTTAGCAGGATCCCAGTTACACAGTCAAACACACTGATATCAGCCAGAAATTGGGGGTAACATGCCAAAAAGAGGGTACTTTCCTACAAAGCTCCTTATCGAGTTGCCTCTTGACTACAGTGATTATGTTACTTGAAAAGTTCATGTTTCACTTACGAGTTCAAATTATTCAGGATTCAGAAAATGTGATTATATATCTTCCACTCCTCTATATTTGCACTTGTGTGGCATGTCAAATCATAATCATAATCCAGAATCCCCTGAATTCCACTAGTACTCTGAGTTAGTCTTTGTGTTAAGACATGCTTGCATTTCTTGAAATAATAAACATTAGAACTGCAACTTTTAATGACATATATTTTGGATGGCTGCAGTAAAACCTGGAATTCACACCCAGTACATTTGCTGACATGAAATGTCATCATTAGTGTCAATAAATTCATAAATACCTGTTTTTTTACTAAGATCTTAATTGTTTTTATTTCTTCTTTTTTCTCCTCTTTTTTCCTGTAGTTGTAAGAGGTAGCTCCTCTGTAATAGCGGAGGAACGTCCTCCCCCTGCTCATAGTCAGGCAGAGACAATTAAAATGATAATAAAATAGTTTGCTTTTTATAGCATGAGAGCAGCATCTGGATTGGGAGTCTGTACTTTTGTGCCTCAGTGAGTGCCGGCAAGGCGAGGAGCACCGAGGCAGTTGGTATCTGCAACAGGGCAGTAAGTATGTTTTTTTTTTATTACTTGTACCCCTCTTGCCCCTCCACTTTAGACTGCTGGTAGCCACCACTGGTGGTTGTTTTGTTTTATTCTATAGAACCAAAAAGCCAGGAGTACATTGTGGTCAACAAATAAACTTTAATATGAAGTAAGAGGATAGCATTTGGTAAAGAAAGAGGCAGGACAACTGGAGAGGAAGAGGAGGACAGGAAAATACAAAAGTTGTACTTCACACAGAGTAATGAAAGATGACCAACACAATGGCTATTTTGAAGTGGTGAAAGGTTTTCCTTTGGATGGGCATGGTGAACTACTTGCTTAAGTTATCAAAAATAGGGTTGCTGATTGGTCCGTCCCGGTTTGGTATCTCTAATATACTTTATGCTGCAGGGCTAGAGGTTTACATGCCTTTGATCCCTTACAATAGCTATTAGTGTGTATTAGTATTGTGCCAGTTTATATTTTTAGTGACTCCTTAAGCTGTGCATAGTGATCCTTAATAATGTATTGTCTTTGAGGTTGTTTTTATATTCTCTCTGGCATACAAGCTGATATTTTTGGCATGGTTAGCACAAAAAGATAAATAACACAATAAACATTCTTTACTAGAAAGAGCTCTGTGACGCTGCTGTCACCAAAAATCGAAACATGGATAAAACGCTTTAAATTTTTGTGAATATAAATTATGTGTTAATGATATGTGTTGCAGTGTTTAGCTAGTAAACACGGTTTTGTTGCTTTTTAATAAACAGCTGATTAAACACACATAATGCTGCCTTCATGCTGTAGTGGTTTGAGACTGTTTTGCTGTGACCACTAGTGTAACTGATGTTCTAAATGACTGCATGAGGATTTCAGGAATGATTTAGATAGCTCCTGTGTCAGGATGGAAGCAGCTTTAACCTCTCCAGTGAAAGAGAAAGACGTACACTTTTAAAGACGTATCGACGGGAATCTTTTCTTCATCATCGCATGTGGCTGAAGAGGTTACTGCCATTCTCTGAATCCTATTACTTTCCTGCTGAGTTATCTACTTTCCTGGCACCATGATTAAGTTGGAGGCCTATATTGACTGCGCACTGGGCTTCTCTCATTACCAGGTAAAAGCTGCTCATGGTATAACACCACTGCTGTGTCAGTAATAACTCGGACAGACCCGAGCCTTTACCGGAGTTAAATCACAGGGTGACTATAGAGCCACGGCGCATGCACAGTGGTTACATGCAGACAACCAACCGCATGTCATTCCGATGATTTCCACCATGTTTAAAAGATAAACACTGATCCACATGTCTACATGTATAATGCGCTTCTCTGGTGAGTAGACTGTCACATAGTAAGTGGCTTCTTGTTTCCGAAGTGGAATGCGGCAGTTTATCAATCTATGTCAGTCACTGCTGTAACGGAGACACCTCTACAGTAGTTCGGCCCAGTGGTAACCGGTCCATATAGCATAGCAGCCACATCAGCAACATCTTAAATGCACACCTTAAGGAAACTCATGGGTTTTAGAAAACAGCATTCTAGGCGCATTTGTAAAATTAAGACAATTAATGCAATAACGTGTAGACTTAATATGTAGGTCTTAGACGAAGATGCAATGGGGTATACTTGCAAACCCCTAGAGCCACCTTGCCCTGCCCTAGTGTCATTTTTTTTAATGCTAAGGCAGCGTTAAGGAGGCCTTTCTCCGGCATCATATTTACAAAGTGGCACAACGCTTGCATTGCACCAACTTGGTAAGTCCTTACACAACATTATGCCTGCACCAGGCATAATGTATGCAAGGGACATGCTCCGACGCAGTGAGGCCCAAAAAAAATGGCTCAGTGAAATTTACAAGATTTCACTGCGCCGTTGGTTTTCTGTCATTTTTAACACCTGCTCAGAGCAGGTGTTAAAATGACGCACCCATTTTAATCAATGAGCTTCCCGGTGCTTTGCTGCAATAGTGTAAAAAAAGGTTATGCTAGTGCAGCAAAGCGCCACAATAGTGTCAAATATTGTCACACTATTGTCCTAATGACTGCCATGGTGCAACGTATTGTAAACACAGCGCTACCATGGTGTCACTAAGTGGGGCAGGGGTGAGGAAAGAAGGTTGGTGCATCGGGACTGATGCACCACCTTCTTGTAAACATGCCCCAATGTATTTTAATTCAAGTAAAAAGCAGTAGGCTGTCACAATTACACACATTAGGCTTGATGAGCTGATACTGTAGTTTTGAAAAGTTGACCTGGGTTAGGAATGTGAAATGTTAAACATTTAACAACCTAACATGATGTGAAAACGATGATTTAATGTAAAAGAAGATATTTTGAACCTTTTCCTTAGGCATATATTTCATAGACTAAATTAATGTATTAAAATGTTTTACCTTAACTTTCCATAATGCTTCAAAGCATACCATGGCTTAGTGTAAGAAATCAATAGGTAGCTTGTGAATTAATAAAATTATATGAAAGCCTAACCAGGAACTGAAGCTTTTCTCAAGCAAACAATAATGAGAAGCCTCATAGAAGAATACAACGTTTTGATAAGAATGTTGCTTTTAAACATTGTTGTCCATGAACTATTGTTTCCTCTGTGAGACAAGGACAAAATGTTCCTCTTTCCATGAAGACACCGATTGTTGATTGGCTGGCTGATGCGAAGAAAAAGACGATACATGTTGCAAAAGTTTAGATACATTATTTTACATGAGTGTGTGTTCCTAAACTAGGCTAGACTCTTTATCTCCAGACCCATTCACTTTCCTGCCTAAATGTTTACTGCTCTTAGACTCTACTAAGTTTTGTGAGCAGCTTATTATGTGATGTTCTGCTCTGATTGATAATTGATATATAATTCTGAACCTTTATACTTTACCCTTTCTTTTTGGAGCTCTTTATGGGTTTTGACTGACTCCTTTTTCTCGTCCTTTTCAATTCCGTCCTAATATTTAAAATAGTGGCTTTTCCTTTATGAAACACACTTAATGCATTTCATCTGTTATTGATTGATATTGATGGGATGCTATGTTGAGTTCAATAAAAGATTAAGCAACTAAAATCATTTATAAATAAAGCTTTTGAAATCTCACCAACTCTCATTATTGACTGAAAAACTAACAACTGAAACTGTGATGATTAATGGATTGATGCTTCAGCTACTACATAACTGATATCCAAGATCTGTTGACCTGTGACACTGTGATTTCCACCCTAATCAGTTGGTAAGCATTACTTTGTAAGCCAATATTTTACTGAGATGCATAATCTAGCATAGTTGGTAGCAAGATGATTATTAATGTAATGAGAAAGAGGAGCTGTAATTAATAGACCTGCAATCAATTGCCCTGACATAGAGAAATGCCATATCCCACTGCCCAAAGCCTGAACTTTGAAGACTGATGTGTGCTATTTAAGAAAGTTGCAGAACAGGAGGTGTGAGTTTCAACAGGATGGTTATTGTGGTTTTATTCAACTATTGATGTACGTGTGTTGACTGAATTGTTGATGCTTATCCATCTATTGTCAAAGACGTTGAAGAGATAATAAGACCAAGAAGTAGTCCAAGATCCCAGAAAGAGATAAATAAGAGTTTACTTATGGGTTTTTGTCTGCTAAAGATTTATTTTGCAGGTCATGAGGTACAGTTGTCTGCACAATTGAGATAGGTACTGTAACAATTTATTGTGAATGCATTAATATTGATTAATGTAATGAAACCTAATATGCAAAGGTGATGCTGCATTGATTAGGGTGATTTCCCACTGGTCATAATTTCATTTGCATGTGTGTCATTGTTTTTGAATAAGAAAAGTCAAAGGGTGTAAATACCTGAATATTCTGGTTGTTGAATTGATAATTTTGTTTTCTTTGGGGGAGCAGACAAACCCTGTCATTTTACGTTTCAAAAGTTGTAGAATTATAGCTTTGTGTCTACATGAAGAAATTGTAAAGTAAGGTGAATTGCTGCAAGGAGCAGGTTGTTGCATCATACAGTATTGTGCTGGGCTGAGAATGGCAAGTTGGTGTGAAACGCCTCACAGTGATTAGTTGGGCGGCGTGTAGTGCTGCATAGTGATCGGTTGGTTGGTGCCGAGATCCTCACTGAGATTGGAAGATCGGCTTACTAAGAAATTGACGTTTTGTTGATATAATTCAAAAACATGAGATTTTTCATAGCTATTAGAGCTCTAATGAGAGGTGATGTGATGATGGTAGCGGAAGGGTTACATACATGTGTATGGCTGTGCCAATGTTGCAAGATCACCGAAAAAGAGGGGGCTTTGAGCTTTCCTAGACAGAGTACATACAATCTTAGAATCACTAGCAGACTAAGAGAAAAACATTGTGACATGAAATCGCCTCCTAGACCTACACAATGTGATGAGAAATACCAGAAATGAACAAACAGCACTGTGAAAAATTATGCAAATGCAGTATGGGATGAGCAACAACAGAGATAGAGAAAAAATACAATGGAGGGACCTAGATTATATCTTGCAATTACTAATGAGTAATCTGAGAAACAAGAGAAACTGAAAAGGTCAAAACTTAATGGGGACAAGGATGAAAAAAAGATGAAAATAAATTTGACACTGATAATGATTCAGGAAATCAGACATTGGATGAATTATTGGCTGCATGTCCATCAGCTTATAAGGTCCTGTGACAAAAATGGAGGGTATTCTAACAAATAATATGACCATGAATGTAGCCCCTGTTGATCCAAATTCAATTCAAATTGAGAGACCATTACAAATGACACAGCCTGTTGGACAACCTGTTATACATAATAATATGCTTGCCTGAGTTGAGACTGGCCCAGCAGTGATAGCTACAGATGTCACTGCTGTTATTGTAACTGTACCAGCATCTATTGTGAGATAATAAGAGCAAAGCCAGTGAGGTTTACACAGCAAATGCTCTGATTAATATTGTCCCAAATACTGCAGCTCAAGGAGGTATTGGAGGAGCAACTGTGACAGGGTTTATCCCAAAATCGCAGAATTCACACATTGTTGCACGGAAACCACCACAAAGTATTCAGTCATTAAGGAAAGGTAGAAGGATTGTCTTAAAAACCCCAACAACACAAGGTGAGACAATTTTATTTGAAGATGGGTTTTCCCCCCTGGTTTTAGGACGCTGTCAAGAACAGTGCAAAGACAGGAAGCCTAGACCCTAGTCATAGTGCAGAAAAGGAAAGACTATTAAATGTCTGGAGATTAAAAATAAAACTTGAGGACATTTTTAGAGGATATTTAGATCTTGAACATGTGAATCAATACCAAGAAAAAGATTTGATCTATTTGTGGAAAGACATTACTAGAAGAGAAGCAATTACCTATGATAAATTGACTGAATTGGCTAGTAAATACGAAGTTGATCATAATAGAAGTGTCCCATTGCAGAAAGGTTTCAGGGAATAAATAGATGAAGCAAATGAGACACTGTGTTCTTCAGGAATGCAATTACACATTACTGAAGTAGTAAAATGTATTAATTAATTGAATGACTTTGAGAAATTAGAGAACAAATGGGCACAGAAACATGACAAGAAAAATAAACAATCAGAGGTGGTTTAGGTGATACGAAGGTCACTTCCAAGTTCCCTGGATGAAGGAGAAGTCTTGTAGAAGCCTTGGCTTATCTTTTGAGAGAGGCACCAGATGGAGCGTATGTTCATTTACCTGGATTAGGGGAGATTTGTTGCATTAACAATCAATTTCTCAAAAGTGAGAGAGAATCCCTATGCAATGGTATATGCAAGTTCAAAGATTTGTTAAAAGTTAAAAAATGCTGTGGATTGATTTGAACACATTCTTTGACATTTTTGTTCTAAATGATTTGTGGGGTGAATGTTAAATTGCTGTACATTTCCAGAGCTCAGAGCGATTGAAACATGCAAGCACAAATGCACCATCACCTATTGTGATTGATACATACAATGAGGTGATTACTTTCTTGAAAGGCGGATTTGAACGAAAGGATTTGGATTATGTGAGGCTAAACAGCATTCAGCAAGAAGTGAAAGATTCAGTGCATATACATTAAGAGCGGTTGCTAAAGGCCTTCTAGCAGTATATTGGTCAATTGCACCTTCAGCACAGTGATATGGGATTTGTTATCTCACAGTTTGTTATTGGGTTGAGACCAGAGATCAGTCAGCATATACAATAGAATGTGCTTTGCTGACGGACAAAGTTGTTGGATGAGATTCTGAAATAAGCAAAGTATGATGAACAGATGATGAAGCAAAAAAATCTTAAGGATAAATGTATGTTAGCACAGATGAAAATGGCACAGAGCGGTTTTCAGAACCAGTTGTTTGCAGGGAATGTTGGTGCAAAGCAAGCTGTCAGTTTTCAGAATGACACACAAGGAGTTGGGTTTCAAGCTGGATTGAAAGGGGTTCAAGGAGGTATCGTTGCTTCACAGGGTAGAGGTCAAGGAGTTCCAATTGATTTAAATTGTGGTGTAGATTTTGAAACATTGAAGAAAATGACTCCTTGTCACTTCTGTAACAAGAGATGGCATTAGAAGAAGGAGTGTAGCTGAATCCAGATAAAGTGCAATGAGGGAATTAGATGCAGCATGTACCTGTTCATCAAATGCAAGTACCAGTGAAAAAACACAGGTTCCAATGATGCAGGATCCACACTCCCAGATGGCCCCACAAAATGTAGGCAACCCCAGAATTAACATGAATTGAATGCCCAGAGTAAACAAAAATTCATTTCAGACCCAGAATCTGTTTCAATAATTTCCTATGTTGGATAGTGAGAGTTTTGAGTTTGACAATTTACAGTGACAGTGCCTGAGGTGGTAGGAAGATTGTGTACTTAGCGGAGTCTTAGAGGCAGACCAGAGTAGTCCAAGTTTTAGAAGGTGAGGTAAATGACCACCAAATGTATTATCTTATTGACACCGGACCTACCCATTCGACTGTTAGGACAGCCGAAGTCCCATACCTACCCCTCTCAAGATAGAAGATCCAATTTATAAGCATTACAAATGAACAGATTACAAATCCAGTTTCAAAAGAAATTCATGTGAAAATAGGTTCATTTGAAGAAAAGCACCAGTATGTTGTGTGTGACTTGAGCCCTGTAAATCTGCTACGATGAGGTCTGTTGTGAAAGTTAAATTGCACAATCTACTGTACACCAAATGGAGTTGAATTCTAGACTCATGATAAGGACATGGAATTCAAGTTGGTTCAACAACAGACTTTCGAATTGTGCTCAATGAGAACAGAAGAATTGCCCCCAATTTGACAGAGACTGTGAACCCAGAATTACAGGATTTTACAAGGAAAGACATCAGACTAATCAAAGGTGTACAACCAGTCCGTATTACAGTGAAGCCCAAATCTGTTTTTCTGTGGGCACCACCATACAATTTGACCCCAGAAACAGTGGCATAAAAACCACTAATAATTTAGGATATGTTGAAGAAAAGAATCATGAGAGAGATCATTGGGAGTCCATGTAATTTGCCAAAAATGGGTTGCAGAAACCTAATGGCAAGCACAGGATTGTCCATGATCTTCAAAAAATGAATGCTATAGTAGTCCCATTGTGTCCCACAGCACAAACCTTGGCCACTGCAGATGGTTCACAGTTGTTTACCTTTGTCAATCCTTTTTCTCCATGCCACTGTGCGAGGATAGCCAATTCTTGCGCTCTATCAATTTTTTGAGAGAGTGTTTTGGCATGGTGCCAAGTTCTAAAAGGGTACCAATGAAAGTCCTACTATTTTCAATAAGGTTTTTAAGAAAAAGCTTGTGTCTCTGCAGAAGCCTTGTGATTCCGCTCTGGTGCAATACATTGATGACTTACTTGTGGCCATGAGCACTAGAGAAGCTTTCAAACAGGTTACCATTGCTCAGCTTAATCACCTAGCTGAGAAGGGACATAAAGGGGCATATTTATACTCCGTTTGCGCCGAATTTGCGTCGTTTTTTTCGACGCAAATTCGACGCAAAACTAACTCCATATTTATACTTTGGCGTTAGACGCGTCTAGCGCCAAAGTTCATGGAGTTAGCGTCATTTTTTTGCGTGAACACCTTCCTTGCGTTAATGAGATGCAAGGTAGGCGTTCCCGTCTTAAAAAATGACTCCCAGGCATGTGCGTGGTATTTATACTCCCGGGCAAAAATGACGCCCGGGAGTGGGCGGGGCAAAAAAACCTGCATTTGCACGTCTTTTTAACGCCTGGGTCAGGGCAGGCGTTAAGGAACCTGTGGGCTCAGAATGAGCCCAGAGGTGCCCTCCCCTGCCCCCAGGGACACCCCCTGCCACCCTTGCCCACCCCAGGAGGACACCCAAGGATGGAGGGACCCATCCCAGGGAAGAAAAGGTAAGTTGTGGTAAGTATATTTTTAAATTTTTTTTTGTGGCATAGGGGGGCCTGATTTGTGCCCCCCTACATGCCACTATGCCCAATGACCATGCCCAGGGGACATAAGTCACCTGGGCATGGCCATTGGGCAAGGGGGCATGGCTCCTGTCTTTGCTAAGACAGGAGTCATGTTAATGGCGTCTGGGCGCCCAAATAAAATGGCGCAAATCGGGTTAAGACGATTTTTTTGCCTCAGCCTGACTTGCCCCATTTTGGGACGCCCAAACGCCATTTTTCCCTACGCCGGCGCTGCCTGGTGTACGTCATTTTTTTTCACGCACACCTGGCAGCGCCGGTCGGCTAACGCCGGCTAACGCCATTCAATAAATACAGCGCCCGCATGGCGCATCAGAATGGCGTTAGCCGGCGCTAATTTTTTTGGCGCAAAACTGCATTAGCGCAGTTTTGCGTCAGAAAGTATAAATATGGCCCAAAATATCTCAGAGCACACTGCACTATTGTCAATCGAACATCCAATATTTGTGACTGATTATTGAAAAAGGAATGAGAAAGGTGTTGCAGGAAGGAATAGAGCTAATTCTGAGAATGAACCCACCCAAACGCAGAGAGAAGTCAGACTGTCCTTGAGAATGGTTGGCTAATTTAGACAGTGGATAATGAACATTTCCAATGTGGCTAAGGCATTCCTGAGGGTGGCACACAAAGATGTGCCTGATCTACTTCCGTGGGACAACTAATGCTTGAGAGCTTTCTGAGAGCTGAGATAAAATCTCTGTTTTGCCCCAGCGCTAGTCATCCCAGATTTTAGTAAGATGCTTACATTGTTTTGTAGTAAGATAGAGGGCTGCACCCTCTCAATGCATGGTGACTCAAAAAGACCTGTGGCATACTTCTCAATTACCCCTGGCCCTGTAGCTGCAGGGCTTCCCACTTGTCTCAAATTGGTGGCATAAGATGGTGTTAGCATACAGTGGTAAGAAAGCACAGTGATGGGACATTCTTTAACTGTTATGGGCCCTCTCTCTATCTTACTAAGTATGACCAGCAAGTACTTGCAGCAGATAATGTGACTTTAAAAAAATGTCAAATTTAAAATTTCAGTACACTGCTAGCTTTGTCTGAAGTGATGTATATGATGATTTTGTGCATTTTTGTCTAGATGTCACAAACCTATGCAACGAGCCAAAGTTAGACATAAAAGATGAATCATTGATTGAACCTAATTGTGTAATCTTTGTGGATGGCTCATGTCTGAGAAACAATAAAGATGTCCTGAGAGCAGCTTATGCTGTCTTTAGAATTCAAGCTGTAGAAGCTTCATGGCTTCTAGGTGTTACCTCAGCACAAGCCACAGACCTGATTGCCCTTTCAGTCTAATAGCTCAAAGGATAGTGACTTTATTTACAGATAGTCAGTGTGGCTTTGATGTGATCCATGATTTTGTAAAGTTATGGTCACAAAGAGATGGCATTACTTCATCAGGAACATCTATCAGAAGTGGCCAACATGTGAAGAGATTGCGAACAGCATTGCAGCTTCCAAGTGAAATTGCAGTTGCTAAAATGGCAATGAATATGTCAGTGGAAAACAGATACAGATTGTGCACTTGTGGCCTGCACATCTAATGAGACATTAGATGAATCAGAAGGGGACACTGTCTTTTCAATGTTGATAGTTGTAGCTGATGCACGGGAAGAGCTAAAGAGATTGCAGCAAAATGTTTCAGAAGCTGAACAACAGGGTTGGATCAGAGCAGGATGTGGAAAAGATGCAAATGGCATTTGGATTTCAGCAAATGAGATACCAGTGTTCCCAGACAGTGTAAGGTCCCGTATGAAACAACATTTCCATTGCTCCACACATTTAGGAAGGAATGCAATGGTGAGGTAATTCAAACAAAATTGTTTTAATACCATATTCAGAATGCTTGCAGAATTATGTCACCTTTGTGTAACATGCCAGCAGATGAATATAGGGAAGAGAAGACCAGTTACACTCAGTCCTGTAGGGAGATCAGGGGGTCCCTTTAACAGAATGTAGATGGTTTTTATTAAGATGTCTTAAACGGGTTGAGTTATGCCCTGGTTATAGTGTGCATTTTCTCGCTATTGGTGGAAGCCTACTCAACACAGAGAAATTACAGTCTCACTGTAGCAAAACTGCTGTTCAGAGAGCTAATACCCAGGTACGGAATGCTGGTTTTGTTCTAGGACTCTTCCCTTTGGGATAGGACTGCATAGTTTAGGGTGGCAGCACCAATGAGTGTGGGTGATTTAGTTGGTCCCACACAGTCTGGAAGCTGTCCACCTGACTTCTTCAGCTACTTAACAGCACCTCACCCAAGCCTAGAAATTTAAGGTTATTTGTGGCAGCCTAAAAACATGACACTCTGACTCCTTAGGGAAATCATGGTGAACAGATCATACTCTTTCTCTCAGTGACACATAGTCTCACACATGCCAAGACAAATGAGGAGATGCAAAGGAAGTTTCAATATATATTTATTGAAGCAATTGCACCAGATTATAAAAAGCATGAGAGGAGATATTTATGCAGAAGAAGCATAATACAGTGATTATGGTTACCATTAGAGTAAAGGAAACAAACAACCCCACCATTTTGGTACAATTGCAACACCTGATGATTCCTACCTACACCCTAGTTTCTAAAACCTGAGAACATAGTGGTGTTAGCCCCTCTGCCTATCCCGCTCTATGGAAGGAACCCTTACCTCATACATAAAAGACATGCAAGGGACCTCCTGTTGTCTGCTGGCAATCCTCCTGGTTGGCTGAAGAGGCAGTTCAAGGGTCAGCAAAGCTGTCAATGAAATGGCGTGCATCCTTGTACAGCCATGTTTGGAATGTCCTTTACCCTCCTTCAGCCTACGCAGTGTCTATATAACAAATCATTCAGGTCGTCATTACAACCCTAGCGGTCGGTGTTAAAGCGGCGGTAAGCCCGCCAACAGGCCGGCGGAAAAAGTTTGCAATTACGACAGTGGCGGAAACCGCCAACAAAGGCAGCCACTTTAACACTCTGACCGCCACGGCGGTACAAACAAACAGCTTGGTGGTCACCGCCAACATACAGGCGGAAGACAAAGTACTGCCCACAGTATCCCAACAGGCCAATTCGCTACCTTTTCCAGGTCGGATTCACTGCGGATAAAAACACGGCGGAAACAGGAATTGGAAGGGAAAACGCTCACCTCTACACACCCCATGCGGAACTAGGACACCATTGAGCCGGAACTCCAAATTCTCCCTGCGATAGTCTCCCTGCTCCTCTACCAGGAGCACGAACGCCGGCGGCGAAGACCACGGTGAGTACTGCACCTACAACACAGGGGAGGGGGGAGGGAAAAAACAGGGACACACGCAACACCCCCACCCTCACCCACTACAACACACACACTAACACATATTAATACACGATAGTCACGCCTCCCAACCCCACCGGAAGAATGCAAAGACAAAAGGAAATTAGTGGAACCATTTAATATATTAATATCAAGTAGGCAAAAATATATATATACACCATAAACAAAATATACACCAAGCATAGTAGTCCAGGTAGTGCTCCAATTAAGTCCGTGGAACACTGGGCCCACACGGTATGGGTGAGGCTCACACAAGATCCCCGACCATGACGGAAAGAACACTGCAGGGGCATCAGAGAGAAAGAAAACAGGCACCTCAGGGGGAGGGAAAGGGGGGGCACCTCAAATCCACGAGAGGGCCAGATGCCCACTGTTCAATCCTGGGAGTGCAAAGCCACAGTCTCTCAAATCTATACAGTGGGTGGGTTGTCCACTTTTCCATCCTGGGGAGTGCAAAGCCAAAGTCTCTCAAGTCTCTACAGTGGGTGGGTTGCCCACTGTTCCATCCTGGGGAGTGCAAAGCCACAATCTCACAAGTCTCTACAGTGGGTGGGTTGCCCACTGTTCAATCCTGGGGAGTGCAAAGCCACAGTCTCTCAAGTCTCTACAGTGGGTGGGTTGCCCACTGTTCAATCCTGGGGAGTGCAAAGCCACAGTCTCTCAAGTGGATAACAGTCTCCACTGGTTCTGGAGGGGGCTTTGTGCCCAGAGTGCTTCATCCTGCTAAGGACAGAGGTAGTGGATGTATCTCTCCACTGGTTCTGGAGGGGGCTTGGTGCCCAGAGTGCTTCATCCTGCTAAGGACAGAGGTAGTGGATGTATCTCTCCACTGGTTCTGGAGGGGGCTTTGTGCCCAGAGTGCTTCATCCAGCTAAGGACAGAGGTAGTGGATGTATCTCTCCACTGGTTCTGGAGGGGGCTTTGTACCCAGAGTGCTTCATCCGGCCCGTGACGGACTCAGTAGAGTCAGTGCCCTTGGCGCTCATGGGCCAGCGGTGCTTGAGGTGGCGATGCCCTGTTCAGCGGTGCTTGAGGTGGCGATGCCCTGTTCAGCAGTGCTTGAGGCGGCGGTGCCCTGTTCAGCGGTGCTTGAAGCGGCGATGCCCTGTTCAGCGATGCTTGAGGCGGCGGTGCCCTGTTCAGTGGTGCCTGAGGCGGCGGTGCCCTGTTCAGCGGTGCTTGAGGTGGCAGTGCCCTGTTCAGCGGTGCTTCAGGTAGCGGTGCCCTGTTCAGCAGTGCTTGAGGCAGCGGTGCCCTGTTCAGCGGTGCTTGAGGCGGCAGTGCCCTGTTCAGCGGTGCTTGAGGCTGCGGTGCCCTGTTCAGCGGTGCTTGGAGCGGTGGGCTCCTTTGCAGTGACTCAGCTGCTGGTGGTCCTCCCTAGCCCAGAGGGGCTTGTGCTGGCGGTCCTCTCTAGCCCAGCGGGGCTTGTGCTGGCGGTCCTCTCTGGCCCAGCGGGTCTTGTGCTGGCGGTCCTCTCTAGCCCAGCGGGGCTTGTGCTGGCAGTCCTCTCTGTCCCAGCGGGGATGATGGCGGTGGCCTCCTGGGCAGTGGGGATGATGGCTGTGGCCTCCTGGGCAGTGGGGATGATGGCTGTGGCCTCCTGGCCAGCGGGGATGACAGCTATGGCCTCCTGGGCAGCAGGTATGATGGCGGTCTCCTCCGCCGTGCTGCTCTTCCCAGACTTTCCTGGTTTCTGGTGTCCCTTCCCCACCTTGGAAGGTGTCGCAGCTGACTCCACACTCCCACCGGGACCCCTGGGAGCTGCTTTGGTGGCTGGAGTCTTCCCCCTCTCCCGCCGGGCACTGGCCAACCTTTGATGCTTCACAGGTGGGGGACTGTCTGTGCTGTGGCTCCGTGCCACACTGGCTGCCCTGGTGGCTGATGCACTCCAAATTCCGGTGACTACAGGCACCACTGGTCCCGGAGATGTTGTGGCTGAGGTGCTAGTTCGGGACCTAGGAGATGGACGGGGTGGGGGAGGTGTGGGAAAGAGGTCAAGGTTGGACAGGAAAAAAAATTGGGAGACACTGGGACGGGTAGATGGAGGGGGTTTGGGAGTGGAGGAAGAGGTTGTGGTTGTAGGAGGTGTTCGTTTGCTGACTTTGGGTGAACGTGCATGCGCTGGAGGCTGTCGTGAAATGGATGGCTGTTGGGTGGGTGTGTGCCTGCGTTTGTGCATCTTGGGAGGGGGCGCCACAGACACACTGGGAGAGGACACAGGGGACGTGTGAATGATAGTGGGGGTGGTGACTGCACGTGAGCGGGATGTGGTGGTGTGTGTGCTGGTGATGGCAGTAGTGGCTGTTGATGTAGTGCATGCAGGTGTGAGTGGAGACGAGACTGGGAGGGAGGAGGGAGACAAGGAGGAGGGGGACACAGTGGAGGCAGTGGATGTTGGTGTGTCTGCATGTGTGTGATGCTTGCCTGAGTGCCTGTGGGATGTGTGGTGCTTATGTCTGCCTGAGCTTCCCTTGTGCGTTGACGTGTGTGCATGCTGGTCTGAAGGTGTGCTTGGGATAGGCTGGGGTACAGGGGATTGGGTTTGGGGGAGGAAGTTGGAGGGGGAGGCTAGAGACAGGGACAATGGCTGCCATCAGTGCTGTGGCCAGAGTCTGAAAAGCTTGCTGAAGGGCCGCCTGACCAGAATGAATGCCCTCCAGGAATGCATTTGTTTGTTGCAACTGCCTTTCTACACCCTGGATGGCATAAAAAATGGTAGACTGCCCAACAGTGAGGGACCTGAGGAGGTCAATGGCCTCCTCACTGAGGGCAACAGGGTTGACTAGGGCAGGGCCTGAGGTGCCTGGGGCGAAGGTGATGCCCACCCTCCAGGGTGAGCGGGCACGGGGCAAAGCCTGAGGGGCTGCTGGGAGGGCAGTGCTGGTTAGGGGGGTGGCGGCTGTACCTATAGATGCGGGGGCACAGATGTTGCCGCCACCACAAGGGAGCTCCCATCAGAAGACAAGTCCGTGTCACTGGTGTCAACTCCTGTCCCCGCTGTGGAGCTCCCCTTGCCCTCCATCCCACTGGTGAAGTCCGAGACCGTAGTTTCGCCCTCTAGGGCCATGTGGGATGCAGCTCCCTCGTGCTCAGGTGCCACTGCTCCTCCGCCTGATGATGCTAATGCACACAAGAACAGGGAGACCACAAAAGGGGGGGGGGGCAACAGAAGAAAGACATGTTGAGTGCATGGATTACCTCTACCGTTGGCGGACACAACAGACACAGAAGCGCCCTGCACTACACTGCGCTCTTGGGCTCTACTGTTCATTTCCAGGGAAATGGCCGACTAGGCTATGGACAAAATCTGCACACATGGATGACACAGGGGCATGACTAGGTGTACTTGGCACTCTACAGAGGTGGAGTGCCACATGGCCTACCTTACGGAGGGACCTTGCCTACTAAACTCGCCCTGGCCTAGGGAAACCCTCAGCCCACCTCCCCTACCCAGACACCTCCACTGCGCGCTAAATCAGCAGGATGAGGGTGTACTCACCCCCTTGTGGCTGCTGTGATGCCCTCAAGCGCCCATCCAACTCCGGGTATACCACCGCCAGGATCCTGAAGATTGGGGCGGTCATGGTGCGACGGGCACCCCTCCCACGGTGGGAGTCCATCCCCAGCTGAGCCTCTGCCGTCTTCTTGCTCCAGCGGCGAATGTCCTCCCATCTTTTCCGGCAGTGGGTGCTCCGTCTGTGGTAGACCCCCAGGGTCCGGACGTCCTTGGCGATGGCACGCCAAATATCTTTTTTCTGGTGGGCGCTGACCTACATGATTTGTACAGGCGGAAGAGAAACTTATTACCAACTGCACCGTCACAGTTATTGGCCCCCATCCCTACCCTTGGCATGTGGCACATGCACTCACCGTCGTTTCATGCACGCCGCACTCTACCCCCTTCCTTCTTACATCCACCCCTGTCCACACAGGTATAGCCCATACAGCATGCTCCCAGAGTACTTACCTGTTTGTCTGGAGGACCATAGAGTAGCGTGTACTGGGGGAGGACCCCATCCATTAGTTTCTCCAACTCCTCCGATGTGAAGGCAGGGGCCCTTTCCCCAGACACTCAAGCCATTGTCTCTTCCAGACCGAGGTCACAGCAGCACTTGCAGTGTAGGTCCTCTCCTGTCGAAGATCAGGTATTGAGTGATTGAACAGATAGAAAATGGCGGTCACGTCCGCCGGCGTACATCGTCATTGGCTCCTGGGACCCATAGGGTCCAATGTTACCCAGTGCAGCATAGTGCCGCGGTCTTCGACCGCCTACTGTGATGGTGTACAGCGCCAGCCCAGTTACCTCACATCCTATTGTCCCACTTTACAGGTCAGGCAGCCGCCATTTCAGGGGCCCGCATGGCTTCATTTTTAAATGGGTCACACATACCTAGGCCTAGACTCAACACACATAGAGGCCACTTTTTGGATTATGATTGGTGTTCTGTGTAAGCTGTGGGTACGTACCTCTGAGTTGTTTGACTCTGTGCTCGCTGTTGTCCTTCATAGGCACAGTCTGCTGGGACATGTGAGGAGATGGCGGCATCCTCCGGTGTACCGACCGTTGGGGGAGCTCCCCTCGCCCTCCATCCCACTGGTGAAGTCCGAGTCCGTAGTTTCGCCCTCCAGGGCCATGTGGGATGCAGCTCCCTCGTGCTCAGGTGCCACTGCTCCTCCGCCTGATGATGCTAATGCACACAAGAACAGGGAGACCACAAAAGGGGGGGGACGACAGAAGAAAGACATGTTGAGTGCATGGATTACCTCTACCGTTGGCGGACACGACAGACGCAGAAGCCCCCTGCACTACGCTGCGCTCTTGGGCTCTACTGTTCATTTCCAGGGAAATGGCCGACTAGGCTATGGATGACATCTGCACACATGGATGACACAGGGGCATGACTAGGTGTACTTGGCACTCTACAGAGGTGGAGTGCCACATGGCCTGCCTTACGGAGGGACCTGGCCTACTAAACTCGCCCTGGCCTAGGGAAACCCTCAGCCCACCTCCCCCACCCAGACACCTCCACTGCGCGCTAAATCAGCAGGATGAGGGTGTACTCACCCCCTTGTGGCTGCTGTGATGCCCTCAAGCGCCCATCCAACTGCGGGCATACCACCGCCTGGATCCTGAAGATCAGGGCGGTCATGGTGCGACGGGCACCCCTCCCACATTGGGAGGCCATCCCCAGCTGAGCCTCCGCCGTCTTCTTGCTCCAGCGGCGAATGTCCTCCCATCTTTTCCGGCAGTGGGTGCTCCGTCTGTGGTAGACCCCCAGGGTCCGGACGTCCTTGGCGATGGCACGATAAATATATTTTTTCTGGTGGGTGCTGACCTACATGATTTGTACAGGGGGAAGAGAAACTTATTACCAACTGCACCGTCACAGTTATTGGCCCCCATCCCTACCCTTGGCATGTGGCACATGCACTCACCGTCATTTCATGCACGCTGCACTCTACCCCCTTCCTTCTTACATCTTACATCCACCCCTGTCCACACAGGCATAGCCCATACAGCATGCTCTCAGAGTACTTACCTGTTTGTCTGGAGGACCGTAGAGTAGCGTGCACTGGGGGAGGATCCCATCCATGAGTTTCTCCAACTCCTCCGATGTGAAGGCAGGGGCCCTTTCCCCAGACACTCAAGCCATTGTCTCTTCCAGACCGAGGTCAGAGCAGCACTTGCAGGGTAGGTCCTCTCCTGTCGAAGATCAGGTATTGAGTTATTGAACAGATAGAAAATGGCGGTCACGTCCGCCGGCATACATCATCGTTGGCTCCTGGGACCCATAGGGTCCAATGTTAACCAATGCAGCATAGTGCCGCGGTCTTCGACCGCCTACCGTGATAGTGTACAACGCCAGCCCAGTTACCTCACATCCTATTGTCCCACTTTACAGGTCAGGCAGCCGCCATTTCAGGGGCCCGCATGGCTTCATTTTTAAATGGGTCACACATACCTAGGCCTAGACTCAACACACATAGAGGCCACTTTTTGGATTATCATTGGTGTTCTGTGTAAGCTGTGGGTACGTACCTCTGAGTTGTTTGACTCTGTGCTCGCTGTTGTCCTTCATAGGCACCGTCTGCTGGGACATGTGAGGAGATGGCGGCATCCTCCGGTGTACCGACCGTTGGTGGACCTGTCGACAATGGAGGAAAGACATGTGATCATCACCTACAGGCTTGACCGTGCCACAATCCAGGAACTGTGTACCCAGCTGGAGCCAGACCTGATGTCAGCGATTTGCCTACAGTGAAAGGTGATTTCTATGCCCTGAGACATATCCCCAACATCATAGGTGCCATTGATGGGACCCATGTGGCTTTGGTCTCCCCCCACAGGAGTGAACAGGTGTACAGAAACTGTAAGAGTTATCATTCGATGAATGTACAGATGGTATGTGTGGCCGACCAGTACATCTCCCATGTGAATGCCAAGTTCCCTGGCTCAGTGCATGATGCCTACATCCTGCGGAATAGCAGCATCCCTTATGTGATGGGTCAACTCCAGAGGCACCGTGTGTGACTATTAGGTGAGCACCTGGAAGCAAGACAGTGGGAATGGTTGTCTGGGTCGGTGGATATCCCTACAGGTTAGTGTGTGTCTAACAGTTGCCCCTCACCATTTGCAGGTGACTTTGGTTACCCCAACCTGTCATGGCTACTGACCCCAGTGAGGAATCCCAGGACAAGGGCAGAGGAACGCTACAATGAGGCCCATGGGCGAACTAGGAGTGTGATCGAACGGACCTTCGGCCTCCTGAAGGCCAGATTCAGGTGCCTCCAAATGACAGGTGGATCCCTATTCTACTCACCAAAGAAGGTGTGCCAGATCATCGTGGCCTACTGTATGCTTCACGACTTGGCTTTGCGACGACAGGTGCCTTTTCTGCAGGAGGATGGTCCAGATGGCGGTGTTGTTGCAGCTGTGGAGCCTGTGGACAGTGAAAACGAGGAAGCAGAAGAAGAAGACATGAACAACAGGGACTCAGTGATCCAGCAATATTTCCAGTGAAACACAGGTAAGAATACAGACCTGCCTACTACATGTACTTTAACACTACTACCTCTCTACTGTCTGTCGTTTTCACCCAGTGTATGGTCACTGAGTTGTCACTTTCCCTTATGATTTCACAGATGTGTGTCCCACAGTGTGACTTCTGCTTTGATTCATCATGGACTACAGCTGTGTGACATTGGTATGATGACATTACAAATGAAAGAGCTTTTTGCCACAGTAAATGCTAATACACTATTTTGAAATCACAGACTGACTTCAGATTATTTTGTGCTTTAAGGGTGTTTATTTTAGTGCTCAATATTGGAGGGGGTAGCAAAATGGTGAGGGGTGATGGCAGAGGAATGTCCCTGGCAGAGTCCAGTCTATTAGTCTCACAGGTGCATTGCCCAAATGGGTATAAGAAGTGGAGCTGGGGCAGTTTAAGGATGGACAGGGTGACAAAGTGGGACAGAAGGAAGACATTCAGGATGGTCTCATTTCTTGGCGGGGGTCTTGGCATCGTTCTCTGTCTTTGTCCTGGATCTCAGGGACAGTTTGCTAGGTGGTTCTCCCTCTGCAGGGGGTGGGGTGCTGGTGTGGTGGTCCTGGGGTGGTGCCTCCTGTCCACTAGCGCCGGTGGAGGTGGTGGGCAGTTCATTGTCCATGCTAGTGTCAGGGGCCCCTTGTAGTGCCACAGTGTCTCTCCTGGTGTTGAGTACTTCCTTCAGCACCCCTACGATGGTGCCCAGGGTGGAATTGATGGCTCTGAGTTCCTCCCTGAAGCCCAAATACTGTTCCTCCTGCAGGCGCTGGGTCTCCTGAAACTTGGCCAGTACCGTTGCCATCGTCTCCTGGGAGTGATGGTAGGCTCCCATGATGTTGGAGAGGGCCTCGAGAAGAGTGGGTTCCCTTGGCCTGTCCTCCCCCAGTCGCACAGCAGCCCTCCCAGTTCCCCTGTGTTCCTGGGCCTCCGTCCCCTGGACCGTGTGCCCACCACCACTGCCCCCAGGTCCCTGTTGTTGTTAGGGTGGTGGGCTAGCCTGGGTTCCTTGTAGTGGTGGACACACTGCTGATTGACGTGTCCTGGGGACGGAGGTATGGGCCCGCTGGGTGGGTGCTGTGCTGGTGTTTCCAGAGGGGGGAAGCTCTGTGGTGACCTGTGCCAGTGTGAGGGGAACCGACTGTCCCGAGGTCCCCGATGGGCCGGGCTGGTCATCTAGATCCAGTTGGACAGAGGTTCTGTCATCACTGTGGGCCTCTTCTGTTGTTGGTGTGGACATGTGTGGACCCTCCTGTCCGGTGACGTTGGGTAGGGGTCCTGCAGGGGCATAAAAGGATGTTTATTACATCTGTGTGTGGCTTAGTGTGCAATAGGTGGGTGACCGTGTACCCCAGTGCTTGCATTCCTGTGTGGGACCTTGTGTGATGATGGTTTAGGGGGGTGTATGGGTATGTACAGTGGCCATGCTTTAGTGATGGGTGTCCATGCTTTGCTGTTGCATGCAGGGCTTGGTGTTAGGATGTGTGGTTTGTGATGTTGGGACATTTGTGAGGAGTTAGAGTGATGGGGTGAGGGTGAGGGTGGGGGTATGTGCTGGCAGGCAGGTAGGGTGGGGGATGTAATAGTTAAGATTTGACTTACCAGAGTCCATTCCTCCACCTACTCCTGCAAGGCCCTCTGGATGCAGAATCGCCAAGACCTGCTCCTCCCATGTTGTTAGTTGTGGGGGAGGAGGTGGGGGTCCGCAGCCAGTCCGCTGAACCGCAAGGTGGTGTCTTGAGACCACGGAACGCACCTTCCCCCATATCTCTTTCCACCTCTTCCTGATGTCCTCCCGATTTCTTAGGTGCTGTCCCACTGCGTTGACTCTGTCCACTATTCTTCACCATAGCTCAATTTTCCTTGCAATGGAGGTGTGCTGCACCTATGCTCCGAATAGCTGTGGCTCTACCTGGACGATTTCCTCCACCATGACCCTGAGCTCCTCCTCTGAAAACCTGGGGTGTCTTTGCCGTGCCATGAGGTGGTGTGGGTGATGTGTGGGGTGGTGTGTGGGGTGATAAGTGTGCTGATATGTAGTGGTGTGTAGTGTGAGGTGCGTAGAAGTTATGTGGGTGATGGTGTTGTGTGCCTGTGGATGCTTGGTAGTTGTTTGTGGTGTCTCTCTCTGGCCTTCATTCGGGATTTTGGTCGTAGGGGTTTGTGGGTGATGTGGGTGTGTGTTTTATATTGTATTGGGTGTGGGAGTGGTGTGTGTATGTGTATCAGGTGTGTGTATTCGATTTGTCCAATGTGGCTGTGTTTTGTGTATGTGCGTGTATTTTGAGCGCAGAGGTGTGTACCTCCAATGGAATACCGCGGTTGAAAGACCGCCGCGTGGATTCGTGTGTCGTGATGGTGTGGGCATATTTCTGTTGGCGTGACAGTGGAGGTTTTGTTTTTGCCAGTTTATCACTGACCTTTGGTGTGGCGGACTTGTGTTGGTGTCTGAATATTGGCGAATTCCGTGTTGTGGGTCATAATAGCTGTGGCAGATTTCCTCAGCGGTGTGTTGGCGGTCTTCTGCACGGCGGTAAGCGGCTTTTACCACCAATGTTGTAATGACCGCCTCAGTGTTTTAGGAACAGGCCTGATGCGATAATATGTCCAGAACCGAAGGTTGACTCCATAACTCCTGGAGTGGTAATACTATTTAGAATATCATGTACAGGACAAGACAGCCTTGAGCAGGGCACACCGTGAAATGTGTGCATGTTGGTAATAAAATATGGAACATGAAAATTATGCTGTCTCTGAAAAGGCAGCAGATTAAAATGTACAGTGAGCTGAAAGCAAGCTGTGGTAAAAAAATATTTAAAGGAATACAATGAACAAAATGTGTATACTTATTTAAATACACAGGCTATGGGCCTAAAGCTAAAATAGGGGTGCCCAGCCTAGGTACTAAGGAGAACCCACAACACTTTCTATGGAGACTGATCGAGGAACTCCCTTCAAGAATGACGTCCTCAGGATTCTGTGTGCAGCATTATAAGTGGAGCAGAAACGACATTTTAGCTATCTCCCATAGGCTACTGAGAATGTTAAGCAGCTTATAGAACAATAACGTCATGGTTGGCGAAAGTCTGTGCTTCCACATCATTGAAATGGCCTACTTCTTTGCCATTGGTGTTGATGAACCTACAAAGAACACCTGACAGAAACACAGGATTATCGTTGCATAAAATATTGATTGGGTGTGCAATGAAATTGGCTGCTGTACCTGCAAATGCAATTGTGAACATTACAGATGGATGATACTTGATTATTGCACATGATTGGCTGTATGAGTGGTGCATTCTGTTTCAGGTTAAAGCTGTCATTACAAATCTGCATCCAGATCAATGTCACAAATTTGGACAAAGTGACTGGGTGCTAATAAAAAAGCATTTAACAAAGTTTTGTCCGGAGCCGAGGTGGAAAGGCCCCTACCAGGTGATTTCAATCACAAATACTGCTATCAAGTGCTCCGAAGCACCAAACTGGGTGAATGCATCACATACCCAGAGAGCAAGAGATATGTATGAAGCAATAGTGTTCTTTGAGTCAGTCAACTGGTGAATGTACCACCACAAATTGTACAAGAATAAGGAGCAGTAGCAAGATGCACAACAGCAAAGGGAAGAAAAGGGTGAAGAAATGCAAACAGGTGAAACAATCCCATTTCCTGATATCCAACAAGGTGACATTGAAACTTTTGGCGAAGAAGAAAGTGAAACAAAAGCAGAACCTGAAGTGACAGTTGTACCAGCACCAGAATAGCTAGAGAAACCAGAAGAATGGGCAAGTACTGGATTAAGAAGAGTCATTTACAAAGCTGAATGACCAAGATGTTATGATTGAAAGAAATTAAGATCAAGCACATCAGTTGAACACATACCGACAACTGTTGCTGAGTAGAAAAAGGTACTAGTGCAAGTGACACTGAAGGAGAAGATCAATAAACACCCAGGAGATCAAAAAGAGCAAGAGTACCTTGTCTGAGGTATTCCACATCTGAATGGACTTACTATGTGAACCAAGTGCTGAATGTTCCAATATCAGATTTGTTGAATTTGAGAAAAGAGCTGCCCGAACCACCTTAATGCCATATTAAGGGCCTGATTTAGATGTTGGTAGTAATGGGTCCTCTGCCACTTTTTCAACAGAAACCCCGTCTGAAGGCTTGGCAGTCCACCCGCCTGATTTAGATGTGACCGGTCCCTTGGACAAAAACCCACCTAAATCCTGCCGACTCCTCCAGGGATTCCCATCTGCTGCCACAGCACCATAGAAAAGAGTGGCTGGAGGCAGGACTGCAGCCACAATTACATCTGTGCAGATTGAGATGTGTCTTAACGTCAAATAAAATGTAGTGGTCCAACTTCCAATTCTGACAGGGTGGATTTGGAGGGAAATAGGATGAAATCTATTTTTTTTCCTAATTCTACTTCGATTAACAGCTGGACACGACTGAAACATACCCTCCTTCACTGCTGCCACAGGACCACAGAGAAAATTCAACATTTCCATTGCTGAAAACAAAGGTAGGGAACCCCCATTGGTTGTGTACATTAGTGGTCACTGCACATGAGCTTATGACCCCTGCAGTCATATACATGTCACAATAATGTTTTTATATTACTGTGACAAGCATATGTCAGGATCACAAGTGGGTCAGATATGGTTGGGGACACACTGGTATAAAACACATATTGCACACAAAAACAAATGTAATTTTGGTGTCAGTATTCATTGGCAAATGAAGGCTGGCACCACAATGACGGTACAATCACACTTATCAACTGTGCCCATGTGTGCACATTGCAAGAGGACCTGTACCTGCTTCCAATTGTGTGTGTGAGTCAGTACGTGTATGTGTGAGCAATTGGCTAGCTAAGGTGGAGGGAGCAGGAGTAGGTACTGTGGTTGTGTCAGAATGTGTGCCATTTGCATGTGGCATTGAGTTTGTTGTGTGTGTTGTGTTGCTATGTGCAACATTCAGGTGAGTGTTGTTGTGTGGTGGTCATTGTCATGATGTGTGTATTTGGGATGCGTGAGTGTGCATAGATGATTGTGTAGTTGTGTTGTGGCTGTGTTGTGTGTGGCTGCAACATCAATAGTGTGTGTATGTTGTGTCATGGATATATAGCAATGTGTGTGTGCACCATGTACTTAGTGTGGTGGAATGGCAATGGATAATAGTTTGTATGTGATGTGTGTTGTGTTGTGTGCGATGCAGGGGGACACATATGGCAGAGGTACAGTGCGTATGAGTGATTTACCTGTATTCCCAGCCACTGCCATTGTCTGATGTCCATTGGATCCTGCGATGTTCTCCCTCCATCAGCAAACCTCTGCTAGTACAGTCCCTGCAGGACTGTAACATCTAAATTAAATTTACGGAACACCGTCGACTTGACATCTTCTTGGGTACACTACCATGGCAGTTTGGTGGTAACACTGCCAAGATCTAAATAAGGCCCTAAGCTGCTGAAAAGATTTTGATAGAAACAAAAGTTGTCTGAAGAAAATTATTGCATGAAAAAGATATAGACTGAGATAAAAACTGATAAGTTACTAAGCAAAAGGAATTAGGAAGATTTCCCTAGGAGGCGTGGCTACCCATCATGGCTGCTCGGAGTTTATCCAAAGGGCGCCTCTGCATTCACCTTGGCAAACGTGGCTTGCAGACCAACCCATCCAGGTGTCTAGAGCAGTGGGGCACTCTGGAGACACTCATGGATGACTCTTGATACCTGAATAAGCTGTAGCCCCAAGAATATTTTCTTGAGGCCTTTTTCCTGATGTGACCCCCACCTGCGTCTATGCCTGAAGGAGACTCGCAAGCTGCCCCTGCATGTTATACACTGCACACTATTGCATACGAGCACCCGATGAACCTCCCACTGTAGGCATGATTTCCTTTGGGGGCCCCTTTTGCTTCACTGAATTTATGGACAATCGATGCATGGAGAGTGTGAGACCTCACTGCTGTGACATGCATGCTTCTGCAACTCCTCTTGTAAAGCTCTTACAGCCCGCTAGCTCAGCTGTTACTCCCTGTTACTCAGCATCTGCCCTCTCATCACTGTCAACCTGAACCCTGAAGTGGTGTAGACAGGACGGATTGGGGCTGTGGTCAGGGGACCTCAGGCTCTTTGGACCTTACTTCTCTTCTGTCTGACTTCAAGAAGCCAAATGAGCTGCACAAAGAAGTGAACAGCGGGCGTCCATTTAACAAGGAATGAGCCAAGACTGGGGAGGCCACAGTCTTGCCCTTTCACAGAAGCTTAGAGTGGGGAGTGCAACCTCATATATGGGGGATAGCAGTTTTTACTAGGCCGTTAGCTCAGTTTTAGGGCAGACAGGCAACCGAACATTTCCTCCTGACTGGGCACTGTCAAATGCAGGTAACCATTATCTCATGCTAATCACAGCTATTAGCCACCACAGTGCAGCCCGGGGACTCCACAGCATTAGATGTATAGGCCATGAGTGGAAAACTGATGTGATTGAGTAATTGTTGGGCCCTATCTACCCTCCTCAGCTGTCCTGCCTCTCATGGTGGAGGCGCGTGGCCCTCAGCTTCCTGTTGATGTGAAGCAGCCAGGCTTGGTAATCCGCTTGAATAGATGTCACTTACAGATATACCTGGCTGCTTCTACTCACCTAGAGAGGGGTTTTCCTGTCCTACTCCTGCTGGGGGCACTATTGGGTGGCATCTTCTCCATTGCGCCCTTTGAGAGCATTATTTGACTACTATGAGTGGCTGGCAGCTGCTCACCCTTGGATAAAGTTGATGGACTTCAACATCATTCATCTTTGAGGCAGAGCTCCGCCAGGCCCCTACATGCCTCGCAAAAAATACAAATAAGCAGGGTGTCAAGTTATTTCCAACAAGCTGAGGCATGGCATCTCCAAGCCACTACCTCCTCAGACAAAGACATGGTGTAGGAAGGTAGCCTCTTTCTAGCCTTGTTACCCCAACTTTTGGCCTGTTTCTGAGTATATGTCAGGGTGTTTTTACTGTCTCACTGGGATCCTGCTAGCCAGGGCCCAGTGCTCATAGGGAAGACCCTATGTTGTCAGTATGTTTGATATGTGTCACTGGCATCCTGCTAGCCAGGACCCAAGTGCTCATAAGTTTGTGGCCTATATGTGTTCCCTGTGTGATGCCTAACTGTATCACTGAGGCTCTGATAATCGGAACCTCAGTGTTTATGCTCTCTCTGCTTTTAAAATTATCACTGCAGGCTAGTGACTAATTTTACCAATTCTGATTGGCACACTGGAACACCCTTATAATTCCCTAGTATATGGTACCTAGGTACCCAGGGAATTGGGGGTTCAGGAGATCCCTATGGGCTGCAGCATTTCTTTTGCCACCCATAGCGAGCTCAGACAATCCTTACACAGGACTGCCACTGCAGCCTGAGTGAAATAACGTCCACGTTATTTCACAGCCATTTTACACTGCACTTAAGTAACTTATAAGTCACCTATATGTCTAAACCCTCACTTAGTGAAGGTTAGGTGCAAAGTTACTTAGTGTGAGGGCACCCTGGCACTAGCCAAGGTGACCCCACATTGTTCAGGGCAAATTCCCCGGACTTTGTGAGGGCGGGGACACCATTACACGTGTGCACTACATATAGGTCAATACCTATATGTAGCGTCACAATGGTAACTCTGAACATGGCCATGTAACATGTCTAGGATCATGGAATTGTCACCCCAATACCAGTCTGGTATTGGGGGACAATTCCATGCATCTCCGGGGCTCCAGCATAGAGCCCGGGTACTGGCAAATTAACTCTCTGGGGTTTTCTCTGCAGCAACCGCTGCTGCCAACCCTCAGACAGGTTTCTGCCCCCCTGGGGCCTGGGCAGCCCAGTCCCAGGAAGGCAGAACAAAGGATTTCCTCTGAGAGAGGGTGTTGTTACACCCTCTCCCTTTGGAAATAGGTGTGAAGGGCCTGAGAGTAGTAGCCTCTCCTGGCCTCTGGAAATGCTTTGAAGGGCACAGATGGTGCCCTCCTTGCATAACCCAGTCTACACTGGTTCAGGGATCCCCCAGCCCCTGCTCTGGTGCAAAACTGAACAAAGAAAAGGGGAGTGACACACTGGAGGAGCCCAGAGCTCCTCCAGTGTGTCCCAGACCTCTGCCATCTTGGATGCAGAGGTGTGAGGGCACAATGGATACATCTGAGTGGCCAGTGCCAGCAGGTGACGTCAGAGACCCCTCCTGATAAGTGCTTACCTTTCTCTTTAGCCAATCTCCTCTTAGGGAAATTTAGGGTCTCTCCTGTGGGTTTCTCATGAGATAAAGAATGCAAGAGCTCACCAGAGTTCCTCTGCACTTCCCTCTTCGACTTCTGCCAAGGATCGACCGCTGACTGCTCCAGTACGCCTGCAAAACCGCAACAAAGCAGCAAGAAGACTACCAGCAACATTGTAGCGCCTCATCCTGCCGGCTTTCTCGACTGTTTCCTGGTGGTGCATGCTCTGAGGGCTGTCTGCCTTCACACTGCACTGGAAGCCAAGAAGAAATCTCCCGTGGGTCGATGGAATCTTCCCCCTGCCAACACAGGCACCAAACTTCTGCATCACCGGTCCTCTGGGTCCCCTCTCATCTTGACGAGCGTGGTCCCTGGCCACAGGAGCTGGATCCAAGTGTCCCCGACAGTCCAGTGGCCCTTCTGTCCAAATTTGGTGGAGGAAAGTGCTTGCCTCCCCACGCCAGACAGTAATCCTGTGTACTGCGTGAACTGCAGCTGCTAGGGCTTCTGTGCACTTTTGCAAGACTTCCTTTGTGCACAGACTAGACCAGGTCCCCAGAACTCCGACCTGCATTGCCCAACTAGCAGAGTTGGACTCCGACTTCGTGGGACTCCCTTTTGTTGTGCTGAGACGAATGCCATGCTCAGATCTTCTGAACACCTGTTTAGGTACTTCTGCAGGTACTGCCTGCTTCTGTGTGGGCTCTTTGTATCGCTGAGCGCCCCCTCTGTCTCCTCCTCCAAGGGGCGACCTCCTGGTCCTTCCTGGGCCCAGGCAGCACCCAAAATCCTCAACTGTGACTCTTGCAGCTAGCAAGGCTACATTGCGGTCTTTCTGCTTGGAAACAACACTGCATCCTCCAGCATGCCGTGAGACATCTTCTGACCAAAGGAGAAGTTCCTGGCACCTACTGTTATTGCAGAATCTTTGGCTTCTTCCACCAAGAGTCAGCCGTTTTACACCTTCATCCGGGGTTTAGTGGGCTCCTGCCCCCCCTGGACACTTGCGTGACTCTTAGACTTGGTCCCTTTCCTTTGCAGGTCCTCAGGTCCAGGAATCCTTCTTCAGTGCTTTGCAGTCAGTTGCTGTCTTTGCAGAATCACCTATCTCGACTTTACTGTCTTTCTGGGGTAGTAGGGTAACTTTACTCCTACTTTTCAGGGTCTTGGGGTGGGCTATCTTGAACACCCTTAGGGGGTCATTCCGACCCCGGCGGGCGGCGGAAGCTGCCCGCCTGGCGGGAACTGCCAAAAGACCGTACCGCGGTCAAATGACCGCGGCGGTCATTCTGACTTTCCTGCTGGGCCGGCGGGCGACCGCCAGAAGGCCGCCCGCCGGCCCAGCAAGAAAGCCCCTTCAACAATGAAGCCGGCTCCGAATGGAGCCGGCGGAGTAGAAGGGGTGCGACGGGTGCAGTGGCACCCGTCGCGATTTTCAGTGTCTGCTTTGCAGACACTGAAAATCATTATGGGGCCCTGTGAGGGGGCCCCTGCACTGCCCATGCCAGTGGCATGGGCAGTGCAGGGGCCCCCAGGGGCCCCACGACACCCGTTCCCGCCATCCTGTTCCTGGCGGTAGTTACCGCCAGGACCAGGATGGCGGGAAGGGGATCGGAATCCCCATGGCGGTGCTGTAAGCAGCGCCGCCATGGCGGATTCCTTGGGCCAGGGGTAAACCGGCGGGAAACCGCCGGTTGCCCTTTTCTGACCGCGGCTTTACCGCCGCGGTCAGAATGGCCCAGGAAGCACCGCCAGCCTGTTGGCGGGGCTTCCGCGGTCCCCGGCCGGGTCGGAATGACCCCCTTAGTGTTTTCTTACACTCCCAGCTACCCTCTTCACACTACACTAGGCCTGGGGTCCATTCGTGGTTTGCATTCCACTTTTGGAATATATGGCCCTAGGCCTATTGTCTCCTATTGCATTCTATTGTGTTCTACAGTGTTTGCACTACTTTTCTAACTGGTTACGTACCTGATTTTGGTTTGTGTGTATATTTTGTGTATATTACTTACCTCCTAAGGGAGCATATCCTCTGAGATACTTTTGGCATATTGTCACTAAAATCAAGTACCTTTATTTTTATTAACTCTGAGTATTGTGTTTTCTTGTGATATAGTGCTAAGTGATATAAGTGGTATGGTAGGAGCTTTGCATGTCTCCTAGTGCAGCCTAAGCGGCTCTGCTATAGCTACCTCTATCAGCCTAAGCTGCTAGAACACCTCTGATCTACTAATACGGGATAACTGGACCTGGCACAAGTTGTAATTACCACAAGGTATCCACTATAAGCCAGGCCAGCCTTCTACACATGGGTCTAATCAAAGGCAGTTTACTTGCCTCTCTATGTGACTTCAAAAACGAACTACATGATGAACTTAAAGCAGACTTGGCCTCCTCCCTAGAAATGCTATGATCTGATCTCAACTCCAAGAGTATCACGCTCTGTTGACTCAGCTTTGGACTCGTATACTTGATCTGCAAGCTAAATGTCAATCCCTTAAACATTGAGTGGCCACACTGGAGACCTCCTCTGATCTGCTTAAGCTCAGCCTCCACAATACAATTCTTAAATGTGGAGACTTGAAAAAACGCTGACGTCGAAACAACATTCAATTGAGAAACTTGGAGGGAGCAGAGGGTCCAGACTTGGAGGCCTTTGTGGTGGTTTTATTTTCAGAGCTTCTAGGTGATAGTAGTATCAAGACAAAGGTTGATCGAGTCAACCAAGTGGGCCCTTTGGTGCAGGGAGAGGGAAGGCATCCAGTGCTAAAGTGCTCTCTGTGTAAATTGTAACATTGATTGGTTTATCCGTGATTGGCATATTTGATTTACTAGTAAGTCCCTAGTAAAGTGCACTAGAGGTTCCCTGGGCTTGTAAATCAACTGCTACTAGTGGGCCTACAGCACTGGTTGTGCCACCCATATGAGTAGCCCTGTAAACATGTCTCAGACCTGCCACTGCAGTGTCTGTGTGTGCAGTCTTGCACTGCCAATACAACCTGGCAAGTGTACCCACTTTCCAGACCCAAACCTTCCCTTTTTATACATGTAAGGCACCCCTAAGATAGGCCCTAGGTAGGCCCATGTGCAGGGTGCAGTGTGTGTTAAAGGTGGGACATGTACTGATGTATTATACACGTTCTAACAGTGAAATACTACTAAATTCGGTTTTCACTGTTGCCAGGACTATTTCTCTCATAGGGTAACATGGGGCTGCCTTTACATAACTTTAAAGTGCAGATTCCCTTTGGGAGCAGATAGAAATGTGGATTTTGGTGTCTCTGAACACACAATTTAAAAATACATCTTTTAGTGAAGTTGGTTTTTAGAATGTTAGTTTGAAAATGACATTTTTAGAAAGTAGGCATTTTCTTGCTTTAACCATTCTGTGACTCTGCTTGTTTGTGGATTCCCTCTCGGAGCCAGACTGACAGTTGGGCTGTTTGTGAATCTCCTCTAGACAGTGAGACAAAGGGAGCTGGGGTGTAGCCTCTATATCCTGATGAGCTGTCTGTGCTAGATTGGAGGGAGGAGTGGTCACAAATACCTGAATGGGCTGTGCCTGTCTTCTCACAATGTATTCTCAAACCCCCTGGTGTGTGTCTGGGGCCTGGCATGGGCAAGGCAGGATCTTGCAAACAAGGAAGACTTCCCTTTGAAGTTTACCAACTTCAAAGGCAGAAAGGGGTATAAATAGTGGACCTAAAACCCCATACTTTAGATTTCTTCAAGATCACTTCTGGAACAAAGAGGAACCTCTGCCAAGGAGAAGAGCTGAGGAGAAGTGCTGCCCCTGCCTGTGACTGTGCTTTGTTGGCCTCTCCTGCAGTTGCTTATCCTGCCTGTGAAAGGGGACAAAGACTGGACTTGAATTGAGCTTGCCTCTTGTTTTGAAGACTCAGAGCCATCAAAGACTTCCTCTGCCCTGCCAAGTGGTGCCCTGTCCAGTACCTGGACCCTTGAGAGGTGAATTTGGCAGACAAGAGCTGAAAATCCATGCACAGAACGTCATGCAGGGAAATTTTTGACGCACCATATGCGATGCAGCTGTTAAACCACACGCCGCTGGCCCCCTGGCTAAAATCAACAACCACGTGCATCGTGGCTGGGAGATCGACGCATTGCTGCTGGAGAAATGACACGCAACCCCAGCTTGCGGCTGCTGATAATGACGCAATCCCCACGCAGCATGGTTTTCTAACACTGTGCGACTGGATTTTCCGCACATCATCCCTGGGCATCAAAGTCAACGCGACTCTTCGCAGATTAGAGGTGCCCCATCCGGAAATCAATGCATCACTCTCTTGTGAGGGAGAAAAATGATGCATCGCAGACCTGACTGGAGAAGAAACGATACACAGCCTCCCTTGTGAAGAAGGAATCAACGCGTCATTGCCTTTTCCGACACCTGTGTGGCTTTATTTTTTATGATAACCATATACTTTGTGCAAAATCATGGTTTCCATTGTTTTCTCAGGAGTGAGACTCATATTCTTTTGAAAATTCATATCTTAACTTGTGTATGTTGGAGTTTTGTCATTTTGGTCTTGTTGTATTTAGATAAATATGGCTTATTCTTCTAAATTGGTGTGGTGTTCATTTTGTGGTGTTTTCACTGTATTACTGTGTGTGTTAGAACAAATATTTTACACATTGCTTCTTAAGACTGCTTGCTCATGCCAAGCCACCAAGGGTGTGAGTGGGGGTTAATCAAGTGTGTTTCCCCTTTGCCCTGACTAGAGTGAGGGTCCTTGCTTGGACAGGGGGTAACCTGAGTGCCAAGCAAAGATCCCAATTCTAACAGCACCATTTTACAGATTTGGAGGAGGCTGCTCACTTACTGGTGATTCACCTTCCTTCACTTGTCAGCTTTGTGGGGGGGGGGGCAGATGGGAAGATGGGATGTCTGGGGGGTTTGACCACGAGGGGGAAAGGAACAATGGTTTCCAGAGAGACAGCCAAGGCAGCAGGGGAGACGAGGATCTTCCTGTTGACTCCTGTTCATATCCTTTGCATCTAGATTGCTATTCATAATTGTAAATTTTTCAGGTCCTCACTTGTGTGGTGTGGTGCCCACCCTGCAGAAGACCCAGCAGGCCCACCAGGGCCTATGGAGATGTTCTACTGCTCACTTTAGGATGAGCTTGCTACACACATGCATAGATTGCAATACGATCCTGAGTGACTAAGCATTATGGATGGATGGTTTTGCATCAAGAAATAACGGCAAGCTGGTTAAAGTCATTTTTTTTTTTACTATAACCAGCCTAACGTCATTTTTTGGTGCAAAACCCCTTATCCCATACCGCCACCCCGACCCGGCTAACGTCATTTTTTTTACGCTAGCCCACCCTTTACGCCGGATTGCACCATTACATCAATATGGTGATTGGCTTGCATCCTGGAATAGCGCAAGCCGACGCTATACTTTTGTACACAAAAAGTATAAATCTAGGCCTTAGCTTTCACCTAGTACCATAGCTCATCTGGCTCTTTGTTGGAAAATGGGTTATTGGTAAGGGCAGGTAAGTACCTACACTTAGCAATAGGCCACTAACCTCCACTTAGGTCCAGTTAGGTCTCAATATATTAAACCCACCGCAACCCTTGGTAACTTGGCAACGAGCGAGAACGTTTAACTTAGGAGACATGTGTAAAGCATTTAAAAATCACAAAACAGTAAATAAGTAAAACACAAAGCACAATACAAATCCAACAACAATTTATAAAAATAGATTATATTTTTATCTTTATAATGACAGCAAAATGATTAAAACCGGATAGGGGGAACTGGAGATATGAATTTTTAGAGAATAAATGCTTTTTAGCACTTAGAAACGAATAGCGCCAATCTGGTCATCTGGTCACACCTCGACCAGGGAAAAGACACAGTTTGAGGCCAACCGCGATGGAGCCTTGCTGGGCTACAGCTTGCGGGAGGCCTCTGTAAAAGGTTTACCTTCAGACTTAGTTGTTTTCTTGAAGATTTTCTTCAGCTGGACCAAGTCGCCACTCCAATCAGACCTCCTGAAACTCTTCCTTGGATACGTGTCGTTGGAGCCCTCGGTGGAGATTTTTACCTTCAGACTTAGTAATTTTTTTGAGGTGAAAATCCTTCGACGGGGGCAAACCTGAATCTTGATCCGACATCCCTGAGCCCTCTTCAGATACACTGCCTGGGAGGTCCCGATCAAGTTTCTACGTTCGGACTTAGTTACTTTTTGGGAGATTTTTTCCACTGGGACAAACCGGGACAAGCCAGGATGGGGTTGAGGCAAGCCGGCAAGAGTTGCCCCGGTGGGTCGGTCCCTTTTTGGAGCTTTTTTCCAAAAGCTCTCCAAACGTCTCCAAACTTCTGGATCTTCTTCCTTTTAAGGTTCTTTTGGTGTCCACAGCTCACCTAAAGGTTCCAGAAGCTCTGAGATGCTCTATGAGGGTGCGGAGTACAACTCCCAGATTGCCCCTGGTGCAAACTCCAAACAGTGATCAGCTGGTCAGTTTCTTCAGGAGTTGGTACAGGGGACTCTGCTTAGCTTTTTCTCACCTACAAACAGCAAACAGGAAGCCCCTCCTTAAACCATTTGAATCCAGGCAAATACCTTCTTATAGTGAAGCTCATGTGTGCTGCTGATGCAGTCCTCCAGAGTGCAGTGTCCTAGTCAGATGTCCAGCAGGGCAGTTTTTCTTCTTCTGTAGTTCTTCCTTGTAGGGATTTGGTAGGGATCTGAGGTGTGGGTGCAGGTCTGCCAGTTTTATCCTTGCTCCTGGGTGAAAAACAGGGGGTCCTGGTTCTCCAATCAGGCCCAGGGTCCAACCCCCTGTGATGACCACTTTCTGGGAAGTGTGGCAAAATTCAATCCCAGGGAGCAACATTCCTCAAAAATATACATGGCAGAAAATGATTTTTGGAGGTTACATCTGGCTGAGCCCACCCACTGGTGTGGCTAAAAATCCTAAACACACCCCTCTCCTGCCCTCTCCTAATCTAATCAAGGGGGCACCTAATTGTCTGGGTTTACAGGATGTGAGGGAGGTGCTGGGCTGCTCCAAATGTCCTTCCCTGCCTTTGAAGACTACTTTGGCAGCCCTCCCCCTTCCTGCTTCCCCATCTGCTGAGGGAGATCTCCTTCCCCAGGCACATCTCTTTGTGTTGAGCCCAGTTCACTTCACACCTGAGCCAGAGGCTGGCCAATCAAAGCAAAGCAGCAAAACTCTTCAGGGCTGAAGTTGGCAACTTTTTGGGTAAAGTTTAAAACTCTTTACATGAACAAGTTATATTAAATCCAACAATTGTAAGTTGTGGGATTTATTATAACACGTAATTTGATACCAAACCTAAGGTATCTGAGACTTAAAGGGACTTTATAAATTAAAATAAAGTCTCCCAATTCTAGTCTATGGAGGCCATTCACAACAATGAGGGCAAAACTAATTTGGCTGTTTTACCTCACCAGGGCTTATAAAACTATTTTATAACGTCCCTGTTTATAGTTACATGGCACCCAGCCCTTGGGGCACATAGGGCACACCTTGGGGTGACATATGTAAAAATAAGTTAGTTTAAGACTTTGGAACTTCTTTTAATTCCTAAGTCGAATTTGCAGTAACTTTAATTTAAAAGCAGCCAACAAGGCAGGCATGCCTTTAAAATGACACTGGGCAACTCAGCAGTGCACCTATGGGTGCACCACATATGTTGGGATCCCCAAACTTACATGCCCTACCATATACTAGGTACTGATAGGTAGGTTGACTTAGCCAATTATAATTAGACTAATTTGTATACTCATTGTATACAGAGCACAGACCCTGGGACTGGTTAGCTGTAACCAGGGCACCACCAGAGTCAGGAAAACACCAGCAAAAGTGAAAAATGGGGACAAAAAGTCAGGGGGCCTCTGCAATCAGCCCTGTTTTCTCACACTCTTCAATTATGTGGTAACCACTTGTAGGGTCACTCCTTTAATGAGTGAAACATTGATCCCAGTCCTTCTAAAACTGGGAAAATACCCCATTATTGTGCATCATATATGTTGATTGTGCTCCTTAATCTAGATGCCAAAATGTACACCAAAAGTCTTGCTATGAGACTGGTAGCTATCCTGACAAATATGATTCACACGGACCAATCTGGCTTTATTAAAGGGAGGCAGACCCATGACAACCTGTGAAGAGTGATTCATCTGATTGAAAAGGCCCATAAAAATGCCTCCTGGTTGTACTTTTGGCATTCAACGCTGAAAAAGCCTTTGATCGGGTGTACTGGACCTTCCCTTTTTCATACCCTCTGTAAATTTGTCTTTAGTGAGTGCTTCATAACCATGGTTCGGGTGAACTACACCAATCCACTTTCCTGAGTGGCGGTTAATGGAGTGGGTTATGAATTCTTTAAGCTGGAAAATAGTACTCAACAGGGGTGCCACCTTTCCCCTCTCTTATTCACCCTGTTTATGGAACCCCTGGCAGCAAAACTACAGGTAACGCTGGAGATTCAAGGCATCCCTTCATCCAAGATGACCATAAGATTTCACTTTTTGCTGACAATGTCCTACTCTCTTCCACTTCACCTACTTCCTCACTTGCAGCTCTGCAGCAGGAGTTAACATCTTATGAAAACATGTCAGGTTACTGTATAAACCTTCACAAATCCTTTCTCCTCAATCTGACCCTATCCAACACTGAAATGGAGAGTGGACTCTACTCCCTTCATGTGGGCAAAGAAAGAGCTCACTTACTTAGCAATCAATCTAACCTCCATCTTATCAGAACTCTGTTATGCTAATTTCCCCCCACTTCTACAGCAATTGAAAGCAGACCTTAAACGGTGGGGCCCTAGGTACTGATCATGGCTTGGGAGAATGAATGTGATCAAAATGTCGGTCCTTCCTCAGCTATTGAATTCATTCCAAGGGTTTCCCATTGAGACCAATCAAGGGTACTTTGTGGACTCCTCTCCATTATCACCTGGTTTATATGGCAAGACCGCAGGGCCCTTCTCCCTTATAAACTTTTGAGACTCTAGAAGAAAGAGGGAGGACTCCAAGTTTCCGACTTTCTCTTAAACTATGCGGCAGCACAGCTCAGAGTGATCTCAGAGTGGATGATGAAAGAATCGGGCAAACATTGGCTCCACCTGGATAGGACAGTGTTGAGATGGAACAAATGGGATGTGTTATGGAAACCAAGAGCTGACCGACCACCTAACGCATACCTGAGCACTCTCACAAGATCTATGCTTGTGGTATGGGACACAGTAAACCAAGAGAATTGGTGCAAAACCTTTCCCTCACTATTCACACCTATCCACTTTAACCCTACCTTCTAACCAGCGCTTAATCCAGGTCCTTTTGCTCATCAAGAGAAGGGGGTTGCCTTAAGATCTCTGATCTCTTCTTTGGGTGGACATCCTTACCTTTGAAAATTATCAATGAGATTTTGGGGTCCCAGCCTACAAGAGATACCACTACACAAAATTGAAACATTGGGTCCTTCAACCTGAGGTGCATACAGCAGCCATTAGAGACTTCACACAAATTGAAAAATGTGTTCATCAGGTTCCTGGCTCAAAAGGCACTATTTCCTTTTTATACACTGGGTCTTTAGTTGGCGGAGGTATGCACCCTGTCCAAGTAGGGAACACAATCCTAGTCAGGGAAACTCACAAAATAACTAATTTATCCTGTGGTCACCCTCCAGGGGCGTGGCACAGAGCAGGCAGGGTTAGATTATAAGGCAATGTGTACAGTATTTGTGCAATTACTCATACAGTAGCACCATGAAAACACCAGAAAAGAGCTCCACACCAGTTTAGAAAAATAGATAATATTTATCTGAATAGAATAAGACCAAAACATCAAGAATCCAATATGCACAAGTCAAAATATTGCTTTTTGGAACTTTAGGTAAGTCTTAATCCATAGGAATCAATGTTTGTATCTTTTAAGTGCGAAATACCTGGAATGCATCAAAAATAACGATGCAGAGGGCTGAATAGGAGGTGATGCATTGGCAAGTAAAGCAATGGACTATGACAATTTTTCCAGCGTGGCATAGATGATGTGTTGATTCTTTCCTCACGGGCAAGATAATGCTTCGATTTCCGGGTGCATAGCCTTGGCTCCTTACTGCGGTGCGGGGATATTTTGACACCCAGGGATGATGTGTGGAAAATCCGAAAATGCACTGCAATGATGACAGGTGCTACATCAATTCGGGAGGCGCTGCAGAGATTTTTCAGCCGTGAGACAGGCGCTGTGTCGATTCTGCAGGCAATGCATCAATTCTGCAGGCGGTTTTCTTGCGCAGTGGATTTTCTCTCTATCTGGTGAAGTCTTTGATGGCCCTGAGACTTCTTAATAGGAGGCAAACTCAGTCCAAGCACTTGGAGATCAATTGTGGGGAAAGTCAAAGTCCTTCCAGTAGAGTCAGGGAGAAGCATGCAGCAGGGCAACAAGCAGCACTGCAGTCATCCTTTTGTGGTCCAGTTGTAGGTCCATAAGTGTCTGATTTGAGAGGGTTACAGACCCAGTATGTATACCCAAATGTGCCTTTGAAGTGGAGGAGATTTCAAAGAGTGGTTTTGTAGTGCACTAGTTCCGCTTTCAACCCAGTCCTGTCAGGAGATCTTTGGGGGTTATCAGTCCTTTGTGTGAGGTCAGGCCACTAGCCTCTGAGGTGCAAGAAAGAGCCCCTCAGGCGTTCCTGCCCAGGAAGACCCATCAGTATGAAGATGAATGCAGATTTAGCTGAATGTCTTGTGTTTATGGCTCTCTGGGTAGAATACACAAGGGGAGCTATCAACTAGCACCAACCCGACATGGATTAGAGACAGGCTGTAAGGCACAGAGAGCAGTAAGTACAAACAAAATCACTACTTTCTAAAAGTGGCATTTCTAAAATAGTAATATTAAATACCATACATGACAGGTCCAAAATTATTACTTAAAAGAATAAAAGGGAATTCCCGATGCTGGCCTATGAGAGGAGCAGGCTTCAAAATAGTTAATAACAACTTTGGTTTTTCAAACTTACAACTATATGTCCTGCCTTTTACTTACATAGCACACTGCCTGTTGGGTTACCTAGTGCCTACCTTAGGGGTGACGTATTTGTAATGAAAGGGGAAGGTAAGGCTTGACAAGTAGTTTTAAATACCAAGTTGAAGTGGCAGTGAAACTGTACCCACAGGCCTTGCAATGGCAGGCCTGAGACATGGTTAAGGGGCTACATGTGTGGGTAGCACAATCAGTGCTGCAGGCCCACGGTTAGCATTTAATTTACAGTTCCTAGGCACATATAGTGCTCCTTACTACAGCCATAGGTAACCAGGTAACCTGAATATGTAAATTGGGTAGGAGCCAATGTTACCATGTTTAGGAGAGAGAGCACAATCACTTTAGCACTGGTCTGCAGTAGTAAAGTGTGCAGAGTCCTAAAACCAGCAAAAGCAAGATTAGAAAAATGGAGGAAGGTAGGCAAACAGTTGTGGGAAGATGACCCTAAGGCTGTCAGGTCTAAAAATGCTCACTTATTGGACACCCTACCTGCGATCCCACCACATCCTGTCCATTTCTGCTCCACACTACTAGGCCACCCAATCCCTGATAAACAATGGCAGTGGCTCTAGGAAGATATTTCAATATTCAATTGTTCCGCTGCACTGAAGAAAGCTAATTATAAACTATTATATGATTTGTATCTCTACCCTACCAAACTTAAAGGGATATTCCCTACCACCTCCGATCTATGTTGGAGGGGACATGGGTTACTTGGTGAATTTAAACACATATGGTGGGATTGCCTGCTTATTCGGCCAGTCTAGTTAGAAAGTTTGACACAGATTAAAACCATTTTGGGCTTCCCCTTTCCATCTACATTGGGCTCTGTTCTGTTAGAACTACTAGATGAGACGCTTAAGTACCAAACATCTTGTGATTGCTCCATCCTCTGGTTCTGCTTGCATACTGCAGTGGCTGCGAAGTGGAGAAAGAGGGTGGGACCATCCATTTCCAAATGACACGTTAGACTTTGGCAGGGACTGATGATGGAACAAATTACAAATATTATATCAGATACCCAGAAGAATTTTGAGTACCGTTGGGGACCCTTAGTGCAGTTTTTGTTGAAAGGCTGCCCCTCATAGTTTGTCCCACTCATTACATGGCACTCTACTGATTTGAAATGTAATGGCGATCCATGCAGCCCTTCTTCTTCCATTTTCATACTTCCTCTGGTTTGTCTACGCTTGGTAGGAATACATTTGTGTGCTCCTCATACCCCCTCACACTATGGCCCATATTTATACTTTTTTAGCGCCGCATTTGCGTTGTTTTTTGACACAAAATCAGCACTAATTTACAAAATACAATTGTATTTTGTAAGCTTGTGCCGATTTTGCGCCAAAAAACGACGCAAAAGCGGCGCTAAAAAGTATAAATATGGGACTATGTTTGTTAAGGAAATAGTACACTTCCTTTTTTTTGGTTTCTTTATGTTTTCTTCTAATTCAGGGGGGGTGAAGCAGGGGTAACAGTTAAAGTGAGGACTTCAGTAATACAACACAACTATGGCATGTAACCAGAGACAAACTAGTTTGCTTTCATTGTCCTACAGATGACACTGACTAATAGCTACTGTCATCACCAATAGCTTCTCATTTTGTCTAGTTTGATAACCTGTATACAATGTTTTGTCTCTGAGTGATGTATTACCCTGTTAAAACTTAATAAAGAAAGCTTGACAAGAAGATTTCCCTAGCCACAATGTTGCAGTAGAAGAGTAGGGATAACACGTTTAGAAGAAGAAGGAGTAGGGTTAAAGATGACTATACAAAGATTACTTAACTAAAGCTGGAAGAGAACTAACTGAACGAAAATAAAATAAAAGAAAACAAAAGAAAAAAAACAAAACAAAACAAAACAAAGGCACGGATTTTATTTCTTTGAAAAGCTGTTCACTTTGAAATTAACATTAACATTTTTGCTGGTACGCTTTCCATTTGAAGAGATCTGCCGTTAGACAGACATGTATTTCCTAACTAGAGCTAGATGCAAGATTATTATGGTAGTTACATTTTAGCAGTAGTATTAGTAGCCATAGCAACATTATTGTTGATACACTATACACTAGAAAAAAAGAAATCTGTATTTGCATTTGATAACATGACATCTGCATATGGTGTAGATGAGAATAATTGAAAGCCCCCATTTGCAGATTACACAAAAGAATATTGCACAGCACATTTGAACTAGCCTGTTTATTATAGGCTAGTTCAAGAATACACACAAGCTATAGGCGCCAAGAATTGATAAGTGTGGTAATTTGCCTTCATTTGCTACGGAGGTGGTGACATACCATCACATATCTTTGACCTGTCCCTGCTGCCCTCTTGACTGAGAGTGAGAAGGACTGGACCTGCATCTCTACACCCAGAACCCAGAGTAAAACCATTGGCCAGCTGACCGGCCTCATGTTTTCTGAAGTCTCAGGAACACAGTGGACTCTGCCATCTGGGAGTCTGCCCTGCCAAGAGGTACCACCCCCATACTGGACCCTTGGAAGTGGGACTACGGTGCTCTGCCCTCTGTTGTCCTTAATGGAACTGCTACAAAGCAATGCAAAGCAACCCTGGGCAAACTGCACACCAGGATTTAAGGTGTTGTGTTCAGCAGACCTTACTGGGTCCCTGTGTCCAGCCCACCCTCTATCGCAGTCAGCCTGATCTCTTGATTTTGTCCCGATCGAATACAACCAGATAAACACAGTTGTTGCTTTATGCAGTTATAGGCTATTTTCACCTAAATCCTTGAAATTGCATATATCAAGAACTACTTTTGTTTTTTCTTTTGTCATTTTGGTTTTGTATTACTCAGATAAATATTCTATGTTTTTCTAGATTGGTGGGGAGTCTTTAGTGGTGTTTTCACTGTGTTACTGTTGAAGTGTTGCACAAATGCTTTACACATCGCCTCTTAAGTTAAACCTGCCTGCTTTGTGCCAAGCAACCAGATGGTGAGCACAGGTTAACTGAGGGTGTGTATCTGACTAACCCTGATTAGGATTGTGGTTCATACTTGGACAGAGTGCATACCTCTGCCTACTAGAGACCCAAATTCAAATGAGGTTACGTTTAAAGAATTCATCTGTGAAGAATGTGTGATGGTTAGAATCGATCAGAAGGGGATTTGTAGAAGTGTTTATCAATTAATGAAAATGAATGCAAAACATGTAGAATTAACTAGGGGTGGGCAGGTTAATTAATTTCGAGGGCAGAATTGGAGACATTTTGTAATTCTGCTTTACTCTGTTAATGCAGAATTACTAATACATTTCTGCTACTCTACCAGCAGAATTAATTTCTTAATCAGCACTTTATGGAAAAAAACATGTGTTGTTGGTCTCTTACAGGAAAGAGAAACCCAACAAGTTAATAGTTAAAAAAAAAAAAACGTTGCTCTTTGCTGGGTGTTAAAAATTGAGTCTTTGGTTGGCAGTCAGGTTACCCCCTGTCCAAGCAAGAATCATCTGGCGGAGGAGCAGAGGCATCGGTGACGGAGTGAGCTGCATCCCACATGGCCCACGAGGCCAGTGGCGGACACCTCTGTGCCCATCCCCAACAACAGGTACAGCTGCCACCCCCCACTACCAGCACCACCCTACCAGCAGCCCCTCAGCGTATTTCCAGTGCCCACACACCCAGGAGAGTGAGCATCTCCTTCGCCCCAGGCACCTCAGGCCCTGCCCCAGTCAGCCCTGCTGCCCTCAGTGAGGAGGCTATTGACCACCTGAGATCCCTCACTGTTGGGCAGTCAACCATTCTGAATGACATCCAAGATGTTGAGAGGCATTTGCAACAAACAAATGCATACCTGGAGGGCATTCGTTCTGGCATGGCGGCCCAACAGAGAGCATTTCAGGCTCTGGCCTCAGCACTGATGGCAGCCATTGTCCCTGTGTCCAGCCTCTCCCCTCCAACTTCTACTAACCCCACCCAATCCCCTCTACCTCACCCTATCCCAAGCACACCTTCAGACCAGCATGCACACACATGAACACACTAAAGTGGCTCAGGAAAACATAAGCACCACCCATCATCACACAGGCACTCACACAAGCACCATACCCAAGCACATATACCAACATCCACTTCCTCCGCTTTGTCCCCCTCCACCAGTCAGGGCTGGCAGTGTGCCACCTACCAATGCAAGAGATGACCCGATTCCGCCACCTGCCAAGGTTAGGAAGGGGCCAGCATGCAGCACGGACAAGATGAACCACCCACCCAGCAAGGCCTCATCCAAAATAAAAGAGGACAGTGCCAAGGGCCCAGCAGCGACTACCAAGTTGGGGAAGGGGCATACAAGTAAAGGCAAAGCACATCAGAGCTTGGAGCCTCCAGGTGAGGGACTGGTGACCACCATTTGTCCTGACAGGCCAGCAACCTGTACCATTGTAAGCACTGCCACAACAACCGCCACCTGCACCACCACTGCCACAATGACAGTCACCAGCATCATCCCCAGTGGGCAGCCGCCCGAGATTGCTGGAAACTGACTGGTGTCTCCATCCACTACTACCAGCACCTGCACCACGGGCAGCACGGGCAGCATCTCCACCGCAGACACCACCGCAGGCACTGCCACCTGCACCGCCATCTGCACCACCACATGCCCAGCCGGTGCCACTACATCGGACATCAGCAGCATCCCCAGTGGGCAGCCGTTCGAGGCCGCAGGAGACGTCCTGAACCCTGCACCCTGCATCCACCACTTGAGGCACCAGCACTGGCACTACCAGAACTTTGCAGCCTAAGTCACCACAGGATGGAGTCTGTCTCTGCCTCCATGGAGTATCATACTACCTGTTCCCTGCACATCTCGTGCCTCAGACATCCAGGTGAGGGAACACCCCAGGTGGAGCATCACTGAGTAGAAGGCCCCCTCCACAGCCAGTGGAGAAATACATCCACTCACAAATCCTTGGCAGGATGAAACAGACTGGGCACAAGGCCCCCTCCAGAACCAGTGGAGAAATGCATTCACTCACCCAAGCCTTGGCAGGATGAAGCAGACTGGGCACAAGGCCCCCTCCAGAACGAGTGGAGAAATACATCCACTCACCCCCTCCTTGGCAGGATGAAGCAGACTGGGCACAAGGCCCCCTCCAGAACCAGTGGAGAAATGCATCCACTCACCCAATCCTTGGCAGGATGAAGCAGACAGGGCACAAGGCCCCCTCCAGAACCAGTGGAGAAGGCATCCACTTGAGAGACTGTGGCTTTGCACTCCCCAGAACCAAGAAGTGGGCACACCACCCGCTTGAGAGACTGTGGCTTTGCACTCCCCAGGAGCAAGCAGTGGGCAAACCACCCACTTGAGAGACTGAGGCTTTGCAGTCCCCAGAACCAAGCAGTGGGCAAATCACCCACTTGAGAGACTGTGGCTTTTCATTCCCCAGGACCAAGCAGTGGGCAACCCACCCACTTGAGAGACTTGAGAGACTGTGGCTTTGCACTCCCCAGGACCAAGCAGTGGGAAACCCACCCACTTGAGAGACTTGAGAGACTGTGGTTTTGCACACCCCAGGACATCGCTGTGGGCATGTTGTCCCCTTGAGGAGCAGTGGTGTGGTACCATCATCCAGCTGAGTTGCCCCCCTCCCTTTCCCTCTGAGGTGCCTGTGTTTTTTCGACCTGATGCCCCTGCAGTGTTCTCTCCATTTTGAGGCAGGAGTAAAGTGTGTGCTCCGCCCATGATTTTTTGGCCCACTAGTCCTCGGATGTTTGCAATAGACACTGTACGGCCCTCTGTACATTTTGTGTATACAGTTGTTTGCAATCGTTAAATGTATATGCATTTACAAAATATCACAGATTTGACCCAATTCCTTTTGTCCTTGCGTTCTTCCAGGTTGTTACAGGGTGTATCTGTAATGTTGTTGGATCTGTTAGTGTGTATGGGGTTGTGGGTGAGGGAGGGGGTTGAGGTGTTGCGTGTTGCGTGTGTGTCACTCTCTTTTTCCTCACCCCTCCCCTGTGTGCTAGGTGCAGTACTCACCGTCGTTGTCGCCGCCGCCTTCTTTCAAATTCCTGGTGTGTTAGCAAATGCACCAGCATGGGGAACACCTGCAGTTCGGGCTCCATGGCGTCCTGGTTCTTTGTTGAGAGTCGAAAGGTGGGTGGTTCCCCTTCACTGTACTGTTTCCGCCGTGCTCCTGATGTTGTTGGTACCGCCCCGGAAAAGCTGGCGGATTGGTGCCTTGTAATACGGTGGGCGGTACATTGTCTTCCGCCTGTCTGTTGGCGGTGACCGCCGTGGTGTTTGTTGCTACCGCCGTGGCGGTCGGTGTGTTAAAGTGGCTGTCTATGTTGGCGGTTTCGGCGATGGCCGTGATCCCATTTTTTGGTCCGCCAGCCTGTTGGCGGTATTACCGCCACTTTATCACCGACTGCCAGGGTTGTAATGAGGGCCTAAGTCTTTTTGGTCCTGAGACTTCAGGGAACAGGAGGCAAGCTCTATCCACGCCCTTGGAGAGCACTTCTTCACCACAGCCAAAGAGCAGCAAGGCAGCAGGGCAACAGCAAGGCAGCAGTCCTTCACAGAAAGAAGTCAGGTGAGTCCTTTGGGCAGCCAGGCAGTTCTTCTTGAAAGGATGCAGATTCTTGTTCAAGTTTCTTCTCCAGGAAGTGTCTGAGTTGGTAGGGGCAGAGGCCCTGTTTATATACCCACATGTGCCTTTGAAGTGGGGGAGACTTCAAAGAGTGGCTTAGAAATGCACAAGGTCCCCTTTCAGTTCAGTCCTGTCTGTCAGGGTCCCAGTAGGGGGTGTGGCAGTACTTTGTGTGAGGGAGGGCTACTGTCCTTTGACATGCAAGTGTCAAGCCCTCCATCCTCCCAGCCCAGGAAGACCCATTCAAAATGCAGATGTATGCAAGTGAGGCTGAGTATCCTGTGTTTGGGGTGTGTCTGAGTGAATGCACAAGGAGCTGTCAACTAAACCCAGCCCAACATTGATTGTAATGCACAGAAATATTTAAGTGCAGAGAAATGCTCACTTTCTAAAAGTGGCATTTCTAAGATAGTGATATTAATCCAACTTCACCAGTCAGCATGATTTTGTATCACCATTCTGGCCATACTAAATATGACCTTGCTGCTCCTTTCAGATCAGCAGCTACCACCCAAACAATGTATAAGGGCAGCCCCAATGTTAGCCTATGAAGGGAGCAGGCCTCACAGCAGTGTAAAAAAGAATTTAGGAGTTTTACACTACCAGGACATGGAAACTACACAAGTACATGTCCTGCCTTTTGCCTACCCAGCACCCTGCCCTATGGGTTACCTAGGGCATACCTTAGGGGTGTCTTATATGTAGAAAGAGGAGAGTTTTAGGCTTTGCAAGTACTTGTAAATGCCAAGTCGTATTGGCAGTGAAACTGCACTCAAAGGCCTTGCAGTGGTAGGCCTGAGACAAGGTTAAGGGGCTACTTAAGTGGGTGGCACAATCAGTGCTGCAGGCCCACTAGTAGCATTTCATCTACAGGGGTTGGGCACAAATAGTGCCCTCTACTAGGGACTTATAAGTACATTAAATAGTCTAATTGGGTATGATCTAATGTTACCATGCTTAAAGGGGAGAGCATATGCACTTTAGCACTGGTTAGCAGTGGTAAAGTGCGCAGAGTCTTATAACCAGCAAAAACAGTATCTAAAAAGTGGAGGGAGGGAGGCAGGCAAAGGTTAGGGATGACCACCCTAAGGCTGTCAGGTCTAACACTGGGGATGGGGAATAAGAGCCAGAGTTTCACTTGCTGACTTAAAATCATGCAGTGAGTCATCAAGGTCTGGCCCCGCCCCTCCCCTGGGCTCTTACAGCTCTCAGTTCAGTGACAGAGCTGCCAACCATCTGGAAGTCCTCTGGAAGTTCAAGGCAACGGAGCACAGGAGTGCTCTCCAAAAATGTGACTGTCTTGGGGTTTCTGGCACTGTGCTTCCTGTCCCCTGGCACCTGTGAAGGAGGTGAGCTTATGCCTTTGTGCTGTTGTCTGCATGCATATTTCAGGAATGTGTGGTTCTGGCCCTAGGCGGTCCTCTGCCAATGTCCGCGCCTACCTACTTTGTAAATTGCACTTTATGGACTCTTATGGGGCAGATTTAAGAGCCCCTTGCATGTCCTTCTGACACATTAGCATCATTTTGTTTTACACTAATGTGGCCCAAAGAGGCCAAAATCGCAGCACCAAATTTACAAAGCATTGCACCACTTTGTAAATAACTCTTTGTGCTACATTATACCTGTGCAAGGCATAATGTATGCAAAGGGGGCATTCCCCCTTTAGGCGGGTGGAAAAAATTATTTGCGTCATTCTTTTCAGCACTTTTAATACCTATCCAGAGCAGGCATTAAAAGGAGATACACCATTGTTTGCAATGGGCCTTATTGGGCTTTGCAGGATTAGAGCCAACATTTTTTATGCTAATACTGCAAAGCTCTGAACTAGCGTCAAAAGGTTTGACACTAGTTCCCTAACTACCGCCATTGTGTGCTGTATCTTAGATATGGCGCATGCATGGTGGCGTTAGGAGGCTCTAAGGAGTGCAAGAAAAGTGGTGCTGCACTGGATGCAGCAACACTTTTCTTGAATCAGGCCTGTAGAGTATTAAATTGCAACCAGTGTGCATTTCCAGGATAACTTGTTAGGCAGCATTTACAACGACCGCAGCTGCAAACAATAAACATGGGTTTGAACTCTGACAATCTGCGCTAGGCTTTTGTTTCCCACTTGTATATTAAAAGTTTTTCCTAAAAAGAGGAGACCACAGTATGGATGAAGAAATGAGCTGATGTTTAGGAGTGACAGAGAGTGGAGAAGGTAGCGCTTCACCATGCTCCCCTGGCACACTACCTCTGACACTTGAAACACAGAAAGTGCACACTATGCTGCTGAATAAATTTCGTTTTATAATGTGTTCTTTATTTGCTCTAAGTAAGAGGTATTAATTAGGGTGCATTAATGCTTCTTAAAGGGGTGAAAGAGGGACTGGCTTTTGTGCTGGGGCTGCGATAATCTAATATCTGCGCTAAGAGTGGCTACTCCATAATTACCCGCAGCGCGCTCCAGTCAGAGCATTTGGCTGTCGTTTGATTTTGGGCCTTGCAAGGGCTGCCTCCGAAGCTGCTTGCATCGCACCACAGAGACTGTGGAGGAAACATCCCAGAAATCTTGCAAGGAGGAAACAAGTATTTACAAAGACATTAACACGGCTTCCAGCATTCAAGGCACTTTTGCACAAATGCTGTTTGGATCAGAAACACTTCAGAGATTTCCCAGCGGGCTGATGTGATCCAGGGACGTGCTCTGCCTCAAGGTAGCTTTGTTGGAGCTCTGGGTGTGCTCACACAGTATTCTTACCCTGCGGGTATTTTCTGATGAGTGATATTGATGAGCTTCCATGCTGAGGTCAATAAAGATTAAGCAACTATAATGATTTATAAATAAAGCTTTTGAACTCACACAAGCTCCTTGACTGATCCGTTTGTTCCTGGTCCCTTTGACTGTGAGGCAGGATTTCTACCCAGTTGAGTTAGTAAGCCTTATTTTGTAAACCGATATTTAACTCCAGCAGCAGATAGCATTATGGAACTTTGTAATTTCCCTTTTAACTTAAAAATGTGGCATAAACAATGTTTACTTGCAAAGTTCAGTTGGTGCAAAATCCAGAGCTTGCTGAAGGTGTCACACTTGATGGCCAGTTGGCAGCTGTGATTTGATGCGGTAAGTGCACAGTTGTGTTTTTTGTAAGAACCTAAAAATGCCTGGTATTGTTGCCTGACATCTGCTCTTGTAGAGATGCATGGCCTTTAATGATCTTGCAAAGTGCTTTATTGTGTAGTTGTTGTCCATACAGCTTTAGTGCTCGCAGTGCCCCTGCATGAAAAATGGATGTGCGTGAAAGGCTTGGTTTTGCATTATATGTACTATTTACTCCTGGTGTACAGTACAACAAAGAACAGCACAGCAGAATAAAAGACATTGGTGAAGAAACATGATCAGTCAACAGGCAGCAGCGCGGCAGGAACTCTTTGACAGGCCGGAAAGTGTCATTGTTCTTTTGAGCTGATGAAGAAAGATCAACCTATTAGGAAATTCATGATTAATTACCTCCTATTATTTTTCCTGTTGTACTATACTATTCACAAGGCAAGGGATGATTTTAGAGCTCCCCCTGCAGGCTTTATACCTCTAGAGAAATATATCTACCCTTTGGTTCGGTCATCATCAATTTGCGCAAATGGAAGCTTTGCCTGCAGTCTGGCTGCGTGTCTGTATTGGATCGCAAACTTTTCACAGATGGAGCATCGAATTACGCAGCATAATCCAAATCGTGTTGATTTACACGAAAACTATTCCCAGAAACGAATTTTAACACACAGAGAGAACATTTGAATTCTGCTCTCGTTTTATTGACATCTTTAGAGAGCTGGCAATTACAAGTTAAACTCCACCCTCTCGTGTAATCCACACTAAAAGGTTACTATGTTAAGAATAATTCCATTTTTAGGGTCGAGCCTGTGTTGCATGCACTCGCGCATGCGTATCGCAGCGAGACGCTTTAGGGTTTAGAAAAGAGCTCGGAGCCCTGTCGACGTCACGTCAGTGTTTTTCATTGGTTAGTGGGCTTACCTATTAAAATCTGCTTGCTTTCATTAGTCGAAGGCATGCATACGTCATGCCTTTTCCGGTGGCAAGCCCTCCTCGAGCGCATCGACCAAGTACAGAAAATATGCGAGGCTCGCGGTTTTCTGTCCGGCTCGTGGACGACTTTTTCTCTAATGTACTAGCGCGATTTCGCTTGGCAGAAGTTGAGCGCTTTACATTGTTAAATGCACTTTTTCGGCTTACGTACATAAATGCACTTTTGACGATAGGTGAAAAGTCGGGTTAGGAGTTTACAACACTATCAGCTCGTACATGCGCAAACACGCGAGCCGTTGCATTGCAAATTATTGTTTTCTATTGTTATAGCTGGTTCCTTTTCAGATTTTTTACCTGGTAATCCGGGATACTTTCCCTGTTTGAGTCACTGCTTTAACATGATGAGTTTACAGTTAAAGAAAGTCCGATCTGTATAATCAAGCCACAGGCATTCAATGAGGCACACTCTGGGGCCTATTTACAAGCCCCTCTGCGCCGCCGGAACGCCAGTTTTGGTGATGGTCTGCCTCACACTGCGACAGGGAGGAGTGCCATGGGCATTATCATGTGTGTTCCCATGTAACACCCATGGCATTTGACACAATCCCAGATTTACAAGATTTCTCAAACCTGCTAATGCATCAAAACCCTACACCTCCCCAGGGGAGGTGCAAGGAAGGGGCAATGAGGAGAAATACTTTTACTGCTCCCTGTTTTTCCTTTTTCTATGTGTGCTGCATTCTTCAGCAACCATAGAAAGCAGAAGAAAACACATCTCATGATTATTTTTATATAGGAAGGTGCTCCTTTCCGCACAAAAATAATCATCCCTGCAGTGCAGATACCCTTGCACCATGTGCAAGGGTGCCTACAATGGGGCATGGCAGCCCATTATGCACCAGCACAAGGGTAAAGGAAAGAAATGTGCTTTATCTTACAGATGTAGCACATTCCTGCCCTTTCTGTTTATGCAGGCCAGGGCACCACAGCAAGAAGGCTTGCAGAGCTGCCCTGTGCCAAAAACTTGTAAGAATGCCCATCTGTATGCATTAATGGCTGCAAATGAGGCTGCTTGATCACGGTCACAGGATGTCGCATCATTGGTGCACGGAAAAGACATTGAAGCTAGTATACGGAACATCTTCATAGCCACTCTCTGAATAGCATAGTTGATTTGTGATTTTAAAAACTGTGGCGGTGCACCCAGACACAATTAGTATGACACCTCGCTTTTTTGGCAACATTATTTGTGATGTCATTGTGCATTTTGAAGCTCTTTGGCAATATGTTTGGCAACCTGACACCCACTGAAGTAGCCTTTCAAACCTGTCTCAGGCCTGCTAGCGCAGGGCCTGCGTGCACAGTTTTCTGCCAAAGGGTCCTGGCATCTAAAATTACTTGCCAGGCCCAGAACTCTCCTTTTTGTACATGTAAGTCACCCCTAAGGTAAGCCCTAGCTAGCCCTATGGGCAGGGTGCTATGTATGTAGAAGGCAGGACATGTGCCCAGTAGAGTTGCCTGTCCTGGTAGTGACAAACAGCCTATTTGGTTTCTCACTGCTGTGAGTGCTGCCTTTTCATAGGATTGCATTGGAAATGCCCTGCCTTATGTCTAGGGGGTATTGTCTGAATTATGATGGGTAGCGTAGGCATGTTTGGTATGGTTGTAATGGTAGTGAGAAATGCCTCTTATTGGCCTAAGTGGATTTTTTATTACTATTACAGAAATGCCACTTCTAGAAAGTGAACATTTCTCTGTGCTTATGACTCTGGTGTTTTGCAGCTTGACTCCAATCAACTGGGCAGAGTGACAGTTGGGTTTTGTGCTTGCTTTTCAGACAGCCTGTACACAGGGAGGGTGGAGGTGTCACAGAGGTGCATCTGCATTTTGAATAGTCTACCTGTGCTGCGAGAAGGGAGAGGCAGGGACCTAATGCATCTGTGAAGGCTGTACCCTGGCCTCACTCAAAAGGGTCACTTACCTCCAACTGATGTTTGGAGCCTGTGGTGGAGGAGAGAGGGGCACTCCCAGAACCAGTTGTAACTGGTTGAAACCTCCTCTCCGGTTCTTTGTGAAACACTTGCAAAACTGAGTATAAGTACAGGAGATTTTTCCCCACAACTTGGAGACAATTTGGAACTGGACACATAATGCTGCTGGAGGGACTCATGTGAACCGCCTGGGACTGCTGCTGCTGTGCTGACGTGTGACCTGTTTCGCCATTTGAAGGAACTGCCAGTTGTCTGCGTTCACCTTGTGCTGCAATGCTGCTAGGCCCTGCCACCCTGTGCTCCTTTGTACTTTGTCCCCTAGGGGCAGGGTGCTGTGGCCCCTGACCCCTACAACTGCATAAAGCACGTGGGGTGCTTCATTTCATCATATAGCACCTGGAGGGTGCTTTGCTGTGCTCATATTGAGCACTTTGAGATTGATTTCACGCTGTGTAATTATCCCAAAGCTCCTTGAGAGCGCTTTCCTTTTGATCCTCTTCACGTTCTAAAAGCCCTTTGCTGCTGTGATGAATTCACTGACATGACCCAGGCATTTGTGGATCTCTGAGCGCATTGAAAGGGCTCTCCTGGAAGTGCCACCGGGGCACCTGGAGTGTGGGGCCCGGGTGGGTCTTTCTGTTATCTGGAGGAGACGGGTAGGGAAGGCTCCCATCCCCACCGGACCCCTCAGCTGTCCTGGAGATGTGCGGGGGGAAGGAAGCCTCATCGGAGGCTCCCCCCTGCCACACCGGAGCCTTGATTGTGATTTTTGGAGACCACGAGTGGGGTGAAAGCCTTGCCGGAAGCCCCCTGTGCCACACGGTGTACTGCCATTTGTTAAATTTTGTTTTGACCAATGACTTTGTGTTTCACCACTGCGCATATTAGTTGCTCAATGTTCACCAGTAGCACATGGTATGTTTTGTTCAGTTGAGCCGCCTATTGGCTTTGACATGGCATTAGCCATTACTTTCTGTATTCGGTTGAGCTGCCTATGGGCTTTGACATGATATTATACATTGCATTTTATATTCAGCTTAGCTGCCTATGGGCTTTGACATGATAGAAGATATTGCATTTTGTATTCAGCTCAGCTGCCTATTGGCTTTGACATGACACTAGACATTGCATTTGATATTTAGGTTAGCTGCCTATTGCCATTAACATGACATTGCATTTGATATTTAGGTTAGCTGCCTATTGCCTTTAACGTGGAGTTAGACATTGCAGTTGAGAATCCAAGCTGTATTTTTCCAAGCTGTGTTTTTGCACAAGAGAACCAAGATGTTTTGCTCTCACAGTAGACTAGACATGATAAGAGAGAGTACATGGGTGTTGTTTTTTCTTCGCTTGAGCTTGGGAACAGGAATAGTCTTGGAGACCTGGCCAGTCTCCAAAAGGCTTGCTCAGTTTCCCAGGTCTGAGAGGAGGGGGCACACCTTTGTAACGAATGTAACAGGTTGCAGAGAGTCAGATTCAAATCTGCCGGACCTCGTGCTGGAGCTTGGCGCCAGCTGCCAGCAATCCCGTGTGGGTAGATGAATCTCTTTCTCGCGGCTGACAGGGGTCATCAGCTTGCAGACCTTAGAAAGATGAAGCTGTAGATAGTTCCCACACGGTGAAGTATTTGTTTTGCTTTGCATTCAATATCTTATAAATATAACCTGCTGTGTATATTGCAAACTGATATATTTTGTTTGATTAACGCGGACTTGAAAGCTACTAATTCGTCATTCATAAATATTGTGGTTGGGGAAGAATTACAACAATAAAAGTCTTCTTTGACCTCAGAAGTGCATTTCTGTTGTGTTATGTTAGTGCTTAGAAACTAGATAAGAGGAAAGCACTACACATGGTCCCCCATTTTGGGCCCCAATTGTTGTGCTGGGTTTGGCTCCCCCAGGGAGGGCCAGTTGCCACTCAGGGGAGCCCCCAGAGATTGCAGGTCCCATAAAAAAGCAGGAGGGGGTGCCAGCCACCCTACTCTGCCCTTCCCCCTAACATCAGCGCGAGGCCCAGAGGGAGGGCACGGAGTGCTCCGGGCCCCCCTTTGTTACCTCATGGTACTAGAGATGCCTTATATGCACAAAGACAGGTATTTTTTATAAAGGACACATGATTTCAAATGTTTCTGGTATGGACATGGTAGATTATTATATTTTCCTGTTTCTTTTGATTATGTGACATGTATGTGCTGATGTTTCTTTATGGGCATTCTATGTTGATTTCTTTTCCTGACTTGCCACATGTTTTATAACGTTCCAGATAATAGCATTTATGATATTTCTATGACAAGTGCATTTATTTCGTAATGTAATTCCTGACTACTGCTTATGTTGCATAATAATAAGTAACCTGTCTACTGCTGGTTTCTGCAGAGTAACTATGGTGTAATGTTCGGACAACTGATTGGGTAGCAGGATATTACTGACATGTTGTGTTTGGTCTATTAATTATGTTGTATACAATGCAATTAATTTTTCATATAACTTGGTGTTGTGTTTGATTTGTGGTGAGGGTAGTTCATCACGTGTGTTATGTGTGTTGTGAAACGCTTTACACATTGCCTCTGGGATAGGCCTGACTGCTCGTGCCAAGCCCTAGCCAACCGGAACCTCCATTTCTAACACTGTACATAAGAGGGGCATCTTGAACAGATGCATGCTATGTCCGCTTGGTTACAATACTGTTCCTTATAAAGGGAAGGGTCTCTGTTGATTTCCTTTTGTTATTTACATGTATTCCTTTCTTAAATGATGCTTATGAATCACTTTTCATGTTTAAAAGTCACTTCCTGTGTATATATGCATAAACAAGCAACATCAAGATATAAAAGCATATTGGAATGTCCCTTTGATATCAGAATGCAATGATGATTAATATGTTTAATATTAACAATTGTGTTGTTGTCTCCCTTGAACCACATGCATCTTTGCAAGGGGCAGTAGCTATTACCAAATCTGCAATTCTATAATATTAGTATATATAAGGAGACTGGAATGACGCATGGCCAAGTCTAAAAATAATGCGTGAATCCTGTAGAAATACGCTATGCATTGTTGAAAACGGATTCAGCAACTTCAGTGCAAGGGAACCAATTTCCTCCATATTGTAGAGATTATTGTATTGTTCTAATGTGTGATTGATGTGCTCAGACTGACCATTCATCTGTGCATGTTATCTGGTAGATACTTTAATGATAATGCTCATCAAATGGAAAAGGACTTCCACAAGCGGGACATAAGTTAAGAGCCCTTGTCATTGATAATACCAAGGGGAAGGCTGTGTAGATGTATTGTGTTAGAAACGGGGTCTTTGGTTGGCAGCCAGGTTACCCCCTGTCCAAGCAAGGACCCTTACTCTAGTCAGGGTAAGTCACACACAATCCAAATTACTCTGTGCCCACCCTCTGGTAGCTTGGCACTGAGCAGTGAGGCTTAATTTAGAAGGCAATGTGTAAAGGATTTGTGCAATAAATCATGCAATAACACAGGATAACAACACAAAAATACACCACACAGTGCTTAGAAAAATATATAATATTTATCTGGTTAAATGAAGGTCAAAACAATTAAGATTCAATAAGTACACATTGAAATACCACTTAGAAAATGATATAAAGAATCTTTAGTTCTTAAAAAGCAACAAATGTCTCTTGCAAGCACAAAGTACCTAGTTTGTGTTCAAATTGTCCGCAAGGGACCGCAGAGGAGGAGTTGTATGGAAAACACACATACGATGCATCATTGAGTTTTCATGCAGGGCAGGCTTTGTGTTGATTTCTAGCGCATAGACTGGAATCCTCTTTGGGTTGCGGGGTTTTCAGATGCCCTGGGGACAATGCGTTGAAATCCTAAGCATGCAGGATGAAGTCACAGGGGCTGCACCGATCCGGTGGGAGATGTGTGGAAATTTCTGCCGCATGGCAGGCGCTGCGTCGATTCATCTCAGGAAGTCGGGCTGCGTCGTCCGGCTCAGCTTTGCGTCAATCCAGTGGGCCGTGTGCAGAATTTCCGGTCGCAACAATGGTGCTGTGTGTCATTCTCCTCTTTGGGAAGTCAGGCTGCATCGATCCGGTTCGGCATGTGGTGATTGTCTCACCGCGATGCAGGCTGTGCATGTTTCTTGTCGGCTGTGTGTCAATTTTTTACCGCATAAGGAGTTCTTTTGCAGAAATGAAGTCTTTTTGGCCCTGAGACGTTCGGGAACAGGAGGCAAGCTCTATCCAAGCCCTTGGAGAGCACTTCTCAGCAGAGCCAGATGACAGCAGGGCTTCAGGGCAACAGCAGGGCAGCAGTCCTTTGCATAAAAGCAGTCAGGTGAAACCTTTGGGCAGCCAGGCAGTTCCTCTTGGCAGGTTGCAGGTTCTGGTTCAGGCTTTCCTTCTCCAGTTGTATCTTGTCCAGAACTGTCTGAGTTGGTAGGGTCAGAGACCCTGCTTAAATACCAAAATGCGCCTTTGAAGTGGGGGAGTCTTCAAAGAGTGGCTTAGAAGTGCACAAGGTCCCCTTTCAGTTCCATCCTGTCTGCCAGGGTCCCAGTAGGGGGTGTGGCAGTCCTTTATGTGAGGGCAGGCTACTGTCCTTTGACACGTACGTGTCAGGCCCCCCATCCTCCCAGCCCAGGAAAACCCATTCAATATGCAGATATATGCAAGTGTGACTGAGCATCCTGTGTTTAGGGTTGTCTGAGTGAATGCACAAGGAAGCTGTCAAATAAACCTAGCCAGATGTGGATTGTAAGACACAGAAGGATTTAAGTGCAGTGAAATACTCACTTTCTAAAAGTGGCATTTCTAAAATAGTAATATTGAATCCAACTTCACTAGTCAGCAGGATTTTGTATTACCATTCCGGTCATACTAAATATGACCTTGTAACTCCTTTCAGATCAGAGTGTACCACGCAAACAATATGTGAGGGTAGCTGTAATGTCAGCCTATAAAAGGAGCAGGCCTCACAGCAGTGTAAAAAATGAATTTAGGAGTTTTACACTACCAGGACATATAAACTGCACAGGTACATGTCCTGCCTTTTCTTTACATAGCACCCTGCCCTATGGGTTACCTAGTGCCTACATTAGGGGTGACATATGTAGAAAAAGGGGAGTTTAAGGCTTGGCAAGTACTTTTAAATGCCAAGTCGAAGTGGCAGTGGAACTGCACACACAGGCCTTGCAATGGCAGGCCTGAAGCATAGTTAAGAGGCCACTTATGTGGGTGGCACAATCAGTGCCGCAGGCCCACTAGTAGCGTTTAATCTACAGGCCCTGGGCACATGTAGTGCACTTTAGTGGGGTCTTACAAGTAGATTAAATAAGCCAATTGGGTATAAACCTATGTCAAAATGTTTTAAGGGAGAGAGCATATGCACTTTAGCACTGGTTAGCAGTGGTAAAGTGTGCAGATTCTGAAAACCAGCAAAAATAGGGTCCAAAAAGTGGAGGGAGGCAGGCAAAAAGTTATGGGTGACGACCCTAAGGCTGTCAGGTCTAACATGTGTCCCCCAGCTGAAAGTGGGTAGAGATACCCAATCTCCTGGGAGCTCTCATCGCTAAGGCGGAAGTATCTGGTGAGACCATCAGCATTGGCGTGGTCAATCCCCGGGCGATGCTCCCCGTAAAGTCCATTCCCTGCAGGGAAATGGATGACCTCAAGAGTTTAGGATTCTCGCCCCTCATCTGCATGAGCCATCTGCAGAGCCTGTGGTCTGTCTGAACCCGGAAGTGAGTCCCAAACAGGTATTGTCTCAGATTCTTCAGTGCCCAGACCACAGCAATGCTTCTCTCTCAATAGCACTCCACATCTGTTCCTGTGGTAATAGTCTTCTGCTAATAAAGACTACTGGTTGGTCTAGGCCCTCCTCATTTAGCTGTGCTAGAACTACCCCATGCCGTACTCTGAAGCGTCTATCTCCACAATAAATTCCTGGGAGTAGTCAGGTGCCTTGAGGACGGGGCCATGCACATGGCTTCCTTCAGGAGTCAAAGGCTTTCTGACAAGCCTCTGTCCAATTCACCAACCTAGGTTGCTTGTTGGATGTGAGTTCTGTTAAGGGTGACTCAATGGTTCCATAGACCTTGACAAACCTATGGTAATAACCAGTGAAGCTCAAGAAGGCCCTCACCTCGGTTTGCGTTCTAGGTGGTTGCCAGGCCTTTATAGTTTCAATCTTGGCCTGGAGAGGCTGCACCTTGCCACCACCTACTAAGTGTCCCAAGTACACCATGGAACCCTGCCCAATCTGGCACTTACTGGCCTTGATGGTCAGGCCTGCCTGTTGCAAGGCCTGAAGCACTTTCTTGAGGTGGAGCACATGTTCCTCCCAGCTGGAACTATAGACGGCAATGTCGTCTAGATAGGCTGCGCAGAAGGCATCCTTGCCAGCCAGGACCTCATTATACAACTGTAGGACAGTACAAGGGGCATTTCTCATCCCAAAGGGCGTCACCCAGAATTGGTAATGGCCCTCATGGGGTGGAAAATGCAAATCTCTCTTTAGCCCCCTCACTCAAGGCAATCTGCTTGTATCCTGATGTGAGGTAAAAAAATACTGAGGAATTTGGCAGTGCCTAGTCTGTCTACGAGCTCATCAGCTCGGGGGATGGGGTGAACTTCAGTCCGTGTGACTGAGTTGAGACCCCAGTAGTCCATGCAGAACCGGAGTTCTGGCTTGGCACCGGGTGCAGTAGCCTTGGTACCTGCACAGGGCTGGCCCAAGGACTACTGTACATTTTGTTCTTTACGGGGGCTGTCTCCCGTGTCAATGTCATGGACAAACAAGTGGGTGAGTACAGGAGTGCTTGAAAACAGGGAAGAGAGTTGCTCCAATAATTCATAGAATTCTCCTCTCTGCTCTAAAGTCAGGGAGACAGAGAGATCGTCACCCTACACTGACCCATCGCCTTCTTTGACAGAGAGGAGGTCGGGGAAAGGCTCACTCTCCTCTTCCATGCCCTCATCTGTCACAAGGAACAAACTGACGTCAGACATCTTAAAAGAGGCTTCAGTCGGTTTTGGTGGAGAACCCTTAGGGGTTTTCTAGGGGTCTTGAGGTCCACTAGGTAAGTGGCCTCCCCCTTTTGCTCCTTCACTTCAAATGGGCCAGTCTAGCAGTCCCAGAGAGCACTAGGCTCTACTGGCTCCATCACCCATACTTTGTCACCAGGTGAGAATTCTACCACAGTGGCATTCTGGTCATACCACTCCTTCATCACCTGTGGACTGGCCTCAAGGTTACTCTTGGCCTGTTTCCAGAAGCACTGTGGGGGTCATCACGACCCTGGCGGTCAGAGACCGCCAGGGGTAATGTGGCATCCGTACGGCCAACAGGCTGGCGGTACGGAGACCCGTATTACGACCGCGGGCCTTGGGGATTATGACCCCCCTACCGCCAGCCTGTTTCTGGCAGTTTGCACCACCAGGAAGAGGCTGGCGGTAAGGGGTGTCCTGGGGCCCCCTAACAGGGCCCCCTAACAGGGCCCCGGCCAGCTTTTCACTGTCTGCATAGCAGACAGTGAAAAGCGCGACGGGTGCTACTGCACCCGTCGCACGGCCGCAACACCACCGGCTCCATTAGGAGCCGGCTCCTATGTTGCGGCCTCATCCCCGCTGGGCCGGCGGGCGTAAACTTGGTTTGCACCCGCCGGCCCAGCGGGGATGTCGTAATGGGGTCCGCGGGAGTGCGGCCGCCGCTGTGTCTGGTTGCAGAGGGCCAGCATGTAACTGACCACATCCTGGGGAGGTTTCTTGGGAGCTTTCTTCCATCCCTCCTTTACTATTCTTAATGGTCCCCTGACAGGGTAACCATAGAGAAGTTCAAAGGGGCTGAACCCCACCCCATTCTGGGGCACCTTTCTATAAGCAAAGAGAAGGCATGGCAAGAGGACGCCCCCCTCATGCCTCATGGCCTCAGGCAGGCCAGTATTCATGCCTTTTAGGGTCTTGTTGAATATTTCAACAAGCCAATTGGTTTGAGGATGGTAATGGGTGGTAAACTGGTAGGTTACCCCACACTCATCCCACATGGACTTCATGTACGCAGGCATGATGTTTGTGCCTCTGTCAGACACAACCTCCTTTGGGAACCCCACACAGGTAAATTTGCCCATCAGAGCTCTGGTGCCCACCGGTGCAGTCTCTCTCCTTAGAGGGATTGCCTCTGGATAGATGGTGGCACGGTCCACCAAAACCAGGATAAACATGTTGCCTAGGATGGTTTTGGGGTCCAAGGGACCAATGAAGTTGATGCCTACCCTTTCAAAGGGGTGCCAAAGACAGGAAGTGGAATCAGGGGGGCCTTAATCCTTTTCCCTGTCTTCCTACTAGCCTGGCAGGTTGGGCTGGCCCTACAGAAATTATCTGAGGCTACCCGCATTCTAGGCCAATGGAAGTGGGTGACAAGCCTGGCAAAGGTCTTGTCTTGTCCCAGATGTCCTGCCAGGGAGATGTCATGAGCCAGACCTAGTAGGAAGGCCCGGTAATACTGGGGGACCACCAGCATATATGCTGCCCCAGTAGCCGGTACCTTAGGCTCACTGTATGGGAGATCATTCTCCCAATAGATGTGGTGATCGCCAGAGGCTTCACCTGCTGCTTGGGCTGAGGCCTGTTGCCTCAGACCCTCAAGAGTGGGGCACTCCTACTGCGCTTTGCAGAATTCCCCCCTGGTTGGCCCACCCTCTACTTGCCGTCCAGCAAGTTCAGGCAGGTTACCCAGGTTGGCAATATCCTCCACAGTTGGCTCAGGGGCCTCCTCTTCTCGGACACCGCCCACAACCGTGGGAATGTCTCGGGCTGGTTTCATGGGCCCCTTGCCCTTCCTCTGAGCAGCTGTCTGGGTCATTGTTCCAGGCTCCAGATGCCCTTGACTCCCTTCCTGGGCAGCCATAGACCGTGTGGTAATGCAGACCCACTCAGACAAATCTAACATCTCCAGGTGGGATCAGAGCTCTACCTCTTTCCAGGCAGTGTGTTCAAGATCATTGAGTAACAGACAATCTATAGGCATGGCAGGACTCACAGCTACTTTTAGAGTATCAGAGACACCCCCCTCTCAAAGGGAACCAGTGCCATCGGTAGGTGGCTCTCACGATTGTCAGCGACTATGACCTGGTGGAATATATTAGGGATGATTTGCTCTGCTGACACCAGCTGACCCCAAACAGTAGTGATATTGGCTCCTGTGTCGCGCAGAGCCTCTATCCTTTGTCCATCAATGGTGACCCACTGCCTATACTTGGAAGTATTGGCAGGCATGTTGGGATTTTGGCACCATTTAGTTATCTCCTAGGGATACTAGTGACACCTCTATCTGCTCCCCAAAGCTAACTGGGACTACCTCCCACCGGAGCACTACACTAGCCAACCCAGGGGGTTTCCCTCCAGTGGGGGGCTGTGCCCTCTTGGGGCATTGGGGGTCACCCTTGTAGTACCCTAACTTGAAGCACTGTAAGCATATGGAGATAAGCATCCCCCTTTTCTTGTCAAAGTACCCTGGCTTCCTGTCAGTTTCAGGTGGAGACTGGTTCCCAACCCCTCCTTGGGAATTTCTTGGGTGCCTGTTGAGAAATCCTTATTTTTAAGTTTTTCTCCCCCCTCTTTTGTCTAGTGGGAACGCTGAACACCTTTGTGGGTGTGCCCCCCAGGTACCTTCTTGGGCACTCTGGTGCTAACCTAGAAGTCCGCCTCCTCAGCAAGCTTTGTAGGATCATTTAGATTACTGTCAACTAGGTGCTGGCACAACTTTGTAAAGCAAACACTGAACATATGCTCTTTCAGAATCAAATCATATAACCCCAAATAGTCATCTACTTTACTGCTCACACCCATCCATTCAGTGCCTTACTGGAGAAATCAAAAAAGTCTACCCAGTTCTGTGTGGAGAGTTTGGTGCTGTCCCTGAACCTCTGACGGTACTTCTCAAGTGTCAGCCCAAACTTGGCAAGCAAAGCAGCTTTAGTGAGTGTGTGTGTGCTTTCATCCTTAGTATCCAATACGAGGAGTGTGTCCCTCCCCACTACTGGTACATACCACCACAAGGCTGCCCCCATTGCTCTTCAGAGACCCCATGAGCCCTTAGTGCAACTTCGTAAGGAGCCAACCACTTGTCAGTGTCATCTCCCAACACATAACTTGGCACTTCATTTTTGGGCATACAAATCCTTCTTTCCTGGCAGGTCCTGCATTTATGCTGCCAACATCACTGCTGGACTCAGACTGTCTCACTTTAATATCCAGCTCCTTGAGACTTAGTTCATGAGCCAACAAAAGTTTCTTTTCAGTCAAGGATCTCTCAGCTTGAGCTTGTTAGGCTGCTCTCTCAGCATCTCTTTCGGCTTTCCTCTCCTCTGCTTCTCTGCTTCCAGGTTCAAATTTGCCATTTGTAGTTGAAATTCTCTCTCCTCCCTCCTTTCCTCTACGGTCAGGCCATGGCTAGAGACACTGCTCCCTGGTCTACTAGGGGGCACAAATCTAAGGGTAACATCCCCCACTACTGGCAAGAAATCCTCAGAGGGGCCATCCTCTTGCTCCTCCTCCTCAACATCCTCCTCTGAATGGTCTTCTGCCCAGGCCTTCAGCACAATTTGGTACTCCTCCTTCTTGGAGAACTCCTTGCAGAACTCATTCAGCTGTTTGACAGTGTATGTCTCCAGCATGACTAGGTCAAAATCTTCAGCTCCTGTTTGAGACCCAGCCAGAGACATGTTGAATGAGGATTTAGTTAAACATCAGACAGAGAATAAAATTGCAGAAAAAGAAAATTCAAGTTGACCTTCAACTGTGGGTAGGTAGTGAACACTTAGCTATTGTATGTCACTGCACAAATACAAGTCCTATCCTCACCGCTGATCACCAATGTTAGAAATGGGGTCGGCAGTCAGGTTACCCCCTGTCCAGGCAAGGACCCTCACTCTAGTCAGGGTAAGTCATACGCAATCCAAATTATCCTGTGCCCACCGTCCAGTAGCTTGGTACAGAGCAGTCAGGCTTAACTTCAAAGGCAATGTGTAAAGTATTTGTACAATAAATCATGTAATAACACAATATAACACCACATAAAAACACCACACAGTGTTTAGAAAAATATATAGGGGGTTATTCTAACTTTGGAGGAGTGTTAATCCGTCCCAAAAGTGACGGTAAAGTGACGGATATACCACCAGCCGTATTACGAGTTCCATAGGATATAATGGACTCGTAATACGGCTGGTGGTAAATCCGTCACTTTTCCGTCACTTTTGGGACGGATTAACACCTCCTCCAAAGTTAGAATAACCCCCATAATATTTATCTGGTTAAATGCAGGTGGTCAAAAACGACTAAGATTCAATAAGTACACGTTGAAATATCACTTAGAAAATGATATAAAGAGTCTTTAGTCATTTAAAAAGGAACACATGTCTCTTGCAAGCACAAAGTACCTGGTTTGCGTTCAAATTCTCTGCAAGGGACCGCTGAGGAGGAGTTGTGTGGAAAACGGGGAGGTGTACGTCGATTTTCCCAGCGCACACGGATGATGCGTATTTTAGTTTTCATGCAGGGCAGGCTTTGCATCAATTTCTGGCACGTAGACTGAGATCCTCTTCGGGTTGCTGGGTTTTTGGACATCCCGGGAATGATGCGTTGAAATCCTAGGTGTGCAGGGCAAAGTCACAGGGGCTGCTGGGGACACCGGGGAGATGCATGGAAGTTTCTGCTGCATGGCAGGCCCTGATTCGAATCCTCTCAAGAAGTCGGGCTGCGTTGTTCCGGCTCAGCTTTGTGTCAATCCAGTGGGCTGTGTGTCGAATTTCCAGTCACAGTGCTGGCACTGCGTGTTCTCCTCTTCGGGAAGTCAGGCTGCGTCGATCCAGTTCGGCATGCAGTGATTTTCTCACCATGATGCAGGCTGTGCGTCATTTCTTGCCGGCTGTGCATTGATTTTGAATGTACAAGGAGTTCTTTTGCAGAAATGAAGTCTTTTTGGTTGTGAGACTTCAGTGACCAGGAGGCAAGCTCTAGCCAAGCCCTTGGAGAGCACTTCTTAGCAGAGCCAGACGACTGCAAGGCAGCAGGACTACAGCAGGGCAGCAGTCCTTTGCAGAAAAGCAGTCGGGTGAGTCCTTTGGGAAGCCAGGCAGTTCCTCTTGGCAGGTTGCAGGTTCTCGTTCAGGGTTTCTTCTCCAGTGGTATCTTGTTCAGAAATGTCTGAGTTGGTAGGGTCAGAGAACCTGCTTAAATACCTAAATGTGGCTTTGAAGTGGGGGAGACATCAAAGAGTGGCTTAGAAGTGCAAAAGATCCCCTTTCAGTTCCATCCTGTCTGCCAGGGTCACGGTACGGGGTGTGGAGGTCCTTTGTGTGAGGGCAGGCTACTGTCTTTTGACATGTAAGTGTCAGGATCTCCACCCTCCCAGCCCAGGAAGACCCATTCAATATGCAGATGTAGGCAAGTGTGACTGAGCATCTTGTGTTTAGGGTTGTCTGAGTCAATGCACACAGGAGCTGTCAACTAAACCTAGCCAGACATGGATTGTAAGGTACAGAAGGATTTAAGTGCAGAGAAATGCTCACTTTCTAAAAGTAGCATTTCGAAAAAAGTAATATTTAATCTAACTTCACTAGTCAGCAGGATTTTGCATTACCATTCTGGCCATACTATATATGTCCATGTTACTCCTTTCAGATCAGAGTATACCACTCAAACAGTATATGAGGGTATCCCTAAAGTTAGCCTGTGAAAGGAGCAGACCTCACAGCAGTGTAAAAAATGGATTTTGGAGTTTTACACTACCAATACATATAAAGTGCACAGGTACATGTCCTTCCTTTTCTCTACATAGCACCCTGCCCTATTGGGTAGCTTGGGCCTACCTTAGTGGTGAATTATATGGAGAAAAAGGGGAGTTTAATGCTTGGCTAAATGCCAAGTCGAAGTGGCAGTGAAACTGCACACACAGGCCTTGCAATGGCAAGCCTGAGGCACGGTTATGAGGCTATGTATGTGGGTGGCACAATCAGTGCTGCAGGCCCACTGGTAGCATTTAATCTACAGGCCCTGGGCACATGTAGTGCACTTTAGTAGGGTCTTACAAGTAGATTAATTAAGCCAATTGGGTATAAACCAATGTCAACATGTTTTAAGGGTTAGAGGATATGCACTTTACCACTGGTTTGCAGTGGTAAAGTGTACAAATTCCTAAAACCAGCAAAAACAGTGTCCAAAAAGTGGAGGGAGGCAGGCAAAAAGTTAGGGGACACCACCCTAAGCCTGTCAGGTCTAACATATTGCATGAGTTAGAAAGAGTGCTGCTACTTTTTGGAGCGGATAGTATCCCTTTTTATGGGAAGGTAAGGTGCAGTTTTGGATAAGTAATAAATCATGACCTAGAAAATATAACCCTGAATAAGGTTTAATTGAAATATAAAATCCATAAACAAATACTCCCAAGTCCTTTGTGGTAGGTGCAATGGTTTTAGTAATCCATATGTTTTTTACACATCATCTTTCCCTATGCACAAACAGTGCCATGATTTATGTGGTCCTCTTTATCTGATATCCTATGGTTCCACCAGAACATATGGTGAAGGGATTCTGTTCTTTTTTCCAGCCCGGATGATCTCCATAAGTGCTATTATGGGCCAAAAAGAAGATTTTATCATGCATCTCTTTTTTTCAACAAAGGTTGTCTTTCCCTCATAGGTAATTCCTTTTTAATGTTCCTAGTTTCCTTGTTAGAAACCCATAGCTCTAGATCTTTAATGTTCATCTGGTAGGCTAATAACCCTAATCCTTAAAACTCTTCTCTAGTTACAGAGGTTGGAAAACATTTAGCATTGATGATATGTTTAGGGACCTTTTTTGTAATCTCAGGAGCCTCTAATCGATAATCACCTTTCATATTGCCAAGTTTATAGGTGATAAAATAATGAGTATTTTACAAAAAATAACAACCATCGTAATTGTCCAGGTAAAAGTGTTTTATCGAACTTTCAGTACTTCAGATTCTGATGGTCAGTATATACTGTAGGTCTTCATTCTAGGATTGAAATAAACACTAAGGGGGTCATTCTGACCCTGGCGGTCGGTGATAAAGCGGCGGCCAACCCGCCAACAGGCCGACGGTCAAAAAAATGCAATTCTGACCCTGGCGGGAACCGCCAACACAGCCCGCCGCATTAACACTCCGACCGCCACGGCGGAACAAACAAACAGCGCGGCGGTCACCGCCAACAGCCAGGCGGCAGACAATGTACCGCCCACCCTATCACGACCCACCAATCCGCCACCTTTTCCGGGGCGGGAGCACCGCCGATAAAAACACGGCGGAAACAGACATTTCCAATGGAAAACGCTCACCTCGAGACACTCCACGCGGAATCCGGACAGCATGGAACCCGAATTGAACATCATACCTGCTCTCGTCTACCTGCTCATCTACCACGAGTACGAACTCCGGCGCAGACGTCAACGGTGAGTACTGCACCTACGACACACGGGAGGGGGGAGGAAGAAAGGTTACGGGCATACACATATGCGACCCCCCCAATATGTACACACCAATGCAGAGCAGGAAGTCACAGTGACACCACACAAAGACCCTTTAAAAATACAATGACACAACCAAATTTGGAATAAATTTTCATTTACAAAAAAAGCACCTGGAAATAATTGAGCAACCGTGAAAAATATTTACAAAAACCAAAAAGATATACACATCAGTGTATCACTGAAGTAACAAGTCCTGCACATCCTATGAATCTAACATGTACGTGGGCCAAGGTTCTGCGAAACAAGGGCAAAGCCCACACACGAGACCTGAGTCCTTTGGAGAGAACACTGCAGGGGCATCCGATGTCAAAACTACAGGCACCTCAGGGGGAAGGGAAGGGGGGGCCACCACAGCCACATGAGTCCACGACGCCAGATCCACGAGGAGCCACCATGCCCACTGTACCATCCTGGGGTGTGCAAAGCCACAGTCTCTCAAGTCTCTGCAGTGGGTGGGTTGCCCACTGTACCATCCTGGGGAGTGCAAAGCCACAGTCTCTTAAGTCTCTGCAGTGGGTGGGTTGCCCACTGGACCATCCTGGGGAGTGCAAAGCCACAGTCTCTCAAGTCTCTGCAGTGGGTGGGTTGCCCACTGGACCATCCTGGGGAGTGCAAAGCCACAGTCTCTCAAGTCTCTACAGTGGGTGGGTTGCCCACTGTACCATCCTGGGGAGTGCAAAGCCACAGTCTCTCAAGTCTCTGCAGTGGGTGGGTTGCCCACTGGACCATCCTGGGGAGTGCAAAGCCACAGTCTCTCAATGTCTCTACAGTGGGTGGGTTGCCCACTGTACCATCCTGGGGAGTGCAAAGCCACAGTCTCTCAGGTGGATTACAGAGTCCACTGGTCAAGGAGGAGGCATGGTGGGCACAGTGAACCATAAACAGTGCCTGAGACGGCGGGACCCAGCGGAGCGGTGCTTGACAGGAAGGGCCCAGCGGAGCGGTGCTTGAGACGGCGGGGCCCAGCGGAGCGGTGCTTGACAGGAAGGGCCCAGCGGAGCGGTGCTTGACAGGAAGGGCCCAGCGGAGCGGTGCTTGAGACGGCGGGGCCCAGCGGAGCGGTGCTTGACAGGAAGGGCCCAGCGGAGCGGTGCTTGAGACGGCGGGGCCCAGCGGAGCGGTGCTTGACAGGAAGGGCCCAGCGGAGCGGTGCTTGAGATGGCGGGGCCCAGCGGAGCGGTGCTTGACAGGAAGGGCCCAGCGGAGCGGTGCTTGAGACGGCGGGGCCCAGCGGAGCGGTGCATGACAGGAAGGGCCCAGCGGAGCGGTGCTTGAGACGGCGGGGCCCAGCGGAGCGGTGCTTGACAGGAAGGGCCCAGCGGAGCGGTGCTTGAGACGGCGGGGCCCAGCGGAGCGGTGCTTGAGACGGCGGGGCCCAGCGGAGCGGTGCTTGACAGGAAGGGCCCAGCGGAGCGGTGCTTGAGACGGCGGGGCCCAGCGGAGCGGTGCTTGACAGGAAGGGCCCAGCGGAGCGGTGCTTGAGACGGCGGGGCCCAGCGGAGCGGTGCTTGACAGGAAGGGCCCAGCTGAGCAGTGCTTGAGACGGCGGGGCCCAGCGGAGCGGTGCTTGACAGGAAGGGCCCAGCGGAGCGGTGCATGAGACGGTGGGGCCCAGCGGAGCGGTGCTTGACAGGAAGGGCCCAGCGGAGCGGTGCTTGAGATGGCGGGGCCCAGCGGAGCGGTGCTTGAGACGGCGGGGCCCAGCGGAGCGGTGCTTGAGACGGCGGGGCCCTGTTCAGCGGTGCTCTTCTGCACGGCGGGGCCCTCTTCAGCGGTACCTGTCTGCACAGCGGGCCCTCTTCAGTGGTGCTCTTCTGCACGGCGGGGCCCTCTTCAGCGGTACCTGTCTGCACGGCGGGGCCCTCTTCAGCGGTGCTCTTCTGCACGGCGGGGCCCTCTTCAGCGGTACCTGTCTTCACGGCGGGGCCCTATTCAGCGGTACCTGTCTTCACGGCGGGGCCCTCTTCAGCGGTACCTGTCTTCACGGCGGGGCCCTGTTCAGCGGTACCTGTCTTCACGGCGGGGCCCTCTTCAGCGGTACCTGTCTTCACGGCGGGGCCCTGTTCAGCGGTGCTCTTCTGCACGACGGGGCCCTGTTCAGCGGTACCTGTCTTCACGGCGGGGCCCTCTTCAGCGGTGCTCTTCTGCACGGCGGGGCCCTCTTCAGCGGTGCTCTTCTGCACGGCGGGGCCCTCTTCAGCGGTGCTCTTCTGCACGGCGGGGCCCTGTTCAGCGGTGCTCTTCTGCACGGCGGGGCCCTGTTCAGCGGTACCTGTCTTCACGGCGGGGCCCTCTTCAGCGGTGCTCTTCTGCACGGCGGGGCCCTGTTCAGCGGTACCTGTCTTCACGGCGGGGCCCTGTTCAGCGGTACCTGTCTTCACGGCGGAGCCCTGTTCAGCGGTACCTGTCTTCACGGCGGGGCCCTGTTCAGCGGTACCTGTCTTCACGGCGGGGCCCTCTTCAGCGGTGCTCTTGCAGTATGTCAAGGGAGTCATACCTGGCCTGGACACCCTGCTCAGTCGCCCTCCGACCGTGCTGTGTCAGGCCCCTTCGGGGAGTGAGTCCTGGGCCCTTTGGTGTCGTCCCTTGCAGCCGGGATGGGGCTTGTGGGGCCCTCCTGCTCCGCGCTCCTGGTGGTTGTCCTCTCCGCCCTGCTGTCCTTCCGCTCCTTAGATGGGGCTCTCGGGCCCTTGCCTCCCCTGGCTGCTGTGGCCGGTGAAGTGGCCGGAGTCACCTCCTTGGGGGCAGCCGTCTCTGTCCGCTCACGGCGGCCCTTCAATTTCCGGGTCCTCTTGCCTGGGGGGGGCTGGCTGTCCCCTTGCTGCTCACCGAAGTGTTACTGCTGCCAAAGGGTGGACTCCACATGCCATGCACCACTTGCACTGTAGTAGTTGGGCTGGTGGTGGCTGAGGTGCCCTTGGGACTTTTCCCAGTTGGAGGGGGTGGGTCGGGGGAGGGAAAGAGGTCAAAAGTGGAGAGGTAATTTTTCTTGGGACCAAGGTAAGGGGTAGGAGTAGTGGTGAGAGAAGTGGAGGAAGAGGATGTGGTTGTATGAGAGCCAGGTGTGCTGTCCTTGGATGCAGGTGACTGGGACGTAGGCTGTGGTGAGGTGGTTGGCTGTTGTTTGGGTGTCTGCCTGCGTTTATGTGTCTTGGAAGAGGGGGTGACAGACACAGTGGGAGAGGACACAGGGGACGTGTAAATGCCAGTGGGGGTGGTGACTGCAGGTGTGCGGACTGTAGTGGAGGGTTTGCTGGTGGTGGAAGAACTGGCTGATGTTGGGGTGCATGCAGGTGTGAGTGTAGACGTCACAGGGAGGGAGGAGGGAGACGAGGAGGACGGGGACACAGAGGTGGTAGTGACTGTTGATATGTCTGCATCTGTGTGTTGCTTGGGTGAATGCTTGTGTTTTCTGTGGTGCTTATGTTTGGATGAGCTGGCCTTGGGTGTTGAGGTGTGTGCAGGCTGGTCTGATGGTGTGGATGGGATAGGTTGAGGTACAGGAGACAGAGAAAGGGTGGAGGCAGATAGAAGAGGGAGACTGGAGACAGGGACAATGGCTGCCGTCAGTGCTGAGGCCAGAGCAGTGAACGCTCGTTGATGGGCAGCCTGACCCGAATGAATGCCCTCCAGGTAGGCATTGCTCCGATGCACCTCCCTTTCCACCCCCTGGATGGCATTCAGAAGGGTAGTCTGCCCAACAATGAGCGTCCTCACCAGGTCAATGAGCTCCGCACTGAGGGCAGCAGGGGTAACAGAGGCAGGGGCTGAGGTGCCTGGGGCGAAGGAGACGCGCGCCTTCCTGGCCGAGCGGCCACGGAGCGAAGACTGAGGGGCTGCTGGGAGGGCGGTGCTGGTGCGCTGGGTGGCGGCTGTACCTGTTGTTGCGGGGGGCATAGATGGTGCCGCCCCCGCTAGGGAGCTCCCAAACGAGGACGTGTCCGTGTCGCTGGTGTCTCCACCGGCCCCCGTTGTGGTGCTCCCCTCGCCCTCCGGATCACTGGTGCCCTCGGTGTCTGTGTCAGTGCCCACCGGGGCCTGGTGACCTGCAGCTCCCTCCTGCTCCCACGCCAAATCTCCTCCGCCTGATGATGCTAAAACACAAGAAGACAAAGATTTAGGGTGGGGGGAGAAATTAAACAAAGTTGAGTGCATGCCTTAGCAATACCCTTTGCGGAGAGGACAGACACAGGTGCCTCGTGCACTAAGTCGCGAACTTGGGGTACACTACTCAGTACTTCTGTCTAGGCAAACAGGTCTAGGGACAACACACGCGCACATGGGTGATGCGGGAGCATGGGTAGCTGCACTTGGCACCCTACAGAGGTGGGGGTCGGGGGCACAGGGCCATGCCTAAGGGAGCGGACTACACTACAGAGAGCGCCCGGGCCAAATGTCACCCACAGCCCTCCTCCCCCACCCAGACGCCTCCAATGCGCATACAGATAGGAGAATGTGCGGATACTCACCCCCTTGTGTCTGCTGTGCTGTCCTCAAGCGCCCATCCAAATTAGGGTAGGCCACCGCCAGGATCCGGGACATCAGGGGGGTCATGGTGCGACTGGCACCCCTCCTAGGTCGGGAGGCCATCCCCAGCAGTGTTTCTGCGGTCTTCCTCGTTCCGCGGCGGATGTCCTCCCACCTCTTGCGGCAGTGGGTGCCCCGTCTGTTGTGGACCCCCAAGTTCCGGACTTCCTCGGCGATGGCACGCCAAATATCGATTTTCTGGTGGGCGCTCACCTGTTTGACATGTACAGGGTGGGAAAGAGAAACCGTCACATATCTGCATGTTTGGAGTACATGCCCCCCCCTCCCCAACCTTGTCATGGTTCCCATTCTCTCATCTGTCGTGCGTTGCACTCCCCATTCCCTCCACACCCCACCAACTTACATCCCCCCCCCTCCACACAGGCATAACCCATTCAATGTGCACTGAGTGTACTCACCTGTTGGTCTGGAGGACCGTAGAGTTGCGCATACTGGGGGAGGACCCCGTCCACGAGCTTCTCCAACTCTTCTGAACTGAAGGCGGGGGCCCTTTCACCAGTAGCAGCAGCCATTGTCACTTCCAGACCGAGTTCACAGCAGCACTTGCAGTATAGGTCCTCTCCTGTGGATGATCAGGTCTCGAATGTTTGAGCTGATAGAAAATGGCGGTCACGCCCGCGGCGGTGCGTACCGCGGCGGTGCGTCCCGCGACCGCCGGCGCACATCGTCATTGGCTCCTGAAACCCATAGGCTTCAATGTTAACCAATGCGTCTTCGCACAGCGGTCTTCGACCGCCACGGTGTGCCCCGCCAGCGCAGTGACCTCACATCCCATTGTCCCACTTCACAGGTCAGGCATCGGCCATTTCAAGGGCCCACATGGCTTAATTTCTAATGCGTCACACAGGCCTAGGCCTTGCAATGGCACACATACAAACATATCAAACCATAAATTTACCTGTACTGTGCAAGCTGTGTTGTACGTACCTGTGAGTGGATTGACTCTATACTCCATATTCTCCTTCCTAGGCACCGTCCGCTGGGACTAGCGATGAGAAGGAGGAATCCTCGCGTGAACCGGCCGCTGGTGGACCTGTCGACAATGGAAGAACGCCATATAATACTACGATACCGACTTGACCGTGCCTCCATCCATGAACTGTGTGCCCAGCTGGAGCCAGCCCTGATGTCCCCCATCCGCCAACCCACAGGAATTCCCCCTCTGGTGCAGGTTCTGTCAGTCCTCCATTTCTTTGCAACTGGCTCATTCCAGACAACAGTGGCCATGTCATCTGGGATGTCTCAGCCTATGTTTTCCAAGATCTTATCCAGAGTGTTGTCTGCCCTGATGAAACTCATGCGGAGCTACATCATTTTCCCAGAGGAGGGTGATTTGCCTACAGTGAAAGCTGATTTCTATGCCCTTGGACACATCCCCAACATCATTGGTGCAATTGATGGGACCCATGTGGCTTTAGTCCCCCCAAATGACGATGAACAGGTGTACAGGCCAGGAAGAATTACCATTCAATGAATATCCAGGTGGTCTGTTTGGCTGACCAGTACATCTCCCATGTAAATGCCAAGTTCCCAGGGTCAGTGCATGACGCGTATGTTATGCGAAATAGCAGCATTCCCTATGTGATGGAACAGCTACAGAGACAACGTGTGTGGCTAATAGGTGACTCTGGTTACCCCAACCTTCCGTGGCTACTGACCCCAGTGAGGAATCCCCGGACAAGGGCAGAGGAACGGTACAATGAGGCCCATGGGCGTACTAGGAGGGTGATTGAGCGAACCTTTGGGCTCCTGAAGGCCAGGTTTAGGTGCCTGCATATGACAGGTGGATCCCTAATGTACTCACCAAAGAAGGTGTGCCATATCATCGTGGCGTGCTGTATGCTCCACAACCTGGCTTTGCGACGCCAGGTGCCTTTCCTGCAGGAGGATGGTCCAGATGGTGGTGTTGTAGAAGCCGTGGAGCCTGTGGAGAGTGAAGAGGAGGAAGACTCTGAGGACGACACAGACAATAGGGACAGAGTGATACAACAGTATTTCCAGTAACACCCAGGTAAGATTCACCCATGCCATTTCACAATTGCTTATAGCCTCCTGCATCTGTACTTTCTGTAGTTCCCCACAGATGTTTTTCATGAATTTTTGCCTTTCCCTTCCCTTCTCAGTGCTGTCTGACTCAGTACCTGACTTCTGCTTGGTTCGCCCATGAAATACAGCGTATTGACATTGGTATGTTGTCATGACTAATTGACAGAACAGAAATTGAACAGTAATATGTAATACATTTGTTAATAATACAGCATGACTCAAAACAGATTTGTGTGCAAAATGTGATTTATTTACAGTGCTAGATATCGGTACATGTGATTCTAAGGGTGATGGGTGGGGGTGGAGGAATATCCATGGCAGAGTCCAGTTCTCAGTCTCACAGGTGCATTGTTCTTTTGCCTGTGGAAGGATGGAGCATAGGCAGTTCATGGTTGGACAGGGTGGCAATGTGGGACAGTGGGAAGACTTGAGGGGGTATGTCCTGCTGGCGGGGGTCTTGACATCCTACTCTGTCTTTTTTTTTGGTCTCAGGCTCCTCTTACGGGGTGGTTGTTCTTCAGCAGGAGGTGGGGTTCTGGGGGGCTGTCGAGGTGTTGGGACCTCCTGTCCACTAGCGCCGGCGGAGGTGGTAGGCTGTTCCTTGTCCGGCCTAGTGACAGGGGCCCTGTGTGGTGCACCATGGTCCCGCAACGCGTCCTCTATCCTGTGGAGGGCCAGGACGATGGTCCCCATTGCGGTCCCGATGATTCTCAGCTCCTCCCTGAACCCCATGTAGCGTTCTTCCTGCTGTGCCTGGATCTCAGTGAACCTGGCCAGTACCGTCGCCATCGTTTCTTGGGAGTGGTGGTATGCCCCCATGATGGTGGTGAGGGCCTCTTGGAGAGTGGGTTCCCTGGGCCTCTCCTCCCCCCCCTGTCGCACAGCAGCCCTCCGAGCTGCCTGGTTTCCCCCGGCCTCTGTCCCCTGGACGGTGTGCCCGCTACCACTGCCCCCAGGTCCCTGTTGTTGTTGGGGTGTTGGGTTAGCCTGGGTGCCCTGTAGTGGCGGACACACCGCTGATTGAGCTGTCCTAGAGACAGAGGCATGGGCCTGCTGGGTGGGAGCTGTGCTGGTGTTGGCAGAGGGGGTCGGGTCTGGTGTGGCCTGTGTCTGGGTGAGGGGAACCGACTGCCCAGAGGTCCCGGATGGTCCGGGCTGGTCATCAGGTTCACTGTCGACAGAGCTGCTATCCTCAGTGTGGGCCTGTTCCGGTGGTGGGATGGACACTTCTGGACCCTCCTGGCTGGTGTGTTGTCGTTCGGGTCCTGCATGGTGTAAGAGAGTTTGGTTATTGTTTCTGTGTGTGCAATAGCGTGCGTGTTATGGGTGCCCTTGTCCCCCAGTGCAGGCATTCCCTTGAGGGAGGTGTTGTGAGGGTAGTTGGGGGGGGGGGTTAGTGCAGTGGTCATGCTTAGGTGATGGGTGCCCATGATTTGTGTTGGCATGCAGGAGTTGGTGTTGGGATGGGTGGGTTGTGCTGGTGAGACATGGTCAGGGAGGATGTGTGCTGGGGGGTTGGGGGTGAGGGTGGGGGTGTGGGTTGGCATGCTGGTGGGGTGGGGGGGATATAGTAGTTGAGATTGGACTTACCAGAGTCCATTCCTCCGGCTACTCCTGCGAGGCCCTGAGGATGCAGGATGTTCAAGACGTCTTGCTCCCACGATGTGAATTCGGGAGGGGTGGGTGGGGGTCCGCCGCCAGTCTTCTGGACCGCGATGTTGTGCCTGGAGACCATCGATCGGACCTTCCCCCGTAGGTCGTTCCATCTTTTGCGTATGTCCTCCCTATTCCTGGGATGCTGTCCCACCGCGTTGACCCTGTCCACGATCCGCTGCCATAGCTCCGTCTTCCTAGCTATACCTGTGTGCTGCACCTGCGAGCCGAAGAGCTGGGGTTCCACTCTTAGGATTTCCTCCACCATGACCCGGAGTTCTTGGTCCGAAAAGCGTGGGTGCCTTTGGGGTGCCATGGGGTGGTGTGGGTGTGGTGTGGGGTGGTGTATGTGATGATAAGTATGTTGGTGAGTGGTGCTTTGTGCTACTATGTGGTGTGTGTGATGGTGTAGTGTGCCTCAGTGTGTCTTGCTTTGGATTGTCTGCTGTGTCTCTCTCTCCTTCTCTCAGTAATTATGGTCGCAGGGGTTTGTGGGTGATGTGGGTGTGTGTTTTATAGTTGGTTGATTGTGTGGGAGTGGTGTGTGTATGTGTATCAGGTGTGTGTATTTCAAATTGTCCAATGTGGCTGTGTTTTGGTGATGTGTGTGTATTCTGACCGCGGCGGTGTGTACCGCCAATGGAATACCGCGTTTGAATGACCGCCGTGTGGATTCGTGGGTCGTAATGGCATGGGCGTATTTCTGTTGGCGTGACGGTGGAGGTTTGGTCATCTCCAGTTTATCGCTGCCCGCTGATGTGGCGGCCTGCAGTGGAGGACGGAATTTTGGAGGTTTGGCCGTTGTGGGTCAGAATGACCGTGGCGGTTGACCGCGGCCGCGGCGGTGTTATGGCGGTCTTCTGACCGGCGGTAAGGGCCTTTTACCGCCGAGGTCAGAATGACCCCCTAAAAGTTCAACACTGGGGTTTTGAACTCCAATGAGCCTGGAAGAAAGTTCTGTTTCATCAATAGGCTATACTGTCTCACACTGTGTTTTAGGAGCCAAAGGACACCCTATAGAATATGACAACTGTGTAATAAAATTAAATGTGACTCCTGAGTTTACTATGGCTTCTATTCTTATGTGTTAGTCTGAAAATTGCAAAACGTCTGATACTACTACATGTGGTACAGCTAACTGTAATGTATTTGGTAAGTTATGCTATGGGAAGAGAGTAGTAGAATTTGAAACCTCACAACCTGATTTTCCCTTTATGATGAGGAGTTTGAGATTCCCAGTTGGATAGGTTTAGACTTTAATGGACAATCCTGAACAAAATGCCAGGTTTTCCCAGAATACAGGCAAATGTTTTCTTTTCCTAGTCATTTGTCTTTAGACATAGGTCCTTTGGTGTTAGAGTCAACATTCATTGAGTCATCTTCTATTTGATGCTCTGGTTTTGGAGTGGGAAACTGAAGATCTCCTATTAACAAGCCTTAAAGAACTAAGGGCCAAATTTACAAGGCCCCATTCACCGCACCATATTTACAAGGAGGTATTAAACCATGTTTTGTCGCTTAACGCCTCCTTGTAAATATGGGCCTCTCCAATGCAGTTTTTTTGCAGCAGAGGGGCATGCAATCGGTGCTTCTGTGGGTGTTCCACCACAACTCATATTCCTTTTGATGCTGTCCCATATTTATTAGAAATTGAAAATCTGTGGCAGAACCAAAAACTAATGCCATTCCAGGGGTGGCATTAGCATTGGTGCAATGAGGAAGAATACTTTTATTCCTCCTAGTTTTTGTTTTTTCTTTGTGTGCTGCATTCTGCAACACACATAGGAAGAGCAAAAGGCCATTAATTATTGTTTAAGTACAGGATGGTTTCCCTTCCTTCACATAAATAATCATTCAAAAATGACGATTTGGTACTTCTATGTGTGCTGCATTCACACATAGAATTGCCAAATCACCATTGTAGATTGTTTATGTGCAGAAGGGACACCTTCCTGCACATAAAACATTTATCCCCTCAACGCAGACACCCTTGCGCTATGGGCAAAGATGCCTGATTTGGCAGCTAAATTTAGCACTGGCACAGGGGGAAACTTAGGGGTGGCCATATTTTTGTAAATGTGGCACATCCCTGCACGTAAAAAGTGGTGCAGCACTGCAAATTTTGTTGCAGCACTGCACCTCTTTTTTGTAAATCTGGGCATGGGCAAGTATGGTACTGAGGTTCCATGTGGGACAACATGTCCTTAAGATCATCGCATAACCCTCTATAGAATACTGAGGCCCTTTTCTATTCTGGCTAACCAGATTCAACCACCAGACAGTTAAAATGTGTTAAGTAAATTAAAATATCATGGTTGCTTGCTTTAGATCCAACAACTCATCATCCACTGATTGGATAACAAATTGATGGTTAAAAATTCTACTAACTCAGCCATACAATTAGTCCAATAATACTAGATTGGATCAGTAACCAGTACAAAAAATACCACCATAACAAAACTGCACCAGAAAGATAAGAGGTTAGAAAGGCCACACAAGTCTGCTCATCACTAAAGGATAAAGGCCAACAAAAAAAATACAGTTGAATCTGTATCAAAAACTGAAGAACTTTCTGGGCCTGCTCATCAGGGGGAACCTGACGTATACTAATTTAGATTGCATTTTGTGGCCCCCAATGCATTCCACCACATGCTGCTAAAGGTGAAAAAGACACTGGAGAAGATCCAGACCTTGATGGAAAATGACTTGGGTGATTGTGACAGAAGGCAAACATGAGGGCAGGGGCATTAAACAAACATTTAGGTGGTCATTACAACCCTGGCGGTCGGTGTTAAAGTGGCGGTAAAACCGCCAACAGGCCGGCGGAAAAAAAATTGGAATCACGACCGTGGTGGAAACCGCCAACATAGACAGCCACTTTAACACTCTGACCGCCAAGGCGGTACAAACAAACACCGCGGTGGTAAACGCCAACAGACAGACGGAGGACAATGTACCGCCTACAGAATTACAACAGTCCAATCCGCCACCTTTTCCGGGGCAGATTCACCGCAAAAAAAAGCACAGCGGAAACAGGACTTGGAAGGGAAAACACTCACCTCTACACACCCCACGAGGAATCAGGATGCCATGGAACCCGAGCTCCAGATACTGCTAGCCTTTATCTTCCTGCTCCTCTACCAGGAACAACAAAGACGGCGGCGAAGACCACGGTGAGTACTGCACCTACGACACAGGGGAGGCGGGAGGGAAAAGATAGTGACACACACGCACGCAACACTCAACACCCCCACCCTTACCCTCACCCACTACAACACACACACTAATACATCATGATACATTACAGTTACACCCCCAACCGCCCCTGGATGAATGCAAGGACAAAAGGAAATTATTCAAATTATTGTAATATATTCAAATACATGAATCAAAAATATATACATATATAAAGATATTCACACCATAAACAAATATATACACCAAGAATACAGGTCCAAGGGATTACACCATCATAGTCTGTGGACCACTGGGCCCAAAATGCATGGGCGAGGCCCACACCCAATTCCCGAACAAGACAGAGAGAACACTGCAGGGGCATCAGATCGAAATAAAACAGGCACCTCAGGGGGAAGGGACGGGGGAGCACCTCAGCCAGATGAGTGCATGACGTCAGATCCACAAGGGGGCTCCATGCCCACTGCTTTATCCTGGGGAGTGCAAAGCCACAGTCTCTCAAGTCTCTCCAGTGGGTGGGTTGCCCACTGCTTTATCCTGGGGAGTGCAAAGCCACAGTCTCTCAAGTCTCTCCAGTGGGTGGTTTGCCCTCTGCTTTATCCTGGGGAGTGCAAAGCCACAGCCTCTCAAGTCTCTCCAGTGGGTGGTTTGCCCACTGAAGCATCCTGTGGAGTGCAAAGCCACAGTCTCTCAAGTGTCTCCAGTGGGTGGTTTGCCCACTGCTTAATCCTGGGGAGTGCAAAGCCACAGTCTCTCAAGTCTCTCCAGTGGGTGGTTTGCCCACTGCTTTATCCTGGGGAGTGCAAAGCCGCCGTCTCTCAAGTCTCTCCAGTGGGTGGTTTGCCCACTGCTGCATCCTGGGAAGTGCAAAGCCACAGTCTCTCAAGTCTCTCCAGTGGGTGGGTGGTTTGCCCACTGCTTTATCCTGGGGAGTGCAAAGCCACAGTCTCTCAAGTCTCTCCAGTGGGTGGTTTGCCCACTGCTTTATCCTGGGGAGTGCAACGCCGCAGTCTCTCAAGTCTCTCCAGTGGGTGGTTTGCCCACTGCTTCATCCTGGGGAGTGCAAAAGCCACAGTCTCTCAAGTGGATAACAGTCTCCACTGGTTCTGGAGGTGGCTGTGTGCCCAGAGTGCTTCATCCTGCCAAGGACTGAGGTAGTGGATGTCATTCTCCACTGGTTCTGGAGGGGGCTTTGTGCCCAGAGTGCTTCATCCTGCCAAGGACTGAGGTAGTGGATGGATCTCTCCACTGGTTCTGGAGGGGGCTTTGTGCCCAGAGTGCTTCATCCTGCTCGTGGCGGCCTCAGTAGCATCAGAATCTTTGGCGCTCACTGGCTTGCGGTGCTGGTGGCGGCGGTGTCCTTGCCAGCAGTGCTGGTGGCAGCGGTGTCCTGTTCAGCGGTGCTGGTGGCAGCGGTGTCCTTGGCAGCGGTGTCCTTGGCAGCGGTGCTTGTTGCGGCGGTGTCCTGTTCAGCGGTGCTGGTAGCGGCGGTGTCCTTGTAAGCGGTGCTGGTGGCCACGGTGTCCTTGGCAGCGGTGCTGGTGGCGGCGGTGTCCTGTTCAGCGGTGATGGTGGCGGCGGTGTCCTGTTCAGCGGTGCTTGTTGCGGCGGTGTCCTGTTTAGCGGTGCTGGCGGTGTCCTTGGCAGCGCTGCTGGGGGCGGCGTTGTCCTTGGCAGCGGTGCTTGTTGCGGTCTTGTCCGCCGTGCAGGTTTCCAGACTTGCCGGTTTTACTGTGCCCCTTCCCCACCTTGGATGGTGGCGCAGCTGTCTCCACACTCCCAACTGTACCCCTGGGAGCGGCTTTGGTGGCTGATTTTTGTTCCTCTCTCCCGCAGGACACTGGGCAACTTTTTCTGCTTTTGAGGTGGGGGGCTGTCCCGCAGATGTTGTGGCTGAGGCGCTGGGTTGGGAACTGGAGAGACGGGCCCTAGGAGACTGAAGGGGTGGGGGAGGTGAGGGAAAGAGGTCAAGGTTGGACAGGCAACGTTTTTTGGGCACACTGGGACGGGTAGATGGAGGGGGTTGGGGATTAGAGGAAGAGGTAGTGGTTGTAGGAGGTGTCCGTTTTGTGACTTTGGGTGAAGGTGCATCGGCTGGAGGCTGTCGTGAGGTGGATGGATGTTGGGTGGGTGTGTGGCTTCATTTGTGTACCTTGGGAAGTGGGCTCACAAACACACTGGGAGAGGACACAGGGGATGTGTGAATGGTAGTGGGGGTGGTGAGTGCACATGAGCGGGGTGTGGTAGTGGGTGTGCTAGTGATGGAGGTAGGGGCTGAGGATGTAGTGCATGCAGGTGTGAGTGGAGACCAGACAAAGAGGGAGGAGGGAGACGAGGAGGAGGGGGACACAGTGGAGGCAGTGGATGTTGGTATGTCTGCATGTGTATGATGCTTGCGTGAGTGCCTGTGGGATGTGTGGTGCTTATGTTTGCCTGAGCTTCCCTTGTGTGTTGATGTGTGTGCATGCTGGTCTGATGGTGTGCTTGGGATAGGCTGAGGTACAGGGGTTCGGGTCTGGGTGGAGGAAGTTGGAGGGGGGAGGCTAGAGACAAGGACAATGGCTGCCATCAGTGCTGAGGTCAGAGTCTGAAATGCTCGCTGTTGGGCTGCCTGACCAGAATGAATGCCCTCCAGGTATGCATTGGTTTGCTGCAACTGCCTCTCTACACCCTGGATGGCATTTAAAATGGTAGACTGCCCAACCTTGAGGGCAGCAGGGGTGACAGAGGCAGGGGCTGAGGTGCCTGGGGTGAAGGAGATGCCCACTCTCCTGGTTGAGCGGCCACGGGGCAAATGCTGAGGGGCTGCTGGGATGGCGGTGCTGGTAGGGGGGGTGGCGGCTGTACCTGTAGATGCGGGGGGCACAGATGGGACCGCCACCGCAAGGGAGCTCCCATCAGAGGAGGAGTCCGTATAGCTAGTCTCAGCTCCTGTCCCTGCCGTGGAGCTCCCCTCGCCCTCCGTCCCATTGGTGAATTCAGACTCCGTTGTGTCACCCTCAAGTGCCACTGCTCCTCCGCCTGATGATGCTAATGCACACAAGAACAGGGAGACCACAAAAAGGGGGGGGGAGACAGAAGAAAGACATGTTGAGTGCATGCAATACCCCTACAGTTGGTGGATACTACAGACACAGAAGCCCCCTGCACTACGCTGTGCACTTTGAGTTCCCTAATCAATCACAGGGACATGGGTTACAAGGCTATGCCCGATTGCTGCACACATGGATGTCACAAGAGCCTGACTAGGTGTAGTTGGCTCTGTACACAGGTTGGGTGGGGTGCCACAGGGCCTGCCTTCAGAAGGGACCTTGCCTACTAAACTCGCCCTGGCCTAGGGGAACCCACAGCCCACCTCCCCTACCCAGACACCTACAATGCACGCTGAATCAGCTGAATGAGAGTGTACTCACTCCCTTGTGGCTGCTGTGATGCCTCAAGCGCCCATCCAACTCCGGGTACGCCACTGCCAGGATCTGGAACATCAGGGGGGTCATGGTGTGACGGACACCCCTCCATGGTTGGGAGGCCATACCCAGCTGGGCCTCCGCCGTCTTCTTGCTCCAGCGACGAATGTCCTCCCATCTTTTCCGGCAGTGGGTGCTCCGTCTGTGGTAGACCCCCAGGGTCCGGACTTCCTTGGTGATGGCACGCCAAATATCCTTCTTCTGGTGGGCGCTGACCTACAGGAATAGTACAGGGGAAAAGGAGAAGATATAACTGTCCGCACCGTCACAGTCATTGGCCCGCATCCCTACCCTTGCCATAACGAACATGCACTCACCGTCGTTTCATGCACGCCTCATTCTCCCCCCCCTATCTTTCATCCACACCACTCCAAACAGGTATTGCCCATACAGCATGCTCACAGTGTGCTCACCTGTTTGTCTGGGGGACCGTAGAGTAGCGTGTACTGGGGGAGGACCCCATCCACTAGTTTCTTGAACTCCTCTGTGCTGAAGGCAGGGGCCCTTTCCTTAGGCACACGAGCCATTGTCTCTTCCAGACTGAGGTCACAGCAGCACTTGCAGTGTAGGTCCTCTCCTGTCGAAGATCAGGTATCAAGTGATTGAACAGAGAGAAAATGGCGGTCACGTCCGCGGCGGTGCATACCGTCACCGCCGGCGTACATCGTCATTGGCTCCTGGGACCCATAGGTTCCAATATTAACCAATGCAGGATTGCGCTGCGGTCTTCAACCGCCTACCACGACGGTGTACTACACCAGCGCAGTTACCTCATATCCCCTTGTCCCACTTTACAGGTCAGGCAGCCGCCATTTCAGGGGTCCACATGGCAATATTTTGGACTGCGTCACCCATATCTAGGCCTTGCTTAAACAATAATACAGCCATAGGTTGATTTGCAAACATTTTACGTACCTCAGAGTTGGTTGTCTCTCTGCTCGCTGTTCTCCTCCATAGGCAATGTCCGCTGGGGCAGGTGAGGAGATGGCGGCATCCTCCGGTGTACAGACCGCTGGTGGACCTGTCGACAATGGAGGAGCGACATGTGATCATCACCTACAGACTTGATCGTGCCACAATCCAGGAACTGTGTGCCCAGTTGGAGCCCGACCTGATGTCAGCTATCCGCCATCCCACAGTAATCCCCCCTCTAGTGCAGGTGCTGTCAGTACTCCATTTCCTAGCAAGTGGGTCTTTTCAAACAACAGTGGCCATAGCATCAGGGATGTCCCAGCCTACGTTTTCCAACGTGTTGTCCAGAGTGTTGTCTGCCCTGCTAAAACATATGCACAGCTACATCGTTTTCCCTCAGATGGAGGATTTGCCTACAGTGAAAGGTGACTTCTATGTCCTGGGACATATCCCCAACATCATAGGTGCCATTGATGGGACACATGTGGCCTTGGTCCCCCCCGCAGGAGTGAACAGGTGTACAGAAACCGGAAGAGTTACCATTCGATGAATGTGCAGATGGTGTGTTTGGCTGACCAGTACATCTCCCATGTGAATGCCAAATTTCCTGGCTCAGTGCATGACGCTTACATTCTGAGGAATAGCAGCATCCCTTATGTGATAGGGCAACTCCAGAGGGACCGTGTGTTGCTATTAGGTGAGGACATGGACCCTTTACAGTGTGAATAGGTGTCTGGGTCTGGTGATGTCCCTATGAGTTAGTGTGTGTCTAACAGTTGTCCCTCACCATTTGCAGTTGACTCTGGTTACCCCAACCTGTCATGGCTACTGACCCCTGTGAGGAATCCCAGGACAAGGGCAGAGGAAAGCTACAATGAGGCCCATGGGTGAACTAGGAGGATTATAGAGAGGTCCTTCGGCCTCCTGAAGGCCAGGTTCCTGTGCCTCCATATGACAGGTGGTTCCCTATTCTACTCACCAAAGAAGATATGCCAGATCATTGTGGCCTGCTGTATGCTTCACAACTTGGCTTTGCGACGACAGGTGCCTTTTCTGCAGAAGGATGGTCCAGATGGAGGTGTTGTGGCAGCTGTGGAGCCTGTGGACAGTGAAGACCAGGAAGCAGAAGAAGAGGACATAGACAACATGAACACAGTGATCCACCAATACTTCCAGTGAGACACAGGTAAGAAGACAACACAGCCTGCTACATCAGATTTAATTCTACTGCCTCTCATCTGTCTGTCATTTTCACCCAGTGTATGGTCACTGAGTTGTCACTTTCCCTTACGATTTCACAGATGTGGGTCCCACTGTGTGACATCTGCTTTGTTTCCACATGGGCTAGAGCTGTGTGACATAGGTATGTTGACAATACAATGGACATTGCTATTTCCCTCAGTTATTGCAAATACACAATTGTGAAAGCACAGACTGACTCCAGATTGTTTTGTGATTAAAGAGTGTCTATTTAAGTGCTAAATGGTGGAAGGGGTTGTAAAATGGTCAGGGGTGATGGTGGAGGAATGTCCATGGCAGAGTCAAGTCTATTAGTCTCACAGGTGCATTGTCCAGAGGGGCATAAGAAGTGGAGCTGGGGAAGTTGATGGATGGACAGGGTGACAAAGTGGGACAGAAGAATGACAAATCAGGGTGGTCTAATTTCTTGGCAGGGGTCTTGGCATTGTTCTCTGTCTTTGTTCTGGATCTCAGGGACCGCTTGCGGGATGGTTCTCCATCTGCTGGGGGTGGGGTGCTGGTGTTGTGGCCCTGTGGCGGTGCCTCCTGTTCACTAGCGCCGGCGGAGGTGGTGGGCAGTTCATCGTCCAGGCTAGTGTCAGGGGCCCCTTGTTGTGCCACAGTGTCCCTCCTGGTGTTGACGAGTTCCTTCAGCACCCCTACAATGGTGCCCAGGGTGGAATTGATGGATTTGAGTTCCTCCCTGAAGCCCAGATACTGTTCCTCCTGCAGCCGCTGGGTCTCCTGAAACTTGGCCAGTACCGTTGCCATTGTCTCCTGGGAATGGTGGTAGGCTCCCATGATGTTGGAGAGGGCCTCATGGAGAGTGGGTTCCCTGGGCCTCTCCTCCCCTGTCGCACAGCAGCCCACCCAGTTCCCCTGTGTTCCTGGCCCTCTGTCCCCTGAACCGTGTGCCCACTGCCCCCTGGTCCCTAGTGCTGTTGGGGTGGTGGGTTAGCCTGGGTTCCCTGTAGTGGTGGACACACTGCTGATTGACTTGTCCTGGGGACAGAGGGATGGGCTCGCTGGGTGGGTGCTGTGCTGGTGTTTCCAGAGGGGGGCAGCTCTGTAGTGGCCTGTCCCAGTGTGAGGGGAACCAAATGTCCCGAGGTCCCAGATGGGCCGGACTGGTCACCTAAATCCAGTTGGACAGAGCTGCTGTCATCACTGTGGGCCTCTTCTGTGGGTGGATTGGACATGTCTGGACCCTCCTGTCTGGTGACGTTGGGTAGGGGTCCTGCAGGGGTGTAAAGGCATGATTATTGCATCTGTGTGTGCCATGGTGTGCAATGGGTGGGTGACCCTGTACCCCAGTGCTTGCATTCCTGTTTAGGACCTTGTATGATAATGGCTTAGGGGGGTGTATGGGTATGTGCAGTGGACATGCTTTGGTGATGGGTGTCCATGCTTTGGTGTTACATGCAGGGCTTGGGTTTGGGATGTGTGGTTTGTGATATTGGGACATAGGTGAGGAGTTGTAGTGATGGGGTGAGGGCGAGGGTGGGGGTATGTGATGGCATTCAGGTGGGGTGGGGGGATAAGGTAGTAAAGATTTGCCTTACCAGAGTCCATTCCTCCAGCTACTCCCACGAGGCCCTAAGGATGCAGTATAGCCAAGACCTGCTCCTCCCATGTAGTGAGTTGTGGGGGAGGAGGTGGGGGTCCGCCGCCAGTCCTCTGAATGGCAAGGTGGTGTCTTGAGACCACGGAACGTACCTTCCCCCGTAGGTCATTCCACCTCTTCCTGATGTCATTCCGTGTTCTTGGGTGCTGTCCCACTGCGTTGACCCTGTCCACGATTCTTCACCATAGCTCCATCTTCCTAGCTATGGTGGTGTGCTGCACCTGTGATCCGAATAACTGTGGCTCTACCCGGATGATTTCCTCCACCATGACCCTAAGCTCCTCCTCAGAGAACCTGGGGTTTCTTTGCGGTGCCATGGGGTGGTGTGGGTGATGTGTGGGGTGGTGTGTGTTGTGATGTGTGGAGTGGTATTTAGAGGTGTATTGTGTGAGGTGCTTAGATCTTGTGAGAGTGATGGTGTAGGGTGCCTGTGGATGATATTGTTCTTTCTGGTGGTGTCTCTATCTGGCCTTCTGTCGCAATTGTTGACGTAAGGGTTTGTGGGTGATGTGGGTGTGTGTTTTATATTGTATTGGATGTGTGGGAGTGGTGTGTGTATGTGTATCAAGTGTGTGTATTTCGAATTGTCCAATGTGGTTGTGTTTTGTAGATGTGTGTGTATTTTGAGCGCAGCGGTGTGTACCGCCAATGGAATACCGCGGTTGAAAGACCCCCGCGTGGATTTGTGGGTCGTGATAGTGTGGGGGTATTCCTGTTGGCGTGACGGTGGGGGTTTTGTTATCGCCAGTTTATAACTGACCTTTGGTGTGGCGGACTTGTGTGGGTGTCTGGATTTTGGCGGATTCCGAGCTGTGGGTCATAATGACCGTGGTGGAATTCCGCGGCGGCGGCAGTGTGTTGGCGGTCTTCTGCCTGGCAGTAAGCAGCTTTTACCGCCAAAGTTGCAATGAGGGCCTTAGTTGGTCAAACTTGTGCTGAAAAGAGGAATTTTCAATCCGGGAAGCTGCCAGTTCGGCTTGACCCTTATCTAGGGTTTTTATTAAGTTATCCATTCTGCTCAGGTGTATTTTTAGAATTTGGGCAGTTATTTTGGCAAAAGCATATAATCCATGGGAAAAGCATGGGAAAAGCATATAATCCAACATCACTTCTACCTTAGCATGGTAGCCACAATTAGGCTCAATAGATTCCACACCAAGATGTTTGGGGGAGGCGACTCCAGGGAGTTGATCCTGTAAAAGGAGAGCAGTGGTTATACATGTTGCCTAACATTGTAATTCATACTGAAGATTAATTTAGGTAATGTAGTAATCCCTTCCTGTTTTTGGAGTATTCAGAGCCCCAAAACCGATCTCCTTGAATTGTCCCCTGGAAGATGTCTAGGAAAGGGTATCTTATTTGATGGACTTGATTGAGGAGCTGACTGAGCTGAGACCCTGCAAAGGAAAAGGCAGAACTGGACCCTGCTCACAATTAACTTCAATCAGCAATGATTTTAACTTAACAGAGATTCCCTTCATGCAATTATTCTCTGGTGAGGCTCATATAAAGGATTTCTACATGAGTCTCTCTTAAACAAAGTGTTAGCAAAGTCTTTCAAAATATTGCCCACTGGGGTAGTGCTGAGGGGAGGTACAGTGTACCTTTGGCAGCAAGTTTCATCCTGAATTATCTGTTGGGGTTTCTGGCATTGTTTTTAGCAAGATCTCTGAGCAAATTTCTACTTCTGGTCACCTCATGGAGATCTCAATAACTTGCAATGGGATATGGTTATGGCCCCTTTTTTATGGTGGAGCCCCACTTAATATGGCTGCCATACAGGAAATATTGTGTCTTCCCAAGTGTTGCATCTTCTCTAAGTTTGTGATCTCAAGAACTTCCATGATAGCAATCAAGAGGGGTGTACGGAAGGGCACACTTTCACACTGATTAAGGTGAGTACTCCATGCTTTAGTCCACAGGGTCTTTGCGCAGTTGAGCGCCAAAAAGTAACCTTTTCAACAATGTGTTGAGGCAGTGGTCTCAAACAGAGACCAGTTGATCCTGATGATGCTTGTGGTGACTTCAGTACAGAAATGCAGTGAAGCAACAGCCTAAAACAGAGACAAATTAGCTTTTTATTTTTCTCAGTTAGATAAACTAAATACAGATAACAGTGATAATACTAAATAATTGACTTTAAAGACCTTGAAGTTCCTTTAAAACGTTCTTGTGCCTAGTTCAATGCCAGAGCTTAAGTACACAGACGTATATGAGTCACTAAAAATTTTGGGCAAGGTCTCCTTCTTATCAGAGAGTTTGGTGGAAAGACCATCAACTGAAATGGGTACTTCCTGAAAAACAAATATTACTGCCTTCAATTTGCAAAATGTGCTGGAGCATGCCATATTTCTACCCCAAAAAGTAAGAATTTATGCACACTGAGTTCAAGTTGTTGTGTTTCATTCTAAAGTAATGTCCATTAGAGGATTCAAAGCTCCAAAAAAGTGACTAATTATGAACATAGATATTCTCACTGGGTGAAGACACCAAAATTATTCAGCCAGTGAAGGATCTTTCCTGTGTGCATTTTATTATTTCTTTCACTGAGAGCTTTTCTGCTAAAAGTCAATGACCACACCAGGACCTTGTCTGATGACTGTCCAGCCCTTCTTGGCCACACCCTGCTTCTGTGCCCAAAGACAATGTTGACAATGTTTGACTTCCATTTCAAAGACATAGGGACAGATTTAGATCTCGGAAGATGGAATACGCCATCACAAATGTGACAGATATCCCATCTGCCACATTATGATCTCGATAGGATTGGACTGTAATACAACAGACAGGATATCCGTCACTCTTGTGATGGGATATTCCCCTCCGACAAGATCTAAATCAGGCCCTATGTCAGAAGGTAAAACTTCCGGACACGTCCAACCTGGTTTCTATTTCCAGCATGCGCTCTATTGTTCAATCATTGTCAGCCATAAAATCGTGCCTCAGTACTGGTCAAGCACAACCACATGACCATGGTTTGCGCTTAAGTATTATTTGTATCATTCATACTTAAAACAAGAACAATTCATATCTTCGATACCCCTTATTAAATGTTTGCCATACTAGTGTCATTTATTTACTTTAATTATTCTCTGTTTTTATAAAGTGGAGTGGGATTTTTATTTGGCTGTTTTTTCAATTTTTTTACTGTTTCTGGTGCTTTACACTGTTTCTTAAGTTAACATTTTCTGCTCTGTGCCACAGCTACAAGGTGCTGAAATCAGGTTTAAATTGGTGAAAGTTTTACTGGACCTAACAAGAACAGTGACATTATTTATTACTTGTGGTGGATTATTATCCACCCCAACTAATAATCGTCTTTGTCACAGATTACATGAGCACTCTTGGGCTGAAAGGCCGTATTCATCTTCAGGGAGATAATAGGTGAGTTTCTGCATTTGTGTAATCTTGATATGAATCATGGCAGAAAGGCATATTTGATCAAAGTATTTTTAAATACAATTACCACTTTGTTTCATATTTTATGTTATTGTGGTAAATATAAAAAATGTGTCACTTTTTGTTTATAAACAATTTTATTAGTTTTGATACACAATGCTGTCACATTCAGTTGTGGTCATATAGAACGTACAAGTAAGAAGTAAAACAGAGCCAGACTTGCACAAAAAGTAGAGCAAGCACATTGCACAGAAAGCATTTGACAAAGAACATTACATCAGCACGCTCTGATAGCTTTTTAAAAAAATGTCTGATCTTCTCTTGATCCCCCCAAGCCCTTCAAGAACCCCAGCAGCATCAGTGGTGAAAGGTGCATCTCCCAGCCCAGTACCTCTGATAGTTCTTCTACTATGGCAGTCCAGTAGCTCTGAATCACCGGGCACAACCAGACCATATGATAAAAGTCCAAGATTTGAGAGGCATGGTAGTAGATGTGGATATTGGGTATACCAAAGGACTGAGGTCCCCAGGCTGTTTAGGTCCCGGAACCAGTAGTAATGCAATAGTAGCAGAAGATTCTGGAAGACATACAGAAACCTTGGCAGCACCATCATTTTGTACAGGGCTATCCTACCCATCACATTCATTGGTAGGGATTCCTATTTCTTAAGGTCCTCTTTGACTCTTTATATTAGTGGGTCGAGGTTGAGGGACCATGTGAGTTTGGGGTGAAGTACGACCCATACAACCAGATAGCGGAAGCTCAACTGTTGCACAGGTATGTCCGTCTGCCAGTCCACACAATTCCGTGTCTGAGCCAGGGGCATCAACACTGATTTGGTTGGGTTAACATCTGAAGTCAACAGGGCCACTCTTCTCAGTGTCTGCAAGAAATGGGAGGACATGATCTGCATGCAGTGCACTGCTATCTTCATGCCGGTGTTCCGCCTCCATCCCTGCAACTGTGGGTCACAGGGAAGGAGAAATGCAGAGGACTCAATCGCAAGTGCAAAAAAAGTAGGGGAGACAGGGAGCAGCCTTGCCGGGCCCCACGTCATATGGGAAAGACATCAGAAATTACAATGTTGATCTGGACCCACGCGGTTGGATTAGAGGAGAGTGTGCGGAGAAAGCTGTGAAATTGGGGTCTGAATCCAGCCCTCTGCAAGACACAGTCCAGGTATCCCCAGTCCACTATGTCAAATACCTTCTCAAAAGCAATAAGAAGTAGAGCTAAATGGGGCATACGCAAATGACGATGGGCAAGGGAGACGTGGAGCTCCTGGAGGCAGTGCCTCATGCCGCTGGCTGGCATAATGACGCACTGGTCCGGATGGGTGATTGTTTGGAGGACCTGTTTGAGATGAGTGGCCAAGACTGTGGCAAAGATTTTGACCCCTCAATTGATTAGTGAGATAAGGTGGTAATCTGTGCAGGAGGCAGAAGACGCTGTGTCTTTGGGATGACTACGATAGTTGCTGTATTATTTTCCGGACAAGGAGAAGCTAGTCTCCAATGCTTCCTTGTAAAGAGAGAGCTGTTGAGGGGTGAGAATTTCTCTGAATGTGGTGTTATATCCTGAGGGTCTTCGTGGACGCTGTAGCTGAAATGGCCATCCCAACCTCTTCAGCCGATAAGCTCTGGTCCAGCATCAGAATCCCGGATTGTAACAATCGAGGGAGAAGCACTTCATCCATGAAATTAGAGTAAAGCTTGATCCCCGCTTTGGGCCCCAACGCATAAAGGCGACTATAGTAGGCAGCAAAGGTTTGGTCTATGCCAAGTAGGGTGTGGTGATGACAATTGTGCTCATCAGTTATTTCTAGTATCACCCTATGTGCCTGAGGGTGGAAGGAAAGCCAATATAACAACTTGCCATTTTTGTCTCCCTAGCCGTAAACCCTGGCACTCAAAGCATGTCACAGTTGCTTCACTGCTTCAATAGATAGAAGGCAGATCTCATTGCGTATCAGTTCAAGCTGTCTGAGCATGTCACCTTGGGGGGCATTGGGGAGGTAAGCCTCTAAGTGATGGGCATAAGCTTCTAATTCACTTATGTGCTAGGTTTGGGTCCTTTCCTTCTCTCTGAGTTCGCTGGCATGACCTCTGATTTTGGCTTTGCTGGCCACCCTCAAGGTTCTGGCAGACCGTACCCTCATTAGTTTGGAGGTAAGCCTTCAATTTGTTTTCAAATGCCTGCGTCTAAAGTACTAGGCATTAAGCTGCCACATAGGGCGTATATCTTCATTAGGCTACCAAAAGCTGAAGATGGGTGGGGCATGTTAGAAATTCCACATGGGAAAATGTGGACCTGGGACACCATGAGGCAGTCTGCAACTGGCATAACAATAAGATCAATGCATAAGTGAGTATAGTATGCAGCCGAAGCATAGGTGTGTTGTTGGTGCCTAAGGTTTCAGTCTCCAGATGTTGCAGAAACTCAGAGGGATGTCCAACTTGAAAGGCATCGAGCCCCAGTGCAGCGTGGATGTTAGAAATGGGGTCTCTAGTTGGCAGTGGTTTGAACCATACCCAAGTAGGGGCCCTCACTCCTGTCAGGGTAAGGGAGTCACACACCTAAGATAACTCCTGCTCACCTCCTTGGAAGCTTGTCTCAAGCAGTCAGGCTTATGTCAGAGGCAATGTATAAAGTATTTGCACACACACAAACACACACACACCGTAACACAATGAAAACACCACAAAACTATTCCACGCCTTTTAAAAAAATGGTCACTATTTATCGGAGTCAAACAAGCCCAAAATGACAAAAATCCAACATACATTTGCAAAACTATCCCTAGTGCCTCCTTGTGCCACATTCGTGTCACTGAATAATGTATGTAATGTGGGCGTTCACCTATTAGGGCCCGGTAAAACAGTGCGAAGAAATCAAAGAGATCTCTTTACGTCATTTTTTTCAGCACTTTTAACGCCTGCTCAATGCAGGAATTAAAAAGAGGCACATCATTGTTTACAATGGGGCTCAATGGGCTTTGCAAAATGTTTTACGCTAATCCTCTCAAGCTCCAAACTAGTGTAAAAAATGTTGACGCTTGTTCCCTAACTACCGCCATGGTGCACCGTATCTTAGATTCAGCACACAAATGGTGGTGTTAGGTGAGCGATAAGGGGAGCAAGAAAAGTGGCGCTGCACTTGGTGCAGTGTCACTTTCCTTAAATCTGGTCCTAAAAGTAATTGTAGTTCCTTGAAATCAATGACTGAGTCAAAGTACCTGAGATGCCTCAAAAACAAAGAAGATGAGGGCTACAGGGGAGGTGATGCTTTGAAAGAGCCATAGATGCATTAGTTACTGTTGCAGGGGAGGTGATGCATTGGTTCCTTACTGCTAGGCAAGGAAGGTGATTCGTCAGTTCCTTGCTGTCACAGGAGAGGTGATGCATTGTTTGCGGCACAAAGCTTCGGGTCCTTACTGCCGTATGGTGTCGATGAAGAAAATGGTGCCCAGGGACGATGTGTTTGTGATGCGTCGGAAGTCAAGTTGCAATGCGTTGATTAAACAGCGATGAAGTAAGCGCTGGGATGCAGTGTTGGAAACTCAGGCAGCAGTCTTTTTTCTATGGTCATTGCGTCAAGCAGGGACCACATTCCGGCATGACCAGCAGCGATGCATAAAATCCGTGCAGCGATGCATCGATTCAGAGTGACTCAGTAAGTTGATGTGTGGATTTTCTGCTTGTAGCACCAAAAACCTCCTTCAAAGGCCCAGACTGGATTTGGCACCACTTGGCAGGGTAGGGCTCTCAGAAGAGGAGCCCAGGTGCTGGCAGATGAAGTCTTTGATGTCTCTGAGACTTTTTAACGGAAGGAAAGCTCACTTCAAACCCTTGGCGAACCTTGGAAAGCAGAATGTAGAAAGATGTAGAAAGCAAATCCCAGTTCTTTCACTCCCAGAACAGAAGCAGCAAGCAGCAGGCAAGCACAACAAAGCAACAGCAGAGTGGCAGTCCCTCCTACAGCATCCAGCTCTTCTTCCTGGTAGAATGTCCTCAGGCCAGATGTGTTCCAACTATGTGGGTCAGAGGTCCAGTACGTATACCCATTTTTGTCTTTCAAATAGAAGTATCTGTAGTGCACCAGACCCTACCGTTCTTGCCCTTGACTTAGACACACTCCGGGTGGTGTGAGACTGGTTTGTGTAAGGACAGGCACAGCACTAATCAGGTGCAAGTGTGAGCTTCTCCCACCACTCTAGCTCAGGAAGACACCTCTGCTCCGTTTGTGTGACTGTCTAGAGTGAATTCACAGCCAAACTGTCATCCTGACCCAGACGTGTATTCCACAAACAGGCAGAGGCACAGAATGGTTCAGCAAGAAAATGCCTACTTTCTAAAAGTGCAAAAACAAAACATGATGGACGGGATGCAGAACAAATCAAACATTCACCCCCAGTCACAGATCTTGATTTTATCCATCAGTTTTTTTGCCTTCTATGCCATCCCAACTGGGTCCGGTGCTCACTATGTCACTAGATTCAAGCTAGCCTGGCTGATGAAGGATAATACCCTGAAACCGGTTGCAGGATGCTTGTTTCCGGTCCTTGGCAGTTCAGGCTTGGCTATTGCCGTGGGGAACAGGATGAAGACTCATCTGCATATAGCTGGGTCCAAACTAGGGTGGCATGGTAAGCAAAAGAATTGATGGATTTAACCCAGATCTGTGACTGGGGGTGAATGTTTAATTGGTTCTGCATTCCATGCATCATTTGTGTTTGTTCACTTTCAAAAAGTGGCATTTTCAAACGTATAATTAAAAAACCAACCTCACCAAAAATTGTATTTTTAAATTGTGTGTTCCAAGGCCCCAAGCTCCAAATCTCTATCTGCTCCTAATGGAAAATTACACTTTAAAGATATTCCAAGGCCATCCACATTACCTTGTGGGAGAGATCATCCTTGCAATAGTGAAAAACAAATTTATCAGTATTTCACTATTAGGACATGCACACCACACCACACCAGCACATGTCCTACCTTTTAAATACACTGCACACCACCCATGGGTCTGCCTTGGGCCCACCTTAGGGGTGACTTACATATAGTACAAGGGAAGGTTTGGGCCTGGCAACTAGGCACTTGCCAGGTCAAAATGACAGTTTTAAGCTGCCCACACAGACACTACAATGGCAGGCCTGAAACATGTTTACAGGGCTACTCGTGTGGGTGGCACAATCAGTGCTGCAGGCCCAGTAGTAGCTTTTGATTTACAGGCCCTGGGCACACACTGCACACTTTATCAGGGACTTACCAGTAAATCAAATATGGCAATCATGGAGAAACCAATCACCAATACATTTTAGACAGCGGACATGTGCACTTTAGCACTGGCTAACAGTAGTAAAGTGCTCAGAGTCCTAAAGTCAACAGAAACAGGTCAGAAAAAATATTAGGACTAAGGCAAAAAGGTTGAGGGTAACCTTGCAAAAAGGGCCTGGCCCAACAGTGGAATAGAAGGGGTGCCAGTAAAATCCAGGTCTGGGGTGGGGACCACATTGAAGTCTCTGCCAACCACTGTGAGGCCTCCAGGAAGTGGCAGTAGCACTGTTGATAGGTCATTGAGAAAGGTGTCTAGTGCCACGGGGGACATATGTGCATACAAGACTGATGGTTTGCCCTTCAACACTGCTAGTAAGGGCACAACATTGGCCTTGAGGATCTCTTATCATCTAAGTGACAGCCATAGGAAAGAAGCAACTAAGCAGGATTTTCACCCCACAGAAGTGTCTGTTATACCCAGAGTGATATACCCTACTGTAGTTTTGGTGCAGCAGGAATGGGCAGTGACTAACCATAAGATGTATCTCTTGAAGCATGAGGAAGGCAGGAAGGAATCAGTGGACATAGTGCAGGACTGCAGTACAGTTCATGCATTCTAGCAGTCTGTTAGCGTTCCAGGACATAACATGAAAAGCCATTATGTCTGAGTGAGGGAGTGTTGTAAAAACTGTTCAATAGGCAGTGCACCCAGTGTCATGGTTGGAGATATGTGACTCAATCATATATTCGAGTGTGGTGACAATCAATAAACAATACAAAATCATAAACATAATAATACTAAAACACTTTCCCACAACAGCCCCTCTCAAACCATACTTCAACCCTAGGAGCATCTGTCACCCACAAAGCTCTAACAAAAGGTAAAACCAACTTGTAGACAGGCTCAATGGTGACCAACAGGAGATTTAAAACATATTGAACAGAACAATGCAGTTCCCTCCCATCAGAGGTGCCCAGGGGTGCAGCGGCAGCTCACAGTGTGGGGCTCTAGAACAAGTCAGAGTCGGCCATTGGTACAGCTGGCGGTAGTTCTGTTGTGGCCTCCCTGTCTCAGCAGGGGCAAGGTATCTACATTCTTTTGGACACGGACAAGTCTGAGTTGTGCAGTGGTGGCTCCCGCACCAGGTGACTTAGAGAGGGCGAGTGTACTCTGGTGACACCATGGCCCCTACCAGAGTGGGTACATACTCTTTTTGGTCTTAGAACAAAACCTGAATGTGCCTCCCTGGAGATTGTCTTCTCAGGGGGCGAGTCAGTCCCATCCGGTGAAGCTGTTTCTCTTCAAAAAGTCAGTCCCAGACAGCCTCTGGAGTTCCAAAGAAGTGTGTCTTGTTGGCGTGGATAACTTTGAGCCAAGCCAGGAACAGAAGCATATAAGAGAGATTGAACATCCAGAGCTTTTGGCTGACCGCCGCATAATAGCGATGTTGAGTTTTCACCTCTCTGGTGTAATCTAGGACAATAAGTATCTTTAAGTCTTAATTCTTAGTGCCTCAGATCTGGAAGAGAAGGGGCTTCTCTCAGAATGGAGTCTCTGTCTTTGAAATTAAGGATGCAAGAATCTTGGGCCTGTGCAGGGGTCCCATGGGTGGTTTAGGTGACTCAACACTGTGTGCCCTCTCAACAGTGAACCAGGGGCATCCAGGATTTGAACCAGCTTTCTAAGAATTCTGTGGCTTGCAGCAACTCCCTCTCCCTGGAAATCCCACGAAGCAAAGGTTGTTATGGCACGATTTTTAGCATTTGCTGCTCAACAATAGAGCTCTGCCGTGTGCAAGAGAAGGCAGCAGACCTGCGACATCAGGTTGCCAACCTCGTCTTCCTCCATGGAAAGGTGGCCCTTAGCCTTGGTAAGACACTCTGCGGCATTTTGCACATCCTGGCACAGGAGGGCCACATTGAGTTAGACTTCACCAATTTTGGATTCAATGGCAGTTTGAGATGCATGTATGGCCTGCAGGATAATGACCAGATCCCCTCTTTAGTTGTTAGCTTGTCCGCCACAGTCCCTCCTGTGAGACCAGGACCCCAGGTGTATTGGCCCATGTGGGTTTGAGAGGTGGGCTTATCTTTCCCCACTATAGTGTTAAAAAATGAGAGTTCACATAGAAGAGTGCCCTACCCTCTTGCCACTACAGAGTGACAGCACAAGCTTCCAGGCCCTGGGGGAGAGCGCCACCTCGTAGTGGGGTCCGGGCCGTTGTGTACAATACCAGATGCACCAAGTAAAGTGGATCCGAGCCCCCAGACACATGTAGGTGAGGGGCAGTAGATGGCACTGAGTTTGAAGAAGACCCACCGCTGTTCAGTTAGCAGTCAGTTGTCACTGGGTTAACAGCTGGCTATAAACCCATGGGTTGTAGGTATGGTGGTGGATGATTTGTTATCTCTGACTGTTCTAGGGAAGTGAAGAGGGGGCAGGGGCACTGCCACTGACGCATGGCAGGTACCCCTGTCTCTGAGTCCAAGGTTGCTGTCCACCTGGGTCACTTAGGTGGCCCGCTCCCACTTTTTGGTTTCAGTGATTTGTGTCTGTGCCAGGAATGTCAGGCCCTCCTTGCTGTCTGAAGCCAGGCAGGTAGTGAGTGGAGTTCAGACTTGCCACATGGAACCACTCCTAGGTGGTCCTGAAGAAGGCACAGCCCCCAACCTCAGCAAGGGCCCTCCTCCATCATCAAAGTCTCAGGTCTGGAGGGTCTTTCAACTACATCTCCGCGGCACAGGGGTGTTAGGGCAGGGGCCATAGACTATACAAAGACAGTGGGGAGACTCTTCCACAGTACTGTGAGTGGTAGGCCAGGGGCAACCGGGGCCTCAGGCAGGGCAGGCCAAGGGCTGTGTGCAGAACAAGCACCCCAATGACAGTGCACACTAGGCCCCCTGGGCACAGCACGCTCACCCCATGTGGAGCTGCTATTGTGTCAAGGAGCAGGAGCTCAGAAAGGTCGATCATCCACTGAGGGGTACAATCAATTGCCTGCACCGATGTTCCCACGAGATTAGTGCAGGGTGCACTTCAGCTATGTGTAGGTTAGTTAAAAATTGCCCTGGTGGTCAGCGGATTGAGGTGGATGATGGAGGGGTCCAAAGCGCTCTCATAATTCAACCAGAATCTTGACACTCCCAGCCACCCTCCCCCAGTGTCATCTTATTCTCCTCTTTCACCATACTCAACCCATCCTGAAATGCTTGATGTGGATAACATGTCAAGGGTACTCAATATTTTTTCCTCACACAGTTCACTTTTCTTCAACTAATTGAATCAGTAAAAAAACTTGGCAGGGACAGAGGGTCATATGACATAAAGCAAGCAATGGAGGTGGCAATTGTTAGACACAGGCCATGCCACATAAATTAGCACTGGCAGCGGCCACAATCACGTGCTGAATGGTGTCTTAAGTGGTTGAAGAGCTGGAGCAGGGCTATTTTACTACCTTAGTTAGCAGTAAGGAGTATCTTGTCATAGGACCTTTCAAAGTATACATTTAAAAAATAAAACAATAACATAGACAAAAAAAATAACACCGCAATAAAATTTTAACATGGCACATCATCACATAACATAATGCAGCACAAAAACTGCAGGACAATAAAACAAAATCATATTGTAATAATGTAACACATGATGACAGCAGCACAAAAACCATACACATCATCTGCACAATAAAATGCTACATGGCAAACAAGCACAAAGGTTCTTGTCACGCATCACCAACTCCAGAACACTCTTTTTTATGATACAGTGGTAAAAGTTGTTTAGAGCAAGCAGATCCCCTAAAAGCATAAGTCAAAAATGGTTGGTGATCTAGTCCACATTCCCTATCGCAGTCTTTAGTTTTCTTTTGCCTTAATTAGTTGAAGATATGAAGCAGCCCTATTTTAATACCCTAGCCAGCGGTAAATGGTTGCTTTTCCCTGGTATTTTGGCTGGAAATGAAGCAAAATTTGTTGACATACCTTAAGTAAAAAACTGAACGTAACACAATACCATACACATAGCAACATAACAACACAATTAAGACAGGAGAGGTCACAACTAAACAAAACAGCCAAAACAGAATAAGACGCCACAATGCAACACAACACAACACACAGCAACTTAAAAAGCAATGGGAAATATTACCACCACGTCAAAATGCCATAACAAATGCACAGACTTTCTTGGCACAAAATTTCCACCTCCAGAAGCCTGTTCTAATAATACGGTGGTAAAAGGTGCTTGCAACAAGCAATGTTTTAACTTACCAGGAAGGATACGAAATAGCACCCAAATTAACACCTGCCCTGCTCACATTATGTGACACAGGGGGTCATTCCGACCCCGGAGGTCCTTGACCGCCGGGGCCGGGGTCGGCGGGAGCACTGCCAACAGGCTGGCGGTGCTCCTGAGGGCATTCTGACTGCAGCGGTATGGCCGCGGTCAGAACCGTAAAACCGGCGGTGTCCCGCCGGTTTTCCGCTGCCCTAAGGGATCCCCCATGGCGGCGCAGCTTGCTGCGCCGCCATGGGGGATTCTGACCCCCTCACCGCCATCCTGTTCCTGGCGGTTTCGACCGCCAGGAACAGGATGGCGGTGAGGGGTGTCGTGGGGCCCCTGGGGGCCCCACTTTGAATTTCAAGCAGGCACTGAAATTCGCCCCTCCACTCCGCCGGCTCCATTCGGAGCCGGCTTCCTCGTAGAAGGGTGTTTCCCACTGGGCTGGCGGGCGGCCTTTTGGCGGTCGCACGCCAGCCCTGTGGGAAACCCAGAATGACCGCCGCGGTCTTTTGACCGCGGGACGGTCTTCTGGCGGTTCCCGCTTGGCGGGCGGCTCCCGCCGCCCGCCAAGCTCGGAATGACCCCCACAGTCTTTATTCTTCATTGGTTGGAGGTACATATCCCCCTATGTATTCAAACTATGCATAAGGCAGAAGGAACTGGAACGCGGGAAAATATCTACTGCGGGAAGGATGAGATAAAAAAAGTCCAAACTTGTACTTTCTGCTGTTTAACACGTTTCTACTCAAGAAAATTGCTGCTGGTGTATTTTGTGAGGTTGCAAGAAAGCAGACAGTTCCCAGAAATACAGATGCAGTAATGGAAGACAGTTTCAGTTTATTTAGGACATACACAAAGATATGCTCAATGCACACATCTTCATGTCATCAGTGCCTTATTATAAATGGCTCGAGTTAGTACACTAGTGGCCTGACGTAGAGATTGCTGGTTGGATTACCCGCCTATTTAAACAGTGCAGGAAACCAAACAGCTCTGCAATACTGGTGGCAGCAGTCCCATTAACTTGTGGCTTAGCCACGATATTAGCCACAGCTTTTACATGAGGCAGCTCCTGTGTGCAACACTCATTGATTTCCCACTCCCAATGACTCTGCATCTGATGAGTCCAGACTTTTCAACACTATGGCCCTCATTATGAACACGGCGGTCCTAACCGCCATGTTCATGCTGGCCGTCATTTAACTGACTGCCAGCCCCCTGAGATCCCGCCGGCCGCATAATGTACATTCTGCTGGGCCGGCGGGTGGAAACATTGTTTCCGCCCGCCGGCCCAGCAGAATGCATGGCTGGGACATTGCCGGCGGCTCAATGACTCTGTGCGGCAGGTACAGCTGCACCCCCTGTGCAGATCACCCTGCGCGATGGGGCACTGCACAGGGGCCCCTGCACTGCCCATGCTAAGTGCATGGGTAGTGCAGTGACCCAAAGGGGGGCCCCGGGGCACCCCTTCCACCAACATTTTTCTGGCAGGGTAACCCGCCAGGGAAAGGCTGGTGGCAGTAGGGATCATTATCAGAGGGGCATCAACGCTGCCCTGTCGGATAATGATTCCCTTCACCGTCAGGCTGCCTGTTGGATGTAGCCTGGCGGTGGAGAAGGGCCACCTATGGCGGCCCGCCACATGTTCTTTACATGGCGGTTCAGCTTGCCATGCCGGTGGCGGTTTTTTCACCCGCCGCAGGCATGGGGGGCTGAACCGCCGGGGATCATAATGACCCCCATGTCATCTGTGACCTGCCTCCCCACTACAAATCTCCCTGAGACAAGTGCTTGGCCATTTCCGTTTGCCTTTCTTCACGGATCTGTCACTCTTCTAAGTTTCCCATGACATTGGTCCCTTGCCTCCATTCCCCATGACTGATTGTCGTTAGCACCTGCGATCTTCCCGCTCATCTCGGTTCCAGACACCTCATGACTACACTTTCATAATTCAAATGAACATATGCATGTATGGATTCAATTCTTCACGTGATATTCATGCAATATCTCACTAACGATAGCAAGGAATGTTCAAAATAAATGCAAAACAGTGCCCACACTGTGTTGCTTGTGTGTTTTGATATGAACCTTTCCAATCAAAATCAGCTACACAAGACTGCTACTGCTACTGCTACCAGGAAACTAGGAAACATCTTTGACGATAAATCCAAGGCATAGATTAAAAAAATTTAGGTCAGCTTCAGTTTAGAGTCCAAGGCTGCATAATAAAACTTTATCTGTTGTCCTTGTCATAGTAATTAGTAAAATGAGGCGCGGTGATGTATCACAACGGATCCATCCCCATTATTTTGTCTCCAATGCATACCTCCCTCTTTCTTGCTTTTATAATCACTACTCACTCACAAGATGCTACCTCCTAGGATGCTACAAAAGGTTTCCTGTTTTTGTTTCTACCTGTTCTCGATGTACTTAACTCTAATCTGCATATGTTGACAACATATGTATAATGAAGCTGCCTAGATGTGACGTCAACAACAGTATATTTTTCCTACCTGCATACTTACATTGACAATATAATAGTAGTCAACTTTCTGGATGCAATATTTTTGTAGAATGTTAATATTTTGACATACATGATGCGGAGCGCCTCACTGAGGTCTAAAGGCCTTTAGTGCCTTATTCATTCAAAAAAATATTATGGCTGACCAGCGTGCATTATCTCATTATGAGTCCCAACTCCAATGCAAATACATTTTGAATAATTATATTAGAAGAGAAATGCACAGCAAAGCCCACAATACTTATATTTTGTGAATTGCAACTAAACACTTCAAACTCCAATACATCCTTTAGTCCACCAAAATAGATGCATCACTGAACTTCTGTGAGATAAAGCAAAAATGAGATTATAGATATCACAAATGGTCTAGCGAAAAAAAATAGCGTGATATCCTATTGAGTTGGGTTATAACTCTTAAAGCGGCTCCTTCTAACTAGAATAAGGGGTGATTCTAACTCTGGCGGGCGGCGGAGACCGCCGGTTTTCCTCTTCTGACCGCGGCCAAACCGCTACGGTCAGAATGCCCTGCGGGGCACCGCCAGCCTGTTGGCGGTGCTCCCGCCGACCCTGGCCCCGGCGGTCCTTGACCGCCGGGGTCAGAATCACCCCCTAAATTATCCCAACCAAACCAACTCCCTGAGGTAAACATATAGAGCATAACAAAAAAGACTAAAGACAGAAAATGGAAGTATTCAGGCTGGTGTTGGTATAAACCATTTTTCAGCTTCGGATTTGGGCTGGTGAAAATCGCCCCTCTCTAAATGTAACATTCTGCATTGGCTTAAGACCCATGTGATTTGCCTAAGATTCAAAGTGTGCAGAATTCACAATTTCATTAGAGGCATATGTGTGGTGGACTGGCTATTCTATTGTTGTGGTGTCAAAATATAATTTTCAAAATGCTGTTTGATACAAATTCTGTGTCCTAAATATCGTCTATAAAATGATCGTTGACATTAGTAACACACATTCCATACCTAATAGAAGAATAATTATCTAAACATATTTAGGACACTATATTTATGTAAGATGTTTTTCTCTAGACAGTATTTTGACATAGAACCCTTATATTGTAATATGCATGTTCTGAAACTAGCATTTTATTAACATGGTGGTCAGCTCATTGATGCTGCTGGAAGGTGTAATTTTTCACCATTTATTGTTGCTGACTTGTGTAAGACTATCCTGAATTGTTTGTTGACCAAACTAGGTGCCCGGAGGTCTAGGAAATAAAGGATGGGTGCTGTAGGTGCCCCGATGTACTCAAGTGTACAAGACAAACTTTTGGGTAACATAAATTAGAAAAAATGTGCATAGACACAAGAAAAAGAACAAGCAAAACTTCACTGAAGCGAAGCACATTGCGTTCAGGTAATTTGAAGGCACAGAGGACCTGATTTAGATTTTGGCAGTGTTACCACCAAGCTGCATCGGTGGCAGGCCCAAGAACACCATCAAGTTGGCGATGTGCCACCCACCGTATTTAGATGTAGCAGTCCTGCAGGCGGTGTGTTGGCGGCAGTTCGCTGACAGTGGGAAATGGCAGCAGGACTTAATGGACTTTGTACAATGACAGCAGCTAAGGAAGTTCGGTAATTGTCACTCACACACTGTCCATTAACCATAGTGCACCCTCGCACTACACAACACAACACAACACAACACATACACACAATTACCTATTGCCAGTCTGACACACCACAACACATACATGTCAAAAACACACATAGACACAAATCCATGAAACAACATACACACATTATTGACACTGTACTCACACACCACACAGCCACAACAAACAACACAAATACACACTCAGCTACACACATTCACACACACCTGCACCTCACCCAATCAATCGCATTGCATGCACAAATATACGTACTGACTCACACACACAACTTGCAGCATAACATGACATGTACAGGTCATCCGTCAATGTGCAAACATAGACACAGTTAACAGGGGTGAATGTACCATCATTGTGGTGCCAGCATTTATTTGGCAATGAATACTGGCAACATATGACAGTTGTATATCTGTGCGATATGTGTTGTGTACTAGTGGGCCCCCACCCATGTCTGACCCACTGGTGTCCCTGACATATACATGTCATAGTGATTTAGAAAATTACGGTAACGTATATTTCTCCAGTGGTCCCCGCCTCCCGTGCAGTGTCCACCCAATGTACCCTGGCAACGTGGCTTACCTACCTTGGAGTCCATTGAGGGGGGAGGAGGGTTTTTTCTCCCTGGGTCGGTGGCAGCTGCAATGCAGGTGTTGACAGATTTGTCCAGCTAAAGACAGGGAGGGAAGAGATAAAAAGGTGGGTTTTTACTCCCTTTGCCCCCAATCTGCCAATTAAGGAGAAGAGGTCAGATAACCAATGTTTTCTTGGAAGTAAGTTACATCTAAATCTGCACGGCAAGAATGTTCACTGTGCTCCCACAGGCATTCCCTTTTCCTTTTCCTGCTGTCAACACAGCCGGTGTTTCTTGGCAGAGACAGTGGTTTGGATGAGGTCTTTGAAAGTGGGCATTTTCTTCCTTAAACCATTCTGTGACTGACTGCTTGTGTTTTCCCTGCCTGGATCAGACTGACAGTTGGGCTGTTTGTGAATCTCCACTAGACAGTGACACAGAGGGAGCTGGGATGTATCCTGCATATCCTGATGGGCCATCTGGGCTAAAGTGAAGGGAGGAGTGGTCACTTACACCCGAAAGGTTTGTGCCTGCTCTCACACAATGCAGTCTCCAACCCCTTGTTCTGAGTCTGGAGACAGGCCTGGGAAAGGCAGGATCTTGTGAACAACAAAGACTTTCCTCTGAAGTTTGCCTACTTCAAAAGCAGAAAGGGGTATAAGTAGTGTACCCCACATTTTTAGACTACTTCTGGACTCAAGAGGAACCTCTGCCAAGGAGAAGAGCTGAAGAGGTGGAGGGGGAGTACTGCCCTTTTCCTGTGACTGTGCTTTGCTGGGTTGGCAGATGCTGCTTCTGCCTGAAAGAGTACAAAGACTTGACTTTGTGGTATATTCCTGCTTGTAAAGTGGCTCCAAGGGCTTGGATTGAGCTTGCCTCCTGTTTTGAAGTCTCGGGCCATCAAAGACTTCCTCTGCCAGCACTTGGACTCTCTGCTAAGACTCCTGCCCTGCCAAGTGGTGCCCTATCCATTCCCAGGGCCCTTGAAAGATGAAGCTGGTAGAACCAATAAGGAAATCCATTCACAGGAGCTGTGCGTGTAAACTTTTGATGCACCACCTGCAACGCAGCTATAAAAATGATGCATCAACTGCATCTTGGCTGAGAAATCGACGCATCACCTCCATCGCGGCTGGAGAAATAATGCAATGTCCACTTGCTGCTGACTGAAATGACACAACCCCCACGCAGCGTGGTTTCCCATCACCATGCAGTCACATTTTGGAACGCATCTTTGTTGGGCATCAAAGTTAACGTGAACTGGTGTGGATCCAAGGTGCCGTGTTTGGAAATTGACTCATCGCTCTCTTCCAGGAGAGAAAAATGATGCATTGCCAGCCCGACCGGAGTTGAAACGATGCACGGCCTCGCTTGTCAGTAAGGAATTGATGCATCATTGACTTTTCCACAGCACGCTCGCCCGTGCAGCTTTATTTTTTACGCAAACCAGGTACTTTGTATAATAACAATTGTAGGAAGTTGGCTCTGTATATACTATCTCAAAGTGAGAGATAGAGTGCAAGGGTTCCCCTTAGAGGTTGATAGTGGCAAAATTAGATAATACTAATGCTCTATTTTGTGGTATTGTGGTCGAGCAGTAGGCTTATCAGAGGGTAGTGTTAAGCATTTGTTGTACACACGCAGTCAATAAATGAGGAACACACACTCAAAGACTTAACACCCAGGCCAATTGTTTTTATAGACAAAAATAACTTTTCTTAATTTATTTTAGAACCACAAGATCCAAGATTTGAGGTAAGTACATAAAATGCAAAGTACTTCAAAGTATAGTACTTTGATTTAAAACAGTAGTACACACAGTTTAGGTTAAAATGGCAATAAGCTATTTTAAAAGTAGAAACACTGCAAAAATCAACAGTTCCTGCAGGAGGTAAGTTTGGTTACGTTTCTCAGGTAAGTAAAGCACTTACACAGTCAGCCTCCTGGGCATAGGCAGCCCACAATTGGGGATTCAAGGCAACCCCAAAGCCACTGCACCAGCAACACAGAGCCGGTCAGGTACAGAGGTCAAATGAGGGCCCAAAACACATAGGCGCCTATGAAGAACAGGGGTGCTCAGGTCTTAGTCTGCTTACAGATAAGTACCTGCGCCCTCAGGGAGCAGACCAGGGGTGTTTTGTAGAGTACTGGGGGGGACACACACAAGCCCACAAAACACACCCTCAGCGGCACGGGCGGCCAGGTGCAGTAGGCAAAGTAGGCGTCAAGTTTGCTATTGAAAGCAATGGAGGGACCCGGGGATCACTTAGGCGATGCAGGCAGGGCACAGGGGGTCCTGGGGGCTGCAGGTGCAGTTCTTGGTCCAGGCGTCAGGTTCCTTGTTATGAGGCAGTCGCGGTCAGGGGAGCCTCTGGATCCTCTCTGCAGACTTCGCTGTGGGGGTGCAGGGGGGTCGACTCAGGATACCCAGGTCGTCGGACTCACCTGGGAGTCCTCTCTGCGGTGTTGGTTCTCCTGAACTCGAGCCGGGGGCGTCGGGTGCAGAGTGTGAAATTTCACGCTTCCGGCGGGAAGAGAGAGTTCTTTGAAAGTTGCTTGAAAGTTGCAAAGTTGTTGCAGTTTTTGAACAGTGCTGCTGTTCTTGGGAGTTTCTTGGTCATTCAGGTTCAGGACAGTCCTCTGAGTCCTCAGAGATCGCTGGTCCCTGTTGGATGTGTCGCTGTGCAGGTTCTTTGTGTCTGGAGACAGGCCGGTAGGGCGGGGGCCAAGTCAGTTTTTGTCTCCGTTGTCTCTGCGGGGCTTTCAGGTCAGCAGTCCTTCTTCTTGTAGGTTGCAGGAATCTGATTTCTTGGATTCAGGGTCACCCTTAAATACTGAATTTAGGGGTGTGTTGAGGTCTGGGGGGCAGTAGCCAATGGCTACTCTCCTGGAAGGTGGTTACACCCTCCTTGTGCTTCCTCCCTGAGGGGAGGGGGACACATCCCTATTTCTATGGGGGAAACCTCCAAACTAAAGATGGAGGATTTCTAAAGGCAGGGGTCACCTCAGGTCAGGGCACCTTAGGGGCTACCCTGACTGGTAGGCTATGGGGGAAACCTCCAAAATAAAGATGGAGGATTTCTAAAGGCAGGGGTCACCTCAGGTCAGGGCACCTTAGGGGCTACCCTGACTGGTAGGTGACTCCTCCTTGTTTTCCTCATTATCTCCTCCAGCCTTGCTTCAGAAGTGGGGGCAGTGGCCGGAGGGGCGGGCATCTCCACTAGCTGGGATGCCCTGGGGTGCTGTAACAAAGGGCATGAGCCTTTGAGGCTCACTGCCAGGTGTTACAGTTCCTGCAGGGTGAGATGAGAAGCACCTCCACCCAGTATAGGCTTTGTTCCTGGCCAAAGAGTGACAAAGGCACTCACCCAATGTGGCCAGAAACTTGCCTGATTGTGGCAGGCTGGCAGAAACTGGTCAGCCTAGCACTAGGAGTCAGACTGGTATTCAGGGGGCATCTCTAAGGTGGCATCTGGATGTATTTTACAATAAATCCCACACTGGCATTTGTGTGCATTAATTGTGCTGAGAAGTTTGATACCAAAAATCCCAGATTTCAGTGTAGCCATTATGGAACTGTGGAGTTCGTAATTGACAGACTCCCAGACCATATACTCTTTATGGCTTCCCTGCACTTACAATGTCTAAGGTTTTGCTTAGACACTGTAGGGGCATAGTGCTCATGCTCTCATGCCCTCACCTGTGGTATAGTGCACCCTGCCTTAGGGCTGTAAGTCTTGCTAGAAGGGTGACTTACCTATGCTACAGGCAGTGAGAGGTGAGCATGGTAACCTGAGGGGAGTGCCATGTTGACTTAGTCATTTTCTCCCCACCAGCACACACAAGCTGTGAGGCTGTGCATGTGCTGAGTGAGGGTCTCCCCAGGGTGGCATAAGACATGCTGCAGCCCTTAGAGACCTTCCCTGGCCACAGGGCCCTTGGTACCAGGGGTACCATTTACAAGGGACTTATCTGTGTCCCAGGGCTGTGCCAATTGTAGAAACAAAGGTACAGTTTAGGGAAAGAACACTGGCGCTGGGGCCTGATTAGCAGGGTCCCAGCACACTTTCCATCATTACTGGTATCAACAAAAGGCAAAGAGTCAGGGGGTAACCATGCCAAGGAAGGCATTTCCTTACAACAATGTTTAATATTGTTTTCTTTACTTGTGTATGTTAGATTTTTGTTGTTTTGGTCTTGTTTGATTTAGGTAAATATTGGCTAAATTTTTAAGCAGGTGTGGTGTCCATTTTGTATGCTTTTCACTGTATTACTCTGTGTGTTGGTACAAATACTTTACACATCATCTTTGAGATAAGCCTGCCTACTTGTGCCAAGCTACCATGGGGTGGGCAGAGGTTATCTTAAGTGAGTATCTCCCTTGCCCTGACTAGAGTGAGGGTCCCTGCTAGGACAGAGTGTAAGCTGACTGCCAACCAGAATCCCCATTTCTAACAATCCAAGGTAGGCATTCCCCCATAAAATATCCCACAAAAATAATGCAGTGATATTTATATATTTGCCAATGTGTGACACATCATATGGATGCTGCATGCAAAGCCTGAAATTAGCCTGAAATGCACTAATAGTTCTGCGAATCAGTAACACTTTGGAAAGCTCAACTATGCCATGGAGGTAGTGATCCTTCAGGTTGGTGTAGCAAGGAGACCATCACCACGTAGGCAACAAAGGAAGAGGGAGAGTGTGAGATGGAATAGCCATTTCTGTGTCTGTTGCAGGAACTAGGGCATCTGTATAATGGGTGTGCATCAAACATGTGTAATGTAAACACTAAGGCCCTCCTTATGAGTTTGGTGGTCTTTTTGAAAGACCGCCAAAGCTGTGGATCACCAGTGCTGGCAGTCTTCCGCCCACCATATTACGAGTACTGCAGGGTTTCCGCCACATTTCTGGACGGAAATCTGGCAGTAGTCCTGCTGGCAGCTGAGGCACGTGGGCGGTTCCACCACCAGCCTCGCCCCACCAAAAGGACGCCACCAGCTGTATTACGAGCAGTAATGCGGCTTGGCGATGTCCTGATGGTGGGGTGCTGCCAGCCGTGGAAGCGCCTGTTCCTGTTCCCTGTTGGACGACCTCCTCGCCAGATAAGGTAAGTCGGTCATCCAACAGGGGAGGGGGGTGGGAGGGTGGGGGGTGTTGTGTGTGCATGTGTGAGGGGGTGTTTGTCTGCATGTGTGTATGGGTGTTTGTGTGGGTGTTGGCAGGGGGTGTGGCTTGGCCATCCTGCAATATGGCCGCCACCTGGTGAGGCTCTGCTGGACAGGAGCGGTAATCCGTAAATAATCCTGGTGGGCGGGACCCTCGAGGTGCCTCTTTTATGGGTGATCGATCGCATGACACCTGTGGAGCGATCGATTAGTGAGACGGGCCGGCCAGGTGGCAGAACCATACCTGAACTGGCCATGCAGTGGCTGGTCAGGCCTAGTGGCCGGACGAGGAGGCAGGGGAGGGCTGAGGCCGATGCGGGCCTGGAGCGGTGTGAGGTGGTTCCTGGGCTGCTTGCTTCCCCTCTCCCTAAACACTTGCGGAGGTGGACGGCGGAGCCTACGGGCTCCCTTGAGCGTGTGTGGGAGGTCGGAAGGTGCAGGCTGTGCCCTGCCTCTAGGAGGAGTCGAGGCTTGGAGCTGGAGGGAAAGTCAGTGTTTGACCGGGCACGCCACCCCTGTTGTTCGCCTTACCTCCAGGAAAATAGTATGGGGCCCTCTGGCCACGGAACCTCAGATCTGTGAGGCCTAGAGGAGGGCCTCGGTGCTGAGAGGCCACTGCAAAATGCTGTCGACATGCAGCGGCGAAGCTGGGGGTTTTGCTCCCCGGAGAACGTTATGAGGATCGGGCTTGAGAACAGCTGGAGGACGAGGGGCAGCCCTCCTGGAGGGCTGCCTGCAATCCCTGGCAGAGAGGCATTCAATTGGGAGATGAGCTGCTGGCTGGGCTGCTGGAGGTTGGACTGTATAATGGCGCCTGACGGGCGGTCGGGGGCCATTTGGTGGAGAAAAGTTGAAGAGCTGCCGCCTGGGGCGCTGTCGGGTGGGATAATCGCTGGTGTGTGATGACTGCAAGGTGAGACAACCCCGAGGGGGACAGTGCTTAGATAAAATGGGGAAGACGGATCCGAAACAGGAAAAATTGACTTGACGGGAAAAGAAAGTGCAGCTAAGCTGGCCAATCAATGGAGGAGCCACTGCAGGAGGATGAACCGCAGCTGCCCTCGGTCAAGGCCATGTTTCTAGACCTAAAGCACAGTCTGGCAGCTATAGATACCAAGCTGGATCACTTAACTGACCGCATGGATCTTATGAAAGATAGGGTGAATGACCACGATGCCCATTTGGAATGGGTGGAATCTAGGGTTTCGGATTTGGAGGATGCCCAAAACTGACAGAGCAAATGAAATGGAATGGGTGCTGGAGGTCATCCGGAAGAAAAACGAGGACCTTGAAACTCAGCGCAATAACATTCGCATCTTAGGCCTTCCAGAGTTAAACAGCTATGGGACATATGGAGGACTATTTGGAGGCGATGCTTGCAGCGCTCTTCCATGGCGAACTCTCCCCTGTGATGGTGGACGAGCGGGCGCTTAGGTTGCTGGGCCCACGGCCACCACTGGGGACTCCGGCGAGGTCTGTTATCATGCGCCTGCTTAATTACAGGGATAGAAACACAGTTCTACAACTTGCTCGTGACCACCGCCCAGTCATCTAAAATAATAACGAACTCAGCATCTTTCCGGACTGCACTCCTGGTGTGTAGGCAGCATTGTGGGCGTTCCTCCCAATCAAGCGCACCCTGAGCAATACGGAGGCCAAGTACTCCTTCATTTACCCAGGTAAGCTACTCATTCAGCACAAAGGCAAATAATTTTTGTTTTTCAGATCTGAAGCTGGCTGCCAGGTTTGCCAAGAGTATTCCCAGGAGAGAGACCCCTGCATCCACGCCGGCAGCTGACGAGGATTGAAATCACTTAAGCGACAATGATTGAAATCGGACCTACATGGTGGAGAAGAGTGGATTTGAACAATGCTCAGAGATTCCTGCGGGCCTGTCAGTGAACTTCACCTCGTGGATGTCTGTCCCGCTATGTTTTGAACTGCTTGATTGCTCCTGTCCACCTGCCAATATCGGGTGGGATGACCGACGGCCATGACAACGCCCAGATGGATGAGTCCAAAGTCTTTAGTTGTAATTTTTAATTGGATTGTGTTTGTGGGTAGGGGTGGGTGGGATTTTTGGGCCCATTTGGGCGCCTGAGTGGGTGGGGGGCAGTATATGTACTATTAGTTTGGTTTGATAAGTTGGTTCTGATTTTCCTTCCCTTCCTATTCCCTTTCCTGCAACTGCTCCTTCTTCCGTATGAAGGTGGATGGGGGAACAATTCTGTGGGTTATTTTGATGCCTTCTAAAATATGATCCCTGATGTAGAATGTCTGTAGGCTGAATGATGGATGCAAGATGAGACTGCCATCAGCTTATATGCAGCACCATGCGATAGATGTATGCATGTTCCAGGAAACTCACCTGACGGAGGCCGAAAGGTCCAGGGAGAGGGCTAGCTGGTTTGGCGAAAGCCATATGGCGGTGTATTCCAGCTATACTCGGGTGGCTATATTACCCCGAAAAGTGCTGCAGTGGTGCACCGATAAAGTGATCACAGACCCACATGGCCATTCTATTCTGTTACAAGGCACGCTACAGAGTTCTTTGGTGAAGTATAGCTACGAATGACTTCCTTGGGCTCCGGATCCCTGCTATGGGGAGGAGATTTTAATGTGGTGTTGGACATTGAGGCAGATCTGGAGAGCCAGGCCAGTCCGCAACATGTGGCGGCCGCGAAGGCCTTGTCCTCAATTATGGCAGAGAGGGCCTTGGTAGATTTATGGAGGGCCAAACATGGTGTGGATAGGGAGGGAACATGCCTTAATTCCGTACACAATAGCTGGTCCCGCATCAACAGATGGCTCGGTTCCAGAGATGTAGAGCTTTAGACTGAGTCTTTTCAACATATGCCGCACACCTTGTCGGACCACTCCCCGGTCCTGTTGGAGTTGGTGCTCCCTGGGGGACCCTTGCAGCGGGTTCTCATAGAGACTACCCTGTGGAGCGTTACGAGATCAGGCCTTTAGAGAGGAGATTTGTGCCGCTATAGCGGATTATTTTGTGGTCAATCAGGACTCGGTTGCTTCGGTGGGTACCTTGTGGGAGGCATTTAAGGTGGTGATTTGCAGGACTTGCATTGCCAAGCAGCATGTGATGCTAAGAGAGCTCCGTTGCGACTTGGTGGAGCTGGAGGCACAACTGGCAGCGCTGGAGAAACAACTGGCTATGAATAGATCAGGAGAACTCCTGGCTGAGATAAGGGAGAAAATGACACAATATGAGGAGGTCACCCGCCACGAGATCTGTTTTCTGAGTAGGGAAGACAAGGCATGGAGATATGGAGAGGGCGAGCGGGCTGGCAAAATGCTGGCTGCTATGCTTCGTAGTCCATGGGCAGAAAACTATATTGTGAAACTATTTGATCCAGCTGGGATAAGCCATACTGGCACGGAGGAGGTTAAGCGGGTCTTGACTGATTTCTACTCTGATTTATATGCAGAGGTGACAGAGACACGCTTTGTGGCATCTGTGGAGTATTTTGAGGACATCAGTCTGCTCTGGCTGAAAAATTCTCACAGGTAGTACCTGGATGTTCCCTTTTCAGTAGAAGATGTAATACAGACCATACACAGTCTGCCATTAGAAATTGGGGTCTTTGGTTGGCAGTCAGGTTACCCCCTGTCCAAGCAAGGACCCTCACTCTAGTCAGGGTAAAAGAGAATCGCCCTCACCTAACCCCTGCTTACCCCCTCTAAACAAAACAAGACCAAAATGACAAAAATCCACAATACACAAGTCAAGTTATCACTAAAAATGCAAAAAGAGTCTTGATGTAATTTTAAACACACACTAACAATGCTAGTGTGAAAATGTACCTTGGGTGCGTCAAAAATAACCCTGCACAGGTGAGTGTGAGTCAAAAAGGGCTTTCAATGCGTTGTTTTAACTCACGAGCGAGACCTTGCATTGTTTCTCCTTTCATCGGGTCGGGCGCATCGTTTCTTCACTCCGCAGGAAAGTGATGCATCAATCCAGTCAGCACTCGCGGGTCCAGGCAGGCCTTGCGTTGTTTTTACACACCCAAAAGTACTTTCATCGGAAATCCAGTCGCACGATGATCCAAAAACCACACAGCGCGGGCTGCAATCTCATCATCCTCCGCCAGCGATGCTGCGCGTCATTTCCCCAGCTCCGTGCGTTGATTCTTCGGTTGAGTTGCAGGCGAGCATCGATTTTCAGCTGCGAAGCCAGCAGCACGTTGATTTTTCAGCCACAGATCAGAGTTGCGTCGATCTTTTCCCTGCATGGCGCCCTGTGCGTTGATTTCTTCCTCCTAGGCTGCCAGCTTCTCCTTTCAGGGTCTCAGGAACTGGATTGGATGGGCACCACTTGGCAGAGTAGGGGCCTCTCCAAAGACTCCAGGTGCTTGCAGAGAGAAGTCTTTGCTGTCCCTGAGACTTCAAACAACAGGAGGCAAGCTCTAAACCCAGCCCCACTGTCAAACTGACCCAGACAGGGAATCCACAAACAGGCAGAGTCACAGAGATGGTATAAGCAAGAAAATGCCCACTTTCTAAAAGTGAGCGTTTTCAAACACACAATCTTAAAATCAACTTTACTAAAAGATGTATTTTTAAATTGTGAGCTCAGAGACCCCAAACTCCATATGTCTATTCTCTCCCAAATAGAATCTGCACTTTAAACAGATTTTAAAGGTAGTCCCCATGTTAACCTATTAAAGGGACAGGCCTTTAACGGTGAAAAACGAATTTAGCAATATTTCACTGTCAGGACATATAAACAACATTACTATATGTACTACCTTAACCATACACTGCAACCTGCCCTCTGGGCTACCTAGGGCCTACTTTAGGGGTGTCTTATATGTAAGAAAAGGGAAGGTTTAGGCCTGGCAAGTGGGTACACTTGCCAAGTCGAATTTACAGTTAAAACTGCACACACAGACACTGCAGTGGCAGGTCTGAGACATGAATACAGAGCTACTTATGTGGGTGGCACAACCAGTGCTGCAGGCTCACTAGTAGCATTTGATTTACAGGTCCTGGCACCTCTAGTGCACTTTAATAGGGACTTACTAGTAAAACAAATATGCCAATCATAGATAAACCAATCAACCATACAATTCACACACAGAGCATATACACTTTAGCACTGGTTAGCAGTGGTAAAGTGCTCAGAGTTCAAAAGCCAACGGAAACAGGTCAGAAAAAAATAGGAGGCAGGAGGCAAAAAGATTGGGGATGACCCTGCAAAAGGGCAAAATCCAACACAGGCCATACACAGTCTGGCGGGAGAAAAGGACCCAGGGCTGGACGGTCTGCTGGTGGCCTTTTTTAAGGAGTACGCAGACTTACTTGTGCCGCACCTATTGGAGGTCTATGCGTAGGCGCTTGAGGGAGGTATGCTCCCCCCCTCATTGTGGGAGGCCCTCATAGTGACAATATTGAAACCAGGGAAGTACCTGTGCTGTTGTGATTCATATAGACCTTTATCATTAATAAACATAGACAATAAGATCTTAGCTAAACTTATCTCGAATAGGTTGCAACCCCTGCTATCTTCTTTGGCGTTATTAGACCAGTCTGGGTTTGTGGGTGGACGCTCCACCTTGTATAATCTCTGTACCTTTTTTCTGATATCTCGCATGATCAAAACGAATGAGCGCGCAGCAGTGGTGTTCCTTGATGCCACAAAGGCATTTGACTCTCTGGCTTGGTCATACATGTTTAGCCTGTTGGCGAGGGTGGGGCTAAGTCCCAGGTTCATTAGACTGATTTGTTTGCTGTATATGGCTCCACTTGCTAGACTGAGAATTAACGGGATGGTGACAGACCACTTCCCGATAGCTAGGGACACTCAACAAGGTTGCCCGCTCTCCCCACTGCTATTTGCGGTGGCGATGGAGCCGTGAAGTTAATTATGTTTTTTTCTTTAACTGACTTAATGGTGAATGTTCCATTCGGTTGTATCTAATATGAAAAATCACAATAAGCAGAATAAAAAAAATAAAAAAATAACAATGTATGCATTTTGTATCTGTAAACAAACTAGTGTCCAACGCACTTAACATTTAAAAATTTACTGGTTCACAAAATAAAATGACAGCTGCCCGCCTTTGCCATCAGGGCATTTGCAATCTGACGACTGTCGGCAGAAGTTGACTGCGTAGAAGATGTAACACTCCATGATGGATACAGCCATTTTCTAATGTGTGTGACACCAACATGTGAAAGCCGATGGCTGTGTCTATCTCCACTGATGATTGTGTACATCGTGTATATGTACGCAGCGTTGTGAAAAAGATCTTACCTGCCTCCTAACACTGCAGCCAACAACACCTCCACTTTTGCTGTTGTTATCGACCTCCGGGGTCAAGATCCCAGGCAAAGCAGGTGACAGGGCCCCTAACTTCTCAGCTAAGGAGTTAGTTCTGCTGACAATGGAGGTCTTGTCCATGTACAGCCAGCTCTATGGGAACCCAGACAAACAGGTATATGTTTGCATGGAAAATGTTTTTTCAAATAACTCGTTATTTTTCCATTACAGAAGCTAATTTGTCCCTTTTAGTTCCTGACTGAGGTGTGATGATTGGTGTGTAGTCAACTCAATATTTTGGCTGGGAATAAAATGACGTTTAACAATGTTTTTAAATGTCTGTAAATTTGAATGAAATCTGAATGAATAAGATGACTTTTCATTTCAATGTACTCACAATTCAAAATTTACCATTCACAAATTTCTTGCCCCTCACATATTTGAAAACTGCATCCATATGTCGAAATGAGAGAAGTGTAAAGAGCAGGAAAACATTTTTGCGAACTTGCATGATTTGTTTTGCACTTTAATTTTATCCCATTGTCTAAGTAATGAGTATCCACATGTATTATACCTGTAATAGTGCCACATATGTGGGAAGGTATGTCCTGTGCTGCAAGTACATATGACACAGGCTCCAGTCACCCATACAATGTCCCATTCCTACACACACTTGCTCATACTCAACTAAAAACCATGCACTCACTGACACACATGGCAACCTTTGCATACTACCCTTAGTCATATTATGTGGTTCTAACCATAATATCTGGCTTTAAAAATATTAGGCATTAAGCCAATGAAGCTGGGCATGGGGGTGTTTGCTAATAATGTACAAGTTATTTAGCCTTCAGTAGCGGACAATGATTTGTACTGATCGGAAGTAGCCCTCACTACAGGAAATGTTTCAGAACTCTAGCCTAGATGATTTTTGTGGCTTTGATTTTTAAAATGAGGATATTAAAAGTGATGAGGGTATGCAACAGCCCACTACAAATTGATATTTCCTAGGAAATATTTATTTTTAGAAAATAATATGTACTAACTTTTTAGAAATGCTTGTGATAGATTTTAAAAAATAGTGTTACAGCAATCCAAACAAAAACTCACAAAACCTTTTTTCGTTCTTTGTTCATGTCCATGCTGGTCAACGCCCATCAGAAAAAGGCAATATGGAACCAAGCCAAGAAGATGTGGACCCTGGGGATCTACAAATGGCTCACCATCCATTGCCGCAAGAGGTGGGAGGACCTACGATGCTGAACCCTCAAGTTACCAGAAGTCCAGCTCGGCCAGTACTCTCAATGTGGGAAGAAGTGAGTGCACTGCACACTGACTCCCCAATGGCTCTGATACTTGTGTGGCTTATCTGAACTTTCATGGGTAGTTGAGAGCCCAACAGCAGCTTCAAGAGGGTAAGTTCTTTTTTAAGTTCTTGTTGTTAGTTAACTATTTTTTGTTATAGCAATAATTTCTGGAAATCATCATAAAGGTTGACACACATCCAATTCACAAGAAGAGTTCTGGAAGGTGTACGTTTGGGACAAGGTGTATGATGATGAGTTTTGTGCATTGATTTGTGATAAAGCTTGCTACTAGAGTCATTATCACTACCAAAGGACTGTTTTTAGCAGACACATACTTGCCTAAGAAAAAAGGCATGCCTGGATTATGTGTATGTTATGACGGACATTTGTACCAAACAGGCTGACTGAGTCAGGTGTGATACTTCACCACAATTGTGAATACATTATGTTGGACAGATTACAGGTGAGATAGCATACAATACACTTATAAGATAGTGGATGTTTCTGACTTCACACTGGTGAGTTGGTTTAATGACCAAACCATATTGGGCATCTGATCCATAATGACTAGGAACAAGAAAACAATGGCAACATTTCTTACTAAAACATTTCAGAAATAAGTTTTCTCCGCAAAATTCACATTAGTTCATGTTAACAGTTGCACATTGGCATGTAGCCTTACTTCTTCAAAAATGTGCATGAAAGCCTTACGGCTTCATAAATGTGCATTTAAATATGAATTTAGTAGGCAAATATTATTAATTGAAGCAGACAGGAATGTGTACACATTTGTGACAGAGTTGCACATTCCCACAGAAAACATTTCTCTGTTTTATGAAATGTCCATATGCTGAAGTTGAAGCAAAGGAGTCATCAAAATAGCAAATTAGATTGACAATGTCCATGGTCCAAAGGTTTCTTGCTAGACATTAATTTTTAGTGACATGACATGAGTTCACTATTCAAAACAACCAGTCTGTAACATTCAGAAATGTTAAACAGTTACATGAGTAATTTGAAGTGTATAAGAGTCAATATCTCAAATGAAATGGGACTAATGATAGTAATTTACAAAACTGTGAGCAAATGGGCCCTTATTATGTTCCCCACATGTATTGGGTAATGGTAACGTATGCCTAATTTTTATAGCCTGGAAGCAGGTGAAAATCAGAATTTAGTAAATGTTTTGTAAAATAACCTTGTGATCATTTTGAGTCGCACAGACATAATAAAAATGTTGCACGTGTCACCTCAGTAACAACAGGAGGAGCTAAAGGAGACATTGGCCAGAAAGGTGGGGAAGCAGCTTTCCATTGTGTGCTGAGTTCAGAAACACTGGACACCGATGTGCATAGTGATATGTGGCATGGAGGATGAGGGTACTGCCATGGAGTGGAGCAGCTCAACATCTTCTTTGGAAGCCTTCACAGATGACCAGTCCCTAGTTGTGTCAGACCCTACAGGATCTGTTCCATCTGCACCCAGATTTCCATCCCCACCCTCCCTATTGATCTCTCCCCAGTTGGCCAAAACCTCCCCTCCTAAAGGGGCTGGGTGTCCTTTGCTGCAGGCACCTCCCCCCACCTCTGTTCCCCTGGCTGCGCTCAGTGAAGAGGCTATTGACTGCTTATGCAACATCTCTGTAAGTCAGACAGCGATTGTGAATGGAATCCAAGGTGCTTAGTTGCCAAATGCAATGGATGATTGCATTCCTGGATGCCATTCATCATTCAAAGTCTGGCATAAAGGGATTGCTTTTGAAGATAGCCTTCATATTGACCCTATGCCTGGCCAATTGTCATCCCAAATCCCAGCTTCCCACACCAAACCCAAGCACACTCACTTCCTTGCATGCACCAACTCCAACAGACAAAAGCAGCCCACCTACACCTACACAGAAACACCTACACACAAAGAAACACATTCATACACCCAACAGACACACAGCACTGACACTACACCCACAGGTACTGTGACAACCACCACAACCACCAGACCTACCACTACAACCAAATGTGCCACCACCACACCCACAACCACCACAACCACCACACCCAACCACATCACCCACCAACACAGACAAATGCACCACCACCACAACCACCACCATATCCACATCCAAAAGCATATCCACAAGTTCCACAATATCCACCTCAACATCACACTCATCCAAACACACAGTCTCACACACACACACTTACATGCAAAATAACACCGACCAAACCCACACACTCAGAACCACCTGAATCCAAAACACCTAGAAATGCACACTCATCCAAACAGACACAATCATAGAAAAGCACACCCTCACCAACACCCAGAAATGCAAACACACACATTCAACTGAACATCACACACCTTAAAAGAAACACACACCCAAGCATACACCATATACACCAGACCCAAATGCACCTGCAAAACAGACTCACAACACTCAATCTAGCTCCCTCTACCTCCCAAACCCCATCCTCTCCCACCCCATCCTCTCCCTCCTCCTTCAACCACTTGTACTGCCTACCTGTTCCTGACCCCTAAGAAACCTAAACCCACCCTTCCCAAAAAAGATAATTGAGGTGCCTGCTCTACCCACTTGATGCCCCCTACTCACAAGGTTGTCATTGGCAGTGTAATTAAGAGGCAAGTTCCAAGCCTGAAGCATAATTCTGGATTGCAAAGAATTCATGGAAAATGATTTGTGTTTTATTTAAACGTTTCATTCTGAGAAAAGTATCTCATTTTTTTATAAATTAGCATTTATTTATACCAAGTTTGCTATGTCATTATTTTTAAATTAATAGCAATTGATTGATGACAATGTTAGTAATGCAAATATGAGTAACATGATATTAATTTCATTTATGGCAGTCCCAAAAAGGTTTTATTTTTGACATATTCGTATAGTATAGTGCATACATTAGTGATAGACATTTGTAATGGACATGTTAATTTTTGTGCAAACATTCATCATGATACTGGACACTCACACCAAAAGTAAGCATGTTTACAATTTTGTGAATGCAATTATGTTTATTTAGAAATAATAAGTGTTATAATAAACACATATGCATTCCCCATGAAAAATACACTTTTGTGTTACATGAAAATAAAAGACAAGAGGAAATGTGACATTAACACATACATCCCATGTTTTAAGTGACATTGAACATGCATTTCTTGTTAACCCAATTGTTTTATTATGTAATGCAATTACCACATTTTATTAGGTTTATGTTACTACAATAATGTCTAATGTATCTGATTTAGTAGTTTAGGAAAAATGATTGTACACACCTGTATGGAGACATCTTAACTTTGGGATTAATGCGACTTTTTGTGTAGGTGTCCATAAGCATGAAAGCAGTTTGGATCAAATAGGTAAATGTAAATGAAATATAGAAGTTTTAAAAAGCACAAGTCCGGAGCTCATGTACACAGACAATTTCGATGGTAACAGGTAAAACAGTCACTTATCTTTGGTTCCGGCAATGATGAGTTGACTTTCATTGTGGTCCAGTAGCAGCAGCAAAGGTAGGACTTGTATGATCTGGTTCATGGCGGCAAGGAAAGAGAAAAGCAGAAAAAAGGTAAGCTTCGACCTTACATGCGTTTGATTCTGTCAACTCAGGTGTGTAGGTCTAGCTGCCACAATTACGTCTGTGGGAAAGCACATCATGATTTACCCAGTGGCAAAACTGGCTATGGTCCCAACACAAGCCGCTTTGCCTATGGTGCCTTCAACGCTGGTGGAAAAATATGGCAGTGATGGCGGTTGGCCAACGGACTTTCGTCTATGGGCCCACCAGCATCTAAATAGAACAGATGGACCACCTACTTGCAGGATGAATTATCTGATGGAAAACCGAGGGGGGGACTGATTCCAGCAAGGTCTAAATCAGGCCCAATGATCTGATTAGATTATCTGCTGGTGCAGTGCTACTGCCTCAGGAACTTTAAGGAAACAGATTAATTGTCCAGGTGCATTTCAGACCATGCCCCCATGGTGATGATGCTTCAGACGCAAACGTCTCAGTCAAGGGTTGAGGGCGATTGTCACCTGGGTATTGACAGACTGGGCCACTCGTAGTATGACTGTCCAAGCCACGGATCACTATTTTAAGGACAATACAAGGGTGGTGGACTCCACCACTATTGTCTGGGAAGCCTACAAAGTGGTGTTGAGGGGGATCTGACTGCCCACATCATGGGGAAGAGACCAGAAAGAGTGAAGGAATGTAGGGAAAAAGAGGGTCAGTTGGCACGGAGGAAGATGAAAATGTTGTGCACCACAGCGTGGCCTTGATGCAGCATTAAGTCTTGTTCGGTGAAGAATTTAGAGCCCTGGCCCGTCAAGAAGCGAGGGCGCACCACAGAACCAAGCAGGATAGATTGTATGAAGTTAGCAGCAAGTCTGGAAAACTGTTAGCATGGTTGGCCAGCAAAGAGGAGGAACATACATTTTGACTACAAACAAGCAGTCTCTGGTTGAAAGTCTGGGCTAATTGCACAGGACTTTGAAGATTATCTGTCTGTTGCTTATCGTAGGAGACTTGACGCAGATCTGGTGGCATGTGCATGTTTTATTGGATACCTCCCAGTTTCCTGATTGAGGGAGGAAGGTTATAAGCATTGGCGACAGATATCAGGGAGGATGGCCTTTCTGAATCTCTACCCCAACTGAAGAATCAGAAGTCACCGGGCCCGAGTGGATTCCCTCCAATATCTTTTAAAGGGGTACAATCCTGGATTGTGGACCATGTTTTTGGTGGATAATGAGAGGGTTGTATTACCAAGGGATTTGATACAGTTAGACATTCTTATACAAAAGGAGGGGAAACCTTCAAGAGACTGTGCCTCACATAGGCTGATCTTTTTTCTCCATAGAAAGTAATCTAGCAACGGAATTGGAAAATGGGTTAATCAGAGTAATGGATACCATAATCAGCTGGCGTTACAAAGGTCCTCACAGCCTCAACAGTGCTGCAGGCCCCCAAGCTTCCTGGGGCCCTATCAGCACAGCACACTGTGCACAGGTGGTAGGCCCCTGACAGGGTCCAGGGGGAGGGGCACCCTCAAGGTACTTTGCAGCTGGGCCCCCTCATGTTTCATTACGCCACTGACCATAATACATCGGGATCAATTGGTTTTCTTCCCAAACACGGCAGCACAACACAATTTGAGGCTCTTGTACAGGCGTGCAGTGCTCAAAGGCAGATAGGGGAACTGGCAGTTTTATCATCACTGGATGCAGAGAAGCCATTTGCCTCTGTAGGGTTGCCATATTTTCTGGTGCTCTTGCAAAAGATGGGCTTATTATGCACCTTTAGCCAGATTCAAGGTCAATGGGGTAAGGTTAAGTGAATTCTGCCTGCCTAGGGGCACCTGATATGGATGTCCTGTATCCCCCCTTTTTTTCCCAGTGGTGATAGAAGCCCTGGCAAGGTAGATCTAAGGTAATGCTCTGGTCAGGGCTGAGATGGAACCCTACCTGAAAGGATGCAATTTTACTGAATGTAGTTGATGTGCTGCTGTATCTAGTAGACCCAGAAATATCGAGCCCTGAATTATTTGAATGCTTGCCATCTTTGGGAAATATACAGGGATTCGTATTAACTGGAAAACATCTTTTGCTCTCCAAATAATGGAATAAACCCTACCCAGTAGCTGGGAGAATCCTCTCAAATGGGAATCTACTGGCATCAGGTATCTCGGAATATATGTGACTGTAAAGATTGATTTGTTACTCCAGGAAACCAAGAATGAATTCTTGCAGAGTTTACAGGGAACAGTGACACACTGGAGAAAGCTCTGCATCTCCATGATGGGTTGGGCAGCCATGTAACATATGATTTACATGCCCTAGTTTCTGTACATGCTACAAAATCTCAGCTCCCAGAAAGGTTTTTCCAGGACTTAGAAGGAGCAACTAAAGAGCTGCTATGGGATGCAGGCCCACTTAAGATTGTCCTGAATCAGAAGATCGCTGATGGGATGGCCTTACTGTATTTTAAAGCTTTATTACTGGGCAGTCCAGTTGTAATTTATTAATGACTGGGCATATGTTGTGCAACAGAACTCTCAGTGTATGCAGGCAGGAGAGCCATGGTCCTGAGGGGGATATACCAGTTACTTGTATGGAATGGATGGGGCACCAGACAGAAGGAAATGACCATGGTGATGGTCCAGATTGAAAATAGAATGACAATGGTACCAGGATGGAAACGTTGGGTGATGCTGTAGACACCAGTGGGAATCTGCTCTACTGGCCTGCCTACAACAGGGTGAAGGCCGTATAAAATGGGAATTGTTAGAAATGGGGTTTCTGGTTGGCTACGGTATGCACCTAAGCCAGGCAGAACCCACCTACTCTAGCCAAATCTATGGGGTTACACACCGAGGATAACTCCTGCTCACAACCTTGGTAGCTTGGCACGAGCAGTCAGGCCTGACCCGGAGGCAATGTGTAAAGCGTTTACACAACACACACAACACATGTGATGCACTATCCCTACCACCAAGGAAACACAACACCAAGTTACATAAAAATAAACTGTATTGTACACAACATGTCAGTAATACCCTGCTACCCAAGCAGTTGTCAGAACATTACACAGTATTGTTACCCTGTAGAAATCAGCAGTAGTCACATATAACACACAGGTTACTCATCATTCTGCAACATAAGCAGTAGTCAGGAAAACATTACTAAAGAAATGCACTTGTCATAAAACCATCATAAATGCCCATATCAGAAACACTACAAAACATATAGCAAGTCATGCAAAGCAATCCTCATAAATGCCCAGAAAGAAGAGTGTCAGAAAGTACCTGACAAATTGTCCAAATCATGCCTTCATTATGTCCTATTACAGGACCCCTTTCTGTTCGGTGTAGGGCAAAGGGGGGGCCTCAGCGCTCCTCGGTTCCAAAAAACAGGTACTGCCTGGTGATGAATGAAGGGGAGTGGGGGCAGCATACTCCCCCTCAGTTCCTGTGAAACGGCACCTCGTAGGGTGTAGTGATGGCTGATGTCACCGTTCTCGAATGCCTCATGCTCGCGTTGGCTTCGCGGATGTGATGGTGACATAGAGGCATTCGAGAACGGAACGGAGTGAGAATGCGGTTAGTCCGTTAGCTGTCTCTGCATGTCTCCTTATATTGTGAAGATGTACTCTTATAAATGAAGCAGCTGATTGAAACTACTTCTGCGTCAATGCCGCATCCTTACAAAATTGGCGATGAGTTTTTGAACTCAACTGCGTCTAAAGGAAAGCCGGAGGAGTGCTCAACTCTCTTTCCAAGTCCAACGGAAGGTTAATGCAGGCATCTCTCTTCAGCAGGCAGTTCTGTTTTATGGTGAGTCCCATCCGAGTCTCCACGAGTGCTCTCGGGACTCTGCAACTCTTTTTGTGAAACGCACGATGGGTGTCTGCGTTTCAAAGGCAGGAAGTGGAAACACGTCATTCAGATGTGTTATGTGCCGCCCTTTTGAATTGGGAATAAGCGTAAAAGCAGGAAGCACAGCAGGAAGAATGAACGCGTCATTCCGATGTGTTAAGTGCCGCCAATTTTGATCAGGTGGACAACATTTTAAAGGACATTTTTAATTCGAATATCCAAGACAACTTATGGGCTAAAGGAGAGAGCTTGTTGCATTTTCAAAGGGTGTGTCAGAAGAAAATTGGAAGCAGTAGCAAAGTGTTGGAACTGGAAGACACTAACTCTTCAGATGAAGATGATTTAAATATGTGTGTTTTATGTGTGGACACTTCGGATGAACACAAGGATGAACACACCATTTTGTGCACTGGGGAAGAAGACAAGAAAAGGAAGAGGAAACCACGTTGCGAGATAATCTTGGGTGGAGTGACCATATGTATTGTTGTAGATTCGGGGTCTCCTTATACCATTGTTAATCTGAATGTTTGGAAAATAATTTCTAACATATTGTGGGTGAGGAGTTATACTTGCCAGACATAACAATTAAGACATTAACTGGTGAAGTCATTGAGTTATTAGGTTTCAAGAGGTTGAAATTTCAATACAAAGATAGAGAAACAACAGGCAAATTGTATGTTGCTGTAACAGGTCCCTCTGTTGTGGGCTGGATTGATCAAGGTAAATTAGGCATTGTCTTAGATCCTAATAACCCTGAACCAGTATTAACTGTGCAAACGGAATTGGAAATTGGCAAGTTAGTTTTGCAAAATTTTCCAAGTGTATTTTCTGGGCAGATTGAAAAAATGAAAGGGTTTATGCATCTCATTCATTTAAAAGAAAATGCTGAACCACAGTTGCACAAAGTAAGGAACACTTCTAGTCCCTTAAAAGAGAGTGTTAAAGTGCAGTTGGATAAACTGCAAGAGGAGAAAATTATAAAAGCCATAGAATCATCAGAGTGGGTAGCTCCATTAGTAGCAGTGAAAAAGGCTAATGGGAATTTATGATTATGTATTGACTTGAGAGACCTTAACAAGAACATACTAGTCAATCAATTTCCATTACCTCATATCAATGAAATGCTAACACGCACTAGGGGCATGAAATGTTTTTCTTCTATTGATTTAAAAGCAGCTTATCATCAGGTACGGTTGCACCCAAATAGTAGGGATTTGACTGCTTTTGTTACACCCTTTGGGTATTATAGATTCAGACGGGTGCCATTTGGTTTGGTGTCAGCGGTAGCCATATTCCAAAGACTAATGAATTCAGTTTTAGAAGATATTGATAATGTCATGGTCTTTCAAGACGATATTCTCATAATGGGAAAATCAAAAGAAGATCATGATCAAACGCTGTTATGAGTACTAAATGTTTTACATGAGAAGGGATTGACAGCAGAATTCAGCAAATGCAAGTTTTCATGTGATCTTTTAACTATTTGGGGTATGTAGTGTAGGCAAAGTAGGAATTATTGTCAGCAATAAGTAAGGCGCCCAATCCTCATAACAAGGATGAGGTTCGTGCTTTTCTGCGGTTTGTAGAGTTCTACTCTAAATTTGTTAAAACAATTCCAGGGAAGACGTATTGTTTAAGACAGTTGCTCAAAGTAAGAAATGGATTTGAGTGGACAGAAATGTGTCAAAATGCCTTTGATGTGTTAAAAAATGACATTTGCAATGCACCTCCATTACAAGGTTTTGATGTGAATCTTAAATGTATCATTAATACAGATGCCAGTTGTAAAGGAATTAGGGCAATCCTGACACAGGTAAACCTGGAGTGCAATGAGGATACGATTAGTATCATTACATTTATGGATAACATTTTTGTGAGAGAAGGCCTACCAAAATGTATTGTGTCTGACAATGGTTCACAATTTATGTCATCAGCTTTCCAAGAATATGTAAGAAGGAATGGAATTAAGCATAGAACTACCTCAATATATCGTCCTGCCAGTAATGGTGCTGTTGAAAGATTTACCCATGTACTTAAAGGAATGATTAAATTATCTAATTGTAATCATTTAGTTTGGGAAACAGACTTATGGAAAGCTTTGTGGATATTTACGGTTACCACATGTGTTAGTACTAACGCTAGCCCGTTTGAACTCATGAGGGGAAGAACACCTATGTCAAAGGACAATGTAGGTTGGATCAAGACTGCTAAGAGAGTGTAGTGGTGTCCTGAAGAAGTGAGGAAGAATATTGAAAAGGCTCAGAATAAATATAAAAAATACTTTGATGACATCCACAAGAGTGAAGAGATTAAATTATGTGTTGGTGACATAGTGAGAGGTAAAAGCAGTAAATACATGGGTAAATGTCAAGGATGATTTTCCTCTCCCTTGAGAGTGGAGGCAGTGTATAATAATTCTGTAAGACTAAGTGATGGCAAAGTATGGCACATGGCTGCATTGTTGGTGTGTAAGAGAACCTGTGTAGACATGAAAAGGGAGAATAGTACTCTGAGAGGTCAGAAATGTAAAGAATGGTTGGAAGATAAAGATGAGAGGAGTGAGCATGAATATCAGGGTCAACATTGGGACAGGGATTGTTTCTAGTGGACCTAGTAATGCAGACAACATGCCGACAACAATGTCTTCTAGTAATTCCAGTGGCCCTGAGGAGGTTCTTGGTATTAATGAAAAGTGCAGTAGATCTGGCAGGAGAATTGTTAAACCTAAAAGGTTGGATGACTATTACTCTTAAAAATAGTTTGTGTTAAATATGTTCTGGTGTTCATAACTTTTAGAAATAGTGTATATTTATATATATATTATCTGTTTTGTTTCCTTTCTCTTCTATTATAAAGAAGCAAGATATATAGTGATGGTTGACGTCACCGTTCTCAAATGCCTCACTCTCGTGTTGGCTTCACGGACGTGATGGTGACATGGAGGCATTCGAGAACGGAACAGATTGAGAACGGCGGTTAGTCCGTTGGCTGTCTCTGCGCGTCTCCTTTAATTGTGAAGATGTACTCTTATAAATAAAGCAGCTGATTGAAACAACTTCAGTGTCTACGCCGCATCCTTGCATAGGGCCAGCACCCAAACCAGAGTAACCACTACCTTTGTGGCCCCTGGGGCTAAGGTTGACGCTCACGGGGCCCTGGGAGCCAAAATGAAAGGGACAAGAACCAGAGTGTCACGCTTCTCTGGCAGAGAGCAGGGGAGGGGGTACTTACCTTGCCTCCCCCGAGTCCTTCTCTCGGGGTGGCCCTGGGATCCAGATGAACCTCAGGTGAGGTCTCGCTCCTTCCTGGGGCTGATGACATCCTCTTTCTACACTAAGGAGACTGTGCGCCTCCTGTCATTAAACAGCTGGCGTCCGTCTCCGTGGCTCTGCCACAGATCCCACAGGCTCCGACAATAGACAACTGCTTGTGCCCCACTGGCACTATCCACAGTGCTTTAGACCCCAGGAGCACTCAGCGGAGCGCGGTCACTCTGGGCTTTGTCTCTTCATGCTCTGGGGGCACACTAAGAAGCGTGTTTCGGACGCGTGAGTGTGACCCGGGTCGCAGCAGTGGTTTCTTCTTGCCCATAACACGGGAGGTGCTCACGGAGCACTAAAGCCCCCAGCAACAGCAGCAATCATCACACGATTAAATAAATAAATTGGAGCTCTCTGCATGCGCTGAGACCAGATCCAGTAAAGCGCTCTTGTAAGCGCTCCAGACAGAGAAAACGAGGCGCTCTTCCTGCTCTTCCAGGATCCACCAAAAAGTGCTATTTCTGCACCGAGAGCACTAAAGATGCAGAGGGAGAAGGGCCACAACACCCTGCCCGGTTGCAGTCAGTGGCAGTTCCTCCTAGTAGTCCAGCAGATCACAGGTCAGCACAGCAGCAGCAGTTGAAGGCGGTTCCTGGTGAGCACCTTCAGCAGCATTCTGTGTCCAGTTCCAAGTATGTTTCTTGTGTGTTTTTATGGGAATGAATACCATGTACTTATACTCAGATTTGCAAAGCTATTTCAATGAGGGAGAGGAGGTTCCAACCAGTTACAACTGGTTCTAAGAGTGTCTCCTCTCTCCTCCAGTACCGCCTCCAGACATCAGTTGGGGGTAAACAAGCCCTTTGTGTGAGGGCAGGGCACAGCCTTTACAGATGCAAGTGTGCCCCTCCTCTCCTTCTCTCAGCCCAGGAAGACCAGTCAATATGTAGATGCACCTCTGTGACACCTCCAGCCTCCCTGTGTACAGACTGTCTGAAAAGTATGAACAAAGCTTAACTGTCACTCTGCCAAGATGTGGATTGGAGTCAAGCTGCAAAACACCATAGGCATAAGCACAGCGAAATGCTCACTTTCCAGAAGTGGCATTTCTATAATGGTAATACAAAATCTACCTACACCAGTAAGCAGCATTTCTCACTACCATTACAACCATAAATCAGACAATACCCTCTAGACATAAGGCAGGCATTTCTAATGCAATCCTATGAGAAGGCAGCACACACAGCAGTGAGAAACCGAAATAGGCTGTTTGTCACTACCAGGACAGGCCACGCTACCAGGCACATGTCCTGCCTTCTACATACATAGCACCCTGCCCATAGGGCTATTTAGGGTCTACCTTAGGGGTGACTTTCATGTAGTAAAAGGGGGGTTCTGGGCCTGGCAAATAAACTTAGATGCCAGGTCCCTGTGGCAGTAAACTGAGCACAGAGGTCCTGCGCTAGCAGGCCTGAGACAGGTTTGAAAGGCTACTTCTGTGGGTGGCGCAAGCAGGGCTGCAGGCCCATTACTAGCATTTAATTTACAGGCCCTCGGTATAGGGATGCCACTGTACAAGGGACTTACAGTTAAATGAAATGTGCCAATCAGGTATATACCAATCATACTAGGTTTACAAGGGAGAGCACATGCACTTTAGCACTGATTAGCAGTGATAAAGTGACCAGCCATAACATCAACCAAAAAAGGTCAGAAAAATTAGGAGAGGGCAAAAAGTTTGGGCAATCACCCTGTAGAAATGGCCAGGTCCAACAAAAATTATTGATTATCTCAAAATTGGGTGCTTTTTGGCAGGGTGGAGAGATGAAACTGTTCTCCAAATATCAGGCACACTTTGAATTGAGAGGGAACCATATCTATGATACGTACAAATAAAGCAAATCCTATGGGGATATGGGGACCTCCTAAGTGATGGCATGAAGAAGACACCTTTGGAGTACCTAATATTGGGGGCCCCACTCCATATACATGCAGTCTTGCTGATTGTTGGAAACTGGGTTACTGTTTGAGGGGGTGGAACCCAACTCAAGCAACAAATGTAATTTCTGTTAGGATGAAGTCACAAGCAAACCCCAAATTAACTTGTGCTTAAACCCCTGGTAGCTTGGCACAAAAACAGTTACGCTTAGCTTAGAGGCAATGAGTAAAGTGTTTATGCAGCACTTCAAACAGTAATAAGATGAACACACAACACAAGAAAAATCCCACACTAATTAAGAAAAATGAAGTAGAATTTAATAAATTATTTGAGATCAAAATTACAAAAACTCCAACTAGTATAACCGGATATATGCAGTTTTAAAGATTTAAGTGAAAATAGGGCCTAGAAGCACAAATCACCTAATTGGTTATCTGGTTGCACTGGACTGGGAAAAAGTCACACATTTAGGTTCACTGTACTGAAGTGCCGGCGACATACAGGCACAAAGTTAGGCCAGCTGAACAAAGTACCTTTAATCTAGGGTGCAGAGCGTTGCAAGATACCATGTCAAAGATTTGTCACTAAGAGCTGCAAGGTGGCAATGCAAAGTCCTGCATCCTCATCAAGAAGGCTGTGGAAGAGGGGCTTGTAATGCATTGTGCTGCATCGGTTCTGACCACAGGACCACTGTTAAGCTGGCACAGCACCTTCAGGCACACTTCCATGGGTCCAGGACTGCGATGGCACCACTTGAGGGGGGAGTAGGACTCACAGTAGACAGAATTCAGGTGCTGGGGTCAAGGTGGTTGAAGCCTTTTCTATCCCTAAGGCTCTGATCAGGGGGCCAGTCAACCACCCTTTTGAGTCACTCGTTTGGTCTTACGTTTAAGACGCAGGTCCCGTTTTTTCACTCAGGCAGTTGGGCAACGGGGCAACAGAGTAGCAGCCCTTTTTTCAGAGCAGCACAACAGTCCTTTTGAGACTTTCACAGGTCCAGAGGTGTACTGAAATGTTAGCTTTCAGGGTCCGTTATTTACACCTGATGCCCACTTTGAAAGAGAAGAAAGTTTTGTGGGTTTCGACCCCCTAAAGGTTGGAAGTTCCTGCCTTCCGGCCCTTGACCCAGATTGTCTGGGGTGACAAAAGACTATTGTCAAACTCTTTAGTGAAGGTGCTGGGCAGAGCCTTGTGATATGTAAGCATGGTAGGTGCTATCAGGTTAGAGATGGCCCATTCTGCCAGCTACTATCCCCCTTTGTCTCACTGTCTAGGAGCAATACACAAAGACCACGTGCCAGCTACACCCAGTCATGTGACCTAGGGTATAGGCCACAGACACTAAGGTGGTCATTACAACCCTGGCGGACGGTGTTAAAGCGGCGGTAAGACCGCCAACAGGCCGGCGGAAAAAATGTGGAATTACGACCGCGGCGGAAACCACCAACAAAGACAGCCACTTTAACACTCTGACCGCCACGGCGGTACAAACAAACAGCTCGGCGGTACCGCCAACAGACAGGCGGGAGACAATGTACCGCCCACAATATTATGACAGGCCAAACCGCCACCTTTTCCGGGGCGGATTCACCGCGGATAAAAACACGGCGGAAACAGGCATTTTGAAGGAAGAGCGCTCACCTCTACACATTCCACGAGGATGGAGGACACCATGGAGCCAGAACTCCATATTCTTCCTGCACTTGTCTTCCTGCTCCTGTACCAGGAGCACCAACGCCGGCGGCGAAGACCACGGTGAGTACTGCACCTACGACATAGGTGAGGGGGGAGGCAAAAAACAGGGACACACACACACAACACCCCAACCCCCACCCCACCCTCACCCACTACAACACACACACCAATGCATATCCAAACATTACAGTAACACCCCTCAACCCCCCCGGAAGAATGCAAAGACAAAAGGAAATGAGTGTAACCATTGTAATATATAAAAATTCAGTAAGCCAAAATATATGTATATACACTATTAACAAAATATACACCATGATTAGTAGTCCAGGTATTGCACCATTCATAATCCGTGGACCACTGGGCCCAAAATGAATGGGCGAGGCCCACACGAGATACCCGAACATGACGGAGAGAACACTGCTGGGACATCAGATAGAAATACAACAGGGGGAAGGTAAGGGGGGGCATCTCAGCCGGCTCCATGCCCATTGATGTATCTTGGGGAGTGCAAAGCCACAGTCTCACAAGTCTCTACAGTGGGTGGGTTGCCCACTGTACCATTCTGGGGAGTGCAAAGCCACAGTCTCTCAAGTCTCTACAGTGGGTGGTTTGCCCACTGTACCATCCTGGGGAGTGCAAAGCCACAGTCTCTGAAGTCCCTACAGTGGGTGGTTTGCCCACTGCTGCATCCTGGGGAGTGCAAAACCACAGTCTCTCAAGTGGATAACAGTCTCCACTGGTTCTGGAGGGGGACTGGTGCCCAGAGTGCTTCATCCTGTGCAGGACAGAGGTAATGGATGCATGTCTCCACTGGTTCTGGAGGGGGACTGGTGCCCAGATTGCTTCATCCTGTGCAGGACAGAGGTAGTGGATGCATGTCTCCACTGATTCTGGAGGGGGACTGGTGCCCAGAGTGCTTCATCCTGTGTAGGACAAAGGTAGTGGATGCATGTCTCCACTGATTCTGGAGGGGGACTGGTGCCCAGAGTGCTTCATCCTGTGTAGGACAGAGGTAGTGGATGCATGTCTCCACTGATTCTGGAGGGGGACTGGGCCCAGAGTGCTTCATCCTGTGCAGGACAGAGGTAGTGGATGCATGTCTCCATTGGTTCTGGAGGGGGACTGGTGCCCAGAGTGCATCACTCACCCTGTGACGGTCCCAGTTGTATCACTGCCCCTGCCGCTCATGGGCTAGCGGTGCTTGAGTTGGCGGTCCTTGCCCTATTCAGCGGTGCTTGACTTGGCGGTCCTTGCCCTGTTCAGCGGTCCGTGCCCTGTTCAGCGGTGCTTGACTTGGTGGTCCTTGCCCTGTTTAGCGATGCTTGCCCTGTTCAGTGGTGCTTGACTTGGCGGTCCTTCCCCTGTTCAGCGGTGCTTGCCCTGTTCAGTGGTGCTTGACTTGGCGGTCCTTGCCCTGTTCAGCGGTCCGTGCCCTGTTCAGCGGTGCTTGACTTGGTGGTCCTTGCCCTGTTCAGCGGTGCTTGACTTGGCGGTCGTTGCCCTGTTCAGCGGTGCTTGACTTGGCAGTCCTTGCCCTGTTCAGCGTTGCTTGCCCTTTTCAGCGGTGCTTGACTTGGTAGTCCTTGCCCTGTTCAGCGGTCCGTGCCCTGTTCAGCGGTGCTTGACTTGGCGGTCCTTGTCCTGTTCAGCGGTGCTTGCCCTGTTCAGCGGTGCTTGACTTGGCGGTCCTTACCCTGTTCAGCGGTGCTTGCCCTGTTCAGCGGTGCTTGACTTGGCGGTCCTTGCCCTGTTCAGCGGTGCTTGACTTGACGGTCCTTGCCCTGTTCAGCGGTGCTTGCCCTGTTCAGCGGTGCTTGACTTGGCGGTCCTTGCCCTGTTCAGCGGTGCTTGACTTGACGGTCCTTGCCCTGTTCAGCGGTGCTTAACTTGGCGGTCCTTGCCCTGTTCAGCAGTGCTTGCCCTGTTCAGCGGTGCTTGACTTGGCGGTCCGTGCCCTGTTCAGCGGTGCTTGACTTGCCGGTCCTTCATTTCCCAGCTGGGCTGGGGCTGGCGGTTCTTCATTGGTCAGATGGGCTGTGGCTGGCGAGGCCCTCCTGGGCAGCTGGGCTGTGGCTGGAGGGGTCCTCCTGGGCAGCTGGGCTGTGGCTGGTGGGGCCCTTGTGGGTAGCTGGGCTGTGGCTGGCGGGGTCCTCCTGGACAGCGACGATGGGGCTGGCGGTGGCGTCCTGGGCAGCGACGATGGGGCTGGCGGGGCCCTCCTGGGCAGCGACGATGGGGCTGGCGGTGGCCTCCTGGCCAGCAGGGATGATGGCGGTCTTCTCCGCCGTGCTGCTCCTCCCAGACTTTGCAGGTTTCTTCTGACCCTTCCCCACCTTGGGAGGAGTCACAGCTGAGTCCACACTCCCCCCGGGACCCCTGTAAGCGGCTTGGGTGGCTGGAGTCTTCCCACTCTCCCGCCGGACACTGGCCAACTACTGGTGCTTCACAGGGGGGGGACTGGCTGTGCTCTGGCTCTGTGACACACTGGCTGGCCTGGTGGCCGGTACACTCCACATACCTGTGACAACAGGCACCACTGGTCCCGGAGATTTTCTGGCTGAGGTGCTAGTATGGGACCTAGGAGTTGGACGGGGGATGGTGGGAAATAGGTTAAGGGTGGAGACACTGGGATGGGTAGCTGGAGGGGGTTTGGGAGTGGAGGAAGAGGTGGTGGTTGTAGGAGGTGTAACTTTTGTGGCTTTGGGTGCAGGTTCATACGCTGTGATGTGGATGTATGTTGGGTGGGTGTGTGCCTGCGTTTGTGTATCTTGGGAGGGGGCGTCACAGACACACTGGGAGAGGACACAGGGGACGTGTGAATGGTAGTGGGGGTGGTGACTGCACGTGATCGGGGTGTGGTGGTGGGTGTGCTCGTGCGGGACGTAGTGGCTGTAGTGGTAGTGCATGCAGGTGTGAGTGTAGACGAGACTGGGAGGGAGGAGGGAGACGAGGAGGAGGGGGACACAGTGGAGGCAGTGGATGTTGGTGTGTCTGTATGTGTGTGATGCTTGCGTGAGTGCCTGTGGGATGTGTGGTGCTTATGTTTGCCTGAGCTTCCCTTGTGTGGTGAGGTGGGTGCATGCTGGTCTGATGGTGTGCTTGGGATAGGCAGAGGTACAGGGGATTGGGTCTGGGTGGAGGAAGTTGGAGGGGGAGGCTAGACAATGGCTGCCATCAGTGCTGAGGCCAGAGTTTGAAAGGTTCGATGAAGGGCAGCCTGACCAGAATGAATGCCCTCCAGGAATGCATTGGTTTGTTGCAACTCCCTTTCTACACCCTGGATGGCATTCAAAATGGTAGACTGCCCAACAGTGAGTGACCTGAGGAGGTCAATGGCCTCCTCACTGAGGGCAGCAGAGGTGACAGGGGCAGGGGCTGAGGTGCCTGGGGCGAAGGTGATGCCCACCCTCCTGTGTGAGAGGGCACGGGGCACACGCTGAGGGGCTGCTGGGAGGGCGATGCTGGTAGGGGGGTGGCGGCTGTACCTGTAGTAGTGGGGGGCACAGATGTTGCTGCCACCACAAGGGAGCTCCCATCGGAGGAAGAGTCCGTGTCGCTGGTTTCAGCTCCTGTCACCGCCGTGGTGCTCTCCTCGCCCTCCGTCCCACTGGTGTATTCAGAGTCCGTAGTGTGGCCCTCCATGGCCATGTGGGACGCAGCTCCCTCGTGCTCCGGTGCCACTGCTCCTCCGCCTGATGATGCTAATGCACACAAGAACAGGGAGACCGCAAAAAAGGGGGGGGGGAACAGAAGAAAGACAAGTTGAGTGCATTGCTTACCGCTACCGTTGGTGGACAAGACAGACACAGCAGCCCCCTGCACTATGTTGCGCTGTTGGGCTCTACAGTGCAATTCCTGGGAAATGGCCTACAAGGCTATGGACGACATCTGCACACATAGATGACACAGGTGCATGAATGCCTGTACTTGGCACTCTGCAGAGGTGGGGTGGGGGGCCACAGGGCCATGCCTTACGAAGGGGCCTAGCCTACGGAACTCACCCTGGCCAAGGGAAACCCAGAGCCCTCCTCCCCCACCCAGACCCGTCCAATGCGCGCAAAGTCAGCTGAATGAGAGTGTACTCACCCCCTTGTGTCTGCTGTGATGCCCTCAAGCGCCCATCCAACTCCAGGTAGGCCACCGCCAGGATCCTGAACATCAGGGGGGTCATGGTTCGACGGGCACCCCTCACACGTTGGGAGGCCATCCCCAGCTGAGCCTCCGCCGTCTTCTTGCTCCAGCGGCGAATGTCCTCCCATCTCTTCCAGCAGTGGGTACTCAGTGTGGTGGACCCCCAGGGTCTGGACGTCCTTGGCGATGGCACGCCAAATATCCTTCTTCTGGTGGGCGCTGACCTACATGAAATGTACAGGGGAAGAAGAGAAGTCATTACCAACTGCGCCGTCAAAGTGAGTGGCCCCCATTTCTACCCTTGCCATGTGGCACATGCACCCACCGTCTTTCATGCACTCAGAACTCTGCCCCCTTCCGTCTTACAACCAGCCCTCTCCACACAGGCATAGCCCATACAACATGCCCCCTGTGTACTTACCTGTTGGTCTGGAGGACTGTAGAGTAGCGTGTACTGGGGGAGGACCCCGTCAACGAGCTTCTCCAACTCCTCCGATGTGAAGGCAGGGCCCCTTTCCCTAGACGCACGAGCCATTGTATCTTCCAGACCGAGGTCACAGCAGCACTTGCAGTGTAGGTCCTGTCCTGTCGAAGATCAGGTATCGAGTGATACTGGGAGGCAACCATTCATGGGAGTTTTTTCGTTAGCTTTCCCAGGCATACATTTGGCAAAGAAACTGCCAATCTCAACAAAAAGTGCATTGTGCATTTTAAGAATATCACTTGTGGAGCTCGAGTTCGCCTTAAGGGAATCAAGGGTTCTACAGACACTGGCAGAGATGTGATTTAATGCCCTCTCATTGTCTTCTATGTGGAGCATTTTAACATTCCTCATGTTGTTAGACATAACTATATCATCTCTTCCCTGCTCTTATTCCCCACACAGACCTTTTGCTATCGGCCCTCCCAAAAGTCGGACTATAGGATTGTGGTCACTCTTGCTCCTGGGGACCACAAAGAAATCCACCAACTCACTCCACAACCCTAAGTAAATAAATAAATAATCTAAGTTGCTCCTATTAACCCCACTTCTAAAAGTCGTAACAGGATTTCTGTCTGAGTTTGAGTGACCAATTCATGCAGAATGCCCAGGAGAGAACTACATCAATAACTTGTATTGTGATCTTAGACAGTTTTTAACCTCAGTGGTCTCAAGAAGTGATATGCCCAATGGGTATCCTCATCTCCAGACAAATCAAGGGATGATATGGAGGTTCCAAAGTGAACGTTGAAATCCCCTATCACTATAATGTTAACATTGACCATCAGTACACCGTTGCCACTAGGCAGAGATAACATTAAAACTAGCAAGTAATGGCAAGGTGTTTTAGTCACCTCAATAGCACCCCTCTGTACATACCCACCAGCAGCCTGACCCACCGTAGAATTCCAGGCCAAATAATAATAGCTCATAAATCCTGGTCTAAATACATAGGTGGTCAACTATTTTTCCTGCAATAAACACACATCAAAATCATCAGCAAAAGTGCCCCACTCAATGTCCCCAAGCTTTGTCTTTAAACAGGCGATATTCTAAGAGAGAGCTTTAAAATGTGTCAGCCTCAGTTCATCTTACATCTCTTTGGTCAGAAGAGCATGAGCATCTGAGGGCCAAGAATTCAAAAGAACTTCACAACAATTGAGCAGCTCCTGGGAGCCTGGGAAGATTGTCTGGTGGCACTTTATGATATACCAAATCCAAAATCTCTGCATCTCAAGTTTCATGATATTGGGAACCCAAGCCAAAATTATACTTAGCCTTACTAGAAATGCAGAACATTGAAATTACAGAATTTTGGTGGAGAGTTTGAAAAGGGTAAGTAGAAATTAGCAAAAAGTCATTGGTTACAGGTTGCCATCCTAGGAGCGTTGTTTGCCTATTAAGCTGGAGTCCTCCAGATGGCTTGTTCACCATCACTAATCAAAAAGCACAGTTGCTCCAATTGTTTTTTTAGGATAAGTATAGATACCAGGCCTATCAGAAGGTTGTTTCAATACTTAGCTGTGCTCACTTGAACTTCGCCAACTGGCCTATTCATTTTCAAAATGTAATAGTGCTTGGAGGGGGGCATGATTGAATTGACAGCTAAGATGACTGCTCGACTTTGAAGCCCCGGCCGATCAGACCCCATCTTTGCCAATTATTGGACCCCTAGAAGCACATGGAAGAGATTGTTGATATGCTGAGGTAGGCAAGCTATCATATCCAATGGGGCTGCTGCTAAGTGGCTGCATCGGACTGCAGAGCACGCCCCATCGTGGCTGACATCAGGCCATGTGGCGACATGGGCCACGGGTGAGCCTGGCCTAGGCTGGCTGCTACCACTGCATTGACCCATCCTCTTAAGCTTTTTGCCTCATACTTGGGACCTGATGCCAACTTTTAAATGCGCCTCCTGCGGCGCAGACATGTCTGTCTCCAGGGGAGAGGGCACCACGCATCTGCTTCCCGACCTGCCTGCCCTGCCTAGCTGGATATCAGTGTGCATAGGCCGGCAAGGCCTGAGGTTCCATGCACACGGAGGCCTTCTGCCTTGCAGTTACTGCAGGCCCTATCGACTGCCGTCGGTGGTACTGCAACATCTTCCCTGTTGCACCACGCCCGATTCCCAGATGGATGCCCATCGAACGCATCCAAGGACCCCAGACTGTGGGTTGAGTCCTTCTACACCATACCTTGTGCTACTGTCATCTGAGCCCCTTGTGGCTTATGTGGCCAGAAATAAAGGATTGGACATAAAGGGGGTCATTCTGACCCCGGCGGTCATGGACCGCCGGGGCCAGGGTTGGCGGGAGTACCGCCAACAGGCTGGCGGTGCCCCGCAGGGCATTCTGACCGCGGCGGTTTGGCCGCGGTCAGAAGTGGAAAACCGGCGGTCTCCCGCCGGTTTTCCGCTGCCCAAAAGAATCCTCCATGGCGGCGCAGCTCGCTGCGCCGCCATGGGGATTCTGACACCCCATACCGCCATGCTGTTCCTGGCGGCTCTGCCGCCAGGAACAGGATGGCGGTATGGGGTGTCGTGGGGCCCCTGGGGGCCCCTGCAGTGCCCATGCCAATGGCATGGGCACTGCAGGGGCCCCCGTAAGAGGGCCCCACTTTGAATTTCACTGTCTGCATTGCAGACAGTGAAATTCACGACGGGTGCAACTGCACCCGTCGCACCTTCCCACTCCGCCGGCTCCATTCAGAGCCGGCGTCCTCGTGGGAAGGTTGTTTTCCACTGGGCTGGCGGGCGGCCTTTTGGCGGTCGCCCGCCAGCCCAGTGGAAAACCCAGAATCACCGCAGCGGTCTGACGACCGCGGTGCGGTGTTCTGGCGGGGGTACTTTGGCGGGCGGCGGTAAGAATCACCCCCAAAGTCTCTGGGCTGCTTCATTTTCCACTGCCTGAGTTCTTGACACCTGCCCCCCCTTAATCTTATCACCGCCCAGTTGCACACAGCCCCCATCCATGGACCAGGCCTTCTCCCTTTGCTACTTAGTGCTGCCAGACTTTTCATCTGACCTCCCCCTGGGCTTGACGCCCCTGCCATTCTCACATTCACCTTCCTCCATGACCCTCCCTTTTGGGTTGTGAACTGTTTCTCATCTTGCTGGCCCACCAACTGTTTACCAGCATGGTCCTGGGTGCCAGTCACCAGTGCAAGCTCCCATTCACAACCACCAAAACTACAGAGACACTGTCTGCCGCCGCCATGATCGGAATAGGGGCTGCTGCTGCTGGGGAAGGCACCCCACTTACTGGAAGGGATACCATCACAGTGGAACTCCACACAGGGTTTTGTGCTATAAACAGTAGATTTTATACCCTAGCTGGCTGCCCCGACCGCATGAGAGAATGACTGGACCAACATCAGACTGGACTGGAGGTGGCAGAGGGGCGCATATCTGGTGTCAAGGATGGATCAACCTCAGCAGTTACAAAAATAGATAACCTTGAAAAGCTTCTTAAAACAGTGGCTATAAAAATGAGGACTTGGAGGCCAGTGGATTACGCAGTTATATCCGCGGATGGTGAAGTCCACGGACACAGGGTGCTTTGGCATCTTTGTGGAATGCTTACTCATGGACCTCTTCAACACTAGAACTTCACCTCCACATTTGTGGTTGAGAGTGCACACTGGTCCCTGGGTCCTCGCAACCTCCCAGAATCATGACGAGGCCAATCATGGCCAGACTGCTGAATTACCACGACCGGGACACTGTCCTTTGTCTGGCACAGGAGCATGGTCCAGTGCAGTGGCAGAGTGCCACCATCTCGATCTACCCAGGCTTCATGATGGCTGTGCAGAATGCCCTCAGCAAATTCACCTAGGCCACAGTGGATCTGCAGAGTCTGGGGCTCCACTATGGCATGTTATATCCGGCGCACCTGCAGGTTGATGACCAAGGCAGAACCAACTTCTTCAATGTGCTGGCAGATGCCCTGAGTTTTGGCTGGTGCTAGGCTAAACCTGCTTCCTTGCCATGGTGGGCATTCCTGGATCCTTTCTCACAAGACCCTGGGCCTACTTCCAGCACAGAACTGTTGATATGGTCTGACCTATTTCTCTGACCCCGGCGCCCTGGCCTGTGTCCGACTGCCTCATGCCCCTGGTGTGCTTTGTACTCTCTTCTTTCATTGATCTCACACACATCTGCTCATATTGTTCCAAATATGCAATATTATCAATTACATGGGCCCATCACACTGAGGCGTTGCTGCTCCCCCATGGTGCACACTTTCTTTCATGTTGTTTAGTTCTAATGTTTTGTTGGGATACTGTTCAACAGGGGCTACTAGCCTGCTCTTTGGCTGGTTTGGGAGGTGGGTGGGTGCTAGGAGTTTTAGACTTTCCACGTTTCTAGTTGTCAGTCATCTGCTATCACATGTATTATTACTCTTTGGTGCATTTTGCTCATTCCATAATTCCGTACCAATTAACACATGTTCGTGCAACATGACCATAGTATTTCTAGATGTCACATTGCTATCTTAAAATATATGTGGCATCAATGACCGCTGCAAGAGTAGGCAAGTACGTATCTCACCAGACATAATGTGAAGGTGGTATTACTTTAAGAGGCCCACCTATCCCTGGGTAAACTTCATCCCTTTGCATCCACCTGGGTACCCCACCAATACATCTCCTTTTTATAGTTCTTATGCTGTGGGGTCAGTATCCTTGAATATAAAAGTCTTCCATTCCTTCCACTGTCGACCCTCACAGATAACAACAGCCACAATGTCCTGTTAATCAAGACCCTGTTGGGCCACGGGATTCTCTGGATTCTCTTGGCCAACATCTACGCCCCCAATGTGGACACCCCTGACTTCTTTAGTGCCCTCATGACCCCTTTTGGGCACATGGGCTATGATCATATTATACTAGGGGGGATTTTAATCTTCTCATGGACCCCCACTTAGACTCCACCTCCATAGCTCTAGTAAATAAAGCCAAATCAGTGCAAATAGTCTGCAGTATCTGCCACACTTTGATGCTCCGAGCCCCTTGGCTCCTGCTTCTCACCAGCACCCCAGCCTACACTCACCATTCAACACCACATTACACTTGTGCTCGGCTTAACTTTTGCTTGTTATCCCCTCCATTCACCCCATGGCTGAAGGACATGTCCCATTCAGCACACATGTTCTCAGATCATGCACCAGTGACCCTCTCCCTCTGCTTACCGTATGCCAGTGGCATCAAGCGTCAATGGTGGTTTTCCACCATGGCCATGTAGGATGTGCATTTTTTTGTTACGAGCTTCGTTCGGTGACTGACTATTTTGAACTAAACACAAACTCTATTGCCACCCAAGCTACCTTTTGCGAAGCATTCAAGGTGTTCCTTTTTCGTATCTGCATGTCTGGGCTGATGCACGAATTGCCCAATCCTCACTCTCACTTGGAGAAGTTGAGGAGAATTTGATAGTATTGGATAAACATGCCACATCACACCATGACGCATCGCCGCCCACACAGCGCACATCCTTTTAAGCTGAATATCACGATCTTGTGGAACCTGAGTCCCTTTTTTTAGGCAAATATGAAAAGGCCCACTGATACGGTGAGGGCAAGAGACCTGGATGCACACTGGCCAGACTCCTACAACTCCACAGGAGCTCCCCATGCATCCTTGAGTTCCTATCACCAGATGACACCGATGTCGCGAACTGTGAGGACATCCTGGCCCATCTTTTACACTACTACACACATATACACCACCAGACTCTCCAACAACACCTACTCTTTGTTCTCATACCTCGAGGAAGTAGCCATGGTATAGACAACCAGGGCTTATCAGCAATTCTTAGCTAAGCCTAACTACTGCAACCAAATTATACAAGCCATCAACTGTTTAGATGGCACCAAGGCCCCTGGTTTGGATGGTTTCACTGGTATCTTTTACAAACAATTTAAACATCTCCTTGCCTCCTTGCCCCCATCACCCGGCCATGTACACTGAAGCATCTCAGGTGGGCACACTGTCTACCCTTATCACTTTTAAATTTAGATTATAAAATTCTTGCTAAAGGTCCCGCAAATCAACTCTTCCAACTCATTTCACCTGTGCAGTCTCATGCTGCTTGACCTCCTTGAATAACATACCATATTCTCAGTCCTTAATCATGTTTCATCTGACACTCCCACTGAAGTGGCATTATTAGATGCCAGGAACACATTTGAGTATTTGGAATGGCGCTTTTTGCATGCCACTCTTGCTAAATTAGGCATACCATCTTATTTCACCTCTATGATTAAATTGTTATATTCCCAACCTACAGTCCGCATCCGCACTAACGCCTCTCTGTCTGGGCCCTTCACCGTCAGGAGGGCACCAGGCAGGGTTGCCCACTCTGTCCTCTTCTTTTCATAATTACACTGGACCCACTGGTCTGCTATCTCCAGGAGAGTCATAGACACAGCAGGATTCAGTTCCGCAATGGTCCACTCCCTCCTTCATTATCTTCTGATGACATTTTTCTTTATGTCAGGCATCTTGCTGACAATCTCCCACCACTCCTGCATGAAATCACTCACCTCGGGGCTCTCTCAGGCCTATGCATTAACTGGTCTAAGTCTGAGTTATTTCCGCTCACTGATTTCACCACTCAGTTCCAATGTGAGTTTCTGTTATCTTGTTGTGCGGGTCTGGTGAGGTACCTCGGTGTTATGCTACACAGAGGCAAGGAACAGGTGATCAGACTTAACTTTGGCCCTGCCATCGACAAACGAACGTCCCAAATTGACCACTGGCTGCGGCTCCCTTTTTCGATGGCTGGGTGTATCGCTATATTAAAAATGATCATACTCCCATGATTTGTACACTTGTTTCTTTGTATACCCATTCAGCTCACCAAGAAGTGCTTTGCCACACTCCATGGCCTTCTCCTAAAACTGATATGGGTGTGTCAGTGCCGAGGGGTGGGTAGGGATGAACTAGTGCAACCACTTGAGAATGGGGGGTTCGGAATCCCACACATGCAACTTTACTATCTGGTGGCCCAGAGCCAATATGTCTAAGATTGGTTTCATCCTGATGCATGGATTCCTCATATAAAACCTGAAACTGACTTAACGTTCCCAACCCCACTTGCATCCCTATTCCCTGTTGGACACCCACTGGATTCTGTGGAAAATAAACCGCTCCCACTACCAGCTGTCCTGAAAAAAATTGACCCAGTTGCTAAAAGCCCCCCTCTTACACTCCACACTGCTACCACTCTGCTCCAACAATTGGTTGCCCATTACCATGAGTTGCAAGAGTCCTATAGTGGACATAACGGATGAGATCCACTTTCCAGTGACCACCAGGATGAATGTTTCATTATGCTCTGCCTCCGGAGCACTATCAGTGCTGCGCCCCAAAGTACCCATCAGCTTCTCCTCAGTTTCTCCAGTTGACCTCAATCATTGCTGCTGAGCACGGACATTGACTAGCATCCAAGCTTTACCAAACATGTCTCACCCTACTACTCTCCTGCACCATTACCCATTAAACTCCAGCAGGCTTGGAAATCTGGCTTGGATCACACAGTCAGTGATAAGGTATGGTCCACCTGTAGGAAAGTACCCTCTTTCTTGGCATGGTTACCACCTTTTTCTGCCTAATTTCAGCGTATTTGACTGTATTCATTGGGATCATGCTAACCAAGACCCCCGTGATTATACTCTCTCCCAAAACTCTGTATTTCATCCCACAATTGGCACACTGGTGCCCCATTATAAGTCCCTAGTATATGTTACCTAGGTACCCAGGGCATTGGGGTTCCAGGGGATCCCTCTGGGCTGCAGCATATATTTTGCCACCCACAGGGAGCCCAAGCAAAGGGTTCTGCAGGACTGCCATTGCAGCCTGCATGAAAAGGTGCGAACACCCTTTCACTGCCACTTTCCACTGCACCAGGTCACTTATAAGTCACCCTTATGGCAGTCCTTCTGGCCCAGAGGACAGGGTGAAAAGTACCTGTGCGTGAGGGCACCCCTGCACTAGCAGAGGTGCCCCCATGAACTCCAGGCCCATTTTCCCAGACTTTGTGAGTGCAGGGACGCCAGTTTATGCTTGTACTGGATATAGGTCAATATATATGTCCAGCTACATAATGGTAACCCCAAACATAGGCATGTTTGGTATCAAACATGTTGGTATCATACCCCAATGCTCTTGGAAGCATTGGTTGAATGATTTGATGTACTCTGGGAGCTACTTAAAGGACCCCCTTTGTTGACATTACAGCTTCTGAAGGTTTCCAAGCTGTTGCCACCTACTAGACAGGTTTCTGCCCTCCTGTTGCTTGGGAAGGTCAAGCCAAGGAAGGCAGAACAAAGGATTTCCTTTGGGAGAGGGGTGTTACGCCCTCTCCCTTTGGAAATAGGCGTTACAGGCTTGGGAGGGTTAGCCTCCCCAGGGCACATTTGGTGTCCTCTTGCATAAACTAGTCTACACTGGTTCAGGTACCTCCAGTCCCAGGTCTGGTGCAAACCTGGACAAAGGAAAGGGGAGTGACCACTCCTTTGTCCAGCACCACCTCAGAGGGGTACTCAAAGCTCCTCCAGAGGGTCCCTGGGTTTTGCCATCTTGGATTCACAGTTGGCAGGGAACTATGGGAGCATCTTGGTGGCCAGTGTCAGCAAGTGACACCAGAGCCCCCCCTGATAGGTGGTCACCCAGCAAGGTGACCAATTCCCCTTTCAGGGCTATTTAGGGTCTCTCTCTCTTGGTGTTAGGGTTTGTGCACAGCAAAGAGCATGTCCCCTCTCACTGCACTAGTGGGTTCTGTAATAGCTCCCTTTTAAACTTACTATTCAAACCCTTTCTTGTTATCTCACCTTCCCCCCCCCTTAGGCTTCTGTGTATGTTGTTTAATGTGCTGTTTTGTTTACACATTGGGCCTTGCTTTTACCAAGGCTTCTTTAAAACACTCCTCCTTAGGCCATGTGTTAATTCAACTCATTTGCATAATAACTGAAACTCTGCACACCTTTCAAGAACATGTGCAGCATGTGAGGACCACACCCAACCCTTCAAACCACACCCAGCTCTTCGAACCACACCCAGCCCTGTCTATAAAAGGCAGCCCCCGAGCCTCACCCAGTGCTTGTGCTCGTCTACCTCCCGCTTACCTGAGAACAGATCCCTCGGCGCTGGCACTCCTGCTCTCTACAGACTTTCATTGGCTTCAATGCGCGCAGCTGCTGGCTCTTCCTTCTTCTGGTTTCCGGTTCCTCCTTGCCTCAGCCTCTCTCCTACAAACAACCTGCAAAAGAGAAAGAAGACAAGGTTAGACTGATCAGTATCTCTTGCCAGCAACAAGTAAGTGCAAAACTTTTTATTACCTGAAGGAACTTTGACAACAATTTCTGGATTCGTGTGTGGACGGTTTGAAGCAAGATACCTTCCACGAACATTGTGATTCAGGCTCTTTGTTGCAAGAATACCTTGCGGAGCTTTGTGAAACAAACATTGTTTTTTTTTTATGGAACTTTTAAGAATCGAACAGTGGAAACCATTAACAGCAAGGCAAACAGTAAATCAAGGACTTGCACAAATTACATGCTGTATTTTGATGTAAAAGTACAGTATTTGTTTTCCAAAAGATTCTGGAGATATGGGAAAAGTGAGTCTGCTACTGGGAATTTAGGCTTTAGTTATATTAAGATGAATGTTTGATATTGGTAATTCTGATAACGGTATTTGTTTAATGTTTTAGAAGCTTTACAGTAATAGAAAGCACATCCCAGAGCAGTAACACATTCCAAACCTGGAAACTCGAGACCAGGATCCAAGAGGTACTTTTAGAAGAGAATTTCTAATAAATAAAGGGATAGTCAGGAACCCATTTAGGAATAGGTTGCACTTATCTGTTCTTTGTTTATGTTTCATTAGGCACCAGTTTCTACGGAAGTCAGAAAGGGCCGCAGATTTGTGCAGCACTTCAACAGTGGAAACGCAAGAACAGTGTTGTCTCTCTTTTTTTATTTTATCCACTTCCCCCCTACCCTTGAGCTTCTGTTCTTAGTGCACTGTGTTAAAAACTAGTGTGCTGGAACAAGCAGTTTCAGGGTGGGGTCGGATTGTCTTCAACCTCCATCAGAACTGAACAAGAACTCAGGTGAGCTGGGCTTTGACAGAAGCACAAGCCTTAAAAAAATTCAGTTCTGGTGGACGATGAATACTGGGGAAGAAATAGAGGGCATTGACGTCACGGATATGGCGCAGGCCCTAAATGAGGACTTGGCTCATAATGAATCAGTGTCTGGCATCTTACAACATATGCAAGAGGAAATAGAGAGATTAAAGATGGAGAATACCTCTTTAAAACAGGATTTAAGCAGGTATAAATTTAGGGGATCTCAGTGGAACACAGCTTTTACGCCTTTGTTTAAAACCACCTCAGAGACAGGGGCGCCATCAAAACATACAACTTTGCCTCCCCCAGTTGAGGTTACTGTTAATGTTCCTAATGCTGTGCCCTTAGCAGCACCTGAACGTTTTCATGGAGATAGTAACAAATTCCATGTTTTTATCCATCAATGTCAATTACACTTCGTTTGTAAGCCACAACAGTTCCCTACTGATGCTACGAAAGTGGCATTCGTCTTGTCTTATTTGGGTGGCACAGCAGCCAATTGGTCAATTCCTTTCGTGGATAGAGATGATCCCATCCTCCATAATTGGAATCAATTTAAACGTACCATGACCAGCCTTTTTGCAAAACACACTTTCATGCAGGCAAGTGATAATGAGCTTTTAAATCTTAAACAAGGTAACAAGGATTTATTGACCTATCTCACTAGTTTTAATCGTTTACTCACCGAGACACAGTGGCCAGAAGGAAAGCGTGTCTCCCTTTTTTATAAAGGTTTGAGAGACGAGTTAAAAGACGCGCTGGCTCATATCGTTGATTTGCCAGAAGACTATTCGGACTTTGTAGATTTAGTTGTGAAATTAGAACATAGACTAGGAGAAAGAAAGGGAGATAAATACAAACTGGAATCACGGTTAACTTTTATTAAACACGAGAAGAAAGACACAGATAATAAACTCCCTGAACCTGAGCCTATGCAAATAGGGACACTCAGAGGTCCACTCACATCAGAGGAAAAAGAAAGAAGGAGAAAACTTCAATTATGTTTATATTGTGGCAGGGCAGGTCACTTTGCCAGAGAATGTCCAGTAAAGCCTAAAACTCCACAAAAGGGTGCTGTTTCCTCCACCTCCTCAACTGAATCGGGAAACGATTAAGCTCGACAAGGGGAGAGGTTACTTGTTCGAGAAAACATCTTAATCAAACCTCTAATGCTGCAGCCTTCATGGTACCGCACATTCCTAGACATTTCATAATTCAGGTCGTTTTAATTGTTACTACCCAAGTGAGGCATTCTCTCCCTGTCCTACTGGACTCAGGCGCGACAGGAAATTTTGTGGATAATAAGTTAGCTGAAAACTTAGGACTTCCTATGTGCCTAAAGCCTTGTCCAGAAGCAGTATGTGCAGTGGATGGGTCAGAATTGACCTCTGGATTAATCACAAAACAAACAAGTCCACTTGTTATGGTCTGTCAGAACGGGCACACAGAGGTGATTAGCTTTGATCTGATAGATACTCCTAATTTTGGTTTGATTCTCGGGGTACCCTGGTTAACAACTCATAACCCAAAAATTGACTGGGTGAATAGAACTGTTACTTTGGATTCCTCTTTCTGTAGAACCAATTGCTATCAAGAAGCAGGTACAGAACAGAGCACAGTATTACACTGTGCTAGTGTTACACAAGATGAACCAAGTCTCCCTCCTGAATATTCTGACTTTAAAGACGTCTTTGATCCAGTAAAGGCTAGTGTGCTGCCCCCACATCGGTCTTATGACTGCCGTATAGATCTTATCCCAGGGGCCCCTTTACCTAATAACAGAGTATATGCTTTGACTGACGAAGAAACCAAATACTTAAGAACCTACCTAGATGACCTACTACAGTCTGGGTTCATCCGTCATTCCACATCTCCGGTATCATCTCCACTCTTTTTTATCCCGAAGCCGGATAAATCCCTGCGCGCGTGTATCGATTATAGAGGACTAAATAAGGCTACAATAAAGAATAAATATCCTCTTCCTCTAATACCTGTGTTGTTGGATCAATTAAGACATTCTACTGTATACACTAAACTAGATCTGCGGGGAGCTTACCACCTGGTCCGAGTAAAAGAGGGGGATGAGTGGAAGACAGCTTTCAAGACAAAGTTTGGTTTATTTGAGTACACAGTAATGCCCTTTGGGTTATGTAATGCCCCTGCGGCCTTTCAGTTCTTTATAAATGAGGTCCTACACGAATTCCTGGACGTTTGTGTCATAGTATACATAGACGACATCCTCATTTACTCTAAGAACTCAGAAGAACATACCCAACATGTTCGTGCAGTATTATCAAAGTTAAAAGAAAATCATCTTTTTGCTAAGTTAGAAAAGTGTACTTTTAATGTCAGCAAGGTGGACTTTTTAGGATACTGCCTGTCACCTCAAGGAATAACTATGGATGTAAAGAAAATCAGTGCTATTGCTGATTGGCCAGAACCATCCTCTGTAAAAGATATTCAGAAATTTCTGGGTTTCGCCAATTTTTATAGGAGGTTTATTGCACATTTTGCAGACATTGCGGCCCCAATAACTACCTTGTTGCGGAAAGGGCAACGATTTCTTTGGACTGATGAGGCGGCACACGCCTTTCAACTCCTAAAACAAAAGTTCACTTCAGCCCCAATTCTGAAACATCCTGATCCTGACTTGCCCTTTTTTGTTGAAGCGGATGCTTCACAAGTAGCTTTAGGAGGAGTTCTCTCTCAACGAGATATAGTAGATGGCCAGTTACATCCTATAGCCTTCTATTCCAAAAAGTTATTACCAGCTGAACAAAATTACACTGTGGCTGAAAGGGAACTACTAGCTATCAAAGTAGCCTTTTCAGAATGGAGGCATCATTTAATGGGAGCCAAGTACCCAGTTACAATCTTTTCTGACCATAAGAACCTACAGTTTTTTGGATCACTTAAAGCACTAACACCACGTCAGATGCGCTGGTTAAATTTTTTTAGCACATTTGACTTTGTTATAACCTATAGACCAGGTGCACAACAAATTCAATCTGATGTGTTATCTAGATACGGACATACCTCAGACATGAAACAAGATAAAATAGGAGAACCCATTATTCCTCCCCAAAAGTTTTTGGCACCAGTACAACAGAAGGATTTCATCACAGATCTATATAATGCACACATGCAAATAGCACCTCAGGATTGGTTAAAGGATTCCCATAACACAATACAACGAGGTTTATTGTATCACGACAACATGCTGTTAGTGCCCACCTCTGAATTACAAACACAGGTGATAATTTGGCATCACGCCTCACCATTGGCAGGTCATCCTGGTTGGGTAAAAACCCTGGAAAATGTGCAAAAACACTTTTGGTGGGACACTATAAGAAAGGACATTAAGCAATTTGTCACTACCTGTCCAATTTGTGCAAGACATAAATCTTCTCATAAGGCCCCTGACGGCTTGTTAATACCAATGCCAACACCCAAGCAACCTTGGCACACTGTGAGCGTAGACTTTATTGTAGGCTTACCACCTGTAAAATCCTTCACAACAGTGTTGGTTATAGTGGATTTTTTATCTAAAATGGCACATTTTGTACCATTACGGAAATTACCCACGGCGGCAGAATTTGCCGATATTTTTATAAGGGAAATTGTGCGTTTACATGGTTTGCCAAGCAAAGTGGTGTCAGATCGAGGGAGCCAGTTCAACTCTAGATTTTGGAAAAAATTATGTGAAAAACTGAAAATAGATGTGGCATTATCCACTGCTTTCCACCCAGAGACAGATGGACAGACTGAACGACTGAACCAAACCTTACTTCAAACGCTACGTTGTTTATTGGCTGATTATTCTAGTGAATGGTTGGAAGCTCTCCCTGTAGCGGAGTTTGTTTATAATAATACTGAGCATTCAGCTCTACTTTGCTCACCATTCTATTTCTTGCAGGGGTATCATCCAAGAGCTATACCCATTTTGTTAGAAGAGTCCCTGTTGCCTACAGTAACGGATAGACTAACGAGGTTAGGTGACATACAAGACAAAGCCAGGAAACATTTATTAAAGTACAAGGAAAGCATGAAAAGACAAGCAGACAAACACAGATCTGAGGCCCCAATGTATAAAATTGGTGACAAGGTATGGCTCTCCACAAAGAACCTAAACATAGAGGGATCCCGAAAGCTGCAACCACGTTTCATTGGACCCTTTAGTATAACTGCCATAGTAAACCCGGTAACAGTAAAATTAGATTTACCAAAAGAATATCCAGTACATACTACATTCCATGTGTCCTTGCTTAAGCCGTACAACCCAAAAACCCGACCTGAACCACCACCTCCACCCATACCAATTAAGGGAAATCTAGAATATGAAGTGAAAAGCATAAAAGACTCAAAAAGAATTAGTGGACGTCTGTTTTATTTAGTAGAATGGAAAGGATATGATGAATCTGAGAATTCATGGGAACCAGCATCATATGTACATGCCCCACAGCTGATTAGACGGTTTTATTTAAAAAACCCAGGAAAACCCCGTCCTGTAGGAGGGCCTTTGAGGGGGGCAACTGTTAGGGTTTGTGCACAGCAAAGAGCATGTCCCCTCTCACTGCACTAGTGGGTTCTGTAATAGCTCCCTTTTAAACTTACTATTCAAACCCTTTCTTGTTATCTCACCTTCCCCCCCCCTTAGGCTTCTGTGTATGTTGTTTAATGTGCTGTTTTGTTTACACATTGGGCCTTGCTTTTACCAAGGCTTCTTTAAAACACTCCTCCTTAGGCCATGTGTTAATTCAACTCATTTGCATAATAACTGAAACTCTGCACACCTTTCAAGAACATGTGCAGCATGTGAGGACCACACCCAACCCTTCAAACCACACCCAGCTCTTCGAACCACACCCAGCCCTGTCTATAAAAGGCAGCCCCCGAGCCTCACCCAGTGCTTGTGCTCGTCTACCTCCCGCTTACCTGAGAACAGATCCCTCGGCGCTGGCACTCCTGCTCTCTACAGACTTTCATTGGCTTCAATGCGCGCAGCTGCTGGCTCTTCCTTCTTCTGGTTTCCGGTTCCTCCTTGCCTCAGCCTCTCTCCTACAAACAACCTGCAAAAGAGAAAGAAGACAAGGTTAGACTGATCAGTATCTCTTGCCAGCAACAAGTAAGTGCAAAACTTTTTATTACCTGAAGGAACTTTGACAACAATTTCTGGATTCGTGTGTGGACGGTTTGAAGCAAGATACCTTCCACGAACATTGTGATTCAGGCTCTTTGTTGCAAGAATACCTTGCGGAGCTTTGTGAAACAAACATTGTTTTTTTTTTATGGAACTTTTAAGAATCGAACAGTGGAAACCATTAACAGCAAGGCAAACAGTAAATCAAGGACTTGCACAAATTACATGCTGTATTTTGATGTAAAAGTACAGTATTTGTTTTCCAAAAGATTCTGGAGATATGGGAAAAGTGAGTCTGCTACTGGGAATTTAGGCTTTAGTTATATTAAGATGAATGTTTGATATTGGTAATTCTGATAACGGTATTTGTTTAATGTTTTAGAAGCTTTACAGTAATAGAAAGCACATCCCAGAGCAGTAACACATTCCAAACCTGGAAACTCGAGACCAGGATCCAAGAGGTACTTTTAGAAGAGAATTTCTAATAAATAAAGGGATAGTCAGGAACCCATTTAGGAATAGGTTGCACTTATCTGTTCTTTGTTTATGTTTCATTAGGCACCAGTTTCTACGGAAGTCAGAAAGGGCCGCAGATTTGTGCAGCACTTCAACAGTGGAAACGCAAGAACAGTGTTGTCTCTCTTTTTTTATTTTATCCACTTCCCCCCTACCCTTGAGCTTCTGTTCTTAGTGCACTGTGTTAAAAACTAGTGTGCTGGAACAAGCAGTTTCAGGGTGGGGTCGGATTGTCTTCAACCTCCATCAGAACTGAACAAGAACTCAGGTGAGCTGGGCTTTGACACTTGGGTGGTTCCTCAGATTCGGATTGCAAGACTCCAGGAGGAAACCTCTGCGACCTCCACTTCAATTTTTGACTGGAGAAACTGCATCTGGATGCTCCAGTACCTGACAAGCTGCAACAAAGAAACAAGACACCTCCTGCAACATTGTATCCATGGCTTCTTCCAGCAACTGCAACATTTCCCCAGTCTTGAATCCTCTGAGGACAGCCCCACTTCAGCCTGCATCAGAAGAAAGAAGGAATCTCCCTTGGGGTTAAGGAGTCACTCCCCTGCATCTGCAGGCACCAACTGCAGCGATGAGCGGCTGCGTGGATCCCCTCTCCTGCTGAGCTGCATGGGTCCTGCATCACGGGTGGTAGACTGAAGTGGTCTAAATGATCCTCTCTTCCAGCTGTCCAACATGGGTGGAGGTAAGCCCTTGCCTGCCCACGCAGGACAGTACCCCCATGGACCACATCCTTTGCAGCTGCCAAGGCTTGTTGACATATTTTTCATGAGATCTTCAGGCATCCTGAAGCCCCAGCCCCCAGCACTCCATCCTGCAATGCAAAACCCCCTGAGTGGTTCTCCGGCGGCGTTGGAGCCCTTTTTGTAGTGCTGCATAGGCCTCTTCCTCTAATTTTGTATCCACATCCTGTGGGACTCCTGTGGGTGCTGCCTGGTCTTCTGTGGGCTCTCTGTGATGCTGAGGGCCCCTCTGTCTCTCCTCCTTCTGGGTAGAGTCCACCTGGTCCTTCCTAGTCCTCGGCAGCTCCACTTTCTACTAACCGTGAGTTTTGAGTGTGCCAAGGCTTGTTGGTGGAATCCGAAGATGCAAACCCAACTGCAATCCTCCTTCCAGAGTGGGATACCACCTGCATTCTTCAGGAACTTAACTTCATCTTCTTGGGATCAGTGCTGACTCTCGTTCTTCACTGTCGACTCACCTCTTGCACCTTCAGTCTGGTGGGTAGGGGCTCTGCCCTTCCTGGACTCTGCTGTGCTTCTTGGACCTGGTCCCCTTCTTCCACAGGTCCTCTTGTCCAGGAATCCACTGTTGGTGTCTTGCAGTCCCTTTTATGTTTTGCATAATTCTTCTTTTCTTCTAAGTGGGTGTTCTGGGAATTTACAGTGATTTTCGCCTGCTTTCCTGGTGGCTGGGGTGGGTTCTGGTACTTAATTTTGGGCTTTCTTATTACTCCCAGTTCCCCTCTGCACACTCCACTTACCTAGGTGGGGGACTGACTTTTACATTAAATTTTTTTGTACATGGTTTGTGCTCCCCCTAGGGCTTTTTCTCTCTGTTGTGATTTTCACTGTTTTCACTGTTTTCTAACAGTTTTTATGCCTATTTCTGCATACTAGTGTATATAATTTGTATATTACTTACCTCCTAAGGGAGTATAGCCTCCATTGTATTTTTGCTATTTGTGTCACGAAAATAAGGTACCTTTATTTTTGTAACACTAGGTGTTTTTCTTTCATTTGTGTAAGTACTGTGTGACTACAGTGGTATTGCATGAGCTTTGCATTTCTTCTAGTGTCGCCTTGGCTGCTCTGCTATAACTACCTCTAGACAGCCTAAGCTGCTTGACACTGCCTAGATTTCACTAAGGTGGATCTGGTACCCACTATAAACCAGGCCGGCTTCTCACATTGGTGGTGCAGCGGTGGGATAAGTACTTGCAATTGCCTTATCACTTTGTCACTGGTGCTTTCCACAATACTTAGAGTTAAATACAATTATACCTAGTAGTCTCACTTTCATTCTGAAGAAAAAAAGTTTTTTCTTTTTTTTTTCTTTCTCTCTAAAAGGTTACGTGAAATAGTTTTGCTTACTTATTACTCTTTTTCCTAACTTTTCTATCACTAGATCTTCTATTGAGGCTACCCCCAGGATTATCAAGACAACCTATGAGAACCTTAACTTTAAATGTCTGAGGGGGCTCTGCCTAGAAATAAGCTTAGGGATTGGGAAGAACCTCAATAAGTATTTAAATCTCCTCTTGAAAGAAGATCAGGAGCAAACCAATACTCATGTACAACCACAGGGGGAGGTAGAGGGAGAATCTGACAAGGTAGATTCAGGAGAGGTTCCTGAAGATTCAGGGGCGGGTCCTTCCACAGATCTTTCTCTTAACAAACCTCCTAGTGTAGCTGGTCATGGGAAGGGGTCACACACATGTAGGGCACCCTTCACACCTAGATGCCAAGTCACTAGGGTTACACAAGTTAGGAAAAGATCAACCTTTGCACACTCTCATGTTACTTCTGTGTCAGAAGTGTCCCACACATCCAACCCTGAGGACCAGTCCCCAGATAGGGAACTCAAAAAGCTGAGGTTGGAGGAGGCCAGACTGAGGCTACAGCAGCAGCAGTTGGCCTTCAATAGGGAATCCCTAGCTTGTTGAAAGGGAAAGACAGGGGTTCGGGTTAGTTCCACATGGTGGCAGCAGCAACAACAGTTTTAGAAGTTACAATGTCAGAGAAAACACATTTGAATCTAGAAACTTGCATAAACTTGTTCACCCTTTCAAGGAGGGGGATGACATGTACAGGTGCTTTGCTGCACTTGAGAGGGCCTGTAAAGTTCAGAGGGTCCCCCCAGTACAGTGGGTTGCTATTCTGTGATTGTCCTTCTCTGGCAGGGGGAGAGGTAGGCTCCTTACTGCCAGAGAAGATGATTCAGACAATTACAATGTTCTGAAGACTGCACTCTTGGATGGATTTGGCTTAAACCCTGAACAATATAGGATTAAGTTTAGAGAAACCAGTACAATCTTCACAAGATTGAATAGACTTTGTGGACTGTTCAGTGAAGGCCTTAGAAGGTTAGTTGCATGGCAACAAGGTGTCTGATTATGGAAGCTTATATAATCTAATCTTGAGAGAGCATATTCTTAACAATTGTGTGTCTGATTTGTTACACCAGTATCTTGTGGACTCTGATCTGACCTCTCCCCAAGAATTGGGAAAGAAGGCAGAAAAATGGGTCAGAACAAGGGTGAGCAGAAAAGCTTGTACAGGGGGTGACAAGGACAACAAGAAGAAGGATGGTAATTCACATGACGCCTTGGTGTTATTTGTGCAAAAGCAAAGGCCATTGGGCAAGTGTCTCCACTTGTCCCAAGAAGAACACCAAACCTACCACCACCACAACCCCCACTGCTTCCACTAGTGCCCCTAGTAATAGCAACGGTGGTGGGAAAAACTCTACAAATAGCCAAACAAAGGGTGTAGCTGGGCTCACTTTTGGTAATGTAGTGGGGGGTTGGTCTAGTTAGGGAGGCCACTGAGGCTGTTTTAGTTTCTGATGGTGGCATTGACCTTGCCACCTTGGTTGCTTGTCCCCTTAACATGGATAAGTACAAGCAACTACCCCTAATAAATGGTGTTCAGGTTGAGGCCCACAGAGACACAGGTGCCATTGTCACTATGGTGATGGGAAAACCTGTTGCCCCTGAGCAAATGATACTTGGTCGTCAGCACCAAGTTACTGATGCCCATAACAACAGTGTTAGCCACCCCATGGCTGTTGTGAATCTCAACTGGGGGGGGGGGTTACTGGTCCTAAAAAAGTTTTAGTACCCACTTACCTAACTGTAGAGTGTCTACTGGGCATTGATTTGGAGACTTCAGCTTGTGCTGAAGTGGAGTTGGAGGCCCAGGCAGCCATACTGGGCATTCCAGGGCACATCTTTGTTCTTACCAGGGCTCAGGCCAAGAAGCAAAGAGGACAGAGAAACTTGGATCCTGGAACAATGGATCAAGTGCTCCCAAAAACCAAGCGTAGAAAGGGCAAACCCTTGTCCACTATCCCTCCCTCTCCAGAGGATTCACCTTTTGATGAGGAGGAGTCAACTCCTTGTGCAGAACCTACACCAGAGGAGCTTAAGGCTGTCACAGCTGAACTCTTGAGTGCAGGGGGGCCTGCCAGAGAGGAACTGAGTATGGCACAGAAGACCTGTCCCACACTAAAGGGTCTAAGACAGCAAGCTGGCAAGCAGCAAGCTGGGGATATCAGTGACTCACATTGAGTTTATTGGGAGAACAAGCTCCTTTATACTGAAGCAAGGGACCCAAAGCCTGGAACTACCAGGAGACTGGTCATTCCCTTGTAGTATAGGGAATTCCTGCTAACTCTTGCACATGAGTTTCCTATGGCTGGACATCTGGGGCAAAGTAAGACCTGGAACAGACTATTTCCCCACTTTCCCTGGCCTCACATGTCAGAGGACACAAAAGAGTTCTGTCACTTTTTTGTCACTTGCCAGGCCAGTGGTAAAACTGGTGGCACCCCAAAGGCCCCCTTAATCCCACTGCCTGTGGTTGGAATGCCCTTTGAAAGGGTAGTGGTTGATAGTGTTTGTCCCCCTGGCCCTCCAACTGCTTCTGGAAACAGATTCATCTTAGTGTTAGTGGACCATGCCACAAGAAACCCAGAAGCAATCCCCATAAGGACCACTACAGTTCCTGCAGTGGCAAAGGCCCTCATGGAAATATTTTCCAGGGTGGGCTTTCCTAAAGAGATAGTATCGGACAGGAATAGTAACTTCATGTCTGCATACTTAAAAGCAATGTAGAAAGAATGTGGTGTAACCTATAAATTCACCACATCCTATCATCCACATGGGACTCTCTGAAAAACTCAGGAGATGGGATGTCCACCTTCCATGCCTCCTTTTTGCCTACAGGGAGGTACCCCAGAAAGGTGTTGGCTACCGCACCTTTGAACTCCTCTTTGGGCACCCTCTTAGGGGTCCACTTGCACTTGTCAAAGAGGGGTAGGAGCAACACTTGTAGCCCCCTAAACAAGACATTGTGGACTATGTGCTTGGCCTAAGATCAAGAATGGCTGAGATCATGAAAAAGGCCACTAAAAACCTTCAGGCTAGCCAAGAGCTTCAAAAGCAATGGCATGACAAGAAGGTTGTCCTGAATGAGTACCATCCAGGACAGAAGGGTGGGTATTATAGCCTGTTGCACCAAGAGCACTCCAAGAAAAATGGAGTGTACAACATCTTATTGTGGAAAAGAAGGGTGAGGTCAACTATTTGGTGGACCTTGGCACTCCCAGAAGTTCCCTCAGGGTACTTCATGTCAACTGCCTTAAACCCTACTATGATAGGACAGATTTGACCTTATTCATGACTGCAGATGAGGGGCAGGAAGAAGAGAGTGACCCTCTCCCTGATCTCTTCTCCAACACTGCAGCTGATAGCTCAGTGGAGGGGGTTGTCCTTGCAGACTGCCTTACAGCAGAGCAAAAGGAGGACTGCAGGAACCTCCTGGGCCAATTCTCTGAACTCTTTTCACTCACACCTGGTCAGAATACTTGGTGTGAACATACTATTGATAGTGGAGACATTTTGCCTGTCAAAAGTAAGATTTATAGGCAGCCTGACCAGGTCAGAGACGGTATTAAAACTGAGGTTCAGAAGATGTTGGACCTAGGAGTTATTGATCACTCAGACAGCCCCTAGGCCAGCCCAGTGGCGCTTGTCCCCAAGCCTCATAGTCAAAATGGAAAAAGCGAAATGAGGTTTTGTGTTGACTACAGAGGGCTCAATACAGTTACAAAAACAAATGTTCACCCTATACACAGGGCAGATGAGCTAATAGATACACTCGCATCTGCGAAGTATCTAAGCACTTTTGATTTGACTGCAGGGTTTTGGCAGATCAAATTATCAGAGGATTCTAAACCAAAAACTGCATTTTCAACCATTGAAGGGCATTATCAATTCACAGTTATGCCCTTTGGTCTGAAAAATGCACCTGCCACTTTCCGAAGGCTGGTGAACGCAGTCCTCCAAGGTCTGGAAGCATTCATTGCAGCATATCTGGGCGATATTGCGGTATTTAGCTCCACCTGGGATGACAACCTGGTCCACCTGTGTAAAGTTTTAGAAGCCCTGCAAAAGGCAGGCCTCACTATCAAGGCTTCCAAATGCCAGATACGACAGGGAAAAGTGGTTTATTTGGGACACCTAGTGGGGAACAGATCGAACCACTACCTGGGAAGATCCAGACTATTTTAGACAGGTCTCCCCCTACTACTTAAACCCAGGTCAGAGCCTTCCTTGGTATCACTGGGTATTACAGGAAGTTCATGAAGAACTATGGCTCCATTGTTGCCCCTCTGAATGACCTCACCTCTATGAAAATGCCCCAAAAGGTGTTATGGACAGCCAGCTGTCAAAGAGCTTTTGAGGAGCTTAAGCAGGTTATGTGTATTGCACCTGTCCTAAAAAGCCCAAACTACTCTAACAAGTTCATTGTCCAGATGGATTCTTCTGAACGGGGGTTTGGGACAGTGCTTTCACAACTCAACTCAGAGGGCTAGCTTTTATTAGTTGGAGGTTGACCCCTAGAGAAAAGTGTTGGTAAGCCATAGTGAGGGAGGCCTTTGCTGTGGTCTGGGCCCTAAAGAAGCTGAGACCATACTTATTTGGGACTCACGTCATAGTTCAGACAGACCACAAACCTCTCTTAAGATTAAAACAGATGAAAGGAGAAAACCCTAAATTGTTGAGGTGGTCCATTTTCCTATGGGGTATGGACTTTGGAACACAGACCTGGGAGTAACCACTCCAATGCAGATGGACTCTCCAGATATTTCCACTTAGACAATGAAGACTCACCTGGGCAAGGTCAGCCTTATTGTCCCTCGTTTCAGGGCTGGTTGTGTAGGAAAGTACCATCCTTCTTGGCATGTTATTCCCAATTTCTTCCTGTGTGTCAGTGTCTTTTTACTGTCTCACTGGGATCCTGCTAGTCAGGACCCCAGTGCTCATAGTTTGTGGCCTATACGTAAGTGTGTGTTACTGTGCTGTCAGTATGCTTGACTGTGTCACTGGAGTCCTGCTAACCAGAACTATATTGCTTATGCTCTCTTTTGACTGCTCTGCTACAGCTACCTCTAGACAGCTTAAGCTGCTAGACACTGCCTACATTTCACTAAGGTGGATCACTTGACCAGTTGTAAGGTGTAAGTACCTCAGGTTCCCACTACAAACCAGGCCAGCTTCTCATAGCTTGGGGTGGGCTTCCATTTAGATTTTCGACAGCTGTATCAGAAACAATGTTTGCTTGTTCCTTGAAGACGGGGTAAACAAATGTAATTTCTTAGAAGAAAGAGTAACCTACGAGTACTTTTCAGCTCCTTTTTCTTCTATCACTTGGTGAGCTGTGGTTTGATTTCTTTGTGGACATTCACAGCCATATTAAAAGGGTAATTTTTGCTTACCGGCCTCTTAGAAGTAGTTATAAGGTATTTTGCCATCTCCAAAAGCTTCAAATGCTTGCAAAAAGAAAAATCATCAAGTATGGTACAAATGTTTCTCCAAAAGAGTAATTTGTAAAATAGACCCAGCAAAACTAAGGAGATAGTTAAGACTTGTGCAACAAGCACAATGTCCTGCCTGCATTAATATTAACAGACGTTATTGTCTTGATCGTGTAATAGCTGGAAGTATTTTCTAACACATTCATATTAAGTGGCCTTTAAACTTCTTTAGGACCAGGCAAGGATACATTAGATTGGGTACAGAAATAGACAGTCCATGGTATGTCATCCATAAGGGCATATTTAATAACTGCAGGACAATGTTTAAAAATTGCTTATCCCGTGGACACAGATTTACAAATAGTTTGTCCTGGGCTTGCGTCACAAAAGTGAAACAAACTGGCACAGTGTGTTGTATTCAAATTTACTTTTTGCACTAAAATATACCTAATCTAATGCAAAGTAGCACTGTGCGCTACTTTGTGTTATTTTGCGTCAAGGGAGTGTACCATAGGTGGTATAGGTCCCATGCAACTGCCCATGAATTTTAATGTAAATCCCTATATATTATCAATGGTACACAGGGATTTGAACTAAAAATACACCTCCTTGAGACAGGCATAATGTTGCTGAAAATTATTCTTTTTTCCAAATTTGCATGTGCGAGGTACTATACAGCACACAGAACATCTTTTTTAAAGTAAGCTAGTGCAACAGGACTAGTATATTTTACTGGAAGGATACCCTAATTTGTGTTTTAGAAAGTGTTTCGATGTTAATCTCCCGCTGATAATTTATGGCTGGCCTATGTTTATATCAATTTCAGATGTATGACCAAATTCACGAACTTGGCTTTATGCCAAGGGTATGCACATTCATAAAAATGCTTTATGGGCCAAATGATGGATTGTAGCTTCTCACAAAATGGGAATCGCTGAGCTGAACATGGACACTCAAACAGCAGTGGCTAGCAAGTACTTAGAGTGGGGGGCAGGGAATAGGTGGTGGCTGGATGCATGTATGCAAGGTGAGTGTTGACAGTAAATAAAAAAGGAAACAGACACTTATCTGGCTTGCTGCACAATGTCCTCGTTCTGATCCGTGTGCTGCTGTCTCCTCCAGGCTCCCCGGCTCCAGCAAATACCTCTAACCAATCCTGGTGCTGCTTCCATGCTGGTAACCAGCATGAAAGCAGCACGAGGATTGGAGGGAGCAACCACTCACATCACTCTTACCCAGCTGTCTTAAAACAACTAGGTTATAGAAGTTAAAGGTGCACATGTCTGGCTGGCTGTCCCAAATGGTCAGCCAGAGAGATGTGCACTTTAAACCAGTGCACAGGCAGCCCACCACTCCTCCCTGATGCTGCTGCCACTCAGCAGGCCCCTCCCTGTCCTGACACTTGGTTTGGGACAGGTTGAGGAAAAATAAAATAGTAATGAATTGACGTCATTAACATATTATTTTTAATCTCTGGGGCCATTTCAGTGGGGTGACGCTCCTCAGCTCTAATAAATGAGCCACCCCTCCTCTCCAAAAGACTTTCTATGAAGTGGCAGCCTCAAGTGCGATCTAGTATGATCAATGGCTTTTCAAAATGGTGGTATGCATTGCAACTGTTTATCTCAAACATGAGTGTGGACTGAGATGATGCGGTCTTCCTTGCAATGAGGTGTGACAGGATTGCAGGATTGCTGTGGCACCATTTTATGGATAGTAGGGGTTCATTCAGCTGATACTAAATTCACATAAAATAGTCTGCTTTATTTTCTTAAACTGATAGCTTAAAATCTGTTGATTGACTCTAAAATAGACAAATTGTGTATCAAGTTGTTGCAAGTAATGACATTCTACAGCCAGATATTCCTATATTATTGGGTCAAGGTAGGGTCAAGAGTTGACTAAGAAGTATGCATTTAGATCGCAGCCCTGAAGCACTGACTTAGGCATCTCGGCAGAACCTGCATGCCTTGAGATATTTTTATATACTAAGGACTCCAAAAAGACACTTCAAATGGATGACTTGAAAACAATAACACTAAGACTGGAATTCTTAGCCACGAAACCTGTATGAGATGGCAATCTGATATGCATCATTTGAGTCAACTAATTGATTCTGGAGGAATTCATTTGGATGGCAATTTATTACTGGGGTGAGCATCTCAAACCCAGAGTGTGCAAAAAATTAAAAAAACTCTTTAGTGATACTTCCCACCATATTTACAAATAAAAGTACTTAGTTGCACTGTGTGAGTAATGACATCTGTTTGAGTGGTCCCCGCATTCTCAAAGATTTTTGCTGGTGGTATGACCTTGTGCAATGTGACTCTGCTATTCTCTGTCACAATGCATATACTCCATCCTTAGAAATATAAAATAGCATCAATTGCACCCAAAAGGCTAATTTAACTTTCTAAGAACACCACGGTAAGTTGATGCAGGGAATGTACAATTGGCCTGAGAGTTACATTTCACATGTTGTTTGCAGTGCATATTGACATCATCACACAAGTGATTATTAGTTGAAGTGGATAAAAGTCTTCCTCAAGTGATAACAAAACTATTTCTTATTAGGTCCAGTTCAGTCTCAATGATTTAAATCTGAGGTCAACCCATGGTAGCTGTAGCACAGAGGAGGCAGTTTAACTTGTTTGAAATTTGTGAAGCATTTATCAATACCAAAACAGTTAAGAAGTAAAAAACACAAGAAAATAAAAATACCACCCCAAATTATAAACATAAAGAAAATTATAAATATTGTGTCAAAGTCAAAAGTTAAGGTCGACCACAATAGAGCGTGAGTTAGTAGAAAGTTTATCTGCTGACTTAGGGTTTTGGTTTAGAACTTGAAGGACGAGTTACTCCATCACAATGGAGATGCATATCCCATCCACAGAAATATAAATCCCATTGGATGTAGTGGGACTTATATTTTGGCAGATGAGAAATCCGTCACCGTTGTGACAGAGTAACCCGTTCATCAAGATCTAAGTCAGGCCCTCAGTCTTTTTTCAGGAGAAAATTCTCATCAACAAGGTCATTGGGAGGTTGAGATCTCAGCTGGAGCTAAAAAGGGACTCATCAATGGCAGACGGCTGCAGTGCAGGATATTGGTGGGAGCAAAGTGTGCAGATTAGGCCCAGGTAGGATTTATTGGTGGCAGGGCGCTGGTCGTTGGTCCGTGGTGAAGTCCTCTATGTTCTGACTTAGAAATATTTTTGTAAGTTGAAATCCTTTCAGTAGGATGAGCAAGCAGGTTGAGTCCAGCAGGTGGACATATGTGGCAGTACGGTGATAACCTCTGGTTCTTTTAGCCAAATGTTTGGAAAAAGTTCTGTTAGAGATGGGGTCTTTGCTTGGCATTCAAGTTGCCCCCTGTCCAAGCAAGGACCCTCACTCTAGTCAGGGTAAAGGACAATCACACTCAGTTAACCCCACTCACCCCCTTGATAGCTTGGCATGAACAGGCAGGCTTAACTCAGAGACAATGAGTTAAGTATATGTACCAACACACACAGTAATACAGTGAACCACTTCAAAAGGACACAACCTAGGTTTAGAAAAATAGTAAATATGTTATCTAAATAAACAAGACCAAAGATTATAAAAATCCACAATACACCATTAGAAATATATTAGCACTCAAAAACACAAAAATAGTGCCTAGAGGCACAAAAGCTACAATTTGATGTTAAGCGACTTCTTGACGGAGTTGTTTCCTCCAATGCGACACCACTGGTGCTGTTTACGGAGTTGTGCAGCCCCCAGGTACAGTACCATTGTAAAACAAGTAGAAAACAGGCTGGTGCATGGAGTTGGGGAGCAAGGCGTCACTGGATCTGATGCGGCATCAGTTCTGGTGCTATGAGGCAGAGGGGCAGAGGCGTTGTGCAGCGGCATTGGGTCCTTACTGCAGAGCGGTGGAGGTGAGGCGGTGTCAGTTGCAAGGTGTCGGTCCCTTGGTAGCTGTGGCAGATATGAAGTTAGGCGAAGTCACGATGCTGCAGGCGGCCTCATGGGTTCACACTCACATCACGGGGTCACAGGCGCTGCATGGAGTCAGGTGTCACGAACGTCGGTGCTATGACACTCCGATCTCAGCGAAGTCGTGCAGGGTCAGAGGCGGCTGCAATGCGAGGCCTGTGGAGTCATTGGGGTCGTCACACTTTTGCGAGGTCCACAGCTTCAGTTGCCTGGCAACGTCATGGGTTTCATGCAGTGCCATCCTTAAAGAAGTTGCATGGCATCGTCCGGCGTCCTTTCACAGGGTTTCTCCAGAAATTCACTTCCAGGGGCTCTGGAATGGCACCCTCTGGCAAGCTAAAGTCTATAGCATGTAGACTCAAAGCTAGATAGTGAAGCCTTTACTGTCCCTCAGGCTTCAGAACGGGAGGCAAGCTCTACTCCAAGCCCTTGGAGATACCTCTCAAGCAGGAATGCACAACAAAGTCCAGTATTTGTCCCCTTGCACAGGCAGAAGCAGCAATTGCAGGATAGCCCAACAAAGCACAATCACAGGTGGGGGTACCACTTCTCCTCAGCTCTTCAGCTCTTCTCCAGGCAGAGGTTCCTCTTGATCCCAGAAGTGATCCAAAATCTGGGATTTCGGGTCCACTACTTATACCCCTTTCTGCCTTTGAAGTTGCCCAACTTCAAAAAAAGTCTCTGTTGTTCACAAGATCCTGCCTTGCCCAGACCAGGCCCCAGACACACACCAGTGGGTGGGAGACTGCATTGTCTGAGGGTAGGCACAGCCCATTCAGATGTAAGTGACCCCTCCTCCCTCCTCTCTAGCACAGATGGCTGATCAGGATTTGCAGACTACACCCTAGCTCCCTTTGTGTCACTGGCTAGAGGAGATGGACAAACAGCCCAACTGTCAAACTGACCCAGACAGCGAATCCACAAACAGGCAGAGTCACAGAATGGTTTAAGCAAGCAAATGTCTACTTTCTAAAAGTGACATTTGCAAACTAGCAATCTAAAAACCAACGTCACTAGAAGATGTATTTTTACATTGTGAGTTCAGAGACTGCAAACTCCACATTTCTATCTGCTCTCAAAGGGAATCTGCACTTCAATCATTTTTAAAGGCAGACCCTATGTTAACCTAAGAGATGGATAGGCCTTGCACAGTGAAAAGCGAATTTGGCAGTATTTCATTGTTAGGACATGTAAAACACATTAAGACATGGCCCACCATGAGGCTAACTAGAGCCTACCTTAAGGGTGCCTTACATATATAAAAAGCAAAGGTTTAGGCCCCTGGCAAGTAGGTACACTTGCCAAGTCGAACTGGCAGCTTAAAACTGCCCACAGACACTGCAGTGGCAGGTCTGAGCTATGTTTACAGGGATACCCATGTGGGTGGCACAACAAGTGATGCAGTCCCACTAGTAGCATTTGATTTACAGTCCTGGGCACCTCCAAAGCACTTTACCATGGACTTACTAGTAAATCAAATATGCCAATCAAACATACCATTTCACAAAGGGAGCAATTGCACTTTAGCACCGGTCAGCAGTGGTAAAGTACCCACAGTAGCAAAAACAGCAGAAACAGAGTCCAGCACACAGAAACAACCTGGGAAGTAGAGGTAAAAAGTTAGGACCACGCCTAGGGTGCCAGGTCTAACAGTCTCTAAGTGCCCAGTCTTGTAGTCTATGAAGGATAAATGGTACACTGTAACACAGCCAAGGGTCCAGGGCCTTTAGGGCACCACTTTGGGGTAGGACTATACTACAGTGCAGCACATACAGCTCTTTGAAATTACATAAATATATAAGGGCACTGAGGGTTACGCATTTCAACGGATATCCCTCAGTGTCCTTAACATGCTTATGCAAGGGCACTGAGAGTATATACTGCACTACACTGCAGCACATACCCCTTGTTGCCCTTACATGCTTATGTATGGACACTGTGGGGTATGCACTGCACTGGAGTGCACTGAATACCCCTCTGTGTCCTTACATAAGTATGTAAGGGCACTGGGGGGTATGCATACCTCTTGTTGCCCTGACATACTTTTGTAAGGGCACCTAGCGGTTTGCACTGCACTTACTTAAGTATGTAAGGACACTGAGGGGTATGCGCTGAAGCAGATACCCCTCAGTGACCATACTTATGTATGGAAAGATACTGAGGGGTATGTACTGCACATTGCGGTGTCCAATCTTCCGCTGAATTCTAATGTAATTCGGTGGAATTCTACTGAATGAAACTCCGCCAATTTTCCCGACCCTTATTTAAAATGAAAAGCTTTTTTTTTTGTTTGAGCGTTGGCAGGGTTTCACCTGCTTATTACCCAACAATTTCTTTTTTTTTTTTTTTACCTAGCCCCTTGGACTCTTTCCTTTTTGTCAATGGGTTACGATCTTATTTGAGGCCTTTGTAACTTTTCAATATTTTGTAATTACACATTTTCCTCGCAGAGCTCGTGGGTAGGAGCTGTTAATGTTAAACCTATCATTGGTGATTAAACATTTATCAGTGAAGAGCTACTGTCGAAAACAGTGACGACATCTTCCTCGCGTTCAGCTTTTAAGTGTGCTCTTTCGTTTAACATCAGTGATCTATTGGGTGCGATAGCCTTTCAGACCTTCAAAACGAGGCCTAGCTTTATCTCTTTTCTTCTCTGCAGACCCGCTCTAGCACTGCATTGTGGACGTACTTTCATTTTCTGCTCCCGGATTGCATGCTACATGCTTGGAAGGGCAAAGCATTAACACTGCTATCTCTGCCTTGCAGCAGGGACAAATCTATTCCCCTTAGTCGCAGGGTCACATTTCGAAAGTCAAACATGTTTTCATTTTTATTTTTGAAAAATAGATGGTTGAGAGAGTTGCTGTCTCATTAGGGAAATGTTATTGCTTTTCGTACATGAAAAATGCATCATTACACGTCATGTTCTGAAATACTTAAGATGCTATGTTGCATTTATAATGAATGAACATAGCATTTGAATGCCGCTTCAGCTCCAAAGGGAGCACAGTGGCTTATTCATGACATTTGTCTGGGTAAATATTACATTCTATGTGGTGTGACTGTAGAGGTGCAGGCAAGAGTTGTACTGGAACATCGAGGCGGGGAAGTGAGGAGGTGGAAGTAGCCCTAGGCCACCACATAATATAGCACTGACACTGAGAAAACACTGATAAAATACGAAATGCTGAATGTAATAAAGGCTGCACCAACGAAAGTATTTTACCTTAGCAAATCAATGAGACTTGTGTGGCTCCAAGTGATTGCACTTTAAAAAGATATGCTGGGAGGGATGGTTTACTATCCCTAGGAACCTACTGAAATTAGTATAAAATGAATGTGCCTTCACTTGTGGATGTAGGTTGAGCTACGAAAGGAATCTAGCGCCCCCCCATGCACTATTTTGTCATCAATTTTGTCATTGCAAAGCTTGAAGTGATGTTATTAACGATCCTATAGAACAGGTCGTGACTAATGTAATATGTGGGGTCATTAGCTGTGCATGGCGAGGGCATGAGCTATAGTTATCTTGGGGCATGAGTTATGCTTCACACAGATAACTATAACGGGTGAAATTCCATGTTTTTTAAAAGTTTAAAACGTTATGTTGGCACGTTAACTTTTTAAGCTAACCTTCCACTCACCTGCGGTTACCCCTTCATGGTCAACTAAACCTCTGACACACATGGCTTTTTGCCGTCAGCCAACAACTGCCATGCATGGCTGTCCATAGGGTGTGGTCTGAGGTAAGGCCCTGCAACCAAACCCTCGCAGGCAGCCAATTCCCTGCTGTGGCCACCCGCTGGTTCTTCCCTTTCCTCATTCTTATTGCCCCAGGGACCTCCAGAGCTTTTGTTTTTAAGAAGGGGAGGGTCTGTGCACAGCCCCTTTGTGAGCCTGTTGTGGCCCCGGGATCCCATCCCCCAGGGCCTTCTTCTTACAAAAGGGGAGGGGGCGCAAGCATACCTTTCTCCAAGGGACCAAAGGTAACATTGGGATGAAAGGGGAATCCCCAGGGCCCCGGGTCTCAAGGCTCTCCCGCATGGAAGTTGGTATTTGTTGGAAATGGCCTTTCTTGAGGGTCATCCCCAGACTTTTTGCCTTCCTCCTCCTCTTTTTCTGACCTAATTTTTGCCGGTTTTTAGACTCTGCGCACTTTACCACTGCTAACCAGTACTAAAGTGCATATGCTCTCTCCCTTTAAACATGGTAACATTGGATCATACCCAATTGGACTATTTAATTTACTTATAAGTCCATAGTACTGTGCAATTAAATTAAATGCTACTAGTGGGCCTGCAGCACTGGTTGTGCCACTCAGTTAAGTAGCCCCTTAACCTTGTCTCAGGCCTGCCATTGCAAGGCCTGTGTGTGCAGTTTCACTGCCAATTCATACTTGCCAAGCCAAAAACTCCCCTTTTTCTGCATATAAAACACCCCTAAGGTATGCCCTAGGTAACCCATAGGGCAGGGTGCTGTGTAGGCAAAAGGCAGGACATGTACCTATGTAATTTACATGTCCTGTTAGTGTAAAAATAACAAATTCGTTTTTTAAACTGCTGTGAGGCCTGCTCCCTTCATAGGCTATCATTGGGGCTCTCCTCATATATTGTTGGAGTGGTAGCTGCTGCTCTGATAGGAGTAGGAGGGTCATATTTAGTATGGCCAGAATGGTGATATAAAATCTTGCTGACTGGTGAAGTTGGATTTAATATAACTATTTTAGAAATGTCACTTTTAGAAAGTGAGCATTTCTCTGCACTTAAATCTTTCTGTGCCTTACAATCCACGTCTGGCTGGGTTTAGTTGACAGCTCCTTGTGCATTCACTCAGACGCACCCCAAACACAGGATACTCAGTCTCACATGCATACATCTGCATTTTGAATGGGTCTTTCTGGGCTGGGAGGGTAGAGGGCCTGCTCTCACACAAAGGACTGCCACACCCTCTACTGGGACCCTGGCAGACAGGATTGAACTGAAAGGGGACCTGGTGCAATTCTAAGCCACTCTTTGAAGTCTCTTTGAAGTCTCCCCCACTTCAAAGGCACATTTGAGTATATAAACAGGGCATCTGCCCCTTCCAACTCAGACACTTCTTGGAGAAGATAACTGGAACAAGAACCTGCATCCTGCCAAGAAGAACTGCCTGGCTGCCCAAAGGACACACCTGACTGCTTTCTGTGAAGGACTGCTGCCTTGCTGATGCCCTGCTGCCTTGCTGCTCCCTGGCTTTGGTGAAGAAGTGCTCTCCAAGGGCTTGGATAGAGCTTGCCTCCTGTTCCCTGAAGTCTCAGGACCAAAAAGATTTCTCTATTGCAACTGGACTCCTTGTGCAGTGAATGTTTTATGCACAGCTTGCTAAAACCGACGCACAGCCTGCCCCGGGGTGAGAAATTCACCGCACACCAAACCGGAGCGATGCAGCGTGACTTTGCAAGGAGAAGATTGACGCGGTGCCTCCGTTGCGACCGGAACTTCGACACACGGCCCACCGGATCCACGCACAGCCGACCTGGGATGACGCAGCCCGACCTCCAGAGGGGAAATCGACGCAGTGCCTGCTGTGCGGAAGAAACTTCCACACAACGCACATCAGAATGACGCAGTGCTTGTGACTTCACTCCACAAGCCCAGGATTCCACGCACAGACTCTGGGGCGTCTGAAAACCCCGCAACCCGAAGTGGATCCACGATCGAGTGTCAGAATTCAACGCACAGCCATCCCTGCGTGGAAACTAAACAACGCATCACTGTGTGCGGCCTGAGAAATCTACGCACACCCCCTTTGTTTCCATGCTTCTCCTCCTCTGCGGCCCATTGAGGAGATTTTTCATGTGAACCAGGTACTTTGTACTTGAAAGAGACTTTGTTTGTTTTTTAAAAGACTTAAGACACTTTGGGGGTCATTCCTAAAGTACCCCCGCCAGAAGACCGCACTGCGGTCAAAAGACCGCGGCGGTCATTCTGGCTTTCCCGCTGGGCTGGCGGGCGACCGCCAAAAGGCCGCCCGCCCTCCCAGCGGGAAAGCACCAGCAACAAGGATGCCGGCTCCGAATGGAGCCGGCGGAGTTGCTGGTGTTCGACGGGTGCAGTTGCACCCGTCACGATTTTCAGTGTCTGCCAAGCAGACACTGAAAATCAATGTGGGGCCCTGTTAGGGGGCCCCTGCAGTGCCCATGCCAGTGGCATGGGCATTGCAGGGGCCCCCAGGGGCCCCACGACACCCGTTCCCGGCAGCCAGGTTCTGGCGGTGAAAACCGCCAGAACCAGGCTGGCGGGAAGGGGGTAGTAATCCCCATGGCGGCGCTGCTTGCAGCGCCGCCGTGGAGGATTCCCTGGGGCTTCCCTTTTCTGACCGCAGCTTTACTGCCGCGGTCAGAATAGCCCCAGAAGCACCGCCAGCCTGTTGGCGGTGCTTCCTCCGGCCCCTACCCTGGCGGTCTCGGACCGCCAGGGTAGGAATGACCCCCTTTATATCACTTTTGAGTGATATCTTTACATTTACTAATTGCATCTTTGATCGTTTTGGCCTGCAAATATCCAGATAAATATTATATATTATTCTAAACACTGTGTGGTGTATTTTTGTGGTGCTATATGGTGTTTTTGCATGATTTATTGCACAAATACTGTACACACTGCCTTCTAAGTTAAGCCTGACTGCTCAGTGCCAAGCTACCCGAGGGTGGGCACAGGATAATTTGGATTGTGTGTGACTTAGCCTGACTAGAGTGAGGGTCCTTGCTTGGACAGGGGCTAACCTGTCTGCCAACCAAAGACCCCATTTCTAACAGTATTGCTTACACCCAGTGGGAGCAGTTAATTCTGCTTGCTCCTTTCCCTGCCCACAAAAGCACAATTTCAATGTTTCTGCAGTGGAAGTTTTTTCTTTTCCTACCCATTCGCCTGCTAGCAGAGAAAACAACTGTGTTTCGGAGGTGGGCTCATTGTGACACAAATAAAGAGCTGGCTCCATGGGATGGACACTCTAGGGCCGTGCAAGGCTCAGGAAGGTGGGAAATGCAATCCCGACCCCTATAAAAATGTTTTCAGTCCAAGGGGATGGGGATGTGCAGCCCCTTTTCCTTTTTTATTATGTCAGCCTTCAGTGGCCCCTCTCACACCCTGTTCCCCAAATAATTCGAAAAAATGTTGAGACGCCAATTACCTTTTTTTTACAGTAATCCTGCAGGATCGTGCCAAAAATGGCAAGTAGTTTTTCCATTTTTCGGCATAGAGGGGGTCCTTCTGGGACCCCCAGCAAGGGCTAGACAGGGCGGGTATATCTATCCTCCTACTCATGTTTTTTTTAATGCTGGACAAGGAACTAAATACTTGAGTGCTGTTCCTAGCATACAATCAAAACGCTCACTGCTGGAGGAGCATGATAGTCCAAGGGCGAAAAAGCCACCTGGGCCAATTAGAGGGCTATATTTTTTTAAACCAGGTTCTAGAGTCCCTTGAACTAAACTGTCCAGATATATAAATATTTCTGAAGATTAATATCTCCAAAGTTACTGAACAGATTTACACCAAATCACAAAAGCACACTTTCTGGACCACAATCTAGCCACCTGTAAATTTGGTGCAGTTCCATTCAACATTTTTTGCACCCTTGGCTGTGAGTGGTGGCAGTTGGCCTGATGCCAACCACCTATAAGCACCCAACCTTGAACTGTGCACAGCCTTTACCCGTGTGCAGCAGGGGTTGCCCGAAAGGTCTAGCCTGCAATCTGCCCCTACTGCCTCCCCCCTAACCACTCAACCCCATGCTGTGCATGGACCTTTGGCTGTGCATGCCAGAAGCTTGCCGTGGCCTCTCAGGGTGTCAGAATAGGTGTGAGAGGGTATATTCAGGGGGTGAGAGTGGCTGTGGGACTGTCTGTCTGGGTGTGAGAGTGCATACATCTGTGCTTTAGTGGGTAAGTCAGTGTGTGCACAGGTCTGTGAGTACGTGCGTGAGGTTGTCAGTGTGTCTGTGAGTGGGTGTGAGGAAGTCTGAGTGGGTGTGCGGGTGGGTGCATAACTGTCTGATTGGGTCTGTGAGTGGCTGCATTAGAGTCTGACTGTGGCAGTGAGTGGGTGAATGAGTGTCTCAGTGGGTCCCTGAGTGGGTGCATGAGTGTCTAAGTGGGTGTGTAAGTGAGAGAAAGAGATTGAGAGAGAGAGAGAGAGAGAGAGAGAAAGAGAGTGAGAGGAAGAGAGCTAGAGACTTTTTTTGGCTTTCATTTATGCTATCCTTAGAATGAAATATTTCTGTACAATTTAAAAGGAAAAATATATTCATCATTTTTAAAAAAAGTGAAACAACCTTTCATTTGACACTAAAACATTTGTAATTAAAAAGAAAAAAAGAAAAGGAAAAAAGTCTAGCTGGACTCGAAGTCTGTGACTTTCTCACTGAACTATTCCTTTTAATCAACCATTTTTTTAGCCCTGTATTGGATATCTGGGACTGCAGTGGAGCCCCCAAGTGCTCACCCATGGTCCATACATGTATTTATTATAACTTTTAAGTTTCTCTTTATGGGCTATCTGGGACCACTGGGGAAGCCTCAAGGCCTCCCCCATGGTCCTATTGCTTCAGCAACTAAGGAGCTGCTTTTAACAGCAGCTCCATTGTTGCTGAAGCAAAACTTTCATCACTGTTTCCTGCATGCATATCTGCATTCAGGGAACAGAGAGGAAAACTCTGCTTTTTAACAGCGGGACCTGCTTGACAGATCCTGCTGTCAGAAATTGGAGTGTTTGCTGTGGCTTGGCTGCAGCTTCAAAGCTGCATCCAAGCCACTGCAAATAGCTATGTCTCAGGGATGGGTGCCCCGGTACATAGTAGGAGCTGGCCCTGGGGGTGGAGGTCTCCAGGGCCATCAGTGTCTCCACGAGTGGGGCTGTGCAGCCCCTCTCCAAAATGCATATAGCCCCAGGGAGGTGGTGGTCCCCTGGGCTACAGGGGGTCAGAAACAGACCCACTTCACTTTACTAACTCTTTGTCCTGGGGAGTTTGCGGTCCTCGGGGCTGCAGGGGCCTCCTCCCCACCCATAATTTATTTTGCCCTGGGGAGGTGGTGGTCCCAGGGGCAGGGGGTGCGTGCCCCCGTAAACAATTAGAGCTTTGCCCCAGTGAGGTGGTGGTCTCCAGGGATGTGGGGGAGGACAAGAGGCCTCCCCCACACAATTCACTCATTTTACACCAGGAGGTGGCGATCCCTGTGGTACAGAGGGCATAAATGACAAAAATCGCCCCAGGGAGGTGGTAGTCTTCAGGGCTGTGGGGGGCTATGAGACCCCCCACATTCAAAATTATCAATGCCCCCAGACCTGGCCTACCCTAGAGCTTATAAAAAAATGAGCCCCTGGAGTCAATGCATGCTTTTTTTTTTAATTGAAGCAAATTTGTGAATATCGCTATTTTGCAGCAAACAATTTTTACAAAAATGCTTTTTTGCTCTGAGGGAGTCCCTCTGGGATCCCACCACCAGAGCTAATGGGTCAGGGTGTCCATACCCTGGCCCCTTTTCTTTTTTTCATCTTTTTCTGGGACTCAGCTGAAGTTGAGTCCCAAGATGGCTGCCAACACTTACTGGATGAAGTGTTAGCAGCCAATCAGAGCTGTGCACTTCCCTGCATAAGCTAGTCTTTTTTCAAGAATACTTCACGGCCAGAGATATAAAAATCTGGATTTCCCTAAGTTTCTCATAAAACTACTAAATGGATGAACACCAAATAAGCAATAGATCATCTGCGTACTGAAAGCTATCTTTCTGCCAAATTTGGTGTAATTCTGTCTAGTGGCTCAGGCTGTAGACGTGTCTAAAAGTCCTATGTGAATTAACATGGATAACACACATTTTATTGACCCCCCCCCCCCCCTTTTTCTCAGCCCTTCGCTTCACAGGTCACCCTGAAACTTTCCATGCGCAACAAGAATCCCTGCAACACTTTTTTGGAGAAAATTTTGCTAAGATTCGTCAAACAGCACCAAAGATATAGGCAAGTCAAAAAACATTTTTTTCTATGGAAACCTGGTCTTAACTCTAACTACCTAGTGGCACTCTAACTACCTAGTGGCAACCACCAGTAAGCCATATATATATATATATATATATATATATATATATATTATCCACAAACGGTGAGAAGATGCTCACCAAACGGCTGCACCAAGTCAATCATGGATCCAAAAAAGGCAGAGGAAAGCAATTTTCTACAAATATAATTCATCTGCTTTATTGTCAATAATGATTAAAACAACACTGTCTCCACCATATATATATATATATATGTATCTATATGTTCACTGAAAAACAACAAAGGGTATAGTAACGTTATGATAGGTGAAAAATATGTCACTGACAACATTAATATTTTGAACTAAAAAAACACAGAAATTCACCAGTTTTAGTTAGCAGAGCTAACTATAACATGCACCCCCGCCATGCATTGCTTATGACCTCACATATTACATCACTCATGACATCACTGATAGCATCATCCAAGCTTCTTTTTTACACATTACTCTATAAACTAGAATGGAATCAGAGGCTTGAAAGTAAGTTCAACATAGCCCAGAATAATTTGTAGGATCATTAATGCTATCATAAATACAGCTCCCTTAGGTGCAGCAAACGTGAGGTATGTGCAACGTTGACCCTATACAATACACTTCAGGGGGAAGCCTAGTACCCATTAACGTCAACCATAGGTATATGGGAAATCCTCGTGACACACAGGGCCTGAATATGAGTTTGACGGATATTTTTCCACATCTGCTGAACTTCCGATGGGGAGGTTGCCGCCATACTGGCTATTTCCTTGTTGGGTCCATTAAGAGTTTCCTGCCCTCGCCTAGTTGGAAGAAGCTTACAGCATTGTCTCCGGCTCGCAATCGAGCCGGTGGCAAAGCTGTAGGATGAAGGGTGCACCAGCACCCTTGCAATGTTCACTGTCTACAAACAGTCAACATTGTGACGGTGCTGGCCAGGGCACTGCCAAGTTCATGGGCAGTGCAGGGGTCCCCCTTTGACCACTTTCACCTGTTCTCCGCCAGCATTTTCATGGCAGTGCTACCGCCAAGAAATAGCAAGTGGAGAAGGAAGTCCTTGCCCTGGTGGATTAGGAATGCCACTTACCACCAGACCACCAGGATCCCTGATCCTGGTGGAGCTGGCAGTCCCACCGCATTTCCGGCGGTCCGACTGCCATCCGCGAGTCTGCCAGATTTGTAATGAGGGGCACAGTGTGCAATATGTATACAACTTTTTAGAGAAAGCCATGTTTCTCAAGTTACTCAACATCTGTTCCAAAATTAATGCACTACTGTGAACATCATTAATCAGTGTCAAACCCCTCACAATCATCGAACCTAAATTGAGAAATAAAGTTGATATGAGCATGAAAGTGCATACTGCATACTGTAAACAGTGTTTATTCTACTGAGATAATTTCTCTACACCACACTCTTTGTAGACAGTGAAACTGCCATGAGAAATGCACCAAAGAGTAGTAAAAAGTACCTCTTGAGAACAGTGTACACTCTATGCAACACTTGTCAAAAAATAAATTATTTATTTAACCCCTTCGCTGCCAGGCCTTTCCCCCCCCTGTGCTAGCCTTTTTTCGGCTATTTGGGGGAGTTCGTGCTTAGTCCCTCATAACTTTTTGTTCACATAAACTACCCACGTCAAATTTGTGTCCTTTTTTTTCCAACATCTTAAGGATTCTAGAGATACCCAGACTTTGTGGGTTCCCCTGAAGGAGACTAAGAAATTAGCCAAAATACAGCGAAAATTTCATTAAAAAAAGAAAATGGGAATAAAGGGTCGCAGAAGAAGGCTTGGGGTTTTTCCCCTGAAAATGGCATCGACAAAGGGTTTGCGGTGGTAAAATCACCATCTTCCCAGCTTTCAGGAACAGGCAGAGTTTAATTAGAAAACCCCATTTTTCAAAACTCTTTTGACATTTTACTGGGACATACCCCATTTTTACGTTTTTTTGTGCCTACAGCCTCCTTCCAGCTAGTGACAGAAATGGGTGAGAAACCGATACTGGATCACAGAAATCTAAACATTTCTGAAAAGTAGACAAAATTCTGAATTCAAGGGGTCATTTGTGTAGATCCTACAAGTGTTTCCTACAAAAAATAACAGCTGAAATAAAATAATATTGAAATGGAGGTGAAAAAAACAAGCCATTTTTCTCCACGTTTTACTCTGTAACTTTTATCTGCGATGTCAGATGAACGATTGAAAGCAATATACATTACATCAGCTGAACTCTTCTGGTTGTGGGGATATATAGGGCTTGTGGGCTCATCAAGAACCCTAGGGACCCAGAGTCAATTAATGAGCTGCACCTTGCAACCGGTTTTCATTCTATATAGAAATTCATTTGTTGAAATATAAAAAGTGAAAAATAGGTATCAAGAAAACCTTTGTATTTCCAAAATGGCCACAAGATAAGGTGTTGAAAAGCAGTGGTTATTTTCACATCTCTGAATTCCGGGGTGCCCATACTAGCATGTGAATTACAGGGCATTTCTCAAATAGATGTCTTTTTTGCACACTGTCTTACATTTGGAAGGAAAAAATGAAGAGAAATACAAGGGGCAATAACTCATGTTTTGCTATTCTGTGTTCCCCCAAGTCTCCCAATAAAAATAGTACCTCACTTGCATGGGTAGGCCGAGTGTCCGCAACAGGAAACACAAAATGGACACGTCACATTTTCACAAAGAAAACAGAGATGTTTTTTGCAAAGTGCCTAGCTGTGGATTTTGGCCTCTAGCTCAGCCAGCACCTAGGGAAACCTAGAAAATCTGAACAGTTATGAACACTAGACACCTAGGGGAATGATGGATGGATGGGGTGACTTGTGGGGTTCTGACCATGTTCTGTTACCCAGAATTCTTTGCAAACCTCAAAATGTGGCCAAAAAAACACTTTTTCCTCACATTTCGGTGACAGAAAGTTCTGGAATCTGAGGGGAGCCACACATTCCCTTCCACCCAGCGTTCCCCAAAGTCTCCTGATAAAAATGGTACCTCACTTGTGTGGGTAGGCCTAGCGCCCCCAACAGGAAATGCCCCAAAACACAACATGGACACACCACATTTTCACAAAGAAAACAGAGCTGTTTTTTGCAAAGTGCCTAGCTGTGGATTTTGGCCTCTAGCTCAGTTGGCACGTGGGGAAACCTAGCAACACTATACATTTTTTTAAACTAGACACGTAGGGGAATCCAAGATGGGGTGATGTGTGGGGCTCTGACCAGGTTCTGTTATCCAGATTCCTTTGCAAACCTCAAACTGTGGCCAAACAAACACTTTTTCCTCTCATTTTGGTGACAGAAAGTTCTGGAATCTGAGAGGAGCCACACATTTCCTTCCACCTAGCGTTCCCCCAAGTCTCCCAAGTCTCCCAATAAAAATTGTACCTCATTTGAGTGGGTAGGCCTAGCGTCTGTGACAGGAAATGCCCCAAAACACAACGTTGACACACCACATTTTCCGAAAGAAAACATAGCTGCTTTTTACAAACTGCCTAGCTGTGGATTTTGGCCTCTAGCTCAGCCAGCACCTGGGGCAACCTACTAAACATGCACATTTTGTAAAACTAGACTCCTGGGCGAATCCAAGATGGGGTGACCTGTGGGGCTCTGACCAGGTTCTGTTACCCAGAATCCTTTGCAAACCTCAAAATGTGGCCAGATAAATACCTTTTCCTCTAATTTCGGTGACAGAAAGTTCTGGAATCAGAGAGGAGCCACAAATTTCCTTCCACCCAGCGTTCCTCCAAGTCTCCCGATAAAAATAGTACCTCCGTTGTGTGGGTAGACCCAGCGCCCGTGACAGGAAATGCCCCACATTTTCACAAAGAAAACAGAGTTGTTTTTTACAAAGTGCCTAGCTATGGATTTTGGCCTCTACCTCAGCCGGCACCTGGGGAAAACTAGCAAACCTGCGCATTTTTGAAAACTAGACACTAAAGGGAATCCTCCAAGATGGGGTGACTTGTGGGGTTTTAACCAGGTTCTGTTACCCACAATCCTTTGCAAACCTCAAAATTTGGCCAAACAAAAACTTATTCCTCTCATTTCGGTAACAGAAACTTCTGGAATCTGAGAGGAGCCACAAATTTCCTTCCAATCAGCGTTCCCCCAAGTCTCCCAATAAAAATTGTACCTCACTGTTGTGGGTAGGCCTAGCGTCTGTAACAGGAAATGCCCCAAAACACAACGTGGACACACCACATTTTCACAAAGAAAACAGAGCTGTTTTTTACAAAGTACCTAGCTGTGGATTTTGGCCTCTAGCTCAGCCGGCACCTAGGGAAACCTAGCAAACCTGCACATTTTTTAAAACTGGACACCTAGGGGAATCCAAGATGGGGTGACTTGTGGGGCTCTGACCAGGTTCTGTTACCCAAAATCCTTTGCAAACCTCAGAATGTGGCCAAAAAAATATTTTTTTCTCTCAATTTGGTGACAGTAAGTTTTGGAATCTGAGAGGAGCCACACATTTCATTCCATCCAGCGTTTCCCAAAGTCTCCCGATAAAAATGGAACCTCACTTGTGTGGGTAGGCCTAGCTCCCGTGACAGGAAATGCCCCAAAACACAACTTGGATTTTCCAAAAGAAAACAGAGCTGTTTTTTACAAAGTGCCTAGCTGTGGATGTTGGCCTCTAGCTCAGACGGCACCTGGGGCAACTTACTAAATATGCACATTTTTTAAAACTAGACACCTAGGGGAATCCAAGATGGGTGACTTGTGGGGCTCTGACCAGGTTCTGTTACCCAGAATCCTTTCCAAACCTCAAAATTTGGCCAGATGAACACTTTTTCCTCTCATTTCGGTGACAGAAAGTTCTGGAATCAGAGAGGAGCACAAATTTCCTTCCACCCAGCGTTCCCCAAAGTCTCCTGATAAAAATGATACCGCACTTGTGTGGGTAGGCCTAGCGCCCCCAACAGGAAATGCCTCAAAACACAACATAGACACACCACATTTTCACAAAGAAAACAGAGCTGTTTTTTGCAAAGTACCTAGCTGTGGATTTTAGCCTCTAGCTCAGCCGGCACCTAGGGAAACCTAGCAAACTTGCGCATTTTTTAAAACTAGACACCTAGGGGAATCCAAGATGGGGTGACTTGTGGGGCTCTGACCAGGTTCTGTTACCAAGAATCCTTTGCAAACCTCAGAATGTGGGCAAAAAAATACTTTTTTCTCTCATTTCGGTGACAGAAAGTTTTGGAATCTGAGAGTAGCCACACATTCCCTTACACCCAGCATTTTCCAAAGTCTCCCGATAAAAATGGTACCTTACTTGTGTGAGTAGGCTTGGCGCCCGCAACAGGAAATGCCCCAAAACACAACGTGGACACACCACATTTTCACAAAGAAAACAGAGCTGTTTTTTGCAAAGTACCTAGCTGTGGATTTTAGCCTCTAGCTCAGCCGGCACCTAGGGAAACCTAGCAAACTTGCGCATTTTTTAAAACTAGACACCTAGGGGAATCCAAGATGGGGTGACTTGTGGGGCTCTGACCAGGTTCTGTTACCAAGAATCCTTTGCAAACCTCAGAATGTGGCCAAAAAAATACTTTTTTCTCTCATTTCGGTGACAGAAAGTTTTGGAATCTGAGAGTAGCCACACATTCCCTTACACCCAGCATTTTCCAAAGTCTCCCGATAAAAATGGCACCTCACTTGTGTGAGTAGGCCTAGCGCCCGCAACAGGAAATGCCCCAAAACACAACGTGGACTCACCATATTTTCAGAAAGAAAACAGAGCAGTTTTTTACAAAGTGCCTAGCTGTGGATTTTGGCCTCTAGCTCAGCTGGAACCCGGGGCAACCTAGCAAACCTGCACATTTTTTAAAACTAGACACCAAGGGGAATCCTCTAAGAAGGGGTGACTTGTCGTGCTCTGACCAGGTTCTGTTACCCAGAATCCGTTGCAAACCTCAAAATGTGGCGAAAAAAACACTTTTTCCTCTCATTTCAGTGACAGAAAGTTCTGGAATCTGAGAGGAGCCACACATTTCCTTCCATTCGGTATTCCCCCAAGTCTCCCGATAAAAATGGTACCTCATTTGTGTGGGTAGGCCTAGCGTCCACGACAGGAAATGCCCCAAAACACAACGTGGACACACCACATTTTCCGAAAGAAAACAGAGCTGTTTTTTACAAAGTGCCTAGTTGTGGATTTTGTCCTCTAGCTCAGCCAGCACCTGGGGAACCTACTAAACATGCACATTTTTGAAAACTAGATACCTAGGGGAATCCAAGATGGGATGACTTGTGGGGCTCTGACCAGGTTCTGTTACAGAGAATCCTTTCCAAACCTCAAAATTTGGCCAGATAAACACTTTTTCCTCTCATTTCGGTGACAGAAAGTTCTGGAATCTGAGAGGAGACTCAAATTTCCTTCCACCCAGCCTTGCCCCAAGTCTCCCAATACAAATGGTACCTCCCTTGTGTGGGTAGGCCTAGCACCCGTGACAGGAAATGCGCCACATTTTCTAAAAAAAAAAACAGAGTTGTTTTTTACAAAGTGCCTCGCTGTGGATTTTGGCCTCTAGCTCATCCGGCACCTGGGGAAACCTAGCAAACCTACGCATTTTGAAAACTAGACCCCAAGGGGAATCCTCCAAAATGGGGTGACTTGTGGGGTTCTGACCAGGTTCTGTTACCAACAATCCTTTGCAAACCTCAAAATGTGGCCCAAAAAAACCTTTTTCCTCTCATTCTGGTAACAGAAACTTCTGGACTCGGAGAGGATCCACAAACTTCCTTCCAATCAGCATTCCTGTAAGTCTCCCGATAAAAATGGTACCTCACTGTTGTGGGTAGGCCTAGCGCCCGCAACAGGAAATGCCCCAAAACACAACGTGGACACACCACATTTTCACAAAGAAAACAGAGTTCTTTTTTTAAAAGTACCTAGCAGTGGATTTTGGCCTCTAGCTCAGCTGGCACCTAAGGAAACCTAACAAACCTGCGCATAGTTTTAAAACTAGACTCCTAGGGGAATCCAAGATGGGGTGACTTGTGGGGCTCTGACCAGGTTCTGTTACCCAGAATCCTTTGCAAACCTCAGAATGTGGCCCAAAAACTATTTCTTTCTCTCATTTCGGTGACAGACAGTTTTGGAATCTGACAGGAGCCACGCATTTCCTTCCACCCAGCGTTTCCCAAAGTCTCCCTATAGAAATGGTACCTCACTTGGGTGGGTAGGCCTAGCGCCCGCAACAGGAAATACCCCAAAACACCACGTGGAAACACCACATTTTCACAAAGAAAACAGAGCTGTTATTTACAAAGTGCCTAGCTGTGGATTTTGGCCTCTCGCTCAGCAGGCACCTAGGGAAACCTAGCAAACCAGCACATTTTTTGAAACTAGACACCAAGGGGAATCCAAAATGGGGTGACTTGTGGGGCTCTGAAGAGGTTCTGATACCCAGAATCCTTTGCAAACCTCAAAATGTGGCCAAAAAAATACTTTTTCCTCCCATTTTGGAATCAGAGAGGAGCCACAAATGTACTACCAATCAGCGTTCCCCCAAGTCTCTGGATAAAAATGGTACCTCACTGTTGTGGGTAGGCCTAGTGCCCGCGACAGGAAATGCCCCAAAACACAACGTGGACTCACCACATTTTCACAAAGAAAACAGAGCTGTTTTTTACAAAGTGCCTAGTTGTGGATTTTGGCCTCTAGCTCAGCCAGCACCTGGGGCAACCTACTAAACATGCACATTTTTTAAAACTAGACACCTAGGGGAATCCAAGATAGGGTGACTTGTGGGGCTCTGACCAGGTTCTGTTACCCAGAATCCTTTGCAAACCTCACAATATGGCCAGATAAACACTTTTTCTTCTCATTTCGGTGGCAGAAAGTTCTGGAATCTGAGAGGAGCCACAAATTTCCTTCCACCCAGCGTTCCCTCAAGTCTCCCAATAAAAATGGTATATCACTTGTGTGGGTTGTCCTAGCGCCTGAGACAGGAAATGCCCCACATTTTCACATAGAAAATAGAGCTGTTTTTCACAAAGTGTCTAGCTGTGCTTTTTGGCGTCTAGCTCAGCCGGCACCTTGGGAAACCTAGCAAACCTGTGCATTTTTGAAAACTAGATGCCAAGGGGAATCCTCCAAGAAGGGGTGCCCTGTGGGGCTCTGGCCAGATTCTGTTACCCAGAGTCCTTTGCAAACCTCAAAATTTGTCCAAAAAAACACTTTTTCCTCTCATTTCGTTAACAGAAACTCCTGGAATCTGAGAGGAGCCACAAATTGCCTTCCAAACAGAGTTCCTCCAAGTTTCCCAATAAAAATGGAACCTCACTTGTGTGGGTAGGCCTAGCGCCTAAGAAAGGAAATGCCCCAAAACACAACGTGGACACACCACATTTTCACAAAGAAAACAGAGCTGATTTTTACAAAGTGCCTAGCTGTGGATTTAGGCTTTCAGCTCAGCCGACACCTGGGGAAACCAAGCAAACCTGCAAATTTTTTAAAACTAGACACCTAGGGGAATCCAAGATGGGGTGACTTTTGGGGCTCTGACCAGGTTCTGTTATCCAGAATCCTTAGCAAGCCTCAAAATTTGGCCCAATAAATACTTTTTCCTCTCATTTTGGTGACAGAAACTTCTGGAATCTGAGAGAAGCCATAAATTTCCTTCCAGCCAGCGTTTCCCCACTTCACCCGATAAAAATGATACCTCACTTGTGTGGGTAGGCCTAGCGTCCGCGACAGAAAATGCCCCAAAACACAACGTGAACACACCACATTTTCACAAAGAAAACAGAGCTGTTTTTTACAAAGTGCCTAGCTGTGGATTGTGGCCTCTAGCTCAGCCGACACCTGGGGAAACCTAGCAAACCTGCAAATGTTTTAAAACTAGACACCTAGGGGAATCCAAGATGGGGTGACTTTTGGGGCTCTGACCAGGTTCTGTTATCCAGAATCCTTAGCAAGCCTCAAAATTTGGCCCAATAAATACTTTTTCCTCTCATTTCGGTGACAGAAACTTCTGGAATCTGAGAGAAGCCATAAATTTCCTTCCAGCCAGCGTTTCCTCACTTCACCCGATAAAAATGATACCTCACTTGTGTGGGTAGGCCTAGCGTCCGCGACAGAAAATGCCCCAAAACGCAACGTGAACACACCACATTTTCACAAAGAAAACAGAGCTGTTTTTTACAAAGTGCCTAGCTGTGGATTGTGGCCTCTAGCTCAGCCGGCACCTGGGTAAACCTACCAAACTGGCAAATTTTTTAAAACTAGACACCTATGGGAATCCAAGATGGGGTGACATGTGGGGTTCTGACCAGGTTATGTTACCCACAATCCTTTGCAAACCTCACAATATGGCCAAAAAAACATTTTTTCCTCTCATTTTGGTGACAGAAAGTTCTGGAATCTGAGAGGAGCCACACATTTCCTTCCATTCGGTGTTCCCCCAAGTCTCCCGATAAAAATGGTTCCTCATTTGCGTGGGTAGGCCTAGCGTCCACGACAGGAAATGCCCCAAAACACAACGTGGACACACCACATTTTCCGAAAGAAAACTGAGCTGTTTTTTACAAAGTGCCTAGTTGTGGATTTTGGCCTCTAGCTCAGCCAGCACCTGGGGCAACCTACTAAACATGCACATTTTTTAAAACTAGACACCTAGGGGAATCCAAGATAGGGTGACTTGTGGGGCTCTGACCAGGTTCTGTTACCCAGAATCCTTTGCAAACCTCAAAATTTGGCCAGATAAACACTTTTTCCTCTAATTTCGGGGACAGAAAGTTCTGGAATCTGAGAGGAGGCACAAATTTACTTCCAATCAGAGTTCCCCCAAGTCTTTCGATAAAAATTATACCTCACTTGTGTGAGTGACCCAGGTGCCTGCAACACAAAAATGCCAACAGCCTGTAGAGATTGAAGGGATAGCATAGCGAGTTGATAAGCACATATTTTTCTTTTATACAACTTTTAGGCTAACTTTGCTTTGGGGACCCATGCTAGTGAGGTATCATTTTACTTGGAAGACTGAGGGGAACGCTGGGTGGGAGGAAATTTGTGCCGCAGCCGTGATCCTACAAAGAAAAGTGAGGAAAATATGTTTTTTTAAGCAAATTTTGAGGTTTGTCGAGGAGTCTGGGTAAGACAATGTTGGGGGATCCAGGCAAGCCACACCTCCTTGGACTCCTTGAGGTGTCTATTTTTTAACCTTTTCTGGGTTTGGTAGGTTTCCATAGATAAAGGCCGCACCTGAGACCAAAAACATAGGTGCCCCGTCCCCAGACATAGGTAGTTTTGCAATAGATCATTTTGGTGTGTCCACATACTTATGTGATGTTCCAAACACAAAAATTTTGAAAAGAAACACACTTAGGTCATGTTAAAAAGACCCTTCACCCACCAACCAAGTTGGTGCATGCTTCATCATCAGGGTCCCATCCGAGACACCTAGCGTGTCACAGGTGTGCTGCGAAGCCTGATTATAGCGGAGCAGGTTTTGTCATTTTTACCACACATACTGGTTGGATTTGGCACGAGGGTGAGTGATGGTTCAGTGGATCAAATTTTATTAACAAGAGATTTCACAAAAATGAAATGCACTGTTAATAACTGAAAGGCCAAAAAACTGAACCAATGACTCACAGCTTGTGAGCTGTAAACTCACGGCAAGGCACCAACCGTTTTACAGTCCATTCACACACTTTTCATACATGACCTGCACAAGAGCATTCACGTCGCCAGCCATGGGCCCAGCACATTACAACACTCACATCGACAGACAGCGCCACTCAAGGGCCCATCACTTACATACGCCTACATGCCTTTTACAGCAATCACACCAGCTGATGGGAATGGGTAGACTTGCGTTTGGCTGGCAGTGTGTTGCATTAGCCAACAGCAAGTCAATATGTACACCGTCAGCCAAGTGCCACTCCACACACAATGGTATCACTTTTTTGTTTGTTTTAAAAACAAAGAAACCACTAACTAATTAGAAATAATTACAAAACTACAAACACAAAAGCTCTAACGAAGTACACAACAGAAATGCCAACTATGAAACTGAACACATGAAAATATAAAACAGGCAGTTTACACTCATGGTAGTTCCCAGTAATTCTTCTGGGTGTGGGAATTCTTGAAACAACCACCCACACACAGCCCAGGCTTTGAAAGACAATCTGGGCAGTACATTCGAGTCTCCCTCCCGATACCTCTTCGAGCACACGCTCTACATTTCTTAGCTGAAAAGTCTTTTTTGGGTGTGGGAGCAATGTGCTCAGCAAAGTGGCGATCTTTCAGTCTAGCCACATCCTCCACCACTGCTTCTCTGGGAACTCTTGTCTGTTCCACCACAACAAGGCTCTCTATCACTGACTCTTGAAATTTCACAAATGTCATATTTGACTCTGGAGACATATCCTTAAACACAACAAAAACATTAAAAGTTGCTAATTCGAAGAGGTGAATTGCTACATTTCTATACCAAACGTAAGACTTACGAATAGCAGTATAAGGTTCCAACCTCTGATCAACTCTATCTACACCTCCCATGTGCTTATTATAATCTAAAATGCACACAGGTTTGTGCACTTCAGCAACCTGGCCCCAAACTGTCACAGGGGAAGTACTGTCATCATAGTTGGTACTTAGGATGTAGACATTCCTCTTGTCTGAAAATTTCAAAGCTAGCAGCTCATCATTCCGCAAGGCCCTGCACTGTCCCCTCTAAAGTTGTTTACCGACAAGCTCCCTTGGATAGCCTTTCCAGTTACAACAAATTGTGCCACAAGCAATAGTGTCCACTCTAAACAATTCCTTGAACAACTGCACTCCAGTGAAGAAGTTATCTACATACAAATGGTGACCTTTGTTGAACAGTCGTCTACCAAGTTTCCACACAATTTTCTCAGTAACTCCAAAAGTGGAAGGACAACCAGGGGGGTCAATAGTGGAATCCCTACCAGGGTAGACACGGAACCTATATACATATACTGCACTACTTTCAGACAGCATATACAATTTAATTCCATATTGTGCCCTCTTGCTAGGAATGTACTGCCTAAAAACCAAACGACCCTTGAAGAGGACCAAACACTCGTCCACAGCTATTTTTTTGCCTGGAACATAGACCTCTGAAACCGATCTACAAAATGATCAAGTACAAGCCTAATCTTAAAAAGACAGTCAGAATCAGGGTGATCTTGTGGCAAGGCTAATGCATTGTCAACAAAATGCAGCATCCTAAGAAGAAGCAAATACCGGTTACGACTCATGGTTGCAGGAAATATAGCTGTTGTCATCAAGAGACTAGTAGACCAATAGAAAGCCAGTGACGGCTTCCTTATCAACCCCATCAAAAGAGTCAAACCCAAAAACCTTTTCACCTCCTCCAAATTTGTGGGAATCCACTGAGTAGCACTAGAGTGTGGCCTAAGCCTAGCAGCATTGTCCCTCAAATGCTGCTCCGCATACAAATTAGTCTGCTCAATCCACAAATAACTCAAAGAAATTGACAGGCAAAAAGTTCTATATATTGACTCTACAACCCAGGAGACCAGTAAAGGCAGGCAACTCTGGCTGCTCCATGTTTGGGGCAACCCAGAGTTCAGGTCTTCTAACAGGAAACCTTTCAGCCCCAGTTTGCTGCATGAATGGCACATCACTGTCCTCCTTTAAAATTGGCCCTTCATCTGCACTGAGAGTGGCTTCCTCATCAGAAGATTCCTCTCCGACAGAAACTTCACTGCCAGAATCTCTCACTTCCTCCTCTGTCTCAGATGCAGAGTCCGTCTCATAATCAAGATCAGACAAAGACTCAAAAAGTATACCAACCACCTCCTGAGTGGTCATCCTGCAGCTAGCCATGATCTTTCCTACAAAAAGTAACTGGACAAATGCACCACCAACAACCAGCACTGTGTAGATTAAGTGATAAAGTGTTTATCAGTAAGAGTTACAACCTCAAAAACTATACCGCTCACTTGCCTGAAAAAGCTTGACTCACCAGCAACTACTCTGCACAGACACAGCAATCACAAATGATATCCCACTAACAAGAAAGAAAGAAAAGCAAATTAGAAAAAAGGTAACACAAATATCGTTGTGCACAAATCTAAGGACAATTTCACACACAATCCTGCATTTAGTACACCACCTACAAATATGTCATCATGCATGGCAACGATACTCCTTTGGAGTAAATTGTTTTTACTTACCGAAAACATGCAACTATGGAAACTACAGGCCAACCACCACCAAAACCGCAAGGAGCCACAGCAAAGAAAACAAAAGCATTGAACTAGAACAAAAAGGAGAAAAAAAAATATCACAAATGCAAATACTTCGCCAGTTGACAAACACCCCACCATCAAGCATTTAGAAATTGGTGCCTAAGTGGATTCTGCCACAGGGGCAGATGGGCCTACTAAAAAATAGGCCTATCTGCCCCAAGGACGGCAGAAAATACCTTTAGTAGTGTGTCCCGATGGGGAGCGACCCTTGCCCCACGGGCCACCCCCCAAACAAACAAAAAAACACACACACACACTATCCCTGGTGCCTAAGTGGCTTCTACCCCCTTTGGGCAATGGGACTAAAGAAAATAGGCCCATCTGCCCTCAAGGGGGGCAGAAGTGTCCAACAGTTCAACGCCCCCCTTGGGGGGGTACCCCTTGCCCAAAGGGATTCCCCAAGCCTCATTAAGCCCTGGATATCCAATCCCCAGGGCCTTTTTTATGAGGAGAGGGAGCATGGGACCCTGTCTCTGAGACTCATTAGACACTGGAAACCCCTTCCCTAAGGGCCTCTTCTATTAATAGGATGGGGCCACCTTCCCATGCCTTATTAGACCCTGAGCACCACAACCCCAGTCCCTGTTTTTTAAAGGGTCAGAGAGCCATGTGCCCTCCTCCCTGATTCTTATTAGAGCCTAGGAACCCCCTCCTCCAGTGCCGTTTTTTATTTCAAAGGTAGAAGATGGCCACGGAGTCTCACATCCTAAGCCTTTGAAAGGCAATGGGACCTCATACCCTAGGGGCACTAACTAAGTTAAAGGAGAGAGAGCTGTGCGGCCCCCATCCCTAAGCCTACTCTGTTCCAAGGGACCCCATTCCCCAGTTTCTTTGTTTAATAATGGAGGGTGCTCTAGTGCCAACCCAGGACATCCACCATACACAAGCCATAGGATGCAAACAGATCAAAAGTTTGATCACAGCCAGCGGGAGCATTTTCAAAGCTTCTGCAAGCTGGAAGCAGACTTTGGGGTCATTACGATTTTGGCACACAGAAAAGCCTATCCACCAAAATCCCAATGGGGAGGGTGCAGCCATTGTGGCAACCTCCCTGCCGGGTCCATTAAGAGTTTCCCGCTGGGTCAGAGGGCGGAAACAATAGTTTCTGCCCACTGGCCCAGCGGGGAACAGCCTACAGCATTGTCTTTGGCTTGTAGTCAAGCCTGCGGCAATGCTGTGGTGCGCAGGGTGTACCAGTACCCTTGCAATGTTCACTGTCTGCACACCATTGAGATGGTGCTGGCCAGGGGGGCCCCTTCACCCATTCTCTGCTAGCCTTTTCATGGGGGTGCTATCGCCATGAAATCATTGGTGGAGTATGAAGTCGTAATCCCCAGATTAGGACTGCCAGCACTGCCAGGCCATTGGGATGACTAATTCTGTGGTGCTGGTGATCTGACGCCGGTGCTACCACTGCAGTCCACACGCCACCACGAGTCTGGCTGTCAAGAGACCACTGATGAAGTCCTTTGTGTTTGCATCTGTTTGACAGAAGTTTTGAAGAAGCTCCTGCTAGACAAGAGAAAACACAAGTTTCCCTGTCAACTCCGATGCAGACAGGGACATTTCTGTGTCCTGGGGGTTAGCTGCCCTGAACACAGCAAGTGAGTCAGCCCTGGGGGATGGGGTCCCAGGGGCCAATAAAGGGTCCCCTCCCTTTTAAAAGTTTAGCAGCCCTGGTGGATGCAGTCTTTGTGGCCTTAGGAGGATTAATATTTATATGGCACCGGCACGGAAACCTTTATTTGCTCTCAATTGGAAGGAGCAGTTTTGAAATTCTCGTCAAGTGGGAGCAGTGTCAACAGTGCATGTGTGTTGTGGATGTATGGCAATGTGTGTTTCCAGTATATTTGTGTTGTATTGTGTTGTGGTGGAATGGCAATGGATCTCAGTGTGGATGTAGTGTGTTGTGTAGTCTGTAGTGCAGAGGGACACATGTGGCTAAGGTACAGTTTGCGTGTGTGACTTACCTCTATTCCAAAGCCAGTGCCATTTTCTGATGTCCATTGTGTCCAGAAATGGGCTCCCTCCATCAGCAATCAGAATCTCCTGCCAGTATACCGACTGCAGGACTGTAACAACTAAATGAGGTCAGTGGGAGCCTGATGGCTAGGATGAGCACTCTGTTGTGGTGATCTTCGGCTCAGGTGCAATAGATTTAAATATGGCAGGTTAGAACAATGTCTGCTTGATGGTCTTTGCAGTTCAACCAATGATTGGTAGTAACACCACTGTTAGAAATGGAGTTTCTGGTTGGCTAGGGTATGCTCCTCAGCCAGGCAGAACTTACCCACTCTAGTCAGGGCAAGGGAGTTACACGTCCAAGATAACCCCTGCTCACCCCTTGGTAGCTTGGCACGAGCAGCCAGGCTTAACCCGGAGGCAATGTGTAAAGCGTTTGCACAACACACACACATGTGACGCAATATCCCCACCACAAAGGAAACACAACACCAGATTATATGAAAATATACTGTATTGTACACAGTGCAAATATCAGACCAAACATCACATATCAGTACTATCCTGCTACCTTAGCAGTTGTCAGAACGTTACACATTAGTTACTCTGTAAATTAGCAGTAGTCACACATAACACTCAGGTTACTCAGTATTCTGCAACATAAGCAGTAGTCAGTAAACACGTTATCACATTAGAACACTTGTCATAAGAATATCATAAAACGCCCATAGTAGGAACATTAGAAAAAATATGGCAAGTTAGGGAAACATATTAGCAAGTCATGCCCATAAAAGGAACATTTGCATATGCCTATGAAACACCATCAAAAACAGGTAGGCAACATATAAATCAGACGAAGTCTCTGGTAAGAACTTATGTTCTATATATTGTTCCTTTAACAGTACCTGGCTTGATGAAGGCACCTCCAGTGCCTAGAAGATGAACAATGGGGCCCCCGGCGCTCCTATGCACAAAATGGGGGCCTCTGACATTCTTGGGAGGAGAAGAGGGTGGCACGCACCTCCTTTAGACCATTGACGGGCCCCTGTGGGGACCGTGATTACTGGGGACCATCCAGGAAGCGCTTTTCAAAGCGCTAAGGCCATACTTATAGCCGGGGTTGCGGCGGTGATTCCAGCATGAAACAGTTGCCTCGAAGTGCCTGCGGGCACAGAAGAGCGCTCTCTCAGCGCAAAGGGGATATCAAGGCAGCACTCCTCGTGCAGGGAAAAGTTGCAGGGGTCAGGGTCCACGGCACCCTGCCCCTGGGAACAATGAAGCAGGAAGGAGCACAAGGCTGGTGGGTCCAGCTACAGGCCAGCTACAGGCCAGCACCAGGAGTGCAGATGATGGCAGTTCCTCCTAGTGACCAGCCAGGTTACAGGTTAGCACAGCAGCAGCAGTCCAAGGTGGTTTCCTGGTGAGTCCATTCAGCAGCGTCTTGTGTCCAGGTTCAATTTCCAAGAGTGTTCAAATTGTGGGGGAAATTCCCCTGTACTTATAGTCAGTTCTTACAGTGTTTTACAATGGTAGGGAGAGGAGGTTCCAGCCAGTTACAACTTGTTCTGGGAGTGCCCCCTCTCTCCTTTCAGCACAGGCTCCAAACATCAGTGGGGGGTTAACAACCCTAGTGTGTGAGGCCAGGGCACAGCCTTTACAAATGTAGGTGTGCCCCGCCTCTCCCTTCTCTCAGCCTAGGAAGACTATTCAGTATGCAGATGCGCCTCTGTGACACCTCCACCCTCCCTGTGTACAGGCTGTCTGAAAAGTATGCACAAAGCCCCAACTGTCACTCTGCCCAGACGTGGATTGGAGTCAAGCTGCAAAACACCAGAGTCATAAGTACAGATAAATGCGCACTTTCTAGAAGTGGCATTTCTGTGATAGTAATAAAAAATACACCCACACCAGTAAGTAGCATTTATTATCACAACCATACCAAACACGCCTACGCTACCCCTCATAAATCAGACAATACCCCTTACACATAAGGCAGGGCATTTCTAATGCAATCCTATGAGAAGGCAGCACTCACAGCAGTGAGACACCAGTTAGGCTGTTTGTCACTACCAGGACAGGCCACGCAACTTGGCACATGTCCTACCTTTCTACATACATGGCACCCTGCCGATAGGGCTAGCTAGGGCGTACCTTAGGGGTGACTTACATGTAGTAAAAGGGGAGTTCTGGGCCTGGCAAGTAAGTTTAGATGCCAGGTCCCTGTGGCAGAACACTGTGCACACAGGCCCTGCGCTAGCAGACCTGAGACAGGTTTAAAAGTCTACTTCAGTGGGTGGCGCAAGCAGCGCTGCAGGCCCACTAGTAGTATTTAATTTACAGGCCCTGGGTATAGAGATACCACTGTACAAGGGTCTTATAGGTAAATTAAATATGCCAATTAGGTATAAGCCAATCATACCAACTTTAGATGGGAGAGCACCTGCACTTTAGCACTGGTCAGCAGTGATAAAGTGCTCAGAGTCCTAGAGCCAACAGCGAGAGGTCAGAAAAACCAGGAGGAAGGAGGCAAAAAGACTGGGGATGACCCTGCGTAAGGCCAAAAGTCCAACAACCACCAAGATATTAATGAGGCCCTAAATCCGCTCCCAAGGTTGGGGGTGTGAAAATGCTCCAGTCCACTGGGAGCTGACTTTTCATCTGTTTCCCTGCCCACACTGCGGTGATCAGGGAGCAGCATGTTTAGCTACTCTCTGTTGGTGGGAGCAATGTTGGCTCCCTCTAGGAGCTGGCTGGGGCTGTGGGGGGCTTGGTACTCCCCTAGCAGCCCCCAAACATAATATGTTGGGTACCTGTGTGGGCACCAGGGCACCCAACTTTTTTTTGCCGGGAACCAGAAGATGGTGTTTGATTAGTGTATGGTAATTAACTATTGCTTTACATTAAAAAAAACTTGAAATTCACCGAAGAAAACAAAGTATTCAGGGATGTCACAGCTAGGAAATATCTTTAAGAAACACATAAAAAATCACAGTAAAAGGCAAAGGTTACAGGAACGTTATAGTTAGGAACTACAATTTAAAAAATCTTAAAAATTCAGTAACAAAACAAAGGCTACAGGAATTTAAATGTTAGGCTCAGATTTTACATAAATAAAACACACATCTTGGTGTGCCCATGTAAAAAGAGACATGTAGGGTGCACAATTCATCCTGTAAAAAAAATGCATCCTCGCATACATGAGGGCAATGATCAAAGCTTACAAGCACTATCCTGTAGCCCAACAATTTGCCCAGTATTATTTCTGCAACATAAAATAGATTAAGTACTTTGCCATTGAACAACTAAATAATTAGTCCACAGGGGGTAATAGAGCACTCACATTAAGGAGAAGGGAATCTAAATATATAGTGGACTTAGAAACTAAAAAACCGGCAGGGCTCAATGTGGAAGAAGAATTACTAATCCACATAGGAAATTAGACATTTAGAATTATTAACGTCCTGAAGTTTTCTTTCTTTCTCTCTTAGCTTTTAGTTGTACAATAGAATCTGTTTTAATCAATGTTTTGTGTTTGTTTCAGCAAGAAGAGGAAGGGATTTGGAAATGGAAGCTGAGTGCAACATGTTTGGCTGAGTTTAAAACACCTACCCTTTTTTTCTTCCTTCCACACAAGGAACTGCCCTCCTTCTTAAAGATTATGTAAGACCTTATTTATGAATTAGCTATGATGATCTCACATAAAAATATCTTTCCTTTAGATAATTACTGAAGCTATGCCATAGGAAGTTGTTTTGCTTTGTGTAAACTCATTGCCCACTATGAGCACAATAGTGTTTCCCACATGCCGTTTAGCTGTTTGTGCTGGTTAAAGGTGGAAAATTGAAAAAATTTGGCAAAGAAAAAAAGGGTGCTATTCACAAAGGTAAACTTACACAAGAGTATATCTGCAGATGTAAGTTTACTTACACTTTTTGAGTAGCTCCTTTGGGCTCATCACTATTTAGGGGTGTAATGTCACTCAGAAGTGTACAGTCACAGGTCTCCACCCCTCAAATCTGGGGGGGCGGGAGAGTGAAAATTATAAGTTTAAAGTTAATACAGCCAAAAAAGCTGCAGAAAATTTCAGCACACTGACACTGCAGCACCCTGTCAAATGAAATAATAGAGGTAGGAAATAATATAAAATTAAATTAAATTATTTAAAATATTTAAAATACATATACATTTAATTTAACATTAAAAAAATCTAAAAATAAAACATGTTTATATTCTATTTTAATGTATTTCAATAGAAATATTTATTTAAAAAAGTAACATTAATTTTAAAAACATAATTACATTACTTTAAATTAATTCTATTAAATGCCTGACACATTTTAATTCATAATAATAATAATAATAATATAATGTATATCTATCTATCTACCTATCTATCAATCTCTGTATCTATTCCTATTCAATTTGCTAATAAATCTTGAAAAAATAAAGGTAATCATGTTTAAGATATTAAAATGTAATTCAAATTTCAGTTTATAGAGTTGTAGCATGTTTTTTTGACTTGCTCTACATTTGAATTATTATCTAAAAATATTTAACTTAAACATTATTTTTTCCGGCTTAACAATCTTTTTAATCTTTCCTTATACTTTCCCATAGGGACTTCTCTGCCCCAGTAGCAGGGATCTCTCTCTATGTAAAAGTATAAGGTAAAGTAAAAAGGTTTATTACACTTGAACAAAATAGTAAGAATATGTTCACGTTAAATAATAATGTATTTTTCTATTCATTTTAACTGTTGAGCAAAGTAAACAAGCCAACTGTAATTTAAAACCATTAAACTTTTATTCTGACGTTTAAATAGAAAAGCAAATTCCTACCTAAGCTAAAAATATTATATTTTTTATTATGTAATAATAATTATTAAAAGCGTTGTATATAATTAAGTAAAGGTAGCACTCATTTTAAAATAAAAAAGGTTGATCAAGTATGTCAAATTAATTAAAGAAGATAACTTTTTAACAATAAATTATAGTTTTTATATCTTTACCTATTTGTAATAGTTTCAATAATTATTTACAATGGGGTTTTATTTTAAGCCCCTGCATCCATTATGTACTATGGAAGGTAGTGTTGCAGTACCAGAAGCTGGCCATTTGTTTTTCCTGGACTTATACCAGCTCTCAGATAGAGTACATTTATAACAGTTTAGTACTGTTTTTGGCTGTAGTAATGTTGGAAGTGCAGTTTGTGTACAACAACAGTCACACTCTTTTGTGTGTGGGTACACGTACCTTCCACCAAAGCCATCCTAACCCTATCTTAACCCCTCCTAATTTCACCCTTAAACCGTACCCATTATAAACAAGTGTTCCTCAATTGACAACTGCTCCTCCCTGTCCTCCCCCACATTCTTTACTAAAACGTCTACTACTTGTGCCAGAACTCTGCAGTAGGTGCGAATATCTCCTCACAGAAAAAGCTAGCAGTGATGGAGACTGAAATTCTTTGTGTTGTTCTGTGAATAGCATGCTGCAGAACGTCAGTAATACTGTTGCAGTAATATCAAATGTGCTACAGAATGCAGTTTGTAAATAGTCCCAAAGTGTGAATAGAAACAAACAAAAAAGTGATGGAAAAATGCAGAGCCCCCACTTTCTATAGACTTGTTATAAAAATATTGGTGTTGAAAAGTCTACTGAGGAAATTAAGCAAGACTATGAAATGCTCTTAGTTAATCAGATGTTCTTTTTGTACGAAACAACTGCAGTGGCACAGGCACAGAAGGAGTATCTGCTGTATCTCAAAGGAATCTCATGAACATTAAAAAGGTAAAACATTGTTTCGTCTGCGTTTTATGTAGTTTTACTATAAAAATGAAATGGTGTGCATTGTTTAATGAGCAAAATTACATTTATAAAGCGAAAGAAATAGAAAAATGCTTGCTTTTTAAAAAGGATGGTTAAATATATTGGCATTGTAAAGGTGTACATAAATATGTATTTTAGTAGGAGAGGTATTGTTCGCAATTAAAACGTGGTATATATTTAGGATAAAAGAAGTAGCAAGCGGTTAATGTTCCAGGCTTCGTTCGCAGTGCCAGAGAGAATTAGCTGAGCAATCAATACACGGTGGCTTATGGCTTCTTAAATAAGGAGCTAGCTTGCAGCAATGTAGCAAAGAACTCGCCAGCAACATTATAGAGTGCCACTGTTGAATTATGGAATCCATTTATATCAGTCCATAAATGTGCATCCACATGTATTTGAAACGATTACTAATAGATGCTCCTGGACAATCGAGTCTGAGTTTTTTTCATTTTCTTTATATCTTTAGTTCTGGCCATTACGACAGCTTTAGCTCTTTCCCCAGGCTATTAGTACTCTAATAAAGCTTGAGCCTTTCTCGAGCCTGAAGCCTGGCTCAGCTCGAGGTCCTGTTTAAAACTCAAGCCGATAACAAACCGAGATTACATGTGGCTTCTGTCTGTCTGCTTCATTTTCTCCCTCCACACAGCATGTGGCACTAGGGCCAATGCTTAAGACTTCCAGAACGGAGGAACCAGGTTCAAGCCGCGGTGTCAACACCAAATATTGCATTCTATCAGATCGCTTAATTTCCCAATATCTATAAGCAATGAAGATGACCTTGTGCAATGTAATTGATGCTGATGTAAAGTACTCCAGTTTAGCCTTTAGGTCGAGTTCTCGCTATATAAAACGTACAAAGAGGTAAAACAAAACGCTTTTTTTATGTTTTTGATTGCAAGGATACAACAGCCACACTTGTGTGGCTGCATGTTTTGTTTTTTCTTTCTGTGGTTGCAATAAAAATGATATTAAAAAAATAACCATCGCACCAGTTTCCCAAGGCCATGTTTAATAGTTTTGCCAGAGTGTTTTAATCTCCGGAGCAGCTGGCGTTGGCGCCTCTAATTTAGAAATTTCAGAAATAATTTTGCTGGCTTGTTAAACTTTAATTAATGGAGCGGTTCTCGGTGTGTCCTTTTGAAAGGCACCTTGCTAAAAAGGCGAACTTTCACCTAAAAGCTGCATCAGAAATGAAAAGCAGATTAGGAGACCTATGGGCTTTCAATTCAGGCAGATATATTTGCCGCCGAAATGCAATTGACAGTTCTCTCTGCTTTCTGCCTCCCGGCCTCGAGATGCGCATGATTAGGGAGCTCATCACTCTCTTTGAGGGCAGATCGCTAGTGAAGTTAGATGTGCTTTATTTACAATGCAGAAATAATTAGAGCAGGTGATGGAAAGCTCAGACGGATAGGAGGCAGGCATTCTGACAGCAGACATACATTTTAACGATCACTGTCTCACTGTCAAAAAATGCATTAAAGTAATAATTGGATTACTCTGGTGATTTGACAGCAATTGGCTTAGCTTGTGTTCAAGTAAAGAGGTGCAATTGTTTGTTGAGGTGCTAGTATAAGAGCCTTTCTGGGCTAAATTAATCTGTAAAATGTCCCATTTCCCTTTCTTTCTAGTCTATCGAAGATTGCAGGTAAAACGTACTTTATGTTGAAAAACGTAAGAAAAACGTGTTTTCTTCCAACAGAACCTCGTGTTTTTTAAAAAATGTCCCTTACCTCACTGCCCTTATTATATTATTTAAAATACTCTAGAATTCCAGTTTAGTGCAACATGGTAGTTTACTCAGGTATTTGGTATAGAGCAAACTTAGCTCTTATGGAGTGGCATAAGGATTTTCAAAACATAGTTTTATTAAAGTTGGATTATCTCGAATAAGGCGTGTTGGTTCAGGCGGATATATTAATATAGAACCAATGCGTAATTCAAATGGAGCATGACAGGATGTAGTTTGCAATTTGAGGAACATTGAGGTGAGATGATTTGTCTATAATCCTAATTAGTCATCACTGGCAGTCAGCAGGATGGCTACCAAACATATTGCGATGGCAAACAAATCCACATTAATCTATAGCAGAAGGTCACAACAGTGCAAGGATGGTATAGAGCACAGCTGCCCAACGTAGGTCAAGGAGGAGGAGGTGGCATACGTGGCAGATATTTTCAGCGCAACCACTGACTATGTAAATACATTCCATTTATATTAATTGCATGTAAATAAATCTTACATGATGACTCCTACCTTCTTGTGCTTACTTCATAACACTACCTAGCCTGTGCATATCTTTAGATGGAATAAGACTAAAGGTCCCCCTCTTAGGCCATGTGAATTGTGCCTTCCTACCAATGAGCTGTCTCCCCTGCTTGGGTTCCTACCAGCACGTCATCAATGCTCTTCAACCTGGGTGCCTCTTTAGGGCTGTTATATCCTTTCTGCCATGTGATGTGCCAAAGAGTGTTGCTAACGCGTCCGTTTATGTCAATTTATACACATCAGGACTCGTTTTAGGTCGATGAATATTTGGGCCCAGTGATGAGTCTCCGTAAGACGAGATAACCAATCAATAACCCAATCAATAAATCAATAACATTGTTAAAGGTTATCATCAAAATATATTTCACATTAACCATTAATGAACCTTCGGCGCAATCATTAGTTTCAGACTCAAATAACCACACCTTGAAGGAAGATTTGTGAGTTTATTCCCTATTGATTACAATCTAATAAACGCATTAATTTCAAAACCAAGAAGCATAAAAGCATAATCACAAAATGACAACTAAGGTAAGCTTTCAACAATGCGATGATCAGGAACATAAGATAGATGTGTCGGCAATGAATAGATCACAGTGCATAATAATCCATAAGATATCAGTTCAGCATGGCAATATGTCAGTCACGTCAGTACCGTCAGTCAAATGAACACCTCGTCTAACCTCAAATTAGAATTAGCATGTTGGGCTTCATGCAAAACAATTTAGAATATCAATTCGGAAAACATCTAACTAAGATATCTAATTAAACAGACAGCAGTTGGTACCTAGAAAGAAAGGCAAATAGATTCCGTTAGCATTATAATTACCCTCTTCAAGATAGGTCAGCATTCAGGATCAGTCTTCGTCTTCAGGACATCAGTTGAGTCACCGTCAGTCTATCTAATTAGAAGCAAAGGAAACTCTCCTCTTAAGGGGGAAAGTTAACGGGGCAGTCTATGAACAAGGTTATTTCTAAGTCTCAAATCACAAAAAAGAGTGACAGAGTTTCTGGATGCAATCAATATCATCCCCTGCCTAATGTGTCTCGTCTCTTGTGTCATGGGTTTTTATCCCCTTTTCCGTGATACATTCCCCCAAAATTCTATTGGTTAGTAACTACACCCCACTATTGGTAACCAATCAAATTATACATTAAGTAATGCATTTGTCATTTCATGATATTGATTCGTCTTCTAATTGGTCTTCATATTCGACATTTCCGTAGGTGGCATCTCCGGGGTTACTTCACCATCTTGGCACACGTCTCTGGTCAAGAGTTCTCTTCTCCTCGCTTTATTGTCCTTGAAAATATCTATGTTTGTTTCAAATCACATGATTATAGACTAGAGGCTACTAACATGCGGATGGGAGAATTCCGTGATGTAACTAACAAGTACAGAAAAGAACAATAGCTGGGTCATGGTCGTTTGCAAGTCCGCATATTGGAGAAGCAGAAAAATACGCTTTTAAAATGAGAGTTACGCAGCTAGTTCGCGACTCATGCTAACTTAAGGCATACGAGTTCTAATGAATACGGTTTTAATCATGGTAATACATATAATTAAAGATTATTTCTTTTATTCAGCATTAGTGTTCACAAGCGAGATAAATCTTCACATTTATTAATACATATCATTTATTAATTTGCATTGTCGAATGTAAGCATTTCACGTCTATAAAATATTATTTAAACTATGCTCTCTCAGTCCCTCCTCTGATGACGCTCGTCATCACACAATCTTTGAGCTTCAATTTTTCACCTTGCGCATAATACGAATTTCAACATCTTGCCCTTTATGTGAGCTTTCCCATATTTCATTGAACATTTTCTCTCTTTCACTTTCTTCATTCAGTCTGGCTCTTTTTGACAGGTTTCTTTTAATTTTGTCATTAATTTTGCATGCTCCCCATAATCTTAATAGACAAATCAAAATAATTAATAGACCTAACATAATTTTTGCAAGAACTCCATTCCAAATGTTAGTAAACCAGCTTCCTACTCGGGCAATTCCCTTTCCAAATTTTTCCCAAACTCCAAGTTCTTTTAATTCCTTCAAATCTGCACTATCTCTAGTGAGGTTAGTAAGCATACTTCTAATTTTCTTACTATTATCAGGTATAAATGAACAGCAGTGACGTTCATTAAGCATTTTGCACACACCTCCATTCTTTGCTAAAAGAATGTCTAAAGCAAGCAGATTTTGAAGAGTCATGGCACTTTCTGCAGCAAGTTCAGTATCCATCAGTAGTATTGCTCCTGTAAAATTTGTCAGCATGTTATCCATGACAGTAGACAACTTTTGAATTTTCATAGAATTTAAGATAACCCCAACTGATGGGATTATTGCTCCAAATATGTCACCAATGACAGCCGCCACTGATTCTCGTTTTTGTCTAGTATGTTGTATTTCAGAAGATTTAGGTATTTGTTTTAAGTCATCAATCTGGTATATCTTTGGGAAGACTATTCCCAAATAACATGTCCCATACCATCACTTTGGGAGACGGTAATATGCATTTAACCCACAGATGTAATAGATTCCAGGAATCGCTGGGTCTTGTCCATTTAACATGAAGGTCCATTTACTCTGAAACAAAAACACATGTCTACATTCACTCGTACCCACAAACAAATTGTCTTGATCAGATTTTGGCCTATATATACATAGCCTACCTACGTGTAATGCATCTATAGCTAATTTGCCTTGAGTTTTAATGGCTGTGTAAGCATAATCATTTGCATAAGTACGTTTTTCTAAGCCTTTCTCTAACTTCTCCTTTAATGCTTTGCGTCTATCATCTGTGTGGTCTAAAAAGCTTTTCTCTACAGAAGACAGTAAGCAAGTGAGATTATTGCGATGTGCATAGGCAGTTCCAAATGTAAGTGTCGGCTCAAAGAATCCTCTAACGATTTTAATATCATGTTCTTTAGCTAGCTTATTCAAAAATTAAATCACAGGCACAAAAGAAAATACAACATCCAGATTTGAATAAAAGTATTGTACATGCTCTTGATTATAGAATCTTGTTAATAGCAAACTACAACTAATCCCATAAGTAAGAGGGAGGCTATGATAAGTAACTCCCTCCTGCACAGATGAAGGAATTTTAGTGCACACATAGCAATCTTTCGCATCCATAGTCTCCACATACTCATTTAATAAGCGATAGAAGACATTAGTAGAAAGTTCACCTTTTGTATTAGTTCCCTCATGCAGATGTTTAGTATCTTGTTCAAATTTCTCCCACGGTGATAATTTATTAGCAGTAGTAGTAGTCTCTGGTTTTGAAGTTGCGTTAGTAGTTTCCCTCTCTTTCCACGGCATTCCTACAATCACTCCCACAACCATTACTGCACATACAACACCTACCATAAATCCTAACCAACCGCACACCTTACTTCCTTTGTTACTATTAGCCATGTTTGTATAGAATCAGAATAGCAGATCAACAATCAACTCAAGATGGCAAACTCTTTCTGCGTATTTACAGCGTCTTCTCTCACTCCAGGACCCCTTTTCCTCAATTCAGGTTAGCAGCTTGTCGTAATTCTGTTTCTTGATGTCAAATCCAGGTTTAATGTCTCTTTCCGGTAAGTTTATAAAGTCTCTTTCTTTTCAGTTTTCACGATTGTTCAGAATTTTCTCCTGTAGTTTATCCTCAGGTACCGTAGTATTGCCCTGGCACCTCTCGATCAAAACAGAAGGCTAAGAATTCTTGTTGCCATTCAGAAGTTGTAGCATATGCCCATTCAGGACCTGTGTACCTTTGGTTGGCTATTCTTTTTCTTTTTAATCTTCGTTCACCTTGCTGTTCTCCTTCACTCAGATCATCTGCCTGTGAAGTATCACTTTCTTCAATTATTGTCTCGTTTGCTATTTCTCTAATTCTAAGATGTGACTTATCTGGCCATTTATCACCTCTGTGTGTCTATGTTCGGTGTCTTCCGTCTAGACGTTGATTAGCACCCTCCTCTTGTGATATGTTGTTTTCTCTTGACGGACCTGTAACTATTTCAGAAGACGACTCTGATTCATTTTCTACAGTTTCTCTCTCTCTGCCAACCTCCACTTCTATATTGTATTCAGACTCAGAATTGTATTTGTCTGCTTCTGGGAGAACCTCTCCTTGTCTTAGTTCTTCTGCTGCCTCAACTGAGATAGGCACTCTGTCACCTCTCTCGATCTCACTGTCAGCTTGAGTGACAAGACTGTCCTCAGTGGGCTCATCTGCAGTCTCAGATCTTTCTTGGTCGATTTCTGTTTCTGTGGCCTCTCCACCTGAAGTTACCGTACCGGCTTCTTCAAGTTCCTCTTCGACAGGACACGTTACCCTCTTTGTATGACTGGCATGTATCCAGTTGGGAATTCCGGCACACTTCACAGCAGTAGTAGTAGTCAGTATAATTTGGTATGGCCCCTTCCAGCGTGGTTCAAGACACGATTTCCTCACGTGCTTCTTGACAACCACCCAGTCGCCAGCTTGCAAGGAGTGTCCTGGTTCACCGATTGGTGGTAATGTGTTAGCTTCCACCTGGTGAGAGAAAGAGCGAATCACGTCAGCCAATCCTTTGCAGTAATCCAACACTATATCATCTGTAATATTCACTAGTGCATTTGCAGGAACCGCTGGTAACCTCATTGCTCTACCCATGAGGATTTCATGGGGGGACAGTCCCGTTTTCTTATCTGGTGTGTTTCTCATGGACATCAGTACTAGCGGTAATGCATCTGGCCACTTCATGTTTGTTGCTGCACACAGTTTTGCTATCCTTGAATTTAAGGTACCATTCATCTGTTCAACTAGTCCTGATGCTTCAGGGCGATAGCTACAGTGCAACTTCTGCTCGATGTTAAGTGCTGCACACAGAAGCTTGATCACCTCATTGTCGAAGTGTCTTCCCCTATCTGATTCTATAGAAACCGGAAACCCGAATCTTGGTATTAACTCCCTGAGTAGTAGTTTTGCAACTGTGAGACTGTCATTTCTACGTGTAGGGTATGCCTCAATCCAATGACTGAAAACACATACAATTACCAACACGTACTTCAATACTCCACAAAGAGGCATTTCAATGAAATCCATTTGTATTCTATTAAATGGACCTCCAGCTCTTCCAATGTGGCTCAAATTTACCACTGTTCCTTTCCCAGCATTCATCTATTGACAGATGATGCACCTGTGACAAGTAATTTCTGCGGCATGTCTGAATTTTGGATTGAACCAATCAACTTTAAAAGATCTGATCATGGCATCTCTTCCTAAATGTGCTTGCCCATGATATAATCGGGCAAATTGTGACAGAAGACTATTTGGTAAAACCAACTTTCCATCATCTGAGACCCATATATCATCTGCTCTTTGTGCACATTGCATTTTCTGCCAGGAACGTTTTTCTTCTTTGCTAGCACGATTTTGTAGTGTCTTTAATTCATCTAGAGTATCAACCACTCGTAATGCTAGACTCAAAGTTGTGTCGTTTTCAGGTTGTGGTAGCAATTCACACTGCTCTTTAAATGATATATAGTTCAATGCACAAAACCTTGCAACCTGATCTGCATAACCATTTCCCATTGACACAAAATCTTGTGATCTGGTGTGAGCACTGCACTTTACCACGGCAATTTCAAGAGGTAACTGAATTGCATGTAACAAATCTCTTATTTGTTCTCCATTTTTCACTGGTGATCCAGAGGAAGTAATAAAACCCCTCTGTGACCAGATTTGACCAAAATCATGTACAATTCTGAATCCGTATCTGCTGTCAGTATAGATTGTAACTTTCAGATTCACAGCAGCATAGCAGGCTTTTGTAAGAGCTATTAATTCTGCCACCTGTGCATAAAATACTTTTTCAAGCCAAGAGGCCTCAACTATGCCAGATATAGTACATACTGCGTAACCAGCTCTCAATGTTCCTGTTGAATCTCTTAAACAGGACCCATCCACAAACATAATGCAGTCGTTTTCTTTTAGCTGAGTGTCCTGTATGTCTGGGCGAGGTTTGGTACAGAGATCAGTCACCTCAAGACAATCATGCTCAAATTCTTCCCCATCTTTGAGTTCTGTATTCTCATTGGGAATTAGAGTTGCCGGGTTCAGTACTGTGCATCTTTTCAATGTAACATTTGGTGACCCCAAAATAATTGTCTCATATTTGGTAAGTCGTGCATTTGTCATGTGTTGTGTTTTCGTTCTTGTCAACAGGATTTCAACAGAATGTGGTACTAATACTGTCAAAGGGTATCCCATGACTATGCCCTCACATTGTGAAAGGCTTTGACCAACTGCTGCAACTGCTCGCAAACAACACGGTAAGGCTGCTGCGACAGGGTCCAAAGTAGCTGAAAAATATGCTACAGGGCGATTTGCATCTCCGTGGACCTGTGTTAAAACAGACAAAGAACAAGCATCACGTTCATGACAAAACAACAGAAAAGGTTTCTCATAATCGGCCATTCCTAATGCTGGTGCCCTGCACATGCATTCCTTCAGCTCTAAGAATGACTCAAGCTCTTCTTTTGTCAAAGTGATTGTGTACGGTTCATCTTTGACATCTTTCCCTGTCAATTTTATTAGGGGCTTTGCAATGATTGAGAAGTTGGGTATCCATTGACGGCAGTAACCTACCATTTCCCAAAACATCCTGACATCTCTCTTTGTTGTTGGGGGATTCATTTGTAAGACAGCTGTTATTCTTTCCTTTGATATCCTTCGGGATCCTTTCTCAATTAGATGCCCCAAATATTTTACTTTTTCCTGACAATATTGCAGTTTCTTAGGTGACACCTTATGCCCATTCTTCCCCAAATGGTTCAACAATGCAATGGTATCATATTTACAACTGTCTCTGGTTTTGGATGCAATTAACAAGTCATCAATGTACTGCACGAGAGTTGAGTTAAAAGGCAGCACAAGAGGTTCCAAATCTTTTTTCAATATCTGATTGAAGATGGATGGTGACTCAGAAAAACCCTGAGGTATTCTGCACCAGCTGTACACCTTATCCAGGAATTTGAAACTGAACAAAAATTGGCTATCCTCATGTAGCGGTATTGAGAAAAATGCCTGTGATAGGTCTACCATGGTAAACCATTCAGCATCACAAGGAACTTGGAACATTATTACCGCCGGGTTAGGTACCACAGGGCAACATTTTATCACAATTTCATTTATTTTTCTCAGATCGTGCACAATTCGAACCTTCCCACAGGGCTTCTTCAGACCCATGATAGTTGAATTACATGGACTACTCAAAACTTCTTTCAAAACTCCTTGTCTGAGAAAATCTGCAATTATCTGTGTCACTTCAATGAGTACATCTTGAGTCATGTGATATTGTGGTACTTGCGGGAATACTGCATTCGGTCTTATTTGCACCTTGACTGGTTTAATCCCTTTAATTAATCCAACCTCTTTTCCTGTCAAATCCCACACTCTCTCTGTTACAGACCCTTGTAGGTCAGCAGGTAAGTCGATTAGAGTGAAAACTGGGAATAAAGTGATTAGGGGGTAATCTTCACTCGTTTCACCTCCTTCTATGAATTGACCCTCATCTCCTTCATCATCGCTGTTTGTCTGGACTTCTATTCCATTGTTGGAACAGGTAATTGAACATTTAGTCTTACATAGTAAGTCCCTTCCCAGTAGGGATACTGGACTTGAGTCGCATACGACAAATCTATGCAGGCCTTGGAAATTTCTGATTTCAACCTGTACTGGGTCAGTAATTGGATTTGTCAGATAGTGGTTAGCCACACCAACCACTCGTATGGTGCGCCCTGATAGGGGTAGTCTCGGTACTTCTACGCTGCGGACTGTAGAGCGTGTAGCTCCGGTGTCAACTAAAAACGAAACCTTATAGCCCATCACCTTTCCTTCTACATATGGGCCTCTCTGATCTACTTCTAATGAGGCTGCAAGCCTACACTCTTCACTGTCTGAACTGTCATCGGACCATTCCTCATTCATCTCATTTTCACCTCGTAATGGGAATTGTTGTACAGTGTTGTTTTGACTTGTTACCTGACCTGTGACCTGCTGAGGAAGCGTCACCTGTTGCTGTCCCATCGGAGCTAGGGGTAACTGCATTTGCTGTCTAGGCACCATAGGAATCTGCTGTTGCATCGGTTGTACTGGCACGTTTTGAAAACGCGGCATTAACATTTGCTGCATAGGTTGTACCCCTGGCATGTGCATCAAATTATTCTGTAAGTTCGGGTTCTGATGTCTCATTCTTGGACCTCGTGGATTCTGTTGTGCACCAACATTAATGCTCTGCTGAACTGCACCATCATGCACCATATTTGGACAATCCCGTTTCCAATGTACCATGCCCCCGCATGCATGGCATGGTGACATCAACTTCACTACCTGCCCGTCATTTTGAACGACGACATTATTCATGTCCAAATTACGATTCACAAAACCTCGACCTCTACCTCTTGGCTGTGCCTGAAATCCACCGTTCATTTGCGGTTGCTGGTGCATCATTTGCTGAACACCATTTCCCTGAATTCCAGCTTGTGCAGCTCTTATCTGCATCACCATCACTTTCTCTTTCAGCTTTTTCTGCTTCAACTCAATTTCATCACTACAGTATTTCGCGTACTGTAACACCTCATCAATCGGTTTAGCTTCCCAACAAATCAAGTGATTCTTAATCATCTGACCAACCTCTGGTCTCAGCCCTACAACAAATCTGAACACAAGATGCTTCATGTCTTTCGGTTCGATCGTCTCAGTACCACTGTAATGTTTAAATGCCTTTAACAATCTCTCATAATAGGCATGTATTGATTCCTTAACCTCTTGCAAAGTCCGGTCGATTTTCTGCCAATCGGTCACCTTTGGCGACACCTTTTGTTTCAAAAACTCAATAACTTTATGATAATATTTCATCACCTCTTCAGAAGGTGCTCCAGTCACCTTATCCCTTGCTGGTTCCTTTGTGGGCCAATCTACCCCTCTTTTGCACTCGAGCCACAAATCCGGTGGAACAATATTCTCAAACAGGGTATTTAAATCTTCCCAAAGACATTTTGCAAGCTTTACAAATCTATCTGTCTGTTGATACCACTCGATCGGTTTTTCTCTTAACCTCGGGTAGTCATTCGTAAAGGACAAAATATCTCCCCTTGACCAAGGCACATGGACTAAAACACCACCAGCCATTTCTCTCATGGGCAGGATTTTCACTGAATCTAAATTAGGTGTGGTTGTTGTTTCAATAGACCCTGGGCTATCCTTTTTCCCCTTGTCTCTTTTCTTTGCCCACCGGCCTTCCCATTTTTCTAATGCTCCCCAAATCTGTGCACTCTGCAGTAATTCTTTCAGGTGTGTCTTCATGCCTGCGGATCTCATGTGATCAAAATCTTTGGCGTCAAAATCTAATCTGTAACTCCTTTTCAAATGCTTTGTGTTACCAATATCAATATTGTATTTGTCTGCCAGGTTTACTAATCTCTGGTGTATCTTCCCTACTTCTTTGGTAATCTTAGGACATAAGTATCTCAGTTCTGCCTCAGTGTAGGATTCCAACCTATTCACTCCCATTGTTCCTTCCACTAACTCAGCCGCTTCTGCCCCTAGGCGTACGAGATTCAGATTTTCATCTTGTTTATCCTTTTCAGGATCAATTTCAGTTACTGTAGTTTTTCGAGAAGCAGAGGTTTTCTCTAACCACTCGTTTAATTGCTGAACTGTAAAACCTTGCAGTGAAATGTTTCCTGCATGTATCATTGGAGTATGTGAGGTATTCGTACTCATAGTTTGGGGAGTCAAAACTCCCAACCCTGCTTGTCGCATTGCTTCCAGAGGTGCCCCTATTGGACTGAGGTCCATTAAGGGTCTCTGTTGCTCACATACCTGTCCTTCCTGGGCCATTATCTGTGGAGTTCTAATAGACCCTCCTCTTATCGCGTCATGAGTCATAACTCCCTGTTCACAGGTTCTTATTTTCTCTTGGGCATATAACGGTACTGGAGGACCAACAGTAATGGGTAGTGATATAGCGGCAGGTGTCTGACCCGCTCCCAGACTTCTTGGAGCTTCAACACCATAGGTCTGTTCCAATATACCTGGTACAGGCACTAATGGAGGTCCTGCTACAGGGTTATATCCTGGTATCAGCTGTGGCGGTTGTGACACTAGCTTTGGAGTTGACTCAATCTGAATCAACCTTGGCTTTGTGTATATCGGGTCTGGTGGCACCACTACGTTCGTAGTAGTCTCAAGCACTGGAACATCGGGATAGATTCTTTTTATCTGGGGTGGAGGCTGCAACTGCGTCGGCACGTCTGGTGCAGTGGGTACACTGTCACCATTCTGTATCAAGGCTGTATCGCTAGTCTGTACCGTATCAGTAACTCCCTTCTCCTGCGTCTGGTTCCCAGGATCCAAGCTAGTACTCGGAACAACGCCGCTCACCGCATAAGGTGGTGGTCGATGATGTAGCAATCTATCCAAAAACTCCTCATCCTCTGAATCATTCTCTTCTTCCCAGGACCTTTTTTGTTCTTTAACTTTGCCTGAATCTTTGTTAGTTTTGCCAGAAGCTTTCTTTCCCTGTGTTTCTTCTCCCTGTGTTATCGCTGGAAACAGCTTTAACCCATCTACTATTCCCCGTCTCCACATTTTATTCTCATTGTCCCATCTAGCTTCTGCATAGGATTTTTCTGCCCTTGTCAATCTTCTGTGAAACCTTTCTTGCCTATGTTTAAGAGCCATCAGGTCCCAGACCGCCAGAGCCTCATATTGTGCCGCTCTCGGAGGTGGTTTCTGCGTACTTAACATCCACCTCAAGTTTTCTAATACCTTTTGATTGAATGTCCCATGCTCCGGAAACGCTAAACACCCTTCTTTTTCTGTCAAGTTGCGCCATTGTTTTATCCATAAACAAGGTGCAACACCCTTCTCCTCCATAACCGTATAAGCTGGAGTACCCTCGGGTGGTGTAGGTTCCCCATCTGTTGCGACAATGTACACATCTCCCCTCAAAGCGCTCTTGAATGCCTTAACAAAATTCATTTTTGCAATTCTTTTATTTTCGTCTTTAATCAGAAAACGGCTTAGTTCCCAGGACACTTTTCACCTATCCTTTTCTCAGCCTGTTGCCTCTCACGGACGGCAGCCAATCGGTGCGCGACCCCTCTTAACATCTGACCTATCTCAGCGCGGCACCACTGACGTCACACCCACACACTCTGCAGCTGACAAAGTCTTGCGGCTTGTCCACACCTTACTAACTCATACAATTCATACAAACTAATGCGATTTATTGCAGACACTTAAATGACAATACAAATCTGCCGGTTTACTACAGGAAGGGTAACACATTTGCTTCAGAACTTTACAGAGATTTCACTTGAAGCCTCGGCCGCTACTCTCTCCTTCTCAGTTCCCACATGCGCAAGCAGTATTCGACCCGCAAATTCTACTCTCGACTTGTCAATGACTCCTTCTAGTGCACTTTAGAACTTGTCAAATCTCCATCGAAGGTTTCATACATACGTTGTGACTCAAACCTCACTTGTCAACCACGCCCGATTGACCTATTAAACCGCACAGATTACAACATAAACCATGTTTCTCATCTTACTCCGGAGTCTTAGACCTCAACAGGTCCGTATACATTTAACCACCCACGAGGATAATTTTGAACAATAAGCGCTGCATTCACATGAAGTACGCCGACTTCCCTACTCTCATACTGTGGAGTACGCCCACTCCTGCTAAACAACACTTAATTTGGCCTAAATACACACAGTCTTCACAATCTTCTGCAAGATGCATAAGCTTTAAGCAAGCGCAAAGACCCTAACCACACGTACTATGGCGCCGAGAACATTCCCAACTCATCTAGACAGGCTCCGAGATCCCGGGAAAGCCCATGGTGAACCTAGCCACTCATCGTATTGCCAAATTTCATTATCACAGAAAACAAATTTAACAAAGAAAACTCCGTCCTAGGGCCCCAAGGGCCAAACCGTCGCTCTGCTACCAGAACTGCTAACGCGTCCGTCTATGTCAATTTATACACATCAGGACTCGTTTTAGGTCGATGAATCTTTGGGCCCAGTGATGAGTCTCCGTAAGACGAGATAACCAATCAATAACCCAATCAATAAATCAATAACATTGTTAAAGGTTATCATCAAAATATATTTCACATTAACCATTAATGAACCTTCGGCGCAATCATTAGTTTCAGACTCAAATAACCACACCTTGAAGGAAGATTTGTGAGTTTATTCCCTATTGATTACAATCTAATAAACGCATTAATTTCAAAACCAAGAAGCATAAAAGCATAATCACAAAATGACAACTACGGTAAGCTTTCAACAATGCGATGATCAGGAACATAAGATAGATGTGTCGGCAATGAATAGATCACGGTGCATAATAATCCATAAGATATCAGTTCAGCATGGCAATATGTCAGTCACGTCAGTACCGTCAGTCAAATGAACACCTCGTCTAACCTCAAATTAGAATTAGCATGTTGGGCTTCATGCAAAACAATTTAGAATATCAATTTGGAAAACATCTAACTAAGATATCTAATTAAACAGACAGCAGTTGGTACCTAGAAAGAAAGGCAAATAGATTCCGTTAGCATTATAATTACCCTCTTCAAGATAGGTCAGCATTCAGGATCAGTCTTCGTCTTCAGGACATCAGTTGAGTCACCGTCAGTCTATCTAATTAGAAGCAAAGGAAACTCTCCTCTTAAGGAGGAAAGTTAACGGGGCAGTCTATGGACAAGGTTATTTCTAAGTCTCAAATCACAAAAAAGAGTGACAGAGTTTCTGGATGCAATCAATATCATCCCCTGCCTAATATGTCTCGTCTCTTGTGTCATGGGTTTTTATCCCCTTTTCCGTGATACATTCCCCCAAAATTCTATTGGTTAGTAACTACACCCCACTATTGGTAACCAATCAAATTATACATTAAGTAATGCATTTGTCATTTCATGATATTGATTCGACTTCTAATTGGTCTTCATATTCGACATTTCCGTAGGTGGCATCTCTGGGGTTACTTCACCATCTTGGCACACGTCTCGGGTCAAGAGTTCTCTTCTCCTCGCTTTATTGTCCTTGAAAATATCTATGTTTGTTTCAAATCACATGATTTTAGACTAGAGGCTCCTAACATGCGGATGGGAGAATTCCGCGATGTAACTAACAAGTACAGAAAAGAACAATAGCTGGGTCATGGTCGTTTGCAAGTCCGCATATTGGAGAAGCAGAAAAATACGCTTTTAAAATGAGAGTTACACAGCTAGTTCGCGACTCATGCTAACTTAAGGCATACGAGTTCTAATGAATACAGTTTTAATCATGGTAATACATATAATTAAAGATTATTTCTTTTATTCAGCATTAGTGTTCACAAGCGAGATAAATCTTCACATTTATTAATACATATCATTTATTAATTTGCATTGTCGAATGTAAGCATTTCACGTCTATAAAATATTATTTAAACTACGCTCTCTCAGTGTCATCTTCTTTCTGTATTCCTATACTTTCCCCACATAAAATGTCTGACTTGGTCCACAGAATTTTTTCATAGAGTGGAAGGAGGGCTACTAAGAAAAGAATCTTGGTGTCTGCCTACTCTTTGCTCGAAAACAAAATAATCACACTACAGCAGGGAAAAACCACTGGATGCATGTTAAAAAATGAAGGACCATATTTATAGTTTTTTAGATCCGCATTTGCGTCGTTTTTTTATGCAGAATCGGCACAAACTTTTCAAATATAAGGCCATATTTATACTTTTTTAGCGTCGCATTTGCGTCATTTTGTGACAATTGTATTTTGTAAGTTTGCGCTGCTTTTGCTTAAAAAAATGACACAAATGTGGCGCAAAAAAAGTATAAATAAGGGCCTAAAAGATTTCGAACCATCGTGTTGCAAACACAGAGGACAACCGAGCCTGTCCCCACATTTTCGTTTCGGAACTTTCCTGCCCTGCTGAATGACCAGACACCTGATCTTTGTCCATAACATGAGGCACAAGTAGTGCTGGGCAAGCCTGACATGGCCTGGGGGCTGGGAAGGGAGACCCAGGTAGCTTGTTAATAGTAGCTTCTTTAGGGCTATCCAGCTCGGAAAGTGCTTTGGGAATAGCGCAGGATACATGATTTACCCGCTGTGAAAACTATTGTTCATGGGCACTGTGCTCGATTCTATGGTGAAAGAATATTTTATGAGATTTTATTCATAAATGCCGCTAAAATATGTTACTTTGTAGCTAATGTAATTATACAATTATGCTGTAAAATGAATCGTTTGACTCATTTTATTTTGAGTGGGAGTGGCCCCAGATACTTTTTTAGAGAATTTCTCTCACTGCATTATTTGTCACTGAAACATTAGTTTATTATTCAATGCAGCGCTGCAGTAACTTCATGTTCTAGCCCAGTATTGTCTGGATTTTATTCTGCCTCTGAGTAGGAAGGGGTTCTTATCAGTAGGTAACTTTTGGGACGTCCTGCATATGAATGGTTATCTCTACGGAATGTGGTAATGTATAGGAACACTTTTTGGTGTTACAGTATGGTTAAATTAAGATGACGCGGTCCATTTCGGAATGGTTGGTTGTAAGCGGGACTGCTGTTTTATGTGATTCCGTAAGTCGCAGCATTGTCTTCATAATTATAGATTAATTGTATTTGCCACATAACCCCTCATCTTCTGCATAATTTGGAGAATATGACAAAACCTTTCTAGATCAACTGGAGCAAATGTTACTAAAAACAGAGCAACACGTGTTGCTGTGAAGTGGAAGGCTCCCTGCAAAAGATCACAGACAGGGACCTAGCTGTTTGTAGGGGGTTGTTTGTGGTGTACCCACTCCCTACACCTTAAAAAAACATATCATAGGCTTGATAGTTGGGTCTAGGGACCTTAAGTTGGTTCTGCTATTTCTGTCAGTTGATCTCATCTTGTACCAAGAATAAAAGACAAAACAGTGACTTTAATGTAAATAGGCGAGATGGAGAGACAGACAGATTGCCTATACTAACCTGTAAACATAAAAATAATTATTTTCCTACTCTCGGAGTCTACAAAAGAAGGGGGACTTAATGTTGAGAATACTTTACTTGGATTGACACATACATCTATTCAGAAGTTATTTTGCCAAATGTAAGCTCTGCTCTACTGTGCCTACTCCTGGACAGAAACTGAATTGCACAGGTGAAAGGATGTTATTAGATTCTGCCCATGTCTCTAAACGTGAAAAAAAAGCCTGACCTAAGATCTTAGAGGTGGTACCCAACAATGAGATTGGTCTATAACAATCTGGACCAGCCTTGTTGCCCTTTTTAAAAATAGGGATGACAACCGACTCTTTCCAAGAGGGGGGCAAATTACCATTCTCTGCAGCATGGAGAATGTTTGCATTCAGAGGAGCACATATATGTCTTGACCTGGTGCTTTGTGTAGAATACTTTTTTTTAATGGAAAGCACTACCTCCTTATGATCGATAGAGGTGCTCAAAACAGTCTGACAGCTTTGTTCCCCAAAATCCACCTCAGTTTTACCGAAGCCAGTCCTCTCTGGTCAGTTTCCCATTGCCGAACAACTTTACATATTGTGCTACCCAGGTCTCCGCTGGGATCACATAGTCAATGTTCGGTCGGTAACCTCTGGGATGAAAACAAAGGGCAATTGACTATTTCCCAAAAGCGTTGCTGGTCTCTCTATTTTTCATGCTGCTTCTAGATCATCACAAGCTGATTGTTGAATATCAATTTTTTTTGAAGTTAGGGTTTCTTTATATATTTTCCCTGCTCGCTTAATCTGCACCTTATCCCTTGGAATAGACTTGACTGCTTTTTGCAAATACCGTGCTCTGCCCTACAAGTCTTATTAAACCAGTAAAGTCCTTGATTACCTCCCCTGCCCTTTTTGGCAACTAATGATGTGGATAATTTACACAAATTGAGGTAATTCTGAACATGATTTGTTCTGGCTCAGCTTTTAGGGACAAACAGGTGGAAATAGCCCGATCCTCACCCTGTTACAAGTCACACAGGAGTTGCTTTACATTTATCCTCTCCCATTTCCTTCTTACCCCAAAATTGGATGATAGGGTTAAAATCACCATCCGATCTTCCTAGGGCTTTTTAAAATTCCACTCCCAGTATCGCTTCCAGTGAACTATGGTCACTCATACAGTTACTCTTGATCGAGAAGCCCCTAATTTGCAGAGCTCAATCAGGCGTGGCAATGATAAAATCAATCCAGCTAGGTTCACCATGGCCGTGAAAAGTTGTTGCTAAACAGAAATTAATAAAGAAATCAGAAACAAAAAACACATTTATTTTTAAAAGAATCTTATTTAAAGTCTCCCAGTATGCAGTGTGATTAGCTCCCTATTTAAGGCAATAAGTCCACACCCCGAACTGTGATTACGTTTATACTGCTTTACATTAAAATCCCCTACCCACAAAAGTGGAATTTGTTTAGGAGAATATTTTTGAGAGTGTATTGAAATATGTGATTTTGACCACTGACTTTGTGTTGCACTACTTTGCACCTGATAGTTGTTCAGTGTTCACCAATTGCAGACTACATTTTTATTCAGTTTAGCTGCCTATTGACTTTATCATAGCATTAGACATTGCCTTGTTAAATGCATCTGTGTTTTTCCACATGGTAGACTGTGCTTGTTTTCGTATTCTTTCACACCGAAGAGCTAGGACATATTATCACCGAAAAGTTAGTCAGCACAATAAGAATGTACCAGACTTCTGTTTTTTGTGCAAGCAGGGAATGGTTTGGCCTTGAGAGAGACAATTTGGGAGACTGGCCAGTTCCAACCTGTTTCTTTCAACTCTGACCTACATTAGCCAGCATGTTTGAATATTACTTTTTTATGGGAGGGGTTTTTCTAGAAAGCCCTTCGGTTCATTCAAGATATAAAAAGGTGGCCCTGCTCAGTAGCAGTGGAATTCCCAAGACCTCGGTTAGGATTAGACATTGAATGCCTGCCATATCTGTCCCATGAGGGTGGAGATCTCTTTCTCGCAGTTGAACAGGGTCATCTTCTTGCTGGCATGAGAAAGATGGAGTGCTTGGCAGGCCCTACGGTGAAGAATTTTTACTTTATTCTTTGCTTTGCAATTATGATATAATATAATCACATATATTTTCTGTGTACATTGTAGTTGAGAATCATTTTGGTATGTTTTCATTTCATTGCTGTGACTATTTTTGAACGTGTGCTTTCAATCTGTTAACCTCCCTTTTTTAGGAACCTCATGATGAAATAGTGATAAATTTCTTCTTTGAACTGAGATGTGCATTCCAGAGATTTTGGCAGCTCGGTCATTAGTGATAGCAAAACAGAGAGAGCCATATTCAGACCTTCCACCACCTCAGCCACTCTACTATCAAAAATATTGCAATAATAGTTTTCTACCACCAAATACCTAATCCCCTTATTTGACAGCTGTACGACCTGAAAACATAATGATTTGTATAACTCTTCTTCTTTTACAGAAGGAAACTTTACGGAGACTAGTACCGCCAGCCCCTCTTTGACACAACCCATTACTGATGGGGCTACTAGACTACAATATATGTGAAAACCATCAATATTAAAATCATTTATCATCCAAGTTTCCTGTAAAAGGATCAAATCTTATTTACTAGTATATGGAAGCCAGTCAGGATTATTCAGTTATCTCCACACTCCTTCGGTGTTTCAAGATAGAACACTAATGACACCCTCTAAAACCTTCCATTCCCCCAAACCAGTGTTTTTGCCCACCACAGGATTGGCATTCATTTTCATTTGCCCAACTAGTTCACACCGCTGGGTCTCCCCACTACAAGGGGTAAGAGGTACTTGTTTCCCAATTCGTCAATCTATATTCTCCAAATCTTTCAACCCTGTCTAATTCCGGTGGGCATGATTGTAACTTGTTAAAGAAAGTCGTAAGAATGTGTTTAAAGTGATTCCCTTCAAGGACATTGTGAAGCATCCCTTCCACAAGCATCTGAACTGATTGAACCTATGATGGAAAGCTTAGGATGCTATGTCAGGACTCAGATCATAACAGATAATATCTCATTTCAAAAACATGTACAATCTATGATGCTATCTTAAAAAAAGTGAACAGAAAACAAAATACTGACATTACGCCCAAATTTAAAAATGTTGAAAAATATAGAAATGTGTTCCTTTTGTTCTTCTTTTCCCCTTATTTAAGTCGGAGTTTCAGTCCCACCTCCTAATTGCTAATGTTAAAAAATTCATAAACTGAATAAAATTGTTTCACATATTGTTATTTTCCCTTCCATTTTAAATGACTGTTTTAGGAGATTCTTACGAATGTCCAATAACTCCTTATGCAAGTAAATAATATGTTTCAAAGATAAATGAGTCTGAACCATAAGAAAGATACTTTTGCCTTCATGTTCAAGTTAAAGTCTTAATATGATTTTTGAGGTGTATTATAGGACGCCCATAGGTTATTTGGAGTTTTTGTATTGTGACACCCTCTCAATATCGAAGAGGCAGCTGGATGTCTTAATTTCCTGCTTTAGCAATAACTTCTGAGTGACTTTGGTCAGTACATGCAATTCATTTATAGTCAGCAGAATATACTAGGTCAGGATATCCTTAACAAAAAGTTCTGCCACTGGTGCTTCACTATGTGGTATTGACATTTCATATTAACATAAAATCTAAAGGTGTTATCAGCTGCCCCTTAACTGCTGTTAGAGATTTTTTTGGAAAATAAATTCCATTATTTAAATAACATGTATGAGTGAAAATTAGGCCTCACCAGAAGCCACATTCAAACATGCACTTTCCTTTCTAAACTTTGCATGACCCGCTTTTGCTTGATTTGTTTTATTTGATAACATTGAGAAATTCCAACATACTTTAATTAAAAAGAAATGTACATATGGTAACCTAATATCTTGAATGAAACAACTTTGCTATAATGTATTTTTCATGTTAAATGTATACAATTTGTTGCAGGGAAAGCACAGGGGCCAAAGGCAGCAGCAGCAGACACAGCAGCAACTCTTTTTGCTGTGACTTTGACACTCACTCTCAGACCCAGACTCTCTTTCTGTCTGAGCTCTTGACACAGTCAGATTTGATTCCTCCGTAGAATATTTTCTAGGAGAAGTACATTACACTATTCCTTATGAGGACTGCTAGCTCTGCAGACCAAACTACTAGATTTCATTTTTTTTGCTATTCATTGATTAAAATGTTTTACTTTTACTGATTTATTACATTAGAGTAGGATCAGATCGTCTGACACAATGCAATGTTCTGTAAATTGTAATTGACAAATAAAGAGAAATTGAAAATTCTTTAGAAAATAAAGCTATAAAAACATCAATTAAAACTCTCATCTCCTGAAATAATATTAAATGTACTGTCAATGTTGAATTGCAGCTTGCCCCTACTACCCATTCCCAAGATCCCATCTTGGGCCCTAAGAGCTGTAGAGTATTTTATAATTTTAGGATTCTTCGCTTTCCCAAAAAATAGGTTGAAGAGGTTTGGTGAGTATTGCTAGGGAAACAAGCTGCAAATGGCTACGGAAACAAGCTGCAATAATTTAAAAATTAAACCAAATTTAGATAAAGTGTGAGTGCCCAGAACCTGACTGCAAGGACTGGTGAGGTGCAGTTTCTGAAGCGGTTGCAGATTGCGGTTCTGCAATTAGTGAATTATATTGAAAATGTGTTTATGATGTTTTGATTCACAACTGCTATGGTTTATGTTTTATGTGCTTTGTTAAAAGAGATAAATAGGTTATCGGACTAAGAAGTAGTCTCAGATTTTGGGATAGAGATAAGGATATAAAGAGAAATATAATGTTTTCTTGTCTGTTAAAAGAAGGGTACGTCGTGAGACATCGTCGACATTGCACACAGATAGGGATGTAATAATCTCTTGTCATTTTACTAATTTTGATTAGTGCTTCTGAAACATGATGCACAATGGTAACACAACACTGATTAGGTGATTTCCCGCAGGTCAAGAACTCATCACTGTGAGTGAGAAATTATTTTCAATTGAGAATCAGAAGGTGGAAAACCTAGTCCGATAGTCCGATTGCTGATTTACAATATCATTTTTTCTGCTTTTTATTTAGCTGTAGAGTCTGAGCACTTATGATTTCTATGAGAATCTGCACACTGTGGGTTACTCTTAATGTAAGCTAAATGAGTTCCTTGAACATCAGGAATATGCAGCAAATAGGTTGGGTATGCAGATATAATTGTCAAAGGCTTAAAGATGTATTCAATACATTTAAAATTGAAGATGATATATTATGTAACGTGCATCAATTTAGGAAGAAATCTACATGATTTTATTTGAGGACACATATTTGCTCACACATTGAAAACATTTGCAAAATTGTCAGTTTCTATACCACACTTTATCATAGTTAAATTTCTTGAATTATGAATTTGAGAGGTGAAATGTCATCAATATTGAGGGTTAAAGGAGGGGAGTCTGGTCTAACCAGCAGTTAAGCCAGCTCTGTCTGCCACCCCACTTATATCCTTCAACATCCTCTTTTTTGCCCACTGCACCTTCAACTCTACTAGCTGTGGTACCACCAAAAGGGTTTGCTGATGGCTGGTAGAAGTGAGGCAGTGCTGTGGTGGCAAAGATCAAAGCTGGGGCGGAGTATGTGCTTGGGTTGGCTATGGGTTGGCTATGGGCCTCATGGTAGAGGATGCTAGCTTGTGTCATTTTTTGGACCTGTCTTCTCAATTCACTGTAGAGTGTCTGGAGAAATTACCTCAGCTTGTCTCACAGCTGGTGCTGCACTCCCACCTCCCTGATAAAAGAGAATGAGGAGCTGACTGGAGTGGCTGCCCCAGCAGGATTTGTGGTATTGCTGAGAGGGAAGGAACCCAATTCTGTCCTCTGGGAGGGAGGTGTCCACCCACCCCATGGATGGGCCTGGCAGCTTGAAGCCCCAACCAGTGCTGAGAATTGATCTGCCCTTTCCTCAGGCTTTTGAGGTCAGGCTCCTGGGGAGAGATCATAGGCTTTTCGAGGACTCTTTCTTGTCAGCCACCCAACAGCTTGGAAGGATCTTGCTAGTAAATGTTTAGAAGAAGCTCAGGTGGACTGCTTCAGAAATAGCTAGTCAGATGCATTGAAGAGCAGAGTTGGTGGAATGTCTTGCTGTTGCCTTGGCTCAGGATCAATACCGGTAATGAGAAGAACTGGATTAGACTTGGGCTGGGTGGCGACTAAAGGTGCTGGATGGGCCTTGCGAAAACATGTACCATGTAATTGAAACCATTGATACTGTGAGGATTGCAGAGGGCAAGAGACTTTGCATGGCTCAGGCGAGCACAGAACTGAGTGGATCAGTTGATCACTTCCAAGAGCCAATGATCAAGGGAAGTAAAGGGCAGGGTTGAAGTGGGGGACGCTGTTGCTAGGATCAGCTAGAGCCCTGGGACATAACACACACAGGTAGTAAGAATAACTGACTTAGCCGTGAAAAGGGTATTGATCAAATGCATTTATTGTGCCAGATTAAGCACATAATTGAAAGCTCTGAGATTCCTAGGACTGTGGAAAACAGGTCCCCCAGGTGAAAGGCGATAGTGACCCAGTGGCTGCTGTGCGTGACCTCGGAACAAGAGTTGAAAAAGGGAAATGGCTCAGTTACTTGGAGGAGTCAATAGATATAGGGTTAGTTCCACAGAGTCTTTCATGACTGCCTAGCATGAAGACACACATGGGTTTCAATACCCCTCTGCCTGGGCTTATAACTGATCAGTCGTGCAAGCTTCATTGACCTATTGCTTTTAGGGGCTGAAAAGTCAACATGACTGATCCGCAAGTTAATGCACAATTCTATCTGTCACCGACAACCTAGCACAAAAATGAATAAAGATAAACCACCTTTACCTGGCAAACGAGGTAACCCGGCCAAGCTTGCATACACAGGAAGCACCACCCAACACCACAACTTAAAGATGGCTGAAACTGAATTTTTGCACCAGACACTGAATACATCCTCACTGCTATAACTCAGTCTTGAAACATGATGAAGGGCAAAGTTGGAGAACTCAGTAAGGATGTTTTGCTGTTGCAAAAAGATCTCATATCTCAGACAAGCAGTTAATAGCATTACTAAGGTGGAGACTTGAGTGCCTGGGCTGGAAGATACAGTGGCAAAACTACAACAGCCAATATTTAAACTATTGTCACTCTCCATGGAGCTTTCATTGAGGGTGGAAGACACAGAGGGAAGGGCCAGAAGGAATGATCTCAATTTTGTGGGATTACCAGAGAGCTGTGAAGAGTCTTCCCCTGGGAGATTTTTATACTGCTGATTAAGCTTGACCCCAACACCTTCCCTACTGCTTTATTATTACTGAGTCGGCACACACAGCACTCACACAGCAACAGCCACCAGGGGTCCCTGTCTGGCCTTTGATTTCCTGTTTCCTGTAACTATTTTGGGTCCCTGTTTTCCTCCTTCAATTTTTTCCCAAATAAATGGTTTGCCTACTTTTAGGTTTCTTTTTTTTATTTTGATGTGTACTACTCATTCTTGTGGCCTTTTTGTTGTATTTGGATGTGTTTTAAATTGAGTGAAGTGAAGCCTCCACTGACTTGAAAGAAAATCAAGCACACCAATTAAAACATGGTGCATTGGTTTAGAAAAGGACTTGTGTATTTGATCAAAGCTTCTGGGTCGTACTTTGTAGCATTTGGCAAAGTCTGCCTGCCTGTCTCTTAATACTCACATGCAGTTCATGTCAGATAGCCTACATGTATGTTCTTGCATCAACAAATAGCATATTAAGCAGAAAACATTCTATACCCAGGTCCACAAACTTATGTGTCCACAAACTACTAACTTATTGAACAGAGCTATAGTATGCAGCAAAAAACAAAAATAATGAAACAGAATGTGGCACATTCTGTGGGAGTGCCACTTGCCATCTTGTCTTTTTACAACCATTAATAGTGTATGGACAAAGTGTTATGTTATTAGTGCCCGTTGTATATACAAATTATCGACAAAGAGAGGGATAGGGAGGTTAAAGGTCCAGTGTACGTTCTCCCAGTAAGACTAATTAACAGCAACAGGGTATATATAAATTGACAGGCGAAATGCTTGAATTACTCTCAGTCACTGGTGATTACTTTGGGTCGTTTCCCAGTCCATTTTTATTTTGAACATTGTTCCACCTCTGTTTGGACCCAGCCATATGCAAATCACCCTTGACCCAGCTCCAGTAGGAACAGTCTAGACTGAACTGCCAGGCCAGGTCTTCCCTGAACTAGAAAACAAGCCACCTAAGACCGGTTTCATCTTTATTAGGGCTCATTAATGAGATATAACCTGGTACTAATGTGTACCAAAAAAATATGTATATATATACATTAGAATTAGCGGAACACCTGACTACAGAAAAACAGCTGAAAAATGACTCACCTTTTCATAGGGTCTGTCTCTGTGCCCACATAGGCATTTTTGGGATGGATGATGGAACCAAGCATGCATTTACCACACATGCCTTTACAACGTGGGCACTACAACGGATGCGTCATTCCTACGCGTGCATTTACAACGAGAGATTTTACCATGCATATGCCTTTACCATGCATGCCCTTTACCACAAAGGTTACAGGGGCGTTATAGTTAGGTTCTGAGTTTACTCGTACAAAACCATAGAAATTCATCAGTTATAGTTAGAGTTATTTCAACTAACGATAACTTGCCCCCTAAGGTAACTAGAGCTTGTGCCCTCACCATGCACAGTTTTCTCATCAATAATTTTATTGCAAATGTTGCAGTGATAATATCAAAGATGCCATAGAGGGTAGCATCAATGATATAATATGTGGAGTAACTAGCTGGGCATGGCGAAGGTGCAAGTTATAGTTACCTTAGGGCACAAGTTATAGTTAGTTGAAATAAATCTATAGAAACACTTAACACTTAATACTTACCTGTAAACCTTTACCACTCATAAAATTTAAAAAATAATACTTACTTTTGAAACCTTTACCACGCATATGCCTTTACCATTCATGCCTTTAGAATGAAAGTTGTTGTAAAGGCTTTCGTGATAAAGGTATATTCAAGGTAAAGGCATGCCTGGTAAAGGCATATGCGTGGTTATGGTTTTTTGATAGTGGTCATGCATAATAATGACCATGTTATAATGGCTGTTTCCCATATTTTAGTAGCCCTTGATAGGTTTGAGCTAGAGACACTTTTTTGATTGAAATCTGGAAATTAAGCATCAAATTATGGGTTAAATGGCAAATGCACTATATCCATAAATATGTGGGGTACACTGCAGCCACAGAGTTGTATAATTTGGTTGCCTCTGGCTATACTCATTTGAGGGACATAGTGAGGATGTGGAGCGATTTAAATACCACACTTGCATGGCACACCTCCTTGTGTAGGCAGTCAGTGCTTCTATTTCCAAACCAAGATAATTCTGTCCAGGTACTGAAACAGTCCTCATCCTGTTGTGCTCACTTTATACACCTTAAAAATGTGTGAATACAGAGGTCTCCTGCATGGGGCACCCATTGCTGGAAGTAGATTTGATCACTGGCATGCTCAACTGACCGCTTTTCCTTGGGTCCATTTCCATTCTACTTCAGTTGAATCTCCATTTCAGAGGCTCATCTAGTTGAAGTAATGTGTACTGTGAATGCACCTAATGTGGTGATGCATAGGGATATCGTGCAAACAGAAGGTTGAGCAGTAATCGAAAGTTCTTTGGAGCGCAGGTGTGTTCACTTCCCTTGGTTGCGTAGATATCTGGTTGTTAGAAATGGGGTTTCTGGGTGGCTAGGGTATGCACCTAAGCCAGGCAGAACCCACCCATTCAAGTCAGGGTGAGGGAGCTACACACCCAAGATAACCCCTGCTTGCCACCTTAGTAGCATGGCACGAGCAGTCAGGCCTATCCCAGAGGCAATGTATAAAGCGTTTGCAAAACACACTCAACACACGTGACGCACTGTCCCCACCATAAAGGAAACACAACACCAAGTAATATAAAAATAAACTGGATTGTAAACAACATAATTACACCAAACACAACATGTCAGTAATACCCTGCTACCCAAGCAGTTGTCAGAACATTACACAGTACTAATACTCTTCGAAAACCAGCAGTAGTGACATATAACACACAGGTTACTCATTATTTTGCAACATAAGCAGTAGTCAAGAAAAACATTATTACAATAATGCACATGTCACAAGATACCCATAAATGCCCATAAGAGGAACATCAGGAAACACATCAGAAAATATACGGTGGAAGTTATGAAAAGCAAATCAGTACATATGTCGTCATGAACGTGTTACCACCAAATGCACATGCCTTTATCATGAAGGACCATCAAATGACATAAAGGAAAGGGGGCCCCCAGCTCTCCTCGGCACCAAAACGAGGGATGTTCTTATGGAAGGGCACCTCCTGGGGCTTATACCTGAACTAGAGCACCCACTGTCCCTGCAGGCCCCCTGGGGCCACGACAAGCCCTCCTGGGAGAGCAGAGAAACAAGGAGGAAGGGGCCCAGTGGTGCGGGGGCATCTGGTGAGGCTTCTGCCCCACCCGCTACTCCTGCTCAGTGATGGGGGCCCAGTGGGGCGGAGAGCCTCCGATGAGGCCTCCTTCTCGCCCGTCCTGCACTCGCACGTGATGCGGTGCACGAGTGTGGTGCAGCCCACCCGGGCTACAGCGGTGAAGCCTAACAACAGTCAGGGTCAGATTGTGCCCAGGGGCGCTCTCTGTAGTGAGCTTTGCCCCGGGGGTACTGCTAGGAGTGCACTCGCTCCAGGTTTAGTTTCTTCGTGCCCCTTGGGCCACCGGCACAGTATGCTTCCAATGTGCTTTTACACAAGGAATGCCCAGCAGCAGCAACACCATTAAGCACTACGGTGACGCGCTCACAAGGTGTGATGGGCTTCAAAACAAATGCGCTTATCCAGGAGCTATATTTAGAGGAAGAAAGCACTTCTCAAGGTGCTAGGTAACAATGCGCTTCAAACAGGCTACTGCAGGGGTCGGAGTCCAGGGCACCTAGCCCCTGGGGACACAAAGATGGAGCAGAGGGAAGTAGGGCCCAGGAGCAGGCCACACAAAGGGGATGCAGACAGTGGCAGTTCCTCCAGATGACCCAGCAGGTCACAGGTCAGCACAGCAGCAGCAGTCAAAGGCGGTTCCTGGTCAGTCCATCCAGCAGCATTCTCTGTTCAGTTACAAGCATGGTTCTTGTGTTTAGGTGTCTCTTCAGTGTCTCTGTTTCATGGAGAAAACCCCCTGTACTTATACTCAGTTTTGCACAAGGTTAACAAAGAGGGGGAGAGGAGGTTCCAACCAGTTAAAACTGGTTCCAGGAGTGTTCCCTCTCTCCTCCAGCACAGGCTCAGACATCATTTGTGTGTAAATGAGCCTTTTGTGTGAGGCCAGGGCACACGCCTTTACAAATGCAAGTGTGCCTCGCCTCCCCTTCTCTCAGCCCAGGAAGACCATTCAAAATGTAGATGCACCTCTGTGACACCTCCTCCCTCCCTATGTACAGGCTGTCTGAAAAGTATGTGCAAAGCCCAACTGTCGCTCTGCCCAGATGTGGATTGGAGTCAAGCTGCAAAACACCAGCACCATAAGCACATAGAAAAGCTCACTTTCTAGAAGTGGAATTGCTGTCATGGTAACAAACAAATGAACCTACACCAGTAAGCAGCATTTCTCACTAACATTACAACCATACCAAACATGGCTATGCTACCCCTCATAAATCAGACAATACCCCGTAGACATAAGGCAGGGCATTTCCAATGCAATCCTATGAGAAGGCAGCAGTCAGAGCAATGAAAAACCAAATAGGCTGTTTGTCAATACCAGGACAGGCCACAGAACCAGGCACATGTCCTGCCGTCTACATACATAGCACGCTGCCAATATGGCTATCTTGGGTCTACCTTAGGGGTGACTTACATGTAGTAAAAGGGGAGTTCTGGGCCTTGCAAGTAAATTTAGATGTCAGGTCCCTGTGGCATAAAACTGTGCATGCAGGCCCTGCACTAGCAGGCCTGAGACAGGTTTGAAAGGCTACCTCTGTGGGTGGGGCAGACAGCGCTGAAGGCCCATTAATAGCATTCAGTTTACAAGCCCTAGGTATAGGAATACTCCTGTACAAGGGATTTACAGGTAAATTAAATATGTCAGTTAGGTTTAAGCCAATCATACCAAATTAGAAGGGAGAGCACCTGCACTTTAGCACTGATCCGCAGTGATAAGGTGCTCAGAGTCCTAGAGCCAACAGCAAGAGGGCTGAAAAAATAGGAGGAAGAAGGCAAAAAAGTCTGGGGATGAACCTGCAAAAAGGGCCAGGTCCAACAGTGGTGCAGTATAGGAAGGAGGTACATTGGTCATAGGAGATTGTCTGCTGCCTTTGTTTATTCAGAAAAATGTCTGATTGTACTGTGCTTGAATCTGAATTTTAAAACATGTAACCTGTTTTTCTCAAGGCTTCTAATTTTCATTGGATCTTTAAAAAAACAGCTACTTTACTGTAGTTCCTTTCTGTCTTGCCCCTGCCGCCACTTTACGATGTGAAAAAAACCTATATGAAGGGTATTTACATGGTGCTGTTGCTTTTTCTCCAGATCTGCAGCCCCACTGACACCTGCAGCTGCGCTGGGATTGTGTAACAGCTGTCCCCATTGGGAAGAAAATGCTAATACTGCATTCCATTGCTGCAGCTTGGAGCTCCAAGGTGCTAGGTAGCTCCTTGGATCCTCATACAAGTAGGTATGACTGCTCGCCGCACCCCACAGGCAGACTAAAGAGTTCCAAAAAGCAGCCATTGCTTCTTCCTCCTTGATGCCAGCTTCTAGCCAGCCAGCCTCGAGCCCTCAACGGCTGGAAGATGTGAGTCACTTAAGTGGTGAGATAAGAACGTTCTTCAGCTCGGGAAAACACGGGGCCAGATCTACAAGAAAGTGGCTCATTGTTCCCAATGTGCCACTTTTCTTGCACCACCCCTGCCCCACCTAATGACACCATGTTGTTCCATATTTAAATTATGGCACTAGTGCAGCAAAGCACTAGGGGGGCCCATATGTTACTATGGGCCCATCACTGTACTTCTGCCCCGATCAAGTGACGGAAATAATGTTGCAGTGAAATCTTGTAAGTTTCATTACGCCATTTTTTGCAGCCTCCCTGCGTGAGAACGCCACCTTGCACACATTATATCTGGCGCAAGTTTAATGTGGTGCAAGGGGTCACAAAGTGGCGCAATGCTAGCAATATTGCATGGGAAAATGGCCTCCTTTGTGCCACAATAATGTAAAAAATGACATGTGTGTGAGGCGCAAGGAGGCACGAGGGCCTTGTAAATCTGGCCCACTGTGTCCCTAACTCGGTGCTGTCTGAACACAGTTGAGGTTCCCCCCTGCACAAACACGTCAGTAATATAGAACTGGCGATATGCGAAGGGCTAACAAGAGGGTTAGGGTCTCCAGGGAGCAGGTGTGCCATCCTTTACCTGGTTTTGATTCTACGTGCCTGCAAGATACTTGTGGGATGTCCAGATTAAAGGGCAACCCCAGGACTCTTTCGAAGGGTCGCTGACTGTAATGACAGGAGCTTGACTCGATCAATTGTACTTTTGATTGTTTATAAGTAGCCAACAATATTGCTGAGTTCACTGACGGTCTGCTACTGGGGTCTTTGCACAACCTCTGCCACGGGTAATGTAGTCCAGTAGCAAACATGCAGCTTTTCTCGTTCCCAATGCTGATACAATGTGTACCGCTAGGTGGGCCAAAAAGTGACATGTGACTTTTTCAGTGGCCTTCAAGTGTATTTTTCCACGGGGAGATAGGTTGGATGTTGACAGATGTTATCAGAGGTTATGTAGTCTACTTTTGTGACATTAAACAAGTGACTGCTCTTCTGTCTTCGTAGAATCGTGTGGTTGTGATTATAGATGATTTCGTACCTGTAGGCTTGCATGAATCTGCCTCTATCTGGCAGCGGTACAATTGTAAAAGGTACAGCCTTCGAAAAAATCAGACTTTCATTGTTTTCATTTCATTTCAAATTTATAATTTTCAGCTCTAAACATGGCACTTTTGCTGACTTGTTCCTGTGATTACTGGTGGCTAAGGTTAATTCAAGCATTCCATTCATCGTTGTTCTGAATACTTCTTATGTCGCCCTAAGTGGAATGGGTATGCCCAGACATGGGTCCTGTGAACACTGTGACTGGAAACAAGCTGTACCTGGCTGATGAGCCCATAAATAGGGTCAATACAGTCCTGGGTAGCTTGTGTTCTGGTTCAGGGAGTGCCAAGTTTGTCAGATCAGGTTTGACTGTTCCTATTGGTGCAGAGTGAAGATTTATTTGCATATAGCAGGATCCAAACTGAGGTGTCATGAGATGCAAAATAACAATGTATTGGGAAGGAGACCCAAGTGATTGCCAGTGCCTGAGATTAATTCAAGCATTACATCCATCACTGTTTTGTATACCTCTTGCTTCTGTGCAGCAGAGGGCACACAAGGCTAGTTTAACAAGATTTGAGTGGCTGATGCTGTTAGCACATCAGACCTTATTAAGTATACTTACAGGGAGATGCGAATAGGCCGATGGACCTTTTGACTGCACTTTTAGTTTTTCCCACCATCTATCCCGTACCAATAAAAATCAATAACCACAACAATCAATAAGATCAATAATCAATAGGAGTCAGTAATTTTTCACTCACCATGACCTTGCAGTCATGACATTTATGTTTATTTCTCAATATTAACAATGCTAATGTCATGTAATTCAGTCTCAAAATCAAATGATAAACATACAGAAACAATACTGGCTGACCAAAGCGTTGAAATAATCGCAAGCTAATCAAACCTTGTACTAATACACATTCTAAGGTTACAGTACAAATTAATAGCAGGAATAACTGCACAAATGATATAACATACATTTAGACTCAGCAAAGAAAAGACATCAACTGTTATTACATGTAGTAAACTTCATCCGTGAAAACCCTAACTAACACCAGATTAGAATAGCATGTTTGGACTTCATGCAAAACAAGTAAGTCAACACAAATTTGGAAAAGCATCTAACTATGGCTCTATCAAAAGTAGTGGTTGGTGCCTAGAAACAAAAAGAAAATAGGCTTAACAATCAGTAACGTTGTCAATATACCTATCCTCAATTTGGTTCAGCAAGCAGTGAGAGTCTTCGTCAAGAGGTCATCAGTTCGGTCATCAAGACATCAGGATTCAGCATCAAAGTTCAGAAAAAGCAAGGTCTCTTTAAGCAGTAAAATTAAGTACGTCTCTTTTGAGGACAGTCTAGAAAATAATAGTCTAAACTCAAGAAGAATGGGGAGAATTGCTTCTCTCCTCTCAGTGCAGTCCTGCTATGTTAGATTTCCTAAAACTACTTTTCACATCCTAATTAGTCAAATAATTGCATGTTTACATTTAATCCAATAAAACTAAAACCCCTCATTAAAGTTTTACTACTACTTGGTTCACATGTCAATGATTGGCTCTTCTTCTCCCGCTCTTGTCATTCGGCTCATCAGGTATCAATATTGTTACAGCTTATACTCCAGTCAGTGCATCCATTGTCTTCTCCTGGGGAGGTCATCCTTACACATAATACATTGAACATTGTTTCACTAGCAAGTACAGTATCTTCTAGCAAGCAGTTCCTCATGAGAACCAACTTCAGCTACGAGCACATAGTCAGAACAGTGGAAAATCACAATTAAATTCTTTAAGCAGCCATTTTATAAAACACCTAAGAAATGCAGCTTGACATGAGGCTGTGCAACTAGGCCCAAGACTATCATTAAGTTAAGGCTTGCAATTAATAAAGCTAATACATAACTCATAACCCCTAATATGACATATTACTACATTAATCAAACATAAGCTCAACATTTCATAATAATAAGCCAATAATAAGTACACTTCGTGAACAATGACAGCCACTCTGGTGGTCGCCCCTTTAAATGCGTGCATTATTTTTCTCTACATTAATACATTTTCTCTGCTAATCCAACACTCAAAATACATGGATATTCATTCAGAAATTAAGCATTAACAATCCCTCCTCTGATGACTAAATATGTCATCACACTCAATGTTCCCACACAAATTTTTGCATCAGCTAAAAGTCTGTCATCTCTATTCCCATAAATCTTCGTTCCCTTTTTGAATTTTCCCTAAACAAATTTTTCATTTAATTTCTTCCCTCCTCTGATCATTTTTAATTTTCTTCATTTTAATCATCTTACACAATTTACAAATTCCTCATGCTCAAAAAATGCAAATCACAATAATCAATATCCATTGTATTATTTTCAATAGTATCTCTTTCCCAATGTTGCTGAGCCAATTTCCCACTGAAGCATGTCCTTTGCCAACTTTCTCCAAGACACCTGGTTCTTTCAACTCTTTCAAGTCAGCACTCTCATTAGTCAGATTAGTAAGTAAGCTCTTAATTTCTACACTGTTATCAGAAATATACAAGTAGCAGTGCTACCACCATCTTTTGCTAAAAGAATGTCTAACGCAAGGTGGTTCTCAAGAGTCGTAGCTCTTTCCGCAGCCAATTCTGTATCTATCAGGATCATAGCTCCTGACAAATTTGTCAACCTGTTCTCCACAATAGTAGACAACTTTTGAATCTTTATAGAATTCAGAACAACTCCTATTGAAGGAATCATTGCTCCAAATATATCTTCCACTATACCAGAAGGAGACTCTCTCCTTTCTCTACTCTGATATAATTCTGTCAATTTCAGTAATCTTTTCAAGTCCTCAAGTTGAAATATCTTTGGTAAAACTATCCTCAAATAACATGTACCATACCATCCTTTTGGAAGATGGTAATAAACATTAGGTTCACAAATGTAATATATACTAGGAATTGCTGGATCCTTTCCATTCAACATAAATGTCCACTTACTTTGAAACAAAAACACATGTCTACATTCACCCGTTCCCACAAGCAAAGTGTCAGTAAGAGATCTGGGTCTGTATATACAAAGCTTCACTAAGTGTTGCACTTCTAAAGCTAATTTCCCTTGTGTCTTTATTGCACTAAAAGCAACATTATTTCTATAGGTCCTTTTCTCTAAACCCTTTTCTAACTTCTCCTTTAATGCCTTTCTCCTATCATCTGTCTGATCTAAGAAGCTCTTCTCTAAAGGTGTAAGCAAGCATGTCAGGTTATTCTCGTGCACATCTGTGGTCCCAAAAGTTAATGTAGGCTAAAAGAAACCCCTTACTTATATTATGCCATTGTCCTTAACGGCTCTACTCAAGTATCTAACAATGGGGACAAACACAAACACAAGATCATGGTTGGAGCTGAAATGCTGGATATGCTCCTGGCTATAGCATCTTGTTAGTAACAGACTACAATGTATCCCATATGCAAGAGGCAAACTATGATAAGTAACTCCTTCTTGACTGATAAAGGAATCTGTGTACACACATAACAATTCCTTGCATCCATCATCTCAACATACTCACTCAATAAGTGATAGAAGACATTAGAAGAAAGTTCCCCTTGAGCATTGTCTACATGCAGATACTTCTCATCTAACCTACACTTCTCCATCGCTGTTAATGCAGTAGTCGTCTCTAAAGCCGAATGATGGTTGGCTTTACTCTTGTCAAGAACAGTCATTCCCACAATCAATATCACACACAATATCACACACACAATTGCCAAACCAGTACTCATATATTTACAGCACCTGTTCTTCCTACCCTGATGGCTAATGTTACTCATGATCTGTAAAGAATCAGAAAGTAGAAGAGGAAAAAATGTATAACTACGCAGCAAAAATCAAAAACAAAACTCTTCTTTCAGCAGTTATTAACAGCTTTCAGTTACACTTCCAGGATCCTTGTCAAAATCAGTTTAGCAGATTGTCAACTCAAGTTATCTAAGTCTTTTTTGGTTACTTCAGACAGTCTTTTTCTCTTTGTACTTTTCTCAATTTGTCTCACCAGTTCAGTTAGTTAGCTTATTTCAAGTTCCAAAATATTGACCTGGAATGTCTTGATCAAAACAAAAACACAAAAATTCTCTCATTTACTTGTTGTTGCATATGCCCATTTAGGACCTGCATACCTTCGAGTTGCTATTCTCTTTCTTTTCAATTTTCGATCTCCACTCAATACTCCTTCACTTAGGTCTTCTCTTCTTGTTATATCTACTTCTTCCTTGATTGTAGTCACAACAACTTTTTCCTTTCTCTTCACTTGTGACTCTGGGCACTTATCTCCTTTCAGTGGACCTTGGGTCAATGTTCTTTTCAGTGTTGAACTTGACCTGCAACTGGGTGAGGAGCAGTCAGACCAGATTGATGTAGATCCGCCTCTGCTCCTTCTCCCTCGGGGTCTGCCGTTTTCTCTATTTGTCTCTTGACTTCACCCACTTCTGGGAGAGCCCTCCTCTGACTAGACTTTCCTGCTGCCTCAATCGAGATTGGTTCACTGTCACTCTCCTGGAGGTCTTCTCATTCGTCTCCCACAGAAGTGACTGAACCGTTCTCATTTCGCTCAGATCTAGTCTCAGTTCCCTTTCTTCTCCTTCCGGGTCTGAGGTTTGTCTGGTCGTTGTTGCTACTCTCAACAACTCCTCTTCATTGTCCAAATGACATGTCACTTTTCTTGTATGGCTTGTGTGTATCCAGTTCGGAGCTCCAGCACTCTTCACAGGTGTGGTAGTGACTAAAAATACCTGGAAAGGGCCTTTCCACCGAGGTTCCAAACATGTCTTCCTCACATGTTTCTGGACCACAACCCTGTCACCAGCTCTCAGTTTGTGCCCTTGATCTTGTGATGGTTGCAATGTGGTGGGTTCCACTTGCTGAGAGAAAAAGAGAGCCACATCAGCCAGCCCTTTGCAGTACTCCAATACCATATCATCTGTTTTGTTCACAAGAGCATTTGCAGGAACCACTCGCAACCTCATTGCTCTGTCTATGAGGATCTCGTGCGGTGACAGTCCTGTCTTCCTGTCAGGTGTGTTTCTCATTGTCATCAGAACTGACAACAGTGCATCAGGCCATTTCATATTTATGGGCGCACACATTTTTGCCATTCTTGGTTTCAAAGTACCATTCATCTGTTCCACTAGTCCAGATGCTTCAGGGCGGTAACTAAAATGCAACTTCTTACTCAATGTTCAATGCTGCACACAGTAATTTATTTGCTTCATTGTTGAAGTGACTTCCTCTATCTGATTCTAACGAGATCCAAAACCCAAAACGAGGTATCAGTTCCATAAGCAGTAGTTCTGCACTGTGAGGCTGTCATTTCTCCGTGTAGGGTACGCTTCAACCCAATGACTAAAGATGCAGACAATCACCAACACGTATCTCAAACCTCTACACACAGGCATTTCAATAAAATCCATTTGCATTCTGCTGAATGGACCTCCTGCTCTTCCAAGGGGGTTCAAATGAACCACTGTCCCCTTTCCAGCGTTCATTTGCAGACAAATGCCGCAACAATGGCAAACTGCTTCAGCAACTTGTCTAAACCTTGGATTGAACCAATTCTGCTTGAAAGTGAGAATCATTACATCCTCACAACATGTGCAATGCAAAGCTTTGACATGTTTCATCTTCTTCAGGTAACAATTCCCACTTATCTCTGAATGATATACAGTTCAATACGCAAAACCTTGTGACTTGATCCGCATATCCATTTCCCATTGACACAAAATCTTGCGATTTCAGAGCTACACTGCATTTCACCACGGCAATCTTTTCAGGCATTTGGATAGCTCGCAACAATTCTTTAATTCTTTCACCATTCCTCACTGGCGAACCAGAAGAGGTCATGAAACCTCTCTGTGACCACAACTGGCTAAAGTCATGGTCTATTCCAAATCCATACTGGCTATCCATATAGATAGTAACTTTAAGCTGGGCAGAAACATGGTACGCTCTAGTAAGGGCTACCAGTTCCACTACTTGTGCGGAATATACTCCTCAAAGCCTGGAAGCTTCCAGGATACCAGTAATTGTGCACACAGCATATCCTGCTCTCAATACTCCTGTATTGTTTCTTAGACGGGAACCATCAACAAAGATAATTCAAGCATTTTCTTCCAATTGGGTATCTCTAATATCAGGTCTCAGTTTTCTGCACAGATCGGTTACTTCAAGACAACCATGCTCAACGTCTTCCAACTTTTCAATTTCAACATTTTCATTCAGAAGCAAGGTTGCCGGGTTAAGAACTGTACATCTTTTCAATGACACATGTGGTGACCCTAGAATGCTCATCTCATAATGCGGCAATCTTTCACCTGTCAGGTATTGGGTCTTGGTCCGGGTAAGTAAAAATTCAACTGAGTGAGAGGCCATAATTGTCAGGGGATTTCCCATCACCATGCCTTTACACTGTGTGAGGCTCTGTACAACCGCTGCAACCGCATGCAAACAGCTTGGTAAAGCTGCTGTGACTGGGTCCAAAGTAGCTGAAAAATATGCTACTGGGAGGTTTAAACCTCCATGGACCTGCGTCAAGACAGACAATGAACATGCATCACTGTCATGGCAAAACAACGTGAAGGACTTAGGCCCGTATTTATACTTTTTTTGCGCCGCATTTGTGTCGTTTTTTGACGCAAAAACGGCACAAACTTGCAAAATGCCATTGTATTTTGTAGGTTTGCGCCGTTTTGCGTCAAAAAGCGGCGCAAATGTGGCGCTAAAAAAAGTATAAATACGGGCATTAGTGTAGTCAGGCATACCCAAAGCCAGAGCTTTGTACAAACTCTCTCTCAATTCACAAAACACTTTCATGCAAGCCTTGTCTAACAGTACCCTCTTTGTGGGTCAGTTTCTGCAATGGTTTGGAAATGACTGAAAAATTGGGAATCCACTGGCAGCAGTACACCACCATCCCTAGAAACATCCTGACATCTCTCTGTGTGGTCGGGGGACTCATCTGCAGTATGGCTGTGACCCTTCTTTGGATATTTTTCTTACTCCTTTCTCAATCTGGTGACCCAAGTATTTAACTTCTTTCTGACAGTATTGTAATTTAAGTGGAGACACTTTAGGACCATTCTTTCCCAAATGGTTCAGTAAGGCAATCATGCCATACTTGCACTCGTACCTTATTTTGGATGCAATCAACAAGTCCTCAATGTACTGTACCAAGGTCGATTGGAAAGGCAATGCCAACGACTCCAAATTCTTTTTAAAGATCTGATTGAATATGGAAGGTGACTCTTAAAACCCTTGAGGAATTTGACACTAACAGTAAACTTGGTCTAAAAATTTGAAACAAAAGAGAAATTGACTATCCTCATGAAGAGCACAGAAAAGAAGGCATGTGCAAGTCTATGACGGTGAACCATTCATCATCACATGGAATCTGAAACAGATTAACAGCTGTATTTGGCACCACGAGGCAATATTTGATCACAATGGCATTTATTTTTCTCCAATCCTGGACAATTCACTTTCCCACACGGATTTTTCTATCCCATTATAGGTGAATTACATGGGCTGCTCAACACTTCTTTCAAGACCCCTTGTTTTACAAATTCTGCAATTATGTGAGAAACATTCATATGGATATCCTGTGGCATGTGGTCCTGGGGAATCTGAGGAAAATGTGGTTTGGCTTTACAGGAACTTTAACTGGCTCAACTCCCTTTAACAGACCTATTTCTTTCCCTGTCAGATCCCACACTTTCTCTTTAACTGTTTCCTGTAAATCAGGAGGAAGCTCCTTTACTGTGACACTGGAAAGAAATTAGTCAGGGGATAGTCCTCATCTATCGTCTCACACTCGGTCTCTGGAGCTGGGTCATCATCATCAACATTGTTTGTCTGTATCTCGATTCCATCATTTGACAAAGTAAGCACCTGGTTTTACACAGCAAAGGGCCACATGTACAAATATTGGGATTTGTGATTTCCTAATTGCGATTCCATGTAAATCACAATTAGGGAATCGCAAATCCAAATGTAAGACACTCCACTGAGTTTCTTTTTCTATTCCTGGTGGGTCACAAATAAAGCTGCCTCATTAATATTAATGAGGTAAGTCACAATTTGCGACCCACCGGGAATCGCAAATCTGACAGGGTTGGTGGCCTGCTGTTGTCAGCAGACCATCATGTCTGTGATTGCTTTTGAATAAAGCACTCTTTTATTTTTAAACGCAGCCTAAAAGGAACACAGGTTTTGTTTAAAAAGAAAGAAAATGAAACGTTTCAGTTTAATTTTTGAAGAGCAGGCAGTGGTCCTTGGGACCACTGCCTGCCCTTCAAAAATGTTTTTGCATGCATTCACAAAGGGGAAGGGGAACCCTTCCCCTTTGTGAATGGGTTAGCACTAATTTTAAATTGATGCTAACTGCGATTATTTTGCAACCGCATTCACGGTCACAAAACAATCATACATACCATTTAGATTAGGTATTAGGAAGGGATGCCCTAAACATGCTCCTTCCTAATACCAAATCGCAAAACCCAAATTGTGATTCGGTAACAAGTTACTGAATCGCAGTTTGGGCCTTGTACATCTCAAAAATAATTTTTCTAGTTGCAAATGTGCTGATTCTACGAATCGGCCAGTTTGCGACTTGAAAAGTGCTTTGTACATGTGGCCCCAAGTCTCTTCCCAGTAGGGATACAGGACTTGAATCACAGACTATGAATTTGTGCAATCATCTAAATTTGCCAATTTTAACCTGAACTGGTTCTGTAATTGGGTTGGTCAAATACTGATTCGCTACTCCTAGAATCTGGACTGTCTTTCCTGAAAAGGGGCAACTGTGGGACTTCTCCAGGTCTTACTGTAGAGCTTGTATCTCCTGTGTCAACCAGGAATGAAACCATGTGACCCAATACTTTTCCCTTCACATTTGGGTCTTTCAGATCTACTTCTAATGAAGCTGCAAGCACACATTCCTCTTCATCCGAACTCTCACTCACCCAATCATCGTTCATTCCATTTTCACTGTGTAACCAGAATTGGTTAACTGTGTTATTACTCTGGTCAAACTTCTGACCTGTGACCTGTTGAGGAAGCATCACCTGATGCTGTTCCATTGGGGCTTGAAGTATTTGAATTTGCCGTCTAGATACGATTTGAACCTGCTGTTGCTTTGGCTTGCACATGCTGCACGGGTTGAAAATTTTGCATTTGATTCACATTATTATGACAATTTTTATTATGACCTCTCATTCTTGATCCTCTTATGTTTTGAAATGAATTGATGTCACTTGCTTGCTGAACAACATCTTCCTGTACCATTATCGGACTCTCCCGCTTCCAATGGCCGACCGCTCTGCAGGAGTGACAAGGCAACACTCTCTTCATTCCCTGCACATCATTCTAAACCACTGCAGTATTCAAGTCGGGGCTACGATTTCCATTACCAATTCCTCTGCAACCTCTACCTCTCATCTGATTTTGAAACAACACATTTCCCTGCTGCTGTTGCTGTGGAAAACTTCCCTGTAACCCGGTTTGTGCCACTTTCATCTGCCTCACCATCGCCTTTTCCTTCAATTTTCTCTGCTTCAATTAAATCTCATCACTACAGTACTTTGCATACTGCAACACCTCATCAATCAGTTTTGCTTGCCAGCAAATCAAATGACTCTTAATCATCAGGCTAATTACAGGTCTCAATCCTTCCACAAATCTAAATGCAAAATTAATCATGTCTTTTGGCTCAAATGTTTCGGTATCACTGTAATGCTTAAATGCCTGCAACAATTTCTCATAATAATACACATGTATCGACTCATTGGCTTCTTCAGCTGTCCTATCTATCCTCTGCCAGTTCTCGTCTTCAAAAATTCAATCACTTTGTAGTAATATTTAATTACTTCAGGAAATGGTGCACCTGTAGCCATATCTCTCTCTGGTTCTTTTATTGGCCAAGCTATACTCCTCTTACATTCCACCCACAGATCAGCTGGGACTACTATCTCTAATAGAGTGTTCAAGTCTTCTCAAAGGCACTTTGCAAGTTTTACAAACCTGTATGTCTGCTGGTACCATTCTACTGGCTTCTCTCTCAACCTGGGATAATCATTTGTAAAGGACAGAATGTCACTTCTGCTCCAAGAGACATGAACAAAATTTCCTCCTGGAATCTCTCATTGGTAAGATTTTCACTGGATCCTTGCCCTGCTACACATCTGCAGTCAGCTCCATAGAATCTCTTTTCTTTTTATCTTTTTTCTTTGCCTATCTGCCTTCCCATTTGTCTAAGGCTTCCTATGTTTGGACACTTTGGAGTAACTCCCTAAGGTGTGTCTTCATCCCTGCAGCTCTCATGTGCTCAAAATCTTTGGAGTCAAAATCTAACATGTAACTCCTTTTCAAATGTTTTGTTTTCTCTCTTTCTATGCTGTACTTCTCTGCCAGGTCTGCTAGCCTTTGATGCACATTGCTCACTTCCCTCGTAATTTTCGAGCACAGATATCTCAGTTCTGCTTCTGTGTAAGACTCTAATCTGTTCACACCAATAGTTCCCTCAATTAGATCACCCACTTCCATTCCTAGTCTCATATAGTTCAAGTACAGCTCTCCCCTGGGAGCACTCTGCAGGGTATTCAACTTGTTTAACCATTCAGTCAATTGTTGGGCAGTCAAACCTTGCAGCAAAATATTATTAGCCTGGGCATTTGGCACTTGTTGCACAACTGTATTCAGGGACTGCGGTGTCATTAATTTCAGGCTCTGACTAATATTCGACCCTATCATATTATCCGGAAGAACTCCGAATGGACTAAGGTCTAGCAATAATCTCGATCCATCAAAGGTCCATCCCACAGGAGAGACTACTCAGCTATTCTCATTAAGTTCTCCCCTCTTTGAGTTCTGACTGAGGACTTTCTGTCCATCTGCACTGGTTTTCTCTTGTGCGAACAAAGGTACAACTGGGCCAATGGGAATACTTACAGATGCAGCATCTGGGCTTGTTCTAACACTTAAGTTCTGTGGGTGCATAGTTCCCATATTCTGGCTTATCAGTACAGACCTGTCTGACTGTGTCCCTATTATCGGCGCTATGTTAGCACTGCTTGTCACTGCACTTGAGACAGTAAAAGTGGAATTCCATCTGTCTGAACCAAAATCAGTTTCGGGAAAACCTGTCCTGTTGGCACTACTAGGCTCGTGGCAGTTTCCACTATAGGTACACTAGGGTAAATTCTCGGGACATTTGACTGTGGCACCTGATTTTGTGTTACCGGAGTAATAGGTGAGTTAAGACTGCTCTGCATTGGGCTCTGTGTCATGGTAGGATTAATCTGCACTGGTCTCGGGGTCACGTTAATCTGGGTCGGAGTTGAAGGATTTACACTAGTGCTCAGATCATTCTATTGTACTGCATATGGTGGGGGATGATTTCTCAATAACTGCAAAATAAACTCATCATCGTCTGACTCTTCCTCAAATGTCAAAGATCCTCTAGAGTCCTTCGATCTCCACTCCCTACTCTTGGAAGGGCTCCTGTTTGTTTTAATAGTAGCTTTCCTTCCTTCTCCCTTGCTGTCTTGGGTAGTCACCGGAAACATTTTAATCCCTTGTAAAGACTTAGCTCTCCCCAATTTCAGAGCACTGTCCCACCTAGCCTCCACTAGTGTCTTTTCTGCCTTTTTCATCCTCCTCTCAAACTTCTGTTACTGTTGCTGTCTGGCTACTAACTCCCAGATTGCTAATGCCTCAAACTGTGCTGGTCTCAGAGCGGGTTTCAGATCACACAGCACCCTCCTCAGATTCTCTAAAGCTCTCAAATTAAACGTTTCAAGGGCAGGAAATGCTAAGCTCCCATCCTTCTCTGTTACTTTGCACCATTTCTTCAGCCAAAGACATAGCACAACAATCTGCTCCTCAATTACAATGTAGTCTGGTGTACCTTCTGATGGTACAATATCCTCTATACTCGATGTAATGTACGAATCTCCCCTTAAAACACTCTTTAAAGCTCTGAAAAATGTCATTTTTGGTGACCTTTATGGTATTCTAAATTAAATCAGGAAGTGACTTTTAATTACAGAATTCTCTTCACCCATCTTCTCAACCAATTGAGCTTCATGGACGGCTGCCAATCCGTGCGCAACCCTTCTCACTAACCAACCTGTCCCAGCACGGCTCCAATGACGTTACACTAATATGCATGGGGCTGACAAAGTCTTGTGGCTTGTCTTCCCAAGCTCAGATTCACCCTAAACTAATGCAAAATTAGTGTGAGCACTAAACAAAATCCAAAACCCAATTTGTTCATTTACTACAGGTAAGGGAACACAATTGCTTCGGAAACTTTACAGATTTTTCACTGACGGCTTTCGCTTTAGCAGCTACTCCTTCTTTCTCAGTTTCCCTGATTCACAGGCAAAATTCAACCCACACATTTCACTCTCAACTGATCAGTGGGTCTGTCCTGGTGCAAATAGGACTCGCCAGATCTCAGTCGAAAAGTTATTTCACTCACTTTGACTCACACTCTGACTTGCCGACCATACCTGATTGACTTATAAACCAAACAAATTACAACAAAAACCAAGTGTCTCATACCCTTTTAAATGTACTCCGGAGTCTTAGACCACGCAGGGTCCGTATACCAACAACCACTTGGATCTTTTTTAGCACAAAGCGCCACACACATGTGAAGTTCGATGGCTTCCCTACTCTCACACTTCGGAGTATGCACACTCCTTCTACAACTTCATTTGGAATACACAAACTCCCGAAACCCTCACAAACATCACAATTCACCTGTGATTTGCATAAGCTGTGCAAAACCAAAACCTACTTCATTCACACTGTCAGTAGAACTCAGAGAACATCCTCAAACAATCATTAGCAAACTCCAAAATTCTGGGAAATTCATTTTAGGCACTCAGGGGCACATTTTCTCTCTATTTTGTATCATTGAATCTAGAAAAATGCAAAATGTCACCAATTTCTCCAAATCTGTGATTTATTTTACTCTCTGTAGTGTACTAACCCTTACTCTACTACCATCTCTAGTGGGACACCTGTTATTCCTCGCTTACTGTTCCTGGGACCAAATACTCTACTGCCTATCTCTGGACCCTATGATGGGCTCTTATGGAGACAAACCTTCAATCTCTGCTAAATCCTCAGTTAGCTCGTCAGACCTTACTAAGAAAACTCACAAGGGAGACCCAAATAGGCCGATGGACCTTTTGACTACGCTTCAAGTTTTTCCCACCATATGTCCCATACCAATGCAAATCAATAACCACAACAATCAATACCATCAATAATCATTAGGAGTCCGTAATTTTTCACTCACCATGACCTTACAGTCATGATTAATCACACCTTTATGTAAAAGTTAGAATGTTTATTTCTCAATACTAACAATGCTAATGTCACGTAACTTAGTCTCAAAATCAAATGATGTACATACTGAAACAATACTGGCTGACCAAAGCATTGAAAGAATTGCAATCTAATCAAAGCGTGTGCTGCTACTAAGATTACAGTACAAATTAATAGCAAGAATAACAGCGCAAACAATATAATATACATTTAGATTCAGCAAAGAAAAGACATCAACTGTTATTACATGTAGCGAACTTCATCCTTGAGGACCATAATTAACATCACATTAGAATAGAATGTTTGGACGTCATGCAAAATAATTTAGTCAACACAAATATGGAAAAACATCCAACTATGGCTCTATCAAAAGTAGTGGTTGGTACCTAGAAAAAAAAGCAAATAGACATAACAATCAGTAACATTGTCAATGTACCTCTCCTCAATATGGTTCAGCAAGCTGTGACAGTCTTCGTCAATAGGTCATCAGTTTGGTCCGCAAGACATCAGGATTCAGCATCAAAGTTCAGAAAAAGTAAGGTCTCTTTAAGCAATAAAGTTAAGCACGTCTCTTTTCAGGACAGACAAGAAAATAATAGTCTAAACTCTCAAGACGAATGTGGAGAATGGCTTCTCTCCTCTCGGTGAAGTCCGGCTAAGTTAGATTTCCTAAAACTATGTCCTAATTGGTCAAATAATTGCATGTTTAAATTTAGTCCAATGAAACTAAAACCCCTAAATAAAGTTTTACTACTACTTGGTTCACATGTCGATGATTGGCTCCTCTTCTCCCACTCTCGTCATTCGGCTCATCAGGTATCAATATTGTTGCAGCTTACACTCCAGTCAGTGCACCCATTGTCTTCTCCTGGGAAGGTCATGCTGACACATAAAACATTAAACATTGTTTCACTAGCAAGTACAGTATCTACTAGCAAGCAGTTTCTCATGAGAACTAACTTCAGCTACGAGCACATGGTCAGAACAATGGAAAATCACAATTTAATTCTCTAAACATCCATGATATAACAAGCCTAGTAAATGCAGCTTGACATGAGGCTGTGCAACAGGGCCCAAGACCTTGCTAAGTTAAGGCCTACAATTAATAAAGCTAATACATAATGCATAACCCTTAATATGACATATTACTACATTAATCAAACATAAGCTCAACATTTCATATTAATACGCCATTAATAAGTACACTTGGTAAACATTGGCGGCCACTCAGGTGGGCGCACCTTCAAATGCGTGCATTATTTTTCTCTATGTTAATACATTTTCTACGCTAATCCAACACTCAAAATTCATGAATATTCATTAATAAATGCAGCGTTAACACTACAACAAAGGTTTGGTTTTAGAGTGGTGGACTGGTTATTTTACCTCTGTAAATTTCAGCATAAACAACTTAAAAGGCAGGTGGCAGAAGTCAAAGGAATAATTATTGGTGCTTTAAAGTACTTGACTCAAAATTGTTAACCACACTATCTTTCTAAGAAATGATAAAGACTTCCCATGCCTCTCTAGGGAAGCGGAACAACGCTTTCGTTAACCACGACTTCGTTGTTTGGTGCCTTAACCACGCATGTGCTGAACCACGCACATGCGTGGTTAAGGCACAGAAGAAGGGAGTCGGCTGAGGAGGACGACGCGATCAGTCAGGTAAGTGGGGCTGTTTTACAGGCTGGGGGGTCGGGGTATTTTTAATTTTAGGGGCAGGGTGGGGGGTTGGGGTATTTTTAGTTTTGGGGGGCCAGGGTGGTTTAGGGGAGGGGATTCAGGTTATTTTTTTCTTTAGGGGCGGTTTAGGTTTAGGGGCGGGGGAAGGGGGGTCGGGGTATTTTTAGTTTTAGGGGCGGGGTGAGGGGTCGAGGTATTTTTAGTTTTAGGGGAGGGACGTCGGTGGTTTAGAGGAGGGGGAGGGAGGGGAGGCGTATTTTTAGTTTTAGGGGCAGAGTGGGGGGTCAAGGTATTTTTAGTTTTAGAGGTGGGGGTTCCGGCAGTTTAGGTTTGGGGGAGGGGTATTTTTAGTTTTAGGTACATGGTTGGAGGGTCGGGTATTTTTAATATTTGGGGTTGGGGAATGGGGTGATTTAGGTTTTAGGGTTGGGGGTTGGGGTGGTTTTAGGTTTTAGGGGTGGGGTGAGGGGTTGCGGTAATTTTAGGGGTGGGGGTTGGGGTGGTTTTAACTTTTATGGGTGGGTTGGGGGTCGGGTAATTTTAGGGGTGGGGTGGGGGATTAGAGGGGATTAAGGTTTTAGGGTTGGGGTGGGGGGTTGGTGTTGTTTTAGGATTGGGGGTTGGGGTGGTTTTAGGGGTGGGTTGGGGTGGGTAATTTTCGGGGCGGGTGGGGGGTTGGAGGTGGTTTTAGGTTTTAGGGGCGGGGTAGGGGCCTCTTGGTAGTTTTAGAGGCTGGGTGTTGGGCTGGTTTTAGGTTTTAGGGGTGGGGGTTGGGATAGTTTAGGTTTTAGGGATGGGGTGAGGGTTGGGGTTGTTTTAGGGGTGGGGGTTGGGGTGGTTTTAGGTTTTTGGGGTGAGTTAGGGGTCGGGTAATTTTCAGGGCGGGGTGGGGAGGTTGGGGGGGTTTTAGGTTTTAGGGGCGGGGTGGGGGGCTCGGGGTAGTTTTAGGGGTGGGGTGTTGGGGTGGTTTTAGGTGTGGGGGTTGGGGTAGTTTAGGTTTTAGGGATGGGGTGGGGGTTGGGGGTTGTTTTAGGGGCAGAGTGGGGGAGTTGGGGTGGTTTTAGGGGCAGGGTCGGGGTTGCGTTAATTTTAGGGCCAAGGTGGGGGGTTGGGGAGTTTTAGGGGCAAGGGTGGGGGGGTTGGCGTGGTTTTAGGGGAGGGGTGTCACAGTAATATTTAGGGGTGGGGTGGGGGGCCAGGGGTGACGCATGCTGGAACCATGCATGCCGATCACTAATGCCTTTACCAAGAATGCCTTTACAACGAAAAATCGTTGTTAAGGCATTCGTGGTAAAGGCATTAGTGGTAACAACGCGGTCGTTGTTCCAACCTCGTTGTTCAGGCATGCGTTGTTTTAGCATGCGTTGTTCCGACATACATTCACCTCTCTATCCTGTTCTGCAGACTGCCTTTGTTTAGACTGGTGCTTCTCACAAAGGGATAGTCTCCAGCCTGGAGCACCTACAACAGAGACACATAAAGGTGTGAACTCTCTACACCTAGCCATGAACAGCCAAGAAGGAGACTGCAGCCCCTTTACCCTCACCATTCACCAAGTTGTAGTGCTACCGGAATCCTATTCAGCAGCCCTTTCCAGCAAAAGGACCTAATTGAATTTCTATGGGAACAAGGCCAGAGGTGTCCCAGGCATCAGGTATTTCCTCAGGAGGCTGGAAGGGGGGGGAGGCCACTTTTGTTACTGGGGGGACGTTTTGTAGCAGTGCAGCAGTTTTAAAAGCACTGCAGAGTACCTTGTATCTCCAACAGGTTTCAGGCAACAATGCAATTGCCAAGATAACTATGGTAATTAGTGCACCTGCTGAAGAGAGATAAGAAGTTTGTCTAGTGGCAGTTTTGACTCATCCAAGGTGGTGCAGAAAGTTAATATGCCTGATGCAAGAAATATGTACTATATAGATTACAAAACAGTGCATAGCTCAGTGGGATACTGCTTTTGTCATATAGATACTTTTGTTATTGTGCAGTTCATGACATGCAATCATGATCTAGCACAGTGAGCTGCCAACAAAGAGGTGAATGCAAACTGAATGGTACAGGCTATAAAGTTATGTTTTTTCCCACTTTTTGATTTTCCTTTGATTATCCTAATGTTGCTAAAAAGTATTTTGTTTGACTAGAAATAAATGATTAGTAAAGTCAATGACTGTGTTACGTTTTGAATCCTGAGTTTAAGCTTCCCCAAGCCAAGCACTCTTAAAAAATTGCCTACCAGCATGGATGATGTGAATTCTACACCTTGTAGTCCCATTTGTCTTTTATATCATTTTCTATACACTGATTTACATAAATATGATTAATTGTATGTGTGATGTAAAGTGCTCCACAAACCTACTATGGTATGAGAGGTGCTATAAAACAAATGACGTACGTGTGAGAGAGGGGCTATGGAGAGATGAGATTCACGCGAGGGTATTGGTGTGGAAATCATTAAAGAGTCCCAGTAAAGATTGTTGTATCCTGTTGCTCTGTGGGGTCATCATTTACTATACTTTCAAAACTAATACAATCAAATATATAATGAAAAATGTGTTGTAAAATACACAGTTGTTGCCAATTCTTTTAAAATTTTCTTTGTGAGGAGAACCTCCTAAGACCCATTGTAGAGTCAGGTTTGCTTGCTATGTACCCTAAGGTATACGGTCTGTCCAAATTTGCTGGGTCTGCTTTGGGTTCCCAGCCTTGTCCCCTTTGTCCTCACTCCTCTGTCTAGGTCTTCTCCCTCCTGCATCTTTCCTGATACATGTCCACTGTCTGATAAAACATCACACTCTTCTTCTGCAAAGGAACAGGTCAGTGGCTTTCAAAAAGGAACACAGAAACCTCCATCTTCTGCTTCACTCTTCTTTCCTCCTAATCCCCTCCAGCCTATATCTCTCCCTAACCATTCACCAACCACATAGCCCCCATTAATGATCACACTTAACTGCTATTAATATAATATATCACTAAGTGACTGGAGTAACTGCATGTAATGTATTCCTGAGAGCACATGGCTAATTGCAATAACTACTAAATTAACTGGTTGGGCTCTGGAATTAATGTGCTACTCACCGTAAAGTGCTTCAATGCCTTGGCGGTGGTAGTAAGCGATATATAAATACAATTACAATAAAAACAGAGATGCAATTCAACACTTTTCTCTCAACCAGGAATCCTTGATGTTTGAATCTCATAAGCTAATGTTCTTCCCAGACTACATGAAGATTGTTCAAAAGCAATGAAAGCCTTTTGTAGAGCCAAATAGGAAACTATATAGACTAAACCCTACCCAGCCAAATTCATGCAAATTTTCCAGGCATGTCCAGTCATGCACCCTCTTCTTTGAGACTCCTGAGATGGTGAGGAGGTGGGTCAAAGAAAAGGCTAATCATACACAGAACACGCTGCCTCATTTCTCTGCAGCTTTTCCCCTAACAACTGACCTCTGGGACACCCCCAAACAGCCTCCAAATGTCTCGGAAAATCATGGTTGCTCCCTTTCTGTGCCACATGGGAGGTCAATGGCAGAGGAGCATGGCGGAAGACAAAGAAATTATAGTACAGGGTGTCCTTCACCTTTCTTGTAGAGGGTAGTCCTCCTCCTCCGTGTCTTATTTCCACAGGAATCTTTTTCTCCCCCTCCTTCTTCGAGTTCAATATATATCATATGCACAAAGAGCACAGCTCTGGAGGTAGATGGATATATAAGTTATTAGAATGTGAACATTGTTGAAGAGGACCATGTGCTCTTGAGTGGGCAGCTGTCCACTTGAGCCCAAATCGTTTTTTTGTTCTCACATGTGGCAATACTTTTGTTTTTCTGCCTAGTTGGTGCTGTCCAATATTCTGTTTTGCAACAGATGCTTTAGGTACAAGAAGTATAGTGTGAGAGGTGTGGAGATTAGATTGTTCTTTCTTTAGTTTTCAGAGACTGTGCTTTTCTCCACTGGTCACCATATGAAAAGATATGCCCACTCTGGTCCTGATGGTCAAGCACAAAGCTGTAAGTCATAATCTCTTGTTAAATGGCTGACTCCAAACATAGGGCTGGTACATAACAGTTGAGCCTGATATCCTGGAATGTAAATGGTCTACTGGACAAGGTTAAAAGGGGGAAATATGAAAAACAGCTAAATCGGTGCTGATATATTATTCACCTTACATGCAACAGGAGACCATTTCTAACTAGAAAGACATTTGTTCATGTCTTCCAATCAAGGTTTGGGATGTGATCCAGAGGAACAGCCATAATTATGAGGTCAGGTTCCCTTTCCTGTGACAGGAGAGTGGGTTGCTAAATAGGGCAGATATATAGTGGTCACGGGCATCCTAGAGAGAAAAGCTTTGACACTGGTTAATGTTTATGCATCTCCGCTGCTGACTGCCTTGTTCCTAAATGGGATTACACGACTGAGTGGGGCTAGAGGGCTCCTTTTTATTTTGGGGGAGACCAGAAAGAAGTGGTTGATGAGTCATCCTATAGGCAAATGTGTTCTCATGAGTCTTTGAGAAGCCCTTAATTAAGGACATAGTTCATTAAGGCCCTGGGACTGTCTGTTGTACTGCGCAATTTCAATTTGCATAAGTGGAGTTTCACTTTTTATTCCTGGGCTCACCCTACATTCTCTTGCCTAGACTATTTTTGGCTACCCAAGATGGCCCTGCATAAGCTTACAGGAGCCCATGTCTGTCCGGGGTCTTTTAGATCATTCTACAGCAGACCTTTTCCTCAGCCTGGGAAGCCGACGACTTGAGATGAGATGAAAGCTCAGTATGTGTTCTCTGAGAAAGGAAATGCAGAACACACACAAAGGACAAAATAAATACATACTTTAATCAGAATTAAGGTTCTGTCAACTCTGAGTAACCTTTATGGAGACATTATCAGTTTCCAAATAGGTCCCAAGACCAAACAACAGCAATCAGTGACTGATTTGGAATCCTGTATTCCTGCCCTGGAGTTGCAATATCTTATCACACCTATGTCAGGTTTTCAGCGATATACTTCACACTCAGATGCTGCTACAGCTGCTCGAGACAGATCAAAGCACTATACCCCGATCACACACATCTCTGAACAAGACAACTCAATAATTAAGGGCAACAAAGAAATTGACTACCCTTTGTCTATACTCTAAGAGCTAGATGTACGAAGCATTGTTCGGGTTGCAAACGGCCCATCGGGCACATTGCAACTGGAAAAATGCCTTTTTCTATATACCAAAGCAAAATGCGACTCGGATTTGGGCGTGTTTAGGGGGTCCTTTCCTACTACCGAATCGCACTCGCATGTAGGAATGTTTTGTGACCATGAATGCGGTCACCGAACATTTGCAGTTACCACAAACTTCAAGTTGGTGGTAACCCATTCACAATCGGGAAGGGGTCCCCAGGAACCCCTTCATCTTTGTGAATGGAGATGGAAATATTTTTTTCAGAACAGGTAGTACCATAGACCTCTGCCTACTATGAAAAAATGAAAATAAAACTTTTCATTTTTTTGTTTGAAATGCATCCCATTTTCCTTTAAACCCTTCGCTGCTAGGCCTTTTCCCCTCAGGTGCAGGCCTTTTTTCGGCTACTTGGGTCATTTAGCGCTTATGCCCTCATAACATTTTGTCCACATAAGCTACCCATGCCAAATTTGTGACCCTTTTTTCCAACATCCTAGGGATTCAGAGGTACCCAGACTTTGTTGGTTCCACTGAAGGAGACCAAGAAATTACACAAAATAATGCAAAAAAAACATTTTTTTCAAAGAAATGGGGAAAAAGGGCTGCAGACGAAGGCTTGTGTTTTTTCCCCCAAAACTCGCATCAACAAAGGGTTTGCCGTGCTAAAATCAGCATCTTTCCAGTGTCCAGAAACAGGCAGACTTGAATCAGAAAACCCAATTTTTCAACCCAATTTTGGCATTTTACTGGGAAAAACCTAATTTTTACAATTTGTTGTGCTATCTGCCTCCTTCCAGTTAGTGACAGAAATGGGTATGAAACCAATGCTGGACCCCAGAAAGCATAACAGTTCTGAAAAGTAAACAGCATTTTAAATTTAGCAAGGGGTAATTTGTGTAGATCCTACAAGGTTTATTGAAAGTGAGGTAAAAAAACAGCAATTTATCTCAACATTTTACTCTGTAACTTTTTCCTGCAATGTCAGATTTTTTAAACCAATATACCATTACGTCTCCTGGACTCTTCTGGTTGCGGGGAAATATCGGGCTTGTATGTTCTTCAAGAACCCTAGGTACCCAAAGCCAATAAATGAACTGCACCTTGCAATGGGTTTTCATTCTATACCGGGTGTACAGCAATTAATTGCTGAAAAATAAAGAGTGAAAAATAGATATGAAGAAAACTTTGTATTTCCGAAATGGGTACAGGACAAGGTGTTGAAAAGCAGTGGTTATTTGCACATCTTTGAATTCCGGGGTGCCCATACTAGCATGTGAATTACAGGGCATTTCACAAATAGACGTCTTTTTTACACACTGTGTTACATTTGGAAGGAAAATATTTAGAGAAAGACAGGGGGCAATAACACTTGTTTTGCTATCTTGTGTTCCCCCAAGTCTCCTGATAAGAATGGTACCTCACTTGCGTGGGTAGGAGTTGTTGACGCATATATGCTAATTAGAAATTATTAATAAATGCTTATATGTTATGATTTACTAAAGTTCATAGAGAAATTAATTGTAGAGAAAAATTAATGTACATGTTTTGAAAATGTGCCCACGGGGTATGTCAGCCACTTATACGAACTTGTACCAAAAGAACAAAAAATGTGTGAAATAATGAAAGTGTATAATAATAATGTAGTAATATGTAATATTGAGCTGTGTAACCTATGTTTTGCATTCATTTGTAGGATTAACTTAGCCGAAGTTGTGGCCTAGTTTTTCCAGCCCTCATACAGAAGCTGAATTTCTAACGCACTGCAGAGAAGCTGGTGCATTGAACTGTCCCTGAACTGCATACGTTAATAAAATCTGCTTAGCTAGAATTTTCTGCAATGTACCGATGAACAGGAGATGAGCGACTAGGAAATGTAACTAGTTTGATGTAAGACAGACTCGATGTACTTTCCAAGGACTTGAACAATAGAAGCACTGACTGGAAAAGAAGATGCAACATTTTCTATACCTGATGAGCCGGATGAAAAGGGCATCGTACAGCGAACCAATCAACTAATTAGGGATGGAGAAATATTAGAACGCATAGATTTGTTAAATTAATATGTAGATTAGAGTCAGATCTGCCGATTGACTGACCAATTAGGAATTAGGGGGATGGACTGAAAAACTCTAATAAAAAGGCATGACAAGGGGCTAAAACTTCAGATGCGAGGGGTGAAATGCTGATGCCAGAGGACGCGGTTCGAGATTCTGTCATTGGGCTCGTGCTCTTGAGAGCCTGATGCATTGCTGATTGATTGATGATCTGAAGACGAAGACTGACTTTGTTGCTGATCCATTTCATGGATAGGTAGCTGTGGAGATAACCTGTGGAGATTTGGCAGGAGTAGAGTCTGGAATGCAATGAGGTAAGAGGTGAAGTCGGATGGAACAGTGGGGGTTGAAGGAGAGGAAGAAGTGGAGAGCCGAGGTGTGGAGCTGTGCTGAAGATGTCGTCATACAAATGTACTTGGAATAAAGTGGAAGACCAACAGAACTGTGGAAGGGTGATCTTTACAGTAGCTATGACAATGTGACTGATTAACTTGTATGCCTTTCTTTCTAGGTACCAACTGAGCTGCTTTATAGTTTTTCTCTTAGCTAGATGTTTTTCAAATTCACATTTTCTAAATTGTTTTTGCATGAAGTCCCACATGCTAAATGCTAATCTGGGTTAGGCAATGGTCCTTTAGGTGATGTTGACAGTGACAAATGATTGACGGACTGATTGATGAAGTCTGCTGTTAATGCTGTTATATTCATCATTGTTGGCTTATGCTGAAGCATTCAAACATAGGTTTTCTCAAGTTATGATTAGATTATGTTATTGGTGGTCATTAATGAACTAATTCTGAGTTGATTGAATAAAGTTTGATCTAACCTAATGACTTAGTATTGTAACTAATAGGGAAATAAAATTGATAAAATGTATAAATGAGTTGTGGTTATTCATGAAATGTTGATATATTGTCTCATGCTTAATGATTCTCTTAGTGGTAGTTGATTGATTACATTGATAATTGATGTTCATTGATTACTACATAGCTAGGATACTCCATGTGATCCAAAAGGTTCATCGGCCTATACGCGTCCCCTTGTAAGTTTACTTACTAAGGACCAGGCACGCTTGCAGGGTAATGCTCACAACACGAAACGCAAAATGGACACATCACATTTTTACATTGAAATCTGCCGTGTTTTTTCCAAAGTGCCTAGCTGTAGATTTTGGCCTCTAGCTCAGCCGGCACCTAGGAAAACCTACCAAACCTGCACATTTTTTAAAACTAGACACCAAGGGGAATCCAAGATGGGGAGACTTGTGGGGCTCACACCAGGTTATGGTACCCAGAATCCTTTGCAAACCTCAAAATTTGGCCCCAAAAAACTTTTCCTCACATTTTGGTGAAAGAAAGTTCTGGAATCTGAGAGGAGCCACAAATTCCCTTCCACCCAGCGTTCCCCCAAGTCTCCCAATACAAATGGTACCTCACTTGTGTGGGTAGGTCTAGTGCCCCCGACACTAAATGCCCCAAAACACAACGTGGACACATCACATTCTCCCAAAGAAAACAGACCTGTTTTTCGCAAAGTGCCTAGGTGTGTATTTTGGCCTCTAGTTCAGCCGACACCTAGTGAAACCTATCAAACCTATGCATTTTTTAAAACTAGACACCTAGGGAAATCCAAGATGGGGTGACTTGTGGGCCTCTCACCAGGTTCTGTTACTCAGAATCATTAGCAAACCTCAAAATTTGTCCAAAAAAACATTTTCTCTACAAATTTCACTGGCAGAAAGTTCTGGAACCTGAGAGGAGCCACAAATTTCCTTCCACCCAGTGCTTCCCCAAGTCTCCCGATAAAAATGATACCTCACTTGTGTGGGTAGGCCTAGCGCCCGCGGCAGGAAATGCCCCAAAACACAACGTGGACACATCACATTCTCCCAAAGAAAACAGAACTGTTTTTTGCAAAGTGCCTAGGTGTGTATTTTTGCCTCTAGCTCAGCCGGCACCTAGGGAAACCTATCAAACCTGCACATTTTTTAAAACTAGACACCAAGGGAAATTCAAGATGGGATGACTTGTGGGGCTCTCACCAGGTTCTGTTACCCAAAATCCTTTGAAAACCTCAACATTTGGCCATGAAAACACTTTTTCCTCACATTGCGGTGACAGAAAGTTCTGGAATCTGGGAGGAGCCACAAATTTCCTTCCACCCAGCGTTCCCCCAAGTCTCCTGATAAAAATGGTACCTCACTTGTGTGGTTAGGCCTTGTGCCCGCGAAAGGAAATGCCCCAAAACACTATCTTGACAAATCAAAATTATAAAATACAAAACTACCTTTTTCTGCAGGGGGACCTGCGTTTTCGGTCCTGGGCTCAGCAGCCATCTACGGAAACCTACCAAACCCAGATATTTCTGAAAACTAGACACCCGGAGGAGTCCAGAGGGGGTGTGACTTGCGTGGATCCTCCAATGTTTTCTTACCCAGAATCCTCAGCAAACCTCAAATTTAGCTAAAAAATCTCATTTTTCCCTCATTTCTATGTGGGATCACTGAACCAGGACAAATTTCCTACCACCCAACATTCCCCTCTACAAACACACCCTGAAAAGCACAAAGATCACAGACCCAGATACCCCGCACATGAAACACATGGACTTCAAGCGAATGTCAAGAACTAAACTGTTAGTCCCACAAAATGTTGGCCAAGCTGCTTGTTCCCAATTACATCTAAACGCCTCCCACTTAAATACACATGATCGGCACCGCAGCATCCCAGGGAAAAGTCTCCTGGTAAAAATGATACCTCACTTGTGTAGGTGGGCCATGTGCCTGTGACAGGGAAGAGCTAAAAACATTTTGAAATTTAGGGGGAACAAAAGCGGGTCCAAAAGGGCAGTTTGAAAAAAAATATTTTTAGGCTGACAAGTGCAGCAGAAGTTTTTCTTGGTATAGATGAGAGAATGCTGGGTGGTAGGAATTTTGTGGATTCCTGCAGATTCCGGAGGGTTGCATCACAAAAATGTGGGAAAAATGTGTGATTTCCAGCAAAGTTGGAGGTTTGAGGACATTGTGGGTAAGAAAATGGTGCAGGGTGCATGTGAAGCACACCACCCTGGAATCACCCAGATGTTTAGTTTTCAGATGTGTCTAGGTCTTGTGGATTTTTCTACATGGCAGTGTCCCAAAGTACAAAAAGTGCAGCCGTCACCATTCCACGTGGGACGATTTTGAGTTAGCCAAGCTCTCATGGGCCAAATGTAAAACCGAACCCCAAAATAATCAAATGTTCTCTTGCTTGTCGTGGGATAAGATGTTTTAGTGTGCGGCGGGAGAGATGAAAGACTTTTACCCACTTCAGTTGGGGTGGAGGCATGATCAGGCCCATACTGGTTGGTAGCCACCACCCCACTATTTTTTCTTTCCATTCCCTGGCATCCAGTAGACTTTCTGCCCCCCTGGGGTGTGGATCAGGTGTACTTGCCCCATCTGCCCACTGGTAGGCAGAACAACTTTGGCCCCATTTATTTGGGGTGGGGTATGGCCATACCCCAATCCTCTTATTTTGGAAAAAAATCTTCCCTGGTCTCTGGTAGGCTTTCTGCCCCCCCTTTGGGTACAGATGGGCCTTCCAAAAATAGGCCGATCTTCCCCCAAGTGGGGCAGATATGGCCAACAGTAATGTGCCCCCATGGGGAGTGACCCTTGCCCAAGGGGCTGCCCCCCCAAACAAATCGCACACATATACACACACCAATCCCTTGTGCTGAAGTGGTTTCTGCCCCCCCTCCAGGGGCAAATCAACCTAATAGAAATTGGCTGATCAGCTCCCAAGGGGAGAAGAAATGGCCTAAAATAAATTTGCCCCCACAGGGGTCGCTCCCCTTGCATGAAATTGGCGCAAACAAAAATCCCTGGTGCCTAGTGGTTTCTGTCCCCCTTGGGGTATATTGGCCTAACAAAAATAGGCCGATGGCCTAAAGACAATTTGCCAGAGGGGAGCGACCCACGCCTAAGGGGTTGTTCCCCTCACATGAAACTGACAAAAAAAATCCCTTGTATCTAGTGGTTTGGCCCAATACAAATAGGTGCATCTGCCCCCAAGGGTGGCAGAAATGGCCTAAATACAATTTGCCCCCCAGGACAGCAACACATTGCCTAAGGAGTTGCTCCCCATAGATAAAAAAAAAAGTAAACATAAAAAAATATACATATCCCAGGTGTCTAGGGGTTTCTGCCCCCCTGGGAGCAGATCGGCCTAATTATAATAGGCCGATCTGCTCCCAGGGGGGCAGAAAAGGCATACAAATATTTTGTCCCCCTGGGATCAGCCCTTGCCCAAGGGGCCACTCCACTTATGTATAAACATAAATATAAAAACAAAACTCCCTGGTGTCTAGCGGTTTCTGCCCCCCCAGGACTGATCGGCCTAATTATAATAGGCCTCCAGGGGGGCAGAAATAGCCTAAAAATAAATTACCCATCCCGGGGAGCGGCCCTCGCCCAAGGGGCCACTCCCCTATTCAATTACAAAAAAAATTAATTCCCTGGCGTCTATGGGCATTTCTGCTGCCCGATCGCATCGAATAGTTGTCAGGGTCTGGGGTTGTCCCTAAGGGTTAGTGTGTGTCTAACAGTTGTCCCTCGACATTTGCAGGTGACTCTGGATACCCCTACCTGTCATGGCTACTGACCCCAGTGAGAAATCCCAGGACAAGGGCAGAGGAACGCTACAGTGAGGCACATGGGCAAACTAGGAGAGTGATTGAAAGGACCTTGGGCCTCCTGAAGGCCAGGTTCCAGTGCCTCCATATGATAGGTGGTTCTCTCTACTACTCACCAAAGAAGGTGTGCCAGATCATCGTGGCCTGCTGAATGCTGCACAACTTGGCTTTGCGATGACAGGTGCCTTTTCTGCAGGAGGATGGTCCAGAAGGAGGTCTTGTGGCAGCTGGGGAGCCTGTGGACAGTGAAGAAGAGGAGGCAGAAGAAAAGGATATCAACAACAGAAACAACGTGATCCAGCAATACTTCCAGTGAGACACAGGTAAGAAGACATCACTGCCTCCTACATCTCATACAATTGTTAGATCTATTATATGTCTGTCACTTTCACCCAGTGTATGGACCCTGACCTGTCACTTTGCCTTTCCATTTCACAGATGTGGGTCCCACTGTGTGACCTCTGCTATGTTACCTCATGGACTAGAGCTGTGTGACATAGGTATGTTGACAATACAATGGTCATTGCTATTTTCGTTAGTTATAGCAAATACACATTTGTGAAAGCACAGACTGACTCCACATTGTTTTGTGATTCAAGGGTATTTATTTAAGTGCAAATTAGTGGAGGGGGTTGGAAAATGGTCAGGGGTGATGGTGGAGGAATGTCCATGGCAGAGTCCAGTTATTGATCTCACAGGTGCATTGTCTAAAGGGGCATAGGAAGTGGAGCTAGGGCAGTTTAAGGATGGACAGGGTGATGAAGTGGGACAGAAGGATGACATTCAGGGTGGTCTCATTTCTTGGCGGGGGTCTTGGAATTGTTCTCTGTCTTTGTCCTGGATCTCAGGGACCGGTTTCGGAGTGGTTCTCCATCTGCAGGGGGTGGGGTGCTGGGGTGCTAGTGTCGTGGTCCTGTGGTGGTGCCTCCTGTCCACTAGCGCCGGCGGAGGTGGTGGGAAGTTCATCATCAAGGCTCGTGTCAGGGGCCCCTTGTTGTGCCACAGTGTCCCTCCTGGTGTGCACAAGGTCCTTCAGCACCCCTACAATGGTGACCAGGTGGTGTTGATGGACTTGTGTTCCTCCCTGATCCCCAAATTCTGTTCCTCCTGCAGCCGCTGGGTCTCCTGGAAGTTGGCCAGTACCGTTGCCATCGTCTCCTGGGAATGATGGTACGCTCCCATGATGTTGGAGAGGGCCTCATGGAGAGTGGGTTCCCTTGGCCTGTCCACCCCCTGTCGCACAGCAGTCCTCCCAGTTCCCCTGTTTTCCTGTTCCTCTGTCCCCTGAACCGTGTGCCCACTGCCACTGCCCCCAGGTCCCTGATGTTCTTGGGTTTGTGAGTTTGCCTGGGTTCCCTGTAGTGGTGTACACACTGCTGCTTGACGTGTCCTGGGGACAGAGGGATGGGCCCGCTGGGTGGGTGCTGTTCTGGTGTTTCCTGACGGGGGAGGCTCTGTGGTGGCATGTGCCAGTGTGTGGGGAACCAACTGTCCTGAGGTCCCAGATGGGCCGGGCTGGTAATCTAGATTCAGTTGGACAGAGCTGCTGTCATCACTGTGGGCCTCTTCTGTGGGGGGGGGGGGGGTGAACATGCCTGGAACCTCCTGTCCTGTGATGTTGGGTAGGGGTCCTGCAGGGGTGTAAAGGCATGATTATTGCATCTGTGTGTGCCATTGTGTGCAATGGGTGGGTGACCCTGTACCCCAGTGCTTACATTCTTGTCTAGGACCTTGTGTGATATTTGGTTTGGGGATCTGTGTGGGTATCTGTAGTGGACATGCTTTGGTGATGAGTGTCCATGCTTTGGTGTTGCATGCAGGGCTTGGTGTTGGGATGGGTGGTTTGTGATAGTGGGACATATGTGAGGTGTTGGAGTGATGGGGGTGAGGGTGAGGGTGTGGGTATGTGATAGCATGCAGGTAGGGTGGGGGATATAATAGTTAAGATTTGACTTACCAGAGTCCATTCCTCCTCATACTCCTGCGAGGCCCTCAGGATGCAGTATAGCCAAGACCTGCTCCTCCCATGTTGTTAGTTGTGGGGGAGGAGGTGGGGGTCCGCCGCCAGTCCTTTGAACTGCAATCTGGTGTCTTGAGACGACGGAACGGACTCGATCAGCAAAGACCCACCACCCCCCCCCAACCTACTACTCACCTGGGCCCCTACCAACGACGAAGAAACTGAAAAAACAATGAATTCCATCCATTCAGACTCCCCCTTGGACCCCTATCCCCACCGCATTTACAACAAAGCCAGCCCAACCATCGCTCCCAAGCTTCGCGACATTATCAACAGCTCTTTCGTCGACGTCACCTTCCCAGACCCCTGGAAGCATGCAGAAATCACCACACTCCTGAAAAAGCCCAAAGCAGACCCTGATGACCTCACCAACTACCGCCCAATTTCACTCCTCCCCTTCCCCACCAAGGTCGCTGAGAAACTAGTGAACACCCGCCTGTCTCACTTCTAGAGGAAAGAAACACACTCGACGCCTCCCAGTCTAGATTCCGCAAGAACCACAGCACTGAGACCGCCCTCATCGCATGTACTGATGACATCAGAACCAGAGTTGACAAGGGCGAGACCATCGCACTCATCCTCCTGGACCTCTCCGCTGCCTTCGACACTGTCTGCCATCAAACACTCCACACACGCCACCACAACGCAGGTATTCGACACAAGGCCCTAGACTGGTTGACCTCCTTCCTCACCGAAAGAACCCAGAAAGTCCGCCTCCCTCCCTTCCACTCCACAGCCACCAAAATCATCTGCAGAGTCCCCCAAGGGTCCTCCCTCAGCCCTACACATTTATATGACCCTGCTCGGTAACATCCTCAGACTACACGGAATCACCATCATATCCTATGCAGAAGACATCCAGCTCATCATCTCCCTCACCCGAAACCCTGACACCGCCAAAACCAACCTCCACGCTGGATTCTTTGACACCGCCACATGGATGACAGCTAACCACCTCAAGCTCAACTCCAACAAGACCAAAGTCATCATTTTAGGCCCCAACAAAACCATATGGGACGAGTCCTGGTGGCCCACCTCCCTAGGCCCCCCACCAACACCCTCAAACCACGCATGTAACCTCGGCATCATCCTGGACCCCTCCCTCTCCATGACCCAGCAAATCAACGCCATCACCTCCTCCTGCTTCAACACACTCTGCTTACTGCAAAAAACCTTTAAATGGATTCCCATAGAGACCAGAAAGACCGTCACCCACGCACTCATCAGCAGCAGGCTAGACTACGGTAATGCCCTCTATGCCGGCACCACACTCAAACTCAAACGCAAACTCCAGAGGATCCCTAACGCAGCCGTCCGCCTCATCCTGGACCTCCCATGCCATGAACACATCTCCCCACACCTCAGATCCCTTCACTGGCTTCCGATTGACAAAAGGATCACCTTCAAAATCCTCATCCACGCACACAAATCTCTCCACAACACAGGACCAACCTACCTCAAAGAAAGAGTGAACTTCCACACTCCCACTTGCCACCTCCGCTCCACTGACCTCACTCTCGCCACAGTCCCCCGCATCCAACGTGCCACCACCGGAGGCAGATCCTTCTCCTACCTAGCCCCCAAGGCCTGGAACTCCCTCCCCACCAACCTCCGCAAGACTCAGAACCTCCTGGTTTTCAGAAAGAACCTCAAGACGTGGCTGTTCGAACAGTAATCCACCTCCCCCCCTCCACCAGCGCCTTGAGACCCTCACGGGTGAGTTGCACGCTCTATAAATCTTTTTGATTGATTGATTGATTGAACACTAGTACTGCCAAAGTCCACTCACGGACCCTATGGAGACTGTCAATCCAAGGATCCAGCCTCCCAGATTACGATGGTAATCTTTTCCTGAGACCAGTGCCAGAGAAACAAAATGCTACAGAGAATTATATGAGATATTTAATATATCGATCTACCACGCTGTCACAGAATTAACAAGGTGCTATTGTGTTATTATGCTATTCTGTAATTGTGCAAATAAACAAATACAATGCCCAACCAAGATGATGCTTCTTATCACATACAAATGTGGCACTCAACATGAAGCCAGAATATTTAAAGCTGGCTGCCAAAAATGTCTCCTTTACAGCCTTGAGCATATATGTATTACCCTACCGAAGAAGCCTAGTAGAAAATTACCTCATTGCATAAACACAAACATATCCACATCTGATCCTGCTATATAAATGTCATAGAAATCCAGGCCACACATGGGCCTTCCTCCTATTCTTTACAGGAGCCCAGGCAGATACATCTGCTTCACATATGCAGGTAGCCAAGGTCTTCAAAATGTACCAAAAGACACAGTCATAAAGCTATTGAAAGCCAACAAATGCATGGACATTTGCTATAAGATAATTTACTTATGCGCATGGCAGACATTCTGGGATGATGATCATGTAGCACAGCAAACAAAGATGAGGTGATTGCCTGAAAGGGGTTGTTCTCACCACAACTTTAAGCTGCCATGCACCCTGCATAGGCTGTTAAACTAAAAAGAACAAGGGTGTGTACACCATAGCTAGCATTAGTTTTGTACTGGAAGGGTATCCTTCAAGTTCAAAAGACTAAAGAGATAGTTAAAGTATTTTCATAATTTCTTGCATACTGTACTGATATGTTTTTGAGGTTTTCTGCAAATCATGTTCCAGTTTTATGTCCCTGAAATCTCTGACCAAGCACAGACTCAGAGCCAACTTGCCAACTAGATACAGGGAACATGGTGGGCTGTAGTCCATTAACAGCTTGTGCACTACATGAGCATTGTGCTTTCGGGCAATGACCAGTCTTGTGAGTCTATAGGATTATAAATTTATTAGTGTATTCCTAAACATCTTTCACAGAGCATGGTCACACGTATACTTCTACGCTATAAGCCTTATTCACAAAGGTAAACTTACACTTTTTTGTGTAAGTTTACTTTTTTTTTTGCTATTCACAAACTATGAGTGTAGTTTTATATGTAGTATCTGTTTGATTGTGGAGAACATAGCACATTAAAAGATAGGAGAGTCTCTGCAGTCATAAAAATACTGCATGTAAAACTTCAGTTGTAGTTTGTGAATAGCAAAAAATAGTAAATACCACAAAATAGTAAATTTACATCAAAAGTGTAAGTTTACCTTTGTGATTAAGGCCCAATATGTTCACAAGACTTCATTTACATTATATTCCTAATCTAGTGCAGTTAATTTGTGTTGATTTAACTAAAGAATAAAACAATACAGTGGAAATTAAATTAAAAAACAAAGGCCCTTATTATGACCCTGGCGGTCGGCAGTAATATGGTGGAAAGTACTGCCAACAGGCTGTCGGTACTTTCCACAATATTATGACATTGGCAGTAGGCAGTGAATCCCTTCCATGTCACTGATAGAGGTCTTCCCCACCCCAACCCACATTCCCCCCCACACACCATCTCCAAACCCCCTTCCTTCACGCCCCTCCCTTCATACATGCACACATGCATACACACACCCATATCCACATTCATCCACGCATGCATACATCTGCACACAACTTCATACACAACACAACATACACGCACTCACACATCCATGCATGCACACACATTCAACACGGAACACACACCCGCATACACACATGCACAAACATTCACACACACCCTCACACACACAACACCCCCATCCCTCTCCCCTGTCGGAGTACCCACTTACCTGTGTTTTGGGGGTCCTCCAGCAGGAGATGGGACGGGGCGCTGCTGCCAGCAGAAGCGTCTGCCAGCAGAACACTGCCAGGCTGTATTATGGTTCATAATATGGCTGGCGGCTGTCTACTGGCGTGGCGCTGCTGGTGGCAGAAGCGCCTCCTTACCACCATCCGACTGCATGGCCACAGCTGGATTTCCGCCATCCTTCTGGCGGAAATCCAGCTGTGGTCATAATACGGCAGACGGCTGGTAGCCATGACAATGGTCTTTTGGCGGCCGTCCCCACAGAGGTAGGCGTTTTTTACCACCAATGACATAATGAGGGCCACATTGTTAAAAATAATTGCAAAATTGTGACATGTAGCAAAAATCCATTGCTTTGCATGATGCCCACTACCCAGCCTATCTTAGGACCCAAGTCACTGTCTGAGTTTCTTGGGGTACCCTCTAGCCTCAATAACTTAGCAGAACAACAAACCTGCCATTCCACTATTCAAAAAGGTCACTTTCTGTGTTAGTTGTAGAATTCCTGAGGCAGCTGATGATGCCGTGCTGCTCACTCTGAAAAACTGATGGCATTTGTTAGGGATGCCTGTGGCTCATCGTGCGTGAACCAATCATCCACGAGGAAAGGAGAAAATCACTCTATGCTTTTTCCAGTTTATTTTGAAAGGGACAGGCTGTGCAATTCCTTTGGGAATGTACAACCTCAGTGTACTGAGTTCCTGGAAGCTGTGAATGTTGTCTTTCAGCGTGTCTGGAGGTTGGAGCAGGGGAGGATCTAAGTGGATGAGGTTCCTTATCTAAGACTTGAAATAAATTGTTTGGATTTCAACCAGCCTAGCATGTGTTTCCTGATTACTTACACAGGCGATGAGCGATGTGAGCTTACCTTGAGTTGATATCACTTTTGATAAAGGTGGCCCCATCAGGATTTCTTTATTGGACAAGTACATCATAAGTTGCATGAATATGTACTCCAGCTGGTTAGAAGTGAAGGACGTGAATTCGGTAGAGGTAAGGGATATTTTAAATGTTCTTGAAGATCTGTTTGGGATTGAAGGTTTCCCACCAACCATACTGACAGATAATGGAGTGCAATAAATATCTAAAGCCCTAGAATATTTTTTGAATGGAAGAGGAATAAAACTCAGGAAAACAGCTAACTATCATCCCGAATCTAGTTGCTTGAGAGAACACTTCATGAAAGTGGTGAAAGAGTCAATACAACATTCTTTGCGTGTGGCTTGTTTCAGAAGAGGATGTTCAACTGTCATGTCTTCCAAATGGATGAATGAAAGGGTATGTGTAAAGTGCAGAACAAGCAAAATATTATAAATGTAAAGCAACAATGGTAATTGATGTAAGCGTAGGTGATTGAGTAAAGTTTAAGAATCCTTTCAAAGAGGGAAAGGTCTCTAAATTCAGTTGGCCAATGAAAGTGATAAAGTTGTTCACAAAATTTGGAACCTTTGCAGAGTGGCAAAAAACGATCTAGTGGAGCCAACACCTAACCTGGATGAAACGAATGTGAGAAAGGCCAAAGCTGAGAAATCAAATGACACTTTTGTTTTAGTTAAAGTGCAAGCTAACTGGAGAAGTCAACGTGTTAGCAGAAAATGGGTTAATATGTAAGACTGTTAAAGTGGTGGGACTTGAATTTATTCTCAATGAACGAATATGTAATAATAATAGAGTGAATTGTAAGCATGTCTGTTTTATAGATAAGGAAGTGTGTGGGATTCCATTAGGAATGTAGAACCTCAGTGTGTTCGCTATGTAGGTCGTGGGGATGTTTTAAACAGTGTCTGGTGGTTGGAGTGAAGGAGGATCTAAGTGGATGAGCTTCTGTATCCAAGACTTTAAATAAACTGTTTGGTTTCAACCTGCCTTGCATGTGTTTCCCGACTTCTTGCACAGACCTTGTGAATTATGTAAAGTGCAAGAATTAGCATCTTGATCTTGCTGTACCATCACTAAATCTTAATACACATTATAATTCACATAAATACATACACGTACACTTTAATGTACTATCAAACTATAAAGCAACTATTATGTTCTGTACTTGTAATTGTCAATGCGGCACACATTTATTTATAAATTAAATCAATTGCACTTATATACATGAAAATATGAAATACATTCGTGGTGCCTAAGCAGACAAACACTCCGATTATGTAATCCCTGGAATCATAAAGCCTAATGAATATTTGTGTGTCTATGTCTGTGCCCATTGATGAACAAAAAAGTCAGGCAAGGCGTCTTGTGCCTAATTCGACTATTATGCATGATTCAGAACTAATCCAAACAGGAACAAACGCAAACAAAGCTGGTGGCTATATAGAAAAGCAGCAGTAGTTTCTAGTTGTTTTCTTCTTGCTCACTGAGCTAATTTCATTCTTAGAATGAATGGAAACTTTCAAATCTGCAGCACTGGAGAATCCAGAAATGAAGAAGACGCTGTTTAACAAATCTCATTTGCAGCAGAAAGTCAGGGATCTTGGGCCTAAATGCGGGGATTCTGGTGCTCACCAACTTTAGATGATAAGGAAGTCAGTAGAACATTGGAATCAAAGATGTGAATGCATGCGAGAATGGTGAGATTACCAGTCCCACTCATATCAACACGCCTGCCTAGATGGAAAGTCAAACACAGCAGTTCTGCCAACGGACAACTACACTGTATTTCAGAAGGGATGATTCTCTCATCTAGTCAGCTTCCAGCTACCAAGAGGAAGTGAAGTGTAGTGTTCCAGTCAGATTAAAGGCGGTGGGTTATGACTGAAGTTGGCAGTATGAAAAAGGTTCAAGCATTGAAACACAGATATCACTCATGGAGTTGGGAGTTTGTGAAAAATACACAAGATGCAGTGTGCACTTAGCTTTGCAGACTGATGATATTCAGTCAGATGTTGTGCATCACCATGCATGTTGATTTAATTTTTTAGCAAGAAAAAAAATGAAAATTGCAGACCTCACGACCATTTCGTCTGTTGATATTCCACCAGTTTTGAAAACAGAGAACCAAAAAAGAATGGTAAGAATCCAAAATTGATATGAAGCTAGTCAATAGGTCAGATCTCACATTTTTAAAATGAATGTAATTCCAGTTGTGTTCGAGACTTAGAACGCAGTGTGCAAGGGGTCGGCAAAATGAGCTGGTAATTTGAGTTTGCAAGAGGTGCTCAGACTCAAAGTCAAAATGGGCTGTTTGGAGAACAAGGGCAGGATGTAGCAAAGGTTTTTGCCCATTCTGTGTCTATGGGAAAAAGTGTTCGTACATATGGCCCCAAATGTTTCAGCCGCTGAGATCAATGGTGCTTCATTCTGAATTAAAACTGCTACGAGCTAATTTAATTTGTCAAGGTGTGTATTTATCATGTGAACTTTCAGCCATGATGCACTTATTAAGGCTTTCACTGGAGAAGGAAATAATGTATTTTAACAGTAAAAAGTACATAAAGCCCTAGACTATTCCACAACTGGATTCATTTGTTCAGATTACGTAGATACCATTTTACCAGTGAGTGATAAGCAGTCATTGCTCGCATGGGTTACAGGGGGAGGGGCGGCAGGCGAGGGGGAAAATTTATAAATTAAAATATATAAAGAAAAAAGAAAAATGTATCTCCACTCCGTGCTGCTGCTCCTCTGCTCTCTGATGCATCCACAACAGCCTCAACACAACGCCTCCGCCAGACCCCACCCCGACAACTCCACCTGCACCAACCACCTTACCGCCTGGACCCACGTAGACGACGCCGAAACTTGCAAGATCATGAACTCCATCCACTCAGGATCCCCTTCAGACCCATGCCCACACCACGTATACAACAAAGCTGACTCTACCATAGCACCCCAACTTCGAAAGGTCATCAACTTATCCTTCGATACCGCAACCTTCCCGGACGGCTGGAAGCACGCCGAAATCCACGCCCTCCTCAAGAAACCCAAGGCAGACCCCAACAACCTCAAAAACTTCCGCCCGATCTCCCTCCTTCCCTTCCTGGCGAAGGTCATCGAGAAGATCGTCAACGCGCAGCTCACCCACCACCTCGAGGACAACTCCATCCTGGACCCCTCCCAGTCTGGCTTCAGACGCAGCCACAGCACCGAGACTGCTCTCCTCGCCGCCACAGATGACATCAGACAACAAATGGACAACGGCGAAACATCGGCCATCATCCTCCTCGACCTTTACGCAGCCTTCAACACAGTTTGCCACTGCACCCTACTTACACGCCTCCACAAAGCCGGAATACAAGAAAAGGCCCTCAACTGGATCTCCTCTTTTCTCTCCAGCAGAACCCAGAGAGTCCGACTCTCACCCTTCCGCTCCGAAGCCACCAACATCATCTGCGGCGTACCCCAAGGCTCCTCTCTAAGCCCGACGCTGTTCAACGTCTACATGGCCCCCCTCGCACAACTGGCCCATCAGCACAACCTCAACATTCTCTCCTACGCCGACGACACCCAGCTCATCCTCTCCCTCACTAAAGACCCACTCACCGCTAAAGCCAACCTCCACGAAGGACTGAATTCCATAGTCGAATGGATGAGAAACAGCTGCCTGAAGTTGAACTCCGACAAGACGGAAGTCCTCTTCCTCGGACGCACCCCCTCGGCCTGGGACGCCTCCTGGTGGCCCACCGCACTGGGACCCCCTCCAACGCCAGCCAACCACGCACGCAACCTTGGCTTCGTCCTCGACTCCGCCCTCACCATGTCCAAGCAGGTCAACGCAGTTTCCTCCTCCTGCTACAACACTCTCCGCATGCTCCATAGAGTCTACAAATGGATCCCGACGGAAACCAGAAAAACGGTGACCCAAGCCCTCGTCAGCAGTAGACTAGACTACGGCAACGCACTCTACACAGGCATCCCAGCAAAGGACATCCGATGACTTCAACACATCCAAAACGCCTCCGCCTGACTGGTCCTCGACGTACCCCGCCAATGTCACATCCCCCACCACCTGAAAAACCTCCACTGGCTCCCCGTGGACAAGAAGATCACCTTCAAGCTCCTCACCCACGCTCACAAGGCACTCCACAACGCCGGACCCGCCTACCTGAACAACAGACTCAACTTCTACGTCCCCTCCCGCCAACTCCGCTCTGCCAACCTCTCCCTCACCATCGTTCCCCGCTTTCAACGCAAGACTTCCGGCGGCAGATCCTTCTCCAACCATGCCGCCAAGACCTGGAACACCCTCCCGACCCCCCTGCGGCAGACCCAGGACCTTCTCACCTTCAGGAGACTCCTCAAGACCTGGCTCTTCGACCAATAGCAGCTCCCCACCCCCCCCCAGCGCCTTGAAACCCTAACGGGTACGTAGAGCGCTTTATAAATGTCATGATTGATTGATTGATTGATGCGCTGCAGGCACAGGAGCCCAGCCTGCCCTGTGGCCAATCCTGATGCTGCTCAGAGCAGCGTTAGGATTGGCTGGGAGCACCCAGTCAGGGCGCACCCAGGCAGATTGAAAGCCTGTGCTTGCTCGATCCAGCCCGGCAACACAGTGCCGGGCTGGAGAGAGCCCTGTGCGCATGTGTGTTTGGCCAGCTTCGGACAGCCCAACAAACATAAAGCCCACTGAGGGGAGTGCTCTGTGCATTCCCCTCACTGCTTGTCACCCCCATGGCCCCTCTCCTTTCAAAATGAAAGGGTAATAAACATAGGCTATTATCCTTTTGTTGTAAAAGGTTTGCAGCTTCTGCTGCTGGCAGGGGTGTGACGCTCCTCCGCCATATCGGAGGAGCCACCACTGGTGATAAGAAGGAATGAAAGAAGCAGGTGTTGTGAGGAGTTTACAAGCAAGGGAAGGTTTCAAATGGTTGCAAACACCTTGACTAATTATGGAATCACAAAGAAGTGAGTGTCCTAAAGGAAGTTGTACTAATGAACGCAGGATTGCCATTTGTCCAACAATAATATTCAAAAAGAAAGCTCCACATGTATTTAAGCAATGCCCTAGGTGTGCCTTCATACAATCATAGAAATGTAAAGCAGCGACAGCAAAGCAATCATTCCATGCAACAGATGTACAAGATGTGGCTCTTCAGTGACAGAAAATAGCATGCTTTCAATCTGTTTGCTTGAGAGAACATTAAGGGATGACCATTTTTTTTTTTTACAAATGGTTGTCTGTCTGGCAGTATGAGTGCAAGGAGGAATGATAGTGAATCATTTATCAATGACTAAGGTACTCACCATGTCATCGCACACATTTAAAGTTGCTCAAATTGAAAATAATTACATTTTTCTTTAAACAATGAAAATCAGATGTGTTTATAGTAGCGATGTGTAGATACATTTAAAAAACAGTTTGGGAGCCATTGTCAATTACTTTGAAAGCGGTTTGTAATTTTACCTACTTCTTTCAAATGCTTCCCTCTCAGGGTATGCATGTTCATCTTCATGCAGCTGCAGACATTATGGTAGCTATAAACCTTTTATTCTTTATAGGATATGATCTTAAATGTGATTTTAAACCACCCAATGTGATCTTAAACTACTTAAGTTCATATTTTTTTAAAGTATATCTTTATTAGCATTTTAGTCAATGTTAGAAATTGGGTCTCTAGTTGGCAGTCAGTCTGCACCCTGTCCAAGTAGGGACCCTCACTCTGGTTAGGATAAGGGAGATTCCTATTCAGATAACCCCTGCTCACCCCTTTGGTAGCTTGGCACTAGCAGTCAGACTTATTTCAGAAGCAATGCTTAAAGCGTTTGCACCTACCACACAGTAATGCAGTGAAACCACTGCAAACGGGCACCACACCAGTTTTAGAATAATAGCCAATATTTATCTATGTAAAACAAGACCAAGATGAGAAAATTCCAACATACAATAATAAAGATATGAATTTTGCAAGAATTAACTTAAAAATACAGTTTCTTGAAGTTGATAGCTCCACCTGGGGCTATCACGGCGCCATGATCAACAAAATCAACAGTTCAGGCCGGCCACGGGGTCATGGGCCAGCTACGGTGTCGGGAAGACCCGCAAACAGTGCCTTGGAAATGCAAGGTGTTGTGATCCTCGAAATGAGATCCAGAGAGCGGCATCGCTGGCGTCGTGGGTGTGGTTTCCAGAGGTCGGTGCAGGGGTCATCGGGCCTTTGAAGTCACACGTGTTGCAGATCGAGCTCCGGGCTGATGAATTCAGGAGCGCTGGAGTGGATGGCGGTGGCGCTGCGGTGCGAAGCAGGATGATGCAACGTATGGTGCCCACAGGTTACAGTGCTGATAGTGGCTCGATGACATCGTCCTGCAGCGTCATTGAGACCAGGGCTGTGGTGTGCAGTGGGGCGGTGTGGCGTGCGGTGTCACCAGGTCACAGTACAGGTGGTGGCGTTGTTGTTGCTTCAGCGCTGTTGTCAGCCAGCTGAAGTCAGTGGTGCAGTGTGGGACGGGCTCCAGGCAGCATCCACTGGTCGCGGTGCAGACAGGGACATCCGCTGACGACACTGGAGTCGATGGTGCTGGTGTCGGTGGGCTGGGGCTGCGGTGCGGGACAGGATGGTGCTTTGTGTTCCTCAGAAGCGGTGTCCACAGGCCACAGTACAGGCAGTGGTGCCGGTCTCAGCAGGGGTGGCGGTGTTGGGGATGCGGGGCCCACAGGTCACGGTGCAAGCACTGACTAAGTGGGCGGCATCAGATGGCGGCATCAGTGACACCAGGGCTGCGGTGCAAAGTGAGGCAGTGTGACTCTGTGTGGCTTCAGCAGGTCACGGTGCAGGCCAGCGCATTGTTGGTGGCTGCGCACTGGTTTCTCTACTTGAACAGCACAAAACACACAGTTCCCAGTGCTGTAATCAGATGAAACTGAAATTGATATCCCTGAGACTTCCAACAGGAAGCAAGCTCTACTCCAATCCCTTGGAGAACTTTCTCAAGCAGGATACACAGCAAAGTTCACCCTTTGCTCGACTTTAAGGCAGAAGCAGCAACTGCAGGCCTACCCAGAAAGGCACACACAGCAAAGTGGCAGTACTCTTCCTCGAGCTCTTCAGAATTTCTCTTTGGCAGAGGTTCCTCTTGATCCAGAAAGATTAGAAAAGTCTGGGGTTTTGGGTCCACTATTTTTACCCAGTTCTGCCTTTGAAGTAGGCATACTTCAAAGGAAAGTCTCTGATGTTCATAAGATCCTACCTTGCCCAGGCCTAGCCCCGGACACACTCCAGGGGATTGGAGACTGCATTGTGTCAGGGCAGGCACAGCCCTTTCAGGTGTGAGTGACCACTCCTCCCTCCACTCTAGTCCAGACGGCTCATCGAGATATGCAAGCTACACCCCGGCTTCCTCTTTGTCACTGTCTATGGGTAATTCACATCAGCTCAACTGTCAGTCTGACCCAAGCGTGGAATACATAAGCAGACAGAGGCACCAAATTGTTCAAGCAAAAAAATGCCCACTTTCTAAAAGTGGCACTTTCCAACTGACAATCTAAAAACCAACTTTACCAAAAGGTGTATTTTTAAATTTTGAGTTCAAAGACCCCAAACTCCAGATTTCAATCTGCTCCCAAAGGGAAACTGCACTTTAAGAATATTGAAAGACAGCCCCCATGTTAACCTGGAGAGAGATAGGCCTTGCAACAGTGAAACTGAATTTGGCAGTATTTCACTGTTAGGAAATGAAAAACACATCAGTACATGTCCCATCTTGAACATACACTGCACCCTGCCTGTGGGATTCACTAGGGCCTACCTTAGGGGTGCCTTGCATGTATAAAAAGTAAAGGTTTGGGCCTGGCAAGTGGGTACACTTGCCAGGTTGAATTGGCAGTTTAGAACTGCACACACAGACAATGCAGTGGCAGGTCTGAGACATGTTCACAGGGATACTCATGTGGGTGGCACAACCAGTGCTGCAGGCCCACTAGTAGAATTTGATTTACAAGCCCTGGGCACCTCTAGTGCACTCTACTAGGGACTTACTGGTAAATAAAATATGCCAATTTACATAGGGAACACTTGCACCTTAGGACTGATCAGCAGTGGGAAAGTGCGCAGAGACAATAAACCAGCAAAAACAGATCAGAAAAGTAGGAGAAAGAGGGCAAAAAGCTGTGAATAACCCTGCAAAAAGATCCATTTCCAAACGTCTAACATACACAAAGGGCAAAACACATGGAGGCGACATCCGAGATCTCCAAAGGTCATGTACAATGTTAATTACAGTGCGTTCTCTTTTTAGGTGTGTACACTTGTAGTGGTTGGGGGTGGTAGAGAACAGGGGGTCGATGGCACATGGATCACCTAGTATAATACGTCAATTAGCTGAGGAAGGGATCATGTAATCCATGCCAGGAATGTAAAGCCCCTATAGGGATACACATTTTTCCAACACCACATGCACCAATATAGGGCACTTAGCCAGCTCAGCACTTCCAACACACTCCCCGGCTGTCATAGCACACCATTTTTCATGAATACCACAAATCATATTATATGTATGCCCCATTGTGTGTGGGTTATCTAAGTGGGACCTTCATCATCAGTCACTGTGAGGAGGTGGGTGAGGAACAGAGGTTTAGTGAAGCCCCAGGGGGGTCCGCATGTTGGTCCACTGTCTCTCCAACATAGTCTCCTCCTATACAGTCAATCATGTCATCCCACATATCGAGATCTCTCTCTGCATTTTTATCCATACGGACCCTACAGAGATGTATCCCCACCACAGTTTGCTGTTGACTGTTCAGCATCAATGTCTGGTGTGATCACCAGACAGTCCAGGCCGATGCCAGCTGGTTCAGGGGATGTTACCGATTCCACCAGGGTCCTGACCTGTTCACGGTCTTGTCTCCAATGCTCTAGGTCCAATGTGCTGTCTCGTTGCACCACAACTCTAGATCCTGATCCAGAACTATGTCTCCATTTACTCCACTTCTAGCTTTTAGTTGTCGTTCTCTGGGTGCGATCCAATCCACCTCTGGCCTTGCTCCAATACACCAAATGGATCAGGCCATCTTCCCTTCTCAACATCACAAAACAAAATAAACTTTTCAACACTCACCCCCAGTCACAGATCTGGATTTAATCCATCATTTTTTTGCTAGCCACATCACCCCAGTTTGGACCCAGCCATATGCAAATGATTCTTGACCCTGTTCCCCATGGGAACAGTCCAGCCCAAACTGCTGGGCCAGCTCCTCCCTGGACAGGAAACAAGCACCCTGGGACCGGTTTCTAGGTATGACCCTTCATCAGGCAGGCTACCTTGAATCCAGTGGCGCAGCAAGCAAGGGACACACGTCTGGGCATACCCCTGCCACTTAGGGCACACAAAGCAACATCACAAAACAAAATAAAATGATGGGCGGAGTATTGAAACTTTTCAAACACTCACCCCCAGTCACAGATCTGGGTTTAATCCATTGTTATCTTGCTCACCACGTCACCCCAGTTTGGACCTGGCCTCATGCAAATCAGTCTTGACCCTCTTCCCATTGGGAACAGTCCAGCCTGAACTTCTAGGCCAAGTCCTCCCTGGGCAGGAAACAAGCATCCTGGGACCGGTTTCTGGGTATCACCCTTCATCAGCCAGGCTAGCTCGAATCCAGTGGTCCAGCGAGCAAGGGACCCACGTCTCGGCATACCCCTACCACTTAAAGCGCACAAAGCAACATCACGAAACAAAATAAAATAATGGATGGAGTGCTAAAACTTTTCAAACACTCACCCCCAGTCACAGATCTGGGTTTAATCCATCGCTATTTTGCTCACCTAGCCTTATGCAATTCAGTCTTGACCCTGTTCCCCATGAGAACAGTCCAGCCCGAACTGCTAGGCCAGGTCCTCCCTGGACAAGAAACAAGCATCCTGGGACCGGTTTTTGGGTATCACCCTTCATCAGGCAGGCTAGCTTGAATCCAGTGGCGCAGGGAGCGGGACCTATAGTGAATAGATAAAATATATGACTCGTAATCAACATCTTTTCTTAAGTTTTACAGGTTCATGAAAATAATAAAATGCAGACAAGCCATATCTGTCATCACTGTTTCAATATGAGAACTGTCTCTGAAATCTTTTAGGACTGTTTTTTTAGAGAGAGTGGTCCAATGATGTATAATTGTATACTTCATTCAAGCTATTTGATGGATGAATATAGTTGTGTCAATAATGATGGAACACCTCCTAATGATTTTCTGCATCAAGATATGAATCTTTATTGCACAATGAAGCATACAAATTCAAATCAGTCACCAGTTGTTTGACAGCATTAATATCCCATGAACTTGCAAAAGGCCCTGGAGTGACAATGTCATTCAATACGATTCTTAAAACCTAAGAAATTGAGTCATTGCTATATGGCCCACAAGCAGAAAAGGCACATATTCCCATTGAAAACAATCAAGCAAAGGGTATGCAGTGATGTTACCAGCAAGGTGACCCCATTAAGACAAGAAGAATGTGGCTGCACATCTGCAATATAGGAGATGGTGTTAAAGTTTCAGGAAGATGGGGTCGATGCACCATCAGCAGGATAATAATTAACATTATAAGCCACGAGTGGAACAATAATATTTCAGTAAAGATGGTAGGCAAATATATCGCTCATGGACCAGAAGCGTAACGAAACTTGAGCCCCCCCAGCACAGTACATAGAGAGCCTCCCTCCCCCGCCCATTCAGGAGTTATCAGACCAGGTGCATTCCGCTGGCGCAGAGTGTACTGTGCTTTGGGGACCCCCTGTAGCTTGAAACCCCCACCCCGAACAACACAGGTCCGGCGGGGGCCTTTGTTACGCCAGTATTATGGACCCAGCAACATGTAGCTCTCCATCTTTAGCATCGGCCTCTTCAAAAGTATTTGTTGTGTGTATCTTGGAGAAATACCAAGGAAACAGTTTTCATTTCAAGAACTGAATAGGGTTCATTTCCAGAAAGTTTAATCTCCGCATCAGTATCCTTCTTTCTTTGAAATGTTTTATTTAATAACTTTACAACTAGCAGAAAAATACGATGGTCCACTCCCAAAAGAGCACGTCTATTAAATGAAAATAAATAAGTAATACTAAGAAAGAAAGAAAAAGGAAACGAAAAAAATGCAAAAATAAAGATGTATGACATCATGTCCCTTATATTACATGGCACTCTGTGCTTGTCCTCTTCTCAGCTCTAGGTTCAGTTCTGTACATATCTATACAATCCATCGTTACAACACTTTGGGTCTCTCTGCAGTTTGAAATATGCTAATGTAGTCAATCATATTCAGTTATGACGCCAACCATATCACTTACTTCACATCCCTTGAGAAGGTAAAGGAAAGGGGAGGTGAGAAGTCATTCATTAGGTCTATCTTTATTTCTCTGGCATTTTGCTTACTGCTATCAAGTCTTCAGCTAATCCCTTGTTTGAGCCCGGCTTGCCCCTATCTCCATTGCTTCCCCACTGGTCATTGATATCATCTGTCCCTGCTGTCTGCATGTGTTGTGTCCTAGGAGTGAGGGAAGATGGGGGGCACACACACCCAAGGGAGTTATATACTGCATGAACCCCAGACACTATGGGGGTCATTCTGACCCTGGCGGCCGGTGACCGCCAGGGTCACCGACCACGGGAGCACCGCCAACAGGCTGGCGGTGCTCCCGAGGGCATTCTGACCGCGGCGGTTCAGCCGCGGTCAGAAAGGGTAAACCGGCGGTCTCCCGCCGGTTTACCGCTGCCCCATTGAATCCTCCATGGCGGCGGAGCGCGCTCCGCCGCCATGGGGATTCAGACACCCACTGAACAGGATGGCGGTAGGGGGTGCTGCGGGACCCTGGGGGCCCCTGCAGTGCCCATGCCATTGGCATGGGCACTGCAGGGGCACCCGTAAGAGGGCCCCGCAAAGTATTTCAGTGTCTGCTTTGCAGACACTGAAATACGCGACGGGTGCAACTGCACCCGTAGCACCCCTGCAACCACGCCGGCTCAATTCTGAGCCGGCGTCCTCGTTGCAGGGGCATTTCTGCTGGCCCGGCGGGCGCTCTTTCGGAGAGCGCCCGCCGGCCCAGCGGAAATGTTTAAATGGCCGCCGCGGTCTTTTGACCGCGGTGCAGTCATTTCACGGCGATACCTTGGCGGACGGCCTCCGCCGTCCGCCAAGGTTAAAATCACCCCCTATGTGGCCAGTTTAAACAGCTCAGTCAAACATTCTTGGTAAATGATGTTGCAGGGAGCGGCAATGTCATAGAATACACATTTTGCCGTTCACTAGTTTTTGAGATATTAAGGCTCAATATTAATTGTATATTTGGATGGTAGAGTTCGAAGGATTCTCACAAAGAGCCCAATTTTAATAAATGGAGGCCCATAGTTATACTTTTTGACGCAAACCTGCGCTAGCGCAGGTTTGCGTCTAAAAGTTTAATGCTGTCTACCGGCTTTCCAACGCGCCAGGCGGGAGTCATATTTAATGAATGACGGTAGCTGGCGCTGCGGCCTGGTTAGCGTCAAAATAAGTGACATTAACCGGGCAGCGGAGGCGTAGGGAAGACTGGGAGTTGTGCGTCAAAGAATGGTGCAAGTCAGGTTAGAGTAAAAAATATTTACTCTAACCTGACTAGCGTCATTTTTTGATGCACAACCCCCATGGAAATGACTCCTGTCTTAGCAAAGACAGGAGTCATGCCCCCCTGCCCAAAGGCCATGCCCAGGGGACTTCTGTCCCCTGGGCATGGCCATTGGGCACAGTGGCATGTACCTCTGCTTACCTGTACTTACCGTAGATGGGTCACCCCATCCATGGGAGCCCTCCAGGGGTGGGCGAGGGTGGCAGGGGGTGTCCCTGGGTGAAGGGAAGGGCACCTGTGGACTGCTTCCATGGTCGGAGACCATGGAAATCAGCCCACAGGTCCTCTAACGCCTGCCCTGACCCAGGCGTTGAAAAATTACTCTAAAGAGGTATAGAGCCATTTTTTAAGTCCCTACTCCTCCCGTGCGTCGGGAGTATAAATAAGGCGCAAATGCCTTTGAGTAATTTTTTGCCCGGGAACGCCAACCTTGCATCTCATTGACGCAAGGTAGGTTTCCACTGTAACAAAATGACTCTAACTCCTTATATTTGGAGTTAGGTTTGCACTGGATTTGCGTCAAAAGAAATTATGCAAATCTGGCGCAAACAGAGTATAAATATGGGCTGGAGTGTTTTGATTGGCTCAGGGAGCTTTATTTTTACCTTGGGCCAAGGCGCTACCCCAGGAGTCAGACTCCTGTTTGACCGAGAACTCTGTTTGGCTGCCAGCTACATGAAAAAAAAAATTCTAGCAGCCATCACAAGACTCAGGGACTTAGGGGCAGATTTAAGGAAAGTGGCCCTGCACCCAGTTCAGTGCTCCTTTCCTTGTGCTTCTTAGCGCCACCCTACCACTACCATGTGTTCGTCGTATCTAAGATACAGCACACCATGGCGCAGGGTAGGGGGCAATAGCGTAAACAATTTTTACTCTATTGATGTACTGTTCAGGGTTAGTGCCAAAATATTGGGGCTAATCTTGAACAGTACATAGGGGCCCATTGTGAACAATGGTGTGTCTCTTTTAGTGTCTGCTCTGAGTAGGTTTTAAAAGTGCCGAAAATAATTACATAAAAAAATCTCTTAGATTTCTTTGAGGTATTTTTCGGCCCCCTATAATGGGGGAAGGCCCCCTTTGCATACATTATGCCTGGCGCAGTCATAATGTAGCGCAAAGGGTTACAAAGTTACGCAATGCAGGAATTGCACAACTTTGTAAAGCTGGCACAGGGAAAAGACCACCGTAGCGTCACAAATATTATGCTAAGGCGGCACTAAAGTAGCGCTAGGCCAACTTAAATTAGGGCTTTGGTCCCCTGACCCGAAGTTTAAAAAAACATAAACTAAGGGAGCAAGGTAGAGGTATCCTACCCCCTGGGCCCTGTGGTGGACACCCAGAGGGACCCCTCTGGAGTCAAAATATATATATATTTTTTTTAGCACACTGCAACAGGACTTCTGCAGGATCACGGTAAAACAAAAAAGGAAAAGGTCACGTGCCATTTATTTTAGCAAAAACATGCAAAGGCATGTGAGTAGAGCTCCCCTCCCCAAGCCCATTTTGGGCACCAGGGACCCTATTCCCAGGGCCAGGTATATTATGTAAGGTGAGTAGATACGCAGGTCCCCTGTCGGAACCTCCTTAGACCCCAGAGACCCCATCTACAAGACAGAAATCAGAAAAAAGAGGAGGGGGCCATTTGAAACCCACACTGAGCCTTGAAAGACTTTGGAGACTCCGTCCCCTGGGGCCAAGTTCATTAAAAAATAGGATGAGCCATTCAGCTCCCCCTCCCTGAGTTTGTGAAGGCCCCAAGGACCCCATCCTTGAAATGAATTGCTTAGAAAAAGGAGAGAGGGTCACGTGGCCCCACTTCCCGAGCCTTGACTGGTCCCAGAGACACCATTCTCTGGGGCCAATTTCATTAAAAAATGAAGGAGGATCATGTCACCCCACTCCGCAAGCCATTGTATGCCCCTGAGGACCACTTACCCCTAAGGCTGAAACAAAGTTTAAGGGGAAGGGGCGTGCGTTTCTCATCTTTGAGCCTTTAAAGACAATGGGGACCCCATCCCTCAGGGCGGGCTCAGTGACTGTGTCCTGTGGCCCCAGCCCTGGTACACTGTAATTTCCCTGCCCACGCTACAGCAAAAACATGTGTTTCCTCCCACCTGCAGGGAGCTTTTTTAAGTCTCCCACTCGATGGGAGCAAACACGGAAGTCTGCTCCCAGATAGCAGGAGATTTTAACATGCTCACACTGTCTGGAAGCAGACCTCTGTTCTGTTTCCCTGCCTGCGCCCCTTTGGACAGGGAAACAGACCACATATTGCTGTTGCTGAGAAGCATTAAGTATAAAACATCTGCTGCCTCTCTGCAGTAGTAATGCCAGCTCTAACACCTTTGGCCAGCTGGCTGGGGCGGCGGAGCTTTGGCGCTTTCTCGGTGACCCCCAATGATTTGCTTTGGTGGGTGGCCTGGGTGGACACTGGGGCACCCATATATAATGGGCGCACGACCACAGGGGATGGGGCTTTCAGGGACAAAATTGTGTATGGACCTGGGGAGGAGGTCCTTGAGGCTTAATAAGGTTCAGAGTGGGTGACTGCATGCCCTCCTCCCCTTAGAATTTGGCCCACTAATTCTTTGAGGGGGTACATGCAACTTCCCCTATTTAATTGTATTTGGCCCATGGGAATTTGGGGCCCCAGGGCCTTTTAAGGCTTGGGGAGTGGGACCTTGTGCCCCCCTCCCCTATTTACTGGAATTTGGTCCTGGAGAAATGGTCTCCGGGGCCAATTAAGGCTCAGGGAGGGGGACATATATATCTTCATATATATGCTTTGTCCTCAGGGGATGGAGTCCCCAGGGGCTGAAGGCAATTCCTATGGTGCACATGCAGGAGGCTATGTGGGGCATGGGGGCAGCAGCTCTCTGGGGGTTTGATCAGAGGGCTTGGTGGCAGGCCAAATCCTGTGGCCAACCCCTTGCTGCATATGGCCAGAGCCTGCCTGCAGGGAGTTGGATGCGGGGCCTGGCTGCAACTAGGCCCTGCAGCCAGTCCCATGAAATGCACAAGCATTGGCCATGCGCAGCGTGAGATTGCCTGTCTGTGGTGAGTTAGTCAGAGGGCCTGCGGCCAAACTCACAACATGCATGACAAAAGCCTGTGCACAGTATGGGTTTGGATGCCTGTGGGAGGTTGCCCTTGTGTGACAAAGGGTTGGCTTTGCGTATGCTAATAAAATATATTTTTTACATTAAGAAAAACCCTATAAATGTACTGTAAAAACCAAAGGTTAAACATCTTTAATAGTTAGGTGTGATATCAAAGATTTATTTTTGTTAAACTTATAATTTCACTCAAAAAAGCAAAGGTTAAGGTGGCATTAGAGTTAGTTGCATATGTTAGAGACAACATTAATGTTTTGGACTCAAAAACGCACAGAAATTCACCAGTTATAGTTAACAGAGCTAACTATAACCTAAACCTGTTCATTGCACTGCTTATAACCTCCCATATTACATCCCTCAGTACATCATTTATGACATCTCTGATGACTTCTCACATGACATCATTGATGGCATTACTCTAAATGAGTATGGTATTAGAAGTCTGAAAGTAAGTACAAAATAGTCAGAATAATATGAAGCATCATTAATGCCATGACAGATACAACTCCCTTAGGTGTAGAAAGTGTGTGTTAAGTGCAACAATGGCCCTATACCATACCCTTCACTGGTAGCCTAGTTTGCATTAACAAGGCACCAAACCCCTCATAGCCAGCCAACCCCACACCACGCACAGTCAAAGGCTGCGCACACCAGGGATTTGTCAGTAGGGCATGGCTTGTGGCCAGGACCTCTGCCTAACCCATCCGGAGAAGATGTTGCCCCACAGAAAGCCAATTCAATGTTGTGCGTGACCTTCCATCACACACGGCATGGGGTTAGCAGCAGGGCCTGACATACAGCCAGGCCTGGAGTCCATCTCCCTGCAGACACCTGGAGTCTGCCAACCCCATGCCACACACAGCCTTTCTGTCTTGCTGCCAGACCCTGCTTTCAAATCCCTGCAGGTAGCCAACCCCATGTTGTGCATAACCTTTGGCTGTCCCCATTAGGTGCTGACCACCGGGAAGAACCCTTTAGTAAAGTAGGGTGGTGTGCAGCCCCTCCCTGAGCCTTAAGTATCCCTGCGGCTGCGATCTCCCAGAATCAGTTACAATAAAATAGGGGAAAGAGTTGCTTGCCCCCACCAAACCTTAAAACGCAGCTTGTACCCCTTTCTGGGGCTAAATGCACCCCTTCCTGGTGCCAAATACTATTAAACAGAGGGGGAGCATACAGCCCCCTCCTTGAACCTTCTTAGGCCCCAGGGACCTCATCCTCTGGGGCCAAATTCTAAGGGGAAGGGTGCATGCACCCCCCTTCGCCGAGCCTTAATAGGCCCTAGAACTTCATCCTCCAGGGCCAAACACAATAAGTGGACCATACCCATAGCCTTCTCAGGCCCTGGAGACCCTATCCTCTGGATCCAAAATCTAAGAATTGGGGCATTCAGCCCCTCCTCCCTGAGCCCTAACTGGCTCAGGGGCCTCATCCCCAAGGACAAAAAAAAAAAAAAGAGGAGCCAGCCACTTGGCTCGCCTACCCAAGCATCATTAGGTCCTGGGTTACTAAAAGAGGAGGGGGGCACATGGCTTCCCTCTCAAGTCTATTATGGCCCTGGGATCCCTGCCCCTGGGGCCAGTCTTTATAATAGGTGGGTGCCCCATTGTGCAGGGCACCCACCATGCACATGTTAGGGGGCATGGGGAGCCCAGTGCCCTCACAGCCCCAGCCTGATCCCCAAATGGTATGAGAGCCGGTATTGTCCCTGCCTGCACTGATGCAGATCTCAAGTCTGCTCCCAACCAGTGAGAGCATTTTTAAAAGCTCCCACCCACTGAGAGCAGACTTTGTGAGTGTTCCCGTTTGGTGGGAGATTTGGTAATGTTCCAGACGCACAGGAGCAAACACATGTTTCAATGTCGGTGCCAGAGCTTCCCCTCTCCAAATGAAAAATTAAATAAAAAACACCAGGAATGTGAAATGAGCGGTCTAGCCACTCATTCCATGTTCACGGATCTAGTGAGAGCCATGCAAGAACTTTCATAAAAATATTTTTGATCTTGGTGGTGCCCCTAGAAAAAGCAGGGGTGCCACCAATCATTTTTCTAATGTTGTAGAGGGCTGCTGGAATTGCAGCAGCTCCCCAGTAAAATGAAAAATAATACAGTAGGTCAGTCTCTTCGTTCATTTATTTCATGACCCCAGGAGACCTTACCACATTTATTTAAAGCACTCTAAACTGTACACTCGAGCTGGAGTGCAGGGACTGCTTGTGGTTGATTCTATGGATGTACTTTGTTGCCTGAATAATTTTAAAAAGAAGACTCAGAGATATATTTCTTTTCTTTAAAAGGATTCATTGACAATATTTGATGACAGTCATTCTTATTACACATTGCTATCTGTGAATTTATAAAATAAGCATTAGATTATTGGTGTCTTTTTGACAAAGAGAAAAGGTCTGCTTTATAAATGTTGATGTGCTAACCCCTTTATAAAGCCAATAGTCCAGCTTTCATTAGTTTGGTGTTCTGACCTTTTCACGAAGTTAGGTCTGCCTTACTTATGATGGCAACCTTTATATTGTTACATCACATAGTCAGATGTACCCGCTCTCCGGGAATTGGGTGCATAATCACCCCAATCATTGTAATGAACATCTTACTTTAGGTTAAAAAACACAGAAATACAAAGGTTAACAGGATGTTATAGTTAAGAATTTTTTAAATACCTTACTTTATTTTTTTTTTAACTGAAAAAAGCAAAGGATAAAGGAACATTATGATATGGTGAAAATGTCAGTTAAACATACCATTTTAAACTACAAAACCACTGGAATTCACCAGTTATACTTATCTCAAGTAACTATTCTCTAAAGTATTACTCAAGCCCCTGCAATACTCCGTGATGTCATCAATGATGTCATTTCAGATTTTGGAGTAATGTTATCAATTTTGTTCTAGAGGCTGTTATGAGTCTTATGATATGGGACGTACTTACCAGTGCCTGGTACAGGCAATGCCATGTCTACAAATGTTAATACAGAGGGCTTAGTGTCAAACCGATGGATGGTTTATGGGAATGCTTATATACCACTCTTGAGACACCGAAAGTAATACTTTGCCTTACTTTTTCCATCACTTTGGGAATACTTTCTAGTTCAAAATAACTTTTGCACTGATTAATCAAGTGAGTTCTAGTGTTGATAAATTTGGCCCTCTTTTTGTAGCAGTTCCTATGACATTTTAAAACAATGTTGCATCTTAGAAGGCATAGGCCCTCATTACAACCCTGGCGGTCGGTGATAAAGCGGCGATAATACTGCCAACAGGCCGGTGGTAACAAAAATGGAAATCATGACCACAGCGGAAACTGCTCAGACAGACAGCCACTTTAACACACCGACTGCTAGGGCGGAATCAACAAGCACCATGGCGGTAACTGTCAACAGCCAGGCGGAACCACTCTATTATGACCCGCCTATCCGCCACCTTTTCCAGGCGGTACCAACGACATCAACAGCCTGGCGGAAACAGAACTCAGAAGTCAAAGGACTCACCTGTGGAGACTCAGGGAACAACCACGACGCCATGGAGCCCGAGTTGCTAATTTTTCCCATGCTCGTCTACCTTCTGGTACATTATGAACACCACCGCCGGCGAAAACGACCACAGTGAGTACTTCCTCCTAGCACACAAGGGAGGGGGGAGGCAAAAGAGAGTGCCACACACACCCCAACCCCCAACACCATGCACACAACCAGAAGCAGCAACATAACATATCTGTCCCGTACCCCTCAGGAATAATGCAAGGACAAAATGATTTGAAGAAAGTGAGTGTAATACGATAAAATACTATGAATAAGTGCATCAAAATCAAAACGTATACACATATTTACAAATGTAGGGGCACTGCCCAGTTCTCAATGTCCGTGGGCCACAGGGCCACAGCACATAGGCCACCTCACTCCTTCAACAACACGGAGAGAACACTGCAGGGGCATCAGGTCAAAAATACACAGGCACCTCAGGGGGACGGGGTGGTGTGGGGGCACCTCAGCTGGAAGATGGTACAACACCACTGGTCCTGGAGGGGGCAACCTGCTCTGTGTGCTGTCCTGGGGAGTGCAAGGCCACAGTCTCTCAAGTGAGTGGTTTGCCCACTGCTTGGTCCTGGGGAGTGCAAGGCCACAGTCTCTCAAGTGGGTGGTTTGCCCACTGCTTGGTCCTGGGGAGTGCAAGGCCACAGTCTCTCTAGTTGATGGTTTGCCCACTGCTTGGTCCTGGGGAGTGCAAGGCCACAGTCTCTCAAGTGGATGGCTTCTTCCACTGGTTCTGGAGGGGGCATTGTGTCTAGTGTGCTTCTTCCTGTGGAGGATGGGGTGAGTGGATGGCTTTTCCACTGGTTCTGGAGGGGGCATTGTGCCCAGTGAGCTTCATCCTGTGGAGGATGGGGTGAGTGGATGGCTTTTTCCACTGGTTCTGTAGGGGGTGGTATGCCCAGTGAGCTTCATCCTGTGGAGGATGAGGTGAGTGGATGGCTTCTCCACTGGTCCTGGAGGGGGCATTGTGCCCAGTGTGTTTCTTCCTGTGGAGGATGGGGTTAGTGGATGGCTTCTCCACTGCTTCTGGAGGGGACATTGTGCCCAGTGAGCTTCATCCTGTGGAGGATGGGGTGAGTGGATGGCTTCTACACTGGTTCTGGAGGGGGCATTGTGCCCTGTGATGCAGATCTTGTGGAGTGCAAGGTCACAGTCCCTCACCTGGGTGTCAGACCAACAGGATTTGCAGGGGCCAGGCCGCACAACAGCCCATGGATGCAGGACTTCACACTGTCCGCTGGTGGTGACGGCTGCACAGTGGTGGCAGTGTTGCTTGTGGTGGTTCTGGCAGTGTGGGAGGAGGCTCCAGCCCTTTCCTTGCAGCCTCGGACGGCTGCCCACTGGGGCTGCTGCTGCTGGCAGTGGTGCTGGTGGCAGTGCTGGCAGTGGTGGGGGGAGACTCCAGTCCTTCCCCTGCAGCCTCGAATGGCTGCCCACTGGGGCTGCTGTTGCTGGCAGTGGTGCTGGTGGCGGTGCCGGTGGCAGTGCTGCCAGTGGTGGGGGGAGGCCCCAGCCCTTCCCCTGAAGCCTCGGACAGCTGCCCACTGGGGCTGCTTCTGCTGGCAGTGGTGCTGGTGGCGGTGCTGGTGGCAGTCCTGGTGGCGGTGCTGGCAGCGGTGGGCGGAGGCTCCAGCCCTTCCCCAGCAGCCTCAGATGGCTGAACCACCATGGTTGGTGGTGGGGGCTCCGAATGAGTCCCAGCACCAGGCCACCTGTCCTTCCTGTCTGCTGGTGCAGGCCCCTTGCCCTTCCTGTCAGCAGCCTGGATTGCTCCTTGCCCTTCCCTGTAGCTACTGGGGGTGCCTCCGTGCCCTTCCCTGTAGCAGTTGGGGTGCATCCTTGCTCTTCGTTGAAGCAGCTGGAGGTGCCACCTTGCCCTTCCTTGACGCAGCTGGTGGTGCCTCCTTAGCCTTCCTTGCAGCACCTGGTCCAGGCATCCTTTCAGTGTGGCTGCCTGGTGCCCGGCATCCTCTCCCACCTGGAGTCGCTGTCGACACTACTGTGGCTGTGGACTGGGTGGCTGAGGTGCTTGCCTGGGTTCTGACCACCCTGGCCTGACGTGAAGGATGGGGGGGAGTGGTAGGGAGGAGGTCAGCGGTGGAGAGGAAAAGCTTCTTAGGGACATTGGGGAGGGAACAGGGTGAAGGTTTGGGAGTAGAGGAAGAGGAAGTGGTTGTAGGAGGTGTCAGTCTGCTGTGCTTGGGTGCAGGTGAATGGGCTGGATGCTGTTATGAGCTATTGGGTGTCTGAGTGCTTGCGTTTGTGTACTTTGGGAGGAGGGTGCACAGACACAGTGGGAGAGGACACAGGGGACGTGTGCATGGATGTGGGGGTGGTGACTGCCAGTGAGGGGCGTGTAGTGATAGGAATGATGGTGATGGAGGGAGTGGATGAGTATGTGGTGCATGCAGGTGTGAGTGTAGATGCAACTGGGAGGGAGGTGGATGAGGAGGGGGACACAGTGGAGGCAGTGGATGTTGGTATGTCTGATTCTGGATGGTGTTTGTGTGAGTGCCTGTGGGATGATGTGTGGTGCTTGTGTTTGCCTGAACCACTACTGTGTGTTGTCTTGTGTGCATGCTGGTCTGCCTGTGTGCTTGGGATGGGTTGGGGTTGAGGGGAATGGGATTGGGTGGAGGAAGTTGGATGGGGGAGGCTAGAAAGAGGGACAATGGCTGCCATTGGAGAGGAGGGCAGAGCCTGCAGTGATCTCTGTTGGGCCATCATGCCAGTGTGAATGCCCTCAAGAAATGCATTTGTCTGTTGCATTTGGGCTCCCAGTCCCTGGTTGGCATTCACACTGGTTAACTGCCCAACAGAGATGCATCGCAGTAGGTCAATAGCCTCCTTACTCAGGGCAGCAGGGCTTACTGGAGCAGGGCCTGAGGTGCCTGGGGTGAAGGGGATGCCCACCCTCCTGGGTGAGCGGGCACAGGAAACTTGCTGAGGGGCTGTTGGGAGGGCAGTGCTGGTAGGGGGGTGGTGGCTGTACCTGCAGTTGGGGTGGGCACAGAGGTGTTCGCCACCACCAGGGAGCTTCCATCGCAGGAGCTATCACTGTCTGAACTGTCCACTCCAGTCTCCACGTGGTGCTTCCCTCGCCCTCCGTCCCACTGGTGCCTTCACCGTCAGTGGATTTGGCCTCCTGGGTCCTGTGGGATGTAGCTCCCTCTATCGCCGGTGCCTCTTCACCCCCGCCAGATGATGCTAATGCACATAGAGAGAGGGTGACAAAACAAAAAGGGGGGGAGACAAAGTACACCTGGTCAATGGCGCCAACAACACCATTATTGGCGTACACGACACACACACACAGGGAACAGTCCTACGCACTAGGCAATGCACTACCAGTCACAATGGCAGTCACCAGCCAATGGATATGGACACCTAACGCCAATTGCAGCATACCTGAGACCCACAGACCCCTGCCCAATAGTGAATGCCTACTAGCTTGGTTGGAGGAAGTTTACATCAAACCCTGCCCAACATGGGACCTACCCTGCAATGTCCGGCCTGGCCCAGGGGCACCCATAGGCCCACATCCTCCACCCGGATACCACCCCACCACGCACAAGTAGTATACTGGGGCACTGTACTCATTCCCTTGTGGCTGCTGTGATGCCCCCAAGTGCCCATCCAGCTCTGTATAGGCCACCGCCAGTATGTGGGCCATAGGGGGGTCAGGGTTAGAAGGGAACCCCTTCCTCATTGGAAGGCCATCCCCAGCTGGACCTCCGCCGTCTTCCGTGCCGAGCATCTCAGGTCCTCCTACAGTTTTCCGACAGTGGGTGCTCCGCCTGCCGTAGACCCCCAGGGTCTGCACGTCCTTGGTGATGGCCCGCCATATACCCTTTTTCTGATGGGCGCTGATCTGCAGGGAAATGGACACAGGGAAAGATTTTATTCTTACCGTTCTGCCTGTTACACTCATGCCCCACCAAAGCCCTTCACATCCCCTTATGCACAGACATGGCAACACATACATGCAGCACGCTTCCCAGGGCCCTTCCACCAACCCCCCCACACGAGGCCTTCACATACAGCACTCCATGCATTCATGCCCCATGCATCGTGCTCACAATGTACTCACCTGTATTGTCTGGAGGCCCATACAGCATTCGGTACTGGGGTAGGACCCCATCCACCAATTTCTCCAACTCCGCCGCGGTGAAGGCAGGGGCCCTTTCCCCAGTAACACGAGCCATGGTCGATTCCAGACACAGGTCACAGCTGCACATGCAGTGCAGGTCCTCTCCTGTTGAAGTCAGGTAGCAAGTGAGTGAACAGATAGAAAATGTCGGTCACGTCCGTGGCGTACATCACCAGTAGCTACTGTAACCCATGGAGCCCAATGATAACCAATGAGGAGTTGCACAGCAGTTTTCGAGCGCCTACCGCAACAGCGCACAAAGTCAGCGGAATTACCTCATTTCCCCACGTCCCTCCATTCAGGACAGGCAGATGCCATTTCGGGCAGGGGCAGGCAATGGCACCTAACTGCGTCACAGTACACATAAGCACCATTTGCAGCTATCCAACAATATATTGTTACAATCACAACATGCAATGAAGTGTAGTGTTTGGAAATATGAGATACTGACCAGCTGCTCACCGGTTTTGCCCCATAGATTGCAACCACTGCAGATGAATAGGAGATGGAGACATCCCCCAGTGTACAGACCCCTGGTGGACTTGGCAACAATGGAGAACAGGCATTATCCTCACCTATAGACTGGACAGGGCCACAATCACATAGCTGTGTGCCCAATTGGAACCTGACCTGATATCTGTTGTCCGTCATCCCACCGGGACAAGTGTTATCAGTGCTCAATTTCCTGGCAACTGGCTCCTTCAAAATGAGAGTGGGCTTGGCAGCAAGAATGTCACAGCCAATGTTCTCAATAGTGCTGACCAGAGTGTTGTCTGCCCTGATTAAACACATGTGCAGCTATATCATTTTCACCTTGTGGTACTTGCACCTTGTGCCAGGTCCAGTTATCCCTTATTAGTAGAATAGAGGTGTTCTAGCAGCTTAGGCTGATAGAGTTAGCTATAGCAGAGCAGCTTAGGCTGAACTAGGAGACATGCAAAGCTCCTACTATACCACTTATATCACTTAGCACTATATCATAAGAAAACACAATACTCAGAGTTACTAAAAATAAAGGTACTTTATTTTAGTGACAATATGCCAAAAGTATCTCAGAGTATATAGGGCCAAATGTAGCAAGATATGCTTTTGCGATTCTGAAATTGCGAGTCGACGCGACTCGCAATTTCAGAATCGCAAAAGCATATGCAGAATGGTGTCTCAGACACCTTCTGCGACTCGCTATGGGGTCGCAAAGACCCACCTCATCAATATTCATGAGGTGGGTCACATTTTGCGACCCCATAGCGAGTCCCTGCACTCACAGGGATGGTGGCCTGCTGAAATAAAGCTGTTTTTTTTTTTCATTTTGCAGCCCGCGAGTTGCAAAATGAAAAAAATACCGAAACCATTTGGTTTCGTTTTTTTCAGAGTAGGCAGTGGTCCATAGGACCACTGCCTGCCCTGAAAAAATATTTTTGTCGACATTCACAAAGGTGAAGGCGTCCCATGGGGACCCCTTCCCTTTTGCGAATGAGTTACCACCAGTGTGACACAAAGCAATTCAAAATTGCGATGCGACTCGCAAATAGGAAGGGAACACCCCTTCCTATTTGCGAGTCGCATTCACAAATTGTGAGTCGGTACCAACTCGCAATTTGTGACTGTGCATCACAGGAGGCCGTTTGCATGGCGCAAAACTGCGATTTTCGCAGTTTGCGACATGCATACGGCTTGCTACATCTGGCCCATACTCCCTTAGGAGGTAAGTAATGTACACAAAATATACGCACAAACCAGAATCAGGTACGTAAACAGTTAGAAAAGTAGTGCACACACTGTAGAACACAATAGATTGCAATGGGAGAAAATAAGCCTAGGGGCAACACAAACCATGTACTCCAAAAGTGGAATGCGAACCACGAATGGACCCCAAACCTAGTGTAGTGTGTAGAGGGTCGCTGGGAGTGTAAGAAAACACTAAGGGTGTCCAAGATACCCCAACCCAAGACCCTGAAAAGTAGGAGTAAAGTTACCCTACTACCCCAGGAAGACAGTAAAGTCGAGATAGGGGATTCTGCAAAGACAACAACTGACTACAAAGCACTGAAGATGGATTCCTGGACCTGAGGACCTGTAAAGGAAGGGGACCAAGTCCAAGAGTCACGCAAGTGTCCAGGAGGGACAGGAGCCCAATAAATCCCGGATGAAGGTGCAAAAGGGCTGCCTCTGGGTGGAAGAAGCCAAAGATTCTGCAACAACGGAAGGAGCCAGGAACGTCTCCTTTGGCCAGAGGTTGTCTCACGGCGTGCTGGAGGATGCAGAGTTGTTTCTATGCAGAAAGACCACAAACAAGCCTTGCTAGCTGCAAGAGTCGCTGTTAAGGATTTTGGGTGCTGCCAAGGCCCAGGAAGGACCAGGAGGACCCCCATTGGAGGAGGAGACAGAGGGGGCACTCAGCAATACCAATAGCCCACGCAAAAGCAGGCACCACCTGCAGAAGCACCTGAACAGGCGTTCAGAAGATCTGAGCATGATTGTCGACTCAGCACAACAAAAGAGGGCCCCACGAAGTCGGAGTCCAACTCAGCGAGTTGGGCAATGCAGGACGGAGTGCTGGGGACCTGGGCTAGGCTGTGCACAAAGGAAGTCTTGCAAAAGTGCACAGAAGCCCTAGCAGCTGTAGTTCACACAGTACACAGGGTTACTGTCGGGTGTGGGGAGGCAAGGACTTACCTCTACCATATTTGGACAGAAGGGCCACTGGACTGTCGGGGATACTTGGATCCAGCTCCTGTGTTCCAGGGACTACGCTTGTCAAGATGAGAGGGGACCCAGAGGACCAGTGATGCAGAAGTTTGGTGCCTGCGTTGGTAGGGGGAAGATTCCGTCGACCCACGGGAGATTTCTTCTTGGCTTCCAGTGCAGAGTGAAGGCACACAGCCCTCAGAGCATGCACCACTAGGAAACAGTCAAGAAAGCCGGCAGGATGAGGTGCTACAATATTGCTGTTAGTCTTCTTGCTACTTTGTTGCGGTTTTGCAGGCGTCCTGGAGCGGTCAGCAGTCGATCCTTGGCAGAAGTCGAAGAGGGAAGTGCAGAGGAACTCTGGTGAGCTCTTGCATTCGTTATCTGATGGGATACCCACAGGAAAGACCCTAAATAGCCCTCAGAGGAGGATTGGCTACAGAGAAAGGTAAGCACCTATCATGACGGGTATCTGATGTCACCTGCTGGCACTGGCCACTCAGAGCTGTCCATTGTGCCCTCACACCTCTGCATCCAAGATGGCAGAGGTCTGGGACACACTGGAGGAGCTCTGGGCACCTCCCCTGGGAGGTGCTGGTCAGGGGAGTGGTCACTTCCCTTTTCTTTGTCCAGTTTCAAGCCAGAGCAGGGCTGGGGGGATCCCTGAACCGGTGTAGACTGGCTTATCCAAGGAGGGCACCATCTGTGCCCTTCAAAGCATTTCCAGAGGCCAGGGGAGGCTACTCCTCTCAGGCCCGTCACACCTATTTTCAAAGGGAGAGGGTGTAACACCCTCTCTCAGAGGAAATCGTTTGTTCTGCCTTGCTGGGACTGGGCTGCCCAGGCCCCAGGGGGGCAGAAACCTGTCTGAGGGTTGGCAGCAGCGGTAGCTGCAGAGAAAACCCCAGAAAGTTAGTTTGGCAATACCCGGGCTCTATGCTGGAGCCCCTGGGATGCATGGAATTGTCACCCCAATACCAGAATGGTATTGGGGTGACAATTCCATGATCCTAGACATGTTACATGGCCATGTTCGGAGTTACCATTGTGACGCTATATAAAGGTATTGACCTATATGTAGTTCACGCATTTAATGGTGTCCCCACACTCACAATACCGTGGAAATTGCCCTGGACAATGTGGGAGCACCTTGGCTAGTGCCAGGGTGCCCTCACACTAAGTACCTTTGAACCTAACCTTCACTAAGTGAGGGTTAGGCATATAGGTGGCTTATAAGTTTCTTAAGTGCAGTGTAAAATGGCTGTGAAATAACGTGGATGTTATTTCACTCAGGCTGCAGTGGCAGTCCTGTGTAAGAATTGTCTGAGCTCCCAATGGGTGGCAAAAGAAATCCTGCAGTCCATATGGATCTCCTGGAACCCCAATGCCCTGGGTACCTAGGTACCATATACTAGGGAATTATAAGGGTGATCAAGTGTGCCAATCAGAATTGGTCAAAGTAGTCACTAGCCTGCAGTAACAATTTTAAAAGCAGAGAGAGCATAAACACTGATGTTCTGATTAGCAGAGCCTCAGTGATACAGTTAGGCACCACACAGGGAAAACATAGAGAGCACACTTTATGAGCACTGGGGTCCTGGCTAGCAGGATCCCAGTGACACAGGCAAAAACAAACATACATACGGTAAAAATGGGGGTAACATGCCAGGCAAGATGGTACTTTCCTACACAACCCCCCACCCAAACGAGGGACAATAAGGCTAACCTTGCCCAGATGAGTCTTCATTGTCTAAGTGGAAATATCTGGAGAGTCCATCTGCATTGGAGTGGGTACTCCCAGGTCTATGTTCCACTATATAGTCCATTCCCTGTAGGACCACCTCAATAATTTAGGGTTTTCACCTTTCATTTGTTTTAGCCAAAGTAGAGGTTTTTGGTCTGTCTGAACAATAAAGTGAGTACCAAACAGGTACGGTCTCAACTTTTTCAGTGCCCAGACCACAGCAAAGGCCTTCCTCTCTATGGCAGACCATCACTTTTCTCTAGGGGTCAACCTCCTGCTGATAAAAGCAACAGGTTGATCCTGGCCCTCAGTATTAAGCTGTGATAGCACTGCCCCAACCCCCAATTCAGAAGCATCAGTCTGGACTATGAACTTTTTGGAGTAGCAAGGGCTTTTTAGGACAGGTGCAGAGCACATGGCCTGTATGAGCTCATCAAAAGCTTTTTGACAGCTAGCTGTCCACAATACCTTTTTAGGTATCTGTTTACTAGTGAGGCCATTAAGGGGAGCTGCAATGGAGCCATAATTCTTAATAAACCCCCTATAGTACCCTGTGAGGCCTAGATAGGCTCTCACCTGGGTTTGAGCTGTAGGGGGAGCCCATTCGATAATGGTCTGGATCTTACCCTGCAGTGGTGCAATCTGTTACCCAACTACCAGGTGGCCCAGATAAACCACTTATCCCCTGCCCTATCTGACACTTTGAGGCTTTGATAGTGAGGCCTGCATTTTGCAGGGCCTCTAAAACATTCCACAGGTGGACCAGGTGATCATCCCAGGTGGAGCTAAAGACAGCTATATCAGCTAGATATGCTGCACTATAAGCGTCCAACCCTTGCAGGACTGTGTTCACCAACCTTTGAAAAGTGTCAGATGCATTCTTCAGACCAAAGGGCATCACAGTGAATTGATAGTGCCCTCCAATGGTTGAGAATGCAATTTTAGGTTTTGCATCTTCTGATAACTTAATCTGCCAATACCCTGCAGTTAAGTCAAAAGTGCTCAGACACTTGGCAGAAGCCAGTGTATCAATCAGCTCATCTGCCCTCGGTATAGGGTGAGCATCTGTCTTGGTTACTTGGTTGAGCCCTCTATAATCAACACAAAACCTAATCTCTCTTTTACCATTCTTACTGTAAGGTTTTGGAACCAGCACCACTGGGCTAGCCCATGGGCTTTCTGAAGGCTCAATCACTCCTCAGTCTAACATTTTCTGAACCTCTTGTTTAATGCAGTCCCTGACATGGTCAGGCTGCCTATAAATCTTACTCTTGACAGGTAAACTGTCTCCAGTATTGATTGTATGCTCACACCAAGTAGTGGTACCTGGTATCAGTGAGAAGAGTTCAGAAAACGGACTTAAAAGATTTACACAGTTGTCCTCCTGCTCTGCAGTAAGGCAATCTGCCAGTACTACTTCCTCCACTAAGCCATCAGCTACAGTGGTGGAGAAGAGATCAGGGAGAGGGTCACGCTCTTCTTCCTGTCCCTCATCAGTTGCCATGAGCAGAGTGAGATCAGCCCTGTCATAGTAGGGTTTTAGGAGGTTGACATGGAGCACCCTAAGGGGACTCCTGCCAGTGCCCAGGTCTACCAAGTAAGTAACCTCACCCTTTTTCTCAACAATTAGATGGAGTCCACTTAATTTGTCCTGGAGTGCTCTTGGGGCAACAGGCTCCAATACCCACACCTTCTGGCCTGGGTAGTTCTGGGTCAGGACAGCCTTCTGGTCATGCCATTGCTTTAGCAGCTCCTGGCTGGCCTGATGGTTTTTACTGACCTTTTTCATGTACTCAGCCTTTCTTGATCTTATGCCAAGTACAAAGTCCACAATGTCCTTTTTAGGATCTTTTAAAGGTTGTTCCCAACCCTCCTTAACAAGTGCAAGGGGACCTCTCACAGGGTGCCCAAAGAGGAGTTCAAAGGGGCTAACGCCCACTCCTTTTTGAGGTACCTCCCTGTAAGCAAAAAGGAGGCAAGGTAACAAGACATCCTATCTCCTTCTGAGTTTTTCAGGGAGTCCCATTATCATACATTTGCGAGTTGTTTTAAACCTCTCAACCAGACCATTTGTTTGTGGATGATAAGGAGTAGTGAACCTGTATGTTACACCACACTCCTTCCACATTGCTTTGAGGTATGCAGACATGAAGTTACTACCTCTGTCTGACATCACTTCCTTAGGGAAACCCACCCTGGAAAAGATTCCCAGAAGGGCCTTTGCCCCTGCAGGTGCTGTAGTGATCCTTAAGGGGATGGCTTCAGGATACCTAGTGGCATGATCCACTACCACAAGGATAAACCTATTGCCTGAAGCTGTTGGGGGGTTAAGGGGGCCAACTATGTGAACCCCTACCCTTTCAAAAGGGCACCCCAACCACTGGGAGTGGAATCAAGGGGGCCTTTGGAGTGCCACCAGTTTTGCCACTGGCTTGGCAGGTCACACAAGAGCGACACAACTCTTTGGTGTCCTCTGAAATGTGAGGCCAGTGAAACAGGGGAGCAAGCCTGTCCCAAGTTGTACTTTGGCCCAAATGCCCAGCCAAGGGAATGTCATGTGCCAAGGTAAGAAGAAACTCTCTGTATTGCAAAGGGATGACCAATCTCCTGGCAGCTCCAGGTTTAGGGTCCCTTGATTCAGTATACAGGAGGTTGTCTTCCCAATACACCTTATGGCTATCACTGACATCCCCATTCTGCTGCTTGACAGCTTGCTGTCTCAAACCCTCTAGTGTAGGACAGGTCTGCTGTGTCACACTCAGCTCTTCCCTAGCAGGCCTGCCTGCACCGAAAAGCTCAGCAGTGTCTGCTGCCAGCTCCTCTGGTGTCATTTCTGCACAGGGAGAGGATTCCTCTTCCTCAAAAGGGGAATCTTCTGGTGAGGGAGGGATAGTGGGCAAGGATGTGCCCTTCCTACCCCAAGCTTTTGGGAGCACTTGGTCCATTGTTCCAGGATCCAAGTTTCCCTGTCCTTTTTGCTTTTTGGCCTGAGCCCCTGTCAAAGCAAAAGTATGCCCAGGAATGCCCAGCATTGCTGCATGAGCCTCCAACTCCACTTCAGCCCAAGCTGATGTCTCCAAATCATTGCCCAGGAAGCAATCCACAGGTAATTCAGTGGCTACCACAACTTTCTTTGGACAAGTAACTCCCTCCCCCCAGTTGAGATTCACAACAGCCATGGGGTGGCTAAGTGTGTTATTGTGAGCATCAGTCACTTGGTACTGCTGACCAAGTAGGTGTTGATCAGGGTGAACTAGTTTCTCTATAACCATAGCTACACTGGCTCCGGTGTCCCTGTAGGCCTCAACCTCAACACCATTAATTAGGGATAGTTGCTTGTACTTACCTATATTAAATGGACAAGCAACCAAGGTGGCAAAGTCAATGCCACCATCAGAGATTAAAACAGCCTCTGTGGTCTCCCTAACTAAACCAACCCCAACTACACTGCCAATAGTGAGCCCAGCTACACCCTCGGATTGGCTATTTGTAGTAGGCTTCCCACCACCACTGCTATTACTAGGGGCACTAGAGGTTGCAGTTGGGGTTGTGGTGGTGGGAGGTTTGGTGTTTTTCTTTGGACAAGTGGCATCACTTGCCCAATGGCCTTTTACTTTACATAAATAACACCAAGGCTTTTTCAGATTGTGAGAAGAGGATTTGGACCCACCACCCCCAGAGGATGTGTGGGCCTGATGAAGACTCAGAATGTTTTTTATCTTTGTCCCCACCCTTGTCAGAAGACTTACCATCCTTCTTCTTGCCATCCTTGTCACCCCCTGTATGAACTTTTCTGTACACTCTTGTTCTGACCCATTTGTCTGCCTTCTTTCCCAATTCTTGGGGAGAGGTCAGATCTGAGTCTACTAAGTACTGCTGCAACAAATCAGACACACAATTGTTTAAAATATGCTCTCTCAGGATTAGATTATACAGGCTTTCATAATCAGTCACCTTACTACCATGTAATCAACCTCCAAGCCCTTCACCGAACAGTCTACACAGTCTATCCAGTCTTGAGGGGACTCTTTTCTGGTGTCTCTGAGCTTAATACTGTATTGTTCAGTGGTTAAGCCAAATCCACCCAAGAGTGCATCCTTCAAAACTTTGTAGTTATTAGCATAACTTTCTCTGACAGTAAGGAGCCTATCCCTTACAGTGAAAGATAGCCACAAGATAGCAGCCCACTGCCTTTGAGGTACCATACAGGCCCTCTCAAGTGCACCAAACCACTTGTTAATGTCATCCCCCTCCTTGTAAGGGGGGACTATCGTATTCAGGTTTCTGACAACTCTTGCTCTCTAACAGGATTGCTATCAGAAACACTGCTGCTGCCACCATGGGGAACTAACCCCAACCTCTGCCTTTCCCTTTCCACATCCAGAGATTCCCTGTCTAAGGCCAGCTGCTGCTGTCTAAGCTTCAGCCTGGCCTCTTCCAACCTCATCTTTCTGAGTTCCCTTTCCATTAACTTATCCTCAGGGTGGGAGGCTTGGGAATTGTGAGACACAGAAGAAATGTCGGAATTGGCAGCGAGAGACCTGTCCCTAACTGGCTGGACTCTAGTAACCTGGCCTTTAGGAGTGAAAGGTGCCCTACTAAAGTGTGACCCCCTCCCACTACCATTGTCACTAGAGGGCCTGTTAGCTGACAGGTCCTTGGAAGAACCCTCCCCAGTAACCTCAGGGGACTCCTCTGAGTCTGACTGGGTACCACCCTCCTCTACCTGCTGATCCTGGGAAGGGCCAGACTGGTTCTGGTCACTTTCTAGGAGAATGCTGAGGAGAAGATCTTTTGTAGGATTCTTTCCATTTGTTAAACCTCTTTCAATGCAGAGACTCCTCAAACTTTTAAAGTTTAGATTCCCATATGTTGCCTCGACAACTGTGGGCGTGCGTTCTACTGCAGACATGATAGAAAAGGCTTAGGCTGATAGAGTTAGTTATAGCAGATCAGCTTAGGCTGAACTAGGATACATGCAAAGCTCCTACTTATATCACTTAGCACTATATCATAAGAAAACACAATGCTTAGAGTTACTAAAAATAAAGGTACTTTATTTTAGTGACAATATGCCAAAAGTATCTCAGAGGATATACTCCTTTAGGAGGTAAGTAATATACACAAAATATACACATAAACCAGAATCAGGTAAGTAAACAGTTAGAAAAGTAGTGCACACACTGTAGAACACAATAGATTGCAATAGGAGAAAATAAGCCTGGGGCAACAAAACCATATACTCCAAAAGTGGAATGCGAACCACAAATGGACCCCAGACCTAGTGTAGTGTGTAGAGGGTCGCTGGGAGTGTAAGAAAACACTAAGGGAGTCCAAGATACCCCAACCCAAGACCCTGAAAAGTAGGAGTAAAGTTACCCTACTACCCCAGGAAGACAGTAAAGTCGAGATAAGGGATTCTGCAAAGACAACAACTGACTACAAAGCACTGAAGATGGATTCTTGGACCTGAGGACCTGTAAAGGAAGGGGACCAAGTCCAAGAGTCACGCAAGTGTCCAGGGGGGTCAGGAGCCCACTAAACCCCGGATGAAGGTGCAAAAGGGCTGCCTCTGGGTGGAAGAAGCCTAAGATTCTGCAACAACGGAAGGTGCCAGCAATGTCTCCTTTGGCCAGAGGATGTCCCACGGTGTGCTGGAGGATGCAGAGTTGTTTCCATGCAGAAAGACCACAAACAAGCCTTGCTAGCTGCAGGAGTCATGGTTGAAGATTTTGGGTGCTGCCATGGCCCAGGAAGGACCGGGCGGTCCCCCCTTGGAGGAGGAGACAGAGGGGCCACTCAGCAATACAGAGAGCCCATGCAAAAGCAGGCAGCACCTGCAGAAGTACCTGAACAAGTGTTCAGAAGATCTGAGCATGATGGTCGACTCTGCACAACAAAAGAGGGTCCCACGAAGTCGGAGTCCAACTCAGCGAGTTGGGCAATGCAGCACGGAGTGCTGGGGACCTGGGCTAGGCTGTGCACAAAGGAAGTCTTGTAAAAGTGCACAGAAGCCCTAGCAACTGCAGTTCACGCAGTACACAGGATTACTGTCTGGCGTGGGGTTGCAAGGACGTACTTGCACCAAATTTGGACAGAAGGGCCACTGGACTGTCGGGGATACTTGGATCCAGCACCTGTGTTCCAGGGACCATGCTCATCAAGATGAGAGGGGACCCAGAGGACCGGTGATGCAGAAGTTTGGTGCCTGCGTTGGCAGGGGGAAGATTCCATCTACCCACAAGAGATTTCTTTTTGGCTTCCAATGCAGGGTGAAGGCAGACAGCCCTCAGAGCATGCACCACCAGGAAACAGTCGAGAAAGCCAGCAGGATGAGGCGCTACAATGTTGCTGGTAGTCTTCTTGCTGCTTTTTTGCGGTTTTGCAAGAGTCCTGGAGTGGTCAGCAGTCGATCCTTGGCAGAAGTCGAAGAGGGAAGTGCAGAGGAACTCTGGTGAGCTCTTGCATTCGTTATCTGGTGAGATACCCACAGGAGAGATCCTAAATAGCCCTCAGAGGAGGATTGGCTACAGAGAAAGGTAAGCACCTATCAGGAGGGGTCTCTGACATCACCTGCTGGCACTGGCCACTCAGAGCTGTTCATTGTGCCCTCACACCTCTCCATCCAAGATGGCAGAGGTCTTGGACACACTGGAGGAGCTCTGGGCAACTCCTCTGGGAGGTGCTGGTCAGAGGAGTGGTCACTCCCATTTCCTTTGTCCAGTTTCGCGCCAGAGCAGGGTTTGGGGGATCCCTGAACCGGTGTAGACTGGCTTATGCAAGGAGGGCACCATCTGTGCCCTTCAAAGCATTTCCGGAGGCCAGGAGAGGCTACTCCTCTCAGGCCCTTCACACCTATTGCCAAAGGGAGAGGGTGTAACACCCTCTCTCAGAGGAAATCCTTTGTTCTGCCTTCCTGGGATTGGGCTGCCCAGGCCCCAGGGAGGCCGAAACCTTTCTGAGGGTTTGCAGCAGCAGTAGCTGCAGAGAAAACCCCGGAAAGTTAGTTTAGCAGTACCCGGGCTCCATGCTGGAGCCCCTGGGATGCATGGAATTGTCCCCCCAATGCCAGAATGGTATTGGGGGGTGACAATTCCATGATCCTAGGCATGTTTCATGGCCATGTTCGGAGTTACCATTCTGACGCAACATATAGGTATTGACCTATATGTAGTTCACACGTGTAATGGTGACCCCGCACTCACAAAGTCTGGGACAATTGCCCTGAACAATGTGGGGGCACCTTGGCTAGTGCCAGGGTGCCCTCACACTAAGTAACTTTGCACCTAACCTTCACTAAGTGAGGGTTAGACATATAGGTGGCTTATAAGTTACTTAAGTGCAGTGTAAAATGGCTGTGAAGTAACGTGGACGTTATTTCACTCAGGCTGCAGTGGCAGTCCTGTGTAAGAATTGTCTGAGCTCCCTATGGGTGGCAAAAGAAATCCTGCAGCCCATAGGGATCTCCTGGAACCCCAATACCCTGGGTACCTAGGTACCATATACTAGGGAATTATAAGAGGTGTTCCAGTGTGCCAATCATAATTGGTAAAATTAGTCGCTAACCTGCAGTGACATTTTTAAAAGCAGAGAGAGCATAAACACTGAGGTTCTGGTTAGCAGAGCCTCAGTGATACAGCTAGGCACCACACAGGGAACACATACAGGGCACACTTTATGAGCACTGGGGTCCTAACTAGCAGGATCCCAGTGACACAGGCAAAAACAAACATACATACAGTAAAAATGGGGGTAACATGCCAAGCAAGATGGTACTTTCCTACAAATGGGATATATCCCCAACATTATTGGGGCAATTGATGGTACACATATTGTATTCCCCCCACCCCCGGGAGAAATGAACAGGTGTTCCAAAATCGAAAGAGGTTTAATTCAATGATTGTGCGGATAATGTGGCTGGCGGACCAGTACATCTCCCATGTCAGTGCAAAGCATCCTGGGTCTCTGCATGATGCCTTTATCCAGAGGAATAGCACCATCCCATATGTGATGGCTCAACTCCAGAGGCACCGGGTGTGGCTAATAGGTGAGCCCTGGTTCCCAGCCAGTGGATGTTGAGGTATGGGTATGGTGTGGGCCCTAAGGGTTAGAGTGTGGCTAACAGTTGTCCCTCGATATTTGCAGGTGACTCTGGTTACCCCAACCTCTCATGGCTATTGACCCCTGTGAGGAATCCCAGGACAAGGGCAGAGGAACCTTACAATGAAGCACATGGGCGAACAAGAAGAATTATAGAGAGGATATTCGGCCTCCTGAAGGCTAGGTTTCTTTGCCTCCATCTCACAGGTGGTTCCCTGTGCTACTCACCCAATAAGTGATGCCAGATCAGCGTGGCATGCTGTATGTTGCACAACCTTGCCTTAGGTCGCCCGGTGTCTTTTCTGCAGGAGGATGAGGCTGGAGATGGGCGTGTGGCAGCAGTGGACCCTGTGGACAGTGAAGATGAGGAGGCAGAGGATGAGGATGAGGACAACAGAAGTGCAATAATTCGTCAATACTTCCAATGACACACAGGTAAGACAGTGTAAGTTCACTTTTAATTGACAGTTTTTTGTTTGACATTGTCACTGGCAGGCTGATTTTCCCATTTCTATGTCCACTCACCGTACCCTTTGGCATCTCTATTTGCAGATATTTGAGCCCCAATATCGCTCCTTGTGTGTTGACTGCAGCCAACTACAGGTCATTGCTATGTATACACTACTGTACAGTTGTATTGCAGTGTTTATACCTTGTTAAATGAATACATAGTTAAATCATTTGACATACTTCATACTTGTATTTTTTTTTCAAAGGGTGTTTATTTAAGTGCTAATAAGTAGAGGGGGATGTGCAATGGGCTGGGTTGATGGTGGAGAAAAGTCCAGGATAGAGTCCAGTCTATGTGGATCACAGGTGCATTGTCCAAGGGGGCATAGGAAGGGGAACAATGGCAGTTCAAGGTGGACAGGGTGACATTCAGGAGAGTCTTATTTCCTGGTGGAGTCTTGACAATAGTCTCTGGTTTCTGCCTGGATCACAGGGACAGTTTGTGGGGTGGTTCTCCTTCTGCAGGGGAAGGGGTGTTGGTGGCCTGTTGGTCCTGTGGCAGGGCCTCCTGTCCACTAGCGGCAGCAGAGGTGGAGGGCTTTTCATCAGTTTGGCTAGTGGTAGGGGCCCGGTGGTGTGCCACTGCCTCCCTCATAGTGTTGGCCATGTCTGCCAGCACCTCTGCAATGGTGACCAGAGTGGTGTTTATGTCCTTCAAGTCCTCCTTGATCCCCAGGTACTGTCCCTCCTGCAGCCGCTGGTTCTCCTGTATTTTGTCCAGTATCTGGCCATCGTCTTCAGGATCTTGGTGAGTGCCACCTGGGGAGTCTGTTCCCTGGGCCTGTCCTCCCCCTGTCGCACAGCAGTCCTCCCAGCTTCCCTGTTGTCCTATGCCTCTGTCCCCTGAACCATGTGCCCACTGCCACTGACCCTAGATCCCTGATCGTCCTGTGTTTGTGGGGTGGCCTGGGTTCCCTGTAGTGGTGGACACACTGCTGATTGATGTTTTCTGGGGACAGAGGTATAGGCCCGCTGGGTGGGTATTCTGCTGGTGTTTCCTGAGGGGGGAGGCTCTGTGGTGGTATGGGACTGTGACTGGGTAACCAGCTGTCCAGAGATCCCTGATGGGCCATGTTGGTCATTCAGATCCAGGCGCCCAGAGCTGCTGTCTTCACTGTGGGCATCTTATGGGGGGGGGGGCTGGATGTTGCTTGCCCCTCCTCTCTGGTGAAGTTGGCTGGGGGACCTGTGGGGATGTAAATGCAGTGTTAGTGTTTCTGCGTGTGACATCTTGTGCATGGGTGTGTTGCCCACTAAAGTTGTTTTTGCCCTGGCAGCTTTGCCTAGTGTGAGTTGTTATTTGGTGGGCTATCTATTTCTCTCTAGTGTGCATGCAGTGGTGATAGTTGTCCATGCAGGTCTGTGATGGGTGTCCATGCATTGGTGTTGCATGCAGGGCTTGGTATTGGGATGGGTGGGTTGTGATGGTGAGGTGTGTGGGCGGTGGTGGAGTGATAGGAGTGAGGGTAAAGGTAGGGGTATGTGATGGCATGCACGTAGGGGTGGTGATAGTAATAGAGATTTGACTTACCAGAGTCCAGTCCTCCTCCTACTCCTACCAGGCCCTCAGGATGCATGATTGCCAAGACTTGTTCCTCCCATGTTGTTAGTTGTGGTGGAGGAGGTGGGGGTACACTGCTAGTCCTCTATTAAGCTAGTTGTTGTCTTGCTGCCATGGAGCGCAACTTCCCCCGTAGGTCATTCCACCTGTTCCTGATATCATCCCTTGTTCTGGGGTGCTGTCCCACGGCGTTGACCCTGTCCATGATTCTCCGCCATAGCTCCATCTTCCTTGCAAAAGATGTCTGCTGCACCTGTGATCTGAATAGCTGTGGCTCTACCCAGATCATTTCCTCCACCATGACCCTTAGCTCCTCCTCTGAGAACCTGGGGTGTTGTTGTGGTGCCATGTAGTGTAAGTGGTGTAGTTGAGGGTGTGTAGGGTGATGTGTAGGGGTGTGTGATGTAAGGTGCGTGGATGGTGTATAGGTGATTGCGGTTTTATGGCTGTGGTCTTGCTATCTCTCTTGTGGCACTTGTTTGTATTCGTAAAGGGTTGTGGGTAATGTGTGTGTGTGTTTTATAGTGGTGTGGGTGTGGTGTGTGAATGGGTGTCAGGTGTGTGTAGTTTGAATTGTCCAATGTGGTGTTGTTTTGTATGTGTGTGTGTATTTTGAGGCGGTGGTATGTAGCGCCAATGCTTTACCTCCAATGAATGTCCGCCATGGTGATTCGTGGGCCATATAATTGTGGGCGTAGTTCTGTTGGCGTAACGGTGTGGGTTTTGCTACTGCCAGTTTATCTCCGACCTTTGGGCTGGCGGACTAGTGTGTGTGGCTATATAGTGACGATTGCTATGTGTGTGTCATAATATGGGTAGCAGTGATCCGCCACCGTGGCGGTATGTTGGTGGCAATCAGCATGGCCGTAAGTGGTACTTACCGCCAATGTCATAATGAGGCCCATAATGTTGATTTGTTAAACTGTTTCAAATTGATGGAAGCAGAGATGTTCGATAAAGCAATATTCATCATTTACAACACAGCACACATTTTTACTACTGTGATACAGTTCACTGTATTGCTTACCATACCAGTTATCAACAACAGACAATGGGTCATACAGAGATCACTACAATGTATATCAAATGGTATTGCAAGACTGTAAATACTGAACTGTAATATAATTTACCAAATAATAAAATAATTCTGGGCTTGATTTAGACTTTGGTGGATGAAGTTTGTATCTTGAACATAGCAGAATACTTCATTCCCAAGATTGCAACGGTACTCTGCCCACCAAATGTAGTGATATCCTCCTGCCCAGCAGACATCTCTTGCATTTCCAGAAACTGCCTAGGGGGTCAGTGAAAAATGTTGGCCCAACAGTGGAGTTTAAGGAGTTTTACCCTAAGTATGTAGCATGATTTTCAGGCACTAGAAAATCTACTTGAGCAGCAGAAAGAATCAACACCCTCTGCCACACCGAGAGGTACCATTTACACTGATTTTACAGAGTGGAACAAGCTCCCAGCGCTAAAGATCAACGCAAGAAGTGTGACGTACCTGAATTCAGCCTGCTTGCGAAACTCCGGGGAATGTTGCAGAGTTTATATATAACACTGTGGAATTAAGTTGAGTGAAACTCTGCAAGATCCACCCAGGCCTAAAACTTCCATCATAGCAGTTCCTTTAAATATTGAAACTTTGATGGACAGCACTGTCATACGTCAAACTTTACGCTTTAAACATTTGTTTTTGGAAATATAAGAAACAATAACTTTGCTTTGGCAAAGAGTGTGCTCCATCACCTTTGCAATAGAGTGCCCTCCCCACCAAAGTCTAAATCAGTACCTCTGAAAGTGCTGATTGAGTCTGACAATAAGAACAGGCCGGCAAAGATATCCATTATGTCTGTTTCTCTCTCTTATCACATTCCCCCTTTCCCCTGATGTCCTGCTGACTGGCATAAATATTCTCAGATGGTCATCAATGGATTGAGGCAAGTGCAGATAGGAACATCTCTCCTGTGTAATCTGGAATGCTATGTTAGTGTGTATACAAGTTTTATTTTCTGGGAAAAGATTAATTTAGGCATGCTGTGCATCAGTTAGCACAACTGGGCCACTCCAATCTAAAGTGATGAATTACTGCATATTTATTTTTGGTGTTTGAGCATTCCATGTGCATGTGTCTTTCTCTATTTAAGAAAATCAACAAACATACAGCTTTTTCTTAGGTCGTGCCAAAGGGGAGGATGTTCTTTCTGTTAAAAGGTTCAGAATGGCTTAGAAATGCACCACTGTAGTTGATCAAGATATTGTATTCTGATGTTTCATAAAGTACTATATTGTAAAGCTTTGGCCAATGAGATATCTCAAGAAGTAGGAGTTACTAAGGGTGTTGTACCAACTAATAAATTGATTGGTTGTCATGTAAAAAGATTTTTAATTCAACCCTTGTATGTAATGGCAATCTTAGAAACCTGTATGCCTTCTATGCCTAAAACATTATAGAGATCATTGTATTTTGTAGGAGAGCCATTATGAATATGCTGATTACTCGAATTAATGAACTACTTTTTGCTTTCTGTCATGATACCATTTTATAATAAACCCACAAAGCTGATAACTTCTGAATTTTGACATACACAGGTTTTATGTATGGTCTAGGACAGTCCCATTCTTGCCTAACGGCCCTCTTAATTTCTTAATTAGAGCACTTAGAGGTGCAACTGTGACATTGGACAGTGCTAGGACTAGTAGTAAGAGGTCATGTGATGAGCATCTTTCTTTTACTTCCAATGAGAGAAGTCATTCCATGGGATGTTGAAGTCACTTAGAATAATGGTGGTGGAGTATGTAGGTGATTACATGGCTGAAGTGCTTAGTAAAGGTCACAGACCTGGGAGGGGTTATGCATGGTTTCAAAGCAAGGAGTTTTGTTATGGTTTTTACTGATAGAAGTTCAAAGCCTGTGAAAGATGTATGTGTAATTGACTTTTCCATGATTGGCACTTTTGATTTACTAGTAAGTCCCTAGTAAAGTGCACTAGAGGTGCCCAGGGCCTGTAAATGATACTAGGGTGCCTGCAGCACTAATTGTGCAACCCACATTAGTAGTCCTGTAAACATGGCTCAGACAAGCTGCTGCAGTGTCTGTGTGTGCAGTTTTAACATGCCAATATGATTTGACAAGTGTACCCACTTGCCAGGCCTAAACCTTCCCTTTCTATACATGTAGGCAGCCCCTAGGTAGCCCCATGGGCAGGGTAAAGTGTATGTTAAAGGTGGGAAATGTACTGATGTGTTTTATATGTCCTAACAGTGAAATACTGCCAAGTTTGGCTTTTATTGTTGCAAGGCCAATCTCTCTCACAGGTTAACATGGGGGCTGCCTTTAAATATTCTTAAAATTCAGATTCTCCTTGAGAGCAGATAGAAAATAGAGTTCGGTGTGTCTTTTGGTAAAGTTGGTTTTTAAATTGTTCATTTGAAAATGCAACTTTTAGAAAGTGAGCATTTTCTTGCTTTAACCATTCTGTGACTCTGACTGTTTGTGGATTCCCTGTCTGGGCCAGACTGACAGTTGGGCTTTTTGTGAATCTCCTCCAGACAGTGACACAAAGGGACCTGGGATGTAGCCTGCATATCCTGATGAGCCATCTGAGCTAGAGTGGAGGGAGGAGTGGTCACTTACACCTGAATGGGCTAAGCCTGCCCTCACACAATGTAGTCTCCAACCTTAGTATATGACTGGGGCCTGGCCTGGGCAAGTCAGGATCCTGTAAATAACATAGACTCCCCTTTGAAGTTTGCCTACTTCAAAGGCAGAAAGGGATATAAGTATTGGACCCAAAACCCCAGACTTTTTAAAACCAAGAGGAACCTCTGCCAGGGAGAAGAGATGAAGAGCTGGAGGAGAAGTGTTGCCCTGGTCTGTGACAGTGCTTTGTTGGGAAATCCTGCAGTTGCTGCTTCTGCCTGTGAAAGGGGACAAAGACTGGACTTTGTTGTGCTTTAGCTTTCCAGAGGGTACCATTCCAGTTCCTGGACACCTGGAAGTGAATTTCTAGTTAAATCCTGTAAAACGATGCTGTGCGACTTCACTAAGCATGCTGCTGCACGGGTCCTGTGACATCGCTTGCACGTGAAGCCGTGGACCTTGCAGAAGTGTGACGACCCCAACGACTCCACATTCTTATATTGCCACAGCCGCTGATCCTGCACGACTTTGCTGAGATCAGAGTGTCGTAGCACTGACGTTCGTGACACCCACATACCAAGGGACCGACATCTCCCAACTGATGCCGCCTCACCTCCAACTCTCTGCAGTGAGGACCCAACGCCACTGTGCGATGACTCTGCTCCACTGCCCCGTAGCACTACAACCGACACCGCATCGGATCCAGCTTCACTTCGCTTCCCAACTCCGTGCACTGGCCTGTTTATTACTTGTTTTACAAAGGTACTGTACATGGGGGTCTGTACGACTCTGTAAACTGAGCAAGTGACATTGCATTTTAAGAAACGACTCCGTCACGACGCTGCTTAACATCAAGTTGCAGCATTTGTGCCTCTAAGCACTATTTTTGTGTTTTCAAGTGCTAAGATCATATCTTTTATGGTGTATGGTGGATTTTTTTATCATATTTGGTCTTGTTTATTCAGATAAAATATTTACTATTTTTCTAAACCTCTGTTGTGTCATTTTGTAGTGCTTCACTGTATTACTTTGTGTGTTGGTACAAATACTTAACACATTGTTTCTGAGTTAAGCCTGCCTGCTCATGCCAAGCTACCAACGGGGTGAGCAGGGGTTAACTGAGTGTGATTCTCCTTTACTCTGACTAGAGTAATGGTCCTTGCTTGGACAGAGGGCAACCTGACTGCCAACCAAAGACCCCATTGCTAACAGATGATATCCCAAATTCCAATCGTATCATTTATCCTAGGTGTTCATATTAGAGTGTTAAGCAACTGACCTATCATTCCAGTCACTATCATGTATTACCAGTGCAAGACTTTTGGCAAATTTTGGTAAAGTGATATGTTTAGGTTCCCTTTACCTCTTCTACCAATCGTGGATGCAGTATTTGATGTTTCCATGAGCAATAAATCTCCAGTACCCTGCTGGCAGAGGCACAGGTGACAAATAAACACCTATGCAGATTAAATTGTCTCCTTCTGTAGTGTCTTGTATGTTTTAGGGCGGAACGTTTTTGGCTCTAAACATGCTCTGTATCAGTGTGATGTAATCACTATAATAGAAGATAATGAAAACTTGGTTTAAAATGTGGGCATTCACAGTTTAACACTGAGGAATAAAGATATGTTATTTAGAGCTCTGTGTGTGAGGTAGTCATTGGTGAGTATCGTAGCTGTGGAAACGAGGTAGAGAATAAGTAACCCAAAGAAGAAAGTGCTGTCCTGAAGATTTTGCCGTAGTCCAAGCAAACTGGTCATGTGTGCTATGTGTGCCATCGTCGAAGTGTTGAGTAGACGGTTTGGGTATGTGGAGTCAAAGACGATTATAATTTACCATATACTATTGAGAATAATAGTGCTGGCTGGCAGAACAAGTAAAAAGGAAGTATTCTGGGGCGTGACTTGGGGCATCAAGATGGTGGTCGCTCCAGAGTGCTCCGGACCCCTCCGTCATCTATTTCACCATCGCACCCATTAGAGACCTGTGAGACCTGTTACTTGGTAAGTTGAGCCTCACACGGGCCTGCCCTACCTGGAGCTCCGGATGGCCCTGGAGAGCGGAACAGTCCCTGACTACTTGTGAGTATGCTTGGAGCAGGTGAAATCCTCCCTGTGGCGGCCTGGGATGAACTGTGAGCAGAGCAGACAAGCCTGTACTGAGTCAAGCTGCTCATATGCGGTGCTGTGGCGAGGACGCCATGCTCCTTTCCTTTCTTCTCGTGGCACCTGGATATTACCCCCTTGGCCTGCTGGGGCCCAATTGGTAGATCCTACTGCCCCTGGGGCTCTTGTGCTGACGAGGGGCCCCACTGCAGTGGACGTTTGCATCCTAAGCAGGGACACATACAGAAGTCTTCCCCTGCACCTTCTCTATATTTCTCATCTTCTTGAGTGCCAGCAGCATGGGGCGGTTGAGGTCCCTGGTGACAGTGCAGACTATCAAGATTGATGAGCCCTATGAACGACCCCCACAGATGCAACTCTATGGCCTGGGGGCGTGATGAGGTCCCCTGCCTCAAATGGAGTAATTGGTGCCCCTGTCCCCTGTGTTCCTCGCTCCCACTCTGCTCTAATAGAAGTAGTGAACAGAAAAGAACAGCCACAACTATTACCACCATCCAGGGGTGTTCTAACTGTCTGCTGCCTACGTGTCAAAGGCATGTCAGAGGCGGGTCAGATCCAGGTCCTTAGGCCTCTTTTTGCTCTCTACCCTGAAAGCGATGTGGGGGACAGATCCGCCCTGCTCCAGCACCCCTGACTCTTTGTTTGGCACAACTTGGGCACTCGCTGCAAAGTGGCACTTCTCCCAGGGCCTGGCTGCTCATGCTGTTGCACCTGTAGTGACAAGCTGACTGGGCCCTACTCTAAGTGAATTCCCTATTGCTTAAAGCCATCATGGGGAAGGATAAACCCTCTCGCTCGACCTACTACCAAGCAATAAACCATGGGTCCTGAGCCCTTTGGAGGAAGTGCAGCAGACAAAATACCACCCAGAGACAGAGACCTGGCCACGATCCTACAGGTCATACACACATCTCAAGCTGCTGTTGAGACTAAAATTTATGAGGTTCATGTTGATATGGTTTAATGCACCATGATCTTCACAATGCCACAGGCAGGGAAACTAAGGCATAGGGCCGTCTTTCAAACATGGAGGACAAAGTGTCTGATTTTAAAGCAAAGGTCTCCCGCAATCTCTCATGAACAGCAGGGTGTCATTGTCATGCAGAAGATTCCGAAAACTGATCACAACTCAACAATCTTCAATTTGTGGTGTTCCCAGAGGGCATGGAGCTGGTGCAGGCTTCTGAATTCCTAGAGTACTGGATACCATCCTGGATGCCACCTGACAACCTGTCCCCCTGGTTCATTGTTGAGGGAGCACTTAAGGCCCTGACACCTAAATTTGCATTGTGGAGCCCTGCAAAGGCCCATGATTGCTCACATCCTTAATTTCAAAGACAGGAACTCCATCCTCAGGTAAGCCTGATCCCTCCCAGACTTGAGGTACCAAGAATCAAAGATACTTATTTTTCTAGATTACGCTAAAGAGGTGCAAGCTCAGCAAGGCTCATATGCTGCGGTCAAGCAGAAGCTAAATGGGCTCAATGTGTCCTACATGCTTCTTTTCCCAGCCTGGCTCATAGTCATCCATGGCAATAAGATACATTTTTTGACACTTTGGAGACTGCCTGAGACTGGCTTACTGGAGAGAAGAAGCTCTGCCAGCCGGGGGATCACTTTCCCCTGCGACAGCAGTGTCCGCAGTGGTGAAAGCCAGTGCTGCTCTGAAGCAGAAAAGAGTTCAGACCCGATTCCACTGGGGCTCCAGTGCCTCAAGGATGGGTTCACACCCCCCGAATGCCCCTGTACCGGAGCCGCCAGAAATTCAGACCTGCCTTTCCCTGTCAAAGGATTTGCTCCCTTGCCAAGCTAGGAGGAGGGAACAGTGCGGTTTTCCCCCAATCCATTCCATGGCTGAATCAAACTTATCCTCGAGTCCATTTTTGTGAGCCGCTGCAGCACCCATGATCCCTGCTGCAGGGGGACACTGAAGCGATCTGTTCGTTATGTTCGAATTTTCCTGTTGGACATCATCAATCCTGTATTGAGGAGGGGTCCACCACTCCATACCTGTCTACATGTTGATTTTTGCTTTAGTTGGATGTCTGGGGGCTACAGATGCTTCTTGGGTTGAAGTATTGAGTAGGGGTTGTTGGAGGGGAAGGCTTTTCAAATTGTAATGTTTATAAACCTGTTTTGTTTATTATTTGTTACCACACTCAGATACTTGGATGAGTCACACAGCTCCGCCTGTGACACAGGGTACACTGACGATCTGCACGGGCATCAAGTGATTCCTCAATGGTGGTTTCCTTTAGTGTCCCCCATTGGCCTGATTTCCCATCACTCCTTCACTCAAGCATGATTGCCTTTCATGTTATGTCTTGAATCAAGAAAGGACTGCTTATTTGTGTGACATGTTCCACAGTCCTGCATTTTTCCCATTGGTTCCTCACAGCAGGCCTGATGCATCAAGAGACCCAGCTATTGGGTAGTCAATGTCCATTCCTGTTGCGCCAAGGCTATTATAGGGTTTACCACTTTGGGTATACTAGAGGATTCCGTGGAATAGCAATCTTGCTTCATCGCTCATTACCCATGGCTATCACTCAAACAATGATTGACCCTCAGGGCCGTTATCTTGCCCTTACTGGGGGTGTTGAGGGGAAACCTGTAGGTTTTGTGTGTGTATATGCCCTCCATGACCCTAGACACTATTTAACTGAGCAATCAGCAGCCATACTTGTGCTTCCTAGCAGTCACACAGTAGAAGTAGGCAATTTTATAAAGGTTTCCATCTCAGACCTAGACTCCACCACCAACCCATCTGCACAACATTGTACAGAAGCTTGATGCTTCTCGAACTGGGCATCCACTCTGGATCTCTGTGACAACTGGGGACTGTGGAATCCCAGATAGCAACAGTATACCTATACCTCCGTGGTGCACCACACACACACTCATGCATCAATCTTATTTCTATGCCAGCCACAGACCATGCCCCAATCCTCCTCTGCCTGGAGGTGACCAGTGATGCTCTGCTCCCTATGCGGAGGCTTAATGCCTGGTTTCTACAAGACAAGACATACACACTGGCATTTGAAGATGAGCTGAAGGCCTACCTCCATACTAAAGAAGGCTCTGTTTAATCTGCTGGAACCCTATTGACAGCCAGCAAAGCTACCACAAGGTCATGTCAGAGGCAAAATTAGAGAGAAGGAGAGGACCCAAACCCATAGCAAATGACCCAACTGGAGGCTTGCACCCTTTGCTTAGAGGCATGCCTTCCCACTGACCACAGGGTAACACTCTTTGGCAGCTGGAATTGATCAGTGCTAAGATTCGCCTTCTGCTGTTCAAGGCAGTGAAGCAAATTTGGCATATCTGGACCACCAGGGTTTATGACTGGGGAGATTAAAAAATGGCAAACTACTGTATTGGCTAGCCACCCAATCCAAGCGAGTCAGGTGATACCTGAGATAGCTGATGATGACGGTTGTCTTCATCACACCGTCTGCGGCATAGCACAAACCGCCTACTTCAGTCATTTTCATGCTGCAATCCCCAGACCAGTGACCAAATCCAACCCTCACTTCTTTGAAGAAGTGCCCCTTCCTCAACTGTTGCAGCCTGAGATTCTGATGCTGGACCAACACCTAATAGCAGGAAAGGGGGGCTTTGGTTATTTCAGCCATGGCTTCTCTGTAGACTCCTGGACCCAATGGTCTTCCCACGGAGTACTATACCACATTCAGAGAGGTTCTCACCCCTTGACTGCTAGCTCTCTCACCCAAACTGACACAGCAACTATTGTAATTCCAAAGGCATAGCCCCCTTCTGCCTCCTGAACAGGTTATTGTCCAATTTACCTCGTCAATGGAGAGGTTAAGATCTTCACACTAATCTTGGCCAATCACCTCATATGGGTCCTCTAAGCATTCACGCAGACCAATGTGGCTTCATGCGGGCCAGAAGTACATGGCACTGCCTCCGGTGTCTCCATGTTACCCTTGTCCACTGTCACTTACTTATGCCCTAACTGGTTTGCTTCTTATAGACTTTGAGAAGGTGTTCGATATAGTGGGTTGGGGCTATATTGAGTGAGTCTTGCAGAGAGCCGGAATTGGGCGCGATTCTACCGCTGCGTTTGTATGCTCCACTCTAACGCAACTGCACGGATGCAGAGCAATGGTGTGGTCTCCGATTTCTTTCCCATGCAACATGACTCCCAACAGGGCTGCCCCCGATCCCCTCCTCTTCACACTTACAATTGAACCTCCTTTGCTGTGAAGCATTGGGTGCGGGATGGGTCTGGGAAATAGGGCAGAAAGACTGTTTCATATTATTTGCCTATGATGTCCTTCGACCCTGAGACGAGTGGCCCTAGCTTTCTCCAGATCTTCTAGCTCTTTGGAGAGTCATCTGGCATTTCGGCTTTACCCAGCCAAATTAATGCTGGTGCCTCTGTCTCAGGCGCAAAACACAATGGATTGGCAGACAAACATCCCATGCAATGACTGAGCTTCTGTTACCTGGGTATACAGGTAGCTCTTCACCCTGAGTTTACTTGGCCCCTCAACCTTGTTCCACAGACCCATAGAGTCAAAGAGGATCTTAAGAAAGTGCAAGCATTGCCACTTAACATGATGGGCAGGATCACCCTCTACAAAATGATAGTGCTACTGAGGTTCTTATAGGCTTTTCAAAATGTTCCGCTACTACTGCCTGCCCCCTGGTTTCGGGCAATGGATTCAATGGTGACTTAATTCCTTTGGCACAGTTCCAGGTCAAGACTAGCTCTTACTCACTGTCAATGGGCACCATACGTTGGCTGCCTTGTATGGCCAACCTATGTCTTACTTCCCCACTTCTCAACTCCTGGTACTCAATGATTGATTTAATGGGGGTTGGTCAGACACGCCTATCAGGTGAGACTGACTTTGTTGGAGTTCCTCCGAATTATGGCTGTTTTATATGGGACTCATGTTCCTAAAGCTACCCTGGGGGTGGGAATCTTGCGGTCTTCCTTGCCTGGAGGGCGGCGCTCCACCACACTAAATAGGATTCTAAGCTCACTCTTAAAACTCCTCTGTGGTACATGGCTAGGGTGGTAGCAGCACTGGAGAGATTTGTGGGTTGGGATAACATCAGAATTATGCAACTGGTTAATGTATGGATCGAGATGCATATGTGCACCTTTCAGGAGCTTCAATATACATATGCACTTTCCTCCTCACAATTTAATAAATATTTGCAAGACACACCCACATACCACAAGATACACTCCTTGAATTCAGCCCCTTGGACGCCAAACTCCTCATGGGCACACTGGGGAAAAGGAGTGTCTCCTAGATATATCACAACTTCATTATTAAAGCCCCTGACACACTGAACAACCTTCGGACCCGATGGGAGGTTTGGTTGGGACCTCTGTAAGATGAGGACTGACGACATGCACTGATGGACCCCTGGTTTGTAATGATCTCCTCCAGGCTGTGTCTGGTGCAGACCTACTCCCTCTATCGTGCCTACCTCACGCCTGACCAATTATGCCCGACAGACCTCTTCCCAAGTCCCACTTGCTCCCGCTATTTACATGTCCCAGCTGACTTTTATCACATAGTGTGTGTTAGAAATTAGGTTTCTGTTTGGCTAGGGTATGCACCTAAGCCAGGCAGATCCCACCCACTCCAGTCAGGGCAAGGGAGTTACATGTCCAAGAGAACCTCTGCTCACCCCCTTGGTAGCTTGGCACAAGCAGTCAGGCCTAACCCGGAGGCAATGTGCAAATCGTTTGCACAACACACACAACACATGTGACGCAAAATGTACAACACAAAGTAAACACAACACTGAGCTATGCAAAAATAAACTGCATTGCACAAAACATAATTAGACCAACATTACACGTTAGTAATTCCCTGCTACCTTAGCAATTGTCAGAACGTTACACAAGTTACTAATACTCTGCCAGAATACGCTGTTGTCATATTAGAACACGTAAGTACTCAGGATTCTGCAACATAAGCAGTAGTCAGGAATTATAGTAAAGAATTCTATGCACTTGTCATGAATACCTCATAAATACCCATAAAAGGAACATTAGAGAACGCATCACGTCATAAAAAAAAGCACATATCAGCATGTCATGTCCCTAAAAGGAACATCAACACATATATGTAATGGCAGGAAAGCAGGTAGAAACATATAAACCCCCCAAAGGTTCATACTCTGCTCCCTGAGCCAATATTTTCTCAAAAGTACCTGGTTTCCTGAAGGGGGGCATTCCCCGTGCCTAGAGGAGGAGCATGGGGGCCACTGGTGCTCCTATGCACACAACGGGGGCCACGCGGTGCTCCGGTGGGAGAGGTGCTGACTGCACCCTTCCCTGTGATGACAAAACGGGCCCCTAATGGGACCTGCGATCTTTGTGGGGGGGGGAGAGGTGGACTGCACCATCTTGGTGGTGAAAGAACAGGCCCCTCCTGGGGCCCGCGGTCTCTGTGAGGCTCCCCCGGGCCTCCAATGGCCCTCTCCCAAAGGGGGGCCACCAAAACTTTCCCACTAAAGTTACGGGGCGATCGCGCCCCTTAGGCAGTGGCCGGGGGGAAAAGGAACTCCCTTTCCACTCCCAGGCCCTGAAATACTGAGAGCAGCGAGGTCTCGCGGCGCAGAGGCCTCAGATGAGGCCTCCTCCTGTCCGCGACCTCGAAGTGCGGCAGCAGAGGTCTGGCTGCTCAGGAGGAGTCCCAGCTCTTCTCCTCCGGCTGGGGTTGGCTCCCACGTGGAATGATTCAACCGGTGCCCCGGGGGCACGAGTCCAGGTTTGCATACCCCAGGGGCACAACAGGAGCTGGCTCGCTCCTCCCGGCGTGTTTAGTGGTGCCTTGGGGGCACCGGGGGCAGCGCAGCTCCGGTGTGCAGAGATAAATAGAGCCTGGCCGTAGCGGTGATTCTTAGCAGCAGGGGAGCTGCACAAGGGTATTGTTTATGCCCCCGGGCTGCGGTGGTGTTTCCCCAGCCATGCAGAGCACTTCAGAAAGCACGAGGGGCACCCCGCTACACCCAGGCTGCGGTGGTGATTTTCCTGGCCACAAAGAGCGCTCCAACAGCGCTTCTTCAGCAACGCAGCCCTCCTTGTGCTAAAAATATATTTTACAGAGGTCAGGGGCCACAGCACCCTGCCTCTGGAGACAAACAAAGAGGTGAACCCAGCTACAGGCCAGCACACAAGGGAATGCCAGCAGTGGCAGTTTCTCCTAGTGACCAAGTAGGTCACAGGTCTGCACAGCAGCAGCAGTCCAAGGTGATCCTGGTGAGTCCTCTCAACAGCATCCTGTCCTGCTCCAGGTAAGGTTCCTGGAGTTCCCAGAATGTCCAAAATGATGTCTAAAGTGTGGGGAAAATTCCCCTGTACTTATATCAGGTTTACATTGTGTTTTGCAGTAGGGAGGAGATGAGGTTCCAACCAATTACAACTGGTTCTGGGAGTGCTCTTTCTCTCCTCCAGCACAGGCTCCAAACATGAGCGGGGGTAAACGACCCAATTGTGCGAAGCCAGGGCACAGCCTTTACAAAAGCAGGTGTGCCACGCCTCTCCCTTCTCTTAGCCCAGGAAGGCTTTACAATATATATAGATGTATCTCTGTGACACCTCCACCCTCCCTGTGTACAGGCTGTCTAAAAAGTATGCACAAAACCCCACCTGTCAGTCTGCCCAGACGTGGATTGGAGGCAAGCTGCAAAAACACCAGAGTCATAAGCACAGATAAATGCACACGTTCTAGAAGTGGCATTTCTGTGGTGGTAGTAACAGAAAATACACCAGTAAGCAGCATTTCTCATCACTATCACAACCATACCAAACATGCCTACGCTACCCCTCATTAATCAGAAAATACCCCTCACACATAAGGCAGGGCATTTCTAATGTAATCCTATGAGAAGGCAGCACTCACAGCAGTGAGACACAAAGTTAGGCTGTTTGTCACTGCCAGGACAGGCCACGCAACCTGGCACTTGTCCTGCCTTCTACATACACGACACCCTGCCCATAGGGCTAGCTAGGGTGTACCTTAGGGGTGACTTACATGTAGTAAAAGGGGAGTTATGGGCCTGGCAAGTAAATTTAGATGCCAGGTCCCTGTGGCAGAAAACTGAGCACACAGGCCCTGCGCTAGCAGGCCTGAGATAGGTTTGACAGGCTACTTCAGTGGGTGGCGCACTCAGCGCTGGAGGCCCACTAGTAGCATTTAATTTACAGGCCCTGGGTATAGGGATATTACTTTACAAGGGACTTATAGGTACATTAAATATGCCAATTAAGTATAAGCAATCATACCAATTTTGTAAGGGAGAGCACATGCACTTTAGCACTGGTTAGCAGTGAAAAAGTGCTCAGAGTCAAAACGTCAGCCAACAAAGGTCAGAAAAATAAGGAGGCAAAAGGCAAAAAGTCGGGGGAATGACCAGGTCCATCAATGTGTTCATGCACTGAGATCCAGCGTTATTGGTCTGGCATTGTGGGAGATTTGTCAAGGGCACTTTGTTGGGAGGTGGACCTTTCACCTTTGAAGTTGCTGTTGGGGGTCCTTGAGGGTGTGGGGGGATCGAGGGCAGATCTGGCACCTTTGGAAACAGCTACTATGGTGGCCAAGTGAGACATTGCAACCGGTTGGAAGGATCCTGAGCCCCCTATGCTGTCACAGTGGCAACGTGTGGTGGTTTGGTGCGCACATCAGGAGAAGCTAGTGTTTAAAGCCAGAGTCTGTCATCCTAAACATGAAAGAATCTGGTGTAAATGGTGGGGAAACTTGAAACTGAACCAGCCATTGTAACGTTTTTTGTAACATGCCTTATCACTAACTGTGTTTGTTTTACTAAATCCTGTGAGCGCAAATATTTCTTATTTCTTGTCTGCACATTCTCTATGGTGTAAGGGTGCCTGTGTTGGTGCTAGGCAGCTAATTCTAGCACCAGCACTAGGGATTAGCATTAATGGGCATGAGATGGAAAGTGTGCTTTGTAGTTTGAGGGTGTGTTGTAGTTAGTGGGACACGTTTGATGATGGATTTATGTGTTTAGTGAAACCAATGTGGGTGTCTGGGTTTCTACATCAGGAATCATGGGGTTTGGCATTATGTGGTGCTGAGTTAGGCATTTGATTATAAACTCACGTTCTGAAACTGTGGCTTTGGCCCAAGGCCCTTCCAGGCCCTAACAGGCTCAGAGAGGCAAGACCCTTCTCTCTATTTATCCTTTGCTGGGGACGGCCAAGCGTAGGGACACTTTTAGAAATTGGTATCTAGTTGGCAGAGGTATGCACCCTATCCAAGTAGCAACCAAAATCCTGAACAGAGTTAGTCACAACACAACCTAAATAATCCTGTGCTCGCCCTGGAGTAACACAGATCAGGCAGGCTCAACTTAGAAGCAATGAATGAAGTATTTGTGCAATACCTCATAGAGTAATACAGTGAAAACACCACAAAAAGACTCCACACCAGGATATAAAAATAGATTATGATTTTATAAATAAAATAAGATCAGAACAACAAAAATCCAATGCATAGAAGTCGAGACATGGATTTTGAAGATATACATGCAAAATTGTGCTGAGAATCAAATAGCGCTCCTAGGGGTTACTTTAGGTCACACTAGTCAAGGGCGATGAAGTACAGGCTGGCTACAGGGCCCACACAGCAAGATGCGTGATGAGATGTGTGGATCGGGTCCTTGCGGGGATGGCGACACGTCAATCTGTCCCACGCAGTGATGAAATTACATCAGTTCCGAAGATAAGCACTAGATTCGAGATGTGCTGGTTCTGAAGTGAAATGCACTGGGTTTACGCAGTTGAGGGATGCGTCGATCTTCATAGAGTGCTGCAGCGGCGAAGTGCTGTTCTGTTGCCCAAAATACTGTAGTCTGTAAACTAGGGACGCTTGTATATGTGTGGTTGAAGAAATACAAGTATAGTTCCCGTAAGATTTCCTAACTCTTGTAAGAACAGTCGCCATCTTGTGAATTGTCTTATTTAAACGGCTTCCATAAGGTTTTCGTAGTTGCTATTTAGGTGTATTTACCTGCAGCATTGTCACAAAGGAACTCTGGCCCATATTTATACTTTTTGACGCTAAACTGCGCTAACGCAGTTTAGCGTCAAAAAGTTTTGCGCCGGCTAACGCCATTCTGAAGCGCCATGCGGGCGCCGTATTTATTGAATGGCGTTAGCCGGCGCAAGCAGACCGGCGCTGCCTGGTGTGCGCGAGAAAAACCACGTACACCAGGCAGCGCCGGCGTAGGGGGAAAATGGCGCATGGGCGTCTTAAAATGGGGCAAGTCAGGTTACGTCGAAAAAATCATCGTAACCCGACTTGCGCCATTTATTTTCGACGCCCATCCCCCATCAACATGACTCCTATCATTGTAAAGATAGGAGTCATGCCCCCTTGCCCAATGGCCATGCCCAGGGGACTTCTGTCCCCTGGGCATGGTCATTGGGCATAGTGGCATGTAGGGGGGCACAAATCAGGCCCCCCTATGCCACAAAAAAAAAAAAAAAAAATACTTACCTGAACTTACCTTAATGTCCATGGGATGGGTCCCTCCGTCCTTGGGTGTCCTCCTGGGGTGGGCAAGGGTGGCAGGGGGGGTCCCTGGGGGCAGGGGAGGGCACTCTGGGCTCATTTTGAGCCCACTTGTCCCTTAACGCCATCCCTGACCCAGGCGTTAAAAAGCGGCGCAAAAGCGCCGTTTTTGGCCACGCCCACTCCCGGGCGTCATTTTTGCCCGGGAGTATAAATACCACGTAAAGGCCTGGGAGTCATTTTTTAAGACGGGAACGCCTCCCTTGCATATCATTAACGCAAGGAAGGGGTTCACGCTAAAAAATGACGCACACTCCGGGCACTTTGGCGCCCGAAGCGTCTAACGCCAGAGTATAAATATGGCGTTAGTTGGCGTTAGTTCTGCGTCGAATTTGCGTCGAAAAAAACGACGCAAATTCGGCGCAAACGGAGTATAAATACGGGCCTCTGTCTTCTTTGCGGTTTCCATTCCAGCGCCGTCCTGCAGCCTAAATTAATCCTGCTGCGTCTTCCAACTTCAGACTCCTTGATTTATTTTCAGCAACCGGCAGGAAAGAACAGAGCGTGGTGAGCAACTATAGTGGTAACATGCAGTGTTTTCATCCCCCGGGCTGGCAGCGATTAAGAATGTATTTTCTGAGCTTCTTCAAAATTGCTGCAAACTAGACTCTAAATCATTACGATTTCTGTGGACAAAATAAGATTGAGAGCTGAAAGACAAAGATTTCAAACAAAAGATGTTACCAATGCTTTAATTGTGTTTTGAACTTCTAATGCAAGATTATGCAAGTGAATGTATGACTAATAATACAATTTGTATGTTGTAATGTAATGTTGATCCTGCAAAATACTTGCACTTCACAAAATTCCTGACAGTAAGGGTTGGTTTGATGAGAGAAGTCATATTTAGAAGGACAAGGCAGAAATCCCTCCTATTATAAGACTCCACAAAGGCAGGTAAACTTTCAAATTGATCATGTATATGTTATTTGAGAAATCAGCAGAGAGGCATTCTGAATCGCTTTAAGAAAAAAATCACATGAGGGTAGAGGTAGTTAGGTAAGAGCAGTCTCCATAGAGAATCACAGTAGTTATGGGTTTGAGGAAAGTACTAGAATGATATGTATTGTATTGTATTGTAATCGTATTTATATAGCGCTTACTACCCCTGATAAGGCGTCGAAGCGCTTTTCGATGAGTAGCACGCTACTCCGGAACCCAACAAGAATTAGTGATGTATTAGTATCGTTAAATAATGAGTACAGTTTTAGTATTATTATGAGTTAATTTGAGCCGCGGATATGAGAGTTTGTTAGTTAGACTGGAGTAATGGAGGGGTGGAGGAGGAAATAAATCCAGAAGTGTTAATTGGGAGTATATCCTTCATTTACTCAGCCCAAAGGCTTGGGATGAGTAAAGGGGGGTGGAGGGGAAAGAGTATGTGGAAGGGTTAGGGAGAGCATAGTAGCAGGGTGAGATGAATGCAGGAGGATTTAGTAGGGTTGTGTGGGAGGTCACAGAGGTAGAGTGAGGTTTGGTGAGTTAGATGTGGAGGGAAGCGCTTAGGCAGAGATATTTAGGAGATGAAAGTGGTAGAAGGGATTTGGGATGAGTCAGAGTGAGAATGGAGGATAGTTTGATAGAGACATGACATAAGAGTAGATAAGTGTGATAAGATGAGAGCATGAATTCATAGATATCTAGTATAACAACCCAAAAAACCAGGAGCCATGCAATGATCCACGAACATGCCAAGCACAGAAACAACATATACACATACATATATATATATATATATATATACACACACACACATATGCACATACAAGACATAATTAGAATCATGGGTAAAAAATACTTAGTCAGACAGGTTTAAAGAGTGTGTGTGTATTTTATTGTTATGACATAGTAGCAATACATATTTTCCAAAGAAACTATAAATAAATAGAAATATACATATAATCTGAAAAAAATATTTATCCACATAGGCATATGCAGTTCATAGTTGTTTGAAAAAGGTGGTTATGAAGGAAAGAGCCAACTCTTGAGTAGTTTCTGAAGACAAGAAAGTTATCTGTGGCTCTTATAGATGGGGATAATGAATTCCATAGTTTGGCTCCTTGGACGGAGAAGGATGTACCACCTATAGTCTTTTTCTTGTATGGTGGTGTTCTAAGGCGGGGTGCCAGTCTTGAGCGGAGGGTTCTTTGTTGGATGTATTTGGTCATTTTCTTTCTGATAAAAAGCGGTCCTTTTCCATGTATAGCTTTTCGGGTGATACAAAGCAGCTTGAAAGTGCATCTTCTGGCAACGGGTAACCAGTGTAGTGCTCTCAAGGCAGGGGAGATGTGGGCTTGCGGCTTTATATGTGGTAGTAGCCTGGCTGCGGAATTCTGGATACGTTGTAGTTTTTTCATAACAGATAGAGATGATCAATGGTAGTTTGTGTTGTTATTCATGGGAGTGAGGAAACAGGGCTGGGGTGTTCCCCTAACTGGCCTTGAATTGTCAAGCGTGCTTCCCTACTTAGGGGCTCGCTCCAAAGCAAAGAGATTAAAGAGGGTATCTGACCCCCTGGTTGAGTGGCTTTATGCCTAGAAAGAATGTGTCTCTGTCCCAGTTGGATGAGCCTCGGTTTTCCCTAGCTAGAGAGGTATTTATTAAGTGAGGGTGGTATCCAGCTCAAGGGGCTCCGGCCTGAGCACGAGGGGCTCAAGGAGGGGTCACCATGGCTCATATCTATGGGGTCTAGCCTGTAAAATCCTGCACTGCCCGTTCTTTCTCTTTGCATGCCCCCAAAAATATGGAACTCCTGACTAGTAGTGCTTAGACTGCTCAACTCTGTCTGGCTTTGTAAGGTCTCCCTGAAATCTACTTTTGATTTGCCGGGCGTCCCTCTCCAATATGTTTAAAAAAAAAACATGAACGGTTTCTCTCCCACAATGCAAGTTTACATGACTACCTATGACTTTTATATGCTATAATTTAGGCTGACACTGAAATTTCACACTGTCCCACGACTAATTTTGTAACCATATGTGCTATTATTGTTAATATATTAATTTGTATATGAATTATAACACTAAATATGTAACTTGACGCGCTTTTGGACTACAGGAAGTCCACGGGGACTTGTTCGCGCCTTATAAAAGTTCCAAAAATATATAAAATTTCTGAGTGTGTCTTTCCCGGTTCGGCGGGTCTCTGTTGTCCTGGCTAGTGAGGTCTTTATTTCTTTCTGGGGGCGGTCTCCCGCTCAGGGGTCTCCTGTGTTTGGGTTGAGGTGCAGTGCCTGTGGCGGGTCGCGCATGCGCAGCGACATCTGCCGCTCTGCATATAAGAGCTTGAAAGTGCATCGTCTGGCAACGGGTAACCAGTGTAGTGCTCTCAAGGCAGGGGAGATGTGGGCTTGAGGCTTTATATGTAGTAGTAGCCTGGCTGCGGAATTCTGGATACGTTGTAGTTTTTTCATAACAGATAGAGATGATCCATGGTAGAGGCTATTGGCATAATCCAGTTTGGATAGTACAAGTGAGATAGTAGCTTGCACCTTGTGTGGAAATCCGAGGTGGGGGAAGATGCGTCGTAAAGTCTTTCAGGTGATGAAGCTTGTGCGTGCTAATTTGTCTACTTGGGCATTCATAGTTAGCTTGGAATCCATGGTGATTCCTAGGTTTTTCACTTCCTTGGATAATTGAGGAGGTGGTCCGAGATTGTCAGGCCAGACGCACAGAGGGTCATAACTTTTCCAGTCACCACATATGAGTATTTCTGTTTTGGAGGTATTTAGTTTGAGATGACTCCAGGTCATCCACTGATCAACGGCTCTGAGTCAACTGGAGATTTGTGGGTTTTCAATGTTTTTGGGGTCTTCTAATTTAAGTAGTATTTGTGTGTCATCTGCATAGTTGTAGCATGTGAGATGGAAATCATTGATCAGTTCTGGTAAAGATAACATGTAGATGTTGAAAAGCAAAGGTGAGATGATTGACCCTTGGGGGACCCCTGCTTTTGTGAGGTAGGGTTCGGACGAGAAGGGGGGGCGAGTGGATGACATTTGTATAATCATTTATATGGAACATCCATGGTGCCAGGACTCCCAAAGATCTGTATTGACAGACAACACAGGGAGCTGAATCAACATTGATAGCAAGCTCAAACTACCCAAATGCCACAGAGTGTTATCTTTTTCCAGACTCCTAACCTCTTTCCTTTTCAGGTCACTCTTCATCCTTCACATAAAAGATCAATGATGGGGGGTCTCACATTGGGAAGCAAGCTTTTGAAATGTCTGGATTCCCTCTTGCTTCTTCAGGATTAAGCACCAGGTGGATGCCTCAGTTCACGGCTTGCTGATTGAAGTAGGCCAAAATTGGGAAGTAATGTAATTTCCTGCACAAATGGATGATAGGAAGTTCAGTGATATAATTCCCTGTGCTGATGGATAATGGGAAATTACGTCCTCTTGCGTAGCTTCTTCTTTTAAAAGTGTTTAGGGCGGGAAACCAGTGATGTCACTTTCTGTGAAAATGGATGATGGGATTTCTACTGATGCCACTTCCTGTTCAGATGGATCTTGGCAAATGCACTGATGTCAATTCCTGTGCAGATAGAGGATGGGAAAAGCAATGATGCCACTTCTTGTGCAGGTGGAAGATGGGAAATGAAGTTCTTTTTCTTGGGTTCTTCTTTTAAAGATGATTTTAATGGGAAACTAGTGATTTCACTTCCTGTGACAATGGATATGGGAAATGCATTGATGTCACTTCCTGTGCAGATAGATGATGAGAAATACACAGAAAAGAAGAAGAAATACAAAGAGAGGAAAAATGTCATGAAGGTAGCTATATTGCAGCACCACTGAACCACCATGCCAAATTTAGCACCGGAAGGAAGGATCTTAAGCTTTTAATGGTTGAACCAAACTCCCAGGTAAAGCCTTGGTACCAGCTTAACAATCATTTAGAACAGCAACCATTTTAGCTTCAGCTCAAAAGGCTGCCCTACTGCTGGTGTATGATAGAGTGAACACAAGGCATGTAGAATGTAGAGCATAACCATATGCTAAGAGCAGAGGCAGAAGGTTAATGACATTTGTGACCTAAACCAAAAGTGACAAGGAGAAAATGTTTAGATAAATCAGCACCACCCTTTCTATAAAAGTACCTCTTCATATAAGATGGAGGAAGGACAAAAAAGGGGCACAATCTCTTGATGAAGATGAAAGTCCAACCTTAGGAACAAAGCCCAAAAAAGGACAAAACACCAACACCTTGGGAGAAAAATGAAGGGAAGTAGCAGTACATAAATCAGATCCATGTTCTCAGAGTCAGCAAGTAGAAGTAGTGGCAGCTAGAAAGAGGAGTTTCATTCACAGACCTTCAAGGAGACTTCGTAACTGAGTTCAAAATTAGGCCTGGTTGAATTTTTTATTATGTAGGAGTAATCCAAGTAATATTGATAGTTTCATGCTACTCTTGTGACAGGGAATTATTGACAATTATGTGATTACACCTGGTTGCAAAATGTAGAGTAAATTGGGGGAATGCAGCTATCAAAAGATCAGAGTAACAGATCATGAGCTGCTGCTGTTAGTGTTCTGTTTCATTTACTTTATTTTCTTAGCACAAAATGCTAGGTGCATTTGCGTAATGAAAGGGTGTATTTTGTGCTAAGAAAATAGTGTTAAATGTAGCGTTATACTCTCTCTTAATTCAGTTTAATTTTGCGGGTATTTTGCAAAATGAAGATGGAGCAAATTACACAAATTACACCTTCCCCTACTCAAAAGGAAGCTGTTGGAGCGCCCCAAGGACACAACACAGGTCCCTAGCAGGGACAGGACAATGACCGCAAGGTGAAGCTATTTCAAAATGTCTATGCCTGTGGAGAGTAAAATATCCCATTAAGCACAGATCCTCTCCCAGAGAGTGAAAAGTTTTAAAGCAGTCCATTGGCAGTGTAGAGCAGAAACCATTGAGCCTATTTTGAAAGCATCCTGCAAAAATGTAGAAACTTTAAAGAATTACAGGAAATATGGGTGAAATTGTGAGAGGAGCACCATCAAGAGATAGAACCATAGTGATGGCGTTAAGGTCTGCAGGTTTGTTGAATAGAGAGTGAGACTCCTTAACAAACTCCTAAGTGGCATAGACATCGCCATTAACTTTCCAGGCCATCAATAGTAACTATTTGAGGGAGGACTGAGGCAAACTAGCCACACGAGAAGTAAAAGAAAACAACTAAAACCCACTCTGACTTACAGCTATTTCTCTGATTACAGGAAGCCAGGTTTTTACCTTAGCACACAAGGGCTACAATGATACATTGAGTCTTCTCCCTCTAAACCCTGAGGAGAAATTTCTCCATGAGAGAAATAGTGGAAAAAAACTGAAGTAGGCCAAGGGAGCAAGAGAGCATCCACTCCCATTTTCCCTTGTTCTGAGCTCTGAAGAAGTATAGAGAGAGTTGAATACCCCTGTGATTTGCATAGGAAACTAACTGTTGCTCCTTATTGTAGGCAGAAAGCTTACAAGAGTGCCAAGGTCAGGGAAAATCCCTTGAATGAGGGAAAGAGTCTGCTCAGTGAGTCTGCTCTCAGATAGTTTACCCCTGGAATATAGTTGGCAACCTGAGAGATCATGGTGAATTCCGCACATGAGCAGAAATGATGAGTGACTGCCGCCAGTGAATGAAACCTCATACTCCTTAGTGGTTTATGCATGACATCACAACCTGTCTGTCTGTCTTTATTAGAGTTGCTTGGTTCAGCAGTGATGGGGTAAGTAAAAGAAGAGCCTGGAGGGCGATTCACAGTTGTCTCCAGTTTGATCACTGGGTGTCACTCACTGGCTTACAAAATACCTATAAATGTTTTTGGATTCAAAGTTGCCCCACAGCCTGTTATGCTGGTGTCAGCAGTTACAAAAAACGGTGAAGGAGGTACTAGTTCTAGTCTCTTGTGTAGATGTTCTGTGTTCCACCGCTTTATATGTATGGTGTATGTTAGAAATGGGGTCACTAGTTGGCAGAGGTATACACCTTTGTCCTAAAAGGAACCACAATCCTAGTCAGGGTAAGTCACACAAAATCCAAATTCTACTGTGCCCACCCTCTGGCAGCTTGGCACTGAGGCTTAACTTAGAAGGCAATTTGTAAAGTACTGTGCAATAAATCATACAGTAACACAGTGAAAACACCACAGAAATACACCACTCAGATTTAGCAAAACTATAAGGTATTTATCTGGTTAAATTAAGGTAAAAAAACAATAAAGATTCAATAAGCACAAGCCGAGATATCACTTTTGCAGGATTAAAAAGAGTCTTAAATCTTAGAACTCAACAGTTATCTCTTGTTTGCACAAATTAACCGATTTGCAACAAATATAACACGCACGGAGACTGCAGAGGAGATGGGTGGAAAAATAGGGTCAGGGTCAGATTTTCTGACGCAGCACAGATAGTGTGTTGTTTCTTTCTACGCTGCAAGGGGCTTTGCATCGATTTCCGGTGCGTAGTCTTGGTTCTTCCCTGTGATGCGGGGATCTTTTTGATGCCCAGGGACGATGTGGGGAAATCCTGAGCTTGCAGGAGGAAGTCACAGGCGTTACGTCAATCTGGGATGGTGATGCATCCAATTTTCCGTCACCGTACTGGCACTGTGTCAATTCTTCACTCGGGAAATCAGGCTGCATCCTTCCGGTTCGGCTGTGCGTCGATCTGGTAGGGCTGTGCATCAAAGTTCTGGCCGCAAGGCAGGTGCTGTGTTGATTCTTCACTCGGGAAATCGGTCTGCATTGTTCCGGTTTGGCTGTGCAGCGATTTCCCGGTTGCAGCACGGCTGTGCGTCGTTTCAAACAGGCTGTGTGTTGATTGTAAGCACACAAGAAGTTTCCTGAAGACGTTAAGGCCCTCATTATGACATTGGCAGTCAGCTGACCGCTAGGCAGTCGACGGAGGTAGTACCGCCACCAGGCTGGCGGTAAGGACTGCCAAATTATGACCATGGCAGTGATTCCTCCCATAGACAATCAATGCACCACCCCAACCGCTAGTGCGGTATGACCACTGAACACAGCAGTAACAATCTCCAGGCAGGGGGAAGAAAAGAATCTACCCACCATATTATGACACAGCAGACCACCAGGATTTCCGGGGCATTGGTAACGCCACCAAAAGCCTGGCGGAAACACATCATATAAAAGGAGACACAGCAGAGTCCACGGCCGCCATGGAACCAGAACTGCAAGTTTTCCCAATGCTGCACCAAGCCAAAGCAGTTCAGGAACACTAACACTGACGAAGATGACGACGGTGACTGCAGCTGCCTAGCACACAATGGAGGGAGGGGAGAGTGACACACACATGTACAACACACATCACATTCACATACCCAGAACAATCTGCAGAGTAAAACAACAGAGCTCAGGAGCAAAGACAGCGCGGACACATACCTTTGGTGCAACCACTGTATTTATGTGGAAACAGCGACCTCAATGTTAGAAAGAGTGACTTTGAAATATTGATATGTTCAGAAAGGGCCATTGGCCAGTCCAAAGTATCTTAAGGCCACAGAGCAACCTCCAAACCCCACCTTGACTCCTGACAACCCAGTCACTCCACTGGTCAGGGGCATCATGGAGACGGTAGGCAGGCACCTCAGGGGGCAGAAGGAAGTGGGGGGTGTAGGAGGCTGGCCTGGTTTGTAGTGAGTACCAAGGGGTACTTACACTCTGCACCAGGTCCAGGTATCCCTTATTAGTGTAGAAGAGGTGTTCTAGCAGCTTAGGCTGATAGAAAAGGGTAGCTTAGCAGAGCAGCTTAGGCTGAACTGGGAGACATGCAAAGCTCCCACTATACCACTGGTGTCATATGCACAATATCATAAGAAAACACAATACACAGATATACTAAAAATAAAGGTACTTTATTTTTATGACAATATGCCAAAAGTATCTCAGTGAGTACCCTCAGTAAGAGGATAGTAAATATACACAAGATATATATACACAATACCAAAAATATGCAGTAATAGCAAAAGGAAGTAATGCAAGTAATGTACATTTACAATAGATTGCAATAGGAGCACATAGGTATAGGGGCAACACAAACCATATACTCCAAAAGTGGAATGCGAACCACGAATGGACCCCAAACCTATGTGAGCCTGTAGAGGGTCGCTGGGACTGTAAGAAAACAGTGAGGGTTAGAAAAATAGCCCACCCCAAGACCCTGAAAAGTAGGTGTAAAGTGCACCTATATTCCCCAGAGAGCACAGAAGTCGTGATAGGGGAATTCTGCAAGGAAGACCAACACCAGCAATGCAACAAAGGTGGATTTCCGGACGAGAGTACCTGTGGAACAAGGGGACCAAGTCCAAGAGTCGCGATAAAGTCGAGATTGGGCAGATGCCCAGGAAATGCCAGCTGAGGATGCAAAGAAGTTGCCACCGGATAGTAGAAGCTGTGGATTCTGCAAGAACGAAGAGTACTAGGAACTTCCCCTTTGGAGGATGGATGTGCCACGTCGTGAAGAAGCTTGCAGAAGTGTTCCCACGCAGAAAGACCGCAAACAAGCCTTGCTAGTGTCGCGGTTAGGGTTTTTGGATGCTGCTGTGGCCCAGGAGGGACCAGGATGTTGCCAATTGCGTGAGGAGACAGAGGGGGCGCCCAGCAAGATAGGGAGTCCTCACAGAAGCAGGCAGCACCCGCAGAAGTGCCGAAACAGGCACTATGAAGAAGAGTGAACCGGAGCTCACCCGAAGTCACAAAAGGAGATCTCACGACGCCGGAGGACAACTCAGGAGGTTAGAGTGTCAGGACCCAGGCTTGGCTGTGCACAAAGGAAATCCTGGAAGAGTGCACAGGAGCCAGAGCAGCTGCAAATCACGCGGTACCCAGCAATGCAGTCTAGCGTGGGGAGGCAAGGACTTACCTTCACCAAACTTGGACTGAAGAGTCACTGGACTGTGGGAGTCACTTGGACAGAATTGCTGAGTTCCAGGGACCACGCTCGTCGTGCTGAGAGGGGACCCAGATGACCGGTGATGCAGTTCTTGTGGTGCCTGCAGTTGCAGGGGGAGGATTCCGTCGTCTCACGGGAGATTTCTTCGGAGCTTCTAGTGCAGAGAGGAGGCAGACTACCCCCACAGCATGCACCACCAGGAAAACAGTCGAGAAGGCGGCAGGATCAGCGATACAAGGTTGCAGTAGTCGTCTTTGCTACTTTGTTGCGGTTTTGCAGGCTTCCTGAGCAGTCAGCGGTCGATTCCTTGGCAGAAGGTGAAGAGAGAGATGCAGAGGAACTCTGATGAGCTCTTGCATTCGTTATCTAAAGAATTCCCTAAAGCAGGGACCCTAAATAGCCAGAAAAGGAGGTTTGGCTACTTAGGAAGGAGGATAGGCTAGCAACTCAGAAGGAGTCTCTGACATCACCTGCTGGCACTGGCCACTCAGAGCAGTCCAGTGTGCCAGCAGCACCTCTGTTTCCAAGATGGCAGAGGTCTGGAGCACAGTGGAGGAGCTCTGGGGAGCTCTGGGCACCTCCTAGTGGAAGTGCAGGTCAGGGGAGTGGTCACTCCCATTCCCTTTGTCCAGTTTCGCGCCAGAGCAGGGCTGGGGGATCCCTGAACCGGTGCAGACTGGCTTATGCAGAGATGGGCACCATCTGTGCCTATCAAAGCATTTCCAGAGGCTGGGAGAGGCTACTCCTCCCCAGCCCTGACACCTTTTTCCAAAGGGAGAGGGTTTAACACCCTCTCTCTGAGGAAGTCCTTTGTTCTGCCTTCCTGGGCCAAGCCTGGCTGGACCCCAGGAGGGCAGAAACCTGTCTGAGGGGTTGGCAGCAGCAGCAGCTGCAGTGAAACCCCGGGAAAGGTAGTTTGGCAGTACCCAGGTCAGTGCTAGAGACTCAGGGGATCATGGAATTGTCTCCCCAATGCCAGAATGGCATTGGGGTGTCAATTCCATGATCTTAGACATGTTACATGGCCATGTTCGGAGTTACCATTGTGACGCTGTACATAGGTAGTGACCTATGTACAGTGCACACGTGTAATTGTGTCCCCGCACTCACAAAGTCCGGGGAATTTGCCCTGAACGATGTGGGGGCACCTTGGCTAGTGCCAGGGTGCCCACACACTAAGTAACTTAGCACCCAACCTTTACCAGGTAAGACATATAGGTGACTTATAAGTTACTTAAGTGCAGTGGTAAATGGCTGTGAAATAACGTGGAAGTTATTTCACTCAGGCTGCAGTGGCAGGCCTGTGTAAGAATTGTCAGAGCTCCCTATGGGTGGCAAAATAAATGCTGCAGCCCATAGGGATCTCCTGGAACCCCAATACCCTGGGTACCTCAGTACCATATACTAGGGAATTATAAGGGTGTTCCAGTATGCCAATGTGAATTGGTGAAATTGGTCACTAGCCTGTTAGTGACAATTTGGAAAGCAAAGAGAGAGCATAACCACTGAGGTTCTGGTTAGTAGAGCCTCAGTGAGACAGTTAGTCATCACACAGGGAACACATACAGGGCACACTTATGAGCACTGGGGCCTTGGCTGGCAGGGTCCCAGTGACACATACAACTAAAACAACATATATACAGTGAAATATGGGGGTAACATGCCAGGCAAGATGGTACTTTCCTACAGGGTGGATGTTTTTTCTTTGCAGGGGGTCCTTGGGCTTGGATTTTGGAGAGGGCTGGTCTTTTCCTTTCTGTTTAGGTGGCCAAGATGTGGGCTAGGCACCGGGGTTGGAGTGCCACTCTTGTGCCCCTTAGGGGCAGCAGAAGTATCAGAGGAAGGAAAAGGGCTTGAATTTGTGCTGAAGGTGTTGAGGCTGGTGGGGGGACCTTTCACTTACAGGCAGGACGGGGAGGAGGGGGAGGGAGGAGGTCAAGGTGGGAAAGGAAAAGCTTCTTAGGACCAGTGGGGAGGGCTGTGGGCAGAGGTATGGGAGTGGAGGTAGAGGAGGAGGTGTGCTGGACTTCAGTGCAGGTGCATGGACAGTGTGCATGTGTGAGGTGGCTGGCTGTTGGGGATCTGAGTAGAAGCATTTGTGTGTCTTTGGAGGGGAAGAAAGGGTGGGGGAGGACAAACAGGATATGTGGATGGATGGTGTGGTGGTGACTGCAAGTGAGGTGGGTGTGCCTCATGAGGTGGTGGTGACTGCGCATGTAGTGTGTGGGGTGCTTGTCTGTGGGTCTGCTGTTGTGGTGACTGTGGATAAGACTGTGCAAGTGACAGTATCTGGGACTGTTGATGCTGTGCATGCAGGTGTGAGTGCTGATGTAACTGTGAGGGAGGAGGATGAGGGGGAGACAGTGGAGGCAGTGGCTGATGTTGTGAGTGAATTTGTGTTTTGGCTGTGTGTGTGCTTGTGGACTGAAGTGTGCTTCCTGTGTTTGTCTGTGTGAGTCTTGTCTGTTGTTTTGGGTGCATGCTTGTCAGAATGTGTGCATGGGCTGGGTTTGGGGAGAGGAGACTGGGAAGAGGTAGTTGGAGGGGGGACGGAGGAAACAGGGACACTGGCTGCCATCAGAGAGGAGGCCAGAGCCTCAAATGATCTCTGTAGGGATGCAAAGCCACTGTGAATGCCCTCCAGGAAAGCATTGCATTGCTGCATCTGGGATACCAGCACCCTGGATAGCATTCACTATGGTTGACTGCCCTACAGAGAAGGATCTCAGGAGGTCACTAGCCTCCTCACTGACGGCAGCAGGGTTGACTGGGGCAGGGCCTGAGGTGCCTGGGGCGAAGTAGATGCCCACCCTCCTAGGTGGGCATGCACGGGCAACTCAGTAGGGGGCTACTTGGAGGGCAGTGCTGGGATGGGGGCAGCAGAAGATGAAGTAGCTGGGCTGCTCCCAGAGGGGTCCGCCACCACCAGGGAGCTCCCATCAGAGCAGGAATCAGAGTCAGTTGTCTCAGTGTGGTGCTCCCCTCGCCCTCCGTCCCACTGGTCCCCTTGGTGTCTGTAGACTCTGCCTCCTGGGACCCGTTGGCTGCAGCTCTCTCACTTACCGGTGGCCCTGATCATTCGCCAGATGATGCTAATGCACACATGGACAGGATGACAAAAGGAGAAGGGGGAGAAAGAAAGGGAGCACAGGGTCAATCACAGCACCAACATCACAGATGGCATACACATAACTATAACTCACTGGGATTAAGAAGGGGCAGTATGGACCACACTGGCATACCATTGGCTTGGTACTACAGCAGATAGCAGCCAATTACTGCCATCTGCACACCTACTAGGACCAACTAAGCTCTGTCTGCCAAGGAAAGCCAGCTACCTAGCAATTAAAAAAAAAATGCATACCAACCAACATACCTAATCTAGACCAGGCAGCAATGTCTAAACTGGCATATTGGAGCATCCACTGACTAGAACCCTGCACCCAAATTCCATGCTAGGCAACAAATGATGAATGTCACACACACTGTACTCAACCCCTTGTGGCTGCTCTGCTGCCCTCAAGCACCCTCCAACTCAGTATGTGGGCCATTAGGGTGGGTCAGGCTCCGACGGGCACCCCTCCCTTGTTGGGAGGCTTCCCAAGGCTGAGCCTCTGTGGTCTTCCTGGCCCAGCATCTCAGGTCCTCCTACCGTTTTATGCAGTGGGTGCTCAGCAGGCTATGGGTCCCCAGGTTCCACACATCCTTGGCGATGGCACACCACAACCCCTTCTTCTGATTGGCATTGACCTGCAGAGGAACACATACAGAGGGACACCATGAACCAGACAATCCAGCCTGTCAAACAAATGGCCTACATACAGCATTTGCCCATCGTCGGGCACACACATGACCCGTACCTCTTCATTCACATTGACTGGAGCCATACCCCCAAATGACACACTGCTAGCACACACATACATCTACATGCAGCTATGTTGCATGCAGCATACCCATGGTGTACTCACTTGTTGATCTGGAGGCCAATACAACTGCCCATACAGGGGTAGGACCCCATCCATGGGCCTCCCCAACTCCTCCAACGTGAAGGCTGGGGTCCTTTCCCCTGTAGCACAGGCCATGGCAGGTACCAGACACAGGTCAAAGCAGCACACGCATTGGAAATGTAGCCCAGTTTAAAGTCAGGAATCAAGTGAAGTAGTAGAAAGAAAATGACGGTCACGTCAGCGGTGGTGAACACCGTCATCGCCAGCGTGGTTCATCATTGGTTCCTGGAATCCATAGAGCCCCATGTTATCCAATGAGGAATTCATGATGTCTAACGACAGCGGAGTGAGCCCACTTCCACCTGTCCCTGCATACAGGACAGGTGGTTGCCATTTTCTACTGACAGTACTCATGTATTGAATTCAAAATTGCATCACTGGTGTCGAATGTACACAACTAGACAATTCTAGTGTCCACCATACATACATGCTCTGTGTACTCTGATGTTGTGTTTCCATAGGTCCTGTTGTCACTTCCTTTTTACTTTTGGGTCCCTTCGGTACCAACCACTGTGGAGGAATCAGAAGAGGAGGCAGGCACCCATGTACAGAACCCTTGTGGACTTGGCTGCACTGGAAGACAGGCACATCATACTCACCTATTGTCTGGACAGGGCCACAATCACAGAGCTGTGTGCACTAATGGAGCCTGATCTGCTATCCAATGCACCACAGTAATACCCCCAATGGTGCAGGTACTATCAGTGCTCTATTTCCTAGCAACAGATTCTTTCCAGCTGACAGTGGGCTTGGCTGCAGGAATGTCACAGCCAATGTTCTCCATTGTGCTTGCAAGGGTTCAGACTGACTTGCTCAAACTCAAGCAGCTACATCGCATTCCTCCAGGTTGGTGATTTGCGCACTGTGAAGGCTGGATTTTTGGCAATGGGACGCATACCACTTGTGATTGGGACCATTGACGGGACCCATACTGCCTTAGACCCCCCCGGGCCAATGAACAGGTGTACAGGAATAGGAAGAGTTACCACTTACTCAATGTCCAGATGGTGTGCCTTGCTGACCAGTCTATCTCACACATCACTGCCAAGTATCCTGGGTCTGTGCATGATGCCTATGTCCTGAGGAATAGCAGCATCACACAGCTGATAGCACGATTACAGAGGCACAGAGTATGGCTTGAGCCTGAGTCCCCACCCAATGTTTGTGAATGTATGCCTACAGGAGTCATACCCCATGTCATTGTGCAAGCTAATGTGTGTCCCTCACATCTTCCAGGTGACTCCGGCTACCCAAACCTGTCCTGGCTCTTGACCCCTGTTAGGAATCTGAGAACAGGGGTTGAGAATAGGTACAATGATGCTCATGGGTGTACCAGGAGGATCGTTGAACGGACCTGCAGTCTGCTGAAGGCCAGGTTCAGATGCCTCCATCTGACAGGTGGCTCCCTATGCTACTCCCCTGAGAAGGTCTGAAAGAATGTTGTGGTGTGCTGCATGCTCCACAATTTGGCCCTCAGACTCCATGAGCCTACCTGCAGGAGGAGCGGGGTGACAATGCAGATGTGGCAGCAGTGGACACTGCAGACGGTAAGGAGGAGGAAGAGGAGGATGTGGACAACAGGACACATATCATACAACAGTACTTCAAATGACACTCAGGTAAGCCTGTTGAAGTATACACTTCTTCATTACAGTGTTGTACTGTGTGGCTGTTGTCTAATGCTATTCACTACCTTTGCATTCCACCTGACTGTCACCTATGCATTCCCTTATTGTAGATGTTGCTGTGGTTACAACAGTGTAATGCTGTGATGTCTTCAGACTGCTGAGACACATATGTAGGATGGAAGAACACATTACAGGACATTTGCACAGCATCATGCAGTTCAATACAGTTGAATACATTGTACATTTCCTTCAGATAAAGCACTATTACTCAAGTTGTGTCCAAGGGTGTTTATTTATCAATCTGGTGTACAATGCAAAGTGCAATAGGGTAGGGTGATGGTTGGGAAAAGTCCAGTGTAGTGGACCAGTCTGTTTGGAGCACAGGTCCAGTGTCCAAGGGGCCATAGGAAGAGGAGCAATGGCAGTTCAAAGTGGACATGGTGGCACAGTGTATCACACTGGGACATTCTGGAGGGGCTTATTTACAGGCGTGGTCTGGGTCTTGGCAACTGTCTCTGGTGTTTGCCTGGGTCGCAGGGAACGTTTGCAGGGTGGTTCACCTTCAGAAGGAGGAGGGATGCTGGTGGCCTGTGGGTCCTGTTGCAGGGCCTCCTGTCCACCAGCTGCTGCAGATGTGGAGGGCTGGTCATTACACTGGCTAGTGATAGGGGCCCGCTAGTGTGCTGTGTACTCCCACAGGATGTTGGCCACATCACCCAGCACCCCTGCAATTGAGGCCATGGTGGTCTTCAAGGCCTGCAATTGTTGCATGACCACCTGGTGGTGTTCCCCCTGCACCGCTGGTTCTCTTGCATGATGTTGAGTACCTGACCAATCCTGTCCTGTGATTGTTGGTATGCCCCCAAGACAATGCCCCCAAGACATTTGTGAGTGCCTTCTGGGTAGTTGGATCCCTGGGCCTGTCCTCCCCCTGGCACACAGCTGTCCTCTGACTCTTCCTGGCCCCCTGTGCCTGTGTTCCTGAACTGTGTGGACACTCCCACTGACACCAGGACACTCATTGTCTTGCCTGTTGTTAGACCTTACAGACTTAGGGTGGTCACCCTTAACTTTTTGCCTGCCTCCCTTCACTTGCTGGACACTGTTTTTGCTGGTTTTTAGACTTTGCACTTTACCACTGATAAACAGTGCTAAAGTGCATATGCTCTCTCCCTTTAAACATGGTAACATTGGATCATGCTCAATTGAACTATTTAATTTACTTATAAGTCCCTAGTAGTGTGCACTTTATGTGCCCAGGGCCTTTAGATTAAATGCTACTAGTGGGCCTGCAGCACTGGTTGTGCCACCCACTTAAGTAGCCCCTTAAACTTGTCTCAGGCCTGCCATTTCAAAGCCTGTGTGTGCAGTTTCACTGCCATTTCGACTTGGCATTTAAAAGTACTTTCCAAGCCTGAAACTCCCCTTTTTCTACATATAAGACACCCTTAAAGTATGCCCTAGGTAACCCATAGGGAAGGGTGCTGTGTAGGCAAAAGGGAGGACATGTACCTATGTAGTTTACATGTCCTGGTAGTGTAAAACTCCCAAATTGGTTTTTACACTGCTGTGAGACCTGCTCCCATCATAGGCTAACATTGGGGCTGTTCTCATACATTGATTGAATGGTAGCTGCTGATCTGAAAGGAGTAGGAAGGTCATATTTAGTATGGCCAGAATGGTGATATAAAATCCTGCTGACTGGTGAAGTTGGATTTAATATTACTGGTGATCAGCGGTGAGGATAGGACTTGTATTTGTGCAGTGACATACAGTAGCTAAGTATTTCACTACCTACCCACAGTTGAAGGTCAACTTGATTTTTTATCTCTTTTCTGCAATTTTGTTTTTTCTGTCAATTTCTGACTAAAATCTTCAATCAGCATGTCTCTAGCTAGGTCTCAAGCAGGAGAGGAAGATTTTGATATGGTTATGCTGGAGACTTACACTGTTAAACAGCTGAGGGCATTCTGCAGGGATATGGGTGTACCTACCCAGAGATCCTCCAGGAAGGAGGAATTCCAAATGGCGCTGAGGTCCTGGGCAGAAGCCCCTGCTGAGGAGGATGTTGTGGAGAAGGGTCCAGAGGATGGCCCCTCAGAGGATGTTTTGCCCTCATTAGATGAGATTAGTGCGGCAATTGTGCCCCCTGCAAAACCAGGGAGCAGTGTCTCTGATCAAGGCCTGACTGCAGAGGAAAGGAGAGAGGAGAGAGAGTTTCAGTTGCAGATGGCAAAGTTAAAAATTGAGGCTCAACAGGAGGAAAGGAGAGCAGAGGGAGAAGCCAAGCAAGCTGAGGCTGAAAGAACAGCAAAACAGATAAAAGCTGAGAGAGCCTTGGCTGAGCAGAAACTTTTGTTGGCTCACGAACTGAGTCTCAAGGAGCTGGAGATCAAGGCGAGACAGTCTGAGTCCAGCAGTGATGGTGGCAGTATACGTGCAGGACCAGTTGGGGACAAACAGGTTAATATACCCAAGAATGTGGTGCCAAGTTTTGTGGTGGGAGATGACATTGATAAGTGGCTGGCTGCCTATGAAGTTTTACTAAGGGCCCATGGGACACCTGAGGAGCACTGGGTGGCACCCATGTGGTTTTATGTACCATCCTTAGGGAGGGACACACTTCTCACACTTGCTCCACAGAATAGAAATGACTACTCACACATGAAAGCTGCTTCACTGGCCAAGTCTGGGCTGATCCCTGAGAGATACCGTCAGAGCTTCAGGGACAGCACCAAACTTTCAAAACAAACTTGGGTAGATTGTTACGATTTCTCCAACAAGGCACTGGATGGATGGGTGCGGGGCAGCAAAGTAGATTATTATAAAAGGTTATATGACTTGATTCTGAGAGAGCATATGCTCAATATTTCTTTTACAGAGTTGCGCCAGCACTTGGTAGATAGTAAGCTGACTGACCCCAGGAAGCTTGCTGAGGAGGCGGACCTCTGGGTTAGCACCTGAGTGTCCAAGAAGGCACCTGGGGTGGACTACCACAAAGGTGGTCAGGGTTCCCAACAGAAGAAAGAGGGGGGATAAAAACGAGTTCTCAAAAGGCCCACAAAAGAATTCCCAAGGGGTGGAGGGGTGGATACCATTCCTCTTCTAGATATGGGAAGAAGCCAGGGTATTTTGATGAAACATTAGGAATATTCATCCCCAAATGCTTAGAGTGCTACCAGCATGGACACTCCAAGGGTGACTCCCAGTGCCCCAAGAGGGCACAGTCCACCATTGGACAGACACCTGGGTTGGCTAGTGTAGCACTCGGGGGGAGACAGTCCCAGTTATCTTTGGGGAGCAGGCAGAGGTTTCCCTAGTGTCCCTGGGAGAAAGAGAGATGGTGCCTAAAGCCTACATGCCAGAAAATACTTCCAAGTATAGGCAGTGGGTCACCATTGATAGGCAAAAGGTGGAGGCTCTGTGTGACACAGGAGCCAATATGACTACTGTCAAGAGTCAGCTGCTGTCATCAGAGCAGATAGACCCTAATACATTTCACCAGGTCATAGTTGCTGACAATCGCAAGAGTCATCTATCGGTGGCTCTGGTTTCCTTTGAGTGGGGGGTCTCTGGTACTCTAAAAGTAGCTGTGAGTCCTGCTATGCCTGTAGATTGTCTGTTAGGCAATGATCTTGAGCATACTGCCTGGAAAGAGGTAGAGCTCAGATCCCACCTGGGGATGTTAGGTTTGCCTGAGTGGGTCTGCATGACTACACGGTCCATGGCTGCCCGGGAAGGGAGTCAAGGGCGTCTGGAGCCTGGAACAATGGCCCAGACAGCTGCACAGAGGAAGGGCAAGAGGCACGGGAAACCCACCTCAGATGTTCCAACGGTGGTGGACGGGCCCCCTGAGGAGGAGGCCCCTGAGCCAACTGGGGAGGACATAGCCGACCTGGGTAACCTACCTGAACTTGCTGGCTGGCAAGTAGAGGGGGGCCAACCAGGGCAGAACTCTGCAAGGAGCAGAAGGAATGCCCTTCCCTTGAGGGTCTGAGGCAATAGGCCACAGCCAAAGCCGCAGGTGACGCCTCTGGCAATCACCAGATTTACTGGGAGAATGATCTCCTTTACAATGAGCCTAAGGTTCCAGGTCCTGGGGCAGCACGTGTGCTGGTGGTCCCCCAGTGTTACCGGTCCTTCCTACTAGGTCTGGCTCATGACATTCCCCTGGCAGGACATCTGAGTAAAGACAAGACCTTTAACAAGCTTGTCACCCACTTCCATTGGCCCAGAATGAGGTTAGCCTCAGATAAGTTCTGCAGAGCTTGCCCCACCTGCCAGGCTAGTAGAAGACAGGGAAAAAGCTTAAGGCTCCCCTGCCCTCACACCCCATCGTTGACACCCCCTTTGAAAGGGTGGTCATCGACATTGTTGGTACCTTGGTCCCCAAAACTGCCTTGGGCAACAGGTTTATCCTGGTTTTGGTGGACCATGCCACCCGCTATCCAGAGGCAATCCCTCTGAGAACAGTGACTGCACCGGTGGTGACCAGAGCCCTGTTGGGAATATTTACCCGTGTGGGATTCCCTAAGGAAGTTGTGTCTGACAGGGGCACAAACTTCATGTCTGCGTACATGAAGTCCATGTGGGGTGAGTGTGGGGCGACCTACCAGTTTACCACCCCTTATCATCCTCAATCCAATGGGCTTGTTGAGAGATTCAACAAGACCCTGAAAGGCATGATTGGTGGCCTGACTGAAGCCATGAGGCGTAAGTGGGATGTCCTCTTACCATGCCTATTGTTTGCCTACCGGGAGGTGCCCCAGAAAGGGGTGGGGTTCAGCCCCTTTGAGCTTCTCTATGGTCACACCGTCAGGGGACCACTGAGCATAGTTAAAGGGGGCTGGGAGAAAGCTCCCAAGACACTTTCCCAGGATGTTGTCAACTACATGCTGGCCCTCTGCAACCAAACCCACGCTTCTGGAAGCAGGCCAAGAGTAACCTCAAGGACAGTAAAGAGGTGATGAAGAAGTGGTATGACCGGAAGACCACTCTGGTTGAGTTCTCACCTGGAGACAAGGTTTGGGTGATGGAGCCAGTAGAGCCCAGGGCTCTCCAGGACCGCTGGACTGGCCCATTTGAGATCAAGGGGTGCAAAGGAGAGGTCACTTACCTAGTGGACCTCAAGACCCCTAGGCACCCCCTAAGGGTCCTCCATCACAACAGGCTCAAACCTCACTTTGAAAGGTCTGAGATCAGTATGCTCCTGGTCACAGATGAGGGTATGGAAGAGGAGAGTGAACCCCTCCCCGACCTCCTCTCTGCCAAAGAAGGTGATGGGCCAGTGGAGAGTGTCATTCTCTCTGATTCCCTGACTCTAAATCAGAGAGGGGATGGCTATGAGCTGCTAGAGCAGTTCTCTTCCCTGTTCTCCCTTACTCCTGGACTGACCCACTTATGTGTTCATGACATTGACACAGGTGACAGTCCCCCTGTGAAGAACAAAATTTACAGGTTTTCGGATAAGGTGAAGGCCAGCATCAAGGAGGAGGTCTCCAAGATGTTGACTTTAGGGGTTATTGAGAAATCCAGTAGTCACTGGGCCAGCCCTGTGGTGCTGGTTCCTAAGGCTGCTGCCCTCAGTGCAAAGCCAGAACTCAGGTTTTGCGTGGACTACCGGGGTCTCAACTCAGTCACACGGATCGATGCTCACCCCATCCCCCGAGCTGATGAGCTAGTTGACAGGCTAGGCGCTGCCAAGTTCCTGAGTACGTTTGATCTTATATCAGGGTACTGGCAGATCGCCCTGACTGAGGGGGCTAAAGAGAGATCGGCAATTTCCACACCTGATGGCCATTACCAGTTCCGGATGATGCCCTTTGGGTTGGAAAATATCCCGCTACCTTCCAATGGTTGGTTAACGGGGTCCTAGCTGACATGTATGCCTACTGTGTAGCCTACCTAGACGACATAGCTGTCTACAGTTCCAGCTTGGAGGAACACCTGCTCCACCTCAAAGATGTGCTTCAGGCCCTGCGAACGGCAGGCCTGACCATCAAGGCTAGTAAGTGCCAGATTGTGCAGGGTTCCGTGGTGTACTTGGAACACCTAGTAGGTGGTGGCAAGGTGCAGGCACTCCAGGCCAAGATTGAAACTATCAAGGCCTTGCAACCATCTAGAACACAGACTGAAGTGAGAGCCTTTTTAAGCCTCACTGGATACTACCGCAGATTCGTCAAGGGCTATGGTACCATTGTGTCACCATTGACAGAACTCACTTCCAAGAAACAACCTAGGTTGGTGAATTGGACAGAGGCTTGTCAGAAAGCCTTTGATTCTCTGAAGGAAACCATGTGCACAGCCCCCGTGCTCCTGACTACCAGGAATTTATTATGCAGATAGATGCTTCAGAGCATGGCAAAGGGGCTGTTCTAGCACAGCTAAATGAGGAGGGCTCAGACCAACCAGTAGCCTTTATTAGCAGAAGGCTTTTACCACAGGAACAGAGGTGGAGTGATATTAAGAGAGAAGTATTTGCTGTGATCTGGGCACTGAATAAGTTACTTCCGGGGTTCAGACAGACCACAGGCCCCTCAGATGGCTCATGCAGATGAGGGGGGAGAATCCTAAACTCTTGTGGTGGTCCATTTCCCTACAGGGGATGGACTTTACGGTGGAGCATCGCCCTGGGATTGACCACACCAGTGCTGATGGTCTCTCCAGATACTTCCGCCTTAGCGATGAGACACACAGGAGGTTGGGTAGCTCGCCCCACTTTCAGCTGGGGGGGACACACGTTAGACCTGACAGCCTTAGGGTGGTCACCCCTAACTTTCTGCCTGCCTCCCTCCACTTTTTGGACACTGTTTTTGCTGATTTTTAGACTATGCACACTTTACCACTGCTAACCAGTGCTAAAATGCATATGCTCTCTCTCCTTAAACATGGTAACATTGGATTATACTCAATTGAACTATTTAATTTACTTATAAGTCCCTAGTAGTGTGCACTATAAGTGCCCAGTGCCTATAGATTAAATGCCAATAGTGGGCCTGCAGCACTGGTTGTGCCACCCACATAAGTAGCCCCTTAACCTTGTCTCAGGCCTGCCATTGCAAGGCCTGTGTGTACAGTTTCACTTTCACACAATTTGGACCCTGGAAGACAGGATTGAAATAAAAGGGGACCTGGTGCACTTCTAAGCCACTCTTTGAAGGCTGCCCCGCTTCAAAGGCACATTTGGGTATATAATTGTGTGTGACTTACCCTAACTAGAGTGAGGGTCCTTGCTTGGACAGGGGGTAACTTGACTGCCAACCAAAGACCCCATTTCTAACACCTGTGTTGTGTGGACTCGGGTCCTTGTGCAGATGGGCACACTACTGATTGACGTGTCCTGGGGTCAAAGGTATGGGGACATTGACTGGCTGCTGTGGTGTTAGATTCAGGGGGAGGGCTCTGTATGGGACTGGCTGTGGGATGGGGTAGCTGACTGACCAATGATCCCAGATAGGCCAGGGAGTGCTTGAGTTGCTTTTGTGGGAGTGTGAATTTTCTAATATGTTTATTAATGATTTTCATATTAAAAATGCATAATGAACTAACGTGTAAAACGAGAAGTTTCTGAAATGTCTATTTTTCTGTTCTCGGCTGAGCAAAATTATATTCAGATGCTGTAGTTATTTTCCATGATTCAAAGCTTTCATAATAAGTGTTTTCAAAGCTTGTGTAGACGTATCCACAGCTACCCCTAGTGGGTTGCAGTGTCATGTCTTACAAGGTTATGTATTAACCAAACATTGCATAGGTTGAAATGTCCTATTGTTTGAGAATGTTACTAATATCTGGTCTTTCCTCAAGGATGGAAGGAAATGTTACAGCGAACGTTTCTTCCTGAGAACGAGATACATTTCTACCTTTCCCAATGATATTGATGTCTTCCTACCTTTAATTGCTAAGACGAAGTTAGTTACAATGTTGTATAGAGCACATGCACTTTAGCACTGGTTAGAAGTGGTAAAGTGTCCAGAGTCCTAAAGGCAGCAAAAATCAGGTCAGAAAAAGAAGAATAGGAAAGCAAAAAGTTTGGGGGTACCCTTGCTGAGAGGCCTTTTCCAACAGTGAGTGACTTGGTTATCAATATCCAATAAGGAGCAATGCCAAAGATGAAGATGGCAATGCATGGTGAGTGACTAGGATGTCAAGAGCCAATGAAGGCCAATGCCACTCATGAAGAAGATGGTAATCTAATATATTGCCTGTATTGTTGGTGATGTTCTGCCCTTTAACAGGTCTGAGTCGGGACTGGGTTTTTTGAAGCTATAGAGGAGGACGAAACACAGTTCTACCGTAGGTATCAAAGTGGGCTCCTATGAGCTAAAGTTTTTGACTTAGCTATAAACTGGATTTTTTTTTAGGTTAAACAGAGTTCAAAGGGATAGTAGAAGATTGTATAATTTTTCTATGAAAAGGTTCACCACATGTATAGAAGAAGCATGAACCTTTCAATTGTTCATGTATAAGTGGAACATGAAAGTCCTCCTCGTGAAGACTGGTCACCAAATGGACCATGATCTTAGTGAATACCTGTGAAGAAGATTTTAGTCTGAAGGGCCGCATCCAGAAATGAAAGTGCCCTAGTAAAACAAATCTGAAATAAAGTTGGCATGAAGGATGAATGGGAAAGGAAAAAACACATTCTATGGAAGTAAAAAAACACATGGAAATAGAGAGATGAACATGACATAGAATGTCCATCCAGAAAGCTGTGGACCAGACCCATAAATTCACATCCTTCAGGTTGATTATGAGATTGAACTTTACTGAAGATTTTGAGACTATAAACAACATTGAGGAATAACTCTATCCTTTTTTGGCATGAGTAACAGCAACCACAGCATGATTTTGACCATGTCCTGAAAACACAGTGGTGGGATTCTTTCTTGACAGGATTTTTTTAGCCACTGGGTGATCTAAAACATAGCAGGAGGAGGAGTTGGAACAAATTTGATTATATGTCCCTGATGAGCAATTTCTAGGACACATTGATCTGAAACATCTTGAAGCCAGGTGTCAAGGAAGAAATGGTTTCTGAAAATGATATATTCATGAGAGGTTAGTGGAGCAGTCAGGGGCACTACGCATGTGAATAGAAAAGATTATGACTCAAAGAAAATCCAGAACCCCTATTCTGTGGCTTACCCTTCAAGTAGCAATTACGTGAAACAAGAGGTCACAGAGGAGGTACATAGATGTGGGTCACCTCATGATGAAGATAGGTGTTGATCAGAAGGAGCTGCTAGCTTTAGATCAGCAGGTATTTTCTTGACTAATTCTTCAAGAAATTTCTAAAGAGGTGTTGCCCCAAAAATGAGCCACAACATTTTTAAAATGTGTCTCTTTGCATATTTCCATTTTGTCTCCATATTTGGAGAGTCACTTTCTTAGTAACATAGTAACAAATGTTCTACTGGTCACTGTGCTCGCACGTCACCCAAAAAAGAGTACCCCACATGTGTGTGTGTGTGTGTGTGAGCTATTGACCGCAAAAAGAAAGGCCCCAAAACAAATTGTGGAGATATCAAATATTCACCATCATAACTGACCCTGTTTGGTGATGTGGGTAGCAATGGTGTTTTGTCCTGGACTTGTCCGCCCTACCTTAACCATACACAGCACCCTGCCCTCAGGGCTATCTAGGGCCTACCTTAGGGGTGTCTTACATGGATGAAAAAGGGAGGGTTTAGGCCTGGCAAGTGGGTATACATGCCAAGTCGAATTTACAGTTACATATGCACACACAGACACTGCAGTGGCAGGTCAGAGACTTGATTACAGAGCTACTTATGTGAGTGGCACAACCAGTGCTGCAGGCCCACTAGTAGCATTTGGTTTACAGGCCCTGGGCACCTCTAGTGCACTTTACTAGGGACTTACTAGTAAATCAAATATGCCAATCATGGATAAGCCAATTACATACACATTTTGTGTAGGACTTGCACTTTAGCACTGGTTAGCAGTGGTAAAGTGCCCAGAGTAACAAAAACAGGAAAAACAGAGTCCAGCACACATCAACAACCTGGGAAACAGAGGCAAAAAGTTAAGGGAGATCACGCCAAGGATGAAAGGTCTAACATGTGTCCCCCCAGCTGAAAGTGGGGAGCAACTAACAACCTCATGGGAGTTCTCATCTTTAAGTCGGAAGAACCTGGACAGACCATCCGCATTGGCGTGTTCTGTACCATGACGGTGTTCCACCTTAAAGTCCATCCCCTGTAGGGAAATGGACCACCTCAACAGTTTTGGATTCTCACTCCTCATCTGCATTAATCATCTGAGGGGGCTGTGGTCGGTCTCAACCTGAATGTGAATCCCAAACAAGTAGGGTCTTAGCTTCTTCAGCGCCCAGACCACAGCAAACACTTCATGTTCTATGGCACTCAACCTACATTCCCTGGGAAGTAACCACCTGCTAATGAAGGCTACGTGTTGATATAGGCCCTCTTCAATAAGCTGTGAGAGTACTGCTCCAATACCATGCTCTGAGGCATCTGTTTGCACAACAAAATCCTTGGAGTAGTTAGGTGCCTTCAGCACAGGTGCTGTGCACATGGCAGCCTTCAGGGCATCAAGAGCGTTCTGGCAAGCCTCTGTCCGGATCACTTTCATGGGTTGCTTCTTAGAAGTCAACTCAGTCAAGGGGGTAACAATGATACCATACATCCTGTGAGACCGAAGAAGGCTCTCACTTCAGTATGAGTCTTGGGAGGCTCCCATGCCAGAATGGTGTCAATTTTTGGCTGTAGGGGTGCCACCTGGCCACTCCCTACCTGGTGTTCCGAGTACACCACCGAACCCTGCCATATTTGGCCTTAATAGTGAGGCCAGCCTTATGCAGGGCCTCTAACACCCTCCAGAGGTGTTGCAGGTGTTCCTCCCATGTGGAACTTAACACAGCAATGTCATCCAGGTAGGCGGCACTAAACTCGTTCAGCCCAGCCAACACCTGGTTGACCAACTTCTGAAAGTTGGCAGGGGCATTCTTCATCCCAAATGGCATGACTTTAAATTGAAAGTGTCCATGTGGGGTAGAGAATGCTGACCTCAACTTGGCCCCCTCAGTTAAGGCAATCTGCCAGTACCCAGATATTAAGTCAAACGTACTGAGGTACTTGGCAGCTCCTAAGCGGTCAATGAGCTCATCAGCTCGGGGATGGGGTGTGCGTCAGTCTTGCTGACTGCATTGAGTCCTCGGTAGTCCACACAGCACCTGAGTTCTGGAGTGGCACCAGGTGCAGCAGCCTTTGGGACCAATACCACTGGGCTGGCCCAAGGACTGCTGGAGTGCTCAATAACCCCTAGGGTTAACATTTTGGATACTTCGGGGGTGATTCTAAGTCTGGCGGGCGGGTGGCCTCCCCCCACCAAAATACCGCTCCGCGGTCGAAAGACCGCTGAGGGTATTTTGGGATTTGCCCTGGGCTGGCGCGCGACCGCCAAAAGGCCGCCCGCCAGCCCAGGGCAAATCAACCTTCCCACAATGACGCCAGCTCAGAATTGAGCCGGCGTAGTGGGAAGGTGCGACGGGTGCAGTGGCACCCGTCGCGTATTTCAGTGTCTGCAAAGCAGACACTGAAATACAAAGTGGGGCCCTCTTACGGGGGCCCCTGCAGTGCCCATGCCATCGGCATGGACACTGCAGGGGCCCCGCGGCACCCCCTACCGCCATCCTGTTCCTGGCGGTAGGGGGTGTCAGAATCCCCATGGCGGCAGAGCGCGCTCCGCCGCCATGGAGGATTCACAGGGGCAGCGGAAAACCGGCGGGAGACTGCCGGTTTTCCTTGTCTGACCAAATGCCCTGCGGGGCACTGCCGGTCTGTCGGCGGTGCTCCCGCCGACGGTCAGAATGACCCCCTTCATCCTTAATGCAAGCCGTGACCCTGTCAGTCACCCTGTAAACTTTTTGTTTAATGGTTGTACTGTCCCCAGTGTCCACATCATGTGTGCACAAGTGTCTGACTCCTGGGATAAGGGAAAACAGTGAGGCAAACTGTCCCAACCCACGGCGACAGTCATCCTGCTGCTCCTCAGTCAGGGAGGGGCAGAGGATCACTCCCTCCACAGACCCATCTTTCTCTCCTGGAGACAGAAGGTCAGGAAGAGGCTGACATGGAGGACCCTTAAAGGGTTCCTTGGAGACTGCAAGTCCACAGGTAGGTGATTTCACTTTTGCGCTCCACCACCTCAAATGGCCCAGTCCACTCATCCTGGAGCGCCCTAGGCTCCACTGGTGCCATCACTCACACTTTCTGACCAGGTTTAAACTCCACCAGAGTGGCATTCTGGTCAATCCAGCGTTTCATGTCCTTCTGGCTTGCTTCCAGGTTCTCCTGTGAGAAACTCCTAAAGCGGGCAGTCTGGTTTCTCAAAGCCAGCATGTAACTGAATACATCCTGAATGGGTTTACTAGGAACTCTTTCCAAATCCTCCTTTACCAGACTTAAAGGTCCCCTCACAGGGTGGCCATAGATGAGCTCAAAGGGACTAAACCCAAGTCCCTTTTGAGGCACCTCCCTGTAGGCGAACAGAAGGCATGGCAAGAGGACGTTGCACGTCCGCCTCAAGGGCTCTGGCTGGCCCATGATCATGCCTTTCAAGGTGCTGTTGAATCTCTCAACCAGATCATTACTTTGGGGGTGGTAAGGGGAGGTGAACTTGTATGTTACCCCACACTCCTTCCACAGAGACTTCATATATGTGGATATGAAGTTGGTACCCCTGTCAGATACCACTTCCTTGGGGAACCCCTTGCAGGTAAAACCCCCATCAAAGCACGACCCACCACAGGGGAAGTGATTGATCTCAAAGGAATGGCTTCTGGGTACCGGGTGGCATGGTCCACCAAGACCAGGATAAACCTGTTTCCCATGGCTGTCTTGGGACAAAGAGGCCCCACAATGCCAATGCCTACCCTCTCAAAGGGAGTACTGACAACTGGTAAAGGTTGGAGGGGAGCCTTACATATCCCCCCACTCTTGCTACTTGCCTGACAAGTTTGACAAGACCTGCAATGTGCATCTGAGTGCCTGCGCATTATGGGCCACTAAAAGTGGGTGACAAGCCTCTGAAAGGTCTTGTCCTGCCCCAATTGTCCTGCTAAAGGCACATCATGAGCCAACCCCAGTAGGAAGGCCCTGAAGCACTGGGGTACCACCAGCACACGGGCTGACCCAGGCTCAGGAACCTTAGGCTGACTATACAGGAGGTCATCCTCCTAATAAATCAGGTGTGATCCTGGCTCCTTGCCAGCCAACTAGTCTGCAGCCTGCTGCCACAAACCCTCCAGAGTAGGACATGTCCTCTATGCTGCACAGAATGCTTCCCTGGTGGGCCCCCTTCCTGCTGCCCCTGCGACAGCTCAGGGACCTCACCCAGTTCAGCCACCTGTTCCTCTGTAGGCTCCGGAGTGTCACCCTCGGGCTCTGCCTCCTCACAGACCGTGGGACCTCTCTGGGGCCGGTTTCCCGCACCCTCTGCCCTTCCTCTTCTTGGCGATCCTCTGGGCCACTGTTTCAGGCTCCAGGGGCTCTTGACCACCCTGACGGGCTGCCATTGACTGGGTGGATACGCATACCCACCCAAGCAGACCCAACATCTCCAAGTGAGACCTGTATTCCACCTCTTTCCAAGGGGAATCCTCCAGGTCATTGCCTAGCAAACAATCAACAGGCATGGTTGGACTCACAGCTCCCTTCAAGGAACCTGAGACCCCCCTCCCCATTCAAAGGGAACCTGCGCCACTTTGCACAGGCACTCTGGATTGTCCACTGCAACTACTTGGTGAAGTACCCGGGGATCAATCTGCTCTTCACACACCAGCTGACTCCTCACTGTAGTCACACTGGCTCCTGTGTCTCCTCTGTCCATTGATGGTCACCCACTGCCTGTACTTCTTAGTGTTCTCAAGCATGAGGGTTATCTGGACCATCTCACTGTCCCCTAGTGAGACAAGTGTCATCTCAGCTGGCTCCCACCCACCTGGAACCAACTTCTCCTCAAGCGCTACACTGGCCAAACCCTGGTATGGCGCACCAGTGGGTGGTGGTGTACTTTTGGGGCATTTGGGGTCCCCCCTCACATGATCCACCTGGTCACATGCATAGCACTTACATGGGGGACACCTGCCACTGGCTTCCCTTTGGAGAACATGGCTTCTTCTCACCGGGGGGTTGGGAACCCTTACCCTGGGAATCAGTTTGGGGCCCTTTAGTGAACTTCCCCTGTTTACCCTTATCCCCCCTTTCTTCTGAGCAGGACCCTGCCCACCCTTGGTGTGGTCTCCTCCATACCTCTTTTAGACCCTGGTGCTCTCCCAGCAGTCCGCTTCCTGCGCAAGCTTCCTGCGGTCAGTCAGCCTGCTATCAATCAGGTGCTGGCGCAGCTCTGGAAACATAAACTGTGCAAGTGCTCCCAAGCAATCAGATTGTAAAGCCCCTCATATGTCGTTACCTTACTGCCCTTCACCCAACCATCCAGTGCCCTGCAATAAGAATCAACACATTCCAACCATGTTTGGGTTTCCTTCTTCTTGTGGGACCTAAACTTATCCCTAAACTGCTCAGGGGTGAGACCATATCTTGTGAGTAGGACATCCTTCATGATAGCGTAGGTGAGATTCTGAGCATCCCCTAAGGCTGTCAGTGTATCCCTCCCCTCTACCTCAAAGTGCTCCCACAAACCCGCCCCCCAATGAGCTTCAGAGACCATATTCATATGGAGAGCAGAGTCATACCCCTTAAACCACGAGTATATGTCGTCCTCCCTTTTATAATCCTTCACAAGATCTTTAGGAATGTGCACCCTCCTCTCAGGCTGCACTGTGATGTGGCTGCCACCATCCCTACTAGACTGGCTCCTCTGATCCAGCTCTCTCAAGCTACGCTCATGAGCCAACAAATTCTTTTTATCCTCTAGGGCCATCCTCATTTTCTCCAACTCCCTCTGGGGCTCCCTCTCTGCCTGTCTGTCCTGCAATTCTTCAGGGGTCAGACCATTAGATGAGACACTGCTACCTGCCCTGGAGATCCTCTCCCTGGACATAACAGGCCCACCCACAATACCATGGTGTATGTAATGCTCTTCCGCCTCCTCATCCTCCTACTCCTCTGTCTGCCCCTCAGTGCTCTTGGCTGTCACCCAGGCCCTCAGCGCCTTTTGCAGCTCCTCCTTCTTGGATGAGCTCTTAATGGGACAGTCAAAACTTTTACAGAACTGCTTTAACAGAGCCTTGGTATAGCTTTCCAATTTCTTTAGGTCAAATGCAGCTCCAACTAAAGCATCTCCAGATTGGGACATGATGAAAGGTCAACAAAAGTGCAAAGTTTCAAAAGGCAGAAAACAAGTTCCCAAATGAAGTTCAGAAGTCAATCTAAGATTACCACCAAAATGGATGTAGGAAAAAATCCAAGCAAAAGAGAAAAATCAAAAATCACCAGAAAAGCAGTAGGTGGTCACGTAGTGGTCTGCACTCAAAACACTTAATCACTGTATGTCAAGTACAGATACAAGTCAAATCCCAACCGCTGATCACCAATGTTATAAATGGGGTCTTTGGTTGGCACTCAGGTTACCCCCTGTCCAAGCAAAGACACTCACTCTAGTCAGGGTAAAAGAGAATCACTCTCAGCTAACCCGAGCTCACCCCCTTGCTAGCTTGGCATGAGCAGCAGGCTTAACTTCAGAGTGCTAGGTGTAAAGTATGTGTACCAACACACACAGTAACTTAATGACAACACTACAAAATGACACAATACAGGTTTAGAAAAATAGAAAATATTTATCTAAACAAAACAAGACCAACAAGACAAAAATCTACAATATACAAGTCAAGTTATCACTAAAAATGCAAAAAGCATCTTCATGTAACTTTAAACACACACTAACGCTGTTAGCGTGAAAATATACATTGTGTGTGTCAAAAAGGGCTTGCAATGCGTCGATTTCACTCACGAGCGAGACCTTGCGTCATTCCTCCTTTAGTTGGGTCAGCGTGCATCGTTTCTTCTCTTCGCAGGAGAGCGATGTGTCAATCCGGTCAGCACTCTCAGGTCCGGGCAGGCTTTGCGTTGTTTTTACACCCAGCGGTGTTTGCATTGGAAATCCAGCCACACGATGATCCAAAATCCACGCAGCACAGGTTGCGATCCCACCAGCCTCCATCAACGATGCTGTACATCGTTTCTCCAGCCCGGGCGTCGATCATCGGGTCACGTTGCAGGCGAGCATCGATTTTCAGCTGCGAAGCAGCAGCGCGTCAATTTTTCAGCCGCAGATCAGAGTTGCGTCGATCTTTTCCCCACACAGCATTTCTCACTCTTGGGCTGCCAGCTTCTTCCTTCAGAGTCCCAGCAACTGGATGGGCACCACTTGTCAGAGTAGGAGTCTCTCCAGAGACTCCAGGTGCTGGCAAAGAGAAGTCTTTGCTGTCCCTGAGACTTCAAACAATAGGAGGCAAGCTCTAAATCAAGCCCTTGGAGACCTTCACAAGAAGGAAGGCAACACAAAGTCCAGTCTTTGTCCTCATGCACAGGCAGAAGCAGCAAATGCAGGATAGCTCCACAAATCACAGTCACAGACAGGGCAGCTCTTCATCCTCAGCTCTTCAGCTCTTCTACAGGCAGAGGTTTCTTTTGGTTTCCAGAAGTGTTCTAAAGTCTGTGGTTTTGGGTTCCCTTTTTATACCCATTTTCTCCTTTGAAGTAGGCCTACTTCAAAGCAAAGTCTCTCTTGATTGTGAAATCTGCCTTGTCCAGGTCAGGCCCCAGACACTCACCAGGGGGTTTGAGACTGCACTGTGTGAGGGCAGGCACAGCCCTTTCAGGTGTGCGTGACCAGTCCTCCCCTCCCTCCTAGCACAGATGGCCCATCAGGATATGCAGGCTACACCCCAGCTCTCTTTGTGTCACTGTCTAGTGAGAGATGCAACCAGCCCAACTGTCAAACTGACCCAGACAAGGAATCTACAAACAGACAGAGTCACAGAAATAGTTTGAGCAAGAAAATGCCACTTTCTAAAAGTGACATTTTCAAACACACAATCTTAAAATCAACTGTACTAAAAGATGTATTATTAATTGTGAGCTCAGAGACCCTAAACTCCACATGTCTATCCGCTCCCAAAGGGAATCTACACTTTAATCATATTTAAAGGTAGCCCCCCTGTTAACCTGTGAGAGGGACAGGCCTTGCAACAGTGAAAAAATAATTTAGCAATATTTCACTGTCAGGACATATAAAACACATTACTATATGTCCTACCTTAACCATACATGGCACCCTGCCCTTGAGGCTACCTGAGGGTACACTTGCCAAGTTGACTTTACAGTTAAAACTGCACACACAGACACTGCAGTGGTAAGTCTGAGACATGCCTATAGAGCTACTTATGTGGGTGGCACAACCAGTGCTGCAGGCCCACTAGTAGCATTTGGTTTACAGGCCCTGGGCACCTCTAGTGCACTTTACTAGGGACTTACTAGTAAATCAAATATGCCCATCATGGAGAAGCCAATTACATACACATTTTGCATAGGAGCACTTGCACTTTAGCACTGGTTAGCAGTGGTAAAGTGCCCAGAAAAACAGCAAAAACATCAACAACCTGGCAAACAGAGGCAAAATGTTAAGGGAGACCACGCCAAGGATGAAAAGGTAAACAATCCTTCTCAAGCAACAACCACAATCCCTGTTCGGGTGAACCACTAAAGTCCCTGAGTTTGCCTGTGCTTAGCCCTCCGATACATTGATCAGGCTCAATTTAGAGGCAAAGTGAAAAGTATTGATGCAGCACTTAAACAGTTATAAAGGGAAAACACAACACAAGAAAAATGTCAAACTAATTAATATAAACGGCCAGCATTAGAAAACTTCTCTCAGTAGAGCCAGAGGTGTGATATTTTAAAGGTTAGGTAAGTATAGCACCTAAAAGTGCAAAGCACCACGTGCAATCATCTGGTCATGCTGGACCGAGGAAAAGTCACAAGTTTAGGTCAATCACAATGGAGTGGCAGATGCATACATAGACCAGGTTAGTCCCCGTGAAAAGTTACCTTCTCAAAGCCCGGCACAAACTGACCAGAACTTCAGGATGTCTCCTTTTCTTGTACAAGAGTGCACTTTGATGCCAGCCAAGAGGCCCCTCTTCTGGACCAGGGCCTCACTCTTGCAATGGCTACAGGGCTCAGGCAGATCTAGTTGCAGGTCCAGGCAAATGCAGTTGCAGCAGGTGAGATACAAGGAGGCAGCTGGAGCTTATTTTGTTCCTGTAGCTCAGAACAGGAGGTCTGCTACCTGACCCTCGGAGTCACTCAGGTATCCTGGCTTGAATGGAAGAGGTCCAGTCTTCCTTCACGAAGAGCAAAATAGTCCTCGAGCAGTAGGGCAGTCCTTTGGGAAACAATGCAAGCCTCAGGTAGCTGGGCAATCCTCTTGAAACCAAGCAGTCCTCAAGCAGCAGGGCAGACCTCAGGGCAACAAGGCAAGCCTCAAGCAGTCTTTCCTCTGTAATTTTCACGGGTCCAGGAGTTTACTGAAAATTGCCTCAGGATTTCCAATATTTATACCTGGTGCTATTCTTTGAAGTGGAGGAATTTTCTAGGCTATACCAATATCTGGTTCCGGAATGTTTTTCTCTTCTCTTGGCAGTGCTCAAAGTAGTCTACAGTCATAAAAAACTAGTGTTAGGATCTTTGTATGTTTTGGAGGCAAGCCCTTTGAAATGTAAGTGGGACAGAGAACAACTCCATCCACAACAATCCTGTCAGGATGGTCCATCACAGCCACACCTTGCTCTGTAATGTTCTCTGACTGGGCCCAATATGCATTCTTTAAGGGGATGTTATTGACAAGTCTAGACAGCTGGAAACTCCTAGAAGGACTTAGATGCTTTTGAGTCCAAATGTGACATTTCTACCTGCTCCCAATCAAAAGTCAGAACATATTAAATGTAATAAGGTAACCCAATGTTATCCAATGGGAAGGATAGGTCCTACCATGGTGAAAAAGAAATGTAGGGGGTTTTCACTACCAGGACATGTAAAACTTAGAAACTTATTTTTAAATACAATGTACCCTGCCCTATGGGTGGTTTAAGTCCTAACTTGGGTGTGACATATGTATTAAAGGTTAAGGTTTAGTACTGGAAAAAGGTTAATTTTGCCAGATTGAAATGGCAGTTTAAAACTGCACTGCGGGCTGCAATGGAAAACCTAAGACATGATTTAAATGGGTACTTTAGTGGGTGGCACAGTGAGAGCTGCAGGCCCATTGGTAGCATTTAATTTACAGGCCCTGGGCACACACAGTTCCATACACTAATTACTTAAAAGTAAAGTAAATCTGTCAATCAGTTATAGGTGAGTATTACCTTGTGTTAGGGAAAGAGCACAACAATGTTTTCGCTGGTTAGCACTGGTAAACTGTTCAGAGTCCAAAGGCCAACAAATAAAAGAGGGGTGAAGGCAAAAGGTTTAGGAGTGACCCTTCAGAGAGTGACAAGTCCAACACTAATTGTGTTGGGCTTACGAAAGTATTTACTGTAATGGTTGCAGGTCTTCCACAATGCCACTGTTCACCTCATCCTACGTTTCCCACTGTGTCAATCAGTCTATTCCTTCTTGCAAGATCCCTGCTGACTCCCTATCACAAAGAGAGTGGTCTCCAAGTCACTCTGCCTAATTTACAAGGATTTCCATCAAAAGTATCCCTGCTTTCTAAGTCTAAGATTTAAACTGTTCAATCCACTTAATACTCTATAATAAAATATGCCAATCTGTTTGTCAACTCTTCTCTTACCTAGCTACTAAAACATGCAATTCCCTGCCTCTTTACAGTTGCCCTCTCACGCAACTTTAATAAAGCAATATAAAACCAAGGTTGCACTATACAATTTGCAATTTTTTGTTTCTTGTTGTATATCAACTCAAATCAATCAACTCCGACTGGAATTATACAGCGCTGCTAATCACCTGATGGGGTATCCCGGTGCTTGCAGATCCCAGAAGGCTAACTTGAGCAGCCAGGTCTTGAGTGCTCTTTGGTTATTTGGGAGTGAGGTGATAGTCCAGGGCTGCTTTGGGAGGATGTTTCAGGTCTTTGCTATGATGTAAGAGAAGGAGTGTCCTTCACTTCCACTTCAGTAGATGCAAGGGTTGTGGCCAAGTGAAAGGGAGGCATATTGTAATTTTCTTGATGGCTGGTGGAAATTAAGGCTATGGTTAATGTAGTTAAGTCCTTGGGCGTGTAGAGCCTTGTGTGCATGGGCCAGCAATCTGAATTGACATCTTTTCTGTACAGGGAGCCAGTGGAGTTGCCTGACGTGGGGTGTGATGTGAGTTCATTGGGGGAAATTGAGGACAAGTCTGGCTAGGGCATTCTTTGTGGTTGGAAGTCTGTGTAGAAGGTGTGTGGTGATTCCTACATAGAGAGTATAGCCATAGTCCAGTCAGCTGCTGATGTTGGCCAGTGTTATGGTGTTTTGTGTGCAGGGGTAGGCACTTGAAGATCTTACGTAGCATGCACAGGGTGAGGAAACAGGCAGAGGAGACAGTGTTGATCTGTGATTTCATGCAGAGCTTGTTATCTATGATGATTCTGAGGTTTCTTGTGTGGTATATGGGTATGGGTGCGGGTCCCAGGTCTGATTGCCACCAGGTGTTACTCCATGGGTTGTTGCTGTTCCCAAAGATCAGTACTTCCATCTTGAACATGTTCAGCTTTGGGCAGTTGTTCCTCATCTAGTCAGCCGAGACCTGTCATGCACATGTGGAACATGGTACTGGTAGTGGCAGGCCTGTCGGTGTCTGAGAGGATGAGTTGGGTGTCATTTGTGGAGGATATTATATTGAGGCTGTGAGATCTGACGATGATGGCCAGTGGGGTCATATAGGCACTGAAGAACGTGGGGCTGAGGGATGAGCCCTGCAGGACACCATAGACGACATCCTTGGGTTCAAGGTGAAAGGTGGTAGACGGACGCTTTGAGTTCCTCCAGTGAGGAAGGAGGTGATCCAGCTGAGTGCATCCCCTTGGATCCCGATGTGGTGGAGTCTCTTGATCAGGTTGTGGTGAGATATGATGTTGAAGACTGCCGAGTGGTCGAGGAGGATTAGGGCTGCTGTTTCTCTTCAGTCAAGGAGGGTTTGGATATCATTGGAGGCTGTGATCAGGGTGGTCTCTGTGCTGTGATTGCTGTAGAAGACGGATTTGGGTGGCTTTGAGTAGCTGGTTCTACTCAAGGTGTGTTGTGAAATGCCTGTTGGTAGCTTTTTCCAGTCATTTGGCTAGGAATGGGAGCAAGGGGTGTAATTTTTTTAATCATTGGTGTCTGTGCAGAAGGCTTTTTGAGAAGTGGTGTGATTTAGGGTGTGTCTAGGTGTCAGGAAATGGTGCAGTGGTGATTGAGGTGTTGAAGAGGGTGGTGACTTCCTGTCCAATCTTTTAGTTTCCAAAGTTGGAGATGTGGTACGGGCACGGATCTGTGGGAGCTGCTGAGTGTATGGTCTTCATGAAGAAGGTGGTGTCCTGGGTGGATAGGTAGTTCCAGGTGGTGAGTCTGTGGTTTGTGTTGGTTGCCATGGGGGCAAGTCTGCTGAGAAAGTCTGTATTGAGGAAGTTTGCCCTACTCTGTGACAGGGCGGCGTTCCATGGGCATTGCAGTAGGTTTTCCCTCACAACACCCATGGATTTTTGGTGCTGCCCCATATTTATTAAATCATGTAAACCTGGGGAAGGCCCAAAACCTTACACCTCCAGAGATGAGGCATAACAATGGGAAATATTTTTATTTGTCCTCATTTTTTATCTCTTTCCATGTGTGCTGCATTCCGCATCACACATAGAAAGTGGAAAACGCCTCTCAGGATTTTTTTTGTGCAGGAAGGTGCCCCTTCCTGTGCAAAACAAAACTGTATGCAATGGAGGAACCCTTGCACTATGGCACTATGCTGCTGAAACAGCACCCCACAGGGGGAAAGAACTGAAATTCACTGTATTGCGTAAATATATTGCATTCCTGCCATTTCACTTTGGCATAGGGCAGTGCAGCAAGATTCCTATAAATATGCCCCCAGGTTTTAAGTGATTTGTGGGAATGGTGATTTTGTGACTATGTATTATAAGGTATAAAGTAGTCTCTAACGTAAATAATAACAATAAAGTCAACTTGGAGTCCCATAATCTTTTGAAGGAACTCGACCTTCGGCCTTGTTCCTCTATATGATTATGGACCTCCACAATGTTTTGCAATACCCTTATAATGTACGGTAGGGGGTACTTTATCTCTTAAATAACACATCGGCTTTCCCATAGATTTGTAACATATCTGTAGCTATGGCCGAACAACATTTCCTTATTGGCAGTTGTGCAACTCCTCCTCAGTTGTTACAGCATGTCCCAACTTGATGAGCAGTGCACTTCTTTGAAGCGAAATCACACTTCTGCCTAAGTGCCAAAAACATCCATTGTCAGAAAACTGTCATCACAGCTCTTACTTCGTGACGAGTGATTGACGTGCCTTCTTACTTTTTATATCTGCATACGAATTCCTCACACAGCATGCCAATAGTTATCGTTAATGGATTTTCAATTATGTGTTTTCTCTGGGTACTTTGAATGTTCCAGAAATATGTAGCCTTACATAGACCTTACCATTATTTGCGGCATCCGACTTATAAATCTGTGTAAGCAAAGGAACTACCTTGCAAGTTATTTAACCTTTACCACGTAAAACCCAAATGCCGGATTCAAGCTACAGCAGGAAAGCGTGCATCCCCCCACCCTCCGCGATGTAGATACAGCCTGGTGTGTAGGTTCACTGTGCAGAGTAACACTGCAACCGCCGTGGTGTTATGGGTGTTATGCCTCACTAGTGTGGCTGCGGCCCTCGTTAAAATGATGCTCCCCGAAAAAATGTGTGCAGACGCCCATGATCAGGGGTGCTCTTAAACAGTATGAAGTCATGCCTTATGATAGGCATCAGCTGAAGTCTGCTTCATGTTGTTCAAAGAGGTTCAACCTCTTTCAAGAATATAGAGGTCTCATCAGAACTGAGAAAATGAGAGACATCTAAATATGAAAATGTAGTGCAAGACCCAGAGAGCGAAACTTGAAATGGCTTGATTGCAGAATTATAAACAGAAAGTAGGCATCTTCATTGTAACTACAGAAACACGGGCACAGCAAACTGAAGCTTTACTGAATGTAAATAAGTTTCTTTGGAGTGTAGGGAGTAGGCTATATAACCAAGAATAAAAAAAAATAGCCAATGATAGTGATTGACACTAAAAGGTGAGAACGAACATGCAATTGTATAAATCACCGTTTGATAATTGTAAACGTTAAAAATCTAAAGACTGATTGAGACAACTTGGCTCTTCAGTGGGAGCAAAAGCAATAGACTCAAGTATCCACGGAACGTTTCTTAGTATATACAAAGAGGGAGACAGCATATTAAACCTGTCTGCCTTAGTGCGGTTTCCCTCAAACGTTTTGACTGCTCACTTCCACTATGTAATGGACAGGCTGCACGCCCCTTGTTGTAGTGTTTAAGAGACAGCGCATGAGCTGTCTAGCCAAGACGTAAAAACTGCAGTCTTCAAGGTCCTATAAATTCAAGAAAATCAATACTGGTATTACATCGTTTCCGCAATTCACAACTAGCATGATATTTTACTCAGTTAACTTGCCTGCAGCAGATAAATGCACATTAACTTCAGCCAATAATTTAATTCCTAGTAGAATAACTCAACCTTTCATACTTCAAAGTTAAATAAATTAAACACATTGAACATTGACTTGGGATAATATAAACACTTGCTTCAGAGAGTTATGCCCATGACCATAAAGTATGCAAATATAATAGACTTGCTATGGTGTACTGAAGCTATAAAAGCAGTGTCAGTATAGCTAAATCATAGATTACATTTTTAAGCTTGGTATATTTACCAGAAACCAGACAAGTCTGCAAGGTGTGAAATGAAACAAGGGTTAAAGCAACCTTTCTTGCTACCAATAAGGGAGAAAGAAATATCTATTCTTGACCCAAATATCATAACAAGACAAATATCAGCCATAAGGAATATATTTTGCAAAAATGCGAAGCTATCTATCTATTAAAAAGTCAAGTGAAGGTTGCAGTCAATGCATTTCTGGGGAACCTGTTAATTTGCACTGCAAACATAACTTCCTGGTATGTAGACTGGTTTAAAATTGTTCTTGTACATTCTTCATAAGGCACCTTCTTACAATAATATATCTTCCATGCCAATAACCACTGCTTGCTTTTCTAGTGTTATTTCTCTGTAAGAGAACAGTTTTTCATCCTGCAGAAAATATCCTATTATTCTGCATAATGTCTGCTTTTGCTAAATGTTGTCGAAATTGGAAGGTAACTTCTTCACCTGCACCAACCTGGTCCTTGTATCCAACCCGCACTCCATCACAGTGGGTCTGAAAACCTATCCTTGTACCAGTCAAGCGCAAACAGATGACTGCTTTTTACGTTTAATATTTTTTGGCTCTATTACTTAAATATATAATACCTCACATTCCCTTTATTGGATTTTTTTTGTTTTGGTGTAATTTTATTCAATTAATTAATGGACCAAAGGGTGCATTTTGCACAAAACCAATCTAAATTGAATAGAACACGAACAGCAGCAGCCAGCAAGTGTTCACTAAATTTGTTGTTCCTGTGTTCCTGCAATTGTATTTTTTGTGCCAAATTACTCATAATTACCCAAACAGACATAGGCCCTCATTACAACACTGGCGGACATTGATAAAGCGGGGGTAATACTGCCAACAGGCTGGCGGTAATAAATATGAAATTATGACCACGGCAGAAACCGCTCAGACAGACTGCCACTTTAACACACTGACCGCCAGGGCGAAATCAACGGGCACCACAGCGGTAACCGCCTACAGCCAGACGGAAGACAATGTTCCACCCACTGTATTATGAGACACCAGTCCGCCACCTTTTCTGGGTCGGGACCAACGACACCAAAAGCCTGGCAGAAGCACTGCACAGAAGGGAAACAACTCACCTCTGGAGACTCAAGGAAGAACCACGCCGCCATGGAGCCCGAGTTGCATGCCTTCCCCATGCTCTTCTACCTTCTGCTCCACTACAAACACCAACGCCGGCGAAGACGACCACGGTAAGTACTGCTGCCTAGCACACAGGGGAGGGGGAGGAAAAAGAAAGTGACACACACACGCAACACGCAAAACCCCCACCCCCAACACCATACACAAAACCATATGCAATAATATTACATATTCACCCCATACCACTCAGGAATAATGTAAGGACAAAATGAATTGATTAAAGTGAGTGTAATACGATAAAATACTATAAATATGTGCATCCAAATCAACAAGTGTATACATATTTACAAATGTAGGGACAATGCCCAGTCCTCAATGTCTGTGCGCCACCGGGCCACATCACATAGTCCAAGGCCCCATCTCACTCCTGCAACAACACAGAGAGAACACAGCAGGGGCATCAGGTCAAAAATAGCCAGGCACCTCAGGGGGACAGGGAATGGGGGGGGCACCTCAGCTGGAAGATGGTACAACCCCACTGGACCTGGAGGGGGTAACATGCCCATTACTCTGTCCTGGGGAGTGCAAGGCCACAGTCTCTCAAGTGGGTGACTTGCCCACTGGCTTTGGAGGGGGCAACATGCCCTGTGCTTGGTCCTGGGGAGTGCAAGGCCACAGTCTGTCAAGTAGGTGACTTGCCCACTGGTTCTGGAGGGGGCAACATGCCCTGTGCTCGGTCCTGGGGAGTGATAGGCCACAGTCTCTCAAGTGGGTGACTTGCCCACTGGGTCTGGAGGGGGCATTGTGCCCAGTGAGCTTCATCCTGTGGAGGATGGGGTGAGTGGATGGCTTCTTCCTCTGGTTCTGGAGGGGGAATTGTGCCCAGTGAGCTTCATCCTGTGGAGGATGGGGTGAGTAGATGGCTTTTCCACTGGTTCTGGAGGGGGCATTGCGCCCAGTGAACTTCATCCTTTGGAGGATGGGTTGAGTGTATGGCTTCTCCACTGGTTCTGGAGGGGGCATTGTGCCCTGTGATGCAGATCTTGGGGAGTGCAAGGTCACAGTCTCTCAGCTGGGTGTCAGACCCACAGGATTTGCTGGGGCCAGGCTGCACAACAGCCTGTGGAGGCAGGACTACACACTGTCCGCCGGCGGTGACGGCTGCTCAGTGGTGGCAGTGGTGCTGCTAATAGTGGGGCTGGCAGTGGTGGGGGGAGGCTCCAGCCCTTCCCCTGCATCCTCGGACAGCTGCCCACTGGGGCTGCTGGTGCTGGCAGTGGTGCTGGTGGCGGTGCTGGTGGCGGTGCTGGTGGCAGTGCTGGCAGTGGTGGGGGGAGAATCTAGCCCTTCCCCTGCAGCCTCGGACGGGTGCCCATTGGGGCTGCTGCTGCTGGCAGTGGTGCTGGTGGCGGTGCTGGTGGCAGTGCTGGCAGTGGTGGGGGGAGGCTCCAGCCCTTCCCCTGCAGCCTCAGACAGCTGCCCACTGGGGCTATTGGCAGTGGTGCTGATGGCGGTGCTGGTGGAGGTGCTGGCAGTGGTAGGGGGAGGCTCCAGCCCTTCCCCTGCAGCCTCAGATAGCTGCCCACTGGGGCTGCTGCTGCTGGAAGCAGTGCTGGTGGCAGTGCTGGTGGCGGTGCAGGTGGCGGTGCTGGCAGTGGTGGGTGGAGGCTCCAGCCCTTCCCCTGCAGCATTGGACAGCTGTTGGGGGCTCTGACTGAGTCACTGCACCAGGCCACTTGTTTCTACTGCCTGCTGTTGCAGGGCCCTTGCCCCTCCAACCTGAAGCTGGGGCTGCCTCCTTGCCCTTCCATCCAGCAGCTGGTGCTGCCTCCTTGCCTTCTGTCCTGCAGCTGGGGCTGAATCCTTGCCCTTCCTTGACGCACTTGGGGCTGGCACCCTGTCCATCTGCCTTTCTGGTGGCCGGGATCCTTTCCCACCTGGAGTAGTTGGGGACACTACTATGCCCGCGGACTGGGTGGGTGAGGTGCTTGGCTGGGTTTTGACCCCCCTGGCCTGATGTGTGGGACAGGGGGAGGGGTGGGGAAGAGATCAATGGTGGAGAGAAAAAGATTCTTAGGGACATTGGGGCAGGAAAAGGGAGATGGTTTGGGAGTGGAGGAAGAGTGAGTGGTGGTAGGATGTGTCTGTCTGCTGTGTTTGGGTGCAGGTGCATGGGCTGGATGCTGTTGTGAGGTGGATGGCTGTTGGGTGTCTGAGTGCTTGCGTTTGTGTACTTTGGGAGGAGGGGGCACAGACACAGTGGGAGAGGACTCAGGAGACGTGTGCATGGAAGTGGGGGTGGTGATTGCTAGTGAGGGGCGTGTGCTGTTAGGTGTGCTGGTGATGGTGGATGAGGATGTAGTGCATGCAGGTGTGAGTGGAGACGAAACTGGGAGGGAGGTGGAGGATGCGGAGGAGGGGGCCACAGTGGAGGCAGCAGATGTTGGTATGTCTGCTTCTGGACGGTGTTTGTGTGAGTGCCTGTGAGATGAAGTACGGTGCTTGTGTTTGCCATGTCCACTCTTGTGTGTTTTCCTGGTTGCATGCTGGTCTGACTGTGTGCTTGGGATAGGTTGGAGTTGAGGGAAATGGGGTTGGGAAGAGGAAGTTGGTGGGGGGAGGCTGGAAACAGGGACAATGGCTGACATTAGGGAGGAGGCCAGAGCCTGGATTGATCTATGTTGGGCCACCAAACCAGTATGAATGCCCTCCAGGAATGCATTTGTCTGTTGCATTTGGGCTGCCAGCCCCTGGGTGGCATTCACAAAGGTTGAATGGCCAACAGAGATGGATCGCAGGAGGTCAATATCCTCCTCACTAAGGTCAGCAGGGCTAACTAGGGCAGGGCCTGAGGTGCCTGGGGCGAAGGAGATGCCCACTCTCCTGGGTGAGCGGACTCAGGAAACTCACTGAGGGGCTGCTGGGGGGGTGGTGCTGGTACGGGGATGGCGGCTGTACCTGTAGCTGGGGTGGTCACAGAGGTGTCCCCCACCACCAGGGAGCTCCCATCAGAGGAGGTATCAGTGTCTGAACTGTCCCCTCCTGTCTCTGCTGTGGTGCTCCCCTCGCCCTCTGTCCCACTGGTGCCCTACCCGTTGGTGGATTCAACCTCCTGGGTCCTGTGGGATGCAGCTCCCTCCATCGCCGGTGACTCTGCTCCTCCGCCAGATGATGCTAATGCACATAAGGACAGGGTGACAAAACAAAAAGGTGGGGGAGTGACACAAAGGATACACTTGGTCAATGGCTGCACCAACACCACCGTTGGCATACACGACACACTCACACACAGGGAACAGCCCTACGCACTAGGCAATGCACTACCAATCACAATGCTTGTCACCAGGCGATTGATAGGGACACCTAACACCAATTGCAGCATACCTAAGACCCACAGACCCCTGCCCAGTAGTGGATGCCTACTAGCTTGGTTGGAGGACTTTCATATCAGAACCCTGCCCAACATGGGACCTACCCTGCAATGCCAGGCCTGGGCTAGGGGCACCCACAGGGCCCCCACCCGGATACCACCCACCAGGTGCAAGTTGAATATTGGGGCACTGTACTCACCCCCTTGTGGCTGCTGTGATGTCCCTAAGCGCCCATCTAGCTCCGGATAGGCCACCGCCAGTATGTGGGCCATCAGGGGGGTCAGGGTTCGATGGGCACCCCTTCCTAGTTTGGAGGTCATCCCAAGCTGTGCCTCCTCAGTCTTCCGTGCCCAGCATCTCAGGTCCTCCCACCGTTTCTGACAGTGGGTGCTCCGCCTGTCGTCGACCCCAAGGATCCGCACGCCCTTGGCGATAGCACACCATATACCCTTCTTTTGATGGGCGCTGACCTGCAGGGAAATAGACACAGGGAAAGTTATTAGTCCGACCGTCCTGCCTGTTACACTCATGGCCCACCATGCCCCTTCCCATTAACACAGACATGGCCCACCGTACATGATGCACGCTGCCCAGGGCCCATCCACTGCCCACCCCCTACATGAGGCAGTCACACATAGCACTCCATGCACTATCGCACCATGTAGTGTACTCACAGTGCACTCACCTGTTGGTCTGGAGGCCCATACAACATTTGGTACTGGGGTAGGACCCCATCCACCAGTCGCTCCGCCAAAGTGAAGGCAGGAGCCTTTTCCCCAGTGACACGAGCCATGGTCAGTTCCGGACACAGGTCACAGCAGCTCATGCAGTGTAGGTCATCTCCTGTTAAAGGTCAGGTAGCAAGTGAGTGCACAGCTAGAAAATGGAGGTCACGTCCATGGTGGTGCGTACCGTTACCACCGGCGTACATCACCATTGGCCACTGTACCCCATAGGGCCCAATGTTAACCAAGGAGAAGTTGCACAGCGGTTCTCGACCGCCTCCTGCAACGGCGAACAATGTCAGCGGAATTACCTCATTTCCACCTGTCCTTCTATACAGGACAGGCGGATGCCATTTTAGGGGGAGGCAGCCCATGGATCCTAACTGCATCACAGTACACAAATGCACCATTTGGACATCTCCAACAAAATACTGTTACAATCACAACATGCATTGTACTGTACTGGCTGGAATTAAGAGATAATGAACAGTTGCTCACTATTTTACCCCGGATGAATAGGAAATGGAGACATCCCCCGTGTACATATCCCTGGTGTACTTGGCATCAATGGAGGACAGGCACATTATCCTCACCTATAGACTTGACAGGGCCACAACCACAGAGTTGTGTGCCCAATTGGAGCCTGACCTAATGTCTGCTATCCGTCCCCCCACCGGGATCCCCCCTCTTGTGTAAGTGCTACTTGTGCTCCATTTCCTGGCAACTGGCTCTTTCCAGGTGACAGTTGGCTTGGCAGAAGGAATGTCCCAGCCAATGTTCTCAATAGTGCTGACCAGAGCGTTGTCTGCCCTGATTAAACACATGTGCAGCTACATCGTTTTCCCCCCGGTGGAGGATTTGGCCATAGTGAAAGCTGATTTCTGTGCAATGGGACATATCCCCAATTATTGGGGCTATTGATGGAACACATATTGCATTTGTCCGCCCCCCCCCCGGCGAAATGAACAGGTGTTCAGAAATCAAAATAGCTTTCACTCCATGAATGTGCAGATGGTGTGCCTGGCGAACCAGTACATCTCCCACATCAATGCAAAGTATCCTGGGTCTGTGCATGATACCTTTATCCTGAGGAATAGCAGCATCCCAGAATTGATGGCTCAACTCCAGAGGCACAGGGTGTGGCTAATAGGTGAGCCCTGGTTCCCACCCAGTATATGTTGGTGTGTGGGTATGGTGTGGGCCCTAAGGGTTAGTGTGTATCTAACAGTTGTCCCTCAAGATTTGCAGGTGACTCTAGTTACCCCAACCTCTCATGGCGACTGACCCCTGTGAGGAATCCCAGGACAAGGGTAGAGCAACGTTACAATGAGGCACATGGGAGAACAAAAAGAATTATACAGAGGACCGTTGACCTCCTGAAGGCCAGGTTTTGTTGCCTCCATCTAACAGGTGAATCCCTGTGCTACTCACCCAAGAAGGTCTGCCTGATCATCGTGGCATGCTGTATGTTGCACAACCTTGCCTTGCGTCACCAGGTGCCTTTTCTGCTGGAAGAGGATGCTTGAGATGGCCGTGTGGCAGCAATGTAGACAATGAAGATGAGGAGGCATAGGATGAGGACAACAGAAGTGCAATTATTTGTCAATACTTCCAATGACACACAGGTAAGACAGTGTAACTTCAGATTTAATTGACAGTTTTGTGTTTGACATGGTCACTAGCAGGCTATTTTTTCCACTTCTATGGCCACTCACTGTACCCTTTGGCATCTCTATTTGCAGATATTTGTGCCCCACTATCGCTCCTGGTGTGTTCATTGCAGCCAACTACAGGTCTTTCCTATGTATACATTCCTGTACAGTTGAATTGCAATGTTTAAACCTTGATAAACTAATACATACTTAAATCATTTGACATACTCCATACTTGTATTTTTTCAAAGGGTGTTTATTTCAGTGCTAAGAGGTAGATGGGGATGTGCAATGGGCTGGGGTGATGATGGAGGAAAGTCCAGGGTAGAGTCCAGTCTATTTGCATCGCAGGTGCATTGTCCGAGGGGGCATAGGAAGGTGTTGCAGCAGATATGCTAATATGAGAATATTCTAATGATTTGAGTATACACACTAATGAGAAATGTTGACAATTGCAAATAATAATTGAAAATATTGTGTAATGTGCAAAATGTGCCCACGAGGAGTGGTCACCATGTATGTTAACAATTAATTATGTATTAATATGCCATAACTGATGATATAACCTATGTTTTATGATGCTTCGTATCCTTAACTTAGCCGAACTAGAGGCCTGGTTGGCACTGGGCTTTGCTTGCTTAAACGTGGAGACGCGATGAGCTGCCGAGGACTGGAACTGGAGAAAAGCACCTTGAACTGTACAGAGTTCAAATGAGCTCTGCTAGAATTTTCTGCAAATTCACCAGCGGACAGGAGACGATCAGAACAAATTGATACAATTATGTGTAGAGTAGGCTAAATGTAATTTCCCAGGACTCGAACAATGGAACCACTGTCTAAGAGTTGTGGGCAACAATTTTGTTACCTGAAGGTCCGGATGATGTTCTCATCGACAGAAAGACCAATCATAGGTATATACCAGGGCACACCATGTGCATCCAGTGTATTTTCATATGTATCAATGAAGATTCCAGTTAAAAATTACTGTGCAGTTGTATTTATTGTTCATCCAAAAATATTCCATGTGATAATGTCCATCATAAATGAAGAGAAATAACAGCCAGCACGTGTTTCGTCAACAAGACTAATGTGGTGCAAGGAGGTGCTAGGTCTTTGGTGATTCCTGATTACACAGAAGGAGTAAAAATCCATAATACAAAATTCTTTCAGATTTTGGGTGTATAGGTTAGAAACAATGGGCCTGATTTAGTTCTCAGTGGAGGAGTTACTCAATCGCAACAGTAACAGATATCCCGTCCACCAAAATGTAAAGACCATTGTTTTCTATGCTATTTAGATTTTGGTGGATGGGATATCCATCACCGTTGCGAAGGAGTAACCCCTCTGCTGAGATATAAATCAGGCCCATTGTCTTGGTTTTGTTCCTTTTTTCTTTTCCTTTTTATACCTCCTAAGAAACAAGTCTGTTAGGCTGGCCCCAAAATGATAATGTTTTTCAGCAAGTATGGGTGATGTGTGGTGTTCATTGATCCAAGTTTGCAAATTACACTGCATACGTTAAACTTGATGGATGCTTGTAGGAGGAACTAATGTGAATCCATCAGCGTTGTGGTCAAACATCTGTAGACCTTTGGCAAGAGGGAGCAGAGTGCAGGATGTTTTCAGTAAAGTGAAAGGCATGGTAAGCACCCAAATGATCACAACATTGCTTCTGCACACTCTGAAAGAAGACAAAGGCCTGTGAAGTGGTTCTAAAGTCTGATTCAGAGCAGCTGTTTTTTTCTGTGCAGCAAGAACACCTGGCACCGGGCTGCCTGAGATTTTATTTTTGATGTGGTTTGAATATAAATCAAAGCATGTTAAGTGTGAGCTGTGGAGAGAAGTGAATCCGTCCAACTTGATAAGGGAGTGTCATTTCCTTATCTGGGCCTGGTTAGAGCGATTGCCCATGATGATCAGCTGGGACTTGTTGGGTTCAGTTTTAAGTGGGCACTTAGAGTAAAGACTTGAATAAAGGTGAGGCAACCGTTAGGAGATTTTCATCTAAAGTTGTATTTCAGAAGCATACCGGTGACATTTGCTTATTCCTTGTCTGCTACTTATTTTTCTAATTATTTTGAGGACAATAAGCATCCTTGAGAAAGATTTGTAATTAATAAATGCAGCAATAGCATTCTCAATGACTTATATAGGTATGCTTTACTTAAGGGTTCAGAGTGTTTACATTCCCCTTTGAAATGCTGTTTGGTGTGCTCTCTGGAAGTTGCAATTTTGAGTGTACTCCGAATTGGAGTCTATTTTCAACGGGAGCGTTAGGCATATATTTCGCATACAAATTCAGGATACTTCATTTTAAAGGGCGTAAATTGTGTACAATATCTATCCGGTCTTGTGACAGAATGTTCGGCCAGACTTCAAATCTGTTAAATTGGCCATTTGTGAAGTTGGAAATTGAGAGGTTATGGAAGTGCCAAGTGAGTAAGTGTTCATTAGTTCGACATTTATATTCCGTGTGAGATATATCCTATTCGAGCCATATCTGGGCAATGGCATGAGATAGCCAAGCTGCAATGATGTGTACTTAATCACATTAAAGAATCAGATAGATACATTCTCAAACACAAAAAAAACAAAGAAGAAAACCTCAGACTCATTAAACAGATGCACTAAAAACAAGCATTTGCAATGCAACCTGTCTCGCGTTTGCTCGAGTGAGAGATATTCACGTTTTAAACTCTTAAACAAGCTTTTCTTGCCACATAAACTAAAAAGTAAAACAGTTTCACATAAGAGAGCCCACGGCCACCATGAAGCGTGACGGAGACACACAAAATGAAACCGAAGTTCACCTGCAGTGAAACGGATGGGCAAAAGTGCAATTATCCACGTAACCGGCAAAGTGCAATTAGCCATGTAACAGGGTCGATGTCATGCAAAGCGCACAACTAGTGCCCAGCGAGATCACGCCTCCTGTGAAATAAAGAGAAAAAGTACTCCTTAAACCATATAGAAAATATCGAGCCTCATATGTTTTCAGTAGTTGGCCTGTGCGCTCGAGCAGGGCTAAACACTGGAAAAGGCATGAGGTATGCATGCCTTGCACTAATGAAATCAAGCGGATTTTAAAAGGCAAGCTGACGAACCAACCAAACGGATGGGCTTGACATGGGCTTGGTTACAAGCCCACAGAGCCATTACACTAGGGACAGAGTGCTTTGTGCTCGACCCTAATAAGCAGCTCTAACATGCATACAAATGCATTCGCATGGAACTGCAGTTGTATTTGCTAGGGAAATGCGGCACCGCACACATTTCTACGAATTATACAAAAGAGCTACAACCGAGACAGAACAAAACCGTGCAGGTGACGTGTATGCTTTATGGCGTAGTTATTGTATAAATTCTAAAAAGTCAGATCTATAAATTGCTTTTAAAAATATTTCAACTAAGCCCATAAAACCACTTGACTATAATGGTAAAATGTGTTCTTAAATACATCACTCACAGAAACCACATGGCTCACTGATGTGTTTACATCTTACTCGGGAAAGAGCTAGTGGCAGAAACCCGGGCCTGGTGTTTGCCTGATGGTTATGCAGTTGCCTGTGTGAAATCACCTTCTTATTTTAAGTAATTTTCTTGTGGGCGCACATCCAGGTAATTATAATGAGAATCACATTTGGCAACGATTAGCACCTCGGCCTGCATTTTTTTAGCCTCACTAGTAATGTCATGCATAATGGAGTTAATGGCATTGAAAACGAAGCAAAAGGAGACAGCCATTGCTCAAGAGTGGGGGCGGTGAACCGATACTTTCCATTGTTTAATCTGTCATTTATATTATTTATATAGTGCCTCGAGTATATAGATTTGGTGGGGAGTGCCCTTCCATTTTCGTCAAAAACATAAAGTAACGATTGAACATTTCCAAGAGAACCAGTGACCTGCAGGTGTATCTGAGCGTTGCAGGGGTTCAGCTCCCTACTAACCGCACTCACCCAGACAGCGACAGAATGATAACCACTCAGATGGTCAGTAGCAGCACCTGTTAAGAGCAAAACTAAGACGTGGCAAATTCAGCAGTAACGCGCTTTGTAAACAACCAGTGAATATAATAGGCAGTTTTACGAGTGTTCTCTTAGCAGTGTGTTTTGATTCATTTGGTCTCCTGAATGAGAGCGAGATGTTGCCACGCACTAAACTATCAAACCGTAGCAAACTGTACTGTACCACTTGACTGTATTTGTATTTGTGAATGAATACGCACATGTGTGCAGGAGAAAACAGTTGTGCTAGTGCAGTTGTGTTTGTGTATGTGTGTGTGTATAAGTGTGCGTGTATGAGTGTGCCTGTGCTTGAGCGCATTCCTACTTATATGCAGCAGAAAAGACAGAGTACCATATTGCATGCCAGAGTGACAGTCATTTTAAATTCCCCATTAAATAAGTCTGTGATAAATGAATCATACAAAAGTTTGCGCTCCCAGGATCACACTGTTTGCCTCATCATTGGGGTTAGAAATGAGGTCTCTAGTTGGCAGTGGTTTGCACCCTGTCCAAGTAGGGACCCTCACTGTAGACAAGGTAAGAGAGCCACACAGCTAAGATAACCCCTGCCCAAACCTTTGGTAGCTTGGCTCAAGCAGTCAAGCTTATTTTAGAGGCAATCTTTAAAGTATTTTTACACACACCCAGCAACACAGTGAAAACACCACAAACATTCTCTACATCAGTTTAGAAATAGCTGACATTTATCTGAGTAAAACGAGACCTAAATGAAACAAAATCAACAAACACAAGCAAAGACACATTTTCAAAGTTCACATCTGAGTATAGCACTTAGAAACACAATAGCTCAAACTGGGGCTATCACAACGTCTTGAAGGAGTCATCTCCAACAGTCCAACATCACTCGCAAGGGCGTGTGGTCCGGTCACGGAGTTGCACGCACCCCAGGTCCAGTGCCTTTGAAAATGATGAGGAAACAAAGACGTTGCACAGAGTTGGGGAGGCGAGACATTGCTGGAGCTGTGGTGGCGTAGGTTCCTTACGTCTATCAGGGAGCTGAGGCAGGGAGGTGAGGCGTCAGTTCCTTATGGTTGCAGGGGTAGTGAAATGGTGTTGGTTGCGAGGCGTTGATTTCTTACGACAAGGTGGGCCGATGAATCCAGCAGGTCAAGATATGAGGCATCAACTTCACGGTGACACATTCACACCACAGGGTCACAGGTGCTGCAGCGGAGTTTGATGCCACAGACATCGTTGACATGGTGCTCTGAACTCATGCTGTGGCAGGACTTTGGAGGCATTGCGCTGGTGTTGGGCTTGCGCCATCGGTCACAGTCACTGCAATCAGGGGGACCAGGGCTTCAGGGCCAGCTGCTGCGCAGAGTCCAACAGCACTGCCAGTACCGAAGTTGATCTGGAGTCGATGTGCTTGTTTCTTACTTAATACACCAGAACTCACTCCCAAGGGCCCAGGAACTGGATTTAGCACCACTTAGAAAGTCAGGACTCTAAGCAAGGGAGCCCAGGTGCTGGTGGGTGAAGTCTTTGATGTACCTGAGACTTCTTAACAGGAAGCAAGCTCAGTCCAAGCCCTTGGAAGCCTTTTGAAGCAGGATGTAGAAAGCAAAGTCCAGTCCTTTCACTCCCAGGATAGAAGCAACAAGCAGCAGGCCAGCACAGTAAAGCAACAGGTGGAGTAGCAATCCCTCCTACAGTACCCAGCTCTTCTTGCTGGCAGAATGTCCTCTGTCCAGAAGGATTCTAACTTTGTGGTGCCAGAAGTCCAGTACTTGTACCCATTTCTGTCTTTGAAGTAGGCAAACATCAAAAGGTAGTCATTGTAGTGCACAAGACCCTGCCCTGAGCCCAGACGCACTCCTGGGGGTTGGAGACTGCTTTATGCGAGAACAGGTGCAGCCCTATTCAGGTGCCAGTGTCAGCTCCTCCCACCACTTTAGATCAGGAAGACCCATCAGCCTGGTGATGAGCCATCATGATATGGAGGGCACACTTCAGCTCCGTTTGTGTGACTGTCTAGAGTGAATACACAAACAGCCCAACTGTAATGCCGATCCAGATGTGTATGTAGCAGACAGGAAGAGGCACAGAATGGTTAAGAAACAAAATGCCCACTTTCTAAAAGTGGCATTTTGAGAATTGCCATTCAATTAATAACTTTACCAAATGATGCATTTTTAAAGTATGAGCTCAGAGACTCCAAACTCCATATAACTATCTTCACCCAATAGGAAATTACACTTAAAGATATTTAAAGGCAACCCCCATGCTATACTTTGAGAGAGATAGGCCTTGCAATAGTTAATACCGAAATTAGCAGTATTTCACTATTAGGGTATGTAAAACACACCTGTACATGATCTACAATTTAAGTATACTGCACCCTGCCCATGGGCCTGACTTGAGCCTACATTAGGGGTGAATAACATGTAGTAAAAGGGAAGGTTTCAGCCTGCTGGGTGCGGGCACTTGCCAGGTCGACATGGCAATGTTAACTGCACACACAGACACTGCAATGGCAGGCCTGAGACATGTTTGAAGGACTACTCATGTGGGTGGCACAATCAGTTCTGCGGGCCCAATAGTAGCATTTGATTTACAGGCCCTCAGCACATCTGGTGCACTATATTAAGGACTTACTAGTAAATCAAATATGCCAATCATGGATAACACAATCACCAATATATTTTAGAAAGAGAGCATATGCACTTTAGCACTGGTTAGCAGTGGTAAAGTGCCAAGAGTCCTACAGCCAACCAATACAAGTCAGAAAAAATAGGAGAAAGAAGGCAGAACATTTGGGGATCACCCTGCAAAAAGGGCCAGGTCCAACCATTGGAGACCGAACGCCTCTAAAAATTTGGGGTGCAAGTTTTATATCCAAATCAAATTAGTATGGCACCATCTGCACTGACTGGATGTGTGCATGTATTCCATGTGATGAGTTTGGCAAGTTACTAGTACTAGTGAAAATCAGTCCAATTGCTAACTGTCAAGCATCGGATGGATAGGAGACAATCAATGCATCTCTTGGAGGTTGTTGCAAAATGAAAATGGTTCTGTAATGTGAATGTACACATGAGCTCAGAGAGAGCTCTCCATGTAACTGAGAAATACTCTGCTCATTGCTGGAATACTGACTTTTTATTCTTCTGCACAAAGAAAAATGATCAAGGCTGGTGATTATGCGATTCCATCACTGTAGCATTTTTCCTCATACCTATGGAGTTAGGTAATGTGCTGCATAGTTTGCTGCTGAAATGCCAGATTCAAACAATTTATTTTGGCACTAGCACAAATAGATAAAGCTAATACTGCCAGAAACATGTGCTGGATAATGCTACATGATGTATCACTTATGCTACATTACTTATAGAAATAAGCTGCATAGTTTTGTCCTCCATTGATGCATAATCCTAATGGCCCTGATAATAATAAAGGTCTGCAGAGTGGTTTGAGGGATTTCAATATGAAGTGAAAATCACATTTCACAGAGGTCCATTAAATATTTTTCATATTTTACAGTTCCCTGTAAAAATGGATTATGTATCAACACATTTTATGCAGTAAAAACACCCAAATGTACACATTGAAGGGATGCCTTCGAAAAATCGATTTAATTCTCTGGCAGTATTATTTTGATATTTTAGAGTTAGAAATAACATTTTTGTTGACATCGAGTAATTAAAAAATGATGTTATAAATGATGAATTATATTTACACAGCTCATTGGGTGCTTTTGCTGAGAAAATGGAGTGTCTGTAGTGCAAAATGGTTTCAGCTCCACAGCAAATACCCTTGCAAGACTTTGGGCTGTTTTGCATTACTTTGCTCTGCTTTGCACCAGTACAAAACTTTGGAAAATCATGGGCTCTGTGCACGATAATAGGAAGTTACCATGGAATTAACCGGATGTTGCAACAAGGCTCTTTGATCAATAAACACTCGAAAGGGATTTTGCATAGTCAAGCAGGATTTGAAAGGAACCCATACACTATGGCCATTGACCAGGGCCCTAACGTTCCTTATGTTTTCCTATGACATGTAACTCTGTCTTATTGAAATTCAGCTTCCGACATAGAGAACTTATCAATAACAACATAATGAGCATTTGTAAAGCACATGCTCACCCTGTAGGGGATCTTGACACTGAAATAACAGATGTTTATTGTTACTCTGATCAATGATTCTCATTTTATCTACCTCAGAAGGATGACATGCTGAGTGGAGCTGCCAGAATTTTAATTTGTGGCCATGAGGTTAAAAACAGATCCCTGGAGAGGTTGCAATAGTCTACGAGCCATCAGACATGGCATCGATAGGTCCACACCTATGCGATAAACACAACAGCGCCAGAATCACACAATTCCACCAGATCTGATCATTGTCCAGTGTTTTATCAACAACCTGTTTATTAAAGTTATGAAAAACCTACACATTTTATCAAGTTTGCAAGAACCTGGCAAGCAGACTCTAAAAGGAGCTATACAAATCTCCACACTTCGCTGAACACAATTCCAAAATGCAAAAGGAATAATGCAGGTCAACAATAGACCGGGGAACGAGGCACGGCACAAGAGAGATTGAAAACATAGGGCCTGATCTAGATTTCGGCAGACAGGGTACTCCATCACGACAGTGACGGATATCATGTCTGCTGAAATATACATCCCACGGGAAATCATAGACAGAGTAACCCATCTGCAGAAATCTAAATCAGACCCCGTCACTGGATATCTTCATAATACTTGTTCTCACAGCTGGCTTCAATTTGCCACACACAAGCATTGCCATTTAAAGATAAACAACTCTTTAGTTTTAATCATTTTGTTTCTGGATCACTATCTCTAACATGACATACAATGTACCCAATGACTATCCCTGTAAATCTGACGCTCTATTGCTGCTCCGCTGTATCACTGCTCTGTGACATCCTACAGATGAAATACAAATAAATCAATGTCATGTGGACAAAGAAAACCCTGAATGATAAGACATTTTTCTATGTGAATAACTACCTTCAGTGTTTCATAAATAAAGTCTGTGATCCACATGATTCTCAAAGTAACACATGCATACGCGTAATACCATAGCGCAATCAAAATAAAACATAAAAACATTTGAACAAGTGAGGATATTGGAAGGAGCAATATCATAGTCTAAATCGGTGATGGGAGGTATTGTCCGAGAATGCTTCTTCCTATCCAGTACGTAATCTATAACTCCAGGCAATAGTCCTCGGGTTCCAATCTCTGGCAATAAGTGTTCCAGTGGCCTCGTCTAAACCTATTGATTACCTAGCCAAGACTGTTTTAAAAAACAAGGGGCCAGATTTATTCAAAAGTGACGAAGTGCGGTGCTGCACCAAAAACAGCAGCACCTTTCTGCCCAACTTTTGAAATGCAGACCCCCCTGCACTATGGTGCAAGGATGCCTGCTTTGGTGTAGGCAGCTTAATTCAGCACCGGCACAGGGGGAAACGCAGGGGTGCCCCGTATTCCTGAAAACATGTCTCAGGCCTGCCATGGCAACCTTTACTGCATTTTTAAACTGCCATTTCAATCTGGCAAACTAAGCCACCTCTACAGTACCCTATTTGTTTGCCCCAACCATTTGATTACAGCTGTCAGTGTCTTTGGTCACATGACTGTGCAAAAGCTCTGCAGTTGGGGTGTGTGTATTTCTTCCAGGTAGGGAGACAAAGGGGACTTGGTATAGATAGGATAGGGCATCCTGCCTAGCTGGCTGGGGCAAACTTCTCCCTGCCCCAATTACACTTCAAAAAGTTTGGCTCCACCACACCCACCCCAGGCTTCTTGAAGCTTTGGCATGGGAAGGGAAGAACTTTCCAGAATGAGATATGGGATACCTCAGAATATCCCTCTACTACAAAGGCTGGCATCAAGTATAAATATTGGACCATCAAAACACTAGTTCAGGTTACTCATGGACTTGTGGAAGACTTCAAAAGGACTGCCTGGACTTCTAGAGAACTGTCATGCTGCTACCAGAGGTCTGTCTATTTGCTTGAAGGCTAGTCTTGCTGCTTGAAGGAGAACTGTACCATCTCTTTTAACCACTGACCACCAGAAGTGACTCCAAGGGCTAGTTTGCTATCCTTCAATGAAAAAGGGGGGGGGAAAAAGGAGGATTGGGCGGTCCAGTGTACGTCCTCCTAACAATGTGATAATGTAAAGTGGTACACTGTTCCGAAATATAGTAAAGAGGGAAGAGAAAAGAAAAGGAGTCCTGAAAATCAGGAGCAATAGTCCTCACACACCACATTTGGTGTCATGCTTCATCATCGGACAGCTCCTCGTCAGACCGGCGCTGCAATGTCTGACGGGCACCCCCCAAAGGGGGGCTCTTTGCCGGAGATCTTTTTTATACTCGATGATGCCGCGGAGCCTAATATGGATCCGAGAGAGGAACAAATATACAAGGAAGAAAAGTAAAATTGGCTCAGATCCCTCACTCAATAATTTATTACTTGCTATTGGGAAATGGTCAAGATTAAAAGAATAAAGGGAGTGAAGTCAGAGGTAATGCTCGGACACTCACACAGAAACAATCAAAATAGAGGAGGGTGGAAATGATCCACCACTCCTTAGTATGCGGTCAACATGTTTCGCGTCTCTTCTGGTCCAACAGGATCCCGTGACGCTTCTTCAGGACCTACTAAATCATAAAGTTTCTCTCAAAAAATAAAACAAAACATCTACACTCCTGCTGACTAATGCTCACAGTCAAGGCGTCATCAGTCACTTACTAGGATTAAACCGGACTGGCTTTTCTTTCCTATCAGTCGCCCTAAACATGGGGAGAAGGCTGAAATTAGCACTATGCATAATCACTCCATCAGTATTAGAGAGTGGTGGGTTCAAGGTAATGTAAAAATAGTGACAAACTGTGCAACACTCAGTGGTCAAGTGGGTCAAAGCAAGCCATGCTAGTAAAATATAGGGGGGCTTACCATCTCCACTAAAGAATAGGCTCCATGGGGTCACGCTGGCCTATCGCCCGGTTCACAGAAAATCTGGTTGTGAGATAAACATATACCAAAAGGGACAACATGTTGTAGTTATACAATCATCTGTAGAATCCTCAGCAAAGTAGCTGGGTATGAGTAAACCATGATATGGAAATGCAGGTCAGACAGTTACGAATAGAAAGTATATCCAAGGCTACGCAGTCAAACCAAAGCAGCATACTAGTGACATCGTCAAAAAGTTAAGCGAAAGATGGTAAAGGTCACCCTCAGTATCAAGTATGTAATCGGTTGACCAATAAAGCCACATTCAGGCAGATCAACAAAAAAGGGGTAGTTCGTTCAAGAAGGTCACATGGAGTAACAAAGGTCAAAAGTGGAGAGCAAATGAGAAGGGTTATGACAGCGGGCCCATGGTGTCCCATGTGTACTCCTTCTCTAACTATCGTGTCTCAATCAACACAACATAAGAGAGAGCTGAACTAGAGTGTAATGGAAAATATATTGCTCCTTCATTTACTCGGCTCACGAAAGCGTTCCATAAAGTGAAGGGAGCGTGCACCATCTATAAGGACTGCATGTATCTGAAAGCAGTCGAAGGAATTAACATTACCGGTCTCAGAAGGAGTTGAGAGGGGGAGTTAGCACAGGCACTTACTTCTGTAGTCGCCGGTGTCCTCAGCAGCACCTACCCAGGGGCCGCGTTCCCGGATGTGGACGAAGCCGGGAGCCCGCGGGTATAAATAAGACGCGTACTAGGCGCGTGTGAAGCAATTAGGTAATCAGTATCTTAGCAACCCCGTCGCGAGTTGCGTGCAAGATTAGAAACGGACGATGGACTATAGAAGCGAGTTGCTAAAGTCCACTCGTCAATGGCGGCCATCTTAAGATGGTGTATAATAACAGGGAATCGGTAAGAGACCGAGTCTTAAGTAGTTTACAGGACCTGATTTCTGTCGTTAATTATGCTAATAGTATGAATATTGACAATCCAGGGTAACTAGGTCCAGTCACTCCATAAATTTAAAGCGACAAAAAGATAAAATATTTAGAGAATATATCCCGAATGGTGTAACCATCAAAAGTCACTCCTACAGGGGTCTTAAGAGGGACCTGAAGTGATCAAAAGACCAACGGCTGCCTACTTAGAGAGATGGAACCAGGGAATGTCATCATTTAGTCCTTGACGGTGGGTGTTGAGTCGATATACCCAGCGTTGTTCAAGATCAAATAGTGGACGAGTACCTGTCAGGCCACAAGTCTGTAATACCACCCACCACATGTCATCTGGTGTGTGAACTTAACTGTAGGAGTGACTTTTGATGGTTACACCATTCGCGATATTCTCTAAATATTTTATCTTTTTGTCGCTTTAAATTTATGGAGTGACTGGACCTAGTTACCCTGGATTGTCAATATTCATACTATTAACATAATTAACGACAGAAATCAGGTCCTGTAAACTACTTAAGACTCGGTCTCTTACCGATTCCCTGTTATTATACACCATCTTAAGATGGCCGCCATTGACGAGTGGACTTTAGCAACTCGCTTCTATAGTCCATCGTCCGTTTCTAATCTTGCACGCAACTCGCGACGGGGTTGCTAAGATACTGATTACCTAATTGCTTCACACGCGCCTAGTACGCGCCTTATTTATACCCGCGGGCTCCCGGCTTCGTCCACATCCGGGAACGCAGCCCCTGGGTAGGTGCTGCTGAGGACACCGGCGACTACAGAAGTAAGTGCCCGTGCTAACTCCTCCTTTCAACTCCTTCTGAGACCTGTAATGTTAATTCCTTCGACTGCTTTCAGATACATGCAGTCCTTATAGATGGGGCACGCTCCCTTCACTTTATGGTACGCTTTTGTGAGCCGAGTAAATGAAGGAGCAATATATTTTCCATTACACTCTAGTTCAGCTCTCTCTTATGTTGTGTTGATTGAGACACGATAGTTAGAGAAGGAGTACACATGGGACACCATGGCCCCGCTGTCATAACCCTTCTCATTTGCTCTCCACTTTTGACCTTTGTTACTCCATGTGACCTTCTTGAACGAACTACCCCTTTTTTGTTGATCTGCCTGAATGTGGCTTTATTGGTCAACCGAATACATACTTGATACTGAGGGTGACCTTTACCATCTTTCGCTTAACTTTTTGACAATGTCACTGGTATGCTGCTTTGGTTTGACTGCGTAGCCTTAGTTTGCTATCCTCCAGTGTGAGTTACAGGAGTATAAGAAGCTTCAGAGGCTTTGAACCTTGGCTCTGGTCTCTACTGGAATGAATCCTCAAGTGGTGCCCTGCAGGTCCAAAGATCCCTAGAAGAGGTGTTAGAGGTGCTGCTCCTGCATAACCCTAAAACTTTGAGCTTAGAAAAGTTTTCAACAAAAAGCTACAGAAGACCGGTACTTATCTGCCAGTGGATCCAACTTTTTCTCCTCGCCTTTCCTGACATGGGTTGTGCTTTCACTTTATTACTGTTTGAATGCTGCAAAACTACTTTACACATTGCTTTTAAAGTAATGTTTGACTGCTTTTTTGCCAAGCTACTAAAGGGTTAAGCACAGACTAATTTAATGCAATTTGCATGAGAAGGGATTTCACCCCTCTCAACCTGTAACCCAGTTTCTTACAATGCAGAACAAGTACTAATAGGAAAGAGTACGAGCCTCTGACAGGAAAAACAGGTAACATTAAGAAATGTATTACATGCAGTAGTGACCACTTTTTTTATGTGTTGGAATACCAATGCAGCCTGCCAAAAGGGACGTAGTATATTTTTCCTCTATAGAAAAGTAAGCAAAAGAATCCTTATTTTCTTCCTTTGTTGGGATAGACAAGGTGAGGACTGAGAAAAGAAACTCAGAAAATTGGAATCAGAGAACTTCATCATGTTGGGCTCCAAATCCTTTGAGGGCCTGAAAGCAGATCAAGAATTATTTATGTACATTAGAAACTAATTACTGTACCTGACTTCTAAATTCATGATTTCAGAGTCCATAAAAGACAGTTAGGCCCATATTTCTACTTTTTGACGCACAACTGCGCCAACGCAGTTGTGCGTCAAAAATGTTACCGCCGGCTAACGCTATTCCAACGCACCATGCGGGCGTCTTATTAATGGAATGACGTTGGCCGGCGCTGCGGACTGGTGTGCATAAAAAAAAATGACTCACACCAGGCAGCGCCGGCGTATGGGAAAATGGGGGTTGTGCGGCACAAAACAGTGCAAGTCAGGTCTAAGGCAAAATTCAGGCCTCAAACCGGATTTGCGCCATTTTTTTTGACGCCCAACCTCCATTGACAAGACAGGAGTCATGCCCCCTTGCCCAATGGCCATGCCCAGGGGACTTATGTCCCCTGGGTACTCGCTCCCTTTTTTCTGTACCCCTGCGCTTGTCCTCTGTGCCACTTCGTTTTTTCATTCTGTGCCCCTGTGTTTTGCTTTCTGCACCCCTGTGCTCTGTTGTCCCTCTCCCGCCGTCTTTTCCTGCCGTTTTTCCCCAGGTTTTCCCCTGGGTTTTTCCCCGGGTTTTTCCCTTGCTGCTGATCCCCTGCTGCCCCGCCCCCTTCACTCCCATTGGCCGCCCCGCTCCCACCTCCCAGCTGCTCCTCCCTCCCTCTGCCCTCATATGAAGACCGCAAAGGCAAGCCCGTCTGCACCCGTACGCACCCGTCCGCGCGTGGTCCGCACCCAGCACCAGAACCCCTGGAACCCGCACCCCCCGCAACACCAGACTGCACTACGACGCAAGCACCCTCCACGTACTCAACACCAGACGAGGCCACCCCTGCTACCGGGCCACCCCGAAACGCACCCAGGGTCCTTTCACCTGCCGGAACTGCAGATTCACCAGCATCCAACCCTCCACACCACCAGCCAGAGAACCCAACCACCTCCGCTGCATCCTCCTCAACACCCGCTCCGCTCGCAAGCACGCCATCGAACTTTGGGACCTCCTAGACTCCACCACCCCGACGTCGCCTTCCTGACGAAGACCTGGCTGAACGTCACCTCAGCACCAGACATCGCCATAGCCATCCCACAGGGCTACAAGATCTCCCGCAGAGACCGCACCAACGGAGTGGGAGGAGGAATCGCCATCATCCACAAAGACTCCATCAAAATCTCAACGAACACCGATGACACCCTCACCACCGCCGAGCACAGGCACTTCCAGATCCACACCAACCCCAACACCACTCTCAGAGGAACTCTCATCTACAGACCTCCCGGACCCCGCCCACAGTTCAGTGACACCATCGCCGACCTCATCAGCACCCACGCCCTCGCTTCCACGGACTACATCCTCCTCGGGGACCTGAACTTCCACCTCGAGAACAACAACGACACCAACTCCACCGCCCTGATCGCCAACCTCGGACTCAAACAGCTCGTAACGACACCCACTCACGCCGCTGGACACACGCTCGACCCCATCTTCTCCGCAAGCCCCCACGTCTCCTTCAACCACACCACCGAACCACAGTGGACCGACCACAGATGCGTCCACTTCACCTTCAGAAAACCCACCACACACCACCGCACCCAACAGCCACCATGCCACTGCTGGGGCAAGGTCACCGAGGACCAACTGACTACCGCCCTCGCCCTGAGACCACCCACCGACCCCACCGACCCAGACACCGCCGCGACCAACCTCACACAGTGGATCAACGACTGCGCCAACACCCTCGCCCCTCTCAAGACCTTTACAACCAACCACACCAACAAGAAAGCCGCCTGGTTCACCGAGGACCTCCGGATCTCCAAGCACACCTGTCGGAAGCTGGAGAAGAAATGGCTCCACGACCGAACACCAGACAACCACACAGCCCTCAAGAGCGCCATCCGCAGACATAACCAACTCATCAGGACCGCCAAGAGGACCGCCTTCAAGGACCGCCTAGACAACAACGCACACAACACCAAAGAGCTCTTCAGCATCGTGAAAGAACTCTCCAACCCAAGCTCCATCACCAACGACATCCAGCCATCTCAAGACCTGTGCGACTCCCTGGCCACCTTCTTCCACCGCAAGATCACCGACATCCACGACAGCTTCAACCCCGACCCCTCCGCACCCACCACCGAGTCCACCACCCCTGCGACTACCACTCGCACCAGTCGCCTGACCGTCTTGTCCAGCGTCAGCGACGAAGACACCATCAAAACCATGAACTCCATCCACTCCGGATCCCCATCGGACCCCTGCCCTCACCTCGTCTTCAACAAAGCCAGCGCAGCCATCGCGCCCCACCTCTGGAAAACAATCAACTGTTCCTTCGAGACAGCAACCTTCCCAGAAAGCTGGAAGCACGCCGAGATCAACGCCCTTCTGAAGAAGCCCAAGGCAGACCCCAAGGACCTCAAGAACTTCCGGCCCATCTCCCTGCTCCCTTTCCCGGCAAAAGTGACTGAGAAGATTGTCAACAAACAGCTGACCCGCTACCTCGAAGCCAACAACATCATGGACCCTTCCCAATCCGGTTTTCGCAGTAACCACAGCACCGAGACCGCCCTCATCGCCGCCACTGACGACATCCGGACCCTGATGGACAAAGGAGAAACAGCCGCCCTCATCCTCCGGGACCTATCACCAGCCTTTGACACGGTCTGCCACCGCACCCTATCAGCACGCCTCCATGACGCCGGTATCCAAGAGAAGGCCCTGGCCTGGACCACATCCTTCCTTTCCGGCAGAACCCAGAGCGTCCGCCTCCCACCCTTCCACTCCAAAACCACTGAGATCATCTGCGGCGTACCACAGGGATCCTCCCTCAGCCCGACACTGTTCAACATCTACATGGCCCCCCTCGCCCACGTCGCACGACAACACAACCTCAACATCATCTCCTACGCCGACGACACCCAGCTGATCATATCCCTCACCGAAGATCCCCACACCGCCAAAGCTAACCTCCACCGAGGAATGAAGGCCATAGCCGACTGGATGAAGGACAGCAGACTGAAGCTAAACTCAGACAAGACGGAGGTCCTCATTCTCGGACCCACCCCATCAGCCTGGGACCACTCTTGGTGGCCCACGTCACTAGGCACAGCCCCGGAACCCACGGACCACGCACGCAACCTGGGGGTCATCCTCGACTCCACTCTCTCCATGACCAGGCAAGTCAACGCTGTCTCCGCGTCCTGCTTCAACACCCTCCGTATGCTCCGCAGGATCTTCAAATGGATCCCCCTCGACACGAGAAAAACGTTACCCAGGCCCTCATCACCAACAGACTCGACTACGGGAACACCCTCTACTCAGGAACTACAAACAAGCTCCTGAGACGACTCCAACGCATCCAGAACGCCTCGGCCCGACTCATCCTCGATGTCCCCCGCCGCAGCCACATCACACTCCACCTGAGAGGCCTGCACTGGCTCCCCGTCAACAAAAGGATCACCTTCAAGCTCCTGATCCACGCACAGAAAGCACTGCACAACACCGGACCCACCTACCTCAACAACCGACTCAGCTTCCACACCCCCACCCGAATCCTCCGCTCAGCCAACCTCGCTCTCGCCACAGTCTCCCGCATGCAAAAAACCACAGCCGGCGGCAGATCCTTCTCCTACCTCGTCGCCAAGACCTGGAACACTCTCCCCACCACCCTACGACAGACCCAGGACCTGCTGGCCTTCAGAAGACTCCTCAAGACCTGGCTCTTCGACCAGTAGCACCCCTCCCTCCCCAGCGCCTTGAGACCCTCGCGGGTATGTAGCGCGCTTTACAAATGCAGTGATTGATTGATTGATGGTCATTGGGCATAGTGGCATGTAGGGGGGCCCAAATCAGGCCCCCTATGCCACAAAAAAAATCGGAAAAAAATACTTACCCGAACTTACCTTTCCTTCCCTGGGATGGGTCCCTCCATCCTTGGGTGTCCTCCTGGGGTGGGCAAGGGTGGCAGGGGGTGTCCCTGGGGGCAGGGGAGGGCACCTCTGGGCTCCTTCCGAGCCCACAGGTCCCTCAACGCCTGCCCTGACCCAGGCGTTAAAAAACGGCTCCCATCAGGCTGTGCGCCGTTTTTTAAGGCCTGCCCCCTCCTGTGCGTCAAAATGACGTCAGAGTATAAATAAGGGGCACAGGCCTTAAAGTCATTTTTTGGAAGGGAACGCCTACCTTGCATATAATTAACGCAAGGCTGGTTCCCCCTTCCAAAAAATGACGCACATGGTGGAATTTTGACGCCCGCGGTGTCGGACGTCAAAGTATAAATATGGGGCAGGGTTTGCGCCGATTGTGCGTCAAAAATTTTCAGCGCAAACAGAGTATAAATATGCCCCTTAGTTCTTTGTCCTCCCCCTTTTTCTGATTACGTTTTCAGATTTTTATGTAATTCCTTAGTTTCTTGCTAGTTTGATGTTGTCATGACTCCATCTCATGCCCTACTTGCAGTGGGTTTTACATGTTGGGCTCATGTCACCTTTGACTTGTAGCGCCTCCCTGCTATGACTACTCCAAGTCATGCTTTCCTTGTGGCACCTTCCACTCTCGAGCAATCCGTGATTTTCCTCACACAAAGCCTGAATGATTGACCCTCCTGTTCAGGTTCTATGCAAGTTTAGGCTTTTTTGCACCTGCAAGCAACCAGGTGTCTTCGAGAACAAGTTTTGTTATCCACTGTGAACCATTGAATTATGCTATCATGCACTTTAGGTTCCATTGCACTTGTTTATTCTTGCCAATTACCATTTGCACCTGGAAGGCCTCATATTCTTTGTAGTTACATGCAATCTTCCCCAGGGTCAATCGAATATTCCAAGCTTCCATGTGGGACACGTGTCTTTCTGGAACACGCTTTCCTTCCAGTATTTATAATCCATCTAAACCTGCATCAGGAATTGGTGCCAAGAATTGGTCTTGTCTCCATCCTGTGCAAGCATCATCGCTTCACCCACCTCTTGAGTCACCCGGACTAGCACTCTAGTCGTCCAAGCCTTCCTGGTGATCCTCTGAACTTGGCTCCTGCAATATCTCTTGTGTCTTCCTTTTTGAGCTTTGATTCAGCTCCCTCTTGACCTTTTTGCACGTGGTCTCCTGCCATCTTTTGGATTCCAGATAAAGTACTAGACAAGGCTAAGTACTTTCCCTTTAGGGTAGTATTCACTAATCTGTAATAGTGGTAGGCAGGCTCATCCATCAGCCTCTTCAAGACTCTAGACTTGTCTCCAGTTCCTTCTTCTTAATTTTCCTCCAGCGACCCTTGCTTGTCTTTACTCCGAATCATGGTGCTTGAACTGTTTTTGTTCATGCACCAGAGACTTAAATCTATGTTTCTCCATTGCACAGAAGTGTCAACAAAATTATACTTTTAGAAGTGACTGATATTTGTATGTACCTTGTAACCTCCAGTTTATGTTTCTAGCATACCTTGAGAGTGTCATTAACTCAAACCATTGTGCTGAGTGTAACCTTGGGAGAGTCATTAACTCCAATCTATGTACAAAGTGTAACCTTGGGAGTGTCAATAACTCCAACCTATGCATTAATTGTAACCTTGGGAGTGTCAGTAACTCCAATATATGTACCTAGTGTAACCTTTGGAGTGCCAGTAATTCCAACCCATGTTTTGAGCACAACCTTGTTCTGAGTGTAACCTTGTTTTGAGTGCAACCTTCTTTCTATAATGCCTTGGGAGTTCACTATCTTCAATACATGTATCCAGTGTAACCTTGGTGATGCCAGTAACTCCAATCTATCTTCTGAGTTTACCCCGGAAATGTCAGATGTTCCAATCAATATTTCAAGTTCTTTTTCAAGAATCTCAGAAGATTCTCATCCACTAATCTGGTTCTTCTGCTCTTATGCCATGATTTTGAAGAAACATGTAAGTGTTGGTTATTGAAGCAGTGCATTGTAAATTATGTAGATGATTGCTAATGTATTGAAGGTAATTTCGTCTTCTTGTTGTTCCCAATGGATTGTCTCTTCACAAAACCAGAGGTGCTGGTCCTGCAAACCCCCACCTTTGCATACTCAGAAAGTCTCAGGAGCAATGCATCCTGTTAACCAGAGTAGTACAGTCGCTAAGCCGATCCAGTAGTACAAGTTTCTTTTTTTATTTGTCCCTCCCTCCCCTCCTCTTGGGGATGGTGCAGGATCTAGGAGTAGTGTCTCTGGATCTTACATCATCCAGAGATGGAGTTAAGGTCCAGAATTGGCTCCAGTGTCGACTGGGACCAGGTGAGTATGTGACAGTTGTGAATGATGGTTCATTATAATTATGAGCACTAGAGTTTTCACTAGCACTTGTATTAGGATATTGTTCACGCAGTGGCTACAATAGTTAGTAACTCAATTTTATTGCACTGTGGGTGATATGGCCCACTTGAGGTTTGTGTTACCGACCGCGGTTCAGAGTTCTTTTGTATTACAAGGGAATACATTTATGACAGTTGTCCACTGATTCTGAGTATGTAATGCAAATGCCTGACATTGTTTCAATCTTCTCTGTGTATTCATTTTAAAGATATATTACATTACAAAAGAAAAACACTATTATCTCAAATATATAATGTAAAATGTTTTGTTCACACTTTCAGGCCAAGCATATAGACACAACTTTGAAACCATACAGTGTAATTACTGAGGTAACATTTGTTACATATTACTGCTAATTAACTTGGTGGTAAAAACTAAATGAAAATTAGAAGTTTGTTTTGTTTGAGAATTATTTATTCACGATTTATGCATTAGCTGTTGCCCTTGTAAAGGGGTGAAATTAAGTCTGCTTTTTAAACTTTTTATATTGAAATCCCCAGTGAATGTATGCATTTCTTTCATTTTCACTGTTTTGATCTGCTTTTAATGGTGATAGTGCACTTCATTGTGGACGTTAAAGAGAATTTGATGCTGGGGACTCCAACTGTCAGTGCCCACAGTATTTATTTACGGGGAGGATGGCCATGCACCCTCCCTCCCCTGATGAGCCTTTGAAAGAAACTAATGACCAAATCCCCGAGGGCCGCTCCTTGAGTTAAAAGGGAGGGGGCTGCTCCATGGCTCTTCTCTCTGACCGTTAAATGGCCAGAGGCACCGATCCCCGGGGCTGGCTCACTTGGTGTTTCCCAGGGAGCTTTCCCTAGGACACAGTAGTATCCCTGCTCGCATCAGCGTCGGCAGAGAAACTTGTGAGTTTTGAGCACTAACTGGTTTTATCCCACGGAGACACAATGCTGACCCAAGTTGCTAGTTCCCAACTCCACCTAAATGTTGCGTGCCTCCTACTTATTTGTACGTGATTGGCACAGGAACATTCTGGGGGAAAAGGGATGGATGAGAGAAAGAGAGAAACACGGGCTTCGCTTGGCAGGAACAGGATGGCTAACGCTGGTCTACAAACAGCAGGTATGTCCTATGACGAATTAAATATTTAGTTAAATAACACTTTTCATGTAACCTATACACTACAACTACTCTTTGACCAATTCCTACAAACTAGGTGTACCTGTCAGGGTCCCCTTTCCCACTTTTGATGGCTCTCACCTCTCTCTAGGGATCTTCAAGAAACAGTATGGAACCTGCAACCAGATATAATGTTAAGCCTTCTATACTATCTACATGTATTCCCACCTCGTTCCTCAGTCAATGTGGCCCCATTGGAAGACCTACCGAAAGTGTTCAAGAAATTTAGTGTACATCTTGGTCATTGGGTCTTTATGTGACTTTCTAAAACACAGTCACACTCACAATCATAGACATATAACAGGTGATAAAGAATGAAAATCAATTCCTAAGTATTTAGATTTCTCAGATATTCAGGGATTAATCAGTGCAGCCTGATAGTATCAGAAAAATACAGTTCAGTGTTTTAACCACACTGAAAGCATTCAGTTCATATACTAAAGCTCACTTAGGTATGTAATTGATGTCATTACTGTTACATCACAGTCACAGTTGAACATGGAAGTAACAGACCTTTGATTCAGATTTTGAGACAAGTGTGTGCCAACTATTGAGTGTTCTTTATCCCAGGCACTGATTGGTCTCACAAAAATGCTCATAAAACTCAACTATAAAAAACATGTTCATAGTATATCGTTAAAATAACAATTGTCCAACACTTGCTCAAATCTGTACTGTCATTGCAAACTAACAACAATGAGCATTATTATTCGGCAGAAAGCAAGTATTCAAGTAACCAAGGACACTGATAACATGTCCTTCTAGTGTGCACTGCTTTCCTGAACATCCAGCAATTAACTATCAACAGGTAACCAGTAAGAAGTCTTTCAAGCATGGGCAGAGTGTTACCACCTTTTGTGATGCTAATCTTCTTGATCTCTTCTTTTCTAGGCATTGTCTCAAGTAAATTTGCTTAGGGGCACACTTTACTAAAAGCCAGATGGAGGTTCTGGAGCATATTTGGTTTATGCAGGGCAGACAATGAATGCTTCCGCCTGGTGGGAGCATTTTCAAAACTCCTGCCAAATGGGAGCAAACACAAAGTCTGGCTCCAGCAGACAGGAACTTTAAAAATGCTCCCGCCATCTGGGAGCAGACTTGGGATATAGGGCCAGATGTAGCAAAGGTTTTTCCCCATTCTATGTCTATGGGAAAAAGTGTTAGTACATATGGCCCATAGTTCTTTGCCAGCACTAATGCAGGCAGTGAAGCAGTATTAAATAGTGTTTCTCTTCAGAGGGAGCAGCATAAACAGATGCTTCCAATGGGCGGGAGCAATGCTGGCTCCTGCAGGATGTGGGATGCAGGTTGGGGCCATGGGGGCCCTGAGGTTCTCCCCACAGCTCCTAATGTGTGTATGGTGGGTGCCCTGGGTAGGCCTCAGGGCCATAATAGGCTTGCAGAGGGGGGCTGGGTGGCCCTGTTCACATTAAAATATGGCATGACTGGGTTCTTTCTTTTTATTTCCTGGTCTGAGGGCAAAGCCAATTGTTCTCCCTTTTAATTGCTGCTGACTATGCTAAGGTGCCAAATCACCTACAAGCTCCACCCAATTGGACCACCTCTTCCAGTAAGTAGTATGCAATGGTGCTTCCATGCTGATGGAGAGTATGTTTTCTCTACAATTGAACATTTAAAAAAAGCCTGATAGTAGTTACACATAAGGAAGGTAAACCAACAACTGATTGCAGCTCCTGTAGACCAATTTCCCTACTAAATATAGAAACTACAATTCTGGCAAAGGCTCTTGCTAGTAGATTGTGCAGAAAGATTGCCTCAGTGATACACCCCGATCAATCGGGATTCATGCTGCATAGAGGCACTCGCCTCAATCTGCCCGCCTCTATGGTGTGCTGCATACAATTGAGAACTCCCATCCTGTTGCAGCGGTTCTGAGGGCCTTAGAAGCAAAAATGGCATTTGACAGTATAGAATGGAACTATATCTTTGCCATATTGAAAAGATTGTGCTTCGGCCCTAAATTTTGCAGCTGGGTTAGAATTCTATCCCAAAGCCTGTTAGGGAGAATAAAAGGAAATGGTGTGGGGTCCTGCATCTTTGCCCTACACAGAGGGATGAAGCAGGGTTGTCCTCATTCCTCCATGATTTTCGCACTAGGGCTTGAGCCACTAGCCACCTGGGTTTGTCAAGATCCATTGATGAGAAATGAGTACAAGGGGGGATTGGGATGAGCATATCTCCTTGTACTCAGATGATGTTCTGGTGTATCTCACCATGCCAGCTCTCTCCATTTACAGAATCTTACACATTTTCAGTACTTTTGGTGATCACGCTGGTTGCCAAATTAACTGGTCCAAATCACTAATGTTTCCATTGTCCGATAGTCCCCCATGCATTCCCACACACTGTGCAGCACTGCTTGTGAGCGAGAGCTGTAAATATCTAGGGATCCATATCGGCCCTGACTTATAGAATTGGAGAACGTTGCCCCTATTCCTGATCGGTAGGCTAGCGTTGTGCAAATTATGTCTCTCCCATGCCTAATTTACATATTTCAGAACACTCCCTTCAGGATCCCACTGGAGTTATTCCAGTGAATAGACCGTGCAATCCGCCTATTGCTTTTGAATGGGAATAGTTCATGTATCATTCTATGGAAACTCCAGAGGGGGGTGTTTGATGGAGGGCTAAAAGTCCCAGATACCCTTAAATACTACTGGGCCTCACAATAGGTGGCAGTAAATGACTGGGTCTTTAGTGACCTTGACACTCCAATCTAATCTACTCCTCTCTGCCCCAACCTATCCCACTCTGTCCTGTACACCCTAATCGACTGCACTCCATCCCACTCTACCCAACCACACTCTACCCTACTCCATTCTATCCCACTCCACTCTTCACCACTCCAGTCTGCTCCACACCAATCTATCCCACTCATTTATATCCCACTCCAATCTATTCCACCCCAATCTATCACACCCCACTCTACCCAAATCAACTGCAATCTACCCCACTCAAATCCACTCCAATCTACTATAATCTACCCCACTCTATTCTGATCTACTCTACTCTGATTCCCCATATCTAGCCCACTCCAATCTACCCTACTCCACTCCAATCTACCCCACTCCACTCTAATCTACCCCACTCCACTGAAATGTACCCCAATCCAAGCCAGTCTATCCCACTCCACTCCAGTCATCTCCAATCTACCCAACTCCACTTCAGTCTACAATAATACATCTAACTCTACACTACCACAATCTACCCTAATAAACGCCACTCCACAAAGTTTTTTTTGTACCTACAAGCCGTTGCAGACCTCAAATTTTGGCTAAATATGCACATTATATTCTCATTTGTGTAACTGAAAGTTCCACAATCCACAGGAATCCACATATCTTCTGCCACCCAACATTCCCACGTCTTCTCATGAAAATGTTATCCCACCTTTGTGGGTGGGGCAAGAGCCTGCAAAAGGAAAGGGGTCAAAATGCAATGTGGAGACAGATTAAACTTCTTCACTCACACGTCTCCTATAAACATGCTACCCAACTTGTGTGGCCAGGTCTAGTGTCCTGGACAGGAACAGATCAAACCAGGGACAATGGGAGTCCTCGCAAAGGGAGAGAAACACTGTCAAGTCCAGAGTGGGCGGGAAAAAAGGTCTGTGCTTCTGAGATGGCTGCTCCCCCCAAAAAAACAGTATGGCTACTATTTCATCATGTCTAGTGGTCTTACTACCCTTGGGGGCAGATAGGAGGATTGCCCAGAGAGGCAAAAAGTCTAATCTCGGGGAAGCATAAGTCCATACCCACAGTGGCTATTCCCTCAAGACAATAATGCCTTTCCTTAGATCCTTGTGTCTACTGGCTTTCTGACAACCCAGGGTGGCACATGTGGAGTGAATACACCCATTCCACCACCAGAGGGGGCAGAAAGGCTGATATAGTCTGGGGTTGGGGGACAGAAGACCCATATCCAAAGCCCATTCCACCCACCCCCAGAAAAAGCACCTTTTGTTCGTCCCTGGTGTCTAGAGGGCTTTCTGCCCCTTCAAGAGAGATTGGGGATGAAGACCCCCTATCTACCCCACAGGGTGGCAGAAAGACTGACATGGCCTGGGCCAGGGAGCCCAGACCCACACCCATGTGGGCTGCTTCCCTCCACAAAATAGTGCTTTTTCTGAGTCCATGGTGTTGAATGAAATTTCTGCCCCTCAGGGGGCAGATTTCTGTGAACACTTACTATCCCCCTCAAAAGGGGCAGACATACTGATATGGCCCAAAACGAGGTGAGCACAGGTCTATACCCAAGAGTGCCTTTTGTTTGTCATGGTATCTAGTAGGCTCTCTGGCCCTCTAAGGGGGCAGATCAGAGTAAATACACCCTCTGCCTGCTAAGGGAGGCAAAAATACTGATATTGCACAGGTTGAAACCTGCTCATGGGGCAGTTCTCGGCCAAAAAACAGGCACTTTATCTAGGTCCCTTGAGTATTGTGGACTTGCGTCTCCCTTGGGGTGGGGCAAGTTTGGGAAAAGCATCCCATACCTGCCCCTAAGTGGGGTGGTTGAAATGGGATGAAGATTGATGTGGCCTGGGGCAGAGGAGAGCACAGCACCATGCGCCAGGGATGCCGCCTCAGAAGTGGTTTTAGTTGGGCCTTCTGCTGGCTGGGAGACAGATTCGGGTAAGCACCTCTTTTCTTCCCAACATGCTAGAAAGATTGATATGGCCTGGGGCCTGGGAGAGCCCAGGACCATGTCCATTTGGGTCTACTTCCCTCATAAAATAGTGTTTTTTCTAAATTCCTAGTGTATGGTGTAAATACTGCCCTCTAGCGGGCAGATTGGGGGTGAACACTCCCTATCTGTCATCCTGGGGACAGAAAGACTGATAGAACCCAGGGAGGAGGAAGCATAGGCCCAATCAATGGGAGGTGCTCCCCTCCCAAAAATGATGTCTTTTCTAAACAGCTTGGCCCAGATTTAAGAGGGCCTAGCGCCATTCCAACGCCAACATCAGCATCATTTTCATGTTGCTTATATGGCATTGAGAGGCCAAAAACACCAAGCCATATTTACAAAGTGGTGCAATCCTTGCATTGTGCCACCTTGTAACCCCTCGCACCACATTATGCCTGTGCCAGGCATAATGAATGCAAGTGGAAATCTAAGAGATTTCTTTGCATAATTTTGATCTGCATTTTTAACGCCTGCTAAAAGCAGGCATTAAAAGGAGGCCCCCTTTGTTTTCAATGGGCCTCTTGGTGCTCTGCAGGATCAGCGTTTGCAAAATGCCAGACTAGCATAAAAAATTATGACACTAGTACCCCTGACTACAGCTTTACAATATGGCACATACATGGAGGTGTTAGGGGGGTACTAAGGGGATCAAGAAAAGTGGCATTGCACTAGGTGCCATTTTTCATAAATCTGCCCCCTGGTGCCTAGTGGGATTTATGCCCTGCAGGTGGGGGAGATTGTGCTGACCTTCGCTATCATGCCCAAGGTTGGGTCAAGAATTAATTAGCCCAGTGTGAGAGGGGACAAAGGCTCATGCCATGTGTGCTGCTGCCCCACCTCAAATAAATAGTGGATTTGGTAAATCTCTGGCACCTAGTGTACACTCTGTCTTGCCCCAGGGTGGGTGGATAGGGATGATCCAGGGATATTTAGGGAAAGGCAGAGGAGGAAAGGGGACATTGCCCCCTTTCCAACGCTGCTTCTTCCATCCCATGATGATTGGTGCTTGGAGGCCGAACTATGCCTTCCCCGAACAGGTCAAATTTGAAAGCAGACCACCTTTAGAGTGGTCTGCTTTGACTTTTGTTCTGTTGTGCTGTCAACATGTGTGTGTGTGTGGCATAACAGCAAAACAAAAAAAGAACCTCCGGATGTGAAGGACTCCCTTCCCTCATGTACAGACTTTTTCAAAAATAAAATTCTTCCGTGTTTAAAACCAGAAGCATTTTCTTTTCCAGTGCCGAGGGCAACCTGTTGCTGTCCTCCGCACTACAGAAGTAATGCAGAGGACGTCAACAGGACTTCAGAGGTAGTGCAGAGGATGTCAACGGGTCATCCTCTGCATCCAAAGCACATTTAAATCCTTAAGTATCACAATCTTCCTACAATGGTGTAAATCAAAGTACTGCTATGAGGATTGTATCATTTCATGAAAATAATTCTGATATATTTCATTTTAATATTCTTCCTGATTTTTCACTCTCCTCTACGCTTTCAATGTTAAATTTCTCTGGCCAAATCATGTCTTTTGGATCTGCTGATAAGTACTAGTAGGCAGAAGGCAGAATAAGGACTTAGAGAAGTGTTTACAAAACATTTTTTAGACCCACGGTCCAATTTTTAGAACGACAAACTTTTGTTGCCCATTGAGCTTTAATGGACATGAGACAGGGCTTTTTTTTAATCTAATTAAAGCATTGTGCAGTAGCATATTGTCATTCACAGACATCATATTTCCCATTGAAATTACCTCTAAATTTGCGCTGGCATATAGTTTTACTGGTGAAACTATATTGCACACAAACGACATTCTGTGAATATTGGCTTTCAGTGAATATTTATCATTTGTGCATTACCAAGTAAAATGTCTTGTTTTGTTTTCATCCTGTAAAAACTTTGTTTCCATAACACTTTAGAATTACAAAAAATGTGCTTCATTTTTGCTTTCCTAACTCCAGACTATGGACAGTTCATTCACAGTAATTACATTTTCTTGTGCATTACAAAAATAACATTTTACACCCTTTCCTTTCAAACTCCCTCAACTCCACTAAGATCATCACACAAGTGACTTTATTTTTCTTTCTCTGACTGGAACGTGAGAGGAGATTATAAACAGCAACCCCCATGTTAGCTAAATAAGAAGTAATGTGTCAGAAGGCATAGCCTGACATTTGACCTCTGTCTTTGAAACACAGCACATATGACAAGACAAATACAGAATTTAAAGGCATCTTTATTTATTGCTTGGACTTTCGCAACCCATAAACAATTGACCCACAAGTGGGTTGCGACCTACCATTTAAAAAAAGCTGACTTCAAGGTATTGAGACAGTCATAGCAAGAGAAGTGAAGTAGAGGAACATGAAAGAGAGACATGAGATAAGAAATATACATGAGGTAGGGGGACACATAAGGTAAAGAGATAAAGGTGAGATCGAAGAAGGAAATATAAAGAGTGACAGGACAGAGAAGTTGTCAATAGAAAGAGGTAGAGAAATTAGTAAACTTGCATTGTGAGGAAGAGTGCTAGCAAGTGTCTGAAAAAGAGAGAACACAATGTAGAAATAAAATCCAGGTGGAGGGTTGAAGTAGAGTGAGAGGTCAGTTAGAAAAACAAGTGAATTACATCTAGAGGTAGAGAAAGGAAGAGGTAGAGATGTGAGGTAATAATAAAACTAAAGTAATGCAATGGAGTGAAAGAGTGGTAAAGTAGTATAAGAAATTGGATTATTGGCGGGGTGAGAACCCATTGAAATTAATAATCACAGTCTTTGTTAAGGTGAACCACTAAAGTCACCAAACAACCCTGTGCTTAACTCTCTGACAGCTTGCCATAAAGGTTGTGATGCTTAACTTAGAGACAATATGTACATTATTAAGGCTGCACTCAAACAGCAATAAAGTGAAAACACAACAAAGGGAACAATCCTAAAACAATTTAGAAGAATTGAGTCAATTTCAATAAATAAGAAGAACCAGAACTATAACATATTACATTTTAATTTTACAAATAGCGCCATAAGGAGCAAAGCTCCAATCGCTGACATCTAGCCATGAGCCAGGTACAGAACCAGGTTCATCTCCCTGGACTTTTACCTTCTGACTTTGAAGCAAGATCTGTGTAGTGTGATTCTGTGGGCTATGCATTGCTCTGCACTGCTCCACATTGGATTCCGTGACGCTTTCAGTCGGAAGCTGTGTGCCTCCTCATCGCTCAGTGGCAGAACCAGTGAAGCCTTTGGCGAAGAGCTACATGGTGTGGCCCTGTGTGGGCCAGTCGAGAACTGCCCAGTGTGGAGCTCTGAATCACTTTGCATCAGTTCCCATGAACCATTTGGTTAGGAGCTGCACAGTTCTTCAGGCTCTGAGTCGCTCTGAATCGAATCCAGTGAAACCTTCAGTTAAAAAGAGAAAAGTACACTCTGACTACATACAAGTGATAAAGTTATTGAGGAAAGCACTATGGGTGACAGGGCTCACTCACACTCAACAGGGGGGACCGGATCAAGTCCAGTTGAGTCTTGTCAGCTGGGAAGCAAGAATGGTCTCTGGAGCTTGTATCTCTGTTACTCCAAAAAGAGGTCAGCAACTGAACTTTGGAGTAATTTCCGTAGAAATGGGTTAAGGAAAGGGTAGTCCTTCTTCTAAGTCTTCACAGGTACAGAGTGTTCTGATTTCAGGTTCTGGAGAAGCCAATTTTATGCCCTGTGCCAGCCTCTGGATGAGGGGATACCCCTTTGTCTAACTTTAAAACAGGTTTTAGTCAGATTTTACCTTTGCCCTGGGTTTTGCTGCAGTCTGGCTAGTGAAACAAAGCACCGAGAGGTTCAGGTGTGGGGTGCATTTGGCAGTAACAGGGTTGACTTCATCTGAAGTCAGAAATGGTAGACTACCCTTTGAAGTGTATTCTGGGCAGGGGCACTGCTCTTCTCCAACTATACTGTCAGTAGGACCTTCACCTCTCTACACCCAGAGGTGTGGGAGGAATACACATCACACCACATGAGAGCCATTAACAGACAGGGGACAATGGACACTAACAGAAAGACACATTTGGCTTACGCAATAAATGCCAATTTTCTAAAAGTGGCATTTTCAAAATAGTAAAATCTAACTTGGCCATTAGGTTGGGTTTTAAATTCCAATGAGTCCTTGAATCTTTTTTTTAGCAGGTCCCAAACTGTAGTCATTCATTATAAGGAATTATAGTGTAAGCTAGTGCTTTTCTATGGGCGAGACAGCCTTTGTACAGGAACAAAATACTTTGGAGGGATTTCACTGCCAGGGTAAGTCAACTTAGGTTACCAATACATTTTTAAATGCCATGCACTCTACCTGGTGACGTATAGGTAGTAAAAAGGAAGGTTTAGGCCTTTCAGAAGGGTTATTTTGCTAGGTCCAAATGGCAATTTAAAACTGCACTACAGGATGAAATGGCAGTCCTGAGACATGTTTTTCAATGCTCCTTTTTTGAGTGGCACAATGAGTGCTGGTGTCCATTTCAGCCATTTAATTTGCAGGCCCCTAGGTACTAGGGACTCAAAAGTAAATTAAACGTGCCAATTAGGGGAGTCCTAATACCAACCAAAATCATTTCAGCTACATAAATCAAAAATTTGGGGTGACCCTGAAGAAAGGACAACTTTATTAAAAGTAGAAAAAAGGGCAAAGCGTGAAGTGTTGGTGAACATATGCTAAGTTGCTAATTCTTCATAGGATTAGTTTTCAGGAATTGCCAATGCCACATCAAATTATAAATATCTGGCTATACAGAGATATTTCTATGGTGTATCCATTTACTATTAAAATGAAGAGCAGAACCCTATGGGAAAAGTTACTTAAGGTTTGTTTTGCCTTATAAATATCCACTTCATCCATCACATCTCATTTAACAGAAGTGATCCAGGGAGTCAGACCGGTTGAGTCCAGTGTTTCTGTTTGTTCTCTTTTTCATTCCACTTTACTTTTTATGCTAATGCTCCTCATATTCCCGTATATGTGATCATTTTTGGAGGGGCAAAAAGATACACAAATGCATTGATCTCATTGACTTCCAAGCACATCCCGCATTAGGCATGCTTACTTCAGATCTGAGTATATCTTACTATTCAAAAGCAACAGAGAAGCATCACAGCACATTTCTGTGAGTAAGTTATATGAATATCAAGTTTAAAATGTTGATTCACCATAACGTGATGGGCAAATATTATGACAAAAAAATGTCTAGTGACACATTACCTAAGATAATTATGTTTTTTGTCTTCATTATTATTATTGATGTTTAAAACATTGTAGGGCCGACCACAGCACGGAAACCACCCTCATTGCAGTCACCGACGACATCAGAACCCTGATGGACAACAGTGAAACAACCGCCCTCATCCTCCTTGACCTCTCGGCTGCCTTCGACATCGTCTGCCACTGCACCCTAATAGCCCGCCTCCACTCCACTGGTATCCAAGGACAGGCCCTGAACTGGATCATCTCGTTCCTCTCGGACCGAACACAGAGAGTCTACCTCCCACCCTTCCGCTCAGAACCCACCAAGATCATCTGCGGCGTCCCACAAGGCTCCTCACTCAACCCCACTCTCTTCAATATCTACATGAGCCCCCTCGCCAACATCGCTCGCAAACACAACATCAACATCATCTCCTATGCCGACAACACCCAGCTGATACTCTCCCTCACCAAAGACCCAGCCACCACCAAAGCCAACCTGCAGGAAGGAATGAAAGATGTCGCACAATGGATGAAGCTCAGCCGCCTGAAACTGAACTCAGACAAAACGGAGGTCCTCATCCTCGGAAACTCCCCGTCCGCCTGGGACGACTCGTGGTGGCCCACGGCCATGGGCACCGCACCTACCCCCTCAGACCACGCACGCAACCTCGGATTCATCCTGGACCCCCTTCTCACCATGACCAAGCAAGTCAATGCCATCTCATCCTCTTGCTTCCACACCCTTCGAATGCTCCGGAAGATCTTCCGCTGGATCCCCGCTGATACCAGAAAGACTGTTACCCACGCCCTCGTCACAAGCCGCCTGGACTACGGGAACACCCTATACGCAGGAACCACCGCAAAACTTCAGAAACGTCTTCAGCGCATACAAATCGCCTCTGCACGCCTCATCCTCGACGTACCCCTTCACAACCACATATCCACCCACCTGAAACACCTGCACTGGCTCCCCGTCAACAAAAGGATCACCTTCAGGCTCCTCACCCACGCACACAAAGCCCTCCACAATAAGGGCCCCGAATACCTCAACAGTCGCCTCGCCTTCTACATTCCCCCCATCAACTTCGCTCTACCAGCCTCGCTCTCGCCACCGTCCCTCGCATCCGCAGAACCACCGCCGGAGGTAAATCCTTCTCCTACCTGGCAGCCAAGACATGGAACTCCCTTCCTGTCCACCTCAGGACTACCCAGGACCCTCTCGCCTTCAGGAAGCACCTCAAGACCTGGCTCTTCGAGCAGCAGTAACCCCCCCCCCTAGCGCCTTGAGACCCTCACGGGTGAGTAGCGCGCTCTATAAATGCCTTGATTGATTGATTGATTGATTGAAGAGAGTGTTTTGGTATGTCAGATAGTTAGGTTTTGAAACTTTTTCAAAATGTTAATATTTAATATTTGTGATATTTTACTTCAAATTGTTGGTGTGTTAGAATTAATTTCTATGACAATATATAACATTTATAGTGAATATTCTAAATTGAAAGTATATTATATGCAAAAAAAATTAAAAGCAATACATTTAGAATTCAAAAAAACGTGAACACTTTCTTCAAATATCAAAATGTTACCAATGTTTGCTTGACAGGAGGGAACATAGTAACATCTAATTCCCCTCTATGCACATTCCACAGTGTTAGTGAAACTGGTTTTGGCATAGCAAATGTCCCACAGATCCCTAGTTTATGAATGCATTTTCCCCAGTGTTTATTCGATTTACGTTAGAATAATAAGTGTCACACCCAATATTTATGGATATTTCACAATTAAGTTTGGAGCGGATATAAAATACTGTCTCACCCCTTGTATTCAGATCTCTGACGGAACTATACCTACAATGAAAAACAAAGATTGAAGTGGTGAAAATCATATTTCATCAAGAAAACTGTATACAAAAATGTACACACCAGAAACACAACACATCAGAAGATCAATTACATAGTCTTTCTCAAAAAAGCATGCCACATATTATGACCAACACTTCAAGAGAAATCAGAAATTATCTGCACTCCTTAAAAGAAATTGCAGGGACCTAGCCACTATAGTGAGAAACATACAGCTATGGAAAATGATAGAAAACCTTTTTTAACATGAATTGTCAAAGGTCTAACAGGGATTGGCAAAGTTCTCACTTTGTTAATGCTGTGCAGATGCTGCTAGTGGCTTTTCCAGTGCTGATGCCTTTTAACACTCACTTTCATCAGCAAAGACAGTGGCCTTGTTTTCTATACTTTTGAAATGGTTAGTGTTGTATAATGAAACATGATGATGCAATGTGGTAGCCATTTTGCAAGTATAGAATTTGTTTTTCTATGTAACCACATGACACTACATGAAGATGCAAAGCATGTTGCAACATGCAAGGCATTGACGATTTTGAAGTATGGAAGAACAATGTTCTCTTTGCTTTCACAACAAGCAGCCACCACTATTGGTTTTAAAAGAATCCATCAGTGGCAAAACTAACAGTGGCTACGACCATGAAGACTGCAAGTGGTGATGGGAGAGAGAGCAATCAATAACACAGTGGTACCTTACAGTGCAATGAGACAACATACAAGGAATTACCAAGGCCACCATCTGGTGCCTGGAGTACCGCATAGGAACATTGACAGGGAGCATGGTAGGGAAAAGTTGATGTGAGTGAGGGGAGGACACAGGACAACATGAAGGCAGCCAACCAGTACCTGGAACACCATGGTTCTTTAGGAGGAAGGGAATGAGGGGAGAGACAGTATGAGTGAGGGGGGAACAAGGGAATGAGGGAGACATGCTCTCTTATGCAACAAATAAAATAAAAAAAAACAGCAAGGGTAAAAAACTCTTCACCAGTGGTGGAACAACCAGAGAATGGAGAGGAAGGCTGTAGGAAACCTGCCTTTTCTGTGTGTTCACCTCAGATATTTCACCTTTTACTGGACCCTATACCTTTGACGACTTTACAACTCTCTGCACTTTATCCATGTACTTTATCCCTGCTAGCCAGGAATAAAGTGCCTGAACTCCCTCTTTAACCAAAGTTAAATTAGCGTATTCCTGAGTGGCACATTTAACTTGCCTGTACATCCCTCATATATGGTATTAAAAGTGCACCCAGGGCCTGGAAGTTAAATGCCACATGTGGGCTGCAGCACCTATTGCGCCATCCACTATAGTACCAGTACAAACACTGCTTCACACCTACCCTGTATAGCCTGGCTGTTGCTATATAAACCTGCAGTACAACCTCTTAAAATACCCCCCCTTGACAGGTAAAAACCTACCTTTTAAATTTAGTAAGTCATCCCTATGTAGGCTTTGTAGCCAACAAGACAGTGTGAATTTTATTTACAAGTGAGGCATGTATAAAATTAATGTTACTATGCCCCTGTGGTGCGAAGGACGTAAAAGCTATTTTCACTACGGCAGGCTTAGCGGTTCAATGTAGAAAAACCTGGGAAAAGATTAAGGGCCTGATGTGGAGGATGGGTTACTCAATTACAAATGTGACGGATATACCAGCTGTCGTATTACAATGCCCATAGGACATGATGGAATCACAATACGACGGATGGGTATTCGGCACGTTTGTGACTGAGTAACCCCATCCGTCAAACTTTAAATCAGGCCCTAAATTAACAGAAAATCAGGCCCTAAGTTAACAACAAAAGATTACTATGATTGTTAATTAATTTAATTCATGTCTTATGTGTATACTATTCCATTGACTATTATAATATTACATGGAAAACAAAGATACGGTATGAATCATGTGTACTGAATAATTTGCATTAAAATTTTGACTCCCTACTACTTGTTGGTTCTAAATTGCTAATACAGTATCGTGGGAATGTGTCCAGCTAGAAATATAATTAATTAACTCTTTAGAAGTTTTACTGATAATACTACTTCATTTTGAAGTAAGATTTTCGGTAAATATTAGGGAAAGTAACTTTTTAGAAAGTACACCATTTTCCAGCCTAAACTGTCAGAAAACTACCTACCACAACCCTATGTCAGATTTCAGCCTGTGCTCAGCCTGTCGGTGTGAAATGCTTCCCAGAGGCAAACAATAGCCTCACCTGAATGGGCAGAAATGAATCCGCTTAAATCCAAAGAATATTCAGAATAGAGGATGTGGCCATCCCATAAAACCATACAGTCTAATCCTGCTTGTTGGAAGATGTATTATTGGTAAGGGCAGGTAAGTACCTATACTTTGCAATATGCCACTAACCTCCACTTAGGTCCAGTTAGGTCTCAATAAATTAAAACCAGCTCAACCCTTGGTAGCTTAGCAACGAACGACAAGCCTTAACTAAAGAGACATACGTGTAAAGCATTTAAAAATCACAAAACAGTACATAAGTAAAAAGCAAAACACAATAAAAATCCAACACCAATTTATACAAATAAATTATATTTTTATCTTTAAAATGATTAAAATTGGATAAGGGGAATTTTTAAAGAATTAATGCTTTTTAGCGCTTAGAAATGAATAGGTGTCAATCTGGTCATGTGGTCGCACCTCGACCGGGGCAAAGTCAGAGTTTGAGGCTGACCGCAATGGAGCCCTGCTCGCCTACAGGTCACGGGTGGCCTCAGTCAAAAGTTTACCTTCGGCCTCAGTCTTTTTTCTGGAGATTTTCTTCAGCTTGACCAAGTCGCCAGTCCAATCCAACCTCCTGGAAATCTTTCTCGGCTATGCGTTGTGGTAGCCCTCGGTGGAGATTTTTACCTTCGGACTTAGTCATTATTTCGAGATTAAAATCCTTCGACTGGGGCAAACCTGAATCTTGATCCGACGTCCCTGGAGCCCATTTCAGATACACTGCCTGGTAGGTCCCGGTCAACTTTTTAAGTTATGACTTAGTCACTTTTTCAGAGATTTTCTTCACCGGGACAAACCTGCAAGTCAGGCCAGGTTGCAGTTGATGCAAGTCGGCTAGAGTTGCCGCGGCGGGTCGGGCCATTTATAGAACTTTTTTCCAAAAATTCTCAAAAATTCTCCAAACATCTGGATCTTCTTCCAGATGTTCCTTTAAGTTTCTTTTGAGGTCCACAGCTCACCCCAAGGTTCCAGAAGCTCTGAGATGCTCCTTTAGGGTACGGACTACAACGCCCAGAATGTACCTGGTGCAAACTCTTTTTTGGCCACTGGACAGTGGTCAGCTGGTCAGTTTCTTCAGGAGATTGTGCAGGGTACACTGGTTAGCAATTTTTCACCTGTAGCAAACAGGGAGCCCCTCCTTGAACCAGTTGAAACCCGGCAAAGTCCTTCTTGTGGTGAAGCCTAAGTGTGCAGCTGGTGCATTCCTTCAGAGTGCAGTGTCCAGGTGCAGGTCAGGGGTCCAGCAGGGTAGTCCTTCTTCTGTAGTTCTTCCTTATTGGAATCTGGTAGGGATCTGAGTTGTGGGTGCAGGTCTGCCAGTTTTATCCTTGCTCCTTTGTGAAAAATAGGGGGGTCCTGGTTCTCCAATCAGGTGTAGGGTTCTTCCCCCTGTGATGACCACTTCCTGGGAAGTTTGGCAAAAATCAATCTCAGGGAGCAACATTCCTCAAAAATCCATCATGGCTGAAACTGATTTTTGGAGGTTACACCTGGCTGAGCCCACCCACTGATGAGGCTAAAAACCTTAGACATGCCCTTCTCCTGCCTTCTCCTAATTTAATTATGGGGGCACCTAATTGTTTGGGTTTGCAGGATGCGAGGGAGGTGCTGGGTTGCTCCAAATGTACTTCCATGCCTTTGAAGATCAGTTTGGCAGCCCTCACCCCTTCCTGCTTCCCTATTTGCTGAGGGAAGATCTCCACCCCAGGCACATCTCTTTGTGTTGAGCCAGGCCACTTCACACCTCATCAAGGCATCCTGGTCAGGCTGCCAGAGGCTGGCCAATCAGAGCAAATCAGCAAAAACACTGCTGGGCTGAAGTTGGCAACTTTTCAGGTAAAGTTTAAAACTTTTTACCTGAACAAGTTATATTACATCCAACAACTGGAAGTTGTGGGATTTATTCTAACAATTAATTTGATTCCAAACCTGAGGTATCTGTTACTTAAGGGGACTTTTAAAATTAAAATAAAGTCTCCCCATTCTAGCCCATGGAGGCCATTGATTACAATGAGGAAAAAACGATTTTGGCTGTTTTACCTCACCAGGGCTTATAAAACTATTTTTATAAGGTCCCTGATTATAGTTACATGGCACCCAGCCCTAGGGGTACATAAGGCACATCTTAGGGGTGACCTATATGTAAAAATAAGGTAGTTTAAGACTTTAGAACTATTTTTTATTCCAAAGTCAAATTTGCATGTAACTTTATTTAAAAGCAGCCAGCAAGTCAGGCCTTTTAAATGCCACTGGGCACCTCAGCATTGCACCTATGGGGGCACTCCCTATGCTGGGGTCCCTATACCTCCATGCCCTACCATATACTAGGGACTTATAGGTAGGTTGACTTAGCCAATTATAATTAGCCTCATTTGCATACTCATTTTACACAGAGCATAGCCCCTGGGACTGGTTAGCAGTACCCAGGGCACCATCAGAGTCAGAAAAACACCACCAAAAAGTGACAAACGGGGGCAAAAAGTCAGGGGGTCTCTGCAATCAGCCCTGTTTTCCCACACTGCTTGACAGGCCGATTGACACAAAGCAACACTTGGGCCCTCATTCCGAGCCTGGCGGGCGGCGGAGGCCGCCCGCCAGGCTTCCCCCCTCCGAAATACCGCTCCGCGGTCGTAAGACCGCGGAGGGTATTCCGAGTTTTCCCCTGGGCTGGCGGGCGGTCTTCACAAGACCGCCCGCCAGCCCAGGGGAAAACTCCCTTCCCACGATGACGCCGGCTCGTAATAGAGCCGGCGGAGTGGGAAGGTGCGACGGGTGCAGTTGCACCCGTCGCGTATTTCAGTGTCTGCTTTGCAGACACTGAAATACTTTTAGGGGCCCTCTTACGGGGGCCCCTGCCGTGCCCATGCCATAGGCATGGGCACGGCAGGGGCCCCCAGGGGCCCCGCGACTCCCCCTCCCGCCATCCGGTTCCCGGCGGGAGAACCGCCAGGAACTGGATGGCGGGAGGGGGAGTCGGAATCCCCATGCCAGCGCAGCATGCTGCGCCGGCTTGGAGGATTCCTTTGGGGCAGCGGGAAACCGGCGGGAGACCGCCGGTTTCCCTTCTCTGACCGCGGCTGAGCCGCCGCGGTCAGAATGCCCCGCGGGGCACCGCCGGCCTGTCGGCGGTGCCACCGTGTCCCACGGCCCTGGCGGACTTGTTCCGCCAGGGTCGTAATGACCCCCTTGGACACACTCCAAAGGGAGAAAACAGGATAATTCTTCTGCTTTGATTTTCTGAGTGCTGAAGGACCCTACTTTTGTCCTATTAGACTTATGTCTCTGGTTTTATTGTGGGCATACTACCTACTTCAAACTAGATTTAAGTGTTAGACATCAAAGGATACTAGGATTACCATAGTGTTCCTCCACACTTACACCCAGTCCTCAGATTCTTAGCAGGGTGTGGTTGACGACCTATGACATCTTAAAAATGCCCTGGTGCATGCCATTTTTGGCCTGGTTGTGGCAAGGTAAACAGGAACTACTGAAGACGAGGGTAGGGATGGCTTAGAGAACTTTGCCCTCTTGGTTAAGGGGTGCCCTGGAGTCACCTCTAGCCACTAGCTGGCAGCAGGCAACAAAGTTTGTGGATCTACAGGATCAGAAGAGGTCTTGTCCTGTTGCCTGTGGCTTGAGCTGCGCCCAGAAGGACTAACCATGCTCCTTCTTATACCCAAGACATAGAAGTAGACTCCAAGGCTCAGTTGGTTGAACTCCTGTGTGGCTACAGGGAGACAACAATCTGCAAGTTGCTTTTTCTTGAAAGTACCGCGCCTACCAATGGCTACTGGGTCTGGAGTGGACTCTGCTGTTGATCTCTGCATGATACCCTGTGAGCCTCTAAGTGCCTCCACAGAGGTCCTGGGGATATTAGAATTGTATACATTTGGCTGTTTGGGTATCTGAAGAAAGCATAGGCACTATTAAAACTGTTCCTCCAGGCCAGTGAGACTTAAAATTCTAAACGGCCAATTTAAATTTCAGTGAGATGCTGAATGCCCAATTTAAAAGTGATCACTAAGCAGGTAGTAATTTATAAGGCATTCCCAGGAACCGCTGTTGCGGTTGTTTCTGTCAGTGCTTTTTGCAGTTTGGTGCAGGACTCTGTCAACGTCACCATTCCCCCAACAATTGAATTGCCCCCTAAATTAGAAGGCAAAATCTTTGATCAGGATGACACTGGTTGATGTAGCCAACCCACCCTGTATCACAGTCCGCCTCACAACACTCCAAAGTCCTTGTCTACTGAGGCCATTAGTTATCTTTGACATGTTGGGCCGTACTTATAGGCCACTAGCGCAACAGGAGCGTCACTTTTAGTGATGCTCCTGTGGCACTAAGCACAGTACTGTATTTACAAGGTGGCGTTAAGCCACTTTTTGTGGCTTAATGCCACCTTGTAAATACGGCCCCTTCCCACACAGCACTGTGTTTGGAAGGGGTGTGCAATGGGTGTTGCTGTGGGCGTGCCCCAGCAAAACCCGCTGCATTTTGACGCTGCCTCAGATTTACGTAATCTAGTAAGCCTGATGCAGCAGCAAAATCTAATGCCACCCCCAGGGGTGGCGTTAGTAGGGCACAACGAGGAGGAATACTTTTATTCCTCCTCGTTTTTTGCTTTTTCTATGCGTGCTGCATTCTGCCACATGCATAGAAAAAGCAATATGCCAGAAATTATTGTTTATGTGCGGGAAGGTGTCCCTTCCTGCACATGAACAATCACTTGGAAATGACGCTTTGGCACTTCTGCATGTGCTGCATTGTGCAGTACACACAGAAGTGCTATAGCACCATTAGTGATTGTTTATGTGCACGAAGGTCCACCGCATAAACAATCACACCCCATAACACAGAATCCTTGCATGATGGTGTAAAGATGCTTGTGTTGGCGCTGGCAGCTAAATTTTGCACCAGCGCAGGGGGAAATACCGGAGTGCACAGTATTCCCTTGAATATGGCGCATCCTTGCATTTCTAAAGTGATGAAGTGCAGCGCTGCCAATTTTGGTGCTGCACCTCACTGCACCACTTTTCTTTAAATCTGGCCCTTTATGCTTTATTGTGCTATTTATACTTCAAACCTTGGAAAATCATATCTCCAGTTACCTTGATTGGATGTTTATAATTTTGGTGTTGTTTTGTTCTTTAGACTTGGCATTATTATTCTACTTTGATTCTGATGACTGGATCTTTGGTGTGTAAATGGGGCTGGGTACAGTCCCTCACTAGTCGTCCTACCAAATGCCCCATCTAGTCCACATTTAAGCACATTTCTGTTATTTTCTGGGATAAATACACAAACACAACAGCAGAATCATTCAGAGTAATGTCACCCAGGAGACTGGAATTTTCTTGTCCTACCAATTTGCGCCTTCTGCCAGTTTCCTGGGCCACATGACTGTGAAAAGCTCTGATGTTAGGGTTTGAGTATTACTTTCAGACAGTGACTCTGCCCCAATAGTACTTCAAAAAGCTTTGCCTCCTGCACACACAAAGGAACCCAACACTAGGCCTAGTGTATCCGGCTCACACTCCACTGCGGTCATCCCCAGCATGTGACTTTCACCAGGTCTCCCACAACTAGAAAACTGTAAGTGGTGGTCATTCTGTTAGGTGCTACACTTACCATGAAAGTTGTATGTATCTGATTCTACTGATTGGATTTTTGTCATTTTTTGGTCAAATAATTTATTAAATTTTACTCTATTTTCCTAAATTGATGTGGATTTTTTCTTGTGTTGTGTTTTCACTGTTTTGCTGTTTGAGTGCTGCATACATAATGTATTCACTGCCTCCAAATGAAGCCTGACTGCTTGTGTACCAAGCTACCAGAGGGTTAAGCACATGTTAAGTTAGTGACTTTTTGCCGTTAACCCTGACAAGGACTGTGGCTGATGCTTGAGTAGGGTTACCCCCCTCAACCAATGAACCACTTTCTCACACCTTTAAAGTTAAATAAGTTCCAGGCTGACCTCAACTGGCCTTCCTGTCAGAGGCAGAAAAACACCTTCCAACTGCCATGCTTTTTTCCCTTTTAAATTTTAAAAACTTACATTTCAAATACATTTAATTAACATTCGTTTTCACCATTAGATTGATTTATTTTTATAAACCTTAATATGAGCCTTTGAATGGAGTCTGTAGCGGCTACATATCAAAAGTTATAGATTAAACTGTATAATTTATACTTTGACTTTTCCTGTGTGGAGGGTACATCCTGACCAGTGACAATGTTGTTTTGGGCCTAGTCAGTGGAGGAACCTGTTATTTCTAATTCCACACACCTTCCACTCTTAAATATTATGGGGGTCATTACAACCCTGGCGGACGGTGTTAAAGCTGCGTAAATACCGCAAACAGGCCGGCGGACAAAAAACGGGAAATATGACCCTGGCGGTAACCGCCAACAAAGACAGCCACTTTAACACACTGCCCGCCACGGCGGTACAGACAAGCAGCGCGGCGGTTACCGCCAACAGACAGACGGGAGACAATGTACCGCCCACACAATTACAACCCACCAATCCGCCACCTTTTCCGGGGCAGATTCACTGTGGATAAAAACACGGCGGAAACAGCTTTTGCTATGGGAAAACGCTCACCTGAACACATCCCACGAGGAACGAGGACACCATGGAGCCCGAATTACAAATCCTACCTGCCCTTGTCTTTCTGCTGCTCTACGACCAACAACTACGTAGGCGCCGAAGACACCGGTGAGTACTGCACCTACTACATGGGGGGGGAGGCAAAAGTTAGGGGGACACCCAACAAACACCCCCTCCCCCACCCTCGCATATTACAACATACACACCAATGCATTCACAAAAATCACAGTAACAACCCACAATCCCCCCGGAAGAATGAAAACACAAAGCGAATTTCGGGCAAACATTGTAATGTGGCAATATACATGTCATACAAAAATATACAGATATATATATCTCAAAATCACTCTTATTTACACATACAATCCGAGAAGTAGTGCAGATATGTACACGACAATGTCCGTGCACCAACAGTCCAAAAATGCATGGGCGAGGCCCACAAACTATACCTGACCAAAATCGGAGAGAACACTGCCGGGGCATCAGATAGAAACCCTACAGGCACCTCAGGGGGAAGGGAAGGCGGGGCACCTCAGCCACATGAATGTGAAGCCCATGTCACATGGCGGTTCTGGACTGTTCAGCGGTGCTTTGCCATGGGAGTCTTTGCCCTGTTCAGCGGTGCTTTGCCATGGCGGTCTTTGCCCTGTTCAGCGGTGCTTTGACATGGCGGTTCTGGACTGTTCAGCAGTGCTTTGACATGGCGGTTCTGATACGGACATTGGTGTGTGGCATGACGTTCTCTACAATGGGCATTGGTGGGTGGCATGACGTTCCATCATTGCCCAGCGGGGCTGTGGCATCCGGGCCCCTCCTGGGCTGTGACTCCGGCGGTGGTCTTCTGACCAGTAATGATACCTGGGCCCTCCTGGGCTGTGACTCCGGCGGTGGTTTCTGGACCAGTGACGATACTTGGGCCCTCCAGGGCTGTGACTCCGGCGGTGGTTTCTGGACCAGTGACGATACTTGGGCCCTCCTGGGCTGTGACTCCGGCGGTGGTTTCTGGACCAGTGATGATACTTGGGCCCTCCTGGGCTGTGACTCCGGCGGTGGTTTCTGGACCAGTGACGATACTTGGGCCCTCCTGGGCTGTGACTCCGGTGGTGGCGGTTGTGTCTGGACCGCCGGAAATGATGACCTTCCCCACCTTTGTTGGAGTTACAGCTGACTCACCAATCCCCTTCGAACCCATGTCACTTGTTGTCCCACTAGGAGTCTTAACACGGTCCCGTCGGCCACTCTCCAATTTTAGAGCCTTTACAGGGGGTGGGCTGCCAGTGCCTTGGCTCCGGGTCCTACTGCCTGCCCTGGTGGCCGGTGCACTCCACAAACCTTGAACACGCACCACTGGTATTGGAGGCTTTTTGGCTGAGGCGCTACGACGGGTCTGATGAATTGGAGGTGGGGGGTGGAGGCAAAAAGGTCAATTTGACATAGGGACAGTTTCTGACGGACACTGGGATGGGTAGCTGGAGGGGGTCTGGGAGTGGAGGAAGAGGAGGTGGTTGTAGGAGGTGTCACTTTAGGTGTTTTTGGTGCAGGTGCAGGTACTGGAGGCTGTTGTGAGGTGGATGGATGTTGGGTGAGTGATTGCCGGCGTTTGTGTACTTTGGAAGGGGGCGTCACAGACACAATGGGAGAGGACACAGGGGACGTGTAAATGGCAGTGGAGGTGGTGAGTGCAGGTGAGCGGCTTGTGGTGCTGGGTGTCCTGGTGCGAGTCCTAGTGCCTGTAGATGTGGTGCATGCAGGTGTGTGTGTAGACGAGACTGGGAGGGAGGAGGGAGAAGAGGAGGAGGGGGACACAGTGGAGACAGTGGAGGTTGCTGTGTCTGTATGTGGGTGAGGCTTGCGTGAGTGCCTGTGGTGTGTGTGGTGCCTATGTTTGCTTGAGCTACTTGGGTGTGTTGACTTGTGTGCATGCTGGTCTGTAGGTGTGCTTGGGATGGGCTGGGGTACAGGGGATTGGGTCTGGGTGGAGGAAGTTGGAGGGGGGAGGCTGGACCCAGGGACAATGGCTGCCATCAGTGCTGAGGCCAGAGATTGCAGGGTTCGCTGAAGGACAGCCTGACCAGAAAGAATGCCCTCCAGGAATGCATTACCATGTTGCAACTCTCATTCTACACCCTGGATGGCATTCACAATGGTAGACTGCCCAACAGTGAGTGACCTGAGGAGGTCGATGGCCTCCTCACTGAGGGCAGCTGGGGTGACTGGGGCAGGGCCTGAGGTGCCTGGGGCGAAGGTGATGCCCACCCTCCTGAGTGAGCGGGCACGGGGCGAAGGCTGAGGGGCTGCTGGGAGGGCGGTGCTGGTAGGCGAGGTGGCGGCTGTACCTGTAGAAGTGGGGCGCACAGATGGTGCCACCACCACAGGGGAGCTCCCATCGGCGGACGAGTCCGTGTCGCTGGTTGGTGATCCGGTGGCCGACGTGAAGCTCCCCTCGCCCTCCGTCCCACTAGTGCATTCAGAGTCTGTGGTGTGGCCCTCCATGGCCATGTGGGATGCAGCTCCCTCGTGCTCCGGTGCCACTGTACCTCTGCCTGATGATGCTGACGTACAAGAGGACAGGGAGAGCAGGAACAGGGGAGGAGACAGAAGAAAGAGAGTTTTAGTGCATGGCATTCCGCTACCGTTGGCGGACAAGACAGACGCAGCAGCCCCCTGCATAACGCCGTGCTCCTGCCCTCTGCACATGCAATTTCTGGGATATGGCCTACGTGGCAATGGTGGACATCTGCGCACATGGATGCCACAGGGGCAACTATACCTCAACTTGGCACTCTGCTGAGGTGGGTTTAAGTGCCACATGGCCTACATTACGGAGGGGCCTTGCCTACCGAATTCGCCCTGGCCTAGGGATACCCACAGCCCCTCTCCCTCACCCAGACACCTCCACTGCACGCAAAGTCCGCAGAATGAGGTTGTACTCACCCCCTTGTGTCTGCTGTGATGTCCTCAAGCGCCCATCCAACTCTGGGTAGGCCACCACCAGGATTCGGAACATCAGGGGGGTCATGGTGCGACGGGCACCCCTCCCACGTTGGGAGGCCATCCCCAGCTGAGCCTCCGCCGTCTTCTTGCTGCAGCGGCGAATGTCCTCCCATCTCTTCCGGCAGTGGGTGCCCCGTCTCTGGTGGGCCCCCAGGGTCCAGACCTCCTTGGCGATGGCACGCCAAATGTCTCTCTTCTGGTGGGCACTGACCTACATGACATGCACAAGGAAAGAGGAACAGTCATTACCAACTGCACCGTCGATGTGAGTGCCCCCCTCCCCACTCTGGCCATGTGGCCCATTCTTTACCATGCATAAATGTCCTGTGAACTCTGCCCCCTTCCCTCTTCCACCCAGCCCTCTCCACCCAGGCCTAGCCCATACAACGTGCTCCCTGTGTACTAACCTGTTGGTCTGGAGGACCGTAGAGTAGCGTGTACTAGGGGAGGACCCCATCCACAAGTTTCTCCAACTCCTGTGCAGTGAAGGCAGGGGCCCTTTCCCCAGACGCAGCAGCCATCATCGCTTCTAGACCGAGGTCACAGCAGCACTAGCAGTGTAGGTCCTCTCCTGTCGAAAGTCAGGTATCTAGTGATTGAAGAGATAGAAAATGGCGGTGACGTCTGCGGCGGTGACGTCCGCGGCGGTGCGCATCATCACCGCCGGCGCACCTGTTCATTGGCTCCTGGGACCCATAGGGTCCAATGTTAACCAATGCAGCATTGCGCCGCGGTCTACGACCGCCTACCGCGACGGTGTGCAACACCAGCGCAGTTACCCCACAATCCCATTGTTCCAGTTTAGAGGTCAGACAGCCGCCATTTCAGGGGCCCACATGGCTTCATTTACTACTGCGTCACACATAGCTAGGCCTACACTCAACACACATACAGGAAGGGTTTTGTGTCTGGTGTAGTCTTGTGTGTAATTGTGGGTACATACCTGGAGGAATAGTGACTGGTTCTTCGCTGTTATCCTTCGTAGGCACCGTCAGCTGGGACATATGAGAAGATAGCGGAATCCTCCGGTGTACCGACCGCTGGTGGACCTGTTGACAATGGAAGAAAGACATGTCATCGTCACCTACAGGTTTGACCGTGCCACTATCCAGGAACTATGTACCCAGTTGGAGCCAGACCTGATGTCACCGATCTGCCATCCGACTGGAATCCCCCCTGACGTGCAGGTGCTGTGAGTGCTCCATTTCCTTGCAACTGGGTCATTTCAGACAACAGTGGCCATGGCATCAGGGATGTCCCAGCCTATGTTTTCCAACGTCTTGTCTAAAGTGTTGTCTGCCCTGCTGAAACACGTAAGGAGATACATCATATTCCCTCAGGTTGAGGATTTACCTACAGTGAAAGGTGACTTCTATGCCCTTGGACATATCCCCAACGTCATAGGTGCCATTGATGGGACCCATGTAGCTCTGGTCCCCCCCGCAGGAGTGAACAGGTGTACAGGAACAGGAAGAGTTATCATTCCATGAATGTCCAGATGGTCTGTTTGGCAGACCAGTACATCTCGCAGGTAAATGCTATGTTCCCTGGCTCTGTGCATGACACTTACATCCTGCGGAATAGCAGCATCCCTGATATGATGGGTCAACTCCAGAGGCACCGTGTATGGCTATTGGGGGACTCTGGTTACCCCAACCTTTCCTGGCTATTGACCCCAGTGAGGAATCCCAGGACCAGGGCAGAGGAACGGTACAATGATGCCCATGGGCGGACTAGGAGGGTGATCGAACGCACCTTCGGCCTCCTTAAGGCCAGGTTCAGGTGCCTCCATATGACAGGTGGATCCCTATTCTACTCACCGAAGAAGGTGTGCAACATCATCGTCGCCTGCTCCATGCTCCATAATTTGGCATTGCGAGCCAGGTGCCTTTTCTGCAGGAGGATGATCCAGATGACGGTGTTGTAGCAGCTGAGGAGCCTGTGGAGCCTGTGGACAGTGATGAGGATGAAGCTGAGGAAGAAGAAAACGACAACAGGGAGTCAGTCATACAGCAATATTTCCAGTGACACACAGGTGAGAACATTTTCTGGTTTGACATTACATTAACTTTCACACGTCTACCTCTATCCTGTACCTACATTTCACTCACTATTTGTTAATTGAGTTGTACCCTTCCATTTCAGTTTCACAAGTGTGGTAACCTACGTGTCAACTGCTTGCATCCTTCAAGGGCTTGTGATGTGTGACATAGGTATGTCAGCCTTACAATGGGTAACCCATTATGACACTGTGATTGATAATACAAAGTACCAAATCATAGACTGACTCCAGATTTTTTGGTGTTTCAAGGGTGTTTATTTAAGTGCTCATAAAATGTTGGGGGGTTGTAAAATGGTGATGGGTTATGGTGGAGGAATGTCCATGGCAGAGTCCAGTCTATTAGTCTCACAGGTGCACTGGCCATCTGGGCTTTGGAAGTGGAGCTGGGGCAGTTCGAATATGGACAGGGTAACAAAGTGGGACAGTGGGGGGACAATCAGGGTGGTCTTATTTCCTGGCGGGGGTCTTGCCATCTTGCTCTGTCCTGTTCCTGGATCTCAGGGACCGCTTGCGTGGTGGTTGTCCGTCTGCAGGGGGTGGGGTGCTGGTGTGGTGGTCCTGTGGCAATGCTTCCTGTCCACTAGCGCCGGCAGAGGTGGTGGGCAGTTCATCGTCCTGGCTAGTGTCAGGGGCCCCTTGGAGTGCCACAGTGTCCCTCAAGATCTTTTAAATGTCCGTCAGCACCCCTACGATGGTGCCCAGGGCGGAGCCGATGGTCCTGAGCTCCTCCCTGAACCCCAAATACTGCTCCTCCTGCAGACGCAGGGTCTCCTGCAACTTGTCCAGGACCGTCGCCATCGTCTCCTGGGAGTGGTGGTAGGCTCCCTCGTGGAGAGTTGGTTCCCTTGGCCTGTCCTCCCTCTGTCGCACAGCAGCCCTCCCAGTTCCCCGGTGTTCCTGTGCCTCCGTCCCCTGGACCGTGTGCCCACTACCACTGCCCCGAGGTCCCTGTTGTTGTTGGGGTGGTGGGTTAGCATGGGTGCCCTGTAGTGGTGGACACACCGCTGATAGACCTGTCCTGGGTAGGGAGGTTTGGGCCCACAGGGTGGGTGCTGTGCTGGTGTTACCAGAGGGTGGAAGCTCGGTGTTGAGCTGTGGCTGGCCAAGGGGAACCGACTGTCCTGAGGCCCACAATGGTCCGGGCTGGTCATCAAGATCCAGTGGGGCAGAGCTGCTGTTGTCACTGTGGGCCTCTTCTGGGGGTGGAGTGGTGTTGTCTGGACCCTCTGGTGTGGTGACGGACATTCGGGTTCCTCCAGGGGTATAACTACATGATTATTGCATGTGTGTGTGTCATGGTGTGCAATGGGTGGGTGTGCGTGTACCCCAGTGCAAGCATTCCTGTGTGGGGGCTTGTGTGATGATGGTTGGGGGGGTGTTCTGGGTATGTGCATTGAGCATGCTTTAGTGAGGGGTGACCATGCTTAGTTGTGTCATGCAGGGCTTGGTGTTGGGATGGGTGGTTTGTGTTATGGGTAGATTAGTGAGGATTTGGGGTGATAGGGGAGGGTGTGAGGGTGGGGGTGTGTGATAGCATGCAGGTAGGGTGGGGGATGTGATAGTTAAGATTTGACTTACCAGTGTCCCATCCTCCACCGACTCCTCCGAGGCCCTCAGGATGCAAGATGGTCAAGACTTGCTCCTCACATGTTGTTAGTTGTGGGGGAGGAGGTGGGGGTCCGCCGCCAGTCCGCTGCACCGCGATGTTGTGCCTGGAGACCATGGAACGCACCTTCCCCCGTAGGTCGTTCCACCTCTTCCTGATGTCCTCCCTATTTCTTGGGTGCTGTCCCACGGCATTGACCCTGTCCACTATTCTGCGCCATACCTCCATCTCCCTGGCTATTGATGTGTGCTGTACCTGTGAGCCAAATAGCTGTGGCTCTACCCGGACAATTTCCTCCACCATGACCCTGAGCTCCTCCTCGGAGAAGCAGGGGTGTCTTTGGCGTGACATGGGGTGGTGTGTGTGAGTGTGGGGTGGTGTATGTGGTGATGAGTGTGGTGAGTGTAGTGGTATGTGGTGTTTTGTGCGTGGATGTTGTGTGGGTGATGGTGTTGTGTGCCTCTGTGTGATGGGGTTGTTAATTGCTGTGCTCTCTCTCTCGCCTTCTCTCAGAATTTCTGGTTGTAGAGGTTTGTGGGTGATGTGGGTGTGTGTTTTAGATTGTGTTGGGTGTGTGGGAGTGGTGTGTGTATGTGTATCAGGTGTGTGTATTTGTAATTGTCCAATGTGGCGGTGTTTTGGAGCTGTGTGTGTATTTTGAGCGCAGCGGTGTGTACCGCCAATGGAATACCGTGGTTGAATGACCGCCGCGTGGTTTCGTGGGTCGTAATAGCATGGGCGTGTTTCTGTTGGCGTGGAGGTGGAGGATTTGTTTCCGCATGTTTATCGCTGAACTTTGGTGTGGCGGTGTTGTGTGGGTGTCTGAATTTCGGCGGATTCCGTGATGTGTGTCATAATTGCTGTGGCGGTCTACCGCGGCCGCAGCGGTGTATTGGCGGTCTTCTGCACGGCGGTAAGCGGCTTTTACTGCCAATGTTGTAATGACCCCCTATGTGTCCTACCTTGTGGGCAGCAAAGTGTGCTTAAAGTGACATATTTAATCATTAAAATCAACTATTCCTACCTGTGAAAGGATGATTTAGACAGGGCTGTGCAGCAAAGATCAAGCCACTGCTGTCAAGCCAGAGAAGCAGATAGGATAAGAAAATTGGTGCGGCACACAAGATATTGTCATATCTGGCAATGTTCACCATGCAGAAATTTAGTGTAGAACTTCCATAGTAACTAGAATATACAACTATTGACCCGATTTCAGACGCATGAAATGTTATTGATTCAAGAATCTAACACATGTTCTGCAAACAGAGGTGCCTAATTCCTGCGTAATTGCTCTTTTGAATTATTCAGACACAAGATGGTGACAATAGAGTATACTCCTGAAACAGTTGAAAGGGTGAACCTATGTCAGATATATGGAAATAGTTACACCGTGCAAGCAAATATGAATAAATACTAGATCTCACGTACAAAAAACCACAAGGCTTGAGAAAGAATTACTGATCGCACATAAAACATGCTTAGTCAAGCTTCATCAGCAATTTGAATTTCGCAATTCTAACATTGGGGTACCTGAAACGGACCCAGGATATAAGTTGCTTTAAGTTTTTTTCACTAACTTTGATGGATTAATTTAAAATTGATTATCCACTTTGAAGGAAAAAAAGAAATTCTCCCATTAACCATAGAGAACGAATATCTTTAATAATTTGCAACGAAAAGCGTGCATCCATAGCGTATTAGGACAGCAAGCGGTTACCATGCGGTGACAATTTATCACATTATGATAATTGGATTAGTTGATAGATACACGCTGGCTGTTTAATTATGTAATAAGTCAACCTAGATAAATGTTATATTTTCTGATGTAACCACCTACTTAAGAGTATCAGGTTAATGTGACACAAGCAGGAACACAGGGGCATAATTATGAAAAATGACGTGTCATTTTTATTAATGCGACCTAGCTTCATTCCTTACCGCCATCCTTGCACCATATTTATGAAATGACGTAGGATGGCGTTAAGGAATGGATAGCGTAAAAAAAAAACTGCTAATAGCTGTGCAATGTCAGAAAGAAAAATGACGTTAATGCTGCAAAAATGGTGCCACACTGTTTTGCGGCACATAAACATGTCGCAAAAGGATTAGTGCCATTTTAACACTGCATTAATGTCAAAATAAAATGCAAAAGCTGGTAAGAAGATGGAATCATCAGGCCAGGAGAGACCCCAAACAACCAAGTACCAGCCAGAAGGGTATAGAAAAATCACAGGAGAAGGAGAAGAGAAAGCGCGAGTGTCGCTTTAGCGAGGAGGAGCATGACATCCTGTTCATAGAGGTGACAGAACACCAACATCAGCTATTTGTCACCTTAAAATTGCCAGGGTATGGGAGATGTAATATGGCAGCAAGTAGTGGACAAAGTAAACAGTATCGCTGAGGTGAAGAGGACTGTCACTGAGTGTAAGATGCGCTGGCAGGATAGCAAGCGCAGGACTAAGGCGACACTTGCCAGGAACAGGAAGGCAGCACTGCAAACTGGAGGTGGAAGTCCTGCACCACAGGAGGACCTGGAAGAGCTGGAGACGATTGTTGCAGCAGTCAACCCGGAGGAGCTGGTCACTTGGGTCGAAGGACAGGACAGCACAGATTATCAGGAACCACCACAAATGCAGGGTAAGTTGCAGGTGGGATATCTGGAATTTCACTAATGGCAGAAGGGGGAGGCACATAGGACACACTCAATGCATACTAAAGGGTTGGATCAGGACACATAGGCCCTGAATCAAGACACATCATCTTCACCCAAACCATACATGTACTTATGCTTTGGTTGTGCTATGCACTCCCACATTTACACAACGTCAACATAGGCCACTCACTATAGCTCTACTCCACCATGTAAATATGCACCACATTACCTGGTAGGCACATGCAAATAGTGTGGCTGTGCCATTACAACACCCATTGCATATAGTCAAAGCTCCGGTACCAACACAACGTAGACATCATAGACTAGGATGGAAGTCAGTACCACCCCGGGGTGGTGTGAGGGTGGTGTTTCAGGGCAAAATGCTTCCCTACCTCAATGTTGCATTGTCTTTACTCATGTATGCTGCATCTTTCAGCACACTTTGAAAAGCCATCTCTGCAAGAATAGCTTGTATATTTGCAGGAAGGAACACCTCCCTGCACATGAACAAAGCATCGCTTCAAGGCAGCCACCCCGTCATCATGCTGTAACAATGCCTGTGTTGGTGCAGGGAGCACTAATCTGTGCAGGTGCAGGGGGAATTTCAGGGATGTACTGTATACAGGTAAATATGGCACATCACTGCATATGGAAACTGCTGCAGTGTACTGCAACACATCTTGCAGCTGCCATGAGCCATGCCAACTGAGAAAAAATCTGCCTTGAAGCTTGCAACCTGTGGAACACAACCCATACAGGCTGAACCCACAACAAAACACACATAACCATATGCGTCATATGGGAATGGCTGCAAAATAAAATGCATACAAGTGCATGTATGTGAACATTATGGGGGTGATTCTAACCCTGGCGGTCGGTGATAAAGCGATGGCCAAACCGCCAACAGGCCGGCGGTCCAACAAATGGAATTCTGACCCTGGCGGGAACCGCCAACACAGCCCGCCACAATAACACTCCGACCGCCACGGCGGGACCGACAAACAGCGCGGCGGTCACCGCCAACAGCCAGGCGGCAGACAATGTACCGCCCACACTATCATGACCCACCAATCCGCCACCTTTTCCGGGGCGGGAGTCCCGCCGATAAAAACACGGCAGAAACAGACTACGAATGTGAAAACGCTCACCTCTACGCACTCCACGAGTACGGAGGACAGCATGGAACCCGAATTGAACATCATACCTGCTCTCGTCTACCTGCTCATCTACCACGAGTACGAACTCCGGCGCAGACGTCAACGGTGAGTACAGCACCTACGACACACGGGAGGGGGGAGGACGAAAGGTTACGGGCACACACATATGCAACCCCCCCCCCCAATATGTACACAACAATGCAGAGCAACAAGTCACAGTGACACCAACCAAACCCCCGTAAAAAATGCAATGACATTTCAAAATTGTCAATAAATATTTATGTCCAAAATAGCCTCCGATAAGTATTGGTCAACTAGCCAGAATATTTACATTTAAAAAGTCTATATACACAGCAGTGGACAACTGCAGAAATCAGTCCTGCACATTTTACGTAGTAACGATTTGTCCGTGGGCCAAAGTGTAGCAACACAAGGGCAAAGCCCACACACGAGACCTGAGTCCTTTGGAGAGAACACTGCAGGGGCATCTGATGACAAAACTACAGGCACCTCAGGGGGAAGGGAAGGGGGGGCACCTCAGCCACATGAGTCCACGACGCCAGATCCACGAAGGGGCCACCATGCCCACTGCCATATCCTGGGGAGTGCAAAGCCACAGTCTCTCAATGTCTCTACAGTGGTTGGATTGCCCACTGCCATATCCTGGGGAGTGCTTGACAGGAAGGGCCCAGCGGAGCGGTGCTTGAGACGGCGGGGCCCAGCGGAGCGGTGCTTGACAGGAAGGGCCCAGTGGAGCGGTGCTTGACAGGAAGGGCCCAGCGGAGCGGTGCTTGAGACGGCGGGGCCCAGCGGAGCGGTGCTTGACAGGAAGGGCCCAGCGGAGCGGTGCTTGAGACGGCGGGGCCCAGCGGAGCGGTGCTTGACAGGAAGGGCCCAGCGGAGCGGTGCTTGACAGGAAGGGCCCAGCGGAGCGGTGCTTGAGACGGCGGGGCCCAGCGGAGCGGTGCTTGACAGGAAGGGCCCAGCGGAGCGGTGCTTGAGACGGCGGGGCCCAGCGGAGCGGTGCTTGACAGGAAGGGCCCAGCGGAGTGGTGCTTGACAGGAAGGGCCCAGCGGAGCGGTGCTTGAGACGGCGGGGCCCTGTTCAGCGGTGCTCTTCTGCACGGCGGGGCCCTGTTCAGCGGTGCTTTTCTGCACGGCGGGGCCCTGTTCAGCGGTGCCTGTCTTCACGGCGGGGCCCTGTTCAGCGGTGCCTGTCTTCACGGCGGGGCCCTGTTCAGCGGTGCTCTTCTGCACGGCGGGGCCCTGTTCAGCGGTGCCTGTCTTCACGGCGGGGCCCTGTTCAGCGGTGCTCTTCTGCACGGCGGGGCCCTGTTCAGCGGTGCTCTTCTGCACGGCGGGGCCCTGTTCAGCGGTGCTCTTCTGCGCGGCGGGGCCCTGTTCAGCGGTGCCTGTCTTCACGGCGGGGCCCTGTTCAGCGGTGCCTGTCTTCACGGCGGGGCCCTGTTCAGCGGTGCTCTTCTGCACGGCGGGGCCCTGTTCAGCGGTGCCTGTCTTCACGGCGGGGCCCTGTTCAGCGGTGCCTGTCTTCACGGCGGGGCCCTGTTCAGCGGTGCTCTTCTGCACGGCGGGGCCCTGTTCAGCGGTGCTCTTCTGCACGGCGGGGCCCTGTTCAGCGGTGCTCTTCTGCACGGCGGGGCCCTGTTCAGCGGTGCCTGTCTTCACGGCGGGGCCCTGTTCAGCGGTGCTCTTCTGCACGGCGGGCCCTGTTCAGCGGTGCTCTTCTGCACGGCGGGCCCTCTTCAGCGGTGCTCTTCTGCACGGCGGGGCCCTGTTCAGCGGTGCTCTTCTGCTCGGCGGGGCCCTCTTCAGCGGTGCTCTTCCAGGAAGTCTAGGGAGCCAGACCTGGGCTGGACACCCTGATCACTCGCCCTCCGACTGTGCAGTGGCAGGCCCCTTCGGGGACGGAGTCCTGGGCCCTTTGCTGTCGTCCCTTGCAGGCGGGATGGGGCTTGCGGGGCCCTCCAGCTCCGTGCTCCTGATGGATGACCTCTCCGCCCTGCTGCTCTTTCGCTCCTTAGATGGGGCTCTCGGGCCCTTGCCTCCCCTGGCTGTTGTGGCAGGTGAAGTGGCCGTTGTTGGCTCCTTGGGGGCAGCCGTCTCAGTCCTCTCACGGCGGCCCTTCAGTTTACGTGTCCTCTTGCCTGGGGGTGGGCTGGATGTCCCCTTGCTGCTCAGTGAAGTGTCACTGCCGCCAAAGGGTCGACTCCAGAAGCCATGCACCACTTGGACACTCGAAGCTGGGCTGGTGGTGGCTGAGGTGCTCTTGGGACTCTTAACCGATGGAGGGGGTGGGTCAGGGGAGGGAAAGAGGTTAAGATTAGAGAGGTAACATTTCTTAGGACCAAGTAAAGGGTAGGAGTAGTGGTGATGGAAGTGGAGGAAGAGGATGTGGTTGTAGGAGAGTCAGGTGTGCTGTCTTTGGGTGCAGGTGACTGAGGCGTAGGCTGTCGTGAGGTGGTTGGCTGTTGTTTGGGTGTCTGCCTGCGTTTATGTGTCTTGGAAGAGGGGGTGACAGACACAGTGGGAGAGGACACAGGGGACGTGTAGATGGCAGTGGGGGTGGTGACTGCACGTGTGAGGACTGTAGTGGAGGGTGTGCTGGTGATGGAAGCACTGGCTGATGGTGGTGTGCATGCAGGTGTGAGTGTAGATGTCACAGGGAGGGAGGAGGGAGACGAGGAGGAGGGGGACACAGAGGTGGTAGTGATGTTGGAATGTCTGCATCTGGGTGTTGCTGGGGTGAATGCTTGTGTGTCCTGTGGTGCTTGTGTCTGGATGATCTGGCCTTGGGTGTTGAGATGTGTGCAGGCTGGTCTGATGGTGTGGATGGGATAGGCTGAGGGACAGGAGACAGAGAAAGGGTGGAGGCAGTTAGAAGAGGGAGGCTGGAGACAGGGACAATGGCTGCCGTCAGTGCTGAGGCCAGAGCAGTGAACGATCGTTGATGGGCAGCCTGACCCGAATGAATGCCCTCCAGGTAGGCATTGCTCCGATGCACCTCCCTTTCCACCCCCTGGATGGCATTCAAAAGGGTAGTCTGCCCAACAATGAGCGTCCTCACGAGGTCAATGAGCTCCGCACTGAGGGCAGCAGGGGTAACTGGGGCAGGGGCTGAGGTGCCTGGGGCGAAGGAGACGCCCGCCTTCCTGGGCGAACGGGCACAGAGCGAAGGCTGAGGGGCTGCTGGGAGGGCAGAGCTGGAGCGCTGGGTGGCGGCTGTACCTGTGGAGGCGGGGGGCCCGGATGTTGCCGCCACCGCTAGGGAGCTCCCAAACGAGGACGTGTCCGTGTCGCTGGTGTCTTCACCGGTCCCCGTTGTGGTGCTCCCCTCGCCCTCCGGATCACTGGTGCCCTCGGTGTCTGTTCCAGTGCCCACCGGGGCATTGTGACTTGCAGCTCCCTCGTGCTCCGACGCCAATTCTCCTCCGCCTGATGATGCTGATGCACAAGAAGACAAAGAATAAGGGTGGGGGGAGAAATAATACAAAGTTGAGTGTATGCCTTGTCAATACCGTTGGCGGAGAGGACAGACACAGGTGCCTCATGCACTAAGCCACGAAATTGGGGTACACTACTCAGTACTTCTGACTAGGCCAACAGGTCTAGGGACAACAGACGCGCACATGGGTGATGCAGGACCATGGATAGCTGTACTTGGCACCCTACAGAGGTGGGGGGCGGGGGCACAGGGCCATGTCTAAGGGAGGGGACTACACTACAGAAAGCGCCCTGGCCTAGTGTCACCCACGGCCCTCCTCCCCCACCCAGACGCCTCAACTGCACTTAAGGATAGCAGAATGTGCAGGTACTCACCCCCTTGTGTCTGCTGTGATGTCCTCAAGCGCCCATCCAAATCAGGGTAGGCCACCGCCAGGATCCGGGACATCAGGGGGGTCAGGGTACGACTGGCACCCCTCCTAGGTCGGAGGCCATCCCCAGCAGTGACTCGGCGGTCTTTCGGGTTCCGCGGCGGATGTCCTCCCACCTCTTGCGGCAGTGGGTGCCCCGTCTGGTGTAGACCCCCAGGGCCCGGACTTCCTTGGCGATGGCACGCCAAATGTCGATTTTCTGATGGGCGCTCACCTGTTAGACATGTACAGGGTGGGAAAGAGAATACGTGAAATTTCGGCATGTTTGGAGTACATGCCCCCCCCTCCCCAACCTTGCCATGTGGCCCATTCTCTCATCTGTCGTGCGTTGCAGTCCTCATTTTCTCCCCACCCCAACAACTTACATCCACCCCACTCCACACAGGCATAACCCATTCAATGTGCACTCAGTGTACTCACCTGTTGGTCTGGAGGACCGTAGAGTAGCGCATACTGGGGGAGGACCCCATCCACTAGTTTCTCCAACTCTTCAGACGTGAAGGCAGGGGCCCTTTCCCCAGTCGCAGCAGCCATTGTCACTTCCAGACCGAGGTCACAGCAGCACTTGCAGTATAGGTCCTCTCCTGTGGATGATCAGGTATCGAGTGATTAGGTAGATAGAAAATGGCGGTCACGGCCGCGGTGGTGCGTACCGCGGCGGTGCGTACCGCGACCGCCGGCGCACATCGTCATTGGCTCCTGAATCCCATAGGGTTCAATGTTAACCAATGCGGGTTCGTATAGCGGTCTTCGACCGCCTACTGCCACGGTGTGCCACGCCAGCGCATTGACCTCACATCCCATTGTCCCACTTCACCGGTCAGGCAGCCGCCATTTCAAGGGCCCACATGGCTTAATTTCAACTGCGTCACACAGGCCTAGGCCTTGCATTGCCACACATCCAAACATAGCCATCCATACCTTTTCGTGTACTGTGCATGCAGTGGTGAACGTACCTGTGACTTGCTTGACTCTGTGCTCCATGTTGTCCTTCCTAGGCACCGTCCGCTGGGACTTGCGAGGAGAAGGATGAATCCTCGCGTGTACCGCCCGCTGGTGGACCTGTCGACAATGGAAGAACGCCACATCATACTACGATACCGACTTGACCCAGCCACTATACATGAACTGTGTGCCCAGCTGGAGCCAGACCTGATGTCCCCCATCCGCCAACCCACAGGAATTCCCCCTCTAGTGCAGCTTCTGTCAGTCCTCCATTTTTTGGCAAGTGGCTCATTCCAGACAACAGTGGCCATGTCATCTGGAATGTCTCAGCCTATGCTTTCAAAAATCTTGTCTAGAGTGTTGTCTGCCCTGACGAAACACATGCGGCGCTACATTGTATTCCCTGAGGAGGTTGATTTGGCTACTGTGAAGGGTGATTTTTATGCCCTTGGACATATCCCCAACATAATTGGTGCCATTGATGGGACCCATGTGGCTTTAGTACCCCCAAAAGACGATGAGCAGGTGTACAGAAACAGGAAAAGTTACCATTCGATGAACGTCCAGGTGGTCTGTTTGGCTGACCAGTACATCTCCCATGTGAATGCCAAGTTCCCTGGGTCAGTGCATGATGCGTATGTGATGCGAAATAGCAGCATCCCTTATGTGATGGAACAGCTACAGAGACAACGTGTGTGGCTAATTGGTGACTCTGGTTACCCCAACCTGCCTTGGCTATTGACCCCAGTGAGGAATCCCCGGACCAGGGCAGAGGAACGGTACAATGAGGCCCATGGGCGAACTAGGAGGGTCATTGAAAGAACCTATGGCCTCCTGAAGGCCAGGTTTAGGTGCCTACATATGACAGGGGGATCCCTGATGTACTCACCAAAGAAGGTGTGCCAGATCATCGTGGCCTGCTGTATGCTTCACAATGTGGCATTGCGACGTCAGGTGCCCTTCCTGCAGGAGGATGGTCCAGATGGTGGTGTTGAAGCAGCTGTGGAGCCTGCGGAGAGTGAAGAGGAGGAAGACGAAGAGGACGACCCAGACAACAGGGATAGAGTTATCCTACAGTATTTTCAGTAGCACACAGGTAGGAATCACCCACGCCATTTACCATTTAGTGAATGCCCCCTGCATCTTTACTTTGTGTATTTCCCCCCAGTTCTTTTAACCTGAAGTTTACTTTTCCCTTCCCTTTTCAGTGCTGTATGACCCACTGCGTGACTTCTGCCTGGTTAGCCCATGGACTAATGCTTATTGACATCGGTATGTTGTCCACACATATATAACAGAACATTATTGATAAGTAATGTGTTATACATTTGTAAATAATACAGGCTGACTCCAGAATGATTTATGTGCAATGAGTGATTTATTTTTAGTGCTATATTTTGGTACATGATATTAAAACGGTGAAGGGTGAGGGTGGAGTTATGTCCATGGCAGAGTCCAGTTCTCGGTCGCACAGGTGCATTGTTCATATGGCAGTGGAAGGATGGAGCAGGGGCAGTTAAAGGTTGGACAGGGTGACACTGTGGGACAGTGGAATGACATCCGGGGGGATATTAGACTGGCGGGGGTCTTGGCATCCTACTCTGTCTTCCTTTGAGATCTCAGGTTCCTCTTGCGGGGTGGTTGTTCTTCAGCAGGAGGTGGGGTTCTGGTGGCCCGTCGTTCTGTGGGGGCCTCCTGACCACTAGCGCCGGCGGAGGTGGTAGGCTGTTCCTGGCTAGTGACAGGGGCCCTTTGCGGTGCCACATGGTCCCGCAATGTGGTTTCAATGCAGTTGAGGGCCTGGACTATGGTCCCCATTGCGGTAGCGATGGCCCGGAGTTCATTGCTGAACCCCATGTACCGTTCCTCCTGCTGTGCCTGGATCTCGGTGAACCTGGCCAGTACCGTCGCCATCGTCTCCTGGGAGTGATGATACGCTCCCATGATGGTGGTGAGGGCCTCTTGGAGAGTCGGTTCCCTGGGCCTGTCCTCCACCCCCTGTCGCACAGCAGCCCTCCCAGTTGCCCTGTTTCCCCGGGCCTCTGTCCCCTGGACGGTGTGCCCACTACCACTGCCCCCAGGTCCCTGTTGTTGTTGGGGTGTTGGGTCAGCCTGGGTGCCCTGTAGTGGCGGACACACCGCTGATTGACGCGTCCGCCGGACAGAGGCATGGGCCCGCTGGGTGGGAGCTGTGCTGGTGTTCCCAGAGGGGTTTGGGTCTGCTGTGGCCTGTGTCTGTGTGTGGGGAACCGACTGTCCAGAGGTCCCCGATGGTCCGGGCTGGTCGTCAGGTTCTAGGTCGACAGAGCTGCTGTCCTCGCCCTGTTCTGGGGGTGGGATGGACATCTCTGGACCCTCCGTGGCGGTGTGTTGTTGTTCGGGCCCTGCAGGGGTAAAGGAGTATGGTTATTGTTTCTGTGTGTGCCATGGCGTGAATTTTGGGTGCCCTTGTCCCCCAGTGCTGGGATTCCCTTGTGGGAGGTGTTGTGAGGGTTTGGGGGGGGTGTATGGGTATGTGCAATGGTCATGCTTTGGTGGTGGCTGTCTATGGTTTGTGTTGGCATTCAGGGGTTGGTGTTGTTTAGGGTGGGTTGTGCTGGTGAGACATTGGCAGGGAGGTTATGTGCTGGGGGGTGAGATTGGGGGTGAGGGGGGGGTTGGCATGCTGGTGTTTGGGGGGGGTGAAGTAGTTGAGATTCTACTTACCAGAGTCCATTCCTCCGTGTACTCCAGCGAGGCCATCAGGATGCAGGATGTTTACCACCTCTTGCTCCCATGCTGTGAATTGGGGTGGGGTGGGTGGGGGTCCGCCGCCAGTCTTCTGCACAGCGATGTTGTGCCTGGAGATCATCGAGCGCACCTTCCCCCGTAGGTCGTTCCATCGCTTTCTGATATCTTCCCGATTTCTGGGATGCTGTCCCACAGCGCTGACCCTGTCTACGATCCTTTGCCATAGTTCAGCCTTCCTTGCTATGGTGGTGTGCTGCACCTGTGTGCCGAAGAGCTGGGGCTCAACCCTCATGATTTCCTCCACCATGACCCGGAGTTCTTGGTCCGAAAACCTTGGGTGTCTTTGGGGTGCCATGGGGTGGTGTGGATGAGGTGTGGGGTGGTGTTTGTGGTGATGTGCGTGGTGATATGTGGTAATGTGTGCGTAGATGTGGTGTGGGTGATGAAGTTGTGTTCCTGTGTGTGTTGGGGTTTTCTAATGCTGTGCTCGCTATCGCTATCTCTCGCTCTCGCTCTCGCTCTCGCCTTCGCTCCGATTTCCAACTAGTGGGGGTTTGTGGGTGATGTGGGTGTGTGTTTTATAGTTGATTGGATGTGTGGGAGCGTTGTTTGTATGTGTGTCAGGTGTGCGTATTTCAAATTGTCCAATGTGGCAGTGTTTTGGAGCTGTGTGTGTATTTTGAGCGCGGCAGTGTGTACCGCCAATGGAATACCGCGGTTGAAAGACCGCCGCGTGGATTCGTGGGTCAGAATGGCATGGGCGTGTTTGTGTTGGCGTGACGGTGGAGGTTTGGTCATCTCCAGTTTTCCACGGCCCGCTGATGTGGCGGCCTTCCTTGGATGTCGGATTTTTGGCTGTTTCACAGTTGGTGGTCAGAATGACCGTGGCGGTCTACTGCGGCCGCGGCGGTAGTATGGCGGACTTCTGACCGGCGGTAAGGGCCTTTTACCAGCGAGGTCAGAATGACCCCCTATGTGTACTGCTGAACAAGTGGCTGGAATCTCACCATTTATAAGTTAGAGGACTAGATCCTAGATCGTTTGCATGCTGATGTGCAAAATTAGGCAGCATCACACACCATCATTTTAAAAAGGCAGGGATGCACCATATACATTAGAATACACTGTACCCCTGCATACCTCCCTGCGTAAGTGGTAGTCAGATATTGTGCACCAGTGCAGCCACCCATGCACCATAGTGTAAGGATGGCTGCATTGAGGAGGAGGGTGTTTATGTGTAGAAAGGAGCACAGTCCTTCACAAGAACAACCTGAAGCATAATGCAGCACACATAGCAAAAGCAAGAAATGCAGTTCCAAATGTAAGCACTACTCCTAGATTTGCCAAGCTAAACCTACCCCAGGGCTAGTGACAGATATTCGTCCAGTGTTTTGAATATATATAGTAAAAAATCTGAAGCAGTGTCAAAACGCAATGGGTGTTGCCAAGGTACGCCCACGGCAAAACTCATTGCACACACCTTCCAAGCAAAGTGTTGGGTGTGAAGGGGACATATGTAAACAACATGGCATCAAGGCACAAAGTGCCTTCATGCCACCTAGTACATATGGGGCAGGGCAATGTGCCACCTGAGCCTCACCAAAAGTTACACTCAGGTGGCATTTGGGGCACCTACATATGCCCAAAAATACCTAGTTGCAAATTCATGACCCCTAAGCAGCACTGGAACATCACTTTTTGTGATGCTCCAGTGGCACAATGCCCTGTGCCATATTTAAAAGGTGGTGTTAGGGCACTTTTTGTGACTTAACCCCACCCTGTAAATACGGCCCTTTCACACTCAGCACTTTGTGTGGAAGGGGCGTGCAATGGGTGTTGCTGTGCGTATGCCACAGCAACACCCATTGAATAGTGATGCTGCCTCAGATTTAGGAGTATCAGTAAACCTGAGGCAGCACAAAAATCTAAGGCCATCCCAGGGGTGGTGTTAGCAAGGTGCTACAAGGAGGTATACATTTATTTCCTCTCATTTTTTCATTGCAGAGGAGCCATGAGTGATTGTGTATATGCAGGACACCTTCCTACAAATAAACAATCAAACCATTAACGCAGACATCCTTGCACAACGGTGCAAGGATGCCTGCGTTGGCGCTAGGCAGCTCTATTTAGTGCCAGCGCAGGGGACAACACAGGGGTGCAAATGAATACAGTGTATTTCTGCATTGTGAAATTGATGCAGTGGGGTGCTGCCACTCTTAGCACAGCGTTACACTGTAGGAGGCTGGCCTGGCTTATAGTGCGTACCTTGTGGTACTTACACCTTGTGCCAGGTCCAGTTATCCCTTTTTAGTAGAATAGAGGTGTTCTAGCAGCTTAGGCTGATAGAGGTAGCTATGGCAGAGCAGCTGAGGCTGAACTAGGACACATGCAAAGCTCCTACTATACCACTTATATCATATAGCACTATATCATAAGAAAACACAATACTTCAGAGTTACTAAAAATAAAGGTACTTTATTTTAGTGACAATGGCCCTCATTACAACATTGGCAGTAAAAGCTGCTTACCGCCGTGCAGAAGACCGCCAACACACCGCCGTGGCCGCGGAATTCCGCCACAGCTATTAAGACCCACATTTCAGAATCCGCCAAAATTCAGACACCCACACAAGTCCGCCACACCAAAGGTCAGTGATAAACTGGCGAAAACAAATCCTCCACCGTCACGCCAACAGAAAAACGCCCACACTATCACGACACACGAATCCACGCGGCGATCTTTCAACCGCGGTATTCCATTGGTGGTACACACCGCCGCGCTCAAAATACACACACTCTTACAAAACACAGCCACATTAGACAATTCGAAATACACACACCTGATACACATGCACACACCACTCCCACATACCCAATACAATATAAAACACACACCCACATCACCCACAAACCCCTACGACAAAAAATTCCGAAAGAAGCCCAGAGAGACAGCAACAGCAAGAAGCACAGCATCCACAGGCACACAACACCATCACCCACAGAACTTCCACACACCTCACACAACACACCACTACATATCAGCACACTTATCACCGCACACTCCACCCCACACATCACCTACACCACCCCATGGCATGGCAAAGACACCCCAGGTTCTCGGATGAGGAGCTCAGGGTCATGGTGGAGGAAATTGTCCAGGTAGAGCCACAGCTATTCGGATCACAGGTGCAGCACACCTCCATTGCAAGGAAGATGGAGCTATGGTGAAAAATAGTGGACAGGGTCAACACAGTGGGACAGCACCCAAGAAATCGGGAGGACATCAGGAAGAGGTGGAACGACCTACGGCGTAAGGTGCGTTCTGTGGTCTCAAGACACCACCTGGCGGTTCAGCGGACTGGCGGCGGACCCCCACCTCCTCACCCACAACTAACAACGTGGGAGGAGCAGGGCTTGGTGATTCTGCATCCTGAGGGCCTCGCAGGAGTAGGTGGAGGAATGGACTCTGGTAAGACAAATCTTAACTATTACATCCCCCAACCTACCTGCATGCCATCACATACCCCCACCCTCACCCTCACCCCCAGCACTCCAACTCCTCACATATGTCCCAACATCACAAACCACCCATCCCTACACCAAGCCCTGCATGCAACAACAAAGCATGGACACCCATCACTAAAGAATGTCCACTGCACATACCCATACACCCCCCTAAACCATCATCACACAAGGTCCCACACAGGAATGCAAGCACTGGGGTACACGGTCACCCACCCATTGCACACCATGCCACACACAGATGTAATAACCATCCTTTTATACCCCTTCAGGACCCCTACCCAACGTCACCGGACAGGAGGGTCCACACATGTCCACACCACTAACAGAAGAGGCCCACAGTGATGACAGCAGCTCTGTCCAACTGAATCTAGATGACCAGCCCGGCCCATCGGGGACCTCAGGACAGTCGGTTTCCCTCACCCAGTCACAGGCCACCACAGACCTTCCCCCCTCTGGAAACACCAGCACAGCACCCACCCAGCGGGCCCATACCTCCGTCCTCAGGACACGTCAATCAGCTCTGTGTCCACCACTACAGGGAACCCAGGCTAACCCACCACCCCAACAACAACAGGGACCTGGGGGCAGTGGCAGTAGGCACACAGTCCAGGGGACGGAGGCCGAGGAACACAGGGGAATTGGGAAGGCTGCTGTGCGACAGGGGGCGGACAGGCCAAGGGAACCCACTCTCCACGAGGCCCTCTCCTCCATCATAGGAGCCTACCACCACTCCCAGGAGACGATGGCAACGTCACTGTCCAAGTTTCAGGAGACCCAGTGCCTGCAGGAGGAACAGTATTTGGGCTTCATGGAGGAACTCAGAACCATCAGCTCCACCCTGGGCACCATCGTAGGGGTGCTGAAGGAACTTGTGAACACCAGGAGGGACACTGTGGTACAACAAGAGGCCCCTGACACTAGCCTGGACAATGAACTGCCCAACACCTCCGCCGGCGCTATTGGACAGGACGCCCCGCCACAGGACTACCACACCAGCACCCCACTCCCTGCAGAGGGAGAACCACCCCGCAAACGGTCCCTGAGATCCAGGAACAAGACAGAGCACGATGCCAAGACCCCCGCCAAGAAATGAGACCACCCTGATTGTCATCCTACTGTCCCATTTTGTCACCCTATCCATACTTAAACTGCCCCAGCTCCACTTCCTATGCCCATATGGGCCATGCACCTGTGACACTAATAGACTGGACTCTGCCATGGACATTCCTCCGCCATCACCCCGCACCATTTCACTACCTGCTCCAATATTGAGCACTTAAATAAACACACTTAAAGCACAAAACAATCTGGAGTCTGTCTGTGATTTCGAAATAGTGTATTAGCAATTACAGTGACAAAATGCTCTTTCAATTCTAATGTCAACATACCTATGTCACACAGCTCTAGTCCATGATGAATCTTAGCAGATGTAACACAGTGGGACCCACATCTGTGAAATCGTAAGGGAAAGTGACAACTCAGTGACCATACACTGGGTGAAAACGACAGACAGAAGAGAGGTAGTAGTGTTAAAGTACATGTAGTAGGCAGGTCTGTACTCTTACCTGTGTCTCACTGGAAATATTGCTGGATCACTGAGTCCCTGTTGTTTATGTCTTCTTCCTCAGCTTCCTCGTCTTCACTGTCCACAGGCTCCACAGCTGCCAGAACCATCTGGACCATCCTCCTGCAGAAAAGGCACCTGTCGTCTCAAAGCCAAGTTGTGAAGCATACAGCAGGCCACGATGATCTGGCACACCTTCTTTGGTGAGTAGAATAGGGATTCACCTGTCATATGGAGGCACCAGAACCTGGCCTTCAGGAGGCCGAAGGTCCGCTCGATCATTATCCTTGTTCACCCATGGGCCTCTTTGTAGCGTTCCTCTACCCTTGTCCTGGGATTCCTCACTGGGGTCAGTAGCCATGACAGGTTGGGGTAACCAGAGTCACCTGCAAATGGCGAAGGACAACTGTTAGACACGCACTAACCTGGAGGGATATCCCCAGACCCAGACAACCATTCCCACTGTCTTGCTCCCAGGTGCTCACCTAATAGCCACACACAGTGCCTCTGGAGTTGACCCATCACATAAGGGATGCTGCTATTCGGCAGGATGTAGGCATCATGCACTGAGCCAGGGAACATGGCATTCACATGGGAGATGCACTGGTCTGCCAAACATACCATCTGTACATTTATCGAATGATAACTCTTCTGGTTTCTGTACACCTGTTCACTCCGGTGGGGGGCGGGACCAAAGCCACATGTGTCCCATCAATCGCACCTATGATGTTGGGGATGTGTCCCAGGGCATAGAAATCACCTTTCACTGTAGGCAATTCCTCCACCTGAGGAAAAACAATGTAGCTCTGCATGTGTTTCAGAAGGCCAGACAACACTCTGGACAATACGTTGGAAAACAAAGGCTGGGACATCCCTGATGCTATGGCCACTATTGTTTGAAAAAACCCACTTGCAAGGAAATGGAGTACTGACAGCATCTGCACTTGAGGGGGGATTTCTGTGGGATGGCGGATAGCTGACATCAGGTCTGGCTCCAACTGGGTAAACAGTTCCTGGATTGTGGCACGGTCAAGCCTGTATGTGATAATCACATGTCGCTCCTCCATTGTCGACAGGTCCACCAACGGTCGGTACACCGGAGGATGCCGCCATCTCCTCACATGTCCCAGCGGACGGTGCCTATGAAGGACAACAGCGAGCACAGAGTCAAACAACTCGGAGGTACGTATCCACAGTTTACACAGAACACCATTCATACACAAAAGGTGGCCTGTATGTGTGTTGAGTCTAGGCCTAGGTATGTGTGACGCAGTTGAAAATGAAGCCATGTGGGCCCCTGAAATGGCGGCTGTCTGACCTCTAAAGTGGGACAATGGGATATGAGGTAACCGCGCTGGCGTTGTACACCGTCGCAGTAGGCGGTCAAAGACCGCTGCGCAATGCTGCATTGGTTAACATTGGACCCTATAGGTCCCAGGAGCCAATGACCATTGTACGCCGGCGGTGACGATATGCACCGCCTCGGACGTGACCGCCATTTTCTATCTGTTCAATCACTCGATACCTGATCTTCGACAGGAGAGGACCTACACTGCAAGTGCTGCTGTGACCTCAGTCTGGAAGAGACAATGGCTTGAGTGTCTGGGGAAAGGGCCCCTACCTTCACATCGGAGGAGTTGGAGAAACTCATGGATGGGGTACTTCCCCAGTACACGCTACTCTACGGTCCTCCAGACAAACAGGTAAGTACACAGGCAGCATGTTGTATGGGCTATGCCTGTGTGGAGAGGGCTGGATGTAAGAAGGAAGGGGGGAGAGTGCTGCGTGCATGAAAGACGGTGAATGCATGTGCCACATAGCAAGGGTAGGGATGGGGGCCAATCAGTTTGACGGTGCAGTTGGTAATTACTTACTCTTCCCCCTGTACATTTCATGTAGGTCAGCGCCCACCAGAAAAAACATATTTGGCGTGCCATCGCCCAGGACGTCCGGACCCTGGGGGTCTACCACAGACACAGCACCCACTGCCGGAAAAGATGGGAGGACATTCACCGCTGGAGCAAGAACTCAGCTGGGGATGGCCTCCCAATGTGGGAGGGGTGCCCGATCACCATGACCCCCCGGATGTTCAGGATTCTGGCGGTGGCCTACCCGGAGTTGGATGGGCGCTTGAGGGCATCACAGCATCCACAAGGGGGCGAGTACACTCTCATTCTGCTGACTTTGCGCGCAGTGGAGGTGTCTGGGTGGGGGAGGTGGGCTGTGGGTTTCCCTAGGCCAGGGCGAATTCCGTAGGCAAGGCCCCTCCATAAGGCAGGCCACGCGGCACCTCACCCCACCTCTGTAGAGTGCCAAGTACACCTAGTCAGGATCCTGTGTCATCTATGTGTGCAGATGTCGTCCATAGCCTTGGAGGCCATTTCCCAGAAATTGAACAGTGGAGCCCAAGAGCGCGGCGTAGTGCAGGGGTCTTCTGTGTCTGTCGTGTCCGCCAACGGTAGCGGTAATGCATGCACTCAACATGTCTTTCTTCTGTCGTCCCCCCCTTTTTGTGGTCTCCTTGTTCTTGTGTGCATTAGCATCATCAGGCGGAGGAGCAGTGGCACCGGAGCACCAGGGGGCTGCATCCCACATGGCCATACGGACTCGGACTTCACCAGTGGGACGGAGGGTGAGGGGAGCTCCACGGCGGAGACAGGAGCTGACACCAGTGAAACGGACTCATCCTCTGATGGGAGCTCCCTTGTGGTGGCGGCAACATCTGTGCCACCCCCATCTATAGGTACAGCCGCCACCGCCCCTTCCAGCACCGCCCTCCCAGCAGCCCCTCAGCCTTCGCCCCGTGCCCGCTCACCCGGGAGGGTGGGCATCAGCTTCGCCCCAGGCACTTTAGGCCCTGCTTCAGTCACCCCTGCTGCCCTCAGTGAGGAGGCCATTGACATCCTCAGGTCCCTCACTGTTGGGCAGTCTACCATTTTGAATGCCATCCAGGGTGTAGAAAGGCAGTTGCAACAAACAAATGCAGTCCTGGAGGGCATTCATTCTGGTCAGGCGGCCCTTCAGCGAGCTTTTCAGACTCTGGCCTCAGCACTGATGGCAGCCATTGTCCCTGTGTCTAGCCTCCCCCCTCCAACTTCCTCCACCCCGACCCAATCCCCTCTACCTCAGCCTATGCCAAGCACACCTACAGACCAGCATGCACACACGTCAACACACAAGGGAAGCTCAGGCAAACATAAGCACCACACATCCCACAGGCACTCAAGCAAGCATCACACACATGCAGACACACCAACATCCACTGCCTCCATTGAGTCCCCCTCCTCCTCGTCTCCCTCCTCCCTCCCAGTCTCATCTACACTCACACCTGCATGCACTACCTCTACAGCCACTACGTCCCTCTCCAGCACACCCACCACCACAACCCGCTCACGTGCAGTCACCATCCCCACTACCATTCACACGTCCCCTGTGTCCTCTCCCAGTGTCTGTGACACCCCCTCCCAAGATACACAAACGCAGGCACACACCCACCCAACAGCCATCCACCTGACAACAGCCTCCAGCGCATGCACTTTCACCCAAAGTCAGCAAACGTACACCTCCTACAACCACCACCTCTTCCTCCACTCCCAAACCCCCTCCAGCTACCCATCCCAGTGTGTCCCAAAAACCTTTCCTGTCCAACCTTGACCTCTTTCCCACACCTTCCCCACCCCGTCCGTCTCATAGGCCCCGAACTAGCACCTCAGCCACAACATCTCCGGGACCAGTGGTGCCTGTAGTCACCGGAATCTGGAGTGCACCGCCCACCAGGGCAGCCAGTGTGGCACGGAGCCACAGCACAGACAGTCCCCCACCTGTGAAGCATCAGAAGTTGGCCAGTGCCCGGCGGGAGAGGGGAAAGACTCCAGCCACCAAAGCCGCTCCCAGAGGTCCCGGTGGGAGTGTGGAGTCAGCTGTGACACCTTCCAAGGTGGGGAAGGGCCACAAGAAACCTGCCAAGTCTGGGAAGAGCAGCACAGCAGAGAAGACCGCCATCATCCCTGCTGCCCAGGAGGCCACCTCCAGCACAAGCCCAGCTGCCCAGGACAGGCCCTCCAGCACAAGCCCAGCTGCCCAGGACAGGCCCGCCAGAACAAGCCCAGCTGCCCAGGACATGCCCGCCAGCACAAGCCCAGCTGCCCAGGACAGGCCAGCCAGCACAAGCCCAGCTGCCGAGGACAGGACCACCAGCACAAGCCCACCTGCCCAGGAGGGGCCCGCCAGCACCAGACCACCTGCCCAGGAGGCCACCGCCAGCACAAGCCCCGCTGGGCCATTAAGGACTGTCAGCAAAAGCCCCGCTGGGCCATGAAGGACCGCCAGCAAAAGCCCCACTGGGCCATGAAGGACCGCCAGCAAAAGCCCCACTGGGCCATGAAGGACCGCCAGCAGCTGAGTCCCTGCAATGGAGACTGCCGTCTCAAGCACCGCTGAACAGGGCACCGCCATCTCAAGCACCGCTGAACAGGGCACCACCGCACCAAGCACCGCTGAACAGGGCACCGCCATCTCAAGCACCGCTGAACAGGGCACCCGCCGTCTCAAGCACCGCTGAACAGGGCACCGCTGAACAGGGCACCGCTGTCTCAAGCACCGCTGGCCCATGAGCGGCAAGGGCACTGACGCAACTGAGTCCGTCACAGGGTGAATTATGCTCTCTGGGCACAAAGCCTCCTCCAGAACCAGTGGAGACTGTCATCCACTACCTCTGTTCTTAGCAGGATGAAGCACTCTGGGCACCATGCCCCCTCCAGGAGACTGTCATCCACTACCTCTGTCCTTAGCAGGATGAAGCACTCTGGGCACCATTTCCCCTCCAGAACCAGTGGAGACTGTCATCCACTACCTCTGTCCTTGGCAGGATGAAGCACTCTGGGCACCATGCCCCCTCCAGAACCAGTGGAGAGATCCATCCACTACCTCTGTCCTTGGCAGGATGAAGCACTCTGGGCACCATGCCCCCCCCAGAACCAGTGGAGACTGTCATCCACTACCTCTGTCCTTTGCAGGATGAAGCACTCTGGGCACCATTTCCCCTCCAGAACCAGTGGAGACTGTCATCCACTACCTCTGTCCTTGGCAGGATGAAGCACTCTGGGCACCATGCCCCCTCCAGAACCAGTGGAGAGATCCATCCACTACCTCTGTCCTTGGCAGGATGAAGCACTCTGGGCACCATGCCCCTTCCAGAACCAGTGGAGACTGTTATCCACTTGAGAGACTGTGGCTTTGCACTCCCCAGGATATGGCAGTGGGCAAACCACCCACTGTAGATACTTGAGATACTGTGGCTTTGCACTCCCAGGATTGAACAGTGGGCAACCCACCCACTGTAGAGACTTGTGAGACTGTGTATTTGCACTCCCCAGGATTGAACAGTGGGCAACCCACCCACTGTAGAGACTTGTGAGACCGTGGCTTTGCACTCCCCAGGATTGACCAGTGGCAAAACCAACCACTGTAGAGACTTGAGAGAATGTGGCTTTGCACTCCCCAGGATGGAACAGTGGCCAACCCACCCACTGTAGAGACTTGAGAGAATGTGTCTTTGCACTCCCCAGCATGGAACAGTGGGCATGTGACCCCCTCGTGGATTTGGCATCGTGCACTCAAGCGGCTGAGGTGCCCCCCCTTTCCCTCCCCCTGAGGTGCCTGTTTAGTTGCTCTCTGATGCCCCTGCAGTGTTCTCTCCGTCATGGTCGGGAATCTTGTGTGGGCCTCGCCCATACAGTGTGGTCCCAGTGTTCCACTGACTTTCTTAGAGCACTATCTGGACTACTATGCTTGGTATATATTTTGGACATGGTGTATATATTGTATATATATTTCTGCCTACTTGCTTTTAATATATTACAATGGTTACACTCATTTTCTATTGTCTTTGCATTCTTCCAGGGGATTTGGGGGGTGTAACTGTGATGTATTGATATGCATTAGTGTGTGTGTTGTAGTGGGTGAGGGTGGGGGTGTTGCGTGTGTATGTCCCTGTTTTTTCCCTCCCCCCTCCCCTGTGTCGTAGGTGCAGTACTCACTGTGGTCTTCGCCGCCGGCGTTCGTGCTCCTGGTAGAGGAGCAGGAAGACTATTGCAGGTAGAATTTGGAGTTCCTGATCCATGGCGTCCTCGTTCCTCGTGGGGTGTGTAGAGGTGAGCGTTTTCCCTTCGGTATTCCTGTTTCCGCCGTGTTTTTATCCGCGGTGAATCCGCCCCAGAAAAGGTGGAAGATTGAGCTGTTATAATAGTGTGGGCGGTACTTTTTCTCCCACCTGTCTGTTGGCGGTGACCGCTGCACTGTTTGTATGTACCGCCATGGCGGTCGGAGTGTTAAAGTGGCTGTCTTTGTTGGCGGTTTCCGCCACGGTCGTAATTGCAATTTTTTTACCACTGGCCTGTTGGCGGTCTTACCGCCGCTTTAACACCGACTGCCAGGGTTGTAATGACCACCAGTATGCCAAAAGTATCTCAGAGGATATACTCCCTTAGGAGGTAAGTAATATACACAAATTATATGCACACAAACCAAAATCAGGTAAGTAACAGTTAGAAAAGTAGTGCAAACAATGTAGAACACAATAGAATGCAATAGGGAGAAATAGGCCTATGGGCAACACAAACCATATACTCCAAAAGTGGAATGCGAACCATGAATGGACCCCAGGCCTAGTGTATTGTGTAGAGGGTCGCTGGGTGTGCAAGAAAACACTAAGGGTGTCCAAGATACCCCACCCCAAGACCCTGGAAATTAGGAGTAAAGTTACCCTACTACCCCAGAGAGACAGTAAAGTTGAGATAGGGGATTCTGCAAGGACAACAACTGACTGCAAAACACTGAAGACGGATTCCTGGACCTGAGGACCTGTAAAGGAAGGGGACCAAGTCCAAGAGTCATGCAAGTGTCCAGGGGGGGCAGGAGCCCACTAAACCCCGGATGAAGGTGCAAAAGGGCTGCCTCTGGGTGGAAAAAGCCAAAGATTCTGCAACAAGGGAAGGTGGCAGGAACTTCTCCTTTGGTCAGAAGATGTCCTATGGCGTGCTGGAGGATGCAGAGTTGTTTCCACACAGAAAGACCGTAAACAAGCCTTGCTAGCGGCAAGAGTCACAGTTGAGATTTTTGGGTGCTTCTAGGGCCCAGGAAGGACCAGGAGGTCGCCCCTTGGAGAAGGAGACAGAGGGGCCACTCAGCAACATGGAGAGCCCATGCAGAAGCCGGCAGCACCCGCAGAAGCACCTGAACAGGCACTTAGAAGATCTGAAGACAGCGGTCGACTCAGAGTCACAAAAGAGGATCCCACGACGTCGGAGTCCAACTCAGCGAGTTGGGCAATGTAGGACGGAGTGCTGGGGACCTGGGCTACGCTGTGCACAAAGAAAATCTTGCAAAAGTGCACAGAAGCCCGACCAGCTGCAGTTCACGCAGGACACAGGATTACTGTCTGGCATGGGAAGGCAAGGACTTACCTCCACCAAATTTGGACAGAAGGGCCACTAGACTGTCGAAAACACTTGGACCCAGCTCCTGTGTTCCAGGAACCATGCTCATCAGGATGAGAGGGGACTCAGAGGACCGGTGATGCAGAAGTTTGGTGACCACGTTAGAAGGGGGAAGATTCCGTCGACCCACGGAGATTTCTTCTTGGCTTCCAGTGCAGGGTGAAGGCAGAAAGTCCTCAGAGCATGCACCACCAGGTAACAGTTGAGAAAGCCGGCAGGATGAGGCGCTACAATGTTGCTGGTAGTCTTCTTGCTACTTTGTTGCGGTTATGCAGGTGTCCTGGAGCAGTCAGCGGTCGATCCTTGGCAGAAGTCGAAGAGGGAAGTGCAGAGAAAGTCTGGTGAGCTCTTGCATTCATTATCTGGTGAGATAGCCACAGGAGAGACCCTAAATAGCCCACAGAGGAGGATTGGCTACAGAGAAAGGTAAGCACCTATCAGGAGGGGTCTCTGACGTCACCTGCTGGCACTGGCCACTCAGAGCTGTCCATTGTGCCCTCACACCTCTGCATCCAGGATGGCAGAGGTCGAGGACACACTGGAGGAGCCCTGGGCACCTCCCCTGGGAGGTGCTGGTCAGGGGAGTGGTCACTCCCCTTTCCTTTGTCCAGTTTCGTACCAGAGCAGGGCTGGGGGGATCCCTGAACCGGTGTAGACTGGTTTATGCAGATAGTGCACCATCTGTGCCCTTCAAAGCATTTCCAGAGGCCAGGAGAGGCTACTCCTCCCAGGCCCTTCACACCTATTTCCAAAGGGAGAGGGTGTAACACTCTCTCCGGGGAAATCCTTTGTTCTGCCTTCCTAGGACCAGGCTGCCCAGGCCCCACTGGGGCAGAAACCTGTCTGAGGGGTTGGCAGCAGCAGTAGCTGCAGTGGAGACCCCGGAAAGTTAGTTTGGCAATACCCGGGCTCTGTGCTGGAGACCCGGGAATGCATTGAATTGTCCCCCCAATACCAGAATGGTATTAGGGTGACAAATCCATGATCATAGACATGTTACATGGCCATGTTCGGAGTTACCATGGTGACGCTACATATAGGTATTGACCTATATGTAGTGCACGCGTGTAATGGTGTCCCCGCACTCACAAAGTCCAGGGAATTTGCCCTGAACAATGTGGGGGCACCTTGGCTAGTGCCAGGGTGCCCACACACTAAGTAACTTTGCACCTAACCTTCACTAAGTGAGGGTTAGACATATAGGTGACTTATAAGTTACTTAAGTGCAGTGTAAAATGGCTGTGAAATAACGTGGACATTATTTCACTCAGGCTGCAGTGGCAGTCCTGTGTAAGAATTGTCTGAGCTCCCTATGGGTGGCAAAATAAATGCTACAGCCCATAGGGATCTCCTGGAACCCCAATACCCTGGGTACCATATACAAGGGAATTATAAGGGTGTTCCAGTGTGCCAATGATAATTGGTAAAATTAGTCACTAGCCTGCAGTGACAATTTTAAAAGCATAGAGAGCATAAACACTAAGGTTCTGGTTAGCGGAGCCTCAGTGATACAGTTAGGCACCACACAGGGAACACATGTAGGCCACAAACTTATGAGCACTGGGGTCATGGCTAGCAGGATCCCAGTGACACATTTCAAGCACACTGACAACATAGGGTTTTCACTATGAGCACTGGGCCCTGGCTAGCAGGATCCCAGTGAGACAGTAAAAACACCCTGACATATACTCACAACCAGGTCAAAAGTGGGGGTAACAAGCCTAGAAAGAGACTACCTTCCTACACAACCTCCCCCCCCCCCAAAGGAAGGACAATAAGGCTAACCCTGGCCAATTGAGTCTTTATTGTCTAAATGGTGATAATTGGAGAGTAGCTTTGCAATAGATTGGTTACTCCCTTTATCATCCACTATATGGTTACTTCCCTGTGGGGATGTAAACCACCCTGTTTGAAATCTTTTAGCTAGCCAACAATGTGAAGTTATATTCTCAGAGTTCCTATTAGTATGTTTAAGTTTAGAGCAGTGGGAATTGTCCACTGGACCTATATCAAGTGATGAGAATGCCAGACAGGGATGCTGTCTCAATAAAGCCATAGCCGGGCAAAAATTTTGTCCATATGGCTGTAAGAGAGAACAGGGATGCTGCTTCTCTTGAGTTGGAGCAGGCGGGGATACTGTCCTATGAGCTCCACACTAGGGCAGGGCTTCTGTCCTAAGTGTTGTGAGGCAGTGCAGGGTTGAGCACTACAGTTTCTCTGGGAGGGTTGGAGGGATGCCCCATGTTAACTAATATGGTGCACTTTTTCTCACCAATATTAGTTATCTCACAGAGAGGTACTTCCACCTCAGGGAGTACAGCTGTGCCAGTTGACGATTCCCTTGGTACAGGTGCCACCCCAGGAGAGGTTTCTCCCACCACAGGAATGGTATCCTGAATGGCAGGGTGGGCAGGGGATACTTTGATGCCCTTTTCACCTGTTGTTGGAGAAGGATCCTGAGTTTTCAGGCCTTTTTCTCTCCTTTGCTTTTTCATTTCAGCTGAAATGGGAGGAAGCAATTCCTCACGGATACCCAGCATGGCTGCATGGGTATTAAACTCTACCTCAGCCCAACCTGAGGCCTCTAGGTCATTACCTAAGAGACAGTCTACAGGTAAGCTAGGTGATACTACCACCTGCTTAGGGCCAGTAACTCCACCCCAACTAAACTGAATTATAGCTAAGGGAAGGAATTTAGTGGAGTTATGGACATCCATAATCTTGTACTGTTGTCCAATGATGTGTTGTGCTGGAGACACTAGGTTTTCAGTCACCAAAGTGATACTGGCACCTGTGTCCCTGTAGGCCTGAGCCTCAACACCATTTATTGAAACTGTCTGCCTGTACTTATCCATTGTAAGGGGACAAGCAGCCAGTGTGGCAAGGCCAATGCCCCCATGTGTGACAGAAACTGTCTTGGGACTAACTACCCCAGTTTCTTTAATGGACCCAAAAATGAACCCAACTACAGCCTTATTTTGACTGTTGCCAGCAGTCCCACCAGTATTACCACTACTGCCAGGGGCATTAGAGTTTGATGTATTAGTGGTGGTAGGCTCAGGGGGTTTACCTGGGCAGGACTTATCCCCTGGCCTATGGCCTTTATTTTTACACGCATAGCACCAAGGCTTTTTAATGTGTGTGGGTTGTGAAGAAGAGGAAGAGGTTGATTTATCCCCACGCCCTGAAGAGTGTTTAAGATTTGAAGAAGGATCTTTAGTTTTACCCTTATCCCCATGCTTATCCTGAGATTTCTCAACATCTTTCTTCTTGCCATCATTGTCACCCCCTGTATGAACTTTTCTGTCCACTCTTGTTCTGACCCATTTGTCTGCCTTCTTTCCCAATTCATGGGGAGAGGTCAGATCTGAGTCTACCAAGTACTGGTGCAACAAATCAGACACACAATTGTTAAGAACATGCTCTCTCAGGATCAGATTATACAGGCTTTCATAGTCAGTCACCTTACTGCCATGCAACCAACCCTCCAAGGCCTTCACTGAACAGTCTACAAAGTCTGTCCAGTCTTGAGAGGACTCTTTTCTGGTGTCTCTGAACTTAATCCTGTATTGTTCAGTGGTTAAGCCAAATCCATCTAAGAGTGCATCCTTCAAAACTTTGTAGTTGTTAGCATCACTTTCTCTTACAGTAAAGAGCATATCCCTACCCTTACCAGTGAAAGATGGCCACAAGAGAGCGGCCCACTGCATTTGATTGACCAACTGTACCATACAGGCCCTCTCAAGTCCAGCAAACCACTTGTTAATGTCATCCCCCTCCTTGTAAGGGGGGACTATCTTATGCAGGTTTCTGGAATCCTGCTCTGTAACAGGATTGCTATCAAAAACACTGCTGCTGCCACCATGGGGAACTAACCCCAATCTTGGCCTTTCCCCCTGTACATCCAGAGATTCCCTGTCTAAGGCCAGTTGCTGCTGTTTAAGCTTCAGCCTGGCCTCTTCCAACCTCAGCTTTCTGAGTTCCCTTTCCATTAAGTTGTCCTCAGGGTGGGAGGCTGGGGAATGTTTAGATACAGAGGAAATTTGGGAATTGGCAGAGAGGGCCTGCCCCTGACTGGCTGGACCCTAGTAACCTGGCCTTTAGGAGTGCAAGGTGCCCTACTAATGTGTGACCCCCTCCCACTACCAGTGTCACTAGGTGGCATGCTAGGTGGCAGGTCTTGGACAAACCCTCCCCAGTCTCTTCAGGGAACTCCTCTGAGTCTGACTGGGCACCCTCCCCTCCTACCTCCTGTTCCTGGGATGGGCCAGACTGGTTCTGGTCTCTTTCTAGGAGAAGGTTAAAGAGAAAGTCTTTGGTAGGATTCTTACCAATGCTTAAACCTCTTTCTATGCAGAGACCCCTCATACTTTTAAAGTTTAAACTCTCATAGGTTGCTTGAACAATTTTGGGAGTGAGCTCTACTGCAGACATGATAGAAAAGGTTTAAGACAGAGAGAGAAACAGTTTTAGAACTTTTGAAAGCACAGAGAAAAAAACGTTTTCAACATTTTTGAAAACTTTTAAAAGTTTTCAGAACTTTTCAGAAACTTTGTAGAAGGTTTTAGAGCAGAACAGTAAACTGTTTTGGGTCAATGTGTATATATTGAAATATTTGGTATATGTTTTTCTCATGAACAGTACCAATGACAAAGTGGTAAATCAGTTACAAGTACTTATCCCGCCGCTGCACCACCAAAGTAGGAGGCTGTCCTGGCTTATAGTGGGTACCTTGTGGTGCTTACACCTTGTACCAGGTCCAGTTATCCCTTATTAGTAGAATAGAGGTGTTCTAGCAGCTTAGGCTGATAGAGGTAGCTAAAGCAGAAGAGCTGAAACTGAACTAGGAGACATGCAAAGTTCCTGCTATACCACTTATATCCCACTTATATCATATAGCACTATATCATAAGAAAACACAATACTCAGAGTTACTAAAAATAAAGGTACTTTATTTTAGTGACAATATGCCAAAAGTATCTCAGAGGTTATACTCCCTTAGAAGGTAAGTAATATATACAAATTATATGCACACAAACCAAAATTAGGTAAGTAACAGTTAGAAAAGTAGTGCAAACAATGTAGAACACAATAGAATGCAATAGGGAGAAATAGGCCTAGGGGCAAAACAAACCATATACTCCAAAAGTGGAATGCGAACCACGAATGGACCCCAGGCCTAGTATAGTGTGTAGAGGGTCGCTAGGAGTGTAAGAAAACACTAAGGGTGTCCAAGATACCCCATCCCAAGACCCTGAAAAGTAGGCGTAAAGTAACCCTACTGCCCCAGAGAGACAGTAAAGTCGAGATAGGGGATTCTGCAAGGACAACAACTGACTGCAAAACACTGAAGATGGATTCCTGGACCTGAGGACCTGTAAAGGAAGGGGACCAAGTCCAAAAGTCACACAAGTGTCCGGGGGGGCAGGAGCCCACTAAACCCCGGATGAAGGTGCAAAAGGGCTGCCTCCAGGTGGAAGAAGCCAAAGATTCTGCAACAACGGAAGGTGCCAGGAACTTCTCCTTTGGTCAGAAGATGTCCCACGGCGTGCTGGAGGACGCAGAGTTGTTTCCACACAAAAGGATCACAAACAAGCCTTGCTAGCTGCAAGAGTCGTCGTAGAGTTTTTGGGTGCTGCTAGGGCCCAGGAAGGACCAGGAGGTCGCCCCTTGGAGGAGGAGACAGAGGGTGCGCTCAGCAATACAGAGAGCCAGTGCAGAAGCAGGCAGCACCCGCAGAAGTACCTGAACAGGCACTTAGAAGATCTGAGGACAGCAGTCAACTCAGAGTCACAAAGGAGGGTCCCACGACATCGAAGTCCAACTCAGTGAGTTGGGCAATGCAGGATGGAGTGCTGGGGACCTGGGCTAGGCTGTGCACGAAGGGAGTCTTGAAAAAGTGCACAGAAGCCTGAGCAGCTGCAGTTCACGCAGTACACAGGATTACTGTCTGGCGTGGGGAGGCAAGGACTTACCTCCACCAAATTTGGACAGAAGGGCAACTGGACTGTCGAAGACACTTGGACCCAGCTCCTGTGTTCCAAGGACTACGCTGGTCAGGATGAGAGGAGACCCAGAGGACCGGTAATGCAGACGTTTGGTGCCTGCGTTAGCAGGGGGAAGATTCTGTCGACCCACAGGAGATTTCTTCTTGGCTTCCAGTGCAGGGTGAAGGCAGACAGCCCTCAGAGCATGCACCACCAAGAAACAGTCGAGAAAGCCGGCAGGATTATGTGCTACAATGTTGCTGGTAGTCTTCTTGCTACTTTGTTGCGGTTATGCAGGCGTCCTGGAGCAGTCAACGGTCGATCGTTGGCAGAAGTCGAAGAGGGAAGTGCAGAGGAAGTCTGGTGAGCTCTTGGTTTCGTTATCTGGTGAGATACCCACAGGAGAGACCCTAAATAGCCCACAGAGGAGGATTGGCTACAGAGAAAAGTAAGCACCTATTAGGAGGGGTCTCTGACGTCACCTGCTGGCACTGACCTCTCAGAGCTGTCCATTGTGCCCTCACACCTCTGCATCCAAGATGGCAGAGGTCTGGGACACACTGGATGAGCTCTGGGCGCCTCCCCTGGGACGTGCTGGTCAGGGGAGTGGTCACTCCCCTTTCCTTTGTCCAGTTTCATGCCAGAGCAGGGCTAATGGAATCCCTGAACCAGTGTAGACTGGCTTATGCAGAGAGGGCACCATCTGTGCCCTTCGAAGCATTTCCAGAGGCCAGGAGAGGCTACTCCTCCAAGGCCCTTCACACCTATTTCCAAAGGGAGAGAGTGTAACACCCTCTCTCAGAGGAAATCCTTTGTTCTGCCTTCCTGGGACCAGGCTGCCCAGGCTTCAGGGGGGCAGAAACCTGTCTGAGGGGTTGGCAGCAGCGGTAGCTGCAGTGGAGACCCCAGGAAGTTAGTTTGGCAATACCCGGGCTCTGTGCTGGAGACCCGGGATGCATGGAATTGTCCCTCCAATACCAGAATGGTATTGGGGTGACAATTCCATGATCCTAGACATGTTACATGGCCATGTTCGGAGTTACCATGGTGACGCTGCAAATAGGCATTGACCTATATGTAGTGCAGCATGTAATGGTGTCCCCGCACTCACAAAGTCTGGGGAATTTGCCCTGAACAATGTAGGGGCACCTTGGCTAGTGCCAGGGTGCCCACACACTAAGTAGCTTTGCACTTAACCTTCACTAAGTGAGGGCTAGACATATAGGTGACTTATAAGTTACTTAAGTGCAGTGTAAAATGGCTGTGAAATAACGTGGACGTTATTTCACTCAGGCTGCAGTGGCAGTCCTGTGTAAGAATTGTCTGAGCTCCCTATGGGTGGCAAAAGAAATGCTGCAGCCCATAGAAATCTCCTGGAACCCCAGTACCCTGGGTACCTAGGTACCATATACAAAGGAATTATAAGGTTGTTCCAGTGCGCCAATGAGAATTGGTAAAATTAGTGACTAGCCTGCAGGGATCATTTTAAAAGCAGAGAGAGCATAAACACTGAGGTTCTGGTTAGCAGAGCCTCAGTGATACAGTTAGGCACCACACAGGGAACATAGATAGGCCACAAACTTATGAGCACTGGGGTCCTGGCTAGCAGGATCCCAGTGACACATATCAAGCACACTGACAACACAGGGTTTTCACAATGAGCACTGGGCCATGGCTAGCAGGATCCCAGTGAGACAGTAAAAACACCGTGACATATACTCACAAACAGGCCAAAAGTGGGGGTAACAAGGCTAGAAAGATGCTGTCTTACTACATGCGCTCCATCAAATTCCATTACTAGTGAGCTTGACCTATGTGTGATGCACAATGCTACATATAAGTACAACCACAACCTTGGGTCAGCGACATGTCACTGAGCCTCCAGTGGCAATTACATGATGTCCCATGTCAACAGTCAATGCAAGCCAATATTGATTTGACACTATCTCATTGCAGAGGATGATGGCTTACCTCCTGCCGACCTGCCTATCCTGGATTTTCCAGATGGCATGGATGACCGGCTGCCCATCCTCAATGAACAGACTCTCCAGGATGTCCTAGGAGCACTCCATACACCACCTCCAGTTGTGGGGAGGACACACAGCATTGCGGGGTGTCCACATGAACCACCCAGCCATCAATACATGCCACCAGCCAGTACTCACACAGCCCTGGACTTTGAGGACCAATAGATCAGCTTTCAGAGGACAGTGGTAAGAGTCCAGCTGGAGCTGAAAAAGCAGTTTCTGTTGGGGAAGGAGACAATGGCAGGCAGCCTAGAGGGAGTGAGGATGTGCCTCAATCCAAATAAGGACAACTCAGCTGCCATCGGAGGCACCCACTTCCCAAAATATGGACTCTAGCAATCTCTGGCGGACATAGCTGCTCTCATGAAGCAGAGACTACAACAAATGCCCTCCCAAAATGCCGCAGCATGGAGAATACCCTGGAGTCCATACAGCGGGATATGTCTCCCTCAGGGGAAACATGTCTATCTACTGCCGTGATGTTGCTGCGTTCTTGAAGAATCAACAGTTCCTCCTTGCAGCAGTAATGTCCTATGTGTTGCCACAAATTGCAGCTGCTCTGTGTAGGAAAGTACCATCTTTCTTGGCATGTTACCCTCAATTTCTGCCTGTTTGTCAGTGTGTTTTGCCTGTCTCACTGGGATCCTGCCAGCCAGGACCCCAGTGCTCACAGTTTGTGGCCTATATGTGTTGTCAGTATGCTTGACTGTGTCACTGGAGTCCCGCTAACCAGAACTCCAGTGCTTATGCTCTTTCTACTTACCAAATTTGTCACTACAGTTTAGTAACTCCATATTCTTATTCTCATTGGCACACTGGGCCCCCCTTATTAGTCGCCAGTACATGGTACCTAGGTACCCAGGGCATTGGGGTTCCAGGAGATCCTTATGGGCTGCATAAGGAGCTCATACAAACCTTTCATCAGGACTGGCACTGCAACCTGAGTGAAATAGTGCACACACTATTTCACAGCCATTCTTGAACAGAACTTCAGTGGACACACCACCGAGGATTTGACCACCATTTTCTTTCTACTACTTCACTTGATTCCTGACTTTCCACTCAACCACATCTCCACTGTGTGTGCTGCTGTGACCTGTGTCTGGAACCTGCCATGGCCGATGCAACAGGGGAAAGGGATCCGGCCTTCATGTCCAAGGAGTTGGAGAGGCTCGTAGATGGTGTCCTACCCCTGAATGGGCAGTTGTATGGGCCTCCAGACCAAACAGGTGAGTATATCATGGGTATGTTGCATGCAACATGGCTTCATGTAGATGTATGTGTGTGCTGGCAGTGTGTAATTTGCGGGATATGTTTGCAGGCAATGTGAATGAAGAGGTACAGGTCATGTGTGTGCTTGATGAGGAGCAAATGCAGTATGTAGGCCATATATGTGATGGGGTTGTGGTGTGCCATTGCCAAGGACTTGCAGACCTTGGGGGTCCATAGCCGGCAGAGCACCCACTGCAGGAAACAGCATCTAAGCCTGACCCCCCTAATGGCCTGCATACTGGTGGTGGCTTACCCAGAGCTGGATGGGCGCTTGAGGCAGCACAGCAGCCACAAGGGGGTACAGTGTGTGTGTGATATTCATCATTTGTTTCCTGGCATAGGATTTGGGTGCAGGGTTCTAGTCAGTGGATGCCAATAGGCCAGTTTAGACATTGCTGCCTGGTCCTGCTTAGGTATGTAGGGTTGTATGCATATTTGGAATTGCTAGGTAGCTACTTTGCCGTGGCAGACAGGGCTTAGTTGGTCACAGTAGGTGTGCATGTGGTAGTATTTGGGTCCTACCTGCTGTAGTACCTAGCCAATGGTATGCCAGTCCATACTGCCCATTGTTAGTCCCAGTGAGAGATAGTGATGTGTGTGCCATCTGTGCTGTTGGTGCTGTAATTGACCCTGTGATACCTTTCTTTCTGCACCCCTCTCCTTTTGTCATCCTGTCCATGTGTGCATTAGCATCATCAGGGGCAACAGCATGCAACTCCATCCTACATGGCAAGAGTTCCCACCCCGTCTCACAAACCAATGCAATACCCTATGAGGAACTTACCAGGATTAGGAGGAACTGCAGTGAAGACACTGTCTTTCAAGAAGAATTGAAATAAATGGACACACGGTTTACCCATAGGGGCTACCCCCAGAATATTTTGCTCCAAGCTAATAACAGAATTAGCCATGTGAAAAGATCGGATCTCTTGGTTTCTTCCATTAGGAAAAAGACACACAGAACCCTTTCTCTCATTACTCCTTATAATGCACTGAGTTCTCAGATTTACAAAATCCTCCAGAGACACTGGCCTTTCTTGCTAGCAGATGTGCATCTTAATAAGAATCTCCCACCCAAACCCAGCATCACCTACAGTAGGGTACCTGCCCTAAGCAAGTACCTTTGTCACAGCTTTCTACCACCAGACCCTAAAGACACCTGGTTATCTACACCACCGCGGGGATCACATAAATGTGGACATTGTAACATTTGATGTTACATTAAAGACAAAATGGTGAATTTTCAATATTACACACCAGTCACACATAAGATTGACAAGTTTATTAATTGTAATACCAAATTTGTCGTCTATTGTCTGGTTTGTACTTGTAATCGCATTTATGTCGGTAGTACCATTCCACCACTCAAGGAGAGACTACAGGAACACATCAGAGCTATTCGTAATAACAACATGAAATACCCCTTTGCGGTACATCATAACTTAAATCACGGACAGCGGGAAGTCTTAGGCATAATCGCACATGGGATTGATGTCGTCAACCCACCACCCAGAAGGGGCAACAGGACCCTCTTGCTAGGACGTTGTGAAAGTAGCTGGATCATTAGACTCAGAGCAGTAGAAGAGGGTATTAACATTGAAAAAGACTTGCATACTTTCTAGTGATGTGCTTGGCCTACTCCCCACATAATATGACCTATATGGGATGTTAATCAATGTGTATGTTTTTGACATGATAATGTATATTTTGCCTATTACACATGAAAACTATGCAACTTGTAAACCTACTCTGATTATTGTCATTAGCTTCAGTTTGATAGATATGTATTTATGAATAGGGTTCTACGTATTTTTATGTGACATACTCATAAGGTATTGTGTGATTTTTTGTTGTACCCCTTCTTCTGGGTTGGGACTCTTTTTTAGTACCCCGCTCACTATGGTTTATTCTTTCTTTTCTCATACTGCCCAATATATCTGGCATAATTCTTATTGTTTCTATACACATGACCCTTTTCTCATCTTTTCCAATATGGCCCCCACGTTTGTTCCACTGCTCCCTTATTCATGTCAGTCCTTCGTTTATTTCTGTCCTCGCTCGCCTTTTAAAAGAGCCCCGGCGAACAAATGGCATTTCCTGCTGTTTACCTACTCCTGTGGCAAGGCTTCACTTCCCGGTTGCTGGTAAGAACTTTCATTCTGTTTGCCTTACAGTTTTTCAGCCGGCTTCACACTTTTTTTGCGCTTACAACCTTGTTGGCCTTTATTCTTGATACGCGCCTTTCTCACTTTTACAATTTCTGCGGTTGCCGGTAAAAACACGCGCTGGTTTTAATTCCTTATACATGTGCACCTCTGCTCCCAGTTCATTGTGCAGATTGCGAGTCACACGTGGAGGTTATTCAGCTTTACCATCCACTGAAATTCTGCATTGTACAGTTAATTCCCATGACCTTGGTTCTCAAAGCAGTATATTTTTTTGCTATGACTACTGTTTTGCAGTTCCTGGTTTCCCTGCGATTTTGGTGCTTTTTTCTAGAAAACCTTCTGGTTTTTGTACTTTTCACTTCACTTTATGATATGGCATGACTCTTTATTCAGATGGCAGATACTCATTCACATAATCAAGATGTGATCCCATGCTTTTTATCGACTGCCTTCTCTGCCTTCGCTTGCCCTTACATTTTTACCAGTATACTATGCCAGCACATATGGCCTTGGATTGGCTCGTTTATACTGTTGCCCAATTGGCATCGTCTACCCTGCCATTCATACTTCTTACTCTCTATTCAACCCCATGTTTTTTACTATCCTTGCGCTGTTGGTTGCTGGTTTTCTCTAGTTTACCCCGTTTTTCCCACTTAGGCTTATCAGGGCCAGTCATTACTCCGATGTCTGGATGTCACTTGAGCATTTGGAAGACTGCAAATCAGGCACGCCTTTCTCAGAACTCTACTTATTCCTACGTTCTCATCTTTGCATATTTTAAGGGACTTGATTCTTCGCTTGTTTGGACTTCTCACACTTTCATACATTCTATGGCTCCCTGGGTTATAAAAACTGTTAACTGACTTTCGGGTGTCTCTTCCATACGTGGGCTGCTTGCGGGACTGATCAATTGCCCGTTTCCACATCTGTGCATTCTCATCACACGATATTAGGTCTCTTGGTTTTGAAGCATAACTGCACCGGCTTTTGCTCTCACATACTTTTGTACTTTGCTGTTCACATACGATGTGCATCCCGTAGACAATTATTTGTGCATGCTGAGTGTACAGTCACACCTGGTTATATGTTCTAGTCTCGAGTTTGAATAGAGATTGTGTGTAAGATATTTAATAAGTTTATGTTTGATTTTACCAATATGTATACATTATTTATTTACTCCACAGCCCTGACAAAGTCTAGGAGACAAAACACGTGTCGGCTGTTGTCTGCATTTTGGATTGTTTGTCACACATGTGGTCTTTGACCTGAATATCGACCACATCTTCTCATCTGCTAATAAATGTGCAGTTTCATTTGTTCTTTGGACTCTGATTGCATGACCACTTGGATCAACCACACAGAACTTTCCTCGGTGTGCCCTTGCCTTTTTTCCATATATTCTATTAACTACTGACTGTTTCCAGTCAGCGGTTTTGGACACCTTGGGTGGAAGGTGCCCGGCCAGTTGTGGCACCCATCATATTTCTAATGTTGGACATGTCTTAAGACTGCTTTGTATGAACACTGTTCAAAAACTTGTGTTGATGTGCGAGTGCTGTGGCATTTTCCACCTTCTTTCTCTTGTGCATCATCAGGGGCACCGGCGAGCTGCAGCCCACAGAACCCAGGAGGCAGAGTCCACTGATGGCGAGGGGACCAGTGGGATGCAGGGTGAGGGGAGCACCATGGGGGAGACAGGAGCTGATACAACTGACTGATTCCTCTGCTGATGGAAGCTCCCTGGTGGTGGCGGGACCACCCCAGCGACTTCATCTTTTGCCACCTGCTGTACCAGCACTGCCCTCCCAGTAGCCCCCCACTGAGTTACCTGTGCCCGCTCACCCAGGAGGGTGGGCGTCTCCTTCGCCCCAGGCACCTCAGGCCCTGCCCAAGTCAGCTCTGCTTCCCTCAGTGAGGAGGCTATTGACCTCCTGAGATCCATCTCTGTAGGGCAGTCAACCACAGTGAATGCCATCCAGGGGCCAGCATCCCAGATGCAGCAATGCGATACCTTCCTGGAAGGCATTCACAATGGTTTAGCAGCCCTACAGAGATCATTTCAGACTCTGGCCTCCTCTCTGGTGGAAGCCAGTGTCCCTGTTTTTTCTGTCATTCCTCCAACTATCTCTTCCCAGTCGCTGTCTCCTCTCCCCCAACCCATCCTACACACACATTCTGACAAGCTTGCACCCAAAACAATAGACAGGACTTGCACAGACAAACACAGACACCACACTTCAGTCCACAAGCACACACACAGCCAACAAACAGATGCGCACACAACATCAGCCACTGACTCCACTGTCTCCCCCTCCCTCTCCTCCCACACAGTCACATCAGTACTCGCACCTGTGAGCATCAACAGTCCCAGTTCCTGCCACCTGCACAGCCTTGCCCACAGTCACCACAACAGCAGACCTGTAGACATGCACCCCACTCACCAGATGCGCAATTACCACCACCATCAACACCTCATTCAGCACACCCACCTCACTTACAGACACCACAACATCCATCCACACGTCTGGTTTGTCCTCCCCCATCCTGTCTGCCTGCCCTCCAAAGACACACAAGCGCTCCCACTCAGACCCACAAAGGCCATCCACTTCACACACAGACACTGCCCATGCACCTGCACCAAAGTCCAGCACACCTTCTCCTCCTACAACCACTCCCTCTACCTCCACTCCCATTCCTTTTCCCACATCCCACCCCATTGGTCCGAAGAAGCTCCATTTCCTGCCTTGACCTCTTTCTTCCCCCACCCCCACCAGTTCTGCCTGTGAGAGGAAAGTCCCACCCCACAGCCCAGTACCTCCAGCTCCAAATCGACTCCTGTTCCTTCCACTAAGTGTACTTCTGCCACTAAGGTGAAGAAGGGTGGTGTTCCAGCCCCATCCCAAGGCCACTCCTCCACCCCCAAGATAGAAGGGCAAGGACCCGCCCCCTCCTAAATCCAAGCCCAAGGACCCACTTGCGAAGAAGAACCTCCCCAACCCCTCGTCTCCTGAGGTGCCTGCACTGAGTGACTGGGCTGTCAGGAGTCAAGATGGGCCTAGGACGTTGCCCTGTGGCTAATGGCTGACATTGGACTGGACAATGGCCCTTTGTATTTAATTGCCTCAATTGTTGTGGGTACAGGTCCAGTGAAATACAGAGGTTGGACCCAAGGTATCTGTCCTGGCTTTCTTTACGGTGTACAGTCAACATCACTGGCATGGAGGTCAGATGACTGCCAATGTCATAAGGACCACCTATGTGTAGAAGTTCTCAACAATGTGAAGTCTCCTACGAACTCCTGCACCAGTGTTCTGTTGTTCCCCCTCCATATTATCTGCTCCACCATCATCCTGTTCCTCGTTGGGGACATCAACCTGTTCATCCCAGGGGATATTTGTTCTGACAGATTTTGGGGAGGAATTTTCATGCCAGAATTCTCCATGCCAGGCACCTGAACCTGGATTGCAGGATCCCACATGTCTCCTCCACATTCTGAGTTTTCCTGTGTCCCTCGTTGTAGGGCCGCTCTTCAACCGTTGTGGGATTGGCAAATGGGGTCATCAACCATGGCTGTATGCCATGCCCTTGATCAGCTGCAAAGGATAGAGAGAAGATGTGTTGGTAAGTCTTGATAATGGTCTTGAACATCCCATGGCAGTTGTACTTTTTTAGCAGGAGTGGTGACACAGACTTTCTTGTGGTATAGTGTGTGTTCCTGTTCTTGTGAAAAGGCTTCATTGGACTGTGTTGATGGGCATGACAATCTTGGGTAGTGGCTAAAGGGCTTGGGAATTTTTATGTTGATCCCAAAATGATGGTTATACTTTAGGTAAATGTGTTGTGTAGTCCATATTTGGAACAGTGTTCTATTGTTCGATGGAACCTACCACCTCCTTGCTCCACAATGGTGTCAGATGTTGAAACATCATGGTTGCCCTACAAAGCCAGACTGTGCCATTCCTGTTACCATGTAGCACTACGCATGCAGTGTGCCACTTTGTGACCCTTTGTGGCAGATGAGAGTTGTGCCAGTCGTCAAGTGTACAAGAGTGTGTATCACACATTAGTAAGATGATAAAATTTGGTGCAATAGTATCTCCTAGCTTCCAGTACATGATTTCTGACAGACACTTTCTACACATGCACAGTGAAGGCTTTGGGAGGGGGCATGGCTATTTTTCACATGGGTCCCTTAGTACGGTGTGTGTAAGGTCATGTATGTTCTCTATACTCCTACCGAATCCTACTATGACATCCATGATTATTAGAGTTTTTCACAGACTCAGCACCATAGTGGACCATTTCTGGTATTTGCAACAGACATGATGGTGTTAGGGGCCTGTAAGGGTGCATGTGAGGTAGCACTGGAGTAGGTGCTGCCCTGTTTCTTATGATTGAGCCCCATGGTCTTCAATGGCAGATATTTTTGTATATGTATGTGTGAGACACAAGGCAGCAGGCAGGTGTATGTGCACGCTACAGATGTGTTAGATATTTATAGATGATATGTATTTGGTCATGGCACCACATGGGTGGCATTTGACTTAAGTTCTGCCAGAGGTTTGTACAACATGGTTTGCATGGGACTGTGACTATGTGTGACTTACTCAAAATGACTATGGCCTCTGCCATTGACATGCCTGTGTGTTTCTTTGTTTGGTGTAATATGTGTGTGTGATCTGTATTTAGTTGTCAACCTGTGGACACTTGTAGTGGTTTGTGAGCAGCTTCTGTATGCAAAGGGGACTTGGCTCCACCTGTCCACACATGGTGTGCCAGTCAGGGTGTGGCTGTGTTATGTAAATTTGGGTGTATGTGTTTGTGACGTGCAATGTATGCAGTGTAGTGTCTCATGTTGCATATTTGTTGTTGTCTGTATATCTCCGTGGCACTGCCCATGTGTATTTAGTGTGGTGTTTGTATTGTTTCTCCTAGATGGTTGGTGTGTTGTGTGTTATGATTGGTATGGTGGCTTACCTATGAGTAGACCATTACCATATTGCCCATCCTGGAGCCACTTGTTGATGGTGCAATGGCGAAAGATGTATGCATCATGGATGCTGCTAGGATATTTCACAAGGATGTTGGTGAAGGAACCATGGTGGTCCACGATGGTCTGTACATTGATTGAATGTGTGTGCTTGCAGTTTCTATATAGGTGTTCTGTTGCTGCAGGTGGCTCCAGTTGCACATGGGTACAGTCCATTGCACCCAGCACATGCAATTAGATAGAAACCTTGCTTGGTCTCCTGCTGCAGTTGCTGGGTGTTTGGGAAGCAGATGGGGTGGGGTGTGATGCATAGGATAGCATTAAGGACCTTTAGTAGAAATGCCGAGAAGGATGACAGGGAGATACCAGCCACTTGTGCACCCTTTATCTGAAATGATCCAGACGCTAGCATATGGAGGAAAGAGAGAAGTTTTGCCATGGGTGGAATATTAGTGGGAGTTTGCACTCTTGCTGTGATGTGTAGCACAATATGGTGCAGCAGGCGCACAATGGACATCTTGTTCCCTCATTCCAAGGATGGTTGTGCGCTGTCTGAAGATCCTCTCCTACCTTCTGAGTTGCCTTTGTGGCTGCTGTGTTGGTGTTTGGAGTTGCTATGGTGCTGGTGGAGGGATCTGCTGTCCTTTGCAGACGTCTGCAGCATGTACCAAGCTGGAGCAGTACCACTACCATGTTCTCTTGGACGTTTCTAATGCTCCTTCTGCATATTTTCCTTGAGTGTTGGTGTGTGAGCCTCTTTTTAACACCTGGTCTGACCAGGTGTTAAAATTGGACTTAGTGCCGTTATAGAGTCAGCTTCCTTGGTTAGCATAATTTTTTCATTGGTGGGTCAATATGGCGCTAGAGGGCTAGCATCTTTTAAAGGAAGGGAATGCCTGCCTTGCATCTCATTGTCTTAATGAGATGCAAGGTGGTTTGGCGCTCCCTTCAAATGACACTGACTCCTATATTTTGACGCTAGATAGGTCTATCATCAAAATATTAATATGGAGTTGTTTTTGCGCCGCTTTAGCATCAAGTAAAAACATGCTAAGGCGGCTCAAACATTTAATAAATATGGGCCACAGTGTTTATAAACATTCTGCTACACTAAGGTAAATGCCTTAATAGAATACACCTTGTTTACTGTAAACGATAACACGCTATCTGGTCTCTCAAACTAAATTAGAAAACAGTGATTGCATTTTATGCACAAACATTTTACCAAATGCATTGGTATTTTGCAAATCGACCTATGTACTACTAGGTCAGTTCACAAAATAATGAATGGTAGTGGGTAAGAATTCAACATACCTCATGAGTATATATGAGGTAAGTGTCAAATTGGGGACCACTACAATATAGTTTGTTTGCAATCAGACGGATGATGGCCTGCTGGGGTCAGTTTATCACCATGTCTGTGATTGCTTTTAAATGAAACAATACATATTTTCTTTATGCAGTCAGGCCCCCTTCCCATTTGTGAATGGGTTATCACCTCCTTTGGGGTGTTGGTAACCTATCAATTGTTTGAGACCACAATTGCAGTCACAAATTACTTATAATTAAGGAATCGCAAATTAGAAGTGATGTTCTAAACATAGTCCTTCGAACTTGTGGGTAAGTATGTACTCAGAAACTAGTTTGGTGATTCAGTAACATGTTACCAAATCTGAATTTGGGTGTCGTACAATCTCAAAACTAAATTTAATTAATTTAACTAATTAATTCTTCAATTCATGATTCAAGGAAGCTGTCAACATTGATTCCTTTCTATCCCTCTGGTACACCAGCCACAAGGATATTGTTAGGATTGGAGCGTCCTTCTGGGCTTTCTGCTCTGTCCTCCATGAAGTGGACATGCTCAGTGAAGTCATGTAGATGTTGGTGAAAGTCTGAAATCTGGGGCTTTATTTCGAGGACTGTTTACACTGTTTGTGATACTATTTCCACCAGCTTATGATGGTCATCTCACAGTAAATTGAAACCTGTTCTGTTGCCATCTATTTGGGTCTCTAGAGAGGTACTTGGCATCTCAATGGTCTAATTTGGTGCTCTCAACCATCATGAAAGGTGGTTCCTTGTCCCCCTCAGATCTTGTGGTAGCGGACCATCTGTTTTTGTTTGTCTTGTATGTTCAATGATGATTTCCACTGGATGTGGGCCCTGACAAAAGGCAACTTGATGTACTGCAAAGAGCTACAGTCGGAGGAGAGAACTCATCGCTTGCTGTGACAATGATTTAGCTATTTGTTATCGCTGCTCAAAGCCAGAGATTAATGGTAAGTCCACCCAGGGGAGTTGTGGTCACAGAGCAGGAGCTAGGACAAGCCATCAACCCAATCTGTACCTACTTTCAACCCGATGAGAAGAGCGTGCTCCAGCTGGGCACCCAGGAGGACCACACAAGTAGTCTGTTATTTAGCATGGGTTGTACATGTAGTTCAATGCTCTCAGAAGTTGGCACAAGCAGATACAGCCCCGTAAAATGGTGCTGCATAGTAAAAATCCCCACCAGGCTACCTGGCCCACTACTGACTCGGGTGCCGCGAAGTCCATAAAAAGTGCAACAATGGCTGATGCCCAGTCAGAAGCAGAATGGAATCAGGGCACAGAGTGTCCAATCAGAACCTTATGGAGGGTTGTGGGATTGACCCCTCTTCAGCTGTAGCTCTGGCGTCAACGAGGCACTTGTTCCTTAGAGGTTGTAAGGCAAACCCTGATCCCAGTCAGCAGACACATAAATACTTGGGGAAGTAGGTAGGCTGTTCAAATCAGCAAGCCATGTGGTTACAAAGATCTCACTTGTGGGGTGGTAGGAGGCTCATGGGCCCACCAGAGGCAATGTGGTATAGCAGAATAGTCCACAAAATGAAGACAGCAAAGTCTGGCTGCCAGTTTTCTGTGATCGGGGTGGACCCGCTTTAACGCTCCTCCTTTCTGGAAGGTGAGGACCCAAAAGCCTCCTAGCAGTTACAGTCATCTGGTCATCTGGGACTCTGAATAGTACAGGCTACAGTACAGATCCAGGCTGGGCATGGCAAGCCTTGTGGTGAGACCTAGGCAAGGCTTCTCCTCTATACGGATCACATGGCCTTTTCCGCCAGATGCTCCTCAGAAGTACCCACTGCTACCTCTTTGTGATGACTAGTAAACCACCCATACGGTCTCCCGGAAGGCACTCTCCCAATACTCATATGGCTAAAGCTGATATGTTGGGATGAATCAGGATTAAGTGAGTTGTGGCACAAGTGATGCTAAGGTGCATCTGTCATGTTTGGCCTGAACCACACACCCTGTTTTACCACAATGGCATTGTTAATTGTTTGGAATCTTTTCTATAAATGAAGTTCAATACCAGATTTTTAGGCATATCTATGTAGTAAATTATAAGAGAAGATTTAATTGACTATGGTGGACAAAATAATGGCTGAAGCACTATAGCTGATAACTGTCCCTTCGCACAATGTTTCTTATAAAATGAATTAAAATATAGAATTTCATGAAATTACATATGTGAAATTAATGAACCAGTGTGATTTCAATGAAGATTTACCTGATACTAGCAATGGCACCTAGGACATAGGAACTGCATTGTATTGTACCATTCATTTATTGGAAAGATATAAAACATATTGGTGTGCCAAAAAAAGTTGTATTGAAGGTGTCTTGTTGTAGGTTAGGTACATCAACTTTCAAAATTAATTACATCTGACATGGAATAGACAATTGTAAATTAAGATCATGACCAACCTATGTATGAAGTCAATGTGATATAATTTTCTGACAAAATGTGTAATTGATTTGTGAGACAAGTGTGACTGTAGTTTTGCTTTTTAAATTTTCCCTTTTTGGCTTCTTTTAATTTACAGAGCTATTGTAAATATAAATCACAATTTGATCATTTACAAATATGAATTCCCTAATGAAGCTATTGCAAAACAGTTGTTGCCATTGTTTTCAAAATATTCTCTGCGAAACAGCAGGAATAAAGCTCATATAGGAAGAAGTTATGTTTTTATTTACAGTTCAGCGATGTAAAGCATAGACCGAGAATAGAGGTGCACTAAACTACAGTTAATATTTTTAACTATGGAACTTGGGCAAAGGATCACTTTTGTTTGGTTAAGCTTCACAAATACCAGAAAACAGCTATGAGATGCCTCACTAATCACCAACTACCTCATCAACATAATCAATAGGGGTCAGATATAAAAATTGGCAGGTGGCCAGTCTTCCTGCAAGGTCAAGGGAGGCTATCACCTCCGACCTTGGTGGTTGACTACTCACAATATTTAGAGATCCTTGCCAGCCAGTTGGGGAATTCAGTGTCTTCAGCAGGTTTGGGAGAAAATATAATTCCGCTTGTGGAGTTGACAGAATTCATGAATTTTCATGCCATTTTCAGGACACTGGTGAGTCCAAAAGGCTGCTTCTCAAGCACATTTTCTACCTGAGAAACAGCTAAATCTACTTGAAAAGACATTTTCAGGTGAATATTCTACTCCAACAGACCGTTCACGTTTGATTTTAGTGGACAAAGCACTTTTATATTTTACTTTTTTCTTCAATAGGAAGTGTCCAAAAGACTCTAATTTCCTCTTCCTGTCCAGTAGGCTCCTCCCAGTGCAGTGTCCATTTCCTAGTCACTTTTCACTTGGATTTCGAAGTGGAAGGATCACTCTGTCTGCAATTCCTGCTGCATATATACCATTGGATTTTAAGGACTTTGATTTTGTGATGCCACTAGTAAATTAAAAAAACCTTTATATAATAATGTTGTTGGCTTGATAGAGGGCATGCACCAGTATTTATTTGTACTTTTATTTGATTTATTTATTGATTGTGGTTATGGTGGGTGGCCAGGAGTTTTAGCAGGAACACAGATATTAATTCGCATTCCTTTAAAATTTTTGTAAGGGAAAATGTTTGCACAGTTCAGTACATTTTCTTCATGTTTGTTTAATGTGCACTATTCATTCATTTTTTTTATGGGGAGTAGTCTGCCTGCAGGCCATCCAGCCAGTACTATTCATTCATTCAGCAATGCCAAAAATTAAAATGAAGTGAGCTTTACAACAACACACATCCTCCGAAGACTATCAAATATTACTCCAACAAAGTACACTTTTTGCAGAACAATTATGAAATATAACAATATACCCATTGGACTGAAATAAAAATGTTGGTTTATCGTTGTATTTCATATTTGTTTCTGCAAAAAGGTACACAAGAGACATCACTCACAGTACTGATAGCCGGCACAAAGTGGCATGACTACAACAATATGTGAGCCCTCCAGTCTCTTTTCCTTGTACGGCCAAGTGCCATTGCCAACTAACAGTACTTGAAAATAGCCCCAAACAAAGGTGCTTCCAAGAAAGTGACCAGGTAGGAGGAGAAGAAGAAGCAAATTTCCACCACTGGCATGCTGAATGATTTTTTTTTGCGGAAACATGTGCCTAATGCACCATCCTCTAGGTAGCAACTTGGGAGCAGCACTCCTCCATCAACAGCACCACCCCAACCTAAGTCCAAAGTCATGTCTCCCAGCGAAGAAGCCACTGCAATCATGGCAAGGAGCAGTGAATCTGAATTGGTGTTGTCTTTGCCACAAACTAGTATCCCATAGTCGAAGGAAACTGAGCAAAGTGGACAAGGGAGCCACAACCGCTAGCAATAGTAGATCTTCCTGAAGTTGGAGCAGAACATGAGGTTGAAGATCCTGCTGAGCAAGATCTTGAACCATTGTCTTTCTGATCTCCAGCACAGTAAAGGTAGGATACGCTTCCATCTTCTCCAAGGCCCCTTCTGATGATCTGGATATGGATATGGATTCTTCTCCGGAGTCTGAGACCTGCCACGAGAGACAAGGGAAAAGGAAAGTTCCTAAAAGCCTTACAATTTTGGAAGGGAATGAGGAGGACAAGCAAGTCATTGTGATGGAAGCTGGCTCAGAGGATGTCAACATTATCCCTCCTATTCAACATGCTCTGAAGGTTTTGGCACTGGTACCACCACCGCTGCCAGCATCCATATTTGAACGGCCTCTGCTGAGACCTGCATCCACCACTACCTCAGTCAAAGTACGCACTGCAGAAAGGCATTCATCGACACACCAACCTACCTCCAGTTCTTCAGGCATTGGCAGTAGCACCAGTGGTCTACTAGCAATGTTCTCCTACCCAGTTTTGCACTTCTTTATGATTACCAAAAAGGAGGAAACATTATAATATGCTCCTTTTGCCATGCAAGTGTTCTTCGAAGTAAGCCTGGTTCACACCATACTCCTGGAGGCCAAACAACCCACATGAAAAAACATCAAACAATCAAGTGGGAGGAAAACCTTAAAATAATTGCTGTAGGTGATGGTGGTGATGAGAGCGGGTAATTAGCTCTAAAAGTGGAGAGATTGACTGTGATTAAAATGAGCCAACACTTCATACCACACAATTACACTGTTCCTGAAACACCATAGGAGGAGGAGGAGGAAGGTTAGGGTGATTGGTCAGACTCCAATGTATTATCTGACCAACTTCTGGATGTACCCCCTGAGTTTGAAACAAACTCTATTTTCCTGACTGAGTAGGCAACAATAGAATTTTCAGATTATCGTGGATCAGCTTTGCCAAAGCAAAATTTGTTGGATACAGCTAGAGGAACAATATATATTTTGTTTGTGTCTCACTTCTGCAGCCCCACCATTTTAGGCACATGTATGGCTGGATTGTAGATGGACCGGTGTGCAGTGAAAAAACATCCCAAATTCCCTTCAAGGATAATAAATACAGTGCCTGCCTCTGTCACATGCCTATACTTTCTTTTACATTTCCTAGCAGGGATTGCCCAGTTAAGATCATTTTATTTACAAGACTGCCAAATCGCCAATGTGCTGCTTACATCAATAAAGGAGATACAACTGTGTGTTACAGTGCCTGAATTGAAAAAGGTAACTATTACACTAATGAATGATATATTATTGAGTGATTGTGAGTGATGATTCATGTGGTGGCATTTAGTGATGTAGGGTATTGAACTATTTTTTAAACTTGATTTTGATGGTAAGCAATGTTTGGGGCTTGATGGTTGATTTTGCCTCAAGGTGATTGGCCCTTCCTTTCACACTTAGCTAGATTTACTTGCAGGGTCCAGTCCTTGGTGTACTTTTTGCCTGGTTCTTCAAAGACCAGACCAGTCAGTTAAGTTAACAAACATAAATCTACACAAAATGCTCAAATTATTTTTCTGTTCTTGTTCATCAACAGCAGTGCAACACAGGTCTATCTCTCTCAATCTCATTTGAGTTGGGACTGATTCATTTTTCTGAGTCAATTCTCAGGGCAGCACTACTTCATCAACCAAAGGAAGGAATCTATCGTCTTCAAACAGTCCCTGTGGACTGGAGAGAGGTGTGTTGATTTGGAAAATATGGAATAGTGCCCTAGCCCAAATGTTACACTCCTCTATTTTGTGGTTGTGGTTGGGGGCTGTAACTGGAGAAAGACATGTGCATGTCAGTCACATCATCACATGATGGACAAACTCGGCTAAATGTTTTAATAGTTCTGAGATTGATCAGCTAGGTAGAAGCTTACCCTCTATCCTTTTCCTTAAGCCTTCAATATCGCTCTGCAGGCTTTCTCTTCTCCTGCAAAAAAGGTAAAAGTTCCATAACACTCCTGCTTACCTTACTGGACCGGTTCAGCCAGGCACCCAAGACAGACATTTCAAGAAGAATACAGCTGCAACGCCCAGTTTGGTATTTACATACAGTATCATTTTTCCCTTAACAATCATACGTTTTAGAACTGTGTGGCTTCACTCGTGCATAATTTGTATTTTTCAAACCTAGACTACAGAACATTTAGATATATGGTAACTTGGGTCTCTGGGGCTGAAGGACTCTTTGCAATGCATTTTAATTGAACTTTGTCATTCCTTCATTTCCTTCCATAACAGATTTGATGATGATGATGTGCTGCTCATCAACCTGATGAATATTGTTGTAGTGTTGTGTTTGTCTTTGTCACACTTTTCCACTACTTCTCATTTACATCCATTCATCAAACCTCTAACTCTCTTCCCCCAGGCTGTCTGATTTATTGAGTTGTGTCTTAATTTACACCATATATGGATCACACACTTGGTAGGGTGGATGTTGCTCGAACAAGAATTACTTTAAAAAAAGAAAGACAAGAGGCGTTTGGTAAAACAGGAACGGTTCATTTAATTAAACATTACAGTCAAAAGACCAGTTACAGAACCAGGGCTGAGGTTGGATTGAAGCAAGTTTTATACATTTCTCTGAGTGTAATAAAACCATAAAATAAATTAATTTTTAGGTAGAGAATGCAAACAGTTGTCAAGGAGTTTTAAATACACTTCCAGATAGTGGACGCAGATGGGCCCGACCTGGTGTGGACACAGTGTGGCCAGCAAGTACGTGTCCAGATGTCTGGCCTTTGGGGCGTGTGGTCACTGAGTGTGCTGTGTGTGTTGTGTCCTCATTGGTTAAGTGTACCTGACTACATGTGATATCTAACTTTATAGTGTTTTTGTACATGCACCCATCCCTCTGGCTATGTGTGCTTTATTGGGGCCAATCTCCGGAGACCATTGTGGTGTTGCTGGCTATCTGTGGGATCTGATCTAAGACTTTGTGTTTGTGCTTTTGACTTCCGGCTAAGTGTTTCTCCACCTGTGTTGCATTGATGGTGATGCAACTTCGTTTGTGTAGGAAAATGTGCTGTATATGTCAACATCAATAAATCCAATATTAACATTACCCTCTCTAGTTGAATTTTCATCTACACCAAACCCACGTGTCAAGGCAGTCACGTTGTTGGTACCTTGCTGTCCCATCTCCCTTGCTACTTTTACTCTACCCAATTTGAGAACTGCATTTTTACAGCAGGAAAATCTCAATAGTAGAAAACCACACAAAAACAGTAACACAACTGAAAAGGGGCAACAATGACATGCAGAGACCAGTCATCTACCAGGTAAGCCAGGAGAACTAGTTTGTGAACCACTCCTGCTCAGGGGCACCTCCCTCTTCATACATATCCTTCTGTAGTCGGTGCAATACTTGAATGGCAGGTGTCAGAATTCCATTTTCCATGTTATTGCCAGGTATGAAAATGCATCAGGTCGCACCAATTTTGGTGCACACTCCACCCTACATTGTGGTCATCACGTCACAAACATACTGATGTTGCACAACGATGATGCGGGTAGCTCTCAGTACTTTATTGATTGCATTAAAGCTGAGTTCAGTACTGTTCATCATTTTGATCATTTTCCATCAGGTTATTTGCAACCAGTGGGCATTCACTTTTGTCTGCAAGGTAAAGAAGGGTATGGACCCTCCCACCAATACTTGTTTGTTGGTGAACAGTCTTAACGCCTCGGGAATGTCCTTGAACGGAACCCACCCAAAATAATCAGCAGTTTTTTTCCGTAGAGGTTGATGCAACAATGTTTCTTTCTTTCTCAGTGCGAGCTGGTACAATTCAGACAGATCTTTTCCAGAGATGACCAGGCTTGGGGTGTGTGTGGTGATGAAGGAGCACAGGCCACGACATACAGGGATGTGTAAGGTGTAAGCAAACTTGCTGCACTGCCAATAGGTGTCCATCAGGGCGGAGGTGCTGCACTGCATTTCCAGAATGTACACTATTGTGCTGCCATTTTCATTTGTGCCCAGTGCAATGGTTCCTTTGGTTCTGAAGCATAAGGAATACAATGGGAGTTTCTGTGCAATTAAGGGTCACCCCCATCCCCTCTATCCCTGTTTATCTCAGTGTCCCAGATCTCCTGACATGGGGCTGTTATTTAACCCTCCTCTACGAGACTCATTCCCCTTCGTATCATGGAGGTGGGTGGCCCTACACTGAAACTCAATGTCAGAGGTCCATTTGTTATTAATGAAGACAGTCCCAGACACGCTAGGGCTACCCTGGAACTGCAGATGGAAGCATGGGCAGACGTTTTTGTGCATTGATTAGGTGGTTTACCTATCTCCAAAAATGTCTTGGTTCTAGTACATGAGGGTAATTTTAACTCTTAGCTGGTGTCCCATTGGTGTCGCCAGTCCTATAGTGCTCTATTGTGCACATGGGGGTGCCATCAATGTGGGCGGTGTTTCTATCCTACAAGTGCTCGGAGATGTAAAAGAGGAGGCGTGTCATGCAGAGATTTGGTTGGTGATCATAACATACTCTCAGGTCACGTGTGCACCCCTTTGGTCCCGGCACATGGCAAGCAGCATGACCCTCCCACGTGGCACCAAGGCCCATATTTATACTTTTTGACGCACATATGCGCCAACGCAGTTGTGCGTCAAAAATTTTACCGCCGGCTAACGCCATTCCAAAGCGCCATGCGGGCGCCTTATTTATTGAATGACGTTAGCCGGCGCTGCGGACTGGTGTGCGTAAAAAAAAATGACTCACACCAGGCAGCACCGGCGTAGGGGAAAATGGAGGTTGGGCGTCAAAAAATGGGGCAAGTCAGGTCTGAGGCAAAATTCAGGCCTCAACCCGATTTGCGCCATTTTGTTTGACGCCCAACCCCCATTGAAATGACTCCTGTCTTAGCAAAGACTGGAGTCATGCCCCCTTCCCCAATGGCCATGCCCAGGGGACTTATGTCCCCTGGGCATGGTCATTGGGCATAGTGGCATGTAGGGGGGCCCAAATCAGGCCCCCCTATGCCACAAAAAAAATACGAAAAAAAATACTTACCCCAACTTACCTTTACTTCCCTGGGATGGGTCCCTGCATCCTTGGGTGTCCTCCTGGGGTGGGCAAGGGTGGCAGGGGGTGTCCCTGGTGGCATGGGAGGGCACCTCTGGGCTCATTCCGAGCCCACAGGTCCCTTAACGCCTGCCCTGACCCAGGCGTTAAAAAGGCCTGCCCCCTCCTGTGCATCAAAATGACGTCATAGTAGAAATATGGGGCACAGGCCTTAAAGTCATTTTTTGGAAGGGAACGCCTACCTTGCATATAATTAACGCAAGGCTGGTTCCCCCTTCCAAAAAATGACGCACATGGTGGAACTTTGACGCCCGCGGGGTCGGACGTCAAAGTATAAATATGGGGCAGGGTTTGCGCCGATTGTGCGTCAAATATTTTGACGCACATTCGGCGCAAACAGAGTATAAATATGCCCCCAAGTGTCCTAACTATGCCCTTTTCTCAAGACTTGCTTTGGGTTTTTTGTTTGCTTTTTTTGGTGCTTCCTTAAACCTCTGTTCTTTACTGTTGTGTACCGGTTGGGAGGAGAGTTGTTCCGTGACTCCTGTGCCTCTGATATACAGAACTCAAATTTGGGATTATTGATCCTTTCGAATGGTGTGTGAGGCCTTGCATGTTTCCTGATTGCTAGGCTTGCTGCAGGGGTTAGCATATTTATGGATTCTAGTCTGCTCGGAGCTGCAGTGGGTGTTTTGGACTCCCTTCCCCGGCACCATCCTCTCCCTCAGACCATCTCCTTTTTGAACCTATGCTTCCTGACAGCTATTGGGAATCTCAGAGGTGAAGGAGGATTGAAGACATTGCGGCATGGAGAGCCTGGAGCAAAGCCGGGGACTCGTCAGAGTTTGACCAGATTATGGTAATGCACTGGTAGAGCTGGATATTCTGGTTTACCCCCTCTACTAACTCAACGCCATGTGGTGATCCTTTGGAACTCATGTATAGGCTGTGAGCGTCATGTGGTCTTCACCATTCCCAGCACACAGGAAGCCTGGCTTCTGACAAATGACAGTTTTGTTTTCGAGCCAAAAAGGAGGGGCTCATATTTGGCTGGGGGTACTGTAGGAACTATTGCTACTGGGACAAGAAGGCATTTCTGTCCCAGCTGAGAGGTTGAGAATCAAGCCTTTCAACTTGGCGATTGGAACCCACCCCAGTTTGACTGTGGGTGGAAGACCTGGGGTGCCTGCTTTTTAAGCAGCAGTTGGAGGAGCCACCCTGCCTCTCTTTGTCAGATGGCTCTCCCCTTGGGATGTGACTGACTAGCCTGGCCCTGAGGGACCAGCAGCAGAGTGGAGCTTAGACTCTGGCAGGCACCCCTAAATGTTTGAGGATAACCGATCAACAGCAGAACGGCAACCCAGAGTGGAGGTCACCCAGTTGACAGCTACACAGCAACTCTGAGTTGTCCACTGGTGCAGATAAGGATTTTAATCTTTGGTGTTGCCTCGTTTGCTTTTCTTTTCAGCCTAGTAGAGTGAATTTCAAAATGTGTGTGAATTGGATGCTTTGTATTGGGGGTATTAAGGCTTACTGCACATTTGGGTTTTGCATCTGTGTGAATGCATTGCTTCCACAGACAGTTACCCCTCCCTGCCATGGCAGTGGCCCTGATCCTTGTTGGGTTGGGTTGCCTGTCTGTGGTTGCTGATACCATGGATTGGTCCAAATACCTGACCCCCTGTTACAGTGGTAGAGGACTGACCTCCCGGTGGCTGAATATAAGGTATGGTCAGGTTTTCCTGTGCTTGATTCTGTGGTTGAGAATTTGGCAGGACCTGGCCTCAACTCATCAACTTCTGCCCGTGGTGAGCCTTTAGACAGCATCCGTCAGCCATGTATCTCATTGTGTGGCAAATATAGTATTGTATGGGGATTGGCTGCCAACAACTTCCCTGGTTTCTATCATTATGGCCTTATTGGAACTCTCTTGGGTTTTGTGGTGGAACTCCCGTCAGAACAGATGGCATATGTACTTGCGTCCAAAGTGGACTCCTCAAGGGTGGTCTTTCTCAGCTTGTGTTCGACCTACTTAGCATTATTCCTCTGGGCCTGCTCATGTTTCACCTTACCCTTTTCCTGTTTTCTTTTGTGGAAGTGCAATATGTGCACTTGTATCTCCTCCCAGGATTTAGCATTTAGCCGTACTATGTTGTCTAAAATAGTTAGCCTCTACTTAGGACCTTGGCAGCAAATGCCGCCTAACGCCACGGTGACGGCCGTCAACATACCATCACCGTGGCTACCGACCGTCCATGACATTATGACGGTTATGCCGGCAGTAAGGTGGCACTGCTGCCAGCAGCAGTGACACACCAGCAAAATACCGCCTACCGTATCATGTTCCATGATACAGCCTGGCGGTGTTTTGCTGGCAGCAGCGCCACATCCCGTCTCCTGCCGAAGGACCCCCTGCAAGCAGGTAAGTTGGGTTCTCTGACAGGAGAGGGGCTGGGGGGTGTTGTGTGTGGGTGTGTGTGTGACTGTGTGTGAATGCGTGCATGCGTGTGTACTGTGTGTGTGCATGAGTGGGTGTGTGTGTGTGTGCGTGCATGTTGTGTCGTGTGAGGGCCTGGATGTATGTTCTTGAGTGTTGCTGTGAGTGTGTATGCATGTATGTATGCATGGGTGAATCTGCATATGCGTGTTTGTATGGGTGTGTATGCATGTACGTGTATGTGTGCATATGTGGGGGGTCAGGAGGGGAGAGGGAGGGTGGGGGAGGACTTTGGTGTAGGAGAGGGGTTCTCCCCCACCCCCTATCAGTGCCAAGAAAGGGATTCCCTGGCACTGATAGTGACTACTGCCATGGTTTCCGTGGTGGTACAGAAACCACGGAAACTATGGCGGTGGGCTGGGTCGAAATGCCATGGGCGGCCTAGTGACGGCCGCCGGGCTGGAGACTGAAGTCTGCAGCCCGGCAGTCGTTACCACCACGGAAGTCAGTGTGTTGACTTGGTGGTTTGGCTTTGGCCAAACCCCCAATGTCATAATAGTGGAGGTAGCTACCACCAGCCTTTTGGCGGTAATACCTCTACTATAGCACCGACCGCCTGGGTCATAATGACCCCTTTAGTATTTCGGTGGGAAGCCAATTTTTGGAATATTGTAAAAGAAGATGATCTGAAGGGCTGAATAAGTCCATGGTTGCCTTGTGTCCTGTCCTCACCATTCTCTTATCCTGTCTATGAATTCTCTGATGGTCTCCCCAGGTTTCCTGGCTTCAGCCATCAGCTATCCTACATCTGGGGAGTCAGGAAATGTTTCCCTCAGGACCGTCCATCTCTGGTGACTAAGGCCCTCATTACAACCCTGGCGGTCAGTGTTAAAGTGGTGGTAATACTGCCAACAGGCTGGTGGTAATATCGCCAAATTATGACCATGGCGGTGGGAACTCAGATAGACAACCACTTTACCACACTGACGCCAGGACAGAAACAACAGCCACCACAGCGGTAGCTGCCTACAGCCTGGCGGATGTCAATGTTCCGCCCACCGTATATGACCCTGAAAACCACCACCTTTTCCGGGGCAGTACCAACGATATCAAAAGCCTGGTGGAAACACTGCACAGAATTGAAGGGACTCACCACTGGAGACACAGGGAACAATCACACCGCCATGGAGACCGAGATGCATGTCTTCCCAATGCTCTTCTATGTGCTGCTCCACCACAAACACCAACGTCGGCGAACATGACGACGGCGAGTACAGCCGCCTAGCACACAAGGGAGGGGAGGGGAAGAGAGTAACACACACATGCACAACAGACCTCCCCACCCCCAACACCATACACACAATCAGATGCAGTACCAAAACATATTTACCCCGTGCCTTGGAAGAATAATGCAAGGACAGCATAAATTTATTAAAGTGAGTGTAATAAGATCAACACAGTATAAATAATAAATATGCAATGTAACAGACATATACAATTGAACACTTCAGGGGACACTGCCCAGTTCTCAGTGTGCGTGGGCCACAGGGCCACAGGCCAAAGTCTGAGGCCCCACTTGTCACCTGCATCAAGACGGAGAGAACACTGCCAGGGCATCAGTTAAAAATAGGCAGGCACCTCAGGGGGATGGGGGATGAGGACTGGGGACACCTCTGCTGGGAGATGGAGCAGGGCCATTGGCTCTGTAGGGGGCAACATGCCCTGTGCTTGGTCATGGGAGTGCAAGGCCACAGTTTCTCAAGTGGGTGACTTGCCCACATGCTCTGGAGGGGGCATTGTGCCCTGTGCTCTTGATCCTGGGGAGGTTGGGGTTGGTGGGTGTCTTACCCACTAGTTCTGGATGGGGCATTGTGCCCTGTGCTATTGATCCTGGGGAGTGCAAAGTCGCAGTCTCTCAGGTGGGTGTCTTACCCACTGGTTCTAAAGGGGGCATCATGCCCTGTGCTCTTGATCGTGGGGAGGATGGGGTTGGTGGGTGTCTTACCCACTGGTTCTGGAGGGGCATTGTGCCCTGTGCTCTTGATCCTGGGGAGGCTGGGGTTGGTGGGTGTCTTACCCACTAGTTCTGGAGGGGGCATCGTGCCCTGTGCTATTGATCATGGGGAGTGCAAAGTTGCAGTCTCTCAGGTGGGTGTCATACCCACTGGATTTACAGGGGGTAGGCCGCACAGCAGCCCATGGAGGCAGGACTACATACCGTCCACCGGCAGTGACGCCTGCTCAGTGGTGGTAGTGGTGGTGCTCCTGCTGGTGGTGGAGGCTCCTGCCCATCTCCTGCAGCCTCGGACGGCTGCCCACTGGTGGTGGTTGTGCTGCTGCTCCTGGTGGGGGGAGGCTCCAGCCCATACCCTGTAGCCTCAGACGGCTGCACAACCATGGTTGGTGGTAGGGGCTCCATCAGAGTCCCTGACCCAGGCTCCTTCCCTTTCTGGCAGCAGCTGGTGCTGGCTCCTTGCCCTTCCTGGCAGCAGCTGGTGGTGGCTCCTTGTCCTTCCTGGAAGCAGCTGGTGCGATGGCTCCTTGTCCTTCCTGGCAGAAGGGAAGAGGTCAATGGTGGATGGAAAAGCTTTTTAGGGACATTGGGGCGGGAAGAGGGAGAAGGTTTGAGAGTGAAGGAATAGGTTGGGGTTGAGGAGAATGGGACTGGGAAGAGGAAATTGGAGGGGGGAGCCTGGAAACAGGGACAATGGCTGCCATCAGAGAGAAGGCCAGAGCCTGGATCGATCTCTGTTGGGCCGCCAAGCCAGTGTGAATGCCCTCTAGAAATGCATGAGTCTGTTGCATCTGGGCTGCCAGCCCCTGGATAGCATTCACAATGGTTGACTGCCCAACAGAGATGGATCTCAGGAGGTCAAGAGCCTCCTCACTGAGGGCAGCAGGGCTCACTGGGGCAAGGCCTGAGGTGCTTGAGGCGAAAGAGATGCCCACTCTCCTGGGTGAGCGAGCATGGGCAACGCACTGAGGGGCTGCTGAGAGGGCGGGGCTGGTATGGGGTGGTGGCTGTACCTGTAGCTGGGGTGGTCACAGAGGTGTCCGCCATCACCGGGGAACTTCCATCAGAGGAGGTATCTGTGTCTGTACTGTCCCCTCCAGTCTCTGCCGTGGTGCTCCCCTTGCCCTCCGTCCCACTGGTGCCCTCACCGTCGGTGGACTCTGCCTCCTAGGTCCAGTGGGATGCAGCTCCCTCCGTCGCCAGTGCCTCTGCTCCTCCGCCATATGATGCTAATGCACATAAGGACAGGGTGACAAAACAAAAAGGGGGGGAAGAGACAAAGGATACACGTGGTCAATGGCTGCACCAATACCACCGTTGGCGTACACACCATCCTCACACACAGGGAACAGCCCTGCGCACTATGCATTGCACTTCCAGTTATAATGCTAGCCACCAAGGCACAAGGAGGAGCACACACCGCAAAAAGCAGCACACCTGGGACCCACGCAGCCCTAACCAGTTGTGGATGCTTACAAGCTAGGTAGCAGGATTATCCTTTCAGGAGCCTCACCACCAGGGGACCTACTCTGCAATGTCAGGCCTGGCCTAGGGGCACTCACTGACACATATCCCCTACCCGGATACCACCCTACCATGCGTAAGTTGTATTGAGAGGAACTGTACTTACCCCCTTGTGGCTGGTGTGATGCCATCATGCGCCCATCCAGCTCAGGATAGGCCACTACCAGTATTCGACGGGCACCCCTTCCTCATTGGGAGGCCATCCCCAGCTGGGCCTCCGCCATCTTCCGTGCACAGCATTTCAGGTCCTCCCACCATTTCCGACAGTGGGCGCTCCGCCTGCCTTAGACCCCCAAGATCCACACATCCTTGGCGATGGCATGCCATATACCCTTCTTTTGATGAGCGCCGACATGCATAGGAAATACACACAGGAAAATAGTATCAGTCAGACAGTCCTGTCTATTACGCTTTTGGCCCACTATACCCCTTCACATCACCATTTCCACACACATGGCCCAGCACACAACCAATATGCCGTCCAGAGGACATCCACCCACCCCCTACACTAGGTCTTCACACACACCACTCCATGCATTCATGCCACATGCATTGTGCTAACAGTGTACTCACCTATTGGTCTGGAGGCCCATACAGCAGTCCGTACTGCGGTAGGACCCCATCCACCAGTGACTCCAACTCTGCCAAAGTGAAGGCAGGGGCCTTTTCCCAGTCACACAGGCCATGGTAGGCTCTAGACACAGGTCACAGCATCACACGCAGTGTAGGTCCTCTCCTGTTGAAGGTCAGGCAGCAAGTGAGTGATCAGATAGAATATGGCGGTCACGTCCGCGGTGGTGTATACCGTCACCGCCGACGTACATCACCATTGGCCACTGTAACCCAAAGGGCCCAATGTTAACCAATGAAAATTTGCATGGCGGTTCTGATCGCCTCCCGCAACGTCGCACAACGTCAGCAGAATTACTTCACTTCCACCTGTCCCTCCACACTGGATAGGTGGATGTCATTTGATGGGGGGGTGTAGGCCCTGGATAATAACTACATCACTGTTAAAATTTGGACATACAGGACAATTCTCACTGACCCATTACAAATTAACAGCATGCATTGTACATTGTACTGTTGTAGCCCCATTGTTCAGTGTGTGACCAGCTCCTCAATATTTTGTCCCTTAGATTGCTACCACTCCGGATGAATAGGAGATGGAGACATACCAGCGTGTACAGACCCCTGGGGGACTCAGCAACAATTGAGGACAGGCATATCATCTTCACCTATAGACTTGACAGGGCCACAATAACAGAGCTGTGTGCCCAATTGGAGCCGGATCTGATATCTGCTGTCCGTCACCCCACTGGGATCCCCCCTCTTTCCAAGTGACAGGGGGCTTGGCAGCAGGAATGTCACAGCCAATGTTCTCAATAGTGCTGACTAGAGTGTTGTCTGCCTTGATTAAACACATGTGCAGCTACATTATTTTCACCCAGGTGGAGGATTTGACCACAGTGAAAGCTGACTTCTATGCAATAGAACATATCCCCTTCATAATTGGGGCGATTGATAGAACACATATTGCACTGGTCCCCCCCGTCAAAATGAACAGGTGTTCAGAAATCGTATGAGTTTCCACTCCATGAATGTAAAGATTGTGTGCTTGGCGGACCTTGAAGGCATCAAGTTCTCAGGCCAAGTCCTGCTGCCCTTGCTGGAGCAGTGCTGTATTGTGTGTAAGGTGTGGCAGCCACTGGAGGATGCAGTGGAGGAGGCAGTGTGCAGTTTCATCTGAGGGTGGGAGGGCAGTGGTAGTGTGGGTGGCAGTGGTGGAAACCGGCAGCAGGTGGTGGCAGTGATGTGGCTGAGTTAGAGGCAGACTTGGCTGATGGCCTGGGGTACCAGCCTGGACTTGGGTTTCAAGGGCCACCAACCAGCAATATTCTGCAGCTAGGGCCTCCACATTTTGCTGCCACAGGCACCTATCTCCTGCCATATTGGTGGGTGGGCCAGAGCTGATGGTTGATGCCTGTCAGCATCAGCATGAGTTGCTATGTAAAGAAAGTAAGAGAAGAACAAAATGGACACTCAAAGGATGCCCACCTCAAACACTTGTTTATAATTATATTGTTTATAGTGGCACAGTACAGTAAAAGAACATTGCTGTTCCCCTAGGGCCATTGGAATCTTATTTGGATGTGATGATTGATGCTATTGGTAGTGGTCCTAGTCAGTCACACACAACCTACGCCATGTTTTTCCCACCCATGCATCACATCATAGCTAGGTAATCAATCATATCACAAAAAGCAAGAAATTATTTCAAGCCAGAACACCTACATATAATCAAAAGAAAAAAAAAGAAATCATGATTTTTAAGAGGATTTATAATTGATAGTGAAACAGAACACACACTTTGGGTGTTTAAAAAATTGGATTACCTTTCCTGCCATAATGAGCAAGGCATGTAAGTATGTAAGCTGAACAATTAATACTTGACTATGCAACATAAATAGAACCATGCTGGTAGGTATGGTAAGGTTACTTTTCAGCATGTTTTTGAGGCAGCCTAGTTATAGCCTAGTTAAAGCATGTTATGGGAACTTATAAATCCAACTCCCTCCTCCATCTTCAACTCTAAGTCCAAACTTAGGTTATAGGCTTAAGCTGATAGTCTGGCAGAGGGAGAACACTTGGCGGCAAAAAAGGGTATCTTTGCACCACAGCCAAAGTTGAGTGCACCAAAATGCAACAATCCCTAGGCCAGGAAATGTTATGTATAAGCTAACAATTGCTTAATGTGTACTTTGATTTAATTCCAATTATCCTCTCAGTCACCATAGGGAGGCAAACATATTTAAATTAATTTGTAAGCTGGTCTGTCACCTTTAGTGGTCTTTGGACTTCAACAATGGAATATTTAAGATCCACCGGTGTGGGATAAATTGAAGAAAGGACGTAACTCCATTACTTGTCCAATTTCAGAAAATCTCAAGCTCTGGTCAACAACTGTTTAGAACACCAAAAGCAAAAAAGAACTACCTGTTTTCTATCAAGTGCAGGTTACAAGATGTAAAAGGAGACATAAGCAACCTGAGATGCTATTTTTCACTCACATACACTTTCATGCATAAACGCTCCCACAGACTAACTGCAGCTCAGGTAGACCACACATTCAACCTCAGGTATGACACCAAACATAATAAATTCAAGTCACTACAAAAAACTCTTAGCCAGTTATGCCACACTATTGCAAAGTTTCTTCCTCAAACATCCATAAAATTCTTTGGGGTCTTATGAGGGGTATCACTCGCTGTATAACTGCTACAGTACAATAATATAGAATGAAATTCGTATGCCTTCTTTAATTCAATCAGTTTAATGAGATAACTTGAAAATGAAGGTGGATTTCTACGGAACAAATTGGGGATAAGGAATTCAACATCCATGAGTGCCTAGAATAAAAAAGGAGACAGATTTAGACCATAAATATGAGTGTAAGTGTCAACGGGAGCCAGTGTATGGCTCTACTGTCTGAGACATGGTCCAGCTTTATCACGTCCTTGACTGATCTTCTGTCCTACATGAAGACGTAGCTATATAAAGCAAATACCTGGTATTCCATTGGAATGAAGTAGGTCCTCAGATATGAACAATAAAAAACAGTATCAACCACAAATTCAGAAAATAACCGCTGCCAGATTTGGATACAAATCTCAATTCTTTCTTTATTCTTTTGTCTCAAATAGAAAGAGCTCTTTGACACTGGCTCAGTTTTGGTACCACATGTTGGAGAAAAAAACTTTCACAGGAATACTCAAAAAGTTTAGCCGCACAGTGGTGAGGGCATACAACACTACTCACTTTATGCCACCCAATTTTGATAAATGTACTCTTCAGTGATCACAATTTTAATGTTTTCCTCTGCTCCCATTTTTGCCTAGTTTGATAGTACTTAGAATCAGCCTAAAATTTGCTAGTAGGAGTATGATACAAACCGTACTTCAAAACACTGACTATTACCCCTAGAGAGCAAGCATTACTCTGTTGTCGCCGTAGTTCTACTTTACCAAACTCTGTCCCTTAATTGACAGATACATGAGATCTTTAAACTAAGTCAATAGAATAAGTGAGCACCATGACATATTGGTAGGACATATCCCCGGCACAGTTTTGTTCCTGCATCTTTATGGTTTTATCATATTTTAATGATGTAGTTCACAGACAGTATCCATTGTGTATTTCACTGTAGCTGATCAAACACGGCCTCAAGTACTGCCATTGGTCTAACATGGCTACAATAAAGATTGGTGAAAAAAAAAACTTCCAGCAAATCCCAATTGATTCCAAAGATTACTGAAATCACAAAATTGTGGTTTTCTTTTCAACATATCTGTATATACTCTAACACTTTACGCTGTTTATGATGGGTGGGTGAAATGTTCTCAGTCCACTGTTTCAGAAATTCACTGGCTATTAACTCACACTGTTTAATACAAGAACTTGCCAAACTGCCAGGAGGAGCAAAATTAACACTAAGCATCCTTAATTACACCATACAAAGTAGTATTACTTAATTAATATTGTCAGCTAGAAAACGTCTTTAAATTAACATTTTGTTGGAGAGTAAAACTAACACTGATGTGAAGCACTGTGTATGTTTCTGAAGCACATGTGCTACAGACTGGGTACATTGATGAAGCATCAGATGCATTCCATCTCATTCTTAGTATATTATTTATTGTTAAACAAACACATAGCAACAGCCCTTCTCAGATCGGGTGTAATGTGCAAACCAATTACCATTACATTGATATTTCTATCTTTGTATAATGAACAGTCAGTGTTAGAGGCAGGCACGCAGCTGCTGCACAGCTGTTATTTACATTACCAATTTGCTTGCACACCCAGCTAGAGGCTTGAACATAATAATGTATGGTCCCACAAGAAAAGGGTGATCTTGCATGTTGTAATAAAATGGACATAGAATTAGCTGCATCTACAAAAGGAACCAGGGTTGGGCTGGCCTATAGGACAATCCGGAAGTTCCCAATGAGTTGGGCTGACAGGCCAGTGTTTGGGCCAGCTTTCTATCTGTTTTCAGCATGTTTTTTGGTGTGGGGGGCGTTTTTTACTATTGATTTCCTAATATTAAAAACCTTTGCCTGCAGCAAGCTAACAGCCATACAGTCTTCCATACCTTTCATAATACCTATATAGGTTGGCCTTAAAAGTTAAAAAATGCCTTAATTTGCAAACATGGGGGCACGTTTTTAGGTATCTAACTCAATAATTGCGGACTCGTTTATTCTGGTGCCCGGGCCAATTTTCTGTTCTAGTACAACCCTGAGATGATCCACCCTAGGTAACGGAAACAAAAGTGGATTTACTTAGAACCTCAAATGAATGCTGCTTTGAAGGACAAATACAATTGAAAATTACTATAACTGCCACAAAATCTCAGAAAACCTTTTGCTCCTGTGCTGCTCTCATGCTTTCTAAGATTTTGGCAATACAATACCCTCCGTTAACTTGCATGTAGTCCCTCATTCAGGAAACAATTATGTATTTGAAATAATTTACTATTTGGCCTGCATTCAAAGGAATGGTTGGGGTGGAAAGCAGTCAGTAACGTAAAACAGGGGAGTGCGGTAGGTTAATTATTTAGGTTATCACCTGTTTCAAGTTAGGATCTAATCTGCTGATAAGAGGACTCCCTGTCCTCCTATTCCCTGTACTGAGTACTGACCTCCAAGTAAAGGGCAGGGCTCATGGAATTAATGGAATTATGGGATTGCGCTGTGGCGTTTTTTGCACAATTATGGATTTCCATCATCTGCTGTATAATCTGCAGTATGTAACATAAAAAATTTGTTTATAGCTAAAACGGTTCAAAATTATTAAACATGCAACATTATTCTTTGCTGCACAGTGGAAGGTCCATTACAAAGGTTGACTGGTCACATTTCAGATACTTATTGCTAAATGTGAGTGTTAAACCACTGCTAATGAGGTGTAACATATGCTGAGACAGTGTACAAATGTCAAAATAATGTGGTAATACTACCATAAAATTTAGAGCATTATGTTATATACTTTGCATTTTCATGCTGCATAATATCGTCAATCTTCCCACATAATTTGGCCATCTCCTGCCCCATTCAGTTAAGCTTTTCATCAAGACTTTCTTTCACTCAAAGCTAGGACACTCTCCATATTATTACAAGACCTGGAGGTTTCTATTATGCTGGTTTAAAGCATAGCAACTATGAAATTGGCCACATGAAAATAGGTTGGCAATAAAAAGTTCAAAAAGTTGAAACATTTTACCAATCAGCCAATTTGAGACTCTCATCTAGACTCAATCCAGCCCAAAAGGCTTTAGATGCCATTGCAACTCTGGTAGAATGGCCTCTGAAAACTGAGATATTAATGCCTGCCAAATTCATGATCTATTTAACCTAATAGGCAAGAGTAGTGGAAGAGACAGAGTTATGAGGATTTTTAAAAGAGATGAGAATTTGAGGTTATGATGGCTTTCTCAAAACCTTTGTCTATGAAATATACTCTCAAACAACTTCCGACGCAGAGTTTTGGATGGTCAGGGAAATAAGGATAGAATACTGACATGAAATTTGTTTGAGTTCTTCTGCGAACCTGAAAGAAAACGCCTGAAGAAGTATACTGTTCCGATGAAACTTCTTAAGCTTTAACTTCTGAAATAACGTTTTAAAGAAACTAAACATAAAAGTACAGTGAGTTTTGCAGAGAGAAATTTTAGTGATAGGCCGGAATTAACAGGTTGATCAAGAAAAAATTGTAGAATAACGTTTACATCCCACATAGAAGTATACTTTGGTAAAGGAGGTTTAGAAAATCTTACTCCCTTTAAAAGACAACAGATCAATGGGTGTTCGCCGACAGGTTTGCCATTCACTCTATTGTGTTCAGCTGCAATTGCAGATCTGTAGATATTACCTGTTCCATAAGTTCTTCCTTGAGAGGCTAAGAAGCTCAAAAAAGTAACAATTAAAGTTATAGCTGCTGAAAAGGGATCAGTACCTCTGTCCATTCACCAACTATCCCATACTCTCCAGGCTGATTTGTATGTTTTGGATGTACCAGGAGCCCAGGCTTGCTGGATGAACTGAGCAGCCTCTTGTGAAATTCCTGGGGTTCTCCAGCAAGTCCCGAAACCATCCATGCTAATAACCATAAGGACTGATTGATGATTAGATTGTGAGATACACCCTGAGGGTTCTGAAGTAATGAGGGGAATTGAGGTAGAAAAACTGGATAACCTATTGATAACTCTAGAGCTGAAGGGAACCAAGGTTGACCTTGCCAAAAAGGGGTGATCAATAAAATATTCGATCGTTGGTGTCAAATCTGTGCCAGGCCTCGGGATATCATGATGAAGGGAGGAAATGCATAACCTACCTGGTTGTACCAATCCTGAAGAAAGGCATCCGTAGCTAAAGCTTGCGGGTCTGGTATCCAACTGTAAATAGCAGGAAGGTGGGTGTTCAAACGTGAAGCAAAAAGGTCCACTGAGAAAGGACCGAATTTGGAAGAAAGCTTTTTGAAAATTGAAGGGTGAAGATGCCAGTCACTGGAGTCTCAAAGATACCTGGAACACTAATCGGCAATCGTATTCATGTTTCCCTGAAGATATTCCGCTTGAACAGATATCTGTTTCTGGAGACAAAACTCACAAAGACTTTTGGCCAGTTCAGCCAGATTGGATTCTGTGCCTCTTAGATGATTTATATATCGAACCGCTGATAGGTTTTCCATTCGAAAGAGTATGGAGCAACTTACTTCGCCCTTGGCAAAACATTTGGATCTCAAAGGAACCTGCAAGAATCTCTAAACAGTTGATGTGCAATGATAACCCTTCTTTTCACTATAAGCCACCAGTCGAGAACTGACCACATCTTGCGCCCCAAGTAGTCCGACCAGCATCACATTCTCAGACAAGATCTGGGGCCAGATGTAGGAAGCATTTTGCGCCTCGCAAACTGCGAAAAATGCAGTTTGCGAGGTGCAAAAGGCCGAACGCTATGCACAACCGCAAATTGTGAGTCGGTACTGACTCGCAATTTGAGGCTGCGACTCGCAAATAGGAAGGGGTGTTCCCTTCCTATTTGCGATCGCATCGCCATGCAGAGTTGGTTTGGGACCGCGAATGCGGTCGCAAACCAACTCGCAGTTACCATCCACTTGAAGTGGATGGTAACTCATTCGCAAAAGGGAAGGGGTCCCCATGGGACCCCTTCCCCTTTGTGAATGCCAATAAAAAAAATAATCAGAGCAGGCAGTGGTCCTATGGACCACTGCCTACTCTGAAAAAAACGAAAGCAAATGGTTTCGGAATTTTTTCTTTTTGCAGCTCGTTTTCCTTTAAGGAAAACGGGCTGCAAAAAGAAAATAAAAAAACTGCTTTATTCAAAAAGCAGTCACGGACATGGTGGTCTGCTGTCTCCAGCAGGCCACCATCCCTGTGAGTGTCTGGACTCGCTATGGGGTCGCAAACTGCGACCCACCTCATTAATATTCATGAGGTGGGTCTTTGCGACCCCATAGCGAGTCGCAGAAGGTGTCTGAGACACCTTTCTGCATTACATTTTGCGAGTTGAAAATTGCGAGTCGCTATTACTCGCAATTTGCAACTCGCAAAATGTTTTTTGCTACATCTGGCCCCTGGTGCTGTAGAGAAAATTGCCTAGATGCTTCTAGATGGTCTAGCCACCAAAGGAGTTCTACTCGAGAATCTTGATCCAGCATGATGAGGTCTCCATAACAAAGACCCTTTCAAAGATGTTGCAATTTTAGCCGTTGAAGAGCTTGATAATGAAGAGGGCTGGGAAAAGTACCCTGAAGAGAGGAAGCCAGTAGACGTATTATGTCAGCTAACACCCTGAGAGTTAGTATTGATTGTTTCAAAACCTGGAGTATCTCTTTCTTTATATAAGAAAATTTTTCTTTCAGAAGTTGAAGAATCAAATTGTCTGAATCTATTATGAATACCATGAACTCTATCTGATGCGCTGGATTCAAATCTGACTTTTCTTTCTTTATTATAAAACCCAAATTTTCAAGGGGGGGATACGAAGTATGACAGATTATTGATCAAAACATGCTTGTCTTGGTGTAGTAAGAGAAAGTTGTCTAGATAAGCCAATAATCTGACCCCTTGTGCTCTCATATGAGTTATGACTGGTTTCAGTACCTTGGTGAAGCACCAAGGAGCTGAAGACAGTCCAAATGGAAGGCTTTTGAATCAATAAGAAGTGTCTTCCCACTGAAACTACAGAAGCTTTCTGAAGGAATGGTGGATCGGGATTGAAAGCTATGCATCCTGGAGATCTAGGCGTACCATCCATTCTTTCTCTAACAAAGAAGCTCTGAGATGTAGGATAGTTTCCATCTTGAAATGGTGATACACAACGTAATTGTTGAATGATTTGAGATTTATGACCGGACTGAATTTTTTGTTTTTCTTTCGGACTATAAACAAAGAACTTACAAAACCCGAAGGATGAGGGGAACATACTTCCGAATGGGTTAATTCATACAGCCGAAGGTGTTAATTCAGCTGAAAACAAAGGAAAGAGGCGGTCCAAAAGACGTGACACCTAAAGAAGGCTTGTTTGATTAAGAATCCCGAACAGCCGGATAGAGGTGCTCGTCATCAGAGAAAATGTTGAGTCAGAAGTATTGGAAGTATTGAAGCTGCAAGTATGGACGATGAGGAAGAAAAACAAACATGAAATAAGAGGAGAAAGAAATTCCTCACAGGCAAGTGCTGACGCAGCATACGCTAACAAACCTTCGATTTGAAAGAAGGAGCACAGAGCACGGTGCGCGCTGTCAACCAGCAGCTCACCGCTTAAAATATTGCTTAAAATATCACGTTCAAGTAGAGCGATGATAGAATAACTAAAATAAATCAATAAAAGTCTACTTGCTGAACAATTAACAAAAAACAATACATATCAGTGAAAAATTACAAAATACACAATTATTATGAATAGTGGTGAAAAGGTAATATTTATCTTAACTGAGAGCAGCAAGAAAAGAGGACTTGTTACTCCTAGTCAAGTCACTTATCGTAGTACTTTCATGTGATTAGTCATTTTTCCTTAATTACAACTTTTTATAGTTCTCCAGCCTGTATTGCTGGGAATTGTAATTTGATCTTGTCTGTTATTGAAATAAATGCAAGAAAAGATAGCATAATAGGAGCCTCCGGGTCTTGTAATAAAATTATGGAGCTTCATGACAAAGAAGTCTCACAAGATGGCGAACAGAGAAATAAAGAGCCCAAATGTAGCACAAATATCACCCAAATATAGCCTAAGTATAGTCCAATGACAGAAGTGGCAAAACACTTAGGGGCATATTTATAGTTGGTTTGCTCTGAATTAGCGTAATTTTTTTTTACGCCAATTCAGCGCAAACCGAACTCCATATGTATAGTTTGACGCTAGACCTGTCTAGCGTCAAAAATATCGAGTTAACGTCATTTTAAGGATGCGTGAAACCACCTTGCATGAATGAGATGCAAGGTAGGCGTTCCCCTCCAAAAACTGACTTAAAGCACCTAGTGCCATATTTATCCAACAGGGCAAAAATGATGCACGGGTGGGAGGCGGACCCCAAAAAATATGTTAACTCCCATTTGCATCAAATCTTGATGCCTTGGTCAGAAGTCAAAATGAGGCAAACACACCACTACTTAAGGAAAACACACAAGCAACATTACAGACTATCGGGACAACAGGGAGGTGCTACAGATGCAGCTGGCAAGGCAACTCCGAGCAGAGGACCAACAGCAGCAACCACCATCACCCCAACGCGGCCCACAAAGGCAACTCAGAAGACAGGAGAGACTTTTCAGAAACAGGACAACCCTCCATGGCCTCAGGGAACAAGACATCATCCTGAGCTATCAGCTCAACTGCCAAGCCATACTGCAGCTGCTGCGCCATAGTGAGCCACAATTAACAGCTAGCCTGCAGACACTACACAACATACCACCTGTGACCAAGCTGCTAGCTGTCCTGCATATGTTGGCAAGTGGTTCCTTCCAGACAACAGGTGCCCTGGTCGCTGGGATATCACATCCCTCATTCTCAGCTTTCCTGCCCAAGGTGTTAGATGCCATAATCTCCCTCATACCCCACCACATCAGCTTCCCCAACATCCAGCAGAAGCAGCAGGCGATAAAACAGGGGTTTTATCAAATGCATGGCTTCCCGCATGTGCTCAGTTCAATTAACTGCACCCATGTGCGGATCGTCCCACCTGCAGCAACAGAGCACCTATTCAGAAACAGAAAGCACACGCATTCTATCAATGTGCAGGCCATAGTTGACCACCAGGAACTGTTCACAAATATCTTGGCCAAGTATCCTTGAAGTGTCCATGACTCCTTCATATTCTGGCACAGCAGGATCAATGAACACTTCCAGGATGGACAATATGGCAATGGCCTACTTGTCCGTAAGTTAACAAACCTAGCAATATACGCACAGCACAACAACCCTGTAGGACACACAGGACATACACCACTACATTGACATGTGGGCAGGGTGACACTGAACTGTGACACTGGTAGTTATGTTGTACACCCTGACACAATGGGATACACACCCTTGGACAACTGATGGCTGCCACAAACATTAGCTGCCACGCTAGAGCACCAAGTAACCAATGTTAAAGCCCACAGTGACAATGACATGGCCTGCACTGTAACTACAACTTTGAAGATGAACTATTTACAATTACTTTAGGCCACATAGTCAATGGGCCACCCTCCCAAGCAGTATGTAGTGAGGAAGGGGTGTGCAATGTGTGTTGCAGCAGGTCTAACACCATGAGACACATTGCATGAGGATGCTGACTCAGATGTAGGTGACATGGAAATATTAGGGAAGTGACAACATCAAACACCACTCATTGGGTGCCATTCGCAGATTGCAATAAGGAAGTGGACTGTGCTATGAACACATATTGATGTGCCACCAATGCTAACTGCACACTTCTGTACACATTGAAAGAGCCAATTGTCCATCAAAACAACATATGTACAGGGAGATGGCCCTTCCTGCACATATACATGCACCTTCACAAGGCGGTTAGCCAGGTTCCCTGGAGCAAGGTCGGTAGTGTAGGTGCACGGTTGCACATGAGCAACTGGCAGATTGGAAGAGGGAACAATAAAGGGTTGCCTAGAAACAAGTCACACATGGGACACTTGTGCATTGTCAATACTGAACACCTCAGTGCTGCCAACATATGGAGATGTGTTGTGCATTGTCACCTACCTAATTCAAAGGGCCTCAGTGTCACATTTCATCTGCAATGGCACATGTCTAAATGTCTAAATGGATGGGATGTCCAGGCCATGTAGTGCAACCGTGTTACCACCACATCTGAGCCCATTGTGTGTGTGGATGTATCATGTCCCCTCCAGTGAAAGCACACTGATACATATAGGACACTACAAATGCATGGTACATACATACTGACCAACAGTTAGGAAACCAAATATATATGCCAGGTCCATGAGCCAAACACAAGTTGTCATGTCCAACCCAGTGCTGAGAAGACCTCACAGAAGCCCAGGAACTCATACCATAACACAAACACATATGAGTCACTGAAAACACAAGATATCAACTGCCATGCTACATGACAATCCTGTTGCAAGCACTAACAAAATACTCACTCCTATTATCTTTTGCAGTGGTTCAGGGTTACGGGATCCAGTCATGGATCATGACCCCATTCCCAAACCCAAGCACAGCAGCAGAGCGTGCCCTTAATGAGGAACATCGGAGGACATGCACCATTGTGGAAATGACTTCTGGCATCCTGAAGTCCAGATTCAGGTTCCTAGACATCACAGGAGTCAGCCTCCTATGTGACCCACACATTGTGTGTAAATTTATACTGACCTGTGCTATCCAGCACAACATTTGTGTGAGGATGAACATTCCATTATCTGAGCCGGACCAAGAACTGCCTGAGGAGGGGGAGGAGGATAGTGGCAGGGAAAATGAGGGGGAACAGCAGAACACAGCTGCAGGAATGTGCAGCAGACAACAAATCGCACACAACTTTTTCACTTTATAGTCACTCTACACACCTTTTTAAGATATGTAAATAAGCACCTTACTTGATCACACAATCCTGCTCTGGTGTTTTCATTCTCCATCTCATGTACCTTAGGAATGTGAGTATTACCTCAGGGAGCATGTCACAAACTTCTGATGCATCATCACATGTGATGTGTATGATTGTACCGCAACTATCACACACATAGCAAATAGACTCATCACTTGAAAGTCACAAATGAAGGGCACAATCAATGGACCACAACATATGAGTCACCTCCACGTTGCCAACATGTTCAACTGTAGCACATGATACACAACTATGACACTTCCAATCATAAGGTAAACAAGGGCCCCATACATGAGGCAGTGGATGTGAAATATCAGAAGGACAGTAATGTATGAACAGACCACTGACATTACTAAGTGTGACACTTGCAATGTTTGCAAGGAACTTGTGTTATAAGGGGGTGCATCATTTGTGACAATGGATAGCATGATTGTCCTAGGTATGACAAGCAATGTTTACAACACTTACCCTGCACAATCCATCCCTGGAAACCAGTCCTGCCACTGCCATGGAGCCCAATCCTGACACAGGCTACACAGGCCCACACACGTGGATTGGACACTTCTGTAGAATGCACATCTGAAACAAAATTGAACACATGCAGCTAGGGCAGCAGGTCCGCCTAGTGTAGTGTGTAGAGGGTCGCTGAGAGTGTAAGAAAACACTAAAGGTGTCCAAGATACCCCACCCCAAGACCCTGAAAAGTAGGAGTAAAGTTACCCTACTACCCCAGAAAGACAGTAAAGTCGATTGCAAAACACTGAAAATGGATTCCTGGACCTGAGCACCTGTAAAGGAAGGGGACCAAGTCCAAGAGTCCTGCAAGTGTCCGGGGGGGCAGGAGCCCACTAAACCCCGGATGAAGGTTCAAAAGGGCTCCCTCTGGGTGGAAGAAGCCGAAGATTCTGCAACAACAGAAGGTGCCAGGAACTTCTCCTTTGGTCAGAAGATGTCCCACGGTGTGCCGGAGGATGCAGAGTTGTTTCCACGCAGAAAGACTGCAAACAAGCCTTGCTCGCTGCAAGAGTTGTGGTTTAGGATTTTGGGTGCTGCCAGGGCCCAGGAAGGACCAGGAGGTCACCCCTTGGAGGAGGAGATAGAGGAGACACTCAGCAACACAGAGAGCCCACGCAGAAGCAGGCTGCACCTGCAGAAGCACCTGAACAGGCATTCAGAAGATCTGAGCACGACGGTCGATTCAGCTCAACAAAAGGAGGCCCCACCAATTTGGAGTCTAACTCAGTGAGTTGAGCAATGCAGGACGGAGTGCTGGGGACCTGGGCTAGGCTGTGCACGAAGGAAGCCTTGCAAAAGTGCACAGAAGCCCTAGCAGCTGCAGTTCACCCAGTAAACAGGATTACTGTTTGGCATGGGGAGGAAAGGACATACCTCCACCAAATTTGGACAGAAGGGCCACTGGACTGTCGGGGACACTTGGACCCAGCTCCTGTGTTCCAGGGACCACGCTCGTCAGGATGAGAGGGGACCCAGAGGACCGGTGATGCATAGGTTTGGTGCCTGCGTTAGCAGGGGGAAGATTCCATCGACCCACAGGAGATTTCTTCTTGGCTTCCAGTGCAGGGTGAAGGCAGACAGCCCCCAGAGCATGCCCCACCAGGAAACAGTTGAGAAAACCAGCAGGATGAGGCGCTACAATGTTGCTGGTAGTCTTCTTGCTACTTTGTTGAGGTTTTGCAGGCGTCCTGGAGCAGTCAGCTGTTGATCCTTGGCAGAAGTCGAAGAGGGAAGTGCAGAGGAACTCTGGTGAGCTCTTGCATTCGTTTTCTGGTGAAATGCCCACAGGAGAGACTCTAAATAGCCCTCAGAGGAGGATTGGCTACAGAGAAAGGTAAGCACCTATTAGGAGGGGTCTCTGATGTCACTTGCTGGCACTGGCCACTCAGAGCTGTCCATTGTGCCCTCACACCTCTTCATCCAAGATGGCAGAGATCTGGGACACACTGGAGGAGCTCAGGGCACCTCCCCAGGGAGGTGCTGGTCAGGGGAGTGGTCACTCCCCTTTCCTTTGTCCAGTTTCGCACCAGAGCAGGGCTGGGGGGATCCCTGAACCGGTGTAGACTGGCTTATGCAAGGAGGGCACCATCTGTACCCTTCAAAGCATTTCCAGAGGCCAGGAGAGGCTACTCCTCCTAGGCCCTTCACACCTATTTCCAAAGGGAGAGGGTGTAACACCCTCTCTCTGCGGAAATCCTTTGTTCTGCCTTCCTGGGACCAGGCTGCCCAGGCCCCACGGGGGCATAAACCTGTCTGAGGGTTGGCAGCAGCGGTAGCTGCAGAGAAAACCCCAGAAAGTTAGTTTGGCAGTACCCAGGCTCTATGCTGGCGACCCGGGGATGCATGGAATTGTCACCCCAATACCAGAATGGTATTGGGGAGACAATTCCACGATCCTAGACATGTTACATGGCCATGTTCGGAGTTACCACGGTGATGCTACATATAGGTATTGACCTATATGTAGTTCATGCGTGTAATGGTGTCCCCGCACTCGCAAAGTCTGGGGAAATTGCCCTGAACAATGTGGGGGCACCTTGGCTAGTACCAGGGTGCCCTCACACTAAGTAACTTTGCACCTAACCTTTACTAAGTGAAGGTTAGACATATAGGTGACTTATAAGTTATTTAAGTGCAGTGAAAAATGGCTGTGAAATAACATGGACGTTATTTCACTCAGGCTGCAGTGGCAGTCCTGTGTAAGAATTGTCTGAGCTCCCTATGGGAGGCAAAAGAAATGCTGCAGCCCATAGGGATCTCCTGGAACCCCAATACCCTGGGTACCTAGTTACCATATACTAGGGAATTATAAGGGTGTTCCAATGTGCCAATGAGAATTGGTAAAATTAGTCACTAGCCTGCAGTGACAATTTTAAAAGCAGAGAAAGCATAAACACTGAGGGTCTGGTTAGCAGAGCCTCAGTGATACAGTTAGGCACCACACAGGGAACACATATAGGCCACAAGCTTAAGAGCACTGGGGTCCTAGCTAGCAGGATCCCAGTGACACATATCAAACATACTGACAACATAGGGTCTTCACTATGGGCACTGGGCCCTGGCTAGCAGGATCCCAGTGAGATAATACAAACACCCTGACATATACTCACAAACAGGCCAAAAGTGGGGGTAATAAGGTTAGAAAGAGGCTACCTTCCTTCACACAGTACATACCAAATATGAACACATGTCAGACATTTGTATAGTCCACACCCAAGTCACCATGAGCTCATAACCAACAATTAGAGACATATGAGGAGTAACATATCCTACATAGCACTCATCAACCATCATCAGCTATGCCCGAGTTGTGCTTGTAGTCTGAAATGCAATATCAAACAACTACACACATCACATGAGTCAACACATTTCACAAACACATACCATGACTGTTGTAGATCACTGACTGCCATCAAATGTGAATACACAGTTGGCACACATTCATACATATGCATGACATCCAAAGTATTGCATGCCGTTCATTCAGAAACACACACATCGGTGTAACAGACCATACGCACCCAAATCACAAAGTTGCATGTTCCACCACATGTGGCCATACACAATATTACACACTGTAGCGCATACCATCCCATTTGCATGTTGATACAGGGTGCATCCATAGAAAATAAAACAAAATCACGCAATCACTAATAGAGTAAAAAATGTTGACGCTAATGCGCTGAAAAGACCCTCAAGCGCAAACTACTGATAGATGGCCCCTTAGCGTGAATTTCACCCTTGCACTACACTCATGCTGTGAAATCGAAGCCCACATGTAATGCGTTGTATATTGCAGCACACGTAAGTAATGCGTCCAAAATAGTCACACAAACATCTTATGCGTAAAAAAAATACATGCATTACGTAAAACGTGTCTCAAGGGAACAGGAAGTGATGTAATAGGAAATCCTATTTATAGGCATGGTACAGTGGGTGTACGTTCACTTTACAGTCTGTGCATTTGTCAACTGCATGGGTGTGCCTTTGTGCTGCTGGTGTGGTCTAGGTGATTTTTGTATCTTGTGGCGTCTCTCTTGTTGTGTCTGTTGTGAAATCTGATTGGTACTTGTACCAGTGTCTGTGATTTTGTGTAGTTTACTGTATTTCACTTTGTACTTATACTGTGGGGTGGCTGTCTGGGTATTAGCTTAGTTGGGTTAGTTGGGGTTCATAAGTCTGGGCTTTAAGTTTCCTTTTTTGTCATTTCAGTTTTTTTTACTTTTTACTGTTTTGTATTGTGTGCGAGGGACATATCAGAAAGGGCGAGGCTGACACAGATGGGGGAGGAGGAGCTTGGAGGCTTTGTGTGGCTGGTGTGCCACTTCTCATCAATGATGCTCGAAATGGATGTCAGAGTGATACAGGGGTATCAGATGGAGGCGAGCCGGCTGCGGTGGGGCAAGGTGCCCCACCACCTGAAGAGGGTGTACCATACCAGCTGTAATGAGCACCAGCTAAAGCATCGCTGGGCTGACCTGGTGGCCAGAGAGCAGGGTCTGCTGGACCACCTGGGTGTGGTGATCGGTGGCGCTGTTAGTGAGTAGCCCATTGACATACGTGTACAATAGAATGCTCCTGAGTGACAGTAGCAGATGTGTTGGCGTGCTGCATGCAATGCTTGTGGACAGGTTGAATGCAACCATAACGAAGTGTTACTGTCCCAGTACTGAGATGGAGTCCACATGTCTATACATGTTAACAATGCAGGTTGGAGGTTTGTTGAGTAATGTACAACTATCACTTAGTCACACATTTCAAGGGCCATGGCAACACCTGTGCCTCTGCATTCGGTCAATGATGATAAGGCAAGACAATGACAGCATACCATATTTCACTTGATCCTGACAGCAAAGTGGGCAATCCATGTATAGCGCTACATTGTCATCATTACACACACATGATCCCTGCCATTATTTTGGCAACGGGGGCATACCCGCCTTCAGGGACACTGGCAATGGGGCATTTGTTACCAACATACAACTGTGCCACATCAGTCATGGACCACTGAACGCATGATCATTGCAGACTAAAAAATGAGCCCCATGTCCATCAAACAGTTACTCAGTGTGCCTTGAAGCACAAGCCACAATGCCTGAGTCACTTGTATTGCAGTGGACCAGGGAAGTGCCATGGATTTTTCACCCAAATACAAATCATGCCATGGAGTACCATCTTAAATGGATTGCCCACATATGGTTGTTGTAGGGGTATAGCACTGCATGAGTCTAAGGCCCAGTGCATGTGTGCAGATGTGTGGCTTTCAATCACCGGAGTGTCACTGTCAATGTGAGTTTGCAGTGGTATGTCTGTTGTACTGTGTTCAAGCATGATCACTCGCTCACTTATCTAAAATGTTACACACTGTGATATGTTGTCCACTCGTAGTGACAGTGATATGACACTAAGCATATTTATCCATCCATGTCTTACAGGTGGACCTGCCCCCTACACCATTGGAGAAGTGACAAGATTTCAGGACCCAGATGTATCCAAAAAGTGTGATAATGTCTGTCCGATGCAGTGACTGAGGCTGTTGTGTGAGTGACTCTTGTGTGTTGCACTCAATGCTAGATATGATGAGCTGGCACGTGATAAGATTTGAAAGTAGGCTGGATGGTGAAATTGTGTCCCATGCAAGTGTTACCCATTCGCAATCAGATAGTCATATCTTGGGAGTCTTGTGCTGTGCAATAGGCAGCAGTGTGTGAAAAAGGTGATTAGTAGCCACATGTGGGACCATATGTGATTCGGAAGTGCACCACTGTCAGTATATTGGCACCGGGTCATACCGTTGTTCTCACAACACAGTGATGTATCAGTTTTCCACACACATTGGTGCACTCCTGTATTGTAATGTACATGTTGAACTGAGTGGGTAATTGTCCCCCAGCATGGAGCCCCCTAAGTTGTACTCCATTTACGTGACACTTATGTGTTATGTAATAGGCGTGCATGCAGGTCAACGCCAGGCGTGTGCTGGCATCAATGTGGGTGTTTAGGGAATTGTGTTGGCAGATCAGGTGTTGATGGGTGTCCACACCTGGACACATGAATGTAGATGTGAATGACCTATGGATACCTGCTTCCTAGGTGGCAGCCCTCCTCACATGTGGTCCACTCCCTAACTCCACGTATAAGTGGACATACCTTAGTGGTTGACCTTGACAGCTGTGATGATGGATGGTATGCCCATCCCCCCTGAGGTTCAGGGATAGGGGAACAACATATATGTAGGTGGATGTGAAGGTCACATTGTAGACAGTCAACTCAATCAGGCTTGCATGTGTCTCAATCAACACTGACCCCTCATGATTAGCAACTGCATACCATACTCCCAATTACATCCACTAGTTACTGGTGTTGCGTGGTTTAAACTTGACTCAGATGATGAAGATTAGTGGGCCTGGTCCATGTGAAGTTGTTGCTGCCTTTGCATTGTGACATATTGCACTAAATCAATGCACAGATTAGTTTTTTTGGTTACAACTCTTGTTGTGCATCGCTTTGGTGTCAATGACATGATGGGTAGGAAGCGTTGCCATTACATTCATTAGGGACATTGTATTATCTGGAATGTGATTCGGAGTACATGTGCAAATCGAGGCAGAGTCTTAGAGTATCATCTGTACATACATCACACAATGCTGACACTGATGGTTGCCTGTCTCAATTTAACAGCTGGCAATATTAACAGTGAGAAACTCAGGGCGTTCCAGAAGAGGGCAGTGCGCTTTCGCCGCATATTGGATGTAGAGTCTTGGTACCGCAGGATGCCACAATGCTATCGTTGGGAGCAGGCCACTGGGGAATGGTAGGCATTCAGCCAGAGGGACCTGCACTGCCCACAAAGAGTAGACCAAGCACCACAGCTACACAGGGGGTCACAGCCGCCACCGTCACATCTGCCCTACCAGCAACACCCTCTACGTCAGCACCACAACCCACCACACCTGCTACAATGGACATGTCAGCAATAAAGGACCTACAGAGGGACATGAAAAAGGTCCTCAAGTAGCTGGACAGCCTAAAGAAGGTGGACCGCAACACAAAGACATTGAAGGCCATCAATAGGACACTCAAGAGGGCCAACCTCTGAACTTATGCCTTCCGTTCACCCCAGTTCAGTTACCTCCTTCCTCATTCCTTATCATATTTTGGAGTGGGCTTTAGTGGGTTAGTGATAGGTTACATTAGGTTAGTTGTTTGGATAGGATAAGTAGGTTTGGGGGTGGGTTTTCAAATTATTACATGTTAGTTTGTTTGTAATGTTGGGGCGATTGTGTTTAAAAAATAAGAATAATAATTTCAAAATATGATAAAATATACAAAAAGAATATTTCTTTAGGATTAGATAGTATATGTTTCGGTTAGTATATGTTGTCCTGCATGTGTCTTGTGTTATAACGGGGGCGGGGGACAATGTTTAGAGCGTGTTGTTAAATTTGGTAAGTACATTTAGCAGAGGGTAATTAGGGCCAGTTGTGGGTAATGTATAGGTAGGAGAGATTAGGTTAGGATAGACGTTTAACATAGTTTTCAGTTCAGTTTTCTACATATATCATACAAGTTTGGGTACTCCCTTACTGCATGTGTCCTATGCTTAGGCCTCAGGGTCTACCCATGAGTGTACAGTGCCAATTGTGTGTTGGCCTGGGGATTCCGTCCTGCATCCAGATCCCTCTCTTTACATGTTCATTCCCACTTCCAACTGAGCTGTCACATTGGCAGCTACAACACATCTACTTCTCAGTGCATCTGCCATCCCATGTACCCACCACTCAAGGTGAATATGGTTCACATGTATTAGACAGGTAGGTGTGGCTTTTAAGCTGTCATTGTTTGAGTCCTGTGTCAGAATGTTGGTCACAGTGGGATCTCTGCCTGCAGCCTGAAGTTCATGTCAACACTGCTAAACTGAGCAGTGCCAATTTTAGATGAGGCTAAGTATATCTATTTCATACCAATGTGTTTCACTCGTACTCCCAGCTGACGTTAGTGCCCGAGCACTCTTACACAGCCATTCCTGATGTATGTAGTGGGTGAGGCATACATGTGTTAAACATATTTCACATACACAGTGACTTGCTCGTAGGGAATGTGTCCAGCATTGACATTCATCATGTAAGTATCTTATGCGTAGATATGTGACCCCAATATTTTTGCACTCTTGTACAAACACTCTGTGACTATAGACATATTACACTCATCACAAATCAACAGCAAGGTAGATGTGTCACATTACACAGGAACAATGTGGTTGTGTAGGTGCTGTTTATTTTAAAGTGTTGTAGTGCAATATTTAGATTGGCCAGGTCTGTGACCCCATTAGTGAAAACCATTCTATTTTGGCACAACACAAGTCCAGGTTTGAGGGACATGTCATTGGACATGCTGGGGTGAAGTGTCGTTCAGTGCAGGCGAACATGAATTGCCCGTTGAGTAGTGAGAGACAATTGCAGTCCATAGTGGAAAGGTTAACAGTGTGTCGGTGAAGAGTGCATGTCACCAACTGTATCAACACTGGCATGATGTCAAGCTCAGGACAAAGGGAAATCACTGTCCATGTGACATGGACTGGTGCTACCAGGTACTCCTATGGGTGAAGATGATCTGTTTCACATCTTCATCCTCTGATGTGTGTGTTGTCTCCTCTGCCCTTGATGGTGGTGGTGGTAGGGTAGAGGGGGCCACACACACTTCAGTGGTTGGAGAAGTGGACACCAAATTCCTGGCAGCTGCCATCTGTGGAACTTCATATGGCATCACTGCAGCAAGGAGGAGCTGCTGATTATTGAGTATGGCAGCAACATCCCTGTGGTAGGTAGCCATGTCTGCCCTGAGGGATGCCAGTTCCTGGTGCATGGAGTCCAGCTTGTTGTCATGCATGCAGCAGTGAGATTGGGAAGGCAGGTGCTGTGTCAACTCCCTCAAGGCAGTGGTTAGGTCTCTCACACACTGTTGAAATCCATGCAGTGGGGATTGTGTGCTTTGTTTGGCTGCTGTCTGTACAGTGGCCGTTATGATGCACGTGCACATACCCTCAAGGCTGGCTGCCATAGTTTGCATCCCCACCCGCTCCTCCTTGGCCAGCTCCCGCTGGACTCCCACTACTGTCCTGTCAAGGTGGTCCCTGTGTCCTCGGAGTCCTCAGCTGTGTTGGAGCTGGCAGGCTGTACTATTAGGGTGGTAGGTGGGGCCTTTGGGATGGCTGCCACATGAATAATCCTCCTTGTGACTGGAGGTGGTGTCTGGAGGGTTCCCAGGACATCTTGGAGGGTTTCCTGGCTGATGGTTGTCAGCTGGTCATCCAGGTCATCAGGGTAGTCCAGGACAGACAGATCCACAGGAGAGCTATCGTCCTCTGCGATGAGATATTGTACAATTAGTGTCTCTGTGTTGTAGTAGTTGATATGTAACATCACTAACTTCCTATTGGTGGCACATTGTCATCTTGGTTCTCATACCTTGTTCCTGTACTTAATGTTTGCAGTCTCTTAGCCCTATGCCCACCTGCATGTCACATGTAGGGAAGGGTAGTTTGCACAATTGTCTGCGTCACATCTTCTAGGTGTGGGTTCTGTCCTATTTGTGGATTGCCACCTTCTTGTCCTGATCAACCCTCCCTATGCTTCCGTTTGCATGGTGAGGCCTTGCAATGGGTGTTGCTGTGCTGATGCCACAGCACCACACATGACAATATGGCCCTGTCCCAGTCTTTCATGTTTCACATACACCTATGTGGTGCTGAGACCTAGCACCACCCCATGCATGGTATTGCCAAGACACAATGCACTTGTTACCATTGCTAGTTCCTCATGTTGATGTTTGCATATGTGTGCCTATTGCATCGCACTAATGGACATGGCAGAGTTCCATTTCCTCTTGTGACTGTGCGGGTGTGTTCACCTTCCTACACACATATGTCCTCCCCCTCAATGCAGTCGTCCTTGCACTATGATACCTGAGATGCTGCATGATGGCATTGCAGCTAATGTGACAAGGGCACTGAGGTAAACCCAGAGATGGCCAGCATGGGTATGAGATTACTACTGTGTACATCATTACGTATGTGACAGTGCCTGATGGTTATTGAGTCTATGGACATGACCATTTGACAGGAGTTGCACTTGGATAGGGATTGATGGTGATTGATCACGTAGTCATACTGAACCCTCATTTCGAGTGTGTTTGTTCTTTGGGCACCTATCTGCCATTTCCTAAATGAACAGCGCCAACAGCACAGGTGGTAGTGGCAACTATTATCAATATTTACAAAGTGGTGCAATCCATGCATTAGGTGTTAATTATTGCGCCAGATAAATGACATGCTCTGGGGTAGCATTAATTTTCAGGTGTGATAAAGAGCACCTGCTGTAGTGTCTTGCATAATTTAGAACAGAACCTTTCTGGACTCCCTATCAGTTGATGTAATCACTAGAACAGAATGTAATGAAACCATAGTTAGAATGTTGGTGTTCACAGGTACACTGAGAGGAATAAAGAAATTTGATTTATGTCTCTGTGTGTGGCCTAGTCATTGCCAGGTACCCAGGCTGGGAAAGATGCTACAAGTGGTTACATGATAGGAGATAAGTAACCCGAAGAAGAAAATACTCTTGTGGAGAGTTTGCTGTGGTCCAAGCAAACTACTTTTGTGTGCCACTTGTGCCTTCATCAAAGTGCTGAGTTGACTACTGGCGTATGTGGAGTCAAAGCACAACTCCATCCTGAGTAAAGAAGTCTGCTCATCGTTGGACAAGAAACTATGACCAAGGTCCTACAAAAAGGTACACTGCTGCCACGCAAAATCAAATTAGAAATTGTACGGAGCATTAATGCTGAATGCAGATTCACCCAGGTTTACAAAGTGCAGTTAAAGACAACTATCTGATACTGAATAGGCGAGGTAGAGATCAACCAGGTATAAGAAAATACAAATGGAAGTGTGAAAGGAATAAAATAGATGATGCACCATGACTGTATAAGGAGAGTTGTCGTGCCACAGCAGTCAACGAAGTGGCTCAAAGACAGATGCTCTGGGTTGTCCTTACAGAGCTGTTGCTCATCAAGCTGCAGAGTGGGGCTCAGAAAAACATCATAGAGCTCCTAAGAGTTAAGAACTGAAGGCAACAGTTGGGTCTGTGAAGTTTGAAGATGGCAGCTAAGAAAGAAGATACCATTCTAATTAATATTAGGATGATCCTGAGGTGCACACATTAAAGGTTTTTAAAGAGGGTTTGAACAAACCTGATTATCCTTCAGAATCAGGGTGCACACTAGTCTCAACATCAGTAAGTTCCATCCTGGTCTACAATGCCGCTGCCTTCCTGAATCCACCACCACCTTTTGACACCACCAAAAAGCAAAATCTTGGCAATAGATGGTCTGCCTAGATAGATAGAGAAATTTGAAGATTTCATTGATGCACTTGAACAGACTGAGAACAGGAAGATTATCAAATATCTAAAAAATCTTCCTGGTGATGGTGAGAAAGAAGCCATAAAAAATTCAGAGAACTGACAAAGAAGCTTCATACCACCAGGCTAGGAATGCGCTGAATCCAGTACCAAACATTGATTATAGGTACATTTTCAGCCAAGAATGACATAGGGTTGGTGAAACAATCAACAAATTTGTGGAAAGACTCATCACACCCATCGGACCTTATAAGTTCAATTCATTTAACAATGAAGAAGCCATGCGGCTTAGAGTTATCCTGGTTGTTTGTCTGATTCATTCAGATGACGAATGCTGAGAGAAACTCTGGGCCATATGTGCGAAGGCATTTTGCATTTCTTCACAGTGTGAATCGCTATTTCGGGCCATTAGGAAATGCCATTTTGGTATGTACGAACGGCATTTGCAGTGGTACGAAATGAGATTTCTATCTAGTAGTAATTGCATTTTGGAAAATCGCTAAAAAGGAAATCCCAAGCAGGGATTTCCAAATAACAAATCCCGAGCATCATGTACAAAGGATTTCCTAATTGTGAATAGTCGCCAAATGGCCATTTAGGATGTGGATCTGGTGGTGATCAAGCGTAAACAAAAAAAAAAACACCCTAAATGCATCTTGCTCATTCAGAATGGCAGCTCTGTATCTCGTAGCGAGGGGGATGAGGATTTTGGCTCGTAGACATAGAAGGAGGCGGTGACAGAAGAGGATGTTTAGGGTGAGGGTCAATGTTTTCGAACAAACTGAGGAGGAAATATATGAGAAGTACAGACTTAGTAGTGAGGTAATTTTGAAGTTAATGGCTGAGTCACAACCTTAGCTACATACCCCAACATTTCAGAAGCAATTCAATCCCACCACATTCACAGGAATAGCGTTGTCTACATCTTTAGGCTTCAGCCAGCCACAGGGAGTCATAGCCGTGGCAGTAGGAGAGTCAGAAAATCCATTATCTAGGTTTTGTCACTGTTTCTGGATATCACGGTTAGCAAAGTAAACAAATACATATGTTCACCAAATATGCCCCAATATTTGCAACAGACCAAAGTAATGTTTTACAGGTTGACGGTGTTGATGGCACACATATTTCCATATATAAAAATATGAAAAGCATCCATTCGCACAATGTACCGGTAGATTGTGGTAGCTCATGTATCATAACTGACCTTGTCTGCAGATTCCCAGGCAGCACCCATGACTCCATGTTCTGCCACAGTGTTATAATTAACTTACCACCTGTGGGTGCATTTGGCGATGGCTTATTACTTGGTAAGAGAATTGCTGACTCAATGCATACAATGAGCATAACTGTTTGTGTAATGTGACCTAATTTATTCTCCTTCTCATGCTCTTCAAGGAGACAGTGCATATGCTGTGTGCCCTTGGATACTGTTCTAAATTTGATGGGTTGAATAATCTTGACATGGCAGATGTTAAGTCTTCCTCCATGCCAACGGAGATTACTATGTCCACCAACAGTTAAATCAGGCCCTTGCACTAGTCATGCATTGTGGCTTGGTAAAGCGTAAGCTTTTCATCAACAAGCTAGTATATGCATGCTTGGGATGGATCGCAGACATCAAGGGGGATTAACCAAAGAGAAGAAGTGGAGAAGGTGGTGCCACACTAGGTAACACCCAACAACTGCAGCTTGGAATTTGGGTGACTGGCAAAGACTCCAATGAATCCTAACATAATGCTTGGTAAGACAATGCATTCCCCATGCTTTGCCCTGGTTTTCCACATAATAGTGACACAGTTTGTCAGCCACAGCATGTCTGTCAAGAAATCTCTTGCATGGTCCCATAAATGCTTTGCCCATATTGCAGGAGCTCTATGATTTCCCCACAGCCAAAAACTTTTCTTCAAAGGCGGTGGTAGAGGGACCATTTTGTGGCAATAAGTAAGGTGACGGAAAAGGTAAGTGTGTCACGGCACAAAGACAAAATGGCCACCAGAATGTTCCAGAAGCAACCTTCGATGCACGCCCACCTGGCCCAGCAGCGACATCAAATGAGGCAAATAGATACTATATAAAGTTGATCATCATCTGAATTATTGTCAAACAGTTCTTCCCCCTCATTAGTAAGTGAAAGTGAACAAAGTGATTATGCCATGTTGATGTTTACTTCAGAAAAACGTGTTGGACTGGTTGCATGTGAAGAAAAAAGAAAACTCAACATGGCTAAGCAGCAGAATCGCCCAAACACTGTCCTAAGATTGCACTAAAAATAAATGGATGTTCAATACCTTTCATTATTGACAGTGGTGCATCTGTAAATATAATGCCTGAAGAGAAGTATAATGAACTGTCTACATTAACGTGGCTTACGCCATCAATTACCAAAGTGTATACTTGGGCTACATCAACACCTGTGAACAGTATAGGTTCATTTGTAGTGACAGTAAAACATAAGAAAACAATGGTACAAGTACTTATCCATGTGCTTCAAGATACAGCTGCAAGTGCCTGCTTGTTCAGTTACCACACAGCTGCTGACATGAGACTAATTTTTGTGAATTACAACATGAATACTCATCATGAAAAAGTAAGTCAATTCCCTTCATTGTTTTATGATTAAGAAAGTTAAAGACAATGAAAGTGAAGCTGCATATAAATGATGATGTCCGTCCTATTGGTCAGAGACACAGATAAGTTGCTTTCCATTTACAAGAAGCTGTTGAAAGAGAACTGGAATTATTATATAAGCATGATATTATTGAATGTTCCATTGGTTCAACACCATGGGTTGCTCCCATAGTAGTAGTGCCCAAAAAAGGACAGTGAAGGAGCTGTGCATTTATGCCTTAACATGCGCCAGGCAAATAAAAAAATTGAGCGAGAACGACATTCATGTCTGCACATTTCTGACATGATTACACAATTGAATGGTGCCAACACCTTTTCCCAATTTTATTTGAACAAAGGTAATCATCAGTTGGAACTTGGAAAAGTTGGAAGGTTTGGAATGTTGGAAAGTTGCAGTTGTATTGCAACCTGTTTAGCACATTTTGGTTTGATTAGATATAAAAGACCTAGGGCCTGATTTAGATCCTGGCAAAGGGGGTTACTCAGTCACAAATGTGACGGATATCCCGTCCACTGTATTATGATCACTATAATAAACTATGGGGATCATCATACACTGGACCGAATATCCGCCATGTTTACGATGGAGTAACCAGGATCTAAATCAGGCCTTTAGTTTTGGTGTGTCATCAGCTTCAGAACTTTTCCAAGATGTCAAACAATGTATCATACAACCTGTTGTGAATGCATTCAGTTATATTAGTTTTAGAAATGGGGTTTTTGGTTGGCAGTCAGGTTACTCCGTGTCCAAGCAAGGACCCTCACTCTAGTCAGGGTAAGTCACACAAAATCCAAATCATCCTGTGCCCACCCTCTGGTAGCTTGGCACTAATCAGTAAGGCTTAACTTAGAAGGCAATGTGTAAAGTATTTGTGCAATAAATCATGCAATAACACAGTGTAACACCACATAAATACACCACACAGTATTTAGAAACATATTTAATATTTATCTGATAAGATGCAGGTCAAAATGATCAAGATGCAATAAGTACACATTGAAATATCACTGTAAAAATGATATAAAGTGTCTTTAGTCTTAAAAAAAAAAGCAACAAGTGTCTCTTGCAAGCACAAAGTACTTGGTTTGCAAAATTCTCCGCAAGGGACAGCATAGGAGGAGATGTGTGGAAAACGGGGAGGTGTGAGTCGATTTCTCCAGCCACACACAGACGATGTGTCATTTATTTACCACGCAGGGAAGACTTTGCGTCGATTTTTAGTGCGCGGACTTGGATCCTCTTCAGGTTGTGGGGTTTTAGGATTCGCCAGGGACGATGCATGCAATCCGGCGCTTGCAGGACAAAGTGACAGTGGCTGCATCGATCCGGTGGGCGATGCGTGAAAATTTCTACCGCATGGCAGGCGCTGCATCGATTCCTCTCAGGAAGTCGGGCTGCATCATTCCGGCTCGGCTTTGCGTCAATCCAGTGTGCCGCACATTGAATTTCCGGTCGCAACACTGCTGCTGCGTCGATCTTCTCCTTGGGAGGTCAGGCTGTGTCGTTCCGGTTTGGGGTGCAGGAATTTTCTCACCATGATGCAGGCTGTGTGTTGTTTCTTGCAGGCTGTGCGTCGATTTTCGCTGCACACGGAGTTCTCTTGCAGGAATGGAGTCTTTTTGGTCCTGATACTTCAGGGAACAGGAAGCAAGCTCTATCCAATTCCTTGGAGAGCACTTCTCAGCACAGCCAGAGAGCAGCAAGGCAACAGGGCAACAGCAGGGCAGAAGTCCTTTGCAGAAAAGCAGTCAGGTGAGTCCTTTGGACAGCCAGGCAGTTCTTCTGGGCAGGTTGCAGGTTCTGGTTCAGATTCTCTTCTCCAGGACGTGTCTGTGAAGTAGAAGGGTCTAGCTCAGAAGTGTCTGAGTTGGTAGGGTCAGAGACCCTGCCTAAATACACAAATGTGTCTTTGAAGTAGGGGAGACTTCAAAGAGTGGCTTAGAAGTGCACAAGGTCCCCTTTCAGTTCCATTTTGTCTGCCAGGGTCCAAGTGGGGGTGTGGCAGTCCTTTGTGTGAGGGCAGGCTACTGTCCTTTGACATGTAAGTGTCAGGCCCTCCACCCTCCCAGCCCAGGAAGACCCATTCAATGTGCAGATGTGTGCAATTGTGACTGAGCATCCTGTGTTTGGGGTCATCTGAGTGAATGCACAAGGGAGCTGTCAACTAAACCTAGCCAAACGTGGATTGTAGGGCATAGGAGGATTTAAGTGCAGAGAAATGCCCACTTTCTAAAAGTGGCATTTCTAAAATAGTAATATTAATTTAATCCAACTTTACCAGTCAGCAGGATTTTGTATTACCATTCTGGCCATACTAAATATGGCCTGGTTACTCCTTTCAGATCAGAAGCTACCACTCAAACAGTCTATGAGGGCAGCCCTAATGTTAGCCTATGAAAGGAGCAGGCCTCATAGCAGTGTGAAATGAATTTAGGAGTTTTACACTACCAGGACATGTAAACTACATAGGTACATGTCCTGCCTTTTGTCTACACAGCACCCTGCCCTAGGGGTTACCTAGGGCCCACCTTATGGGTGACTTATATGTAGACAAAGGGGAGTTTTAGGCTTGGCAAGTACTTTGAAATGCCAAGTCGAATTGGCAGTGAAACTGCACACACAGACCTTGCAATGGCAGGCCTGAAACATGGTTAAGAGGCTACTTAAGTGGGTGGCACAAGCAGTGCTGCAGGCCCACTAGTAGCATTTAATCTACAGGCCCTAGGCACATGTAGTGCACTTTACTAGGGACTTATAAGTAAATTAAATAGGCCAATTGGGTATGATCCAATGTCATCATGTTTAAAGGGAGAGAGTATATGCACTTTAGCACTGGTTAGCAGTGGTAAAGTGTGCAGAGTCCTAACACCAGCATAAACAGTGTCCAAAAAGTGTTCAGTACCTACCCACAGTTGAAGGTCAACTTGCTTTTCATATTTTTCTGCCTGACATTTTTAACTAAATCCTCAATCAACATGTCTCTGGCTGGGTCTCAAGCTGGAGATGAAGATTTTGACCTAGCCATGCTGGAGACTGTTAGAAATGGGGTCTTCGGTTGACAGTCAGGTTACCCCCTGTTCAAGAAAGGACCCTCACTCAAGTCAGGGTAAAAGAGAAACACCCTCAGTTAACCCCTGCTTACCCCCTTGGTAGCTTGGCAGAGCAGTAGATTTAACTTCAGAGTGCTAGGTGTGAAGTTTTTGTACCAACACCCACAGTAATTCAATGAAAACACTACAAAATGTCACAACAACGGTTTAGAAAAATAGGATATGTTTATCTAAACAAAACAAAACCAAAACGACAACAATCCACAATACACATGTCAAGTTATCAATAAAAATGCAAAAAGAGTCTTTAAGTAGTTTTAAACACACACTAACACTGTTAGCATGAAAAAGTACCTTGGATGTGTCAAAAATAACCCCGTACGGGCAAGTGAGCATCAAAAAGAGCGTGCAATGCGTTGATTCCACTCTCGAGCAGGACCTTGCGTCGTTTCTCCTTTCGCCGGGTCGTGCGCGTAATTTCTTCTCTCTGCAGGAGAGCTATGCGTTGATCAGGTCAGCACTCTCGGGTCCTGGCAGGCCTTACGTTATTTTTCCACGCCCAGCGATACTTGAGTCGGAAATCCAGCCGCACGATGATCCGAAAACCCTGCAGCGCAGGTTGTGATCTCCCAGCCTCCGTCAGCAATGCTGCACATTGTTTCTCCTGCACCGTGCGTCGATTCTTCGGTCGCATTTCCGGCGAGCGTCGATTTTCAGCTGCCGAGCCTGCGGCACGTCGTTTCTTCAGACGCAGATCGGATTTTCCTGTCTTTAGGCTGCCAGCTTCTCCTTTACAGGTCCCAGTAACTGGATAGGCACCACAGGGCAGAGTAGGAGTCTCTCCAGAGACTCCAGGTGCTGGCAGAGAGAAGTCTTTGCTGTCCCTGAGACTTCAAACAACAGGCGGCAAGCTCTAAATCAAGCCCTTGGAGATTTCTTCTCAAGATGGAAGGCACACAAAGTCCAGTCTTTGCCCTCTTAATCTGGCAGAAGCAGCAGCTGCAGGATAGCTCCACAAAGCACAATCACAGGCAGGGCAGCTCTTCTTCCTCAGCTCTTCAGCTCTTCTCCAGGCAGAGGTTCTTCGTGTTTCCAGAAGTGTTTCTAAAGTCTGTGGTTTTGGTGCCCTTCTTATACCCAATGTCTCCTTTGAAGTAGGTCTACTTCAAAGTAAAGTCTCTTTTGAATGTGAAATCTTGCCTTGCCCAGGCCAGGCCCCAGACACTCACCAGGGGGTTGGAGACTGTATTGTGTGAGGGCAGGGACAGTCCTTTCAGGTGTGAGTGACCACTCCTTCCCTCCCTCCTAACACAGATGGCTCATCAGGATATGCAGGCTACATCCCAGATCCCTTTGTGTCACTGTCTAGTGTGAGGTGCAACTAGCCCAACTGTCAAACTGACCCAGGCAGGGAATCCACAAACAGGCCTAGAAAGTGGCATTTTCAAACACACAATCTTAAAATCAACTTTACTAAAAGATGTATTTTTAAATTGTGAGCTCAGAGACCCCAAACTCCACATGTCCATCCACTCCCAAAGGGAATCTACACTTTAATCAGATTTCAAGGTAGCCCCCATGTTAACCTATGAGAAGGACAGGCCTTGCAACAGTGAAAAACAAATTCAGCAATATTTCACTGTCAGGACATATAAACCACATTACTATATGTGCTACCTTAACCATACACTGCACCCTGCCCTTGGGGCTACCTAGGGCCTACCTTAGGGGTGTCTGACATGTATGAAAAGGGAAGGTTTAGGCCTGGCAAGTGGGTACACTTGCAAAGTCGAATTTACAGTCAAAACTGCACACACAGACACTGCAGTGGCAGGTCTGAGACATGATTATGGAGCTACTTATGTGGGTGTCACAGCCAGTGCTGCAGGCCCACTAGTAGCATTTGATTTGCAGGCCCTGGCACCTCCAGTGCACTTTAATAGGGATTTACTAGTAAATCAAATATGCCAATCATGGATAAGCCAATTACATATACATCTTGTAAAGGAGCACTTGCACTTTAGCACTGATTAGCAGTGGTAAAGTGCCCAGAGTAACAAACACAGCAAAATCAGAGTCCAGCACACATCAGCAACCTGGAAAACAGAGGGAAAAAGTTAAGGGAGACCACGCCAAGGATGGAAAGTCTAAAAGAGACCTATACTGTTAAACACCTGAAAGGCTTCTGCAAGGATATGGAAGTACCCACCCAAGGTGCCTCCAGGAAGGAGGAATTCCAAATGGCGCTGAGGGCCTGGGCAGAAGCCCAATCAGAGGAGGATGTTGAGGAGGAGGGTCCAGAGGATGGCCCCTCAGAGGATTTCTTGCCATTAGTGGAGGATGTTAAAACTGTGATTGTGCCCCCTGCCAAACCAGGGACCAGTGTCCCCCGACCTTGGCCTGACCGCAGAGGAAAGGAGGGAGGAGAGAGAATTCCAATTACAAATGGCAAGGTTAAAAATTGAAGCTCAACAGGAGGAGAAGAGGGCAGAAAGAGAAGCACAAACAGAGAGCCTTGGCTGAAAAAAACACTTTTGTTGGCTCATGAACTGAGTTTCAAGGAGCTGGATATCAAGGCAAGACAATCTGAGTCCATCAGTGATGGTTGCAGTGTACATGCAGGACTTGTTGGGGAAAAGAAGTTTCATATTCCCAAAAGTGTAGTACCAGGTTATGTGGTGGGAGATGACATTGATAAGTGGTTGGTTGCTTATGAAGTTGTACTAAGGGCTCATGGGGTCTCTGAGGAGCTATGGGGGCAGCCTTATGGTTTTATGTACCAGTAGTGGGGAGGGACACACTTCTTACACTAGATCTACAAGATCAAAATGTATATGCACCCATGAAAGCCACTTTACTTGCCAAGTTTGAGCTGACTCCTGAGAAATACCATCAGAGGTTCAGGGACAGCACCAATCTTTCCACACAAACTTGGGTAAACTGCTTTGATTTCTCCAACAAGGCACTGAACAGATTTGTGCTTGCAGCAAAGTAAATGATTACACAGGATTATATGATTTGATTGTGAGAGAGCATATGCTCAGTACTTGTTTTACCGAGTTGCGCCAGTACTTAGTAGTCAGTAAGCTGACTGATCCCAGGAAGCTTGCTGAGGAGGCAGACCTCTTGGTTAGCACCAGAGAGTCCAGAAATGTACCTGGGGGGACACCAACAAAGGTGGTCAGGGTTCCCAACAAAGAAAGGGGGGGGACTTAAACATAAGGAGTTCTCCAAAGGTCCCCAAACCAATTCCCAGGGGGGTGATGGTACCCAGTCCCAACCTGCATTTGAGAAAAAGCCAAGGTACTTTGATAAAAAGCAAGGGGAATGTATCTCCAAATGCTCAGAGTGCTTCAAGCCTGGACACTCTAAGGGCGACTCCCAGTGTCCCAAGAGGGCACAGCCCCCCACTGGAGGTTAGACACCTGGGTTGGCTAGCGTAGTGCTTGGGGGGGGAGACAGTCCCAGTTAGCTTTGGGTAGCAGGTAGAGGTGTCCCTAGTCTCCCTTGGAGATAACAAAATGGTGCCAAAAGCCCACATGCCTGCCAATACTTCCAAGTATAGGCAGTGGGCCGCCATTGATGGGCAAATGTTGGAGGCTCCGCGTGACACAGGAGCCAGTATGGCTACTGTCAAGAGTCAGCTGATGTCAGCAGAGCAGATAATCCCTAATACATTCCACCAGATCATAGTCGCTGACAATCACGAGAGTCACCTACTGGTGGCTCTGGTTCCCTTTGAGTGGGGGGGTCTCAGGTACTCTAAAGGTAGCTGTGAATCCTGCCATGCCTGTAGCTTGTCTGTTAGGCAATGATCTTGAGCATACTGCCTGGAAAGAGGTAGAGCTCAAATCCCACCTGGGATTGTTAGCTGTGCCTGAGTGGGTCTGCATGACCACAAGGTCCATGGCTGCCCGGGAAGAGAGTCAAAGGCGTTTGGAGCTTGGAACAATAGCCCAGACAGCTGCTCAGATGAAGGGCAAGGGGCATGGGAAACCAGTCCCAAATATTCCCATGGTGGTGGACTTGGTCCCAGAGGAGGAGGCCCCTAAGCTAACTCGGGAGAATATTGCTGACCTGGGTAAACTGCCTGAAATTGCTGGCTGGCAAGTAGAAGTTGGGCCAACCATGGAGGAATTCTGCAAAGCGCAGAAGGAGTGCCCCACTCTTGAGGGTCTGAGGCAACAGGCCTCAGCCCAAGCAGCAGGTGAAGCTCATATACAGGGAGAATGATCTCCTCTACAGTGAGCCTAAGGCTCTGGTCATTGGGGCAGAACGTGTGCTGGTGGCACCCCAGTGTTATTGGGCTTTCCTACTGTGCCTGGCTCACGACATCCCCCTGGCATAGCATTTGGGCCTAGACAAGACCTTTGCCAGGCTTCTCACCCACTTCCATTGGCCTAGAATGCGGGTAGCCTCAGATAACCAGTATCAAGGATGAAGTTTCCAAGATGCTGGCTCTTGGGGTGATTGAGAAGTCCAGCAGTCCCTGGTCCAGCCCAGTGGTGTTGGTTTGCAAGGCTGCTGCTCCCGGTGCCAAGCCAGAACTTAGGTTCTCTGTGAACTACCAGGGTCTCAACTCTGTCATGAAGACAGATGCTCACCCCATCCCCAAAGCTAATGAGCTCTTGGACAGGCTTGGCGCCGCCAAGTTCCTTAGTACCTTTGACCTCACGTCAGGGTACTGGCAGATCACCTTGACTAAAGGGGCACAAGAGAGATCTGCTTTCTCCACTCCTGAGGGACATTACCAGTTCAAAGTAATACCCTTTGGATTGAAAAATGCCCCGCTACCTTCCAATGGTTGGTTAACGGGGTCCTAGCTGGCAAGGATACCTTCTGCGCAGCCTACCTAGACAACATAGCCGTCTACAGTTCCAGCTGGGAGGAACACTTGCTCCACCTCAAGAAGGTGCTTCAGGCCCTACACCAGGCAGGCCTGACCATCAAGGCCAGTAAGTGCTAGATTGGTTAGGGTTCCATGGTGTTTTTGGGACGCCTAGTAGGTGGTGGCAAGGTGCAGCCCCTCCAGGCCAAGATTGAAACTATCAAGGCCTGGCAACCACCTAGAACACAAACTGAGGTGAGAGCCTTCTTACGCCTCACAGGATTTTACCATAGTTTGTCAAGGTAATGGAATCATTGTGTCACCCTTGACGGAACTTACTTCCAAAAAGCAACCTAAGTTGGTGAATTGGACAGAGGCTTGTCAGAAAGCCTTTGACTCCTGAAGGAAGCCATGTGCACGGTGCCTGTGCTCAAGGCCCCTGTCTATTCCCAGGAATTTTATTGTGCAGACAGACACTTCAGAGCATGGCGTATGGGCTGTTCTAGAACAGTGAAATGAGGAGGTCCTGGACCAACCGGTAGTCTTTATTAGCGGAAGACTATTACCACAGGAACAGAGGTGGGGTGCTATTGAGAGAGAAGCATTTGCTGTGGTCTGGGCACTGAAGAAGATGAGAGCATACCTGTTTGGGAATCACTTCCGGGTTCAGACAGGCCACAGGCCCCGCTGATGGCTCATGCAGATGAGGGGTAAGAATCCTAAACGCTTGAGTTGGTCCATTTCCCTACAGGGGACAGGCTTTACCATGCAGCATCGCCCGGGGATTGACCACACCAGTGCTGATGGTCTCTCCAGATACTTCCACCTTTTTTCTACATATAAGTCACCCCTAAGGTGGGCCCTAGGTAACCCATAGGGCAGGGTGCAGTGTAGACAAAAGGCAGGACATGTACCTGTGTAGTTTACATGTCCTGGTAGTGCAAAACTCCTAAATTCATGTTACATTGCTGTGAGGCCTGCTCCTTTCATAGGCTAACATTAGGGCTACCCTCATATACTGTTTGAGTGGTATCTTCTGATCTAAAAGGAGTAACCAGGCCATATTTAGTATGGCCAGAATGGTAATACAAAATCCTGCTGACTGGTAAAGTTGGATTAAATTAATATTACTATTTTAGAAATGCCACTTTTAGAAAGTGGGCTTTTCTCTGCACTTAAATCCTTCTGTGCCTTCCAATCCACATCTGGCTAGGTTTAGTTGACAGCTCCCTTGTGTCTTCACTCAGACAAACCCCAAACACAGGATGCTCAGTCACACTTGCACACATCTGCATATTGAATGGATCTTCCTGGGCTGGGAGGGTGGAGTGCCTGACACATGTCAAAGGACAGTAGCCTGCCCTCACACAAAGGACTGCCACGCCCCCTACTGGGACCCTCCAGACAGGATGAAACTGAAAGGGGATCTTGTGCACATCTAAGCCACTCCTTGAAGTCTCCCCCACTTCAAAGGCACATTTGAATATTTAAACAAGGCCTCAGCCCCTACCAACTCAGACACTTCCTGCAGAGGAACCTGAACCAGAACCTGCAACCAGCCAAGAAGAACTGCCTGGCTGCCCAAAGCACTCACCTGACTGCTTTCTGAGAAATACTGCTGCCTTGCTGTTGCCCTGCTGCCATGCTGCTCTCGGGCTCTGCTGAAGAAGTGCCATCCAAGGGCTTGGATAGAGCTTGCCTCCTGTTCCCTGAAGTCTCAGGGCCAAAAAGACTTCATTCCTGCAAGAAGAACTCCCTGTGCGGTGAAAATCGATGCACAGCCCGCAAGAAATGACGCACGGCCTGCATTGCAGTGAGAAGATCACTGCACGCCAAGCCGGAATGACGCAGCCCGAATTCCTGAGAGGAATCAAAGCAGTGCGGTAAAAATTTCCAGGCAATGCCCACCTGATCGATGCATTCTTTGTGACTTTGTCCTGCAAGTGCCGGATTTCAACTCATCGTCCCCGGGCTGTCCGGAAACCCCGCAACCTGAGAAGGATTCACGTCTGTGAGCAGGAAATCAACGCAAAGCCCTTCCCTGTGTGAAAAATAAAGATGCATCGCCGTGTGCAGCCCGAGAAATCGACGCACGCCTCCCTGTTTTCCACGCATCTCCTCCTTTGCGGTTCCTTGTGGAGATTTTGAATGCAAACCTGGTACTTTGTGCTTGCAAGAGACATTTGTTGCTTTTAAGAGACTAAAAAGACACTTTATATCATTTTACAGTGATATTTCAACATATACTTATTGCATCGTAATCGTTTTGACCTGCATCTCATCTCATCACATAAATATTATATATTTTTCTAAACACTGTGTGGTGTATTTTTGTGGTGTGTTATTGCATGATTTATTGCACAAACACTTTACACATTGCCTTCTACGTTAAGCCTGACTGCTCAGTGCCAAGCTACCAAAGGGTGGGCACAGGATAATTTGGATTGTGTGTGACTTACCCTGACTAGAGAGAGGGTCCTCGCTTGGACAGGGGGTAACCTGACTGCCAACCAAAGACCCAATTTCTAACATCTATCAACCAAAGTTCTTCAGCATAATCTGAACATGTCATAACTCCCTAAACATGTTTGGGAAAGAATAACAATTGATTCTTTGCTCTGCTAGATAATGGACATGATTTAATGGTGATTGTAGATGAATACTCAAGGCTCCCTTTGGTTGAATATATCTCATCAATGACTCCTGAATGAGTGATTGAAAACCTTGATGGCATCTTTGCAACATTGGGCATATCAGCCATTGAGAAGTCTAACAATGTCCACCTTTCAACAGTAAAGGATTTAAAGAATTTCTGGAGCATCTACACATAAAGCACCAAAAGATTACACCTTCATGGCCCAGGCAAATGGACTTCTTGAGTGTTTCATGAGTGCAATAAAGAAAACAGTATGGTGTGCAACTCTTAAGGAGCTCAGTTTCAAAACAGTATTGAATTCTACTTTACAAGCTTATTGTTTGACAGCTTACTCAACCGCAGGTGAAGGTCGGGCAACTTTGATGTTCAGGAGAGCAATAACAACCAACTTACCTCAATGGGCCACCAAAAGAGATAAGCGCAAAAGCATGATTTGTTCAAGGAAAATGGTTAACAAACAAAGAATGAAAGTGTATACTGACAAGAGGTGACATTAAAAAGACCTCTCATTCATTAAATGAGATTTGGTGATTCCTCGAAAGATGCGCAGAAGAAAATCTGATGCCCCATACAATGCTGAACCTTTTCAAGTAGTGTCTAACAAAGGACACATGATGACTGCTTAGCACCCTGGAAACTATTACCAAAGATTCTTCTCACTTTAGGTCTGTATTTCATCGGTCTTCAACTTAAGATGGTGAAAGAAAGGTTAATTCTGAAAACTCGGGGTCATTTACAAGGTGCTTGTGCCGCTGTTTTGTCATTTTTTTGATGCAACAGCAGATCAATCAGTGTTCCACACTGCTCCAGGTACAATGTATGTAGTGTAGGCATTCCCTTGTCAAAAGCCATTCAGAACTGATCCAGTGAAAGTTACATCTTTTTGCTGTATCACTTTGTGACTTGACTGTGTCAAAATTCTTACGCTTACTCCAAGCAGGCGTAAGGATTGACACAGGGCTTTTAACATAGAACTCGCCTCTGATTTCTGACGCATTGCTGGAGCTGTGTCAGTTTTAGGACACAAATCCAGCAACATCACTTTGGCGCCAACAGATGTGTCAGAATTTCTGATGCATCCATGAAAACTTGCTCTATAGAGCTCTGTATTGTAAATAAAGCACATCCATGGCATTGCTAGGGCCTTTTTGGTAGGTGCAAGAAATGTGACCCATCAATGCTGATGCATCTGATTCTTGTAAATGAGGCCTCAAGTGAATGTTGCTGGTTCCTTACTGTTAGAAATGGGGTCTTTGGTTGACAGTCAGGTTACCCCCTGTTCAAGCAAGGACCCTCACTCGAGTCAGGGTAAAAGAGAATCACCCTCAGCTAACCCCTGCTTACCCCCTTGGTAGCTTGGCAGAGCAGTAGGCTTAACCTCAGAGTGCTAGGTGTAAAGTATTTGTACCAACACACACAGTAACTTAATGAAAACACTACAAAATGACACAACACCGGTTTACAAAAATAGAAAATATTTATCTAAACAAAACAAGACCAAAACGACAAAAATCCGACATACACAAGTCAAGTTCTGAACTTTTAGAGGTTAAACTCAAAAATAGCGCTTAGAAACAAAAATGCTTCAATGAGATGTTAACACGGCGTCGTGACGGAGTCGTTCCCAACAAGCCGACACCAGCGGCGCCGGACACGGAGTCGTGTAGACCCCCTAGTACAGTACCTTTGGTGAAGAGTGAAAACAAGCCGATGTGTGAAGTTGGGAATCGCGGCGTCTGTGCGAAACGTTGAATCCGTGCACTTCGAGCGGCGTCGGTCACAACATGGTGCGGCGACTTCCACGGAGTCGCGGACTTCAGCGGGGCTGCTGCGCCGTCGGGCCTGCGAAGAGCGTCGCGTTCCAGCGAAGGTCACGGCGTCAGGTGCAGGCGGCGTTACCAGATTCAGCAGCGGCGTTGGTCCGAAGTCGTCCGAAGTCGATTTCCTTGGATTCCACCAGCTTTCCTTTCAAGGGCCCAGGGACTGGATAGGGCACCACTTGTCGGGGCAGGAGTCTCTCCAGAGACTCCAGGTGCTGGCAGAGAGAAGTCTTTGCTCTCCCTGAGACTTCAAACAACAGGTGGCAAGCTCTAACTCAAGCCCCTGGAGATTTCTTCACAAGATGGAAGGCACACAAAGTCCAGTCTTTGCCCTCTTACTCTGGCAGAAGCAGCACTGCAGGAAAGCTCCACAAAGCACAGTCTCAGGCAGGGCAGCACTTCTTCCTCAGCTATCAGCTCTTCTCCAGGCAGAGGTTCCTCTTGGTTCCAGAAGTGTTTCTAAAGTCTGTAGATTTGGGTGCCCTTCTTATACCCATTTTAGTCTTTGAAGTCACCTTTCTTCAAAGGGGACTCACACCTACTTGTGAAATCCTGCCTTGCCCAGGCAAGGCATCAGACACACAGCAGGGGGTTGAAGCCGGCATTGCAGAGGCAGGCACAGTCCTTTCAGATGAGAGTGACCACTCCACCCCTCCCTCCTAGCAGAGATGGCTAATCAGGAAATGCAGGTTACACCCCAGCTCCCTTTGTGTCACTGTCTGGTGTGATGTGAAAAACAACCCAACTGTCAAACTGACCCAGACAGGGAATCCACAAACACCGCAGAGTCACAGAATGGTTTAAGCAAGAAAATGCCCACTTTCTAAAAGTGGCATTTTCAAACGCACAATCTCAAAATCAACTTTACTAAAAGATGTATTTTTAAATTGTGAGTTCAGGGACCCCAAACTCCACATGTCCATCTACTCTCTAGGGGAATCTACACTTTAATCATATTTAAAGGTAGCCCCCATGTTATCCTATGAGAGAGACAGGCCTTGCAACAGTGAAAAACGAAATTGGCAGTATTTCACTGTCAGGACATATAAACCACATTACTATATGTCCCACCTTATCCATACACTGCATCCTGCCCTTGGGGATAACTAGGGCCTACCTTAGGGGTGCCTTACATGTAAGAAAAGGGAAGGTTTAGGCCTGGCAAGTGGGTACACTTGCCAAGTCGAATTTACAGTGTAAAAATACACTTACAGACACTGCAGTGGCAGGTCTGAGACATGATTACAGGGTTACTTGTGTTGGTGGCACAACCAGTGCTGCAGGCCCACTAGTAACATTTGATTTACAGGCCCTGGGCACCTCTAGTGCACTTTACTAGGGACTTAACAGTAAAACAAATATGCCAATCATGGAGAACCAATTACGTACACATTTTACACGGAGAGCATAGGCACTTTAGCACTGGTTAGCAGTGGTAAAGTGCTCAGAGTTGAAAAGCCAACAGCAACAGGTCAGAAAAAAATAGGAGGCAGGAGGCAAAAAGACTGGGGATGACCCTGCATAAGCAAAAGTCCAACACGACCCCCTACCAGCCTAAAGTCAGGGGAGAACAATCAATACCTTGATGTACTTCCCTGATTGGGGCGAAAGAACAAGGACCCCGGCCCACAACAGCAGGGGCGTGTTCCAGTTCTACGCCTTCCTGACTCCAGTTGGATCCCTCTGTCCATACTCTCAGGGCCCACTAAGCTAACCCATGGGGAACCCTTTTCCACATCTGCAGACACCATCTGTGCAGCACCTAACTTTACTTTGTTCACAGATGTATCCCAATGGGCAGATAGTACCACCAGGGCCAACACAGTGGTGTTGCCCACTCCACCCCCGGGGTGTGACTCTCATCCCCCCTCCAGGGGCAACTCTGTCCACCAGGACAGCAAGCCACGGTGGCCCCGGACAACTGTCAGGGATGAGAGGCGGACCTCAGGCCTCTCCAACCACTGTGACTGCGGAGAGTGGGGGGCGGTATCCCCAGGTGCCTGGCACCCTTTGACCACTCTCTCTTCCACCAGGTCAGGGATGACAACCTGACCCTGGTCCTCCCGTCTGGGTCTCTGTACCCTCCCTGCAGAAGCGGCACCCCCAGAGTCAAAAACTGTCAGGGTGCTTGCAGAAGCAGTCCTGCACAATTCTTCCACCAGTGTAGGGCTGGTAACCTGCAACTGGTCTGCCAACCTGGGGTCTGTACCTTCAGGTTGGACCAGGGCCAAGGGTGAGGCTTCCCTCCCCTGCCCTCCCTTCTGGGGTCCTGCACCCTCCAACTAGGAGTGGCCCCCTCAGAAGGCAACATGGGATGGGCACTATTAGCAGTAGTCCCTTCCTCCAGGTCAGGGGGGACATCCTGAACCTGATCCTCCAGTCCAGGGTCTGTACCCACAGACTGGACCACCGCCTGGCAACTCAGGACTTCCTGGGGGGCATACCTACCCCCCACCAGGTCAGAGTTTACCCTCTGAACCTGGTCATCCAAACCTAAGTCACCACCCTGCGGTTGAACCACTGCCTGGCACACCAGGACTTCCTTGGGAGCACACTTACCCCCCATCAGGTCAGAGTTTACCCCCTGAACCTGATCATTCAACCCAGAGTCACCACCCTGCGGTTGAACCTTTGCCTGGCACACCAGGACTTCCAGGGGGGCACACTTACCCCCTCTAGGGACACACTTTCCCCAAGGGCCACACAAGAGTCTGGCTGGCGCAGGTCCCCTGACCTCTGCCCATCTGACAGAGTCTGGATTCCCCCCAACCCAGAAATGGTCTCACCAAGGTCATTCCTGGGGGGCTCTGCTCTCAGAGCTGACCCCTGACCCTCCAGGTTCTCCACTGGGGTCCGCAACCCCCTCTCAACCCTCTGTCTGGACTTCTGCACCCCCTCACTAGGCGTGGTACTGCCAGACACCAGAACTGGTGGGACGCTGGCTACAGCCGACCCCCCCAAGTTCTCCTGATACTGTGGGGTCTCCCTCAACAGATGGCCCTATGGTACAGGCTAGGCTCCCCTCCTGGTGTTCCCTCATGGAACCCTCCAGGACCTGGGACCGGATCTCAGGCACCTTGGGCCTCAACCCATCCCCATTCCCTCTCCTCTGAGACTGGACATGGGGTCCCTCACCCATCCCACTACACTGGGACCTACCTGGGACACTACAATCCTTCCCTACCTCACCTGGTTGGGAACTACCTAGACCACTCCTCTCAGGAGCACCCCCAAATGCCTCTTCAGACTCTCTGGTACTCACCCAGAAGTCTGCCTCCATTGTAAGCTCCCTGGGGTCAGAGAACTCACACTCCACCTGGTGTTGGCATAGCTCTGGAAAATAAGGACTAGACATATGCTCTCCAGCAATTACATCACTCAGCCCCTCACATGAATTAACCAAAGTACCCTTCACCCAACCATCCAGTGACTCTGCTTTGAAAAAGCACCCCACATCACCCTCCTGAGACTGGTGAGACAGTACCTGACTGTCCCTGACACTCAACCCACACTCTTCTGGGATGTCTTCGCACTCCATAACCAGGACTTCTACCTGGGGGAACCCCTCTCCCTGTCACTCTCACCTAGAGTCAGTAGAGTGTCCCTCACACCAGTAGGAATATGACTCCCCATACCAGTTCCCCAATCCACCTCAGGGACCCTGTGCATCACTGGAGCTACCTCATACCCCTGAACCTCCTGGTGTGTGTTAACTCCCTCCTTCAAGTAGGGCACCACATCTCTGGGCATGTGCACTTCTTCAGCAGCACTAGATATAAAATTGTTGCTGCCACCATTCCAGCTGGATTCCGCCCTCATGACTTCCAGCTCCTTCATTTTGAGCTCATAAGCCCAAATCCTCTTTTTTATCTCTAAGTCCCTCCTCCTTTCTTCCAACTCCTTCTCCCTTTGCATCCTCAACTCCTTGAACCGGCGAGCCCTCTCTGCCTGTCTGTCCTGTAACTCTTCAGGAGTCAGACCCTTGGATGACAACCTGCTACCCCTCCTGGGGACCCTCCCCCCAGGCGTAACAGGTACCTCCACTACACCACTGTGTATCCTCTGCACTTCCCCACCCACATTCTCCTCCTCTGTGTGCCCTCCAGCCTTCTTGGTTGTCACCCAGGCCCTCTGTGCCTTTTGCAGCTCCCCCTCCCTGGTGGAGCTCTCAGTGGGACAGTCAAGATCTTTAAGGAACTGTTTCAATTGAGCAACTGAGTACTCCTTCAGTTTCTCTATTTCAAACACAGCTCCAGCTGTTGCATCTCCAGATTGAGACATGATGGTCACAAGTGCAAAGTTCCAAAGGCAGAAAATAAGTTCCCAATGAGGTAAAAAGAATCAGTCAAAGGATCAGCAAAATCATGGAAGTAGAATAAAAAGAGTCCCAAAGAGGAACAATCGAAGATCACCAAACAAGTAGTATGTGGTCACGTAGTGGTCTGAACTCAAACAGTAGTGTACACTTAATTACTGTATGTCAAGTACAAATACAAGTCCAAATCCCAACCGCTGATCACCAATGTTAGAAATGGGGTTTTTGGTTGACAGTCAGGTTACCCCCTATTCAAGCAAGGACCCTCACTCTAGTAACGGTAAAAGAGAATCACCCTCAGCTAACCCCTTCTTACCCCCTTGGTAGCTTGGCAGAGCAGTAGGCTTAACCTCAGAGTGCTAGGTGTAAAGTATTTGTACCATCACACACAGTAACTTAATGAAAACACTACAAAATGGCACAACACCGGTTTAGAAAAATAGGAAATATTTATCTAAACAAAACAAGACCAAAACGACAAAAATCCGACATACACAAGTCAAGTTATGAACTTTCAGAGGTTAAACTCAAAAATAGCGCTTAGAAACAAAAATGCTTCAATAAGATGTTAACACGGCGTCATGACGGAGTCGTTCCCAACAAGCCGACACCAGCGGCGCCGGACACGGAGTCGTGTAGACCCCCAAGTACAGTACCTTTGGTGAAGAGTGAAAACAAGCCGATGCGCGAAGTCGGGAATCGCGGCATCTGTGCGAAACGTTGAATCCGTGCACTTCGAGCGGCGTCGATCACGACGTGGTGCGGCGACTTCCACGGAGTTGCGGACTTCAGCGGGGCTGCTGCGCCGTCGGGCCTGCGAAGAGCGTCGCGTTCCAGCAAAGGTCACGGCGTCAGGTGCAGGCGGCGTTACCGCATTCAGCAGCGGCGTCGGTCCGAAGTCATCCGAAGTCGATTTCCTTGGATTCCACCAGCTTTCCTTTCAAGGGCCCAGGGACTGGATAGGGCACCACTTGTCGGGGCAGCAGTCTCTCCAGAGACTCCAGGTGCTGGCAGAGAGAAGTCTTTGCTGTCCCTGAGACTTCAAACAACAGGAGGCAAGCTCTAACTCAAGCCCTTGGAGATTTCTTCACAAGATGGAAGGCACACAAAGTCCAGTCTTTGCCCTCTTACTCTGGCAGAAGCAGCACTGCAGGAAAGCTCCACAAAGCACAGTCACAGGCAGGGCAGCACTTCTTCCTCAGCTATCAGCTCTTCTCCAGGCAGAGGTTCCTCTTGGTTCCAGAAGTGTTTCTAAAGTCTGTAGATTTGGGTGCCCTTCTTATACCCATTTTAGTCTTTGAAGTCACCTTTCTTCAAAGGGGACTCACACCTACTTGTGAAATCCTGCCTTGCCCAGGCAAGGCATCAGACACACAGCAGGGGGTTGGAGCCGGCATTGTCAGAGGCAGGCACAGTCCTTTCAGATGAGAGTGACCACTCACCCCTCCCTCCTAGCAGAGATGGCTAATCAGGAAATGCAGGTTACACCCCAGCTCCCTTTCTGTCACTGTCTGGTGTGATGTGAAAAACAACCCAACTGTCAAACTGACCCAGACAGGGAATCCACAAACACCGCAGAGTCACAGAATGGTTTAAGCAAGAAAATGCCCACTTTCTAAAAGTGGCATTTTCAAACGCACAATCTTAAAATCAACTTTACTAAAAGATGTATTTTTAAATTGTGAGTTCAGGGACCCCAAACTCCACATGTCCATCGACTCTCTAGGGGAATCTACACTTTAATCATATTTAAAGGTAGCCCCCATGTTACTCTATGAGAGAGACAGGCCTTGCAACAGTGAAAAACGAAATTGGCAGTATTTCACTGTCAGGACATATAACCCACATTACTATATGTCCCACCTTATCCATACACTGCACCCTGCCCTTGGGGCTAACTAGGGCCTACCTTAGGGGTGCCTTACATGTAAGAAAAGGGAAGGTTTAGGCCTGGCAAGTGGGTACACTTGCCAAGTCGAATTTACAGTGTAAAAATACACTTACAGAGACTGCAGTGGCAGGTCTGAGACATGATTACAGGGTTACTTGTGTGGGTGGCACAACCAGTGCTGCAGGCCCACTAGTAACATTTGATTTACAGGCCCTGGGCACCTCTAGTGCACTTTGCTAGGGACTTAACAGTAAAACAAATATGCCAATCATGGAGAACCAATTACGTACACATTTTACACGGAGAGCATAGGCACTTTAGCACTGGTTAGCAGTGGTAAAGTGCTCAGAGTTGAAAAGCCAACAGCAACAGGTCAGAAAGAAATAGGAGGCAGGAGGCAAAAAGACTAGGGATGACCCTGCATAAGCAAAAGTCCAACACTTACCATCATTAGTAATCTTTGACCCTGAGCATAACAGTCTACGGCTTCCAGTAACCAGATGGGCTTGGATGATCAAACCAGTAAGATTGATTGAAGAGATATAATTATATCTGTTTCTATATTTATGTTTATGACTAATGATTTTCAAAAACATTTTTTTTTTTTATTTTAACAGAGGGGGAGATGTAATGCCTTGTATGATTTAGAATGGAACCATTCTGTCTCAAAGCACACTTTGTATCAGTGTGATGTAATTGCTAGAGTAGAATGCAATGAAACCTCGGTTTAGAATCTTGGAGTTCACAGAGGAATAAAGATGTGTAAGTTACAGCTCTGTGTGTGGTCTAGTCATTGGTGGGTACCTAGGCTAGGGTTAGATGCTACACCTGCTACTTCGACAAGCTAAGAATCAAGGCCTAAGAGTCCAACTTATATTGGGTTCAATTTTCTACACCCTCAGAATCTTAAGTGCCCTTCTAATGAGCGCCTAAAACATAAAAGTGGCCCCTATTTGTCAGGAAAATTCAGGATCATATTTATGGCAAAGACGCACAGTGCAGTGCAGCAAGTCGCCTTGTTGCACCTAGCCACTGGGAAATGGCAGGAATGTGCCCAATTTAAGGCATAGGGTGCATTTCTGTCCTTTCCCGCTGCACCAGTGCAAAATCGGCTGCTAAGCACAAATGCAGGCACTCTTGCGCCACGGTGCAAGGGTTTTTGCATTGCATGCATGATTATTTATGTGGAGGAATAGGCACCTTTCTGCTCAAAAGCAATCCTTAGAGGCATATTCCTCTATGTGTGCTGCAGAACGCAGCACCAATAGAAAGAGGAAGTAACAAGGAGAAATATATATATTTCTCCTTGTTATGCCTCTCCTGGGGAGGTGTGCCTTTTTGGCACATTGTAGGGTTTACCAGGTTTGGTAAATCTGGGAATTCATCAAAAACCTTTGGAGCTGCGTGTGAAAACCCACTCAAGGGCCATGGAACACCTCCTTGCGCAGAGTAATGCAATGAAGCGACTTGCGCTGCTTTGCACTACTCCAGATTTTTTAAGCCATTCAAAGTCACACAAATAGGTTTGCGTCATGCGTGTACCACATTGTGTGGTGCAAGCATGAACCAAAGCTCTCATAATTATGCCCCTCAATTTGCAGTGTGTCTCATAAGTCATGAATATAATCAGGTACAGAAGTACAATTCCCAATGCATTTTGGCTTGGTGGAAAAAGTTTAATTTACCAAAACATCTCTTCCATAAATCAAACATTATCTCTCACTGCTAACCTTTCACCCCATGGGAAACTCCAACCACATGAAGAGTGAGAGATGAAAAATAAACAATTTCAACAGCCAATCGTTAATGATCAGTTGTTCTCCTTTTTGACACATATATTTACAGTTCTCATCACAGCTTCCCTTTTCCATTTGCTTGATTTACTGTAATGCAAACTTGGCTAAAACCTACCATGTCCTCTAATCCTACTCTGTTTACCACTGATAACAGCAGGCCCTTGCTAATGTTATGCCCCCTACATAACAACATCTTGGTTCTTACTCAGCCACGAGCTGGGAAAACACTTCCCTGAGCATTCTTATTTCCTGCCTTTGTTTTCGGCTCTGCTCGCTGCTATATTGCTGGGTCGAGTCTTGTTTGTAAAACAAGCGAGGAATCGAGCCAAACCTGAAAACAATTTCTTAAATAAGCTGTTTTTGCACAGAAAGATGAAATTGTCAATGGAGTGAAGCTAAATTACTCTTAATATTGCTAAGAATAATTGCATTTATTTACCGAGAATTAGCGATAATTGTGAAATTGAATTTTAACATCTAAAATTCATTAAATGCCCCTGCAAGTTATTCTTTTTCAGTGGTCTTCATGAAAGGTCTCCTTACCCTCACTTGATTCAGTTTTGCAGAGTTAGGAGTTAGTCACTCAAGTACCTTACTACAGGCCTCATGTACAAAGGTAATAGTTTGCGATTAGAAAATAATGAATTTTAGCGATTCGGTAATCGCAAACACAAATGTACAAATGTGTCTTTGACACATTTGATGATTCACAGCGGGTCACAAATAGACCTATCTCATGAATGTGAATGACGTAGGTCTTGGTTTGCAACCTATTGGGGATCACTAAAATCACAGGGATGGTGGCCTGCTGGAGTCAGCAGTTCACCATGTATGTGATTGTTTTAAATTAAGCATTATTTTTAAAAATGCAGCCCGTTTTCCTTAAAGAAAATTAAAAGTTTTCTTTTTCTTTTTTACAAGCAGGCAGTGGTTCTTGGGACCACTGCCTGCTCTCAAATAAATGCTTTTACAAACATTCACAAAGGGGAAGGAGGTCCATTAAGGTCCCCTTCCCATTGCGAATGAATTAGCACCATATTGAAGTTGAAGGTGTATTACAAATGTTTTGTGACCACATTTTAGTCTCAAAACATTCACACATACCACTGCAATTCAGTTTTAGGAAAGGACACCCTAAACATGCCCCTTCCTAATACTGAATCACAAACCCAATTTGTGATTCAGTAATAAGTTACTGAATTGCAAATAGGGCTTTCCACATCCCCACCGTCTGCGAATCGTCACGTTTGAGACCAGAAAAAAGGTTTGTACATGTGGCTAAATATCTGCTACTCAGTAGAGGTTTATTTTTCAGCCTAATCCTTGTGTTTGTGGTGAACTTTATAATGATGTTTTCTGCGAGCTCCAGGCTAGAGAAATCTTAGACCTGTTGTTTCAGTGTGGAACAGAGAATGCTCTGTGTACCCTAATTGAAAAATGGGTTGTGGGCACAGCTTCTGTCAAAGCAATTAAACATTGTCATGGCTTTAGGGTCGCTGCTTCAGGTGGAAAATTGACTTCTGCAACTAATTCATAGTGTAAAATAGATCCAATTGGGTTTGCCAATTCTGAAAAAGTACCTGTGAAGCAGAAGCAATTCATCCAACAAGTAATGTATAGCAATTTTTATTCCACAACAAAACCACCAAGTGAAGTAACTGAGATTATGTTTTTTGCTCATCTGGATGCAGACTATTAGGATTTCTGAAGGGCTGTATACAATTATGTTGCCCCTCCTAAGGGTTTGTTGTAGTTGTTTTACCTACAGAATTATGAGATTCTCATCATATACTACATAAAGCCGAAAGATCCAGAGAAGTAAATGGGCAAACCTTCATAATACAATAGGAAACTTCGAGGGCCCTCATCATAAAAGGAAATAAACATAAGTTTGAGAGAGTTTTACGTGTTTTACACCTGCCAAGAATTCACAGAGAGATACCCAAAGTAATAAACTCTCAACTAGAAGTGTATAGTTTTCTGCAATACTCCACACCTGTGAATCCCAGTTAAGGGGTGAGAAATTGTGTGTTTTACGGTGTTCCTTGGTGTGGTTAGCCTTGAAAGTGTGTGTACACCACTACACGCATATACTTTTGTGAGAAATGACAAATGTGTGTCATTCCCACACCCGCCTTCAAATCCATCATTTTTTTTATTGTAGCCAAGGGCTGGCACAAAAGGCTTTCCATGGTACGAAGATGAATGGATCACCCTCCTGATTTACTGTAGGCTTTAGAATAAGGAGTTTCCTGCATGGTGTGTAATATTCTCCCTGCAAATAAAGAAAAGTGCCCTTTGATGGGTATCATACTCTCCCTTTTATGGAGATCTCTGCACAGGGGTGATGTCATCCTGATGGGAATGTCACATAATCTTCCCAGGCATCCACACAGAAATCTGGGGGGCTTTCCATGCAGATTTCTGGGATTTTTGTTGAGAATCCCAGAAATGTGCAAATGTGCTCTTGCACAGAGTTTTACATCTGAGAGTGCAAATTTGTGGATTTCTTTGTGAATCATGGCCAAAGAGAATTTTAATTGGCTCTTGTTACTTAGGAGTTTTAAAGACACATTCCAATGCAACTAGGGTATAAACGTTTTGCAGGTTGACTAAAATATAATGGCTGGATTCAAAGAAATAATTTCTAGTTCACAAATCGAATATGCTCATGAAATAAAATGTTCTGATTCGAGACATCGTGCTTTTTCCACATGTATCTTATTCCAGTGTACATTTGGTGCTAAGGAGAGTATCCAGAAATGAGGCAAATGCTGATTACAGCACATCCTTCATTTAAATAACATCTGCAATTTAGTGCACCTTATGTTTCCTTTTTGCAGCTCAGACTTCAGACAGGTCTTTCACACAGAAAGCGCAGTGCAAGCTGTACACAGTCAAAAATGTCCCCTGCCTCCATTGCCAACTCCATATTGTACTGCTTATAAAATACAGTGCATTATGAATTTTCACTTCCTCCCTTAATTTACTCACTGAGTATTAACCAGGGCCAAATTATGCAGCAGGGTTGACTAAATTATGTAGCCACAAAAGGCACAATATGCGGCATAATGTGGCACATGTTGCAATGGTATTACTTCATTATTGTCTCATTTATCCATTTGCTAACACTGGTGGGGCATACGTTACACCTCATTAGTACCATTTTTGCAACTAAATATAGAAATAAGCAACAGAAAGGTGACCAGTCAACCTTTGCAAAGGACCTTTTCTGCAAAGCAACACTTCACTCTGTTTTTAGTAACTTTGAACAATTTGAGCAAGAAAGTTTTTTAATGATGGATTGTGTGGCAAATGAAACAAATCTATAATAATGCAAAAAGCACAGTGGCCGCACTATTGCATAATTCCAGTGGCCATGGCATTAACATGTATGGGTTGTTTAAAATGTGTCCATGTTAAAGCTTCTACCATGGGTGATGAGTATTTTGAGAGACGCGTGCTGATATTATTAGGTGCTATCAGGGTTGGGTTGAGACAGAAAGTTGGCCCAGGTACCAAAAGGAAAAGGGCCCCCATTTCTGAAGCAAACAGCTGAAAAAGTGTCTCACATTGTCTAGTAGGGCTTTGTAATGGCACGTTGTATAGGTGTTTTGCAATATATGGGAAACTGCATGCATTTGTGCTTGCTACAGGAAATGATTGTGGTAAATCAGGTAAATCAAGAGTACAAAATGGCCCAACAGATCACAAAATAAGCCTGCAAAACCCCCAAACCTGGACCACACATTCACCTACCAGACCAGCCCTTTGGGCACTGCCTGATTCCCCTAAAAGCCTGTCTCATCCTAGGTGTCATCACAATGAATGACACATAGCTTTATTTGCAGGGCAGAATGTATCACAAATTGAACAGCAAAGAGCCTGAATTTAGAATGAATACACGGACAGCGTTAAAGTGGCCTCACATTCAAAAGGAAGCAGCCCCTCAAATGCATTGTTGCATGCCCCATAGGCATTAGGGAAAACAATTGTTTTCCTTCTGAACATGATTTTTGATAATCGAAACATGCACAGGATCAAAGGGACTCAAAGGGTCCTGGTTTGGTTAAAATCCGTCGCCTATGGAGTTGTGAACAATTGAAACTCACCTGTCCCCAAAAGGAGCTGAGGAGGTTTTTGCACTTGGCATGGAGGGTTTCATTTTGAATCTGGGTGGTGGGATACTCTAGTGGAGGGGAATCTGCCCCCCTGCCGTGATAGGAGATGATCCACATGGGTAAAGCACATACAATGTATTTTAAACTGTGAAGAGAAAGACAGCTTTAGCATATTTTAACAGTTTTCAAATAGAATCAAAGAGCTCCCAGATGGTTGTGTTCTGGTGGAGTCTACACTCTTCATAATGTGACTCTTCGGAGCCCTTTCAGAAGTCCAGGTATGCATGTAACACACTCATAGGGTAACATGTTTACTGTAAAGTGTTATTTTACACCCATGTGTGCACTGTACCTCTCGTGTGCATATGAATATGTTGATTTTGTACAACTTCCTATTACTAGGTCCCCGGTGTCTGGACTTCACAGAGTCCGCATACTGAATATGCGGTTTTACTAGTATTTGTCTGCCTTTGCATAGTTTTGCTGTGAAGATGCAAAACTGGAAGCCGAGTCGGTATTAAACAATACACATTTGGTCCTTAATATACCCGTCATGTCTGAGTGTCTCAACCATTTTCAAATAACTTGTTCCTAAGACACTGCAGCATGTGTGTTGAACCTAGTAGGTATCTTCTGGGTGTAATGATGCGTTGTTCATGTGTGGCTTGCACTGTAGGCATTAAATAGAGAAAAATTATCATATACAAGTAGAACTTTGCAATCGATATCTACGTCTGTTGTACAGAACAAGGGCAACTTTAATAGGATCCAGTTATTTTGACTCAACGCTCTATGCCATATTACTCACCCTAGCCCAAGAAAGCTTTACTTGCTACAATAAATTTATTCTCCATTGAAAGGTATTTGAATTTAATGACCTGAATTGCAAGCAGGTCTAATTATAGTTAGACCTACCATCATAGTTTATTATTAAATTAATGCTGCAAAGGAAATCACAATCCTATATTAACGCAGACATTGGGATGGAGGCAATAGTGTTAAACATAGCAGGTTAGCTCAGAGCAAATGACATGAAAAGGGGGCATGAAGAAAATGGGTATTAGTGGTGTTTGTTGGCCACCTTTGATCTTGCACTAATAATGAATATTGGGCCACTTATATATAGGGTTTTAGTGTTCGTTAACCTTCCAGTTCTGAAAATCGTTACTTATATACTAAAAGCTTTTAGCGATTCTGAAACGTTTTTCTGAATCGTTAAATGCGTTAAGAAATGGATACCGATTTAGTATTTGGAAGGGGCGTGATTCGGGTGTCCCTTCTTCCCCTTAACAAAGACCAAATAAACTTTTATTTTAAATACAGTGCAGCTTCCTATACAGAAAATGGGTAGTATTTTATTTTGTTTAAAGGTTTACTTTATTAAAAAGCAGTCGCAGAAATGGTGGTCTGCTGACCCCAGCAGCCTACCATCCCAATGATGTTTGTGAATTGTATGAGTCGCAATTCTCAACATATCTCATTCATGAAGTGCCTCAGATTGAGACCCTCTGTGTTAGAAATGGGGTTTCTGGTTGGCTAGGGTATGTACCTCAGCCAGGCAGAACTTACCCACTCTAGTCAGGGCAAGGGAGTTACACGTCCAAGATAACCCCTGCTCACCCCCTTGGTAGCTTGGCACGAGCAGTCAGGCTTAACCCGGAGGCAATGCGTAAAGCGTCTGCCCAACACACACATACATGTGACGCAATATTCCCACCACACAGGAAACACAACACTAGATTATATGAAAATATACTGTATTGTACACAACGTAATTATTAGACCAACATCACATAACAGTACTATCCTGCTACCTTAGCAGTTGTCAGAACGTTACACATTAGTTACTCTGCAAACTAGCAGTAGTCACACATAACACACAGGTTACTCAGTATTCTGCAACATAAGCAGTAGTCAGGAAACACGTTATCACATTAGCACACTTGTCATAAGAATATCATAAAACGCCCATAGTAGGAACATTAGAAAACCTATGGCAAGTTAAGCAAACATATTAGCAAGTCATGCCCGTAAAAGGAACATGTGCACACATATGTAAAACAAAACATCATAGGACAGGCAGGCAATATAACATAATTACAAAGTCTGTAAAAAGAACTTTAAATCAACGTTACATTAGTCCGTTTTAAAGTACCTGAAAAATGATGCAAAGGCACCTCCAGTGCCTAAAACTAATAATGGGGCGGCACTTCCAGTGCCTAAACAACCAATGGGGCCCCCGGCGCTCCTCTGCGCAAAACGGGGGCCTCCTGTGCATATTTGGGCCAAAGAGGGGCGGCACGCACCCTCTCAGCGTTCCTGATGGGCCCCTCCTGGGACCCGTAATCACTGGGGGCCCCCCGGGCCTCCACCGGCCCTCCTGTGGGGGGCCAAGGTCAGGGAAATCCTGAGGATCTGGAGGGGGGCGCCACGCACCCCCTCCACTCTGCGAACGGGCCCCTCTGGGGGCCCGCAAACTCCTGGGGTCTCCCGGGGCCTCCGCTGGCCCTTTCAGAGGGGAGACCCCTTCACAATTGCCCTGGGCCCACGAGGGGGCCCACCAGAAAGCCGGCGGCACGGGCGAGCCTCCGATGAGGCTGCTGCCCCGCCCGCACGCGCCGAGAGAGCCCTCCGGGGCTGGAGCAGGTGAGGGAGAGGCGTCCTCCTCTCCCTCCTGCTCGCACACAACGCCGGCACCCGGTCGGGCCGGCCGGTGCCCCGGGGGCGCTCCTCGGAGCGATCCCTACCCCTGGGGCACCGCTAGGAGCAGGCTTGCTCCTTGTCACGTCCCAGGTGGATTTCTTGTGCCCCGGGGGCACGGAACGGAGCGCGATCCTCGCGCTTTACAGAATTAAGTTCCCCGGGCTGCGGCGGTGATTTTCTTTCACGAAGCGCTTTTCACAGCGCTTCCGAAAATTATGCAGCCTGGGCTGCGGCGGTGATTTCCTCTCAGCAGAAACGCGCTCCAGGAAGCGCAAGGGCACAATTTAAAAGCCCGGGCTGCGGCGGTGATTTCTTTTAGGAAAAGAAAAGCGCTTTCCAAGCGCTATAGTGCATCAGCAGCCCAGCACTTAAAAGAATGCCTGTTTCTCCTCCAGCATCCTGTCAAAGATGTAGAAGATCGTTGCAGGGGTCAGGGGCCACAGCACCCTGCCCCTGGGAACAACTTAACAAGAGGGAGCACAGGGCTGGTGGGCTCAGCTACAGGCCAGCACAAAGGGTGCAGATGGTGGCAGTTCCTCCTAGTGACCAGGCAGGTCACAGGTCAGCACAGCAGCAGCAGTCCATGGCGGTTTCCTGGTGAGTCCATTCATCAGCGTTCTGTGTCCAGTTCCAAGAATGTTCAAATTGTGGGGAAAATTCCCCTGTACTTATAGTCCATTTTTACAGTGTTTTACAATGCCAGGGAGAGGAGGTTCCAGCCAGTTACAACTGGTTCTGGGAGTGCCCCCTCTCTCCTTTCAGCACAGGCTCCAAACATCAGTGGGGGGTTAACGACCCTATTGTGTGAGGCCAGGGCACAGCCTTTACAAATGTAGGTGTGCCCCGCCTCTCCCTTCTCTCAGCCCAGGAAGACTATTCAGTATGCAGATGCACCTCGGTGACACCTCCACCCTTCCTGTGTACAGGCTGTCTGAAAAGTATGCACAAAGCCCCAACTGTCACTCTGCCCAGACGTGGATTGGAGTCAAGCTGCAAAACACCAGAATCATAAGCACAGATAAATGCGCACTTTCTAGAAGTGACATTTCTGTGATAGTAATAAAAAATACACCCACACCAGTAAGCAGTATTTATTATCACCATCACACCCATACCAAACACGCCTACGCTACCCCTCATAAATCAGACAATACCCTTTACACATAAGGCAGGGCATTTCTAATGCAATCCTATGAGAAGGCAGCACTCACAGCAGTGAGAAACCAAGTTAGGCTGTTTGTCACTACCAGGACAGGCCATGCAATATGGCACATGTCCTGCCTTTCTACATACATGGCACCCTGCCCATAGGGCTAGCTAGGGCGTACTTTAGGGGTGACTTACATGTAGTAAAAGGGGAGTTCTGGGCCTGGCAAGTAAATTTAGATGCCAGGTCCCTGTGGCAGAAAACTGCGCACACAGGCCCTGCGCTAGCAGGCCTGAGACAGGTTTGAAAGTCTACTTCAGTGGGTGGCGCAAGCAGCGCTGCAGGCCCACTAGTAGTGTTTAATTTACAGGCCCTGGGTATAGAGATACCACTGTACAAGGGACTTATAGGTAAATTAAATATGCCAATTAGGTATAAGCCAAACATACCAACTTTAGATGGGAGAGCACCTGCACTTTAGCACTGGTCAGCAGTGAAAAAGTGCTCAGAGTCCTAGAGCCAACAGCGAGAGGTCAGAAAAACCAGGAGGAAGGAGGCAAAAAGACTAGGGATGACCATGCGTATGGCCAAAAGTCCAACACTCTGCTATTCAATATTTTGAGAACTGACCTATTAGTGGTCGGTTTGCAAAATACTGCACTGATTGCAAATATACTTGTCACAAATTCCACCTAGTGTTTTACAACCAGTGCTTTTTACATCTGACCCATTGCGACTATTAGCCTGATTAACGGAGCATTGTAAAGTTGATGATGGTGGTAGTGAGAAATCTAGAAAAGGTATAGTCCTTTTTATATGATTCCTTCAGGGCAGAAATCCCTGCTGACAAACCACATTTAAAAGTGTCTGCTATTCTTTCTTGACAAGGTCTTTCACTTTCATGCATGTAAGATATATATATATATATATAGGGGCATATTTATACTCCGTTTGTGGCGAATGTGCGTCAAAATTTTTGACGCACATTCAGCGCAAACGTTGCCCCATATTTAAACCTTGACTCCCGAGCCGGAGCAAAAGGAAAATGGCGCTATGTGCGTCAGTTTCTGGAAGCGGCACCCCGCCCTGCGTTAATGACATGCAGGGTAGGCGTTCCCGTCCACAACACCACGCACACAGCGGTGCGTCGTATTTATGCTTCCGGGCAAAAATGACTCCCGGGCGGTAGGCGGAGCTAAAAAATGACGCAAAGCACGAATAGCGTCAAATTTTAACGCCAGGGTCAGGGCAGGCGTTAAAATGGGGCAAACACACCTGAACTTAATCAGAACACACAGAACAAACAACAGAGCAGCAGAGCAGCAACAGGGAGACATTGAGGTGATTTTTCTTCAGCGTGCACGTAGACGCAGAGCCCTGCAGCAACAACAGCAGCTACAACAACAACAGCAGGGACCCCAAAGACAGCGCAGAAGGCAGGAGAGGATATTCCGCCCAAGAACAACCCTGCATGGCCTCAGGGAACGGGACATCATCCAGAGGTACCGGTTGAACTGGCAGGCCACTCAGTAGCTGCTGAGAAATATTGAACAGCAGTTGGCCCCCACTTTAGTGACTCCCCGCACTATCCCAACAGAAACAAAGCTGCTTGCCGTACTTCACCTGCTGGCAAGTGGCTCGTTTCAGACAACTGGTGCCCTGGTTGGTTGAATATCACAACCATCATTCTCCGCATTCCTGCCTAAAGTACTGGATGCCATCATTCGCCTGACACCCCGCCACATCTGCTTCCCTAACACACTGCAGAAGCAGCAGGAAACTAAACAGGGGTTCTACGCCATCAGTGGCTTCCCGCACGTCCTTGGTGCAATCGACTGCACACACGTACGCCTTGTGCCACCTGCTGCGACTGAACACCTCTACCGCAACAGGAAGCACACACAATCAATCAACGTGCAGGCAAGGACTGATCAGCAACATTGTGGCTAAATATCCTGGGAGTGTACATGACGCATTCATCTTCCGTCACTCCACCATCAACCAACACTTCCAGGATGGACGGTATGGAAATGGACTACTCGTTGGTAAGGACAAAAACCAAACTGATATACACACTGCACAGAAAAGCTCTAGGACAAACAACACATACACCACAATAGCAACACCTAACCAGGAACACACTGAGGTACTCACATCACTAGCCATGTTTCAGAAGTCACCATTGAACCTGTCACACATTGGAATCTACTCTACAGCTTAATGTGAAGACATTAATGACTGTGGTTGCCTAAATGTCACCTTGCAAATTGGAAGTCTCACAATAACCTGTACACTAATACATTGCATAAGTTTTAAGGTATGGGATGGCCTGGGTACTTTCACATGAACTTTTCAACCACACTTTCATGTTTCAACTCTGCATGGAACTATCATCTCACCCCCAGTGAGGACACGGACACCTGTATCACAAGTCACAATGCTAGGGAGGGCACACTGTACTGGAAAAACAAATACATCCTGCTGACAAACGGTTAGCCAAAAAACACTTGCTCAGCCAAGGAAAAAAACTCAATGCAAAAGTTTTCACCAACAACCATAGGTTGTCACATTAGTACACAAAAGAGTCACAGACAACACAAGACAACTACTGCCATCAAAGATCTGTACAACAGTGCCTCCTACATCTAATTGATTCCATTCTGTGTTTTTCTTTCAGCTGATCAGGGGTATGGCATCCAGCCTTGGATAATGACACCATTTGGGAACCCCACTACTGCTGCAGAGCGGGCATACAATGACGCACACAAGAGGACACGCAGCATTGTGGAGCGGACCTTTGGGATCCTAAAGTCAAGGTTCCGCTGCCTTGACATCACTGGCGGTAGCATACTCTATTCCCCAGAGATGGTCTGTAAGATCATACTCACTGGTGCCATATTGCACAATATATGTGTAAAAAGGAACATTCCCCTCCTTGAACTGGACCCAGACATGCCTGAGGATGACGAAGAGGAGGATGCTGGCCTGCAACAGGAGGGGGAACAACCTAACACGGCAGCAGGAGTGCGTAGGCGCCAACAGCTTGTCAATCATTTTTTTTCTTAATGTATCATAATAACTTGTATTCCACAATTGTAAATAAACACAGATAACAAACACCACATCATGCTTTGGCCTATGCATTTCTGACCACCTTTAGTTTGAAATTGCTGAAGAAGAATGTCGTCTCATTGAGCAAGAATGCTATAACAATCATCACAACAAAAATAAACATCACAAATGTATGCACAGAGGGTAGGATGTGACATGATACATTACCATACACAGAGGCCAACAGGAGTACAAATGTGGCAATTACACATGCCTGATCCAAACACCTGAGACAGTCTCTCACCCAGCCCAAAAACGTAGATCATTTGAAAGTCTCATCACACGTGTTCAGAGACAGGGTGGGACCATCCATGTGTACGTGACCATGTCATCAATGGCTTCTCTCAAGTGTGTGATATGAGCAATACCCAATTGGAACAACATTAGCTGCCACTAACTCAGGAGGAGACCTTGAAGTCACAGTGACAACATACACCCAGACAGGTGATAGTGGATCCACATTCCCACACACATGTACACATATGTCATACAATCAACCTAATATTTGAAAGTAGACCATCACAGTTGTGTCCCAGTTTGAACCTAGCAGGAAGAATGTAACATGCCACTAAACCAAGTAATGCAGAAAGGGACACAGACAACAACTAAATAATTTTCATCAGCACATGAGGAACGCTGAGAGTCTTGCAAACATAGTCATTGGAAAATTGTATGCAAGTTTGCTCCAAATCATCAATACTGCAAACATCAAATGGGCTAATGAGATGAATGAATGGTCAACAGTCATTCATACCATATGGCCTTACATTAGCCTGCTGCTGCAGGTTTGCCATAATATAATAAATAAAAGCCATGGATACAGTAGCTATTCTGGATGGGCAAATCCTAGGGTGCTGGGGGCCTAAGTCCACCTCTACCGTCCCCCAAACATACAAGAATCTTGTACTTGTGAACTAAACACATGCATAAGGCACATGTGTGGGCTACATGTCAAAAGTCAAACACAAATCAGAAACACAAATTCATAATGGGACATGGTTAGCCCCATAAAAACTGTAAGTGACTATTGCACTCCCTGTTAGGACTATAGATAAAAGCATCATCATCATAATTGTGGACACAATTTGGAGAAGGAATACATCATGGTATCCCATCCATCATTTCAAATTAGCCATCAGCAATTACCCAAAATATGTGGCCAAATATGGTTAATACATTATGTAACGTATCCTAAATATTACAGTGTGAATGCCTTCTATACATACAACAACGGACATGTGTCATATCCAACCACAAATGTGTATCACATAGCACCGTTTGACCATGACAAATCACCTTCCCCAAGTTAAAAACATGAAGACATAATAAAAAAAATTGCGCAAAATTCTACGCATACAGCGTGGGCGTCATAATTTGTTCACGTACATGAGTGCACAGAATGCAGAGTCAAATATAAATGTATCCAAAAGTTTCGCATATTTAGCCATCAAAATATAATTTACATCATATATTTTTTTGACTCAGCATCATGTGCACTCCTGTACGTGGAAAAAATATGACGCCCATGATGTATGCGTGGTAAATTTGACGCAACATGGACAATATGTTGGACATCTCATGTACATTAAAAAATTATTAATATTCATATCATATTTTTTGACTCAGCATCATGTGCACTCCTGTACGTGGAAAAAATATGACGCCTATGATGTATGCGTGGTAAATTTGACGCAACATGGACAATATGTTGGACATCTCATGTACATTAAAAAAATATTAATATTCATATCATATTTTTTGACTCAGCATCATGTGCACTCCTGTACGTGGAAAAAATATGACGCCCATGATGTATGCGTGGTAAATTTGACGCAACATGGACAATATGTTGGACATCTCATGTACATAAAAAAATTATTAATATTCATATCATATTTTTTGACTCAGCCACATGTGCAATGTTATGCGTAAAAAAAAAATGACGCACAATTGTGTTTGCGTGAAAATATGACGCATAACGGGAAAATAAAAACGGCGGCCATTTTCTGCAGGAAGTGATGTAATAGGATATCCTGTTTACAAAATCTGTACTGGGAGTTAACTTTCACTTTCACTTTGCAGTCTCAGATTTATCTAGACTGTGTGGTTGTGTGAAAGGTGTTGTCCTGTGTTTTACTGCTTTTGTGTCCTGTGTACCTTGTATTTTGACTTTTTGTGATTCTATTCTTGTTGCATAACATTGTCTCAGTCTGTTTAGTCTAGTTTTGTCTATTCCTGTTTTTGTTTGTATTGTCTGTGGGAGTCTGTTGTGGGTAGCATAGTTTTTGGGGTTAGTTGGGCTATTTTTCTCCTTTTTCTTTTTCCTTTACACCTCTACCTTTCCCCATTTCCCACTTTTACTTTCTTATTTCATTTGTCAATTTTTCTTGCTGTCAATATGTCAGGTAGGCCTCGCCTGTCCAGGATGGGTGAGGATGAATTGGGGGGATTCATATGGCTAGTTTGCCATTTCCTCCCACTGATGCTGGAGGCCGTGTGATACAGGGGTATCACACGGAGGCAAGGAAAATCCGGTGGGGGAAGGTGCGCCATCACCTGGTCCGGGTCTACGGGAGCATGCGCAATGTCCATCAATTGAAGCACCGCTGGGCAGATCTGATAACCAGGGAACAGGACCTGCTGGACCACCTGGGAATCAGGATTGGTGGCCATGTTGGTGAGTACAAATCAATTACATGTGAATAATAGAAATCTGTGTGGGAACATGTGATGATTGTTACCCAATCTGCTAGATAAGTAGCTGACTGTGTGTAATGCTAGGGAAACCTAGGCCCATGTTTATACATTTATATCCCCATTTTTGCACCACATTTTCACGCAAAAACAGCAGCAACTTACAACATATATCTGTATTTTGCAAGTTTGCCCCGTCTCTGCGTGACAAAATGATGCAAATGCTGCGCTACAAAGGTATACATATGTGCCCTAATGTGTATTTGTTGCACAATGTGTATGAAGACCAATGCTAGCAGTCAGATGGCTCATTTTTTCTACACATAACAGATGCCTGTAGCTGTATGTAATGTAGTGTTGCATTTGTGTCAGACAAGCAACACGTTAACAGCTCTATTTGTACTCAACAGGTCATATTGGCCAGTGAGTAAGTCATGTAGAAACAACATACCTACATATGTAGACGCCATAGCTAGACAGAAAATTAGAAACCCATGATGATGCTATACATGTGTGTTGCCTTCACGTCACATGAAGTTAGATATGTTGTCCACAGATATGTCACATGTGTGTGTGGTTGCTGTGTGTTGAACATGTCCACCTAGCCTGTTTGATTGTGAGTGGTCATGCAGTCCTCATGGAACCAGTTTTTGGATGTCTCTCTGGGATACACATGCTGAGATGTATGGATAACATTATTGTTGGGGCATACTAATGGAGGGTTAACTTGGACGACACCGGACTGTCCTGGCCACTGCATGTGTGTAGTAGGGTGTGTAACTGTAGCAGGAGACTCATCCAATGTTAATGTTGAATACAAAGTCATCCATGCAGTATGAGTATGTGGGAAAGTGTATCATTACCATGTCATATTCACACAGTGTCATTGTAACTGAAATTATTTGTCAGTTCACCCAGTCTGAGTATATTCTTCCTTTCATGCTTTACAGGTGGACCAGCCCCGTACACCGTGGGAGAGGTGGCACATTTTGAGGACCCCGATACCTACAGTGAGTGTCGCCTGAGTGCTATTTTCATTGTTTGGTAATGATGCATGATGGACTACTGTGTGTTCAAGAGAATTCATGATTTGATGCGCTGGCCGTTCATTGGCATTGTTGTTTTAGTGTGATATCAAATAGGACTTCTGTTTCTGTAAAGAAATACCTAGCCATCTCTCAGATTTAGGGGCTGTAGGTCATTCCAGTTGGGCCGCAATGGGGAATGGGATGAGTCATTTGGAATACACTGGTCAATGTAAGACTTGGTGGTGGACTTGGCATGAACTGAGTCTGCATATCAGACTGACAGTCTCCCATATAGCTTAGGCAAATGGCTTTGATGACAAGTGCTTCTTCCTAGTTGAGGATGCACTGTGTACACTGTAGGTTGGATCTTCCGGGGGCATGTACTTCCACAAGGTGAACTAGAAGTGTGTGTGACTTGAGTGCAATGGCCTAGGTGTTCTGTCGAATCATGAGAATGGGTGTTCTAGCTCCTCTGTGTGTGTTGTAAAACAGGCCTCACTGATAGTATGTCATGTTGGCCTAAGTCATATCATTTTGACATGTGTGGACCTTGGATGTGACAATGTTTGGCTGACTCCAACGTGTTGCTAGCCATTCATAGGTGTTGTGTGTGAAGGCACATACTTGTTGAATTTCTATACACTCCTGGGTGTGCATTGAACATGGGATTGTTGGTTGTTCTTCCCACACCACCCTCAAAGACTGGCATGTTAATGTGAAACAGGGTACCTAGGACTGTAGCAATCAGTATGTTACACGTACTTGACACCTTTTGTGACTTGAGTTAGTACCTAGGGCCAGATGTAGCAAACTGTTTACAAGTTGCAAATGTCATAAATTTCTGTTTGTGAGTTGCAAACGTCTGTTACCTATTACGAAATGTATTTGGTGATTATGAACATATTTGCAAAATGCTTTTCCAAATCCAAAATAGGAAGGGGTTTTCCCGTCCTATTTGCAACTCACAGTGGTATGCAATTCCATTTGCAACCGAGTACGTGGTTGCAAAGTGAGTCGCAGTTATCATCCACTTGAAGTGGATGGTAACCCACTTGCTAACTGGAAGGGGTCCCCATAGGAACCCTTCACCTTTGTGAGTGGACCTAAATAATCCTGTACAAAACAGCCAGTGGTCCAAGGAACCACTAACTGCCCTGAAATAATCCAAGATTGAAGTTGTTGTAATTTATTTCTAAGTGCAGCTCATTTTCCTTTCAGGTAAACGGCCTACACTTGGGGAAAAATAACCTGCTTTATTTAAAAGCAGTCACGGCCATGGAGGTCTGCTGTTCCCAGCAAGCCTCCATCCCCGTGAGTGCCCATAGTCGCTAAGGTGGCGCAACTTGGAACCCACCTCATTGATGTTAATGAGGTGGGTCTTAGCGACCCCATAGCGACTCGCAGACGGTGTCAGAGACACCGTTCTGCATTGCAAATTGGTAGTCGCAATTTTCCATCTTCCTACATCTGGCCCCTAGTGTAGACATTTGGTTATGACCCATGGGTTCAATCTTAGCACACAACTTATTACAAATGGCATTGAGTGAGGAGTGTGATTGTTATCACATAGAGTGACATATGTAGTGAAGTCAGTATGCGGAAGAGGTGCAGCCATGATGTCAGATGCCTTAGGTATGATTTGGATGAGTAGTTTAGGGTGATGTCATCCATCATGTAGAGACATGGATATGCTAGGTGTGATATGCCCTTATGTATGCATGCTTCACATGTACTTCCTCTGAGCATTTCCGTGAACTATGTTGTGACAATTGCTGCAACCAATACATTTCTAGTAATGTACAAATAACCCATTGTGCTATCCACCCAATCCAATTCCAAAGGTAAATATTTGCCTTTTCTCTTCACAGCTGCAAACATGAGTGCCGCTGATCGCCACCATTTTGAGCGGCGTGCCATGAGATACAGGCACATCCTGCAGGTGCAGTGTGGGTACCGGAGGATGGCCCGCAAGTACCATTCTGATTGGGCCTCCGGGGCGTGGTGGGCCACACCACAGGCTCCCCCTACATTGCCACCAACAACCACCAACACCACATCCACCAGGTCTGCCCAAGTGGCCCCAGCAACGTCTGCAGCAATGGACCCTGCATCTTCCTTCAGACCTGGACTCAGCCGTATTGTGGTAGCAGGACTGTCCCGTGGCCAACCAACTCCTGCCACAACATCAACCTCCGCCGGCACACAAACCAGCACAGACCCTCCTGTGGACCCAGCTGCCTTCCTGGCATTGACCCGAAAAATGGACAACTTGGTCAAGAAGGTGGACAACCTGAGGGAGGACATGAGCTACATTAAAAAGAGGGTGCGCTCCATCAGGCGCACACTACGGAGGGCGAACCTGTAGCACTTTTGCCCTCTAGAACTTTTACCCCTCCCCTCTCACCTCTTTCCTATTTTCTACTGTTAGTTGGGTTTTGGGGATTAGTATTAGGATAAGTATAGGTAATTAGCTTAGTTAGTGTTAGGGAAGAGGGTGGGGGGTCCTTATTCTTTCTATCTTATTTTTTTGTGTGGGTGGGTGGCAATGTTGGGATTCCTGTTTCAAAAAAAAAAAAAAAAAAAATCCAAAAATTACAAAAAAATATATGTTTGTTTAGGATAGTATAGTATGTGTGTAGGTTAGTAAGTGTTGTCCTGCATGTGTCCTGTCTCATAATGGTGGGTGGGGGGTTGATGTTTAGATCGTTTCGTTACATGTGTAGAGTAAGTTTAGCTTAGGTTAGTTAGGGACAGTTGTGGGTTAGTAGTAGTCAGGTTAGATTAGTGTAGGTTTTCCTTTCCCTTAGTTGCCTCTTGTATTACTCGATTGAAATAAATATATAGTTAACCCTTTACATGATGCGTTAGGTGCTACTTTATCATGGCCTTGACATCAGTGTAGCAGAATGTTTTAGTATGACATTTGTGTCCTATGCTCGCCATCCCCAGGAAATTGAGGTTTAACATCCCAGCTACCCGTGTGCTAACTTGTTAAGTATCCACCATTTGGGAGACCCACCATTGGTAGTGTGCATTGATCACCAAGGTTTTGTTTTGGTATGTATCCTACTTCACAAAGAGTGCTTCCAGACTTGTTATTGTGGGTAAATTGATAGGTCGGACAGCAGTGTGAAGTTCAGGGAGATCTTTGTAGATGAGGAGTTGTTCACACTCTTGTATTGTTGCTTTCATTGCTGACCTACATCATGTGTGTACTGATTCAGCATGACTTTCCTTCATGGAAGTATACTCCGTAAGGGTGATTGATGCAGTGTAATTTGTTCATGATTCCCTACATTATGCGGCATTAATTCTTATTTAAGTATTGCATGGTGCTTACATTTCTCAGCCACCATTAGTTGTCTAGAATAGCGATAGATGGTGCATCATTCTGTCCAACACAGCATGATTGTGTGTGGTTAGTCCCTTCATCAGTTATTTTCCTCAGTATGGTAAGGCTATGATGCAATCCTGGCCACTGCACAGATGTTTCAGTATACATGAAATCAGGACAGTAGTATAGAGAATCTACATGGTTGCCACACAGCCACTTTGGAGTTAGGTACTGCCCAGTTGAAGTGTGAAATTACACAGAGACACAATAGGTGTGCAAGTGCTATTTATTTATAGGTGCTGTAGTGCAAAATGTCCATTCACCATGTTTGCTGAGTCCGTTCTGGTGCATTCTTACATGGTGATCCTACAGAAGGGGAGTGGATGATGCTCCTGACATGCTGGGGTGATGTCACAGACAGTGCAGAGGGACAGGAATTGGCAAATAGTAGGAGAGAGACATTCACTGGCAATGGGGACAAGTCATACAGTGGATTGCCGAACAGTCATTGAGTGTAGTTGTAGTGAGACTGGCATTTGACAAAACGTAGGACCTTGGTCAAAGTAGGCCATGGTGCAGGGACTAGTGCTTCCGGGTACTCTTCCGTGTGAATGTTATCTGTTCCATGTCTTCTTCTTCTGATGTGTGTGTTGCCTGATGTGTTCTTGGTGGTGGTGGTTGTGAAGGGGCAACACACACCTCAGTGTTAGAAGACATGGAGGCAGACATCCCGGGGGCTTCTCCCTGTGGAGTTATGAAGGGCAGTACTGCAGCAAGGAGGGCCTGCTGGTTTTTGAGAATGGCAGCCACATCACGATGGTAGGCAGCCAGGTCTGCCCTGAAGGGTTCTATGTTGCATTCGTGCACACGTTGACTGGATTGCAGTTGTAGTTGTTGTGTCAACTGGATGACAGCTGTGCAGATTTCCTTCTGTGTTTTGACAAGTTCCTGCAAGAGCGATGTTCGGCCTTGCGTAGCAGCTGCCTGATCAGCAGTAGACATCATGCACGAACGCACCCCCTCAAGGCTGGCTGCCATCGTTTGCATCCCCACCCGCACCTCCTTGGCCAGCTCCCGCTGTACCCCAATGACGGTTCTTTCGAAGCTGGTGCCAGTGTCGTCAGAGTCCTCAGCTGTGTTGGAGCTGGCAGGTCTTACAATTGGGGTGGCGGGTGGTTCTCCTGTGGTGGCTGCTTCTTCTGTGCTCCTCCTTGTGACTGAAGGTGGGGTTTGGAGGCTTTCAAGGACCATTTGGATGGTCTCCTGTGGGATGTTTATGGGCTCGTCATCCATGTCATCAGGGAACTCAGGGACAGGCATATCGGCAGGAGATCCATGTTCCTCTGCAATGAAACAGGGTACAATTAGTGTGTCTGTGTTGTGACAATTTTGCACTAAGATACAAGCCTTTGGATGCCTTAACTTTGTGCTCTGTGTTTGTCTTGGTATCTGCTGTCCGTCATAGGGCATTGTTGTAGGCCTATGGCCCACCTGTGTGTCACATGTATGATATGGAGCTATCAGACTTGTCTGCCTGATTGCCTCTAGCTGTTGCTTTGTAATTATTTAGGAATAGGCATGTTTTTGTCCTACTCCTCCCTCCGTGTTTAACTATTGTTATGGAGGGACATTTTGTTGGGTGGGCTCTCATTATCCTACATGAGATTACTGGCTTTCTAGGCAGCAGGATAGCTAATGGTGTGGGGGACTAAGTCTGACCCACTTGTAGATAACTCTGTCACCCTGATATTTATTTTTGCTCTGACTAACTAGCAGTGCCTCTGGTCTCCCACAGCAAAGGAATGTTTAGACATCCGAGCGCATGACATCTTTGGAACTTCTCAGGGAAGTCGTGGTCACTCAGATCATACACAATTCTCTCTTTTCCGGTATGTTCCCATACACAAATGACAAAGACAGTATTTGTTCAATATGAGATTTCATTGTACAACTGACTTGTTGATATTTAGGTGTGAGCCACAATAACCCAAACAATACCAACTGTTAGAATTGAAATAGTCCGCAGGAGAGTAAGACATTAGTACACAGCTATCATGGTGCCTAACAGTTTCAACTCTCCCTCTGCTTGTTCTATTTATAGCACAGCATGTTAAGTTTGGAGCTTCCCTGTCCGAATCACTGGGGAGACATCATCCCTCATATCAGAGGAATGGCCTGTGATCTGGTTGTGCATCAGCAGCAAGGCAGGCAGCGTCTAGTTGTGATTCTCTGTTTGGAAGCTCCCTCTTGTGTGTCTTGGGACAAGGAATTGATTTTATAAGTCATATGTCATCGTGATGACAACGTTTCCCTACCTAGGAATGCCAAATCTTAACCCCTACCACATCTATCGGCAAAGTACCAGACTGTATCCTTGACTGGGGCACAGAGTGAATATGTTCTGGCAAACTCCAGTGCAGAAGTAGGCAAAACAGTGTGATTTGACTAATTAACAACACCCTAGGACTGGCTAATTGCTAATTTAACTGATAGGAAGGCCAATAAGAAGCATTTAGTGCAAAGTGCTCTGAGGATCTTAGATGTGAGCAAATGAGTAAAAGTACATTCAGGGTAAGGTGCACACAGGCCTACAGCCTGAGACTAATGCGCAAAGTATACGTTACACTTACCACACTACACTTTGACTGACTGTGGGTGTTGTGAATGCCCTGGCAGCACACTTGCCTCTCAGGACCTGCCCCATACACTTTTTATTCACATTGCCCGAAATGTACATGTGACGTGGCATTTCCTATGCATGTCAATGTTAGGATGTGGTATGGATGTAAACATTGTTGATGTTTGAAGATGATGTTGGGTCATGTGTGTTTCATTGGATTGGCCTGTTTATCGTATGAAGGTCCTATTTGGTTGTCAGACTTTGCAAGTGTGTTTCAGTGACCAGTTGCCTGTGTCCCCTCCTCAGGTGTTGTCTGAGCAGTATGACATTAGTGATGTAGCCTTGTTAGCCAGGCACGTGAGGGACCCTGACGTATGCAGCATGTGTGTGTCATTAGTGCTGTGTGGCTCCTATTGCTGTTTACTTTGGCTTATGTATGTGTCAGGTATGGAAATTCGGCATTTGAGTGTACTGGTGCCTTTGTCTTATTTCTATGAATAGTTGCGGATGTCATCCACACCCCCTAATTTGGGTATGTATGTTCCATGGGGAGGTTCCTGCCATTTGGTACTATAGCTGCACAGAGATGAGAGGTGTTATTGTCAACTGTTGTGGCAGTTACATTGCAGTTGTTGTTTTGGCTACTGGATTACTGATAGGGACCTAGTTGATGTAGGATAGATTTTGCAAGACAAGTGCCTGGATGTGAGTTTGAGGTAGTGGCCTTCCCACCTGTCGCTGCTTTCCCTTGGCTCTATTGTTGTACTTACAGGATGTCCCCATGGGACTGTTGTTGTTGCTGTATTTTGTCGTGCCCCAGCTTCAGTCTGTGCTAGCCATGCCCCCCTGCCGTGCCCCTTTACCCATGCCAGTTCATATATGTGCAGACTTACATGCATTGTGTAGTAGGTATTTCCCCCCCTGTTACAGTCAACATTATAGCATTATAATTCCCCATGCGACTTACCCTGCATGTGCGTTGTGTCGTGATAGTCTGCGCTGTCCTGTCCTTGAATCCCTGTGACGATCTCCTCCGGGATGACGGCTGCAACCATCTCCTCCATGTGGTCCAGGGCCTCCTGTTGTGCTGGACTCCCCCCTCCAGTCTGCATTGCTGCCTTCCTGTTCCTGGCCATTTTCTCTTTTGTCCTACGTTTGCAGTCATGCCAGCGTTTCTTACACTCAGTGACTGTGCGGCGTTCTTCAGCCACACTGTTGATCTTGTCCACTATTTGTTTCCATATGGCCTCTCTCCTACTGAGTGGCAATTTAGAGGTGATGAACAGTTGGTGTTGGTGTTCCGTCACCTCTTTCACCAGGATCTCCTGCTCCTCTTCACTAAAGCGACACTTTCTTTTTTTCCTAAAAATGTCCTGGTTCCTGTATGGGTCCTCCTGGCTGGTTCCTGGTCTGCTGTCATCCTCCTGGGGTCTGTAGTGGCATCTGGGATCCATTTTGGCTCTCCTCTGCTGAAAGGGCAGTTTTCGCGCTAATATTTGACGCAATTGCGTGAAGAAAAACAGCGCTTTCCGGATTGCGCTGTCGTAAATCGACCCACAGTGATGTGCGTCGCCTTAACGTTGGTTTCTTTTACGACGGAGCGCCGCTGTGTGCGTCCCGAAATAATGACTCCCACCTGTTGGTTGCGCCGCCGTACGTCAAAGTATAAATTTGACGCCCGCACGGCGCTTCAAAATGGCGTTAGCCGGCGCAGATTTTTTTGACGCAAAACTGCGTTAGCGCAGTTTTGCGTCAAAAAGTATAAATATGGCCCATAGTATATGCACATATTACGTGAGTCAAGGGTATAATGTAAGACCGAGTGCACATTAACAAGAGTATGTAGTGGAACCTATTTTGAAATCCATATGTCTATGCAACCTAAAAATAGTAGAAGGCCTTGTGTGGGCCTGCCCAAGCCACTGTCGCTCAAAGAGCTTACCCTTCATTCCTTTGTCCCAGTTTTCTGTTGCAAGTTGGTAGTGTTTGTGTGGGTTTCAGGTCCTATTTACTTTAAAGCTTCCCGCTATCTCTGAGACAACATTCTCAGCTCCTCTTTCCTGATCTGGTGTGGTGGCCCATTAATTATCTTAACATGGACTGGTTAGAATCAGATTATAAAGGGCTCATATTGTCAATGGGACTTACATGAGCTGTCATACAGTTGCCATGAAGAAGCCCTCACACCTAGAATTTTAAGAGCACAAAGAGCTGTGTAGTCAGCTCCGACTATAAGTATGATCCTTTGTTGCTGAATTGGACCATCCACAGGAGTACACGTTTCACCACCCACAACTGAGGCAAAACTTGTTTTTTGCAGCTGCCATGTTTCCTCAGTTGTTTGGTCTCTAGGTAAACATGGTTCTACGTTATTTCTGTATTTGCACACAAATCTATTATCTTGTTTAAATTAAATAGTTTGTTGATTGAATATTTTTATTTTGATTATAAAAATCTAATCATGAAAGAATTAGAACCATCATAAAATAACTTCATAAAATATCACATACAACCAATAAAAGAATAAAATACAAAAAGATGCCTCAGATATATAAATAGATAAAAATGCAGTGGGTAAAATAACACATTAATAATCATATTCCAGAACAAAGCACCTTTCAGAAAACAGCAGAGCCCAAATGCAATTACCTGGTCACCCAACAAAAGCAAGTGCAAAAATGCAGGCCTATATTAGGAAAGACCCCTTGCATTAAGAATTGGCAGGCGGAACCTCTGGCACGTGGGCCCATAAAGTTCACAAAAAAGGACCAGATGTTCGAAGGTCTGAGGCGATTGATTATCACAAGGGCAAACCAAAATGGAAGATGTAGCAAACTGCCCAGGCAGAAAAAAAGACGTGACCTAATAGAGCCCAAGTGAAAGCTCGTAAGGAGCGATCTCTCCCAGGGCCGTCAGACCCAGGTGAGATAAGGTTCAAGGGCAGATGAGGATTTAAAGAGTAGAAAATCAGACACTTTGGCCTGCTCAGAGCAGAGTCAGGTTCACTCGACACTCTCTTTGCAAGGGAGAAGAATAAATCTTTGGCCCTTTTACCACTCTCCTTACAAAGCAAGTGTTGAGTCGAATATAACTCTGGCATACTCCACGGCTCAGCCATGCTCTTAACGTGGCTGAGCCACAGAATTCTGAGGCCATGGTCACAGCCCAGACAATCTTCAATCACGTCTCTGTTGAAAGCTGTGAACTCTCCACACCATACGGTTGGCCACAAAAGATGCAGGGCAATAATGCCATGATCCTCAGCATAGTCCAAACCCATCGCTCTTAAAGCACAAGATATGTGGCAGCCGCGAGGCCCACTCCCAAAAGCCTCCTACAAAAATGATTCTCCTCTCACTGGATGACTGAGAAGTCTACTATGCAGCAGCACTGGTCGACTCCACATTTACTAAATCTGCAGAAGGGGTTTAATGGGTTTCCTGCTGACCGTAGCAGCAAATCTATACAGGGAGCCATAGGATTGATTGAATTGAAGACAGTTATTCACAGGGCAAGGGGACCAATTGTTAAGATGATCGGAGGTTTCCCCTAGAAAGGGGAAGGTGGCCACCCTAGCTATAGGCTTCGCCTTCATTGAAATGGAACTTGGCTTAGCTGGACGTTTACCACAAACCATATAATGTGATTTCCCAATATTCATCTCAGATTCTAGATTATCCATGAACTTAAAAAATATCAACCAAACATTTGAGCCCATAAGAGGTGCGGAAAAGAAGAACAGTATCATCTGAGTACAAAAAGGATGTAGCAGGTGACAATTTAATTCTAGACATGTATCTCCCCATTTATCCATCAAAAAGGGATTTAATCCATTAATATAAAGCAGAAAGAGGATAGGCGCTAGTACACAACCCTGGTGAACCCCCTTTGGAATACTAAAAAAAATCTGAACATTCCCCGCCCTGTCCATATCAAACACATGCATTTGCATCAGTATGGAGAGCCCGCAAGAAATCAACCAAAGGCTGCTGCAGACAAAGGGTAACCAACATATTCCCGAGCCTGGATCGGTTGACCAGGTAAAACACACAGCTTAGGTCCATAAAAGCTAAGTTCAGGGCTTCCTTCTTGGCAAGCACATATTTGCCAATTATCAGGTTACGGTACAAACATTGCTCAATCGTACCTCACCTTTCCCAAAACCTGTACTGGGATGGACAAAAAATATTGTTAACTTGTGCCCAGTCCTTTATACGGTGCAGGACAACCCTTCCCACAATTTTGACCACTGAGTCAAGCAAGGAGATCGGTCTACAGCATGCCGGGTCTTGTCTATTGCCCTTTTTAAAAACTAGAACAATAACTGCAGACTTGCAAGATTTGGTAACAGTAATTACAGAAATTGTACTAACAGTGTTACTTAACATAGGAGCCCACAACAAGATATCTGCTTTGAAGAGGTCCATAGGGATGCCCTCGGGTCCCTGGCTAGAATGTCAGTACGGACTTCCTCAATTTAAAACAATAGACCTGAGCAAGGCAAAACTGTCCCCGCAGAGTCAGACAGATCTTGAGTCGTGTTAACAGCATCTACACCAGTAAAGTGTTACAGCTACTGGAAAGGGGAGATACTAGAACCATTATCTTCCTTAGGGCAAGAAAAGGTCGGTTTACAATTAACAATATTCCAAAAGCCCTTGGCATCCCTGGATTGACAAGTTGAACAAAGGCTCTCTCACCGCTCCTCTTTTACAAAGAGCTTCCTAAACCTTATGGCATTTTTTTAAGCAGATCTAGCCAAAGTAATAGCTTGTGTATCCCTGGGGACAGCTTTAATTACCACATGCAAATGTTTATTGGAAACCCTACAGTTGTTGTCAAACCAACCCTTCTTATGTGGCCGATTAGAGCCCAACATCTCGGTCATGAAAGAATTAACAGATTTAATTATAGAGCAAAAAGCCTCTAAAACACTGCCAGCTGGAGCATGAGGCTTTACCAAAAGATCTGCAATTAAAGAGAGATTAGCAAAAACAGTGAATGCCAGCAGGGCAGAAATAGAAATGTAACACCAATTAATTCTGCAACCCTGGTCTTTGGAGGTCAGATTCTTTAGGTCGGGCAGAGAGACAACCAAACCGGTCCCCGAAAAAGCTTGACCAAATTCAGTGGGGGATATGATTACTGAAACAGATTTCATTAACCACGTCAAAGGTAAGCTGATTGTCTAAGTACCTAGAAACAAACACCTAATCAATGGTTGTTCCTCTGCCCCATCCAATAAAATTTGATTTTGAGTCCGCAAGTACTCCCCCTCTGGCCAGGGCATTGAACAGACCAAAAGACCCTACAGCCAGACGAAGGTGTCTCCCTCTAATGTCAGGAAACAAGGGCCAGTGTGAGGTTTCATCCATCAGAAAAGGATTTAAATTAGGACAGCTCAGACCCTTCTTAGCAATAACGTGTCCACCCAGTAAAACATGAAAAGCTTTGAGGTATGACAGGGCCCTGAGCTCAAGGGTTGAAAGTGCTTGAAACAAGGTTTCAATCTGACAGCCATCTTCCCAAACAGCATTATAAAAATTCACAACAAAAAATTGGAACACTTTCGAAACAACAACCCACAAAATTTGAATACCATTATGCTTCACCGGGAAAGGAGTTACTCTAAAGAGCTTATTAGCCCAGAACGGGGCAGCAAGACCTCCTCATGCACAAGAGCGCTGAGAGGGGAGGGCCAGCACCACAAAAGATCAGGTCTCCCGCAACAGGATTATGTCAAATTGGGTGACAAACCTAACCCAGCCCAGGTCTAATATTTTGGCCTTAATGCCTTCTATATTCCAACACAGAAGCCTAGCAGTACTTCTGTCAGGGCAGGTCGCCTCCTCAGTCGAACTCGGGGTGCTCATGATCATGGGGGAAATAAGCAAGGAATCACAGTGTCATGCAGTCAGTCGTTTTCATCTAAACCAAATAGAGGAAGAAATCTGTTAAAGGTGGAAAGTGTGTTCTGAACTAACCCTTGTTGTTCCCGTTTATTCCCTGCCATAGTACCTGGCTGTAAGTGCCTATTAAAAAAACAAAACTGCCTGATGATTATGTCAGAACCCACTGAGCAAGCATATTGTGAAGATGCAACCAGATGGCTGGCCAGGCTGGGCGTTTTACAGTTAATAACAATGCAGTCCACTCTAGAAGTCTTACCAGGAGGACCAATCCATCCCACCATTCTCATGAACAGAATATCATTGTATTCACCTATAGAGAAGTCCATATCGACAGACAGCCATTGACTTCCTTTATTTTTCAAGGCTGCTGTAGTCTGCTTGGAGGGAGAAATAGGCTGCAGAACCCATGTCATAACAGCCACATAAGGAGTGCATGCCGGTGGTAAATCAAGGTATGGCTGTTCCCTACCTTGGCTGGGGAATCCCCTATGATCCAACTCTCTCCTGGCTCCACCGTGGCACGTAGAGCCCAGAGGACATTGAATTAGCCCTCCGTACAGATTTGTTTTGCTGTTGAATGCCCACTAGGCCTTCTGAGGGACCTGTTTAACCACGCCTTGGCCAACACCAGCCTCAGGGGTACCAATGATCTCCATATGATCAACTGGGGTGTCAGTGCTCGTAAAACTGGGAGGATCAGGCTGCTCCCCTGAAATAGCTGAATTAACAGAAATAATGGACATGCTGGGAAACTGCTTGGCCAAAAAGAAACAGAACATTTTAATTTGCACAATCTCTCCTCCAGAGGTGCCAAACTCTGTGTGAGAACAACCTTAAATTTACCCATGATCTAGTCCAAGTCAAACAGTGACACATCCTGTGCTAAAACAGGGTCATGGTTAATTACAGAGAGAGGATGAACTGGACATATACAAGTGCGAGCAACAGCTTGACTTTGGGTTTGGCGGTAGTGACACCTTTGGCTTGATGCTTCCTTTTAACTGTAGGCACACCTGACACTTCCTGCACTGTGTCCTCAGTCTCCCCAACAAGTTCCTGGCTATCCAAATCATGCACAGGGGTAAAATGTCAGGCCCCATAGAGGAAGATGCAGAAGCAGTCTGTCAAGCAGAGAGTGAATGGAATGGTCCTGCAGCACCTGCATCCAAACACAAGCGTCGCTCTGCCAGGTCAATTTCTTTCTCATAGCACAAACTAAGAATGAATCTAAACTGATCCTTATCACATAGTACTTTACGCTTGCCAATATTCCCTCCCGGTTGGCCCTTCTTGTGCATAGGCTGTGTGATAAGTTGTGGTAATTATGCAACTGTCATAAGTTACAAAGAGCAAAGATCAACTTACCTGGCCTGGGCCAGACAACATCCAATCAAGTAGGTACGAGATCGCCAGGCCCGTAGATACAAAATTAAAGAGACAGGACTTAGCCCAGACTCCTACGGGTGATGATGTGTGAAGAACAGTCCGCTCTTAGCCTAGTCTTTGCCCGGGCATGTCCCATGCATGTTCCACACTGCGGGAAGCAGATGAACTTTAATAGCGCGTCAGGGCCATTGCATCAGCGCAACAAAGCTATGGGGGCTTGGGGATGAAGTCCCCCCCAGCCCTGTTGATACTGCAAGCCTCCTCCCCACCCGCGCCGCAGGAAGCAGGTGCACTTTAATAGCTCATCAGGGCCATCGCATCACCGCAAAAAAGCAATGAGGGCTTGGGGATGAAGTCCCACCCCAGCCACGTTGGTACAGCACCTTTGCTGTAAATTATAACTAGTGCAATCTGCTGTTATGAAAAATGAAACCCATAAATAAGCTGGTATTAGTACAAGGTTTTGATTCTATGTCAAGCATTCATAGAATGTTTCATTGCCTGCCTATATTTATACAATTTAAAAAATATCTACTTGATTGCCCTCTAGATTCTGACATCGTTGACCACACTATCTTACAGAGCATTGTTTCTACATATGGCAAAGAGAGGTTCTGTGTTGAATTGTTTTTTACTGGTCCTTACCAGATAGAAAGCATTTGGCCCCTGGCTCTTCCCTTAACCTCTTCAGTTCCTCAGGTTTCTGCACATTTGCCCACCATGTTTAACCTTCCCGTGGGATTGATCGCTCAGTGATCTAAGTCTGATGGATCTAAGTCTGATGGAATAAACATTCAGCAGTACGCCAGGAATAAGCATCTTACCCTGAGAATAGCACCTTCTAAAGACATCGTAAAATTTAAATCGGCTTCTTCTTATTTTCCTTCTCCACTCAGGAGATGAGGCACTGGAGATACTAGTTGGTCCTATGAAAGAAAGCGTTAAGCATAAAGCTCTTAGTCCACTATAACCCATCTGGTAATGTACTTAGATTTCACTTTGTGCACTGATTTATATCTTTATGAATACATCTTAAAACTAAGCAGAGAAGCTCTTTATCTGCTGAATCAAGAATAAGCTAATGATACCAGAAAACAGTATCTGGAAGTGGTTCTAGGGCCAACACCATTCTTAAACACATTGCTTAAATCAGAATCAATTCCGCATGCAGCAGATAAAAAACTGTTGACTGAAGCAAGATAATAGGAATCTATGACATAAAATCTATTTGATCTGAAATAGATCCTTATGGAAGCAAAAATCAAATTTGGAACATGTTGCTTTGAATTCTAGGTCATACATCCACAGAAGCCCACATACCTCTACAATTAACTTTTACAGCACTGGAAGCAAAGTTCTAGAAGAGAACCTGAAATTAAGAAATTAAAGACATCCAAGCAGTGAACTGCTCTGCCTCCCGTGGCTCCACCTTGCAAGTAGAGCCCTCATCCCTCCCTCCTCTGAACTCCTGACCCCTGTCAGGAGTTCGAGTCCCTCCTCCACCCGCAGGCTTCTGCCTGCACCTCATCCCGACGTCTAGTGGAGAGCTCTGCTTTCCTGCTAGGCTGCCTCTCTCCTCCTTCTCTCCACTCCTCTCTCTGTGTGCACTCTCTCTGTGTCTGCCCACCCTGTGCCCCTGATGCCGTTCGCTCTCCTGTGTTCCCCTTTTGGACTCGCTTTCACTTTTGCCTTTTTACTCTTTTCTGCACTTTTTCTGCTTTTCCCTCCACTCTCTCTCTCACTTTCCCCCTCCCGCCTCTCTCTCTCCCCTGCTGCCCCTGCGTCCTCCCCTCTTCTCCCTCGTGCTGCTCTCCCGCCGCTGCTGTCACCGTGGCCCGCCCCCTTTTTTCACGCAGTTTTCGCTCCCACTCCCAGCTGTCCTATCCCTCCCTCCCTCCCTACTTAATGGCGGCCACGCCTGGATCGCACCCAGCACTGCAACTCCTGGCTCTCGTCCCCCCTACTGCCGCCATGCACATCTTTGTTACGCCGCCGCCACCCTCCATGCCCTCAACACAGGCCGCTCTCCCGCCTGTATTCAAGCCTCTCCGCAGACCACCCACGGACCCTTCTCCTGCCAGAACTGCAACTTCACCAGCCTTCACGCCAATGACCCACTTACAAGGGCAGGAGGTAACCATCTCATATGCATCCTTCCCAACACCTGCTCCATCCACAAACATGCAGTAGAACTATGGAATCTTATCGACTCAGCTTTCTCAGACGTTGCCTTCCTGACCGAGACCTGGATGAACCCCTCCTCACCGCCTGACATTGCCAGAGCCATCCTGGATGGCTACAAGATCACCCACAAGGACTGCTTCAACAAACCACGAGGAGGCATCGCCATCGTAGACAAGAACACCTTCAGGATCACGACCAGCACCGAAGACACCCACAGCACCACCGAACACCTACACTTCCAGATCCACATCGACCCAAACACCACCCTCCAAAGGACCCTTGTCTACAGGCCCCCAGGCCTCCGACAGCAGCTCAGCGACTCCATCACCGACATCATCAGTACACACGCTCTTGCATCCACTGACTACATGTCACCTGAGAACAACAACGGCAACAACACCACCACCCTGCTCGACAACCTCTCCAACCTCGGCCTCAAACAGCTTGTCTTGACACCAACCCACTCCAGAGGACACACACTCAACTCAATCTTCTCTGCCAGCAAACATGCCTCCTTCAACCACACCACTGAACTCCACTGGACTGACCACCCCTGCATCCACTTCTCCTTCAAGAAACCCATAACACACCATCACCCACAACGGATTCCCCAACGCAGATGGAACAAGGTCACCAAGACCAACTAATCACTACTCTCTCCCCAAACCCACCCACCGACACTGACACAGCTGCCCGCAACTTCAGGCAGTGGATCGACACCTGTGCCAACACTGTCACCATGAGCAAAAATCCCTCGCACCAATAGAAAGGCCTTCTGGGTTACCGCCGACCTCCACCAATCCAAGCAGACATGCCGAAGACTCGAAAAGAAGTGCCACCAAGATCAGACACTAGACAACCACACAGCCTTCAAAAACACCATCCGCAGATACCACCAACTAATCCGAACCGCCAAGAGAACCACCTTCAAAGAACGCATCAACAACAACGCACACAGCCACAAAGAGCTGTTCAACATCATGAAGGAACTCTCCAACCCCAGCTCCAATGCCAACACATCCCGCCATCAAAAGACATCTGCGACTCCCTAGCCTCCTACTTCCACTGCAAGATCGCAGACATCCACAACAGCTTCAGCACTCAGCCACCCTGGCAACCACCAACACCACAGACTCACCACCGACCAGCCTCCTGCTCTCCTGGACCCCCGTCAACGACAAAGACAAAATAGAAATCGTGAACACCAACCTCTCCGGGTCACCATCTGACTCCTGCCCTCACCACATCCTCAACAAAGCAACCTTCATCATCGCACCCTAACTCCAGAAGATCATCAACAGCTCCCTCGAGTTTGCCACCTTCCTGGAGAGCTGGAGACACGTTGAGATTAACCCCCTCCTCAAAAAACCCAAGGCGGACCCAAAAGACCTCAAGAACTTCAGGCCTATCTCCCTGCTCCGCTTCTCAGCAAAAGTCATGGAGAAGGCTGTCAACAGACAACTGACCAGCTTCCTCAAGGAGAACAGCATTTTTTATCGTTCCCAATCCAGATTCCACAGCAACCACGGCACCGAAATTGACCTCATCGCCCCCACCAATGACATCAGAACCATACTGGACAATGGAGAAACCGCAGCCTTCATCCTCCTCAACCTCTCAGCCCCGTTCAACACCGTCTGCCCCCGCACCCTTTGCACATGCCTCAGAAATGCAGGAATCCGCGACTGTGGACCATGGACTGGGTCACCTCCTTTCTCAGTGGCAAAACTCAGAGAGTCCGCCTCCCTCTTTTCCACTCTGAAGCCAGCAAAATCATCTGTGGCATACCCCAGGGCTCGTCCCACAGCCCGACCCTCTTCAACATCTATATGCTCCACCCGCTAACATCGCCTGATCGCACAACCTCAACAGCATCTCATTTGCCGACGACACCCAGATGATCCTCTCCCTCACCAAGGACTCCACGAAGGAATGAAGGCCATTTACAAACTCCTTGAATGATTGATTGATTGATTGATTAAGCAAACATTTTCCTGTTATGCCACAAAAGTATGGAACTAATCTCCTGATAATCTAAAACTATCCCCATCCATGCTTTCACTCGGAAAGATGATGAAAATGCATGTTTTGGTAGTTGTGGTTATCTATATTCCCTGTTTGTTCTCTGATCTTATTCTAGCTGCAAGTTCTATGTTTTTATTTCCTTTGCTAATAAGACGTTCCAAGGCTCTCCAACAGGTCTATACAGAAATTAATACATGATCAAGTAGAAGTCTGTATAATCCTAAAAATCACTTTCTCTAAGGTTTTGAGTAGTTTATTCGGTCATACACAAAGAAAATCAGCATTAGTGGCTTTATCTGCGAATGCAGAACCATCTCTTTGACATGTCTTGAAATTTAGGAGACTTGGGAACAAAGGAGAGGTTGAGTTATTTTCCAAAACTTGACTTTCCCTTCATGTTGTACTCACAGTGAGACGTTGGGTGTTCATTCCTGAATCCAGGGCTCACTCAATTTTGCATAAGTTATGCTGTAGTAAAGTGGGAGATGAGTTAGGGAAAGTTCCTGATTGTTGCCATTGAGGCTAGAAAATTGCACCAATATAAACCAAAAATTCACTTCTTGCTGATTTAGAAGCCTCTAGCGCCTCCTTATGCCACATTAGCATCTTTTTTTTCGGTTAATGTGGCCCAACAAGGCCAAAAAATGATGCAACAAATTTATAAAGTGGCGCAATGCATACATTGCGTTGCATTGTAACCCTTTGCATTACAATTGCCTGCACCAGGCATAATGTATGGAAAAGGGGCATTCCCCCGTTAGAGAGGCTGAAAATATGTTGCAAAGAAATCTAAGAGATTTCTTTGCATCGTTTTTTTCTGCACTTTTACACGTGATCAGAGCAGGCGTTAAAAGGAGGCACACCGCTGTGTTCAATGGGCTGTGCAGGATTAGCATCAACATTTTTTATGCTAACCCTGCAAAGCTCCGAACTAGCATCAATAATTTTGACGCAAGTTCCCCTAACTACCATCATGTTCTGCAGTACCTTAGATACGGTGCACACATGGTGGCATTAGGGGGGATATTAAGGGGTGCAAGAAAAGTGGTGCTGCACTGGGTGTTTTAGTGTTAGTGTTAGTGTTTATCTGAAACCCACAGAAAATAGTGGAAAACCTGGGACCTAAAAACAGTGGTGGCTGGATCAAAAAACATTTTTGACTGGTGCTATCATCAAGGATTCTGGGGGTGGTATTTTGTGTACATTTCTGTACATTAGTTGTGTGGAAGCTTGTTCTGTTTATTGTGGTGGTGATGTGTTTTGTTGTGTTTTTTGTGCCGCCGTCTTTTGGTGCTGTATTATTCCAATGTGACTATGTTGTGTTCTACTATGATTGTTTTATTGCATTCTGTTTTGACTGTTTAGTTGTGATATACCCTGTTACGATTTAGTTGTGTTGTTATGTTACTTTGTGTATGTTAGTGGGTTATGTTCATTGTTCACTTTAGCTATATTAACAAATGCTGCTACAGTGCCTTAACTTTGTACCTCCCCAGTTATTCACCATGGCAACCCACATCAGTGGTGAAAAAACACAAATCCCTCTTTGCAGACATATCTTTATTTTATGACTTGCACCCAGTAATCTACATACACTTTATTCCAGCTATAACTGCACCATACACATGTGTTCCCTTCTTGTACCACTCTTCTCACATCAACAACCTTTCCCAGTCTGACCTCATCAACTTCATTGAACCCCATCCACTTACTGTTAAACAAGTACAGGAGCACCCTTCTTCTAAGCAAGACAAAGGCTGAAACACCCTTTCTGACCAAGGAAGTTGTCTTAATTGCCCATAGAATCTTGCTCAGTGTTCAGTTTTCATGGCCAACTATGATTAACCTTTGATCACCCTATTGAATCACTTCAGTCATCCATTTATTACTACTAAATCAATCTTCTAACATGTTACAATCCTCATCTCTTCGGATACCGTTTTACTGACAGTGCCAGTAACTAGCTCATACGTCAAAACTGAGCTTCAAACATACTAGCATGCTATGGGGCATATTTAAACTCTGTTTGCGCCAAATTTGCATCAAGATTTTTGATGCATATTCGGCGCAAACCTAACACCATATTTATACTGTGACGCCAAACCCCGCAACAGTCAAAATTAAGCAGTGTGCGTCATTTTCTGGATGCATGAAACTGCCTTGCGTTAATGACATGCAAATGTCATTAACACGTCCAAAAAATGACTTTAAGGCATGTGCAACTTATTTATACTTAGGCCTTAGAAAATGGCGCCCAGCCTGATTTGCGCTATTTTTTAACGCCTGGGTGAAGACAAGCGTTAAGGCACCTGTGGGCTCATTTCCATGGTCTCTGACCATGGAAGCAGCCCACGGGTGCCCTTCCCTGCCCCCAGGGACACCCCCTGCCACCCTCGCCCACCCCTGGAGGACACCCATGGATGGGGGGACCCATTCCAGGTAAGTAGAGGTAAGTATTTAAAAAACAAAAAATTAAGTGGCATGGGGGGCCTAACTCGGAGCCCCCAACATGCCACTGTGAGCAATGACCCAATGACAGAAGTCCCCTGGGCATGGTCATTGGGCAGGGGGGCATGACTCCTGTCTTTGCTAAGACAGGAGTCATTTCAATGGGGGTTGTGCCTAAAAAAATGGCGCAAGTCCGGTAAGAGCCATGATTTTTGACTCTAACCTGACTTGCACCATTTTTTTAAACACAACCCCCATTCTTCCCTACGCCTGTGTTGCCTGGTTAGAGTCTTTTTTTTTTTACTCCAACCAGGTCGCAGCACCGGCTAACGTAAATCCATAAATAAAGCCCCCACCTGGCAAGTTGGAATGGCGTTAGCCGTCGGTACATTTATGGACACAAACCAGCGCTTGCGCTGGTTTGCGGCAAAAAGTATAAATATGACACTATGGGGGTCATTCTGACTCCCGCCGGCCGCGGTAACCGCGGTGCCGGCGGGAGCCGCCAGAATACCGCTGCGCGGTCAAAAGACCGCCGTGGTTATTCTGTGTTTCCCGCTGGGCTGGCGGGCGACCGCCAGAAGGCCGCCCGCCAGCCCAGCGGGAAACCCCTTCCCATGAGGAAGCCGGCTCCGAATGGAGCCGGCGGAGTGGGAAGGGTGCGACGGGTGCAGTAGCACCCGTCGCGATTTTCATTGTCTGCATGGCAGACACTGAAAATCTTTTAGGGGCCCTCTTACGGGGGCCCCTGCAGTGCCCATGCCATTGGCATGGGCACTGCAGGGGCCCCCACGACACCCCTCACCGCCATCCTGTTCCTGACGATCAAAACCGCCAGGAACAGGATGGCGGTGAGGGGGTCGGAATCATTCCACAGGGCAGCGGAAAACCGGCGGGAGACCGCCGGTTTTCCGTCTCTGGCCGCGGTCAGAATGCCCTTGGGAGCACCGCCAGCCTGTTGGCGGTGCTCCTGCGGTCCCCGGTGTGTTAAAACTGTGCACAAACTTCATTGTAGACCATTTGGACATATAGGTTCTAATCACGACCCTGGCTGTCTTCAGACCTCCAGGGCCGCAGTGACAATCTGACGGCTGCTAAATCGGTGATCCGACCGCTTTGGCAGAGGGCAGACCACCACATTATGGGATGCATGATGGAACAATGCATGCACTTACAATGCATGCCTTTACAACGCAGTAAGTAGAATGCATGGTCATTACCATACATGCACTTACCACAAAATGTTTTTACAATGCATATGCTTTTACCACGAATGTCTTTACTACGAACATTTCGGAGTAAAGGCATAGTTGGTAAAGGCATATGCATGGTAAAAACTAGAGGTAAGTATAACATACATTATTATAATATATATATATATATATATATATATATATATATATATATATATACACACAAACACACCTTTCAACCCAAAAACCCTACCCACCCTAAATCCTAAAAATTACCTTACCACCCCAAAATCCATACCCACCCTAAAACCTAAACACCCCTTACCACCCCAAAACCCATACCCACCCTAAAACCTAAACACCCCTTACCACCCAAACCCAATACCTACACTAAAACCTGAAAGTCCCCTTACCACTCCAAAACCCATGCCCACCCTAAAACCTAAAAATGCCCTTACCACCCCAAAACCCATACCCAACCTAAAACCTAAAAATGCCCTTACCACCCCAAAACCCATACCCACACTAAAACCTAAAAATTCCCTTACCACTCCAAAACCCATATCCACCCTCAAACCTAAACATGCCCTTACCACCCCCAAACCCATGGCCACCCTAAAACCTAAAAATGCCCTTACCACCCAAAAGCCGATTCCCACCCTAAAACCTAAAAAAAAGCCCTTAGCACCCCAAAACCCATGCCCACCCTTAAACCTAAAAATGTCCTTACCACCCAAAAAAAACATGCCCACCCTAAAACTTAAAAATGCCCTCACCACCCCAAAACCCATGGTCACCCTAAAAAATAAAAATGCCCTTATCACCCCAAAACCCATACCCACCCTAAAACCTAAACACCCCTTACCATTCCTGTAGTGCTTTTGCTCTTATCTAGTTTTCAGCACTTACATAACATATCAGGAATGCACTTCTGAGTTCAAAGAAGACTTTTATTGTTGTTAATTCTTCCCCAACCGAGATTTCGTGAATGACGAATCAGTAGATTTCAAGCACACGTTAATGAAAACAAAATATATCAGTTTGCAATATACACAGCAGGTTATATTTATAAGATATTGAATGCAAAGCAAAACAAATACTTCACCGTGTGAGAAACTATTTACAGCTTCATCTTTCTAGGGTCTGCAAGCTGATGACTCCCTGTCAGCTGCGAGAAAGAGATTTATCTACCCACACGGGATGCTGGCAACTGGCGCCAAGCTCCAGCACGAAGTCAGGCAGATTCGAATCTAATTCTCTGAAGCCTGTGACATTCGTTACAAAGGTGTGCCCCCTCCTCTCAGACTCGGGAAAACTACGCAAGCCTTTGGAGACTGGCCAGATCTCCGAGACTGCTCCTCTTCCCAAGCTCAAGCAGAGAGAAAAACAACCAATGTACCCTCTCTTATCAGGTCTAGTCTACTGTGAGAAGAAAACAGCTTGGTTCATCTTGTGCAAAAACACAGCTTGGAAAAATACAGCTTGGATTCTCAACTGCAATGTCTAACTCCACGTTAAAGGCAATAGGCAGCTAACCTAAATATCAAATGCAATGTCTAGTGTCATGTCAAAGCCAATAGGCAGCTGAGCTGAATACAAAATGCAAGGTCTAATATCATGTCAAAGCCAATAGGCAGCTGAGCCGAATACAAAATGCAATGTCTAATGTCATATCAAAGCCAATAGGCAGCTGAGCTGGATACAAAATGCAATGTCTAATATCATGTCAAAGCCAATAGGCAGCTAAGCTGGATACAGGATGTAATGTCTAATATGATGTCAAAGCCAATAGGCAGAATACAGAATATAATGGCTAATGCAATGTCACAGCCCATAGGCGGCTAAACTGAATACATCATGTCAAAGCCAATAGGCAGAATACAGAATGTAATGACTAATGCAATGTCAAAGCCAATAGGTGGCGAAACTGGATACAGAAAGTAATGGCTAATGCCATGTCAAAGCCAATAGGCGACTCAACTGAATAAAACATACAATGTGCTACTGGTGAACATTGAGCAACTAATATGCGCAGTGGTGAAACACAAAGTCATTGGTCAAACTCCATTAATGGCATGACAATTCCAAACCCCATACCCATCCTAAAACCTAAAAATACTCCTACCACACCCAAAACCCATGCCCACCCTTAAACCTAAAAATGTCCTTACCACCCCAAAAACCATGCCCACACTAAAACTTAAAAATGCCCTTAACACCCCAAAACCTTGCCCACCCTAAAACCTAAAAATGCCCTTACCACCCCAAAACCCATACCCACCCTAAAACCTAAAAATGTCCTACCACCCCAAAAACCATGCCCACACTAAAACCTAAAAATGCCCTTAACACCCAAAAAACCATACCCACCCTAAAACCTAAACACCCCTTACCATCCCAAACCCCATACCCACCCTAAAACGTAAAAATACCCTTACCACCCCCAAAACCCATGCCCACCCTTAAAACTAAAAATGTCCTTACCACCCCAAAAACCATGCCCACACTAAAACTTGAAAATGCCCTCACCACCCCAAAACCTTGCCCACCCTAAAACCTAAAAATGCCCTTACCACCCCAAAACCCATACCCACCCTAAAACCTAAAAATGACCTTACCACCCCAAAACCCATGCCCACCCTAAACCCTAAAAATGCCCTTACCACCCCAAAACCCATGCCCACCCTAAAACCTAAAAATGCCCTTACTACTCCTAAACCCATACCCACCCTGAAACTTAAAAATGCAATTACCAGCAATAACTGTTATCCATCCCAAACACTAATATATTATATATATATATATCAACTCACTTAAAACTTACCTTTACTTACCTTTAAAACCCTTACCATGCATACACCTTTACCATTCATGCCTTTACAACAAAATTAATTGTAAAGGCATGTGTGGTAAAGGTATATTTGTGGTAAAGGCATCTGTGGTAAAGCCATGCGTGGTAAACGTACATGTGTTGTAAATGCATCGTGGTAAATACATTTCGTTGCATTCACCACAATGTAACTGATGCTTCCCCGCATTATGATTGAGGCGGTTGGGCCAAGGTCGGGGCGCCAGCACCACTAGTTTCCCTCCACTGTAGGGACTGGTGGTGGTGGCAGTCTTAATCCGCCAGGCCAGCGCTGCATGCAGCGCCGGCCTGGGGATTACAGCCCCCCTCTTCACTAGCTTTTGCATGGCAGTTGCACCTCCATGTAAAAGCTGGGAGAGATGGGATCCAGTGGGCCCCATCGGGGCACCTGCACTGCCCTTGTAGTCGGCATGGGCAGTGCAGAGTTACCTATGAACAGCCTCATCGCGCTTTTCACTTTCTGCATTGAAAAGCACGATGGGTGCTATTGCACCCTACACTCCGCAACATTGCTGCTTGCTCAATTATGAGCCGGAGTCAATGTTGTGGGCTGTTCCCCACTGGGCCAGCTGGGAACTCCTAATGAGGCCCGCCGGAAGGCGGCCACACTGGTGGCAACCTAACTGCAGGAGTTTGGCAGGCGGCCTTTTCTGCCCACCAAACTATTAATGACCCCCACAGTCATTCACAAATGAGAAAAATGTAGGTGTTTCTCTCAAGACCCCAAAGAGTTCTGACAGGTCAATTGGCACATTACTTCAAGATAATATTGGCTTTTCCACAGAAATGGCCAGTGATGGCTTTGTCACTTGAGTGTAACCAACCATCTAATGTGTGTTGCAGTCTATTGTAAAACTGTCCATATACTCTCGACCACCGGAAATCCTTCAAATGATGTGTCCTTCATGAACAATTCAACACTTTCTGTTGTAAACCTTTCAGAAATTCTAACAAGTCTAACCAATTTAAAGGCCCAATTGACAAAGGGACTCATAACTCGTAAAGTTACAAGTATGGAGTCTCTGTACTCATGGCAGAATCCCTGCACTCGGGCATAATCTCCACATGGCAGACTCTCTGCACAGTGCTGCAGGAAGATTCCTCTCTGAGTGTAGAGATTCCACCACAAGTGTGGAGACACCGCTCTGAGTGCAGTGACTCCAAACTCCAACTTTAGGAGTCATAAGTCCTTTGTGAATCGGGCCCTAAGTGTCCACCTGTCAGAGTATCAACAATGCGGAGCTTACATGAGAGCCTGCACTGTTTGGTTCACAGGGACGTTATGGACCCAACTCTACACACCCTACCTTACTGCCAGTTTATGCTAGGCTGATCACCAGGGAGCTTAGAAGGGGTCAGGGAAGAGGGTCTGGTTGGCTGGACATCATTGATGCCCTTGCACAGGGTTCAACCCTGAAAGATAAGAGAAGTTGTAAACACTGCCTGAATGGCAAACACTCTGGCCCTCATTACAACCCTGGCGGTAAATGCCGCCTACCGCCATGCTGACGGCTGCCAACATACTGTGCCCGCTGTGGTATTCTGCTACGAGTATTATGACCCACACTGATAATTCTGCCACAATACAGACACCCACACAAGTCCGCCAGCCCAAAGGTCAGTGATAAACTGGCGATAGCCAAACCCACACCGTTACGCCAACAGGAATACACCCACAGTATCACGACCCACAAATCACCGCAGCGGTCTTTCAATCGCAGGAAACCATACTGATGCGCTCAAAATACACACACACTAACAAAACAACACCACATTGGACAATTCAAACTACACACACCTGACACACATACACACACCACACCACTATAAAACACACACCCACATTACCCACAACCCTTTCAATGAAAAAAAAAGATTGCCAACACAGAGAGACACAAGCCAGGAGCACCCACTCAATCAGAGCCACAGAACACCATCACCCATACAGCATCCACGCACATCACAGCATACATCCCAACACATCACCCCACCCATCCTCACACATATCACGCACACCACATCCATGGCACTGCAAAGACACCCCAGGTTTGCTGAGGAGGAGCTAAGGGTCATGGTGGAGGAAATCATCCGGGAAGAGCCACAGCTATTCAGATCACAGGTGCATTGCAAGGAAGATGGATCTATGGCAGAGGATTGTGGACAGGGTCAACGCATTGGGGCAACACCCAAGAACCAGGGATGACATCAGGAAGGGGTGGAACAACCTATGGGGCAAGGTGCATTCTGTGGTTGCAAGACACCAGGTAGCAGTACGGAGGACTGACGGTGGACCCCCACCTCCTCCCCCACAACTAACAACATGGGAGGAGCAAGTCTTGGCAATTATGCATCCTGAGGGCCTGGCAGGAGTTGCAGGAGGACTGGACTCTGGTAAATCAAATCTTTACTACTTTATCCCCCCCACCCTACCTGCATGCCATCACAAGCTCCCACCCCTACCCTCACACCCATCACTCCAACACCTCACATATACCCCACTATCACAACCCACACATCCCAATACCAAGCCCTGCATGCAACACCAAAGCATGGACCCCCAACACAGACCTGCATGGACACCCATCACCACAGCATGCCCAGTAGAGGGACTCACCCAGCCCACAAAATCACCACTCACACAAGTCCAAGCTGACAGGGAAATCAAAACCATACTGGGAAACACACCCATGCACAAGATGGCACATGCAGATACTTTAACACTGCATTTGCATCCCCACAGGACCCATATTCAACATCACCGGAGAGGGGGTGCCAGCTACATCCAGTCCCCCCCCCGAAGAGGCCCACAGTGACGACAGCAGCTCTGCACGCCTGGATCAGGGTGACCAACATGGCCCATCAGGGACCTCTGGACAGTCGGGTACCCAGCCACAAACCCAACCCACCACAGAGCCTCCCCCTCTCAGGAAACACCAGCACAGCACCCACTCAGCAGTCCCATGCCACTGTTCCCAGGACATGTCAATCAGCAGTGTGTCCACCACTACAGGGACCCCAGGCAACCCCACAAACACAGGACGATCAGGGACCTGGGTCAGTGGCAGTGGGCACAAAGTTCAGGGGACAGAGGCACAGGACAACAGGGAAGCTGGGAGGACTGCTGTGCAACAGGGGGAGGACAGGCCCAGGGAACCCACTCTCGACGAGGCACTCTCCAACGTCCTGGGAGCATACCACCATTCCCAGGAGACGACGGGTCAGATACTGGCCAAGTTTCCAGCGGCTGCAGGAGGGCCAGTACCTGGGGATCAGGGATGACCTAACAAACATCTACACCATCCTGGTCACCATTGCAGGGGTGCTGGCTGACATGGCCAAGACTATGAGGGAGGCAGTGGCACAACAATGGGCGCCTGACACTAGCCAAACTGATGAACAGCCTTCCACCTCCGCCGGCGCTATAGGACAGGAGGCCCCGCCAGAGGACCAACAGGCCACCAGACCCCACCCCCTGCAGAAGGAGAACCCCCCCTCAAACGGTCCCTGCGATCCAGGCAGAAGCCAGAGAACATTGCCAAGACCCCCGCCAGGAAATAAGACTCTCCTGATTGTCACCCTTCTGTCCCACTCTGTCACCCTGTCCACCTTGAGCTGCCATTACCCCTCTTCCTATGCCCCATTGGACAATGCACCTGTGATCCCAAGAGACTGGACTCTACCCTGGACTTTCCTCCACCATCAGCCCAGCCCATTGCACATCCCCCTCTACTTATTAGCACCTAAATAAACACCCTTGGAACAAATACTAATCTGGACTCTGTCAAATGATTCACAGATGTATTAGTACAACATTATCAAAGCATTGCAACTCAAATGTACAGTGAAATATACTTTGGTATGACCTTTGGTGGCAGCAGTACACATAGCAGGAGCCAGTGTGGGACACAGAGATCTGAAAATAAAGATGCCAAAGGGAAAAGTCAGTGGCCATAGACATAGGGTAAGAGGGGCTGCCTTGTACAATGTCCAAAAGATAACTGAAATGTAAAGTGAACTTACAGTGCGTTACCTGTGTGTCACTGGAAGCACTGCTGAATTATATTGATTCTGTTGTCAACATCTTCTTCCTCTGCCTCCTCTTCCTAACTGTCCACAGGCTTCACTGCTGCCACAAGACCATCTCTAGGCACATCCTCCAGCAGAAAAGGCACCTGGCGTCTCAAGGCCAGGTTGTGCAACATGCAACGATGATCTGGCACTCCATGTTGGGTGAGTAGTACAGGGAGCCACCTGTCAGATGGAGGCACCGGAACCTGGCCTTCAGGAGGCCGAAAGTCCTTTCAATAATCTTCCTTGTCCTTCTATGTGCCTCATTGTACCGTTCCTCTACCCTTGTTCTGGCATTTCTCACTGAGGTCAGTAGCCATGAGAGGTACAACTGCTAGGCACACACTAACCTTTAGGGACAACCCCATACCCAGACACCTACTCATAGTATGTGGGGACCTTTGGTTCACCTATTAGCCACACCCGGTGCCTCTGGAGTTGGCCCATCACATATGGGATGCTGCTATTCCTCAAGATAAAGGTGTCATGCACAGAGACAGGATATTTGGCATTCACATGGGAGATGTACTGGTCCGCCAAACACACCATCTGCACATAGCTTTTTCTATTCCTGAAAATGTGTTCATTTCTCCGGGGAGGGACAAATGCGACATGTGTAACATCAATGGCACCAATGATGTTGGGGATATGACCCAGGGTATAAAAGTCAGCTTTCCCTGTGGCCACATCCTCCACCTGAGGGAACACGATGTAGCTGCGCATGTGTTTCAGCAGGGAAGACAACACTCTGGTCAACACGTTGGAGAACATTGGCTGAGACATCCCTGATGCCATGGCCACTGTTGTTTGGAAGGAACCACTTGCCACGAAATGGAGCACTGACAGGACTTGCACTAGAGGGGGAATATCTGTGGGCTGGCAGATAGCTGACATCAGGTCTGGCTCCAATTGGGCACACAGTTCTTGTATTGTGGCCTGATCAAGTCTGTATGTAATGATAATGTGTCTGTCCTCCATTGTTGCAAGGTCCACCAGGGGTCTGTACAGCGGAGGATGCCGCCATCTCATATTCAGCCTCAGTGGTTGAAGCCTATGGAAGAGAACCGTGAGCAGAAGGTCATATTCCCACATCTATTGCACTAATGATGATTTGTTTACTTTACAGAAGCAAAATGTGAAACCGACAATCAGTTGCCGTGCCAATGTCTGCTGTGACGCAGTTAGGTGACATGCCCTGTGCCCCCCTGAAATGGCGGATGCCTGACCTGTGAGGAGGGACAAGTGGAAATTAGGTAATTGTGCTGGCGTTGTGCGCCGTCGCGGTAGGCGGTCGATGACCGCCGCGCAACTTCGCATTGGTTATCATTGAGCCCTTTGGGTTCCAGGAGCCAATGGCGATGTACGCCGGCATTGACGGTACGCACCGCCGCAGACGTCACCGCCATTTTCTATCTACCCTCTCACTTGCTACCTGACCTTTAACAGGAGAGGACTTACACTGCAAGTGCTGCTGTGACCTGTGTCTGGAACCGACCATGGCTCATGTGTCTGGGGAAAGGGCCCCTGCCTTCACTGCGGAGGAGTTGGAGAAACTGGTGGATGGGGTCCTACCTCAGTACACGTTACTCTACGGTCCTCCAGACAAACAAGTGAGTACACTGTGAGCATTATGTGTGGGCCATGAATGTATGGAGTGCTGTGTATGTAAGCCACATGTGGGGGGGGGGCAGAGTCATCCTGGCCAGAGTGCAGCATGTAAGGTGGACAATGTATGTGCGTCAGGGGATGGGAGGAATCTGGTGGCCATGAATCTGACAGTTCGGAAGGTTAACTAATTCCCTTTTCTGCTGTCTTTTCCCTGCAGGTCAGCGCCCATGAGAAGAAGGGTATTTGGCGTGCCATCGCCAAGGAGGTGAGGACCCTGGGGGTCTTTGACAGGCCTCAAGAGGTGGAAGGACCTGCACTGCCCTCCCAGCAGCCCCTCAGCATGTTCCCCGTGCCTGCTCACCCAGGAGGGTGGGCATCTCCTTCGCCCCAGGCACCTCAGGCCCTGCCCCAGTCAGCCCTCCTGCCCTCAGAGAGGAGGCTATTGACCTCCTGACATCCCTCACTGTTGGGCAGTCAGCCATTCTGGATGCCATCCAGGGTGTCGAGAAGCATTTGCAACAAACAAATGCATACCTGGAGGGCATTCACTCTGGCGTGGCGGCCCAACAGAGAGCATTTCAGGCTCTGGCCTTCTCACTGACGGCAGCCATTGTCCCTGTGTCTAGCCTCCCCCTTCCAACTTCCTCTACCCAGTACCAATCCCCTCAACCCCAGCCTATTCCAAGCACACCTTCAGACCAGCATTCACCCAAATCAACACACAGAAGTGGTTCAGGCAAACACAAGCACCACACATCATCCCACAGGCACTCACACAAGCTCCATACCCATGCAGACACACCAACATCTACTGCCTCCACTGTGTCCCACTCCTCCTCCACCTCCCTCCAGTATCATCTCCACTCACACCTGCATGCACCACATCCTCATCCACTACCTCCATCACTAGCATGCCCATCACTACTCACCCCTCACTGGCAGTCACCACCCCCACTTCCATTCACACATCCCCAGTGTCCTCTCCCAGTGTGTCTGTGACCCCTCCTCCCAAAGTACACAAACGCTAGCACCCACCCACCCAACAGCCATCCACTTCTCAACAGCATCCAGCACATGCACCTTCACCCAAACTTAGCAGACACCTCCTACCACCACTCCATCTTCCTCCACTCCCAAACCCTCTCCCTCGTCCTGCCCCAGTGTGTCTAAAAAGCTTTTTCTGGCAAACATTGACCTGTTCCCTACCCGTGTCCTTCCCCTCGGGCCAGGGTGTCCAGAACCCTGGCCAGCACCTCAGCCACCAAGTCGACGTCCGCTGTGGTACCTGCAACTCTCAGAGGCTCAAAGGGGGCACCCATCAGGCCAGCTAGTGTGCCACCAACCCCTGCAAGGGACCAAACTGTTCCGCTACCTGCCAAGGTGAAGAAGGGGACAACATGCAGCAAGGGCAAGGAGCAGGACCCACCCAGCAAGGCCTCCTCCAACACTCCAGCTGCCAGAGCCAAGGTCACAACAGCATCTGCCAAGGTGAAGAAGGAGCAGAAAACCCAAGGCACTTCAGCCGTCGGAGGCTGCAGGTGAAGGCCTGGTGCCCCCCAGCAGAAACGCCAGCCCCACCACCTGCACAGCGAGCAGCACCACCAGCAGCCCCATCGCAGGCACCACTGCAAGCACCGCCACCTGCACCACCGCTGCCACCACTACTGTCAGCAGCAGCATCATCCCCAGTGGGCAGCTGTCCGAGACTGCAGGAGAAGGACTGAGCCTACCTCCACCACTGGCAGCACCGACACCTGTACCACAGCCAGCACCGCCAGCAGCCCCATGGCAAGCACCGCCAACTGCACCGCTGACAGTAGGACTACTACCAGCTCCAGCAGCCCCAGTGGGGTGGCTGCCTGAGGCTGCAGGAGATGGGCTGGAGCCTCCCATCACCCCTTGCAGCACCCCCACCAGCATTGGCAGTACCACCAGTTTACAGCCTTAGGTGCCGCAGGATGGAGTCTAGCCCTGCCTCCATGGACTATCACGCAACATGATCCCTGCAAATCTCATGCCTCAGACACCCAGGTGAGGGAATGTGAACTGCTACAATCCAAGTGCTGCAGCACTCGGCAGAAGGCCCCCTCCAGAACCAGTGGAGAAAGGCATTCACTCCCCCTATCCTTGGCGGGATAAAGCAGACTGTGCACCAAGCCCCCTCCAGAACCAGTGGAGAAACACATCCACTCACCCTATCCATGGCAGGATGAAGCAGACTGGGCATCAAGCCCCATCCAGAACCAGTGGAGAAAGGCATCCACTCACCCTATCCTTTGCAGGATGAAGCAGACTGGGCACCAAACCCCCTCCAGAACCAATGGAGAAAGGCATCCACTCACCCTATCCTTGGCAGGATGAAGCAGACTGGGCATCCAGCCCCCTCCAAAACCATTTGAAGGATTCATCCACTTGAGAGACTGTGGCCTTGCACTACCCAGGAGAAAGCAGTGGGCCAACCACCCACTTTTAGAGACTGTGGCTTTGCTATCCCCAGGACCAAGCAGTGGGCAAACCACCCACTTGAGACACTGTGGCTTTGCACTCCCCAGGACCAAGGAATGGGCAAACCACCCACTTGAGAGACTGTGGCCTTGCACTCCCCAGGACATCGATGTGGGGATGGAGCCCCCTCGAGAAGCAGTGGCGTTATTCCATCTTCTGGCTGAGGTGCCCCACTTCCCTGCCCCCCTGAGGAGCCTGGGTGCTTTTGACCTGATGCCCCTGCAGTGTTCTCTCCATATTGAGGCAGGAATCAAGTGTGGGCTTTGGCCCAGTGACCCACAGACATTTGGACAATGGACGGCCTTAAGTACACATTGTATATTTTTGTAGATACTGTTTTTATAATTGTTATGTATATCTGCCTATTTCTAAAATATCAATGATTTAACTCTATTCCTTTTGTCCTTGCGTTCTTCCAGAGGGTTACGGGGTGTAAATGTAATGTTGCTGCATGTGTTTGTGTGTTGTTGTGGATGAGGGAGGGGGAGGGGGAGTTGCGTGTTGCGTTTGTGTGTCACTCTCTTTTTCACACCCACCTCCCCTGTGTACTAGGTGCAGTACTCACCGTGGTCGTCGGCGCCGCCTTTGGTATTCCTGGTAGATGAGGAGGTAGACCGCATGGGCAAGACCTGTAACTCGGGCTCCATGGAGTCCTGGTTCTTCGTTGAGTGTCGAGAGGTGAGTGGTTTCCCTTCCAAACACTGTTTCCGCCGTGCTTTTGATGGCGTTGATACCGCCCCAGAAAAGCTGGCGGATTGGCGGGTTGTGATGGGGTGGGCGGTACATTGTCTTCCGCCTGGCTGTTGGTGGTTACGCCACGGTGTTTGTTGCTACCACTGTGGCGGTGGGTGTGTTAAAGTGGCTGTCTGTGTTGGCGGTTTCCACTGTGGTCGTGATCCCATTTTTTTTACCGCCGGCCTGTTTAACACTGACCGCCAGGGTTGTAATGAGGCCCTCTGTCCCTTCTCTGTCTATACTCCGCCTGTGAGTGTAAAACCCTCCTACCTATGATTTAACCACTAGAGTCCTACCATCCTTATTGCATTAGTATGGTGACTGTGGAGCTGTCTGTGTGCGTGTTTTCTAGAATCGTCTTTGGGACTGAGGAAAAGAACTAGACGTACTTAATGTAGATCTACAAGGAAACAATGTAACTTATTGTACACAATTCAACTTTTTTTCTCCCCCCACCTGTTTCATATGAGATTAGTAAAACAACACACCAGTAAATATGTACCATACTGTTGTATTTTCTCTGGATTCATGATTGTTTAATTTGAGGCTTTACTAATAACCTTCTTACAAGTCCTCTCTGTGCGTTGCACAGAAAAATACAACGTCAACCTGCTAATTGCATTGCAAAAGTGAAGCGTAGTTAGTACTAAGAGTTTTCTTTACAAGTAAAGTTGTTGCTCTTACTAGCGTTGGGTACCTTTTTGTTCTCTTGTTGATCTTGGCTGTAGCCGTGCTATGTACTCACACTATTGATTTCTCCTTTTTTTTCTTTCAGGAGGCTGAGCAGCAGCAACAAGAAAATCTCCCAAAGATGAAATGCTTCCGGTAAGTTCTTTCACCAAGAGTAGTAAGGGTTCAACATGTGACGCTGCTTGAGAGAGTTCTCAAGGCAAAGTGTCATCCCATTTTTGGGGCATGATTTATATACCGGAGCTGTGCCCATCAAGACTGCCGAGACTCTCTAGAATCTTGCAAGATCTCGCCAATGCACAAACGGAACAAATGGAACAGAAGCACGTGTACTGGGGGGCTGAGAGGGGTGAGAACATGATGATTATTAGTAAAACAAGATATTACCATTGTAATGGACATGAAAGTATAACCAAGGTACACATTACCAGACTCCGACACTCACAGTTTATTTCAAACACCATACACGTGTGCTGGTTGCATGGGTTAGCAGGCACAGTTTTAAGACTTCAGACAAGTTCCTGGATGGGCACCGGGGAACCATGACACCACCATCATATGACAACAGGTTCAACACCTGTTCAAGTGATTCCATTTCACAAACCAATTTCCTTGTAGAAGACCAACCCTTGGTTGCATACTCTTTGACACCTTTCAACACAAAATCCCCCTAAAAACACTTCCTCCATTCACCTTTGTTCAATAGACCCCCCCAAACTAGCATGCACTTGACTTATAACATGTCTATTCCATCCCGACCATCTTTATCTCCTACCTAGGCACTGGCATTCTCTATATGAAATCTGCGCAAATTATTGTGCCCCAGGCACATCCTCTGACTGATATTGGGATTCTTGAAAGTAAAGGGCCACATCATGATGTGTGGATTGGTCCGCCACTATCTAGTGTACTAAATAGACCAACTAAGGGCTCGTGTTCCATGTGCAACAAAAACCCATTCAAGTGTTTTAAAGTACTAAGCTCACCACCATTGTGCCAAGGCATCTTTCTCAATTGTGGAGTACATCAGCACCACACCTTGCAAAGTTCTAGAAGCAAACCCTACTATTCCTTCCCTTCAATCCTTCCTCTTTTGCAGCAACACAAACCCAAAATGTAAATGTTAGTATGTGTCAAATGATGCTTACCTCCTGAGAAGCAAAAGAGCTCAAGGGTCAAACTTTAATTAGTCCCTTTTGATATGGCTGAAAGCAAATTTTCACCCCCCACAACACACTTGGGGGGTAATTACAACCCTGGCGGACGGGGGTAAAGCTGCAGTAATACCGCCAACAGGCCAGCGGACAAAAAAAGGGAATTATGACCCTGGCGGAAACCGCCAACAAAGACAGCCACTTTAACACACCGCCCGCCACGGCGGTACAGACAAGCAGCGCGGCGGTCACCGCCAACAGACAGGCGGAAGACAATGTACCGCCCACAGTATTACAACCCACCAATCCGCCACCTTTTCCGGGGCGGATTCACCATGGATAAAAACACGGCGGAAACAACTTTTGCAATGGGAAAACGCTCACCTAAACACATCCCACGAGGAACGAGGACTCCATGGAGCCGGAACTCCAAATACTCTCTGCCATTGTCTTTCTGCTCCTCTACGACCACCATCTACGTAGGCGCCGAAGACAACGGTGAGTACTGCACCTACGACATGGGGGAGGCAAAAGTTATGGGGACACCCACGAAACACCCCCACCCTCGCATATTACAACATACACACCAATGCATCCACAAAAATCACAGTAACAACCCACAATCCCCCCGGAAGAATGCAAAGACAAAGCGAAATCCGTTCAAACATTGTAATGTATGAATATACATGTCTTGCAAAAATATACAGATATATATGAAAATCAGGCAGAAATATATACATTACGAGAAGTAGTGTAGATATGTACATATCAATGTCCGTGCACCACTAGTCCGAAAATGCATGGGCGAGGCCCACAAAAGATACCTGACCACAATCGGAGAGAACACTGCCGGGGCATCAGAGAGAAATACTACAGGCACCTCAGGGGTAAGAGAAGGGGGGGCACCTCAGCCGGATGACTGCAAAGCCAGATCCACGATGGGGCTCCATGCCCACTGTGCCATCCTGGGGAGTGCAAAGCCACAGTCTCTCAAGTCTCTACAGTGGGTGGGTTGCCCACTGGACCATCCTGGGGAGTGCAAAGCCACAGTCTCTCAAGTCTCTACAGTAGGTGGGTTGCCCACTGGACCATCCTGGGGAGTGCAAAGCCACAGTCTCTCAAGTCTATACAGTGGGTGGGTTGGCCACTGTGCCATCCTGGGGAGTGCAAAGCCACAGTCTCTCAAGTCTCTACAGTGGGTGGGTTGCCCACTGGACCATCCTGGGGAGTGCAAAGCCACAGTCTCTCAAGTCTCTACAGTAGGTGGGTTGCCCACTGGACCATCCTGGGGAGTGCAAAGCCACAGTCTCTCAAGTCTATACAGTGGGTGGGTTGGCCACTGTGCCATCCTGGGGAGTGCAAAGCCACAGTCTCTCAAGTCTATACAGTGGGTGGGTTGCCCACTGTGCCATCCTGGGGAGTGAAAGCCACAGTATCTCAAGTCTATACAGTGGGTGGGTTGCCCACTGTGCCATCCTGGGGAGTGCAAAGCCACAGTCTCTCAAGTCTCTACAGTGGGTGCTTTGCCATGGGGGTTCTGGACTGTTCAGCGGTGCTTTACCATGGCGGTCTTTGCCCTGTTCAGCGGTGCTTTGCCATGGCGGTCTTTGGACTGTTCAGCTGTGCTGTGCCATGGCGGTCTTTGCCCTGTTCAGCTGTGCTTTGCCATGGCGGTTCTGGACTGTTCAGCAGTGCTTTGCCATGGCGGTCTTTGCCCTGTTCAGCTGTGCTTTGCCATGGCGGTCTTTGGCCTGTTCAGCTGTGCTTTGCCATGGCGGTTCTGGACTGTTCAGCTGTGCTTTGCCATGGCGGTCTTTGGCCTGTTCCGCGGTGCTTTGCCATGGCGGTTCTGGACTGTTCAGGGGTGCTTTGCCATGGCGGTCTTTGGACTGTTCAGTGGTGCTTTGCCATGGCGGTCTTTGGCCTGTTCAGCTGTGCTTTGCCATGGCGGTCTTTGGCCTGTTCAGCGGTGCTTTGCCATGGCGGTTCTGGACTGTTCAGCGGTGCTTTGCCATGGCGGTCTTTGGACTGTTCAGTGGTGCTTTGCCATGGCGGTTCTGGACTGTTCAGTGGTGCTTTGCCATGGCGGTTCTGGTACGGACATTGGTGTGTGGCATGACGTTCCCTAGACTGGGCATTGGTGTGTGGCATGACGTTCCCTCATAGCCCACCTGGGCTGTGGCAGCCGGGGCCCTCCTGGGCACTGACTCCGGCGGTGGTCTCCTGACCAGTGACGATACTTGGGCCCTCCTGGGCACTGACTCCAGCGGTGGTCTCCTGACCAGTGACGATACTTGGGCCCTCCTGGGCTATGACTCTGGTGCTGGTCTCCTGACCAGTGACGATACTTGGGCCCTCCTGGGCACTGACTCCGGCGGTGGTCTCCTAACCAGTGACGATACTTGGGCCCTCCTGGGCTATGACTCTGGCGGTGGTCTCCTGACCAGTGACGATGCTTGGGCCCTCCTTGGCACTGACTCCGGCGGTGGTCTCCTGACCAGTGACGATACTTGGGCCCTCCTTGGCACTGACTCCGGCGGTGGCCTCCTGACCAGTGACGACGGTGCTGGCGGTGGCGTCCCGACTGCCGGGAATGATGCTGCCCTTCTCCGCTGTGATACTCACAACAGGCTGGGCAGACTTCCTCTGGCCCTTCCCCACCTTTGGTGGAGTCACAGCTGACTCTCCAATCCCCTTGGAACCCATGTGAGTTTTTTTCCCATCAGGAGTCTTCACACGGTCCCGTCTTCCACTCTCCAATTTCAGAGCCTTTACAAGGGTGGGCTGCCAGTGCCTTGGCTCCGGGTCACACTGCCTGCCCTGGTGGCCGGTGCACTCCACATACCTTGTACAGGCACCACTGGTATTGGAGGCTTTTTGGCTGAGGCGCTACAACGGGACTGATGAATTGGAGGGGGGTGGGGGCAAAAAGGTCAACTTTACAGAGGGACAGTTTCTGACGAACACTGGGATGGGTAATTGGAGGGGGTCTGGGAGTGGAGGAAGAGGAGGTGGTTGTAGGAGGTGTCACTTTAGGTGATTTGGGTGCAGGTGGAGGTACTGGAGGCTGTCGTGAGGTGGATGGATGTTGGGTGTGTGGTTGCCGGCGTTTGTGTACTTTGGGAGGGGGTGTCACAGACACACTGGGAGAGGACACAGGGGACGTGTAAATGGGAGTGGAGGTGGTGAGTGCAGGTGAGCGGCTTGGGGTGCTGGGTGTCCTTGTGCGATTCATGGTGCCTGTAGATGTGGTGCATGCAGGTGTGTGTGTAGACGAGACTGGGAGGGAGGAGGGAGAAGAGGAGGAGGGGGACACAGTGGAGGCAGTGGATGTTGCTGTGTCTGTATGTGGGTGAGGCTTGCGTGAGTGCCTGTGGGTTGTGTGGTGCCTATGTTTGCTTGAGCTACTTGTGTGTGCTGACTTGTGTGCATGCTGGTCTGTAGGTGTGCTTGGGATGGGTTGGGGTACAGGTGATTGGGTCTGGGTGGAGGAGGTTGGAGGGGGGAGGCTAGAGACAGGGACAATGGCTGCCATCAGTGCTGAGGCCAGAGATTGCAGGGTTCGCTGAAGGGCAGCTTGACCAGAATGAATGCCCTCCAGGAATGCATTACAGTGTTGCAACTCTCGTTCTACACCCTGGATGGCATTCACAATGGTAGACTGCCCAACAGTGAGTGACCTGAGGAGGTCAATGGCCTCCTCACTGAGGGCAGCAGGGGTGACTGGGGCAGGGCCTGAGGTGCCTGGGGCGAAGGTGATGCCCACCCTCCTGGGTGAGCGGGCACGGGGCGAACGCTGAAGGGCTGCTGGGAGGGCGGTGCTGGTAGGGGAGGTGGCGGCTGTACCTGTAGAAGTGGGGCGCACAGATGGTGCCGCCACCACAAGGGAGCCCCCATCGGCGGATGAGCCGTGTCGCTGCTTGGTGATCCGGTGGCCGACGTGAAGCTCCCCTCGCCCTCCGTCCCACTGGTGCATTCAGAGTCTGTGGTGTGGCCCTCCATGGCCATGTGGGATGCAGCTCCCTCGTGCTCCGGTGCCACTGTACCTCCGCCTGATGATGCTGATGTACAAAAGAACAGGGAGAGCAGAAAAAGGGGGGGGACAGAAGAAAGACAGGTTGAGTGCATGGCATACCGCTACCGTTGGCGGACAAGACAGACACAGCAGCCCCCTGCATTACGCCGAGCTCCTGCCCTCTGCAGATGCAATTTCTGGGATATGGCCTATATGGCAATGGTGGACATCTGCACACATGGATGCCACAGGGGTAGCTATACTTCAACTTGGCACTATACTGAGGTGTGGTAGAGTGGCACATGGGCTGCATTACAGAGGGGCCTAGTCTTCGTGTTTCTGGCTGGCCTCGGTACACCCACAGGCCTCCTCCCCCACCCAGACCCCTCTACTGCGCGCAAAGTCCGCAGAATGAGGTTGTACTCACCCCCTTGTGTCTGCTGTGATGCCCTCAAGCGCCCATCCAACTCCGGGTAGGCCACCACCAGGATCCGGAACATCAGGGGGGTCATGGTGCAACGGGCACCCCTCCCACGTTGGGAGGCCATCCCCAGCTGAGCCTCCGCCGTCTTCTTGCTGCAGCGACGAATGTCCTCCCATCTTTTACGTCAGTGGGTGCCCCGTCTCGGGTGGGCCCCCAGGGTCCGGACCTCCTTGGCGATGGCACGCCAAATGTCCCTCTTCTGGTGGGCGCTGACCTACATGACATGCACAAGGGAAGAGGAACAGTCATTACCAACTGCACCGTCGATGTGAGTGGTCCCCTCCCTACTCTGGCCATGTGGCCCATTCATTCACATGCATTAATGTTGCCTGAACTCTGCCCCCTTCCCTCTTTCAACCAGCCCTCTCCACCCAGGCCTAGCCCATACAACGTGCTCCCTGTGTACTAACCTGTTGGTCTGGAGGACCGTAGAGTAGCGTGTACTGGGGGAGGACCCCGTCTACCAGTTTCTCCAACTCCTGAGCAGTGAAGGCAGGGGCCCTTTCCCCAGACGCAGCAGCCATCGTCGCTTCCAGATCGAGGTCAAAACAGCACTTGCAGTGTAGGTCCTCTCCTGTTGAAGGTCAGGTATCTAGTGATTGAACAGATAGAAAATGGCGGTGACGGCCGCGGCGGTGACATCCGCGGTGGTGCGCATCATCACCACCGGCGCACCTGTTCATTGGCTCCTGGGACCCATAGGGTCCAATGTTAACCAATGCAGCATTGCGCCGCGGTCTACGACCGCCTACCGCCACGGTGTGCAACGCCAGCGCTGTCACCCCACAATCCCATTGTCCCAGTTTAGAGGTCAGGCAGCCGCCATTTCAGGGGCCCACATGGCTTCATTTACCTCTGCGTCACACATAGCTAGGCCTACACTCAACACACATACAGGAAGGGTTTTGTGATTGGTGTAGTCTTGTGTGTAACTGTGGGTACATACCTGGAGGAAAAATGACTGATTCGTCGCTGTTGTCCTTCGTAGGCACCGTCAGCTGGGACATGTGAGAAGATGGCGGAATCCTCCGGTGTACCGACCGCTGGTGGACCTGTTGACAATGGAAGAGCGACATGTCATCGTCACCTACCGGTTTGACCGTGCCACAATCCAGGAACTATGTACCCAGTTGGAGCCAGACCTGATGTCACCAATCCGCCATCCCACAGGAATCGCCCCTGACGTGCAGGTGCTGTCAGTGCTCCATATCCTTGCAAGTGGGTCATTCCAGACAACAGTGGCCATGGCTTCAGGGATGTCCCAGCCTATGTTTTCCAACGTTTTGTCCAGAGTGTTGTCTGCCCTGCTGAAACACGTAAGGAGATACATCATTTTCCCTGAGGTAGAAGATTTGCCTACAGTTAAAGGTGACTTCTATGCCCTTGGACATATCCCCAACGTCATAGGTGCCATTGATGGGACCCATGTAGCTCTGCCCCCCCCCCCCACAGGAGTGAACAGGTGTACAGAAACAGGAAGAGTTATCATTCCATGAATGTTCAGATGGTCTGTTTGGCAGACCAGTACATCTCGCAGGTAAATGCTATGTTCCCTGGCTCAGTGCATGACGCCTACATCCTGCGGAATAGCAGCATCCCTGATGTGATGGCTCAACTCCAGAGGCACCGTGTATGGCTATTGGGGGACTCTGGTTACCCCAACCTGTCCTGGATATTGACCCCAGTGAGGAATCTCAGGTCCAGGGCATAGGAACGCTACAATGAGGCCCATGGGCGGACTAGGAGGGTGATCGAACGCACCTTCGGCCTCCTTAAGGCCAGGTTCAGGTGCCTCCATATGACAGGTGGTTCCCTATTCTACTCACCGAAGAAGGTGTGCCAGATCATCATCGCCTGCTCGATGCTTCATAATTTGGCTCTGCGACGCCAGGTGCCTTTTCTGCAGGAGGATGGTCCAGATGACGGTGTTGTGGTAGCTGTGGAGCCTGTGGAGCCTGTGGACAGTGATGAGGAGGAAGCTGAGGAAGAAGACAACGACAACAGGGAGTCAGTCATACAGCAATATTTCCAGTGAGACACAGGTGAGAACATTTTAATTTTTACCATTATATTAACTTTCACACGTCTACCTCTATCCTGTCTGTCGATTTCTACTACTATTTGGTTATTGAGTTGTATCTTTCCATTACGGTTTCACAGGTGTGGTTAGCAACGTGTGTCATCTGCTTGCATCCTTCAAGGACTTGTGATGTGTGACATAGTTATGTTGGCTTTACAATGTGAAACGCATTATGACTCTGTCATTGATAATACATATTTACAATATCACAGACTGACTCCAGATTGTTTTGTGTTTCAAGGGAGTTTATTGCAGTGCTCAATATTGGAGGGGGGTTGTAAAATGAGGATGGGTGATGGCGGAGGAATGTCCATGGCAGAGTCCAGTCTATTAGTCTCACAGGTGCACTGCCCATCTGGGCATAGGAAGTTGAGCTGGGGCAGTTCAAGTATGGACAGGGTAACAAAGTGGGTCAGTGGGAGGACAATCAGGGTGGTCTCATTTCCTGGCGGGGGTCTTGCCATCTTGCTCTGTCCTGTTCCTGGTTCTCAGGGACCGCTTGAGTGGTGGTTGTCCGTCTGCAGGGGGTGGGGTGCTGGTGTGGTGGTCCTGTGGCAATGCTTCCTGTCCACTAGCGCCGGCGGAGGTGGTGGGCAGTTCATCGTCCTGGCTAGTGTCAGGGGCCCCTTGGAGTGCCACAGTGTCCCTCAAGATCTTTTAAATGTCCGTCAGCACCCCTACGATGGTGCCCAGGGCGGAGCCGATGGTCCTGAGCTCCTCCCTGAACCCCAAATACTGCTCCTCCTGCAGACGCAGGGTCTCCTGCAACTTGTCCAGGACCGTCGCCATCGTCTCCTGGGAGTGGTGGTAGGCTCCCTCGTGGAGAGTTGGTTCCCTTGGCCTGTCCTCCCTCTGTCGCACAGCAGCCCTCCCAGTTCCCCGGTGTTCCTGTGCCTCCGTCCCCTGGACCGTGTGCCCACTACCACTGCCCCCAGGTCCCTGTTGTTGTTGGGGTGGTGGGTTAGCATGGGTGCCCTGTAGTGGTGGACACACCGCTGATAGACCTGTCCTGGGTAGGGAGGTATGGGCCCGCTGGGTGGGTGCTGTGCTGGTGTTACCAGAGGGTGGAAGGTCAGTGTTGGGCTGTGCCTGTGCAAGGGGAACCGACTGTCCCGAGGCCCACGATGGTCCGGGCTGGTCATCAGGATCCAGTAGGGCAGAGCTGCTATCGTCACTGTGGGCCTCTTCTGGGGGTGGAGTGGTGTTGTCTGGACCCTCTGGCGTGGTGACGGTCCTTCGGGTTCCTGCAGGGGCATAAGAGCATGATTAAAGCATTTGTGTGTGTGATGGTGTGCAATGGGTGGGTTTCTGTGTACCCCAGTGCAGGTATTCCTGTGTGGGGGCTTGTGTGATGATGGTTAGGGGGTTGTTCTGGCTATGTGCAGTGCGCATGCTTTAGTGCTGGGTGTCCATGCTTACTTGTGTCATGCAGGGCTTGGTGTTGGGAGGGGTGTTTTGTGTTCTTAGTACATTAGTGAGGATTTTGGGTGATAGGGGAGGGGATGAGGGTGGGGGCGTGTGATAGCATGCAGGTAGGGTGGGGGATATGATAGTTAAGATTTGACTTACCAGTATCCATTCCTCCACCGACTCCTCTGAGGCCCTCTGGATGCATGATGGTCAAGACCTGCTCCTCCTATGTTGTTAGTTGTGGGGGTGGAGGTGGGGGTCCGCCGCCAGTCCGCTGAACCGCTATGTTGTGCCTGGAGACTGTTGAACGCACCTTCCCCCGTAGGTCGTTCCCCCTTTTCCTGATGTCCTCCCGATTTCTTGGATGCTGTCCCACTGCGTTGACCCTGTCCACGATTCTTCGCCATAGCTCCATCTTCCTGGCTATGGATGTGTGCTGTACCTGTGAGCCAAATAGCTGTGGCTCTACCCGGACGATTTCCTCCACCATGACCCGGAGCTCCTCCTCGGAAAAGCGGGGGTGTCTTTGGCGTGACATGGGGTGGTGTGTGTGATGTGTGGGGCGGTGTGAGTGTTGATGTGTGTGGTGATGTGTAGTGGTGTGTGGTGTTTTGTGCATGGATGTGGTGTGGGTGATGGTGTTGTGTGCCTCTGTATGGTGGTGTTGTCTTGGCTGTGCTGTCTCTCTAGCCTTCGTCAAACTTTTTGGTCGTAGGGGTTTGTGGGTGATGTGGGTGTGTGTTTTATATTGAGTTGGGTGTGTGGGAGTGTTGTTTGTATGTGTATCAGGTGTGTGTATTTTGAATTGTCCAATGTGGGGGTGTTTTGGACATGTGTGTGTATTTTGAGCGCGGCGGTGTGTACCGCCAATGGAATACCGCGGTTGAAAGACCGCCGCGTGGATTCGTGGGTCGTAATAGCATGGGCGTGTTTCGGTTGGCGTGGAGGTGGAGGTTTTGCTTTCGCCACTTTAACTCTGACCTTTGGTGTGGCGGAGTTGTGTGGGTGTCTTTTTTTCGGCAGATTCTGAGATGTGTGTCATAATAGCTGTGGCGGACTACCGCCGCCGCGGCGTTGTTTTGGCGGTCTTCTGCACGGCGGTAAGCGCCTTTTACCGCCAATGTTGTAATTACCACCATAGTTTTGAGTTTGTCTTTAAAAATGTCCACAGTGGTGCTATGTTATGGCAAAATGCAGCACAAATTAGGTGTCGTACTCTACAAGGGACAGGAATTAACTCTCCTGGACTTTATCTCACAGGGCAGGAAGTTATTCAATTGCTTTCATGATCTTTACTTTGGGTTTAATGCCCTTCCTAGGTAGATGGTGTCCCGGGTAATCCACACCATCCTGGATTTATAGTCCCACATGGTCAGGGCAATTGTTAAGGACATTAAAAAAAGTATCCATCCTCATGTCAAGCTTCTTGTCACTCTGGATTTATATCCCACTATCCATTCCTTTCAACATCATCCACATTACCCTCTGGCAGGGTTCTGCAAAGTCGGTCCTGGAAAGTCGGGTCCATTTTTAGCATATCCACATTTAGAAAAAAGATGTTTCAGAAATCTACATTTTTTCTGAATGTGGATATGCTAAAAATCTGCCATGGACCGGGCTCTCCAGGACCGACTTTGCAGAACCCTGCCCTATGGAAAATGGAAGATGCCAAAAGAAGCTCGAACGGCATGTATATGTATCAATTTGTGTCTTTCAGAGTTACAAAGCAATGAAGACATTTGACTTTTGCACAATTTAATCTGGTAATACCTGTCTGTGACAAAATGCCAATTTGACATGCATGCCCCCATTTTTTGCTGAATTTTATTTATGGGTTTTAGATTCTGTACTCTGGGGCACTGTTGTTCAGTGCCCAGTATATGTACTCAGAAACCATAAAACATATTTCACTTGGAAAATCATGCCAGAGTCAGATGGGGGAGCAAGGCCAGTTAACAGATTCCTTCAGGATAGACGGTGGACTTACACAGGGCTGTGTCCTTGCTCTAAGTTTTTTCTCCTTGTACATTAATGGGGTACTCAATAACTTGGGCAGAGATGGGTGTGATTCACCAAAAGAGGGTTGCCTCTGGGTGCCTACCTTACTCTTATCAACATCTCACCAGGGGTTCAGCAGCTGTTAAATGACTTTAACACCTTCTGTGAAGAGAGGACGCTTGAGTTAAATAGTTTGAAGATGAAATGTATGGTATTCAGCCACACAACTCATGAGAAAATGAGGAAGGTACAAATGCATGTAGAGAATAACATAAATGAACAGGTGTCTAGTTTTGACTACTTGGGGATAAGATTAACACATCATTTTAACTAGAATTTGCAACTGCAAAAATGCATTCACTAATAACCTACCAGACTGTAAACATAGTCGTAGTCCAAAAAAGGACCACTTCAAAGAGAGTTGCACCAGTCCTAGAGATATATAATATGAAGGCCTTAGGAGCTGCCATGTATGTCTTAGAAATTTGGGAAGGTGGTAACATTAAAATACTGTCAACTTTCGAAAACAAGTTCCTAAAATCAATTTTGGGATTCCCTGTGAGTACTCCAATGGTCCTGTTTTTTTTTTACCTGGATTAAAGAGAATAAAAGAGAAGGTAGAATGTAGAATTTAGACTTATTGGCATAGGCTATGATCCTTTCTAGCCCATGAACCTTAGTGGGATTAAGAGATCTTATGTTGTCGGGGAGGGCTTCCAGAATTCCATGGCAGAATTCTGTGAAAAATCTGATGAACAGACTGGGACTAGATAGACTTTGGTTTTCTCCAGACAACCTATGCTCATTCGCAAAAGCTGGCTTGAAGAGTTTCTATTGAGATGCTGTGGCAGTTCAAAATGTAATCAGATGCAAGGGTACCCTAACCGGTGAGTTTTTAGATTGTAAACCATTCCCCTGGTATGAGTCTACAATTGATGAGATAGTGCAGTCCCTTGCACGTAAATTGTACATCCAGTTTAGATAAAAATCATTACCTACAAAGACGTTTTGTAGTAAATGGTCAGATTCATCAGTAAGGGATGACTTATGCCTACCTTGTGTGGGAACATATAAGTCGATTATATCTCCTATTTTGTTTGCCCTTCCTATGTTTCTCAAAGAGCTAAATGGGTAGCTCCTCTTTACAGGAAACTGGAAACTACAAAATACTTAGAGGCCTTTAGAATTCATAGTATTGATACTAGTGGGGTGATGTTTTTTTCCATTTCCATATATCTGATATCTGAATGTACTTGGCTCACCAAGGCCCATATTTATACTCCCTTTGCGCTGGATTAGCGGCATTTTTTTTTTTACGCTAATCCAGTCAAACTTAACACCATATTTATATTTTGACGCCCTACCCGTCTAGCATCAAAATATCAGAGTGTGCATCATTTTCTGGATGCATGAATCCGTCTTGCATCAATGAGGTGCAAGGTAGACGATCCCGTCCAAAAAATGACTCAAACACCTGTGCGCCATATTTATCCAACTGGGCAAAAATGACGCACTGATGGTAGGTGGAGCTGGAAAATGACGCAAATCCCGATTTGCGCCAAATTTTAACTCCTGGGTCAGTACAGGTGGTAAAATGGGGCAAACACACCACTACTTAAGGAAAACTCACACAAGCAACATCATTGCTCAAGAAGGATGACATGGAGGTGCTACTCATGCAGCATGCCAGAGGACGCATAACACAGAACCAACAGCAGGAGCTATCACCACACCAATGTGAACCCCAAAGGCAACGCAGAAGGCAGGAGAGGATATTAAGGTCCAGGACAACCCTCCTGGGCCTCAGGGAACACAGACTCAACTGGCAAGACATACAGCAGCTGCTGCGCCAAAGTGAGCCACAGTTAGCAGCCAACTTGCAGACACCCCACATTATTCCACCGGAGACAAAGCTGCTAGCTGTCCTGCACATGTTGGCAAGTGGCTCATTTCAAACTACTGGTGCCCTGGTTGCCGGGGTCTCCCAGCCCTTATTCTTTGCCTTCCTTCCCAAAGTACTTGATACCATCATCTCCCTCACACCCCGCCACATCAGCTTCCCCAATACACAGCAGAAGCAGCAGGAGACCAAACAGGGGTTTAATCAAATTAATGGCTTCCCGCACGTGCTTGGTGCCATTGACTGCACACATGTCCGGATTGTGCCACTTGCTGCAACCGAGCACCTATACTGCAACAGAAAGCACACACACACTATCAATGTGCAGGCCATTGTTAATCACCAGGGAGTGTTCACCAACATAATGGCAAAGTATCCTGGCAGTGTACATGATTCCTTTATCTTCCGCCACAGCACCATCAATCGGCACTTCTTGGATGGACGATATGGCAGTGGCCTTCTTGTCGGTAAGTCCAGAAACCCGTAATTTACACAAAGCACAGCAACCCTGTAGGACACACAAGACATACACCACTTCATTGACACGTGGCCAGGAAGACACTGATGTGTGACACCCGTAGTCATGTTTGATATCCTGACCCAATGGGATCCACACCTATGGACAAATGACGGCTGCAAATAACAATAGATGCCACTCTAGAGCCACAAGGGACCAATTTAAAACCACACAGTGACAATGACATGGCCTTAACTGGCAATACAACTTGGAAGATGAACCATTCAATATCACATAAGGCCACAGTCAATCCCACACCCTTCCAAGCAATGCGTCCTGTGTAAGGGGTGTGTAATGTGTGTTGCTGCAGGTCAAACACCATGAGACACGTAGCAGGATGACGCTGACTCAAATGAAGGTGACATGGAATTATTGAGGCAGTACCAACATCTCACATCACACCTGGGGTGACATTGCCAGCTAGGAATAAGGAAGTGGACTGTGCTGATGTGACACTAAAGCAAAGTGCACACTGCTACACATACTGAATGAGACAATTCCCCATAAACATAACAGATGTACAAGGAGATGGACCTTCCTACACTAAAACCTTCACCCCCACAACCAAGTTAGCCAGCTCACCTGGAGCAAGTTCAGTAGTGTAGGTGCACAGTTGCACATGAGCCAACTGGGTGAGGGAACAAAAACAGGTTTCCATAGAACTAGTCACACATGGGATAATTGTGCATTGTCAATACTGAACACTTTAGTGCTGCCAACTTATGGAGATGTGTTGTACATTGTCACCTAGGCAAATCAAAGGGCCTCACTGTTGCATTTCACCTGCAATTGCATATGTCTAATTGGATGGGATGTCCAGGCCATGTAGAGCAACCGTGTTACCACCACAGCAGAATCTATTGTGTATGGAAGTATCATGTCACCTCCAGTAAATGCACACGGACACATCTTTCTCACTACATAATGCACGGTAGATGCACACTGAAATGCAAGTTTTTAAATATACCAAAGATGTCAGGTCAATTAGCAAAACACAAGTTTTGCTAGTCAAACAACCCAATGCAGAAAGAACCTCACAGAAGCCTAGGATCCCACACAATACCACAGACACATATGAGTCACAGACGACACAAGATAACAACTGCCATGCAAAGTGACATTCCTGGTGCAACCAACAACAAAATACTTACCCCCATTTACTCTTTCAGCTGAAACACCCTTCTTCATTCCTCAATCATGCTCTGGGTAATTATTTATGCATCACATGATCTCTAGGAATCCTAATCAGAGTACTGCCTAATGGAGCATTGCAGAAATACAAATTTGCATACTTCAGATGCCACATCACATTTGATGGGTATGAATGTACAGCAAACATCACACACTGTTTTTATGATATACATCCTGTCTATTTCACATTTGAAGGGCAATTTCATATGACCACAGCAATGAGACATCCATGTTGCCAATATGGTCCATTGCAGCACATGACACCCAACTAAGACACCATCAATCATAAAGTAAAAAAGCGCATCATACATGAGGTAGTGGATGTGCAATTGCATTGGTAACAAGAATGTATGACCAAACCCTTGACAGCAGTAAGTGTGACATCAGCTATCTCTGCAAGGAGCATGTGTGACAAGAAGTGCATCAAACCTGAAACTGGATAGCACGAGTGCCCCAGGTATGACAAACATTGCTCACAAGACAAGCCCTGCGCATTCCATCCCAGGTAATAAGTCCTGCCACTGCCATGTTTGAAGTCTCTGCCCACCCTTCTCTAGGGGGTGCTGTAAATGGACTATCTGTACCCTGAGAATCATCATCTACACTCACCCAGACTCCCATTCTGACTCCTGTGTGCTTCCCTCTTCAGTGTGGCATGCCATGGTTCTAGTTCATCAGTCTGCATGGAATTCAGGTCCCATAATGCACTGTCTGGTAGTCAGTAAGACCTGTAATCTGCTGTCCATTGCTTCCCATGTGAAAGGTCCGGTTCGCCACTTACACTGGAATCTCAACTCCAGGACTTGTGAGAGATTGAAGCTGCACACACCTGTGAGCACTCTCATGCAGCCCAGCCATTTTACTCTGCCCTGCCCTTGCTTCTGCCTGGAACTGCTTAGAAGCTGCCATTTCCTGAATCTCCTTGTTGTGCATTGGTGTAAAATTAATTTGTGTACCAGAGCCCTTGTGGAATTGTGTAACAGTGCAGAGTACACCAGAAACTGCTCTTTGTTTCCACAGTATTGTTCCTGCCCGTCCCAGTCAGACTCTGCTCACTGTGTATTTGCCTTGTTCATGTTTGTTCCTGACAGAGCCTGCATCCTTTTAGCCAGATTGGTTCCAGTCTTTGTGTTAACCAGAGACGTTCTCTGTGGCTACATTTGCCTCATAGTTGGTTTCCATGCCCTCCGTTTCCTCTTGGGGTATTTGTGTCTGGCAGTTCTACGATCAGTCCTCAAATGTATAGAATAGTTTAATTTGTTTTCTTATCTTATTTTGTTCTGGGACATGTTTTCAAAGGGGCGAATCCAGCCCTTATCCCTTGTCTGGTTTTGCATGTATTCATTAGTGCCAAACAGTGACAGTGTGCTATGGCTGTATGCCTGGATTTGGTACTGTGCGTCCAGCCCAAGCAAACAAGGGCTGCTAATGTGTATGTAAGGACAATACATGTTTGTGCCCTGACAGTGCAGACACAGATTCACTTCTGCCGCCACCTTTCGTTGGGGCTTGCGAGGTGACTAGCTGTGACATTAATCAGCACAGAGGCACTGATGATCCCTGTTGTGGTGGGAATTTTAGAGCCCTACCCTGTGCACAAATGTAGTGATGAAACCTGCTTGTTTTTCTATTACTGATCCATAACGTATTTGAGCACACCAAGGTTGCTCTGTCGTCAGCCTTCTGAAATTTCTGCTGTACCATAGCTGCCGTATCCCCTTTACCTGATCTTTGGCTTTAGGTCAAATCTGCTATGAAGGATACTCAATTAATTCTAGTGTTGGCTCCACAAGCTCATGACTAGACCTGCACATAACTGTGACAACATGGAGGCCAATATGGACACAGGATACACATGGCCACACACTTGAACTGTACACCTTTGTGCAATGAACCACTGGAAATATGTGAACACATGTAGCATGGTCTGCTGGTCCTCCACAGCCACAGGAGAAACATAGGTCATTTACATGACTCAAACTATGGTGTACATAATATTTTTAGGATTGAATTTGGGACTCTGTGTCACAAACACTGTACCTACCTAGCATGTTAAAATGATTGACTTATGGGTAGTATACACACAAGTGACCATGAAGTGGTATCCAACATTTCATTACATGTGAGGGGTAACATATCTGATATAGCCATTATCAACCATCCCGATCTATCCTGTGTATAGTTAGTCATGGGAAATGTTTTGTCCCCAAAGTCAAGGAAGTACACACAGCATAAGACGCAACAGATATAATCAAACACATATCATGACTGATGTACCTCAATGAATGGCATCTGATGGTTATACACATTTATAACACATTCATACATGCACATTACGCCAAAAGTTTCTCATGACGTTCTCACAGAGGCACAACAATAATTTGAACAGCCAATTCACAGACAAACACATAGGTCATGAGTCTATTTGTTTAGTTCCCTGTTGCAGTGGGAATATTAGAGCCCACCCTGTGTACAAATGTTGTGATGAAACCTGCCTGTTTCCTATTACTAATCCATAACGTATTTGAGCACACCAAGGTTGCTCTGTCGTCAGCCTTCTAAAAGTTCTGCAGTGCCATAGCTGGACTATCCCCATGTGTGTCGTTAGTTACTCTTTGGCTTTAGGTCAAATCTGCTTAGAAGGATATTTGGTTAATTCAAGGGTTGGCGCCACAGACTCCTGACTAGACCTGCACGTAACTGTTACACCATGGAGGCCAATACTGACACAGGGTAGACATGGCCACACTCTTGAACCGGACACTTTTGTGCAATGAACCACTGGAAATATATGAACACATGCAGCATGGTCTGCTGGCCCACCACAGCCATAGGAGAAACATAGGTCATTTACATTAGTCAAACTGTGGTGTACATAACAATGTTATGATTGTATTAGAGACTCTGGTGGTCATTCTGACCTCGGCGGTAAAAGGCGCCTACCGCCGGTCAGAAATCCTCCATAATTCCGTCGCGGTAACCCGCCACGGTCATTCTGACCCGCAGCAGCCAAACCTCCGAAAATCCGACAGCCACAACAGACCGCCAGACCAGCGGTCGGCGGAAAATTGGAGGTGACCAAACCTCCACCGTCACGCCAACAGAAATACGCCCATGCCATTACGACCCACGAATCCACGCGGCGGTCTTTCAAACGCGGTTTTCCATTGGCGGTACACACCGCCGCGGTCAGAATACACACAAACGAACAAAACTCAGCCACATTGGCCGATTTGAATTCCACACACCTGATACACATACACACACCACTCCCACACACACAATACAATATAAAACACACACCCACATCACCCACAAACCCCTACGACCAAAAATTCAGAAAGAAGCACTGAGAGACACATCAGCGATCACAGAATACCATCACACAGAGGCACACTACACCATCACCCACACAATATCCACACACAAAACAACACACACCACCACACTCAACACACTTAACTACACATACTCCACCCCACACATCATACACACCACTCCATGGCACCCCAAAGACACCCCCGCTTCTCAGACGAAGAACTCAGGGTCATGGTGGAGGAAATCGTTCGGGTAGAGCCCCAGCTCTTCGGCACACAGGTCCAATACACCAGCATTGCCCGGAGGACGGAGCTATGGCAGAGGATTGTCGACCGGGTCAACGCTGTGGGACAGCACCCCAGAAATCGGGAAGACATCAGGAAGCGATGGAACGACCTACGGGGGAAGGTGCGTTCCATGGTATCCAGGCACAACATCGCCGTGCAGAAGACTGGCGGAGGACCCCCACCTCAACCCCCACAATTTACAACATGGGAGGAGGAAGTCTTGAACATCCTGCATCCTGACGGCCTCGCAGGAGTCGGCGGAGGAATGGATACTGGTTAGTTGAAGCTTCACTACTGCTTCCCCCCCACCTGCATGCCAAATCATACCCCAACCCTCACCCCCATCCTCGAACCCCACCCTCACCCCCACCCCCATCCTCACCCCCACCCTCACCCCCACCACCATCCTCACCCCCACCACCATCCTCACCCCCACCACCATCCTCACCCCCACCCCAAGCACACCTATTCCCTGCCAATGTCTCACCATCACAACCCACACATCCCAAAACCTAGGCCTGCATGCGTCCACTAAGCATGGACACCCATCACCAAAGCATGCCCAATGCATATACACATCCCCCCCACAAGCCACCCTCACCAAAGCCCCCACACACGAATGCCAGCACTTGGGGACACGGGAACCCACAGATACACCCATATGCCACACATTGAAACTATAACCATACCTCTATACCCCTGCAGGACCCGACCGTCAACACACCGCCACGGAGGGCCCAGAATTCTCCACACCCCCCACCCAAGAGGCCGTCAGCGATGACAGCAGCTCTGTCGACCTGGACACTGATGACCAGCCCGGACCATCGGGGACCTCTGGACAGTCGGTTCCCCTCACACAGGCACAGGCCACTACAGACCCAAACCCCTCTGGGAACACCAGCACAGCTCCCACCCAGCGGGCCCATGCCTCTGTCTCCAGGGCGCGTCAATCTGCGGTGTGTCTACCACTACAGGGCACCCAGGATAACCCACCACCCCAACAACAACAGGGACCTGGGGGCAGTGGTAGTGGGCACACCGGCCAGGGGGCAGAGGCCCAGGGAAACAGGGCAACTCGGAGGGCAGCTGTGCGACAGGGGGGGGACGGGCCCAGGGAACCCACTCTCCACGAGGCCCTCACCACCATCATGGGAGCATACAACCGCTCCCAGGAGACGATGGCGACGGTACTGGCCCGGTTCCAGGAGATCCAGGTACTGCAGGAGGAACACTATCGGGGGTACAGGGAGGACATCAGAGCCCTCACCTCCACCCTGGTTACCATGGTAGGGCTGCTGCAGGACCTCATCAACACCAGGACGGACACTCAACAACAACAAAGGGCCCCTGCCACTAGCCTGGACCAAGAACAGCCAACCACCTCCGCCGGCGCTAGTGGACAGGAGGCCCCCGCACAACAGCAGCCCACCAGACCCCCACCTCCTGCAGGAGAAGAACCACCCCGCAAGAGGGCCCTGAGATCTCGCAAGAAGACAGAGTAGGATGTCAAGACCCCCGCCAGCAAAGGATACCACCTGATGTCATCCCACTGTCCCACATTGTCACCCTGTCCATCCTTGAACTGCCCATGCTCCATCTCTCCACAGGCCTCTGGACAATGCACCTGTGTGACTGTTACTCTGGACTCTGCCATGGACATTCCTTCACCATAGCCCCCACCCACTTGAAACCACCCATCCCATTTTGAGCACTGAAATAAACACCTATTTTGCACAAAACTATCTGGAGTCTGGCTGTGATTTCAAAATATTGTAATTGACATGACAGTGCAAATATGTCCTTGTACATAGTGAAGTCAACAAACAGCTGCCACAAAGCTGTAGTCCATGGGGAAACGAAGCACAGGACTCGTAGTGGGGACCCCAGATCTGAAATAGGGAGGGAAAAGCCACAACTCAGTCATCATACACTGGGGCAAATAGACAGGCAGCAGAGATGCAGGAGAGTAGTTCACATTTACTAAATTATGTTTGAATTGTTACCTGTGTCCTATTGGAAGTACTGTTCAATTATTCTGTCCCTGTTGTCTGTTTCAGCCCCGTCGTCTTCCTCCTCGTCACTCTCCACAGGTTCCACAGCTGCCACAACACCACCGTCTCGACCATCCTCCTGCAGGAAAGGCACCTGGCGGCGCAAAGCCAGGTGGTGAAGCATGCAGCAGGCCACGATGATGTGACACACCTTCTTAGGTGAGTACATTAGGGATCCACCTGTCATATGCAGGCACCTAAACCTGGCCTTTAGGAGGTCAAAGGTGCGTTCGATCACCCTCCTAGTACGCCCATGGGCCTCATTGCACCGTTCCTCTGCCCTGGTCCGGGGATTCTTTACTGGGGTCAGTAGCCACGACAGGTTGGGGTACCCAGAGTCCCCCAATAGCCATACACAGTGTCTCTCTAGCTGTTCCATCACGTAAGGGATGCTGCTATTCCTCAGGATGTAGGCGTCATGCACTGACCCTGGGAATTTGGCATTTACATGCGAGATGTACTGGTCAGCCAAACACACCACCTGGATGTTCATGGAATGGTAACTTTTTCTGTTCCTGTACACCTGCTCCCTGTCTCTTGGGGGAACCAAAGCCACATGGGTCCCATCAATGGCACCAATGACGTTGGGAATATGTCCAAGGGCGTAGAAATCACCCTTCACTGTAGTCAATTCGCCCACCTCAGGGAAAATGATGTAGCTCCTCACGTATTTCATCAGGGCAGACAACACTCTGGATAACACCTTCGAAAACATGGGCTGAGACATCCCAGAAGCAATTCCCACTGTTGTCTGAAATGACCCACTTGCCAAGAAATGGAGTACTGACAGGACCTGCACCAGAGGGGGAATCCCTGTGGGTTGGCGGATGGGGGACATCAGGTCGGGCTCCAGCTGGGCACACAGTTCATGTATAGTGGCACGGTCAAGCCGGTAGGTCAGGATAATGTGGCGTTCTTCCATTGTCGACAGGTCCACCAGCGGTCGGTACACGCGAGGATTCATCCTTCTCCTCGCCAAACCCAGCGGACGGTGCCTAGGAAGGACAACATGGAGCACAGAGTCAAGCAACCCACAGGTACGTACTCACAGCTTGCACAGTAAACGATTCTCTATGCAGTGAATGGCGTGTCTGAGTGGCTATGCAAGGCCTAGGCCTGTGTGACGCAGTTGAAATTGAGCCATGTGGACCCTCGAAATGGCGGCTGCCTGACCTGTGAAGTGTGGCAATGGGATGTGAGGTCAATGCGCTGGCGTGGCACACCGCGGCGGTCGGCGGTCGAAGACCGCGGCGCGAAGCCGCATTGGTTAACATTGAAGCCTATGGGTTTCAGGAGCCAATGGCGAAGGGCGCCGGCGGTGGCGGTACGCACCGCCGCGGTACGCACCGCCGCGGACGTGACCGCCATTTTCTATCTACTTATCCACTTGCGACTTGAACTTTCACAGGAGAGGACCTATACTGCAAGTGTTGCTGTGACCTCGGTCTGGAAGGCACAATGGCTGCTGCGACTGGGGAAAGGGCCCCTGCCTTCACTGGAGAGGAGTTGGAGAAACTTGTGGATGGGGTCCTCCCCCAGTATGCGCTACTCTACGGTCCTCCAGACCAACAAGTGAGTTTAATTCAATATGGATTTGGGGCCACTGGCTGGCTTGGGGGCCTGGCGGGGGGCCTGGCGGGGATGGGGGGCATGTTGGGGCTGGCGGGGGGCCTGGCGGGGATGGGGGGCATGTTGGGCCTGGCGGGGGGCCTGGCGGGGATGGGGGGCATGTTGGGCCTGGCGGGGGGCCTGGCGGGGGGCCTGGCGGGGATGGGTGGCGTTGGGCCACTGGCAACGAAAATGCAGACAAACTTGAACGTGGTATTTCTCCCTCCCTGTACGTGTCACATAGGTCCGCGCCCATGAGAAGATCGGGATTTGGCGTGCCATCGCCAAGGAAGTCCGGACCCTGGGGGTCCACCATCGACGGGGCACCCACTGCCGCAAGAGGTGGGAGGACATCCGCCGCGGGACCAAGAAGACCGCCGAGTCTCTGCTGGGGATGGCCTCCCAACGTAGGCGGGGTGCCTGCCGTCAACTGACCCCCCTGATGCTCCGGATCCTGGCGGTGGCCTACCCTGATTTGGATGGGCGCGTGAGGGCAGCACAGCAGACACAAGGGGGTGAGTACAAGCATTATCTACTCTGTTGTCGCGCAGTGGAGGTGTCTGGGTGGGGGAGGAGGGCTGTGGGTCCCCCTAGGCCAGGGCGATATCTGTAGGCTGGGCACCCCCGTAAGCCCCTGTGTCCCCAGCCACCACCCTCAGTAGTGTGTCAGTACAGCCATCCCTGGGCCGTGTCATCCATGGGTGCAGTTGTCAACTCTAGGCGTGTAGGGCATGTTCCACGGAATGCGTAGGGGACCCCAAGTGCGCAACTTAGTGCAGGGGGCATCTGTGTCTGTCATGTCCGCTAACTGTACCGGTGATCCATGTACTCAAAATCTCTTTATTTCTCTCTCCCCCCCCTTTTTGTTTGTCTTTCTGTGCTTGTGTGCATCAGCATCATCAGGCGGAGGAGAAGTGGCATCGGGGCAGGAGGGAGCTGCATCTCACATGGCCCAGGGGGGCCATGCCACAGAGTCTGACTGGACCAGTGAGACGGAGGGCGAGGGGAGCTCCACAACGGGGACGACTGGACCCTGCAGCGACACGGACACGTCCTCGGAAGGGAGCTCCCTTGCGGGGGTGGCACCATCCGTGCCCCCACCATTACAGGTACAGCCGCCACCCAGCGCACCATCTCCGCCCTCCCAGCAGCCCCTCAGCGTTCGCCCCGTGCCCGCTCTGCCAGGAAGCCGGGCATCTCCTTCGCCCCAGGCACCTCAGGCCCTGCCCCTGTTACCCCCGCTGCCCTCAGTGAGGAGGTCATTGACCTCCTCCGAACGCTCATTGTTGGGCAGACTACCCTTTTGAATGCCATCCAGGGGGTGGAGAGGGAGGTTCATCGCAGCAATGCGTACCTGGAGGGCATTCATTCGGGTCAGGCTGCCCATCAGCGATCGTTCCAGGCTCTGGCCTCAGCACTGACGGCAGCCATTGTCCCTGTCTCCTGCCTCCCTCTACTAACTCCCTCCTCCCAGTCTCCTGTTCCTCTGCCTGTCCCACCCACACCATCAGACCAGCCTGCACACACCTCAACACCCAAGAGCAGCTCATCCAAACATAAGCACCACAGATCACGCAGACATTCACACAAGCAACATTCCGATGCAGACATGCCAACAGTCACTACCACCTCTGTGACCCCCACCTCCTCGTCTCCCTCCTCCCTCCCTGTGACGTCTACACTCACACCTTCATTCACCTCACCATCAGCCAGTGTTTCCATCACCAGCATACCCTCCACTACAGTCCGCACACGTGCAGTCACCACCCCCACTGCCATTTACACGTCCCCTGTGTCCTCTCCCACTGTGTCTGTCACCCCCTCTTCCACACCACACAAACGCAGCCACCCACCCACCCAACAGCCATCCACCTCACGACAGCCTCCCGCTCCTGCACCTGCACCCAAAGACAGCAAACTTGTCTCGCCTACAACCACATCCTCTCCCTCCACTCCCATACCCACTGTACCTACCACTCTCCATTGTCCCAAGAAAATCTATCTCTCTACTGCTACCTTCTTTCCTGACCCTGAGCCCCCCCCTCCTTCTCGTCGGGGTAAAAAGAGCACCTCAGCCACCACCAGCCCTGCAGCCCCCTTGACAAGGGTGCAGGGGTATTGGAGCCCACCAGCCCGCAGGTCTGGATCTTCGCCCAGCAGCAAGGGGACAGCCAGCCCACCCCCTGGGAAGAGGAGCAGAAGGCGGAAGGGCCGCCGCCGGAGCCCGGATTCGATATCCCCCCAGGACACTAGCCAGCCACCGTCAACAGCCACAGCTCCAAAGGGAGGAAAGGGCCACAGACTCCCGACTAAGGAGGGCAAGGGCAGCAAGGCGGAGAAGTCAGGCAGCAGGCCTGCTGCCCATGGAGGACCCGTCACAGCTGCCCAGGAGGAGCCCGCAACCCCCATAGCCGCTGCCCCGGGAGGAACCGGCACAGCTGCCCCGGGAGAGCCCACCACCCCCATAGCCGCTGCCCAGGGAGGACCCAGCCCAGCTGGCCAGGAGGGCCCCACCACCCACAGCCCAGGTGGGCATTGAAGGAGCACCATCCCCGCTGCCCAGGAGGGCACCACCAGGCAATGAGCAGTTGGCCATAGAATGGCCGCCGTCTCCAGGACCGCTCCGCTGGGGACCGCCGTCTCAAGAACCGCTGAACTGGGCCCTTCAAGGCAAGAACCGCTGAACTGGGCCCTTCAAGGCAAGAACCGCTGAACTGGGCCCCGCCGTCTCCAGCACCGCTCCGCTGGGGACCGCCGTCTCAAGAACCGCTGAACTGGGCCCTTCAAGGCAAGAACCGCTGAACTGGGCCCCGCCGTCTCCAGCACCGCTCCGCTGGGGACCGCCGTCTCAAGAACCGCTGAACTGGGCCCTTCAAGGCAAGAACCGCTGAACTGGGCCCTTCAAGGCAAGAACCGCTGAACTGGGCCCTTCAAGGCAAGAACCGCTGAACTGGGCCCTTCAAGGCAAGAACCGCTGAACTGGGCCCCGCCGTCTCCAGCACCGCTCCGCTGGGGACCGCCGTCTCAAGAACCGCTGAACTGGGCCCTTCAAGGCAAGAACCGCTGAACTGGGCCCTTCCAGGCAGGAACCGCTGGCCTTTTGGCAGACGTGGCAGGGCAGGATCTGTCTCGGGCAGGGCTGCAGGATGTCCTCTGGCCAACATGCCTCCTCCAGTGGCAGTGGAGTCTGTTATGGACTGTTTGGACTGTGGCTTTGCTCTCCCCAGGATGGCCCAGTGGGCAGGCCACCCACTGTATGGACTGTTTGGACTGTGGCTTTGCTCTCCCCAGGATGGCCCAGTGGGCAGGCCACCCACTGTATGGACTGTTTGGACTGTGGCTTTGCTCTCCCCAGGATGGCCCAGTGGGCAGGCCACCCACTGTATGGACTGTTTGGACTGTGGCTTTGCTCTCCCCAGGATGGGCCAGTGGGCAGGCCACCCACTGTATGGACTGTTTGGACTGTGGCTTTGCTCTCCCCAGGATGGGCCAGTGGTCATGGAGTCCCCTCGTGGATCTGGCGTCGTGTACTCAAGTGGCTGAGGTGCCCCCCCTTCCCTTCCCCCTGAGGTGCCTGTCCTTTTTTCTTTCTGATGCCCCTGCAGTGTTCTCTCCGTGGAGTTCTTGTCGTGGGACTGGGCCTTGCCCCTTTGCTCAGGACCCCTGTGGTCCACGGACAGTGGTTGGACTACATTTAGTAGCTGTATATATTTTGTACATAGTTTATTTATTTATTTGGATTACTGCTGTCCATTTTTCAATATATCTGCCCGTTTGAGATCTCTTCTTTTGGTCTTTGCATTATTTTGGAAGGGGGGGGTTTGTGGGTTGTGACAGTGATCTGTGGGAATGCATTGATGTGTGTGTTGCAGTGGGTGTGGGTGGGTGGGTGTGTGCCGGTAATCTTTTCCCTCCCCTGTGTCGTAGGTGCAGTACTCACCGATGTCTTCCGCGCCGCCGGGCGTGCTCCTGGTACAGGAGCAGGTATAGGAGTGCGGGGATGACCTGCAACTCGGGTTCCATACTGCCGGAATCTCGCGTGGAGTATGTGGAGGTGAGCGTTTTCCCGTTCGTAGTCTGTTTCCGCCGTGTTTTTATCGCGGTGCTCCCGCCCCGGAAAAGGTGGCGGATTGGTGGGTCGTGATAGGGTGGGCGGTACATTGTCTGCCGCCTGGCTGTGTGCGGGGACCGCCGCGCTGTTTGTTTGTTCCGCCGTGGCGGGCGAAGTGTTAATGCGGCGGGCTGTGTTGGCGGTTCCCGCCAGGGTCAGAATTGCATATTTTGGACCGCCAGCCTGTTGGCGGGTTGGCCGCCGCTTTATCACCGACCGCCAGGGTCAGAATGAGGGCCTCTGTGTCACAAACACTGTACCTACCTAGCATGTTCAAATGCCTGACTCATGGGTAGTATACACACAAGTGACCATGGAGTGGCAGCCAACATTTCATGAGATGTGAGGGGTAACATATCTGACATAGCTCTCATCAGCCGTCCTCGATCTTTCCTGTGTATAGTTAGTCATGGGAAATGTATTGTCCCCAATGTCAAGCAAGTACACACTGCATAAGAGGCAACAGATATTACAAACACATATCATGACTGATGTACCTCATTGATTGGCATCTGATGGTTGCCAGGATGCTTGTTTCCAGTCCAGGGAAGACCTGGCCTAGCAGTTCGGGCTGGACTGTTCCCATGGGGAACAGGGTCAAGACTGATTTGCATATGGCTGGGTCCAAACTGGAATGGCATGGGCAGCAAAAAAACGATGGATTTAGGCCCAGATCACTGTACTGGGGGTGAATGTTTGACAATGTTCAGCATTCCATCCATCACTTATTGTTTTTGATCTGATGGTTATACCCATTAGTAACACATTCATACATGAACATTACGCCAAAGGTTATGCATGCCGTTCCCACAGAGGCACACAAATTATTTAAACAGACAATTCACACACAAAACACACATGCCATGATTCATTTTTTAGTAGCGTAGCCTTGCTCTCCTCTATTGATGTAACACCTGAGCAAACTTGGAAAATCCAATTTAATTTCCAAAGTTTGTGCTGCTGTTGCATCAGTTAAGAGAGCTAATCCTACACAACAACATGAGTATTATGGGCCGCAGTAGTATGGTCTGCCACATGTGCCCAAATACTAGAACACACACTGCAGGTCTTACCATCCTATCTTTGTCTAGTTATAGGCTGCAGGCATGTTAAAGTTAGAAAAATGACACAAACACTGTTTAAGATAGAATTCTTGAGGCAAATGTGTCAAAAATGATGCATAAGCATTAAAAAATTACGCTCACGCACATTATACATCAATTGGTCCCTAGCGCTAATTTCACCAGCGCACCCCAGGCATGCGGATATCTACTGAAAATGTATTGATCCATGAATGTGTGGGATTTTAACGTATATGTGTCTAAAAATATTGACGTAAACCCCGCAAGCATCAAAAATGTACACGCAAGACAAAAAACGTGCCACAAATGAGACAGGAAGTGATGTAATAGGAAATCCTGTTTGCAGAAATGGTACAGTGGCTGTAGTTTCAGTTTCACTTTCACTTTGCAGTCTGTGATTATTCTAGACTGGGTGCCTGTGTTTGGATTGTCTCTCTGAATATTGTGATTTTGTCTCCTGTGTGCTCTTTATATTGTCTTTTGGTGTTTGGCAAGTGTTGTTTGTATCCTGTGTAAGTGTATTTGTGTCATTAATTGTATTTAGATTTGTCATTGTACTGTTGGGACTCTGTTTATGGGTAGTATTCGTTGGGGTAGTTTTGGGCTGCATTTGGGTTGAATATGTTTCCTTTTTCTACCTCCTTTCCCTGTTTTTCCTTCTTTACTTTTGATTTATTGTTTTGGTGTGATGTCGGGAAGGCGACGGCTGGGGTGCATGGGTGAGGAGGAGCTAGGGGCATTTGTGTGGCTGGTGTGCCACTTCCTCCCCCTGATGTTTGAGGCTCGGGATCGTGTGATACAGAGTTATCACACAGAGGTAAGACAGCTGAGGTGGGCAAAGGTGCTGTTCCACCTGAGGCGCCTTTTCAACACCCACCGCAACGATCACCAGCTGAAGCATCGCTGGGCTTACCTGGTGGCCCGAGCGTAGGACCTGCTCTACCACCTGGGTGTGGTGATTGGTGGCCCTATTGGTGAGTACCAAATTGACTAATGTGTACAGTACAATGCTCTGGAGTGACAGTAGCAGATGTTGTGGCATGCTGCATGCAATGTTTGTGGACATGTGGAATGCAAGTTGAACAAACTGTGAGTGTACCAGGAATGGGACGTATTTCACATGGTAATACATAGAAACAATGTAATCCACAGTTTTGTGGAACCATGTCCTAACAGTATACAGGGCCGTACGGGCCAAGCTCTTCAAAACCTTCACTATTATCTTAGGCCCATATTTCAACTTTGTTTGCACTGCATTTGCGTAATTTCTGGATGCAAAAGTAGCGCACACTTGCTACATTAAAATATATTTTGCTAATTTGCGCCGCTGTGCGTCAACAAACGGAGCAAATGCGACACAAAATAAATTACACATCTGGGTCTTAGTTCACTGTTTCTGTGTGTTTACGTCTAGACAAATAATCATTCACTAGGCCAAACCCAAATGGGCCATTATGCTACCAGATTGCATTATCACAAAACAGGGTCATCTTGTGGCATTTCGGAGCGGGCGTTGAAATCCTATCATTGAGTAGCAGGGCCCGACAACATATTTTGCTTGGGCACAATTGGTGGGACTGAGCTAGTGCGGTTACCATCTGTGTCACTTTGGTGCCAATCCATTTTCTAAAGTGAAAGGGTCAGCATGGGATCCCTGCTCTTTGTGAATGCATGGTCACAAACTATTTTTGAGCATGATGTTGTGCAAGGGACCACTAACTGCTTCCACAATACTATTTTAGTGAAGAAAAAGGTTGTTAAATTATTTTCAGTACACCCCGGCTGAAATATTGCAGTATTTCTACAAATGTAAACTTCCCAGTATGAAGGCAGTGACAGACATGGTAGTCTGCTGAGCTCAGCAGGCCAGCAGTCCTGTGAGTGCTGCCATTCTCAAGGTGTTTTCAAATAGAGACCTTCCTCATCATGATTGCAGAAGTAGGTCATTTGCTACCCCTTTTTTATTAGCGGACAGTGTCAGTGCGGGTGTACTACCACTAATCACCCAACTTGCCAATTGTAAGTTGCTGATTCTGGCAATGTGTGATTTACAATACCTGATATAGGTACACATGGCCCAGAGTAACACATTTCAGGTGCAATGACTACACCTGTGCCCATGCATCATATCAACGATGATCAACTAAGACACTGTCAGCATACATCATTTTACAGTTTTGAATCAGGAAAGTGGCCAACCCATGTTTAGCATAACATTGTCATCAAGTAACACACAGGATCCCTGCCATCATGTTGTCATAGGGGGCATATACGGCTTAGAGTACACTGCCAATGTGGCATATGTAACCTACATACAACACTGGCACACCTATTATGGACCACTGAAAGCAAAATAATTCCTGAAAGCAAATCAACCCACTTTGACCATCACACAGTTACTTATTGTCCCTTGATGCACAAGCCACAATACCTGAGTCACTGTGGCATTACATGTGTCTCCCAATTACAAAAGATGAAATGGAGTACCATCTGGAATGTATTAAGCACAAAAATGAGTATTCATGTTTGGCACCACATGACTGTTAGGGCCAGTGCATGTGTGCATATGTGTGTCTTTCACTCACTGAAGTGACAGTGTCAATGCATGTTTGCAGTGGTATGTCTGTTGTGGTGTCTACATGCCTGATGTACAGCTCTATCATATAAAATGTCACACGCAGTGATTTGTTGTTCCAACCTTTGTACAGTGAGCAGACATTGAGCACATATCACCCTTCCATGTTTTACAGGTGGACCAGCCCCCTACACCAAGGTGAAGTGGCTCGATTTGAGGACCCAGATGTATCCAGTGAGCATTGAAATGTTTTTCCTGTGCAGCTGTTGTGTGATTGACTCCTGTGTCTTGGACTCATTGCAGGATATGATGAGCTGGCACGTGATCTGATATGTGACTTGACTGGAGGTTGACATAGTGTTCCATGAAAGAGTTAAACATTCACTAGCAGAGAGTCATATATTGGGAGTCGAGTGCTGTGCAATAGGCATGGGCAGGTGAACAAGGTGATTTGTTGCCACATGTATGCCAAAAATTTATTTTGAGGTGGCCAGTGTCATAATTTAGTCAGCAAGTCATACCCTAATTCACACAGAACAGTGACGCATCAGTTTTACATACCAACTTGTGCATCCCTGTCAAATAATGAACATGTAGGACTGTATGGGTGACTGTCCCACAGTATCTAGCTCCACATGTTGTACTCCATTTGCGTGGTACCTGAGTGATATGTCATAGGCGTGCATGCAGGTCAAGGCCAGATGGGTGCTTGCATCAATATGGTTGATTTAGGAAATGTGTCAGTGAGATCTGATGTTGATGGTTTTCCACAAATAGAAGCATGAATGTAGATGTGATTGTCCAATCTCAGTCCTAGGTGGCAGGCCTCGTTACCTGTGGTAGACTGACTAAATCCATGTACAGCTGGACAAAGCTTTGTGGTTGTCCTTGGTGGTTGAAAATATGCATTGCATGCCCATCCCCCCTGAGGCACAGGGTTAGGGGGAGAAAATATATATAGCTAGGTGTGATGGTCACACTGTAGATGACAGACATGTAATTCAAGCATTCATGTGTGCCAAACTTCAATGCCCCCTTATTATAACTAACTGCATACCATCCTGCCAGTTCCATATACAGATCACAGGTCTTGTGTGCCTTGAATCTGATCCAGAAGATAAGGATTAGTTGGCCTGTCACATGTTGAGTACTTGCAGCATTTGTTATGTGATGAATAGCACTACATATATGCACAGATCACTTATAATTAAGTACACACCTTGTGCATTGCTGTGCTGTTAGATAGTTGATGGATAGGCTGCGTTGGCATGTCATTCCTCAGGGACATCTGTACTGTGATTTGGACTGCATGTGCTATTTGTGAGGAAGTGTTAGATTATCATCTGTACATGTATCACACAATGATGTCACTAATGTTTGCCTGTCTCTATTTTTACAGCTGCCCAAATGAATGCAATGGAAATCCGTGAATTTCAGAGGTGGGCAGTGCGGTACCGACACATCCTTGATGTACCGTATGATGGCTAGGCGGTATCGTCACGAGAGAGCCACAGCGGCATGGAGGGCATTTAGCCAATGGGGGCCAGCATTGGCCACAACAGCCGCCACCACACCAACTCGAAGCACAGTGGACACTGGGATGAAAGCCACTCCAGTTGGTCCGTCAACCTCGTCAGCACAAGGCCCAACAGCAGCACCATCTGCACCACCACCTCCAACCACAGCACCAGCACCTGCTACATCAAGTGCCACCCAGACCACCACAGCTGGAGTAATGGACATGGCAGATTTCCGCAACCTCCAACGTGACATGCAATGTATGTTGCGCCGCATGGACAGTCTACAGCATGAGGTGGCCTGCAACAGCAGGAGACTGTGAGCGATAAAGAAAATCCGTAGGAGAGCCAATCTTTGAATTTGTTGTTCCTCACCCCTAATTCCGTCCCCTCCCCCGTTCTTTCCTCATACTTTTTTTTAGTGGTTTAGGGGGGTTTAGTGATAGGTTAGAGTAGGCTGTTGGTTTAGTTAGGATAAGTTGGTTGGGGGTGGGGTGTTATAATATTACATGTTTGTTTGTGGGTCATTGGGGGTTGATGTTGGCGTCTATGTGTATTTGTAAAAAAATGGCAAAATAAAAAAATAAATAAATATTTTAAAAAATACAAAAAAATATATATTTGTTTAGGATTAGTTAGTATGTGTTTAGGTTAGTATATGTTGTCCTACACATGTCCCGTCATATAAGGGAGATGGGGGTTGATGTTTAGAGTGTTTAGTTTTATGTGGTAAGTAAGTTTAGCTCAGGGTAGTTAGGGCCAGTTGTGGGTAATGTATAGTTAGTATAGGTTAGGTTATTTTAGGCGTTTGACATAGTTTAAGTTTCCTTTCATACATATATAATAAAGTTTGATGTACTCCTTTACGGTATGTGTCATATGCTTGGGGATCAGGGTCTTTGCATGAGTGGACAGTGTCAAATTTGTGTTTGTCTGTGTGTTCTATCCTGCATCCACATCCCATTCTTGACATGGTTATTCCCACTTCCAAAAGAGCTGTCACATTGGCAGCTACAGCAAAGCTACTTCTCTATGCATCTGCCATCCATTGAACCCACCACTCAAGGTAACTATGGTTCCCAATGTATTGTAAAGGTTGGTGTGATTTTAAATCTGTCATTGTTTGAGTCCTGTGTTGGAATCTTGGACACTGTGCGACGTCTGCCTGCAGCCTGATGTTCACGTGAACTCTGATAAACTGAGTGGTGTCACGATCTTATGAAGTTTAGTATACATAAATCACACCTATGATTTATTTCATTGTACTCCCAGGTGACGTTATTGTCCATACACTCGTACACATCCATTCCTGATGTGGGTGTGGGATCCAGACCCTTGTGAATAGATATCAGCCTGCATTCTTACTACACTATTGTATTGACATTCTGTGGCCATTGACATGCTACATGCATGACAAATCTCCTACACAGTTGATGTGTCACATTACACAGAGACGAAGTGGTTGTGTAGGTGCCGTTTATTATAAAGTGCTGTAGTGCAATATTTGCATAGTCCAGGATTGTACGTCCATTAGTGTGACGCCTTCTATTGTGATGCAACACAAGTGCAATGGTGATGGACATGCTGTGATGGAGTGTCATTCAGTGCAGAGGAACATGAATTGAAAATTAGGTAGTGAGAGACAATTGCAGTCCATAGTGGTAAGATAAACAGTGTGTTGGAGAATAGTGCATGTTACCAACTGTAGCAAGACTGGCATGTTATCAAGCACAGGACATAGGAAAATCACTGCACATGTGTCATGGACTGGTACTACTGAGTACTCCTACGGCTGAAGATGATCTGTTCCACGTCTTCGTCTTCTGATGTGTGTGTCGTCTCCTCTGACCTTGGTGGTGGTGGGTTTGAGGGGGCAACACACACTTCAGTGTTTGAAGAAGTGGACTCTGAATTCCCGGTAGCTGCAAACTGTGGGGCTATTAAGGGCATAACTTCAGCAAGGAGGAGCTGCTGGTTATTGAGTATAGCAGCTATATCGCTGTGGTAGGCAGCCAGGTCGGCCCTGAGGGGGTCATGATTGTAGTCGTGCACGCAATGAAATGTTTGGGATGCCAGGTGTTGTGGCAACTCCCTAACTGCTGTGGTGAAATCCCTCACACACTGTTGTTGTCCTTGCTGTAGGGATTGTTGGACTTGCATGGCTGCTGACTGTTCTGTGGATGTCATCATGCACATCCCCTTAATGCTGGCTGCCATATTTTGCATCCCCACTCGCACCTCCTTGGCCAGCTCCTGCTGTACTCCCACTACTGTCCTCTCGAAGGTGGTACTGGTGTCATCAGAGTCCTGAGCTGTGTTTGAGCTGGAAGGCCGTACTATTGGGGTGGTGGGTGGGTCCTCTGTGATGGCTGCTACATCTGTGCTCCTCCTTGCGACTGAAGGTGGGGTCTGGAGGGTTCCTAGGACATCTTGGAGGGTTTTCCTGGCTAATGGTTGTCAGCTCATCATCCAGGTCATCAGGGTAGTCCAGGACAGGCATATCCACAGGAGAGCCATCGTCTTCTGCAATGAGATATTGTACAATTAGTGTGTCTGTGTTGTGGCAGTTGTAATGTGACGTCACTGACTTCCTATTAGTGGAACATTGTAATCTTGGTTCCTGTTCATTGTTCCTATTATTAATATTAGCATTCTCACAGCCCTATGCCCCACCTGCATGTTACATGTAGTGTGGGCAGTTTGGGGAATTGTCTGCGTCACATCCTCTAGGTGTAGGTTCTGTCCAAATTGTGTGTTGCCAACTTCTTGTTCTACTCAACCCTCCCTCTAATTCCATTAGCATGGTGAGGCCTTGCAATGCCTGTGGGTGTTCTGATACCACTTGCACCACACATAACAATATCGGACTGACCCAGTCTATGATATTTCCCACACACTTATATGTTGCTGAGACCTAGCAGATACCATTTATTGCATTGGCATGACACGATACAAGTGCCAGCATTACCAGTATGTCATGTTGATGTTTGCCAATGTGTGCTACATTGGATTGCACTGATGGGCCTGGCAGTGTTCCATTTCCTCTTGTGACTGTGCGGGTGTGTTTCACTAGCTAGACACATATGTCCTCCCCCTCAATGCTGTTGTTTTAGCAGTATGAAGGTTGAGATGTTGCAAGGTAGCATTGCAGGTATTGTAACACAGGAACAGGGTAGACCCTGGAATGGGCAGCATGGGTATGACATTGCTGCTGTGTACTTCTTAATGTAAGTAACAATACATGATGTTTATTGCGCCTATAGACATGAGCATTTGACAGGATTTACACTTTGAAGGGGATTGATCAAGTCCTCATCCCGAACCCTCTATTTTGGGTGTGTTTGTTCCATGGTCACCTAACTGCCATTTGCTACTTGACCAGCACACACAGCACAGGTGATAGTGGCAACTGTTGTCAATGGTAAATGCCTCTTGCGAAAATGGCCTGATACTGGACATTGTCCCCTAGTTCACGTTCTGACAATACCAGCTGTCCTGTGACAGCAGCCCAGTTTTACGTTATACCCAACCCTCCTGGACTGGCTTTGCCTTTCCAACAGCCTTGGCATGGCGGAGTACCCCCATGCAAAGGTTGTTGATGTTGTGTTGTGCTGCGCCCATGGATCACCCTGCAAAGTCCATGCACCCGTGCTGTGCCCCTTTGCCCTTTCCTCTGCCTGATTTCCATGGCTGACATGCAATGTTTAGTAGATATGTACCGCCCCCTTCTTGCAGTTCACATTTAGGGATTTTTGCCCCCCATGCAACTTACCCTGCATATGTGTTGTTTCCTGGTAGTCTGTGCTGTCCTGCGATTCCTGTGCCGATCTCCTCTGGGTTGACCGCTGCCACCATCTCCTGCATCTTGTCCAGTCTGCAGTGCTGCCTTCCTGTTCCTTGCCTTTTTTTCCTTTGTCCTGCGCTTGCAGTCATGCCAGCATTTCTTGCACTCCATGACAGTTCTCTGTACCTCTGCCACACTGTTTATCTTGTCGACAGCCACCTCTCTGACCAGTATTTCATGCTCCTCTGCACTGAAACAACACTTCCTTTTCTTCTTGTCTCTCCCCTGGGTCTTGTCTGTGTCCTCCTGGCTGGTTCCTGGTAGAATGATGTCTCCCTAGGGTCTCTCCTGGCTTCTGGGATCCATTTTAGGGATCCTTAGCACTGTTTGCTGTGTTTGCGCTGCTTTTTGACGCTAATGCGGTGGAAAATGATGCCTATCTGGTTTGTGACGTCACAACCCGTATTAGAGTCATTTTCCGCACATTAACATCGTTTTGCTTTACGACGCGGCGCAATGGTTAGAGTCTAATTTCTCTTAGAGTTATTACTCTAACCCGTGCTTTGCGCCACCGTGCATCAAAGTATAAATTTGATGCATGGTGGCGCAAAGAAATAGCGTTAGCCCACGCTAACTTTTTTGACGCAAAACTGCGTTTGCGCAGTTTTGCGTCAAAAAATATAAATATGGCCCCAAGTGCCTTAGAGGCAAAAGATAGTTCTATAAGGGATGAGGTTTTGCCCCTCTTTTATTCCCAAAGAAAAAATGTGGGCATCAACCCCTTAAAGCATAAAGAATCTTTGTATATTTTGCATTCTTACTAGTGTTGGCGTGGCTTAACTTTTATAACTGATTTTTGGAGTGCTGTCTTTTTGTCAAAATGCTTTTTATTGTATTTTATTGGAGTTTGCTTTATATCATACCTAATGTTACAGTAATCTGTGTTAAAGATGGTTTCTTTATTTTGGATTTACTGAATAATCCATTCAGTAATTTGGAAAGTGATTTTGTACAGTGTTTTTACTTCAGCTTTAAAGTGATGAAACACTGACCACTGCACCAAATGTAAAGTGCAAGTGAATGTTTTATCTAATGCTTTCAATCATGTTCTCTTATTACTATGTTGTTGTATCTATCTCTCATTAAAATTATGCTTTTTTGATCCTGGAGATCAAAATAAAGCTTTTACAATCAAATGATGTATCACATTCTATGGTCCTCATTATAACATTGGTGGTAAGTCCCGCATACCGCCATGTTGACTGCCGCCAACATACCGCCGGTGCTGCGGATTGCCGCTACCCATATTATGACACACACATACCAATCCGTCACTATACGGCCACACACATATGAGTCCGCCAGCCCAAAGGTCAGTGACAAACTGGTGGTACCAAATCCCACACCGTTACGCCAACAGAACTACGCCCACAGCATTAGGACCCACGAATCACTGCGGCGGACATTCAACCGCAGTAAACCATTGGGGTTACATACATACATGTCAAAATACACATACTCAAACTAAACAACACTACATTGGACAATTCAAACTACACACACCTGACACGCATACACACACAACACCCACACCCCCACACAACTATAAAACACACACACACACTACCCACAACTCTTTACGACTAAATAACATTGCCAACAGAGAGAGACACCAAGAGCACCCATAGAACCAGAGCCACATAACACCATCACCCATACACCATCCACGCACCTTACAGCACACACCCCAACACATCACCCCACACACCACTCACACTACACCCATGGCACCACAAAGACACCCCAGGTTCTCAGAGGAGGAGCTAAGGGTCATGGTGTAGGAAATCATACAGGTAGAGTTACAGCAATTCCGATCACATGTGCAGCAGACATCCATTGCTAGGAAGATGGAGCTATGGCGGAGAATCGTGGACCGGGTCAACGCTGTGGGGAAGCACCCAAGAACAAGGGATGACATCAGGAAAAGGTGGAACGACCTACCGGGTAAGGTACGTTCCATAGCAGCAAGACACCAACTCGCTATTCAGAGGACTGACAGTGAACCCCCACCCCCTCCCCCACAATTAACAACATGGGAGGAGCAAGTCTTGGCAATCATGCACCCGGAGGGCCTGGCAGGAGTAGCAGGAAGACTGGACTCTGGTAAGTCAACTCCTTACTTCTTTCACCCCTCCTAAAAGCATGCCATCACACACCCAACCCCTACCCTCACCCCATCACTCCATCACCTCACATACACTCCACCATCACAACCCACCCATCCCAATACCAAGCCCTGCATGTAACACCATACATGGATCCCCATCACAGACCTGCATGGACACCCATCACTAAAGCATGCACACTAGAGACAATCACCTAGCCCACAAAATGACTACTCACACAAGTCAAAGCTGACAGGGCAATCACAACCATAGAGGGCAACACACCCATGTAAGAAGTCACACGCAGAAACAATAACACTACATTTACATCCCCACAGGACCCTCACCCAACGTCACCGGAAAGGAGGTGCCAGCAACATCCAGTCCCCCCACAGAAGAAGCCCATAGTGATGACAGCAGCTCTGGATGCCTGGATCTGGATGACCAACCTGACCCATCAGGGATCTCCGGACAGTCGGTTACCCAGGCACAGTCCCATACCACCACAGAGCCCCCCCCCATCAGGAAACACCAGGACAGCATCTACCCAGCAGGCCCATACCTCTGTCCCCAGGACACGTCAATCAGCAGTGTGTCCACCACTACAGGGACCCCAGGACACCCCACAAGCACAAGACAATCAGGGACCTGGGGTCAGTGGCAGTGGGCACATGGTTCAGGGGACAGAGGCACAGGACAACAGGGAAGCTAGGAGGACTTCTGTTCAACAGGGGGAGGACAGGCCCAGGGAACCGACTCTCCAGGATGCACTCACCAACATCCTTGGACCATACCTCCATTCCCAAGAGACGATGGGCAGATACTGGACAAGTTGCATGAGACCCAGCGGCTGCAAGAGGGACAATACCTGGGATCAGGAAGGACCTGAAGGACATCAACACCACCCTGGTCAGCATTGCAAGGGTTCTGGCAGACATGGCAAACACCATGAGGGAGGTAGTGGCACACCACCGGGCCCCTGACACTAGCCACACCCCCACCTCCACTGCCGCAAGTGGACAGGAGGCCTCACCACAGGAACAACGGACCACCAGCACCCCTCCCCCTGCAGAAGAAGAACCACCCCACAAACGGTCCCTGCGATCCAGGCAGAAGCCAGAGAACATTGCCATGACCCCCACCAGGAAATAGGACTCCCGTGATTGTCACCCTTGTGTCCCACTCTGTCACCCTGTCCACCTTGAACTGCCATTGCTCCCCTTCCTATGCCCTCTTGAACAATGCACATGTGATACAAATAGACTGGACTCCATCCTGGATGTTCCTCCACCATCACCCCAGCCCATTGCACATACCCCTCTACTTATTGGCACTTAAATATACACCATTTAAAAAAAGTACAAGTATGGAGTCTGGCAAATGATTGAACTATGTATTAGTTCAACAAGCTTTAAACACTGCACTATAACTGTACAGGAATGTATATATAGGAAGGACCTGTAGTAGGCTGCAGTCAACACACCAGGTGCCAGAGTGGGGCACAGATATCTGAAAATAGAGATGCCAAAGGGTCCAGTAAGTGGCCACAGAGTTGGGAGAATCTGCCTGCCATGTACAATGTCCAACACAAAACTGTCAATGTAATGTGAAGTTACAGGGTCGTACCTGTGTGTCACTGGAAGTACTGTCTGTATTATTGCAGTTCTGTTGTCCTCATCCTCATCCTCTGCCTCCTCATCTTCACTGTCCACAGGGTCCACTGCTGCCACTCGCCCATCTCCAGCCTCATCCTCCTGCAGAAAAGGCACCTGGCATCTCAAGGCAAGGTTATGCAACATGCAGCATGCCACGATGATGCGGAAGACCTTCTGGGGTGAGTAGTACAGGGATCCAACAATTAGATGGAGGCAATGAAACCTGGCCTTCAGGAGGCCAAAGGTCCTCTCGATAATCCTTCTTGTCCCCCCCATGTGCCTCATTGTAACGTTTCTCTGTCCTTGTACTGGCATTTCTCAATGGATTCAGTAGCCATGAGAGGTTGGAGTAACCAGAGTCACCTGCAAATATCGAGGGACAACTGTTAGACACACACTCACCCTTAGGACCCACACCATACCCATACACCAACATCCAATGGGTAGGAGCCAGGGCCCACCTATTAGCTACACCCGGTGTCTCTGGAGTTGAGCCATCACATATGGGATGCTGCTATTCCTCAGGATAAAGGCATCATGCACCGACCCAGGATATTTTGTATTGATGTGGGAGATATACTGGTCTGCCTTGCACACTATCTGCATATTAATGGAGTGAAAGCTCTTACGATTTCTGAACACCTGTTCATTTCTCCGGGGGTGGGACAAATGCCCCAATAATGTTGGGGATATGTCCCATTGCATAGAAGTCAGCTTTCACTGTGGCCAAATCCTCCACCTGGGGGAAAACGATGTAGCTGTGCATGTGTTTAATCAGGGCAGACAACACTCTGGTCAGCACTATTGAGAACATTGGCTGTGACATTCCTTCTGCCAAGCCTACTGTCACTTGAAAGGAGCCAGTTGCCAAGAAATGGAGCACAGATAGGACTTACACAAGAGGGGGGATCCCAGTGGGGTGACGGATAGCAGATATCAAGTCAGGCTCAAGTTGGGCATACAGCTCTGTGATTGTGGCCCTGTCCAGTCTATAGGTGAGGATAATGTGCCTGTCCTCCATTATTGCCAAGTCCACCAGGGGTCTGTACATGGGGGGGGGATGTCTCCATCTCCTATTAATCTGCAGCGGTTGTAATCTTGGGGGCAAAATGGGGAGCAGCTGGTCAGTATTCCACACTTCCAAACACTACAATGCAATGCATGTTGTGACTGTAACACAATATTGTTGGATATGCCCAAATGGTGCATATGTGTACTGTGACGCAGTTAGGTGCCATGGCCTGCCCCCTCCCTGAAATGGCGTCCGCCTGTCCTGTGTGGATGTACAGGTGGAAATGAGGTAATGCCGCTGACGTTGTGTGCCGTTGTGGGAGGCAGTCGAGAACCGCCGTGCAATACCTTATTGGATGTCATTGGGCCCTATGGGTTACAGTGGCCAATGTTGATGTACGCCAGCGGTGACCGTACACACCGCCGCGTACGTGACCGCCATTTTCTATCTGTTCACTCACTTGCTACCTGACCTTCAACAGGAGAGGACCTGCACTGCAAGTGCTGCTGTGACCTGTGTCTGGAACTGACCATGGCTCGTGTCACTGGGGAAAGGGTCCCTGCCTTCACCGCTGCGGAGTTAGAGAGACTGGTGGATGTGGTCCTACCCCAGTACTGAATGAGTACACTGTGAGCACGACGCATGGGGCATTAATGCATGGAGTGCTGTGTGTAAGAGCCTTGTGTAAAGGTGGGGGTTGGTGGAAGGGTCCTGGGCAGCGTGGTGCATGTATGGTGGGCAATGTCTGTGCGTAAGGGGATGTGAGGGCTATCGTGGGCCAGGAGTGCAACAGGCGGGACGGTCTGACTGATACCTTTTTCTATGTGTATTTTTCTGCAGGTCAGTGCCCATCAGAAAAAGGGTGTGTGGAGCCTGGGGTCTACGGCAGGCGAAGCACCCACTGTTGTAAACGGTGGGAGGACCTGAGACACTGGGCAAGGAAGACGGCGGAGGCCCAGCTGGGGATGGCCTCCCAACGAGGAAGTGGTGCCCGTCAAACCTTGACCCCCCCTGATGGGTTGCATACTGGCGGTGACCTATCATGAGCTGGATGGGTGCTTAAGGGTAGGTCGCTCCCCCTGCCGCTGCAGCTCCTCCAGGTTCCTGAGTTCCTGAGACCCACCTCACAGTAAGTACCCCCCACCTCCCAGCCCCTCGTTCTGCCCCGCGCTACTCACCCTCTCTCCTGCTCCTGCTTCTTTTCCTCTTTTCTTCTTCTCTGTTCTTCCTCCTCTCTCCTCGTCTGTATTCTTCTTCTGTACTTCTCTTCTCCCCGTCTTCTCTCCTCTTCTTCCTCATCTTCTGCTGTGGTCTTCTGCACTCTGTCTCTTCGTTTTTTTGTATCTTCCTCCGTGTTCTTCTGTGTTCTTCTGTGTTCCTCTGTCTTCTTCTGTCTTCCTCTGTCTTCTTCTGTCTTCCTCGGTGTTCTTCTGTCTTCCTCTGTGTTCTTCTGTCTTCCTCGGTGTTCTCCTTTCTTCCTCTGTGTTCTTCTGTCTTCCTCTGTGTTCTTCTGTATTCTTCTCTGTTCATCTGTCTTCCTCGGTGTTCTTCTGTATTCCTCTCTGTTCTTCTGTGTTCTTCTGTGTTTCTTCTGTTCTTCCGGTCTTCAGTCCTTCCGGTCTTCAGTCCTTCCGGTCTTCTGTTCTTCTTTTCTTCTGTTCTTCTGTTCTTCTTGTCTTCTTGTCTTCTGCCTTCGGCTCTTCTGCCTCCTCCGTCCTCTTCTCCCCGCGCCTGCCCTCCTGCTCCTGCCTCATCCCCCACTCGCATCCCCCATCTGTCTCCCCCATCTAACCCGTTCACTTTCTACCTCCCTCACTCCTCCTATCTACCTATCTCTCCATCTCTCTATCCCACTATCCAACTCCCTCACTCTCCACCTCCTCCTATCTTCCTATCTCTCTATCTTTTTCCCTATCTATCGATTTCTCTATCTACCTTTTCTCTCTACCTATTTCTCTCTCTCTCCCCCCCTCCCGCCACCCCCTCTACTACCTATCTTCCTATCCCCTCACTCTACCTCTCACCCTCACCCACCTCTACAACCCCCCCTCCCCTATCTTCACAACCCTACACCTATCTTTCTCCCTAATCTCCTAAACCTCCTAACACTCTCCCCCCTCCACCCTTAAACCCCCCTCCCCCAGCTCTTCTCACTCTACCTGTCCCCCCCCTCCCTCGCGCTTTCCTGCCGCGACCTCCTGCACGCCCCCGCCCCCCAGCTCCCATTCGCCCCCAGCTGACCCCTCCCCCCCCCTCCTACCTCATATGGCGGCCGCTGCGCGTCCGCGCCGCTGGCGCGCCAGAGGCAAGCCCGTCTGCGCCTGGCCCGTGCCCAGCGCCACGACCCCTGGTCCCCAGCTCTCCCAAGCCCCGCTGATCCGCTACGACCCCACCACCCTCCATGCCCTCAACCCAGGACGCTCCAACACCTGCTTCCAAGCTCACCCCAAACGCACCCATGGACCCTTCGCCTGCAACTCCTGCAAACGCATCTTCCACCACGCAACAACTACGACCACAAGCCCACGCGCCATCAACCACCTCAAGTGCATCCTAGTCAACGCTCGCTCCGTTCACAAACACGCCGTTGAACTCTGGGACCTCCTAGACTCCACAGCACCGGACGTCACCTTCATCACGGAGACCTGGATGAACGCCTCCTCTGCTCCAGACATCGCCACCGCCATCCCCGAAGGCTACAAGATCTCCAGGAAAGACCGCACCAACCAAGTAGGAGGAGGTATCGCCATCGTCTTCAAAGACTCCATCAGCATCACCACCTCCACTGAAGACTCCCCTCTCGCCGCTGAACACCTGCATTTTCAGATTCGCACCGACCCGAGGACCACCCTCAGAGGATCCCTCGTCTACCGTCCTCCCGGACCTCGCGCCCCTTTCAGCGACGCCATCGCTGACTTCATCTCCCCGCACGCCCTCGCCTCACCGGACTACATCCTCCTAGGCGACCTCAACTTCCATCTGGAACAAAACAACGACCCCAACACCACCATCCTGCTCGACAACCTCGCCAACCTCGGCCTCAAACAACTGGTGAACACTGCCACCCACATCGCCGGACACACACTCGACCCTATCTTCTCCGCCAGCAAACACGTCTTCTTCAGCCACGCCTCCGCCCTACATTGGACCGACCACAGCTGCGTCCACTTCACATTCCGACGCGAGACCCACCACCTCCGCACTCAACCCATCCCTCGCCGACAGTGGAACAAGATCCCTGAAGAGCAACTCTTCTCCGCACTCGCCACCAACCAACCCACCCTCACTACCGACCCCAACGACGCAGCCCTCAACCTCACAAACTGGATCTCCAACTGCGCAGACAACCTTGCTCCCCTCAAACGCTCGCAGCGACAGAACAACACCAAGAAACCCCTCTGGTTCTCTGACACCCTCAAAGAATCAAAGAAAACTTGTCGCGCACTTGAGAAAGCCTGGCGCAAGGACCGCACCGCTGACCACATGACCGCCCTCAAGAACGCTACCCGCGAACACCACCACCTGATCCGCGCTGCCAAAAGGAATTTTTTCACCGACAGACTGGACAAAAACAGCCACAACAGCAGAGAACTCTTCAGCATCATCAAGGAGTTCTCCAATCCCAGCGCCAACGCCGTCACACCCTCACAGGATCTATGCGAATCCCTCGCCACTTTCTTCCATCGCAAGATCAGCGACCTCCACGACAGCTTCGGACACCAGACCCAACCAAACACCACAGAACCCACATCCCCGACCATCACCCTCAACAACTGGACCCACATCAGCACGGAAGAAACCAAATCCATCATGAACTCTATCCACTCCGGCGCCCCTTCGGACCCCTGCCCGCACTTCATCTTTAACAAAGCCGACGACATCATCGCCCCGCACCTCCAGACCATCATCAACTCTTTTTTTTCTTCTGCTACCTTCCCCGAATGCTGGAAACACGCCGAAGTCAACGCCCTACTAAAGAAACCTACGGCTGACCCGAGCGACCTGAAAAACTTCCGCCCCATCTCCCTTCTGCCTTTCCCAGCCAAAGTAATAGAGAAGACCGTCAACAAACAGCTGACCACCTTCCTGGAAGACAACAACCTGCTCGACCCCTCACAGACCGGATTCCGAACCAACCACAGCACTGAAACCGCCCTCATCTCAGTCACAGACGACATCAGAACCCTGATGGACAACGGTGAAACAGTCACCCTCATTCTTCTCGACCTCTCGGCTGCCTTTGACACCGTCTGTCACCGCACCCTAATCACCCGCCTCTGCTCCACCGGGATCCAAGACCAGGCCCTGGACTGGATCGCCTCCTTCCTCGCAAACCGCTCCCAAAGAGTCTACCTCCCTCCGTTTTGCTCAGAACCCACTGAGATCATCTGCGGCGTACCTCAAGGCTCATCACTCAGCCCGACACTCTTCAATGTCTACATGAGCCCCCTCGCCAACATCGTACGCAAGCACGACATCATCATCACCTCCTACGCCGACGACACCCAACTTATACTCTCCCTCACCAAGGACCCCGCCAGCGCCAAGACCAACCTACAAGAGGGTATGAAGGACGTCGCAGATTGGATGAGGCTCAGCCGCCTAAAGCTGAACTCTGAAAAAACTGAAGTCCTCACCCTCGGCAACACCCCGTCCGCCTGGGACGACTCCTGGTGGCCCACGGCCCTCGGCACCGCACCGACCCCCGCAGACCACGCCCGCAACCTCGGCTTCATCTTGGACCCTCTTCTCACCATGACCAAGCAAGTCAACGCTGTGTCCTCCGCCTGCTTCCTCACCCTCCGCATGCTCCGCAAGATCTTCCGCTGGATCCCCGCCGACACCAGAAAAACCGTGACCCACGCCCTCTACACGAGCCGCCTGGACTACGGCAACACCCTCTACGCCGGGACCACAGCCAAACGCCAAAATCGCCTACAACGCATTCAAAACGCCTCGGCCCGCCTCATCCTCGACGTACCCCGCAGCAGCCACATCTCCGCACACCTGAGACACCTGCATTGGCTCCCAGTCAGCAAAAGGATCACCTTCCGACTTCTCACCCACGCACACAAAGCCCTCCACGACAAGGGACCGGAATACCTCAACAGACGCCTCAACTTCTACGTCCCCACCCGCCCCCTCCGCTCCTCTGGCCTTGCACTCGCCGCCGTCCCTCGCATCCGACGCTCCACGGCGGGTGGGAGATCTTTCTCCTTCCTGGCGGCCAAGACCTGGAACTCCCTCCCCACCAGCCTCAGGACCACCCAGGACCACTCTGCTTTCCGGAGACTCCTAAAGACCTGGCTGTTCGAGCAGCGATAACCACCCCCTTTGTCCCTAGCGCCTTGAGACCCGCACGGGTGAGTAGCGCGCTTTATAAATGCTAATGATTTGATTTGATTTGATTTAAGGGCATCACAGCAGCCACAAGGGGGTGAGTACAGTTTCCCAATATACTACTTGCGCGTGTTGGGGTGGTCTTTGGGTGGGGAATGTGAACCTTTGGGTGCCCCTAGACAAGGCCGGACATTGCAGGGTAAGTCCCATGTTGGGCAGGGTATGATGTACACCACCTCCTACCTAGTAGGCATCCCCTACCGGGCAGGGGTCTGTGGGGCTCAGGTATGATATTATTGGCGTTAGATATTCCTGTCCATGGCCTGGTGACTAGCATTGTGACTGGTAGTGCATTGCCTAGTGCGTAGGGCTGTTCCCTGTGTGCATGTGTGTCGTGTACACCAACAGTGGTGTTGGAGCAGCCATTGACCAAGTGTATCCTTTGCCTATTCCCACCCCCTTTTTGTTTTGTCACCCTGTCCATATGTGCATTAGCATCTTCTGGCAGAGGAGCAGCGGCACCGGTGACGGAGGGAGCTGCATCCCACAGGACCCATGAGGCCGAATCCACAGACAGTGAGGGCACCAGTGGGACAGACAGCGAGGGGAGCACCACGGTGGAGACAGGAGGGGACAGTTCGGACAGTGATACCTCCTCCCACGATGGAAGCTTCCTGGTGGTGGCGGACACCTCTGTGGCCACCTCAAATACAGGTACAGCCACCACCCCCTACCAGCACTGCCCTCCCAACAGCCCCTCAGTGTGTTTCCTGTGCGCGCTCACCCAGGAGGGTGGGCATCTCCTTCGCCCCAGGCACCTCAGGCCCTGCCCCAGTTAGCCCTGCTGCCCTGCGTGAGGAGGCTATTGACCTCCTGTAATCCATCTCTGTAGGGCAGTCAACAAACAAATGCATTCCTGGAGGGCATTCACTCTGGCATGGCGGCACAATAGAGATCAATCCAGGCTCTTACATCCTCTCTTATGGCAGCCATTGTCCCTGTTACTAGCCTCCCTCCTCCAACTTCCTCTGCCCAGTCCCATTCCCCTCAACCCCAAGCACACAGGCAGACCAGCATGCACACAAGACAACACACAGGAGTGGCTCAGGCAAACACAAGCACCACACATCATCCAACAGGCACTCACACAAACACCATCCAGATGCAGACATACCAACATCCATTGCCTCTACTGTGGCCCCTCCTCCTCATCCTCAACCTCCCTCCCAGTAGCGTCTCCATTCACACCTGCATGCACTACATCCTCATCCAGTACCTCTATCACCATCACGCCTATCACTACACGTCCCTCTCTGGCAGTCACCACCTCCACATCCATGCAGACATCCCCTGTGTCCTTTACCACTATGTTACTGCATCTGGTTGTGTGTATGGTGTTGGAGGTGGGGGTGTTGCATGTTGCGTGTGTGTGTCACTCTCTTTTTCATCCCCCCTCCCTTGTTTGCTAGGCGGCAGTACTCACTGTGGTAATCTTTGCCAGGGTTGATGTTCATAATGCAGAAAAAGGTAGACAAGCATGGGGAAGATGTGCAACTCGGGCTCCATGGCGTTGTGGTTGTTCCCTGAGTCTCCAGAGGTGAGTCCTATGACTTCTGTGTTCTGTTTCCGCCGTGCTTTTGATGTCATTGGTACCGCCCCAGAAAACGTGGCGCATAGGCCTGTCTTAATACAGTGGGCGGTACATTGTCTTCCGTCTGGCTGTTGGCGGTTACCACCGTGGTGCTTGTTGCTACCGCCCTGGCGGTCGGTGTGTTAAAGTGGCTGCCTGTCTGAGCGGTTTCCGCCGCAGTCATAATTGCGCCACTTTATCACCGACAACCAGGGTTGTAATGAGGGCCTATGTTTTTGCAGGTTTTATCTTTAGAAATATAGGTATATTGAAGAGTCTTGAGTCTCTTCCTGTAGTGGGCGTTTGAAGGGGAGTTTTGGAGGTGGAATGGGAGGTCATTCCAGGACTTGGTGGCGAGGTAGGAGAAAGAACAAATTCAGCTATGGCTCTGCAGGATTCAGGGGACATGTGTGAGGGTGAGTATGATGATAGAAGTTGTCTGGTCATCTGGTGTAAGGTCAGGCAATGGTTGATATGGGAGGGTCCAGCATTGTGCAGGGCCTTGTAGGCAGGAGTCAGCAGCTTAAACATGCATCTCTTCTGGATGGGGAGTCAGTGGAGGCTTCTAAGGTGGAGGGTGATGCTACTCCATTTGAGGAGGTTGAGGATGATTCTGGCTGAGGTGTTCTGTATGGTCTATAGTCGTTTGAGGAGACACGTGGTCGCACTTCCGTAGTCCAGTTGGCTGGTGATGAAGGCTTCAGTCATTGTTTTCCTGGTGCTGGCGGGGATCAACTTGAATATCTAGCGAAGCATGCAGAGGGGGTGTTGAAGCATGAGGAGGCCACTGTGTTGACCTAGTGCTTCATGAAGAGATCGCTGACCAGGATGCTGCTGAAGTTACGGGCAAGTCCAGTGAGGGTAAGTGAGGGTCTGAGTACAGTGGGCTGCAATGTATCTTCTCAAGGGGAGGTGTTCTTTCAGAAGATTAGCACTTGTGTCTTGTCTTTGTTCAGTTTCAGGCAGTTGGATGTCATCCTGTCTATGATGTTGGTTATGGCATTCTGGAAGTTGAATCTGGTGGTGGTGGTGTCTTAAATGAGCAAGAGGATGAGTTGCATGTCATTAATATTTGATGATGTTGAGTCCGTGGGTGCGGGCGATGTTGGCCAATGGAGTCATGTTGGCATGGAAGAGGGAGGATCTTTGGAGGACTCCACAGATGATGCTATTTGGGTTCAGAGGTGAAGGGCGGTATGTATATTTTCTGTGTGAATCCTGTGGAGAAGGAGGTGATCCACTCTAGGGTGTTTCCGCTGACATTAATGTGGTGAAGTCTGGTGATGAGGGAGTGGTAGGATAGAGTGTTGAAGGCTGCTGAGAGGTCAAGGAGGATCAAGTCTGCTGTCTTGGCATGGTCGAGGATGAATCTGATGTCACTGGTTGTAGCTATTAAGGTGGTCTTGGTGCTGTGGTTGGAGTGAAGCCAGACTGAGTGGCATCTAGTAGGTTGTTTCCTTCCAGATGATCAATGAGCAGGTGATTGATGGCTTTGGTCAGGACCTTGGCTGGGTAGGGGAGCAGTGAGATGGGATGGTAGTTCTTGAGCTTGCTGGGGTCGGTGGAGGATTTTTTCAGGACGGGTTTCACCTCTGCATGCTTCCAGTCATCAGGGAAGGTGGCCGTGTTGATGAATGAGTTGAGGATGTTGGTGAGTGCGTTGCTGATTCCCTTCTGTCACAGGTTGAAGGCGAGGAGGGAACAAGGGTTTGTCGGTGCTCCAGAGTGGATGGAGCTCATGATCGCTGAAGGACAAGCATGGTAAGTAGTGCCCATTTGGTGAGGTGGCTGTAGGAGCTGTTGGTGAGTGTCAGGAGGTGGCCAATGTCGGTTGCTTGTGAGTTGAAGTTGCTGACAGCTCCCTGAAGTGATATGCTCAGGATGAAAGTGTATGTAAAAGAGATTTGGACAACTATTAGATGATATCTGAGGTGAGGGCTGATCACTCTCGAGGAGCTCTCTTCAGGCCAAAAGCTGTACATAGAAGAGGATTGGCAAAATAATAGGAACTGCTTGTGTTGGGGACTGTCATCTCCATGAAGGGCTTTATCCAGGAGGCAAAATAAGAATGTACAAGAGGTGTGGCAAACTAATAAGTGAACAATGAATAGGTAATTTTTGTGGTAAGGGACTGCCCTGTTCATGTGAAGGTCAGTCCTGTGTGAAAGCTATATGCAGAAAAGGCTAGATCAACTAATAGGTGATGTCTATGGTAGAGGGCTTACTCTCTCTATGAAGCGGTCAATTGAGAGTGAAAGATATATATAGAAGAAGCTTGCCAAGTAGTGGATGATGTCTGTTGTGTTGGACTGGCCTCATCTTAAAGAGCTCTGTTCAGAATGAAACTTATGCATTGAAGATGCTTGGCCAGTTAATAGGTGGTGTGTGTGGTGGGGTACTGGCATCATCCTGAAGAGCTTTCTTCAGGGCATATACAAGATGCTTGGCTAAGTAACAGGTGAAGTCTGTGACAGGAGACTGGCCTCTCAATAGACAGCTCTGTTCAGGATGACAACTTTATGTATAAGAGGCATTGCCAACTAATAGGTGATCTCTGTGGTGGATGACTGACCTCTCCACGAAGAGCTCTTTTCTAGGTAAAAAATGGATGTAGTATGGACTTGACCACATAATAGGGCATAACTGGACGGAGGCACTAATTTTAACTTCAACAGCTCTGCACGGAGTGAGCACTGTTACCGTCTGTGGTGTAGATCATACTGCACACAGGGTTTCCCCTATACAGAGACCTTTATAGAGATTCTAATCCCTCAACATATAAAAGCACAATTATGTAGCCAAACAACTACTACACACAGTGCTCACCCCACCTAGATTTATGGAAGAACAAACCAGTCCCTTGCTAAAGTTATGTCCCATTATGCCAAGCCTATACTACATGCAGCTTTCACCCTACACCTTCCTCTCAATCACAGTCACCCCCATGAGTTGGTCAAGGAAGTCAAGGTACCACACACCATATTATGACATAGTAAACCGCCATCAAAAACCTGGTGGAAACACATTATAGAAAAGGAAAGGCTCACCTTGTGGGACACGGAGAACTCCGCGGTCGCTATAGAACCGGAACTCCACGTCTTCCAGATGCTCTACCACGCCATGGCCGTCCTGGAGCACCAACACCGACACAGACGGTGAGTACAGCCCCCTAGCACAAAAGGGAGGGAGCGAGAAAAAGGAGAGTGACACACACGCAGAACACACACCATACACATACACAGCCAGCTGCACAGTACATCGACAGTTAGAGGACCCGGGAGCAAATAATGCAAGGACACATACCTGTAGTACAACCACTGTAATTTGCTGCCAACAGCCATCATGATAAATAAATAAATAACTATATACATGTCAATGTACAGATTGGACCAATGGCCAGTTCAAAGTACTAAAGGCCCACATGGCCACAGGGCATCGTCCAAGCCCCAACTTGACTCCTGACATCATTCGGACTCCACTGTTCAGGGACATCAAGTTGGAAGTGGGCAGGCACCTTAGCTGGAGTTGGTATAATGCTCAATGGTTCTGGAGGGGGCTCCTTGCCCACTGGTCCTAGAGAGGGCTCCTTGCCCACTGGTTCTGGAGGGGGCTCCTTGCCCACTGTCCCTGGAGGGGAGTCTTAGGCTACCGTCTATGGAGTGGGTATCATGCCCAGTAGTTCTGAAGGAGGCTCCTGGCCCACTGGTTCTGGAGGGGGCTCCTTGCCCACTGGTTCTGGAGACGGCTCCTTGCCCACTGTCTCTGGAGGGGAGTCTTAGGCCACAGTCTCAGGAGTGGGTATCTTGCCCACTGATTCTGGAGGGGGCTCCTTGCCCACTGGTTCTGGAGGGGGATCCTTGCCCACTCTCCCTGGAGGGTAGTCTTAGGCAACAGTCTCTGGAGGGGGGCAACATGGCCTCTGGTGGTGGACGGGGTTCCTTGCCCTCAGGTGGTGGATGGTGATCCTTGCCCTCACCTGGGGGATGAGGATCCTTGGGTTCATTCCTGTGAGGGCCCTCTTGGCCTTTGTCATGTGACTTGTGTCCTTGCCTCCAGGTTTCCACTGACCCCATCCTCTGTCTCTTAGGTTCCGCCACCCTATACCTCCCTTTCTCAGGCGGAGGTATATCCTTGCTGGGAGTGGCTGCCGTCCCACTAAAGGGCCCTTTAGTGACAGCAGCAGATTTTTGGGTGGGAACAATGGCAGACTGGTTGGCTGAGGTGCCTGGCTGGGTGGTTGGGACCTTGCACCTACGAGCAGGATGGGAATAGTAGGGTTAGGGAAGAGTTCAAGATGGGCATGGAAAACCTTCTTAGGGACATTGGGGTGGGATGTGGGAAGAGAGATAGGAGTGGAGGTAGAAGGAGTGATAGTAGGAGGAGTAGGTATGCTGGACTTGGGTACAGGTGCATAGATAGTGTGCATGTGTGAGTTGGATGGCTGTTGGGGGTCTGGTTGTGAGCGTTTGTATTTCTTTGAAGGGGAAGACAGGGTGGGAGAGGACAAACAGGACGTGTGGATGGATGTGGTGGTGTCTGCAAGTGAGGTGGGTGTGCTGCATGAGGTGGTGAAGGTGGTGGTGGTGGTAGTGACTGCGCATGTGGTGTGTGGGGTGCATGCCCTATCAGTTCTTCATTTCTTGGCAACAGGCTCTTTCCAAGTGACAATGGGCTTAGCTGCAGAACTGTCACAGCCAATGTTCCCACTAGTGCTGGCAAGGGTTTTGGCTGTCTTGGTCAAACACATGTGCAGCTTCATCACTTTCCCACAAGTAGATGACTTGGTCACTGTGAAAGCTGGATTCTATGCAATGGGACATATTCCAAGTATTATCGGGGCCATTGACGGAACACATATTGCCTTAGTCTCCCCCCGGGGCAAATGAACAGGTGTTCAGGAACAGGAAGAGTTACCACTCACTCAATGTTCAAATGGTGTGCCTTGCTGACCAGTATGTCTCTAACGTCCCTGCCAAGTATCCTAGGTCGGTGCATGGATATCCTGAAGAATAGCAGCGTCCTGAAGAATAGCAATGTCCCACAACTGATGGCACAACTAAAGAGGCACAGAGTGTGGCTTGTAGGTGAGCCTGAGTCCCACCCAGTGTATGTCAGTGTATGCCTTCAGGGGTCATCCCCATGCTATTGTATAAGGCTCATGTTTGTCTTTCACTTCTTGCTAGTGACTCTGGCTACCCAATCTTGTCCCAATCTTGTCCTGGCTCTTGACCCCTGTAAGGAGTCCAAGGACAAGGACAAGGGCTATGAATAGGTATAATGATGCTCATGGGCTTACCAGGAGAATTATTGAAAGGACGTTCAGTCTGCTGAAGGCCAGATTCAGGTGCCTCCATCTGACAGTTGGATCCCTCTGCTACTCCCCTGAGAAGGTCTGCCAGATAGTTGTTGTATGCTGCATGTTGCACAACCTGGCCTCAGACGACGTGCCCTATCTGCAGGAAGAGGAGGGTGAAAATGCTCCAGTGGCAGCAGTGGATCCTGGTGACAGTGAGGATGAGGAGGAAGAGGATGAGGATGTGGACAATAGGACATCACTTATATGGCAGTACTTCCAATGACACACAGGTAAGACAGTAGAACTGATCATTCCTCTAATAATTATATTTTCTGTGTGGCTGTAGCATGATGGCAGTTATTTCCTTAGCATGTCAACTGACTGTCACCTATGACTTCCCATTTTGCAGATGTTGGTGTGGTTACAACTGTGTACTGATGTGATGGCTACAAACTGCTACAGGCCATTTGTTGGATGGAATTACAAAGTTCTGGACAATTGCACAGAATGATACAGTTCAATACATTGCACAGTTCTGTCAGATAAAACACTATTACTCCAGTTGTGTTCAAGGGTGTTTATTGAAGTGCAAATTATGAATGAATAGTGCAATGGAATGGGGTGATGGTAGAGGAAAGTCCAGTGAAGTGGTCCAGTCTGTTTGTAGCACAGGTCCAGTGTCCAAGTGGCCATAGGAAGGGGATCAATGGCAGTTCAAAGTGGACAAGGTGACACAGTGGAATACAAGGGGGACATTCAGGAGGGTCTCATTTCCTGGCGGTGGTCTTTGTCTTGACAAGCGTCTGTGGTGTCTTTCTGGGTCACAGGGAACGTTTGTGAGGTGGTTCACCTTCTGCAGGAGGAGGGGTGCTGGTGGCCTGTAAGCAGGGCCTCCTGTCCACTAGCTGCATCAGATGTGGAGGGCTAGTCAGTTGACTGGCTAGTGGAAGGGGCCCACTGGTGTGCTGTGTAGTCCCTCATGATCTTGGCCATATAACCCAGCACCCCTGCAATGGAGACCATAGTGGTGTTGAGGGCCTGCAATTCTTTCTTGATCTTTTGGTGGTGTTCCTCCTGCATCCGCTGGTTCTCCTGCATGATGTCTATCACCTGACCCATCTTGTCCTGGGATTGTTGGTAGCCACCAGGACATTAGTGAGTGCCTCCTGGCCAGTCAGTTCCCTGGGCCTGTCCTCCCCCTGGCGCACAGCTGTCCTCCGAGTGTCCCTGGCCCCTTTTGTCCCCTGAACGGTGTGCCCAAATCCACTGACCCCAGGACCCTGATTGTGTTGCCTGTGAGGTGTGTACAGGTGCTCACACTGCTGGTTGACGTGGCCTGGGGACAGAGGTCTGGGGATGTTGGGTGGTTGCTGTGGTGTTGGATACTGAGGCTCTTTGGTGGAGTGGGTGTGGGCTGGGGTATCCGACTGACCAGTGGTCCCTGATGGGCGAGGGAGTTCATCAAGAGCCAGAAGTCAAGAGTTGCTGTCATCACTGGGGGCACCTTCTGGTGGGGGACCGGGTAGCTGTGGCACCTCCTCACTGCTGAGATTGGCTGGGGTACCTGTGGGGAAGTAAGTGATGTATTAGGCTACATGCCTGTGACATATTCTGCATCCCTAGCTTCCCGTTAACTATTGCTGTTGCCCTGCCACCTTTCTTTGTGTATGGTGTTGTATTGTCGGGACATGAGTGTTGTGTGGAGTGTGTTGTGCAGAGGGCGATGTGTGAAGTGGTGGAGTGTGTGGTGCATGATGGATGAATGGGTAGTTGTGATATGTGTGTGCAGTTGTCTCTTGGATTGGGGTGGCTAAGTGAAGCGGTCGTTTCATGTTTGCAAAGGATTGTGGGTGATGTCGGTGTGTGTTTTATAGTGCGGTTGGTGGGTGTGTGGGGCGTGTGTATTTGTGTCAGGTGTGGGTTTTTGATTCTGGCCAATGGTGTCTTGTTTGGTTTTTGGGTGGCCAGATCTGCCTTGGCGGTGTATACAGCCAATGGTTTACCACCGTTGAATGTCCGCTGTGGTGATTCGTGGGTCATAATGTGGAGGGTATTGTTGTTTGGCGAATGGTATGGGTGTACCAGGAGGATAAATCTAACCTTTGGTCTGCTGGATTTGTGTTTGTGGCAGTATTCTTTCAGGATGGCTTTGTGTATGTCATAATCTGGTGGATGGATGTTCGCCTCTGCAGCCGCATGTTGGCAGCCGTCACTGTGGTGGAAATCAGAATCTACCCCCAATGTCATAATGACGGCCATAGCCTTCACTGTGTTCAGAAAGCTAGCTGTGTGTGCAGTGCTAAATCTGTGTCTGTGTTTGTAAACCCTAGCACATGTTTTGGAGAATGTTTATGAGAAACCACCACATGGTGGTGCAGTGTGTATATTCTTAAGCACAGCTCATTAGTAGCACATTAAACTGTTTAATGCATCTAAAAAACTGATATATCCTTAACTTAAACCTGCAGTGTAATATGACATTTTGTGCCAGTTGCAATCGACCAGTGACTAATACCTTGGGCCTTGGCACTTAATATCTTTACAAGTTAAGTGCTGTGTGTGCATCCAAGTGATGCTCAATTATGGTGTCAAGGCCCAGGAGCCAACGGGTTACAATCAAGACAGAACTCTTCATAGAGAAACCACTTCTTTACCACAGACAAGCCCCATTAGTTGGGCAAACTCATACCACACATGCCTTTACCTCTGCAGTGAGCTGTTAACACAGAGCCCAGTTTTTGTAACATCCAAACCAGAAGTGCAACATTTTACTATATGTAGCTAAATATCTCTGGAACTTTCCACACAGAGGTGGCAGGCCTTCTCTATGCTGAGTCTCAGTATGTGGCCTTGACTATGCTACATACAGGGTTTCCACCTTTCTTTGTGTATGGTGTTGTATTGTCGGGACATGAGTGTTGTGTGGAGTGTGTTGTGCAGAGGGCGATGTGTGAAGTGGTGGAGTGTGTGGTGCATGATGGATGAATGGGTAGTTGTGATATGTGTGTGCAGTTGTCTCTTGGATTGGGGTGGCTAAGTGAAGCAGTCTTTTCATGTTTGCAAAGGATTGTGGGTAATGTCGGTGTGTGTTTTATAGTGCTGTTGGTGGGTGTGTGGGGCGTGTGTATTGGTGTCAGGTGTGGGTTTTTGATTCTGGCCAATGGTGTCTTGTTTGGTTTTTGGGTGGCCAGATCTGCCTTGGCGGTGTATACAGCCAATGGTTTACCACCGTTGAATGTCCGCTGTGGTGATTCGTGGGACATAATGTGGAGGGTATTGTTGTTTGGCGAATGGTATTGGTGTACCAGGAGGATAAATCTAACCTATGGTCTGCTGGATTTGTGTTTGTGGCAGTATTCTTTCAGGTTGGCTTTGTGTATGTCATAATCTGGTGGATGGATGTTCGCCTCTGCGGCCGCATGTTGGCAGCCGTCACTGTGGTGGTAATCAGAATCTACCCCCAATGTCATAATGACGGCCATAGCCTTCACTGTGTTCAGAAAGCTAGCTGTATGTGCAGTACTAAATCTGTGTCTGTGTTTGTAAACCCTTGCACATGTTTTGGAGAATGTTTATGAGAAACCACCACATGGTGGTGCAGTGTGTATATTCTTAAGCACAGCTCATTAGTAGCACTTTAAACTGTTTAATGCATCTAAAAAACTGATATATCCTTAACTTAAACCTGCAGTGTAATATGACATTTTGTGCCAGTTGCAATCGACCAGTGACTAATACCTTGGGCCTTGGCACTTAATAGCTTTACAAGTTAAGTGCTGTGTGTGCATCCAAGTGATGCTCAATTATGGTGTCAAGGCCCAAGAGCCAACAGGTTACAATCAAGACAGAACTCTTCATAGAGAAACCACTTCTTTACCACAGACAAGCCCCATTAGTTGGGCAAACTCATACCACACATGCCTTTACCTCTGCAGTGAGCTGTTAACACAGAGCCCAGTTTTTGTAACATCCAAACCAGAAGTGCAACATTTTACTATATGTAGCTGAATATCTCTGGAAATTTCCACACAGAGGTGGCAGGCCTTCTCTATGCCGAGTCTCAGTATGTGGCCTTGACTATGCTACATACGGGGTTTCCCCCTGTACTGATCTCTTCACAAAGAGGTCAGTTCCTCAACACATCTAGGCACCATTAGGTTGCAAATCTACTACTACTGCATACAGTGCTCAGTTCAACCCATGCAGAGTTGTTGAAGGGCAAAGCAGTTCTTTGGCACAGTTATGTTCGATTACGTAGCCAAGGACAAGTCCCACTATGTTTACATTACACCCTCCAACTGCCTCTTCACAGAGAGGCCAGTCACTGACTACAGTTATTCCCCATTCATTGTAGAAGCTCCTTCAATGTACAGCTTTTATTTCTTCGCAGAAAGAGCAGTCTTTCAGCACACCAAAAGATGTAAACATGTACTATGACTTTTTTAACCTTCTGCAAAGTTAAATATAAATCTAACAAAACAATATGAATATATTGTGAAATTTATATAATGTATGATAGCTGTAAAGGTATAAATACTGTTTTAAAAGCAAATCTCTTTTTTATTGTGTCATCATTGTTCTGTAAGTGTTCAACTTCTTGTTAAATGCTTACTCAACAGCAGAAGGGTAACACACAATAAAGATACATACTATTACCAAGCAAGTGAAAGAGTATCCCAAAATGTGGAGAAGTAATTAAAAAGAAAAAAGTAAGGCTACTCAAAGAGTTCTTAAAAAATGAATTAAACCAACTAGTGTTAGTGGTGATGGTGTAAGTGAGAATGATGGAGCTCCCAGATTGAAAAGTGTGCCTAGGTGAAACATCAAAAGTACAGACTGTTTTGAAAAATAAATATGACCATTCTTATGCAAGGAGTAAGAAATTCAAAGAACTATGACTGATTTCTTGTGCATACAAGGGTAGTAAAAAATATTATGAGATCAATGAAGTAGGTGAAGGGAAGAACAGCTAGAATTGAAAAGAAAATATGCGTAGTTGGTGTTTTATAGAAGGCTTCTGCTGTAAAAGGTAAGTTGTTTATTCACATCTTCAAACAAATTAGAACTTTAGACAGGCTAGTACAAGGTCTAAAAAGCAGCCATCAACAGCAGCAAATCAATACGTCAAACTTCTGCACCATGTTTCAGGAAGAGTGGAAACATATTTCAAGTACTAAGGCTTATTTTAATGAAGAAAGCTGATTTCAAATCAATAGCCTATTGTTTGCTATTGATACAAATGGTCAATCCTATGAGATGAAACAAGGTATAACTATGACTAATAAAAAGTTTGTACCTAGAAATTCAGATTAAATAATTAGGGCTAACATGTGTATGAGTGGCAGTGCAGCAGTAAATTATAGTTATAGTGAGACACAACAAAATGAGTCTCATCAACCACCGGAAACTCAGTTGACAAAGTGCAAATAAAAGCGAGTTATTTTATTTTTCTCTTCTACAACTCTTCAAACCTTAGCATGATGAGGAAAAATTGTTAGGTTGATATGACTGTTATAAGAATGGACCAAACTGAATATTCAGTATTTTTCATTTATTTGAAAATGTTGAATGATGATGTTCAACAAGAGAAGACAATAGCAATTGAGTTTTCAAATTATTTTTCACAAGGCAGCCAGAGTTCAGGGCCTCCATGTCTAGATCCTCATGGCGGCCTGCTTTTGAGAATGAGGCAGACATTGCTATGAATGAGGTGAAAAATGTTATGAATCAGGGAACGATACAGACTATTGACTTAGACAATTAAGTAGCTTTTGCAATTGGATTCCGCCTATTCAATATTCACAGATTTTATGCTTTTTGGATCACTTGATTTTGGACTTTTGGACTGTGGGTGACTCACACTACATGTGTATCATCCATGGTAATTGCGTGTCAAATGGACTTCACCCTTTTACTGCCAGGGATGGCAGCAAGGGTCGTACACAGCCCAGTAATGGCCCACAGGTAGCCTGGCATAATGGAGACTTTGCAGGATTAACTATAGATCTGGAATAGGCCTTATAATGTTAGTGTACGCTAATATAGAAAGCCCACACAACTGGAGCCACCAAAGGAAGAGACTCTCTTTGAACTTTTGGTGTGCAAGACCCTGGCATTGAAGTCAGCAAGCGGTGGAGCTGAGACCTCAGGAGCAGATGTGACCTGTGACTCCTGGATGATGCCATTTCAAACTGTCCCAGCACACTGTGCAGGAGGGTAGGGGCAGGGGAGGAGAGGTTACAAGGCACCCTAGGATTGGCCAGAGGTGCCTAATCTCTGGATTATTCCTCTCTCCATTGAAAACTCTTGCATAAGGGGGATACTGCCCCTTACCTGGTGTTTTCTCTGTGCTCCGCTGCCTGATCCTGGGACTGCTATGGAGAACTCGAAGGAGGAGCCCCCGATGTCTACAAAGGACTGAGGACTCTGCCCAGTTGACCCAAGAACCATTGAGTCTCCCTAAGGGCAAGTGAGGCTGCCCCCCTTAAATGCCCTGAGGATCAGTGGGCGGAAAGCCCTAGACTTTTGAACCCAGAATCCAAGACCAGGAGGAAGGCTGGTACAGGGAGCCAGGAGAACCAGCTCCATGAAGACTGCACTGCTTTGGAGGCAAGGAGGTCTAATGCAACTGTCCCTAGTGGCTAAAGCTCACCACCTTGAGTAAAGTGAGCCTAGGATCATCAAAGTCAGCCCAATGGAGCCCGAGTTACGGCATTTTTAAAGTTTGTTGACCTTTGTCCTTTCTTTGGCGAGTGAGGTTCCACTACCATTTCTTAATTTACCCCTGTGGTGGGCCAGGTCCCATGGGTCCATGCACGATTTGTTTTATCTTGTCAGGGAGGAAATGTGATTGGAGCCCTGCTCCCTGTCTTCATTTTCATCCCCCATGGGCCCCCATCTTCCCAGGGGCCACTGCCACAGTACTGGGGGAGTGCCGTCATGCCCCTCAATACTGGAGGCCTCGCTCCTGCTTCCCATGCCAATGTCTGGGGAGAGCACCCCGACACACCCGGTTCCCTCAGCTGCACACTGAAGTTCGTCCCATGCATCAGCCGGCAGGGCAGTGACGGGTGGGCACCCATAGCTGCCCACAACTATGACAGCATGTGGGCTGCTTGAGTGGGACCCCAGGCACCCCCAAAAATAAAGCTCCAGTCAAAGAAAAAGAAAGTTCTGTGTCTCTCCCACTACAGCAGGAGAGCTGGTACTAAAACAGTCACTGCTCCCAGAGGAGTGCCCCATAATGCCCTGCAAGGTTCTTCAGGTTTTCATGTTTTTCAGGTTTTCACTCCTTGTGGTGACCCCAGGGTGGCTGGAAAACCACCAACAAATTGAAGGAGCTGCAGAAGCACAGCAGATCCCCAGCTTCCCCCAAACAATGTTTTAAAGTACTAACCCTAAGTTTGTGGGGTCAATTAAACTTTGATCCCTTTAGGATTTCTTTAATATTTTCAAATCATATCCAGATCGGAGCATTTGCTCTACAGCTAGGAGTGTTGCACTCCAGAGGGGTTATGTATATGTTTACAGTAAATATGGCCTGCAAGTGGTTAAAGGAAATACACGTCTTTAAGTGCCCTCTAGAGGACACGTCTATGGTTGCAGTGCAATCTAATTAAAATGTAATTTCCTCATTGGGCTGCTATTACAAATGCATGTTTGGCTGTGTAAAAAATGCACACATGTTTTGCTCACATTAGAATGCTTTATTGATTTAATAATGTCAATTATTAGTGATCAAAATGAAAATGCTTTATTAACAACAAGTGCATTTACACAGGATTATTATTAATTATTATTAATTTTGAAGGTTGTATTCAAGTACAAAAATATGATTTTAACATGTGGTTTGTCACCAAGCCAATAGACTTCCTTGTTCTGTTTGTATGACTCCCTTACAGAGTCAAAGCTGATTGTGCATTGTCATCTGCAAGTTTTTCCAGCTGCCAATGAAGATATTTATAAATTCCTGCATAGTATTTAGTAGTGTGAGTGTATAATACATGGATATCTCCTTTTCTGTAGAAAAGGTACTGACTAGGCAATCATTTTTTGACTGTTATTATTGTGTGCCAGTGAGCGGTGATTATTAGTCCACACCATCTCCCCTGAGTAGGCATTGGACTGCTGTCTTGCTACCTTGAAAGTCAAGCACTACAACGGGGTGCTTGATTCTCAGTACAGGGATGTGAGGACCTTTTACTTGTACAGGCCACACAACTAATAACCCAGTTTCCTACAGAAGCTCAACTAAATGAAGAGCAATTACAGATTTACCTGATTTACCTAAAAAGCCTGTGCAATTTACAATAATTTGAAGGTGGTAGATAAATTCTAAATGAAAAGTATAGCTCTGACTTTAGACTTTTTAGTTTGTGTAGTTTAAGTTTGGTTTGTATAGAGAAAAAATTGTTATTTAATTTCATTTTTTTTTTGTTCTTAATAAAATTCCTTCCCTGGCACTGATAGGGGTCACCCCCACCCCCACCCCGAGTCCTTCCCCTACACCCCCCACCACCGCTGCCACCCCCAAAGACATACATACAGACAGATACGCACTCATTTCCAAACACACAACACCCCCGCATGCATACACAGACTCACACACCCCCTCTACATACACACACGCACACCCCCATGCACGCACACAACACACAACACCCCCCTGCCCCCTTCCCCTAACGGACGATCAACTTACCTGGTCCGTTGATCCTCCGGGAGGGGACGGGATCCATGAGGGCTGCTCCACCGCCACCACACCGTCAACAGAACACTGCCACGCTGAATCACAGAACGTGATTCGGTGGGTGGTGTTCTGTTGACGTGGCGGTGGAGGTGGAGCAACCTCCACTTCCCCGCCACCTGCCAGTATGGCTGCTGGCGGCTCTCCGTCCGAAAAAGGTGGCGGTCTTCAGCACGGTCGAAATTACCCCCATAGTCTAGAGTAGAGTGGCATACATTCTAGTTGATTTTTGTAGAGTGGAGTGGTCCACAGTGCAATGCAGTGTTGTACAGTGCGGTACACTGGATTGGCATACAGTCTTATAGAGTACAATGGCATTGAGTGTGTTGAGTAGGGTGGCAGTCAGTGAAATAGTGGAGTAGAGTGGAGTACTGACTCAGATAGGGAAAACTAAAGTGGGGTGTAGTGGCATACAAAGAGTTCCGTACATTGTTGTATAGTAGACTAGATTTTCATGCAGTAGAAGGGATTAGAGTGGTATACAGTATAGTACGGGGTTGTACAGTGGAGTGAAGAAGTGTAGACATGAGCAAAGTGTCTGAGAGGTATACAGTGTAGTAGAGTGTTGTAGAGTAGAGTTGCATAGAGTACAGCAGTGTGTGAAACTGAGGAGTTATGTAGAGTGGGCTGTTGTTTAGTAGCATAGAGTGAGGTAAAGTCTTGTCTAGATAATTGGAGTGGTGTAACAGTGTGGAGTAAAGTACAATAGAGTGTATTGGTGAGTCATAGAGTAGAGTGACATGGAGTGTAGTAGGCTGGTGTAGTGTAGGTCATAAATCATTAAAAATTGGAGAGGAGTCTTGTATTATTATTATTAATAATTACATTTGTAAAGTGCATCTTTCACCTCAAAGGTATTCTGGCACTAAAAACAGACTACAGTAGAGTTGAGTGCTGTGTTGTATAGAAACGTGTTGTATAGTGGAATAAAATGTTGTACATTGGAGTATAGTTGAGTAGAGTTTGACAGTCGATAGAGTAGAGTTGAATGCCATAGAGTGCTATGAAGTGTGGTAGAGACTTTCACAAGAGTGGAAGAGAGGGTCATATAATGGAGCAGCATAGAGTGGAGTTGCATGCACTGTTGTGATGTAGAGAGTGTTACCATGAAGTGGAGTAGTATACATGGAATACTGTAGGAAGGAGGGTAGAAGAATGAAGAGGCATGGAGTAGAATAACGTAGAGTAGAGTGGTGCACAGTGGACTGGTGTAGAGTGCATTAGGGTACAATAGATTAGCGTAGAGTGGGATTCCATACATCGGAAGTGGTTTTACTGTAGAGTCAAGGAAACTGTTATGAATTGTAGTTGTATCTTATACAATAGAGAGAAGTGCTGTGTCGTACAGTGTTGGAAAGTGTTGTAGACGGGAGTCCATTTTTATTTAATAGAGTGTAAGGGAATAGAGTCAAGTGCAAATTTAGACAGTGCAGTGTGTGGGGATACAGTGGAGTAGAGTCTGTAAGACTGGCACAGAGTGTAGTAGAGTTTTATAGAGTGGAGTTATATAGAGTAGCAGAGATTACACTGGAGGGGCAAAGAGCGGAGTAGTGTAAAGGGAAATATGGTATAGTGTAAAAGCATACAGAGGATTGGTGTACAGTGACGTGGTTTAGACTGTAGTGGTGTATTGTGGTGTGGGTTAGAATGTAATAGCATACAGTGGAGTAGATAGATGGGAGTGGCATAGAGTAGAATAGCATAAAGTGGAATAGCATTGAGTAGAATAGCATAGAGTGGAGTGGCATGCATTGGAGTGGTATAGACTGGACTAGTGTGCAGTGGAGTGGAGTAGAATTAATTAGCATGTAGGGGAGTGGCATAGAGTTAAGCAGTATAGAGTGTAGTGGTGTCCAATGGAATAGCATAGAATGGAGTGGAATAGAGTGGAGTGATGTACACTGGGGTAGCATAGAGTAGAGTAACATATAGTGGAGTGGCATACAGTGGAATAGTGACGAGTGGAGTGGTATACAGTAGAATTGCATAGACTGGAATAGCCTATGCAATTCTAGTAATTCAATAGTAGAGTAGCGTTCAGTGCAGTGGTGTACAGTGGAGTGGTGTGGATTAGATGGCATGTACTCGAATGGGGTAGAGTGTAATAGCATATAGTGGAGTGGCATACAGTTGAGTGGCATCCAACGGAATAGTGTAGAACGGAGTGGGATAGGGTGGAGTGGCATACATTGGCATGGCATAGATTGGAATAGCATACAGCGAAGTTGCATACAGTGCAATAACATACAGTAGAGTGGCATACTGTGGAGTGGTATACACTGAAGAGGTAGAAAATGGAGATGCTTTAAAGTGTAATAGCGTAGAGTGGCGATGGGTACAGTGTAATAGTGTAGCATAGACAGGCATAGAGCAGAGTGTTGCACAGTGGACTGGCATAGAGTGTAATAGTATATCGTGGAGTAGCATACAATTGAATGGCATGTAATGGAGGGGTATAGACTGGAGTGGCATGCAGTGGTGAGTGGAGGGTGTAAAAGCATACAGTGAAGTGGCATACAGTTAAGTGGACTCCAATCGAATAGTGTAGAATGAAGTGGCGGTGGGGTAGAGTGGAGTGGCATACAGTGGAGTGACATTACATTTTTTTTAAAAGCACTGGAAACCAATATTTTGCATGGATTATTAGCAACAATGTTGTTGCTTTTGTTATATTGTGGAAGCCTGTGTGCTTAAAGGTTGTACACTTTGGGTCGGGTTGACCCTTTGGTCACCAGCTTTTGACAACATAAACCTTTTTCCAGGTATAAGCCTTCCTTTTAAATACGTACATGCCACCTCTAAGGTAGGGCTGAAAGAGTTATGGGGCAGGGGTCATTGCATAGGAAAGTAGGACATGTTTACTTAAGTTTTACGTGTCCTGGTATTGAAAACCTCCTAAATTTGTTTTTCACCATTATAAGGCCTATCTCTCCCATTGACTGGGTTACAGTGTTACTACATTTAATAGGTGCAAACTTCAGATTGGGAGATGATAGAGGTATGCGGTTCACAGTCAAATAAATTGCAATTTAAAATCCCCACTAATCGTGAAGTCAGATTTGAGGTTACATTTTTTTAAATCACAAAGTAGCCATTTTCATGCCCCAAACCAACTGTGCTTTCTAGCAGTGTCCTGCAACACATGGCTCTGAAAGGCACTTCTGTTGGGTTTGTGTATTGCTTCCAGACAGTGAGACAAAGGTGGCTTAGGTTTGGAGAGGATTGGACATCCTTGCAGGATGGCTGGGGAAGAGATGTACCCAGCCTCACTTATTTTTCAAAGGGCTTCGTCTACAGCACGCACAAAGGAGCCTGATACCAGGTTGGCCCTTCCTTTTGTAAGCCCAGACAATTTGGAACCTTTACCACGGAAAGAGGAAGAGCTTTCTAGAACCAGTGTTATATGTAGGCCAGGGTATGCCCTCCACAACAGCTGCCACATAGTATAAATATTAGACCTCCAGAGCCACTCATCACAATACTCCTGGCCCTTTGAAAGATTCAGAAGGAGTACTTCCCTGCTGCCTGAGGACTACCCTGCTGCTTGAAGGACTGCCCAGCTATCTGAAAAAGGAAGACTGGAACTCCTTGCCATGATATCAGGCCACCCTGAGTGGCATCAAGGGTCAGTTGGCTGACCTCTTGTGTGAGCTGCAGGGACAAAAAAAACTTATCTGCAACTGACCTGCTCCTCCTGGACCTGCAAGGGCCTGGCTGAGTCCTGCTGCTGGCCTCTGCTGGAGTGAGTCCTGAGTCCCAGAAGCTGTCATCAGTGAAAGCTTCTGCAAGAAGAAAAGGAGAAAATCCTGAAGTTTGGGCTCTTCACGACCCTGAACATGTCCGTTCATGCCAAAACTTTGCTGCCCTCGATGACCGCCAATGCTAGCTCCAGTAAGAACCGCTCTTCAAAGTAACAGTGAACGTCAGCGACGACGGGCAATGCAAGAACTTAATTTTGTGCAACAGCAATGACAGCCTCCAACGACCATCTTTAATGCTCGACCTGCTGTTCAAATCAAAATTCTCATAATCATGACCTCATCCAGTGTGAATGGAACTCTTTGTGCTGGACTTCAGTTGGTAGCTCTTCAACAGGACTAACCTGTTGCCTGCACCTGACGTGTGCTCCATCTGGCCCGGCCAGAAATTGTGACTTTCCACCTGTCTAGCGTGACCAGGTGACCATGAGTGGCACTTAGCAGGCATTGAGCAGGCGTTAAAAGTGCGTAAAAAATGGTGCAAGGAAATCTCATAGATTTCCTTGCGCCATTTGTTCGGCCCCCCCTAATGGAGGAATGCCTCCCTCGCATACAGTATGCCTGGAACAGGCATAATGTAGCACAAAGGGCTCCCGAGGGGAAACATCCTGAACAATGAGGACTAAACCACTACTGCTAAACAACAAAAAAGTCTCTACAACTAAGTACTGGACAACTACTGTCTAAACAACAATTGTGCCTGAATAACAATTGCCTGAACAACTAATTTTAAGGTAAGGTTTTTTGTTTTGTTTTTTAAACAACTTATATATATATATATATTCTAAACAACGTATATATATTTATATATGTATGTATATATATATATATATATATATATATATATATATATATATATATATATATATAAATTCTAAGCAACCAATAAACCATTAAAAAAAAAAAAAGAAAAACTTACCTTAAAATTAGGCACAATTGTTGTTTAGGCAGTAGTTGTTCAGTACTTAGTTGTAGAGACTTTTTAGTTGTTTAGCAGTAGTGGTTCAGGCAAGTAGTGGTTTCCTCCTCGTTGTTCAGGATGTTTCCCCCCAGCAGGCCCAGTTCCTGTAACTCCAACCACCAGCACTGTGTTCTCTTCTCCAAAGACCACTCTGTATCAACTGTCTATTGACATGAACTCACCTGAAAGCAAACTATTTGTATAGTGGGGGGTATAGTACAGCGAATTACATGACATCAACTCACAGGAGGCCCCCTTACTGTCATTCCAACCACCAGTCCAGGCCAGGGTCCTTTTCTCCAACAAACATGTTTTGGAACTCTCACATGAAGTGTATTCACCTGCGGAGATAATGTTTCTCAGGTGTTTGAAGTAGAGGGAGTGACATGACTGCCAAGGCCAGGAGGCTCTGTCTCTCCAACTCCAAACACAAGCCCAGTGTTTACTTGTCCAAATACCCTTGTTCTTTACCTAACAATGGAAGTGCACTCACCTGGGAGGATAACATTTGTATACTGTGTGTAGTACATGGAGTAACATGCCTGTAACTCCCAAGAGGTCCTGTCCCTATCCAATCACCAACCCAGTGTGCACTTGCCCCAATGCATCTGTTAGTGAACTCTCAAATTAAGTTTACTCACCTGGGTGGTTACCAATTGTCAAGTGTTGGGAAGCAGAGGGAGTGACATGACTGCAAAGCTTGATGGACTCTGTTTTGCTAACTCCAACCACCATCCTTAGTGGTCCATTTGTCACAATGCATCTGTTAGTGAACTCTCAAATGAAGTCCACTAACCTGGGTGGATACCTGTTGCCAAGTGTTGGGAAGTAGATGGAGTGACAAGACTGCAAAGCCCAATGGACCCTGTTCTGCTAACTCCAATCACCAGCCCATGTCTACTTGTCACAATGCATCTGTTAGTGAACTCTCACATGTAGTTTACTCACCTGGGAGGATACCTATTGTCAAGTGTTCGGAGGTAGAGTGAGTGACATGACTACAAAGCCCAATAGGTCTGGGTTTGCTCACTCCAAGCACCAGCCCAGTGTCCACTTGTCACAATGGGTCTGCTAGTGAACTTTAAATGAAGTTCACTCACCTGGGAGGATACCCATTATCAAGTGTTGGGAAGTAGTGAGAGTGAAATGACTGCAACTCCCAGGAATCACTGTTCAAGTGACTCCAGACAGCAAAACAGTGGCCAACATTCCTTACCTGCTAACTCAAAATGCATCACCAGAATGGTATTGGCAGCAGACACATTCACACAGCACTGGCCACATGATGACTCCAATTACATATACAACAAACACTTACGTTTATCTCCATAACAATCAACTACGCCTCAAAATTGTCAAAGCCACATCCTGCCCAGCCACTGTTTTGCCTGCAGTGGTTGCAAGATGTAATTTTCAGCCCATCCTCCCCTCCAATGACCTGCACAATTCAGCAGCTGCATGCCTTTGATGGAATTGGCACGCTTCACAAATGTCAGGTCAATGCAACTGTTAGAAATTGGGTCTTTGATTGACAGTCAAGTTACCCCCTATCCAAGCAAGGAACCTCACTCTAGTCAGAGTAAAAGAGAATCACCCTGAGCTAACCCCTGCTTAGTCCCTTGGTAGCTTGGCACGAGCAGTAGGCTTAACTTCAGAGTGTTAGGTGTAAAGTATTTGTACCAACACACACAGTAACTCAATGAAAACACTACAAAATGACACAACACAGGTTTAGAAAAATAGAAAATATTTATTTAAACAAAACAAGACCAAAACGACAACAATCCACAATACACAAGTCAAGTTATCAATAAAAATGCAAAAATAGTCTTTATGTAATTTTAAACACAACACTAACGCTGTTAGCATGAAAATGTACCTTGGGTGCATCAAAAATAACCCTGCACAGGCGAGTGTGCGTCAAAAAGGGCTTGTGATGCGTCAATTTCACTCACAAGCGAGACCTAGCATTGTTTCTCCTTTAGTCAGGCCAGCTTGTGTCATTACTTCTCTCCGCAGGAGAGGGATGCGTTGACCCTGTCAGCACTCTCAGGTCCAGACAGGCGTTCCGTAATTTTTACACACCCAGTGGTATTTGCGTCGGAAATCCAGTCGCATGATGATCCGAAAACAAGACAGCGCGGGTTGTGATCTCACCAGCCTCCATCACCGATACTGCGCATCGTTTCTCCAGGTGTGGGTGTCGATCTTCCGGTCGCGTTGCAGGCGAGCGTCTATTTTCAGCCACGAAGCCGGCGGTGCGTCGATTTTTCAGCCGCAGATCAGAGTTTCGTCGATTTTTTCCCCGCACCGTGGTTAGTGCATGGATTTCTCACTCTTGAGCTGCCAGCTTCTCCTTTCAGGGTCCCATGAACTAGATGGGCACCACTTGGCAGAGTAGGAGTCTCAGCAGAGGCTCCAGGTGCTGGCAGAGAGAAGTCTTTGCTGTTCCTGAGACTTCAAATAACAGGAGGCATGCTCTAAATCAAGCCCTTGGAGAATTCTTCACAAGATGAAAGGCACACAAAGTCCAGTCTTTGTCCTTTTACACTGGCAGAACCAGCAACTGCAGGATAGCTCCACAAAGCACAGTCTTTTCAGCTCTTCTCCAGGCAGAGGTTCCACTTGGTTTCCAAAAGTGTTCTAAAGTCTGTGGTTTTGGGTGCCCTTCTTATACCCATTTTGACCTTTGAAGTAGGTATACTTTTAAGAAAAGTCTCTCTTGTTTGTGAAATCCTGCCTTGCCCAGGCCAGGCCTCAGACACACACCAGAGGGATGGAGACTGCATTTTGTGAGGGCAGGCACAGCCCTTTCAGGTGTGAGTGACCACTTCTCCCCTCCCTCCTATCACAGATGGCTCATCAAGAAATGCAGTCTACACCCCAACTCCCTTTGTGTCATTGTCTAGTGAGAGGTGTGACCAGCCCATCTGTCAAACTGACCCAGACAGGGAATCCACAAACAGGCAGAGCCACAGAAATGGTTTAAAGAAGAAAATGCTCACTTTCTAAAAGTGGCATTTTCAAACACACAGGGGGTCATTCCGACCCTGGCGGTCCATGACCGCCAGGGCCGGGGACCACGGAAGCACTGCCAACAGGCTAGCGGTGCCTCCAGGGCCATTCTGACCGCGGCGGTAAAGCCGCGGTCAGAAAAGGGGAACCGGCGGTTTCCCGCCGGTTTTCCCCTGGCCCAGGGAATCCTCCATGGCGGCGCTGCTTGCAGCGCCGCCATGGGGATTCCGACCCCCTTCCCGCCAGCCTGTTTCTGGCGGTTTACACCGCCAGAACCAGGATGGCGGGAACGGGTGTCGTGGGGCCCCTGGGGGCCCCTGCACTGCCCATGCCACTGGCATGGGCAGTGCAGGGGCCCCCTAACAGGGCCCCATGAAGATTTTCACTGTCTGCTTTGAAAAATCGCGACGGGTACTACTGCACCCGTCGCACCCCTGCAACACCGACAGCTCCATTCGGAGCCGGCTTCTATGTTGCAGGGGCTTTCCTGCTGGGTTGGCGGGCGGCCTTTTGGCGGTCGCCCGCCGGCCCAGCGGGAAAGCCAGAATGGCATCCGCGGTCTCCTGACCGCGGAGCGGCCATTTGGCGGTGAACGCATGGCGGGCGGCGACCGCCGCCCGCCGCGTTCAGAATGACCGCCACAATCTTGAAATCAACTTTACTAAAAGATGTATTTTTAAATTGTGAGTTCAGAGACCCCAAACTCCACATGTCTATCTGCTCCCAAAGGGAATCTACAACTTTAATCATATTTAAAGGTAGCCCCCATGTTAAGCTATGAAAGGGACAGGCCTTTCAACAGTGAAAAACAAATTTAGCAGTATTTCACTGTCAGGGCATATAAAACACATTACTATGGCCTTCCTTATGACATTGGCGGTAAATCCCGCTTACCGCCATGCTGACTGCCGCCAACATACCGCGACCAAGGCAGTATACCGCTACCCATAATATGACCCACACATAGCAATCCGTCATTATACAGACACACACACAAGTCCCGTAGCCCAAAGGTCAGTGATAAAATGGTGGTAGCAAAACCCACACCGTTACCCCAACAGAACTATGCCCACAACAATATGACCCACAAATCACTGTGGCAGACATTCAACTGCGGTACACCATTGGCGGTACATACTGCAGCGCTCAAAATACACACACACACACACACACACACAACACAACACTACATTAGACAATTCAAACTACACACCTGACACACATACACACACCACACACCCACACCACTATAAAACACACACCCACATTACCCACAACCCTTTACGACTCAAAACAATTGACAACTGAGAGAGAGACACACCAAGAGCACCCACAGAACCAGAGCGACAGAACACCATCACCCATACACCATCCACGCACATCACAGCACACACCCCAACACATCACCCCATACACCATCACACACACCACTCACACAACACCCATGGCACCACAAAGACACCACAGGATCTCAGAGGAGGAACTAAGGATCATGGTGGAGGAAATCATCCGAGAAGAGCTGCAGCTATTTGGATCACAGGTGCAGCAGACATCCATTGCAAGGAAGATGGAGCTATGGTGGGGAATCGTGGACAAGGTCAATGCCGTGAGACAGCACCCCAGAACAAGGGATGACATCAGGAAGAGGTGGAACTACCTACCGGGGAAAGTGTGTTCCGTGCTTGCATGGACACCCATCACCACAGCATGCACACTAGAGACAATCACCTAGCACACAAAATAACTACTCACACAAGGCAAAGCTGACAGGGCACTCACAACCATAGAGGCCAACACACCCATGCACAAGATGTCACACACAGAAACAATAACACTGCATTTACATCCTCACAGGTCCCACACCCAACCTCCCCAGAGAGGAGGTGCCAGCAACAACGAGTCTCCCCCAGGAGAGGCCCACAGTGATGACAGCAGCTCTGCTCGCCTGGAACTGCATGACCAACCTGGCCCTTAAGGGACCTCCGGACAGTCGGTTACCCAGCCACAGTCCCATACAACCACAGAGCCTCCCCTCTCATGAAACACCACCAGAGCACCCACCCAGTGGGCCCATACCTCTGTCCCCAGGACACTTCAATCAGCAGTGTGCCCACCACTACAGGGACCCCAGTACACCCCACATACACAGGATGTTCATGGACCTGGGGTCAGTGGCAGTGGGCATACGGTTCAGGGGACAGAGGCACAGGACAACAGGGAAACTGGGAGGACTGCTGTGCCACAGTGGGAGGACAGGCCCAGGTAACTGACTCTCCACAAGGCACTCACCAACATCCTGGGAGAAAACCACCATTCCCAGGAGACAATGGGCCAGATACTGGCAAAGTGGAAGGAGACACAGCGGCTGCAGGAGGGACAGTACCTGGGGATCAGGGAGGACTGAGGGACATCCACACCACCCTGGTCACCATTGCAGGGGTGCTGGCAGACATGGCCAACACCATGAGGGAGGCAGTGGCACAACACCGGGCCCCTGAACCTAGCCACACCGATGAATAGCCCTTCACCTCCACTGATGCTAGTGGACAGGAGGCCCTGCCACAGGAACAACAGGCCACCAGCTCCCCTCCCCCTGCAGAAGGTCCCTGCGATCCAGGCAGAAGTCAAAGAACATTGCCAAGACCCCCCCCCCCAGGAAATAAGACTCTCCTGATTGGCACCCTTGTGTCCCACTCTGTTACCCTGTCCACCTTGAACTGCCATTGCTCCCATTCCTATGCCCCATTGGACAATGCACCTGTGATACAAATATTATGGACTCTATCCTGGACTTTCCTCCACCATCAACCAAGCCCACTGCACATCCCCATTTACTTCTCAGCAATTAAATAAACACCCTTTGAAGAAATACAAGTATGTAGTATGTCAAATGATTTAAGTATGTATTTGTTTAACAATCTGTAGACATTACAATTAGACTGTATAGTAATGTATACATAGGTATGACCTGTCTTGCTCTGCAATCAATATACCAGGAGCCAGAGTATGGCACAGATATCTGTGGAATGACATGTCAAAAGGGTACAGTAAGTGGCCATAGTAGTGGGAACAGAAACCTGCCAGTGGAAATTTACAACACAAAACTGCAATGGAAGGTGAAGTTACAGTGTCTTACCTGTGTGTCACTGGAAGTACTGTCGAGTGATTGATGTTCTGTTGTCCACATCCTAATCCTCTGCCTCCTCTTCGTCACTGTCCACAGGCTCCACCGCTGCCACACAACCATCTCCAGCCTCATCCTCCTGCAGAAAAGGCACCTGGCGACGTAAGGCAAGGTTGTGCAACATGCAACATGCCACGATGATCTGGCACCCCATCTTGGGTGAGTAGCACAAGGAACCACTTGTTAGAAGAGGCACCGAAAACTGGCCTTCAGGAGGCCAAAGGTTCGCTCTATAATTCTTCTTGTTCGCCCATGTGCCTCATTATAACGTTCCTCTGCCCTTGTCTAGGGATTTCTCACTGGGGTGAGCAGCCATAAGAGGCTGGGGTAACCAGAGTCACCTGCAAATATTGAGGGATACCTGTTAGCCAGACACTGACCCTTAGGGCCAACCCCACACCCATATACCAACATACACTGGGTGGGGACCATGGGCTCACCTTTTAGCCACACCCGGCGCCTCTGGAGTTGAGCCATAACATTTGGGATGCTGCTATTCCTCAGGATAAAGGCATCATGCACAGACCCAGGATTCTTTGCATTCACATGGGAGATGTACTGGTCCGCCAGGCATACTATCTGTATATTCATAGAGTGAAAGCCCTTTCAATTTCTGAACACCTGTTCATTTCTCTGGGGGGGGACAAAGGCAATATATGTACCATCAATAGCCCCTAAGAAGTCAGCTTTCACTGTGGCCAAATCCTCCACCTGGGGGAATACGATGTAGCTGCGCATGTGTTTCATCAGGGCAGACAACACTCTGGTCAGCATGTTTGAGAACATTGGCTGTGACATTCCTGCTTCCAAGGCCACTGTCACTTGGAAGGAGCAGTTGCCAAGAAATGGAGCACAGATAGGACTTGCCCAAGAGGGGGGATCCCAGTGGGCTGATGGATAGCTGAGATCAGGTCTGGCTCCAATTGAGCACACAGCTCTTGGATTGTGGCCCTATCAAGCCTGTAGGTGAGAATAATGTGCCTGTCCTACATTGTTGCCAACTCCACCAGGGGCCTGTACATGGGGGATGTCTCCATCTTCTATTCATCCTCAGCGGTTGTAATATAGGGGGCAAAATGATGAGCATCTGGTCAGTTTCCGACATTTCCTCAATGTACAATGCATTGCCTATTGTGACAGAAACAGTATGTTGATGTTTAGCCCCAAAATGTGCTTATGTCTGCTGTGAAGCAGTTAGGTGCCATGGCCTGCCCCCCCCCCCTGAAATGTCAGATGCTTGTCCTGTGTGGATGGACAGGTGGAAATGAGGTAACGCCGCTGACATTGTGCGCCGTTGCGCGAGGCGGTTGAGTACTGCTGTGCAACTCCTCATTGGTTATCATTGGGCCCTATGGGTTATAGTAGCCAATGGTGATGTAAACCGGTGGTGACGGTATGCACTGCCGCGGATATGACAGCCATTTTCTATCTGTTCACTCACTTGCTACCTGCCCTTCAACAGGAGAGGGCCTACACTGCAAGTGCTGCTGTGACCTGTGTCTGGAATGGACCATGGCTCCAGTAACTGGGGAAAGGGCCCCTGCCTTCACCACTACGGAGTTGGAGAGACTGGTGGATGGGGTCCTGCCCCAGTGCCTAATGCTGTATGGGCCTCCGGACTCACTGTGAGCACAATCCATGGGGCCTGAATGAATGGAGTGCTGTGTGTGAAGGCCTTGTGTAAGGGGGTGGTGGTTGAGGGGTCTTGGGCAGCGTGCTGCATGTATGGTGGACAATGTATGTGTGTAAGGGGATGGGAGGGATATGGTGGGCCATGAGTGTAACAGGCCAGACGGTATGACTGATACCATTTTCTATTTTTATTTTTATTCAGGTCAGTGCCCATCAGAAAAAGGGTGTATGGTGTGCCATCACCAAGGGTGTGTGGACCCTGGGGGTCCACAGCAGGCGGAGCACCCACTGTCGCAAACGGAGGGAGGACCTGAGACGCTGGGCAAGGAAGACAGCAGAGGCCCAGCTGGGGATGGCCTCCCAACAAGTAAGGGATGCCCGTCAAATCCTGACCCCGCTGATGTTCCGCATACTGGCGGTGGCCTATCCGGAGCTTGATAGGCGCTTGAGGGCATCACAGCAGCCACAAGGGGGTGAGTAAAGTTCCCAATATACTACATGCGCGTGGTGGGGTGGTCTCTGGGTGGGGGATGTGCACCTGTTGGTGCCCCTAGGCCTGGCCCAACATTGCAGGTTAGGTTCCATGTTGGGCAGGGGCTGATGAACTCTACCCCCAAACAAGCTAGTGGGCATCCACTACTGGGCAGGGCACTGTGGGCCTCAGGTATGCTGCAACTGGCGTTAGGTATTACTGCCCATGGCCTAGGGACTAGCACTGTGACTGGTAGTACATCGCGTAGTGTGTAGGGCTGTCCCTGTATGTTGTGTACGCCAATGGTGGTTTGTGGCTGGCATTGACCAAGTGCATCCTGTAGGAGGCTCGTCTGGCTTGTAGTGGGTATCTGATGGTACTTACACCTTGTGCCAGGTCCAGTTATCCCTTATTAGTAGATTAGTAGTGTTCTAGCAGCTTAGGCTGATAGAGGTAGCTATAACAGAGCAGCTTAGGCTGAACTAGGAGACATGCAAAGCTCCTACTATACGACTTACATCATATAGCACTGTATCATAAGAATCACAATACTCAGAGTTACTAAAAATAAAGGTACTTTATTTTAGTGACAATGTGCCAAAAATATCTCAGAGGATATACTCCCTTAGGAGGTAAGTAAAATACACAAAATATACACACAAACCAAAATCAGGTAAGTAAACAGTTAGAAAAGTAGTGCAAACACTGTAGAATACAATAGGATGAAATAGGCCTAGGGGCAACACAAACCATATACTAAGAATGTGGAATGCGAACCACTTAGGGAGCCCAGGCATAGTCTAGTGTGTAGAGGGTCACTGGGAGTGTAAGAAAACAAGATACCTGTAGGAAAGTACCATCTTACCTGTCATGTTACCCCCATTTTTACTTGTGTGTCTGTTTGTTTTTGCCTGCGTCACTAGGATCCTGCTAGCCAGGACCCCAGTGCTCATAATTTGTGCCCTATATGTGTTTCCTGTGTGGTGCCTAACTGTATCACTGAGGCTCTGCTAACCAGAACCTCAGTGTTTATGCTCCTTCTGCTTTTAAAATTGTCACTGCAGGCTAGTGACTATTTTTCACCAATTCTGATTGGCACACTGGAACACCCTTATAATTCCCTAGTATATGGTACCTAGGTACCCAGGGTATTGGGGTTCCAGGAGATCCCTATGGGCTGCAGCATTTCTTTTGCCACCCATAGAGAGCTCTGACAATTCTTACACAGGACTGCCACTGCAGCCTGAGTGAAATAACGTCCACGTTATTTCACAGCCATTTTACACATGCACTTAAGTAACTTATAAGTCACCTATATGTCTAATTCTCACTTACTGAAGGTTAGGTGCAAAGTTACTAAGTGTGAGGGCATCCTGGCACTAGCCAAGGTGCCCCCACATTGTTCAGGGCAATTTCCCCGGAGTTTGTGAGTGCAGGGGGCACCATTACAGTAATCCTGTGTACTGCGTGATCTGCAGCTGCTAGGGCTTCTGTGCACTCTTACAAGGATTCCTTCATGCACAGCCTAGCCCAGGTCCCCAGCACTCCATCCTGCATTGCTCAACTCGCTGAGTTGACCACCAACATCGTAGGACCCTCTTCTGTTGTGCTGAGACGACCGCTGTGCTCAGATTTCTTGAACGCCTGTTCAAGTGCTTCTGCGGGAGCTGCCTGCTTCTGCATGGGCTCTTTCTGTTGCGGAGCGCCCCCTCTGTCTCCTCCTCCAAGGGGCTACCTCCTGGCCCTTCCTTGGCCCTGGCAGCACCCAATATCTTCAACTGCAACTCTTGCAGCTAGCAAAGCTTGTTTGCTGTTTTTCTGCATGGAAACAACTCTGCATCCTCCAGCACGCCGTGGGACAGCTTCTGACCAAAGAGAAGTCCCTGGCACCTTCCGTTGTTGCAGAATCTTCAGCTTCTTCCACCCAGAGGCAGCCCTTTTGCACCTTCATCCGGGGTTTAGTGGGCTCCTGCCCCCTCTGGACACTTGCATGACTCTTGGACTTGGTCCCCTTCCTTTGCAAGTCCTCAGGTCCAGGCATCCGTCTTCAGTGCTTTGCAGTCAGTTGTTGCCTTTGCAGAATCCCCTATCTCGACTTTACTGTCTTTCTGGGGTAGTAGGGTAACTTTACTCCTACTTTTCAGGGTCTGTGGGGTATCTTGGACACCTCAAGTGTTTTCTTACATTCCCAGCTACCCTCTACACACTACACTAGGCCTGGGGTCCATTCATGGTTCGCATTCCACTTTTGGAGTATATGGTTTGTGTTGCCCCTAGGCCTATTGCCTCCTATTGCATTTTATTGTGTCCTACAGTGTTTGCACTACTTTTGTAAGTGTTTTACTTACCTGATTTTGGTTTGTGTGTATATTTTGAGTATATTACTTACCTACTAAGGGAGTATATCCTCTGAAATACTTTTGGCATATTGTCACTAAAATAAAGTACCTTTATTTTTAGTAACTCTGAGTATTGTGTTTCTTATGATATAGTGCTATATGATATGCGTGGTATAGTAGGAGCTTTGCATGTCTCCTAGTTCAGCCTAAGCTGCTTTGCTATAGCTACCTCTATCAGCCTAAGCTGCTAGTACACTACTAATCTACTAATAAGGAATTACTGGACCTGGCACAAGGTGTAAGTACCACAAGGTACCCCACTATAAGCCAGGCCAGCCTCCTACATTGGTGGTGCAGCGGTGGGATAAGTACTTGTAACTGCTTTACCACTTTGTCATTGGTGCTTTTCAAGAAAAACATATACCAAATACTTAAGAATATACACAGTAACCGAAACAGTTTTAACGTTCCTTCTCTAAAACTTTCTAAAACGTTTCTGAAAAGTTTCTGAAAAGTTTTAAAAGTTTTCAAAAGTTTTCTCTGTTCTTTAAAAAGTTCCAAAACATTTTCTCTCTCTGTCCTAAACTCTTTCTATCATGTCTGCAGTAGAGCTTACTCCCACAGTTGTCCAGGCAACATATGGTAGTTTAAACTTTAAACGTTTGAGGGGTCTCTGCATTGAAAGAAGTTTAGCCATTGGTAAGAATCCTACAAATGATATTCTCCTTAGCCTTCTCCTAAAAAGTGACCAGAACCAATCTGGCCCATCCCAGGTTCAGGAGGTAGGGGAGGAGGGTACTCAGCAAGACTCAGAGGAGTCCCCTGAGGATGCTGGGGAGAGTTCTTCCAGGGACCTGCCAGCTAACAGGCCACCTAGTGACACTGGTAGTGGGAGGGGATCACACACTAGTAGGGCACCTTTCACTCCTAAAGGCCAGCTTACTAGGGTCCAGCCAGTTAGGGACATGTCCAACTCTGCCAATTCCCACATTTCTTCTGTGTCTCACAATTCCCAAGCCTCCCACCCTGAGGATAACTTAATGGAAAGGGAACTCTGAAAGCTGAGGTTGGAAGAGGCCAGGCTGAAGCTTAAACAGCAGCAGCTGGCCTTAGACAGAAAATCTCTGGATGTGGAAAGGGAAAGGCAGAGGTTAGGGTTAGTTTCCCATGGTGGCAGCAGCAGTGTTTTTGATAGCAATCCTGTTAGAGTGTTAGAGAGCAAGATTCCAGAAACCTGCATAAGATAGTCCACCCTTACAAGGAGGGGAATGACATTAACAAGTGGTTTGCTGCACTTGAGATGGCCTGTATGGTACAGTCGGTCCCTCAAAGGCAGTGGGCTGCTATCTTGTGGCTATCTTTCACTTTTAAGGGTAGGGATAGGCTCCTTACTATCAGAGAAAGTGATGCTAACAATTACAAAGTTTTGAAGGATGCACTCTTGGATGGATTTGGCTTAATCACTGAACAATACAGGATTAAGTTCAGAGGCACCAGAAAAGAGTCCTCTCAAGACTGGACAGACTTTGTAGACTGTTCAGTGAAGGCCTTGAAGGGTTGGTTACATGGCAGTAAGGTGACTGACTATGAAAGCCTGTATAATCTAATCCTGAGAGAGCATATTTTAAACAAGTGTGTGTCTGATTTGTTGCACCAGTACTTGGTAGACTCAGATCTGACCTCTCCCCAAGAATTGGGAAAGAAGGCAGACAAATGGGTCAGAACAAGAGTGAACAGAAATGTTCACACAGAGGGTGACAAGGGTGGCAAGAAGAAGGATGGTAAGCCTTCTGACAAGGGTGGGGACAAAGATTTAAAAAAAATGTGAGTCTTCATCAGGCCCGCAAAAATCCTCTGGGGGTGATGGGTCCAAATCCTCTTCCCACAATCAGAAAAAGTCATGGTGTTATTTATGTGAAGTAAAAGTCCATTGGGCAAGTGATGTCACTTGTTCAAAGAAAAACATCAAGGCTCCCACTAGCACAACCCCAACTGCAACCTCTCGTGCCCCTAGTAATAGCAGTGGTGGTGGGAGGTCTACTACAAATAGCCAATCCAAGGGTGTAACCAGGCTCACTGTTGACAGTGTAGTTGGGGTTGGTCTTGTTAGGGAGACCACAGAGGCTGTTTTAGTTTCTGATGGTGGCATTGACTTTGCCACCTTGGTTGCTTGTCCCCTTAATATGGGTCAGTACAAGCAACTTCCCCTAGTCAATGGTGTTGAGGTTGAGGCCTACAGGGACACAGGAGCCAGTGTAACTATGGTTATAGAGAAACTGGTTCACCCTGATCAACACCTACTTGGTCAGCAGTACCAAGTGACTGATGCTCGCAATAACACACTTAGCCACCCCATGGCTGTTGTGAATGTCAACTGGGGTGGAGGTTACTGGTCCAAAGAAAGTTGTGGTAGCCACTGAATTACCTGTAGATTGCTTACTAAGCAATGATTTGGAGACATCAGCTTGGGCTGAAGTGGAGTTGGAGGCTCATGCAGCAATGCTGGGCATTCCTGGGCATATTTTTGCTTTGACAAGGGCTCAGGCCAAAAAGCAAAAAGGACAGGGAAACTTGGATCCTGGAACAATGGACCAAGTGCTCCCAAAAGCTAGGGGTAGTAAGGGTAAATCCTTGCCCACTATTCCTCTCTCTCCAGAAGATTCCCCTTTTGAGGAAGAGGAATCCTCTCTGTGTGCAGAACCTACACCAGATGAGCTGGCAGCAGACACTGCTGAGCTTTTGGGTGCAGGGGGGCCTGCTAGGGAAGAGCATAGGGCCAGATGTAGGAAACTCCCAAATTGCGACTTGCAATTTGCGAGTCCCTGCAACTCGCAAATTGCAAGTCGCAATTTGGGATGCAGAAAGGTGTCTCAGACACCTTCTGCGAGTCACTATGGGGTCGCAAAAACCCACCTCATTAATATTAATGAGGTGGGTCGCAATTTGCGACCCCATAGCGACTCAGGGCACTCACGGGGATGGAGGCCTGCTGGGAACAGCAGACCTCCATGTCCGTGACTGCTTTTAAATAAAGCAGTTTTTTTTTTTTTCAAAGTGCAACCCGTTTTCCTTAAAGGAAAACGAGCTGCACTTTGAAAAATAAACCGAAACCTTTTGTTTCGGTATTTTTCAGGGCAGGTAGTGGTCCATTGGACCACTGCCTGCTCTGAAAAAGTATTATTAGGTCCAGTCACAAAGGGGAAGGGGTTCCATGGGGACCCCTTCCCGTTTGCGAGTTGGTTACCATCCACTTCAAGTGGATGGTAACTGCGAGTCCATTTGCGACCGCGAAAGGAATTGCATACCACTGCGACTCGCAAATAGGAAGGGAACACCCCTTCCTATTTGCGACTCGGAAATGCATTTTGCGAGTCGGTTCCGACTCGCAAAATGCATTTCTACATACCAGATGGGGTTTACCGACTCGGAAACAGCGTTTTTCGCCGGTTGTGAGTCGCTAAACCTTTCCTACATCTGGCCCTGAGTGTGGCACAGCAGACCTGTCCCACACTAGAGGGTTTAAGACAGCAAGCTGTCAAACAGCAAAATGGGGATGTCAGTGATAGCCATAAGGTGTATTGGGAAGACAACCTCCTGTATACTGAGTCAAGGGACCCTAAACCTGGAGCTGCCAGGAGATTGGTCATCCCTTTGCAATACAGGGAGTTTCTTCTTACCTTGGCACATGACATTCCTTTGGCTGGGCATTTGGGCCAGAATACAACTTGGGACAGGCTTGTTCTCCTGTTTCACTGGCCTCATATGTCAGAGGACACCAAAGAGTTTTGTCGCTCTTGTGTGACCTGCCAAGCCAGTGGCAAGACTGGTGGCACACCAAAGGCCCCCTTAATTCCACTTCCTGTGGTTGGGGTGCCCTTTGAAAGGGTAGGGGTTGACATAGTTGGCCCCCTTGACCCTCCAACAGCTTCAGGCAATAGGTTTATCCTGTTGGTAGTGGACCATGCCACTAGGTACCCTGAAGCAATTCCCTTAAGGACCGCTACAGCTCCTGCAGTGGCAAAGGCCCTCTTGGGAATCTTTTCTAGAGTGGGCTTCTCTAAGGCAGTGGTGTCAGACAGAGGTAGTAACTTCATGTCTGCATACCTCAAAGCAATGTGGAAGGAGTGTGGTGTAACATACAAGTTCACTACTCCTTATCATCTACAAACAAATGGTCTGGTTGAGAGGTTTAATAAAACTCTCAAAGGTATGATAATGGGACTCCCTGAAAAACTCAGAAGGAGATGGGATGTCCTGTTACCTTGCCTCCTTTTTGCTTACAGGCAGGTACCCCAAAAATGAGTGGGCTTTAGCCCCTTTGAACTCCTCTTTGGGCACCATGTGAGAGGTCCCCTTGCACTTGTTAAGGAGGGTTGGGAGCAACCTTTAAAAGCTCCTGAACAAGACATCGTGGACTATGTACTTGACCTAAGATCCAGAATGGCTGAGTAAATGAAAAAGGCCAGTAAAAACCTTCAGGCCAGCCAGGAGATGCAAAAGCAATGGCATGACCAGAAGGCTGTCCTGACCTAGTACCACCCAGGACAGAAGGTGTGGGTATTGGAGCCTGTGACCCCAAGAGCACTCCAGGACAAATGGAGTGGACCCCATCTAATTGTTGAGAAAAAGGGTGAGGTTACCTACTTGGTAGACCTGGGCACTGCCAGGAGTCCCCTTAGGGTGCTCCATGTCAACTGCCTAAAACCCTACTATGTCAGGGATGATCTCACCCTGCTCATGGCAACTGATGAGGGACAGGAAGAAGAGAGTGACCCTCTCCCTGATCTCTTCTCCACCACTGAAGCAGATGGCTTAGTGGAGGGAGTAGTACTTGCAGATTGCCTTACTGCTGAGCAGAAGGACAACTGTGTAAATCTCTTAAGTCGTTTTCTGAACTCTTCTCACTGATACCAGGTACCACTACTTGGTGTGAGCATACAATCAATACTGGAGGCAGTTTCCCTGTCAAAAGTAGGATTTATAGGTAGCCTGACCATGTCAGGGACTGCATAAAACAAGAGGTTCAGAAAATGTTAGACTTAGGAGTGATTGAGCCTTCGGAAAGCCCATGGGCTAGCCCAGTGGTGCTTGTTCCAAAACCTCATAGTAAGGATGGAAAAAGAGAGATGAGGTTTTGTGTTGACTAAAGAGGGCTCAGCCAAGTAACCAAAACAGATGCTCACCCTATACCCAGGGCAGGTGAGCTAATAGATACACTGGCTTCTGCCAAGTATCTAAGCACTTTTGATTTAACTGCAGGGTATTGGCAGATTAAATTATCAGAAGATGCTAAACCCCAAACTGCATTTTCAACCATTGGAGGGCACTATCAATTCACTGTAATGCCCTTTGGTCTGAAAAATGCACCTGCCACTTTTCAAACGTTGGTGAACACAGTCCTGCAAGGGTTGGACGCTTTTAGTGCAGCATATCTTAATGATATAGCTGTCTTTAGCTCCACCTGGGATGATCACCTGGTCCACCTGTGGAAGGTTTTGGAGGCCCTGCAAAAGGCAGGCCTCACTATCAAGGCTTCAAAGTTCCATATAGGGCAGGGAAAAGTGGTTTATCTGGGCCACCTGGTAGGTGGGGAACAGATTGCACTACTGCAGGGGAAGATCCAGACCATTATGGAATGGGCTCCTCCTACAACTCAAACCCAGGTGAGAGCCTTTTTAGGCCTCACAGGGTACTATAGGAGGTTCATCAAGAATTATAGCTCCATTGCAGCTCCTCCTAATGACCTCACTAGTAAGAAGATGCCTAAAAAGGTATTGTGGACAGCTGGCTGTCAGAAAGCTTTTGATGAGCTCAAACAGGCCATGTGCTCTGCACCTGTCCTAAAAAGCCCTTGCTACTCCACAAAGTTCATAGTCCAGGCTGATGCTTCTGAATTGGGGGTTGGGCAGTGCTATCACGGCATAATACTGAGGGCAAGGATCAACCTGTTTCTTTTATCAGCAGGAGGTTGACCCCTAGAGAAAAGTGTTGGTGTGCCATAGAGAGGGAGGCCTTTGCTGTGGTCTGGGCACTGAAAAAGTTGAGACCATACCGGTTTGGTGCTCACTTTATTGTTCAGATAGACCACAAACCTCTACTTTGGCTAAAACAAATGAAAGGTGAAAATCCTAAATTGTTGAGGTGGTCCATCTCCCTACAGGGAATGGACTATACAGTGAAACATAGACCTGGGAGTACCCACTCCAATGCAGATGGACTCTCCAGATATTTCCACTTAGACAATGAAGACTCATATCGGCAAGGTTAGCCTTATTGTCCCTTGTTTGGAGGGGAAGGGTTGTGTAGGAAAGTACTATCCTGCCTGGCATGTTACCACATTTTTACTTGTGTGTCTGTTTGTTTTTGCCTGTGTCACTAGGATCCCGCTAGCCAGGATCCCAGTGCTCATAATTTGTGCCCTATATGTGTTTCCTGTGTGGTGCCTTACTGTATCACTGAGGCTCTGCTAACCAGAACCTCAGTGTTTATGCTCTCTCTGCTTTTAAAATTGTCACTGCAGGCTAGTGATTATTTTTCACCAATTCTGATTGGCACACTGGAACACCCTTATAATTCCCTAGTATATGGTACCTAGGTACCCAGGGTATTGGGGTTCCAGGAGATCCCTTTTGCCACCCATAGGGAGCTCAGACAATTCTTACACAGGACTGTCCACGTTATTTCACAGCCATTTTACACTGTGCTTAAGTAACTTATAAGTCACCTATATGTCTAACCCTCACTTAGTGAAGGTAGATGCAAAGTTACTAAGTGTGAGGGCACCCTGGCACTAGCCAAAGTGCCCCCACATTGCTCAGGGCAATTTCCCCAGACTTTGTGAGTGCGGGGACACCATTACTCCTGTGAACTACATATAGGTCAATACCTGTGTGTAGCTTCACAATGGTAACTCCGAACATGGCCATGTAACATGTCTAAGATCATGGAATTGTCCCCCAAACCAAATCTGGTATTGGGGTACCAATCCCATGCATCCCCGGGGCTCCAGCATGGACCCCGAGTACTGCCAAACTAGCTCTCTGGGGTTTTCTCTGACATATAGGTTTTTGTCTATGAGCACTGGGGTTCTGGCTAGTAGGATCCCAGTGAAACAGTAAAAACACACTGACACACTCTCACAAACAGGCCAAAAGTGGGGGTAACCATGCTAGAAAGAGGCTACTTTCTCACACAGCCCCCCCCCCCCAAACAAAGGACAATAAGGCTAACCTTGGCCAGTTGAGACTTTATTGTCTAAGTGGTGATAAGTGGAGAGTAGATCTGCAATAGAATATTTACTCCCTTTATCATCCACTATATGGTTTATTCCCTGTGGGGATGTAAACCACCCTGTTTGGAGATTTTTATCTAACCAACAGCGTGAGTGTAAATTCTCAGAGCTCCTATGAGTATGTTTTAAAGTTGGGCAGTGGGGTTGGTCCACTGGGCCTATGTTCAATGCAGGAAATGCTAGACAGGGATGCTGTCTCAATAAAGCCATAGCTGGGCAAAATCTTTGTCCAAATGGCTGTAAGAGAGAACAGGGTTGCTGTTTCTCTTGAGTTGGAGCAGTGCAGCTCCATACTACTAAAATGGTGCAATTTTGCACATCTGCTTTAGTGGTTCCACAGAGAGGTACTTTTACCTCTGGGAGTCCAGCTGTGGTAACTGATGGCTCCCTTGGTACAGGTTCCACCCCATGAGAGGTTTCTCCCACCACAGGAATGGTATCCTTAGTGGCAGGGTGAGGAAGGGATACTTTGATACTCTTCTCACCTGTTGGTAGAGAGGGATCCTGAGATTTCAGGCCTTTTTCTCTCCTTTGGTTTTTCATTTCACCAGAAATGATAGGAAGCAATTCATCAGGGATACCCAGCATGGGTGCATGGGTACTAAACTCTACCTCAGCCCAACCTGAGGCCTCTAGGTCATTCCCTAAGAGACAATCTACAGGTAAGCTAGGTGATACCACCACCTGCTTAGGGCCAGTAACTCCTCCCCAACTAAGTTGAACTACAGCTAAGGGGAGAGACTGAGTGGAGTTATTGATATCATTAACTTGGTACTTCTGTCCAAGAAGGTGTTGTGCAGGTGACACCAGGTTTTCAGTCACCAATGTGACACTGGCACCTGTGTCCCTGTAGGCCTGAGCCTCAACACCATTTATAAAGATTGACTGCCCATACTTATCCATGTTAAGGGGACAAGCAGCCAAGGTGGCAAGGCCAATGCCACCAGGTGTGACAGAAACTGCATTGAGACTGTCTACCCCAGTTTCTATTATGGTCCCAAAAGTGATCCCAACTACACCTTTAGTTTGACTATTGACAGTAGTCCCACCACTATTACCACTAGTGCTAGGGGCACTAGAGTCTGATGTCTTAGTGGTGGTAGGCTCAGGGGTTTTACCTGTGCAGGATTTATCCTCTGGCCAATGGCCTTTAGTTCTACACACATAGCACCAAGGCTTTTTCTGATTGTGTGAAGAGTTTGAAGAAGATGAAGATGTTTTATCCCCACCCCCAGAGGAGTGTTTTGGACCTGAAGAAGGATCTTTGTGTTTACGTTTATCCCCATGATTGTCCTGAGATTTTTCACCATCTTTCTTTTTGATGTCTTTGTCACCTCCATATGAGCTTTTCTGCTCACCCTTATTCTGACCCATTTGTCTACCTTCTTTCCCAATTCTTGGGGAGAGGTCAGATCTGAGTCCACAAGATACTGATGCAACAAGTCAGACACACAATCGTTCAAGAAATGCTCTCTTAGAATCAAGTTATATAGGCTTTCATAGTCAGGCACCTTACTGCCAAGTAACCAACCTTCTAGGGCCTTCACAGAACAGTCTACAAAGTCTGTCCAGTCCTGTGATGACTCCTTTCTGGTCTCTCTGAACTTAAGTCTGTACTGTTCAGTGGTTAAGCCCAGACCATCTAAGAGTGCACCTTTAAGAATTTGATAATTATCTGCATCATCCTCTCTGACAATAGGAATTCTGTCTCTACCTTTGCCAGAGAAGGATAACCACAGGATAGCAGCCCACTGTACATGAGGGACCCTCTCAACTGTGCAGGCCCTCTCAAGTGCAGCAAATCACTCATAGATGTCATCGTCATCCTTCTAAGGACGGACAACTTTGTGCAGATTTCTAGAATCAATAGAAGGTTCCCTAACATTTGTATTTCTAAAACTGCTGCTGCCACCATAGGGAACTAACCCCAAACCCTGCCTCTTTTTCTCCACAGCCAGGGATTCCCTGTCTAACGCCAACTGTTGCTTCATTAGCCTCAGTCTGGCCTCCTCTAACCTCAGCTTTCTGAGTTCCCTATCTAGGGACTGGTCCTCAGGGTTAGAATTATGTTAAGCCTCTGAAACAGAGGTAACATGAGAGTGTTCAGAGACTGACCTATCTCTAACAGGGACCACTCTAGTGACCTGGCCTCTAGGTGTGAAGGGAGCCCTACTTGTGTGTGAACCCTTCCCACTACCAGTTATACTAGGGGGATTATTGACTGATAGGTCTGTGAAAGGACCCTCCCCAGGATTGTCATCTTGCTCCTCTGAGAATTTCTGGTTGGAGTCATCCCCTGACCTCTTCCCCTGTCTGATCTGGACAAGTGCTGAGTCCCTGGTCATCTTGGAGGAGAAGATTGAAGAGGAACTCCTTATTGGGGTTCTTCCCAATCCCTAAACTTCTTTCAACACAAAGACCCCGCAAACTTTTAAAGATTAGATTCTCATAGGTAGTCTTGACAACTCTAGGGGTAGCGTCTACAGAAACCATAATGAAAGAAAAAAAGTTTAGGAAAGTTAGTAAAATGTTAGTAGAATAAGACAGCTAAACTTTAGAGAAAAGAAGAAAACTTTTTAGGACTTTGTAAAAACTTTTGCAAAGTTTAAAGAACTTTTAAGAAAGTTAAAAAATTGTTTCTAGGTTTATATTTTATATGCTCCAAGTATTGGAGCAAGCTTTTCTTGTGAAAAGCACAGGTAACAAAGTGGTAAAGCAATTGCAAGTACTTATCCCACCGCTGCACCACCAATGTAGGAGGCTGGCATGGTTCGTAGTGGGTATCTTGGTTACTTACACCTTATACCAGGTCCAGTTATCCCTTATTAGTGAAGTAGTTGTGTTCTAGCAGCTTAGGCTGATAGAGGTAGCTATAGCAGAGCAGGTTAGGCTGAACTAGGAGACATGCAAAGCTCATGCAATACCACTTATAGTTACACAGTACCTATACACAAGGAAAGACAATACTCAGTGTTACCAAAAATAAAGGTATTTATTTGGGTGACACAGTACCAAAAATACATTAAAGACAATAGTCCTTCTGGAGGTAAGTATTATACACAATATATACACTAGACCCCAAAATTAGACAAGTAAATAGTCACACAACAATGCAAACAATAGGAAATGCTATTGAATGCAATGGGAGAAAATGGGTCTTGGGGCAACACAAACCATATTCTAAGAAAGTGGAATGTGAATCACAAATTCCCCCCTAGACAAGTGTAGTGTGTGCAGAATCGCTGGGAGAGTAAGAATACAGTAAAGGTAAGTAAATTACCCCACCCCAGAGCCCAGGAAAGCAGGAGTAAAGTACTGCAATTTTCCTTTGGACACACTACACCTCGTGATTGGGATTTTGCAGGAACCAACCAAGTCTGCAAAGAAAACTGCTGGATTCCTGGACCTGAAGAACTGCAAAGGAAGGGGACCACGTCCAGAAGTCAAAAGAAGTTCCAGGAAGGACAGGATCCCCTGTCAACCCAGAAGGGGGTGCAAAAGAAGAGTCCCCGGTTAGTCAAAGACTGCAAGAATGCACCCTAGGAAGATGCCAGCGGAATTCTGCATGATGCAAAGAATATCCCACGATGTGAAGAACGTTCCAGACATGATTTTGTGTTGGAAGTCACCAACAAGCCTTGGCTATGACAAAGTGCGTTTTGCATCAAAATGGCGCTGGGTGGACCCAGAAGGTACCTGGAGGCCTCAACTCTGTGTGAGGAGGAAAAGGGGACTCTCAGCACTTTAGAGAGCCCTCAGGATGCCAGCCAGCTCCCCCGGAGGTCCCAGGACACAGGGACAAAGGAGGTGCAGAAAGTGGTTGATGCAGCACAACAAATGAAGGTCCCATGCCACCGGAGAATAAATCAGCGAGTTGAGCATCGCAGGACCTGCGCCAGGCTGTGCATGAAGGAATTTTGAAAATGGTGCACAGAGGCCTCAGGAGGTGACGAAGATGCAGTACACAGGGATACTGTCGCTCTCAGGGAAGGCAAGGTCTTACCTCCTCCAAATTGCGTCAGGAGGACCTCAGGTCAGACTATGTCAATGATGTTCACCCTCTGTGTCCTTAGGAGCACGCTCATCACTGTGAGAGGAGTCCAAGGGTACCAGTCGTCATCTTGGAAGAAGCCTGCTTGGAGAGGGAAGTGACTCCATCATTCCACTGGAGATTTCTTTGGCCCTTCTGGTGCAGGATGAAGACAGGGAGTCCCCAGAGCATGCACACCATGGAAGCTGTTGCAGTTGCTGACTTAGAGCTGAGGTTGCAGAAGAAAAGTATCTCTTGTGGATACTTTATTGTAGTTACAGCGTTTCTTGGAGCAGGCTGCGGTTGATCCGAGGTCAGAGGATGCTGAAGTTGTTGTAGAGGAGTCCTGAAGGAAACTTGCAATCAGAATCATCGGAAGAGAACCCACAGGAGAGATCTTAAATAGCCCTGAGAGGGGGATTGGCTACCTTTTCAGGCATGGACCTATCAGGAGGGTTCTCTGATGTCACCTGCTGGCACTGGCCACTCAGAGGCCTCCAGAGTGCCCCCTCACCTTGCAAAGCAAGATGGTTGAAGTCAGGGACGCACTGGAGGAGCTCTGGGCACCACCCTTAGGTTGGTGATGGACAGGGGAGTGGTCGCTCCCCTTTCCTTTGTTCAGTTTTGCACCAGAGCAGGGGACAAAGGGTCCCTGAACTGGTGAAGACTGGCTTATGCAAGGAGGGCACCATATGTGCCCTTCAAAGCATTGCCAGAGGCTGGGGGAGGCTACCCCTCCACAGTCTGTAACACCTATTTCCAAAAGGAGAGGGTGTAACACCCTGCTCTCAGAGGAAATGCGTTGTTCTGCCTTCCTGCAACTGGGCTGCCCAGACCCCAGGAGGGCATAACCCTGTCTGTGAGGTGGCAACAGCTGTAGCTACAGTGCAAGCCTTAGAGAACTGTTTTGGCAGTACTGGGGGTCCATGGTGGAGCCCCCAGGATGCATGGAATTGGCTCCCCAGTATCAGATTTGGAATGGGGGGGACAAATACATGATCTTAGACATGTTACATGGCCATATTCGGAGTTACCATTGTGAAGCTACATATAGGTTTTGACCTCTATGTAGTGCACAAGTGTAATGGCGTCCCCGCACTCACAAAGTCCAGGGAAATGGCCCTGAACTATGTGGGGGCACCTTGGCTAGTGCCAGGGTGCCCTCACACTTAGTAACTTTGCACCTAACCTTCAGCAAGTGAAGGTTAGACATAAAGGTGTCTTTTAAGTTACTTAAGTGTGGTGAAAATGGCTGTGAAATAATGTGTGTGTTATTTGACTCAGGATACAATGGCAGGCCTGTGCAAGGGTTTGTCTGTGCTCCTTATGGGTGGCAAAAGAAATGCTGCATCCCATTTGGATCTCCTGGAAACCCAATGCCCTGGGTACCTAGGTACCACATACTAGGGACTTATAAGGGGGGTCCAGTGTGCCAATTGAAATAGGTAAATTAAGTCATTAGCCTACAGAGACAAATTTGAAAGCAGAGAGAGCATAAGAACTGAGGTTCTGGTTAGCAGAGCCTCAGTGACACAGTCAAGCACTACTGACAACACACACATTAGGCCACAAACTATGAGCACTGGGGTATTGGCAAGCAGGATCCCAGTGAGACAGGCAAAACACACTGTCATATATGTTTTTATCTATGAGCACTGGGGTTCTGGCTAGCAGGATCCCAGTGACACAGTAAAAACACACTGACACACACTCACAAACAGGCCAAAAGTGTGGGTAACCATGCTAGAAAGAGGCAACTTTCTCACAGACATCAATAGGGAAATGTGTGAACAGTGGGAGGCCCACAATACTAACATGTCCTCCCTAACAGGGGTGTTGAGGGGCAGTAACACCACCCTAATCATGGATTGTCAACAACAATTTACCCCTTCCTTTGGCTCAGCAACACCTGGCCCTTCATCGATGCCAGCTACTGCAAGTGAGGACCTGTCAGGGTTGAGAACCTGCCCTAGACACCCCTGCCTCTGTAGCAGCAGATCACCTCACTAGGTAAGTGGGGATGTCCAGCAAGGACTCTAAGAGGTAGTGCCGGCTCCACTGCCAGCAACTGACCTCTTCCTAAAGAACATAGGCGGTCATTATGAACACAACGGTAAACTCCGCAGACTGCGTTGGCGGCGGTGAACAGAAGCCCACCTTTGGAGGTGAATAGAAACCCACCATAAAATGAACCAAAATCCCAACCCCGCCAAATATCACCAGACCTCCAGTCACTGCCATAACCTTGTCGGTGGAAATGCTGGACCTCCCCACCCCGCCACCGCTGAGCACACCCACATCCTGCCCTCCAAATAATGATGCACAAATCACCTTGGCGGACAGTGGAGGCCGGACAACCATTGGCGGTGCTGACCGCCATGGCGGCAAGTGGACTTAACAGCAAGAAGTGCACACATTGGATACGGTTGAAACCCACACACCTGACACACATCCATAACCCCATAAAACACTCATAGACACACCCACAAGCCTTTGCAACAAAATCAGGCCAAAAAAGACGGAGAGCACCAGAAGCATACACCGAACGTGACAATACACAAGACGCACACCGACCCACAGAAGAGCAGCCTCACCCCGTACCCAGCCCCGACACCATTCACCACACTCACCATGTCATCCCCCAAACATCCACGCTTCACAGAAAGGGAGCTAAGGACCATGATGGACGAGATCCTGAAGGTGGAGCTACAAATATTGGGGGCCCAGGTGCAGCACACACCCATCGCCAGGAAGATGGAGCTATGGCAGACCATTGTCAACAGGGTCAATGCAGTGGGACACCATCCACGCACCAGGGACGACAGAAGAGATGGAATGACCTGCAGGGGAAGGTCAGGGCCATGGCATCCAGGCACCACATTGCAGTCCAGAAGACTGGGGGAGGACCGAAACCAACACCACCCGAATACACCGACTGGGAGGAAAAAGGTACTGGCCATCTTGCACCCTGAGGGACTCACTGGACTCACTGAAGGAATGGATTTGGGTAAGTCGTCTACATTTACCCCATACGCACCATACCTATAATGCATGCACCACCCCACCCCTCCCACTCCAACCAGGACCAATGCCCCACCCAGGCAACAGCCACTGAATCCACCCCCCTGCATGACCACAAACCCACTAACAGGCCCACATCCCTCCCCCTGTGCACAGCCACCTACCCCTGCAAGGATTCACAATGGAACTACACCCCCCAATGTAACCCCACACCCTAAGCAAAATGCAGTGTAAACCTCACAAAGGCAACCTGGATGGCCACTAAAAGTTACACAAGCACAAAATACCCAGTCCTGTGCACCCCAATCGTTCATGCATTTGTAACAGACATGTCTATGTCCCCTAACAGGCACCACCACCCATGCCACCCTCATGGACGGGACAAGGAGTGCCAGTGCCCCCCATGGAGACAGAGGCACCTCACAGGACACTGGTGAAGGAACCCTGGACACTGACGAGCAGGCAGGCCCCTCACACAGTCCTGGAGTGTCACCATGCAGCAGCCCTATTCAGGATACCACTGACACCCCTACCATCCAGTCAAGAACAGCAGCCCAGGGCAAGCATCCCCACACCAGTGTATCCAGGCCACAGACTCGTGGAACACAAGTACAGAGGCCACAGTCTCTCACTCCCAACATGCAAGAAGGAGAGGACCCCAGTACAAGTGGTACGGCCAGACCTGTGCAGGGGACACAGGCACAGGGGGCTAGGGCAAGTGCTAGGGCCTCAGTGGGCCAAGGAGAAGGCCACAGGATGGATGCAGCAGCCCAGGATTTGATATCTGAGGTATTGGGGCCTACCAGCATGCCCATGACAGGATGGCACAGATAGTATCCACCCTGGAGCACATTCAGTGGATGCAGCAGGAACACCACCAACAGGTCATGGAGCAGTGGAAACAGCACAACGCCACAATGGCCAGCATAGCAGGAGCACTGCTGCAGCTGCTACAAACCCAGTCTGAGACCCACACAGGACAGGAGGACCCCACTACAGCACCGGACACAGAACGGACAATTACACCATCATCAGAAACATCCAAAGAACTACCCTCAGAGGAAACCCAAGGGCCAACCATGTCATCCCCTCAAGGTCAACAGCAGGTGCCCAAGCATACCCTCAGGCAAAGATATGGCACTGGAACCCCAGCAAAGAACAAGGCCCCCTTCAAGAAGTAACTCAGCAACAATCTGCACAGCAAAAAATCCACTCAATCAACCAGCACACAGTGCTTAAAAGCAATATGAACTAATGTAAGAATTGATGGACCCATCAATACTACCAACAAGGCCACTACCATGTTGGCAATGAAGACAACCACCCACGACCACTTGCCATCACTTTAAATTGCACTATTCACTCCCTGCCACTAATAAAACATATATCACACCTGTAACACTGTCCCTTGTCATAAAATGTGAACAAAGTGAAGTATGGATGCAACTGGCTGATAACCACTTTATTGTCAATACGTTGCATGAAAGGACTCCTGTGTGCCTAAATGTGGCCCCAAACTAAATGCACAAAATTGTATTCTGTACCATGCAGACCTGGACCCAGTTTCACATATAAGAATCAACCCCCCCCAGATGACAAACCACACTGACAGTATGTGTCACAAACCCCAATGTCAGCCCTTAGTGCCACATAGTTACTGGAAGTAGAGTTGTGTCAGTTGGGGCCTGGAATTAAGATCTTCCCCTTCCTCATCATCACCATCACTGTCCTCACCTCTCTGAGGTAGCTGGTTAGGACATACAGCACCCTCCACCTCCAAAAGGGGGATAGAATTTCTCACTGCCATGTTGTGCAGCGTGCAGCAGGCCACCACTATTCTACACACCTTTTCAGGCCCATAGGACAGGGAACCCCCAGAGATATGTAGACAACGAAATCTAGCCTTCAGGAGAGCTATTGTTCACTCTATCACCCTCCTAGTACGTCCATGGGCCTCATTGTAATTCCTCTCTGTTTCCGTCCCAGAATTCCTCACTGGTGTCAGGAGCCAACACAAGTTTGGATAGGTAGAATCACCTAGAAAAAGGTGCAATACAGTGTAGTCATTGTCAAGCCTCTTAGTCAGACAGCCTAGCTGTCTGCTATGTGTCAGTCAGTGACAGAAACACTTACCTATGTTCCACCCTCTGTCCTCTTGGAGTTGTTCCATCTTCTGTGGCACACTACTGTTCCTCAGCACAAAGGAATCGTGGACTGAACCTGGAAATATGGCATTTCCATGTGAGATGTACTGGTCTGCAGTATATACCAATTGAATGTTCATGGAATGAAAGTTCATTCTGTTTCTGTACACCTGTTTACTGACTCTTGGGGGTATGATCGGTATGTGGGTGTCATCGATGGCACCTATCACTTGGGTATGTTGGCAAAGGCATAGAATTTTGACTTGATGGCAGGGAGGTCAATACTTTGGGGACATCTCACATAGGACTGAATGTGTGGTACAAATGCATTTAGAAATCTTGTCAGTACCATGCTAAACATTGGCTGTGAAAATCCAGCACCCATGCCCACTGTCACTTGAAATGAGCCCGTGGCCAGGAAATGGAGTGCGGAGAGCACCTACACTTCAGTAGGGATGGCATGCTGATTACGATTTTCAGGAGTTAGTACAGGATCCAGTAATGCACAAAGTTCCAGAATTGTTGCACAGGTGAGTCTGTGATTGATTATGATCTGACGCTCCACTATGATCCTCATATCCAGAAGTGGTCTGTACACCGATGGTGCCCTTCCTCACCACAAGGGCCGGTACCTACGAGGGATATCAAATGAGTGTGAGGAACACACATAAATAGGCACACATTGTCATCAATTGTGCACTGCATACTTGATTGTAGTGACTCAACACTAACATGTTCTTGACAGAGCTACATCTACACCTCAATGAGGGAACAGTGTTTTTCATGTGTGTTAATTTTTTAAATGGTCACATGCATAGATGCCTCATGTGGAAAACATGGCCTGCATTGTGCACAATTATTTTTTAAAGATGCGTAGTTAATGGCAAAATGTCTGCCCCCTGTAATCCAGGCCTTTCGTTGTGGAAGTGACCTCATACCGCTAGCGGTTGATGTAACAGCGTAAGGAGGTGTTTACTGCCGTTCGCACCATCATTGGTTAACATGGATGCCAATGGGGAATCCTGGCGTAACATGATCGCCGCCAGCGGTGACAGTGCACACCGCCGCGTTACGTATGCAAATTTGTCATCTATACTTCACTTGACTCCCTGATCTCGTGCATACAGGTACTCCACTGTGTGTACTGCTGTGTCCCGCCTCTGGTCATGGAAGTGGCTCATGTTGCAGGGGAAAGGGCCCCGGCCTTCACCCAGGAGGAACTGGAGAGGCTAGTGGACAGGGTCCTGCCCCTGTATGCCAAGCTCTACAGATGGCCAGAGGTACAGGTGAGTCGGGGTTTGGGGTGCACTGTTTGGGTGTGATGGATGGTGTTGTAAGGACATATGTGTGCACCTCTGAGCCTGCATGAGCCATGGTGCATGGCATGCTGCGTGCGTATGTCCTGTAAGTCTGACAGTACTGTCCGTCCCATAGTGGAGGAATAGCCAGCTGTACCTATCTTGCAAGTGCCTGACCCCATGTTTAATTTCTGTGTCACCCTTTTAGGTCAGCGCCCACCAGAAGAGGGCACTTTGGCATGCCATCGCCAAGGACGTGCAGACCCTGGGGGTCTATAACCGGTGGAGCACCCACTGCAGGAAGAGGTGGGAGGACCTGAGGCGCTGGGCGCGTAAAATCTGTGAGGCCCAGCTGGGGAAGTCCTCCCAACGTGGAAGGGGTGCCGGTCAGGCACTGACCCCCCTCATGCAACACATCCTGGCGGTGGCATATCCAGACCTGGATGGGCGCTTGAAGGCTGCACAGCAGTCACAAGGGGGTGGGTACGCATGTCACAATCTTAAGCTTGGATGGATGTCTGTGTGTGCATTAGGGTTCATGATGCTTAGAGGCAGGGACTCAGACTGTTGTCCATCTACATGATGGTCCCCGTAGGGTGTAGGGGTGTCTTGGACCAGGTCTCCCACACGTCAGGTCCTTAGGTAGTTCAGGGGATGGGTGTAGAGCAGGGCTCTGGTCAGTAGTCAGGGGTATGGCCATGGGCATAGTGAACGGTGCTGCCTGTTGGGGGTGTCTTCTGGGTGGATGTATGTCTGACCACTATGTACCTCCATGCAGCTATTTACAAGTGTCTCTCCTGTTTTGTCTACCCTTCCCTGTTCTCTTGTGTTGTTTTTGTACATCAGCAACATCTGGCGAGGGAGCGGAGGCACTGGCAAGTGGGGAAGCAGCGGTCCACGAATCCTCGGAGGCAGAGTCGTCCGACGCCAAGGGGACCAGTGGATGGGAGGGCAAGTGGAGTACCACGTGGGAGGCAACTACCACTGGAGGAAGTGACTCCGATACCTCCTCCGATGGGGGCTCCCTGGCGGTTGCGGACCCTAGTGGCCACATCACTACAGTGACATCTTCCACCACCCCCCATTCCATCACCGCCCTCCCTTCTGCTCCCCACTGAGTTGCCCCTGCCCACTCACCAAGAAAGGTGGGCGTCTCCTTCACCCCAGGCACCTCCTCCCCTGTCCCAGTCAGCCCTGCTGCCCTCACAGAGGAGGCTATTGACCTCCTGAGAACCATCTCGGTAGGGCAGAAAACCATTGTCAATGCCATCCAGGGGCTAGCATCAGAGGTGCAGCAGACCAATGCCTATCTGGATGGCATTCAGATCTTTTCAGGCTCTGGCCTCCTCTTGGACGGCAGCCAGGTTTCCCTGGCCATTCCGTCCCCCCTCCAACCTCCTCTACCCCTTCCAGCACCCCACTCCCTTCACCCGTCCAAAGCAGACAATCTGACATGCAGTCAAGCACCTCAACACACAAGAAGCACACTTCTAAACACAAGCACCACACCTCCCACCACAAGCATTCACACAGCCAACATACACATGCACACACAGCAACATCCACTTCCCCCAGTGTGCCCACCTCTTCCACCTCCCTGTCTGTCCCCTCTACATGCACACCCTCATGCACTGCACCTTCAGTCACTGTTGTTGCTTCTCTTACTGCACTCACCACAATAGAAAACATCCATACATGCACCCCAGACACCACACCAGCACTCACCACAACTACTGTAGTTGACACATGCAGCACACTCACCAGACTTGCAGACACCTATACAACATACATCCACACTGGCAGCCTGTTGTCTCCCACTGTGTCCACCCCCTCCTCCAAAAACACTCAAACGCACCAAAACACCAACCCATCACACATCCACCACACCTCAGCATATTGTCCAGTCACCTGCACCCACTACATGCACCCATACACCACATACGTCCACAGCCTCTGCCTCCACTCCCATGCCCTCATCCAGGACCACCCCAATTTCTCCGAAAAAACGTTTCCTCTCCCATGCTGACCTCTTCCAACCCACTGGCCCACCCCGTCTTGTCCCTAAGCGTGCACACCTCCTTGTCCTTTCCACTCCTTCCACTTCACAGCCCACCCCTGTCCTCCCCTCACATTCCCGTGCCCCTTCCCCAGAGGAGAAGAAGCCCTGTGCAGAGCCAAGTCCATCTGGCTCCACCCGCTTAAAACACCCCCCCACCTTCAAAGGACAAACCCAAACCCCCTCCACCTTCCAAGTGCAAGTCCAAGGCCCACCCCCGTCGCACGTCCCCACCCCCACCACCCCCTGCCCCGTTCCGTGAGGTGCCTGGATGCCCCTTTGTTCACCCATTAGGTGGAGTACTGTGCACTTTTGGGAGTCAGACTGGGGCCTTTGTAGCCCATGGGACTTCTTGAGCTATGGACTGGCCATTGGCCTTGTTGGAAATAGTTGGCTCTGTGAGCTGTAATACATATTTTTGTGTGGCCGGTGTTTTGGTGGCACACTGTTGAACCCTTGTCTTTTGTTTCATTGTTTGTGGGTGTGGGGTATTTGTATGTACTATGGTCAAGTTGGATTTGCCTTGTTTCGGGTAAGTACCTCTTGCTGTGGGGTGTGCTGCTGTGAAGGGTTGGGGGGCATTGCTGGGTGGGTGGAGTGGGTGGGTATGTAACTGTGACCTTTCCTCCCTTGTTTCGTAGGTTGCGGTACTTACCGTAATCGTCTTCGTCGGCGGTCTCGGTCGTGGAGATATATGGCAAGGAGCAGGGCTGGCATGATCTGCAGTTCTCTATCCATGTCTGCTTCGGCGCTTTGTGCGGGCTTCCAGTGAGTGTTTAATTGGATTTGGTTCATTTCCGCATGGACTTGCGGTTGTGGTTCCCGCCCTGGAACTGGCGGCGGACTATTGGTTCATTATTTGATGGGCGGGTTGGGCCTTTCCGTCGGTCTGTGGGTGGACTCTGCTGTCATCGTCGGCACTCCTCTACTGGCGGTGGGTGGTTTTCTGGATTTTGTGTTTCGATTGGTTCATTATTTTGGCGGTCCGGACCGCTCCTCTGTTAGCGTTTTTTACCGCCACCGCTGGTGCGGTAGAGACCGCTGTGTTCATAATGAGGGCCCTAATTTGTATGCCACAAATGCACTTGTTGACTGTTCTTCAACCACCTTCCATTTCCTATGAGAGGAGTACACTGGATTTTGGACAGTTGTGTGGCATCTACTTCAATGGTTGTATACACCATGACCCCTTCACTATTCTTTTCAACCATGTCCCAAATCAATTTTAAAGCACAATTGCTCAATAAATCCACCTATCACAAAGTCATTGTCTGCTTGTTTTTGTTCCACATTTTGTTATGTAGAGATATAAGACCATGTGAAGCAAATGAGGAAGACACAAGATACTAATGCAAGCAGGGATATGTAACAGGTACAGTGTCCTGCTAAGGATTGCTTACTGCACACCCAAACACATTGCTACAAGTGTCTGGTCACACTAAACATTTTATTTCACTATACACCACATAGACTGTCCATATGTATGGACTGTCAAAGCCAAGAATGGCTGTCTCATATTGTGTCAAGGTACATATACCAAAGTACAGCCCCCAGAAGGAAGACATTGTCCTGCAGAATAGGCAAACAAAAAATTGAATGATGTCACCACCTTGAGCCTTATCATATGCCAAACCGAAGTAATCCACCATCACACAAACAACAGTCCCTGACCACAGGGCCATCATAATCCAATGATTTTGCATCTGGTGGCATAACACAAACGTATGTCAGTGTTGTGGCACAGCACCGTGGCCTGTAATCAATCAATCAATCAACATATTATAGAGCGCACTACATACCCGTTAGGGTTTCCAGGCGCTGGGGGGGGGGGGGGGGGGCAATAGCTGCTATTGGTTGAAGAGCCAGGTCTTGAGTAGTCTTCTGAAGGTGAGTAGGTCCTGGGTCTGTCGTAGGTTGGTTGGGAGAGTGTTCCATGTCTTGGCGGCGAGGTAGGAGAAGGATCTGCCGCCGGATGTCTTTCGATGGATGCGGGGGACGGCGGCGAGGGCGAGGTCTGCGGAGCGGAGCTGTCGGGTGGGGGTGTAGAAGCTGAGTCTGTTGTTGAGGTAAGCAGGTCCGGCGTTGTGGAGTGCTTTGTGTGCGTGGGTAAGGAGCTTGAATGTGATCCTCTTGTCGGGGAGCCTGTAAAGGTCTCTCAAGTGGGGTGTGATGTGGCTGCGGCGGGGTACGTTGAGGATCAGTCGGGTGGAGGCGTTTTGGATGCGTTGGAGGCGTCGTAAGTGTTTGGCCGGGATGCCTGTGTACAGTGCGTTGCCGTAGTCTAGCCTGCTGCTGACGAGGACTTGTGTCACTGTTTTTCTTGTTTCTGTCGGGATCCACTTGTAGATCCTGCGGAGCATGCAGAGAGTGTTGTAGCAGGAGGAGGAGATTGCGTTGACCTGTTTTGACATGGAGAGGGAGGAGTCGAGGATGAAGGCCAGGTTGCGTGCGTGGTCGGTCAGAGTTGGTGGGGTTCCTAGAGATGTTGGCCACCAGGAGTCGTCCCAGGCGGAGGGAATGGGTCCGAGGATGAGGACCTCCGTCTTGTCTGAGTTCAGTTTCAGGCGGCTGTTTCTCATCCATTCGGGGATGGCCTTCATTCCCTCGTGGAGGTTGGACTTGGCGGTGCGCGGGTCCTTGGTGAGGGAGAGGATGAGCTGGGTGTCGTCAGCGTAGGAGATGATGTTGAGGTCGTGTTGGTGGGCTACTTGTGCGAGGGGGGCCATGTAGATGTTGAATAATGTTGGGCTGAGGGATGAGCCCTAGGGTACGCCGCAGATGATGTTAGTGGCTTTGGAGCGGAAGGGAGGGAGATGGACTCTCTGGGTTCTGCCAGAGAGGAAGGATGTGGTCCATTCGAGGGCTTTTTCTTGTATTCCGGCTTCGAAGAGGCATGTTCTCAGAGTGCGATGGCATACCATGTCGAAGGCGGCTGATAGGTCCAGGAGGATGAGGGCTGATGTTTCGCTGTTGTCCAATTGGCGTCTGATGTCGTCTGTGGCGGCGAGGAGAGCGGTCTCGGTGCTGTGGTTTTGTCTGAAGCCAGACTGGGAGGGGTCCAGGATGTTGTTGTCTTTGAGGTGGCGAGTCAGTTGTGTGTTGATGATTTTCTCGATGACCTTCGCTGGGAATGGGAGTAGGGAGATGGGTCAGAAGTTCTTGAGGTCCTGGGGGTCTGCTTTGGACTTCTTGAGGAGGGTGTTGATTTCGGCGTGTTTCCAGCTTTCTGGGAATGTTGCTGTTTCGAAGGAGATGTTGATGACCTTCCGTAGTTGGGGAGCGATGGCAGAGTCTGCTTTGTTGTACACGTTGTGAGGGCATGGGTCGGACGGTGAACCGGAGTGGATGGAGTTCATGGATTTGTGTGTCTCAGTGTCGCTGACGTAATGATGACACACATCCACAGCTACACACAGGTAATCGAAGAAGAGTGTTTTGCCTATGTGAAGGGTGAATGCCATGCTTGCACTTGATGACAACACATATCATGGACTCATGATCACACACATCATGCGATTGGCCCAACACAGAACAATAAACAAGTACAATGTGCACTTCTGACCTTCCACCCAAACTCTGTACAAGCTGCCTTGACACAGGTCTCATACACTCTAAATATGTGACCTACATTACCTGGAACAATCCATGTCCACTTCCTATGTCGAAACAGCTTCATATACCTACCAATGTCACATCTCAGAAATGCCTACACGAGGATGTCATTGTGAAGGTACCTAGAAAAAGACAAAAAAAGGAGTATAGGCTTGAAAAAAATCCTATTACACAATTCATATGGCAAGCATCTTGAAAGGAAATTACATTGCAATGAAACTGATACAAACAATGTAGCTACATCAAGGTGGGGATATGTCAAAGGCTAACCCTTCAAGTGCCATTTGTCTGAATATTACAGAGTATTAGCTCCAGAGTTTTTGCCAAAACACTCTACTCCACACATTCTGACTACTACAGTTCTTCGTACAGTCACAGTCATTACGTCACATGACTCACTTACACTTAAGAAAGGTAGCTATTGTTGAGATCTTCCCGCTAGTCAGCTTCTTCCTCAACAGCGCTGTCATCCTCACTTGGCATTTAAGGAGCCACTGCAGGCTACCCATCCTCTGGGATGTACGCCATATTCTTCCTCAGGGAGATGTTGTGGAGCATGCAGAATGCCACTGTGATCTGACACACTTTTCTGGGTAAGGAGAGGAGGGCTCCACCAGTGCCATGAAGACACCTAAACCTGGCCTGCAGGAGCCCAAAAACCCTCTTCACTAGCTGCCTTGTTCTTTCATGGTCTTCAGTGGAGTGAACTTCCCGTGGCACAGTTGGATTCCTTATTGGTGTCAACGACCAAAGGCAGTTTGAATATGCAGAGTCTCCTGTTAAGGAATGGGACATGTGTGCAACAATAAGTCCATCTTATCAGAATTATGACACCTGACACTTTACACACAGGACAGATGTGGCTTACGAACCAGCCAGGCCTTGTCTGGGTACAGTTGTGACATCAGCTGGGAGATAGTGCTATTCTGCATAATGAATGAATCATGGACAGGCACAGACCTGGGAAATTTATATATCTGCCAAACATACAACTTACATACTGATGGAATGGAAGTTCTTTCTGTTGCTGTATGCTTGTTCATTTACATATCGCGGGACCAAGCCAACATGTGTGCCATCAATTAACCCCACCACATGTGGAGGCATGCAAAACCATAAAAGTCAGCCTTCACATGGGCTAAATCCTCACATTGGGAAAACTGGATTTAGCTGTCCAGGAGTTTCAACAGTTCTGGGAGGACTTCCTTCAATACCAGACTGAACATAGGTTGGGAGATGGCAGTTGACAGGGCCTCTGTATGTTGGGAGAACCCCGTGGCTAGGAAGTGCAATATTGTCATGATGTACAATGGGTGGTATGCTGGTTGGATTACTAATAGCTGGCATCAGATCTGGCATCAATTGACAACATAATTCCACTATTGTTTGCCGATTCAGATGATATAGGAGTATGATGTGTCATTCTTCCATGATCTAAGGTCTGGCAGTTGATAGTAAACAGGTGGCTGACGCATCCTCCCTCTCCCCGGCTAGCTACATGTGACAAGAAATTAACATCTAACATTACATGTCATTGTGTCCCTAGCTACATACATGATGGATGTCAATAATAACGTGACAAGTCATTTTAGAAGGGACAGACATGGCAAACAGTACACATCACAGCTGCTAGTAACACAAGGGTCACATGTGACGCCTATCGTTTGCCACACATGTTCACATCATGTATCTGGACCAAACTCAAAATATATGCATTATAAATGCCCCTCAAAATGTGACTTGTTCTCCCAACCGCAGAAATGACCTTTGATTGGTGTGGACTGTGCCCACTGTAAAATGTCATCTGTGCCCTGCAACACACTACAATGGTGTTTGAGTAATAGGACCTACATCACAAAACAGGATAAGCATGGTTGTGAGCTCAAAACAAAATTTTTAGAGGTGTGACATAGTTTCTGAAGCTCAATACTGCATTTCAAGCCTCTAAAATGGAAGCTGCCTGACCTACTCCACTGGACATTATGAACCATCTGGGACCGCAGGCGGGAGGCATCATGGTGGTTGCAATAGCAGCGGAGAAAGCCATAGGCTAACATTGTTGCCCGTGGTGGTCGCAAGCTAATGGATGTGTACGCCGACGGTGACGACCGCGTAAGTGACAGATGTGATCGCCATGTTCTTCAGAATCACTCACTTGACTCCTGAAACTGCTGCCAGCACCACCTCCACTACTGCGCTCCTGTGTACTGCCTCTGGGAGTAATCCTGCCATGTCTAGCAGATAAGGCCCCTGTCCTGTCTCCAGAGTAGCTGGAGATGCTAGTGGAGAGGTCCTACTCCTATACGAACACTTCTATGGTGCACCAGAGGAACAGCTAGGTACCTAATGTGCACAGTGTTTTCTGTACTTCACCATCCTTTACCTCCTCACAGGCTACAATGTGCCCATGTGTGCCAGGTTGACCACTCATGTGCCTTTAGTTGCCTTCTGTGTGGCATCAATGGGAGGGTCAATGTGCAGGTATTTCTGGCCAGTGTCATATATTGAGTTTGTTAAATATGGGATTTCTGGGTGGCTAGGGTATGCACCTAAGCCAGGTAGAACCCACCCACTCTAGTCAGGGCATGGGAGTTACACGTCAAAGATAACCCCTGCTCACTCCCTTGGTAGCTTGGCATGAGCAGTCAAGCCTATCCCAGAGGCAATGTGTAAAGCATTTGCACAACACACACAACACATTTGACACACTATCCCCCACCACAAAGGAAACACAACACCAAGTTATATGAAAATATACTTTATTGTACACAACACAATTATTAGACCAAACACATGTCAGTAATATCCCGCTACCAAAGCAGTTGTCAGAACGTTACACATTAGTTACTCTGCAGAACCAGCAGTAGTCATATAACACACAGGTTACTCATTATTCTGCAACATAAGCAGTAGTTAGGAATCGCACTGCTACACAAATGCACTTGTCAAATAAATATCATAAATGCCCATATCAGGAACATCATAAAACATATGCCAAGTCAGGAAAAGACATAATAGCATGTTATGCCCATAAAAGGAACACAATCACATATATATAACACATCATAAAACTAGGCAGGATATCATATGCCCTAATACAGCCCAGTGTTCAAGGATTCCTAAAAGACCTAGGTAAGGAACCCCTGACTTTTCTGGGAAATTGTATTATTTGTATAAAAGTGTTTTTTACTGCTACCCGTGCCTGTTTACTCTAGACTGTCTGTGTTTCAGGCAGGTTGGCCTTTTAAAGTGGTGTTATTTAGCCGTGAGTGTGTGAAATTTCCCTTCTAGTTTGTGGCACAAGACTGCATAAAAGCTCCCCCCCTCTTTTCTAAGTAAAAAGGCTACATACATCTTTCCGAGTGTGTTAAGGAGACTGCTTAATCTGTTTCTGTGATTTAAATTGTGTTTAGAAACTGTCTGCATCCCCTGTCTTTTGCCTTTAAAAAGCCACATTTCAGAGTGCGCAACAAGCAGTGTTTCAGTGATTTTTTAAACAATCTCTCCCTTACCTGGAAAGTAGACTCTGCTAGCTTAGGAGTGTGGATTCAGCGTGTCTGTATCCATGGAGATTCTGAATAGAGCAGCAGCTGCCTCCTCCCTTCCCACAGGAACTGGGCTTCAGTTGACTTTCCCCTTATATAAGTTGCTGTTGGTTGTTGCATATGGTGTTGTGATAGGTTGTTAGGGGCTGGTCTTTCTATTGGTTTAGGGATTAGAGTTGGGCTTGTGATTGGTAGTAGAGCTGAGATTCTGATTGGTTCCTGGTTTTTAGGGCTGGACTTGTGATTGGTAGTAGGGCTAAGATTCTGATTGGTTCCCGGTTTTTAGGGCTGGGCTTGTGATTGGTAGTAGGGCTGAGATTCTGATTGGTTTCTGGTTTTAGGGTTGGGGTTATGTTTGGTTGCCAGGATTAGGGGTATGAATGGTAATTAGGGCTGGGTCTCCCATAGGTTGTTTGAATTAGGGTTACAAATCTAATTGGTTAGGACTTGGTTTCTATTGGCTAGTAGGGCTACTTAAGCCTAGGGCTCAGGGCGTCTCAGCCCAGGTGTTGAGGCTAAGGGCGGAGAGGATAAGGGCAGTTTCCTGTTTGGGCCTGTTCAGGACTGGTAGGGCCTAGGGCCAGAATTGCTGCCCTATTTACCATTTATCAGAAAGGACTTTACATCCTACACATACACCAACATGCAAACACATTATCTGCAAAGACATCCAACTCCTGCATCACAAACTGACCGCAGACAGATTGCAATGTCCCATCATCCAACACGATACCCCTTATACAACATATATAAACATATCCACTACAACTACAACAGTCAAACACCTTCATTCTCAAAGCAAACACTACTCTGTCCACTCCCACTAACACAACCTGCCATCACCCACACAACACAAAACCACACAATACATTCCTCTCAGCCTTCCAGATACACACACCCCGTTATTACAAACCAACTACACTATCCTCTATTTGCTCCACACAGACCACCTTTCATCATAACAATTCCCAAACCCAGCCTTCCAACACACTATCTACAAACGCCCTTCCCGTCTCTTCACCAATTACACAAAACCATACAATCCTCACACTCCACTCCACCACACATATTACCTCTTCCAGTCATCACAACTAACACAACTTCACTGACACACACCCATCCCCTCTTATACACCTCATACATTCATCTCCAAAACACATCAACACCCCCTGTAAGACTCTAATTCCACTCACCAGCACAATATACACCACACACATCAGCACATCAAATCAACACAAACTTTCATTATACTTATCGTCACACCCACTCCCACCCTCATGACTACACAAAGAATACAAATCCCGTCCTCTCTTTACCCCTACATTCTCACTCTTCAAAAACACCTACAACAAGCACCCCCAACCAGCAACTTTCATTCACCCGCCTCTCCTCCATTGCACAATTTGGAGCCTTACATCATGATCCACATGTCCTCCACCACCCCTAACCCATACTCCATCCACACTAAACAGACACAAACAAAATAAACAACATCCCATTCTTAACAACTTTGCATCCCCTTGTCTATTACATAATAAGGCTACCCTACAAAAACAGTACACTCTTCATGTCTCTCTCAGCCACCAAGTCCACCACCCACACATACAGACCCAACAAAATGCCTCCTAAACCTGCTGGTAGAGGAACACTACATGGAAAATCAAGACTATTGTGTCCCTCACACAGTTATCACAACTAACAATACACCTGCTACAAGCTCAAATTATCCTGCTTACCCTTCTCCTAAGCAAAACAACACCGCCACTAACACACTTTTTCTAAACTGCCAGCTCATAAATGCTCGGTCACTCTCAAAAAACAAGCACCATATCTACGACCTGCTCACAGGCACACAACCTTCATAACGGAATCATGGTTGGGAGATGACATGGCCCCAGTGTTGCAAGAACCCCTTTCTTCAGACTATCAAACCATTATACAAAACCGTATAGGCAAGAGAGGAGGTGGACTAGCTATTATATTCAAACAGCCAATAAATCTCAGTTAAACAGACAACATTTCCATACAAGTTTGTGAAGCCCTCCTCATCAGATGCCACCCTACTCCAACTTCCTCCTGTAACTTTCTCCTCCTTTACAGACCTCTACCTAACAACTCAACATTTCCAGACGCTTTTCTAGATACAGTCTCAAACCTTATTACATTATACTCAAACCTATTCATTCTTGGGGCTCTAAACATTTGGTTTGGCAAACCCAATATGCCCATCAAAAAGCTATCACCACTGGCCTAGTCACATTGAACCTACATCAGATTGTACACAATCCCACACATCGCTGGACACATCCTCGATGTCATTTTTGCTAAGCCTGAACTAGTAACAATTCATAGCATCACGCCAATCACATGGTCAGACCACCATTTGATAACTTTCCGACATAAAACTCCACAAATCAACACACCCCACAACTATTTACATACATGCACCCATCGACCTTGGAGCAAACTCAATTTTAATCACTTAGAAACACAAATAACAGCCAACACAGATCTAGATACAATTAATTCTGTTCCAAAACTTTACGAGTGGCTACAGGAAGCTTTTGATATCCTAATACCACTCAGAAAAACTAAACACGACAAAAGAAAACCAACACCTTGGAGAAACACAGAACTTAAAAACATAAAGCAACAAATCAGAAAGTTGCAGTGGACCTGATAGAAAACAAACAACAGTCAAGACAAACTGCAGCTACACAAACTTAATAGAATATACAAATCATCAATCAAAAAAGCTAAAAAAGGTACTACTCAGACAGAATTCAAAATGCTAACTCTGCAACCAAAGAATTTTATAAAATTCTCAATGAATTTCAAAAACCTACATGCATGGAAGGAAGTCATCCCACTACTCACGATTTCACAAACAAACTGGCAACTCATTACACAACCAAGGCAGACACATTGGACTCCTATTTAAAACAGAAGAACACTATCAGCACCAACCCCTTTCCTAAAATACCCTCTAAGAATAAACCAACCCAGCCTCTACAGTCCTTCAAACAAATATCCCAAGGTGAATTTGTGGATTTGGTCAAAGCAAGCAGACCTTCCGGTTGTCCTTCTGACCCTTGTCCACCACACTTCTTCAAGAACATGGTCTTTTATCTACTTCTGCTGCCACACCTATAAGAAGAATCATCAACAACTCTTTAACTACAGGAACTTGTCCTGTAGAACTGAAAAAGGCATACATACGACCGTTATTAAAGAAAACAAACCTAGACCCGCAAGACCCCAACAGCTACAAACCAATCACAAATGAACCTTTCCTGGGCAAACTGATAGAAAGAGCAGCATTCACCCAGATGTCATTATTCATTGAAGGCAATTCCATACTTTTAGAATTCCAAACTGGATTCCGCCCAGGAAGAGGCACTGAATCAGCAGTCATAGCAATCTGGGATGACCTGAAAAACACAGTCGACCACAATGGAGTTGCTGCACTACTTCTCTTGGACCTCTTGGCTGTCTTTGATACGGTTGACCATGACACCCTAATTCAAAAACTCCACAAAGCCGGCATAGAAGGGACTGCTCTCAACTGAATTATATCCTACCTTCAAAAAAGAACTAATATCACCTATTCGCCCCCCAAAAGCAGGGGCCCCCCAAGGATCAATCATCTCACCTTTTCTTTTCAACATCTACATGATATCATTACCAGAACTGATCAATGATTTTCATCTCACATGCTATAACTATGTAGATGACACACAAATACTACTTAAATTAGAATGCTCCAAAAACATTTAAAATTTTCAGTTGCCTCAGAGCCATTGATCAGTGGATGACTTGGAGCCATCTCAAACTAAATGCCTCCAAAACAGAAATACTCATATGTGGTGACTGGAAAAGTTCTGACCCACTGTACGCCTGGCCTGATGATCTCGGACCACCTCCTCAATTATCCAAGGAAGTTAAAAGCCTTGTAATCACCATGGACTCCAAATTACCTATGAATGCCCAAGTGGACAAATTAGCACGAACAAGCTTCATCACCTTGAAGACTCTATGATGCATCTTCCCCCACCTTGGATTTCCACACAAGATGCAAGCTAGTATCTTGTTTGTACTATCCAAACTGGATTATGCCAATGGCCTCTACCATGGATCATCTATTATGAAAAAACTACAACGTATTCAGAACTCTGCAGCCAGGCTACTATTACATGTAAAGCCACAAGCCCACATCTCCCCTGCCTTGAGAGCACTACACTGGTTACCCGTTGCTAGAAGATGCACCTTCAAGCTGCTTTGTATCACCCACAAAGCTATACATGTAACAGGACCGCTTTTTATCAGAAACAAATTAACCAAATACATTCAAAGACACCTCCACTCAAGACTGGCACCCCGCCTTAGAATACCACCATAAAAGAAAAAGACTATAGGTGCTACGTGCTTCTCTGTTCTAGCAGCCAAACTATGGAATTCATTACCCCCAACTATAAGAGCCACAGATAACTATCTTGTCTTCAGAAAACTACTCAAGAGTTGGCTCTTTCCTTCATAACCACCATATTCAAATAACTATGGACTGCATATGCCTATGTTGATAAATATGTTTTATCTGATTATGTGTATATTCTAGTTATATATAGTTCTTTAGAAAATAGGCATCCCTACTATGTCATAACAATAAACTACACACATGATCTTTAAACCTGTTTAACTAATGTATATTTAGTCATGGTTTAAATATGCGTGCATATGTGTGTGTATTCATGTGTGTATGTTATTCTATGTTTAACATGTTCATAGGTCATTGCATAACTCCTAGATACTTATGAATCCCTGCTCTCATTTTATATCACACTCTGTCTACCCATCACCAAATGTCATGTCTCTATCAATCTATCCTCCATTCCCACTCTGACTCATCCCAAATCCATTTTACTATTTTCAACTCCTAAATAACCCTGCCTAAGCTCTTCCCTCCTATTCCACATCTAACTCCCCCAAACCTCACTTTACTACCATGATCTCCCAAACAATCCTACTATATTCTCCCTCATTTATCTCACCCTGCTACTATGATCTCCCTAACCCTTTCCACAGACTCTTCCCTCGTCCATTCCCCCTTTACTCATCCCAAGCCTAAATCCTATTACCATAAACTCCCAATTAACACTTCTGGATTCTTCCCTCCTCCACCCCTCCATTACTCCAGTCAATCTAACTAACAAACTCACATGTCCGCGGCTCAAATTAACTCTTAAAAATACTAAAACTGTACTCATATTTCCAGATACTAATCCACCATTAATTCCTTTTGGGTTGTGGAGTAGCGTGCTACTCACCGAAAAGCGCTTTGACGCCTCGTCAGGGGTAGTAAGCGCTATCTAAATACTATTGCAATACAATACTATTATAATACAATATAATACAATATAAATCAATCATATCCATACTAGGAACATTTGAATATGAAATGTCCTTTTAAAAGTACTTGTATCATGATGAAAGGCACTTCCAGTGCCATGAAGAACAAAATGGGGGGCTTATGCGTGCCGGGTGCTCCCTCTAGGGGCCACTCCGATGATTGGGGGAGGAGAGGGGTGACACGCACACCCTCCAGTTTTATAACGGCCCCTCCTGGGGCCTGTGATCTTTGGGGGCACCTCTGGGCTGCACCCTCACTTCCCCGTGTCCTGCCTCTCTGGGGCCAAAGCACTATGGGAGCAATCGTCCTGCCGGGTGGGACCTCCGATGACGTTTTCCAGCCGTCCGATGGGAGAGGAGAGGCTCTGGCTACCTCTCATGCTCTGGGGAACACGTCTCCCTCCCGAGTTCATCCTTGCCACGTCACGGGCCCTGGGGTGGTTCTGTGGGTAAAGGCCACCACTAAAGGGGTCTTCCTCTCTCCTGGGGCTGTCCGCTCACAATCGCCCGCACCTGACCTGGTGCGCAAGTGTCCTTCGTGGTTTCAGGGCAGCAGCGGTGACTTGACTTTAGTGATGACTGGTTGGTGCCCCGTTAGCGCTCCTCAGAGCATGCTTCTCCCCGGGGGCATAGTTGGAGCGCACTTGATCCTTTTTGTTGATCGATGGTGCCCCGGGGGTTCCAGGGCAAGCGCTTCACTCGTGCGTGGCAGAATAAGCCCGCCCAGGCTGCAGCAGTGATTTTCAAATTGGCGATGTGCTTACGAAGCGCTGGGGCAATAAACAAAGCGCTTTCCAAGTGCTGGGTCCAGCATATGCAGAGTGCCCTCCAGGCACTAAATCAAAGGAGAAGCAGCACTCCTCATGTGCTTCTGAGAGATGCAGGGGTCAAGGGCCACAGCACCCTGCCCCTGGGAGACAAAGTCAAGGAAAATGGTTCACAGGTGGCAGGGCTTAGCAGCAGGCCAGTGCAAGGGGGATGGCGGTAGATGGCAGTCTCTCCTATAGAACCAGCAGGTCACAGGTCAGCACAGCAGCAGCAGCAGTCCATGGAGGTTCCTGGTTAGTCCCTCCAGTATGCTGTGTCCAGTCTCATGTAAGTTCCAGAGTGTCTCCAAATTCGCCTGTACCTATACTCAGTTTTACAATGTGTTTACAAAGAAAGTGTAGAGGAGGTTTCAACCAGTTATAACTTGTTCTGGGAGTGCCCCCTCTCTCCTCTAGCACAGGCTCCAAACATCTGTTGGGGGTAAACGACCCTATTGTGTGAGCCCAGGGCACAGCCTTTACAAATGCATGTGTGCCCCGCCTCTCCCTTCTCTCAGCCCAGGAAGACTATTCAGTAGGCAAGTGCACCTCTGTGACACCTCCATCCTCCCTGTGTACAGGCTGTCTGCAAAAGTGCCCAGACGCGGATTGGAGTCAAGCTGCGAAACCCTAGAGACATAAGCACAGAAAAATGCTCACTTTCTAGAAGAGGCATTTCTGTAATAGTAATAAAACATCTACCTACACCAGTAAGCAGCATTTCTCATTATCATTACAACCATACCAAACATGCCTACGCTACCCCTCATAAATCAGACAATACCACCTACACACAAGGCAGGACATTTCTAATGCAATCCTATGAGGAGACAGCACTCACAGCAGTGAGAACCCAAATAGGCTGTTTGTCACTACCAGGACTGGCCACACTACTAGGCACATGTCCTGCCTTCTACATACATAACACCCTGCTCATAGCGCTAGCTAGGGCATACCTTAGGGGTGACTTACATGTAGTAAAAGGGGAGTTCTGGGCCTGGCAAGTAAATTTAGATGACAGGTCCCTGTGGCAGAAAACTGCGAAAACAGGCCCTGGGCTAGCAGGCCCGAAACAGGTCTGAAAGGCTACTGTGGGTGGCGCAAGCAACGCTGCAGGCCCACTAGTAGAATTTCATTTACAAGCCCTGGGTATAGAGATACCACTGTACAAGGGACTTACAGATGAATTAAATATGGCGAATAGGTATAAGCCAATCATACCAACTTTAGAAGGTAGAGCACCTGCACTTTAGCACTGATCAGCAGTGATAAAAGTGCTCAGAGTCCTAGAGCGAACAGCGAGAGGTCAAATAAAATTGGAGGAAGGATGCAAAAAGTCAGGAGATGAACCTGCCACAAGGGCCAGGTCCAACAGAGTTCATTCACATTGTGGTGTGTGTTTTGTGTTCATAGATCCTCCTGTGTTGGGTGCACATAACTAGTGGAGGTGACATTACAGCCATCAACTGACGTCTCTTTCCTCATGATTGTTGTTCATGTCAGACAACGTGTATGTTCATGACAGCATGAGCTGAGTATGCATGTTGTATGTGTCAGTTGTGAGCAATGTGAGCTATGTGTATGTTGCCACAGAGATTTCTTCACACATCTGCCTTTGCTAGACTGTTGTTTGGAAGGCATAACATCACTCTCTCTGCCCTTCAGGTTGCCTCACACACCAAATGCCACGTAGCTGTTGGCTACATGATTTAGATTTACTGTCGTGCATCAAAGTGATGGGAATGTAGTGTCATGTAGGTTCTGTCTGCTCAGCCTGCAGAGACGAGGGCCTGTCATATGTATCTCCCATTATGGGTCCTAGTCTAGGCTGGTTTGGAGTCACTCTAGCTATGCTGCTGTGGTACTGTGCCCACTCCCTGTACCCTAGCAGATCCTGTCATGTGGGCAATATGAGGCTGTGTTATGATACCCTGCTCAGAATGCCTCATTCCTTTGACCAGATTAGGAATGGGTACAGAGGTGAGTTACTGATCTATTACACATGTTCACTTAGCATGATTGTCAATGTATGTCTCTGACTCATGAAAGGACCCTTACTCCCACAGCCCTGTTGTCACTTCACACAGGTCATAATTGTCCTGTGTAGGTGTACTGCATAACTGCCATTCCCACAGTACAGACAGTGTGTTGATTCCTGGGAGGCCATGGTATGTAACTCAGTAGCTTGGTTACATAGCAGAGACAGTAAAATGCATATCTTTGTTTGTTGGATGTCACCTCTGTAGGATGGACACATATGTGCAAAAACATGTTCTGCGGTACAGGTACACAACACAGAACCCCAACCATTTATCAGGCCCCGTGTCCACAATGTCAACAGGATAGGCACTCTCTGTACCCACCATACCAGTTTCTTCATTGTTACCTGTGTGTGATGTTTGAGTTTGTACTGTGGCAGTAGCCTCTAGGGACTGTATAGAGGGAGTAATTTTCCCAGAGTCTGAATGTGTTCGTCCATTCATGCCTAAGGAGTTTACCCTTCAGAAGCCACAGAGGTGTGATGCGTCTCATAGCAGCTCACATCTGAGCCAGGCTGCTAGAGCATGTCCCACATGATGTCAGTAAGCTTGCTTAGTCGTTGTTGGGCCTGAGCAGGGTGGTGAGTTGGTCTCAATATTGGGAAATGTATGTCTGTACAAATGTATTTATTGGCTTATATGTGCCACACTTGGGGAGTATTGACAAATAGGAAAGTTCTAGCTTGATGTTATGTGACTCAACCATTTGTAATGAGACTTGAGAACATGAACTCTTGATTTGTCTTTTGTATCCATGCCGATCAACACCTGTCAAATGAAGGGAATATATAGAGTGCTGTTGTCAAGAAGGTGCAGACTCTGGGGGTCCACAGCCGGCAGAGTACCCACAGCAGAAAAAGGTGGGAGAACCTTAGATGCTGGCCCTGGTCCTGGAAGATTGTTAAGTGTCATTTGGGGCTGTCCTCCCAACATGGGTGGGGTGCCCATCAGGCTATGATCCCCTAATGGCCCGCATTCTGACAGTGGCATATCTGGAGCTTGATGGGCGTTTGAGAGCAGCACAGCAGCCATAAGAGGGTGAGTACAGGTCATGTTACTTCCTGTCCCATTGCCAAGTGATTGAGTGAGGTTCCGACAGCTTCCCTTAACATTTAGGGATGAGCCATGTGCCACACAGTAGATGAGTGATTGTGTTGACATGCCATTTGTTGTATACTGATGTGCCTTGTCTATTGTCCCAGAGATCCAGGGCACAACTGGGTGGAATCCACAAACCATTTGCTCTACAGGGATGACATATGGATGTGTACATTGACCAATGAAGTACTGTTTTTTGTTTTAGTGGGTGTAATTTCAATGCAGCAGACCACTACTCCTGAATATTCCAGGCCAAAGGTAAGTAGGTGATGGTACTTCCACTGTACTTTGCCATGTGTCTGGGCAAATGTGTCTATAGGCATCTGCCACCCAGAAGCTATTTGTCGTTAGCATGTAATTGGTGCTGGTGCCTGATTGCAGCCTGTAATGTGAAAATGTCCAACATACATGTGACAGGGATTACATTGGTCTTTGGATGCAGCTGTGGATCACTACTTTCCCTTGCTAAGTGGGGAATGTCCATTGGCGTGATTTATGTTCACTGTTGCCAACATCCCTTGTGCCTACATGTTAGTATGTGTCCCTTTCTCTTCATAAAACATTTGTGAGTTGCAGTTTCATGCATGGTCCACCTATTTTGATGGGATGATGTCTGTATCGACCCCACATATATATATATATATATATATATATATATCAGTATATATATGCATGCCAACGTGTTTGTGGAATAGGACATTTACAATAGGGGTACATTTCATGTTGTACCACATACAGGAGTATGTCACCATTGTTTATTGGCTGACACATATCGTCAGCCATCATATCATGTCATTTGGCACGTACAACTTAAATAGCAATGAGGGACATGACAGGTAGGCCTAGAGTTTAGAGCCACACTGTGAATATATTTGCCCTTGATATGGCATCAGGTGGAATGTGCACTGCACACATGTAAGGGATAAGGTATGTGCCCTCACTTTTGTCATGCATCATGGACAGCCTTGATGTCATATAGAAATCTCATGTATTTGTGTATAGGCATTCATCCACAGACAGCCATCAGGGTTTGCATGACCAAAATGTGGACAGTCATGTAGTCACTAATGGCCTCTGCTGATGCATTCAGAGTATGTCATAGTAAGGGGTAACAGACATAAGTAGTGATTACCATGGGGCTTGCTCATTCATAGTGTTATGAATTTTGGGGACATCTCTCCCTGACATACTGCACATGATGTCTAACGTGTCCATTTCCTTGTCAAATGCGTAGCCTATCTGAGCAACATAAATACTATCTCCGTGCCTCCACAGAGCCGAATTTCACTTGGTGAAATGTACATTGTTGATATGTCTCCATAGTGATATCGGTATTTCCATGTCACCTTCTCCAGGATAATGTACTATTGTCATCAACATGGCATGATTTTGTATCATCAGTTCTCATTGTTGGGTTATCATTTTTGTGACAAACTGACAGCAGCCAGTCACCCCCCCACCTTCTTTCCCTCCCTACTCCTCCTTCTTCCCAATCCAAATCCCCACTTCCCTTACCTAGCCAAGCACACAAACAGATCTGCAGGCATCCACATCAACACAAAAGGAAGCACACACAAGCTCCACAAAACATACCAGCACACAAGTAAACAACAGCCGGACCCAGCAACAGTCATAACTTTCCTACACACCCCAACCAACCCTCGCATCACAAACACAACATCCAGCATACCTACAGGCAACAGCCCAACAGTCAGTGACACACACACCACACCCATCATAGCCACAGACACTACCCCAGCAGATCCCCAGACATCCACCATAAGCACCACACTCACGGACACCACACCACAACTGCAGATACGCTGACTTCCATCACATCCAACATACCCGCAGTCACCACCTTAACAGCCACACACACATCCACCACTCCATCCCCCAGCTACTCCTCCTCCCAGTCCCCTAAGACAGACAAACACACTTACTCACTCACCCAACAGACACCCACCAAACACTAGCACACCTCCCAGAAGCACGCACCCACGACATCCACACCAGCACAGCAGACAACCACTCCCTCGACCTCCAAAATCCCTACCCTTTTCTGCTGACTATCCCTGTGTCCCTAAAAATGTTTTTTTGTTTGACCTGGACCTTTCCCCAGTTCCCTCCAACCCATCCCAAACCCCAGAAGCTCCCACCTACCTCCCAACCCCTCCCTTCCACCTCCAATGCCTCCCCTTTACCCCTGCAAGCACCCATACCTCTTCCCCACTCAAAAAGACTACTCCTCCCGAGCTCAACTCCTCGCTACCAAATTCAACTCCCCACACCCTACCCCGGATGATCCATAAAGTACCTGCCTGCCCTCTTAATGCCCCTTCCTGTGGAGGTTCCCTGGCAGTTGGGAGTCAGGTTTTGGCACAACACTGTGCTATTATTGGACTTTTTCTGGACTGGCCAATGGCCTTGGACTTTTCAGGTCCACTATTTGATAAACCCACAGAGTTGTTTTGGTTTGAGTACACATTTGTCCTGCTATTCCTTTTCTACTTTTTTCCTGAGTGACGTATGTTGTGTGCCTACAGTTGTGTGTGTTTCAGCCTACTTGCTGATCCATTTTTTGTTGTTTGCAGTATCTGACTTTGTGGGAAGTGCTGGTGTCCCCAAGACAATGGCATATGTTGAGTGTATGGATACGTGGGTGTAAATTCAATGGTGATATCATGGCATTGGGCACTGTTTGTTGTAGTAAGTATTTGACCTTGTGTTGTCCAATGTGAGCTTATATGGTATTAGACTTGTCCCCCTGATAAGGATTATGTATTCAACTGATGTGTGTCAGCTCGGGTCTTGTTTGTGCAGACATGGAGTGTGTATAATTGTGCTGGCTTTGTTTGCATTGGGCTGTACATGTGCCTATTTAGCTGTGTATAACTTGCAGCTAGTTCATGTAGATGAATGTCCCATGCAGTTGGACTTATATGTGCTGCTTGGTTGAATTGCACTTTTCACACTGTGCAGATGGGTATGTCATTTGGGTCTCGTACTGTTTGTCCCTGTGACACATGTGGGGCCATTCCCTGTGCACATGATGTTTGAGGGGCGTGTACAAAGTAATGTGTGTCCCAGCCTCCTTCACTGAGTGCTCATGATGCCCCATCCCTATTGTGCAGGTATTTTTAGCATAGAGCTCTTTGCCTATTTGTCTCCCTGTCTGTTGTGCATGCCATTGTCCTGTGATGTGGGCGATATGTGTGTCCATTGCAGGACTGTATACTGGAATTAATGTTTGTGTTACATGCAACATCGATACATAAGTGTGTTGCATGTGACGACAGTCCATGATCTGTGAGGAATGTGATTGTGTGAGTTATATTTGTAGATGTGATGTTTGTGTTTTGTTGGTGATGTCTGAAAAAATGTTGTGTAGACTTCTAAAAGGAAGCTGGCCTGGCTTATAGTGGGTACCCAGTGGTACTTACACTTTGTGCCAGGTCCAGTTATCCCTTATTAGTAGATTAGTAGTGTTCTAGCAGCTTAGGCTGATAGAGGTAGCTATAGCAGAGCAGCTTAGACTGAACTAGGAGACATGCAAAGCTCCTACTATACCACTTATATCATATAGAACTATATCATAATAAACACAATACTCAGAGTTACTAAAAATAAAGTTACTTTATATTAGTGAAAATATGCCAAAAGTATCTCAGAGGATATACTCCCTTAGGAGGTAAGTAATATACACAAAATATACACACAAACCAAAATCAGGTAAGTAAACAGTTAGAAAGGTAGTACAAACACTGTAGAACACAATAGAATGCAATAGGAGACAATAGGTATAGGGGCAACACAAACCATATACTCCAAAAATGGAATGTGAACCACAAATGGACCCCAGGCCTAGTGTAGTGTGTAGAGGCTCACTGGGAGTGTAAGAAAACACTTAGGGCCAGATGTATCATCACGACCCTTTGCGATTCGGAAATTGCGATTTTTAAGAAATCGCTATTTCCGACTCGCAAAGTGCCATGTATCACATTTGCGATTCGGTAATAGAGATTTCTTAAAAATCGCTAATGCTATTACTGAATCGCAAATTGCGATACCGTCCCCATTCGCAGCTATGGGCCTGTTGGCCCATAGCTGCGAATTTTTTGCATTTCCAAAATTGTGATTTCTGAACCAGAAATTGCAATTTTGGAAATGCAAAAGCCCAGGGTGCTGGGGGCCTAAGGCCCCCTCTGCTGCACCCCAAAATCACTTTTTGCTACATGTAAGGTACACACATGCCAAAAGGGCATGTGTACTTTACATGTTCAATTTGAAAATGCAGTTTAACTGCATTTTTTAATTTTGCACCAGGTTACCACCTGGTTGCAGATCATGGTATTTTGCATGTGCAAAATGCCATTCTGCGAAAAATTGCAATTTTTGGCAGCATCGCCTTGCGACCTGGATTTTGCGAATCGCAAATTGGGACTCACAAAATCCAGGTCGCAACGCAAGAAATCTAAATTTTTGCGATTTCTACTTTGTGGTCATGCCTTTCATGAACTGCAGACCACTATTTTGCACTCGCAAACGGCCGAATTTACCGATTCGCACCGTTTGCGAGTGCAAAATATTTTCATACATCTGGCCCTAAGGGTGTTCAAGATACCACACCCCAAGACCCTGAAAAGTAGGAGTAAAGTTACCCCACTACCCCAGAAAGACAGTAAAGTCGAGATAGGGGATTCTGCAAAGACAACAACTGACTGCAAAGCACTGAAGACAGATTCCTGGACTTGAGGACCTGTAAAGGAAGGGGACCAAGTCCAAGAGTCACAAAAGTGTCCAGGGGGGCAGGAGCCCACTAAACCCTTCATGAAGGTGTAAAATGGCTGCCTCTGGGTGGAAGAAGCTAAAGATTCTGCAACAACGGAAGATGCCTGGAACTTCTGCTTTGCACAGAAGATGTCCCAAAGAGTGTTGGAGGATGTAGAGCTGTTTCTTTAGAGAAGGACCGTAAACAAACCTTGGCTAGCTACAAAGGTCGTGGTTGAAGATAAAGGGTGCTGCCCAAGTCCAGGAAGGACCAGGAGGTCGCCACTTGGAAGAGGAGACAGAGGGGGCCCTCAGCAACACAGAGAGCCCATTCACAAGAAGACAGCACCCACAGAAGCACTTGAACATGATTTCAAGAAAACTGAGCACGGCGGTCATCTCAACACTACAAAAGAGGGTCCCACGAAGCCGGTGGTCAATTCAGGGAGTTGAGCAATGCAGGCTGAAATGCTGGGGACCTAGGCTAGGCTGTGCATGAAGGATTCCTTGCAAAAGTGCACAGACGCCCTAGCAGCTGCAGTTCACGCAGTACACAGGATTACTGTCTGGAGAGAGGAGGCAAGGACTTACCTCCTTCAAATTTGGAAAGTTGGACCACTAGACAGTCTGGGTCGCTTGGGTCCACCACCTGTGTTTCAGGGGCCACGTTCGTCAGGATGAGAGGGGTCCCAGAGTACTGGTGACGCTGAAGTTTGGTGCCTGCGTTAGCAGGGGGAAAATTCCGTCGACCCACTGGAGATTTCATCTTAGCTTCCAGTGCAGGGTGAAGGCAGACAGCCCCCAGAGCATACACCACCAGGAAACAGTCGAGAAAGCCGGCAGGATTAGGCGCTACAATGTTGCTGGTAGTCTTCTTGCTACTTTGTTGCAGTTTGCAGGCGTCCTGGGGCAGTCAGCGGTCGATCCTTGGCAGAAGTTGAAGAGGTAGATGCAGAAGATCTCTGGTGAATTCTTGCAAATCTTTATCTGAGGAAAAGCTCACAGGAGAGACCGTAAATAGCCCTCAGAGGAGGATTGGCCACCTAGAGAAGTAAGCACCTATCAGGAGGGGTCTCTGACATCACCTGCTGGCACTGGCCACTCAGAGGCCTCCATTGTGCCCTCACACCTCTGGATTCAAGATGGCAGAGGTCTGGGACACACTGGAGGAGCTTTGGGCACCACCCCTGGGGTGGTGATGGACAGGGGAGTGGTCACTCCCCTTTCCTTTTTCCAGTTTCATGCCAGATCAGGGGCTGGGAGTTCCCTGAACCGGTGTAGACTGGTTTATGCAAGGAGAGCACCATCTGTGCCCATCAAAGCATTTCCAAAGGCCTGGAGAGGCTACTCCTCTCATGCCCTTAACACCTATTTCCAAAGGGAGAGGGTGCAACACCCTCTCTCATAGGAAATACTTTGTTCTGCCTTCCTGGGGACTGGGCTGCCCACAACCCAGGAGGGCAGAAGGGCTGGTTTTGCAGTACCCGGGGTCCATGCTGGAGCCGCAGGGATGCATTGGATTGGCACCCCAATACCAGATTTGGCAATGGGGGGATAATTCCATGATCTTAGACATGTTACATGGCCATAGGTATTGACCTATATGTAGTGTCTCCGCACTCACAAAGTCCGGGGAAATTGCCCTGAACTATGTGGGGGCACCTTGGCTAGTACCAGGGTGCCCTCACACTTAGTAACTTTGCACCTAACCGTCACCAAGTGAGGGTTAGACCTATAGGTGACTTATAAGTTACTTAAGTGCAGTGTAAAAGGTCTGTGAAATAACGTGGACGTTATTTCACTCAGGCTGCAGTGGCAGTCCTGTGTAAGCATTGTCTGAGCTCCCTATGGGTGGCAAAAGAAATGCTGCAGCCCATAGGGATCTCCTGGAACCCCAATACACCGGGTACCTAGGTACCATATACTAGGGGATTATAAGGGTGTTCCAGTGTGCCAATTAGAATTGGTGAAAATGGTCACTAGCCTATAGTGACAATTTTAAAGGCAGAGAGAGCATAAGCACTGAGGTTCTGATTAGCAGAGCCTCAGTGACACAGTTAGTCACTACACAGGGACACACATTCAGGTCACAAACTATGAGCACTGGGGGTCCTGGCTAGTAGGATCCCAGTGAGAAAGGCAAAACAAACTGACATACAAGTAAAAATAGGGGTAACCTGCCAGGCAAGATGGTACTTTTCCACACAAATATATACAAATAATTGACAATGAAATGTGAAGTAGCACTGTCTTACTTGTGTGTCATTGGAAGTATTGTTGAATCTCTGCAGTTCTGTTGTGCTCATCCTCTGCCTCCTCATCCTCACTGTCCACAGGGTCCACTGCTGCCACACGGGCATCTCCAGCCTCCTCCTCCTGCAGAGCCAGGTTGTGCAACATGCAGCATGCCACCATTATCTGGAAGACCTTTTTGGGTGAGTAGCACCTGTTAGATGGAGGCACTGAAACCTGGCCTTCAGGCGATCAAAGGTACTTTCAATAATCCTTCTTGTTCACGCATGTGCCTCATTGTAACGTTCTTCTGCCCTTGTCCTGGGATTCCTCACGGGGGTGAGTAGCCATGATAGGTTGGGGTAACCAAAGTCACCTGCAAATATTGAGGGACAACATTTAGCTACACACTATTCCATATGGGCCACACCATACCCATTCACCGATATTTACTGGGTGAGAAACAGGGCTCACCTATTAGCCACACCCTGTGCCTGTGTAGTTGGCCCATCACACTGGGGATGCTGCTATTCCTCAGGATAAAGGCATCATGCACTGATCCAGGATACTTAGCATTGACATGGGAGATGTACTGGTCTGCCAAGCACACCATCTGGACATACATTGAGTGAAAACTTTCGATTTCTGAACACCTGTTCATTCTGCCAGGGGGGAAGGGCAAATGCAATATGTGTACCATCAATTGCCCCTATGATGTTGGGGATATGTCCCATTGCATAGAAGTCAGCTTTCACTGTGGCCAAATCCTCCACCTGGGGGAAAGCAATGTAGCTGCACATGCGTTTAATCAGGGCAGACAACACTCTGGTCAGCACTATTGAGAACATTGGCTGTGACATTCCTGCTGCCAAGCCCACTGTCACTTGGAAAGAACCAGTTGCCAGGAAATGGAGCACAGATAGGACTTGCACAAGAGGGGGAGCCCAGTGGGATGACGGATTGCAGATATTAGATCAGGTTCCAATTGGGCACACAGCTCCGTGATTGTGGCCCTGTCAAGTTTATAGGTGAGGATCATGTGCCTGTCCTCAATGGTTACCAAGTCCATCAGGGGTCTGGACTTGGGGGTATGTCTCCATCTCCTATTCATCCACAGTGGTAGCAATCTATGGGGTAAAAGAGTGAGGAGTCGGTCATAAACTGTACATCGTAGCCACAACAGTACAATGCATGATGTTAATTTGTTATGTATAAGCGGCATTTGTCCTGGATGTCCAATTTTAAACTGGGGCACAGTTATTATCCAGGGCCTACCCCCCCCGACCTTAAATGTCATCCACCTGTCCTGTGTGGAGAAACAGGTGGAAGTGAGGTAATTCCGCTGACGTTGTGCGCCGTTGCAGTAGGCGGTCAGGAACCGCTGTGCAAGTCCTCATTGGTTATTATTAGGCCCTATGGGGTACAGTGGCCAATGGTGATGTAACTGCCATTTTCTATATGATCACTCACTTGCTACCTGACCTTCAACAGGAGAGGACCTACACTGCATGTGCTGCTATTACCTGTGTCTGAAACCTACCATGGCTCGTGTAACTGGGGAAAAGGCCCCTGCCTTCACCTCGGGGGAGTTGGAGGGACTAGTGGATGGGGTCCTATCCCTGTACGGAATGCTGTATGGGCCTCCAGACCAACAGGTGAGTACACTGTGAGCACGATGCATGGGGCATGAAAGCATGAAGTGGTGTGTGTGAAGGCCTCGTGTGGGGGGTTGGTGGATGTACCCTGGGCGGCATGCAGCTTGTGTGCTGGGCCCTGTGTGTGCAAATGGCAATGTGAAGGGGTATGGTAGGCCATAAGTGTAACAGGCAGGACATTCTGACTGATACCTTTTCCTGTGTGTATTTCTCTGCAAGTCAGCATCCATCATAAGAATGGTATATGGCGTGCCATCGCCAAGGAGGTGAGGACCCGAGGGGGTCTACGGCAGACGGAGCACCCACTGTCGGAAACGGTGGGAGGACCTGAGACGCTGGGCACAGAAGATGGCGGAGGCCCAGCTGGGGATGGCCTCCCAACGAGGATGGGGTGCCTGTCGCACCCTGATTCCCCTGATGGCCCGCATACTGGTGGTGGCCTATCTGGAGCTGGATAGGCGCTTGAGGGCATCACAGCAGCCACAAGGGGGGGAGTACAGTGCCCACCATTAAAAATTACGCATTGTATGGGTGGACCCGGGCGGGGGATGTGTGTCAGTGGGTGCCCCTAGGCCAGGCCTGACTTTGCAGAGTAGGTTCTGTGTTGGGCAGTGTTCTGAAGTGAGAATCCTGCTACTTAGATTGTGGGCATCCACTACTGGTGAGGGCTGTGTGGGTCACAGGTGTGCTGCAGTTGGCTGTATGTGCCCCTCTCAATGCCCGATGGCTAGCATTATTACTGGTAGTGCATTGCATAGTGCGTAGGGCTGTTCCCTCTGTGTGACGGTGATATGTATGCCAACGGTGGTGTTGGTGCAGCCATTGACCTAGTGTATCCTTTGTCTCTTCCCCCACTTTTTGTTTTTTCATCCTGTCTGTATGTGTATTAGCATCATCTGGTGGAGGAGCAGAGGCACCGGTGATGGAGGGAGCTGTGTCCCACAGGACCCAGGAGGCAGAGTCCACCGACAGTGAGGGCACCAGTGGGACGGAGGGCGAGGGGAGCACCACTGCGGAAACTGGAGGGGACAGTTCGGACACAGATACCTCCTACAATGGAAGCTTCCTGGTGGTGGCAGATACTTCAGTGACCACCCCAGCTACAGGTATAGCCGCAACACCTGTACCAGCACCACCCTCCCAGCAGCCCCTCAGCGAGTTGCCTGTGCCCATCTCCTTCGCCCCGGCACCTTAGGCCCTGCCCCAGTTAACCCTGCTGCCCTGAGTGAGGAGGCTATTGACCTCCTGCGATCCATCTCTCTAGAGCAGTCAACCATTGTGAATGCCATCCAGGGGCTGGCAGCCCAAATGCAACAGACTAATGCATTTCTGGAGGGCATTCACACTGGTTTGGCGGCCCAACAGAGATCAATCCAGGCTCTGGCCTCCTCTCTGATGGCAGCCATTGTCCCTGTTTTTACCGTCCCCCCTCCAACTTCCTCTTCCCAATCCCATTCCCCTCAACCCCAACCTATCCCAAGCACACAGGCAGACGAGCATGCACACAGGACAACACACAAGAGTGGCACAGGCAAACAAAAGCACCACACATCATTCCACAGGCACTCACACAAACACCATCCAGATGCAGACATACCAACATCCACTGCCTCCACTGTTTCCCCCCCTTCTCCACCTCAACCTCCCTCCCAATTGCGTTTACACTCACACCTGCATGCACTACATCCTCATCCACTACCGCCATCCCCACCAAACCAGCAGAACACACACCTCACTGGCAGACACCACCACAACAGCCATGCACATGTCCCCTGTGTCCTCTCCCACTGTTTCTGTCACCCCCCATCCCAAGGTACACAAACGCAAGCACTCAGACACCCAACAGCCATTCACCTCACAACAGCATTCAGCCCATGCACATGCACCCAATCACAGCAGACAGACAACCACTCCCTCTTCCTCCACTCCCAAACCTTCTTCCTCTTCCCGTCCTAATGTCCCTAAGGAGCTTTTCCTCTCCACCATTGACCTCTACCCTACCTCTCGCCCCCGTCCTTCATGTCTGGCAAGGGTGGCAAAAACCCAGGCAAGCACCTCACCCACCCAGTCCACGGGCCCAGTAGTCTCCCCACCCATTCATGGTGGGAAAGGATCCAGGGCACCAGGCAGTGTCAAGGAAAGGGTGCCTGCCCCAAGTGCTGCCCGGAAGGGCAAGGAGCCATCCCCAGCTGCTGCCAGGAAGGGCAAGGAGCCATCCCCAGCTGCTGCCAGGAAGGGCAAGGAGCCTGCCCCAAGTGCTGCCCATAAGGGTAAGGAGCCATCCACAGCTGCTGCCAGGAAGAACAAGGGGCCTGCACCAGCAGGCACTCAGGCAGAGCCCCCACCACCAACTATGGTTGTGCAGCCGTCCGAGGCTGCAGGGGATGGGCTGGAGTCTACCCCCACCACCAGCAGCAAAAGCAGCACCACCACCAGCAGTAGGCAGCCGTCCGAGGCTGCAGGTGATGGGCTGGAGCCTCCCCCCACCACCAGCAGCAAGAGCAGCACCACCACCACCAGCAGTAGGCAGCCATCCGAGGCTGCAGGTGATGGGCTGGGGCCTCCCCCCACCACCAGCAGCAGCACCACCACCAGAAGTTTGCAGACATACGAGGATGCAGGGGATGGGCTAGAGCCTCCCCCCCAGCAGCAGCAGCACCACCACCAGTGGACAGCCGTCCGAGGCTGCAGGGGATGGGCTGAAGCCTCCTCCCACCACCAGCAGCAGGAGCAGCACCACCACCACCAGCAGTGGGCAGCTGTCCGAGGCTGCAGGGGATGGGCGGGAGCCTCCCCCCACCACCAGCAGCAGCACCACCACCAGAAGTGGGCAGCCGTCTGAGGCTGCAGGGGATGGGCTGGAGCCTCCCCCCACCACCGGCAGCAGCACCACCACCAGCAATGGGCAGCCGTCCTAGGCTGCAGGGGATAGGCTGGAGCCTCCCCCCACCACCAGCAGCAGCACCACCACCACCAGTGGGCAGCCATCCAAGGCTGCAGGGGATGGGCTGGAGCCTCCGCCCCTCCACCAGCAGCAGGAGCAGCACCACCACTATCAGCAGTGGGCAGCCGTCCAAGGCTGCAGGGGATGGGCTGGAGCCTCCCCCAACCACCAGCAGCAGCACCAAAACCAGAAGTGGGCAGACATACGAGGAAGCAGGGGATGGGCTGGAGCCTCCTCTCACTACCAGCAGCAGCACCACCACCAGCAGCAGTGGGCAGCCATCCGAGGCTGCAGGGAATGGGCTGGAGCCTCCCCCCACCACCACCATCAGCAGCACCACCACTGAACAGCCATCACCCCCGGCGTACGGTCTGTAGTCCTGCCTCCATGGGCTGCTGTGCGGCCTACCCTCTGCAAATCCTGTAGGAATGACACCCAGCTGAGAGACTGTGACCTTGCACTCCCCAGGATCAGAAGCACAGGGCACAATGCCCCCTTCAGAACCAGTGGGTATGATACCCACTCAGCCCATCCTCCCCAGGATTAGAAGCACAGGGCAGATGCCCCCTCCAGGACCAGTGGGTATGAGACCCACTCACCCGATCCTCACCAGGATCAGAAGCACAGGGCACGATGCCCCCTCCAGAACCAGAGGGCAAGCCACCCACTTGAGAGACTGTGGCCTTGCTCTCCCCAGGACCAAGCACAGGGCATGTTGCCCCCTCCAGGACCAGTGGTGTTGTTCCATCTGCCAGCTTAGGTGCCCCCCCTTCCCGGTCTTAGGTGCCTGCCCATTTTCCAACTGATGCCCCTGCAGTGTTCTCTCCGTGTTGCTGCAGGTGACAACTGGGGGCTTGGACTTTGGCCTGTGGCCCACGCACATTGAGGACTGGGCAGTGTCCCTTGAATTGTACATATGTATACCATCAGATTTCATTTTTGTATTTCTACTGTATTTATATTATTACACTCACTTTCATCAATTCATGTTGTCTTTGCATTATTCCTAAGGGGTACGGGTCAATATGTTTTATTACTGCATCTGATTGTATGTATGGTGTTGGGGGTGGGGGTGTTGTGTGTGTGTGTCACTCTATTTTTCCTCCCCCCTCCCCTGTGTGCTGGCGGCTGTACTCACCTGGTTGTCTTCGCCGTGGTTGGTGTTCGTAGTGAAGGAGGATGTAGAAAATCATTTGAAAGATCTGAAGTTCAGGCTCCATGGCGGTGTGGGTGTTCCCTGTGTCTCCAAAGGTGAGTCCTTTCCCTTCTGTGTTCTGTTTCTGCCAGGCTTTGGATGTTGTTGGTACAGGTCCGGGAAATGTGGCGGATTCGTGTCTCTTAATACAGTGGGCGGAACATTGACTTCCGCCTGGGTGTAGACGGCTACAGCCGAGGTGGCTGTTGTTTCCACCCTGGCGGTCGCTGCGGTAAAGTGGCTGTCTCTCTGATTTCGCACCACCATGGTCATAATTTGGTGGTAGTTACTGCCAGCCTGTTGGCGGTATTACTGCCACTTTATCACCAACCGCCAGGGTTGTAATGAGGTACTATGTATTTTTAAAAAAGCCATTTGGGAATTAGGACTCTAAGAATCAAAGAAGCCATCAGGTTGGGGAGGGGCAACCTATCCATCTTAGAAGCCTAACAGTCTGGCAGTCTCATTTGGTAGGTTGGGGGGTAGGCTGGGGGAGTAGGTTGGGAGGACTTTGTAGGGCTGGGAGTGGGGTAAGGGGTGTCACAGGGGGCGGGCAGGATTGAGGGGAAGCACAGAAGGTCAATGTATTGAATTTGGTGCATTCACTATTGAAGCTGAAGGGGCACAGGTACATGCAAACAGATTTAAACAAGACTTGATAGTAACCTGTGTATCGCCACGCTAAATATTAGTGGGTTAAATGACAGCAGTAAACAGCGTTTTGTAGTTGAAGGCTAAAAAACACTGAGGGCGAATACTATTTGTGTGCAGGAGACAAATATTATTAGCTCCAAAAAAGACATGTTGGAATTCCCCGGGTATCATTTATTGGCATATACTTCATAGGGAACAACAAAGAAGGGAGTGGCAGTGGTGGCGCGCAGTAAAATGAGAGACGTGGTTAAGAGAGATAAACTGGGCCGATGGGTGATTTTAAAATGTGTAATGGGCAGGACTAAATTTTCCCTTTGTTTAATTTATGGATCTAATTTTGATGAACTGGAAGTAATTGACTTCATTAATATCAAACTAACAGCTTGGGCTTTACCAATCAATGTTTGTGGGGATTTGAGTATGCATACTGATAGTAATCTGCCCAACCAGCAACAGGGACGGTATATAGGGAGGAAACCAAAACTATATCAGGCTTTGCAAACGTTGGCTGTGAGCGATGGGCTAGTTGATGCTTGGCAGCAATGTAAGGCCTCTGACCTTGGGTTTACTTTTTTACCTATCCCCATAGGAAATCTGTCAGGTTAGATGACTTTTTATTATCAGCTTAATTATGCGAGGGGTTAAGGGTGTGAAAAGCACCCAAGAATTTTGTCTGACCACAATCCCCTGGTAATAGAACTGTTGGCTCCAAATAAGGCACAACATATATCACACATATGAAAAAGCGGATACCAGATTTCCTGGAAACCAATTGAGGCTCTGCCCCTAGCAGTGTGGTTTGGGATGCCTTAAAGGCAGGAATCCGAGGGGAGACCCTAAGTTGTAGTTTAAGTAAGGAAAAGCTGCGCTCAAAATTTATAAGCACTGCTCAGGCCGAGCTGGTGGTATTGGAAGCTCAGATAGTAGAGATGAGCAAAAACACCCTACTTATGCAAGAGATCTTAAATAAAATTGCAGCGGTAAGGGACAAAATCTCTCAGTTTTATTTAAAGCGAGACATAGCTAAGGCACAGACACACCGAAAGGAATGCTTTGAATTTAGCGAAAAGGTTGCAGGCTTCTGGCCTTTAAAACTAGACTAAAGATGTTGCGTGGTCTTATTAGCGCAGTCAAAAATAAAGATGGACAGATAGTGAAGGGAAATTTGGCGGTTCTAAAGGTGTTTATAGAATATTATCATACACTATAACAGCAAGAGGCCCAGGATCCCCATGTGTTAGAACACAAAGCTTAATCTATACCTGGATGAAATCACCCTGGGGCGGTTGCATGAGGATGATAGGTATCAGCTTGTGACTCCTATAACAGAAAATAAGATAGCAGTAGCATTGAACTCTTTGGCCAGTGGTAAGGGGTCAGGTCACATATGATAAGAGCACTTTGCCCCGGTATCGTGGCTGGCAACAAATGTCATGATTTTTTGGAAAAAATAAAAAGAACCGTTATTGCCAGGCTCTTAGCACCCTATTTCCTTAATTAATGGGGATGCTAAACTCTACTCTAAGGTTCTCACCACTAGGTTGTCCCTAGTGATTAACAAACTGGTTTTCCCCTGGCTGCATGGCTTTATCCCAGGTAGGGGTACCACCGATCATGAGAGGCAGGTCATAGGAATGTCAGACTCAGCTCAGGTTGTTAGGGCACCTATGTCACTGATATTATTAGAAGCAGGGAAGGCTTTTGACCGTGTGAACTGGGTTTATTTATGTGCGTCTCTTCTTAAATATAATATTGATCCTGGCTTTATTTGGGCCATTCAAGTGCTGTATCAGAACCCCATTGAAAGGGTACTAATGTCGGGAGTAGGATCCAAAGCTATTTTTATTACGAGGGGCACAAGGCAGGGGTGCCCCTGATTACCGCTGCTCTTTGCTCTTTATATTGATCCACTTATAAGAAAGCTGCTAAACAATAAGCTAATTGCTCCAATGGAAATGATTGAGGGGAATGTTAAAACGTTAGCATATGCTGATGATATTGCTATAGTATCTCCAGACCCAGAGACATTGTTAATAGAAATAGAAATAGAGAAGGAAACATCCAAATTTGGTGAGGTATCGGGCTATCTATTAAATAGGGCTAAATGCCAGGTAAAAAGCAACTTTGGAGGATGAGCGGAAAGCAGCACAAGTGACTTATCAGGGGGTTAGGTTAACAACTAATTTGGATAATATTGTTGATAATAACCCAGCTCCAAAGCTAGCCAAGACTAAAGAGGAATTGCAAGGTATGAATAACATAAAGCTTTCGATAGTATGACTTAATGTTATCAAAATGCTCTTCCTATCTCAGGTCCTGTACTTTTTCAGGACTATTCCACTGTAATTCGGTAAGAGTTGGTTTAACATTATGTTATCCTTTTCTAGAGAATGCCAGCTTTTAAGTATTTAACACTCCCAAGGGCATGAGGTGGATTGGCAGTCCCAAATTCCGCCAATATTACTTGGCTGCAGTCCTGCAATATATTCAGTCCCTAATTATACACGATGACCTTAGTAAATCACCAGATGGGGCTTGCCCAACTACATACAGCATGATCTGGGGTAGTACAGCTAATGCCGCTTTTTTGAGAATAGTAGAGCTAATCTACTTTAAAAAAGTCAAATTTAAAACAATACGTTCTACGTTTAAAGTATGGTCTCAAATCAAGCGTAGAACGGGAATTGATCGGCTCTGCTACTACACTCTTGTTTTAAATACCATTTTCCTTCCTGGGATATTTGGGGATAAATGGTGTGATAAATAGGTGCAGGGTGGTGTCCGAAAATTTGATGAATTATATCATGGCAGGCAAATTAAATCCTTTAGTGATGTATAGTGGTATTTTTCTCTTGAGAGCAAAGACTTTTTAAAATTCTTGCAAACCAGAAACGTTTTGTTGTTCTCATCTAGGGAAGGATTATTGGGGGAGAACATTGAAATTATGAAGGTGCTTGAGAATATAGCAGACTGTGGTATACTAAAACTACCCGCTCTTCTTAAGCCTCATCCAAGATGATTTGGGGAAACATATAGAGAGATGGGGGCGGTGTATAGGGGCCTCAGAAACATCTTTCTCAGTTTCTTTGGAAATGGCTCAACGTATATTACTTTCTGCGGGACCACAAGCCAACATTATAAAAAACTATTCAATTTATATTACACCCCCGCTAGAATTTCCAAATGGGGAAAGTCTAATGGGATCTGCTGTCCTCGGTGCAACAGCACAGGATCTGATTTAGTCCATATGATGTGAAGCTGTGATAGGCTCCAAATGCTTCTTTCTGACATCGCAAAGTTTTTGGTGATGACAGTACAGCAGGTAGAAGGTCTAAGACCACAAATTGTATTACTAGAGATTGACGAAGAGGTGTGTGCAGGTCAATCTCAATGTTTTGTGTTTTTGGACATGGCTGTTATGCGGTGCTGTATCACTTCAGATTGGCTAAAACTTGATTCGCCAACGTTTAACCAGTGGCTGGCTTGTATACTTTCCATGCATTATTTGGAGACGGGCTTGTGTGCATTAAAGGGCCATGCATGTAGGAAGAGGGGTATGAAACTGTGGGCCCCGCTGGCTCAATGGCTATGTAGAACGGGGATGGCCAGTATTGAATGTTGTTTATTCAGAATATGATAATTTCCTTAACCTGCTGATGGTAGTGTAATACTCAGTGATATGGAAAGTGATGTGCAGCTTTTGTTTGCCCTCTGTTTTCTTTTTTTTTGGTATTGTTGTACCTTACTGTGCGTCCTTTTTAAAAAGAAAAATGTAATAAAAAAAAAAGAAAAAAAAAAAGACATTCATCTGTTATAGTTAGAGGTATTTCTAGTAACTATAACTCGTGCACTAAGGTAATTATAACTCCAGCCTTTGCCATGCCCTGCTAATTACCCCAGATATTACATCACTCATAATATCTTCTATGACATCATATTACTGTAACAGTTTAGTAAAACTATTGATGAGTAAACGGTGCATGGCGAGAGCATTAGTGACAGTTACCTTAGGGTGCAAGTTATAGTTACTTCAAATAACTCTAGCTATAACTGCTGAATTTCTATTGTTTTGTGAGTATAAAATCTGAACCTAACTATAACACCCCTGTAACATTTGTTTTTTAGTGAGATATATATGTGTGTGTGTATATATATATGTATATATATATACACACACATATACATATATTTTTATTAGTCTTAATCCTAGAGTTAGTCATTAATGTGAGAAAAAGAAAGTCATTAATTAAACAAATAAGGACAGTAAGTGACAAATTCCTTGATATTTGTTTTCTTGCAAACTCCACTGCGTTATTAATTTATTTAAAGCACTGACATAGGCTACAAAGTCATCACATAGATCCTTTGCATAAAGTTTCAGAAAATAATGCAGAAGTTATTTATTTATTCTTTACTTTATGCTCTGCAAATGCTTTCATTGGACCACTGCAAAGAAACGATTCAGTGCTGAACATTAACTGGAACAAGAACAAACCCGCCCTGGAGCTAGCTATATACTTGTCCCAGTTGTCAAACGTGTTAATAGTTGTAGAATGTACCAGCATAGAATTTTATTTGAAGGATAGGGGTATGCGGAAAGGGACTGAAGAAAGCATTGCAAGGATTTCATATGTGTTTGGGGTTTGGGAAATAAATGTAATCCATTCATTGGTTCTTCGTGGGAGACTGGAGTTAGAATACCTCTGGACAAGAATTTATAATGCATTAAATAGTTATACTTATTATAACAAATGTTTGGCTTGGTCATTTACCAGGATGTTAGAATATGAAAAGCAGAGCGGCTAGCCACGAGTTAGGTGAATTTATGTCTCAAATTATACATTAAATGTTAGATAGTACTGCGTTTTTAAAAGAGGAAAAATCGTGCACATCTTAGTTCACGCCATCTCAACCTTATCAATCATAATGATAGATGGGTAAAACGCTGCTGGTTCTGAACCTTTTTAAAGAATCAAGGTTTTAGGTAGTTCCAATGCCAAGATGATGCTCTCAGCAAAGTATCAGACTTTCAGGGTGTGATGGACTCAACAATTCTGTGCACACAATTAGTGTGGCACGCATCCCTGTACTGATGTACCGCTGCAAGCTGATGCATAGGATTATGCAACGAGTGTGTGTTTGCTTGGGTACCTCTTGCAACAGTGATAGGAATAGACCGTCCTAGGGTGCAATACCCTTGAAGCAAAAACGTCCACGAACTTTCCGCCCTTGAAATGGCCGGAGATTTATTACCGTCACTGGCACAAGTAAATAACTTTCCTAAAAATTCGGTGGGGTTGGAGAGTAGCACACAGGGTTTCTCCACAGGAAAAATACATTTCCTATTAAAAAAAGAAAATGAAGGCAAAACCGAGATGGTTCTGTTTACACGTGAGGTGGACACACCTTGCAGCAGCACACCCACCGTACCTAAGGGGTTATTTGTGAGAGCCTTGCACCGCGGAGCATCACTTTTTTTGTTGCTCTGGCGGTGCAAACCTCTCAACCAGAACTATGAGGTCAGGCAAAGCCACTTTGTGTAGCTTTGAATGGCCTCATAGATGTGAAGAAAAGTGAAGCAGCGCAAGTCGCTGCATTGCCTTCCTCTGCACCAGAGAGGCAGTGGTTTTTCCACGCAACACCCATATATTTTGATGCTGCCCCAGATTTACTTAGCCATGTAACCCGGGGGAAGTGCCAAAACCTTACACCTCCAGAGGTGAGGCGTAACAAGGAGAAATATTTTCCTCGTTCTTTCCTCTTTTCACGTGTGCTGCATTCTGCAGCACACATAGGAAGAGGAAAACGCCTCACTAGATTGTTTTTGTGCAGAAAGGAGCATCTTACTGCACAAAAACAATCAGCGGTGGTATTAGGCTGCCAAAACAGTGGCAGCACAGGGGGAAAGGACTGGAATGCACCATATTTCATAAATATGGCACATTATTGCCCTTTCACTTTGGTGTAGAAGCTCATTTGCATACAGTACGGTGCAGCTGCTAAGAGCAGCACTACCTGGCCCTCATCACCACGGCTGTATCACCCTGGGAGGAAAGCATGCAGGCTGGTGGCACCAGCCCCCACAGTTCCTGCAGGTTGCAGGTGATCTCTTTGTTCTTATTGGATGCTGGCATTGTCTCCAGCAGCCTCTCCCGAACATGGAGGTGAGAATCCGGTGTCAGGGCTAATGATGTAGTGGTCCTCCTTCCTCTCCTGGATGGCTTGGGAGCATGTTTCTTGAGCACCCAGGGTTTCCGGGCAATGAGGACAGTCAGCAGGGCTTTCCTTTTTGCAGCAGTGGTCCCTTACAATGTGCAAGGTAAAAAAATAAAAGGGGATGGGGAAGCACTTAGCCCCTGAACACGTTGAAGTTGGGTCAGCGACTGCGCTCACTTCGCGCTATCAGAAAACTAGATAAAGCACTCTTCACGTGCTGGGTTGCAAGATAAAGGGCTCACCAAGAGCCGATCAGGCACACAAATGTAGCTCTACAGCACGCACTGATCAACCAGGCTTGAGGCAGTCCACAGCACTCTCATCCACTGATTTGAAAGTCACAAAGCAGGCCACCCACCACTGGGAGAACGCAGAGATAGGAGGCCCAGGACATGCAGCAGGCAGGTAGGCCACCACAGCCAGACCAGGAGTCTTAGGGGTGATCTCTCCTGGCAGTTCCACAGGGCCTAGTGTACCCAAAGTCATGGGGGAAATGGCAGCATGGCAACACGTAGAAAAGCAATCTAGTGAGTCCTTTATGCCACCCAGCAAATAGCAGGCACAGGGGGAGAGCAGTCCAGAAGAGTCCTTTGTGCAGGGCAACAAACTTTCGGACAGAGGTCCAGTTTCAGCACCAAAATTGCTTTAAGAACATGGGGTTAGATCCCCTGTACTTATACTCCAAAATGCCTTTGTTTAAGGGGTGACATCAAAGGAACCCTTTCAAGTGTAACACAACCCCTGGCTGCAGACATTAGTAGGGGATCAATCAACTCTGTGTGTGAGGGCAGGACACCCTATAAAAATGTAAGTGTGCCCCGCCTCCCTAACACCCAGCCCAGGAAGACTATCAGTATGCAGATGGATGCAGATGCCTCTCCTGTCACACCCAGCCCCTTCTGTGTTGTGACTGTCTGGAAAGTATGCACAGAGTGTAACAGCCTGATTTCAACCTACATGTGGGGTGGAGTCAGGCTGCAAAAAACTAGAGTCACAAGAAATGCCCACTTTCTAAAAGTGGCATTTTTAAAATAGCAATATAAAATCCAACTACTCTAGTAAGCAGGATTTCTCACAACCATTCCAAACATACCATACATGCCCATGCTACTCTTTTCAGGTCAGAAATTATCACCTAAATATATATAAGGGGATTCCCAATGCTAACCTATGAGAGGAGCAGCACTCACAGTAGTGAAAAACAAAATAGGCTATTTGTCACTACTAGAACATGTAAAAGTAAAAAGTACATGTCCTACCTTTTACATACACAGCACCCTGCGCATAGGTCTATTTATGGCCTACCTGAGGAGTGACTTAGGTCTAGTAAAAGAGGGCTTTAGGCCCTAACAAGTTATTTGAAATGCCAATTCAATGTAACAGTGAACTGGGGACCCAGATAGTTTTGAAAGGCTATTTCTGTGGGAAGCAGCAATGATGAGGGGCCTGCAAAAGTCAAATGCCGACATGAATAGCTTGCTTCAGCATAAAGTATCACTTATTGATATAGCAAGCCCATGCAGCCTTTCACAACAACCTAATACCTTGATATATTGTAATAATGTAGATATGATCTCCAATGCTCAGAGCTTTCTATTTGTGAGGAACATGAGATGGGGCCGCGGCTCAAGATTTAAACTTAAATGGTATGTTTATTGACCGGTTGGTGGTAATTCAATACACAAAGGCAAAATCGAACACAGCGTTCGGTGTGCTCAATAAAAAGATAGAAGCAATAGATGACAAGTAAACCCAATCGAAAATTAAATTATGCTGCCGTAATTCACTCAATTTCTGCAATGTCACGTTAAGTTTCTTAACTGAAACTCCTAAAATCAGGCAACTTTGGTTTGGATAATTATGAGTCATTGGTAGCATAAACATGCAATATGTGGTAAAAGCTTACTATGCATAAAAACAACAGAACACAAGCGACTATTGTTCGTAGTATTTTTGTTTAAACACGTCCCTGTGACAAAAATTGAGGGGAGGCCACATTTTGCAATTAAAGGTAGCGTAAAATTACTCATTTGCATTTTGCACAATTACACAGAATTGTAATAATGTTACCTTATTGTAGTGTAATTAAGCAAAAGCATATTCAGCACATTTTGCACCCCCTTAATATTACCAGAAGTAGACGCTGGTTAAAGCTATACAAAGGCTACCTCTGATGATAGCGGCTTTGAAGGATGGCTAAGGCATCCAAAACATCATATAGGAGACATTTCTGAGGGGGAGAATTTTCTAATGAAAGTAGCCATGTGCCCAACCCTGTACAATTTAACAATCCTTTCAAGATTTCAGAAGCAAGGAACTGGCTCTACAAAATGTGAGAGGCCTTTCAACTGAACGGATCTTTCTGAGCTGTATTTTTCATGCTCTCTATTAATGAAACTTCAAAGAGAAAAATCTAGATGAGAAAAATAATAACACATCTAGAGAAACTGAATTCAAATACAGATTTCCAATGTTCTAGAATAAAGGTCCTGTGGCAGGGTGAAATAATGATGCTTGGAGAATTTTGTAGGCTCAGCAGCTCAGGGAGGACAACTTACTTGACCCCTAACAGTGGACTAATATTGGATGGTTTCATTTCACAGAACACATTTACAATATACTCAAAATATGCTGATATAATTATATTGTTGCATAAACAAATAAAGAGACGCACACGGGCGGGTGGAATAATCACAGACAAGCAATGCAAGAAAGGACCACCTTTTGTCATGGTCACCCCATTGTTTTTATCTCGCTTTGGTTGTTTTACAGCTGTGCACCATACCACTGCTTAACTGGTGCAAACTGCCTGTGATTCCCCCTGAAACAAGCACCGGGCATTTTATTTCCCTAGCTTACTTATTTCACTTTCCTGAAGATCCGCAGTAGATACCACAAAAAATGCTCAATGCCATGGATGTTGTATTATTATATACATTAGGCATGGGTGTCATTTTAATAATGGCGGAGTGATTGGAGTAATTTTAGTCATTACATACTACTCATGCGATGTGAAATTACAGAAATAAATTATGCAACTACGCCATCTTGGATAATTAAGAGTAATTGGGAACAATAATCCTATTGCAGGAGCACAGGAACAACTAATAGAAAGCGAGCTGCTACTGATGTTCGTGTCCTGTAGCATTTAGTGCTAATTTCAAAAGGTATTCTCTGGCCCATTTCAGATGCAAAGGTGCATTTATCACTAAGAATATAGCTCTAAATGCTGGCTCACACTTCACATAATTACAAGTCATTTTGTGGCAATTACAGGTAATTATGCTGGAGAGAATTACCCCACTTATCTCCATCCCTAATAGATGTATGAAATAGGCCAATCAAAGGATCAAAACAAATATTGGTACTTTATGAACACAGTAGATGCAATTTCTATAATTGGAAATGGTATGAAAATTACATCAAACTCATCCACACTCAAGCTATAGGTAGGTCTGACACAAGTGTGATAGAGAACCCACACAGCAATTCAACCCCATCACATATTACTTGCTCATACTCAGAGACACATTCCTTAAACTTTGTACATTTTTAGAAATGGTGTTGGCAATCAGGTTACTCCCTGTCCAACCAAAGATCCTCACTCTAGTCAAGGCAAAGGAGAAACACACCTGGTTATCCCCCACTCACACCCTTGGTAGCTTGGCACGAGCAGAAAGGCTTAAGACAGGAGCAATGTGCGAAGTATTTGTACCAACACACACAGTAATACAGTGAAAACACTTCAAAATGGACACCACACCAGTTTAGAAAAAATAAGCAATATTTATCTAAATCAAACTAGACCAAAACAACAAAAATCAAACATACACCAATCAATATATGATTTTGCAAAAGAAAAAGGCCCTCATTACAACCCTGGCGGACGGTGTTAAAGTGGCAGTAAGGCCGCCAACAGGCCGGCGGTAAAAATTTTGCAATTACGACCGTGGCGGAAACTGCCAACAAAGACAGCCACTTTAACACTCAGACCGCCACAGCGGTACAAACAAACAGCGCGGCGGTCACCGCCAACAGACAGACGGAGGACAATGTACCGCCCACACTATTACGACAGGCCAATCCGCCACCTTTTCCGGGGCGGATACACCGCGGATAAAAACATGGCAGAAACAGGAATTTAGAAGGGAAAACGCTCACCACTACACACTCCACGAGGAAGGAGGACACCATGGCCCCGGAACTCCAAATCCTACCTGCGATAGTCTTCCTGCTCCTGTACCAGGAGCACCAACGCCGGCGGCGAAGACCACGGTGAGTACTGCACCTATGACACAGGGGAGGGGGAGGCAAAAAACAGGGACACACACACGCAACACCCCCACCCTCACCCACTACAACACACACAAATACATATCTATACATTATAGTTACCCCCCCCCACCCCCGGAAGAATGCAAAGACAAAAGGAAATGAGTGTAACCATTGCAGTACGCAAAAATATACATATATACACTATCAACAAAATATACACCAAGAATAGTAGTCCAGGTATTGCACCACTCATAGTCCATGGACCACTGGGCCCAAAATGCATGGGCGAGGCCCACACACGATACCAGATCAAAACAGAGAGAACACTGCAGGGGCATCAGATGGAAATGCAACAGGCACCTCAGGGGGGAGGGAAAGGGGGGCACCTCAGCCGGATGAGTGCACGACGCCAGATCAACGAGGGGGCTCCATGCCCATTGATGTATCGTGGGGAGTGCAAAGACACAGTCTCTTAAGTCTCTACAGTGGGTGGGTTGCTCACTGTTCAATCCTGGGGAGTGCAAAGCCACAGTCTCTCATGTCTCTACAGTGGTGGCTTGCCCACTGTTCAATCCTGGGGAGTGCAAAGCTACAGTCTCTCAAGTCTCTACAGTGGGTGGTTTGCCCACTGTTCAATCCTGGGGAGTGCAAAGCCACAGTCTCTCAAGTCTCTACAGTGGGTGGGTTGCCCACTGTTCAGTCCTGGGGAGTCCAAAGCCACAGTCTCTCAAGTCTCAACAGTGGGTGGGTTGCCCACTGTTCAGTCCTGGGGAGTGCAAAGCCACAGTCTCTCAAGTCTCAACAGTGGGTGGGTTGCCCACTGTTCAATCCTGGGGAGTGCAAAGCCACAGTCTCTCAAGTCTCAACAGTGGGTGGGTTGCCCACTGTTCAATCCTGGGGAGTGCAAAGCCACAGTCTCTCAAGTCTCTACAGTGGATGGTTTGCCCACTGCATAATCCTGGGGAGTGCAAAGCCACAGTCTCACAAGTGGATGACAGTCTCCACTGGTTCTGGAGGGGGACTGGTGCCCAGAGTGCATCACGCACCCTGTCACGGTTCCAGTTGCGTCAGTGCCCCTGCCGCTCATGGGCTAGCGGTGCTTGAGTTGGCGGTGCCTTGTTCAGCGGTGCTTGATTTGGCGGTGCCCTGTACAGCGGTGCTTGAGTTGGCGGTGCCCTGTACAGCGGTGCTTGATTTGGCGTTGCCCTGTACAGCGGTGCTTGAGGTGGCGGTGCCCTGTTCAGCGGTGCTTGATTTGGCGGTGCCTTGTTCAGCGGTGCTTGATTTGGCGGTGTCTTGTTCAGCGGTGCTTGATTTGGCGGTGCCCTGTTCAGCGGTGCTTGAGTTGGCGGTGCCTTGTTCAGCGGTGCTTGATTTGGCAGTGCCCTGTTCAGCGGTGCTTGATTTGGCAGTGCCTTGTTCAGCGGTGCTTGTGTTGGCGCTCCTTCATTGCCCAGCTGGGCTGGGGCTGGCGGTCCTTCATTGGGCAGCTGGGCTGTGGCTGGCGGGGCCCTCCTGGGCAGCTGGGCTGTGGCTGGCGGGGCCCTCCGGGGCAGCTGGGCTGTGGCTGGCGGGGCCCTCCGGGGCAGCGAGGATGGGGCTGGCGGTGGCCTCCTGTGCAGTGGGGATGGGGCTGGCAGGACCCTCCTGGGCAGCGAGGATGGGGCTGGCGGTGGCCTCCTTTGCAGCAAGGATGGGGCTGGCGGTGGCCTCCTGTGCAGCAAGGATGGGGCTGGCGGTGGCCTCCTGTGCAGCAAGGATGGGCTGGTGGGGCCCTCCTGTGCAGCAAGGATGGGGCTGGTGGGGCCCTCCTGGGCAGCGGGGATGATGGCGGGCTTCTCCGCCGTACTGCTCCTCCCAGACTTGCCGGGTTTCTTGTGCCCCTTCCCCACCTTGGGAGGAGTCACAGCTGAGTCCACACTCCCACCGGGACCCCTGGGAGCGGCTTGGGTGGCTGGAGTCTTCCCCCTCTCCCGCCGGGCACTGGCCAACTTCTGGTGCTTCATAGGGGGGCACTGGCTGTGCTGTGGCTCCGTGCCACACTGGCTGTCCTGGTGGCCGGTGCACTCCACATACCTGTGACAACAGGCACCATTGGTCCCGGAGATGTTGTGGCTGAGGTGCTAGTTCAGGACCTATGAGTTGGACGGGGGGTAGGGAGTGGGAAATAGGTCAAGGCTGGACAGGAAAAGTTTTTGGGACACACTGGGACGGGTAGCTGGAGGGGGTTTGGGAGTGGAGGACGAGGTGGTGGTTGTAGGAGGTGTAAGTTTAGTGGCTTTGGGTGCAGGTGCATGCGCTGGAGGCTGTCGTGAGGCAGATGGCTGTTGGGTGGGTGTGTGCCTGCGTTTGTGTATCTTGGGAGGGGGAGTCACAGACACACTGGGAGAGGACACAGGGGACGTGTGTATGGCAGTGGGGGTGGTGACTGCACGTGAGCGGGGTGTGCTGGTGAGGGACGTAGTGGCTGTAGAGGTAGTGCATGCAGGTGTGAGTGTAAACGAGACTGGGAGGGAGGAGGGAGACGACGAGGAGGGGAACACAGTGGAGGCAGTGGATGTTGGTGTGTCTGTATGTGTGTGATGCTTGCATGAGTGCCTGTGGCATGTGTGGTGCTTATGTTTGCCTGAGCTTTCCTTGTGTGGTGAGGTGTGTGCAGGCTGGTCTGATGGTGTGCTTGGGATAGGCAGAGGTAGAGGGGATTGAGTTTCGGTGGAGGAAGTTGGAGCGGGGTGGCTAGACACAGGGACAATGGCTGCCATCAGTGCTGAGGCCAGAGTTTGAAAGGCTCGGTGAAGGGCCGCCTGACCAGAATGAATGCCCTCCAGGAATGCATTGGTTTGTTGCAACTGTCTTTCTACACCCTGGATGGCATTCAAAATGGTAGACTGCCCAACAGTGAGGGACCTGAGGAGGTCAATGGCCTCCTCATTGAGGGCAGCAGGGGTGACTGGGGCAGGGGCTGAGGTGCCTGGGGCGAAGGTGATGTCCACCCTCCTGGGTGAGCAGGCACGGGGCAAAGGTTGAGGGGCTGCTGGGAGGGCGGTGCTGGTGGGGGGGTGGCGACTGTACCTGTAGATGCGGGGGCACAGATGTTGCCGCCACCACAAGGGAGCTCCCATCAGAGGACGAGTCTGTGTCGCTGGTTTCAGCTCCTGTCCCTGCTGTGGTGCTCCCCTCGCCCTCCGTCCCACTGGTGAATTCTGAGTCCGTAGTGTGGCCCTCCATGGCCATGTGGTATGCAGCTCCCTCATGCTCTGGTGCCACTGCTCCTCCGCCTGATGATGCTAATGCAAACAAGAACAGGGAGACCACAAAAAAGGGGGAGGGGAACATAAGAAAGACATGTTGAGTGCATGGATTACCGCTACCGTTGGCGGACAAGACAGACACAGAAGCCCCCTGCACTACGTCGCGCTCTTGGGCTCTACAGTGCAATTCATGGGAAATGGCCTACAAATCTATGGACGACATCTGCACACATAGATGACACAGGTGCAAGACTAGGTGTACTTGGCACTCTACAGAGGTGGGGTGGGGGGCCACAGGGCCATGCCTTACGGAGGGGCCTAGCCTACGTATCTTGCCCTGGCCTAGGGAAACCCACAACCCTCCTCCCCCACCCAGACACCTCCACTGAGCGCAAAGTCAGCAGAATGAGAGTGTACTCACCCCCTTGTGTCTGCTGTGATGCCCTCAAGCGCCCATCCAACTCCGGGTAGGCCATTCCCAGTGAGGAATCCCAGGACAAGGGCAGAGGAATGCTACAATGAGGCCCATGGGCAAACTAGGAGGGTGATCGAGTGGACCTTCGGCCTCCTGAAGGCCAGGTTCAGGTGTCTGCATATGACAGGCGGATCCCTATTCTACTCACCAAAGAAGGTGTGCCAGATCATCGTGGCCTGCTGTATGCTTCACAACTTGGCTTTGCGACGACAGGTGCCTTTTCTGCAGGAGGATGGTCCAGATGGCAGTGTTGTTGCACCTGTGGAGCCTGTGGACAATGATGAGGAGGAAGCAGAGGAAGAAGACATGCAGAACAGGGACTCCGTGATCCAGCAATATTTCCAGTGAAACACAGGTGAGAATACATTCCTGCCTACTACATGTACTTTTACACTTCTACCTCTATCCTGTATGTCGTTTTCACCCAGTGTATGGTCACTGAGCTGTCACTTTCTCTTACGGTTTCACAGGTGTGGGTCCCACTGTGTCTCATCTGCTTAGATTCCTCATGGACTAGAGCTGTGTGACATAGGTATGTTGACATTACTATTTCAAGATCATTTTGTCACTGTAATTGCAAATACACTATATCGAAATCACAGACAGACTCCAGATCTTTTGGTGCTTTAGGTGTGTTTATTTAAATACAAAATATTGGAGGGGTAAGTTAAATGGTGAGGGGTGATGGCGGAGGAGTGTCCATGGCAGAGTCCAGTCTATTAGTCTCACAGGTGCATTGCACATATGGGCATAGGAAGTGGAGCTGGGCCAGTTTCAATATGGACAAGGTGACAAAGTGAGACAGTGGGATGACAATCAGGGTGGTCTCATTTCTTGGCTGGAGTCTTGGCATCGTGCTCTGTCTTGTTCCTGGATCTCAGGGACCGTTTGCGGGGTGGTTCTTCGTCTGCAGGGGGTGGGGTGCTAGTGTGGTGGTTCTGTGGCAGTGCCTCCTGTCCACTAGCGCCAGCAGAGGTGGTGGGCAGTTCATCGTCCATGCTAGTGTCATGGGGCCCTTGTAGTGCCACAGTGTCCCTCCTGGTGTTGAGTACTTCCTTCAACACCCCTATGATGGTGCCCAGAGTGGAACTGATGGTTCTGAGTTCCTCCCTGAACCCCAAATACTGTTCCTCCTGCATCCGCTGGGTCTCCTGAAACTTGGCCAGTACCGTTGCCATCGTCTCCTGGGAGTGGTGGTAGGCTCCCATGATGGAGGAGAGGGCCTCGTGGAGAGTGGGTTCCCTTGGCCTGTCCGCCCCCTGTCGCACAGCAGCCCTCCCAGTTCCCCTGTGTTCCTGGGCCTCCGTCCCCTGGACCGTGTGCCCACTACCACTGCCCCCAGGCCCCTGTTGTTGTTGGGGTGGTGGGTTATTCTGGGTTCCCTGTGGTGGTGGACACACAGCTGATTGACGTGTCCTGGGGACGGAGGTATGGGCCCGCTGGGTGGGTGCTGTGCTGGCGTTTCCAGAGGGGGGAAGGTCTGTGATGGCCTGTGCCGGTGTGAGGGGAACCAACTGTTCCGAGGCCCCCGATGGTCCGGGCTGGTCATCTAGATCCAGGTGGACAGAGGTGCTGTCATCACTGTGGGCCTCTTCTGTGGGTGGAGTGGACATGTCTGGACCCTCCTGTCTGCTGACGTTTGGTAGTGGTCCTGCAGGGGTGAAAAGGCATGATTATTGCATCTCTATGTGTCATTGTGTGCAATGGGTGGGTGACCGTGTACCCCAGTGCTGACATTCCTGTGTGTGAGCTTGTGTGATGATGGTTTAGGGGGGTGTATGGGTATGTGCAGTGGGCATGCTTTAGTGATGGGTGTCCATGCGTTGTTGTTGCATGCAGGGCTTGGTGTTGGGATGTGTGGTTTGTGATATTGGGACATACGTGAGGAGTTGGAGTGATAGGGGTGAGGGCGAGGGTGGGGGTATGTGATGGCAGGCAGGTAGGGTGGGGGTTGTAATAGTTAAGATGTGACTTACCAGAGTCCATTCCTCCACCAACTCCTGTGAGGCCCTCCAGATGCAGAATCGCCAAGACCTGCTTCTCCCATGTTGTTAGTTGTGGAGGAGGAGGTGGGGGTCCGCCGCCAGTCGGCTGAACCGCCTGGTGGTGACTTGAGACCACAGAACGCACTTTCCCCCGTAGGTCGTTCCACCTTTTCCTGATGTCCTCCCGATTTCTTGGGTGTTGTCCCACTGCGTTGACCCTGTCGACTACTCTGCACCATAGCTCCATCTTCCTTGCAATTGAGGTGTGCTGCACCTGTGATCCAAACAGCTGTGGCTCTACCCGAACGATTTCCTCCACCATGACCCTGAGCTCCTCCTCCGAGAACCTGGGGTGTCTTTGCCGTGCCATGGGGTGGTGTAGGTGATGTGTGGGGTGGAGTGTGTGGTGAGAAGTGTGGTGATATGTAGTGGTGTGTTGTGTGAGGTGCGTGGAAGTTGTGTGGGTGATGGTGTTGTGTGCCTGTGGATGCTAGTTTGTTGATGGTGGTGTCTCTCTCTGGCCTTCGGTCGTGAATTGAGGTCGTAGGGGTTTGTGGGTGATGTGGGTGTGTGTTTTATATTGTATTGGGTGTGTGGGAGTGGTGTGTGTATTTGTATCAGGTGTGTGTATTTTAAATTGTCCAATGTGGCTGTGTTTTGTAGGAGTGTGTGTATTTTGAGTGCGGCGGTGAGTACCGCCAATGGAATACCGCGGTTGAAAGACCACCGCATGGATTTGTGTGTCGTGATAGTGTGGGCATATTTCTGTTGGCGTGAGGGTGTCGGTTTTGTTATCGCCAGTTTCTCACTGACCTTTGGTGTGGCGGACTTGTGTGGGTGTCTGAATTTTGGCGGATTTCGAGATGTGGGTCATAATAGCTGTGGCTGAATTCCACGGCCGCGGCGGTGTGTTGGCGGTCTTCTGCATGGCGGTAAGCAGCTTTTACCGCCAATGTTGTAATGACCCCCTAAGAGTCTTAATCCATAGAAAACAATGGAGTTGCAAAGTGGAGGCTCCACCCATTTGGGTGGAGCGGAGGGATCTGGTTGGGGTGTGGAAGGAGACGGGGTGGTTCAGATAGGCTGTTCCTACATTTTGTATGGCCATGTACATGTGGGTGAGGAGCTTGAAGGTGATTTGTTTCTCTATGGTGAACCAGTGGAGGGTCCTCAGGTGTTGGGAGATGTGTTCTCTGCCTGGGAGGTCCAGGATGAGTCTGGCATTGGCGTTCTGGATGAGTTGTCGTTTTTTGATGTTTCTAGTTGAGCTGCTGGCTTAGAGGGCATTGCAGTAGTCAAACTTGCTTGTGACTAAGGCATGGGTGACTGTCCTGCAAAAGTCTGCTGGGATCCATCTAAAGATCTTCTGAAGTTTGCGGAGTTTGTGCCAGCAGGAGGAGGTGACTGAGTTTCCCTGGTGGGTCATGGATAGGGAGGAATCGAGGATGATGCCTAGGTTGCGGGTATGCTCAGTTGGTGCAAGGGGGACACTGAGGGATGTGGGCCACCAGGAGTCATCCCAAATTGAGGTGGAGTTTCCTAAGGAGATGAGCTCAGTCTTGTCGGAATTGAGCCTAAGGCAGCTTTCTCTTATCCAGGTGGCAAAGGCTTCCATTCCTGAGTGGAAGTTCCTTTTGGCCGTGTCCGGGTCTTCAGTGACGGAAATGATGAGTGTGTGCCATCGGCATATGACACAATGTTCATACTGTGGCTTCTGACAATGGCTGTGAAAAGGCCCATATATTTGCTGAACAGTGTGGGACTCAATGAGGATTCTTGGGGGACTCTGCAGTTGACCCCTCTGGGTCTGTATGTAGGGTGGAGTCTGATCTTCTGCGTTCTCCTGGAGAGGAAGGAGTGGATCCATTTCAGGGCTGTTCTGTGGATTCCTATGCTGTGGAGTCTGGTTTGTAATGTGCTGTGGGAGACCGTGTCAAAGGCTACTAGGAGGTTGAGGAGTCTGAGCGCTGAGGTGTGGTCGTGGTCTAGGAGTAATCGGATGTCGTCAGTGGCTACCAGGAGGGCTGTCTCTATGCTGTGGTTGCTGCGGAGGCCAGACTGGGAGCTGTCCAGGGAGTTGGTGGCCTCAATGAAATTCCATACTTGTGCTTTGTCCTGTCGGGTCGGCGATGCGTCATTTTTCTCCCTCACAAGAGAGCGATGCATCGATTTCCAGATTGGGCACCTTGGATCCGAGCAAGGTCAGGATGATTTTAACGCCCAGGGACGATCCGTGAGATTTGCGTCATTATCCGCTGCCGCAAGCAGGTGTTGCACGTTGTTTCTTCAGCCAGCATTCTGTGCATGGATTTCAGCTCTTGTCTGCCAACTTCACCTTTCGAGGGCCAAGGGACTGGATAGGACACCACTTGGCAGGGCAGGAGTCTCAGAAGAGAGTCCAGGTGCTGGCAGAGGAAGTCCTTGATGGCCCTGAGACTTCAAAACAGGAGGCAAGCTCAGTCCAAGCCCTTGGAGATTCTTCACAAGCAGGAATATACCACATAATCCAGTGTTTGCCCTCTTTCAGTAGAAGCAGCAACTGCATGCCAACCCAGCAAAGCATAGCCAAAGGCAAAGGGGCACTACTCCTCCTCCAGCTCTTCTCCTCTCCTTGGCAGAGGTTCCTCTGGATTCCAGAGCAATCTGCAAATGTGGGGTTTTGGGTCTACTACTTATACCCCTTTCTACCTTTGAAGTTGGCAAACTTCAACGGAAATTGTCTGTTGTTCACAAGATCTTGCCTTGCTCAGGCCAGGCTTCAGACTCACACCAGGAGTTTGGAGACTGCATTGTGTGAGGGCAGGCACAGCCCAATTAGGTGTTATTGAGCACTCCTCCCTCCACTCAGCTCAGATGTCCTATCAAGATATGCAGGCTACACCCCAGCTCCCCTTGTCTCACTGTCTGGCAGGGATTCACAAACAGCCCAACTGTCAGTCAGACCCAGACAGGAAATCCACAAATAGGCAGAGTCACAGAATGGTTAAGCAAGAAAATGCCCACTTTCTAAAAGTGGCAGTTCCAAACTGACAATTTAAAAATCAACTTTACCAAAAGATGTATTTTTAAATTGTGAGTACAGAGACACCAAACTCCAAATTTCTATCTGCATCCAAAGGGAATCTGCACTTAAATATGATTTAAAGGCATCCCCCATGTTAATCTATGGGAGAGAGACGCTTTGCAACAGTGAAACCGAATTTGGCAGCATTTCACTTTCAGGACATGTAAAACACACCAGTCCATGTCCCACCTTTAACATACACTGTACCCTTCCCATGGGGCTACCTAGGGCCTACCTTAGGGGTGCCTTATGTGTAGAAAAAGGGAAGGTTTAGGCCTGGCAAGTGGGTACACTTGCCAGGTCGAACTGGTAGTTTACAACCGCACACACAGACACTGTAGTGGCAGGTCTGAGCCATGTTTACAGGGCTAGTCATGTGGGTGGCACAATCAGTGCTGCAGGCCCACTAGTAGCATTTGATTTACAGGCCCTGGGCACCTCTAGGGGCTTGCCTACCTTCCATGGCCCTCTGCCATCAAGGCACTTTTCAAATTTGGCATTGCTCGCTCCTAACCTCCTTTTTTTTCCTTCATCTGTGGGAGTTCTAGGTTGCTGCGTGCGTGCACTGTTCTCACTCCAGACATTTATAAATGAAGTTTAAATTGAATGCTGCTTCCCCTAGAGGCCATCCCACTGTCACCTGAGAGTGCTGATTGGGCTGCTCACGCCCATGCTACTCTCTCTTGTGCCTATCCTGCACCCAGCATCAGGTGGATCCTGAGATATTGTTTTGTGACATTACAGTCTCAAAAGCATTCTTGAGTTGAGTTGCTCCTGTTTGGAATTATACTACTATCTCTATGCACTTTGACATGTGTTTTACTCGTTCAGACACTCGGCTGCCACCTAAAATTGGGTTTCCATGTGAACTGGAACATCTATATAAACTTTAATAATTACTTTATTCATTTTTTATTTGTTACATTTTGAAGTATTTGCCTCTGCAGTATTTGATTCTGAGTTCCACTTTCCATTAATATTTTCTCATACTTTGCAACTTTATTTTATAAAAGTGTCATTTGTCAATGATCCATCTTAAATATTTTATTTATATTACTTTTGATCTATTAATTTTTCATATATTCCGTATGGCTACCAGTCAAATTGTGGTACAACCACCACAATTTTTAAAAAGCCCTAGTAAACTGGATATTAAATGGAAACAGTGGCTACACATATTTAAGAATTATTTGGCAGTTACTTATGCTCTCAGATATGATCATCCCAGGAAATTAGGCTTGTTATTTAATACTACTGGTCAAAATGTTTTACTCCTCAAATACCCACACCTGGATGTGATGAAGAATGGAAAGTCTATATGGAAGCCAAAGAAAGACTGAGAAAATAGTTTTCTGAAGAAGCTGAACTTCTAGAGAGACATAGGGGGTCATTATGACCCCGGCTTCAGCGTTAATATGGCGGTAAGTCCTGCCAACAGGCTGGTGGTACTAACCATTATATTATGACATTGGTGGGTTGGCTGAAGCCAACCTGCCAATGTACCACTGCAACCGCCATGGCCGTAACAGCCGCCGGGCTGGAGAAATCCATCTCCAGCCCGACGTCCGTCATTGTTCCGCCTGTGGCATTATGACCCTGCCTACCGCTGTGGTTTTCGTGGTGTTCATAATGCCACAAAAACCATGGCGGTAGGCACTATCAGTAACCAGGAATTCCTTCCCTGTCACTGATAGGGGTCTCCCCCCTCCCTCTCCAATCACCCCACCCCCACCTCTCCAAAGCCCCCTCCCCACCCCGCTACATTCAGGCCCCCTTCACACACACATGCATACACACATGTTTTCACACATGCATACATCCATTCACACACACTTTCAAACATACATGCAGACACACATTCACATAACACAACATGCACGCACTCACACCTCCATACATGTCCACATGCATACAACATGCAACACACACCGCAGCCACGCACACACAAACATTCACACACACCCACACAACACCCCCCTTCCCCTGTCGGAGACCCGACTTACCTGTGTTCTGGGGGTCTTCCGGCAGGGGACAGGACGGGGCGCTGCTGCCCCCAGAACACCACCAGTCTGTATTATTGGTCATAATACAGTGGCAGTGGTCTACTGGCATGGCGCTGCTGGTGGCAGCAGCGCCCCCTTACTGCCATCTGCCAACATGGCAACAGACGGATTTCTGCCATTCATGTAGAGGAAATCAGGCTGTGGTCATAATACAGCGGATGGCTGGTAGCATTGGCGACGGTCTTTTGGCAGCTGTTGCCACGGTGGTAGGTGATTTTTACCTCCAATGGCCATAGTTTTTTCAAATGTAAACAATCTAGTGATTAATCTGTTGGAGGGTACAACACAGCATTGCATGTCCTATTTTCTTCTTGTGAATTTGAGAATTCTGCTGACATCTACATCATAGACCAATTTGCCTTTAACTGCTTTTCAAAAACAAATTCAGGCACAATTACTCACCTGTAGGAATCCTTCTCTTTCAGAAGATGAGGATATTGCTAAAAGCATAGCAAGGTCTATAGTTTCCCCTCAAGCATTGGCCAATCAGGAAGGGCATTCACCGGTTTCATAGATATCTCAAGAGAATAACTGCAATCAATACCAAGAAAGGAAGAGACAAAAGGAAACAGACTGTTTGTTATCATTGGGGATCTAGAAGTCACATAGGCAACAACCCATCGTCCCCGGCTATTGGCAAGAAATGTCCGAGATGTAAAAAAAAATGGGCATGTTCAAACTGTGTTTAGAGCTCCAACTACTGGATCTAATATTAGAATTCATAATGTAGATCAGTAGTTCCCAACCTGTGGTCCACGCTCCAGAAGGGTTCTGTGACACAGTTCCAGGGGGTCCGCAGGCCTGACCCAGCAGGAAGGTACTTCTCAAGCCGGGGCCTCTGACAAAAATATGTGCGTGTTGTTATATTTATTACTTCCTTTGTGCAGCAGTTTTAAAAGCACATCAAAGTTCCTTGTACATCCAGCAGTTTTCAGGCAACAATAAAAGATAACTGTGGTGATTATTGTACCTGCTGGAGAGAGATAGGAGTTTTGTCTAGTGGCAGTTTTGACTCATGTAAGGTAGCGCAGATGGTTAATATGCCCACTGCAAAGGACCTATATCATTCAAAGAACAGTATTTTATGCCCACAGCACAGTGGATTACTGCTTTTTTCACAGAGATTCTTTTGTTACTGTGCAGTTCGTAAGTTACAATCGTAATCTAGCACAGTGAGCTATGAAATGCCATCAAAGAGCTGCATGCAAACTGCATGGCACAAATTAGAATGTTATGTTTTTTCCCAGTCTTTCATTTTACTTATGCTGCTAAAAAAGGTTTGCTTGCATAGAAATATATTCTTAATATTAAAGTCAATGCTTACAACAGCTTTATCTTCTGACTCCTGAGTTAGTGCTTCTCCAGAAAAAAGCAGTCTTAGAAAATGCCTACCAGTGTGGATGACATGTGAATACTACACCTTGTAGTCCCTTATAAAGTGCTCCGATACCCCACACTGGTATGAGAGGTGCTATAAAACACTTGAATTACATGTGACAGAGCGGCTACGGAGAGATAAAAGTCCCTTATGATATTACTTCCTTTCCCCAACACAAATTTATGTGAAAACGATTTCTCAGATCTTATGTACCTTAACAAATAAAAATAGAAATCTCTGAGTAAATGTAGAATCAGACCTGAAGATTCAGCTTTCCTAAAAAAAAACGAAACATTGAAAAGTTAGTCGTAGAGATGCAGTGCAAACCTTTCCATTCACATTTTTGGATTTTGGCATATGTTCTCAATTAAAAAAATTAATCTTTACTATTTTGAGTATTTGTTTTATATGTACTTGTTTGTATATTTTTTGCGAATTACTGTTTTAATGTTTGAAAATTAAATCATACAAATTGCTTGGGGGTCCCAGGCTTCCAGTAGAGATTCAGTCGGAGTCCTCAGGAGTCAAAACGTTGTGAACTACTATTGTAGATGTTCAGGGGAACACAGTTGATAGTGAAGTTCAGGATTGCACCAATAGACTCACTAATGGTCTTCTTACTATAAAAGATGATCAAAGAGGAGTTAAAGTGAATGGTCCTATGTGCCAGGCCATGATTGGTGGTAAACACAGCTTTGTCATGGCAGATTCTGGGGCACCAATCACTGGGAAGGCAGATAGAACCTTTTTCTCGTCATGGTCTACCACATTTCAGGCCTGATTATGATCTCGGCGGACATCATGTTAAAATATTTCTGCCTGTCATCCCCATGGAAACAGTGCAGCGGCATTGGCCGCAACTCCCTTAAGGAGCCGGAGCCAATGTCATCGCACACACATTGGGAGTTAGGGAGCCTAGGCCAATGCTGTTGCACACACGTTGCACAACATGGTCGTGGGCAGTCAGGGGATCCCTTGTGGCCCCCAGCACCAGCTTTCTGCCAGCCTTTTCATGGCAGGGACCACCATGCCAAGCTGTTCAAGATGACATTCTTATTTTTGCTAACACTAAGGAAGAACATTTTGAAGTTTTGGAAATTTTATGCAAGACGAATCTCAGTTGAGCTAGAGAAATGCAAATTCTTAGTCCAACAAATTGATTATCTGAGACATACTATATCTGCTGAAGGCATCAGACTTACATTTTATTATGTTTAAGCTAAACTTAAGGATGCTTTGAAATCATTTTTAGGATTATGCAGGTATTATGCTTGTTTTGTACCTGACTATGATTTGGTTGTATAACCACTAAGAAATTAAATAAGAGTTAAGGCCCATATTTATACTTTTTGACGCAAAACTGCGCTAACGCAGTTTTGCGCCAAAAAAATTAGCGCCGGCTAACGCCATTCTGAAGCGCCATGCGGGCGCCGTATTTATTGAATGGCGTTAGCCGACCGGCGCTGCCAGGTGTGCGTGAAAAAAAACAACGTACACCAGGCAGCGCCGGCGTAGGGAAAAATGGCGTTTGGGCGTCCCAAAATGGGGCAAGTCAGGCGGAGGCAAAAAAATCGTCTTAACCCGATTTGCACCATTTTTTTGGGGCGCCCAGACGCCATTAACATGACTCCTGTCTTAGCAAAGACAGGAGTCATGCCCCCTTGCCCAATGGCCATGCCCAGGTGACTTATGTCCCCTGGGCATGGTCATTGGGCATAGTGGCATGTAGGGGGGCACAAATCAGGCCCCCCTATGCCACAAAAAAAATACTTACCACAACTTACCTTTTCTTCCCTGGGATGGGTCCCTCCATCCTTGGGTGTCCTCCTGGGGTGGGCAAGGGTGGCAGGGAGTGTCCCTGGGGGCAGGGGAGGGCACCTCTGTGCTCATTCTGAGCCCACAGGTCCCTTAACGCCTGCCCGGACCCAGGCGTTAAAAAGAGGCGCAAATGCGGGGTTTTTTGCCCCGCCCACTCCCGGGCGTGATTCTTGCCCGGGAGTATAAATACCACGCACATGCCTGGGAGTAATTTTTTAAGACAGGAACGCCTACCTTGCATCTCATTAACGCAAGGAAGGTGTTCACGCCAAAAAATGACGCTAACTCCATGAACTTTGGCGCTAGACGCGTCTAACGCCAAAGTATAAATATGGAGTTAGTTTTGCGTCGAATTTGCGTCGAAAAAAACGACGCAAATTCAGCGCAAACAGAGTATAAATATGCCCCTAAATTTTTGGGGATGACAGAGACAAATTACAGTTTTGCCAGAAATAAGGAATTAGTGATTAGTGCACCTGCTGTAAGTCCCTTCATGTTGGAAGAAAAATATTTCATCACTGTTAATGCCAACATGAAGGGTATTGGAGCTGTCTTTGGCCAAAAAGTGAATGGTAAAGAAATGATTATAGCTTTTACTTTCAAAAGTCTGCAAGAAGCGTGAATCGGCTAAAGTACAATAGAAAGGGAGGCACATGCCTGTGTTTGGGCTTTGCAGAAAATCAAAACTTACTTATGGGACAATTCTTTTGAAATGCATACTGACCACAACCTCATAGTCTTTCTCTTGAATGACAATAGGTTAGGCAAAAGCATCTGCTTGCCTTGTGCGCTTGCTTTCTAAATTACAAAAGTATGAATGTACCATCAAATATTTTCAAGACGATAAAATTATTCGAGCTGAATGTCTCTCACACCTGTCATTGCCAGTTTGTGATGACATTCAGGAAGCATATGATGCCATTGATGCTGTGTGTAAACTTAATGGAACCATTCCTTAGAAGATTGGATAGAAGCCACTAGTTTTACTAAATTTAAGACTACTTAAACAAAGGGATTCTCACCCACTCACAATCTTCCAGATTCTTTGAAGCTGTTTGTTCAAATTTCATCTGAATTATCAAGTGAAATCATGACATGTGTCAGAAGTGGTTGTTTCAGTAGTCCTAAATGATTGAGAGATCAATTGATAAAAATAGCTCATGAAAGCCACTTAGGTATCACAGCCATGTGCAAAATACAAAGGAAATATTATTTGTGGCCTACCATGAATCATCATGTTACATCATTTATCAACTTATGTACTCAATGTATAGTCTCTGATAAACATTTTAAAAATGTAGAAAAACCACTTCACACTGTTCTGTGTCTCTTGCCTAATCAACCATGGCATGAGATAGCTTTGTTTTCTTCCGGTCCATTCAATGTATTACCGGCATGTAACCACATTTTTAATAGTCTTAATAGACTATCATTCTAAATGGATCAATGATTTATTTGTAGAGTTATCTTCCACACAGTCTGTTTTACCTTTTCCTGAGGATGTTTTTGTAACAGACAATGGCACCCATTTTGTTTTTCAATGTAATGACAAATGTTCTCTCTAAACACAACATTAAACATTTTCAAGTTGCTGTATATAGTCCCCCTGCCAAGGGTTTGGTAGAAAGAGCAAACGTTTTTTAAGGAAGGTATTCAGACTGCTCTTTCCTCTACTATTGATGTAAAGAAATGTTTGAAAGATAAAATCACAGCTTATCATTCTACACTGCATTCAACCACAGGCACCACTTGTTTCGAGTTATTAAGAGGGAGGAAATGCAGGTCAAGAGTATTGTCCAATTGGTTAGATTTATTGTCTGATTCCACATCTTAACAGAGCAATGTTGTACCTTCTCTGCAGGAGATAGTGGAGAAGAAACAGGAGAAACAGAAACAATACCATGATTACTGTAAACATGCTACTGAGAGAAACTGTGATTTAGGAGGTTGGGTACTCATTAAAAAAAACTGTCAAAGTAACAAGTATTGGGTTGGTCGAGTTAGAGCTGTTAGCCTTGTACATTCCTAACTGGACTTCTCTTGTCACATAAATTGAAAATAAAAATTAAAACAGTTGACATAAGCAAGCCAATTCAAAGCACCACAGCCGTCATTAGTGTGAGCGCAAAGGAGAGACAGAAAAGGAAAAATTTGCTCTTTGTCAAACGTATCAGACAAAGTGCAATTATCCATGTAACAGGGTCAATGGCCAAGGCGGTAAAAAAACTGTCCCAAGGAGAGACAAATGTAAAACATTTACCAATGATAACAAAGAATTTTTGAAAGGCAAGCCCACAAATGAGTGATAGTGATGGAAATGCAGTAGGAGTGGTTAAAAGCCCCCAGGTAGATTACTACAGGGCAGAGTGCTTGCATGATCGACCTAAAGAAAGGGGCAATCAAAATTCACGTCTCGATTCAAGATTGATCGAGTTTCTAAAGGTGCTGTTTAATTAGACAGAAAAGATTGGTGGAATGAAACTATACTGGTTCCTATTTATGATTTTCAAGCACAGATATACAATAGAGGTTACATTGCTAGTTGAGAAGATTACATTTTGTATGACTGATTATTACAAAAATGATAACATAATTCCTAAAAAGTTCTTGTTGCAATGATTTTCCAATTAACTGAATACTGAAGCTACTTAAAATGTACAAAACAATGTTTTGGATACAAGTGTTGAAGTTTCCGATTGCACATATTTACCAACAGAGGTGAGTAGTAAAAGACTTTCTAGGTTACCGGTTAGATTTTTAAATTATGATTACAATTAATTTTGTTTAAAGAGGGGAAATGGTGTAGTGTCTTACTATAGTGTCTCTTATATTTCTTCCAAGTATTAGAAGGATTGTATTTGCATAGTTTTTTCTTCTTATTCAGAATCTCTGGTTGCCAAGGGAAAGTCAGTTGTTCAGATCTTTTCCCTGTTCATTCAGTGTTTCACAGTGAGTCCCTACCTTGGATCAAGAAATAAACCATTCAATTCTTCATGGATTATTGTCAGCACCGTTATTTATCCTTACCCAAAACTACACACAGTGAACACAAGACACATGTCTGGGCATACTCATCATCCTTAGGGAGTCACAATAAAGAACTCAAAAAAGTGATGGATGATATACTTGAAAGCAGCCATTACTTTGCTCTTGTTGCAGAAGATGCACCAAGCAAATGCAGCCGTAAAACCTGGCATTGAGGGACAGGAAAAAGTAAATAATGACTCCACACTCCTATGGTTTAGGGTTAATAGTTTTGCATTTTTCAGAAACAAACTCCAGCTTTGGGAGTTTCTTTCCCTAAAAACAAAAAAATAGCAAACAAATGTTTAAAGGTTTGTTGAACCTCAGTCAAAACTAATGGTGGGCATCCAGCAAACATGTTGTATCTTGAGGGGAACTGCTGGGACAGCTGTTCCTTTCAGGTACAGAGATGACAGCTGGAACTCATCTCGAAGTATTGCAACAGGTAGTCCACCAGGGTGGTGGAGTTAAGGTCCCCTGTCAAGCTGACCCTTATCAGGACCACTGTTTTCACACAACTACAACTCTGTGAAGAAATACATGGATCCTACACACATTTTCACTAGACAGACTAAATGCAAAACGGAAAAACCTTTCCATAGCTCCATTCTTAAGGTTAGTTTGTGAGAGATCAATACGCTTAAATATTTCCACCTTTATAGGAATGGGACAAGTCACCCTTAGGAAGTACACACACAATGAGGGCAAGAAACCCAGTTTCCCCACATTCGTAGACTTTTTCTGTACTGAATTTTTTTTAAAGGAGTGCTGCAAAAAGATATCTGACCTTGTGAAGCCCTGCCCTGGCACACCTTCCAGCCTTGCCCCTCTTAATTGTTTTAAGAATCAAAAAAGCGACTTAGTCCAAAGGTAAATTGTTGGACCAGGAAGAGTTGGTAAATCTGTCCCAGAAGCAATCTGACTTTGGTGACAAATAAATCCAGCTTGTCCTGCTCTGAGTATTTGATGCTAAAAACATCCTCTAAAGTAGTAACTTGACAAAATGATATCCAACTTCAATGGACCCTCTTTTGTCACAGCCTCATCTTTTCCCCGCTGGGGATTTTGACTTCCATTTCAGAGACTAAGCGATACATTAAAAACTTGGACTGGGACAACCTGCTTTGTGTATGCAACTTCCGTTCAGTTGCTGGTGGGCCTGAAATCTAATTTAGGTTCTGGTTAACCTCAAACTGATATTTTTTAAATTATGCTTTACTTTTTGTTGGTTCTTTCTCATAAGTTTGAAAACGTATACCTTTGGTCTATGATTTTCATTACAAGTTTGTGGGGTTTGTTTGCTAAATAAAGTTTCTCTCTTTTTCAAAATTGGTTTTGGAATTTTATGGTGTAGTTTAAATTATTTTTGCTGTTCAATTTAACATACACTTCTTGGGGAATTCTTATGTAGTAACTACTAGGGGTTGAACAGAGTTTCAATGAGACTTGTGTTTTGACTAACCAGAATGTGTTTATTAAATTGTTAACCCTCCCCACCTCATTTTCAAATTAATACCCCACCATCTAAAATTAGAAATCCCTATTTCAGCTGAATAATTAGTTAGACTATTATGGGTTGTGGAATCAAGGTTGTGGTCGTGTTCAATTAGGGCTCTGTATGGGTGCCTGTGAATCCCAAATCATCCACTAATAATCCTGCCAATGCAAGGTCATTGATACCGCTGTTGGGCGATGCAGCCCGCTCTGGTGACACTGCGTCAGAGTCCGCCTGATCTGTGCTTTTGATGGCACCCCCTACTTACTCAGAGCTGGAAAATGTGTGGAGAGCGGGCCTGACTGTGACCTCGGCGGCAACTTGATTTCCCCATCTCCTACATTGGCTCACTCCATTAGTCCCATAACGCTGCTGAGGGGCCTGCTGTGAGAGGCTCCAACCTCCTATTTTTCTGGGGGCTCTTCCTGCTATTTCAATCATACCGCAGAGGCCTTAGAGCTTCGTAAAACAGCTCTCAACACGGAGGCCTGCTGTGGTGTGACTCCATTCCACAAGGCCGGAGGGGCTTGAACAATAGCTGTATTTAACCAAGGGGTACCCCTGGATGATAGAACTAGTTTGGGACATACTGTTAGAATTGTGTGATGTACTGTGGGTACAGTGGGTGTCTGTTGCTTGCGCTAGGAGTCTGGGAGCCTGATTGCGCAGTGCGCCAAGACTTTATAACTGTGGTGTGTGGAACTGGTATGAGCGTTCTGGACCTCAACAACCTTGAACAACTGCTCTCACTGCCTTTCAAATCAGCTTTTGAACTGGAGCATGCCAAGATGCCCGTAACTCTGACTTTGTGTGACCACTAGAAGCACAGCCTTGCAACATGTGTGGTGCTGTGTCTCCAGTCTACCATCCTGGTATGACGCCCTGCTGGAAGAATGTGGAAGAGCACATAAGGTGCTCTTGAGGCATAATGCACGTGCCTTTCATTCCCATACCTCGAAGGAGGGGTTGCAATGATTGCTTGGATCTAGTTTGATATGCTCTCTCCTTTGCTAGTGGTCGTGGCCTGGGATAGTCATTTGTGTTGCTGTATTACAGCTTGTAAACCTCTTATGAGTTGACAGTGCCATACCACTCATAAGGTACTTATCATATCTACAACTCTGTGTTTGGTCCTGTTGATAGTCTGAACGGGCCTGGACCGATTAACTTGGAGTGATTAAACTAGTTACCCTGTGGATGTGCCCTGAGCACATGGCCGCACCTGAAGAGACACTGTCTGCGATTTGCTCCTTGCCTTACATCCTACATCAGGATACCACCATGAGGAACACCAAGAGCATTTGCTCATGCACATTGAGGAGGATTGTGTTCCTCCTAGAAACCTTGCCCCAGACACCACAAACTGGACCTCATACTCCATGAGATATGTGACTCCAGGTTGGTAAGCAAACATTGTATCAATTCTTTCTCGACAGACTTAAGCACATTAAAAGATGATGATTGTAAATTATCTGATAAATTGCACACAGCAAAAACCACCTTATTCAAGCGTGTCCCATATCAGGCGTCAAATACTGCTGCTATTGCAGATCTCCAGCAGCAATTTTGATATCTGCATGAGAGAGTGGAGGTTGGTAAGGGTCGATCCTGCTGCAATAATATACGAATAGTAGGCTTCCAGGAGGGCAAGGAGGGTCCTAACCCAACATTATTAATTGAACACTGGCTTCAAAACAAAGTTGCCCCTCAGGGCCTCTCGCCTTTATTTGTAGTGGAATGAGCTCCCAGTGAGCCTGCCTGCCACCCTCCTTCTGGAACAACTCCACGATGCTCAATTACAGAGACCGCAACCACCTCTGCAGAAGGGTAGGGAGGTGGCTCCCATTGGGATAGGTGATGCTATGGTGTCTCTTTTCCTAGCATACACAATGGAGGTGAAGAGACGCCATGCATCTTTTTAAGCAGTAAAGCTGCAGTTGAGGGCCAAGAGTGTTATATATGCCTTAATATTTCCTGCCCGCTTAGAGGTCATACATGATGAGTGCTCGTTGATTTGTGATACTGCTGTTGCCGCCAGGAACTCGCTGGAGCTATGATACCCACACTCACTGTCTGCTTCCTTCGGAGGCCTCCCAGAAAGTGGGTCACGGTTTGCCTCTGTGATGCAGAAAGCCATGGCAATGCCTACACCACAGTGTGTCTTGGAGGGTAGGGTGGTGGTGCTTACCACGATGATATCTCCGGGCTCGAGGCAATGGCAGCCCTCCCAGTTGAGCTCCTCCGCAAGTGTGAACTCAAACTCTGATTCTCACATCAGTATTGCACTCTTCCCAACTTTGAAACCGCAAACTGCAGAAATTGTGATTTAATCACTAGGAAGGGTATTGTCCTAATCTGTTAATGGATGTTAATTTAACAGTCTGTTTCACCCTGTTATCTGATTCTTTTCTCCTGTTGTTTGTTTCTCTCGCACTGCAAGGGCACCCATGGGATGGCACACATGTGTTAGAAATGGGTCTCTAGTTGGCAGAGGTATACAACCTTGTCCAAGTAGGGACCACAGTCCTAGTTAGGGTAAGTCACATGCAATCTAAATTATCCTGTGCCCACCCTCTGGTAGCTTGGCACTGAGCAGTCAGGCTTAACTTAGAATCCAATGTGTAAAGTCTTTGTGCAAGAAATCATACAGTAACACAGTGTAATAACCACGAAAATACAACACACAGGTTTAGAAGAATATTTATTTATCTGAATAAAATAAGGTGAAAATGATAAAGATTCAATAAGCACAAGTTGAAATATCACTTTTTCAAGATTTATAAAGAGTCTTAAATCTTAGAAATCAACAGTTGTCTCTTGATTACACAAAGTACCTGGTTTGCGTAAAAAATGAAACGCACGGAGACCGCAGAGGAGGACATGCATGAAAAATAAGGTGTGTGTTGGATTTTTGACGCGGCACAGACGTTACATCATTTCTTTCCATGCTGCAAGGGACTTGTGTTGATAATTGGTGCACAGTCTTGGTTACTCACTGCAATGCGGGAATCTCTTTAACACCCAGGGATGATGTGGGGAAATCCTGGGCACACTGGAAGAAGTCAACACAGAAAAGTATGGGGTTCACCAATGATATGACACTATATAGTGTGTGAGACCACCTAGTCCGTAAAGGAAATCCCCACTCCCCTCACTCACCCCACACAGCACCCACAACTCCCGTTTTCGACACCCAGCAAGGTCTAGGAGCCCACGGATCGTTTCTCGTGACTGTAGCTCCATATCATTGGTGAACCCCATACTTTTCTGTGTTGACTGGTTTTAGATGTAGGGAGCTAGCATGGGCTGATTCCCACCAAACACAAGTTTCTTATCTCCCTTAAACTCTCCGGCTGTGTTATAACACACTGTAAGAAGTCACAGGCGTTGCATCGATCCGGGAGGGCAATGTGTCATATTTTCTGTCGCACAGCAGGTGCTGCATCGATTTCCCGCGAATAAAAATCAGCTACATCATTCTGGTTTGACTGTGCGTCAATCTGGTAGGGCGGTGCATTGAATTTTCTGATGCAAAGCAGGCGGTGCCTTGAATTTCCACTCGGGAAGTCAGGCTACGTCTTTCTGGTTCAGCTGTGCAGTGATTTCTTGGTTGCAAGGCAGGCTGTGCGCCGTTTCTGGCAAGCTGTGCATTGATTTTCAGAGAACAAGAAGTTTCCTGAAGAGATGAAGTGTTTTTGGCCCAGAGACTTCAGAATACAGGAGGCAAGCTCAATCCATCCCTTGGAGAACACGTCTCAGCAAAGTCAGAGGTTAGCAAGGCAGCAGAGCAACAGCAGGGCAGCAGTCCTTCTCAGCAAAGCAGTCCAGATGAGTCCTTTGGGCAGCAGGTAGGTCTTCTGACAGAGTTTAGGTGCAGGTCCAGAAGTGTCTGAGTTGGTGGGGTCAGAGACCCAGTTTGTATACCCCAAAATGCCTTTGAAGTGGGGGAGACTTCAAAGAGTGGTTTTGAAATGCACAAGTTCCTCTCTCAGTACAGGTCTGTCTGCAATGGTCCCAGTAGGGAGTTTGGCAGTCTATTGTGTGAGGGCAGGCCACGAGCCTTTTAAATGTAAGTGTCAGGCCCTCCACCCTGCCAGTTCAGGAAGACCCATTCAGTATGCAGATGAGTGCAGCTGCGACTTGGTGTCCTGTGTTTGTGGTTGTCCGGGGGAAATGCACAGGGTAGCTGTCAGCCAGACCAGCCCAAACATTGATTGGTGAAAGGCTGTAAGGTACAGATGGATTTTAAGTGTAGAGAAATGCTCACTTTTTAAAAGCAGTAATATAAAATCCAACCTCACCAATAAGCAGTATTTTCTATTACCATTCTGGCCATACTAACTATGACCTGGCTAGCCCTTGCTGATCAGGATCTACCACTTAAACAGTATATGAGGGTAGTCCTAATGCTATCCTATGAAAGGAGCAGGCTTCACAGTAGTGGAAAACAAATGTATGAGTTTTCCACTACCAGGACATTTAAAACTCATACGTACATGTCCTGCCTTTTACTTACAAAGCACCCAGACCTATTGGTTACCTAGGCCTACCTTAGGGGTGACTTACATGTATAAAAGGGGGAATTTAAGGCTTGGCAATTTCTTCTAAATGCCAAGTTGAAGTAGCAGTGAAACTGCACACACAGGCCTTGCAATGGCAGGCCTGCGACATGGTTAAGGGGCGAAGGGGCTACTTATGTGGGTGGCACAATCACTGCTGCAGGCCCACTAGTAGCATTCAATTTTCAGACCCTGGGCACCTGTAGTGCACTTTACTAGGGTCTTACAAGTAAATCAAATATGTCATTTTGGAATGAACCAATGTTACTATGTTTATGGGAGAGAGCTAATGCACTTTAGCACAGGTTAGTAGTGGTAAAGTGTGCAGAGTCCTAAAAGCAGCAAAAACAGTGTCAGAAAAGTGGAGGGAGGCAGCCAAGAAATTGGGTGGTTGATCACCCTAAGGTTTTCAGGTCTAACAATATGGATGCTAAGTCTACTGTAATATGACATGTACATATCCTTACATTTGTTTTTTTTTCCTAGTTGAGGTTTGTGGTTGGCCATGTTAGGACATTTGTGCTCATTGTTCTCCGTCAGTGAGGACCTTACCTAACTTTGCTTGGTCCCCTTCAATTCAAGCAAATACAAGCTAGTTTATTTCTTTCTCATGTTTAATTGGTGCATGGTTTGTTTGGTCGAACATGATTTTCTTGTTTAACATGGTTTTTTTCTTGAACCTCACCGGATGAAATACCAAACCTTCCCTACCATTCCCCATTCTGGAAATGTCCCCACAGCTACAGCCTTTACTGGGATAGCACGATGTCCACAATTGTACAGCAATACAAAGTACAGCCATGGAATGTCAGGGGACTGGGGCAATCCATAAACGGCATACATTTTAGCGCAATCACACCATGGGATAGTGAATATACTATGCTTGGAGGAGACCCATCTTTCTGCCCCTGAGGTAGTTAAGTTGCAGATGAGATATAGGGGGCAATTGATTGCCCTTACATATGCAGGATTTGGCTTAGGGTTGGTACTCAGGATAACAGCTTGAGTTTTCTTTGAAGCACAGGCCACTAAAATAGATACTCCGAGGCATTATGTCCTAGTTTGTGGTTGGTTAGACGGAGGATGATGATTCTGGGTAGTTTATGTGCACCAAATACTGAACAAGATCCTTTTTTTAGAGAGGGTATCTGCTGGTATGTCAGAGTGGCACACCTTCCCTGGTTACTGGGTGGTAATTTTAATGCTGCACTGGATGCCAACTTAGACCGTTCACATCCCCCACAACCAAACACTAATTATTTACTAAACAAGCTAAGCCTCTTGCAAACTGTTATCACATTGGTCAATAATCGATATGTGGAGGGCCCATAATGTTGACATGTGAGACTATTCCTTTTTCTCTCTGCCACATGGATTCCACGCACAACTGGACCATGTCCTTTGCCAAGCCACATGGTTAGAGCCTTCACTAGTGAGACTTACTTGGGGAAAACCTTCTCCGATCATGACCCACTGGAGGTGTTCCTGTCTTGGGGCAGAGTTAAGTCTATACCCACATAGCGCATGCCACAGACATTGCTAGAAGAAGCTGTATTCAGAGATACACTGGGTACTGCCATTGACACCTGTTTTACAAAGAATGAAGGCATGGCCTCTAAACCATTGTTGAAATGAGAGGCATTCAAGGTTGTGATTAGGGGGTTTCAATGGCATATGTTGATATATATTTGTATATAATGCTGATATTTACCTATGGGTGTAGTGTTTTGTTATATTTGCCCACTTAATTACCTAAAATGTGACAGGTTTCAAATTATGAGTGCATGTTTATCAGTTAATTAAATGCAGAAGTGTACCATTTTACATCCCCATGTGTTCTCAAAATACAAAATAAATATGGGAAAACACCCATACGATTGCCAAAAAATACTAAATATGGAAAGATGCAGACAAATGTTAAAGAAATAAATATCATATAACCGTAAGCCCTAAAAATGATCTTCCCTCCTACACAATACAAGAATCAGGTCCACTTCCTGGCAATGAAACATTCACCTAACCCTATCCATTTTCAAGCAGAAGCACTTGATGTAAGTCTTGTGCTTCTCCCATGTACATTGATTGCCTGAGAAGCAAAACATGCAACAACGATGCCAAGGAATACAAGACTGTTAGATCGACAAAAGAAAGTAGCACCTCTGATTCCATAATCTTTTTGTGTTCCTACATATTTTATTGCATTTCACATTGTCATTTACGTCAAACTGGCATTACATTTACATAATTTCATCATAGAAACTGTGTGTAATGGACCAATCATACATAGACAAACTTATAACTTCACAATTTGTATGGTCAACAAAATTTTCAAAGTCTCTTACAGATGAAGGGTCATAGCTGAAATCACCAAATCACCATTTTTGAAAGGAAGCCAGCAGAACAAGATAATACACCACCAACAAGCACATCACCAAGACAGTACAAAAACAATCTGAGTCGCACAAGTCATCAGGAGTATGAGTAATGTTCTAACCTAAGCCAGATCTAACAGTGCATACCATGCCAATTAACATGGTCAGGGGAATGACAGGAATAAAAAGTTAAGTATACAAATCTCAAAGTGCCAAATTGTTTAGTAGAGGGGTGCCTGTTGCCCTGCCTTAAAATGCTCCAGCAATGCATCCCACAGCAAGACTATTTGGTGTTTGCATAGTCGTCTATATTTGTTGCTCCTCAGCTCTCGGCTGACCCCGAACAACAAACCTCCTCTTGCTAGCTCCGTTCAACCCCAGTATGCAGTAGTCCATAGTATCCCAATGGGGGTGTACCATAAGGATTCAGAGAATGTTGCAGACTCTACCCCAGTAACAAGCTAGCCTAAAACATGCCCATATCATATGGATGAGATAGGTGTCTGCTGTGCGACACGTCAGACAATTGTGTGCAGCCACTGGGAAGATGCTATGCTGTTCCTATGGAGTCAAATATGCTCTATGGAATACTGAATACTGAATGAACCTAAATCGAGTGTTGTGAGGTCTCTCGCTCAGGTATTCCAAAATAAACTGACACTCCTTGTCATAGAGCGGTTAACCCAAATCAGCCACCTATCGGTCCCTAAGAGGTATAACTCCAACATACAGATGGGATATTAATCCTCTGTATAGCCGCTTAATCAAATGTCTCCCTGTGTCCATGTCATAAAGTGCCTACACTAGTTCTTGTGTACTTGGTTCCTCTCCCTATGGGGAGAGGAACCAAGCATGACATATATGTATATGTATATAACACAGTATGGTGGCAAATGTAAAAAATAAAGCCCCAGGTAGCTCATGCGATTGAATAAAGCTGTGGTGCAAAATCAACACACCCTCTTCAAAGAGGTCACCAATTACTGAGACACCAGCGGTCTCCCGGTGTATTAGCTTAGCGCATGTAAGAGTACCCACAGGAGTGGGTAGGCTTCATATTGTAATATTCGGGGCATAAGCAGGCATGTTGCAGGTGATACGGAGTGCAGTATTCCAACACTGAAGGTCATTATGAAGGTGTAAATGTAAGTCGGATAGGGGTTGTTTGCGGCCCTGCACGAGCAACAATTGTAGGCTCCTAATATTTAGTTTGGTGAGAGTATAACCAATTTCCTGCAGATTAATTCCGACCCTCTAGTATGAAGGCCACTGTGTCTGTGACTGAGCTGGGAGACAATAGGATTGAAAATTGGGAGCACCCAACCCACCACTGTCCATTGGAAGTTGCAACTTACATAGAGCAATGCCGCAACGGCCGGGGCCCCAAATGAGGTTGATCAAAAGAGTCTAGGGTCCTGTAAAAAGGTTGCAGGTTCACTACCGGTTTATTAGTGAAAAAGTATAACAAGTTAGGAAGCATCACCATTTTTAATCGGGACATCCTACCCATCACCGATAAGGGCAAGATGACCCAGAATTTTATTTGGGGTGTAAACACTGACAAGGCCTTAAACAAGTTTCCTTCAAGGAGATCTGAGTGAGAGTGGTATACCTAAGCATCTAAAGGTGTGGTGTGCTACGGGAACCGGATGCTTACCAAAGGGGATGCTATCCCATCGTGCATCGCCCCAAAAAGGAAATGCATAAGACTTCCTGTGGTTCACATGCGGACCAAACAACCCACCAAATGAATGGAGCATAATAAAAATAGAAGTAAGGTCCCCCCCTAGATCTCGGGTGAACATAAGCATGTCATCAACATACAAGGAAACCAAAGGGGATTGAGGCCTATGAGAAATATTCCCAGCCTACGGCTTCTTGGTGAATTTCTGTGCCAGGGGTTCCAAAGCAAATACAAACAACAAAGGTGACAGTGGTCAACCCTTATGCGTACCACTGGATATAGTATATTGCACTGAGGTATGAGTGCCTGTTTTGGCACGTGCCATTGGGTTGAAGTAAATGACCCTGACCCATGTAACAAAGACATTAGGAGTGGCAAACTTTTTCAACACCACAAATAAGCACTCCCTATCTAGAGAGTTGAACGCCTGCTGTGGGTCAAGAGAGAGACAACTAGTGCTACAAAAGGTGTCACTCGCCATTTCCATGACTAGGTAAGGGCCCCTAATATTTAATGAAGTACTTCTATAGGGGGACAAAGCCACATTGGTCAAAATGTATCAGCTCTGGGAGCAGGGTTAGCAGTTGCAGAGCCAGGACCTTACTGAGGAGGTTATAATCTGAGGTCAAAAGAGAGAGTGGCCTATAAGAAGAGAGATCTTCTGGGACTTGCCAGACTGAAGTAGGAAAGTGACCAGTGCCTGGCTAGTGGACAGGGGTAAAGCACCAGCTTGTACGGAAGTGTTATAGAGTTTCTCCAAACAGGGAACCAGCCAGTTGGCAAAGGTGGAATAAAATTCAATAGATAAACAGTCAATGCCTGGTGTTTTATTATGTGCCATGCCCCAAATCGCAGCATGCTCTTCTTCCAGTGTAATAGGAGATGCTAAGGCTGCGCACAACATGTCTGAAACCTTAGGGGGTCTCAAATGGCTCAGAAAATCATCTGCTGGGAGTGGCTGTGGGTTAGCTCTGTGTAGGTACCCATAATAAGAACAGAAAGCGTCACTAATGTATTCATGTCAAATTGTGTAATGCAACGTATGTGGCCTAATCATACGCGCAAGCAGAAGACCTACCCTGTCTTTTTCAGACTGTATCTTTTGTGTGTATGTTTTGTAATAAAGAATACGCAAGTGTTCTAGGAGTTCTGCATATTGTAACATAGCTGCTTTCAGGGCTGCGTGACATGTGGGGTCATGTGCTGTCTCCTGTTCAAGAGATCCCAGTTGCTTCTCTACGGTTTCTAAGTCCTGAAGAATGGATTGTTGTAATGAAGGAAATGTAATCTTTTTTTCAAACTCTCCATGATTTCTATCTGGTCAGCTGTTGGTTTAGATTTCATGAAGAACAGCATGACATGTCACTAACAAGAAGCCCAATTTTTGGTATTTTTCCACTTTCAAAAATAAATACAGACAAGAAAAACATTGTCTGTATGTATCTGTAAAAATCTGTAAATATGGAAAACATTATCATAATACATAGGGAACAGGAAAAGCATTTTGGCTTACTAATGCTGAAGCAGAAAATTAAAACAGGTTCTTTAAATGTTAACAGATTAAGGGCCTGATTACAAGTTTGGCGGTCCAGGGACCGCAACGGCAGCAGCAGTTGTGGCTGGACCGCCTCATTGTTAGAGGTCCAACGGCCGTATTACTATATATGTGGCTACACAGATGAAAGGCTCCCATATTCCCGCCCACACTGCCACTAAATCTAGACCACTGCCTTGGTGAGATAGCCCAATGTGTCTATCGGAGGGCTGGCCTCAGTCCAACCCTCTTCCCAATCACGATGTTGCTTTCTGCTGACTTGACTGTAGCAGTCCAATCACCACACTCAAGCAGGTGGAAATGGAGGGATATCAGGCTGAAACTCACCTGTAGGCAGCATCACACATCCTGTGCCATCATGGAGCTGATTCTACAGGTTCTGCTGCTGCTTGTGGTGCTCGATGGCACACAAAATCAACTTTGTCATAGACTCAACTGAAGGTAAGCCAAACACCTACCAGTTGGCTCCAACTCCACTACAATTTGATGGGCTGCCATTGACCTGTAATGTGAGCTGTGCTCTGTGGCCCATATATGCGTAATGTTTCCTGGTTCAGAGTTTTACACAATGTATGTCCCAATTACAGCCCCTGGCACTCCCTTTTGCATGGGCACCGACATTGCACCACCACACGCTACAAAACTTGATATGTGTGCACACCCCAGTTTCAGGGATAGTGATGTGTTCATAACAGTGTGTCACACAACAACACATCCTTATCAATATCACACCTACAAATTGAAATGATTCCCTCACATTTTTCACATGCCATGCCCTGATGTGACAGACTATATATATCTGCATAGAACTGTCATTGAACCCAAACACATCTTCCCTGCAAAATCCTCGTAATGGACTCACACATATCACCCACAATGAAAGAGTATGTAAGGTAAATTGGATGCAGAATAATTTGTGTGACAAATATCCAAAACACACAATGTAAACAAACCCTACAGAATAGGTATGGCGGCATCAGGGGGACCCCAGGAAGGCTGCTGCTCTGGGATACATTTCACTTTGCACATGCTTCAAAAACACTATCTGCACAAGAACTGTGGCCTGATGAATATCAGGGACAACCAAAAGCATAACCAAGTGTCATGCCAATGTGGCAAATGTTTAATAGGAAGTCTAGAAAGCAAATACACCAGTAACAGCATGGGCCACACATTTAAATAATGTAGGTTTAAGGTAAATACATTAAAATTAACACATGTCCATTCAAATGTATAGGAATATAGCACAATTGAACACCCTCCATGTGTGGACAAACAAACCTCTAGCTTACAGAAATTAAACAAAAGTCCAAACTATATCAGGGGGGAAAATGTAACCCAATAGATGTTGACATTGGTCAAGCCAATAAGAAATACTTACATATAGGTGGCACTGAAATCCTCCAGTCTACCCAAAACCTGATTGTCCAACCTCTAAAAGGTGGCAGGTGCATTTTTCAACCCAAAGGGCATTACCCTGAGCTGGTATTGACCCTCTGGTGTTGCAAATGCTGACCTCTCTTTGGCCTGATCAGTCAAGGCAATCTGCCAGTACCCAGACGTTAAGTCAAACATGCTGAGGAACTTGGGACCCAGACGTTAAATCAAATGTGCTGAGGAACTTGGCAGCTCCTAGCCAATCTATGAGCTCATCAGATCAGGGAATGGGGTGCGTGTCAGTCTTAGTGACTGCGTTGAGTTCACAGTAGTCCACCCAGAACCTAAGTTAAGGAGGGGCATTAGGGGCAGTAGCCTTTGGAACGAAGACCACTGGGCATGACCAAGGACTGCTGGAAAATTCTATCACCCCTAATGCTAGCATTTTGGAAATGTCATCCTTGATACTGGCTCTAACCTTGTCAGTCATCCGGTAGCTCTTATGCTTCACAGGTGGACTGTCCCCAGTGTCCACCTTAGGTGTACACAAATGAGTGACCCCGGGGTCAAGGAAAACAGAGAGGCAAACTGGCCCAGCAACTGGTGACAGCCCTTCTGCTGGTCTAGGGTTAGTGTTGGGGAGAAGTTCACACCCTCCAGAGACCCATCTTTGTCTTGGACAGACAGGAGGTGAGGAAGAGGTTCACTCTCCCCCTCCATTCCATCATCTGTTGCCAAGAGCGTGGTCAGTTCAGACCTCTCAAAACATGGGTTGAGGCAGTTCACATGTAGGACCTTCAAAGGGTTCCTGGAAGTCTGCAAGTTCACCAGATAGGTGACATTACTCTTGCGCTCTACTACCTCAAAAGGCCCAGTCCACTTGTCCTTGAGAGCACTAGGCTCCACTGGGGCCATGACCCACACTTTCTGGCCAGGCTGAAACTCAACTAGAGTGGCCTTCTGGTTGAGTTTCATATCCTCCTGGCTGGCTTCTAGATTCTCCTAAGCAAGTTTCCTGAAGTGGGCAGTCCTAAAGTCCAGCACATAGCTAAATATATATGGGGGGATACTGGGAGGTTTCTCCCAGTCCTCCTTTACCAGACTCAGAGGTGCCCTCACAGAGTAGCCATGCAGAAGCTCAAAGGGGCCAAAACCAAGTCCCTTCTGCAGTATCTCCCTGTAGGCAAAGAGAAGGCATGGCAAGAGGGTATCCTACTTATGCCTCATGGGTTCTGATAGACCCATGATCATGCCTTTTAGGCTGCGGTTGAACCTTTCAGCCAACCCATTTCCTTGGAGGTGGTAAGGAGTGGTGAACTTGTAGGTTACCCCACACTCCTTCCACAGAGACTTCATATAGGTAGATATGAAGTTGATACCCCGGTCAGACATCAACTCCTTAGGGAACTCCATGCAGGTAAAATTCCCCATCAATGCCCGACCCACCACGGGGGCTGTCACTGACCATAGAGGGATAGCCTCTGGGTCCTAGTGTCATGGTACACCAAGACCAGGATAATCCTGTTGCCCATGGCTGTGTTGGGATCCAGAGGTCCCACAATGTAAATTCCCACTCGCTCAAAAGGGGTGCTGACAACAGGGAATGGTTGGAGGGGAGCCTTACATCTCCCCCCACTCTCACCACTTGCTTGGCAAGTCTGGCAAGACCTACAGTAGGTGTCAGAGTGACTGCGCATTTGGGGCCAGTAAAAGTGGGTGACATTCCACCCAAACATTTTTTCCTGCCCCAAATGTCTTGCCAAAGGCACATCATGATCCAGCCCCTGTAGAAAGGCTCTGAAGTGTTTGAGTACCACCAACATACGGGCTGCCCCAAGCTGCACAACCTTAGGCTCATCCGGTGCGATCCAGACTCTTTGCCAGATGCCTGGTCTGCAGCTTGCTGCCACAGATCCTCAAGAGAAGGGAATGACTTCTGCGTCTTGCAGAACTTTACCATGTGGGGAACCCCAGTTCAGCCACTTGTTCTCCTGTAGGTTCAGCCTCCTCCTGGACTGTGGGAACATCTGGTGCAGCTTTTCCACACCCCTTGCTTTTCCTCTTCCTGGCAGGCACCTGGGCCACTCTTTCATGCTCCAGGGCCTCCTGATCATCTTGACAGGATGCAACAGACCAGGTGGTCACGTATACCTGCCCAGGCAGGCAGACCCAACATCTCCAAGTGTGACCGGCTTTCCATCTCACTTCAAGGGGAATCCTCTGTGTTGTTACCTAGCAGACAATCGGCAGGCATGGTTGGACTCACAGCTACCATCAAGGAACCTGAGGATGCCCCCCCCCCCATTTAAAGGGAATCTATGCCACCGTACACAGCCAATTTGGGACCTCCTGCTCTTCAGACACCAGGTGATGCCTTTCAGTAGTCACACTGCTCCAGTGTCCTTCAGAACCTCCACCCACTGCTTATTGATGGTCACCCACTGTTTGCATTTGGTGACAAGGGTAATCTCAGCTGGCTCCCACCCTTCTCCTGGAACCAACTTCTCGCCAAGCACTACACTGGCCAAACCCTGTGACTGTGCACAGGGTTTGCCGATACCCATTTTGGACACTTGAGATCACCCCTCATGTGACCCTCCTGATCAAATACATAGCACTTTTGGGGAACCCGCTCTGCATGCTTCCCTGTCGAGATCCATGGCTTCTTCTCACCTGGGGGTTTGGAATCCTTACCCTGGGAACTAGGTTGGGGCCATATAGAGTACTCAACCTGTTTAGTCTCACTCCTCTACTTCTTTTGATGGGGACCCTGTCCACCCTTGGTGGAGTCTCCCCTGTACCTAGTGCTCTGCCACTGGTTGGCTTCCTGAGCAAGCTTCCTGGGGTCAATCAGCTTGCTGTCAATGAGGTGCTGGCGCAGCTCTGGAAAACAAAGACCATACAAGTGCTACCATGCAATCAAATTGTTAAGCCCCTCACAAAATGTTACCTTGCTGCCATCCACCCATCCATCCAGAGAATCCCCCTCTTGTAAGACCTGAACTTCTCATTGTACAGCTGTGGAGTGAGACCATACCTAGTGAGTGTCCTTCATAGTAGAGTAGGTGAATCCCTCAGGATCCCCTAGGGCTGTCAAGGTGTCCCTCCCCTCTACCTCAAAGTGTTTTCACAGACATTCCTCTCAGTGCACCTCAGGCACCAGGTACTTGTGAAAAGCTGACTCATACCCCTTAAACCACAAGTGTATGTCATCCTCCCTCTTATAATCCTTCATCAGGTGTTTGGGAATGTACACTCTTTTCTCAGGTTGCGCTGGGTACTGCTGCCAACATCTGTGCTGACCTGCCCTTCAGATCCAGTTCCTTTAAACTCAGTTCATGAGCCAACAACATTTTCCTCCCCTCCATGGCCAGTGCCATTTTCTTTGCTTCTGTCTCTCTGTCCAGTCTGGTCAATTTCAGCTTAAGCTTCTCAAACTCCAAATAATGCTGCCTATCTGCCTGTCTGTTCCTCAGTTCCTCTGGCCCAGACCTTTAGAAGAAACACTGCTGTCAGCCCTGGAGGCCCTCTCTCCTGGCGGGTCCAGGTTATCCACCAAATCACCATGCACGCTCTGCACCTCCTCATTCACAGCCATATTGCCTACTGTTGTGTGCCCCCCAGCCTCCTTTGCTATCATCCAGGCCCTACGTGCCTTTTGCAGCTCATCTTTCTTGGTAGAGCTTTTGAGTGGGCAATGGAACTCCTTACAAAATTGATTGAGCTGAGCCACTGTGTAATCCTCCAATTTCTACAGTTCAAATACCACTTTCTCAACAACTGCTGATGGCTCCCCAGGCTGAGGTTCCTTGTAGACAAGGTTCAATAAAGGTGTAATGTCTCAAAAGGCAGAGTGATTCCAAAAAGGTAAAAAAAAGTAAAAGAAATTAAAGAGAAAAAAAGAGTATGTGGTTGTGCAATGGCCTCCAATAAAACAGTAGTGTACACCAATCACTTTATGTCAAGTACAAATACAAGTCCTATCCTCACTGCTGATCCCCAGTGTTAGAAATTGGGTCTTTGGTTGGCAGTCAGTTTGCACTCTGCCAAAGCAGGGACCCTCACTCTAGTCAGCATAAGGGAGATACACAACTCAGATAACCCCTGCTCACCCCCTTGGTAGCTTGACACAAGCAGTCAGGCTTATCTCAGAGGCAATGTGTAAAGTATGTGTACCAACACACACAGTAACACAGTGAAAACACCAAAAAATGATTCCATACCAGTTTAGAAAAATATTTATCCAAATCAAACAAGACCAAAACAACAAAAAATCCAACATACACAAGCAAAGATATGAATTTTTAAAGTAAAACGAGTCTTAAACCATAGAAACCAATGGATGCGTTGTTTTAGCACAAAGTACCTGGTATGCATCCAAAAATAAAGTCGCACGGGCGCGGGTGTGTCGGAAAAGCAAGCGATGCATCAATTCCTTACTCTCAAGTGAGACCGTGCATCTATTCTTTCCCCACAGGGAAGAGATGTGTTGATTTCCGGACAAGCAGTCTCAGGTCTGTATGGTGATGCTTGCAGGATTTGGTACCCAGGGACGATGCATGGAAAATCCAGGTGCACAGCAGCGATGGATCCACTCTAAGCTGGCGATGCATTGATTTCACCGGCGTTGCTTCGATTTTTCAGCCATAGTGCAGGCGCTGTATCGATTTATCTGCAGCTCTGCTCCGGTGCATGGATTTTCACCTTGGGTTCACCACATTCTCCTTTCCAGGGTACAGGGACTAGATGTGGCACCACTTGACAGGGTGGGTGTCTCACTAAGTAAGCCCAGGTGCTGGCAGATGACTTCTTTGATGGCTCTGAGACTTCAGAACAGGGGGCAAGCTCAGCCCAAGCCGTTGGAGAATCTTTACAAGCAAGATATACAGCACAGTCCAGTCTTTGTCCTCGTTTAAGGCAAGAGCAGCAATTGCAGGCCAACCCAGCAAAGCACATACAGCAAAGAGGCAGTACTCCTCCAGCTCTTCTCCTTGGCAGAGGTTCCTCTTGATCCAGAAGTATTCTAAAAGGCTGGGGTTTTGGGTCCACCTCTTATCCTCATTTTTGCCTTTGAAGTTGGCAAATGTCAAAGAAACGTCTCTGTTGTTCACAAGATCCTGCCTTGCCAGGCCTGTCTCCAGAACCACTCCAGGGGTTTGGAGACTGTGTTGTGTGAGGACAGGCACAACCCTATCAGGTGCAGCTGTCAGCTCTTCCCTTCCTACTGTAGCTCAGAAGACTTATCAGAATATGAAGGATTCACCTTAGTTCCCTTGGTGTCGCTGTCTAGAGGGAATTTACAAACAGCTCAACTATCAGTCTGACCCAGATGTGCATTCCACTAACAAGCAGAGGCACAGAATTGTTAAGTAAGAAAATGCCCACTTTCACTTTCTTAAAGTGGCATTCTCAAACAGGAAAACTAAAAACCAACTTACCAAAAGATGTATTTTTAAATTGTGAGTTCAGAGACCCCTAGCTCCATAGCTCTATCTGCTCCCAATGGAAAAATGCACTTAAAAGACATTTAAAGGCAGTCCCCATGTTAACCTATGGGAGAGATAGGCGTTGCAATAGTGAAAAACAAATTTGGCAGTATTTCACTATCAGGACATGTAAAACACACCAGTACATGTCGTACCTCTTAAATAGACTGCACCCTGTCAATGGGGCTATCTAGGGCCTACCTTAGGGGTGACTTACCTTTAGTAAAAGGGATTGTTTGAGTCTGACAAGTGGGTACACATGCCAGGTCATATTGGCAGTGCACATCTGCACACACAGACACTGCAGTGGCAGGTCTGAGATATGTTTGCAGTGCTACTCAATTGGGGGGGTGGCACAATCAGTGCTGCAGGCTCACTAGTAGCATTTGATTTACAGATTCTGGGCACCTAGGGACTTACTAGTAAAACTAATAGTCCAATCAGAGATAACCATTCGTAATCACAATTTATACAGGAAGCACTTGCACTTTAGCACTGGTCAGCAGTGATAAAGTGCCCAGAATACCAAAGACCAGCAAAAACAAAGTCCAATACACAGTCAAAAATACAGGAATCAGAGGCAAAAAGACAGTGGAAACCACGCCAAGGATTCCAGGTCTAACACCTCTCACTGACCTGTTGGCATCAAATATAATGGTAATGGCAAGGACATTCTCTCAGGTACCCACACAAGATCCTGCAATTAGCAAATGTTCTTGTAGACAAAACCATATCATGATGAAATGATGGGCAAGTAATCTAGAAATGTTGTAGTAAGAAGTACAGTAGCCCGAAATTGGTGACATGAAAACACCCATGTCACACTGTAAAAACCCACCAATGGTAGCTTCACAATATGTACATTGTCTAAAGAGTGTCGTTGAAGTTGTACTAAAGTTGTTTTGCTACATAACACATCTTGAAACAGAAAAGTACACTGGAAACAATCTGGCCACAATGTCTTAGCCAAATGATTCAATATCAATGGCATTGGAATGTACATTGTGAGTAACTACTGCAGGTTTAAATGCCATGTCCTTCTTTGCTTTTGCAATTGTTCATGATAAATGATATGGAGGCACGGGTTAGGGTATGTGTAACCCAACAAACAATGTTGACACATTCCTGTCTGTGGTATACATGAACTGTATACTCATCATATAAACAAAACAAAAACAAAAAGACATTTTGGCATGCACAAGTGATGGAATCACACATTATCCTGTGAAGACGGTAGATCATGTATGATGCAGTAGTGGAAATGATACTACAAAAGAACAAGGTACACATGCTAACATGTAGGCATAAATACTGATGGCAACAGTGATTTTACCCAAATCATTTAATTGTACATTCCCCTCTTACCAGTGGAAAATATTGCTCATTGACTGCACACAAAGGACAATGCATGCTCTGTTACATATATGATGGCCAACACCAAATGAGAGACAGTAGTGAGGCTCCAGCACTCTTGACAAGCTGAAAATAAGTGGCCTGTTGGGTACAGATACCAATATACACTCTTGAGCAGACACCTGGCTGAGTACATGATCTATTACCTCACGTTGTTTGATGTTGGGCCTGCAATAATGAATACAAGTGGACTGCTGGGTACAAATGATACCAACAACATGAAACAACATGAATGATTGACCACTGCAGTCTGCCTTGTGTCTGCATAAGAGAGTATATTGGTAGTGGACTGTACTCTGTTGTGTCCCTGGTCACTAGGGCAAGAGTTAAGGCACATCACTGTGCACCAACTACCATACCCACAGAAACAATAACTCATATTGTGTATCACACATTTTCCATCTCCAATATTCATGGGGAGATGGCTGCCTCTGACACATCAACCTGGCAATATAACAGGTATGAATCTTCCTAGGACTCACCCCCTTTTATCTGCTGTGCTCTCCTCAAACGCCCATCAAGTGCGAGGTAGGTCACCCCCAGTATGTGGGCAATCAAGGGGAGCAGGGTCTGGTGTTCGACCTGCCCACGTTGGGAGGAGAGTGATCTTAGGGGCCCAGCAACTGATGTCCTCTCACCTTTTTTGACAGTAGATGCTCTGCCAGCGATAGACTCCTAGGGTCCACACCTTCTGGGCCTTGGCTCCCCAAATGCCTTGCTTCTGATGTGTGGTGAACTGTATTGATGAAATAGACAAATTAAGAGGTTACAGTTGCACTTTAGGGTAACTGGTTGTTTAACACACACTTAGGAAACACCTAGCACAAGCATTTTGCAATTGTCAATGCAACATGTATAAAGCACACATTGTGTTAAGTTCAGGGAAATAAATACATACATTTGGAAAAATCTGATGAATATCCACAACCCTAGTCATAGCTTGCGCTCACTAAGTAAGCCAATAGACATCATGTAGCCCAGGGCCAAGCAACATTAACAGTGCTATGTGCCACTAGAAAACACAATACACCATTGTGACCTTCTGGAGTAAACTACTTGTACTTGACTATACAGACACCTTTACAACCGGGCACATTGACTCAATGTATACGGCCCATACAGGCAACTATCATGGGACAGACTACAAGACTTAAGTGACAATGATAGGCCTGGCATGGGTGTCACTGAAAGCTTCTTCTCTGTGGATGTGTGGAAATGTGAATCTCATAGAACTTCTGAGTGGGTTTGTGTAGTATGTACTGGTATCACAGGAAACACCTCTCACCATATATGTATGGCACACCTACAGAGATGCCATTCAACATACCAAGGTATGTTTGGTCTGATTGGTTGCATGCAGCAAAGCTAGTGATTAATGATCTCCCCTGCATTAACCAACTATCTGCACTGTGGGTTTGTCACTTATGCAATGGGCCTGTGCTGTACAAACTTGTCCTCTGGAAAGGTGACAACAGATGTTCGGGACATACATTGTCAATGAGGGTCAATGGAAATAAGTTCCAGGTCAGGTGGTTACCTCAGTCCCCATTCTATATGTAGTCAATGTAAAAGTTTTGAGGCCAAATCTTGATTCTGAAGACTCATTTTAGTCACATCCAAGGATCAGAAGGTCTAAAGGGAGTGGGCCCAGTGCCTCAGTTGTTTAGCCACAGTCACTTTGTACTAATCAGGGCTTTATCCCATACTATGTAGAGGCCTTGACCAGCCTTGCTCTCTGCAGGCTGAACATACATAACCTATATGAACAGCACATTTTCATCAATTCCATCTAAGCCAGTACATCCTGTGGCTATCCTATATTTGAGTTCAGGGTTGTGTGGCACTCTGAAGGGCTCCGTGATGTTTACATTGGTCTCATACCACAGTTTGCCATGGTCTGATCTGGGCTGCGTGATCTGTGGGACACATTCCTAACAACATTCTCAACTGCCTCCAACAGTATAAATACACAGTTCATGCTATAATGCAAATACATTTGCTATGTTATTTACCATTTTCAAATTATCAGATATATCATTGTTTGGCTGTAAAATGTATTTGCATAGATATATGAATGCAACACAAGGAAAAATTAAGTCTTATCACACAACACAATGGTCATTTGACATACTCAGAGTACAGGGCTCAACAATCCACAACATGTATATCCTATGTTTGGACCACAGATTGTGCCAATAGGCACCAAAATAACTCACTGGGACTCAGAGACAGAATTTAGCCTGTGAAGAAGAAAAGCATGGTTTTGAGCGTAGGCAAGTATGTATGTGAAATAGTTACCTGTTTCACTGGTGAGCCACAGAGCAGACTAAACAGGAGAAGGACCTGTTTAACAAGTTTCTCCAGCGCCTCTGGAGAAAAGGCGGGGCCCTTTCACCTGCCTGGCCTAGCATGATTGCTCCCAGAGATGGCACACAGCAGCTGAAGTTGTGGAGGTGTTGATGACAGCAGTGTCAGGAGGCAAGTGAGTTGTTTTCTAAGTCAAGGCATACATGTACACCATGTACAAGGTCATCACAGTCGACAGTCACAGACATAGGGCCGTGACCATCACAGTCAACTAACTACCTTAGCCTCTGACTGTATTCATAGCAGTTGGAACCTCCCACTGCATGGTTGACTTCTGCTAGGAGTTGGAGGTTCCTGAAGTCCAATGAACGAGGTCAGGAATCCACCATTTTGGCAGTTGAAACCACAGTTTTGGGGACTGTTAAATGCATCACAACATACATTAATATGTCAACAGAAAATCACAGCCAGGGCACTCTTAATAATGAGTCCAATGTTGAAGAAATACACAGATTTCTTTATTTTCTTGTGTTGAGAAATACCAAAACACAGCTTTGAAAAGCAACGAATTAATGTTCAAAGAACAGCCAACACGTGTTTCGTCCACACAGACTTTTTCAAGGCTGAAACAAGGAAAAATGTAATCTCTTAACACAATCTAGAACTACCATCCAGTAGGTATGAAAACGTCATATAGTACAAAGGGGTTACTTGACAGTAGATCAAAGGAAACTGTTTTTAGTATAGTATATATCCAAGAGAAGTAACGAAAAAAGAAAAAAAAAACAGAGATACTCCCATGTTGGAAAGTGTTTAAGCATTGATCGTGGGTGATCACCCAAAAGTGGCAATGAAGTATAGAAGAGAAAACGTAAAAGATCCTTGATAGGTCGATAGTAGTATAAGTAGTATAAGGTCCCAAACAGAGAAAACCCAAAGCAAATTACATGAAGGACAAAGAAACCGTGATATGCATACAATATGTTAAATAAATTCTTATGTGGAGCATATGTGCAGAAGGAGAAGAAATCATACCATAAAAGTGGTTGAGAAACAATTGTATCCAAAAGTTGTTCCTTATTGCGCAGGACAACCGACGGTCCTTGAAGGTACAAGGACTGTGAAACACAGGCATCCAATGATTAAAGGGAAAGTACGTGTAAGGGCCCTGATAAGCCCACGCCTGTAAGGCAGAGAAAAACAAAGGGGACAAAAAACAAATGAAAGGAGCCTGTCACAAAAACTGGCATATAAAGAAAATGATAGATTAAATCAACGAGGATTTATAATCAAATAGGGACCCTCATAGAATACACAATCCGACAAGATAGGTTAACCCGTGACCGAGTGCGGCCCGAGCAAAAGATTATAACGTGTATGCAAAAAAATATGTCAATTACACGTATGCCAAAAAACAAGTATATAAGCCAAAGATATGGCTAATTTAAATGAGAGAAGGGACCTCTCTTGACGGGGTTTGTGGGCATACTGGGTAGTTGTCAAAGACAGGGAAGAAGATAAGTTAGCCTTTCCCTTACTACGCAGCGAAAAGTTTTGATGAGTAAAGCCGCGAAATTAAATAATAAAATGTAAAAACAGTACTGAGGATTATAAAAAATATCCCCTAGTGGTGAAACAAACGCCCCCTTAGATAAAAAAAAGGGACAAAACACTTATGAAAAACAAACTAAAACGCGATACTGAAAAAAAAAAATATTAATAAGTAGAAACAAAAATTCCTTCAATGACTATATAACGAGAGGCTCCCGTATGCATGCCCATTAGAGAAAAACTGGGAAAGTTCAGCCCAGCTAACTAACCGAAAATGAAATAAGAAAGAGGGCCATGGGACATAAGCAGCCCCTTACCTGACCTCTCCAAACTGTACCGAGAGGCAGGGAGGAGTGGAAGTTGTGTGTGCGCGTGATAACGCCGTATAAACGATACAACGCGCCGCGGTAAAGTTTAGCGTCTGAAATAGACACGCTAAACATAAAAAGCGGACTACTTGCAACCAGGAATAGGAAGTGAACACCAAAGCCTTCACGGCACCAATGAGGCACTATGTTGTGTGTTGGGGATATTACAAATCTAATGTAAACAATGCATTTTCAAGGGACCAGGTACAGTATAGCGTACATCCGGCATATAACAAGAAGCATAGAGTGTAGTTAAAGGACTATTGGTGACCCCCCAAAAAAAGGTATATATAATTAAGTATGGATATGCATAGAAAGGGGGAAGAAACAGGAACGGACAGACAAAGAAGGATATCAGTGTAAGCAGCACGTATGTGCTGTAAGCTTCATAAAAGAGGAAAATGCATGCAAGCAAAAGGACCAAAAATATGGTACTTCCTAAATATTAGTGTCTGAAAGCATACAAACGAGTGGCCCGAACTGCCAACCATTATTTAAGTATTGTTTGTCACTAAAACATGCACATACGAAACAGACCCCAAGAATAACAGGAGTACAACAATGATGCAAACAGCAGTATGATACATTGGGAAATACATTTTGCGTCAGTCCCATATACACTAATGTACTACACAAATTCTACATAAAGTTTCATCGGACAGAGGGATACATATTATGAGCAAAAAAGATATGTACGTCCAGAGAAAGTACAGAAAAAGGGAGGGGGAAACAGATGGTAGAAGCACAGCATTTACAAAAACACATGAAGGTCCTTGTGGATGTTGAGGCCCATTTACACAGCCCGTAGTTTGATAATCCACCTGCTCTCAACATGTCTCAGGGCCAGCGTCCTATTGCCCCCTCACGGTGTTCTATTTAGTGAGTCAATACCACGAATCGCAATATCCACGACTTCTCTGTTTCCATGTACCTCATTGTAGTGTGATGCAAAGGGGTAGTTAGTGTTGGCTGACCGAATAGCTCTCAGATGTTCTTGTAGTCTCTCTTAACGGTCGAATGGTACTGCCGACATATATAAGCCCACATGTACAAACAATACAATACACAACATAACTTGTGTTACAGTTGATAAAATGCTTAATTTTATGTGTAACATGTGTGTTGTATTGGAAACTCACTATTTTATCCTTGATGTACCTACAGATGTTGCAATGACCACACTTAAATGTCCCTGGTGGAGGTTTGGGCAACCATGTGTCTTTGCTGTCAGGTAGCAGGAAACTGTGGCATAGATGGTCACGTAAGGTGGTCCCTCTCTTGTAAGTAACACTGGGTCTTGTAGTCAAACCACTTTTCATAATGCTATCTGTTAGTAGTAGCGGCCAGAGTTTACGAATGGTTTTAAAAATCTGGGAACTTAGCGCACTATGGCTAATCACAAAAGAAAGTTGTTTATGAACCTTATCTTTCTTGGAATTGATAAGGAGGTCTGGGCGTTTGGTTTTCTTGATCTTGTTGCAGGCCTTTTTCAGAGTGAGAGGATGATAACCCCTGTGTCTGAAACGTCGGTCCATGTTGTGTAATTCCTCCTGAAATACCCGGTCTTCACTACAATTACGGCGAATCCTAGTGCTCTCCCCATATGGGATAGCTTCAATCTGGAATTTTGGATGTAAGCTTGTGGCGTGCAGAAGAGCATTACATGATGTGGGTTTCCTGAAGAGTTTAGTACAAATTTTACCATGGTCTAAATAGATGGTAAGATCAAGAAAATTAAGGAAGGACTGGCTGGCTTCATGTGTGAAACTGATGTTAAAAGTGTTCTTGTTAAGATGTTCTATGAAGAGTGTTAGGGAACATATATCCCCTGACCAAAATACTAAAATATCATCTATGTATGTCCCTCAATACAAGATGTGTTGTGTAAGAGGAGGGGGGCAGGAACGCCACACATGTATTTTTTCCAGGTACCCCATATACAAATTAGCATAAGATGGGGAGAACTTAGCCCCTATAGCCACTCCTTGAATTTGACAATACCAGCACCCATTGTGTACAAAAACATTATTGTCAAGTACCATGCCAATGAGGTCACGCAGCATGTTGGTATGTTCGAGTAGAGAAACATCTCTGGTGTCAAGGAAGTGCTGGATAGCTAATAGACCCTTAACTCTGGGGATGCTGGTATATAGAGAGGTAACACCCAAGGTTACTAGGTAGTGGCCTTCTGTCCAATCAAAGTCTGCAATTTTACAAAGTAAGTCTTTAGTGTACCTGATATACGAGGGTAGGTTATGAACAAAAGGCTGAAGAAAAATGTCGATATATTCTGACAGTTTCTACGTGGGGGAGCCAATGCCAGAAATGATAGGTCTACCGGGGGGAAGGTACCCAACTTGTGTATCTTTGGTAAAATGTATATACATGGCAAAGTGGGTGTACTATTGTAAAGATATTTGAACTCCATGTCTGAAATGAGATCAAGACTCAGAAATGTATGAAGTTTTTGTTCAATGCACCTATTAACTCCTGAGATGGGGTTGGAAGCAAGTTTTTGATAGGCGATCATATCCGATAGTTGGCGATCCAATTCCGCAACATAGTCTACTCTGTCCATAATAACAATGTTCCTTCCCTTGTCAGCCTCCTTGATCACAATCTCACTACATGCCCCAAGCGAGTGTAGAGCCTGTTTTTCCAATTGGGTGATGTTTTGCGAGACAATGGTCTTGTGTCCCAGAAGATATTGCTCCTCCATATGGTAAAGCGCATTGGTCATTTTGTTATAGAACGAATCAATGACATAGTCTCTAGGGATAACAGGTGTAAATTTAGACGTGGTTCTCAAGCCACTGAGTAGCCTGGTATTAGGAGCTATGTTAAACTCAGCAAGAATATCTGAGAGTGGTGGAATGGGACCCTCCTTGTGCTCGATAGACACAAAGTTTGAATGTCCTTAGCATCCTTGATAGACATGGAACTTGAAGTATTGGACAGAGCAGTTGCAACCTGGGATGGTGTATAAGTGTCAAAAAATATTTGTATAACTTACATTTGCTGATGAACTTGAAAAGACTAACATGGAGTTGCGTAAAGTCAGGTAGTGTGGTGGGTACAAATCCTAGACCTTTTTTTAGTATATTAGTTTGGTCGGGATTCAGAGTCATAGATGAGATGTTAACAATGGAGATGGTATCAGGGGTATGGCTCCCCGAGTCATCAGTCATTGTTGTGTATTGCGGGTTGTTGAATGTGTAGTGACACCCTCCAATTTTTTGCTTATGTTTGGATTTATGTTTTCCCCTCCTGGTGGCCTTATGGGTAATTCTTCCCTCCTCTGTAGTTGTTTTTGGCCCTTTCGATATCTCTCCAGTTCTAGTAAAAAAGGTGACCTATGTGAGGAAGAGGGCAATTGTGCTTGGTTCCTCATATCCTCCCTAGTACCACTAGAGATGCTGGATATGTCCATGTCACTAGTCGTGATACTGGAAAAAGGAGGGTTTTTCCTAGTTGTGAACTCCCTACTATTGTCTAGTTTTGTATTGTCATATTTCCGTGCAAAAGTAAAAACCCTGCCATTTTTAAAGTCATTATCATCTCTCCTGAGTTTGCAGAGTTTTTTGTCTTTAATGTACAGTTGGTGTTTTTATAAGACCTCCTTAAGAATGTTAAAGTTTTTTTCTTTGGTATCGGGTGAGTCTATGCCATTGATATCTTTTTCTAGTAGTGCTATATCCTGCAACAGTTTATCTCTTTTGGCCTTAGCATCACAAATGAGAATATCCATCATACCATATGATGAGGTTATGAGAATTTGTTCCCATTCTTTTAATAAATCGGGTCTGAGGTCGTCAAATGACGGGAACAGAACAACCCTCAGCCCCCTCGGGATTTGCTTGTTTTCCATATATTTCTGCAGAATCGTGTAGTCCCACCATTGTGAAAGTTTCTGTTTCTTCAGGCGTTCCAGTTTGATGAACTTGGTTCTAAGACCCTCCTGTGTGGGATTGTGTGAATGAGGTAAGACATTGTGTGCGCCTGCTTGAAATAGTTCTTCTAAAAGAGTATCTCTATTATCATCAAACGTGTCCATGTTCAACACATACAGTTGTTACCTAGAGCAATTGCAAAATTAACCAGCAAATAATAAGTACTAGGTGTAGACAGAGTGTTACATACAGAGTAATATGTAGTAACATCTCAACAGATGTAAAGCTTCCTTGATATGTAGATTCTCCCATACCATCAGTGTACTGCATTGCTGGTCAGAGATGTCATGTAACCGTGGTGCATTGTATCCCACTGATGAAGGTATTTTTGGTGGTTGGAACATACTTTACAATATCAAGAGTCATAAGAGGAGCAGATAGGTGTGTTATGTCCACATACATGTTATAAACACATGTCTAGACAACCATGGGGATTATAGCTTCACCTTGATTAGTAGACAGTTGTGATGTGTAATGGGTGTAATATACTTACAGTCAGTAATGACTTTGGTCTTACTCATCCGATACGTTGGTCTGGACACAGTGACTAATGCTCCAACAAATTTAATTCCACAAATAGGTACTCTGGGAGAGGGTGGAGGTGACAACCTCCAGTCTACCATCAGGGCGGCTTCATTGAAGGTGGAACCCTGTGTGACAATTTATTATGGCGCCCCCCCATGACTTCCTCCACGGATACTTGGACTACCATCTGGAAAAAGTTCCCCTTATCTCTCCATAGCCCTCTCTCACATAGTTTTCATTTCTTTTACAGCACTGGTAAAGGCTAGCTTTGCTAATCCACTCATCTAGCCACATAAAATACAGACCTATTCTTTGTAGCAGGCATATTACCTCCCTGCGCTACTTTATGGTGAGTCAGAACTGCCACTGGACAAAACTCAATCTCTCTCTCTTTTTATCAAGAACATTACACACAAGAGTTATCTTGACAATTTTAGTGTTGCATGACAGCTGGACTCACATGCTTCAGGTGCAGCCACACCAGTCGCATCTCCCCAAAGCATGCCCTGTTTATCATCTATTTCCAGATCTCCAGACCATGGAAGAATGTGATATAATAAAGCAGCTCTTTCTGAATAGGCAAACAATCCAAGATCTATGTCATTAGTTGGAGCCAGATATCATGCCGCAAAACAATAATCCAACATGTATACCACCCATTGTGATATTACACTACCTCGCTACAGGGTAATTTCAGTATAATGAAAACAAACACAGAAGAGCTATTGTATAGGGAGTGTTTAAAGAAAAATTGGTCCTGTGTACAATACTCCCATCATATGTCAAAAATGCCAAAGGTACACAGTTCCAGTCAATAAATTCTGTACAGGTGCATACAGTGAATGATGGAGTCTATGAATCTGCTCTTTTGAGAACAAGAGCCCTCACTCACCAGTTGGTGACATGGTCATTTCAATATACGACAAAACCCATGTTCAGTGGTGTTTTAAAAGATCTGCTATCTGCAATGATGAAAAACATTGACAGCTATATCAGGTTCCCCAGACGTGAGGTTTTAGCCAATGTGAAGGTTGACTTCTATGGATTTGGTCACCTCCCACATGTTGTGGGAGCCATTGATGGCACCCATATTGCATGGGTGCCACCACATACCAGAAAACCAAGTCTATTGCAACATGAAGCACTTCCATTCGATCAATGCACAAGTTATCTGCTTGTCAGATCTGTACATTTCAAACATCTGTGCCCAGTTCCAGGTTCATGCCATGATTCCTTTGTAATGCGGAACAGCACCATACCCCAGCTGATGTCACAACTGCAACCGGAAAGGGCTTTTTGGTAAGTTACATCTGTTGTGATCTTGTGTCATATGCTACAATGAGGAAGTGTGTTACCCATTGTGGCACTTATGTCTCATACCAAAAGAGGAGAGTCAGACTTTGTACAATTAACTCTTGTGGTGAAGTAAGTAGATGGCAACCATGCGTACTTGTACAAGTGCAGGAAGGCCTGTTGGTTTGTGTTACAGAAAGAGGGACTCCTGGTAGTTGTCATCATGTCACTCTATGTACTTCCCAATACTCAACAGATGTTTAGACTTACATATCCGCTGCCACGCTGCAGTTAGGTTAGCCCATATATTTATATGCATATTTTGATATTGAAACACCTACAGACCCTATTCCAACATATGGCTTGCTTACTGACAAGTTTAAATCTCAGCAACTCTGGGAATTGCATGTTGGGTAAGTAGATGAACAAGACAGTGGCAAAAGGTGAGATGTGAGCATGCAGGCCATTGAAGATTTGTAACAGCTTTTGTGTTGGAACTTACCAGACTCTACTCCCCCAGCTATTCCTGTCAAGCTTGCAGGATGCAGGATGTCCAAGACCTTCTCCTCCCAGTGAAAGAGTTGTAATGGGGCATTGGGAGGAACACAATTAGTCTTCAGGAACTCCATTGGTTGCCTGGAGGCCAGGGACTGCACCTTCTCCCTCAGGTTGTCCTCCTTTGGGCACAGGGCGGTGTCTACAGTATTCACTCTGTCGACTATCCTTTGCCACATTTCCAATTTCCTACTGAGAGTAGTAGGTTGGACTTGGGATCCAAACCACTATCGCTCTACTGTTGTATCATCTTCAGAATAACAGGGATTTTTGGGATGTGACATATCTGTGAATTAAAGTGGGTGACAGGAAATTACTTAACAAAAAAGTGTTATAGGGAATACATGGACAGCGTTTGGTGAAAGAAATTTGGATTATTTTAGTTTTACTTTTAATAAGTTGTATATAAACATAATTGATATATTTCAATGGTTGATATACAATAAATGTATGAATAACCTATATATATGTGTGTGTGTTTTAAGAAATTGCAATAAATATGTCTGAAAGTGAATGTAGTTAACACATTTGAGCTTCATATCTATATTGTATATATATTATAACAAACAACTGCATTTTAATATTAAAATATTAATATGTATTTATTATAAAATAGGTGATTGGGGATATAACATATATGTTTTATGTTTTACTGAATATATTTTATAATTATTTAAATGTTTAAACATGTATTTTTATGTGAAATTTTAAAATATGTTATGATTTAATTATTTGTGTTTATAGACAGACAGACAAAATAACTTTATTCGGTCTCACTTGAAACCATAAAAGTGCATAGAATATCATTTAGACACCAATCATTATATATATGACAAATAATCTTAATACAGTTAAAAAATTCAAAACAACTGTAAAAATGTGTAAAAGGGCAAGAAATATATTTGTTTATATTGCCTCTAGATCCAACATATACAATAAAAATCGCATCAAAAATTATTTTCAGCTCTATTCATATGGAGCACATTGTACGTCTAATTGAACAGCGGCTGTGCAAACTAAAAAATGTCCAAGTCACTTCCAACAATACCTTTGATCTAATCATACAAAATAACATCCTTAAACCATTAATTTTATACAACCAGTACACTATAGAACATACCTCAATTTAATTATCTTAAATTGCATTTTGCATGGGGTTAAATAATAACACAAATATAAAAATCAGTCTGCCTTATAAATTCATGGGGCAGTACCATAGACTTTCCTTTGATTTTTGGATGCAATAATGAAACTCACAACCGCAAAGCATGTTTCGGGAAATGCAGCAGATTGCAAGTATCTCAGGCCATTTTTATATGATGGGGGCTGCAAGTATTTAAGAAAAGGGCAAAGGGAGCGAGTCCGATAAACAGAATATAATTCACAAAAAAGCATAAAGTGCAGTGTATATTGAGTAGAGATGTTATCACATGGACAACAAGAATGTATGGATATTCTAGTCCCTGCTACTGGAGAAGCTACCAGGTAGTGAATCAAATGTAACCTCAGCCTTGTTATATAATACCTATGCTGAGGGTTAGGTAGCCATGACAAGTATGTATTCACCCCTGAAATATATTCAAGCTGCATAAAGTTTGTCACTGACGTCAAGACAAGGGCTCTCACAATACGCCCTTCTTCCCTGTACGCCAGGTACTGTTTTTTTAACCCAGTCTTTCGTTTGGACACAGATATCCTCAGGATGATCAAAAAGGGCCTGTAGACCAAGGTCATAAAAAGCCAAGGGATTGCTTGCCAATTGGCAAATTTTAAACAATCTGCTAACACCAACTGAGAAAACACTTCGTTCGGTGTAGCCCAAATTTTGATCCATAATAACAGGGGAGCTAGGCCTATAAGGTCCTCAATATAATCTACCCCTAATTCGAGATGAAGGATCAGACTAGCTGTACTTTGAGGTAGTGCCAAAAGGCGAGTTAAAAATCTATTCTCTGTGACTTGTATTTGCCCCGGTGGGGAGCTGCCCCATACACAAGCACCATATACCCCAATTGAAATGCATTTGCTTCTATATAATTGTATCAATTCCTTAATGGGTTTAACACCAAGCTGCTTTGCAAATCTAAATAACACGTCTGATATTGCTCCTAATTTAAGTGCTCTTTGCGCAATCAATTGCTCCCAAGACCCCCGTGTATCAAATAAAATGCAGAAAATGCAAAAAAAAAGGCACTTTTTTCAACCCTGTCCCCCCTATATAGAAATTCTTGGTTTTGATAGTTTTGGGGCTAGAGGTCATTACAAATGATTTTTGGAGGTTTACCTTAAGCTTACGTATAGACATGAAGATGTAAAATCCATCCAACAAATGTTGAAGGTCATTTGCCAGAAGGACTGCATCATCTGCATAAAGAAGGAGCCAGACAGCTCAAGAGCCTAGTCATGGGATATCCAAACTACTGGGTTCTAAAAAGGTACCAAGTGAGTTAATATACAATAGGAATAAAAAAGGCGCAAGGATACACCCTTGTCTCACCCCTCTGGTCACCCTAATAGGTTTTGTGCAATCCCCTAGCAATATATAACGCACCTTTGTGGTTGTGTCTGTGTGTACTCTTTGCACCAAGTCTACCAGAGTGTGATCAATTCTAGCTTGATCCATTAGATCCCAGAGAATTCACCGATCGACTAGGTCGAAGGCACAGGAGAGGTCCATAAAGGCCATATGCAGAACACCTCTCCTGGCTTTGACATACTTCCCCCATATAAGGGTTAGGTTTAGGGCCTGCTCTACTGTCCCTACACTGGGTCTAAAGCCATATTGCATAGGTGAAAAAAAGGCTGAGTCCTCTGCCCAGGTTTTCAGTTTCTCTAGAATTACCTGACCAAGAATCTTTACTGTAGAATCTAGCAAGGAGATGGGACGATAGCATGTAGGGAGACTTTGATCTCCTTTTTTAAAAATCGGAACAATAATTTCCATGAGCCTCTAAAATTTCCTTTAACAGCGGCTCTAAGGACATTAGTCAATAGAGGAGCCCATAAATTAATATTGTGTTTATACAAGTCAATTGAGATCTGATCTGGGCCTGGAGCCTTGTTGTTTGCTAAATTTGAATTGCATTAATTACAGGGGGTAAATTAATAAGATCAGCTAACCATTCTTCCCCTGCTAAGTTACATGGCAGGGGTAGCGTTTCCCGCTGAATTAGAAAAGCCTCCTCAGATTTCAAAATATTGGAAAAATGATCACTCCAATCCTGACTACTAATATGACACTCAATTCCTTGGGTCAGATCATTATTAAAAAAAGGACGATTACCAATCTCCCAAAAATGTTTGCCATCTTTTAATTTGGCCGCTTTATCTAGATCTCCCCATGCTTTAGTCCTCAGCTCCTGCTTTCTTTTTAATAGTGCCTGCTTATAAGCCCTTCTGGAACTGGTTATAGGGGGTCATTCAGACCTTGGCGGACGGCGGACGGCGGAGGCCGTCCGCCAAGGTACCGCCGACAAATGACCGCACCGCGGTCAAAAGACCGCGGCGGCCATTCAAACATTTCCGCTGGGCCGGCGGGCGGAAATGCCCCTGCAACGTGGACGGCGGCTCAGAATTGAGCCGGCGTAGTTGCAGGGGTGTGACGGGTGCAGTTGCACCCGTCGCGTATTTGAGTGTCTGCAACGCAGACACTGAAATACTTTGTGGGGCCCCCAGGGGCCCCGCGGCACCCCCTACCGCCATCCTGTTCATGGCGGGTTCCCCGCCATGAACAGGATGGCGGTAGGGGGTGTCTGAATCCCCATGGCGGCGGAGCGCGCTCCGCCGCCATGGAGGATTCAATGGGGCAGCGGTAAACCGGCGGGAGACCGCCGGTTTACCCTTTCTGACCGCGGCTGAACCGCTGCGGTCAGAATGCCCTTGGGAGCACCGCCAGCCTGTTGGCGGTGCTCCCGTGGTCGGTGACCCTGGCGGTCACCGGCCGCCAGGGTCAGAATGACCCCCATAGTCTCTTAGTTACGTGGGATATTGGTGGTCGCCTTTTTTAAGTGCTTTGAGCACATTAGTACACTCATGATTGATCAAGTTTTAAATGGAGACTCATTTAACTTTTTTATTTAGGTCAGTTGGCTAGCTACCATGCCACTAATATTATTAAAACTTATCTTCAGGGGACCTTTCGGGGCCAAACAACAATAAAAATCAGACTCCAAATTAATAATTAGATTAGTAAGAAAATTGTCCGGATTTACATTATTCTATTTTAAATGTACCCTGTTATTTTTTTGTATAGCTAATAGAGGGACAGGTGTGTTTGTTTCGTACTGCACAATTACCAAGTTTCAAATCCATATGAATTGGGTTGTGATCACTAAATGGTAGGCAGTACACTTTAAAATACCTCAAATTAAGCATCAGATCAATAGATGTCAGCACAAAATCAATCGTACTATCTTTACCATGCCCTGTAAATGTAGGAGGCCTATAATCATTTGTATTCACTACATCTGAGGTGTCAATCAAACTATAAGACAGAATCAATGTGTTTATTGCTTCGGTATATGTGGTATGTAAAAAATGGCCACTAAAATTCTCCTGTAGGTTGGAGAACCCACAGATACACTCCCGCTAATACAGTATTTCACAATATTTAAATTACCTGCCCAAATTATTGAGATAGTCCCACAGTTTTGGCTACCAATAAAGGCGCAACCTTCCTCTCTATGTCCTCTATGACATCTGCAGTTTGAGAAGAAAATTTGTTATAATAAAAATTTATGAAAATTAGGTTTAATACTGCATTATTTGTAATTAGGAGAGGACGCCACCTGTGTAATAAATAAATTAACTAAAGCACAAGATAAAAAGGTAGTTACATCCCCCTTTCCTCTTCCAGCTGCCGAGACAATAGCGGGTGAGCAATAGGACCTATACCCATTTAGTAATATGGAATTAGTAGCCCATGTTTCCTAACAGCATATGATGTCATAGTTGGTGATATAATCCAGCCAGTGTTCATTAAGGAGTTTATCTCTTAACCCTGCTATATTCCAGGACAAACACTGCAGGCCATTTAAGGATCTTGGTCTGTTTGAGCCATCAGCTATTACTAAAGGGGACCTAAAAAGAACCGGACTCACATCAGATAAATTGGCGGCCCTCTCTGGTGATTTAATCACAGCCCTAAAATCTCTGGATGTTTTTAAAGAATGGCATCAATCAATATCTTCAAGTTCTGATAGGGCCTCATATTGATTGGGTTGAGCCCACTGAATTACAGAGTTAGTCCGATCAGGGATCCCATTACTCTTATGTAATCCGTTTGGGGCAACCCCACTAGGTGCAATCAATCTAGGAGGGTAAAAAAAGCCGAGTGGTCTTGCCACTATCCTGCTTTGTGGTCTATCTGCGTAACTTAACCTGGATAGCAAAAACAGCACCCATTTAGTGCTATTCAGACTACGTACAATGCTGTCCCCTTCAATAGTCTTATGTGTAGGTCCCACCCAATTTATTCTCCGAGCCATAAAAATATAGTTAATTATTGAGTGGTGACATTTGGCATTTTATTTACACCAGTCTGCTGCTTTGTATAATAAGCTTTGAGTGTCCTCCAATGAATCAATAGACCAAGGAGGAATCCCAGCTAACACTACAGTATATGGGGTACACCCAGGGGGTAATTGCAAACGATCAAGAGTCTCCTTAGCCTGGGGGGCTACCTGGCGCACGGGGTTTATCTCAAGCAATCTGGCCGATATTTTCCCCTGTAAGGTGCGGCAACAGCCAATATCTTCATTATGCCTATCAATGGGGATTATGTAGCTACACGGGGTAGCATTGAGGATAGGCATGTGGGGCGGCCATAAACAGGCATCCACCTGGGCCTCACAGTTCATATGAATATACCTGTGCTAGCTCGGCCTGTTGACATAATAGGATCAGTCCGCAGGTCTTCCTTTGGATCGGTCTGTGACCGTTCCAGATGGTTCTGTTGTTTCTCCACCTGTTCTAAGCGCTCCAATGACGGGTGTAATGATTCAGTAAACAACTTCTTTATACTCAAGAGGAACCCCTCTTGTGAAAACAACAGGTTTTCAATGTGGTTATTAGTCGGCTGATCAGACTCTGCTTTCTTCCCCCCACTCTAGGTCGTTATGGTCTTCTGGATAGCAGTTTTCGGACTTTTTGATCTTGACCTGTCCTCCGCTCTTTTCCTTTTAGCGCTAACAGGATTTTGATTCACTTGGGGTATTCACATGCCAGACCAAGAGCAATGTACCAATAGTTACAAATTATCTCAAATATGATTTGGTCTCCAACATGGCAATCAGATGTGGGATGTGCAATAGGGTGTGGAATGCAGGAATAAATGAATACCCATGTTCAACGGAGGATGTGGTTGGACATCCGAGAGATACCCACAGATAGTTAGAAATACAACACAGGCGTGTTAGGAATGGGGTTTCTAGTTGGCAGTCAGTTTGTACCCTGTCCAAGTAGGGACCCTCACTCAAGGTCAGGATAAGGGAGATACCTGCTCAGATAACCCCTGCTCACCCCCTTGGTAGCTTGGCACAAGCAGTCAGGCGTATCTCAAAAGTAATGTGTAAAGCATTTGCACATGACACACAGTAATAAATGAAAACACTACAAAAGGATACCACACCAGTTTCAGAAAAAATAGCCAATTTTTATCTTTATTAAATAAGACCGGATATGATAAAAATCCAACATTCAGTAATAAAGATATGACTTCTGCAAGATTTACTCAATAATAAAGTTCCTTGAAGTTGATAGCTCAACCTGGGGCTATCACGGCACCGTGATAAACAAAACCAACAGTTCATACCGGCCGCAGCGTCGCAGCCCAGCTATGGTGTGGAGAAGACCTGCAAACAGTACCTTTGGAATTGCAGGGTGTACTGATCCTCACGGTGAGCTCCAGAGAGCACCGTCGTTGGCGTCACGGTGTCGGTATCGGAGTCAGTGTGGGAGTCAATGAGCCCTCGAAATCACACGCGATGCGGATGGAACACCAGGCTGATGAAGTCAGGAGCGCTGGCGTGGATGGCATCAGGGCTGTGGTGCAATGCAGGCAGCGGCTCGGTGACATCGTCCAGCAGCATCAGTGAGACCAGGACTGCAGTGTGAAGCGGGGTGATGTGACATGCGGTGTCACCAGGTCACGGTGCAGGCAGCATCGTCGTTGTTGCTGAAGCACTGTCATTGGTAGGCCCGAGCCAGCCGTGCAGGACAGCACTTCATGACCCTCATAAGTGGTGTCCAGAGGCCACTGTGCAGGCAGCAGCGCCAGTGTCAGCAGGAGTGGCATCATTGGGGAGGCCCAGGCTGCGTTGTGAGCAGGTGATGCTCGAGTGCAGGGCCCACAGGTCGTGGTGCGAGCAGCGGCTCGATGAAGTCATCCGATGACGGCGTCGGTGAGACCAGAGTCACGGTGTGCAGCAGGACAGTACAATTCTGTGCAGCATCAGCAGGTCACGTGCAGGCCAGCGGCTTCATTGGCTGTGGCGCAGTGGTCTCTCCTCTTGAACAGCACAAAACATACAGTTCCAGTGCTGAGGAAACTGAAGTTTTGAAAAGAAAAGCAAACTGGAGACCATTATTGCAAAATGCCTGGTAGACTTGTCTACAAATATCCATAACTCAATGAATCTGCTAGCCCCAGGGAAATCACCTGTCCTGATTGATACCGCTGAGAACACCCTTTTAACATTTTATGAGTAAAAGCCAATAGTCCATTAAGTGTTTGTAAAGGCTCAGGGAATCTCCAGTACCTGTAGAAGGCCTGGACATGTTGCCCAATGAGAAAGTACATCACTGTCCCTTTTTGTCATGCAGACACTGATTCCCTTGGATGTACACACTCACATACGAATCCAACATTCCTTCAGCTCACGCCATGATGCATGTCAATAATCAGGCTATGAACCTTTACCAAATGACATGTGCAAAGCACTAACAAAAGGTTTTGGTGTCCCTGAGACTTCCAACAGGAGGAAAGCTCTACTCCAAGCCCTCGAAGAACTTTCTCAAGCAGGATAACCAGCAAATTTCACCCTTTGCACTCTTTTCAGGCAGAACCAGCAACTGCAGGCAAGCCCAACAAGCAACACAGCAAAGGGTTATGACTCCTCTTTCAGCTCTTTAGCTTTTCTCCAGGGCAGAGGTTCTTCCTCATTTCAGAAAGATTCTAAAAGTCTGGGGTTTTGGGTCCACTACTTATACCCCTTTTTGCCTTTGAAGTTGGCAAACTTCAAAGCAAAGTCTCAAGTGTTTGCAAGATCCTTCTTTGTCCAGGCCAGGCCCCAGACACACACCAGGGGTTTGGAGACTGCATTGTGTGAGGGCAGGCACAGTCCTTTCAGGTGCAAGTGACCACTCCTCCTTCCACTCTAGCTCAGATGGCTCATCAGGATATACAGGCTACACCCCAGCTCCCTTTGTGTCACTGTCTAGAGGATAGGTGTCAACAGCCCAACTGTCAAACTGACTCAGGCAGGGAATTCACAAACAGGCAGAGTCATAGAATGGTTTAAGCAGGAAAATGCCTATTTCTAAAGGTGGCATTTTAAACTCACAATCCAAAAACCAATTTCACTAAAAGATGTGTTTTTAAATTGTGATTTCAGAGACCCTAAATTCCAGATTTCTATCTGCTCTCAAAGTGAATCTACTCTTTACAGTGATTTCAAGGCAGCCTCCATGCTAACCTATGAGAGAGATAGGCCTTGCAACAATGAAACCTGAGTTTGGCAGTATTTCACTGTTAGGACATGTTAAATAAACTGCACCCTGTCCACTGGGTTACCTAGGGCCTAACTTGGGGTGCCTTACATGTACAAAAAGGGAAGGTTTGGGCCTGGTAAGTGGGTACACTTGTCAGGTCAAATTGGCAGTTAAAGACTGCACATGCAAACACTCCAGAGGGAGGTCTGAGCCATGTTTACTAAGCTACTTTTTTGGGTGGCACAATCAGTGATGCAGACCCTCTAATAGCATTTGATTTACAGGCCCTGGGCACTTCTAGTGCACTTTACTAGGGACTTACCAGTAAATCAAATATGCCAATAAAGGATGAACCAATCAACAGTTACAATTTACCTATGAACCTGTTGATTGGTTCACCTGCACTTTAGCACTTTAACACTGATCAACAGGGGTAAAGTGCGCAGACAATAAACCAGGAAATACAGAGCACAGTAAACCATAAAAACAGGAGGTCAGAAGGCAAAAGACAGGGGAGACACACCAAAAAGCCTCCAGATCTAAAAGGAGGTCACTTGGAGATGACACATGTGTGTGTGGCACTCATTAAATCTTGCAAATACCGGCAAAGGGATGGTAACTATCATGTAGCCAGTAGTAGAAGATGTGCTAATCTACAATTTACACAAGTCACACGTTGAATCCTGTCTATGTATGACCAGACAATGTTGTTGTAGAAGATGTGTATGAAGTGTAAGCAGCCTGAAGAATGACAGCACTTCTTTTCATGCCCCCACTGCTTTGAGAGAACTCTGTTTAATTGCCACATAGTGCTTGGAGAGAGCTTTTCTTGGATTTCCCTTGAACTCTGAAAGTGCATCCTGGAATCCTGATATCACCACCACAACCCGGGGGTTATTAAGTTGAAGCACTCCGGAGACGCGCGCAGCACCCTTGAGTGAAGAAAGGAGCGAGCGCGCTCCTTGTGTGCCCCCGGGCAAAGCATGCTCTGAGGAGGGTCCCCGGGGCACAAGTAGGCACCTACTTAGGAGCCTGCTCACCACTGTGCCCCGGGTGGATTTTTCTCTTCATCTAGGAGACGGGCAGAGAAGGAAGCACCATCGAGGTTCCCTGCCCCACAAAGCCCCTTGTGTGTTTTGTTGGACGGGTGGGGGAAGAAAGCATTATCGAAGGCCCCCGCGCCACTGGAGCCCTTACTCTTGTTTGTGGAGACTGCAGGTGGGGTAGAAGCCTCGCCAGAAGCCCCCGCACCTCAACGTCTCCACGCTGGGCCCCCTTGTCGTTGTTTGTTTTTGGTCCCCCCTTTTGGAGGGCTGGCTGTGGTCCAGGGGGCCCCCAGAGATCACAGGCCCCATGGTATGTCTATTGGAGTCTGAACAAAAGGCGAATTACCACAAATGTTATTGCATATTATCACATGATCATCAATAGGCATATGGAAACATAGTTGGCACTGTTATGACTACACAGGCATTTGTCAAAGTCCAGCATGTGTCCATACAGGAAGATAGATATGTGAGGTTTCATATCCTATGAACACACCACTGTGGTCATATGTTACTGAAATTACACTACACATATCTTTACACACACACGGCATATAGAAACCTTCACTGACATGTGTTTCTACCATCTCCTGCAACTAAGATGCATGGAGAACTATCTGTCACACATGTAGCAGAGCATCATGAGGGCTAAATCAACAATACACTACAGAGTGCACACACATGCACTCACAAATTGCCAGGGGTAACATGATTTCAACCCAGCCATAGTCCACTGCATTCTCTAAGTACAAAGTGTCATGGCTGTCACATGCCTTACCAAGTATTAGACAGAGGCCATCATATCTATTGTGCTGTTGGTATGTGTACATTTGTATATCAGACATAACAATGTGGTACACCCACAAATATGTGTTTGAACACATATCTAAACACCTAGTAAACATGTGCTAACACATATGTGGACACAGTGTAGCTACACATGCACATATGTACAACGTATAAGTCATTGCATGCATCACACACATAAACAAACATATAGGTTGAACATACCAATAAATGTCACCATCAAAATATGAATGGATAGGCACACATATGTAGCTGTACTATGATGACAACATTATTGCATAGCCCATTTGACATGGTACGTGAATCTGGGTGCAGTCTAGGCCTACATAGCAAATTTCCATGCATTCCTGTCATGCGTCTAAAATTTATGGTGCAAACGGCTCAGTTCCATACTCTGCAAAGCCAGAAAAATGACGCCTGACCCCTGAGCATCTATCGCAAATCCACAGTCCTTTTCAAGCACAATGGGACAACATCTAGACTTCATAATTTTCTAAGCAGCAAAAAGGTGCCTAAGCTCATGAGCATCTATCGCAAGTCCACATGCCTTCTCACGCACAAGGGTACAAAATCAACGCATAACTGTCATGCGCAAAAAAAATGATGCCTAACTGAAAACATGACGCACAGGCCCAGGAAGTGATGACATCCTGCCTGCATACATGGTACAGTGAGTTCACGTTCAGTTTCACTTCACAGTCTTATTGTCTGTGACTGTGTGAGTGAGTTTGGAGTTGGAATTGAGTTTTTGAAGTGTTTTTGTGCTGTGTCCTGTAGCTGTTGTGTCTTTGTTGGTCTTTTAATCAGTCTTTTGCAGTGTATTTGTACTGTATCTGTCACTGTATTGTGGGGTGTTTGTCTAGGAGTAGGATAGCTTGCTGGACAGTTGGGGGAGTTTTAAATGTTATGTTTTTGCCTGCAACTGCATTTGCAGTTAATATACACTGCATGATGTCAGAGAAAGGGAGGATGGGCAAGATGTTGGTAGATGAGCTGGGGGGCTTAATTTGGCTTGTACATTATTGCCTTCTTATGATGCTTGTACAGGGTGGCTGCGTAACCCAGGTTTACCCCACAGAGGCCAGGAAGCTGCAGTGAGACAAGGTGCTCCACCACCTGATGTGAGTATTTGGCACCAGACGCAATGACAACCAACTCAAACACCGTTGCATTGACCTTATTGCAAGGGAGCAGGATCTACTGGATCACCTGGGCATTGAGATTGGTGGAGCAGTTGGTAAGTATCTCATTTCGATAGCAACACAATTATTTCCATGTGAAAGACAGGTGCTGATAAGGTTAGGTGCAGCATGTTTTGTCAAAGGATCTGGACATGTAGTATGCAGCCTGTATTTAGAGCCCCAGTGCCACCTAAGGCTGTCATTGTGATATACAATTATGAGGCAGAGGCAGGGCAGAAGTGCCATCTTCCCTTCATAATCTTAACAAAGTGTTGTGATACATGCATAGCAACACTCTGTTTTGATCAGCACAACAGGAGGCCTGGGCCAGGCATCATGTACGGCATGGGGGCCCAACACCTGTGTGGGTGTCAAAAGTACATGCTTCTGGGAAATATGAGAAATTACCTAATGCCATATTTCCTGCACTTTGAACGGCTGCTGAGAGCAGGTGTTATAAGGAGGCATATAACTGTATATGATGGGCCCCAGTGTACTCCGCAGACATTGTGATGATCTGTTTTGTCGCTACTCCTGCGGAGTACATAATTTGCCTCCATATAAGCAGAGGCAGTTGGACTCTACCTGCACCATGCCGTGCCTTATTACTCATTAGGAGCACACATTGTCGGGGAAAGGTGTGCACTAAGGGCCACAAGGACTGTAGTGATGCACTTGGTGCAGCACCACTTTCCTTCAATCTGGCCTTTTGTGTCATTGGCCAAGGTCATCTAATGGAGCTTGACTATGCACTGGGCCCAGACTAATAGCACTTTCCTCTTCCTGGATATTGTGTATCACATACCCACCAAACTTTGGGCCTGATTTTTACCTTGGCGGACGGCGGAGGCCGTCCGCCAAGGTTCCGCCGCCAAATGACCGCACCGCGGTCACAAGACCGCGGCGGCCATTCTAACATTTCCTCTGGGCCGGCGGGCGCTCTCAAAAAGAGCGCCCGCCAGCCCAGAGGAAATGCCCCTGCAACGAGGACGCCGGCTCAGAATTGAGCCGGCGTAGTTGCAGGGGTGCGACGGGTGCAGTTTGCACCCGTCGCGTATTTCAGTGTCTGCATGGCAGACACTGAAATACTTTGCGGGGCCCTCTTATGGGGGCCCCTGCCGTGCCCATGCCATTGGCATGGGCACGGCAGGGGCCCCCAGGGGCCCCGCGGCACCCCCTACCGCCATCCTGTTCATGCCGGGTTTCCCGCCATGAACAGGATGGCGGTAGGGGCTGTCAGAATCCTCATGGCGGCGGAGCGCGCTCCGCCACCATGAAGGATTCCCCCGAGCAGCGGTAAGTCGGCGGGAGCCCGCCGACTTGCCGCTTCTGACCGCGGCTGAACCGCCGCGGTCAGAATGCTCGTGGGAGCACCGCCAGCCTGTTGGCGGTGCTCCCGTGGTCGGTGGCCCTGGCGGCCACCGGCCGCCAGGGTCAGAATGACCCCCTTTGTCTCTAGTATCCCACACACATTGCTGATTTAGTACCACAGGCCTGTCGCATCTTATTTACAGTATGGGGCTTCCCTGCATCACTGGCATATTACTTAGAAGCCTGTACCAACACATGCATCCTTGGATCACAGAGCAAGTGTGTCTGTGTTGAGGCATATGTCTATGCAAATGTTCTTATCCCTTCTTGGACAAATAATGGAATACCATGCCAAAAGTGGCTGACCACACAGTATAGGCAAGTCATCCATAATTTCAATCAGTTAAAGTGCAGATAGGTACAACTAAATGAACATAAGTAAATTCCCATGGCATTATTGCTCAAGTGTGTGTGCCTTGTAATGGCGCACACATATTAGTAACTACAAACAAGGATGTATCAAAGCATTCCTCAACATTTTGGAATATTCACACAACCCCTAGGCAGTTGTTCGTCAGTTAGCTTTGACAGTGAGGTAGATGTCTTCAATATCTGGGGTAGGCTCAAAAGCTATGGGTGTCACAATGTGATGGCCACTGCAATAACCAATGTGTGCCCCTCAGATGCAGAGTACAGTGTCATGCAGACCAATATGGTAATGGAAGTGTAAAACTAAAAAACACCTGCATGACAATGCCATGTACATATTGTGCAGTGAAAAGCACCACAGTAGTGTCTGGGAAAGTGATGGTTTGTAGGTGCTGGGGTCTCCATTATCCAAGACTATGGGGGTGATTCTGAGACTGGCGGGCGGCGGAGGCCGCCCGCCAGTCTTCCCCCGACAAAATACCGCTCCGCGGTCGCAAGACCGCTGAGGGTATTTTGAGATTTGCCCTGGGCTGGCGGGCGGCCGCCAAAAGGCCATCCGCCAGCCCAGGGCAAATCTACCTTCCCACGAGGAGGCCGGCTCCGAATGGAGCCGGCGTAGTGGGAAGGTGCGACGGGTGCAGTTGCACCCGTCGCGTATTTCAGTGTCTGCTTTGCAGACACTGAAATACTTTGCGGGGCCCTCTTACGGGGGCCCCTGCAGTGCCCATGCCTATTGGGCACTGCAGGGGCCCCCAGGGGCCCCGCGGCACCCCCTACCGCCATCCTGTGGCTACATTTTCCTTTCATTTATTGCAGGTGAACCTCCACCCTACACCATTGGAGAGGTAGCCAGTTGTCAAGACCCCAATTCTGTAAATAAGTGTCACCTTGTGCATCATATGTGGCAATCCAGGTTTTGGTGTGAGTCAGTCTGATGTGCACAATGCAATGAGTAAAAGTTTTGCTTGGCCAATGCTATGATATCATTGAAGTTAGGATGGTGACATCAGGTCTGTTGAAATCTTGAGCACTGAGAATGGCTTGATTTTTTAACAAGTGGCAACGTGTGCTGGTATAGAACTGTGGGTGTTAGGAAGTGGAATGCATGGCCACATATACATTGATGTCTATCATGATAGGTGTCAGGGCAGCGGTTTATGTAATTAGCATGGCTGTTGACAGCAACTTTGCCACAGCACTTTTGACAGCATTGTGTGTGACACATAGCTTACACTTACTCACAAAACGGTACAGATGAAGGAAAGGTATATAGTCTGTAGGGGACTTATGTAGGAGACACATACACCACTGGTGCCTCAGTACGCTTCAGATATAAATGGAGGCCACAGTAGTTCCTGGAGCCTTATTGTGCTGGACAACAGTCAGTCGAGTACACAATTAGTAGACCACTCAGCTCCAGATGGTTGTGGGAAAGGGCTATGGATTGCCCCAAACTAACTCTCAGCAGAATTACCAACATGGCCCTGCCATCATATTTGTGAGTGACGTTGGTCACATGACGTACATATGATGTGAATGCTGAGTGCACACCTGGTACTTTGATGATGTCTGACATGTATGTGCATATGATGTTCAATATATAAGAATACTGTAGCAGCAACCAGAGCAGTGCCAAAATCACTGTGGCCCTAAGGGCACCCATACAACCACCATGTGTGTGTTGCTACATTTAGCACAACATAGCATAGAGTAGGGGGCATTAGTTACAACAACTTTGATATGCTGGCCATGCTTTTGCCAAACTTTATGTTGACATAGCATTATTTGTACATGTGGGCACATCATGAGCAATGGTGTGCCCCCTTGTAACGTATGCTCAGACCAGGTCTTAAAGCAGGACACATAAATGAAGCTTTACCAAACCTTAGAATAGCCGGTGGGAAGTTTCCAGCACACATATCTGATGACCCGTACATGATACTTGGGCAATCTTTGATGTAGAACCAGGGGTGTCAAAGAGGTGGATTGCATACAAAGCCCCCATATTGAAAAGGACACAGGAAATCTAGACTTGTTGGGCCACATAATCCTCACAAGTTTGTTAACACATATGTTGAGCAAGGAAGCATTGGTCCACTCACTTCTGGGGCCTGATGGTCAACAATGGATAGCCATCATCCCAGTGACATGTACTTGAAACCATAGATGGCTGGTAGGAAATAGTCATAGATTAGGAATAAGTCATTGTTTAGGAATGTATAGTGGACTGCATGTGTCATCTACGGATGCAGTGTACATTATGGGGGTTATTCTAACTTTGGAGGAGGTGTTAATCCGTCCCAAAAGTGACGGAAAAGTGACGGATTTACCACCAGCCGTATTACGAGTCCATTATATCCTATGGAACTCGTAATACGGGTGGTGGTATATCCGTCACTTTACCGTCACTTTTGGGACGGATTAACACTCCTCCAAAGTTAGAATAACCCCCTATATGTTTGTTCTACCGCTACCCAATGCTGTATTTAGTGCTGATTCTCCTAATTTTTCAGCTGCCAATATGACACCTGAGGAATGTCATGCTTTCCTCAAAAGGGCAGACAGGTACCATCACATTTTGGATGTCAATGCCAGGTACCAGAGGATGGTGAGGAGTTTCTGGAAGGAAAAGGCCACAGGGGCATGGCGTGCTTTCCCACCTGGGGGACCTCTACAGCAGCCACACAAAAAAGCAGGTGACATTGGGGAAAACATAAGGAGTCCAGGGGGGCTCTGCAGCTCCGACCCCATCCACATCTGCTGCACCTGTCACAAGCCAGGCACCCGTGCAGCCAATTGCTGCAGTAATCAGCCTGAACTTTGAAATTTACATGAGATGGAACATGGCTGTCATGATGGCCAAATTGGACAGGTTGGAGCAGGAGAATGCAAAAAATACACACATCCCCAAACCCGACACACCTGCAAACCACACTAAAAAACACACCCCTTCACACACCACAGTCCTTTGCATTTCTGACAGCTGGATCCAACAAGATATCACAAGAAATAGATATTCTTAATCATAATTTAGGCACCCCTGCAACTATCACAACTACATATCACACATCCTCACCAAACATCCATCACATTCAGTTGCACCTCCCCACCTAATTACTCCCCGTCACCTGGTTAGCACCCAGCACACCATGTTACCCGAGACAAATCCCTTTTTCACAGATGACAAGTTAAGAGTCATGGTAGAGTCATTAGAGTGGTGCCACAATTTTTTGGACCCCACGTCAGGCAAACTACTGGAGCTAGGAAAATGGAAATGTGGCAAAGGATCGTCGACAGGGTGATTTTTGTAGGCAGTTCCCTGTGCACAAGGGACAACATCTGGAAGAGGTGGAACAACCTCAGGGAGAAGGTCTGTTCCAACAGTGAACAATGATACAAAATACCCTTCACCCTCTACCCACCCATTGAACTGTACTCACCTGACAGGAGAACAACTCTACCGTGTCTGGGAGGAGGTCAGGCACTGACAGGAATGCCGAGGCCAGGAGGCAATACTAGTGTCACCTCCCCAGCCAACACAGTGTACCCTGATACAAAAACACCCTTCTCCCTCTACTCACCCATTGAACTGTACTCCCATAACAGGAGGACAACTGTACAGTGTGTGTTACAGGGAGAGAAATGGCTAAAATTCATAGGAGTATCTCTCACTCTCACTCCAAGCAACAGTCCACAGTATAACTACCAAAATCCCTTTTCCTGGGAATGCACACATGAGTTGCACACCTGGGTTAGTCACATTGACTGAGTTCATTTAGTCACATGAATGCTAATGCCAGGCGGCTCTGTCTACCCAATCAAACGACCCAGCCCACTCTGCATATGTTCAAATTTCCTAGTTGGTACACTTGCTATAGAAGTCTACTCACCTCAGAGGACAGACGACGCAAACTGTGAGTTGTGATGTAAGTAATGTCACTATAAATCAAGGGAGGACCAGACCATGCAACTCTAAACACCAGGCAAGTGTTCATATGACATTGTGCTTCTGTCCCTGAAACCTCTTATGAACTTGACACACCTGGAAGGGGCAAGAATACAGGTCATTGTACACCGTTTGATGTGACCACACTCCCGAATCCATCTTGAAATGCTATGCCAAGATGAAAATAGTGTAGATAGGAAGGGCAGCTCAAAATGTCTGGAAAGAACATCTAAGACAGATCTGAGGCCCCAAGATGTGTCATCTGTATGGCACGTGCACTAGTCACATCCACAAGGCACTGACCACAGGATGACAACTATCACTTTTTATCCAAGGTTATGCCAATGCCTTCATGACAGACAACTATGTGTCAAGGTGACTCAAAAATATCCTGCCCAGCCATTGTTCTGCCTGCACTGCTTTCCATTCTTCCAACAGCTAATAATCCCAGACAGTCTGAGGCTAGGTCACTGAACTGGAATTGGTATGTGACTCCAATGTCAAGTTCTTACAAATGATACGATGTGTAGCTGTCACATTAGATAAATCACAGATCCAATGTGATAACCCTAGACCAATGTCACTGCCAATTATTGGTGGTAGATGTCACAATACAACCACTAACATTGTCTCTCTCACATCAACAGGTTGAGCTGTCACTGCAACCACCAACACCACTGAGGAGACAGCCACAAAGCCCTCAGTGAGGATACCACTCCTGGACCGCTGGACATTGAGAACAGTTCTAGCCCATCCGGGCAACCTGGTCAGGAAGCATCAGTCAGCCTCAGTCTGACCACATCAACTCCTCCTAACCCTGTGATCTCCACATCGCAGGCAGTCAGTTGCCACCTACCTGTGCCCAGAGGACAGTCATCAACATCTTGTGCCCCCCAGTCCAGGTTCCTGAGACACAGCCAACCAACTCCGACAATAAAAGACCTGGAACCAGTGGAAGGGGGCAGTCTGCAACAAGGGTTGAGGCACGTGGGGGTAGGGTGCGTGAGAGGGATGGTGTGGCATAGTGGCAAGAGGCTACTGGAGATGCCCTTGGCCAGGATACCATGAGCCAGGTCTTTGGAGCCTACCAACATTCCCAAGGATGATGGGCCAGGTACCGCCTGAACTAGGGAAATCAAAGAGCTACAGAGGGATTGCCATCAGGAAATACATGAGCAGTGGGATGCTAACAATACCAACATGGCCTCCCTAACAGGGTAACTACCCTGATCAGTGATCAACAATAACATCACATCCCTTCCTTTGGCACATCACCACCAGACCCTTCATCAGTGGCAGCCACTGGAAGGGAGACCCTGCCAGGGGAAGCACCTGCCTCAGACACCCCTGCTTCTGCATTTACTGATTCCTCCCCTGCAAGCGGGAACATCCAGCCAAACATTCAGGAGGTGACACCAACCACTGCCAGCAAGTGACCACTTCCTGATGTCACTCATTTACTCTGTTGACTGTTCCTTAACCACTTTCTAATTTCCATGCTAGTAGGACACTGGACTTTGGACTTCAAATATTCTGACCTCTACTCTATTGATTGCATCCACTATGACTGATTCCTTCACCTTACTTCTTTTTTTTTTAATTCCAGTATCACTATTGATTCCTATAGTAATGTAAATAAACACATTCATCACTAAAACACTGCCTACTACCTCTCTTTTTTAACTGTCTGAAATGTTGGATGCTAATCACATGTGAAGCACATGAGTAAGACATGAGAAGGTAATGGATGGAGGGAGATATCTCAGGTAGTGTCATGCTGAGTATGACTAGCAACACAATGTCACAAGTTTATGGTCACAACAAACGTTTTATTATACTGTATGGCACATAGGGGGTCATTATGACCCTGGCGGTAAATACCGCCATGGCGGAGGTTGGCGGTAGCACCGCCAACAGGCTGGCGGTGCTCCGCCGGGCATTCTGGGCCGCGGCCAGAGGCGGGAAGCCGGCGGTGTACCGCCGACTTTCCACTGCCCATGGCAATCCGCCATGGCGGCGCAGCTTGCTGCGCCGCCATGGGGATTCTGACACCCCATACCGCCATCCTGTTCCTGCCGGTTCTTCCGCCAGGAACAGGATGGCGGTATGGGGTGTCGTGGGGCCCCTGGGGGCCCCTGCAGTGCCCATGCCAATGGCATGGGCACTGCAGGGGCCCCCGTAAGAGGGCCCCACAAAGAATTTCAGTGTCTGCTTTGCAGACACTGAAATTCGCGACGGGTGCAACTGCACCCGTCGCACCTTCCCACTCCGCCGGCTCCATTCTGAGCCGGCTTCCTCGTGGGAAGGGTGTTTCCAGCTGGGCTGGCGGGCGGACTTTCGGCGGTCGCCCGCCAGCCCAGTGGGAAACCCAGAATGACCGCCGCGGTCTTTTGACCGCGGTACGGTCTTCTGGCGGTTCCCGCTTGGAAGCTTAGAATCAGGGCCATAGGCTGTTAAAAATATCTGGACCGTCATAGCAAAGAATGTCTTAGCCATTTTGAGTCAGGTCAGATATCCCAAATGTACTGTCCCCCAGACCACACAAGAAAGGGCTTTGTCAGACATTTTCCTCTAGATTAGGCTAACAGAGTGTGGGATTTTCCACCAGTTTTACCCTTATCACATACCAAAAGCAAGTCTGGCAACTTAACACTGCCATGGCACAGACAGAAGGCAGAACAACATACCCTGGGCCCAGGTCCTTCCAATGACAATAAACAAGCATTCGGGGGAATATCAGAAAACTGTGTCAGTGGTATGGCACAGGCACACTGGCCTACACTGAGGAAAGTCATTGTCAGCCACTACCAGATCATGCAGGATCAATGTCAACACAATGTGAAGGTAGAAGGAGTGGACTGCACAGGATGACATGTTACAAGGCCACATGATCAATCACATGAGACCATTGGACCAACACACCACAGCTTGAAAGTCTATTATGTATCTCAGATTCCTGCCCTCCCACTGTCCAGTCGGCTTGGGCATAGGGCTCATACACCCAAAATCTGTGACCAACATTACCTGAATCAATGCATGTCCACTTAAGTCAGATCAGCAACAGCTACCTGCCAATGACACAACTCTGAAATGCCCACATGAGGATGGCATGGTAAAGGCACCTGGAAGAAAGAATGATATACAAGGAGTTTAGGCAGGTAAATGCATACATCACGTTATACCAATATGACAAAAACAATTGACCTACATGAAAGGACATGGCCACAACTCATGAACTGCCAGAACAACTTATTTGAAATTGTGATGTATCAAAAATAGAATTTAATCACATTGTATGCCTACTCCACTGGACATTAGGAGCTGCTCGCGTCCGCCAGCAGAAGTCGTATCGGTGGTAGGTGAACGCTACTGTGGCCAACACCCCCATGCATTGCTGCCTGTGGTGGTCTTAAACCAATGGCTGTGTCCCCCAGTGGTCACGGTTGCATATGTGGCAGGCGTGACCGCCATCTTCTGCTGAATCCCTCACTTGACTCCTGACACTGCTGCCGGCAAGACCTCCACTACTCAAGCTGCTGTATACCACCTTGGGGAACAATCATGCCACGTCCAACAAGTGATAGGACCCCTGCCTTCTCACCAGAGGAGCTGGAGAAGCTTGTGAAGGAGGTCCTACCTCTGAATGGACAGCTCTATTGTGCACCAGAGGAACAGATTAGTGCCCCCTTGTGCTCACTTTTCTCAGCACTTTGACATATCTTACATTTAGATAGCCTATAGTTTGGTCCAGTTTGTCAGATCAATGGGTGAGTAAATTGGCATGTTTCCTGGTCAAGTGACATGTATTTAGTCCTGAGGCAATGTGGTAAGTGTTTATTGAGTATTCCCTGATCCAACTTGTGCTGGATGCCATCCTGAGGCAACTCTTGCAAGAAGATGTTATCAATGAGTGGTCACATGTGACTGCATGACAGCTGGAGAGGTGGATGCATGTTATATGAGTCAGTTGTTTGTAAGCTGAGCTTTGTTTATGTTCAGTAATCTCAGGCCACATCTGGCCTTTTCGGACTGTTGTTTAGAAGCCAGGTAATGACTTACTATGCCCCTCAGCTCTGCACATAGACAGCACGTGGCAATTTGCTGCAGGCTATGTGATGTACTGTTATGCATGTAAGTGTCAGATATGGTGTTTCATGTAGGTCTGTGTGGGGCCTGTCTACTGTTTCTCAGAGTAGCACTTGAAATCTGTGCTGGTATGGATTCCTTTTTGCTATGCAAGTGTGACACTTTGTCCACACCCGGTATCCCTGCACAGCATGTTATGATGCCAAATCATGCCTCAGCGCCAATATGTAGCTTCTTGAGCGTCTGTCCATTGACTAGAATGGAAATGGTATTAGGGGCAGGCTGGTGATCTTGTGACTGATGTGCTCTTACAATCTTTGACAATGTGTGTTACATAGCCCTCACAGCTCCCTTGATCCCAAAGCACTGTTGTTTCCCAGCTCAAATGTGTTCTGTGTAGGGTCCTTGCATTTTGGTAATTGAATAAGTGCAAATAGTGTGTTGTTCACTGATGAGCCATGATATATGACTCTGTTGTTTGGGCAGATAGCAGGACATGTACAATGCATGACCATGTTTTTCAGAAGGTACTGTAGGTTTAGGGGATACACATGTGTGGAAGTGTGTATTGTAATTATGATGAGACACACAGACCCCCACACTCTGAAGTGGCATGTGCCTGCATCTGTCTCTGCACATGACCACACATGGACAGGCTTGACCCTTTGTATGCCCAACATGTTACTCCCTTCATTGTGAGCCAAGTGTGATAGAGCAGTTTGCAGGCTGTCTGTGGCCTGTAGGGACTGTATGCAGTGGATGATATTCAGAGGTAGGGGAGGTTTGTGTGCATTCTTGGCTGAGGGGTTTACCTGTCAGTTACCACTTTGTATTATGTGTTCCATAGTGTTTCTGATCAATGTCAGGTTGCTAACTCATGTCCCACAAGAGTCACCCTTGGTCTACCTAGTTAATGCAGGACCAGAGCTGGGTAGTGTATATGGCATCCTACTGGGGAGTGTATGTTGTCATGTCCCTGTGTCCAATGACTGCTATGTGCCACAGGTGGGCAGGATGTTCTTATCTTGGCACCCTGACATGTATCTGACTCGGCCATTTTGTACGGGACATGTGGAAATGATTTCCTGTCTTGTCTTTTACATTAAAACAGGTCAAAGCCCATCAGAAAAAGGGGATGTGTAGAGCCATTGCCAAGAAGGTGCAGACCCTGGAGGTCCACAGCCAGCAAAGCCCCCACTGTTGGAAGAGGTGGGAGAACATGAATAGCCCGACCCGGAAGAACACGGAGTCCGAGCTGGGGGTGATCTCCCAACGTGGATGGGGTGCCCATCGACAATGACCCCCCCCAATGGCCTGCATTTTGGCGGTGGCCTACCCAGACTTGGCTAGGCGGTTGAGGGCAGCACAGCAGCCACAACGGGTTCAGTACAAGGGAAATTCTTACTTGACCATTTGCCAGGTGATTGAGTGAGGGACTGACTGCTTCCCCTGATAACAAGGGATGTGTCATGTGTCACAGATCATTTGGGAGATCATTTGAGTAGACAGGTCATATGTTTCCAACTGGTGTGCTCTGCTCATTGGACCTGGGACCTAGAACAAAACTGTGGATAATCCATTTGCTCAGCAGATGGCACATACGGTTATGTTTAATGCACAAATATTCTGAATTACCTCTTCTGGTGGGTGTTAGTTTTCACCAACAGATCAATCCTCCCTAATGTTACAGTCCAATGGTAAGTAGGATATGGGTCACTGTACTCTGCCATGTGTCTGGGGATATGTGTAGGTTGACATCTGCCACCCAGGAGCAAGTTTTCTCATGTGTATTATGAGGGCTGGTGTCTCACTGCATCTGTGATGTGTAAGTGTCCACCATGCATGTTATATGACTTACATGGCTAATTGTTGGCAACTGTAGCAAAGTATTTTCCCTTTGTAAGTGGGGAACATGCAATGTCATGAGTGATGTGCCATCACGGTAGCCATCATTCCTTTTGCCTAAATGTCTGCATGTGCTCCATTCCCCTTAGGATACATATCTATGCACTGGTTTTAGGCATGTGCTAGCCATGTGGATGGGATGATGTCTGGAGTTTCTCACATATATGTGCATGGAGTACTGTTGTTGTAATGGTACATCTACAATGGTTGTCCATTTCTTGTGGTGCCACATACAGGAGTGTGTCACTGTCATATTTCGTCTGACAGATACGTTCATGCCTCATAATATGTCATTAGACATGTAGAATTGCATTAGCCATGATGGACATGACAGGTAGAGCTAGAGTGTGGATTCACTTCATGTTCATAATTGCCCTTGATGTGGAATCATGCTTGGAGGTGCACTGCACCTGTGTAATGATTGGGCATTGTGCCCTGACTATTGGGATGCATCATGGATTGACTTGCAGTGAGGTTTGCATCACATGTGTTTAGGGTCAGGGATTCATCCGCAGACAGATGCCATGCTTCCTATGTCTGAGATGTGGGTAGTGATGTTGCTTCTCATTGGACAACACGTTGAGGTACTTCTGCTAGTGATTGCAAGGTCTGTGTCTCTCCTTCCTGCACAGTACAGTTGTCTACTACAAACACACTCAGATAAAGTCTTTGTGATTGGTGTCAGACATTGGTGATGGCTATCCCGGGCCTTATAGATTATTTTGTGTGTATTGTGGAGACATTTCTCCATGAGATTTAGGGCCTGACTTCATTGTTGTTCCTTGAAACACCACATGTGTGGCATGCCTGAGTGACCTTGCTACTACCTCCTTGACTCATTTTGGGCAGGTGTCACTTGTGGAGCTGTGCATTGTGGTGATGTGTCCATGGTTACTCTAGGTATAGCACATTTGTACCAGTGTAGTCTGTATTTCCTTAGCAACATCTGTTATTGTAGGTACATTACATCAGTGTAAAATAGATGTGTGCATAGGCTTGTGTCTGTGCAATTGGTAGGGTACCTTACAATAGGATCCAATTGTTGGCTACTGGTCCACTGGAGTTTGCTACATGTGGCACAGGATTAAGGGTGGAGTGGTCACTTAGCTGTGGTATGGCTAGTCTGATTGCTAGACTTCATCCATGCTGTTGTAGTTGTCTGACAGCCTAAATTTCTCATGTGTTACTTTTGTAATTCTAGATGGCATCCATGGTTTTGTATGGGCACATGATCATGCCATATAGCTGGCACTTTTTGCACAGGGCTATTTGACATGATGGTATATTGTGTCTCACAGAGTTGTGATTGAATTGTTTTCATGTCCATGTTGTGACCCTATTCCTCTTTATTTTGGCAGCATCAGCACAGGCAGGTGAAGGAGATGGTGAAGAGCCGAGTAGGGAAGCAGCTGGCCACGGGACCTCAGGTCAAGACCCCCTAACACAGAGGGACCCAGTGCCCCAGAGGGCAAGGGGAGACTGGATCTGCATCAACATCTGCAGATTCCTGCTCCAGTGATCACTTCTTGGTGATGGAAGTCCCATCAGGGAACCCCCAGCACCATCTTTGTCCTCCACCCTCATTCTATCACTGTCCTCACAGTTGCTCCTCAACTAGTTGGCCATGCCCACTCACCCAAGAGGGTGGGCATCTCTTTTGCCACAGGCACCTCTGCCCCATCCCCTCTCGCCCTGCTGCCCTCAGTGAGGAGGGTACTGACCGTCTGAGGTTGCTCTCTGTGAGTCAGTCCACCATCATAAATTTCATCTAGGGACTGGAAATTCAAGTCCAACAGACCAACACGTTCCTGGAGGGTATTCACTTTGCAATGGCTGGCCTACAGAGGTCCTTTTAGGCTCTGGCTTCCACACTGACAGCAGTTAGTCACCCCTTGTCCTCTGTCCCCCCTCCACCTTCCTCTTCCCAGTCCAAAGCCCCCTTCCTTGACCTAGCCAAAGCACACACACAGACCCTCATGCATCCACCACAACAGACAAAGATAGCGCACATAAACACAAGCACCACAAGACACACCAGTACACATACAGACAGCATCCACTTGCAGACACAGCAACAGTCACGACTTACACCAACCCTCAGTATCAAACATCTGCTATACCTACAATCACCACAACAAGTCACTGATACAGCCACCACACCCATCCTACCCATAGACACCACCTCAGCAGACCCTCAGACACCACACCTGCAGACTCCACAACTACAGACACACCTGCATGCACCACATCCACCATACCTGCAGTCACTACCCCAACAGACAGCCACCCACCCACAACGGCATCCCCCAGCACCTCCAACCCCCTAAGCACAAGATACATAAACACCCTCACTCACCCACCCAACAGCCACCCACCACATACAAGCATACCTCCGACAAGCACACATCTAAGGCATCCACTACTACATGTTAGATGACCAATCCCTCAAACTTCAAATACCAACCCTCTTCTGTTTCCCATCCCTGTGTGTCAAAGAAACATTTCCTGTGTGATATTGGCCTTACCCCTGTTCGCCCCCTGTGCAACACCCATAAGGACCTCACCCCTCTCCAAGGCCATCCCTTCCACCTCCAAGGCCTCCCCTGCCCCCTTGCAAACACCCATGCCCTTTCCCCACCAAGAAGCCCACAGCCCCCAAGAAGGATAACCTCTCTGAAGCCCAAACCCAAATCCCCTACAAACCCCCTCTCCCCCCCGGATAACCACTTAAGTGCCTGCCTACTCCCTTGATGTCCCTTCCTATGGAGTTTACATGGCAGTCAGGAGTCAAGTAGGGGCCCAACACTGTGCCGTTTAGGTTCTGGGAATGGACTGGCGTATGGCCTTCTAAATTGGTCATTGAATAAGCCCAAACAGTTGTTATTTTGTTAGGTACACCTTTGTCCTACTATTACTTTCCTAGTTTTCTGTTGTTCCTGAGTGACTTTGGTTGTGTGCCTTTAGTTTGTGTGTTTGTGTTTGTGCTTGCTGCTCCATGTGGTGTTGTTTGGGGTATCTGAGTTTGTGTGCAGTGCTGTTGTTCCCCAAGAGAAGGATTTCTGTTGTGTGATGGGTATGTGTGTGAAGAAGCAATGTTGGTGTCATGGCATTGTGTAGTGTTTGTCATGATAAGTATTTATTTTTGTGTTGTGCGCTGTGGGCATGCATGGTGTTGGACTGGTCCCCCTGAACTGGCTATTGTATACAAGTGATGTGTGCCTTCTTGAGTTGTATCAGTGGAGACACGGAGTGGGTTCAGTTGGGCTTGGTTGCTTTGCATTTAAGTGTGCATTGAGGGGTGTGTCCCTTGCAGCTGGTTTGTGTAGGGGTATGTCGCATGGAGTGGGAGTTGTGTGTGCTTTGTTTACTTGCCCTTCACCCTTCTGTAGCTGTGCACGACAATTTATTTAGGTATTGCATGTCCCTGAGGTCCATGTAGAGCTATTTCCTGTGTGCATGTGGCTTGAAGGACTTGTTCAACATGATATGTGTCCCAGGACACCCTCCGTCCATGTATGGTCCTGATGCTCCAATCCTAGGTGTGAAGTTTTGTTGTTGTGGTGCTCTTTGTCTAATTTGTCTGTTTGTCTCTCCATGTATTGTGCATGCCATTGTACTTCCATTGTGGTGTGATATGTGTGATGTGTGTGTCCATTGCAGAGTTGTTTCATGGTGGTGTTGAATGTATTCCATGGCATGTCGATGGATATGTGTGTTGTATGTGTGGACAGTCCTTGTCCAGTGTTGGATGTGAGTGTATGCATGTTATTTGTATACATGCAGTAGCTGTGTTGTTGTTGCTATGTGTGAGAATGTTGTGTGGCCTTCAGTGTCCCTCTGCCTGAGCTGTGTGGCCATGTGTGATAGTGCAGTGTTCCTGTTTAGTGTGTGTGTGCTGACCGAAGTGTGCGTATTGTGTGTGTGCGTGTCCTTGTTGATGTATGTCAGTGAATGTGTGTTGTGTGAAACATACAGCTGCTGCCCATGGCATGCCTCCCAATGACTTATTTGCCACCGCAGCATGGTGTTTTTAAAGGGTTAATGTTACAGGTAGGTGTGTGTACTTACAGTTGGTGTCATGTTCAGCGGCATCGATTTCGTTGTCTTTCAGTGAGCAGGAGCAGTGGCATGGCGGTTGCAAAGGGCTCCATGGCAGCTCTGGACAAGTGAAGCTCTCTGCAGGTGAGATTCTCCCTGTATTGTGTGTGGTGGTTGGACTGCCATTGTCACACTGGCAGTGTGCAACCTCTTAGTGGGTCAAGAGGAAACATGGGCTTCGCTGGCCTGTTTGTGCTTCCAGTTCACCATGGCAGTCTGTGCTGCCTGGTGGTCACAGCGGCCCGTTGGCAGTCTTCTGTTTGCATGAATGCCAAACTTGTAATAAGCAGGTCCACTCTGCCAGGCCTTTGACTTTCAGGACGCCACTGCCAACATGGCAGTCCGCGGACTGCTAAGCTCATAATCATCCCCTTAGTCACACTTTTTATAGTTTTATTCATCAGTGTTCTGGACTAGGTTCACATAGAGGTTACTAGTAATATATCATTATATTATGTTACATTATGTGCTTTGTGTTGATTATGTATGATGCATATGCTTGGGGCATTTATAAAGTTATAGACTGTAGGTTGGGTTCTGCCTAGTATAGATGAGAAGGCATTTTACCATCTTTCTACCACATTGTTGATTTTGTTGTTTATAATTCTAGTTGTCAGGTCTTGGGAGCTAGTTTTTGCCTTTCTAATTGCTTGTAAATTATTCATTGCTTCTTTTTCTGTCACATTTTATGTTGCATTTCCCTACATTAGCTGAAATGTCAACTTTCGTATTGGCCCTCCCATAGCAAGCATTGGAGTAATATTTAGTGCATTTCTGTTGGACCTGACAGCCTTAGGGCGGTCTTCCCTTAACCTTTTGCTTACCTCCACCATTTTTCTGACCTCGTTTTTGCAGGTATTAGGACTCTGTGTACCTACCACTGCTATCCAGTTCTACGTGCGTGTGCTCTCTCCCCTCAACATGGTAACATTGGCCTATCCTCAATAGGCATACTATTATACATATAATCCATAGTAAAGTGGCACTATGGCGGTCATTCTGACCGCGGCGGGCGGCAGTCGCCGCCCGCCATGCGGTCACCGCCGAATGGCCGCTACGCGGTCAGGAGACCGCGGATGCCATTCTGGCTTTCCCGCTGGGCCGGCGGGCGACCGCCAAAAGGCCGCCCGCCGGCCCAGCGGGAAAGCCCCTGCAACGAGGAAGCCGGCTACGAATGGAGCCGGCGGAGTTGCAGGGGTGCGACGGGTGCAGTGGCACCCGTCGCGATTTTCACTGTCTGCAAAGCAGACAGTGAAAATCTGTATCGGGCCCTGTTAGGGGGCCCCTGCACTGCCCATGCCAGTGGCATGGGCAGTGCAGGGACCCCCAGGGGCCCCACGACACCCGTTCCCGCCATCCTGGTTCTGGCGGTGAAAACTGACAGAAACAGGCTGGCAGGAAGGGGGTCGGAATCCCCATGGCGGCGCTGCAAGCAAAATGGGCACAAGATAAAGGGGGTTATTCTAACTTTGGAGGAGTGTTAATCCGTCCCTAAAGTGACGGATATACCACCAGCCGTATTACGAGTTCCATAGGATATAATGGACTCGTAATACGGCTGGTGGTAAATCCGTCACTTTTCCGTCACTTTTGGGACGGATTAACACCTCCTCCAAAGTTAGAATAACCCCCTTTATCTTGTGCCCATTTTGGAAATATAAAGGTTTTCTTGATACCTATTTTTCACTCTATATTTTACCAAATGAATTGCTGTACATTAAGTAAATAATGAAAACCCATTGCAAGGTGCAGCTCCTTTATTGGCTATGGGTACCTAGGGTTATTGATGAACCTACAAGCCCTATATATGCCTGCAACCAGAAGAGTTAAGTAGACATAACGGTATATCGCTTTAAAAAATCTGTCATAGCTGGAAAAAGGTATAGAAGAAAATGTGAACAGAAATATTTCTTTCCTTACCTTAATTTACATTTTTTTATTTATTTTAGCTATTACATTCTGTAGGATAGCCTTGAAGGATCTACACAAATGACCCCTTGCTAAATTTTGAATTTTGTCTACTTTTCAGAAATGTTTAGCTGTCCAGGATCCAGCATTGGTTTCACTTCCATTTCTCGCACTAACTGGAAGGACACTGAAAGCACAAAAAATAGTAAAAATGGGGTATGTCCCAGAAAAATGCCAAAATTGTGTTGAAATATGTGGTTTTCTGATTCAAGTGTGCGTGTTCCTATAAGCTGGGGAAATGGTGATTTTAACCCCGTAGAGCCTTTGTTGATACCATTTTCAAGGAACAAAACACAAGCTTTCTTATGCACCCCTTTTCCCATTTGTTTTTTAAAAAACAACATTTTAGCTGTATTTTGGCTAAATACTTGGTTACCTCCAGGGTAACCCACAAACTCTGGGTGCCTTTAGAATCCCTAGGATGTTGGAAAAGAAGGACACAAATTTGGCGTGGATAGCTTATGTAGACAAAAAGTTATGAGGGCCTAAATGTGAACTGCCCCAAATAGCCAAAAAAAGGCTTGGTACAGGAGGGAGAAAAGGCCTGGCAGTGAAGGAATTAAAAGGTAGGACCTGTACTTTTAAGTTTTACATCTCCTGGTAGCGAAAAACTCCCAAAGTTGTTTTTCACCACTGCATGGCCTATTTCTCACAGAGGATTACATTGGGATTACCTTATTACATTTTAAAAGTATAATTTACAATAGTGAGAAGATAAATTTGTCAAATTTGGTGCCTCTCATAACAAAATTTATGATCCAAACTCATGTGGAAGTCAGATTTTAAATTGCAATTCTGAAAATCACCTTTTTAGAAAATTGGAAATTTCTTATTTTAGAATTTGGTGTCTGTTGCATTTCTCTGATGAGATGTCTGGGGTGGGTAACAGCTGGACTTTGTGTATTCTCCCTAGACAGCCACACACAATGGGAACTTAGGTGTAATATTATGGGCCATCCTGTTAGGATGGATGGGAGGAGCTGGACCCTCACTCACTTACACCTGAGTAGGCTTTATCCTGTCCCAAGAAAAAGGGTGGCATACTCCCCTCTAGTAAGTCTGGAGCCAGGAAAGAAGTGCGGGAGACCTGTGCATTTCAAGGGCATTAGATACCCCAGTTTAATATACTTCTGGATTTGTGAATATTCTGCCAGGAAGAAGGATTGCTATGATGCTGAAGGACTGCCACTCTGCGAGACTGCTAGCTTGCTGGACTCCTGCCTTGCTTTGCTGCCCTGCTGCCTGCTGTTCCCCTTCCTGGGTGGGAATGCCTGGATCTGGATCACTTGAACCCAGTGTAACCCCAAGGACTTGCTGGCTGGCCTCCTGATCTAAAGTCTCAGGGACATAAAAGACATCAAACCATTCTGTTTCTGCACATGGACTCTGCCATCTTTGAGTCTACCTGGCCAAGTTGTGGCACCCCAGTCCTATACCCTTGGAAATGGGCCAAAGGTGCCTTCTCAGTGGAACTTATGAATCCTCTGCTGATCAGCACCTCTCCGAGCAGAACCAACACATTTCCTCAGCTGAATGGCACATCATCGAGCAGAACCGATGCATTGCAGTCGTTGGATTGAACCCATCACAATAGACTAACATTGACACTGCATCCCACATCTTAGGTGTGAAGCATCACCTTCGAAAGCATGACTACACTGCACTTTTCCCTGCAGAAGCTTCTTGCATCTCCCTTAAACGACAGCCTCGATGATGACACATCCTCGACACTGGCCTTCACACTGCAAGCCCCATCAACAAGATACTCGACATCGACACAACCGGGTCTAACACTGCAGCCTTGCTGCATCTTGGAATTCTCATTGCCTCAGCTGTGTGACGCATCTTTGGTGCGTACAGCAAAATAGAGACCACATATCATTGTTTTTTTTTGTAAGGTAAGGCAGTCCGTTTTTTCAATCCAGTTTATAACTTTCCACACACTTCTTTTTTTCCTAATATCACTTGTCTTGTTTTTTCAGTCATGGTGGATGGAATCATAAGAGTAGAGCAACAATTGTTTGGAGCCACCATACTTCTGTCAATAGGAAAATGGAAATGTGGCAAAGGATGTTCGACAGGGTGAATGTTGCAAGTACCACCTTGTGTACAAAGGAGGGATTTAGGAAGAGGTGGAATGACCTGAGGGGAAAGATGCATTTACTGGCCTCCCAGCAACACCTGGAGGCCGAGAAGACTGGTGGTGGTCCTCCCAGTGCCCTATTACAACTCATTCCCTGGGAGGAGAAGGTCATGGTCTTGGAAATCCTGCATCCGGAGGGTTTGAGAGGAAAGGCTGGGGGAGTAGAGTTTGATAAATTACACCTCAATAACTGTCACAATACTTCAATGTCCTGTATGCTCTCATCTCAGCTTTAGTCATTGTGTTTTCTATCTCCTTTCCTAACATGCAACACCCAAAGAATCAGAGAAAAGTTAGATTGTCAGCATGTATTGCTGTATATAAAATCACATGTATTAATCTCCATTACATGTCATATGTTATGTTGGAGTGAGGCCGGTAGGTGTGTTATTGGTAGAATATCATCTAAGATCACATGGTGTATGTAAGACTAACCATTTGTCAAGTGTTGGGAAGAAGAGAGCCACACAACTACAACTACCATGAGAGCCTGTTTCTGGAGTTCAAAACAAGAGACCATTGTGCTCTTGCCCATTTTCACTTGTTTGCTGTGTCACAACTAATATTCACTTATCATGGAGTTAACAACTTTTCTAGTGTTGGGAGTTAGAATGTGACATGACTACAACTACCATGACGGCCTGTTTCTGTAACTCAAAACAGGAGGCCATTGTGCTCGTGCCCATTTTCACTTGTTTGTCATGACGCAATTGATGTTCACATATCATGGAGTTTATCATTTGTTTAGTGTTGGGAGTTAGAAAGTTACATGCCTATAACTACAATGAAGGACTGTTTCTGTAACTCAAAACAAGAGGTAATTGTGCTTTTGCCCTTTTTCACTTGTTTGACATGTCAAACCTGATGTTTACTTCTCATGGACTGAGCTATCTACATATCATGCTATTCTCAGAGACATGTATGCATACTTAGCTTGATGTTGTCCTGTCTCCTCAACTGAAACAATTGATAGAATTATTGACACCTTACCAAGCATGCACATCAATTATTTAGAACATTCACTCTGTGGATTAATTCTGGACACTTTACCGTTTCCAAAGGGAGGAGTTATCTGGGGTTTGGATTTCAGATATATATCTATATATATGGTTTCATTCACCATGACTGACTAAGTATGTCTTCACCTATACCACTTTTATAAAATCACAAGTCACAAACTCATTGTCTGCTGTAGTAAATTTGACACTTAGCAATGTAGATATGTAATACTATGGGGGTCATTCCGACCCTGGCGGTCATAGACCGCCGGGGACCGCGGATGCACCGCCAACAGGCTGGCGGTGCATCCAGGCCAATTCTGACCGCGGCGGTAAAGCTGCGGTCAGAAAAGGGAAACCGGCGGTTTCCCGCCGGTTTTCCCCTGGCCTGAAGAATCCTCCATGGCGGCGCTGCAGGCAGCGCCGCCATGGGGATTCCGACCCCCTTCCCGCCAGCCTGGTTCTGGCGGTTTTGACCGCCAGAACCTGGCTGGCGGGAACGGGTGTCGTGGGGCCCCTGGGGGCCCCTGCAGTGCCCATGCCAATGGCATGGGCACTGCAGGGGCCCCCTAACAGGACCCCACAAAGATTTTCAGTGTCTGCATAGCAGACACTGAAAATCGCGACGGGTGCAACTGCACCCGTCGCACCCTTTCCACTCCGCCGGCTCCATTCGGAGCCGGCATCCTCGTGGAAGGGGGTTTCCTGCTGGGCGGGCGGGTCGGCCTTCTGGCGGTCGCCCACCAGCCCAGCGGGAAACTCAGAATGACCGCCGCGGTCTTTTGACCGCGGTACGGTCTTCTGGCGGTTCCCGCTTGGCGGGCGGCTCCCGCCGCCCGCCAAGATTAGAATGACCCCCTATGTGTACTATACAATGACTAAACAAGCTACTTGCCTAAACATGGTTTTGTTGCATATAAACAATTTAGCTCAGGATCACAACAATGTCACACCAACACATACATATATGTGTCTTGTTCTGTAACGTTTTTATTACATTGTTCCAGTCATAGGCTGGCAGGATGTCAGAAACATAGCAAATCATACACCACTCAGTTGTCCTGTAGAATAGGCAAAAATAAAATTGCTCTATGACATCAGCTGGAACCATATTGCCTACCTCACAAAAGGAAACCCTCATTATGTAAGCCAAGACTCAGGCGGATGGCAGTACAACAGTTCCTGATCACAGGGTCATTACAATCCAGTGCTTCTTCATCTGGTGATATGTCACAAACAAATGTCAGTGATGTGCCACATGCACTTTGGCCTACATTGATGAAACACATCAACAGCTAAATATAGTTTGTTAGACCTGACAGCCTTTGGGTGGTCACCCCGAACTGTTTGCCTGCCTCCCTCCACTTTTTAGACACTGTTTTTGCTGGTTTTTAGACTCTGCGCACTTTACCACTGCTAATTAGTGCTAAAGTACTCATGCTCTCTCCCTTTAAAAATTGTAACATTGGATTATACCCAATTGGACTATTTAATTTACTTGTAAGTCCCTAGTAGTGTGCATTATATGTGCCCAGGGCCTGTAGATTAAATGCTACTAGTGGGACTGCAGCACTGATTGTGCCACCCACTTAAGTAGTCCTTTAACCTTGCCCCAGGCCTGCCATTGCAAGGCCTGTGTGTGCAGTTTCACTGCCAATTCGACTTGGCATTTAAAAGTACTTGCCAAGCCTGGAACTCCCCTTTTTCTACATATGAGACACCCCTAAGGTATGCCCTAAGTAACCCATAGGGCAAGGTGCAGTCTAGGCAAAAGGCAGGACATGTACCTATGTAGTTTACATGTCCTGGTAGTGTAAAACTCCTAAATTCGTTTTTACACTGCTGTGAGGCCTGCTCCCTTCATAGGCTTTCATTGGGGCTGCCCTCATACATTGTTTGAGTGGTAGCTGCTGATCTGAAAGGCGTAGGAAGGTCCTATTTAGTATAGTCAGAATTGTGATATAAAATCCTGCTGACTGGTGAAGTTGGATTTAATATTACTATTTTAGAAATGCCACTTTTAGAAAATGAGCATTTCTCTGCACTTAAATCTTTCTGTGCCTTACAATCCACGCCTGGCTGGGTTTAATTGACAGCTCCTTGTGCATTCACTCAGACACACCCCAAACACAGGATACTCAGCCTCACTTGCATACATCTGCATTTTCAATGGGTCTTCCTGGGCTGGGAGGGTGGAGGGCCTGCTTTCACAAAAAGGACTGCCACATCCCCTACTGGGACCCTGGCAGACAAGATTGAACTGAAAGGGGACCTGGTGCACTTCTAAGCCACTCTTTGAAGTCTCCCCAACTTGAAAGTCACATTTGGGTATATAAACAGGGCCTCTGCCCCTTCCAACTCAGACACTTCCTGGAGAAGAAACTTGTAACCAGAACCTGCATCCTGTCAAGAAGAACTGCCTGGCTGCCCAAAGGACTCACCTGACTGCTTTCTGTGAAGGACTTCTGCCTTGCTGTTGCCCTGCTGCCTTGCTGCTCTCTGACTGAGGTAAACAAGTGCTTTCCAAGGGCTTGGATAGAGCTTGCCTCCTGTTCCCTGAAGTCCCAGGACCAAAAAGACTTCATCTCTTCAAGAAGGACACCTTGTGTGGCAAAATTCGATGCACAGCCTGCCAGAAACGAAATACAGCCTGCACCGCAGTGAAAATTTCACTGCACGCCGAACCGGAATGACGCAGCCCGACTTCGTAACGAGAAGATTGACGCAGTGTCAGTGTAGTGACCGGAAATTCGATGCATGGCCCACTGGATTGACGCATAGCTGAGATGGAACGACGTAGCCCGACTTTCAGAGAAGAATCGACGCAGCGCGTGCCATGCAGTAGAAAATTTGATGCAATGCCCACCAGATCGACGCAGCTCCTGTGACTTTCTCTAGCCAGTGTAGGAAATCTACGCACCGTCCCGGGGCGTCAGAAAACCCTGCAACCCGAAGAGGATCCGCGACCAAGTGCCAGAAATCAAAGCACAGCTGTCCCTGCGTGGAAACTAAATGACGCATCGCTGTGTGCGGCCCGAGAAATCAATGCACACCCCTTTGTTTCCACACTTGTTCTCCTCTGCGGCCCTTTGCAGAGATTTTCACGGAAACCAGGTACTTTGTGCTTGAAAGAGACTTTGGCCCTCATTACAACCCTGGCGTTAAAGGTCGCTGACTGCCGCCAACATACCATGGCAGCGGCGGAAATCCGCTACAGGTATTATGACCCACATCTAGAAATCCGCCACAATACAGACACCCACACAAGTCCGCCACACCAAAGGTCAGTGATAAACACACACACACATTACCCACAACCGCTTACAACGAAATCTTTGGAAGAAGCAGAGAGAGAGAATAGCAAAGACAACACCAGCATCCAGAGGCACACAACACCATTACTCATCCACCAACCACGCACCTCAAAGAATCAATCAATCAAAAAAAATTATAGAGCGCGCTACTCACCCGTGAGGGTCTCAAGGCGCTGAACACACCCTAACACATCACACCAAACATCACATCAACCATCAGCTCACACCTCACCCACAACACATCATGGCACCTCAAAGACACCCCAGGTTTTCTGAGGAGAAGCTCAGGGTCATGGTGGAGAAAATCATTCGGGTAGAGCAACAGCTATTTGGGTACAGGTGCAGAAGACCTCCATTGCTAGGAAGATGCAGCTATGGCGGAGAGTTGTCGACAGGGTCAATGCAGTGGGACAGCACCCAAGAACACGGGATGACATCAGGAAGAGGTGGAATGACCTGTAGTGTAGCCATTTTTATGTAGCCTTTGCGCGCTTGCTCCAGGCGTTAGGCCTTTGTGCGCTTTGCCCTAGATGCATTTTATTTCTTTGCTCGCAGCATCGGGCCTCTGTGCACTTTGCTCTAGATGCATTTTATTCAGCTTCGTACTGTTATTTTTTAATAACCAGTTCTACGGTCTTGTTTTATTCTTTATATCACGCTGTTTAGCCTACTTCAGCATCGGAGTTTTCAATAACACATTCTCGCTCACTCTGTGCTTCAGTCAAGGATACAGTCTGGTACATTGCTGATAGACGTGGTAGGAGTTTAGTCTTTGGGTTGTAGACGATACACATTCTTGCGTAGGGACGTTTTGTTACCACCTCAACATGTTAGTTATAAAAACACTTCCTTGTCCTAATAGAGGCAAGAGGGAGATTCCAACCAGGGAACCACAACTAGATACTGACTGCCCTGTTGCAGATGCTGATCCAAATCACAGGCCTTTGCTCAGGTATGAGGGTTGATGTCTTTCCAGGGAATCTAAAAGGAAAGCTTAGAGCTAAACATGCTGTGCTCAAAATAGAACAAAATTAGAGAGAACACAGTTTATTAACACTATGATAGCCTTATTCCTATGTTTCACTCTCTTGGTTACTATTTTAATCCTACTGTGTTGTATGGTTCTGGTAATTGCGGCTCACGCCTTATTGTCTAGAATGCAGTCTTTTTATTAAATCAAACTATAAAACTTAAACTGTTTCTGTCATTTGTATATGAGATCATACTGTAAATGAGAGAGCTGGTTGGGACCTGAGTGACCACGACTTCCCTGAGAAGTTCTAAGATGTCATCTGCTCGGCTGCCAAATCATCCCTTCCCCTTGGGAGAGATGAGGCACTGCTAATTAGCCGGAGCAAAACCGGATTGAAGGCGACAGGGGTCTTTCTTAGTGGGTCAGACTTAGTCCCCCACAACAGGATCGACTCTGCCACCTAGAAATCCAGTAGTCTCATTTAGGATAATGAAATCCAACGCGACATGGCGCCGCCAACGATTGGTCTGGCTCAAATTTTCGGGTCCGGCTGACTCTCTCGGTCTCATATATATATTGACTCCTCGGTTCCGTTAAACGGAGACGTCCGTGGCTCTGAGGACTTCCGCCTCCGCAATATAGCGGTTGGTTGTTCAAGCTTGAACTCTGAAAGGAAAACCCCAATATTGGTGTGCCTTCTCTGAACTATCGCTGTTTTAATAATGGCGAATCCCCAAGTAATACAAATAGCAGTTAAAATGCGACAACCGCTCACGGGGCATTTGCTTGTACAAGGTCTAACAAACCAGGGGGGTCCAGTCACGTTTGTGGTGGACGCCCATGCAGCTAATGGAACAGAACTCTTTTATTCTTGGGTCACATTTCCAGCAGTTGATGGGAATTCAAACACATTTCACAACTACACGTTTGCGAAAGCCTCTGGACAGTACAGGGCATATGCATACTTAGAAATACCTCTATCTTATCAAGAACATAATAATTGGCTTGATGGCGCCCTACCCCACACCATAACACCTGTTCGGTTAGGTCCACTAAGTAACGATGGTCCTACATGGCCTTTATTGGCTACATATACACCATATCCTGCAGTGGCTAACATGGCGGTGGCTGAAGTTCATCGTTTATACACAGACTTAACGGCTACATATAGACAATTAGTACAATTTGTGATGCAGACACTAAACACGAAACCCAGCGCGTGCTGCCCCAGCGCAACAACATGCATTGGTTCCGGGTATAAATCCGGCAACTGTACACTCTGTTATGGGCAAAGTACTGGCTAAACGAGAGGAGACTCCGTTTTGGCTGACACAAAAAATTAATACGTTGGAGGCAGTATTTCCGCATACGGGCCCTCACGATAAACATAGAATATTGGCGATGTGTTTACCGTTTGGTATGGTTCCCGCAGTGGACCATTGTAATACATGGGGCATGGTGTTTGCTGCGCTCTACACTACAGCACACGGTACATCGACATTAGCCAACTTACCGGAAGTGCTCAAACAAATTCACAATGAATATGGGGCTGCCCCATCCTTAGATTTGGGGATGCAACTGACGGGCAACTTTGCTGCGGTTTCTTCTATTATATTGAGTAATCTCAAGGGAGAGGCAGTGGCACTAGCGGTGCGAATGCGTCTTAGTGACGTCCCGCAACTGGACCAGGAGCGGGAGCTGCTGAGAATAATAGCGGAAACATATTCCAGTATCGGTCGTGATAGCCTAGGGGCTAGACCCCAGAAACCACAGTTGCAAGGGAAGGGTAGTAAAGATACTACTAAAAACCAACAACCTGAGGGTAATAAAAAGCGTTGAGAGAAAAAACAACAAACACCTAAAAAAGAAAGGGGAGAGTCTCCGAGGACAGAGACCCCTCAGACAAAATATAATCTTAGAAATAGGGATAATTTGAAGACGCCTGATAGATATCAATATACTAATACACGCCAATCTCGTTCCTTTCAGGACTCCTGGGACAAAAGAAATGAGAGAGGTGGGCGGTCAGAGCGGAGAACGGAGTACGTGAAATCCAGACAGGAATCACAACGCTCTTCGGAGGTTTCTGTAAAGAAGGAAGAGAAACCGATCCAACAAAAACAACAGTTTAAAAAGAAAAAAGTGGCAGCAGTCTCAATTAGACATGCCACACAGGAAGAGAGTTCTCTTGAAGAACAAGACATGGGCGCTAGCACTGTTAGACAGCGCGGCAGAGGTCACAATAGTTCGCTGGAATCCTCTAGAGCATCTGGAGGTGAAAGCAACTGATGACTTCATACAAGTCGAAACGGCAGATATGCGTGTCTCTGATCCCGATAGAGTATATACGGTGACTTTACAATTAGAAGGGGACATTGAGCGCACTATTAACTCCATCTTTTGGGATCGTGTTGTCAAGATATATGACATTCTGCTGGCCGAACAGGATTGGCCCCCTGACTTTGTTCACGACTGTCCAGTTGGGGAGGAGGTTATTACACCTTCGTTCTCACTACTTGTTCCGGGAGAACTCGCAGAGTCCTATAGCATTGAATGGGCTCTGGCACAAGCACCCGCCTTATATAGAAATCATGTAGGGTGGGATAGGGAATCTCCTTATCATGTAATACCGATTAAGGGCGAACCTCAGCCACAACCGCAATATCCTATTAAATATGAAGTGAGGGCATCGGTGAGGAACATACGTGCACAATTGGAGTACCAGGGAGTAATTGAACCCTGTGTCTCGCCGATGAATAATCCCTTTTTTCCTGTGGCTAAACTGGACCATTCTTATAGAATAGTGGTGGTCTACAGACATTTGAACGGACATGCACGTACATATGCTATACAAAATTCACATAGCGCAGCACTCATGAATAATATAGTGCGTCAAAAATACAAAACCACTTTAGATATCTCGAATGGTTTCTTCTGCCAGAATATAGCGCCCAAAAGCAGGGATTTTACGAGTTTTAGTACGTTTGGCTATCAGAAATCTTTTTGTCGTTTGCCTCAGGGGTATAAGAATAGCCCAGGACTGTTTTCGGCTCGTGTGACTGAGATATTGCATGAGCTGGACCGTGAAGCATTGTCATATGTTGATGATATATATCTCACAGATGACGAGTTATTACAACATTTAAGGCGGGTGGCCCGCATTGTTGTGGGATTTGCAGATATTGGCTACAAATTCAACTTCACAAAGTCTAAAATTGCCTTCCTCAGCGTCATTTTCTTGGGATATGAGCTGTCGAATGAAGGTAAGAGCCTAGCGCCACACTTCTTAGAAAAATGTGCACGATTGCAACCTCCTAATACGATTAAGAAACTCCAGTCGTTGTTGGGATTTCAAAATTTTGGCAGAACTTACATTCCTGATTATGCTACACGTATAAAGCCGTTATATGAGTTGATTCGCCCAGACTTTTCGAGTCGATTTTGGACGATTGAGCATGCACATACTCTTCGAGACTTGCAAAATGATCTCCTAGCTGCAAAGCATTTACACACATGGGACAATAAGACACATCTGGTCATCAGGGTTGTAGCTGGGGCCGTTGGGTTTACGTACGTTACCTTTAATGAAGGAGAGACAGTCCCGATAGGATACAAGTCTCACTTGTATTCAGCTGCAGAACAACGTTTTGCACAAACAGAGAAGATTCTCACTGCTGTACAGATGGCTGTTATTAAAGAACGACCTCTTGCCCAGGGCAAACGTATCATAGTCATTTCCCCGATTCCGGCCCTAGAGGCAGTTACGAAGGCGAGTGTTCCAAATGCGAAAGCATTGCATCCGCGATGGATACAATGGGCTACGTCTTTGACAGCCACTGATGTAGATTACGTTTTTGACCAAAAACTACAGACACAGGAATTTCTCCAATATGAAGTAGAATACCCTGTTCCCACTGGCACGTTGCCTATTGATCAGTATCAAGTAGTCATGTACACTGATGGCTCTGCGCAACCTGCGGTGAGAACAAAACACCAATATTCTGCTGCATGTGCGGTGGTGAGCGGCCATATGGAGGGGGAGCAGTTCTGCCCCCAAAATACTTATACACAGACATTGAGGGACTGTACGGCACAGTTGGCTGAGCTGAAAGCTCTATTATTGGCCTTGGAACATACGGATCCGGCACAGTTTACACTGCTTGTTTGTGATTCCTATTACTGTGTCCAGTCTTTTAATGAATATTTGCATTACTGGAGGATGAATGGGTTCAGAGATTCCAAGGGTAACACCATAAAACACAGATTGCTGTGGGGGAAGGTAGCGGATCTAAAGGAGATGCTCCCTAAAGTCCATGTTGTACATACTCTTGGACACCAGCGCGTAGGAATACACGTTGTTGGAAATACTTTGGCTGATGAAGCAGCGAAATCGGCAGTGGTAGTTGCCACTGTGGCCGCAGTTACTCGTTCGAGTTCCAGACCAGACACAGAGAATTTGGCGGACATAAAAGCTACGGCTGATGGCACGCCTTATCCTAAGGGATTTCCATCTAAATATCATTACTCAATGGGTGGTATGCTGAACGCTGAGGTTAAGATTCCGGCGTGGGTGTACGCAAAATGCCCAATAAAATAGTGCGACCTCAATTAATTACTACAGCGCATGAGGGGGTGGCATCTGCACATGCTGGCGTGGCTGCCACGATTTCGCTGTTGCAGGCCCATTACTGGTGGCCTGATCTCTATAAAGAGACGAAGCAGTATGTCCTTTGTTGTGACATCTGTCAACAAATTAAAGTTTCAACGGCTAAACGCCCACAGCAGACGCCCCTTCTGATTTCAAATAAACCATTACAGTGTGTTTACTTGGACCATTGTGGTCCGCTGACAGCAGATAGTGCATACAAATATATTTTGTTAGCTGTAGATTCGTGCTCCAGATTTGTGTGGGTGTGGCCACAGCGCTCGGCTGACGCTCGAACTGTTATTAAAGACTTGCGCATCTTTGTCGGTACATATGCAGTTGCGGCTTTCCATTTGGACCAGGGCCCTGCTTTTGCCTCTAAGGCATTCAGGGACACCATGGCTTCGTTGGGGGTCCAGCTCCAGTTCTCATCTCCATTTCATACAGAGGGAAATTCTGTAGTGGAGCATTTAAATCGCAATTTAAAGCAATCCTTAACGGCTAGAGTCATAGGTACGGGTCGTAGTTGGCTAACCCACCTGTATGGAGTACAGAGAGCACTCAATAACTTGCCTAGAAGGTCCCTGGGGGGTCGTACTTCATATGAGTGCCTGTTTGGAACACAAATGTTTGTTCCGGATCTAGATGGTCCTGGTGTGGAGGCGGCGGAAACCCCTTTTGACATAAATGATCGTGTCACTGTTTTGCAGGAATTACAGCAGTTCCGTGAGGATAACTCTTCTGCAAGTGCTGCCTCCACAGGAATTAAGGATGAGCCGGGAACGCCTACTGGTTGGATTCCCAGAATTGGGGATCTTGTACGTGAAAAGGTTGCAGTGAAAAAAGAATTTGGCCCTTCGTATCGAGCACCAGTCCCTGTACTGGGAATCCACGGAACACGAACTGTGATTTTGCCTCCGTTGCAAGGTGCCAAAGGAAATCGCTTTGTCTCAATCGACAATGTCAAGTTACAACATGTGGCCGATTCTGCACAGCAGACCAAGAGGAACGCCCAGTAGTTCCCGAATCCCTCTCACTACTGGGGAAGATGTTCCGCTGCAGGTGATTTGCACCAACGCTGCTTCCTCTCCGGGCATGGGGAGGGTGGAAGATGATCTTACGATTGTTCCACTCACGACAAATAATTTGGAATCCTTTGATCAAGTCGCTGCAACTTCTGATGTTACTGAGGGTGTTATCTACAGTGTACAACAGCGAGAAACACCTGCTACTCCTTTGTTTACGGTGGCACCGTTTGCGAGAACTGCCTCCGGATGCTTTCATAACAACGACGATGGTATTTCAGACTCTTTGTCCTCTTCAACACTTGTCCCGGGTCCACGTAAGCTGATGTATTGGCTTAAAAATAAGTATTTTGTTTTTCCTTGGAACTATCTGTGGCTTTTTATGACTCTGATGGCTTTTTTTCTGTGGATAGGGTTTGTCATTACCTTTTTTCTAGTCATACATGGTAATTTTCTTCCTGAGAGATCAGAGGTTGAACAGGTTGAGGAGGTGTTGAAGCCACATTTTTCATCACATAAGGTTCGAAGAGACTTGTTCTTTGTGAACATTTCTGCTGTGCCAATTCCGGATGGGATTGTGTGGGATAGAGTAATGTTTGATATCTATGGTCCCACTGAGACAATTCAAATACCGTATGTTCTAAAGTTATCTATGAATGATATAGTGATACCAGGCATTGTATCTGATGATTGGGACGTAAAGACAGTTGATTCTATGTTGACAGAGTTGCAATATTATACTGTCTATGAAAATGAAGATGCTTACCAGTTTAGAGATAATTGTGGTGACATGTTTTGTTACAATTATTATGGGCACCACTTTATTCATAAAGCCAGTAGTCCTAAAACTATATTTGACTATACGCAATGGGAGCATTGCCCGACTCCTCCGCAAGGGAGTTCTAAAACATATTCTGACAAATTTGCATATTTTTCTGGGCATCATCAACACAGTGCTAAGTCATATTATTTTAAATTAACTCCGCATGCAAATAAGCAAATATTGTTGACTAATACGCAATTCCTGTATTCAGATTCATTTGTTACCCAACTGTCTATTGAGGGGTATGAATATTGGTCAAAAAATGTGATTTGAAAAGTGTTTGGGGGACAAAACATTGGCAGACGCAGGGTAGGGAAACATTGTTTAGAGCAAGTCTCATTCCTGTCCACATGATATTCTTAAATGACACAGTGCAACAGACTAGCTGTTTGGGCTTAGCAACCATTAGAGAATTGAATATGCCTGGCATACCTGTCCCTTCCAAAATGAAAGATTGGCAGCAATATATAAATGCCACCTTTACTACGCTTACAGAATGGGTCCAGAATGGTACATTTAACACTTCATTGACACGTCCAGGCGGGTGGTTATTGTGGACCATAGACACAAATGGGTGTCATCAGTGTTTTGTCACCTCCTCAGGGGGTTTCAGGACCAGTAGGGCAGATCCTCGCTATATATCACCTGAACATGCAGATATCCATACTACATATAGCGTGGGGAAATTATGTCAACAATGGTTAAAGTCATCCACGCTAGATGCAGTTAAGACACATCTCAATCTTCTGTCTAATTATACTGACTTGCAAGACTTTTTGTCAGGACCGAGAGTGCCCCGGAGGAAAAGTTTTTTGTACGAAGTATACAATGAAATATGGAAACTTTCCCAACAGGAGGCTGCGGCCCGGTTAAGGCAGATAGATCAGGAAAATTTGAAACAAGCATTATCTGTTGTGCATAATGGAATACACACCCTGTCTGACCGTATATATACAATTGACAACATTGTTTCCTCTGCTATAGACATTATTAGATCAGATATGTCTTCCTTATTGCATGGACAGAGTCAAACGCGGTCCATTATGCAGTTGGGTTGGACACTTCAGACGCTGAAGGTGGGTCGCGTTACGTGGCAGCACATCAGGGCCAGGGAGATATTTTTTCCTTTAATTTGACACGTCAACAACAGCTGATGGCGAAAAAGGAAGCGACATATGTTATGTTGAATATTGAAAAGTTGGAGAGGTTGCCTTTTACTGTGGCACGGGGTTATTAATCTGCCCATTTCCACATTACAGTTCACTTCTTGTTTGAAACATGTTCCGGTGGGCAGATATGAAAGGTTAGGAGACAGTTATATACATGAGGTCTGGGAGCTTCCCTTTATATACAGATGTCTTAATGGCATGAGAGAGGTTTTTCTTAGCAGTAGTGAATGCGAAACTTCTGTCAGCCATTTGATGGTTTGTAAGCAGCTGTCCTTGCATGGGGCGTGTAATGCCTCAGTTGCAAATTTGGCTTGCTATCTAAAGGGAGTTCCAGTCCCAGTGATTAAAAACACGTTCCAGGTGCTTTCAAACGGCAGCTACATCCTCCTTAACAGTGAAGACTGTTGTGGCATGCGTGCCGGAATAGTTTACGTAGTTTTGGTCACCGAGGTCGTGACTTGCTGCGGAAATGTGTTATTTCCCCCCACTAAATTAAGGGAGGTGGCTGATATCTGGCCTCACATTGCTACTTCCAAGGTGAATTTTGACAAGTTGAGTCGACTAAAGGCTCTATTGTTTCAAAAGCATTTGGCCCTTACATCTGCAAGCGAGACCTACGTACTTCAGGTGGCAAGGTCATCAGCAGAAATACAGTCCCTATTGAATACTATCTTTCCGAGCCACTTTGGTGAACTCGTGGGACGTATATTTAGTGCGTCCAGCACTGCTGGACTAGCACATTTTTTCATAGCCGTAGGTGTTGGTTTTGCTCATACCTTCTCTACCATATTCGGTTTGATACCTTCGGCTGTTCATTCTATTTTCGGAAGCATTTTTGGTGGTTTTCCGATAACTTTGGCTTTATTGGCTGGTGTTTTGCAGTTGCTGTTGTTCTTCCGCAATGGCTGTCCCGCTGCAATGAGAGCGAATGTGGGCACTCCCATCAGTACAGCTGTGTCGTGAACGCATGCTGCAGCATTTTGGAGCAACACTCCTGGGACATTTGGAGTGTGACTGGTCCCTGTCATTGAGACCAGTTTTGGATTGTGTGCAACCCGTGTTGCCTTTGGTGCTCATTTGAACATGCACTGGCTCTCTGTCTCTCACTGCAGCGCCCCCCAGTGGTTAATGCTGATCTGTTGATGTTCCCGGTCAGGGCTCATTTCCAAACATGCGCACTGCGGCTGCGTTTGCTTCGTGAGGCAGTTTACGAGAATCCCTTCCTGGAGGAAGATGATACTAACTCGTTCATAGGCCCTGCACGGGATGCCGCCTTGGATGGTTCTGGGGCTTTGGAACACACCTGCTCCATGATGGTGTTTGGCGTGGATTTTCCGGTCTTGTCATCTGCCGAAGTGGAGAATATCCTGCTTTCCGTGACTTCTGTTTGAATTGGATTCCTTCAAAATTGACATTGTTCTATGAAATTTGGCTCTCATGTCACATGCTTTAAATTTGAATTTTGGGCTTTGATGTCCTCTGGACGTGTCTAAATGTGTTTTTTAGCTTTTCTAGGGCATTTTTTTTTTATTATGCTTTGATTATAACCACTTTCTACCGACAAGGGGAGGGTGTAGTGTAGCCATTTTTATGTAGCCTTTGCACGCTTGCTTCAGGCGTTAGGCCTTTGTGCGCTTTGCCCTAGATGCATTTTATTTCTTTGCTCGCAGCATCGGGCCTCTGTGCACTTTGTTCTAGATGCATTTTATTCAGCTTCGTACTGTTATTTTTTAATAACCAGTTCTACGGTCTTGTTTTATTCTTCGTATCACACTGTTTAGCCTACTTCAGCATCGGAGTTTTCAATAACACATTCTCGCTCACTCTGTGCTTCAGTCAAGGATACAGTCTGGTACATTGCCGATAGACGTGGTATGAGTTTACTCTTTGGATCGTAGACGATACACATTCTTGCGTAGGGACGTTTTGTTACCACCTCGACATGTTAGTTATAAAAACACTTCCTTGTCCTAATAGAGGCAAGGGGGAGATTCCGACCAGGGAACCACAACTAGATACTGACTGCCCTGTTGCAGATGCTGATCCAAATCACAGGCCTTTGCTCAGGTATGAGGGTTGATGTCTTCCCAGGGAATCTAAAAGGCAAGCTTAGAGCTTAACATGCTGTGCTCAAATTAGAACAAAATCATCCCTTCCCCTTGGGAGAGATGAGGCACTGCTAGTTAGCCGGAGCAAAACCGGATTGAAGGCGACAGGGGTCTTTCTTAGTGGGTCAGACTTAGTCCCCCACAACAGGAATGACTCTGCCACCTAGAAATCCAGTAGTCTCATTTAGGATAATGAGATCCAACTCGACAGACCTACAGGGGAAGGTACGTTCCGTGGTATCCAGACACCAGGTAGCATTACAGAGGACTGGCGGTGGACCACCACCTCCATCCCCACAACTAACAACATGGGAGGAGCAAGTCTTGGCAATATTGCATCCTGAGGGCCTCGCAGGAGTAGCAGGAGTACTGGACTCTGGTAAGTCAGATCTTTACTATTAGATCCCCCACCCTACCTGCATGCCATCACATACCCCCACCCTTACCCTCACACCCATCACCCCAACACCTCACAGATACCCCATTATCACAACCCACACATTCCAATATCAAGCCCCCTGCATGTCACAACAATGCATGGACACCCATCACAGACCTGCATGGACACCCATCACCAAAATACGTCCAGTAGAGAGACTCAGCCAGGGCACACAATCATCACTCACACAAGGGCCAAGGCGATAATGCAAGCACAGGAGTAGAGGGAAACTCACCCATTGCACAATGAGGCACACACAGATACAATAACTATGCATTTACACCCCAACAGGACCCCTACACAACGTCACCGGACAAGAGGTGCCAGCCATATCCAGTCCCCCGCACAGAAGAGGCCCACAGTGACGACAGCAGCTCTGCATGCCTGGATCAAGATGACCAGCCCGGCCCATCAGGGACCTCTGGACAGTCGGTTCCCCTGTCACAGTCCCAAACCACCACAGAACCTCCCCCCTCAGGAAACACCACCACAGCACCCACCCAGCGGGCCCATGCGACACGTCAATCAGCAGTGTGTCCACCACTACAGGGACCCCAGGCAACCCCACAAACCCAGGACGATCAGGGACCTGGGGTCAGTGGCAGTGGGCACACGGTTGAGGGGACAGAGGCACAGGAGAACAGGGAAGCTGGGAGGACTGCTGTGCGGAAGGGGGAGGACAGGTCAAGGGAACCCACTCCATAAGGCACTCTCCAACATCATGGGAGCATACCACCATTCCCAGGAGACCATGGGCAAGATACTGGCAGGTTTTAGGAGACGCAGCGGCTGCAGGAGTAACAGTACCTGGGGATTAGGGAGGACTTAAAGTCCATTAAAACCACCCTGGTCACCATAGCAGGGGTGCTGGCAGACATGGCCAACACCATGAGGGAGAAAGTGGCATACCACCGGGTCACTGACACCAGCCCGAACGATGAACAGCCCTGCACGTCCGCTGGCGCTAGTGGACAGGAGGTCCCACCACAGGACCAACAGGCCACCAGCACCCCACCCCCTGCAGAAGGAGAACCACCCCGCAAACGGTCCCTGCGATCCAGGCACAAGACAGAGAACATTGCCAAGACCCCTGCCAGGAAATAGGACTCTCCTGATTGTCACCCTTCTGTTCCACTATGTCACCCTGACTACTTGAACTGCCATTGCTCCACTTCCTATGCCCCCTTGGACAATGTCCCTGTGATACAAAGAGACTGGACTCTACCATGGATATTCCTCCACCATCACCCCAGCCCATTGTACATCCCCCTCCACTTCTTAGCACTTAAATAAACACCCTTGAATCACCAAACAATCTGGAGTCAGTCTGTACTTTCACAAATGTGTTATTACAATCTCTTTGACAAATATCAATGTTAATGTTCATTTGCACATACCAAAGTATGACAGTTGTTGGGCAGCAATGAACATAGCAGAAGGCAGAATGTGGTAGCCAGATCTGTGAAAAGGAAAGCCAAAGTGAACTGTCAGGGTCCATAGACAGAGGTAAAAAGGCTGACTTATACAATGCCCTACAGTAGTCTGATATGAGAGGAGCAGTGCCAGTCTCTTACATGTGTCTCACTGGAAGTACTGCATGATGATGTTGTTTCGGTTGTCAATATCTTCTTCTTCTGCCTCCTCTTCTTCTCTGTCCGCAGGCTCCACAGGTGCCACAGGACCAACATCAGGCCCATCCTCCTGCAGAAAAGGCACCTGGCATTGCAATGCCAGGTTGTGCAACTTGCAGCATGTCACGATTATCTGGCACACCTTCTTTGTGAGTAGTATAGGGAGCCACCTGTTACATGGCGGCACCGGAATCTGCCCTTCAAGAGGCCGAAAGTCCGCTCTATAATCCTCCTAGTTCGCCCATGTGCCTCATTGTAGCGTTCCTCTGTCCTTGTCCTGGAATTCCTCACTGGGGTCAATGGCCATGACAGGTTGGGGTAACCAGAGTCACCTGCAATTGTAGAGGGATATCTGTTAGACATACACCAAACCTTAAGGACTATCCCATACCCAGACACCTATTCATATTGTGTGCGGACCTTGGGCTCACCTATTAGCTACACACAGTGCCTCTGGAGTTGGCCCACCACATAAGGGATGCTGCTATTCCTCAAAATGTAAGCGTCATGCACAGAGCCAGGATACTTACCATTCACCTGAGAGATGTACTGGTTTGCCAAACACACCATCTGCACATTCATGGAATGATAGCTTTTACGATTTCTGTACACCTGTTCATTCCTGCAGGGGGACAAATGCCACATGTGTACCATCAATGGCACCAATGATGTTGGGGATATGTCCCAGGGCATAGAAGTCACCTTTCACTGTGGGCAAATCCTCCACCTGGGGGAAAACAATGTAGTTGCGCATGTGTTTCAGCAGCGCAGATAACACTCTGGTCAACACATTAGAGAACATTGGCTAAGAAAACCTGATGCCATGGCCACTGTTGTTTGAAAGGAACCACTGCCCAGGAAACGGAGCACTGACAGGACCTGCACTAGAGGGTGGATTCCTGTGGGATGGCAGATAGCTGACATCAGGCTCCAATTGGGCACACAGTTCTTGGATTGTGGCACAATCAAGTCTGTAGGTGATAATGATGTGTCTATCTTCCATTGTCGACAGGTCCAGCAGGGGTCTGTACACTGGAGGATCACGCCATCTCATCATCTGCCCCAGTGGATGTGCCCTATGGAGGAGAATGTTGAGCAGAGGGTCATGTACCACGTAGGTTACACAATGGTGTTTTGCACTTATGTAATTTAATCAGTGTGTGGCGCTGTCTGTCCGTGTTCCTGCCCAAATGTGCTGTGACACAGTTAGGTGCCCTGCCATGTGCCCCTCTGAAATTGCGGCTGCCTGACCTGTAAGGAGGGACAAGGGAAAATTAGGTAACTGCTCTGGCGTTGTGCAGTGTCACAATTGTGCACAATTCAGCATTGGTTATCATTGGGCCCTATGGGTTCAAGGATCCAATGACGATGTAAGCCGGCAGTGACAGTACACACCGCCGCGGACATGACCGCCATTTTCTATCTGTTCACTCACTTGATACCTGACCTTCAACAGGAGAGGACCTACACTACAAGTGCTGCTGTGACCTCAGTCTGTAAGCGACAATGGCTACAGTGTCTAGGGAAAGGGCCTCTGCTTCACCGCAGAGGAGTTGGAAAAACTGGTGGATGGGGTTCTCCCCCAGTACACGCTACTCTACAGTCTTCCAGACAAACAGGTGAGCACACTGTGAGCATGATGGATGGGGCATGAATGTATGGAGTGGTCTGGATGGAAGATACATGTTGTGGGGGGGCTGTGGCCTGCATGTGAGGATGGTCAGTGTATGTGTTTCAGGGCATGGGTGGGAACTGGTGGCCAATGAGTAAGAAGAACCAGACGGTTGTGTAAGACCATTCTTACTTTACCTTTCCTCTAGGTCAGCGCCCACCAGAAGGGTATTTGGCGTGCCATCGCCAAGGAAGTGCAGACCCTGGGGGTTTATCATAGACGGAGCACCCACTGCCACAAGAGATTGGAGGACCTGCGCCGCTGGAGAAAGAAGACGGCGGAGGCCCAGCTGGGGATGGCCTCCCAAAGTGGAAGGGGTGCCCGTTGCACCATGACACCCTTGATGTTCCGGATCCTGGAGGTGGCATATCCGAAGTTGGATGGGCGCTTGAGGGCATCACAGCAGCCACAGGGGGTGAGTACAGTCTCATTCAGCTGACTCAGCGTGCTTTACGAGGTGTCTGGGTGGGGGATGTGGGCTGAGGGTTTCCCTAGGCCAGGGCGAATGTGGTAGGGTAGGTCCCTTGTTAGACAGGCTCTGTGCCACTCCAACCCCAATAGTAGTAGTGGCCATCTACAATTAATCAGGCTCCTGTGGGTTCCAGGTGTGCAGCAAATAGGGTTAGGCATAATCCCCCATGGGCAGGTGATTTTCCTAAGAACTGTTAGTGCAAGAGCTAGTGCATAGGGCTGCTCCCTGTGTGTTGTGTCCGCCAACGGTAGTGGTGTTGCTGGCATTGACCATGTGTCTCCTCTGTCTTTTCCCCCCTTTTTGTTTTGTCACCCTGTCCTTGTGTGCATTAGCATCATCTGGCGGAGGAGCAGTGGCACCGGAGCAGGAGGGAGCTGCAACCCACATGGTCCAGGAGGGTAAATGTACGGAGTCTGAAGGCACCAGTGGGACGGAGTGCGAGGGGAGCTCCACGACGGGGACAGGAGGGGTCACTAGCGACAGCGACTCCTCCTCTGATGGGAGCTCCCTGGCGGTGGCGGGCACATCTGTGCCCACCGCAACAACAGGTACAGCCGCCACCCCCCCTACCAGCACCTCCCTCCCAGTAGCCCCTCAGCGTGTTTCCCGTGCCCGCTCACCCAGGAGGGTGGGCATCTCCTTCTCCCCAGGCACCTCATGCCCTGCCCCAGTCAGCCCTGTTGCCCTCAGTGAGGAGTCTATTGACCTCCTGAGATCCCTTACATTTGGGCAGTCTACCATTTTGAATGCTATCCAGGGTGTAGAGAGGCATTTGCAACAAACAAATGCATACCTTCTGGCGTGGTGGCATTCATTCTGGCGTGGTGGCCCAACAGAGAGCATTTCAGGCTCTGGCCTCAGCATTGATGGGAGCCATTATCCCTGTGTCCAGCCTCCCCCCTCCAACCTCTTCTACCCAGAACCAATCCCCTCTACCTCTGCCTATCCCAAGCACACCATCAGACCAGCATGCACACATATCAACACACAGAAGTGGCTCAGGCAAACATAAGCACCACACATCCCACAGGCACTCACACAAGCATCATACCCATGCAGACACACCAACATCCACTGCCTCCACTGTGTCCCCCTCTTTCACGTCCTCGACCTCCCTCCCAGTCTCGTCTCCACTCACACCTGTATGCACTACATCCTCAGCAACTACCTCCATCACCAGCACGCCCATCACCACACACCACTCATGTGCAATCACCACCCCCACTACCATTCACACGTCCCCTGTGTTCTTTCCAGTGTGTCTGTGAGCCGTCCTCCCAAAGTACAAAAACGCCAGCACACACCCACTCAACAGCCATCCACCTCACAACAGCCTCCAACCCATGCACCTTCACCCAAACTCAGCAGACGTGCACCTCCTACAACCACTACCTCTTCCTCCACTCCCAAACCCCCTCCATCTTCCCGTTCAAATGTGTCTAAGAAACCTTTCCTGGCTAGCATTGGCCTCTTCCCTACACCCCTGTCCTTCCTCTAGGGCCAGGTTGTCCAGAGCCCTGACCTGCACCTCAGCCACCAAATCCTCATCCAGTGTGGTCCCTGCAAGTCTGGGCACATCGAAGGGGGCACCCATCAGGGCTGCCAGTGTGCCACCTAGTGAAGCCAAGGACAACCCAACTCCACCACCAGCCAAGGTAAAGAAGGGGCCAGCATGCAGAAGAGAAAAGCTGCACCAACCACACAGCAAGGCCTCTTCCAGAGCCAAGGAGGACATTGCCAAGGTCACAACAGCGACTTCCAAGGTGGGGAAGGGACACAAGAGCAAAGGGAAGTCAGCTCAGGGCATGGAGCCTCCGATGGAGGGACTGGTCTCACCCCTTTTGCAAGACAGCCCAGCAACCTGTACCTCCGTGGGCACCGCCGCAACGTCCGCCACCTGCACCGCCATCTGAACCGCCTCCTGCACGGCAGCTGCCTCAACTACAGTCACCAGCATCATCTCCAGTGGGCAGCCTTCCGAGGCTGCAGGAGACGGCCTGGTGTCTCCCTCCACAAGTGCAGCCACCTGCACCACCGGCAGAATCTTCGCCGCATACACCGCCGCAGCCACCACCACCTGCCCGGCGACATGCCCAGCCAGTGCCACCACAGCGGACATCAGCAGCATCCCCAGTGGGCAGGCGTCTGAGGCTGCAGGAGAAGTCCTGGACCCTGCACTCACTACATGAGGCCCCAGCACTGGCACTTCCAGCAGTTTGCAGTCTTAGGGGGTTATTCTAACTTTGGAGGAGGTGTTAATCCGTCCCAAAAGTGACGGAAAAGTGACGGATTTACCACCAGCCGTATTACGAGTCCATTATATCCTATGGAACTCGTAATACGGCTGGTGGTATATCCGTCACTTTACCATCACTTTTGGGACGGATTAACACTCCTCCAAAGTTAGAATAACCCCCTTAGTCTTCGCAAGGAGGAGTGTGGCTCTGCCTCTATGGAGTATCATGTTACCTGTTACCGGTGAATCTCGTGGCTCAGACACCCATGGGAGGGAATGGGAACTGCCACAGCGCTGGTGCAGCATCACTGGGCACCAGGCCCCCTCCAGAACCAGTGGAGAACAGCATCCACTACCCCAGTACTTGGCAGAAGGAAGCACTATGGGCACCAGGCCCCCTCCAGAACCAGTGGAGAACAGCATCCACTACCCCAGTCCTTGGCAGGATGAAGCACTCTGGGCAACAGGCCCCCTCCAGATCCAGTGGAGAACAGCATCCACTACCCAAGTCCTTGGCAGGATGAAGCACTCTGGGCACCATGCCCCCTCCAGAACTAGTAGAGAACATCATCCACCACCCCAGTCCTTGGCAGAATGGAGCACTCTGGGCACCAGGCCCCCTCCAGAACCAGTGGAGAACAGCATCCGCTAGAGAGACTGTGGCTTTGTACTCCTCAGGACCAAGCAGTGGGCAAACCACCCACTTGAGAGACTTGAGGGACTGTGGCTTTGCACTCCCCAGGACCAAGCAGTGGGCAGCGAACCCACTTGAGAGACTTGAGCGACTGTGGCTTTGCACTCCCCAGGACCAAGTAGTGGGCATGGAGCCCCCTCGAGGAGCAGTGGCGTCGTACCATCATCCGGCTGAGGTGCCCACCCTCCCCTTCCCCCTGAGGTGCCTGTGTTTTTTTTTACCTGATGCCCCTGCAGTGTTCTCTCCGTTGTGAGGCCGGTGTCATGTGTATGCTTCGCCCATGCTTTTTGGGAACACTGGTCCATTGACATTTATTGGGACAGTGTACGTACTTGTGTACTTGCTGTAAATATTTGTATATACTGATGATTTGAAGTTATCTTGGGCTACCTGATAGTTCAATTATTACACTTGTTAAACTCATTTCATTTGGTCCTTGCGTTCTTCCAGGGGGTTACGGGGTGTTAATGTAATGTTGCTGCATGTGTTTGTGTGTAGGGTGTTGTGGGTGAGGATGGGGGTGGGGGTGTTGCATGTTGCGTGTGTGTGTGTCACTCTCTTCTTCTTCCTCCCCTCCCCTGTGTACTAGGTGCAGTACTCACTGTCATCGTCGCCACCATCTTTGATGTTCCTGGTAGATGAGGAGGTAAACCAATATGGGCAGGACCTGTAACTCGGGCTCCATGGCGTCCTGGTTCCTCGTTGTGTGTCGAGAGGTGAGTGGTTTCCCTTCCTATTCCTGTTTCCACCGTGCTTTTCATGGTGTTGGTACCGCCCCGGAAAAGCTGGCGGATTGGTGCCTTGTAATAGTGTGGGCAGTACATTGTCTTCCGCCTGGCTGTTGCCGGTGACCGCCGTGGCGGTCAGAGTGTTAAAGTGGCTGTCTGTGTTGGCGGTTTCTGCCATGGTCGTGATTCCATTTTTTTTTACCACCGGCCTGTTGGCGGTATTACCCCCGCTTTATCACCGACTGCCAGGGTTGTAATGAGGGCCTTTGTTTGCTTTAAAAAGACCTAAGACACTTTATATAACTTTTCAGTGATATCTCTACATTTACTTATTGCATCTTTGATAGTTTTGACCTGCATTTAACCAGATAAATAATCTATCTTTTTTGAAACACTGTGTGGTGTATTTTTGTAGTGCTACATGGTGGTATTGAAGGATTTATTGCACAAATACTTTACACTTTGCCTTCTAAATTAAGCCTGACTGCTCAGTGCCAAGCTCCCAGAGGGTGGGCAGAAGATAATTTTGGATTGTGTGTGACTTACCCTGACTAGAGTGAGGGTCCTTGCTTGGATAGGGGGTAACCTGACTGCCAACCAAAGACCCCATTTCTAACAATGGTGATCAGCGGTGAGGATAGGATTTGTATTCGTGCAGTGACATACAGTAGCTAAGTATTTCACTACCTACCCACAGTTGAAGGTCAACTTGATTTGCATCTCTTCTTTTGCAATTTCATTTTTCCTGTCAATTTTTTACTACAATCCCCCATCAACATGTCTCTGGCTGGGTCTCAAGCAGGAGATTACAATTTTGATATGGCTAGGCTGGAGACCTACACTGTTGACCAGCTGAGGGCGTTCTGTAGGGACATGGGTGTAGGCAAAAGGCAAGACATGTACTTATGTAGTTTACATGTCCTGGTAGTATAAAACTCACAAATTAGTTTTTACACTGCTGTGAGCCCTGCTCCCTTCATAGACTAGCACTGGGGTTGTCCTCATACATTCTTTGAGTGGTAGCTGCTGATCTGAAAGGAGTAGGAAGGTCATATTTAGTATAGTCAGAATTGTGATATAAAATCCTGCTGACTGGTGAAGTTGGATTTAATATTACTATTTTAGAAATGCCACTTTTAGAAAGTGAGCATTTCTCTGCACTTAAACCTTTCTGTGCCTTACAATCCACGCCTGGCTGGGTTTAGTTGACAGCTCCTTGTGCATTCACTCAGACACACCCCAAACACAGGATACTCAGCCTCACTTGCATACATCTGCATTTTCAATGGGTCTTCCTGGGCTTGGAGGGTGGAGGGCCTGCTTTCACAAAAAGGACTGCCACACCCCCTACTGGGACCCTGGCAGACAAGATTGAACTGAAAGGGGACCTGGTGCACTTCTAAGCCACTCTTTGAAGTCTGCCCAACTTCAAAGGCACATTTGGGTATATAAACAGGGCCTCTGTCCCTTCCAACTCTGACACTTCCTGGAGAAGAAACTTGTAACCAGAACCTGCATCCTGCTAAGAAGAACTGCCTGGCTGCCCAAAGGACTCACCTGACTGCTTTTTGTGAAGGACTGCTGCCTTGCTGTTGCCCTGCTGCCTTGCTGCTCACTGGCTGAGGTAAAGAAGTGCTCTCCAAGAGCTTGGATAGAGCTTGCCTCCTGTTCCCTGAAGTCTCAGGACCAAAAAGACTTCCTCTCTTCAAGAAGGACACCTTGTATGGCGAAATTCGATGCACAGGCTGCCAGAAACGACGCACAGCCTGCACCGTGGTGAAAATTTCACTGCACGCCGAACCGGAACGATGCAGCGCGACTTCGCAACGAGAATTGGGGAATTCGAAAACGCAGCCCACTGGATCGATGCATAGCCGAGCCGGAACAATGCAGCCCGACTTCCAGAGAGGACTCGACGCAGCGCCTGCTGTGCGGAAGAAAGTTTGACGCCCACCAGATTGATGCAGCTCCTGTGACTTCATCCTGCCAGCGCGTAAAATCCACACACCATCCCCGGGGCATCTGAAAACCCCACAAACCAAAGAGGATCCATGACTGAGCGCTGGGAATCGATGCACAGCCGTCCCTGCGTGGAAACTAAACAATGCATTGCTGTGTGCGGCCCGAGAAATCAACGCATACCCCTTTGTTTCCATGCTTCTCCTCCTCTGTGGCCCTTTGCAGAGATTTTTCATGCGAACCAGGTACTTTGTGCTTGAAAGAGACTTTGGCCCCCATTATGAACACATCGGTTAACACCGCTGTGTTCATGCTGGTGGTCATGCCCCAGAGCACCCCTATCGCCAGCCTTTCCCTGGTGGGGAAACCTGCCAGGGAAAGGCTGGAGGAAATGGGATCATTATTCGAGGGGCAGCAGCTCTGCTCTGTCGGATAATGATGCCGTCCACTGTCAGGCTGCCTGTCGGAGGCAGACTGGGGGCGAGTCACCTGTTCACTATATTGCGGTTCAGCCCACCATGCCGGTGGCGGCCTTTTCGGCCACAGCTGGCATTGCGGTCTGAACCGCCGGGGTTCGTAATGACCCCCTTTGTTTGCTTTAAAAATACCTAAGACACTTTGGGGGTCATTACAACCCTGGCGGACTTTGACCGCCAGGGCTGTTTTGACGGAAGCACCGCCAACAGGCTGGTGGTGCTTCCTGGGGAATTAAGACTGCGGCGGAAGCGCCGCGGTCGCACTGCCGGGACCGGCAGTTTCCCACCACTTTAGTCCCGGCGGTTTCCCAGGGGACTACGAGTCCCCCTCCGGCCAGCCTTTTCATGGCGGTTTGAACCGCCATGAAAAGGCTGGCGGAAAGGGGAGTCGTGGGGCCCCTGGGGGCCCATGCAGCTTTTCACTGTCTGCAGAGCAGACAGTGAAAAGCGCGACGGGTGCAACTGCACCCGTCGCACGGCCGCAACACCGCCGGCTCTATTTGGAGCCGGCTCCCGTGATGCGGCCGAGATCCCCGCTGGGCAGAAACCAGGTTTCCGCCCGCCGGCCCATCGGGGATCTCCAAATAGGCCCCGCAGGAGTGCGGCTGCATTGGCGGCCGTCCGGCGGGTTCAACTTGGCGGGCGGCAAGACTGAAATGAGGGCCTTTATATCACTTTTCAGTGATATCTCTACATTTATTTATTGCATCTTTGATAGTTTTGACCTGCATTTAACCAGATAAATATTATATATTTTTCTAAACACTGTGTGGTGTATTTTTGTGGTGCTATATGGTGGTATTGTATGATTTATTACACAAATACTTTACACATTGCCTTCTAAGTTAAGCCTGACTGCTCAGTGCCAAGCTACCAAATTATCCTGTGCCCAGAGGGTGGGCAGAGGATAATTTGGATTGTGTGTGACTTACCCTGACTAGAGTAAGGGTCCTTGCTTGAACAGGTGGTAACCTGACTCCCAACCAAAGACCCCATTTCTAACATATTTCATACAAAATGAGTCGTTCGCCAATGTGAAGGGAAACTAATGTGAATTGGGCCTACAACTACATATTGTCTGAGCACACAATGACACACATAATGCATTATGCCTACCACATGACACAGTTCAAGTCCAATGGTGTCTCCTTAACATCAATCCTATTACTGTGCAAGCTGTCTTGGCACAGGTTTTGTACACTCAAAGTCTGTCACATACTTTCCCAGGAATAATCCAGGTCCACTTCGTAATGTCCTAACAGCATGTCACAACTCTAAAATGTCAAAATGAAGATGCCATTGTGAAGGTACCTAAAAATACCAAAACAAAGAGATTAGGTATGAAGCCATACATATGATGCCATTCACATAGCAAACCTCTGGAGAACACAGTCCATGACAAAAATCTGACCTAAACAAAACAACATTAACAAAATGGGAATGTCTCAAAACCTTACCTTTGCCAGAGCCTCAGTTTCCTAACATTTTCAATAAACATACTCCTCACACCCTCACGTCAAGAGTTCAGTGAATAGTCAAAGTCATGACATCTCATAACATACACTCGGGAGAAGAAGCTGTCAATGAGATCATATTGTGTCAGCTCTTTTCTCTTCAACACTTTCATCATCATTTGGCATTTCAGGATTCTCACCCGGTGGCACTTCAGACTCTCCATCCTCTGTGATGTAAGGGATGTTCTTTAGCAGAGCAGTGTTATGGAGCATGCAGTATGTCATCGTGATTTGAGACACCTTCTTGGTGAGTAGAGGAGGGCTCCCACAGTCTTGTTCAGATAGCAAAATCTGGCCTTCAGGAGCCCAAAAGCTGGCTCTACTGGCCGATGTGTTTTTCCATGGGCCTCATTGAAGCAGACTTTCCTGGCGTAGCTAGATTCCTCAGCGGTTCTAACAACCAAGGACGACTGGAATTTATTGAGTCTCCTGTTTTGTAATAAGTCATAAGTGTTGCAATGAGTCATACACTTTCTTATTATACCACCAGACATTGTACACACAAAGTTAAGACAGATCTTACTTACCAAGGCAGGACCTCTCCCATTATAGTTGTGACATCGTTGGGGTATGGTGGTTTTCCGCATTACGAAGGAATCATGGGCTGAACCTGGAAACTGGGCACAGACATTTGAAATATACAAATCTGGCAAGCAGACAACTTGCATGTTGATAGAATGGAAGTGCTTCCTGTTTCAATAAACCTGTTCATTGGCTTGAGGTGGTACTAATGCAATAACAGTGTCATCAATATCCCTAACCACATGTGGGAGGTGACCAAATCTATAGAAGTTAACCTTCACATTGGCTAAATCCTCACATCTGGGGAACCTGTTATAGATGTCGATGTGTATAATCCTTGCTGAAAGCACGACCCTTATTACACTGAAAAATAGGCTATGGCAAACCACCAAATATTGTCACTGTATACTGAAAGGATCCTTTGGGCAGAAAATGCAATATTAATACTGCCACAAGTCTCACAAAAGGTGGGATACATATTGGATTAATGTTTTGAGGCATGACAACATGCTCCAAATGATGACATGAATCTTGAATTGCTTGCCTCTTCAGACAAATCTTCTTTATAACATCCTTTTTTTTCATGGTCTGAAGGTTTGGATATGGGCAGTACACTGGAGGTTGGCATCTCCTCCCTTTCCAAGGGTACCTATTTTTGGAATCAAATAAATTGGAGCATTGGTCACAAAGGCCAAAGTTACATAAATGATGTATATGCCAAAAGCCATTTGACAAAACATAGCTCAAAAAGCATTACACACATATTTAACATTACAATTGCCTCCAATTCAAAATCCAGCCATAACCCCCAGTGTGGTCTACACATGTGTCTGCAACATATATGTGTACATTATACACCTAAATGTTTTTCATTAGCACCTTGATATTGTAAAGTTTGCTTTGTTCTCCCAAAAAAACATCACTGGCAGTGTACAGTGCACTGCGGTTATATGGCGTTTATGCCCTGTAACACACTACACTGGTGATTGTGTAAAAGAAATTACAGATCAATGGAGTAGTACATATGTAAACATGTTACAGCACATTTGTAATGATGGTGACACATTTATGAGTCACCTAGACTATAGTTTCAACTGCCAAAATGGCAGATACCTGACCTCGTATATTGGACTTTTGGAAACTGCTGGGTGCAGTGGAAGTCGGCCATGCAGTTTCATCCATGTCAGCAATAGGCTAACGTTGAAGACTTTGACAGACGTGGGCCAAGGGCTGTGTCCCTCTACGCTAATGACCGTGTATGTGGCATACATGTTTGCCATGGTTTGAAAATAACCCACTTGCCTCCTGACATTGCTGCTATCCACACCTCCTCCACTTTAGCTGCTCTCTGCCGCCACTGGGATCAATCATGCCAGGCCAAGCAAGTGAAAGGGCCCCTGCCTTTTCTCAGAGGAGCTGTAGAAACATGTTGAAGAGGTCTTTCCCCTGTATGGTCAGCTTTATAGATCACTAGAGGAACATGTAGCTGTACCAGAGAAAAGTTTAGATTACTGTAGTTAAATTTTGTGGCCCATACATAGGATTAAAATGTACTGGATTTTGGAGCCCTGTACTTTGTGTATTTATATTCACCATTGAGTTGTGTGATGTGTGATAAGCCCTAGATCCTCCTTGTGTTGCATTCTCATATCTATGCAAGTATACTTTTCTGGGTACCTATGATATATTTGATGATCCGATAATGGTAAATGAGAAAATAAATGTATTTGCAATACAGCATGAGCTGTGTATGTATACTGTTAGAAGCAGTTGAGGAGGGTGTTAGCTATGTGTCCAGTCCCACATATGACTCAGCCCAGATCAGGCTTTGCCAAACTGTTGTCTGAGAGCTAGCGAAACCTCACTGACCCCTTCAGAGTGCCACACAACCTTGAGCTCACATATTGGATGGCCACAAGATGTACATTTATGTAATGAATTGATGGAATTGTGATATTTCATGTGGGTTCAGTATGCTCATCTTGCAGAAAGCAAGGCCTGACATAGTTATGCCCATTATGGGCCATGGCCCAGGCTGGGGCCGTTACTGTGGCAATACAACTGATGCACAGGGTAATCTCCTGGTAGACCTACAGATCCTTGGATGTTTCCAAAATGGGTCTTCTGAACCAATTGTAGACCTGGATGCTTTCATTCACATAGACTGCATTTGGGATGGTGTGAGGTAACCTGGTACATCTTTCCATTGACCTACATTGTCAATGTGTGACATTTACCAACGGCAGACTCCTTACTCCCACAGGTGTGTTGGCTCTTTTCCATTTACACTGTTCAGGCCAATTTCACAAATGACAAACTTATAGTGCAAATAGTTGGTTAATTCTGAAGTACTCATTATATGGATCACTAGCTTTTTTTACATTCAATTAATCTAACAAAGCATACCATGGCATGTTGAAAGTCACCTATGTAACAGTGCCACATATGGTAAAAGATGTGCCCTGTGATGCCAGTACATACCACAGAAACTCAATCAGATGTAGTATGATATTTTATTAATTAGTCCACAAGTCTACACATACCCAGAGAGGAAGCTTTCAGTGAAACACAGGCCAGCCCTTTCATTGGGACCAAAGTCCAAGGATGTAGTCTATATTATGGTACTAGTCTGTATTGAATGTATGCAGCAAGTCAATGGGCCTGGCTGTAAAAGGGTCTGTACAGTCATGCACAAGTAGTTTACCCTTCAGAAGGCCACAATGGTGTGTTGTGTTCCATAGTAGCTAACATCACAATATATTTGGTTGGCCCTGGGCTACATGATGTCAGTAGGCTGGCTTAGTCAGCATAGGCCATGTCCAGGGTTGAGGATAGTCAACAGATGACTAAAAAGGTATGTATTTATGTCCCTGTACTTTTCAGCATGAGAGAATTACACAGTTAGTGTGTTAACAATGTAAACATTCATGTGCTAGGTTTATACAAAATGTATGTTAACCAAACAGAAATCTTAAAATATACAATTATGATCTGTTTATTCATCTATTTCATCTATACAGGTCAACACTCATCAGAAGCAAGCAGATTGAAGATCTATCACCCAGAAGGTGCAGAACCTGGGGGACTATTGCTGGTGCAGTGACCATTGCCAGAAAAGGTGAGAGGACCTGACGCTGGACCCAAAAGATCACAGCGATCCAGGGGGGCCTTTCTTCCAATGTCGACAGAGCATGCCGGCCCCTGACCTCACTAATGCCCTGCTTACTGGTGATGGCTTACCCAGAGCTTGATAGGTGGCTGAGGGACTGACAGCAGCTACAAGGGGGGAGTCCTGGCCAGAGTGATACATGCTACATTGCCAACTTTGTGTGTTATTGGGGGTGGTCCATGTGCGACGCACAAGACAAGTTATTGTTTGTGTAGGTCTGGTAGTGGGTGCATGCTGATGTACTCTTCCTATCTTTCCTTAATGTCAGGAACACAGCAGAGTCCAGTCTACTAACAAGTTTACTGTCTTGAGCATACACTGTGAGGCATGTGCAGGCACATGACTGACTACTGTGATTAATCAGCTCATGGTGTTTGTTGTTATGGTTGATATTTGTACCCACCAGGGCACTTGTCTTTCGTGTGTCAGAGTGATGCTACCTCACCACTGTGTCTCATGTGATGGTGGCCCTCTTATATGTTACTGTGACATTGCACACAATGCACTTTGGGGGCAGTCACTGAGCAATACTTTACCTTGGTAAGTGAGGAATGTACAGTTACACGAGACAGCAAACATCATTGGTGCCATCAGTATTAGTGCCTACGTGTTGGCATGTGTACCTTCTATAGTATAATTTCCCATATTGTTTCACCCATGATCAACATGTCTTCATAGGGTGATGTGTGATTCCCTCACATATGAATGTGTAGGCCAAATTGTATTGGAAAATAGTTATATGTGATGGGTATACATTTCATGTGTAACCACACATAGGAGTGTGTAAACATTCCATTACTCAGTGTCATTAGTCAGGTCCAGTTGCTGAAGCAATGAAGGACATGGCAGGTAGACTTACAGAAAGTTATCACAACGTGAATTTCCATGCCATTGATGTGGAAATATTCAGGTGATTTGCACATGTTTATTTGTGAAGGTTCATTCACAGACTGTTGACATGCATCAGGGAGTGACATGCAGGAATGTAGGAATTATATGTGAGTGTCTACACTGTTTGCATGAAAAAGATGGTACAGCGATGTGCCTTCCCTTTAGGAAACAGATTAAACCACCTCTTAAGGTAATGGAGATTCCCTGAGCCTAAACAACCTTCAATGGACTATTGGCTTTTAGTTATGTAATTTTAGAATGGTGTTCTCACCAGTACCAATCTGGACTGTGGATTTCCCTAGGACTAGCTGATTCATTATGCTGTGGATATTTGTTGGCAAATCTCCCATCTTGCCCACATTATCTAGGTCTACTTTCCTATGTGACGTGTGATACATAGTAAAGCTACATAAGTATAACTTTCATGAAACTATTCTGACAATGGACATATTAGGACGCTTTCATTGGGAAGTTTCAACAGTGTGACATGAGTTTTTCCGTGTCACCTTATTACTACTACTTTACATATTGCATCAGCATAGCTATATTAGTTGACAATCATTTCATCATGATATAGTATTAAGAACAAGAACATTTGCTGATTGCAGGGCTTTCTGTGAAATCTGTGGCAATGAATTTGGCATTATGATTCTATATGGTAAAATCAGATTACTGAGGCATGCTACAAGATCCAAACTATTCAAGGTGATAAGCTGTCCTGCTTGATACATGGGAATTGTGATAAGACAACTTAACTCATGCAACTGGAGCTGTCTGTGATTATGGATTTACTGTGAGCAACTGTATACAGGTCATGTAGCATGCATGCATGTGGTCTTGCTAAAGTTGTAGCCACTTTATTGGACCTTGTAGTTGGTATATACTGTACATTTTAGTAATGTTCTGTGATCGAAGCTGTTGGTCAAGTGTGTTCCAGCACATGTAATAAACCAATTCTGATTTCTCATTTCAGCATTATCCCAGGCATGATACATGTCCAACATCTGTGGGGAAGCAGTTGGTCACAGTATCTGTAGTTGTGGCACAACAATCGCGGAGAGACCCAGTGCCCACAGGGTGAGGGAAGTGCCAGAGAGGATACAGACTCAACCTCTTCATCATCAAACTCCAGTGGACACTCCATAGCGGTGGTGGAACACACAGGACCAGTTCCTACACCATCCTTGTCCGCCACCCACACTACCATCTCCACCCTCCCTGTTGCTCCCCTCCCAGTTGGTCAGGCCCACTCACCTAAGAGGGGAGCCATCTCCTTCGCTGGAGGCACCTAACCTCTGCCCCTGTTACCTCTGCTGCCATGAATGAGGAGGCTATTGACCTCCTGAGAAACACCTCTTTGGATCAGACAGCACTACTGAATGCCATCCAAGTGCAGGGAAGCCATCTGCTATAGATGGTGGCATACCTGGAAGGCATCCACAGTGCTATTTCTGCCCTACAAAAACATTTTCAGACTCTGGCCTCCTCCCTCATGACAGACTTTCACCCATCCCAACCTTCCACCCCACCTCCTTTCTTTTCCCTATCCAATTTCCCTATTCCTAAGTCTATCCCAAGCACACTCACACATTAGCACACACACACCTCAACAGCCCCAAGCAGCACACAAAAATAAAAAAAAACACAAAACACACAAGCATGCAATCACTTACCAGACATTCACCCCCTCACCACCACCACCCCCAACATGTCCCTGGATACCACTCCCACATCCACAGACCCATCCCAGCATTTGCCCAGACACCATACCCACACACCCATTCACCACCCTCAGCATTAACCAAGACACCACACAATATCACCTCCACACCCACAGACCCATCCAACACTCCAGCCTTCCCATAGATGCCACACCCACAGACCCATCTACCACCCCAGCATTCCCCCAAACACCACAACACACACCAACAGACCCATCCACCACCCTCAGCGTACCCAACACGTCCACATCACACACCACCAAAAACACAAACACCCACACTCACCACATAACAGACACCTGCAAAACACAAACCCAATGCGGAAGACACACAGACAGGGTCACAAAAAACATACCCACCCACACCTGACAGCTCCACTCCCTCAACCTCCCAATCCCTAATCCCTCAAGGACATCCTACCCCTGTCAAAACCACCAGCCCAAAATCCAAAAGGACCGCTTCCACACCCTAACCCATCCCTTCCACATCCAAATCCTCCCCGGTGAAACCTGATCCTCCACCACTAAATCAAAAACCAAAACCCCTCCCAAACCCAAGGACACCCCTCCCATAGACAGCACCACCCCTCCCAAAACAAAGAACACTCCTCCCGAAGTCAGGGCCATCCTTTCAAAAACCAAACCCACCTATACCAAAACTGACTCCACCCCTTACAAATTACATCATTGAGGAGCCTGGACTGCCCACTGGATGTCCCTTCCTGGGGAGGTTCCCATGGCAGTGTCATGAGAGGCAAGTTTAGTGGCACAGTGTTTCGGAGCCCTCGCTCCTTGATCACGGGTTTGGGTGGTCTACCCGAATCCGTGATCATGCACCAGGACCCGTGATCAAGGAGCGAGGGCTCCAAAACGCATAGGGTTGGCATTGCTGCTGTTAATAAAAATAAACTACGTTATGTGGATATGAGTCGAGGTCCGTCGTCTACGTTGCGCTTTATTTTCGCATGGAGGTGACGTACGAGTGTTGAATTTTTAAAGGGTTCGCTACCCTGCCGCTAGCTCTCTGGGTTCACGTGGCTGGGATACAGCGACAAGTTGTTTGGTGCTTTATATTTATATATATATACATATATATATAATTAAAATTGTTTTAAATAACGTTTAAATGTCTGTAATTTTTGAAAATAGTTTTTTTTATTGATTTTGTGATGTATTGAGGCATATTTTGGAAGGATTTATATGGATTTTAGTTAGGTAAGATGATTACAATGTTGCTAAAAAATTTAGATCTATTTTTAATGTTTATTTTCATACTGTCTTTAACATAAAATGTTGTTATTTTTATGTTTTTTTCATTAGAATATTTATTTTGACAATATTTATATAGTCTATATTGTATTGGGCAATTTTGTTTACTATTTCTATATTTATTTAAGGGTTATGATTTATTTGGTTCCCATATTTTTGTTATCAAAATTAGTGAAAATTGATATTTTTAAATGCAATATTTAGGTTCTCAATATTTGTCTTTTTATTATTTAAGTATAGGAAGACAATATTTTTGTGAATAATATTTACTTTCCAATATTTCTGTGAATCGATACTGAATGCACCGATATTATGACATCGATAACTTGCAGGGACAAAAACAGGGCTGGCATATTTATGCACACATAGCACGAAACAAGGTATGCCTTACTGCTATTAATATATACAACCACAATAATGTCAAAAATGTATCTTGTATTCTTATGATGTGGCAATGTCCTGGTAAAGTAGTGTACTGTAAGTAAGGTTTCATATATGCTAATCCACATCATTCCAGTTTCTCTTTTGAAGGTCCAGTTTGGCCAATCCCTCAGCAACCTGTGACCACTTCTATTGCTTCCGCACTTCATGCACCACTGTGTAAGCTGGCCTCAGACCCAGATGAGTAGTAGAGCATGATGCGTCAACATCCATGTAAATTGATAACAGTCTATTGTCCTCATTACAACATTGGTGGAAAATCCCTCTTACCGCCGTGCAGAAGACCGCCAACACACCGCTGCGGCAGTGGAATTCCGCTACAGCTATTACGACTCACAGCTCGGAATCCGCCAAAATCCAGACACCCACACAAGTCCGCCACACCAAAGGTCAGTGATAAACTGACGATAATAAAACCTCCACCATCACGCCAACAGGAATACGCCCACACTATCACGACCCACGAATCCACGAGGCAGTCTTTCAACCGTTGCATTCCATTGGCGGTACACACCGCCGTGCTCAAAATACCCACACATTTACAAAACACAACCACATTGGACAATTCAAAATACACACACCTGATACACATACACACACCACTCCCACACACCCAATACAATATAAAACACACACCAACATCACCCACAAACCCTTACTACCAAAATTTCGAAACAAGGCAACAGAGAGACACCACCAGAAACAACACTAGCATCCACAGGCACACAACAACATCACTCACACACCATCCACGCACCTCAGACAATACACACAAACACATCCCTTCACACATCACAACCGACACCACCTCACACATCACCCACACCACATCATGGCACCTCAACGACACCCCATGTTCTCTGAGGAGGAGCTCAGGGTCATGGTGGAGGAAATCATCTGGGTAGAGCTGAAGCTATTCGGATCACAGGTTCAGCACACCTCCACTGCTAGGAAGATGGAGCTATGGCGCAGAATCGTCGACAGGGTCAACGCAGTGGGACAGCATCCAAGAACTAGGGATGACATCAGGAAGAGGTGGAATGACCTACGGGGGAAGGTGCGTTCCGTGGTCTCAAGACACCAGATTGCAGTACAGAAGACTGGCGGCAGACCCCCACCTCCTCCCACACAACTATCAACATGGGAGGAGCAAGTCTTGGTTATACTGCATCCTGAGGGCCTCACAGGAGTAGCAGGAGGAAGGGACTCTGGTAAGGCAAATCTTTACTACCTCATCCCCCACCCTACCTGCATGCTATCACATAACCCCACCCTCACCCCATCACTCCAACACCTCACAAATGTCCCACTATCACAATCCACACATCCCAACACCAAGCCCTGCATGCAACACCAAAGCATGGACACCCATCACCAAAGCATGTCCACAACAGACACCCACACAGACCCCTAAACCAGTTATCACACAAAGTCCTAGACAAGAATGCAAGCACTGGAGTACAGGGTCACTCACCCATTGCACACGATGGCACACACAGATGCAATAATCATGCCTTTACACCCCTGCAGGACCCCTACCCAATGTCACCTGACAGGAGGTTCCAGACATGTCCACTCCCCCCACAGAAGAGGCCCACAGTGATGACAGCAGCTCTGTCCAACTGGATTAAGATGACCAGCCCGGCCCATCTGGGACCTTGGGACAGTCGGTTCCCCTGAGACTGGCACAAGCCACCAGAGAGCCTCCCCCCCTCAGGAAACACCAGCACAGCACCCACCCAGCGGGCCCATCCCTCTGTCCCCAGGACACGTCAAGCAGCAGTGTGTCCACCACTACAGGGAACCCAGGCAAACCCCCACCCAAAGAAAATCAGGGACCTGGGGGCAGTGGGCACACGGTTCAGAGGACAGAGGTACAGGAAAACAGGGGAACTGGGAGGACTGCTGTGCGACAGGGGGAGGACAGGCCCAGGGAACCCACTCTCCACGAGCCACTCTCCAACATCATGGGAGCGTACCATCATTCCCAGGAGATGATCGCAACGGTACTGGTCAACTTTTAGGAGACCCAGCGGCTGCAGAAGGAACACTATCTGGGGATCAGGGAGGAACTCAAGTCCATCAACACCACCCTGGTCACCATTGTAGGGGTGCTGAAGGACCTTGTCAACACCAGGAGGGACACTGTGGCACAACAAGGGGCCCCTGACACTAGCCTGAATGATGAACAGCCCACCACCTCCGCCGGCGCTAGTGGACAGGAGGCACCGCCACAGGACCACAATACCAGCACCCCACCCCCTGCAGATGGAGAACCACCCGCAAACGGTCCCTGAGATCCAGGAACAAGACAGAGAACAATGCCAAGACCCCCACCAGGAAATGAGACCCCCCTGAATGTCATCCTGCCGTCCCACTTTGTCACCCTGTCCATCCATCAACTGCCCTAGCTCCACTTCCTATGCCCCTTTGGACAATGCACCTGTGAAATGAATGGACTGGACTCTGCCATGGACATTCCTCCACCATCACCCCTGCCCATTTTACAACCCCCTCCACTTATTTGCACAGAAATAAACACCCTTAAATCACAAAACAATCTGTAGTCAGTCTGTGATTTCACAAATGTGTATTTACAATAACTATGGAACATAGCAATGTAAATTTTAGTGTCAACATACCGATGTAACACAGCTCTAGTCCATGAGGTAATATAGCAGAGGTCACACAGTGGGACCCAAATCTTTTAAATGGGAAGGCAAAGTGACAAGTCATGGTCCATATACTGGGTAAAAGTGACATACTTATGATAGGTCACACAATTGTATGAGATGTGTGGGGCAGTGATATCTTCTTACCTGTATCTCACTGGAAGTATTGCTGGATAACGTTGTTTCTGTTGTCGATATCCTCTTCTTCTGCCTCCTCTTCTTCACTGTCCACAGGCTCCACAGCTGCCACAAGACCTCCAGCTGGACTATCCTCCTGCTTAAAAGGCACCTGTCGTCGCTAAGCCAGGTTGTGCAGCCTACAACAGGCCACGATGATCTGGCACACCTTCTTTGGTGAGTAGTAGAGAGAACGACCTGTCATATGGAGGCACCGGAACCTGGCCTTCAGGAGGCCGAAGGTTCTTTCTATAATCCTCCTAGTTCACCCATGTGCCTCATTGTAGCGTTCCTCTGACCTTGTTCTGGGATTCCTCACTGGGGTCAGTAGCCATGACAGGTTGGGGTACCCAGAGTCACCTGCAAATGTCGAGGGACAACTGTTAGACACACACTAACCCGTAGGGACAACCCCAGACTCAGACAACTATTCACAGAGTATAGGGTCCTTGTCCTCACCTATTAGCCACACACGGTACCTCTGGAGTTGCCCCATCACATAAGGGATGCTGCTATTCCTCAGAATGTAAGCTTCATGCACTGAGCCTGGAAACTTGGCATTCACATGGGAGATGTACTAGTCGGCCAAACACACCATCTGCACATTCATAGAATGGTAGCTCTTCCGGTTTCTGTTCACCGGTTCACTCCTGCGGTGGGGTGCTAATGCCACATGTGTACCATCAATGGCACCAATGATGTTGGGGATATGTCCCAGGGCATAGACGTCACCTTTCGTTGTAAGCAAATCCTCCACCTGAGGGAAAACGATGTAGCTGCGCATGTGTTTCAGCAGGGCAAACAACACTCTGGACAACACGTTAGAGAACATTGGCTGGGACATCCCTGATGCCATGCCCACTGTTGTTTGAAAAGACCCACTTGCCAGGAAGTGGAGTACTGACAGGACCTGCACTAGAGGGGGGATTCCTATGGGATGGCGGATAGCTGACATCAGGTCTGGCTTCAACTGGGCACACAATTCATGGATTGTTGCACGATCAAGTCTGTAGGTGACTATTATGTGTCTCTGTTCCATTGTCGACAGTTCCACCAGCGGTCTGTACACCGGAGTATGCCGCCATCTCATCACCTGCACCAGCGGACGTGCCCTATGGAGCGAGCAGAGAGTCAGCCAACACTGAGGTATTACAAAATGTAATTTGAACAAATTTCTAAATCGGCAATGTGCCTGTTACTGTGTGTATGCAAGGTCTAGAGAGGTGTGACGCAGTTATTATTAATGCCATGTGGCCCCCTGAAATTTCGGGTGCCTGAGCTGTAAGGTGGGGCAAGGGGATATGAGGTAACTGCGCTGGCGTTCTACACCGTCGCAGTAGGCAGTCGAAGACCGCGGTGCAATCCTGCATTGGTTAACATTGGACCCAATGGGTCCCAGGAGCCAATGACCATGTACGCCGGCGGTGACGGTACGCACCGCCGCGGACGTGACTGCCATTTTCTATCTGTACACTCACTTGATACCTGACCTTCAACAGGAGAGGACCTACACTGCAAGTGCTGCTGTGACCTCAGTCTGGAAGCGACGATGGCTCATATGTCTGGGGAAAGGGCCCCTGCCTTCACTTCAGAAGAGATGGAGAAGTTAGTGTTTGGGGTCCTCCCCCATTACGCACTACTCTACGGTCCTCCAGACAAACAGGTGAGTACACTGGGAGCATGCTGCATGTGCACTGCCTGTTTGGAGTGGTGTGGATGGAAGATACATGGGGGGACTGAGCCCTGCATGAGCGGACCGTGAGTGTATGTGCGTCAGGGCAAGGGTGGGAATGTGGGCCAATGACTATGACGGTCCGGATGGTTAAAGTTTTTCCTTTTCCACTGTACTATTCCTCTAGGTCAGCGCCCACCAGAAGAAGGATATTTGGCGTGCCATCGCCAAGGACGTTTGGACCCGGGGGGTCCACCACAGACAGAGCACCCACTGTTGGAAAAGATGGGAGGACATTCGCCGCTGGAGCAAGAAGACGGCGGAGGCCCAGCTGGGGATGGCCTCTCAACGTGGGAGGGGTGCCACCCCTGATGTTCCGGATCCTGGCGGTGGCGTATCCGGAGTTGGATGGGCGCTTGAGGGCATCACAGCAGTCACCGGAGCTGGAGGGAGCTGCATCCCACTTGGCCCTGGAGGGGGAGACAATTGAATCTGAAGCCACCAGTGGGATGGAGGGCAAGGGGAGCTCCATGGCGGGGACAGGAGGTGACAGCAGCAACAGCAACACCTCCTCTGATGGGAGCTCCCTTGCGGTTGCGAGCCCCTCTGTGCCCCCCGCATCAACAGGTACACCCGCCACCCCCCCTACCAGCACCGCCCTCCCAGCAGCCCCTCAGCGTGTGTCCCGTGGCTGCTCACCCAGGAGGGTGGGCATCTCCTTCGCCCCAGGCACCTCAGGCCCTGCCCCAGTCAGCCCTGCTGCCCTCAGTGAGGAGGCTATTGACCTCCTGAGATCCCTCACTGTTGGGCAATCAACCATTCTGAATGCCATCAAGGGTATCGAGAGGCATTTGCAACAAACAAATGCATACCTGAAGGGCATGGACTCTGGCGTGGCAGCCCAAGAGAGAGCATTTCAGACTCTGGTGTGGCACCCAACAGAGGGCATTTCAGACTCTGGCCTCTGCACTGATGCTAGCCAGTGTCCCTGTGTCCAGCCTCCCCCCTCCAACTTCCTCAGAACAAATAGATTGTGCTGAAACCCTAGACTGTAAGGCAGTTTGTTCGCATGTTTTGCTGCAACACTGGAGCTGTGGGCTTATTCAAATGAATCTACCCTTGATTTTGTACATTCTACACAGACGTTGCTTTTGCTGGGGCTCCCAATTGTATCTGAGCCTGAGTTACATTCCACTGCATTTAAGGAACAAAACCAATCTGGATTCTATCTGGATTCCATCTATGGTTCTACTTCCAGTGGTCCACTGTGTCACAGAAATGACATGCAGTGCTCTTCTTCAGCAAATCAGTGTTTGCATTCAATACAGAATTATTCACAACGTCTCTTCTGTGGCCTTACATTTGCATCATCTCACTTTCAATTCTCACATCTTGCATGAAATGTGCTCTGTGCAGCTGAGCACTTTCAGACCACATAAATCCGAAATCACAATCTGTCATCTGGTTCTTGCCATTTCTCTGAAACTGCTTTGTTCTGGCCACCATCTGCTTCTTGTTGATCTATTTTCTGCTTCACTTCAAATCAATCACTACTCTACTTGGCATACTTCAGGATCCAATTGATACCATTAGTCTTGCAACATCACACTCTGTTGAAAATGAGAAGCTAGCTCAGGGTGCAAACCCATAAGAATAGCAGAAACAAAACTGCTAGCAAAATCTTTCATCCCTCCTATGTTTCTCAAAAGTCTGCTTGAGCCTCTCATAATAAGCATGTTCTGTCTCTTCCGGCTGTTGCGTTGATCACAAAATCTTTATACTTTTCTTCTCAGACACCTTCTTTTTTATTTTTAAATTCTCTATCACTGCTCTGTATTTGCCAGGAACCACCTCAGACAGAGAATTATCAGGTGCAACTCTCTCCCAGATAGCTAAGCAACACCAACCTTACACCCAGACCACAAATCACTAGACACAACAATCCCAAACAGCACATCTAAATCAGTTGAAAGCATTTTCAGAATCTGCATACTCCTTTGTACCATTTATCTGGATCTACTCTCAATTTTGGAAAATGTAACAGAAAGAAATAAAGATCACCTCTCATCCAAGACACATTTACATAGTTCCCTCTTTGTACTTCTCTCTGGGGAAATACTGTAACTGTTTCTAACTATGAATGACTAACAGACCCCTTTGTCTTCTTGCCTGTCTCTGTATTTTTTTAATAGTAATCTTCTCTCATCTTTCTCTGTAGTTCCTTTGTGAGAAAACAGGTCTGATTGCAGAGGCCCCCTATATTTTTGCTACCATTTTTCTTTTTCCTGGTGTTTTCTTGACTCTATTGGTGCCCTGGGTACTGCCAACCACTTCCAGGGCCTGTGCTCTTTAGAAAATGAGTATGCAAATTAGGCTAATTATAATCGGCTAGGTCAACCAACCTATAAGTCCCTAGTATATGGTAGGGCATGTAGGTGTAGGGGCCCCAGCATAGGTGGTACACCCATATATTCACTGTTGAGGAGAACAGTATCATTCTGAAGGCAGGCCTGCCTTGCTGACTGCTTTTAAATTAAAGTTCCACACAAATTCGACTTTGGAATTAAAAGTAGTTCCAAAGCCTTAAACTACCTTATTTGTACATATAGGTCACCCCTAAGGTGTGCCCTATGTGCCCTTAGGGTTGGGTGCCATGTAAATAAAAACAGGGACCTTATAAAATAGTGTTATAAGCCCTGGTGAGGTACAACAGCCAAATTAATTTTTTCCTCATTGTAGTGAAAGGCCTCCATAGGCTAGAAAGGGGAGACTTTATTTTAATTTACAAAGTCCCCTTAAGTAACAGATACCTTAAGTTTGGTATCAACTTAAAGTTATAATAAATCCCACAACGTACAATTGTTGGATTTAATATAACTTGTTCAGGTAATGAGTTTTAAACTCTACCTAAAAAGTTGCCAACTTCAGCCCTGTAGTGCTCTCTTCTGATTGGCCAGCCTGTGGCAGCCTGTGGCAGCCTGGCCAGGCTGCCTTGATGAGGTGTGAAGTAGCCTAGGCTGAACACAAAGGACTGTGCCTGTGGGAGGAGAAATGCCCTCAGCAGATGGAGAAGCAGGAATGGGGAGGGTTGCCAAACTGGTCTTCAAAGGCAAGGAAGGACATTTGGAGTAGCCCGGCACCTCCCTCACATCCTGCAACACCAGACAACTATGTACCCTCTTGATTAGATTAGGAGAGCACAGGTGAGGGGTGTGTTTAAGATTTTTAGCCACACCAGTGGGTGGGCTCAGCCAGATGTAACCTCCAAAAATCAGTTTCAGCCATGATGGATTTTTGAAGAATGTTGCTCTCTGGGATTGATTTTTCCACACTTCACAGGAAGTGGTCATCACAGGGGGAAGGACCCTGCATCTGATTAGAGAACCAGAAACCCCCTGTGTTTCACCCAGGGGCAAGGATAAAACTGGCAGAGCTGCACCCACAGCTCAGATCTCTACCAGATTCCTATAAGGAAGAAATACAGAGGAAGAAGGACTGCCCTGCTGGACCCCTGACCTGCACCTGGACACTGCACTCTGGAGGACTGCACCAGCTGCACACTTGGGTCTCACCACAAGAAGGACTTTGCCCGGCTTCAATTGGTCCAAGGAGGGACTCCCTGTTTGCTACAGGTGGAAAATTGCTAACCTGAGTCCCATGAACCAACTCCTGAAGAAACTGTCCAGCTGACCACTGTCCTGTGGCCAGATTTGGAGTTTGTGCCATATGCATTCTGGGAGTTGTATTCCACACCCTCATGGATCATCTCAGAGCTTCTGGAACCTTAGGGTGAGCTGTGGACCTCAAACAAACCTTAAAAGAACATCTAGGAGAAGATCCAGAAGTTTGGAGAACTTTTGAAAAAAAAGCTCCATAAAGTGACTGACCCGCCACAGCAACTCTAGCCAGCGTGCCTCTACCGCGACCTGGCCTGACTTGCAGGTTCATCCTGGTGAAGAAAATCCCTGAAAAAGTGACTAAGTCTGAACATAGAAAGTTGCCCGGGACCTCCTAGGCAGTGTATCTGAAGAGGGCTCAGGAATGTTGGATCAAGATTCAGGTTTGCCCCGGTCGAAGGATTTTTACCTTGGAAAAGAGACCAAGGTGGTCATTACAACCCTGGCGGACAGTGTTAAAGCGGCGGTAAGACCGCAAACTGGCCGGCGGTAAAAAAAATGGAATTACGACCGTGGCGGAAACCGCCAACAAAGGCAGCCACTTTAACACTCCGACCGCCACGGCGGTACAAACAAACAGTGCGGCTGTCACCGCCAACAGACAGGCGGAAGACAATGTACCGCCCACAGCATCACAACCTACCAATCCGCCACCTTTTCCGGGGCGGATTCACCGCAGACAAAAACACGGTGGAAACAGGACTTCGAAAGGAAAACTCTCACCTCTACACACCCCACGAGGAATCCGGATGCCATGGAACCAGAGCTGCAGATCCTGCCAGCCCTTATCTTCTTGCTCCTCTACCAGGAGCACGAACGCCGGCGGCGAGACAACGGTGAGTACTGCACCTACCACACAGGGGAGGGGGGAGGGAAAAAACAGGGACACACACACAGAACACGCAACACCCCCACCACACCCTCACCCACGACAACACACACACCAATACAGCATGATACATTACAGTTACACCCCCTAAAACCACCGGAAGAATGCAAAGACAAAAGAAAATGAGTGTAACCATTGTAATATATTAAAAGCAAGTACGCAAAAATATATATGTACCATATCAACAAAATATACACCAAGCTCAGTAGTCCAGGTAGTGCTCCAATGAAGTCCGTGGAACACTGGGACAACACGGTATGGGCGAGGCCCACACAAGATCCCCGACCATGACAGAGAGAACACTGCAGGGGCATCAGATACCAATAAAACAGGCACCTCAGGGGGGGGGAAGAGGGGCACCTCAGCCGGTTGAGTGCACAACGCCAAATCCACGAGAGGGCCACATGCCAACTGTACCATCCTGGGGAGTGCAAAGCCACAGTCTCTCAAGTCTCTACAGTGGGTGGGTTGCCCACTGTTCCATCCTGGGGAGTGCAAAGCCACAGTCTCTCAAGTCTCTACAGTGGGTGGGTTGCCCACTGCTTTATCCTTGGGAGTGCAAAGCCACAGTCTCTCAAGTCTCTACAGTGGGTGGGTTGCCCACTGTACCATCCTGGGGAGTGTAAAGCCACAGTCTCTCAAGTCTCTACAGTGGGTGGGTTGCCCACTGCTTTATCCTGGGGAGTGCAAAGCCACAGTCTCTCAAGTCTCTACAGTGGGTGGGTTGCCCACTGTTACATCCTGGGGAGTGCATAGCCACAGTCTCTCAAGTCTCTACAGTGGGTGGGTTGTCCACTGCTTTATACTGGGGAGTGCAAAGCCACAGTCTCTCAAGTCTCTACAGTGGGTGGGTTGCACACTGTTCCATCCTGGGGAGTGCAAAGCCACAGTCTCTCAAGTGGATAACAGTCTCCACTGGTTCTGAAGGGGGCATGGTGCCCAGAGTGCTTCATCCTGCTAAGGACAGAGGTAGTGGATGATAGTCTCCACTGGTTCTGGAGGGGACATGGTGCCCAGAGTGCTTCATCCTGCTCGTGACGGACTCAGTAGCGTCAGTACCGTTGGCGCTCATGGGCCAGCGGTGCTTGAGGCGGCGGTGCCCTGTTCAGCGGTGCTTGAGGCGGCGGTGCCTTGTTCAGCGGTGCTTGAGGCGGCGGTGCAATGTTCAGCGGTGCTTGAGGTAGCGTGGCCCTGTTCAGCGGTGCTTGTGGCGGCGGGTTCCTCTGCAATGACTCAGCTGCTGGCGGTCCTCTCTAGCTCAGCGGGGCTTGTGCTAGCGGTCCTCTCTAGCCCAGCGGGGCTTGTGCTGGCGGTCCTCTGTAGCTCAGCGGGGCTTGTGCTGGCGGTCCTCTCTAGACCAACGGGACTTGTGCTGGCGGTCCTCTCTAGCTCAGCGGAGCTTGTGCTGGTGGTCCTCTCTAGCCCAGCGGGGCTTGTGCTGGCAGTGGCCTCTTGGGCAGCTGGGCAGGTGCTGGCGGTGGCCTCTTGGGCAGCAGGGCAGGTGCTGGCAGTGGCCTCTTGGGCAGCAGGGCAGGAGCTGGCGGTGGCCTCCTGGGCAGCGGGGATGATGGCGGTGGCCTCCAGGGCAGCGGGGATGATGGCGGTCTTCTCCGCCGTGCTGCTCTTCCCAGACGTGCCAGGTTTCTTGTGGCCCTTCCCCACCTTGGAAGGTGTCGCAGCTGACTCCACACTCCCACCGGGACCCCTGGGAGCGGCTTTGGTGACTGGACTTTTCCCCCTCTCCCGCTGGGCACTGGCCAACTTTTGATGCTTGACAGGTGGGGGACTGTCCGTGCTGTGGCTCCGTGCCACACTGGCTGCCCTGGTGGCCGGTGCACTCCAGATTCCGGTGACTACAGGCACCACTGGTCCCGGAGATGTTGTGGCTGAGGTGCTAGGTTGGGACCTGGAGAGTCGGGACCTAGGAGACGGACGGGGTGGGGGAGGTGAGAGAAAGAGTTCAAGGTTGGACAGGAAAGGTTTTTGGGAGACACTGGGACGGGTAGCTGGAGGGGGTTTGGGAGTGGAAGAAGAGGTTGTGGTTGTAGGAGGTGTTCGTTTGGTGACTTTGGGTGAAGGTGCATGCGCTGGAGGCTGTCGTGAGGTGGATGGCTGTTGGGTGGGTGTGTGCCTGCGTTTGTGTATCTTGGGAGGTGGCGTCACAGACACACCATGAGAGGACACAAGGGATGTGTGAATGGTAGTGGGGGTGGTGACTGCACGTGAGCGGGGTGTGGTGGTGTGTGTGCTGGTGATGGCAGTAGTGGCTGTAGATGTAGTGCATGCAGGTGTGAGTGTAGACGAGACTGGGAGGGAGGAGGGAGACGAGGAGGAGGGGGACACAGTGGAGGCAGTGGATGTTGGTGTGTCTGCATGTGTGTGATGCTTGCGTGAGTGCCTGTCGGATATGTGGTACTTATGTTTGCCTGAGCTTCCCTTGTGTGTTGACGTGTGTGCATGCTGGTCTGAAGGTGTGCTTGGGATAGGCTGGGGTACAGGGGATTGGGTCTGGGTGGAGGAAGTTGGAGGGGGAGGCTAGAGACGGGGACAATGGCTGCCATCAGTGCTGAGGCCAGAGTCTGAAAAGCTTGCTGAAGCCTGACCAGAATGAATGCCCTCAAGGAAGGCATTTGTTTGTTGCAACTGCCTTTCTACACCCTGGATGGCATTCAAAATGGGAGACTGCCCAACAGTGAGTGACCTGAGGAGGTCAATGGCCTCCTCACTGAGGGCAGCAGGGGTGACTGGGGCAGGGCCTGAGGTGCCTGGGGCGAAGGTGATGCCCACCCTCCTGGGTGAGCGGGCACGGGGCAAAGGCTGAGGGGCTGCTGGGAGGGTGGTGCTGGTAGAAGGGGTGGTGGCTGTACCTGTAGATGCGGGCGGCACAGATGTTGCCGCAACCACAAGGGAGCTCCCATCAGAGGATGAGTCCGTGTCACTGGTGTCAGCTCCTGCCCCCGCCGTGGAGCTCCCCTCGCCCTCCGTCCCACTGGTGAACTCCAAGTCTGTAGTGTCCCCCTCCAGGGCCATGTGGGATGCAGCTTCCTCCTGCTCCGGTGCCACTGCTCCTCCGCCTGATGATGCTAATGCACACAAGAACAGGGAGACCACAAAAAGGGGGGGCGACAGAAGAAAGACATGTTGAGTGCATGCATTACTGCTACCGTTGGCAGGCACGACAGACACAGAAGCCCCCTGCACTACACCGTGCTCTTGGGCTCCACTGTTCAATCCCTGGGACATGGCCTACAAGGCTATGTAGGACATCTGCACACATGGATGGCACAGGGGCATGACTAGGTGTACTTGGCACTCTACAGAGGTGGGATGGGGAGCCACATGGCCTGCCTTACGGAGGGACCTTGCCTACTGAACTCGCCCTGTCCTAGGGAAACCCACAGCCCACCTCCCCCACCCAGATACCTCCACTGCGAGCAAAATCAGCAGGATGAGAGTGTACTCACCCCTTTGTGGCTGCTGTGATGCCCTCAAGCGCCCATCCAACTCCGGGTACGCCACTGCCAGGATCCTGAACATCAGGGGGGTCATGGTGCGACGGGCACCCCTCCCATATTGGGAGGCCATCCCCAGCTGAGCCTCCGCTGTCTCCTTGCTCCAGCGGCAAATGTCCTCCCATCTTTTTCGGCAGTGGGTGCTCCTTCTGTGGTCCTTGGCAATGGCACGCCAAATATATTTTTTATGATGGGCGCTGACATACAGCATGTTCCCAGTGTACTTACCTGTTTGTCTGGAGGACCGTAGAGTAGCGTGTACTGGGGAAGGATCCCATCCATGAGTTTCTCCAACTCCTCTGATGTGAAGGCAGGGGCCCTTTCCCCAGACATTCGAGCCATTGTCTATTCCAGACCGAGGTCACAGCTGCACTTGCAGTGTAGGTCCTCTCTTGTCAAAGATCAGGTATCGAGTGATTGAACAGATAGAAAATGTCAGTCACGTCCGCAGCGGTACGTACCGTCACCGCCGGCGTACATCGTCATTGGCTCCTGGGACCCATAGGGTTCAATGTTAACCAATGCAACATTGCGCCGCGGTCTTCAACCGCCTACTGCGACGGTTTACAACGCCAGCGCAGTTACCTCACATCCCATTGTCCCACTTTAGAGGTCAGGCAGCCGCCATTTCAGGGGCCCACATGGCTTAATTTTTAACTGCGTCACACATACCTAGGCCTAGCCTCAACACACATACAGGCCACTTTTCGGATTATGATTCGTGTTCTGTGTAAGCTGTGGGTGCGTACCTCTAAGTTGGTTGACTCTGTGCTCGCTGTTGTCCTTCATAGGCACCGTCCGCTGGGACAGGTGATGAGATGGTGGCATCCTCCGGTGTACAGACCGCTGGTGGACCTGTCGAAAATGGAGGAAAGACATGTGATCATCACCTACAGGCTTGACCGTGCCACAATCCATGAACTGTGTACTCAGCTGGAGCCAGACCTGATGTCAGCTGTCCGTCATCCCACAGGAATCCCCCCTCAAGTGCAGGTGCTGTCCTGTCAGTACTCCATTTCCTTGCAAGTGGGTCATTTCAAACAACAGTGGCCATAGCATCAGGGATGTCCCAGCCTATGTTTTCCAGCGTGTTGTCCAGAGTGTTGTCTGCCCTGCTGAAACCCATGCAGAGCTACACCGTTTTCCCTCAGGTGGAGGATTTGCCTACAGTGAAAGGTGATTTCTACGCCCTGGGAAATATCCCCAACATCATAGGTGCCATTGATGGGACACCCGTCCTCCCACGCAGGAGTGAACAGGTGTACAGAAACCGGAAGAGTTATCATTCCATGAATGTGCAGATGGTGTGTTTGGCAGACCAGTACATCTCCTATGTGAATGCCAAGTTGCAACTAACAGCGCGCCGGTCACTGCCAACAGACAGGTGGGAGACAATGTACCGCCCACCCTATCACAACCCACCAATTTGCCACCTTTTCCGGGGCGGTAGCCCCGCCGATAAAAACACGGCGGAAACAGACATGTCATCTGGTTCTTGCCATTTCTCTGAAACTGCTTTGTTCTGGCCACCATCTGCTTCTTGTTGATCTTTTTTCTGCTTCACTTCAAATCAATCACTACTCTACTTGGCATACTTCAGGATCCAATTGATACCATTAGTCTTGCAACATCACACTCTGTTGAAAATGAGAAGCTAGCTCAGGGTGCAAACCCATAAGAATAGCAGAAACAAAACTGCTAGCAAAATCTTTCATCCCTCCTATGTTTCTCAAAAGTCTGCTTGAGCCTCTCATAATAAGCATGTTCTGTCTCTTCCGGCTGTTGCGTTGATCACAAAATCTTTATACTTTTCTTCTCAGACACCTTCTTTTTTATTTTTAAATTCTCTATCACTGCTCTGTATTTGCCAGGAACCACCTCAGACAGAGAATTATCAGGTGCAACTCTCTCCCAGATAGCTAAGCAACACCAACCTTACACCCAGACCACAAATCACTAGACACAACAATCCCAAACAGCACATCTAAATCAGTTGAAAGCATTTTCAGAATCTGCATACTCCTTTGTACCATTTATCTGGATCTACTCTCAATTTTGGAAAATGTAACAGAAAGAAATAAAGATCACCTCTCATCCAAGACACATTTACATAGTTCCCTCTTTGTACTTCTCTCTGGGGAAATACTGTAACTGTTTCTAACTATGAATGACTAACAGACCCCTTTGTCTTCTTGCCTGTCTCTGTATTTTTTTAATAGTAATCTTCTCTCATCTTTCTCTGTAGTTCCTTTGTGAGAAAACAGGTCTGATTGCAGAGGCCCCCTATATTTTTGCTACCATTTTTCTTTTTCCTGGTGTTTTCTTGACTCTATTGGTGCCCTGGGTACTGCCAACCACTTCCAGGGCCTGTGCTCTTTAGAAAATGAGTATGCAAATTAGGCTAATTATAATCGGCTAGGTCAACCAACCTATAAGTCCCTAGTATATGGTAGGGCATGTAGGTGTAGGGGCCCCAGCATAGGTGGTACACCCATATATTCACTGTTGAGGAGAACAGTATCATTCTGAAGGCAGGCCTGCCTTGCTGACTGCTTTTAAATTAAAGTTCCACACAAATTCGACTTTGGAATTAAAAGTAGTTCCAAAGCCTTAAACTACCTTATTTGTACATATAGGTCACCCCTAAGGTGTGCCCTATGTGCCCTTAGGGTTGGGTGCCATGTAAATAAAAGCAGGGACCTTATAAAATAGTGTTATAAGCCCTGGTGAGGTAAAACAGCCAAATTAATTTTTTCCTCATTGTAGTGAAAGGCCTCCATAGGCTAGAAAGGGGAGACTTTATTTTAATTTACAAAGTCCCCTTAAGTAACAGATACCTTAAGTTTGGTATCAACTTAAAGTTATAATAAATCCCACAACGTACAATTGTTGGATTTAATATAACTTGTTCAGGTAATGAGTTTTAAACTCTACCTAAAAAGTTGCCAACTTCAGCCCTGTAGTGCTCTCTTCTGATTGGCCAGCCTGTGGCAGCCTGGCCAGGCTGCCTTGATGAGGTGTGAAGTAGCCTAGGCTGAACACAAAGGACTGTGCCTGTGGGAGGAGAACTGCCCTCAGCAGATGGAGAAGCAGGAATGGGGAGGGTTGCCAAACTGGTCTTCAAAGGCAAGGAAGGACATTTGGAGTAGCCCGGCACCTCCCTCACATCCTGCAACACCAGACAACTATGTACCCTCTTGATTAGATTAGGAGAGCACAGGTGAGGGGTGTGTTTAAGATTTTTAGCCACACCAGTGGGTGGGCTCAGCCAGATGTAACCTCCAAAAATCAGTTTCAGCCATGATGGATTTTTGAAGAATGTTGCTCTCTGGGATTGATTTTTCCACACTTCACAGGAAGTGGTCATCACAGGGGGAAGGACCCTGCATCTGATTAGAGAACCAGAAACCCCCTGTTTTTCACCCAGGGGCAAGGATAAAACTGGCAGAGCTGCACCCACAGCTCAGATCTCTACCAGATTCCTATAAGGAAGAAATACAGAGGAAGAAGGACTGCCCTGCTGGACCCCTGACCTGCACCTGGACACTGCACTCTGGAGGACTGCACCAGCTGCACACTTGGGTCTCACCACAAGAAGGACTTTGCCCGGCTTCAATTGGTCCAAGGAGGGACTCCCTGTTTGCTACAGGTGGAAAATTGCTAACCTGAGTCCCATGAACCAACTCCTGAAGAAACTGTCCAGCTGACCACTGTCCTGTGGCCAGATTTGGAGTTTGTGCCATATGCATTCTGGGAGTTGTATTCCACACCCTCATGGATTATCTCAGAGCTTCTGGAACCTTATGGTGAGCTGTGGACCTCAAACAAACCTTAAAAGAACATCTAGGAGAAGATCCAGAAGTTTGGAGAACTTTTGAAAAAAAAGCTCCATAAAGTGACTGACCCGCCACAGCAACTCTAGCCAGCGTGCCTCTACCGCGACCTGGCCTGACTTGCAGGTTCATCCTGGTGAAGAAAATCCCTGAAAAAGTGACTAAGTCTGAACATAGAAAGTTGCCCGGGACCTCCTAGGCAGTGTATCTGAAGAGGGCTCAGGAATGTTGGATCAAGATTCAGGTTTGCCCCGGTCGAAGGATTTTTACCTTGGAAAAGAGACCAAGGTGGTCATTACAACCCTGGCGGACAGTGTTAAAGCGGCGGTAAGACCGCAAACTGGCCGGCGGTAAAAAAAATGGAATTACGACCGTGGCGGAAACCGCCAACAAAGGCAGCCACTTTAACACTCCGACCGCCACGGCGGTACAAACAAACAGTGCGGCTGTCACCGCCAACAGACAGGCGGAAGACAATGTACCGCCCACAGCATCACAACCTACCAATCCGCCACCTTTTCCGGGGCGGATTCACCGCAGACAAAAACACGGTGGAAACAGGACTTCGAAAGGAAAACTCTCACCTCTACACACCCCACGAGGAATCCGGATGCCATGGAACCAGAGCTGCAGATCCTGCCAGCCCTTATCTTCTTGCTCCTCTACCAGGAGCACGAACGCCGGCGGCGAGACAACGGTGAGTACTGCACCTACCACACAGGGGAGGGGGGAGGGAAAAAACAGGGACACACACACAGAACACGCAACACCCCCACCACACCCTCACCCACGACAACACACACACCAATACAGCATGATACATTACAGTTACACCCCCTAAAACCCCCGGAAGAATGCAAAGACAAAAGAAAATGAGTGTAACCATTGTAATATATTAAAAGCAAGTACGCAAAAATATATATGTACCATATCAACAAAATATACACCAAGCTCAGTAGTCCAGGTAGTGCTCCAATGAAGTCCGTGGAACACTGGGCCAACACGGTATGGGCGAGGCCCACACAAGATCCCCGACCATGACAGAGAGAACACTGCAGGGGCATCAGATACCAATAAAACAGGCACCTCAGGGGGGGGAAGAGGGGCACCTCAGCCGGTTGAGTGCACAACGCCAAATCCACGAGAGGGCCACATGCCAACTGTACCATCCTGGGGAGTGCAAAGCCACAGTCTCTCAAGTCTCTACAGTGGGTGGGTTGCCCACTGTTCCATCCTGGGGAGTGCAAAGCCACAGTCTCTCAAGTCTCTACAGTGGGTGGGTTGCAAACTGCTTTATCCTTGGGAGTGCAAAGCCACAGTCTCTCAAGTCTCTACAGTGGGTGGGTTGCCCACTGTACCATCCTGGGGAGTGTAAAGCCACAGTCTCTCAAGTCTCTACAGTGGGTGGGTTGCCCACTGCTTTATCCTGGGGAGTGCAAAGCCACAGTCTCTCAAGTCTCTACAGTGGGTGGGTTGCCCACTGTTACATCCTGGGGAGTGCATAGCCACAGTCTCTCAAGTCTCTACAGTGGGTGGGTTGTCCACTGCTTTATACTGGGGAGTGCAAAGCCACAGTCTCTCAAGTCTCTACAGTGGGTGGGTTGCACACTGTTCCATCCTGGGGAGTGCAAAGCCACAGTCTCTCAAGTGGATAACAGTCTCCACTGGTTCTGGAGGGGGCATGGTGCCCAGAGTGCTTCATCCTGCTAAGGACAGAGGTAGTGGATGATAGTCTCCACTGGTTCTGGAGGGGGCATGGTGCCCAGAGTGCTTCATCCTGCTCGTGACGGACTCAGTAGCGTCAGTACCATTGGCGCTCATGGGCCAGCGGTGCTTGAGGCGGCGGTGCCCTGTTCAGCGGTGCTTGAGGCGGCGGTGCCTTGTTCAGCGGTGCTTGAGGCGGCGGTGCAATGTTCAGCGGTGCTTGAGGTAGCGTGGCCCTGTTCAGCGGTGCTTGTGGCGGCGGGTTCCTCTGCAATGACTCAGCTGCTGGCGGTCCTCTCTAGCTCAGCGGGGCTTGTGCTAGCGGTCCTCTCTAGCCCAGCGGGGCTTGTGCTGGCGGTCCTCTGTAGCTCAGCGGGGCTTGTGCTGGCTGTCCTCTCTAGACCAACGGGACTTGTGCTGGCGGTCCTCTCTAGCTCAGCGGAGCTTGTGCTGGTGGTCCTCTCTAGCCCAGCGGGGCTTGTGCTGGCAGTGGCCTCTTGGGCAGCTGGGCAGGTGCTGGCGGTGGCCTCTTGGGCAGCAGGGCAGGTGCTGGCGGTGGCCTCTTGGGCAGCAGGGCAGGAGCTGGCGGTGGCCTCCTGGGCAGCGGGGATGATGGCGGTGGCCTCCAGGGCAGCGGGGATGATGGCGGTCTTCTCCGCCGTGCTGCTCTTCCCAGACGTGCCAGGTTTCTTGTGGCCCTTCCCCACCTTGGAAGGTGTCGCAGCTGACTCCCCACTCCCACCGGGACCCCTGGGAGCGGCTTTGGTGACTGGAGTTTTCCCCCTCTCCCGCTGGGCACTGGCCAACTTTTGATGCTTGACAGGTGGGGGACTGTCCGTGCTGTGGCTCCGTGCCACACTGGCTGCCCTGGTGGCCGGTGCACTCCAGATTCCGGTGACTACAGGCACCACTGGTCCCGGAGATGTTGTGGCTGAGGTGCTAGGTTGGGACCTGGAGAGTCGGGACCTAGGAGACGGACGGGGTGGGGGAGGTGAGAGAAAGAGTTCAAGGTTGGACAGGAAAGGTTTTTGGGAGACACTGGGACGGGTAGCTGGAGGGGGTTTGGGAGTGGAAGAAGAGGTTGTGGTTGTAGGAGGTGTTCGTTTGGTGACTTTGGGTGAAGGTGCATGCGCTGGAGGCTGTCGTGAGGTGGATGGCTGTTGGGTGGGTGTGTTCCTGCGTTTGTGTATCTTGGGAGGTGGCATCACAGACACACCATGAGAGGACACAAGGGATGTGTGAATGGTAGTGGGGGTGGTGACTGCACGTGAGCGGGGTGTGGTGGTGTGTGTGCTGGTGATGGCAGTAGTGGCTGTAGATGTAGTGCATGCAGGTGTGAGTGTAGACGAGACTGGGAGGGAGGAGGGAGACGAGGAGGAGGGGGACACAGTGGAGGCAGTGGATGTTGGTGTGTCTGCATGTGTGTGATGCTTGCGTGAGTGCCTGTCGGATATGTGGTACTTATGTTTGCCTGAGCTTCCCTTGTGTGTTGACGTGTGTGCATGCTGGTCTGAAGGTGTGCTTGGGATAGGCTGGGGTACAGGGGATTGGGTCTGGGTGGAGGAAGTTGGAGGGGGAGGCTAGAGACGGGGACAATGGCTACCATCAGTGCTGAGGCCAGAGTCTGAAAAGCTTGCTGAAGGGCCGCCTGACCAGAATGAATGCCCTCAAGGAAGGCATTTGTTTGTTGCAACTGCCTTTCTACACCCTGGATGGCATTCAAAATGGGAGACTGCCCAACAGTGAGTGACCTGAGGAGGTCAATGGCCTCCTCACTGAGGGCAGCAGGGGTGACTGGGGCAGGGCCTGAGGTGCCTGGGGCGAAGGTGATGCCCACCCTCCTGGGTGAGCGGGCACGGGGCAAAGGCTGAGGGGCTGCTGGGAGGGTGGTGCTGGTAGAAGGGGTGGTGGCTGTACCTGTAGATGCGGGCGGCACAGATGTTGCCGCAACCACAAGGGAGCTCCCATCAGAGGATGAGTCCGTGTCACTGGTGTCAGCTCCTGCCCCCGCCGTGGAGCTCCCCTCGCCCTCCGTCCCACTGGTGAACTCCAAGTCTGTAGTGTCCCCCTCCAGGGCCATGTGGGATGCAGCTTCCTCCTGCTCCGGTGCCACTGCTCCTCCGCCTGATGATGCTAATGCACACAAGAACAGGGAGACCACAAAAAGGGGGGGCGACAGAAGAAAGACATGTTGAGTGCATGCATTACTGCTACCGTTGGCAGGCACGACAGACACAGAAGCCCCCTGCACTACACCATGCTCTTGGGCTCCACTGTTCAATCCCTGGGACATGGCCTACAAGGCTATGTAGGACATCTGCACACATGGATGGCACAGGGGCATGACTAGGTGTACTTGGCACTCTACAGAGGTGGGATGGGGAGCCACATGGCCTGCATTACGGAGGGACCTTGCCTACTGAACTCGCCCTGTCCTAGGGAAACCCACAGCCCACCTCCCCCACCCAGATACCTCCACTGCGAGCAAAATCAGCAGGATGAGAGTGTACTCACCCCTTTGTGGCTGCTGTGATGCCCTCAAGCGCCCATCCAACTCCGGGTACGCCACTGCCAGGATCCTGAACATCAGGGGGGTCATGGTGCGACGGGCACCCCTCCCATATTGGGAGGCCATCCCCAGCTGAGCCTCTGCTGTCTCCTTGCTCCAGCGGCAAATGTCCTCCCATCTTTTTCGGCAGTGGGTGCTCCTTCTGTGGTCCTTGGCAATGGCACGCCAAATATATTTTTTATGATGGGCGCTGACATACAGCATGTTCCCAGTGTACTTACCTGTTTGTCTGGAGGACCGTAGAGTAGCGTGTACTGGGGAAGGATCCCATCCATGAGTTTCTCCAACTCCTCTGATGTGAAGGCAGGGGCCCTTTCCCCAGACATTCGAGCCATTGTCTATTCCAGACCGAGGTCACAGCTGCACTTGCAGTGTAGGTCCTCTCTTGTCAAAGATCAGGTATCGAGTGATTGAACAGATAGAAAATGTCAGTCACGTCCGCAGCGGTACGTACCGTCACCGCCGGCGTACATCGTCATTGGCTCCTGGGACCCATAGGGTTCAATGTTAACCAATGCAACATTGCGCCGCGGTCTTCAACCGCCTACTGCGACGGTGTACAACGCCAGCGCAGTTACCTCACATCCCATTGTCCCACTTTAGAGGTCAGGCAGCCGCCATTTCAGGGGCCCACATGGCTTAATTTTTAACTGCGTCACACATACCTAGGCCTAGCCTCAACACACATACAGGCCACTTTTCGGATTATGATTCGTGTTCTGTGTAAGCTGTGGGTGCGTACCTCTAAGTTGGTTGACTCTGTGCTCGCTGTTGTCCTTCATAGGCACCGTCCGCTGGGACAGGTGATGAGATGGTGGCATCCTCCGGTGTACAGACCGCTGGTGGACCTGTCGAAAATGGAGGAAAGACATGTGATCATCACCTACAGGCTTGACCGTGCCACAATCCATGAACTGTGTACTCAGCTGGAGCCAGACCTGATGTCAGCTGTCCGTCATCCCACAGGAATCCCCCCTCAAGTGCAGGTGCTGTCCTGTCAGTACTCCATTTCCTTGCAAGTGGGTCATTTCAAACAACAGTGGCCATAGCATCAGGGATGTCCCAGCCTATGTTTTCCAGCGTGTTGTCCAGAGTGTTGTCTGCCCTGCTGAAACCCATGCAGAGCTACACCGTTTTCCCTCAGGTGGAGGATTTGCCTACAGTGAAAGGTGATTTCTACGCCCTGGGAAATATCCCCAACATCATAGGTGCCATTGATGGGACACCCGTCCTCCCACGCAGGAGTGAACAGGTGTACAGAAACCGGAAGAGTTATCATTCCATGAATGTGCAGATGGTGTGTTTGGCAGACCAGTACATCTCCTATGTGAATGCCAAGTTCCAACTAACAGCGCGCCGGTCACTGCCAACCGACAGGTGGGAGACAATGTACCGCCCACCCTATCACAACCCACCAATCTGCCACCTTTTCCGGGGCGGTAGCCCCGCCGATAAAAACACGGCGGAAACAGACATTTCAAACCGAAAACGCTCACCTCCATACACCCCACGAGGAATCTGGACAGCATGGAACCCGAATTACACATCCTACCAGCTATTGTATTCCTGCTCCTCTACCAGGAGCACGAACGCCGACGCAGAAGACAACAGTGAGTACTGCACCTACGACACAGGGGAGGGGGGAGGAGAAAATATTACGGGGACTCACATACGCGACACACCCACCCCCACCCACTACAACACACACATCAATGCATAGCATTACATCACTGTTACAACCCCCAAGCCCCCCCGAAAGAATGCAAAGACAAAAGGAATAGATCATAAACAGTCGAATATATTGGATTATTGCCTTATAAAAATATCACACATTTAAAACTTATATATACATAAATATTAAAAGTCCGATAATTCTAGCTGTCATTGTCCGTGGACCACTGGGCCCAAATCACATGGGCAAGGCCCACACAAGATACCTGACACCAACGGAGAGAACACTGCAGGAGCATCAGATAGAAAAACTACAGGCACCTCAGGGGGAAGGGAAGGAGGGGCACCTCAGCCACATGAGTACACAACGCCAGATCCACGAGGGGCCTCCATGGCCACTGTCCCATCCTGGGGAGTGCAAAGCCACAGTCTCACAAGTCTCTACAGTGGGTGGGTTGCCCACTGTCCCATCCTGGGGAGTGCAAAGCCACAGTCTCACAAGTCTCTACAGTGGGTGGCTTGCCCACTGCCATATCCTGGGGAGTGCAAAGCCACAGTCTCTCAAGTCTCTACAGTGGGTGGCTTGCCCACTGCCATATCCTGGGGAGTGCAAAGCCACAGTCTCTCAAGTCTCTATAGTGGGTGGCTTGCCCACTGTCTAATCCTGGGGAGTGCAAAGCCACAGTCTCTCAAGTGGATAACAGTCTCCACTGGTACTGGAGGGGGACTAGTGCCCAGAGTGCTTCGTGCAGCCCTGCCCGACACAGATGCTGGCCTGCCCCGTCCGCCAATGGGCCAGCGGTGCTTGAGATGAAGGGCCCAGTTCAGCGGTGCTTGAGACGGCGGTGCCCAGCAGAGCGGTGCTTGAGATTAAGGGCCCAGCAGAGCGGTGCTTGAGATGAAGGGCCCAGCGGAGCGGTGCTTGAGATGAAGGGCCCAGTTCAGCGGTGCTTGAGACGAAGGTGCCCAGTTCAGCGGTGCTTGAGACGGCGGTGCCCAGTTCAGCGGTGCTTGAGACGGCGGTGCCCTGTTCAGCGGTGCTTGAGACGGCGGTGCCCAGCGGAGCGGTGCTTGAGATGAAGGGCCCAGCGGAGCGGTGCTTGAGATGAAGGGCCCAGTTCAGCGGTGCTTGAGACGGTGGTGCCCAGCGGAGCGGTGCTTGAGATGAAGGGCCCAGCGGAGCGGTGCTTGAGATGAAGGGCCCAGTGGAGCGGTGCTTGAGATGAAGGGCCCAGTTCAGCGGTGCTTGAGACGGCGGTGTCCAGCGGAGCGGTGCTTGAGATGAAGGGCCCAGCGGAGCGGTGCTTGAGATGAAGGGCCCAGCGGAGCGGTGCTTGAGATGAAGGGCCCAGTTCAGCGGTGCTTGAGACCGCGGTGCCCAGCGGAGCGGTGCTTGAGATGAAGGGCCCAGCGGAGCGGTGCTTGAGATGAAGGGCCCAGCGGAGCGGTGCTTGAGATGAAGGGCCCAGCGGAGCGGTGCTTGAGAGGAAGGGCCCAGTCCAGCGGTGCTTGAGATGAAGGGCCCAGTTCAGCGGTGCTTGAGACGGCGGTGCCCAGCGGAGCGGTGCTTGAGATGAAGGGCCCAGCGGAGCGGTGCTTGAGATGAAGGGCCCAGCGGAGCGGTGCTTGAGATGAAGGGCCCAGTTCAGCGGTGCTTGAGACGGCGGTGCCCAGCGGAGCGGTGCTTGAGATGAAGGGCCCAGCGGAGCGGTGCTTGAGATGAAGGGCCCAGCGGAGCAGTGCTTGAGATGAAGGGCCCAGTTCAGCGGTGCTTGAGACGGCGGTGCCCAGTTCAGCGGTGCTTGAGACGGCGGTGCCCTGTTCAGCGGTGTTTGAGACGGCGGTGCCCAGTTCAGCGGTGCTTGAGACGGCGGTGCCCAGTTCAGCGGTGCTTGAGACGGTGGTGCCCAGTTCAGCGGGGCTTGAGACGGCGGTGCCCAGTTCAGCGGTGCTTGATTGAAAGGGCCCAGTTCAGCGGTGCTTGTTTGAAAGGGCCCAGTTCAGCGGTTCCGGCCCAGGCATGGGTGTCACTCGCCACCTGGCATGTGGCTGGCAGGGCCTTCCTGCCCATCTGTCTGTTGGCTTGCGGGGCCCTCCTGGGTTGCCGTACCGGGCCTCTGGGTGTCCTCCTGCACACCTGGGAGGGGGCTGGTGGGGCACTCCTGGGCAGCTGGCCTGCTGCCGGACTTGTCGGGCGTGCTGCCCTTCCCACCCTTCCCTGGTCGTCTGTGGCCCTTTGACACCTTTGGCGGTGTGCCAGGTAACACCCCACTTCCAGACGGAGCCAGGGTAGGGATTTTGGTGCCTGGTGTCCGTGGCCTCTCGCGCCGGGCACTGCTAACTTTTGGGTGCTTCTCCGTGAGTGGGCTGGCCGTGCCTTGGCTCCTCGCTGGAGTTGTTGCCCTTGAGGGTGGGGGACTCCACAGTCCTTGGACAACAGTCCTGATAAGTCCTGGTTTGGTGGTGGCTGAGGTGCTGATTGCAGTCTTATGAGATGGACGGGGTAGGGGAGTTGTTGGAAAGAGGTTAAGGTTGGCAAGGAAAAGCAATTTGGAAAGAGAGTGACGGGTAGGTGTAGTGGGTATGGGAGTGGAGGAAGAGGATGTGGTTGTAGGAGTGTGAAGTCTGGTGTCTTTGGGTGCAGGTGCTTGGGCTGGAGGCTGTCGTGAGGTGGATGGCTGTTGGGTGGGTGGCTGCTTGCGTTTGTGTGGTTTGGAAGAGGGGGTGACAGACACACTGGGAGAGGACACAGGGGGCATGTAAATGGTAGTGGGGGTGGTGACTGCACGTGTGCGGAGTGTTCTGGTGGGTGTGCTGGTGAGGGACGTAGTGGCTGAAGATGTTTTGCATGCAAGTGTGAGTGGAGACGTCACAGGGAGGGAGGAGGGAGACGAGGAGGAGGGGGACACAGTGGAGGCAGTGGCTGTTGGTATGTCTGCATGTGGATGTTGCTTGTGTGAATGCTTGTGTGATGTGTGGTACTTATGTCTGGATGAGCTTCCCTTGGGTGTTGAGGTGTGTGCAGGCTGGTCTGATGGTGTGTCTGGGATAGGCAGAGGTACTGGGGATTGGGTCTGGGTGGAGGAAGTTGGAGGGGGGAGGCTAGAGACAGGGACAATTGCTGCTGTCAGTTCTGAGGCCAGAGCGTTGAACGATCGCTGATGGGCAGCCTGACCCGAATGAATGCCCTCCAGGTATGCATTACTCCGGTGCACCTCCCTTTCTACACCCTGGATGGCATTCAAAAGGGTAGACTGCCCAACAATGATGGTCCTCAGGAGGTCAATGACCTCCTCACTGAGGGCAGCAGGTGTGACAGGGGTAGGGCCTGAGGTGCCTGGGGCGAAGGAGATGCCCACCTTCCTGGGTGAGCGGGCACGGGGCGAAGGCTGAGGGGCTGCTAGGAGGGCGGTGCTGGTGCGCTGGGTGGCGGCTGTACCTGTTGTTGCGGGGGGCACGGATGTTGCCGCCACCACAAGGGAGCTCCCTTCAGAGGACGAGTCGCTGCCACTGACATCAGCACGAGTCCCCGCTGTGGAACTCCCCTCGCCCTCCGTCTCACTGGTGAAATCCGAGTCAGTTGCATGGCCGCCATGGCCATGTGAGATGCAGCTCCCTCGTGCTCCGATGCCACTTCTCCTCCGCCTGATGATGCTGATGCACACAAGAACAGGAAGACAACACAAAAGGGGGGGGGAGAAATAAAGACATGTTGAGTGCATGGATTACTGCTACCGTTGGCGGACAAGACAGACACAGAAGCCCCCGGCACTACGCCGCGCACTTGGGGTCCACTACGCAATCCGTGGGACATGGCCTACAAGCCTATCGACGACAACTGCACACATAGATGACACAGGGCCATGGATACTTGAACTTGGCACCCTACAGAGGTGAGGGGCGGGGCACAGGGCCATGCCTTACGGAGGGGCCTAGCCTACAGAATTCGCCCTGGCCTAGGGAGACCCACAGCCCTCCTCCCCCACCCAGACACCTCCACTGCGCGCAAAGTCACCAGAATGAGAGTGTACTCACCCCCTTGTGTCTGCTGTGACATCCTCACGTGCCCATCCAAATCGGGGTAGGCCACTGCCAGGATCCGGGACATCAGGGGGGGTCAATTGACGACTGGCACCCTTCCTACTTTGGGAGGCCATCCCCAGCAGAGCCTCCGCCGTCTTCCTGCTCCCGCGGCGGATGTCCTCCCACCTCTTCCGGCAGTGGGTGCCCCGTCTGTTGTGGACCCCCATGGTACGGACGTCCTTGGCGATGGCACGCCAAATCGCGATTTTCTGGTGGGCGCTGACCTATGTGACATGTACAGGGAGAGAAAAATTGTCATCACCTTCTGCATGCTCGATGTGAGTGGCCCCCTACCCCACCCTTGCCATGTGGCACATGCTCTCATCTGTCGTCTGATGCATGACTCAATCGCTCCCCTCCCTACCATCTTTCATCCACCCGACTCAACCCAGGCATTGCCCACAAAGCATGCTCCCAGTGTACTTACCTGTTGGTCTGGAGGACCGTAGAGTAGCGCATACTGGGGGAGGACCCCATCCACGAGTTTCTCCAATTCTTCAGAAGTGAAGGCAGGGGCCCTTTCCCCAGTCGCAGCAGCCATTGTTTCTTCCAGACCGAGGTCACAGCAGCACTTGCAGTGTAGGTCCTCTCCTGTGGAAGATCAGGTATTGAGTGATTAAGCTGATAGAAAATGGCGGTCACGCCCGCGGTGGTGCGTACCGCGGCGGTGCATACCGCGACCGCTGGCACACATCGTCATTGGCTCCTGAAACCCATAGGTTTCAATGTTAACCAATGCGGCTTTGCGCCGCGGTCTTCGACCGCCTACCGCCACGGTGTGCCATGCCAGCGCATCGACCTCACATCCCATTGTCACACTTCACAGGTCAGGCAGCCGCCATTTCAAGGGCCCACATGGCTTAATTTCTACAGTGTCACACATACCTAGGCCTTTCCTCAACACTCATACACACCATTCAATGCATAGTGAATCGTGTTGTGTGCAAGCTGTGGGAACGGACCTGTGGGTTGATTGACTCTGTGCTCGCTGTTGTCCTTCCTAGGCACTGTCCGCTTGGCAATGCGAGGAGATGGAGGAATCTTCCCGTGTACAGACCGCTGGTGGACCTGTCGACAATGGAGGAACGACATGTCATTCTGACATACAGGCTTGACCGAGCCACTATACATGAACTGTGTGCCCAGCTGAAGGCAGACCTGATGTCACCCATCCGCCAACCCACAGGGATCCCCCCCTCTAGTGCAGGTGCTGTCAGTACTCCATTTCTTAGCAAGTGGGCCATTTCAAACAACAGTGGCCATATCATCAGGGATGTCTCAATCTATGTTTTCCAAGGTGTTGTCCAGAGTGTTGTCTGCCCTGCTCAAACACATGCGGAGCTACATCGTTTTCCCTGAGGTGGGGGATTTGCCTACAGTGAAGGGTGACTTCTATGCCCTTGGTCATATCCCCAACATCATAGGTGCCATTGATGGGACCCATGTGGCTTTGGTACCCCCCAGAGAAAGTGAACAGGTGTACAGGAACAGGAAAAGTTATCATTCGATGAATGTACAGATGGTCTGTTTGGCATGTCTCCCATGTTAATGCCAAGTTCCCTGGCTCTGTGCATGACGCTTACATCCTGCGGAATAGCAGCATCCCGTATGTGATGGGTCAACTCCAGAGGCACCGTGTGTGGCTATTAGGGGACTCTGGTTACCCCAACCTTTCCTGGCTATTGACCCCAGTGAGGAATCCCAGGACCAGGGCAGAGGAACGCTACAATGAGGCCCATGGGCGGACTAGGAGGGTGATCAAACGCACCTTTGGCCTCCTGAAGGCCAGGTTCAGGTGCCTCCATATGACAGGTGGATCCCTAATGTACTCACCAAAGAAGGTGTGCGCCGCCAGGTGCCTTTTCTGCAGGAGGATCGTCCAGATGGTGGTTTTGTAGCAGCTGTGGAGCCTGTGGAGAGTGAAGAAGAGGAAGCCGAAGAGGACGACATAGACAACAGGAACACAGTAATAGAGCAATACTTTCAGTGACACACAGGTAAGAGTAGACACCGGCATATTACATTTACTTAATGACTCCTACCTCTCTACTGTCTGACTTTTTCCCGCAGTGTATGGTAACTGTGTTGTGAATTTCCCTTCCGTTTTCAGAGCTGTGGGCCCTACTGCGTGACATCTGCTTAGTTTCCCCATGGACTACAGCTGTGTGAAAGCGGTTTGTTGGCATAACAATGTGAATAACAATTTTGGCACTGTCATGTCTAATACATTTGTTAAAATCACAGACAGACTCTAGATTGTTTATGTGCAATAAGTGTGTTGATTCAAGTGCTCTAATTTGGATGGGTGGTTGCTAATCGGTGAGGGGTGATGGTGGAGGATTGTCCATGGCAGAGTCCAGACTATCAGGTTCACAGGTGCATTGTCCAAATGCCTGTGGGAAGTGGAGCAGGGGCAGTTTAAGGTTGGACAGGGTGACAATGTGGGACTGTGGGATGACAATCAGGGCGGTATCCTTTGCTGGCGGGGGTCTTGACATGTTACTCTGTCTTCTTCCTGGATCTCAGGGCCCGCTTGCAGGGTGGTTCTCCTTCTGCAGGGGGTAGGGTTCTGGTGGCCTGTTGGTCTTCTGTCGGGGCCTCCTGTCCACTAGCGCCGGCGGAGGTGGTAGCCAGTTCTTGGTCCATGCTAGTGTCAGGGGCCCTTTGAGGTGCCAGAGTGGTCCGCAATGTGGAGATTAACTCATTCAGGGCCACTACGATGGTACCCATGGCGGTACTGATGTTTCTCAGTTCCTCCCTGAACCCCATATACTGTTGTTCCTGCAGAAGCTGGATTTCCTGGAACCTGGCCAGGACCGTCGCCATCGTCTCCTGGGAGTGGTGGTAGGCTCCATGATGGAGGAGAGGGCCTCGTGGAGAGTGGGTTCCCTTGCCCTGTCCCCCCCCTGTCGCACAGCTGCCATCCCAGTTCCCCTGTTTCCTTGGGCCTCCGTCCCCTGGACCGTGTGCCCACTACCACTGCCCCCAGGTCCCTGTTGTTGTTGGGGTGGTGGGTTAGCCTGGGTTCCCTGTAGTGGTGGACACACCGCTGATTGACGTGTCCTGGGGACAGAGGTATGGGCCCGCTGGGTGGGTGCCGTGCTGATGTTCCCAGAGGGGGGTAGGTCTGCTGTGGCCTGTGCCTGTCTGAGGGGAACCGACTGTCCAGAGGTCCCCGATGGACCGGGCTGGTCATCTAAATCCAGGGAGACAGAGCTGCTGTCATCACTGTGGGCCTCTTCTGGGGGTGGAGGGTACATTTGTGGACCCTCCTGTGTGGTGACCTGGCGTTCGGGTCCTGCAGGGGTATAAAAGTATGGTTATTGCTTCTGTGTGTGCCAATGGCGTGCAATGGGTGGGTGCCTGTGTACCCCAGTGCTGGCATTCCTTTGTGGGAGCTGTTGTGACGGTGTTTTGGGGGGGGGGTGATGGGTATGTGCATTGGGCATGCTTTGGTGATGGGTGTCCATGCTTTGGGGCCGCATGCAGGGCTAAGTTTTGGGATGGGTGGGTTGTGATGGTGAGACATTTGCAAGGGGTAGTTGTGAAGGGGGTGAGGGATGGGGGTATGAGTTGGCATGCATGTGGGGTGGGGGGGATGAAGTAGTGAAGATGAGACTTACCAGAGTCCATTCCTCCAGATACTCCAGCGAGGCCCTCAGGATGCAGGATGTTCAAGACTTGCTCCTCCCATGTTGTAAATTCGGGGGGAGGAGGTGGGGGTCCGACCCAAAGTCCGCTGTACCACGATGTTGTGCCTTGATACCATGGAACGCACCTTCCCCCGTAGGTCGTTCCACCTCTTCCTGATGTCATCCCGATTTCTTGGGTGCTGTCCCACAGAGTTGACCCTGTCCACTATTCTGCTCCATAGCTCTATCTTCCTTGCAATGGTGGTGTGCTGCACCTGTGTCCCGAACAGCTGGGGCTCGACTCGTAGGATTTCCTCCACCATGACCCTGAGTTCAGCATCTGAGAACCTGGGGTGTCTTTGAGGTGCCATGGGGTGGTGTGGATGATGTGTGGGGTGGAGTGTGTAGTGATAGGTGCGGTGCTATTTAGTGGTGTGTTGTGTGAGGTGCGTGGAAGTTCTGTGGGTATTGGTATTGTGTGCCTGTGGTTGCTTGGTAGTTGACTGTGGTGTCTCTCTCTGGTCTTCGTTCGAAACTTTTGTCCGTAGGGGTTTGTGGGTGATGTGGGTGTGTGTTTTATATTGTATTGGGTGTGTGGGAGTGGTGTGTGTATGTGTATCAGGTGTCTGTATTTCTAATTGTCTAATGTGGTAGTGTTTTGTAGGTGTATGTGTATTTCGACCTCGGCGGTGTGTACCGCCAATAGAGTACCGCGGTTGAAAGACCGCCGCGTGGATTCGTGGGTCGTAATGGCATGGGCGTATTTCTGTTGACGTGACGGTGGAGGTTTGGTCATCGCCAGTTTATCGCTGACCTTTGGTGTGGCGGACTTTTGTGGATGGCGGTATTTTGGCGGTTTCCCTAGTGTGGGTCAGAATGACCGTGACGGTTTACCGTGACCGCGGCGGTGTTATGGCGGTTTTCTGTCTGGCGGTAAGCGCCTTTTACCGCCGAGGTTGGAATGACCACCTAAGTCCGAAGGTAAACTTTTGACCGAGGCCTCCTGGGATCTGTAGCTGAGCAGGGCTCTATTGCGGTCGGCCTTGAACTTTGACTTTGTCCCGGTTGAGTTGCAATCAGATGACCAGGTTGACGCTTTTTGTTTCTATGCGCTAGAAATCAGTAATTCTTTAAAAATTCATATCTCCAGTTCCCCTTATCCAATTTTATTTTGGTGTCATTGATAAGGTAAAAATATAATCTATATTTATAAATTGGTGTTGAATTTTGTATGTGTTTTGTGTTTTACTTATTTACTGATTTTAAATGCTTTACACACTAGTCTCCTAAGTTAAGCCTTGTTGCTCGTTGCCAAGCTATCAAGGGTTGAGCTGAGTTTAATTTATTGAGACCTAACTGGACCCGAGTGAAGGTTAGTGGCCTATTGCTAAGTGTAAGCTGCAACCGTATCGGATACCATATAACTCTGCCACTGTCTATGGATCCCATCAATGTATGGAGGAGGTCTAGAATTCAAAACATAATTTTAGAAGTTATCCTCCTCATCGTTATCATGTTCCCAGTTTTGCTTTTCTTTGTTTCCCTCGTCACCTTTTTTTTTGTCTGTTGTTTCTTTAACTATTGCAGGAAACACTCTCTTTATGATATCCTCTTCCTACTGTCTAAATGAACCCCTCACCTCCTTTTCTCCTTTTAGGTTTCCTTTCTCTCCTTCTGTGTAGCCATCCAATTCCATTTATCCAATGCCTCAGACTGTGTAGGACTGGGTAACTATTTTGTATTATTCATGGTCTGCCACAAGAAATCTACCTTTCTAATGTTAAATGTACCATCTAAAGGAAACAGCAAGTCCTTGTCACTAGAACTGTATTAATGACAGTTGCAGATCAAGGTACATGTGTAAGAACAAATGGTCATCATCATGTCATACACAGACAAACCATGTTATTTTCGTTCCTCCAAAGCTGGTACACTACGGGCTTTATTATCATAGCACTCAACATTCTCACTCCAAATAGTGCAAAAACTGCCTAAAACAAGCCGTCTCAGAGAAGCGATGTTAAAAGTCAATCAATCAAAGTGTTGCTTTGACAGCAAACAAACAATGATGTGACGATCCCAGTGTGACTTCTCGGCTGATTGATGAATGCATGTTATTAATAATGCACACAAACGTAAATTCATGAAAGTCTCCAACATATACAACACTGTAATAGTTGTGAAACATTTTGAATTTGACCTGTTCTGGATTGTATTTGTTTAGGACACCAATTGGAGTTTGAAACCTTGAATGTATTTACTATTAATTACTCTGGATACTAATATATGTTGGAGTCTTGGTTATCGTTAGTATAAGAATCCTTGAAGAATTAATTTATTTCACTAAAAATATACTTTGGACTGTGTGTTCACACAATAGGGTTGAGCCGAGCAACAAAGGGTAACCATTGGGAATCATGATGAAACTCTTGAGGCCTTGGAGAAATGTGTCTGTTAATCATACTTGTTATTTTCTGTCTCTTCCTGCTGCAAGCTGCCGTGCCTGTGTTCTGCACTTCTACAGGGAAAGACTGCTGACCTTATACAGGTTGACAACTCAAATTTCCAGCCAACAATCCCTAGGGCACTTTTATGAATTGTGTGCCCACAAGCACGTGCAAAATGTAGTGCATGCTAGTTTTGTCTACGTACACTTGCCCTATGCCACTCCTCAGCCTGCAGGCAACTTAGCTGCCTCCCTTTGGTTTATCCTTCCACCCAGGTGTAATTCTGTCTCCTCTCTATCTTCGCATTGACAGGAAGCACGAGTAAAGAAGACGTTTCTCACTTAGAAAAATCTGCACTTCCCAACTTCCCAGATGTCAACATGCAGGACAAAAGTTGGCTGTAACAAATGGCCACAGATGTGAGGTTTGGCATGGGAAAATGCCAAAGGAGAAGGAGACAATGCACAATATCGTCACCCACCTAAAACATTTCCCAACAATGAAGGGCAGACATACTCGAATCTTTGAGAACATAGGCAAACATCATTAAGACTCTATGAAGTTGCACTGGAAACACTTCAGTGTGTTCGAATGAGGATCCGAAACACCATGCCTTGGCCATGCAGTTCATACTAACCTTCTCACACAGAGGCCCATCTCACATGGCAGAGCCAATTTAGGCACATCAAGAGTGATAGCTCACAGCTGTGTATCAGTGCTAAAAAAGTGAACATCATCTGTTGCCTTTCTGGGGCATAATTGTGTCCGAGAAAGACAGATAGACAGTAATTGGATTTTCCTTAGATTCACTTCTTGCTTGCTCCTGCTCAGAACCATGCATCTGTAGGCCAGAAATGAAAATGAGATGGATGCTGTTTGGAATTATTTCTTAGCTTATACAAATATCTAGTATCTGACTTGTTACTGGGACACTGGCATACAGCTGCTTCATTTCATAGTGCATCTCTGGCAGATGGAAGTATTATGAAATGAAGAGCAGTGTGAAATTAGGACTTGAGTATTAGAAGGGAAGGCAGTAGGATCAATCCAAGTCCATCCCCTTTCAGTCCACACCCTTGGCTTCTTCTGTTTGTCAGGTGAGAGGGATAGTGGTAAGGAGGTAGACAAAAGCTGGAATAATCCTCCCATCTTCTCTCCAATCCCCCTTTCATCCCAACAACATAAAAAGTGAAATGATCCAGTAGACATGGCCTGGTAGGATCTGGGGTAGTACTAGCCACCCTATAGACAATACAGTAGCCAGGGCCACCATTCAATGGACCTGGAATGGCTAGGAAATCCCCCCATGGCCATCAAGTATGTCTACAATGTCACTGATGACAACACATCCATATTAAGGAGGTACCTCAGAAATGAGCTTAGACCGCCTAATTCAAGAGTTTACTAGTGCCCGGAAAGGACTGGGCACTGGTGAACTTCTTCAAGCAGCCCCAGTACCAGGAGTACCTTGGTCCACATCAAGAGCTAAAGCTGAAACCGAGTCCCAAGATAGCTGACAACACTTCAACAGCTTCTGATCAGATCTCAACACTAGATCGTTAGGGTTGCAAATCCTTCGCGTCCCTAGATATGCAAATTTGTTTTCCCCTTAATTTCTCGAAAATCACTGAACAGAATTACACCAAAACTAAAAAGCACTCTTTCTGGATCAGAGCCTACCTTTCTGCCAAATTTGGTGTAATTCCGTCCATTAGTTTCTGCGCTACCGCTGTTTAAAATCCCGATGGAAAAATGAATGGGGAAAGTGTGTTTTGGGACCCTCCTTTGTTCTCGTCCCCCCACCCCAACCCAGATGGATCACCCCAAAAAAATTCAGGCAGTAGTTGACGGAACAGGCAAAGGTTTTTGGAAAGTTTTGTGAAGATTCGTCAAGCGGTGCAAGGACATAAGCACATTAAAAAACGTTTTTTTTTCTGTGTGGAAACGTGATCCTACCTAATTCTCAGCCACCCCGACGGATCATCCCAAAACTTTCCAGGCAGCAGCTTACAGAACTGGCACATTTTTTTGGAAAGTTCTGCAAAGATTCATCGAGTGGTGCCAAGGATATAGGCAAGTAAAAAAACTATTTTTTGTATAGAAACGTGATCCTACCTAAGACTACCTAGTGTCGGCCGCCACTAGGTAATATATATGTATGTGTATATATTTATACACATATTTTTTATATATATATATATATATATATATATATATATATATATATATATATATATATATGTATATATACACATAGAGAAATAAATATATATATATATATATATATATGTATATTCATTTATATATATATATAAATAATATAGTGGCGGTCGCCACTACGTAGTTATAGTTAGGACCATGTTTCCATAGAAAAAGTGTTTTTTGACCTGCGTATATCTTTGGCACCATTTGATAAATCATCACAAACTTTTCCAAAACAAGTGCCCTGGTGATTTTTGTGTGCACAGAACCTTTAGGGTGATACGTCAAGTGGGGGCGGAGAAAAAGAAGGGGTAAAAAAAGTTGTGTTTTCCATGGTAAGTCCTAAAGGACCTTTGAACAAGGCAACAGCCCAAACCACTGGATGGAATTACACCCAGTTTGGCAGAAAGCTTGTTTTGATATGCAAATTTACACTTTTGCCTATTTGGTGTAAATCTGTCCAGAAGAATTGAAGAAATTAAGGAGAAAATACATTTGTATATCTCTGGCCGCGATGACTTCACGAAGATTCAGAACTCCTCCTCTTTTCTATACAGCCCCTGAGTGGGCCATGTCCCAGGGGCATTGATTTATATATGTGGTGGCTACTTCCCTGGGGTTCTGGTCCATGTTAATGTGGGGGGCCATCTAGCCCCCCATTGCAGCTCCTGGGACAGCCACCACCCCAGGGCACTAACAAAATCTGATGCGGGCAAGCTATCTTGCCCACTCCCCCCCCCACAGCCCCAGGGACAGCCACCACCTGGGTGATCCGAGGGCACTAAATGAATGTGGTGCTGGGGGCCATGTGACCCCCCTGCAGGCCTTGGGACGACCACCTCCTCAGGCACAAAATGAATATAGTGTGGGGGGCCCATGCAGCCCCCTCACAATCCCATGAACCACCACCTCCCCGGGGAACTAAACGAATGTGGGCTACAGTAAAACAAGTGAAAGGTGTGCATTTGGAACACCCAAACCCGGGGACCACCACCTCCCTGGGGATACTTCACATTGGAGGGGGGCCATGCAGCCCCCTAATGGAACCAAATATGGCCCTGGGGACCGCCACTCCCCAGGGCCAGCTCCTGCTATGGTCCAGGGTGCCCACCCCGGGACATAGCTTTTTTCTTTTACTTGGTAGGAGGTGACTTCTCAGGTATCTGAGAGCGGGAGCTTTCAAATAGCTCCGGCTGTTAGAAAGTGGAGTTTTCATATGTCTTCCCTGCACGCAAATATCTGTGCAGGGAGGAGGAATGAAAAGATTGAACCCACAAGCAGGGAGCTGCTATTAAAAGCAGCTCCCTGCTTGCAGGAGAAAAGCCAGCTCCTGCAGAAGTCACAAGCTGGATAGGACAGCGGGTACCTTGAGGTTCCCACACTGTCCTGTCACTCTCTCTCTTACTCTCTCTATCTCTTTCTATCACTTCCATCCCATTAAGGGTAAGAAAGCGAGGGGAAAAAAAAACATCAACCACTACTAACTGATAAACCCCACACCACTGCTGGGACAGAAAAAGAAGGTCCTCACCTAATACTCACCTACAGTAAAGAGAGCAATAAAATTGTGAACATTTTGTCAAAAAATTTGAAAATACTGAGGAGTGATCAGGACATTGCACCAGTAATAGGCATGAGACCACAAGTAACATATAGGAGATCACATTCAATCAAAGATGGCTGGTGAAAAGTCATTTTTGTACACAAGCAAAAAGAAATTGGTTGGATGAGGGGTCCATGCGCTTTTACAAATGCAACAATTGCAAGGTCTGCTCAATAGCCAGCAACGTCAAAACCTTTAAGAACTACAAGGGGAAAGAATCACCATTTCACCAAGAATAACGTGTGGCAGTCAGTTTGCTATTTATCTAATTGATTGCGTATGTGGCCTGCAATACATAGGCAGCACAATTTGTCCCTTGAAAAAGAGGGTTTTGGAACACATTGGGGCAATACAACACCCGATCAGAACAATGCAGTAGCAAGACATCATAACAAACATCACACGACAGATTAGAAAAGTCTAAAAGTCTTTGGCATTGCTCAGGTTAGTAAAAATGAATGTGGCGGAGATAAAACTCTAAAATTTGAGAGCAAATACATAATTCAACTCCGTACCAAGACACCTTACGGATTAAATATGGACGAGGAACTTTGTGTGCATATATGAATGAGAAAACATTACAGCTCAAAAAACAAAGTGGGCCATGTCCCAGGGGCATTGATTTATATATGTGGTGGCTACTTCCCTGGGGTTCTGGTCAATGTTAATGTGGGGGTCCATCTAGCACCCCCTTGCAGCTCCTGGGACAGCCACCTTCCCAGGGCACTAACAAAATCTGATGCGGGCAAGCTATCTTGCCCACTCCCCCCCCACAGCCCCAGGGACAGCCACCACCTGGGTGATCCGAGGGCACTAAATGAATGTGGTGCTGGGGGCCATGTGACACCCCTGCAGGCCTTGAGATGACCACCTCCTCAGGCACAAAATGAATATGGTGTGGGGGGCCCATGCAGCCCCCTCACAATCCCATGGACCACCACCTCCCCGGGGAACTAAACGCATGTGGGCTACAGTAAAACAAGTGAAAGGTGTGCATTTGGAACACCCAAACCCGGGGACCACCACCTCCCTGGGGATACTTCACATTGGAGGGGGGCCATGCAGCCCCCTAATGGAACCAAATATGGCCCTGGGGACCGCCACTCCCCAGGGCCAGCTCCTGCTATGGTCCAGGGTGCCCACCCCGGGACATAGCTGTTTTCTTTTACTTGGTAGGAGGTGACCCCTCAGGTATCTGAGAGCGGGAGTTATCAAATAGCTCCGGCTGTTAGAAAGTGGAGTTTTCATCTGTCTTCCCTGCACACAAATATCTGTGCAGGAAGGAGGAATGAAAAGATTGATCCCACAAGCAGGGAGCTGCTATTAAAAGCAGCTCCCTGCTTGCAGGAGAAAAGCCAGCTCCTGCAGAAGTCACAAGCTGGATAGGACAGCGGGTACCTTGAGGTTCCCACACTGTCCTGTCACTCTCTCTCTTATTCTCTCTATCTCTTTCTCTCACTTCCATCCCATTAAGGGTAAGAAAGCGAGGGGAAAAAAACATCAACCACTTCTGACTGATAAACCCCACACCACTGCTGGGACAGAAAAAGAAGGTCCTCACCTAATACTCACCTACAGTAAAGAGAGCAATAAGATTGTGAACATTTTGTCAAAAAATTTGAAAATACTGAGGAGTGATCAGGACATTGCACCAGTAATAGGCATGAGACCACAAGTAACATATAGGAGATCACATTCAATCAAAGATGGCTGGTGAAAAGTCATTTTTGTACACAAGCAAAAAGAAATTGGTTGGATGAGGGGTCCATGCGCTTTTACAAATGCAACAATTGCAAGGTCTGCTCAATAGCCAGCAACGTCAAAACCTTTAAGAACTACAAGGGGAAAGAATTACCATTTCACCAAGAATAACGTGTGGCAGTCAGTTTGCTATTTATCTAATTGATTGCGTATGTGGCCTGCAATACATAGGCAGCACAATTTGTCCCTTGAAAAAGAGGGTTTTGGAACACATTGGGGCAATACAACACCCGATCAGAACAATGCAGTAGCAAGACATCATAACAAACATCACACGACAGATTAGAAAAGTCTAAAAGGCTTTGGCATTGCTCATGTTAGTAAAAATGAATGTGGCGGAGATTAAACTCTAAAATTTGAGAGAAAATACATAATTCAACACCGTACCAAGACACCGTACGGATTAAATATGGACGAGGAACTTTGTGTGCATATATGAATGAGAAAACATTACAGCTCAAAAAACAAAGGTATAGGAATGAGATTTGCATAAATACCATTATTATCAAAAACACCAAACTGATGGAAAGATAGCTGGGCCACCAAGCAGTTTTGAAAACATAGAAATAGGTCTCAGGTGTATCATCAATGGACATTTGTAAATTTAATTGATGTGAAGCATAATGGTACTAGGTTTGACAGCGCGTTGCTCTTTTGGGCATGACCATAATTATAAAATTTACATGCAGTGAGCCAAAAAAGTTTTCATGACAATCTTATAAACCAAGGAGACATCACACTTTTGAACATAATATATTATTGGCACTTAGCTATGAGCTACTGTACTTCACATTTACTTTCTGTCGAAATTATGAAGACATGACATTAGTAAACACAACATCTCATTGACATTCAGTCCACATTGATTATATGACTGCACAAAAAGTTTTCTCCTAGCAAATGGCCATATTTTGTGTATATGAGAGATTCACTCAAATTTAGAAGACATGACATTATTGTATAATATATTATTGACACTTAACCATTATTATTAGAATAAATTATATTAGGAACTATTCTTTGTTGAACCGATAAAGATGCATGCACCAGCTTCAGTTAAACAGGATATGACTTCATTGCTCAGCGATATCATTTACAAAGCACTTAAAAAGCTCAAGACATAATATGGATGACATCATATGAAAGAGTATTAAATAAGGGCTCCAGCTGAATTAAGAAACATGTTCTGGGTTGTAACCATCATAACTTGTAAAAAAAAAAAAAGTTTACTGTTATAATTGTTTTTGTTTTTTATATACATAAACTACAAGGTCCATAATGCCTCATTGTGGGTAGAAGGGCCCTTTCAGTATTTAATGATATTACTGATCCGATGGTGGTCACCAGCACCGTCAGTTGAGTGCACCTATCGTAAGCTTTTTCAGACCATTTGTATCACATATATATATATATATATAGATATATATATATATATATATATATATATACTGTATACAGAACTGAACAAATAAAGATACATCGCTATCATCTTAATTTAAATAGTAAATTAATGCAACTATAACACAAATTTAAATTTGTTTTCTGAAGTTTAAATTTCCAAATAAATTCCCACCTAGAGTTAAACGTGATTTTTTCATTGTGAATTTACAATTTCAAAAGTAATGTATAGAATTTATCAATCAGAATGTTATTGCATTTGAATTAAAAATATTGCAAATATAGTACATTAAATTTAAATTTGTTGTTTGAAGTCGAAATTTCTAAATAAATTCCCACCTAAAGTAAAACGAGTTATTTTCATTGTGCATTTACAGTTTTAAAAGTAATGTATGGAATTTATCAATTATAATGTAATTGCATTTGAATTACATATATTGTTATATTAAAGTATCAAAGCAAAACATCTGATTAAATAATTTCATAAATTAAAAATATGTTTGATTTACATAAATTATTTTGAACATTTAATTATATTGATTTGAATATTGAACTGTTTTAAATTATTAAATGAATTTGAGATTATTACCTAATTTAACAATTCCATTATTTCTATGCAAAAGATTGCATGAGGTTTGCTATACAGGGTGCTAAACTTCCTAAGTTTTTTTAGTAGTGACTTACAGGGTAGGCTCCACCCCCTTTTACAGTGGGTGGAGACATTTGACTTAAACTTTTTGAGTGACTTTGCACTCAGACTTTGCAATAAGCAAACGTCGTAAAGTTACTCACAAGTGTAAGAGTAAATTACATTTGTAAATGTACTCACAAGTTTAAGTTACCTGTGTGAATTGCGATAAAAATGTATTGGTCAAGGAGATAGATCTTCGTATTAAAAAAAGACTAAGGGCCTGATTATGAGTTGGGCAGTCCATGGACTGCCATGGCGGTGTCCGCGGTCCGACCACCGTCAACTTGGTGATTGGACCACAGTAGTATGAAGTATGCAGTTCTGTAGGCCAAACAGCTGCCGCAGTCCCACCAGCACCGCCCGGCATCGCACAATGCCTCAGTGGTGAGTCAGACCAATGAGGCCGTCAGGGCCAGAGTTTCTGCCAGAGAGATTATGATGTTGCCTTCCACAAATGTTACTGTGGCGGTACAACCACCACATCCCAGCTGGCAGAAACAGAGGCATAAAAGGCAAGAACTCACCTGCAGGCAGTTACACGTCCTGTGCTGCCATGGAGCAGATCATACACATCCTGGCACTACTGCTGCTCATAGATGGAACACTAAATCCACGCCAAAAGTGGACGCAACTAATGATCACACACCTACCAAAGTTCCAAAACTCAACAACTCATCGACGTGCCGCAATCCAGCTGGTATGTAGGTTACGCTACGCGGACAAAGTAAAAAACGTTTGTGTGCCGGGTTGAAGTGATTTTCGATGACTGACCCACACACAGCAACATGACCCCCCCTTGGGCTAGTCACTGACACTGCACTGTCACATTCCTTAAATACACATGTCTGTTCATCACAGTTTCAGGGACAGTGAAGTGTGCATAACATTATGTCACAGAACAGCAACACCATATCAATATCACTCACTCTAATTAAGGTGACACCTCACAATGCTCACATGCCATGGCCTGTCATGACATTGAAGACACATGTACATGTATGGACATATGTATGGATGTATCATTTAACCCAAACACACCTTCCATGCAACATCACTATGTTGCACCCACACATATAACCTACATTGCAACACAATGGAAGGTCAATGGGATGCACAAAAGTTTGTGAGACAAGTATCCAAAGCTCACAATGTAAACAATACCTGCACAATAGAGCTGGCGGTATCAGGAGCACTCCAAGAAGAATGCTGCCCTGGGACACATTTCACTTTGCACATGCCTCTAAAACACGATCTGCACAGGAACTGGCCCTTCATGTATCTCAGGGACAAACAATTCTATCGTCAAATACAATGCCAATCTAACAAATGTGTAAGTGCAAGTCAAGAAAGGAAATAGAACAGCAAAGGCATGGATCACACATGTAGATGAAGTAGTTGCAAGGTACACACATGAAAATGGACACATGGCCAGTCAAATGTATAGGAAGGTAGCACAATTGAAGACTCTCCATGTGTGAACAAGCAAAACGTTATCTTGCACACATGAGACGATTGTCCAATCTACATCAGAGAGAAAAATTTAACATAATGTATGTTGACATTGGCCAAGCCAAGATGAAATAATTACCATATCAAACAAAACACAATGCAAGGACACCCCAATTAGATTACCACCCAAATATCCATACAATGAACATCTACCCTTGTCCTGGGTGACACCAGCACTGCCCACAAAGTCAGATCTTGCCAACCACAGCATATGGATCACCAATCAGGGTAAAACACATACAGCTGTAGGCCTACAAAGCAAATTACTCTGGAACAACAACAAGGTAGAAAAGTAATGGTAGGAAAAAAGTGCACCAAAAAAACAACACATTAGGTTTATTATAAGAAAAATTATGATGATGAAAGGCCATTGGCCAGTTCTTCGCAAAGTCCATGCACAGTACTGTGCTCCAGCTCGACTCTGATTACTGCCAGGGAACCTCCACAGTAAGGGCATCAAGTGGGCATAGAGGCACCTCAGGAATCGTTCTTGGGTGGAGTGGGGTTGGAATTGTGATGGGTGGGATAGGGAGGGGTGGTCTTCACCTTTGGAGCGGTGGTCTACTTCTTCAGGTGGGAGGGGTATGGCTGCTTGTATTGTTGGCAGGAGTGACAAAGGAGGACTTGGATGTGGAAGGGATGGGTTGAGATATGGGTGGGGTACTTTTGGTTTTGGGAGGGGTTGGGGATCACCGGGGTAAGGGCAACATCAAAAAGGAAACTTTCTTGGGGAAAACAGGTAGGGTCTGCAGAAGGGGTTATGGGTTGGGAGGTTGAGGGAGTGCCTCTCTTGCCTGTGGGTGTTGATGCTGTGGTGTGTACGTGTTTGAAGATTGCTTGGGTGGGTGGTGTCTGTTGCGTGTGTGAGTGTATGTTCCTTGGGGGTCTGTAAAGTGGAAGTGCTGGGTAATGTGGGAGTAGAAGCTGTGTTTGTGGGTATTGGGGTGATTTCCGGGGGTATGATAGATGTGGTGGCTATGTGTGTGGGTATTGGTGAGGTGTCTGAGGGTATGGTGGATTGGTAGCAGTGTTTGTGGGTGTTGGGTTGGTATCTGTGGTATGCTGGATGTGGTGTCTGTGTCTGTGGGTGTTGGGTGGTGCCTGGGTGTAGGGTGTGAGTGGTGGCTGTGATTTTGGGCATTGGGGTGGTGTCAGAGGGGTATAGTGTCTGGGGGTGGTGTCTGTGAGTATGGCAGTTGTGGCGTGTGGGTCAGTGGGAGTACTGTCTGTAGGAATGGTAGTTGTTGTGGTGTGTGTGAGTGACTATTAATTGTTTACATGCCCGTGTGTCTCTTGGTGCTTGTGTTTATGTGTGCTGCTGGTGTGTGTTGAGGTGGGTGCATGTGGATATGTCTGTGTTCTTGGGACAGGTAGGGGAAGAGGGAAATTGGATAGGGAAGAGGTAAGTGGTGAAATGAGGATTGTGGGTGGTGGATAGCTGCCGTCAGTGAGGAGGCCAGAGTCTAAAAAGGTCTCTGTAGGCCAGACATGGCACAATGAATGCCTTCTAGGTACACAACCATCTGCTGGAGCTGGCTACCCTACACCTGCATGGCATTTAGAATGGTAGTCTGACCTACAGACATATTCCTCAGGTATTCAATAGTCTCTTCACTCAGGGCAGCAGGTTAGGAGGGGCAGGTGGTGAGATGCCCGGAGTGAAGGAGATGTCCCCCACTAGGGTGAGTGGGTACAGCCAACTGGGTGGGGAGCAACAGGGAGGCTGGTGATGGAACTGGGGGTGAAAGATAAGGATGGAACAGGAGCAGGTCCCGATTGGCCTGCCACCACAAGGCAGTGGACACTGGAGGAATAATCTGAAGATGATGACATGGATCCTGTGTCCTCTGTGGCACTCCCCTTATCCTCTGGGCCACTGGGTCCCTCTGTGTCAGTTATCTCATGACTGGAGGAACAGGAGCCAGCTGCTTTCCAACTTGGTTCTGCCCCGTGTCCTCCCGTATCCTTGGATGATGCTGAAACTACAAAGGCAAATAAGGTTACTACATGTTCCTGAACACATTTGAACAACAGCTGTGATTAGCAAACATTATTATGATGTACAGTAGCCCCCAGCCACAAGCTCTGCAAAGTGTCTCAAACATTTGATACACCATATGAATGCATGGTACATAAACTGTCAACAGTTGCCCACACGGAATTCAGAATCACAGACAACTCCAATTGCATGGGTGAAGTTGTGCAATCACAACACCTATGGAACAATTAGGAGACCTTATCACCTTCAATGGTTTACCTCATAAAGCATTCCTCAGTTACTTGTTGTCACACAATAGTTGGGCAATAGCCAAAATCAATTCCACAGATCGCACATAAGGTATTGCATACAGCTACTCTTCATGTACCCAATGCCACATCAAGAAATGATGGCCAAATATCCAGCCATGTTGCTGAAAGAAGTACATTAGCCAGAAGAAGGTGTCATGGAAACATGTGCTAAGCACTTTGCCTAATGTTTCAATATCAATGGCATGGAAATGCACATTGTGGTTAAAAAGTGTAGTCCTACCTGTCATGTCCTTCATTGCTACTGCAGTTGCACATGCCAAATTACATTCAATGATATATGGGGGTATGTGTGATTCACCAATCAATGGTGTCACATTCTGGTGTCTGTGCACCATATGAACTGTAGCCCCATACCTTGTATCAAATTCCAAACACGTCAGCATGTACACATATGTAAGGGAATCAGACATCAGCCCATGATGACAGGTAGACCATGTATGAAACAGCACTGTAAATGATGTGAGAAAAGTGAAAAGAACACATGCTAGCATGTAGGCACAAGGAATGATGACAACAGTGACGTCACCAAAATCATGTCACTGGACATTCAGTACTTACCAAGGGAAAGTATTGATCTGTGACTGTACCCAAAAAGTAATGTATTCTCTATGATATGTATTATTGCCACCTTCACATGAAAGACAGTAGTGAGACACCAGCACTTGTGACACACTGAAGACGTGTGACCTGTAATGGGGAGGAGCCAATATGCTCACTTCAGCAGACACATGGCTGAGGACAGTGATCTATTACTTCAAGTTGTTTGGGCTGTCACGCTGAAGAGAAGTGGACTGTTGTATACACATTACACCCACAACAAACAACATGATCCGATTGATCACTGTACTCTTGAAATTTAATTTGTTGTGGACTGTACTCGGTTATGTCCAAGGTCACATAGGCAAGGCACATCAGCATGCACCAACTTCCATATCTACACAAAAATTACTCATCTTGTGTGTCACACATGGCCTATCCCCAATCTTCAGGGATAGATGGCAGAAACTAACTGCAGGAGGCTGGTCTGGTTTGTAGTGGATACCTAAGGTACTTGTACCCTTATTAGTAAAATGTAGTCAGTGTCTAGAAGCCAGGCTCTCTAGGGGTAGTGTGGATGAGCAGCCAAGGCCTAACTAGGAGACATGCAAAGCTCAGGCAATACCACTGTAGTAACACAGTACCCACACACATGAAAGAAAATACTAGGGCCCTCATTATGACCCTGGCGGTCAGCAGTAATATGGGTAAAGGTTCTGCCTAGAGGCTGGCGGTACCTTTTTCCAAATTATGACATTGGTGGTTTGGCTCAAGCCAAACTGCCAAAGCACCACTCTGTCTGCCAGGGTGGTAACAGCCGCTGGGCTGGAGACTTCAGTCTCCAGCCAGGCGGCTGTCACAATCCCACCCTCTGGATTATGACCCCACCTACCGCCATGGTTTTCGTGGCAAGCGTACCGCCACGAAAACCATGGTGGTAGGCACTATCAGTGCCAGGGAATACCTTCCTTGGCACTGATAGAAGTCTCCCCCAACCCCCTCCCCAGAGTCCTCCCCACCCTCACCCTCCCTCTCATGCCCCCGCACATTTACACACCCACACGCATACACACTCATACACACACACATACCCACAGCCACCCACGCATGCACATATACATACCTACACACCGCAACACACACCAACATACATTGCTGCACACATGCATTCACAACACACAACATACACATACACTCACATTCACTCATTCACGCACTCATTCAACGTGACTCACACCCGCATGCACGCATCCAAAAACACACACCCCCACACACACACGCACACACCACCCTCCAACCCCCTCTCCTGTCAGAGAACCTGACTTACCTGCTTGTAGGGGGGTCCTCCGGCAGGAGACGGGACACAGCGCTGCTGTCAGCAGCGTCCGCAAACAAAACACCGCCAGGCCGTATCATTGCTCATGATACGGTCGGTGGTGTTTTGCTGGCGTGGCACTGCTGCTGACAGCAGCACCACCTTACTGCCGTCCGCCACCATGACCGTTGATGGTATTCCGCCAGCCTTCTGGCGGAATTCCGTCTGCAGTCATAATGCAGGTGGGTGGCTGGTAGCCATAGCGACAGCATGTTGGCTGCCGTTGCCGTGGTGGTAGGCGGTCAATACCGCCAAGGTTGTAATGAGGGCCTCAGTGTTACAAAAATAAAGGTACTTTAGTTTGGTGAAACAAATGCCAAAAATACCTTAGAGACTATACTCCCTTAGGAGGTAAGTAATATACACAGGATTTACACTACAATGCCGCAATAGCTGTAAAACAGTTAGAAAACTGTGCAAATAGTGAAAATCACAATAGTTAGAAATGGGCCAGGGGGAACATAAACCATATACTAAAATAGTGGAACACAAAAGTCGGTTTCCCACCTAGGCAAGTGTAGTGTGTAGAGGAGCGCTGGGAGTGTAGGAAAGCACCAAAGGTAAGTAATAGAACCCACTCCAGACCCCAGGAAAGCAGGAGTAAATCACAGTAACTTTCCGAGAACACACAAGAACACATGATAGAAGGTTTTGCAAGAACCAGTGGAGACTGCAAGACACCAAGGATGGATTCCAGGACCTGAAGACCTGTAGAAGAGAGGACAAAGTCCGAGAAGCACTTGAGAGTCCAGGGAGAACAGGAGCCCCTGCTATCCCATATGAAGGTGCAAAAGAACCCCCGGTGAAGAACAGTCTGTACTGCACCCAAGAAGATAGATGCGGGTTTCTGGTTGGTGCAGAAGATGTCCCACGCAGGATGGATGACTGCAGTCTGGTTTGCATCACTGAATTCGGCTAACAAGCCTTGGCACATGCAAAGCTCGCGGTGAGTCAAAAATGGCGCTGCCCAGGACCAGGAGGGACCTGGTGGCCTCTACCCAGGAGAAGGAGACAGAGGAGGCACTCAGCAACTCAGAGAGCCCTCAGAAGACCAGGCAGTACGCACAAGAGTCCCACAGCATGGGGACAAAGAAGGTGCAAAAGGAGGCCCATGCAGCACTACACAAAGGGATCCCACGCTGCCAGAGAACCACATAGGAGGCTGTGAGTCGCAGGAAGAAGAGCTGGGGGCCAGAGCTGCACGGTGCATAAAGAACTTCATGGAAGGATGCCAACAAGCCTTGGAAACTGCAAAACACGCTTTGCATGGGGGTACTGTCCTGCGTGGGGAGGCAAGCTCTTAGCTTCAACAAAGCTGGACAGCTGGACTTCAGGACCAACAGAACCACTTCAGTCTACCACTCGTGTTGCTGGATCCACACACTTCTTCAGGAGAGGGAACCCAAGCCACCATTTGTTGCTGCAGAGCGGTGCCAGTTGAAGCAGGGAAGTGACTCCTTCACTTCAAGGGAGATTCCTTCATTCTTCTGGTGCAGGCTGAAGACAGGCAGTCCTTGGAGGATGCATGACCTAGAAACAGTTGCAGTTGCTGGCAGGAGCTGAAGACACAATGTTGTAGAAGTCGTCTTTGCTTCTTTGTTGCAGTTTGTGGAGTTCCTGGATGGTCCAGATGCAGTTTCATCAGTAGAAGGTGAAGTAAAGGATGAGGAGGACTCCTACTGGAGCCTTGCAATCCGAATCTGAGGAAACACCCAGGAAAGAGACCCTAAAGGGGGATTGGTCAGCTACACAGGTAAGCAACTATCAGGGGAGGGCTCTGACATCACCTGCTGGCACAGGCCACTCAGATGCTCCCAGAGTGCCTTGCCAATTAGGAATCCAAGATGTCAAAACCCAAGGACATTCTGGAGAAGCTCTGAGCACCACCCCTGGGTGGTGATGGACAGGGGAGTGGACACTCCCCTTTCCTTTGCCAGTTTTGAGCCAGAGCCGAGAATGGGGCTCCTGAACCAGTGTAAACTGGATTATGCAAGGAGGGCACCATCTGTGCCCTTCAAAGCATTTCCAGAGGCTCAGGGTGGCTACATCTACCATGCCTGTAATACCTTTTCCAAGGGGAAAGGATGTAACTTCCCTCTCCCAAAGGAAATCCTTTGTTCTGTCTTCCTGGGCTTGAGCTGTTCAAGCAACAGGAGGGTAGAAACCTGTCTGTGAGGTGGCAGCAGCTGGGGCTGTCTGGAAAACCTCAGAAGGCTGTAATGGCAGTACTGGGGGTCCTCTAAGGAGCCCCCAGAGTAGATGCAATCATACTACCAATGCTTGCCCAAGCCTTGGGGTATGATTCCAGCATGTTTGATAGCAAACATGGCCATATTTGGAGTTACCATTGTGAATCTGTACATAGGTAGTGACCTATGTATAGTGCACACATAAAATGGCGTCCCCACACTCACAACGTCCGGGAAAATGGTCCTGGATGACATGGGGGCACCTCTGGTAGTACAGTGGTGCCCTCACACACAGATAGTCTGCACCCAGCCTTCAGGGTTGGAAGGCCTGGTATATGGGTGACTTATAAGTGACCTGGTGCAGTGTCATATACTGAACTATTTGGTATAAGATTTTCTTATGAAAAGCACCAAATGACAAAGTGGTAAAGCAGTTACAAGTACTTACCCCACCGCTGCACCACCAATGTAGGAGGCTGGCCTGACTTATAGTGGGTACCTTGTGGTACTTACACCCTGTGCCAGGTCCAATTATCCCTTATTAGTAGAATAGAGGTGTTTCTAGCAGTTTAGGCTGATAGAAGGTAGCTATGGCAAAGCAGCTTAGGCTGACCTAGGAGACATGCAAAGCTCCTACTACATCACTTATATCATATAGCACAATATCATAAGAAAAGATCTCAGAGCATACCCTCACTCACGAGGTAAGTAATATACACAAGTTATATGTACACAAACCCAAAACAGGTAAGTAACAGTAAGAAAAGAAGTGCAAACAATGTAGAATCACAATAGGATGCAATAGGCAAACATAGGTCTAGGGGCAACACAAACCATATACTCCAAAAGTGGAATGCGAATCACGAATGGACCCCAGACCTCTGGGAGATTGTAGAGGGTCGCTGGGACTGTAAGAAAACAGTAAGGGTGTCCAAAATACCCCACCCCAAGACCCTGAAAAGTAGGAGTAAAGTTACCCTACTACCCCAGAAAGGCACAATAGTCGTGATAGGGGATTCTGCAAGACCATTTTTCAGACCAAGACTTGCCACTGAAGCCTCATTTTGGTTACCTGCTAGGATCTGCTTGTCTATAGGGAGTTGACATGGAGCCACAGTTGCATAGCCACAGTAACTTTACCCTAGTCTGGACTATGTCCCATACTGAGAGGTACATTTGACATAGTCTCTGCAGGCTCAGCATACAGAACCTATATGACACTCACATTTCCATCACTTACAAGCATGGCAATACATTTTGTGACCATCAACAATGTGGATTATGGCTTGTGTAGCACTCTCAAGGGCACAGAAAAAAAAATTGATATGCTTTTCAGAGAACAGTTTGGCAAGGTCAGATGTGGGCTGAATGATCTGTGGCACTATACACATTGCTTACAAGATCCTCAAATGACTCAAACAGTATACATACTTAGCTCATGCATTCATGCACATATATGTCCTTTGACATTTACAACCATCCTTATCAAAGATGTGCCATCGCATGGCTGTAAAGTCTTCTTGCCTAGATATATGAATGCAGCACAGGGATGAACTAGGCCTTAACACACAACACAATGTTAATGTGCAGTACATAACGTATTTTGATCCACTACCTGCACCATGTACATTACATTTATGCGGCACAAAATGTGACAACAGGCACACAAACAAATCTAACTGCCACACAGAGGCACATTGTAGCCTGTGAGGAGGGAAAGGATGGTATTGAACACAGTCAAATATGAGGTTCTTACCTGCTCCACTGGTGAGCCATCGAGCTAACCATATAGGGGAATGACCTCTTCTACAAGCTTCTCCAGTTCCTCTGGAGAGAAGGCAGGGGCTCTTTCACCTGCTTGGCATGACATGATTGCTCCCAGTGGAGGTACACAGCAGTTGAAGATGTAGAGATGTTGATGGCAGTAGTGTCAGGAGTCAAGTGAGTGAATTTTCAAAATGAAGCGTACATATTCGCCACGTATGCCGTAATCACTGCTGACAGTCATAGCTGTTGGCCCACGATTGTCACAGGCAATAATGTTAGACTATGGCTGTTTCTGCCACAGTTGGAAGTGGCAACCGCGCGGTCAGCTTCTGCCTGTGGCCTTGGGCAGTTCCTAATGCCCAGTGAAGTAGGTCAGGCATCCACCATTTTGGCAGATGAAAATACAGTATTAGGCCCTGTTAAATGCATCACAACACCATTATATCTGACGGATCATTACAAACATTCTAAATCAATCTTGTTGTTAAGGTTCTACACCAGTGTAGTATGTTGTTGGACACAGACAGCATATTACAGAGGTGCACTGCCCACCGTCGCTGATGGTATTTTTGGCAGTCGGAAAAGGCAGTTACATTTCAAGGGGCATTTGAGGATCAGATACTTCAGTATTGCCCAAATCCATGTTGTGGACACGTGTTGAGAACCATGGGGGTCACATTTTGCTCTTGTGTAGTTGGCAGCTGTAATGTGTACTGGGTGTAATGGGTTATATGTCGAAACAACAAGTGCTTCAACCACCCATGCCTGAACAACGAGGTTGGAACAACAACCTCGTTGTTATCACTAATGCCTTTACCACGAATGCCTTAACAACGATTTTTCGTTGTAAAGGCATTAGTGATCAGCATGCATGGTTCCAGCACAACCCCAACCCTCTCCCCTAAAACCTAAAGCACCCCAACCCCTCACCCCACCCCTAAAACCTAAACCCCTAACCCCCCTCCCCGCCCAAAACCCTAATCACCCCAAGCTCCCACCCCCAAAAACTAAAAATATCCCAACTCCCCACCCCACCCCTAAAACCTAAACCCTGACCCCCACCCCTAAACCTTACTCACCACGTGCCCCCCACCCCACCCCTAAAACAACAGCCCCAGTCTCAGCCCAACTTACCTCCTCCTTGATCGCATCGACTCCCTTCTCCTGTGCCTTAACCACGCATGTACGTGGTTCACACATGCATGGTTAAGGCCCTAAAACAAGGAAGTCATGGAAAACGAAAGCGCTGTTTTGCTTTTGTTTTCCACGACTTTGTGGTTCATGACTCGTTGTTCGGGATGCTTCCCGGTGTAATGTATTGCCAGTTAGAAATGCTTTGCCACATAATTTTGTTGCTATAAATCATATATGTTGGTGTTGAGACAGTGACTAATGATCCAACTCATGTATTTCCATAAATAGGTACCCCGGAAGAGGGAAGAGGAAACAACCCCTAGTGTACTATCCATTGCCAGACCTTCAAACCACGGAAGAATTTCACAACATCAAATAGTACCATCTGAATAGGCAAACAATTGTGGATTTATGTTTTCAGTTGGAGCCAGATCTGATGACTGAAAACACAAATCCAACACGCATACCACCCAATGCTCAACTCATGGCAGTATTACACTTCCTCGCCACAGAGTCCTTCCAATATACAGTGACCATAGCTGGTGGTATGCCCCAACCTATGTTTAGTGTTGTGCTAAGAGATGTGCTATCAGCAATGATGAAACACATTTAAATCTATATCAGGTTCCCCAGACATGAGGATTTAGCCAATGTGAAGGCTGACTTCTATGGTGTTGCTCACCTCCCACAAGTGGTGGGAGCCATTGATGGCACACATGTTGCCTTGGTGTCACCGCAGGCCAGTGAACAAGTCTATCCCAACAGAAAACACTTCAATTCTATCAACGTGCGTGCTGTCTGCTTTTCAGATCTCAACATTTCAAACATCTGTGCCTGGTTCTTAGGTTCAGCCCATTATTCCTTTGTAATGCGGAACAGCACCATACCCCAGCTGATATCACAACTGCAACCAGAGAAGCCCTGGCTGGTTGGTAAGTCCCATCTATCCTGATTTTGTGGGTACAAAGGCAAGTGCTACATTCATGAAGTGAGTGACTCATTGTTGCACTTATGTCTCATTTATAAACTAGAAACTCAGCATATCCAAACCGTCTTTGGTTATTGATGCTGCTGAGGAATCCAACTACGTCAGGGGAAGTCTGCCTCAATGAGGCCCATGGAAGAACACAGCGGGCAGTAGAATGGGCTTTGGTGCTCCTGAAGGCCAGATTTTACTGTCTGGACAGGACTGGAGAAGCCCTCCTCTACTTACCCAGGAAAGTGTGTCAGATCACTGTGGCATGCTGCACGCTCCATAACATCGCCCTGCGGAGGAATACTCCTTACATCCCAGAAGAGTGGAAGCCTGCAGTGTCACCGGGTGACAATCCTCAAATGCTAAGTGGTGAATTGGAAGGAGCTGACTTGCAACAAGATCTCATCGACAGTTTCTTCTCATGAGTGTTTGTCATGAGATGTCATGACTTTAACTGTACTATGAACTGTAGTTCTGATAATAAGAGGAGGTAATTCTTGGAAATAATTAAGGAGCTGATGTTCAGGGAAAATCAGCCAAAGTGTGTTTGATGAGGTAGCTTCAGACACAGCTATATCTTGATGATCCATGTTTTGTTTGTGTCAGATTTATTGTAATGGCCTTTGTTCTCCAGATTCTTGATATGTGACTTGTGTCAAAGGAATGGTTTCATACCTATACTCCCTGTTTGGTTCTTTGTTTAGGTATCTTCTCCATGACATCTTCATGTGGGCATTTTAGAGTTGTGACATTGGCAGGCATGCTGTTCGGTCATATGAAGTGGACATGGATTGTTTCTGGGAATGTAGATCACAGATTTTGGGTGTAAAAGACCTGTGCCATGACAGCTTGCACAGTGATAGGATGGAAGTGCAGAAAACTCCATTGGACTTGTTCCTTGTCATGTGGTGGCCCTGATGCATCATGTGTGTAATCATGTGGTCAGAATATATGTAAAGCTAGTCCGAATTCATATTAGTTTCCCTTCACATTGGCTAGACACTCTTTTTGTTTGCACTTGTAGCTGTTGATGTGTTTCATCATTGTTGGCTAAAGTGCCTACGGCACATCACTGACATTTGTTTGTGTGATACCACCAGATGGAGAAGCACTGGATTGTAATTACCCTGTGATCATAAACTGGTGTCACCTGTCTGAGTCTTGTGTTATATAATGTCGGATTACTTTTGTGGGGTAGGCGATATAGCTCCAGCTAATGACATCAATCACTTTAATGTTTGCCTATTCTACAGGACAATGTCTGATAAATCTATTCCTTCCATCATCTGGAGGTTTGTGTAGGAGGCTGGCCTGGCTTATAGTGGGTACCTGATGGTACTTATACCTTGTGCCAGGTCCAGTTATCCCTTATTAGTAGATTAGTAGTGTTCTAGCAGCTTAGGCTGGTAGAGGTAGCTATTGCAGAGCAGCTTAGGCTGAACTAGGAGAAATGCAAAGCTCCTACTATACCACTTATATCATATATCACTATATCATAAGAATCACAATACTCAGAGTTACTAAAAATAAAGGTACTTTATTTTAGTGACAATGTGTTAGAAATATCTCAGAGGATATACTCCCTTAGGAGGTAAGTAAAATACACAAAATATACACACAAACCAAAATCAGGTAAGTAAACAATTAGAAAAGTAGTGCAAACACTGTAGAATACAATAGGATGCAATAGGCCTAGGGGCAACACAAACCATATACTAAGAAAGTGGAATGCGAACCACTTAGGGACCCACGGCCTAGTGTAGTGTGTAGAGGGTTGCTGGGAGTGTTAGAAAACACTAAGGGTGTCCAAGATACCCCACCCTAAGACCCTGAAAATTAGGAGTACAATGACCCTACTTCCCCAGGAACACACTAAAGTTGTGATAGGAGATTCTGCAAAGACAACAACTGACTGCAAAGCACTGAAGACGGATTCCTGGACCTGAGGACCTGCAAAGGAAGGGGACCAAGTCCAAGAGTCACAAAAGTGTCCAGGGGAGACAGGAGCCCACTAAACCTCGGATGAAGGTGCAAAAGGACTGCCTCTCGGTGGAAGAAGCTGAAGATTCTGCAACAACGGAAGATGCCAGGAACTTCTCCTTTGTACAGAAGATGTCCCAGAGTTGTTTCCACGCAGAAAGACTGAAAACAAGCCTTGCTAGCTGCAAAGGTTGCGGTTGAAGAAAATGGGTGCTGCCCTGGCCCAGGAAGGACCAGGAGGTCGCCCCTTGGAGGAGGAGACAGAGGGGGCATTCAGCAGCACAGACAGCCCACGCAGTAGCAGGGAGCACCCGCAGAAGCACTTGAACAGGCGTTCAAGAAATCTGAGCATGGTGGTCATCTCAACACTACGAAGGAGGATCCCACGAAGCCGGTGGTGAACTCAGTGAGTTGAGCAATGCAGGATGGAGTGCTGGGGACCTGGGCTATGCTGTGCACGAAGGATTCCATGCAAAAGTGCACAGAAGCCCTAGCAGCTGCAGTTCACGCAGTACACAGGATTACTGTCTGGCGTGAGGAGGCATGGGCTTACATCCACCAAACCAGAAGAGCCACTGGACTGTCGGGGTCACTTGGATCCAGCTCCTGTGTTCAAAGGACCACGCTCATCGAGATGAGAGGGGACCCAGAGGACTGGTGATCCAGAGTTTTGGTGCCTGCGTTAGCAGGGGTAAGATCCCGTTGACCCATGGGACATTTCTTCTGGGCTTCCAGTGCGGGGTGAAGGCAGACAGCCCTCAGAGCATGCACCACCAGGAAACAGTCGAGAAAGCCAGCAGGATTGGGCGCTACAATGTTGCTAGTAGTCTTCTTGCTACTTTGTAGCGGTTTTGCAGGCGTCCTGGAGCAGTCAGCAGTTGATCCTTGGCAGAAGTCGAAGAGGGAGATGCAGAGGAACTCCGGTGAGCTCTTTCATTCGTTATCTAATGAGAAACTCACAGGAGCGACCCTAAATAGTCCTCAGAGGATGATTGGCCACCTAACCAGGTAAGCACCTATCAGGAGGGATCTCTGACGTCACCTGCTGGCACTGGCCACTCAGAGGCCTCCATTGTGCGCTCACACCTCTGCATTCAGGATGGCAGAGGTCTGGGACACACTGGAGGAGCTCTGGGCACCACCCCTGGGGTGGTGATGGACAGGGGAGTGGTCACTCCCCTTTCCTTTGTCCAGTTTTTTGCCAGAGCAGGGGATGGAGGATCCCTGAACTGGTGTAGACTGGTTTATGCAAAGAGGACACCATCTGTGCCCTTCAAAGCATTCCCAGAGGCCAGGAGAGGCTACTCCTCTCAGCCCCTTAACACCTATTTCCAAAGGGAGAGGGTGTAACAACCTCTCTCAGAGGAAATCCTTTGTTCTGCCTTCCTGGGACTGGGCTGCCCAGACCCCAGGAGGGCAGAAGCCTGCCTGTGGGTTGGCAGCAGCGGTAGCTGCAGTGCAAATCCCAGAGAGCTAGTTTGGCAGTACCCAGGGTCCATGCTGGAGCCCCGGTATGCATGGGATTGGCACCCCATACCAGATTTGGCATGGGAGGTCAATTCCATGATCTTAGACATGTTTCGTGGCCATGTTCGGAGTTACTATTGTGAAGCTACACATAGGTATTGACCTTTAGGTAGTGCACACGTGTAATGGTGTCCCCGCACTCACAAAGTCCGGGGAAATTGCCCTGAACTATGTGGGGGCACCCAAAGGCCTGCATTTGCACAGAGAATGTTGGCTGTAGACTGTGATAAGCCACCGGGCCGTCAGGGACCAAAGGGGGTCCCTATTAAAGATTTGGCTCAAAATAAGCATTGGGTGAACAATATTGTGACAGCGGCTCTGGTCCATCCATCGATTACCTCAGATCACCAGCACTGGACATCAGTGTGTCCAACTGAGAACAGCTAGAGGGGACAATTCACACGAACCACAGTTATCAATTACCACCCAAGATCGAAAGGAGGCACCATGGGATCTGCTGTCTGAATCATTCAATCAACACTTAACTCAAATACCGCAACAAAATCAACAAAACCCAGATACACAAAGGCTTAAAGAAATCTACGGATGTAATTTCGGTGAACTTCTTACCAAGCAGTGATGTTACAATCCCGGAACAAACGCTCACTACCTGGCGAACTCAGGAGATTTCCGCACCGATTCTGGATGCTAAAAAGAAATTGAAGCATGGATTACAACCCTGTCAAAACCATCTAAGCTATGCTATCCTTTCCTCCTATTGGCTACCATCATGAAGACTGCAAATCATTTGTGTGCCCATCAGGAACGGTCATGCATTCCAGACACCCGAGTGATTGAACTTAGGATAAGGCAGCACGAGAAGAAGAAAGACAAACTAAAACTTGTCCATGGAGCTCAGCATGTTGGGAGCTCTGGCCCTTCAACCAAGCAGACATCAGATGGTCCTGATGCAGAATGAAGATGGATTGCAGCCACCCTGAATGCACCCAGGAACAACTGACATCATAACTGCAGTATAGTTAATATAGAACAGCGGAAGGCCATAAATATTCTGACTTGGAATATTGCAGGAGCCAAATATATCGTCCGAGATGGTTTTTTAATAGCAACTAAAGGTAGCTATGAACTAATTAAATTGCAAAAAACATGGTGAATGGACCATATGCACCTAGTGCATTACATATTACATCATATCAGTGCCAGGAAATCAAATAAATTTGGTAGACCCAGTGGAGGCCTAGCAATCTACGTCTTGACTTCTCTACGGGCCACAGAGCAATTAACATTATCAATGGATGACCTGCAGGCTGTTAAGTTTAATTTTGGAGATAACCGCCAAACAGAATCCCTTGTCATACTCAGGCCCATATTTATACTTTTTGACGCAAAACTGCGATAACGCAGTTTTGCGTAAAAACAAATTGCGCCGTCTAACGGCATTTTGAAGCGCCATGCGGGCGTCAAATTTATACTTTGACGTACGGCGGCGCAACCAACAGGTGGGAGTCATTATTTCGTGACGCACACAGCGTCCGTCTGTCGTAAAGGAAACCAACGTAAATGCGACGCACATCACTGTGGGTCGATTTACGACAGCGCAATTGTGAAAACGCTGGTTTTTTTCACGCTATTGCGTTACATTTTTGCACGAAAACTGCCCTTTCAGCAGAGGAGAGCCAAAATGGATCCCAGATGCCCCAACAGACCCCAGGAGGATGAGAGCAGACCAGGAACCAGCCAGGAGGATCCATACAGGAACCAGGACATTTTTTTAAAAAAAAGAAAGTGTTGCTTCAGTGAAGAGGAGCAGGAAATCCTGGTGAAAGAGGTGACGGAACACCAGCACCAACTTTTCATCTCCTCAAAATTGCCACTCAGTAGGAGAGAGGCCATCTGGAAACAAATAGTGGACAAGATTAACAGTGTGGCTGAAGAACGCCGCACAGTCACTGAGTGTAAGAAACGCTGGCATGACTGCAAACGTAGGACAAAAGAGAAAATGGGCAGGAACAGGAAGGCAGCAATGCAGACTGGAGGGGGGAGTCCAGCACAACAGGAGGCCCTGGACCACATGGAGGAGATGGTCGCAGCCGTCATCCCGGAGGAGATCGTCACAGGGATTCAAGGACTGGACAGCGCAGACTACCACGACACAACGCACATGCAGGGTAAGTCGCATGGGGAATTCAAATGCAATAATGGGGACTGTAAGCAGGGGGGGGGATACCTACTAGACAATGCATGTAACTTAGCACATATATGAAGTGGCATGGGTAAAGGGGCACGGCAGGGGGGCATGCCCAGTACTGACCGAAGCTGGGGCACGACAAAATACAGCAACAACAACAGTCCCATGGGGACATCCTGTAATTACAACAAGAGAGCCAAGGGAAAGCAGTGACAGGTTGGAAGGCCACTACCTCAAATCCACATCCAGGCACTTGTAGTGCAAAATCTAATCTACATCAACTAGGTCCCTATCTGTAATGCAGTAGCAAAAACAACAACTGCAATGTAACTGCCACAACAGTTGACAATAACACCTCTCATCTCTGTGCAGCTATAGTACCAAATGGCAGGAACCCCCCCCTGGAACATACATACCTAAATTAGGGGGTGAGGATGACATCCGCAACTACTCCTAGAAATAAGACAAAGGTACCAGTACACTCAAATGCCGAATGTCCATACCTGACACATACATAAGCCTAAGTAACCAGCAATAGGAGCCACACAGCACTAACGACACACACATGCTGCATACGTCAGGGTCCCTCACGTGCCTGGCTAACAAGGCTACATCACTAATGTCATACTGCTCAGACAACAACATTGAGGAGGGGACACAGGCAACTGGTCACTGAAACACACCTGCACAGTCTGACAAACAAATAGGACATTCATACGATAAACAGGCAAATCCAGTAAGACACACATGACCCAACATCATCTTCAAACATCAGCAATGTTTACATCCATACCAAATCCTAACATTGACATGCATAGGTAATGCCACGTAACATGTACAGTTCATGCAATGTGAATAAAAAGTGTATGGGGCAGGGCCTGAGAGGCAAGTGTGCTGGCAGGGCAGTCACAACACCCACAGTCAGTCAAAGTGTATTGTGGCAAGTGAAACGTATACATTACGCATTAGCTTCAGGCTTTAGGCCTTTGTGCATCTTACCCTGAATGTACTTATGCTCATTTGCTCACATCTAAGAGCCTCAGAGCACTTTGCACTAAATGATTCTCATTGCCCTTCCTATCAGTTAACGTAGCAAATAGCCAGTCTTAAGGTGTGGTCAATTAGTCAAATCACACTGTTTTGCCTACTTCTGCACTGGAGTTTGCCAGAACATATTCACTCTGTGCCCCAGTCAAGGATACAGTCTGGTATGTTGCTGATAGATGTGGTAGGGGTTAAGGTTTGGCATTCCTGCGTAGGGAAACTTTGTCATCACCATGACATATGACTTTTAAAATCACTTCCTTGTCCCAAGACACGCAAGAGGGAGTTTCCAAACAGAAAATCACAACTAGATGCTGCCTGCCTTGCTGCTGATGCAAAACCAGATCACAGCCCATTCCTCTGATATGAGGGATGATGTCTCCCCTGTGATTCAGACAGGCAAGCTCCAAACTTAACATGCTGTGCTATACATAGAACAAGCAGAGGGAGAGTAGAAACTGTTAGGCACCATGATAGCTGTGTACTAATGTATTACTCTCCTGCGTAATATTTCAATTCTAACAGTGTGTATTGTTTGGGTTATTGGGGCTCACACCTAAATTTCTACAAGTCAGTTGTACAATGAAACTTCATATTAAACAAATACTGTCTTTGTCATTTGTGTATGGGAACATACCGGAAAAGACATACTTGTGTAGGATCTGAGTGACCACGACTTCCCTGAGAAGTTCCAAAGATGTCATGCGCTCGGATGTCTAAACATTCCTTTGATGTGGGAGACCAGAGGCACTGCTAGTTAGTCTGAGCAAAATGAAATATCTGGGTGACAGAGTTATTTACAAGTGGGTCAGACTTAGTCCCCCACACCATTAGCTATCCTGCTGCTTAGAAAGCCAAGAATCACATGTAGGATAATGAGAGCACACCCAACAAAATGTCCCTCCATTACAATAGTTAAACACCGAGGGAGGAGTAGGACAAAAAAAAGCCTATTCCTAAATTATTACAAAGCAACACCTAGAGGCGACCTGGCAGACATGTCTGATAGCTCCATATCATACATGTGACACACAGGTGGGCCATAGGCCTACAACAATGCCCTATGACGGACAGCAGATACCAAGACAAACACAGAGTACAAAGTTAAGGCATCCAAAGGCTTGTATCTTAGTGCAAAATTGTCACAACACAGACACACTAATTGTACCCTGTTTCATTGCAGAGGAACACGGATCTCCTGCCGATCTGCCTGTCCATGAGTTCCCTGATGACATGGATGACGAGACCATCAACCTCCCACCAGAGACCATTCAAATGGTCCTTGAAAGCCTCCAAACCCCACCTTCAGTCACAAGGAGGAGCACAGAAGAAGCAGCCACCACAGGAGAACCACCCGCCACCCCAATTGTAAGACCTGCCAGCTCCAACACAGCTGAGGACTCTGACGACACTGGCACCAGCTTTGAAAGAACAGTCGTTGGGGTCCAGCGGGAGCTGGCCAAGGAGGTGCGGGTGGGGATGCAAACTATGGCAGCCAGCCTTGAGGGGGTGCGTTCGTGCATGTTGTCAACTGCAGATCAGGCAGCTGCAATGCAAGCACGAACATCGCTCTTGGAGGAACTTTTAAAAACACAGAAGGAAATCTGCAGAGCAGTCATCCAGTTGACACAACAACTCCAACTGCAAGCCAGTCAACGTGTGCACGAATGCAACTTAGAACCCCTCAGGGCCGACCTGGCTGCCTACCATCGTGATGTGGCTGCCATTCTGAAAAACCAGCAGGCCCTCCTTGCTGCAGTACTGCCTTTCATTACTCGACAGGGAGCAGCCCCCGGGATGTCTGCCTCCATGTCTTCTAACACTGAGGTGTGTGTTGCCCCTTCACAACCAAAAACCACAAGGACACACCAGGCAACACACACATCAGAAGAAGAAGACATGGAACAGATTACATTCACACGCAAGAGTACCCGGAAGCCCTAGTCCCTGCACCATGGCCTACTCTGACCAAGGTCCTACGTTTTGACACATGCCAGTCTCACTACAACTACACTCAATGACTGTTCGGCAATCCACTGTATGACTTGTCCCAATTGCCAGTGAATGTCTCTCTCCTACTATTTGGCAATTCCTGTTCCTCTGCACTGTCTGTGACATCACCCCAGCATGTCAGGAGCATCATCCACACCCCGTCTGTAGGATCACCATGTAAGAATGCACCAGAACGGACTCAGCTAACATTGTGAAAGGACATTTTGCACTACACCACCTATAAATAAATATCACTTGCACACCTATTGTGTCTCTGTGTTATTTCACACTTCAAATGTGCAGTACATAACTCCAAAGTGGCTGTGTGGCAACCATGTAGATTCTCTATACTACTGTCCTGATTTCATGTATACTGAAACATCTGTGCATCGGCCAGGATTGCATCATAGCCTTACTATACTGAGGAAAATAACTGATGAAGGGACTAAGCACACACAATCATGCTGTGTTGGACAGAATGATGCACCATCTATAGCTATTCTAGACAACTAATGGTGGCTGAGAAATGTAGGCACCATGCAATACTAAAATTAGAATTAATGCTGTAAAATGTAAGGAATCATAAACAAATTACACTGCATCAATCACCCTTACGGCGTATACTTCCATGAAGGAAATTCATGCTGAATCAGTACACACATGATGTAGGTCAGCAATGACAGCAACAAGACAAGAGTGTGAACAAATCCTCATCTACAAAGATCTCCCTGAACTTCACACTGCTGTCCGACCTATCTAGTTACCTACAATAACAAGTCTGGAAGCACTCTTTGTGAAGTAGGATACATGCCAACCCAAAACCTTGATGATCAATGCACACTACCAATGGTGGGTCTCCCACATGGTGGATACTTACCAAGTTAGCACACGGGTAGCTGGCATGTTAAACCTCAATAGCCTGGGGATCGCGAGCATAGGACACAAATGTCATACTAAAACATTCTGCTACACTGATGTCAAGGCCAGGATAATGTAGCACCTAACGCATCATGTAAAGGGTTAACTAAATTTTTATTTCAAAGAAGTAATAAAAGAGGCAACTAAGGGAAAGGTAAACCTACACTAATCTAACCTGACTACTACTAACCCACAACTGTCCCTAACTAACCTAAGCTAAACTTACTCTACACATGTAACGAAACGATCTAAACACCAACCCCCCACCCATCATTATGAGACAAGACACATGCAGGACAACACTTACTAACCTACACACATACTATACTATCCTATACAAACATATATTTTTTGGGGTTTTTTAATTTTTTTGTTTTTGTTTTTATTTAAACAGGAATCCCAACATTGCCCCCCACCCACCCACCCACACAAAAATAGAAGATAGAAAGAATAAGGACCCCCCACCCTCTTACCTAACACTAACTAAGCTAATTACCTACACTTATCCTATAACTAACCCCCCAAACCCAACTAACAGTATAAAATAGGAAAGAGGTGAGAGGGGAGGGGTAAAAGTTCAGGAGGGCAAACGTACTACAGCTTTGCCCTCTGTAGTGTGCGCCTGATGGAGCGCACCTTCTTTTTGACCTCATTCATGTCCCCCCGCAGGTTGTCCACCTTTCTAATCAACTTGTCCAATTTCCGGGACAATGCCTGGAAGGCCGCTGGGTCGATAGGAGGGTCAGTGCTGGTTTGCGTGCCGGTGGAGGTGGATGTTGTGGCAGGAGTTGTGTGGCCACGGGACAGTCCTGCTCCCACCACACGGCTGGGTCCAGGTCTGGAGGAAGATGCTTGGTCCGTTGCTGGGTCCACTTGGGCAGACCTGGTGGATGTGGTGTCGGTGGTTGTTGGTGGCACCGTTGGGGGAGCCTGTGGTGTGGCCCACCACGCCCCGGAGGCCCGATCTGAATGGTACTTGCGGGCCATCCTCCGATACCCACACTGCAAAATGGTTGCGATCAGCGGCACTCAGGTTTGCAGCTGTGAAGAGAAAAGGCAAATATTTAGCTTTGGATTTTCAGTGGGTGGAATACCACAATGGGTCATTTGTCCATTACTAGAAATGTATTGGTTGCAGCAATTGTTACAACATAGTTCACGGAAAGGCTCAGAGGAAGTACATGTGAAGCATGCATACATAAGGGCATATCACACCTAGCATAACCATGTCTCTTAATGATGTATGACATCACCCTAAACTACTCATCCAAATCATACCTAAGGCATTTGACATTATGGCACCACCTCTTCCGCATACTGACTTCACTACATATGTCATTCTATGTGATAACAATCACACTCCTCACTCAATGGCATTTGGAATTAGTTGTGTGCTAAGATTGAACCCCTGGCCCAGAATCATATGTCCACACTAGGGGCCAGATGTAGGAATTTGGAAAATGCAACTAGCAATTTGCAATGCAGAACGGTGTCTCTGACACCGCCTGCGAGTCGCTATGGGGTCCCTAAGACCCACCTCATGAACATCAATGATGTGCGTTCCAAGTTGCGCCACCTTAGCGACTATGGGCACTCACGGGGATGGAGGCCTGCTGGGAACAGCAGACCTCCATGGACGTGACTGCTTTTAAATAAAGCAGGTTATTTTTCCCCAAGTGTAGGCCGTTTACCTGAAAGGAAAATGAGCTGCAATTAGTTAAAAATCACAACAAATTCAATCTTGGATCATTTCACGGTAATTAGTGGTCCCTTAGACCACTGGCTGTTTTGTGCAGGATTATTTTGGTCCACTCACAAAGGTGAAGGGTTACAATGGGGACCCCTTCCAGTTAGCAAGTGGGTTACCATCCACTTCAAGTGGATGATAACAGCGACTCACTTTGCAACCACGTACTCGCTTGCAAATGGGATTGCCTACCACTGTGAGTTGCAAGTAGGTCTGGTAAACCCCTTAATATTTAGCAATTTGAGAAGCATTTTGCTAATATGTTCATGACCACCAATAACAATTTGGAATCGGAAACAGACGTTTGCCACTCACAAACAGAAATTTATGCCATTTGCAATGTGTAGACATTTTGCTACATGTGGCCCTAGGTACTCACTCAAGTCACAAAAGGTGTCAAGTACGTGTAACATACTGGTTGCTACAGTCCTAGGTACCCTGTTTCACAGCAACATCCCAGTCTTTGTGGGTTGTGGGAAGAACAACCAACAATCCCATGTTCAACGCACACCCAGGAGTGTTTTGAAAGTTCCACAAGTATGTGCCTTCACACACAACACCTATGAAGGGCTAGCAACACGTTGTAGTCAGCCAAACATTGTCACATCCCAGGTCCACACATGTCAAAATGATATGACTTAGGCCAACATGACATACTATCAGTGAGGCATGTTTTACAAAACACACAGAGGAGGTAGAACACCCATTCTGATGATTCCACAGAACACCTACGCCATTGCACTCAAGTCACACACACTTCTAGTTCACCTTGTGGAAGTACATGCCCCCGGAAGATCCGACCTACAGTGTACACAGTCCATCCTCAACTAGGAAGAAGCACTTGTCATCAAAGCCATGTGCCTAAGCTATCTGGGAGACTGTCAGTCTGATATGCAGACTCAGTTCATGGCAAGTCCCTGACCAAGTCTAACATTGACCAGTGTATTCCAAATGAGTCATACCATTCCCCATTGCTGCACAACTGGAATGACCTACAGCCCCTCAAACTGAGAGATGGCTAGGTATTGCTTTACAGAAACAGAAGTCCTATTTGATATCACACTAAAACAACAATGCCAATGAACAGCGAGCGCATCAAATCATGAATTCTCTTGAACACACAGTAATCCATCATGCTTCTTTACCAAACAATGAAAATGGCACTCAGGCGACACTCACTGTAGGTATCGGGTTCGTCAAAATGTGCCACCTCTCCCACGGTGTACGGGGCTGGTCCACCTGTAAAGCATGAAAGGAAGAATATACTCAGACTGGGTGAACTGACAATTAATTTAAGTTACAATGAGACTGTGTGAATATGACATGGTAATGATAGACTTTCAGACATGCTCATACTGCATGGATGACTTTGTATTCAACATTATCATTGGATGAGTCTCCTGCTACAGTGACACACCCTACTACACACATGCAGTGGCCAGGACAGTCATGTGTTGGCCAAGTTAATCCTCCATTAGTATGCCCCACCAATAATGTTATCCATACATCTCAGCATGTGCATCCCAGAGAGACATTCCAAAACTGGTTCCATGAGGACTGCATGACCCCTCACAATCAAACAGGCTAGGTGGACATGTTCAACACAGAGCAACCACACACACATGTGACATATGTGTGGACAACATAACTAACTTCATGTGACGTGAAGCCAACACACATGTATAGCATCATCATGGGTATCTAATTTTCTGTCTAGCTATGGCGTCTACATATGTAGGTATGTTGTTTCAACATGACTTACTCACTGGCCATTATGACCAGTAGAGTACAAATAGAGCCGTTCACGTGTTGCTTTTCTGACACAAATGCAACACTACATTACATACAGCTACAGGCCTCTGGTATGTGTTGCAAAAATGAGCCATCGGACTGGTAGCATTGGTCTTCATACACATTCTGCAACAAATACACATTAGGGCACATATGTATACCTTTGTAGCGCATCATTTGCATCATTTAGTTACGCAGAGAGGGGGCTACTTAGCAAAATACAGTTAGAAGTTGCAATTTTCTGCTGTTCTTGCGTGAAAATGTTTTTCAAAAATGGGGATATATGTGTATAACCATGGGCCTAGGTTTACCTAGCATTACACACAGTCTGCTACTTATTTAGCAGATTGGGTAACAATCATCACATGTTCCCACACAGATTTCTAATTTTCCCATGTAATTGATTAGTACTCACCAACATGGCCACCAATCCGGAGTCCCAGGTGGTCCAGCAGGTCCTGTTCCCTGGTGATCAGATCTGCCCAGCGGTGCTTGAGTTGATGGACATTTCGCATGCTCCCGTAGACCCGGACCAGGTGATGGCGCACCTTCTCCCACCGGATTTTCCTAGCCTCCGTGTGATACCCCTGTATCACACGGCCCCCAGCCTCCAGCATCAGTGGGAGGAAATGGCTAACTAGCCATATGAATACCCCCAATTCATCTTCACCCATCCTGGACAGGCGAGGCCTACCTGACATATTTAGAGCTCGAAAAATGGACAAATGAAATATGAAAGTAAAAGTGGGAAATGGGGAAAGGTAGAGGTGTGAAAGAAAAAGAAAAAGTAGAAAAATAGCCCAACTAACCCCCCAAACTATGCTACCCACAACAGACTCCCACAGACAATACAAACTATCACAGGACAAAACAAGACTAAACAGACAGAGACAATGTTATACAACAAGAATAGATTGACAAAAAGACAAAATACAAGGGACACAGGACACAAAAGCAGTAAAACACAGGACAACACCTTTCACACAACCACACAGTCTAGATAAATCTGAGACTGCAAAGTGAAAGTGAAAGTTAACTCCCAGTACAGATTTGGTAAACAGGATATCCTATTACATCACTTCCTGCATAAAATGGCCGCCGTTTTTATTTTCCCGTTATGCGTCATATTTTCACGCATACACAATTGTGCGTCATTTTTTTGGGACGCATTACATTGCACATGATGCGGAGTCAAAAAATATGATATGAATATGAATATTTTTTATTGTACATGAGATGACCAACATATTGTCCATGTAGCGTCAATTTTACCACGCATACATCATGGGCGTCATTTCTTTTTCCACGTACAGTAGTGCACATGATGCGGAGTCAAAAAATATGATATGAATTTTTATATTTTTTATTGTACATGAGATGACCAACATATTGTCCATGTAGCGTCAATTTTACCACGCATACATCATGGGCGTCATTTTTTTTCCACGTACAGTAGTGCACATGATGCAGAGTCCAAAAAATTGATGATGTAAATTATACTTTGAAGGCGAAATATTAAGACACTTTTGGATACATTCGTATTTGACTCTGCATTGTGTGCACTCATGTACGTGAACAAATTATGACGCCCATGCTGTATGCGTAGAATATGGAGCAAATATTTCCTTATGTCTTCATGTTTTTACCTTTGGAAAGGTGATTTGTCATGGTCAAACGGTGCGATGTGATACACATTTGTGTTTGGATATGACACATGTCCGTTGTTTTATGTATAGAAGGCATTCACACTGTAATGTTTTGGAGACGTTAACTAATGTATTGACCATATTTGTCAACATATTTGGGTTAATTGCTGATGGCTATTTTGAAATGATGGATGGGACACCATGATGTATTCCTTCTCCAAAATGTGTCCACAATTAGGATGGTGATGCTTTTATCTGTAGTCCTAACAGGGAGTGGAAGAGTCACTTACAGTTTTTATGGGGCTAACCATGTCCCATTATGATTTTGTGTTTCAGATTTGTGTTGGACTTATGACATGTAGGGCACACATGTGCCTTATGCATGTGTTTAGTTCACAAGTACATGATTCTTGTATGTTTTGGGGGCGTTAGAGGTGGACTTAGGCCCCCAGCACCCTAGGATTTGACCATCCAGAATAGCTACTGTATCCATGGAGTATATTTATTATATCATGGCAAACCTGCAGCAGCAGGCTAATGTAAGGCCATATGGTATGAATGACTGTTGACCATTCATTCATCTCATTAGCCCATTTGACGTTTGCAGTAATGATGAATTGGAGCAAACTTGCATACCATTTTCAAATGACTATGGGGGTGATTCTGACTGCGGCGGACGGCGGTCGCCGCCCGCCAAGCGGTTCCCGCGGCGGTCATTCTGGCTTTCCCACTGGGCTGGCGGGCGACCGCCGAAAGTCCGCCCGCCAGCCCAGCGGGAAACACCCTTCCCACGAGGAAGCCGGCTCAGAATGGAGCCGGCGGAGTGGGAAGGTGCGACGGGTGCAGTTGCACCCGTCGCGAATTTCAGTGTCTGCAAAGCAGACACTGAAATTCTTTGTGGGGCCCTCTTACGGGGGCCCCTGCAGTGCCCATGCCATTAGCATGGGCACTGCAGGGGCCCCCAGGGGCCCCCAGGGGCCCCACGACACCCCATACCGCCATCCTGTTCCTGGCGAGTGAACCGCCAGGAACAGGATGGCGGTATGGGCTGTCAGAATCCCCATGGCGGTGCAGCAAGCTGCGCCGCCATGGCGGATTCCCATGGGCAGCGGAAAGTCGGCGGTACACCGCCGGCTTTCCGCTTCTGGCCGCGGCTGTACCGCCGCGGTCAGAATGCCCGGCGGAGCACCGCCAGCCTGTTGGCGGTGCTACCGCCAACCTCCGCCATGGCGGTAATTACCGCCAGGGTCAGAATGACCCCCTATGTTTGCAAGACTCTCAGCGTTCCAGATGTGATAATGAGAATAATTTTGTTGTTGTTTGTGTCCCTTTCTGCATAAACTGGTTTAGTGGCATGTTACAATCTTCCTCCTAGGTTCAAACTGGGACACAACTGTGATGGTCTACTTTCAATTATTAGGTTGATGGTATGACATATGTGTACATGTGTGTGGGAATGTGGATCCACTATCACCTGTCTGGGTGTATGTTGTCACTGTGACTTCAAGGTCTCCTCCTGAGTTAGTGTCAGCTGATGTTGTACCAATTGGGTATTGCTCATATCACACACTTGAGAGAAGCCATTGATGACATGGTCACGTACACATGGATGGTCCCACCCTGTCTCTGAACACGTGTGATGTGATTTTCAAATGATCTCCAATTTTGGGCTGGATGAGAGACTGTTTCAGTTGTTTGGATACGGCATGTGTAATTGCCACATTTGTACTCCTGTTGTGCTCTGTGTATGGTAATGTATCATGTCACATCCTACCCTCTGTGCATACATTTGTGATGTTTTTTTTGGTGTGATGAATGTTATAGCATTCTTGCTCAATGAGACGACATTCATCTTCAGCAATTTCAAAATAAAGGTGGTCAGAAATGAATAGGCCAAAGCATGATGTGGTGTCTCTTATCTGTGTTTATTTACAAGTGTGGAATACAAGTGATTATAATAAATTATGAAAAAAAATTATTGACAATCTGTTGGCGCCTACGCACTCCTGCTGCCGTGTTAGGTTGTTCCCCCTCCTGTTGCAGGCCAGCATCCTCCTCTTCGTCATCCTCAGGCATGTCTGGGTCCGGTTCAAGGAGGGGAATGTTCCTTTTTACACAAATATTGTGTAATATGGCACAAGTGAGTATGATCTTACAGACCATCTCTGGGGAATAGAGTAGAGCACCGCCAGTGATGTCAAGGCAGCGGAACCTTGACTTTAGGATCCCAAAGGTCCGCTCCACAATGCTGCGTGTCCTCTTGTGGGCGTCATTGTATGCCCGCTCAGCAGCAGTATTTGGGTTCCCATATGGTGTCATTATCCAAGGCTGGATGCCATACCCCTGATCAGCTGAAAGAGAAACACAGAATGGTATCAATTAGATGTAGGAGGCACTGTTGTACGTATCTTTGATGGCAGTAGTTGTGTTGTGTTGTCTGTGACTATTTTGTGTACTAATGTGACAACCTATGGTTGTTGGTGAAAACTTTGGCATTGTTTTTTTCCCTTGGCTGAGCAAGTGTTTGTTGGCTAACTGTTTGTCAGCAGGATGTATTGGTTTCTCCAGTACAGTGTGCCCTCCCTTGCATTGTGACTTGTGATACAGGTGTCCGTGTGTCCTCACTGGGGGTGTGATGATAGTTCCATGCAGAGTTGAAACATGAAAGTGTATTAGAAACGTTCATATGAATATACCCAGGCCATCCCATCCCTTTAAACTTATGCATTGTATTATTGTACAGGTTATTGTGAGCCTTCAAATTTGCAAGGTGGCATTTAGGCAACCACAGTCATTAATGTCTTCACACTAAGCTGTAGAGTAAATTCCAATGTGTGAGAGGTTCAATGGTGACTTGTGAAACATGGCTAGTGATGTGAGTACCTCAGTGTGTTCCTGTCTAGGTGTTGCTATTGTGGTGTATGTGTTGTTTATCCTAGAGGGTTTCTGTGCAGTGTGTATATGAGTTTGTTTTTTGTCCTTACCAACCAGTAGTCCATTGCCATACGTCCATCCTGGAAGTGTTGGTTGATGGTGGAGTGACGGAAGATGAATGCGTCATGTACACTCCCAGGATATTTAGCCACAATGTTGGTGATCAGTCCTTGGTGATCGACTATGGCCTGCATGTTGATTGAATGTGTATGCTTCCTGTTGCGGTAGAGGTGTTCACTCGCAGCAGGTGGCACAAGGCGTACGTGTGTGCAGTCGATTGCACCAAGGACGTGCGGCAAGCCACTGATGGCGTAGAACCCCTGTTTAGTTTCCTGCTGCTTCTGCACTGTGTTAGGGAAGCAGATGTGGCGGGGTGTCAGGCGAATGATGGCATCCAGTACTTTGGGTAAAAAGGCAGAGAATGAGGGTTGTGATATTCCACCAACCAGGGCACCAGTTGTCTGAAAGGAGCCACTTGCCAGCAGGTGAAGTACGGCAAGCAGCTTTGTTTCGGTTGGGATAGTGCGTGGAGTCACTAAAGTGGGGGCCAATTGCTGTTCAATAGTTGTCAGCAGCTGCTGAATGGCCTGCCAGTTCAACCGGTACCTCTGGATGATGTCCCGTTCCCTGAGGCCATGCAGGGTTGTTCTTGGGCGGAATATCCTCTCCTGCCTTCTGCGCTGTCTTTGGGGTCCCTGCTGTTGTTGTTGTAGCTGCTGTTGTTGCTGCAGGGCTCTGCGTCTACGTGCACGCTGAAGAAAAAGCACCTCCATGTCTCCCTGTTGCTGCTCTGCTGCTCTGCTGCTCTGTTGTTTGTTCTGTGTGTTCTGATTAAGTACAGGTGTGTTTGCCCCATTTTAACGCCTGCCCTGACCCAGGCGTTAAAATTTCACGATATTCGTGCTTTGCGCCATTTTTTTGCGCCACCTGCCGCGCAGGAGTGATTTTTGCCCTGAAGGATAAATACGACGCAACGCTGTGTGCGTCTGTTTTTGGACGGAAACGCCTACCCTGCATGTCATTAACGCAGGGCGGGGTGCCGCTTCCAAAAACTGGCGCACATAGCGCCAGTCTCCTTGTGCGCCGGCTCGGGCGTCAGGGTTTAAATATGGGGCAACGTTTGCGCTGAAAGTGCGTCCAAATTTTTGGCGCACATTCGGCGCAAACGGAGTATAAATATGCCCCTCAATGTTTATGTTCAACCAAGGAAGAAGCGTAAAGTCCAACTCCTTAAGAAATTACTGCATGTGATTGCCGAAATAAGATTTACCAACCCAACATGGGATATTCTAATGACAGACAATTTTAATACAAATTTAATTTATACACCAGATAAGGACGAGCAGCTTACTGCGGAAAATGCATTATGGTCAGTTCTGCGGCAGGCCTCTCAACTGGGGAAGTATTCGAACAACATGGGCAGGAAATTGGCAGGCATATTGGAGCATTTGGGTATGAGAGTTCTAAATGGGAGAACTATAGAAAATACGCAACCAAGCTATACCCATTATAGCTGACATTAGGTTGTAAATTTGGCTCTGTGGCCTCGGTTGAGAAAATTCAAAATCCAAGCTACGCTGCAGAATGATCACTCATATCAGTATATAGAACTGTACCTAAATGTCCCAAGACATATGCCAATCTTGGTAGATTTTGGATGTCTTGGATCTATTAATATAAAGCATTTACCTTAGTCGCAAAATTCACTGCCCAATGTACTTACCAAGACAAAAGCCCTGTAATTATCTACTACCTACCTCTGCAATGGCAGTGTGGTCAACTTTTTTGATTAGATTGTCTGCCCTTAGTACCATACCTCAATCTCCGCAGATGCAAGTGTCATTGGGAACATCAAGCTTGTCAGTAAAAATCATAACGTTGAGAAGGAAATGAGCTTAGAAAGATAAAAAAATTGAATGTTACCGCTACTACATGTGGGAAAATAAAGCATTTTAGGAAAAACTACAAAGCCCAGATATGGCTTGAATGTAAAAAAAGGAGATCAACTTCTGGTCAAATCTTCTTTTTCACTCGAAACCAGCTAATTCCAGTGTCTTTTGGGCAATGGTTAGCGGCATCAATAGGATGTCAAGAGACATCAACTATTCATCCATTCCTGAGGAAAAATGGGTATCTTCCTTGACCACCGTGTTCACCAGATAGGAATTGTCATCTGAGGCAATCTGGCAGCCAAACATGCAAACCAGCCATTACACTACTAGACTGAACCATAAGTGTTACAGCCCCAAGGTGGTAAATGTAGTGATTATAAAGGGGAGTAGTGATGGTGTATCCAGCCCCAATGGTTTACCATAGGCCGTGTTTAAGGCAGAACCAGAATTTTGGTCCACACCACTTGCAATCCTCTTCACTGAAGATGAACTAAGTAGAAGCATACCAGACAGTTGGAGAGGTTTGATTATCAACCCTATATTCAAAGAGGGGGACACATCGAATCTGGCCAACTACAGGCTGATTGCGCTAATCGATTCTGAAGCAAAGTATTTTGCCTCCTTGATCCTAGATGACTTGCTTGACTGGTCCAATTCCAACATAATTCCTTTAAATCAAACCAGCTTTAGATAGGGATACAGTTCTATGATTAACATACTAGCACTAGGTGAAATTGTTGATAAATCAAAGAGCCAAAGGAAAAAATTACTTTTATGTTTAATAGACTTTAAAAGTGCTTTTGACTGTGTGGATAGAAACATCCACTGGGGAAAGTTGTGCAGCTGGGGCCTGCACAAAAGAACCTTACGGAGCATAGAAATGCTATACAACAAACCCCAGGTGCAGAGATAGCTGATGACACAAAACTTTAGAGGAGCATACCAACAAATATTGGCTTGAAACAAGGGTGTGCTTTAGCTACGCATTTGTTCAACCTTTTAATGGCTCAAGTGTGGGTCTCCAGTGAATAGTTAACGCTCTGGCCAATTTTGCAACAATTAACAAATTACAAATTACCATCATCAAGTCTAAAATTATGTCAATGTGGTGCACTATGTTTAAAGTCAAATTAGGTAACACAAGGCTAGAAGAGATCAGTCACTATAAATACCTGGGCCTCAATATAAACAAAAAATTGAATTTTGCAGCTCAAAAACAACAACATATTAAACAGAAATGTAAAGCTCTGACCTTTGCCTTCTGTGCTTTGGCTAGGAAATTGAATGGACCGTCATATAAACCTTTACTGACAGTCATGTCTGTAAAATTATTAACAGCTACAACCTATGGCAGCGCAGCACTACACTGGAAAGATTCACTACCTTTGGACCAACATCAAATTAAAATATACAAGCAAGTTTTTGTCTCCCCCGCCCCTTAGCGCCTCCCCCTCACAAATTAGACTAGAATTTGGTCTCAAACAACAGCAGTTAGCTAGAAAATTCTATATGATTAAGACCTGGTATAAAATTAGGGGGAATAGAAAGAGCCTGCTAGTCGCTGCACTATGGAATTCTGTGGCTAATGATTCAAAGTCAATATATAAAGGATATTTGCAAAGCTCCCTTCAAGACACACAAACGGTACACCTTTGGGACCTCAATATGTCATACTCCCTTTTTTGCTGTGCATTAAATATAGAACCCAGGCTGCAATCCCAGTTGGATGACAAGAATAAATGTGCAGGCCTGTCACACACCTGGATGGTCATGCACAACTAAAGCAGATTAGTGCCGGCACAATATCTGACCTCATCGTACCCGGTAGATCTGAAACACAAGCTACTTGCCATATGATTGGGGCTACTTCCGTCCCTAGAGGATCAACCAGCATGGATGAACAGTGGTGTGATGGTATGCAGGTTATGTGGTGTTGGGACAGAGGATATGGTTCACTTGATCTGTATCTGTCCGCCCCTAAGGGAAGCTCGCTACCAGTTGTTGAGACCAGTATTTCTTATGAGTGGGGTTTGCTCATGCTGGCCGGCAGTAATGAAAGTGCTTGACCCTACTGACTCACAAACCAACTGCAAATTGATGACATTTTTAACTGTGCATGCTAAATATCCAACAGAAACAGGTGTGTGTGTGTGATATCAGAACAACAAAAACTGAATCAATAGAACTGGAGCTATCCAATTTCAAAATTTTAAGTGAAAATAGCACCTAAACGCAAAAAATGTCACCCGAGGTCAAATGGTCTTTGTAGACTTGTGGAAAATCACACAGTGAGGCTGACCAGAATGGAGTTTTGGTCAGATACATGAACCAGGGTTTATCCTGCTGTAAGTTACCTTCAAAGTCTGGCACAAAGAGTTCTGCTAGAAATGGTGTATCTGGTTGGCAGTCAGTTTGCAATCTGTTCAAACAGGAACCCTCACTCTTGTCAGGGCAATGGAGATACACACTTAGATAACCCCTGCTTACCACCTTGGTAGCTGGGCACAAGCAGTCAGGCTTATCTCAAAGGTAATGTATAAAGTTTGTGTACCAACACACACAGTAATACAGTGAAGACACTACAAAATGGACACCACACCAGTTTACAAAAATAGGCAATATTTATCTAAGTCAAACAAGACCAGAACGGTAAAAATCCAACATACACCATTCAATATATGAATTTAATAAGAGTCTTACTCCATAGAAAACATTGAAAATGTTGTTTTTCCACAAAGTACCTAGTTTGTGTCAACAATAAAGCTGCATGGGTGAGCATTTGTTGGAAAAGTCAGCTATGCGTCCGTTCCTTACTCGCAAGTGAGGCCATGCATCGTTTCTTCTCCTGTCGGGTTACCAATGTGTTATTTTTCTCTCCTGCAAGACAGCGATGCGTCGATTTCAGGAAGGTGCAACACAGATCTGCGCAGGTTCATGATGACTCTGATGCCCAGCGACAATGCGTGAGAAATCCTGGTCGCACGGTGATGGAAAACTGCATTTTCAGCAGCTGCAAGGGGGTGGTGCATCGTTTCTCCAGCTGCAATGCAGGTAATGCGTTGAATTCAGCCGTGAGGCTGGTGGCACATTGGTTTTTTTCAGCTGCTTTGCAGGTGGTGCATCACAATTTTCAGTGCACGGCTCCCTGTGCATGGATTTCAGTTCTTGTTCTACCAGCTTCACCTTTCAAGGGCCAGGGACTGGATAGGGCACCACGTGGCATGGCAGGAGTCTCAGCTGAGAGTCTAGGTGCTGGCAGAGGAAGTCTTTGATGGCCCTGAGACTTCAAAACAGGAGGCAAGCTCAGTCCAAGCCCTTGTAAATTATTCACAAGCAGGAATATACCACAAAGTCTAGTCTTTGTTCCCTTCCTCAGGCAGAAGCAGCAACTGCAGAAAAGCCCAAAAAGCACTGTCACAGGCGGGGCAGCACTTCTCCTCAGCTCTTTAGTTCTTCTACTTGGCAGAGGTTACTCTTGGTTCCAGAAGTAAATCTGAGAATCTGTGGTTTGGGGTCCACTACTTCTACCCCTTTCTGCCTTTGAAGTACACAAACTGGGTCAGATCCTGCTTTGCCCAGGCCTGGCCCCAGACACACACCAGGGGGTTGGAGACTGCATTGTGTGAGGGCTTGGTTTAAGCAAGAAAATGCCCACTTTCTAAAAGTGGCATTTTCAAACAGACAATTTAAAAACCAACCTTACCAAAAGGTGTATTTTTACATTGTGAGTTTAAGGACTCAAGTTTCATATCTCTATCTGCTTTCAAAGTGAAACTGCATTTAAAAGATATTTAAAGGCAGCTCCCATGTTAACCTATGAGAGAGATAGGACTTGCAGCAGTGGAAACCAAATTAGGCACTATGTCACTTTTAGGACATGTAAAAACATCAGTACATGTCTCAACTTTACCATACACTGCACCCTGCCCATGGGGCTACCTTAGGGCTCCCTTACTTGTATGTTTGGTCCTGGCAAGTGGGTACACTTGCCAGGTCGAATTGGCAGGTTAAAAACTGCACACACAAACACTGCTGTGGCAGATCTGAGCTATGTTTACAGGGCTGCTTATGTGGGTGGCACAACTAATGCTACAGGCCCACTAGTAGCATTTGATTTACATTCCCTAGGCACCTCTAGTGCACTTTACTAGGGACTTACTAGTAAATCAAATATGACAATCAGGGATAAACCAATCACCAATAAAGTTTACATAGAAAGCATATGCATTTTAGCCCTGGTTAGCAGTGGTAAAGTGCCCAGAGTCCTAAAGTCAACAAAAACTGGTCAAAAAATAGGATGAAGAAAGCAAAAAGTTTGTGTGTGACCCTGCAAAAAGGGTCAGGTCCTGCAAGCTCCATTCACATTGGAGGAGGCTGCCAGGGGGAGGTTGAGCATCAAGGATTGTCGTAGCTGTAGTGTGAAGAGCCAGTCATGCAGTGCAGACAGTTGCTGCTTTAGTTTTACATTACCAACACAAAAGGTTGATAGACGGAGTGTTGCAACTTTTCAAATACTCCCCCCACCAGTTTCAGATCTGGGTTGATCCTATTGTTCTTTTGTTCACCATGCCACCCCAGTTTGGACCCAGCCATATGCAAATCAATCTTGACCCTGCTCCCCATGGGAACAGCCCAGCCCGAACTGCCAGCATAGGTCCTCACTGGAAAGGAAACATGCATCCTGGGACCGGGCTCAGGGTATCACCCCTCATCAGCCAGGCTAGCTTGAATCTAGTGGCACAGAGAGGCACGGACCCACGTCTGGGCATACCCTTCCCACTTAGGGCGGCACATGCAAAATGAACAGTTGATAAACACTAACTCGGAGTAATCTTGAGTTAAGTGTATGTGATTTAAACACAAGAAAATTGACACTCAGTTCTGTGCTGAACCATCATACCTGTGTTCATGATACAGCCGCTGATTGTCTGTACTGATGCAACCTACTCCACACATCATCCTGATTTTATGTTAACATGTTCCAGGCATTACTGCAGGCTAATACAATGTAGAGCATAGCATAATCTATTTGAAATTTTCAATTTAAATTGAATTATGATGCTTTTGAACCAATGAAATTTCCCTAACACGGATATACCCTCTGTAATACCCCCCTTGAATGTTCACACTGTCAGCACCTACTCCTCTTTCTCCTTTGCTCCAGGACATTGTCTCCAGGTCACCCTCAGAATGACAGTGTACTTGGGTTAGCACTATAGTCCTTCCCATATGTACATAAATAGTAGTGAAGTTTCTAGTGTTTGTATTAGTAACATTAAAACATGTGGTGAAGTGTTTGTAAAACATAAATATGTTTTACATTTGCAGTATATCTAGCAGTGAAGCACACAAAGCTAAGTAGAATATAGATAGAAAACTGCTATCCAGGTCACCATTAGAATGGCAGTTTTCTATCTATATTCTCCTTAGCTTTGTGTGCTTCACTGCTAGATATACTGCAAATGTAAAACATATTTATGTTTTACAAACACTTCACCACATGTTTTAATGTTACTAATACAAACACTAGAAACTTCACTCCTGAGTATTTATGTACATATGGGAAGGACTATAGTGCTAACCCAAGTACACTGTAATGAAGTGCTGTGCAAAGGGGATTCTAGAGGGAAAGGGTGGAGTGGAGCAGTGCCAGTGATGACCCAAGCTAATCATTTTACAGGCTGACATTTCTACGTCTATCTATTTATTACGTTGTCATCGTAAGAATGTAAAAATGACCTTCCTAATTGGGGTATTTTACATGCCTGCCAGAAATAATGTATATCTTTCGGGCCATGTCCTTCCATCTGATAAAATTAACCCACAATCTGCCAGTGTAACAATTCTGACCCAACACAAGAGGGCTGCTGCATGATCGTCATTTCCATAAAGCTGATATTGCTATTTCCCTCCATTTGCTATATAACCAAGTCTACCATTTGTTTACCTCGTTGGTGATGCAGGTACCATAAAAGTTCTTGGGAAGTGTGACTGCCAAGTTCGCTGTGCGTACTTGAATAAGTGAGCTCTTAATTCCTATTTTTAGATCCTTTCAAGGTGCACCCTTCCATTCACTTTTAGGGAGAGTTTTGTTGTGTGAAGAAAACTCTTGACTGCTGGGGAAGCAACTTGATATGCCTACGTCACATATGTAAAAAGGTGCACGTTTCAGAAACCAGCAAGAGGGCCTCATCAACAGGAAGTACATTTCTGTGTGCCTCATTGAACCTGTAATGACCATCCTGAGGTTTATTGAGCAGTGACCAGCAGGTAAAACTAACTGGTGTGATGCAGTTTTCCTAACGTGAAGTCGACAGATTGTGGTTGCCTGTATGGGCCCTCAAATGGTGGCTAGGTTTGCCTGTGGGTGAAGTGTGGCATTCCTCACAATCCAGACGCGGTGGGAGGTGTACTGGGAGCCACCAATTGTAATATGATCTGATTCTGAGTCAAATTTTTGTTCCATGTCGGCTCTGTTTACTATGCCTCTGAACCTGTAAGGGCTGCCTCGAGGCCCCTAGAGCAGCTGCTCTGGAACTCTGCTTCTACATTTGGCCCATGCAAAAAATGTTTTTGGGTGCTGCAGGCATTGCGAGGGGCAATGGCTCCTGCCTACCTGGAACACATGCCTAGATTCTGTGGCTGACAGCAGTGAGACTCCAATAACATTTGGGGTGAACATACAGTAAAAGGTACCCTTTCAGTGCTCTGTGCAACCTTTGCTGCTTCTGATGACTTTCATTTTGGGGCTGTGCTGTTATGCAGTTCCTACTTTTCTAATAGGACTACGGCCCTCATTATGACCCTGGTGGTCTCACCGCTGCCAGGCTGACGGTGAGGACAGCCACAATATGAGTGTGGCGGGTTGGCCTCTGCATCTCCCGCCCGGCGGTTGGACACGCCGGGTGGGAGATGAGCATCTCAGACCCGGCGGTCCAATGAAGGCTGCCAGCGGTATCTTGAGCCATCTTTCCACCAGGATTTCCATGGTGGTAGCACTGCCATGAAAATCCTGGAAGAAAGGCTACCGGTGACAAGAAATTTCTTCCCTGTCACTGGCAGACGACTCCCCCACACCCCCAGCAAGCACAATATCCCCACCCCCTTCAGGTACAGTGCCCCCCTTAAGGTACAGCACCCCCACCATCCCTTTAGGTACAGCACCCACCTTCTTCTCCCCGCGTACATGCACACGCACACAGACACCCACACGCACCCCGCATACATTCATTCAACAACACTGACATACACGCATTTACTCACATGCATCCACACACGCATTCACTTCAACACTCATACACGCATTCACTTCAACACACATACACGTATTCACTTCAACCATACACGCATTCACTTTAACATTCATACTTGCACACACCCATACACACATGCAGGCAAACATGCATACACACACGCAGACAGGCATGCATACACACACGCAAAAAACACACTCACACATGCACACACAACACCCCTCACCATCCCACCCCCCCTCCCCTGTCTGATGCCTGACTTACCTTATCTGGTGAGAAGGTCACCCAGCATGGAACTGGCACTTTTACCACCGGCAGGACACCGGCAGGACACCGCCAGGTCGTATTACTGCTCATAATATGGCTGGCAGAGTCCTTCTGGCGGAGCAGGCCAGTGGTTTCACCGCCTATGCATCTCCACCCGCCAGCACGACTACTGCAGGATTTCTGCCAAAAATGTGGCAGTAATCCTGCAGTACTCGTAATATGGTGGGTGGAAGACCACCAGTACTGGTGGTCTCCTGCCCCCCCCGGCTTTGGTGGTCTTTCAAAAAGACTGCCAAAGTCATAATGAGGGCCTATGTGTTTACAACGGTAGTACCACTGAGGTTGGGAGACTGAATGCAACACATGCTGCCTAATAGCTGGCAGACTAACTCCTGGATAGCTCACAGTGCCTCACCCTAACCACCAAACTTGTGAGGGTAAAGCTGATTACGGCAACCTAAACATGACACTGACTTCTAAGGGAAGTCGTGGAAACAGATCGTACCCCTTCCACTCAGCTACTCACACACACCAAGGTGAAACACAAAATGCAAAATTTATTTTAATGCATTTACTGAAGTGATCAATTTCTGGTATAAAAAGCAGGTGTTGCAAAAATTAGGCAGATGAAGCAGAGCACACTAACCAACATTATAGCCAAAATTAAGAAGGTGAACAACCCCACCATTTTTTGTGTTTCTAGAGAGTCTGGACATTTCTATCAAAACCCTATGTCTAGATCTGAGAGCATAGTGGTTGTAACCCTCTACCTTGTCCGACCCAAGGGACTGGCACCAGCTGCACACCTGAAAAGAATAGCAGGGTTCTGCCTTCTGTGTGGATGCAATCCTCTTGGGAAGCCGAGAAATTAGCAACATCATCATCAAAGCAGTCGATTGTGAAGTAAGTGTCCCAGGATGGTCATGATCGGAATGCCCTCTATTCCCATTGGGTCTAAGTGTAGTTTATATAATGACCCAAACATTGTTTGGACAGAAACTCTGATGTAATGCTGTGCCTTGCGATAGCAGCTGGCAACTCAAATTGGCATATCACGTACTCTGCGTACCAGCCGTGAACATGAAGTACAGATTATGTGTGGTACAAGGATGATTAAATATGCAGCGTGCAATTTGTTTTCTAGAAGAACCAGCTGATGAAATATGGAAAACAGAATGCTAAAAACAGGCCTGCAAAAATACGAATAAAATGTGGTATAATGTAAAATGAGGTACAAACTGTGAAACTAAGCCAAAATGAGGGGCCAGAAGTAGGAAACGTTTAGCGACTCGCAAACGGCAAAAATTGCCGTTTGTGAGTCGCTAAACGCGTTTCCCAATGCAGAAATGCATATTGCGAGTCGGTACCGACTCGCAATATGCATTTCTGAATCTCAAATAGGAAGGGGTGTTCCCTTCCTATTTGCGATTCTGAGTGGTATGCAATACCATTTGCGACCGCAAATGCGGTCGCAAATGGTGTCGCAGTTACCATCCACTTCAAGTGGATGGTAACCCACTCGCAAATTGGAAGGGGTCCCCATGGGACCCCTTCCAGTTTGTGAATGGACCCAAAAATATTTTTTCAGGGTAGGTAGTGGTCCAAGGGACCACTACCTGCCCTGAAAAAAAACCGAAACTAAAGGTTTCGTTTTTTTTTTAAGTGCAGCTCGTTTTCCTTTAAGGAAAACGGGCTACACTTAAAAAAAAAAAAAACTGCTTTATTGAAAGCAGTCACGAACATGGAGGTCTGCTGACGACAGCAGGCCTCCATGTTTGCGAGTGCCTATACTCGCTATGGGGCCGCAATTTGCGACCCACCTCATGAATATTTATGAGGTGGGTCATTGTGACCCCATAGCGAGTCGCAGTCGGTGTCTGAGACACCGTACTGCATACCAATTTGCAACTTGCAAATTGCGAGTCGCAGGGACTCGCAATTTGCAAGTCGCAAATTGGTTCTTTGCTACATCTGGCCCGAGGTTCCCAACCTGGGTTTTAAAAGGGCCTCACGACAATACAGGGAGTATGCCAACTTGTTACTCTGGTCTTTGTGATCTGAGCCCTGTTGCACTTGTGACTAGATAATCTACAGGCTATCAGCATAGACTAATGCTTCGCGAAATTGAGAGACTGCATGGAACGACCTTGAAGCAATGGTAGGATTCTGAGCTGCTAACAGGGAGCCCACATCTCAGATCTGCTAGACACCATCAAGTACTCCTGGAACAAAAAGATGCTGATGCTGCATAAAAAGAAAACACACAAGATCTCAGCAGACTTGAGGAAAATATCGAAAAGAACAAGGTACACTAAAGAGGTAGGTGACTCTCTTATGGTATTCTTTGCACAAGCTTACTTGATTTTGGAATGTGAGTTTATGCGGAGAATGCTAGAAAAGGATGATTGGTGGGGACGGTGATCAGACCATAACGGCGTTGTGAGGGTCCTGTTACTTTACATTCCAGAGCACACAGTATCTTGTGTGGTTTGTTAATGTGCCAACACTTCTGGCTAACACTGGTGACGAGTGGGAATGTACAGGAGCCTCGGAAACGGCTGTGTAACTAAGTATTTCCTTTGAACTGTCCTTTGGGCATATCAGGACATTTGGTGATGGGAATTTTGGCCTTTATTTTTGGAGGCAGTATATAATTAATTTACGTTGTCTCTCCCATTTCAGCGGAATTTCTCTCGACTTCTAACGCGAGGGAGCACTTGTGCTCTTTAATTTCCCTACGGCGGTACCTAGCTCGAGGGGAGAACTCGTGCTATTAATTTCTCTGCGGCCATATCCAGCTTGTGTGAGCTTGGCAAGCACTAGTCGTCGTTTGCAAGGACTTAACGATGTGTGAAGTTTAAATCCTATCTTTTATGAAGAGTAGAGCAGCATTTCCCAATCGCCTGTAAAGTTTAAAGAAGACTTTAGAGTCTTCCCTGGTTTACTTTCAGTATTGCTTCACCAGCCCCTCTTGCTTCTAGTACGTGTCATTTGGAAGCTCGCCCCATAATATTATGTGGTTTCCTATCATACAGCTTCCTCAAGGTATAACGTTACATGTTTTTGGGGGTAATTGGAGTTTTATGCCTGATCATTTGCATATTTTATGAACTTCTGGATATCACTGCCATTTTCTGATGGGAAATGGTCTAACACAAGTTAGTTAAATGCCCTGCTGAGAAACCTTTTGAACATAGTGTTCCTGGAATTCTTTTTATTGGCCATATTGAAGAAATATTATGCACCTCATTGTGACATTGGTGGTAAATCCCACTTACCGCCACACTGACGGCTGTCAACATACCGCAGCAGACATCCGTTCACCATATTATGACACACACACCAATCCGTCAGTATTCAGCCACATACACAAATCTGCCAGCCCAAAGGTCAGTGATAAACTGGCGGTCTCAAAAACCCACACAGTTACGCCAACAGAACAATGGCCACCACAATATGACCCATGAATCACCACGGCGGACATTCAACAGCGGTAAACAATTGGCGGTACATACCGCTGCGCTCAAAATGGACACACACAAACAAACCAACACCACATTGGTCAATTGACACACACCTGACACCCATACACACACCACACCCACACACCCACACACCCACACCACTGTAAAACACACACCCACATTACCCACAACCCTTTACTATTCCAAACTATTGCCAGCATAGAGACACCAAGACCACTGACACAACTAGAGCCACACACTACTCACATCTATGCACCACTCACGCACTCCACATCATACAACCCAACACATTACCAAACACACCCTCACCAACACACATCACTGAATACCCATGGCACCACAAAGACACCCCGGTTTCACTGAGGAGGAGCTAAGGGTCAAGGTGGAGAAAATTATCAGGGTAGAGCCACAGTTATTTGGAGCACAGGTGCAGCAGATATCGATAGCTAGGAAGATGAAGCTATGGCGGAGAATCGGGGACAGGGTCAATGCTGTGGACAACACCCAAGAACTTGGGATGACATCAGGAGGAGGTGGAACGACCTACAGGGAAGAGTACGTTCCATTACAGCAAGACACCAGCTCGCTGTACAGAGGACTGGGGTGGATCCCCACCTCCTCCCCCACAACTAACAGCATGAGAGTCTTGGCAATCCTGCATCCCGAGGGCCTGGCCGGAGCAGGAGGAGGACTGGACTCTGGTAAGTCAACTCTGTACTACTACTACCCCCATACCTGCATGCCATCACATACCCCAACCCTCACCCTCACTCCCATCACTCCACCACTTTCCACACAATTCACCATTACATCTCACTCATCCCAATGCCATGCCCTGCATGCTCTAAAAATGTATGGACATCACTCACAGACCTGCATGGACACTCATCACTAAAGCAGGCACATTATAGAGAACTAACTATCCCATCATACACCAATGTACACAAGTGAAAGTTGCCAGGGCGAATCCAACCAAAGAGGGCAAGCCATGGATGCACAATATGTCAGACACAGAAACCATAACACATCATTTACATCCACACAGGTACCCCAGCCAATGTCACCTGAGAGGAGGTGCCAGCACTATCCAGTCCCCCAACTGAAGAGGCCCACAGTGATGACACCAACTCTGGTCTTCAAGATCTGGATGATGTTCCTGGCCCATAAGGGACCTCTGGACAGCTGGTTACCCAGGCCCAGTCACTCACCACCACAGAGGGGAAACAACCTGAACAACTACGCTTGAATTACTACTTGCTTTAACAACGAATCTTGAAGAACTACTGGGTATTAACAACGAAGTTTTGAACAACTACTGGTTTAACAACGATTTTACCTTAACAACTATTGCCAGAACAACGAATTTTAAGGTAAGTGAATTATTTTTTTATTAATTTTAATGTGAGTTTTGTGTTGTGTTTTTTATTTGCTTAGGGTTTAATTATTATATGTTTAATTTTTTTAAGTATATTGTGTGGATTAAGTAATGGATTCTATGGGTTGTGGGTGTTATGGGTGGGGTATTGTATTAATACTCAGGTATTATTTTAAGTACTTTTGTTTTTTTATATGTTGTAATTTATGTTGTGGGATTAGGGGCGGGATATATGGGATGTAGGGGTTATGGGTGGGGAAGTGTATTAATACTCAGGTATTAATTTAAGTACTTGTGTTTTTTTATATCTTGTACTTTATGTTGTGGGTTTAGGGGCGGGATATATGGGTTGTAGGGGTTATGGGTGGGGAAGTGTATTAATACTCAGGTATTATTTTGAGTACTTGTGTTTTTTATATGTTGTAATTTATGTTGTAGGTTTAGGGGCGGGATATATGGGATGTAGGGGTTATGGGTGGGGAAGTGTATTAATACTCAGGTATTAATTTAAGTACTTGTGTTTTTTTATATGGTGTAATTTATGTTGTGGGTTTAGGGGCGGGATATATGGGATGTAGGGGTTATGGGTGGGGCAGTGAATTAATACTGAGGTATTAATTTAAGTACTTGTGTTTTTTTATATGGTGTAATTTATGTTGTGGGTTTAGGGGCGGGATATATGGGATGTAGGGGTTATGGGTGGGTCAGTGTATTAATACTCAGGTATTAATTTCAGTAGTTGTGTTTTTTTATATGTTGTAAATTTTGTTGTGGGTTTAGGTGCGTGATATGTGGGATGTAGGGGTTATGGGTGGGGAAGTGTATTAATACTCAGGTATTAATTTAAGTACTTGTGTTTTTTTATATGTTGTAATTTATGTTGTGGGTTTAGGGGCGGGATATATGGGATGTAGGGGTTATGGGTGGGGAAGTGTATTAATACTTAGGTATTATTTTAATTAATTGTATATTTTTATATGTTGTAATGTATGTTGTAGGTTTAGGGGCGGGATATATGGGATGTAGGGGTTATGGGTGGGGAAGTGTATTAATACTCAGGTATTAATTTAAGTTATTGTATTTTATTAAAATTTTGCATTTATGTTGTGGGTTTAGGGGTGGGATATATGGGATCTAGGAGTTATGGGTGGGAAGTATATTAGTAGTCTGGTATTATTTATTGTATTTGCTTAATTGTTTATTTTTTTTCATTGAAAGTATATTTAGAATTAGGGTTGGGATATAGGGGATGTAGGGTTTATGGTTGGGGTTTTGTTTTTATGATTAGGTTTTGTTTTCTATGTTTGAGTTTTTTTAAATGTATTTTATGTATTGTTTTTGGGATGCAATTTGGTTTATTGGTGGATTATGATTTTGAAATGTATTGATAGTTTATAATTTTTTATTATGGGTGAATTATTTTTTTGTGTTATATTTTTAGGTATTGTATTTTTTTGTTTTGTTATTGAAGGTGTAAAAATAATTTTGTTTAAAAATAGTTATGTTTAAGAATTTACATTTGATTTTTTAATAGTATAGTAGTTGGTATAGTAGATTTTGGAATATAATAATGTTATATTTTTGTTATTTTAAATATTTATTAGATTTTTATTTTTTTTGTGATTTTTAAAATGTGTTAAAAAAATTAATATTTTTTATTGTGATTTTTTTTTAATGTGATGTAATTAATATTATTAATATTTTTTAATTATTTTTTGGGATGTATAATTTTATATATATATTAACTTGTTTTAATATTATTTCAAAAAATTAATTAATTAAATAATTATTTGTAGATTATATATAGATGTTTTTTTAGGTGTTAGAAATTTTTGCAAGTGCAATACTGTTTTTTTCGTGCAAATTAAATTTTTTTAAAATAAAAATACCATTCATTTTTTTTATTTTGAACATAATCAAGTTTAAAAAATGCAAAAAACTTTTTTTTAATTATCATTTGATATTTACAGATTTATAGAAATTTTTTACTTATTTAGTTATATTTCTTTATCTATTTTCTGTGGTATTTTCTTATTTTCCCTATTATAGTCTATGAGTGAAATAGTCCGTTTTCTATTTTTAGTGCTCTTCCATGTTTACGTTGTTTGACGTCTTCTGTATTCAGTCGGAGGAGCGTCGCGGTCCGGATAGGACGGAAGCGGAGACCTCGTTCAGGTAAGTGGGATTATAATTTTTTTTACAGTATGTGGTATGGTATTTTTATTACGGAAATAGTTGTCGGAGGTAGTTATAAGGTAGGTAGAAGATTTTCGGTGTTTGTTATGTTTCTTATGTTTAATTATTTGTTTTCGTATATTTTTGTATACGATAGTGGTTTCGTAAAAGTAAACAAATTTGTTTAGCAGTGTTATATCTTACAAATGATTATACTGCTTTTGTAGTAGTTGGAAATAATTTTATTTTTTTTGATAAATTTAGTTTTGGGATTTTTGAGCGAGTCAGTTGTTCGGTTTATGAAAAAAAATTTAGTTCATTGTAATAGGTTTTGTGATGAATTTTTTCTTTTGTGTTAGTAGTATCCTTTATATCGTTTTCATGTCTTTTTCTTGATAGTTAATGTTTTAATTAATGATGTGGCTTTGGTTAGTATGCGATTAATTTTTTTACTTTTTTTTGGTAAAAAAAAGTATATTTGGTATTTTACGTTTTAAAGATATTTTTCGAATTTCTGGTTTGGTAAAGTATTATATTTTATTTCTTTGATTGTTTGTATAGTATATAGAGTTGGTTTTTTTATCATCCATTTAATATGAATATTTTTTAATTGTTTTTGGATGATTAATGTTTTTTTTTGTTCTTTTCTAAGTATGAGATGCTGTTTTCTATATTAATGAAGAAGATTTATTCAGCATCACGTGTTTGGATAAAGACATGAAAACGTCAAAGGTTGGAACAATTTTTGTTGTGTACATTTAGTGTAAAAGATATTTGAAAAATGCCAATTTAATTGATGGTGTTTGGTTTTTTTAGAACTGGCAAGTAATTTTTTAGTAGGTTAGTGGTTGTTAGTAATGTAGAATATATGCTAGACTGTTGAGGTAGTCTGATGGTGTTATTGTATCAAATTGTTGTATTTTTGCCAAAATTCTTTCGGTCATTTCTTTGCTTTTTTTACTTGTGCGTGGGTTCAGGCTACCTGACAGTGATTGAGCAAGTCTAATTTCTTGGAAACTTTGTTCCTTTTTCAAAATTTCCATGAAATGATACAGGTTTGGGTGGGGTTTACCTATTACTTTATTGAAGACGTTGTGCCATCCTTCTATGGCATTATTAGTCTTTGCACCACTTTCTAAACAGGTTTGGTAGCAGTTCCACCATTCTATTGGAAATCTTGGCTTTCGTCTGCGACCAGATCTGTTTAGGTGTCCAATCCAGGTTTGTTCGAAGTAATTTAGTAAGGGTTCTAATTTGTCTTCATTTTGTGTATAATAGTTAGACTCTGTTATCGCGTTGTAATACTCATCTACTTTTGTAGGTGGTACAAAGCATAATGCTGTCAGTTTTTTTAATTCAAATTGTAGTATGCAATCTGAGAAATATTCTCTACTTAGGGATGATTTTTGTATTCTATGCCAATATGCTTGTGAAAAGTGGAAAAAGCATCCTTGAATTTGGGTTTGTGGATATATTTTTAGTATTGTATTTATCATTGATAATTCGAAATCTAGTATTACTTTTCTAGGTGCTTTATTTGATGTTTTTTTTTAGATTGTTGATAAAAATTCACTGTAAGTAAAGGAATGTTTATCAGGCAGTAATGCATACACTAGGGGGATTGTAGTGTTATTTTTTGTGGCATGTATGGTGTAAATTTGAGTGAATGGATGGGGTGTAGATTTAAAGGTTCCATCCATCATCCAAATTTCACTATTTTGTAGGATTAGTAAGTTGCATGTTGTGCTGAATATTAAAATTCTTTTTTGAGGGTTTTCGTTGTCATGAATGAGGAAAGTTTCTTTGGAGAAGGTAATTGTTAGTTCTGGGGGGATGTTAATGTCTTCATAGGTTTGTGGTGTTATATGTTGGGGATTACTTGCCAGTCTTTGTCGTTGAAATATTCTCCTAAGGTTTAGTACAGAAGGCATGCTACCGGAAATCTGTATTGGAATATTTTGTACTACCTCCCTTATAACCTGTCCGCAGGAGTCATTGAAGGTGTGTGCAATGTTTTTTATTTTCTGTATGTTTTCTCTTATGTCAATTTCTATTGCAGAGGCAGAGTGGTTGTGATCTGTTGTTTTAACAACGGTGTTTTCTAGAGTTACAGCTCTGCCTCTACAATGTGAAGAGTAGAATTGTACACACCTCCAATGGCTCCTGAGGTTGACAACCTTGTCTCTGCAATAGAGATAACCTTCATACTTTAGTAGCTGGTTTTCGGTTCTTGAGGTTATGTAACTTGCTTCTCCTTGCGATGCCATTTGTGAAATATCTGTAAATAATATAAAAGAAATAGGTTAAAAGAAGTTTGCAGTTTTTATTATTAAATTTGTGGTGGATTTAGTTTACCACTTAGTAAGTTAATTAATATATAATGTGTCCTATTTGTAAGTGTTTGGTGTAGGTGGTTTGTTATCTTTTATATTTGGTGATTGTGTGTTATTTATTGAGGTAAGTAATTTCTGCTTTTAGATTTGTATTTGTGGGTCTATTGTGTTCCTAGTTTTTGTTATGAGGTAAGTAGTTAGTGGAGTTGTAATAGTATATTATTTGATAATTATTATGCAGCACCTATGTTAATGTAAGTATCTAGTGAAGTTGCTTTGATTATTTTTTAATGTTTTGAGTATTTTAATGTGATATGAGGTAAGTAGTTGGTGGAGTAGGAATAGTAATTTTTGTGCTATTTATTGTGTAGCAGGTGCTGTGATGTAAGTATGTGGTGGAGTTGTTATAGTAAATTTTGGGAAACATCCTTTATTACGATGTTTTATTTACGAAGTCGTGGTTAATTAAAGTGTAACAATGCTTTTCTTAACAATGAATACGTTATTTTGTGAGTTAACTATGTATGTTCTGAATAATGAACATGTGTGGTTAAGGTACAAAGAAGGGAGTTGGTGAACGAGGATTATGCAGCTGACAAGGGGTTTTATTAGGTTAGTGGGGGGTTTTAGGTTTTGGGGAGGGGTTGGGGGGGTGGGGCGTTTTTGGTTTTGGGGAGGGGGTTGGGGTGAGGGGGTTTTAGGTTTTCGGGTGGGTTTGGGGGGGTGGTGTGTTTTTGGTTTTGGGGAGGGGGTGGAGGGTCAGGGGGTTTTAGGTTTTGGGGTGGGTTTGGGGGGGTGGGGCATTTTTTGGTTTTGGGGAAGTGGTGGAGGGTGAGGGTGTTTTAGGTTTTGGGGTGGGGTTGGGGTGTTTTTGGTTTTGGGGAAGTGGTGGAGCGTGACGGGGTTTTAGGTTTTGGGGTGGGGTTAAGGGGGTGGGGCGTTTTTGGTTTTGGGGAGTGGGTGTTGGGATAGGGGGTTTTAGGTTTTGGGGTGGGGTTAGGGGATGGGGTGTTTTTTGGTTTTGGGGAGGTGGTGGAGGGGTAGTGGGTTTTCGGTTTTGGGGTGGGGTTGGGGGGTGGGGCATTTTTGGTTTTGGGGAGGGGGTTGGGTTGAGGGGGTTTTAGGTTTTGGGGTGGGGCGTTTTTGGTTTTGGGAAGGGGTGGGGGGTCAGGAGGTTTTAGGTTTTTGGGCGGGTTTGGGGGGGTGGGGCGTTTTTGGTTTTGGGGAGGGGGTGGGGGGTCAGAGGGTTTTAGGTTTTGGGGTGTGGTTGGGTTGGTGGGGTGAGAGATGTAGGGTGAATGGTGCCTATTAGTAATGCTTTTATCAAGAATGCTTTTAGAATGAAATATTGTTGTTAAGGCATTTGTGGTAAAATTATTAGTAGTAAGAACAAGGTTGGTGTTCTGTCCTTGTTGTTAAGGCACTAGTTGTTTTGGAAGTTGGTGTTTTGTTGTAAAATGTATTTATGTTTATTGTTCAGCAGCTGTTTAGAGGTAAGTGTTTAGTGGAGTTGTAATAGTTATTTTTTTTATATAATATATGTACTGTGTTTGCGAGGTGTTTTTAATTTTATTGAATTTATGTGTGTTGTTGGTGTTAAGTTTTTTTTAATTGATTTATTTCACTTTTTTATGTCTTCTGGTGTTTTTTTGGGTTCTTGGAGTCTGTAAGAAATAAGAAAGAGTGTATTATTTAGTTTATTCTTTTGTTTTATTAATTATTTAGTTTTTTTGATTTAGAAGTAATTTTTTTAGTAGGTTTGAAATTTGGTGATTAATATTTGGTTTTTGGTTAAGTTAAATTTATTAGGTGAATTAATTCCTTTTTTTAAACTAATTTGTAGTTTTAATATTTAATATATATTTTGTAATTATATTATGGTATTCGTTATTTAACAAATTTTTTAAAGCAATTGTTTATGTTTAGTGAAATTGTATTTGTATAATGGTTTACCTTTGATGGTGAAGGTGTGGTGTTTATCTTTTTGGTCAGATTCTTGATATTTATGCCTGTAACAAAATAGTACGAAAGGTACATTAATTATATATTATTTTAGCTGTGGTATAGGTTAGTAAATTTCTTTATATTTATTTATGGATATTTTACCTTGTTATCTCAGTAGATGGCGGTGTTGGATAAATTATATTTTAATTCTTTTCCATAGTGAGATGCTCGTCTTCTCTGTAAGTTGTTCGGTGTAGTAATGAGTAGAAAATGGAGGTCGTTGGTATTTATATGTGTTTTTGTAAGTATTGTTTTATTTGTATATTGAATGTGTTTTGGATGTGTTTTTTTATTGTGAATTCGTTTGTGATGTTAGATATATATAATTGTGGAGTGTATTTGTTTTGTAGTTTGTATTTTTTTTTATGTTCGTTCTCGTTTGTTCAGTAGAGGAAGTACTTCCTGGGTCATGTAGAAAGTGTTGTAGGACTATCGTTTTATATCGTTTTTTTTTTTAGTGTTGTGTTTGTTTTATAATTATTTAAGTATTATTTATTTTGATTTAAAACGGTGCTTATATGTTTTGGATTTTTGTGATGTTTTATTTTTTGGATGTAGGAAATATATTGTTATTTTCGATTTCGTTTTTTTTTACGTAGTATTGTAGTGCTTTTAATATTTTATTTATTAATCGTTACTGTTTAGTTGTGATATAAATTATTAATATTTTTCGTTGTTTGGAGTTCGTTTTCAATATATTAGGTGTTTAGGCGTTTTTGGTGTTGGGTAGTGTTTGTTTGGGTATTCGTTGATTGACTAGTCGTTTGTTTGGGTAGTAGTTATTTTAGGATTCGTTGTTTAAGTATTCGTTGTTTGGGTAGTAGTTTGTTTGGGTATTAGTTATTTGGGGAGTCGTTATTTAGGTAATTATTTTTTTGGGTAGTCGTTGTTTAGGTAGTAGTTATTTGGGGAGTCGTTGTTTAGGTAGTCGTGGTTTACATAGTAGTCGTTTAGTGGAATGTTCGTGATTTAGTGGTTTTCGTAGTCGTTAAATAGGTGTTCGTTGTTCAGGAATAATTTAGTTAATGTTTGTTTTCGTTGTTTAGACTTCGTTGTAAAATAATTCGTTTGATAGGTTTTTTCGGTGTTGGGAAGTCGTTGTTTAAGTAGTAGTTGTTTAGGTAGTAGTGGTTTAGTGTCATATTCCCACAGAGCCTCCACCATCAGGAAACAACACCACAGCACCCACCCAGCGTATCCACACCTCTGTCCCTAGGACACATCAATCAGCAGTGTGTCTACCTCTACAGGGACCCCAGGCCACACCTCATACCCAAGACAATCAAGGACCTGGGGTCAGTGGCAGTGGGCACATGGTTCAGGGGAAAGAGGCATAGGCCAGCAGGGAAACTGGGAGGAGTGCTGTGTGCCAGGGGGAGGACAGGCCCATGGAACCGACTCTCCAGGAGGCACTTGCAGAGATCCTGGGAGCCTATCAACATTCCCAGGACACGATGGTCCAGATCCTGGACAATGTGAAGGAGAACAGGCACCTGCAGGAGGGACAGTACCAGCGGATCAGTGAGGACTTGCAGGGGTGCTGGCAGACATGGCCAACATTATGAGGGAGGCAGTCTCATACCAGCGGGCCCCTGCTACTAGCCAGACATCTGAACAGCCTTCCACTTCTGCTGCCGCTAGTGGCTAGGAGGCCCGCCACAGGACTCACATGCCACAAGCACCCCTCCCCCTACAAAAGGAGAACCATCCCGCAAATGTTCCCTGGAACCCAGACAGAAGCCAGAGACACTTTCCAAGGCCCCTGCCAGGAAATGAGACTCTCCTGACTGTCACCCTTTTGTCCCACCCTGTCCATCTTGAACTGCCATTGCTTCCCTTCCTATGTCCTCTTGGACAATGCACCTGTGCCACAAACAGACTGGAACAATACCCTGGACTTTCCTCCATCATCACCCCGCCCCATTGCACTTGCCCCTCAATATTTTAGCATAAACACCATTGGACAAAAAGACAAAAAGAAGTTTGGAGTATGTCATGTATTACAAATATGTATTAATTGAAACAGGTACAACATTGCTAATTAACTGTACAGACAATGAGCATAGATTAATGACCTGTAGCTGGCTGCAGTGTCCACACCAGGAGTATATGTGAGGTCACCAACATCTGCAAAATGAATTGCCATAAGGAACACTAAGTGGGCATAGAAGTGGGAAATATCAGCATGCCATTGCCACACAAATTCAAACAAATGTAATTGAAATGTGAAGTAACACTGGCCTACCTGTATGTCATTGGAAGTATTGTATGATCACAGATGTTCTGTTGTCCTCATCCTCATCCTCTGCCTCCTCATCCTCACTGTCCACAGGGTCCTCAGCTGGCACACAGGCATCTCTAGCCCCCTCCTCCTAATAGAATGGGACATGGTGTCTGAGGTCCAGGTTATGCAACATGCAGCATGCCACCACTATCTGGCAGACCTTCTTTGATGAGTAGCACAGAGATTCACCTGTTAGATGGAGGCACCGGAACCTGACCTTCAGGAGGCCAAAGGTCCTTTCAGTTTTCTTCTGGTTCACCCATGTGCCTCATTAAAACATTCTTCTGCCCTTGTCCTGGCATTCCTCACAGGGGTCAGCAGCCATGATAGGTTGTAATAACCAGAGTCACCTGCAAATATTGAGGAACAACATTTAGCCACACACTATCTCACATGGCCCCAACATATACTGGATAGGAACCAGCGCTCACCTAGTAGCCACACCCTGTGCCTCTGTAGTTGGCCCATCACATTTGGGATGCTGCTATTTCTCAGGACAAAGGCATCATGCACCGACCCAGGATACTTAGCATTGAAGTGGGAGATGTACTGGTCTGCAAGTACTTTCATGGAGTGGAAACTTTTCAGATTCCTGAACACCTGTTCATTCTGGCGGGGGTGACGACAAATGCAATATATGTTTCATCAATCGCCCCAATTATGTTGGGGATATGTCCCATTGCATAGGACTTGACCTTCACTGTGGCCAAATCTTCAACCTGGGGGAAAACAATGTAGCTGCACATGTGTTTAATCAGGGCAGACAGCACTCTTGTCAGCACTATTGAGAACATTGGCTATGACATTCCTGCTGCCAAGCCCACTGTCACTTGGAAAGCACCAGTTGCCAGGAAATGGAGAACTGATAGCACTTTCACAGGAGGGGGGGTCCCAGTGGGGTGACAGATAGCAGATATCAGGTCAGGCTCCAACTGGGCGCATAGCTCTGTGATTGTGGTCCTGTCCAGTCTATAGGTGAGGATAATGTGCCTGTCCTCCAGTGTAGCCAAGTCCACCAGGGGTCTGTACACAGGAGTATGTCTCCATCTCCTACTCATCAACATCGGTAGCAGTCTAAGGGACAAAAGAGTGAGGAGCCGGTCATAAATGAACAACAGTGCTAAAACAGAAATTTGCATCCTGTAAACTTCTAATGGGTCATTGTGATTTGTACAGTATGTCCTAATGTCTCTTGTGATGCAGCATTATTCCAGGGCCTGCCCCTCCCCTGAAATGGCGTCTGCCTGTCCTGTGTGAAGGGACAGGTGGAAGTGAGGTAATTCTGCTGACGTTGTGCGCCATTGCGGGAAGCGGTCGGGAATCACAGTGCAACTCCTCATTGGTTAAAATTGGGCCCTATGGGGTACACTGGCCAATGGTGATCTACGCTGGCAGTGATGGTATGCACCGCCGTGGACGTGACTGCCATTTTCTATCATATTCCCCACTTGCTACCTGACTTTCCAAAGGAGAGGACCTACACTGCATGTGCTGCTGTGACCTGTGTCTGGAACCTACCATAGCCCGTGTGACCGGGGATGGGGTCCTACCCAAGTACGAACTGCTGTATGGGCCTCCAGACAAACAGATGAGTACACTGTGGGCACGATGCATGTGGCATGAATGCATGAAGTTGTGTGTGCGAAGGCCTCGTGCAAGGGGGGGTTTGGGTGTCCTCTGGATGGCATACGGGTTGTGTGCTGGGCCATATGTGTGTGAATGGAGATGGAAACAGGTATGGTGGGCCATATGTTTACCAGGCAGGACTGTTTGTCTAAATTATTTTTCTGTGTCTATTGCCTCTGCATGTCAGTACCCATCAAAAGAAGGGTATATGGTGTGCCATCGCAAAGGAGGTGCGGACCCTGGGGGTCTCTGGCAGGCTAAGCACACACTGTCAGAAACGGTGGGAGGACCTGAGACCCTGGGCACGGAAGACCGTGGAGGCCCAGTTGGGGATGGCCTCCCAATGAGGAAGGGGTGCACGTCGAACCCTGACCCCTCTCATGGTCCGCATACTTGTGGTGGCCTATCCTAAGCTGGAGGGTGCATGAGGCCAGCAGCCACAAGAGGGTGAGTACAGTGCCCATCATTACAACTTACGCATGATAAGGTGGTATCCGGGGGGAATGTTTGTCAGTGGGTGCCCCTAGCCAATGCCTGACATTGCAGCGTAGGTCCCCTGGTGGCTAGGGTTCAGAAGGAAAAATCTTGCAACCATGCTCGTAACCATACACTACTGCTCAGGGCTACGTGGGTCCCAGGTGTGCTGCATTTGGCGGTGTGTGCCCCTCCCCATGCCTTGGTGGTGTTGGTGCAGCCATTGATCAAGTGTATCCTTTGTCTCTTCCCCCTTCTTGTTTTTTCATCCTGTCCTTATGTGCATTAGCATCATCTGGTGGAGGAGCAGAGGCACCGGCAACGGAGGGAGCCGCATCCCACAGGACCCAGGAGGCAGAGTCCACCGACGCTGAGGGCACCAGTGGGACAAAGGGTGAGGGGAGCACCACAGTGGAGACTGGAGGGGACAGTTCTGATACAGATACCTCCTCCGATGGAAGCTCCCTGGTGGTGGCGGACACTTCTGTGACCACCCCAGCTACAGGTACATTGAGTTTATTGTTGGAGACGTTTAAGATGCATTAGGTCCTGAAGAAGCGCCAGAGGATCCTTTTGGACCACAGAGACGCGAAACATGTCCACCTCATTTGAGGAAGGTCTGGTAGTTCCTGGCCTCCTCTCTTCCTTAAAAAGTTGCTAGAGAGTGGTTGAGCATTATCTCTATCTCACTCTCATGTTACATTTTTAATCTTGGCCATCACCCAACACAGACAAATAAACTTAGCACTCAGTTAGGGTCTTGAGCCAATTTTATTCTTTCTGTTGATCTCTCCTCTTTTTCTCCTTACTCACTCTTGGGGTTTGTGGCATCATCAAGAAAAGATCTCTGGCAAAGAGCCCCCCTACGGGGGTGCCCGTCAGACATTGCAGCGCCAGTCTGACGAGGAGCACGTCCGATGATGAAGCATGACACTCAACTGGGTGTGTGAGGACTCTTGCTCCTAATATTTAGGACTCCCTTGTGTTCTCCCTGTCTCTCGTTCCCTTTTTGGAACAGTGTATTTCATTACATAGTAGTATCTACAGGAAAGCATACACTGGACCATTAATCCTCCGAATGCCCTTTCTTTCTTTAAGAATGGAAAGGAGCCTGCCCCAGCAGGCAGGAAGACCAAGGAGCCTGCCCCAGAAGGCAAGAAGGGAAAGGAGCCTGCCCCAACAGGCAGGAAGACCAAGGAGCCTGCCCCAACAGGCAGGAAGACCAAAAAGCCTGCCCCAGCAGGCAGGAAGACCAAGGAGCCTGCACCAGTAGGCAAGAAGACCAAGGGGCCTGGGCCAGGAACTGTGAAGGAGGTTGCAGGGGATGGGCAGGAGCCTCCCCCCACCAGCAGCACCAACACTGTGCAGCCGTCACCGCCGGCGGGCGGTATGTCAACCTGCCTCCATTGGCTGCTGTGCGCTCCAGAACCAGTGGGTATGACACCCACCTGTGAGACTGTGGCCCATCACTCCCCAGGATCAAACACAGGCCACGTTGCCCCTCCAGAACCAGTGGGTAAGACACCCACATGCCCATCACTCACCAGGATCAAGCACAGGGCATGTAGCCACCTCCAGAACCAGTGGGTAAGATACCCACCTGAGAGACTGTGGCCGTCACTCCCCAGGAACAAACACAGGGCACGTTGCCCCCTCCAGAACCAGTGGGTAAGACAATCACATGCCCATCACTCACCAGGGTCAAGCATGGGGCACGTTGCCCCTCCAGAACCAGTGGGTAAGACACCCACCTGAGAGACTGTGACCTTGCACTCCACAGGACCAAGCACAGGGTATGTTACCCCCTCTAGAACCAGTGGTCTTGTTACATCTCCCGGCTGAAGTGCCCCCTAGTCCCCTGTCTCCCTGACGTTCCTGCCATTTTACCAACTGATGCTCCTACAGTGTTCTTTCCGTGTTGAAGCAGGTGACATGTGTGGCCTTGGACTTCGACCTGTGTCCATGTCGCCTACGTAACTAATGGACTGGCCTGTGTCCCTTTTTCTCTACATATGTAAATATCTATTATCTTGCCTAACTCATTTTTCATGCTGTGTTGATCTCATTACATTCACTTTTGTGAAATCGTTTTGTCCTTGCATTATTCATAGAGTTACAGAGTAAAATTGCGTTTGTAATGCAGCTGGTTGTGTGTATGGGGTGGGGGGTGTGTGTTGTCCGTGTGTGTGTCACTCTCGTTTTCCTCCCCCCTCCCTTGTGTGCTAGGTGGCTGTATTCACCGTTGTTGTCTTCGCCGGTGTAGGTGTTCGTGGTGGAGCAGAACATAGAAGATCATGGGGAAGACATGCAGTTCAGGTTCCATGGCGGCGTTGTTGTTCCCTGTGTCTCCAATGGTGAGTCCTTTCCTTTCTGAGCTCAGTTTCCGCCAGGCTTTTGATGTTGGTGGTACCACCCCAGAAAAGGTGGTGGTTTCCTGTGTCTTAATATGGTGGGTGGAATATTGACTTCCACATGGCTGTAGGCAGCTACCTCCGTGGTGGCTCTTGTTTTCGCCCTGGCGGTCATTGTGGTACATTGGCTGTCTATCGGAGATCTTTCCGCCATGGTCAGAATTTGGTGGTAGTTACCGCCGGCTTGTTGGTATTACCACCACTTTTACACCAACCGCCAGGGTCGTAATGAGGGCCTATATGTTAAGCAACATTCATGGTCAGAGTGGGTGGAAAGACAAAGGTGACTACTTTATTTATTGTGTTTTGCACCCATAAACAAACTATGACTACTTTATATATTTTGTTTGTCCATAGACAACGGTGACTACATTTATTTTGTTAGTATGTTTGTTAATACTTTTCTTTGTTTAGGAGAATGTCAAGTATTGTAGTGCCACCTGTGTTTTTACCAACTCCAAGAGAACCACCAATGGATCTGGAAACATGGAAAGGAGTATTCTTAACATATGTAGAGGTTCTAGAGGGACATACCTGTGAACCAGAAAGGCAACTGTCACTGTTGAAACATTGCCTCAGTGGTTTTGGTTTAAAATATGATAAGAATTTATCACGTCTAGCTAGATCTGGGGATATTGATGTGTATCAGTATGCGTACAAATAAATTAATATACGTTAAGGAAGGAAAAGCAATGTAATCATGGGGAGGTATGAGTTTTATTCAGGAAGCCCAGGTGAAAGTGAGTCAATTCAAGAATATGTGTCGGCACAGAGAGCATTAGTGATTACATGTGATTTTGAACATATAAACTATGGGCCATATTTTTATGAAAGCAAACAGTAAAAAAGCACAGGAGAGTTTGTGCATATCAGCAGAGATGTCTTTAAGTGCTGCAATAAACATAGCTAAAGTGTTGAAACACTTGGAAAAATGTGTTCAGTAAATAAGGAATTAATTAAAACCCTAGGTAAACATTGTAAACAGAAAATATATGTATGATAAGGGCAAAAAGAACACTGGTATGGGGGAAAGCAGAAAGAAAAACCATTCTTTACAACATTATAGGTGTGGAAGTCAGCAGTTGATAAGATTTGCTCCAAATGTAAAACAAAAAAAGAGGGTATTCTAGCATGGTGTGCAGTGGTTCCTCTGATCTTAAAAAGTAAATGTAGTTGCAGATGAAGAACACAAATAGATTTTGTCAGAAGTGAGGTTTAACCAGAATGTGATTTTAAGTGTTGACAGCAAAGTAATGGACCACAGGAACAGGGGTGTTCCTTTGTATACTAACAATATTGAGGAGACAGCCACTGTTGTGTATGTTGACCCGTGTGCATGGTATACTATCCTCAGTAAGAATGCTGTACAGAGACTTTGGGGAGGAACATTCTACAATTTTCTGATGTATCACCTGGTGGGTATACTATACACAAGATATATTTATTAGGCTATTTCTGGGCACATTTAGAGTTTTCTGAAAGATGTACTTGTGGTCTTTTATATGTGGCAGAACACAGGCAATCACTGTGGGGTTCGCTGCATAAAAAATAAAATGGGAATTAAGTTGGACCCCAGAGCTAACCTTCCTCTATATGTGGACAACTCTACTTTAACTGGGGATACTTTAGTTGAAAGTAAAGATACAAATTCTTCTGATAATTATTCTGACAATTTTGAGGAAGAATTGAAATGAACTTTTAGTAAATTGTTCAGTGATAAGTTTGGTGAGTATAATGGATTTAAACATCAAATAATCTTGAAAGAAAATGCTGTCCCAGTTAAGCATTGTGTGAGGAATGTTCCACTCACATATAGAAACAAACTTAAAGAATTTCTGAGTGATTTGTGCAAGCAGAAGATAATAGAACCAGTGGGGTCTTCTTCTTGGGTCTCACATGTTTTTATATTGATCAAACCTTCAGATGAATTAAGATTATGCATTGATTTGCAAAGTTTGAATAAGGGGATTCGGGTGGATTCTCATCCATTACCCAATCTTCATGAGATGGTGGATGCAACAGTCTTCTCCACTTTAGACTTAATAAATGCATATCATCAGGTGGTGTTAGATTATCGCTCCAAATATCTGTCAACTTTTATTATACCAGAGGGTATGTTTTGTTACTGCAGAATGCCTTTTGTTTTGGCCAGTGTGGCCTCAGTATTTTAAAGAGTACTGATAGATAGATTGGAATGCATTCCGTGAGCTGTTGCATTTCAAAATGACATATTAGTCTTTGGGAACAATGTGGTAGAGCATGATAATTTAAGAAAAGTGTTACAAGCTCTTCAAGAGAAATGTTTGACTCTGAAGTTGTCAAAATGTAAGTTTCAGAAGCAAGAAGTTGAATATCTAGGTCAGGTGTCTCCAACCTTTTCTGTAACAAGAGCTACTTAAGTCGAAAGATAGCAACCCCAAGCTATTGCTATTATTAGTGCTATAATGGTGACTACACCACATATGATAACATTAATGGCCACTCCATGCAAAATTGTCAGCAGTGATTGTTGGAGGGTGGGGCATTAATTGTGTAGCCTGAACAAGTAATGGGTCCGTACTCGAACACCAGTGGGAACCAAACACCCCGTTGTAGAATTTGACTCTCATGGGGTAGCGTTGCAGAGCAGTCCAAGGCTTGCTCAAGGGAGGTGGTGTAGGCTTGTAATCACCAATCACTAGCACACAAGAATTCTACTCAATAAATGATTGTTTAGTCTATGCTTTTTCTTTTGATAAAATAAAAGAACATTTATTACAGACACACTACCCAATACTATGCAACAGTTTACAAATATCAAGTTAACTGAATTACTTTTGAATGGCATTGTGTAATCATTCTTGCCTTCCTCGAAGGGAAATATAACCCAACCACCCACATTTCAAAACATTTACTTGTACCCCAATGCAACAATGCACTGTCATTTGGCGTGAGAACACCTAATACTGGCAATAAAGGGCATTTACTTTGATCACTGGTGGCTGTCACAGTCATTACTCAAATAAGCATGAACAAGAAACATGTGTAGGCATGTTGGAATGATTTGTGCTGTTATGATTATAGTCAGATTACTTTTACGTGACTCTTAGATTACTTTTGATAAACATTGTGTAATACCATCCTGCACCCCTAGAGTGTGCCTTGTCATATGACCTTCCACAATTCATACCATTGGCCCCAATACCGGAACCACACATTTTCAGAAATACATTTGGCATAACATGCTCTCATTTCAACCATTGTTGTAAAAACACTTGCATTTACAGCCATTGTCCTTAGAAAGTGCAACTTCCACACAAACGTTCCAGCTGGAAATTTGCTGAACCCATATTGGAGCCCTTGAGGGGCTATCTTCTGATAGTCCCACCCAACATAGGGAGGAGACTCAAACACTCTGGTGGGGGAGGCTGCGCTGCTCCTGCACCGTTTCTTCCATTTAGTGGTGACCCCATCCTCCTGGTGTCACCACAAGCTGAATGTGGGCAGGTACCATGGGGCATTATGGGGCACTCGCTCTTGAGTGTGCATGTTTTAACAGTGGCTCTTTCGCTGTGTCCAGGATAGCCTCTTCGCTTTTGTTGGTAGTTGTCTTATGCAGCCTTGCACTGCACTCCTCTTTCTTTTGGGGTGTCTGATCCCACCCCGGTACCCCTGTGATGCTGCGTCATTTAGGGTCAGCTCTTGGAGCCCACCTCCAGGTTTCCCTTTCTGCCTCACCAGGTGTGCAGTGTTCACAGGCTAATGCAGGAGCTGGCAACCTCACATCGGTCAGCTTACTCCAGCGGGCAGATGAGCACCATGGCCCTGCCCTTCACACTCCCACCAGTGATGAGCGCTGGACGTAGAGACAGTGGCCACCAGGGGGAGTGGAGTTGCACTCCCCCCATCCTTCCTGCTGATCCAGGGCCCAAGAATGGGTCCTGGGTCCCACCTCTGCCAGGACCTTCACGGGGACCGCAACGGTGCTCCCTAGCACCTCGGGATGGGGTTGGGTTTGCCTCTCAGCCATCTTCACAGTGGCACGATGGCGCCCTCGACTTCCCCTTCTGTGTGGCCCCCCCGGATGGTGCCCAGGGCTCCTCTTAGCCTCCCTTATGGTGAGAGTGCTTCTGTCCTTTGAGGGCCCCCAGGATGGGGTTCTGGGCCCCCTTTCACAACCTTGATGGGGAGCTGACCAGGTTTTCACAGGAATCGCGACAGCATTCCCCAACTTTGCTTCTGCTGCCTGGGGATGGGATCCAGGGCCCCTTCTTCTGCAATGGGGAAAGTACGACAGCACTCCCCCACACACTGCTCTTTATTCGGGGAAGCTCTCAGGCTCCTTCCTAATCGGGGGATACAGTCTAGAGCAGTGGTGGAGCCCCAAGTGCTTTGTCGCTGGCTCTTAAAAGGTCAAGGGTCGCTGACCTTCTCAGCTCAATTTTTCAGGCCCCTGTGGGCCATTTTGGATGATATTGGTGTTATTTTGCTCCTGATGGCGAGCCTTCACCACCAGAAGCGCTTTCTTTAGATCTCCTGGCCCATAAGGTTCCCAAACTGGTGGGGAGCCAGTCCCTATGACTCCCTGCAACAACCTTTCAGCCTTCCTTTTGTTCTGGCAGCGAGCTCCCCTTGCACCAACCCAGTCTTTCCTCCAACTAGTCCTCAGGGGATAAGGGGGCAGCTATCCTGGCCCTGGATGCACCTTCCTGGGTCTGAACTCTCTCAGGGGCAGACTCACTGCCCCAATGGGCAGTCAGGGGGTTCTTCTTTCCAGTTATCCATGACTTATCTTCAGTCTCAGGGGGTCATTGGTGGTAAAAGCCGCTTACCACCATGCAGAAGACCGCCAACACACTGCCGTGGCAGCGGAATTCCGCCACGTCATTATGACCCAAAGCTCGGAATCCGCCAAAATTTAGACACCCACACAAGTCCGCCACACCAAAGGTCAGTGATAAACGGCGATAACAAAACCTCCACCGTCACGCCAACAGGAATGTGCCCACACTATCACGACCCACTAATCCACGCGGCGGTCTTTCAACCGCGGTATTCCATTGGCGGTACACACCGCTGCACTAAAAATACAAACACACTTACAAAACACTACCACATTGGACAATTCAAAATACACACACCTGATACACATGCACACACCACTCCCACACACACAATACAATATAAAACACACACCCACATCACCCACAAACCCCAACTGCCAAAAATTCCAAAAGAAGGCCAGAGAGAAACACCACAATCTACAAACAAGCATCCATAGGCACTCAACACCATCACCCACATAACATCCACGCACCTCACACAACACACCACTAAATATCACGCCACACATCACAACACACAACACCCCACACATCACCCACACCACCCCATGGCATGGCAAAGACACCCCAGGTTCTCTGAGGAGGAGCTCCGTGTCATGGTGGAGGAAATCATCCAGGCAGAGCCACAGCTATTCGGATCACAGGTGCAGCACACCTTCATAACTAGGAAGATGGAGCTATGGCGAAGAATAGTGGACAGGGTCAACGCAGTGGGACAGCACCCAAGAAATAGGGATGACACCAGGAAGAGGTAGAATGACCTACGGGGGAAGGTGCGGTCCGTGGTCTCAAGGCACCACCTTGCGGTTCAGAGGACTGGCGGCGGACCCCCACCTCCTCCCCCACAACTAACAACATGGGAGGAGCAAGTCTTGGCTATTCTGCATCCTGACGGGCCTCGCAGGAGTAGCTGGAGGAATGGACTCTGGTAAGTCAAATCTTTAATACTATATCCCCCACCCTACCTGCATGCCATCACATACCCCCACCCTCGCCATCACCCCCATCACTCCAACACCAACACCAGGAGGGACACTGTGGCACAACAAGGGGCCCCTGACTCTAGCCTGGATGATGAACTGCCCACCACCTCCGCCGGCGCTAGTGGACAGGAGGCACTGCCACAGGACCACCACACCAGCACCCCACCCCCTGCAGATGGAGAACCACCCCGCAAACGGTCCCTGAGATCCAGGACAAAGACAGAGAACGATGCCAAGACTCCCGCCAAGAAATGAGACCACCCTGATTGTCATCCTTTTGTCCCACCTTGTCACCCTGTCCATCCTCAAACTGCCACAGCTCCACTTCCTATGCCCCTTTGGACAATGCACCTGTGAGACTATTAGCGTGGACTCTGCCATGGGCATTGCTCCACCATCACCCCTCACCATTTAACAACCCCCTCCAATATTGAGCACTTAAATAAACACCATTAAAGCACAAAACAATCTGGAGTCTGTCTGTGATTTCGAATTAATGTATTAGCAATTACAGTGACAAAATGCTCTTTCAATTGTAATGTCAACATACCTATGTCACACAGCTCTAGTCCATGAGGAAACAAAGCAGATGTCACACAGTGGGACCCACATCTGTGAAATTGTAAGAGAAAGTGAAAACTCAGTGACCATACACTGGGTGAAAAGGACAGACAGTAGATAGGTAGTAGTGTTAAAGTACATGTAGTAGGCAGGTTTGTCTTCTTACCTGTATCTCACTTGAAGTATTGCAGGATCACAGAATTCCTGTTGTCGACGTCCTCGTCTTCACTGTCCACAGGCTCCACAGCTGGCACAACATCTCCATCTGGACCATCCTCCTGCATAAAAGGCACCTGTCGTCGCAAAGCCAAGTTGTGAAGCATACAGCAGGCCACGATGATCTGGCACACCTTCTTTGGTGAGTAGAATAGAGAACCACCTGTCATGTGTAGGCACCGGAACCTGGCCTTCAGGAGGCCGAAGGTCCGCTTTATAATCCTCCTAGTTTGCCCATGGGCCTCATTGTAGTGTTCCTATGCCCTTGTCCTTGGATTCCTCACTGGGGTCAGTACCCATGACAGGTTGGGGTAACCAGAGTCACCTGCAAATGGTGAGGGGCAACTGTTAGACACACACTAACTCTTAGGGATATCCCCAGACCCAGACAACTATTCCCACTGATTTGGTTCCAGGTGCTCACCTAGTAGCCACACACGGTGCCTCTGTAGTTGCCCCATCACATAAGGGATGCTGCTATTCCGCAGGATGTAAGCGTCATGCACTGAGCCAGGGAATTTGGCATTAACATGGGAGATGTACTGGTCTGCCAAACACACCATCTGCACATTCATCGAATGGTAACTCTTCCGGTTTCTGTACACCTGTTCACTCCTGCGGGGGGGACCAAGGCCACATGTGTCCAACCAATGGCACCTATGATGTTCGGGATATGTCCCAGGGCATAGAAGTCACCTTTCACTGTTGGCAAATCCTCCAGCTGAGGGAAAACGATGTAGCTCCACATGTGTTTCAGCAGGGCAGACAACACTCTCGACAACACGTTGGAAAACATAGGCTGGGAAATCCCTGATGCTATGGCCACTGTTGTTTGAAATGACCCACTTGCAAGGAAATGGAGTACTGACAGCACCTGCACTTGAGGGGGGATTCCTGTGGGATGGCGGATAGCTGACATCAGGTCTGGCTGCAACTGGGCACACAGTTCCAGGATTGTGGCACGATCAAGCCTGTAGGTGATGATTACATGTCTTTCCTCCATTGTCGACAGGTCCACCAGTGGTCTGTACACCGGAGGATGCCGCCATCTCCTCATATGTCCCAGCAGATGGTGCCTAGGGAGGACAACAGCGAGCACAGAGTCAACCAATTCAGAGGTAGGTAAACACAGCTTACTCAGAAAACTACTCAGAATCCGAAAATTGCCTGTATGAGTGTTGAGCCAAGGCCTAGGTATGTGTGACACAGTTAAAAATAAAGCCATGTGGGCCCCTGAAAAGGCGGCTGCCTGACCTGTAAAGTGGGACAATAGGGTATGAGGTAACTGCGCTGGCATTGTACACCGTCGCGGTAGGCGTTTGAAGAACGCAGCCCAATTCTGCATTGGTTAACATTGGACCCTATGGGTCCCGGGAGCCAATGACGATGTACGCCGGCGGTGACGGTCCGCACCGCTGCGGATGTGACCGCCATTTTCTATCAGTTCAATCACTCGATACCTGATCTTCGAAAGGAGAGGACCTACACTGCAAGTGCTGCTGTGACCTCAGTCTGGAAGAGACAATGGCTTGTGCGTCTGGGGAAAGGGCCCCTGCCTTCAGCACAGAGAGTTGGAGAAACTCGTGGATTGGGTCCTCCCCTAGTACACGCTACTCTACGGTCCTCCAGACAAACAGGTAAGTACACTGTGAGCATGCTGTATGGGCAATGTCTGTGTGGAGTGGGGTGGATGAAAGATAGCAGGGGGAGAATGAGGCGTACATGAAACGACAGTGAGTGCATGTGCCACATGGCAAGGGTAGGGATGCGGGCCAATGACTGTGACGGTGCAGTTGGTAATAACTTTTCTTTTTCCCCTGTACAATTCCTGTAGGTCAGCGCCCACCAGAAGAAGGATATTTGGCGTGCCATCATCAAGGATGTCCGGACCCTGGGGGTACACCACAGACGGAGCACCCACTCCCGTAAAAGATGGGAGGACATTTGCTGCTGGAGCAAGTAGACGGCGGAGGCCCAGCTGGGGATGGCCTCCCAACGTGGGAGGGGTGCCATCGCACCATGATCCCCCTGATGTTCAGGATCCTGGCGGTGGTGTATCCGGAGTTGGATGGGCGCTTGAGGGCATCACAGCAGCAACAAGGGGGTGAGTACACTCTCATTCTGCTGATTCAGCGCACAGTGGAGGTGTCTGGGTGGTGGAGGTGGGCTGTGGGTTCCCCTAGGCTAGGGCGAGTGTGCTAGTTAAGTCCCCTTTTTCAGGCAGACCCTGTGTCACCCCACCCCACCTGGGTACAGTGCCAACTACACCTAGTCAGGTCCCTGTGACATCCATATGTGCAGATGTCAGCCATAAACTTGTAGGCCATGTCCTAGGGATTGAATTGTGGACCCCAAGTGCGCGGCGTAGTGCAGGGGGCTTCTGTGTCTGTCGTGTCCGCCAACGGTAGCGGTAATGCATGCACTTAACATGTCTTTCTTCTGTCTCCCCCACCCTTTTTGTGGTCTCCCTGTACTTGTGTGCATTAGCATCATCAGGCGGAGGAGCAGTGGCGCCGGAGCAGGAGGGAGCTGCATCCCACATGGCCCTGGAGGGCGAGACTATGGACTCTGATTTCACCAGTGGGACGGAGGGCGAGGGGAGCTCCACGGCGGGGACAGGAGCTGACACCAGTGATACGGACTCATCCTCTGATGGGAGCTCCCTAGCGGTGGCGGGCCCATCTGTGCCCCCCACATCTACAGGTACAGCCGCCACCACCCACTCCAGCACCGCCCTCCCAGCAGCCCCTCAGCCTTTGCCCCGTGCACGCTCACCCAGGAGGGTGGGCATCACCTTCACCCAAGGCAGCTCAGGCCCTGCCCCAGTCACCCCTGCTGCTCTCAGTGAGGCCATTGACCTCCTCAGATCCCTCACTGTTGGGCAGTCTACAATTTTGAATGCCATCCAGGGTGTAGAGAGGCAGATGCAACAAACCAATGCATTCCTGGAGGGCATTCATTCTGGTCAGGCAGCTCTTCAGCAAGCTTTTCAGACTCTGGCCTCAGCACTGATGGCAGCCATTGTCCCTGTCTTCAGCCTCCCCCCTCCAACTTCCTCCACCCAGTTCCACACCCCTGTACCTCAGCCTATCCCAAGCACACCTTCAGACCAGCATGCACACACCTCAACACACAAAGAAAGCTCTGGCAAACATAAGCACCAGACATCCCACAGGCACTCACTGAAGCATCACACACATGCAGACATACCAACATCCACTGCCTCCACTGTGTCCCCCTCCTCCTCGTCTCCCTCTTCCCTCCCAGTCTCGTCTCCACTCACACCTGCATGCACTACATCTTCAGCCACTACCTCCATCACCAGCACACCCACCACCACACCCCGCTCACGTGCAGTCACCACCCCCACTCCCATTCACACATCCCCTGTGTCCTCTCCCAGTGTGTCTGTGAGGCCACCTCCTAAGGTAGACAAACGCAGCCACACACCCACCCAACAGCCATCCACCTCACGACAGCCTCCAGCCCATGCACCTTCACCCAAAGTCAGTAAACGGACAACTCCTACGACCACTACCTCTTCCTCCACTCCTAAACCCCCTCCATCTACCCATCCCAGTGTTCCTAAGAAACTTTTCCTGACCAGCCTTCCCCATCCCGCCGGTCTCCTAGGGCCCGACTCTCCAGGTCCCAACCTAGCACCTCAGCCACAACATCGGCGGGACCAGTGGTGCCAGTAGTCACCGGATTATGGAGTGCACCAGGCAGCAGGGCAGCCAGTGTGGCAAGGAGCCAGAGCACGGACAGTCCCCCACCTGTCAAGCATCAAAAGTTGGCCAGTGCCCGGCGGGAGAGGGGGAAGACACGAGCCACCAAAGCCGCTCCCAGGGGTACAGGTGGGCGTGTGGAGTCAGCTGCGACACCTTCCAAGGTGGGGAAGGGGCACAAGAAAACCAGCAAGTCTGGGAAGATCAGCACGGCGGAGAAGACCGCCATCAGCCCCGCTGCCAAGGAGCCGACCTCCAGCAGCCCCACTGCCCCAGACAGGACCGCCATCAGCCCCGCTGCCAAGAAGCCGACCGCCAGCAACCCCACTACTCCAGACAGGACCGCCAGCAGCAGCCCCGCTGCCCAAGACAGGACCGCCAGCAGCAGCCCCGCTGCCCAAGATATGGCCCCGCTGCCCAAGACAGGACCGACAGCAGCTGCCCCGCTGCCCAAGACAGGACCGCCAGCAGCAGCCCCGCTGCCCAAGACTGGACCGCCAGCAGCCCCGCTGCCAAAGAGCCGGCCAGCAGTAGCCCCGCTGCCCAGGACAGGTCTGCCAGCAGCAGCCCTGCTGCCCAAGACAGGACCGCCAGCAGCAACCCGCTGCCCAAGACAGGACCACCAGCAGCAGCCCCACTGCCCAAGACAGGACCGCCAGCAGCAGCCCTGCTGCCCAGGACAGGACCGCCAGCATCAGCCCCGCTGCCCAAGACAGGACCGCCAGCAGCTGCCCCGCTGCACAAGACAGGACCGCCAGCAGCTGAACCGCTGCCAAAGACACCGCCGCCTCAAGCACCGCTTCCAAAGACACTGCCGCCACAAGCACCGCTGCCAAAGACACCGCCACCACAAGCACCGCTGCTAAGGACACCGCCACCACAAGCACTGCTGCCAAGGACACCGACGCAACAAGCACCGCAGGCCCATGAGCGCCAAAAGCTCTGACATTACTGAGGCCGCCACGAGCAGGACGAAGCACTCTGGGCACAAGGCCCCCTCCAGAACCAGTGGAGAAAGACATCCACTACCTCTGTCCTTGGCAGGATGAAGCATTCTGGGCACAAGCCCCCCTCCAGAACCAGTGGAGAGATACATCCACTACCTCTGTCCTTGGCAGGATGAAGCACTCTGGGCACAAGGCCCCCTCCAGAACCAGTGGAGATTGACATCCACTTGAGAGACTGTGGCTTTGCACTCCCCAGGATTGAACAGTGGGCAAACCACCCACTGTAGAGACTTGAGAGACTGTGGCTTTGCACTCACCAGGATTCAACAATGGGCAAACCACCCACTGTAGAGACTTGAGAGACTCTGGCTTTGCACTCCCCAGGATTGAACAGTGGGCATGGGGCCCCCTCGTGGATTTGGCGTTGTGCACTCAACCGGCTGAGGTGCACACCATTTCCCTTCCCCCTGAGGTGCCTGTTTTATTTCTATCTGATGCCCCTGCAGTGTTCTCTCCATCTTGTTCGGGTATCTTTTATGGGCCTCGCCCATGCCTTTTGGGCCCAGTGGTCCACAGACTTTAATCGTGGAATACCTTGGACTAATATTATTGGTGTATATATTTGTAAATAGTGTATGTATATTTTTTGAATACGGAATTTTAATATATTACAATCGTTCACCTCATTTCCTTTTGTCTTTGCATTCTTCCGGGGGGTTTGGGGGTGTAACTGTAATGTATCATGCTGTATTAGTGTGTGTATTGTCATGGGTGAGGGTTGGGGTGGGGGTGTTGTGTGTTGCGTGTGTGTGTCACTGTTTTTTCCCTCCCCCCTTCCCTGTGTCGTAGGTGCAGTACTCACCATGGTCTTCGCCGCCGGCGTTCGTGCTCCTGGTAGAGGAGCAAGAAGATAAAGGCTGGAAAAATGTGGAGCTCTGGTTCCATGGTATCCTGGTTCCTCGTGGGGTGTGCAGAGGTGAGCGTTTTCCATTCGAAGTCCTGTTTCCGCCGTGTTTTTGTTCGCTGTGAATCCGCCACAGAAAAGGTGGCGGATTGGTAGGTTGTAATTCTGTGGGCGGTACATTGTCCTCCGCCTGTCTGTTGGCGGTGACCGCCGCTGTGTTTGTTTGTACCGCCGTGGCGGTCGGAGTGTTAAAGTGGCTGTCTATGTTGGCGATTTCCGCCACTGTCGTAATTCCATTTTTTTTACTGCCGGCCTGTTGGCTTTTTCCGCCGCTTTAACACCGACCGCCAGTGTTGTAATGAGGGCCTCAGTGTCCTACAGTGAAGCACAGCCAAGAGACAGAGCCCTCCCTTGTGCAAGTCCTTTTAAGGGGAGGCGACCAGCAGGCCTGCACCTCTGGCCTATCCAGATGTGCCAAATCACTTCCTTGCGCCTGTCACCTCCTTCCTGCACTGTCTTCTGGGATAGCTCAAAATGGCGTCATAGAAGAGTTGGTTGGCACATGTGCTCTGAAAGTCTCAGCCCCTCCTCCCTGACATTCCTCTCAGGGCCTCTCAGGTGCCCATTCCTGGCATGGAATGACTGCTGGCTGATTGATGCAAGGCCCTGCTCAGGCAGCTGGATGGAGCAGTAATTGCCCCTAATCCTGAGCTGAGTCTGAGAAAGACGACATTCCTGGAAGACCCATAAGTTGTACAATTATGCTTCTGTAACCTACTGCATTATTCTTTTCATACAGGTTACAGTGTACATTAGTGCGACTTTGAAGTGTGTGGAGTCTGTAATTGTACCCTAGGCCAGCCTTTCCCATTGACATTTAATAGAGTGCCACTACAATGAAAAGACAGTAAGCACACTGTCTACCAAGCCCTCACATGTGCACACCCATCTCATAAGGCCTACTCCAGGTCACCACCCACACTGCATTGTCCCTTCTATGCCAGGCTACCTGGGCACAATTCTTGGGTTGCACACAACAGGAATCTTCCCTGTGCAGCCCCCTACATGTGCAACTAACACTGAGGTTCCCACCCTTGTGGTATCGACAGAGCCTCATCTTAGCAAGGCAGCACCGGCGGTAAACACATGCAGTCCATTTTACTATAAGTGGCGAGTCCCAGTGGTCCCATTCCCTAAGGCTCCCCCACAGTAAAAGTTCAAACCATATGATCCAAGTGCAAAAAATCCAGGGAAACCAGATAGTCATAACCACCTTCACACACTTATCACCTCAGTGCATCATGCTGGGTTTTCAGCAGTAATGTAAAAAAGGATTTATCAATTGGGAATGCATCTGCATGGGTATCACATAACACCCATAGCTCCAATGCCCTGGCACCAAAATAATATGAGTAATATGGCTTCACAATGCCACATTATTACTCAAATATCAAATATACTTGTATTTTGGAAATTTTTCTCCAAACATCAGCTTGTAAGTTCTGAAATACACACATTTCCATCTTCAATACATGCTTTACAGGTTTGGTATGCATATATAATAATTCAACTAAACATAAGCTTCTAATTGAGTACACTGGGCTGCTCAAAGGAGAGCTACCTACAGCTTGCTGGAGAGCTATCAGTAGCTCCTGAACTACTCATTGGAGACACCTGTTCTAGGTCATACGATCTCCGATTCTGGTAATAGACCAAATAAGTGTGTCAGCCATTATGAAGGCTCCTAAGCCTCTCTCTATAAAACAGTTGTTGGCTTTCTTAGGATTGATAGAATTATGCGAATATGCTGGAATCCCTTAGAGATAATAATAATAAAAAAATACAACATTTGTTTGGGGGAATTCGCAGGATGAAGCATTTGAATCATAGAAGAAAGACAATATTAATGATGCACGTTTTAAACCTTTTGAAGTTGGAAAAGAATGCATTATAGGAGTAGATGCAAGCAATTGTCAGTTAGGAGTGGTGTTGATGCAACAAAATGGGAAAAGGGAATGGATGAAGTCATATTTTTCACAATAATTGAGGGAGTCAGAGAGGTATTATTCTGTCATTGAGAAAGAGCTATTGGCTTTTGTGAGGGGAGCGGAACATTGCAGAATGTTTTGGTAGGGAACCAAGTTTGTTATATGGATGGATCCTAAACCATTAATGTTGTCAAGAGGTGGGGGCAGATTGAGGACAGAAATATTAACTAGACTTCCTCCAGGATGTAACAGTATCCAAGCTGACTGCATGTCTAGATTACCTGTAGTAGAGAAGATTGAGGATTTTGAGAAAGAAACCGAGGGCTTCCTTTACAAGAATATGACACATCACCATTGATGCATCAGATGTTTTGAGCTTCCCTCACTTTCCCTAACAATGCCATGGCTGCACTGTATTTACAATGCATAGCTCCATTGTGCATATTTTCACAGGCGCATCAGAAATTCTGACACACCTGTTGGCACTAAACTCATGCATTGCTGAAGTAGCATCATTAAAATGACACAAGTCCAGCAATCCATGGAGCATCCCATAGGAAAAATCCTTGCATCAATTTTACGCCTGCTGGTAGCAGGCAGTAAAATTTTGAGACAGTGAAGTCGCAGAATGACGCAGTGAAATGTAAATTTCATGGTGTCAGTTCTGCGTGGCATTTAACGTGGGAGTGCCTACCCTGTATACATTATACCTGTCACAAGTATAATGTGTCACAGGGCTTTAGAAATGGACACATTGGGCCCAATGAGTCAGTTCATAAATATGGAGCAGTGTAGTGCACTGCTAGCGCCATCGCTGCGCAAAACAAAATGAAGCAGAAGTGGTGCAAAAGGCTTGTAAATGAGGTCCTGAGTGTGAGATGTCATATACTTTTGCTGATGTTAGTGATATGGAGAAAAACGATGTTGGTCTGTTAGTTATATCAGAGGAGGAAAAGGCTAATGAAACTTAAAATGGTGAGGTGTTATTGAAGGTTCAATTATATTCACTTGATGGCTGGCCAAGAGAAAAAGAAGTTATAGGATAACTCAAAGGTTTGCATAAAGTGCATGCAGAACTAGGTGAAGAGAATGATCTAATTTTGAGAGGGCATAAAAGTATACCTCCTCTTAGCTTAACCCCTACGCTGCCAGGCCTTTTCCCCCTCCTGTGCCAGGCCTTTTTTTGGCTATTTGGGGCAGTTCGTGCTTAGGCCCTCATAACTTTTTGTCCACATAAGCTAGCCAAGCCAAATTTGCGTCCTTTTTTTCCAACATCCTAGGGATTCTAGAGGTACCCAGACTTTGTGGGTTCCCCTTAAGCAGGCCAAGAAATTAGCCAAAATACAGTAAAATTGTGTTTTTCTCAAAAAAACGGGAAAAAGTGGCTGCAGAAGAAGGCTTGTGGTTTGTTCCCTGAAAATGGCATCAACAAAGGGTTTACGGTCCTAAAATCACCAGCTTCCCGAAGTTGAATCAGAAAACCCAATTTTTAAACAAATATTTGGCATTTTACTGGGACATACCCCATTTTTGCAATTTTTTGTGCTTTCAGCCTTCTTCCAGTCAGTGACAGAAATGGGCATGAAACCAATGCTGGATCCCAGAAACCTAAACAGTTCTAAAAAGCAGTCAGAATTCTGAATTCAGCAAGGGGTCATTTGTGTAGTTCCTACAAGGGTTTCCTACAGAAAATAACAACTGAAAAAGACAAATATTGAAATTGAGGTGAAAAAAACAGCAATTTTTCTCTACGTTTTACTCAGTAACTTTTTCCTGCAATGTCAGATTTTCGAAAGCAATATACCGTTGCGTCTCCTGCACTCCTCTGATTGCGGGGATATATAGGGCTTGTAGGTTCATCAAGAACCCTAGGTACCCAGAGCCAATAAATGAGCCGCACCCTGCAGTGCGGTTTCATTCTATACCGGGTATACAGCAATTCATTTGCTGAAATATAAGGAGTGAAAAATAGCTATCAAGAAAACCTTTGTATTTCCAAAATGGGCACAAGATAAGGTGTTGAACAGCAGTGGTTATTTGCATATCTCTGAATTCCGGGGTGACCATACTAGCATGGAATTACAGAGCATTTCTCAAATAGACGTCTTTTTTACACACTCTCTTCTATTTGGAAGGAAAAAATGTAGGGAAAGACAAGGGGCAATAACACTTGTTATGCTATTTTATGTTCCCCCAAGTCTCCCGATAAAAATGGTACCTCACTTGTGTGGATAGGCCTAGCGCGCGCGACAGGAAATGCCCCTAAACACAACGTGGACACATCACAATTTTTGACAGAAAACAGAGGTGTTTTTTGCAAAGTGCCTACCTGTAGATTTTAGCCTCTAGCTCAGCCGGCACCTAGGGAAACCTACCAAACCTGTGCATTTTTGAAAACTAGAGACCTAGGGGAATCCAAGATGGGGTGACTTGTGGGGCTCTGACCAGGTTCTGTTACCCAGAATCCTTTGCAAACCTCAAAATGTGGCTAAAAAAATACATTTTCCTCACATTTTGGTGACAGAAAGTTCTGGAATCTGAGAGGAGCCACAAATTTCCTTCCACCCAGCGTTCCCCCAAGTCTCCCGATAAAAATGGTACCTCACTTGTGTGGGTAGGCCTAGCGCCCACGAAAGGAAATGGCCCAAAACACAACGTGGACACATCACAATTTTTGACAGAAAACAGAGGTGTTTTTTGCAAAGTGCATACCTGTAGATTTTGGCCTCTAGCTCAACCGGCACCTAGGGAAACCTACCAAACCTGTGCAGTTTTGAAAACTAGAGACCTAGGGGAATCCAAGATGGGGTGACTTGTGGGGCTCTGACCAGGTTCTGTTACCCAGAATCCTTTGCAAACCTCAAAATTTGGCTAAAAAAACACGTTTTCCTCACATTTTGGTGACAGAAAGTTCTGAAATCTGAGAGGAGCCACAAATTTCCTTCCACCCAACATTCCCCCAAGTCTCCCGATAAAAATGGTACCTCACTTGTGTGGGTAGGCCTAGCGCCCACAAAAGGAAATGGCCCAAAACACAACGTGGACACATCACAATTTTTGACCGAAAACAGAGGTGTTTTTTGCAAAGTGCCTACCTGTAGATTTTGGCCTCTAGCTCAATCGGCACCTAGGGAAACCTACCAAACCTGTGCATTTTTGAAAACTAGAGACCTAGGGGAATCCAAGATGGGGTGACTTGTGGGGCTCTGACCAGGTTCTGTTACCCAGAATCCTTTGCAAACCTCAAAATTTGGCTAAAAAAACACGTTTTCCTCACATTTTGGTGACAGAAAGTTCTGGAATCTGAGAGGAGCCACAAATTTCCTTCCAACAACATTCCCCCAAGTCTCCCGATAAAAATGGTACCTCACTTGTGTGGGTAGGCCTAGCGCCCACGAAAGGAAATGGCCCAAAACACAACGTGGACACAACACAATTTTTGACAGAAAACAGAGGTGTTTTTTGCAAAGTGCCTACCTGTAGATTGTGGCCTCTAGCTCAACCGGCACCTAGGGAAACCTACCAAACCTGTGCATTTTTGAAAACTAGAGACCTAGGGGAATCCAATATGGGGTGACTTGTGGGGCTCTGACCAGGTTCTGTTAACCAGAATCCTTTGCAAACCTCAACATTTGGCTAAAAAAACACGTTTTCCTCACATTTTGGTGACAGAAAGTTCTGGAATCTGAGAGGAGCCACAAATTTCCTTCCACCCAGCATTCCCCCAAGTCTCCCGATAAAAATGGTACCTCACTTGTGTGGGTAGGCCTAGCGCCCACGAAAGGAAATGGCCCAAAACACAACGTGGACACATCACAATTTTTGACAGAAAACAGAGGTGTTTTTTGCAAAGTGCCTACCTGTAGATTTTGGCCTCTAGCTCAACCGGCACCTAGGGAAACCTACCAAACCTGTGCATTTTTGAAAACTAGAGACCTAGGGGAATCCAATATGGGGTGACTTGTGGGGCTCTGACCAGGTTCTGTTACCCAGAATCCTTTGCAAACCTCATAATTTGGCTAAAAAAACACATTTTCCTCACATTTTGGTGACAGAAACTTCTGGAATCTGAGAGGACCCCCTGCGTGACATTGGCATAAAAAAAAAATCCCTGGTGCCTAGTGGTTTCTGCCCCCCTTGGGGGCAGATTGGCGTAGCAAAAATCGGCCGATCTGCCCCCAAGGGGGGCAGAAATGGTCTAAATACAATTTGCCCACCAGGGGAGCTACCCTTGCCTAATGGGTCGCTCCCCATCCCTAAAAAAACAAACAAAAAAAGAAAAAAAACACACAAAAAAATTTGCCCTGACGTCTAGAGGTTTCTGCCGCCCCCTGGGGGCAGATATGGCCTAAAATAAATTTGCCCCCCCCTGGGAGCGACCCTTGCCTACGGGGTCGCTCCCCCTGCGTGACATTGGCGCAAAAAAAAAATCCCCGGTGCCTAGTGGTTTCTGCCCCCCTTGGGGGCAGATTGGCATAGCAAAAATGGCCTAAATACAATTTTCCCCTCCAGGGGAGTGACCCTTGTCCAAGGGGTCGCTCCCAATCTGTAAAACAAAAAATCACCGGTGCCTAGTGGTTTCTGCCCCCCTTGGGGGCAGATCGGCCTAATCAAAATAGGCTGATCTGCCCCCAAGGGAGGCAGAAATGGCCTAAAATAAATTTCCCCCCCAGGGGAGCGACCCTTGCCTAAGGGGTCGCTCTCCTTGCGTGAAATTCACGTAAAAAATCCCTGCCCATGAGCATAGGGGGGGAGCGCTAGCGCTCCCCACAGTTCCCGGGTGTAGGACGAGGTGACCTCATCCAAGGCACCCGAGGGGTTAAGAACAAAATTGATACGATTTTCTTGTGGAGGACATTGTGGAATATCCAATAACAGACAGATGTTGCAAGAACAGTATTGATGGCCAGGAATTGATCTAATGATAGACAAATGGTTGTGATCTTGTGTTCCCTGTTCCAAGAGTGAAAAGTTGGTCAAATCTACGGTGACAGAGTCAATACTTGTGAAATTGCCAGGTTATGGCAAAAATTTGGTATGGGTGTCATTGGTCTTTTTTCTGTAAACAAGAGTGCTATGGTATAGAAGATTATTTTTGAAAATCACTGGAAGTCAGAATGGTAGATAAAGTAACTTCCGAGGCAATTGTGGAATTTTTGAATGAGCTATTTTGAAGTGGAGGTATTCCAAAAATCTTTGTGTCAGATAATGGACCGCAGTTCATTAGTAGACAGGTGGAACAGTTTTTCTCCATTTGTGGCATACAGCACAAAAGAATATGGGTATTCCACCCAGAAGAATGAAGAATGGACAAGTAGAAAGATTTAACAGAGTAAATAAAGAGTATGTCTAGTTGGGTATAAATAAAGAAATAATAATATCTTTATTTCGCCTGAAAGCCATAAAAGCAATTTAGAAGAAAAATTGTAAATACATATAGGGGGTCATTACGACCTTGGCGGGTGGCGGTAACCACCGTGCGCCTGCCAATGCGGCCGCACTCCCGCGGCCCCCATTACGACATCCCCGCTGGGCCGGCGGGGAAGAGGCTGTAACATAGGAGTAGCTTTTCACGCCGGGGCACTGTTAGGGGGCCCCTGCACTGCCCATTGCATGGGCAGTGCAGGGGCCCCCAGGGGCCCCAGGACACCCCTTACCGCCAGCCTCTTCCTGGCGGTGCAAACCGCCAGAAACAGGCTGGCGGTAGGGGTGTCAAAATCCCCAGGGCTGCGCTGCTTGCAGCGCTGCCCTGGTGGATTTTCACCGCCGGGGCTAAAACGGCGGGAAACCGTCGGCCCCAGCGGTGAAACCGCGGCGCTACCGCCGGGGCCGTATTAAGGGCCTCCGTACCGCCAGCCTGTTGGCGGTACGGACGCCACATTACCCCTAATGACCACCATAGTCATTTATTTAAAATAATTAAAACTTGGATAGGACTAATCTAAAATGACACACAGTTGATAGCTGTCCAACCCTAAAATCATTTACAAAACACTAAAAACGGATATTCATTAAGTCTTAAAAACATGCAACTAATTAAGATCAGTCTATAATGTCACACAATTATTAACCTATCGGCCTGTGCTGTGTTAATAAATCAATAATCTAACCAGACATCTTAGCAAAGTTACAAGCCAATCAGATGTAAACTCTTTCTGGATCATACTGCCCAGGCACATTGAAGATACCTTGTTAATACAAACACTACCTTGTCACTTGTGCCACTTGTCAGAATACGGAGAGATTCTCTATGGTTCCTTATACCAAAAAGTCTACATAAGGGAATGATCCACTTTCACCTGGGAATTGAGTATCTTGGACAGAAGAAGACAAATTGGGCCATGGTCTCAGGCTGCGTTGGACAAAAATGATAGAAACCAAAGTACAGTTGACCTTGTTCCAGCCCGTGATTAAGCACTTCAATGGCAGGATCCCCATTCTAAATTTGATAAAAAGACTTTTAATATAAGCCGGCTGTACATTGTCCATATAGGTTTCAAATTTTGGTGAGCATTTGTGATTTAGAAATTGGGCTGTCCTGGTCCCTTGTCCCTGACTAGACCATATCTGCATCAGAACCATCTCCCAGTAACATCTCTTTATACATCATATTACCTCCTTTGTTAAGCGATGGGGAACAGTCCACTCCTCTTCCATTTTAATAGCATGGCACATATCTCTAATATATTTAAACCAAGTAATTGATTCCATGCCATCATGAGCTGTTAACTCTGTTAAAGCTAATTGGTAAGAAACCAACTGCTCAGAAGACCAATGATACACCCAGTATATGAGAGGTCTGGAAGTGATTTCTTTATGAATCTGATTGAGCCCTAGATCGAATCTAAGAGGAATGAGTGGGGTACTTATTGGTAAGTGCAACAAGCAACATATGAACTTGTTTTCCACCACAGTAAATTTCTTAGAATTACAGTGGCCCCAGAGCTCAGCGCCATAAGTTGCAGCGGTTACTACCGTAGCCTTATAAACTGTGATAGCTGGTGAGATTTGCCCTCCCATAGAGTTTTTAATTTTCCTTCCGATCAACACTGTCCATTGTTGGAGGGCAGTGACACTCTTCCCAATATGGTGGCCGTCTGATAGTCTGATCCCCAGATAATCAAATTTGCTAACCTATTCTATTGATTGGTCACCAATTGTCATTTTCCCCCTGAATGTCTGATGTGTGTTTAGAGCCATAAACTTGGTTTTATCTGTATTAATTTCAAGGCCCCTCTTCTCACAGAACGCAGCAAAAGCATCTAATTTGTTTTGGAGACCCAGTGGAGCCCTTGAAATCAGTAGAGTGTCATCTGCAAAAATAAGGATCAGAACAGGGGCTCCTGCTAACTAGGGGGCATCATGGTTACACTGTATCAGCTGATCTACTGCCCCATTAATGTAGAGGCTAAATAGGGTGGGGGCCAAAACACAACCCTGTCTGACCCCTCTTGCAATGGGGATGGCAGATGTTAAATCACCATCTTGTTTCTATCGAACCCGTGCGTAAGTTCCTTTGTGGAGATGTTTTATCAACCTCAGCAGTTCACTGTCGAGGTTATACAATTCCAAAACCCTCCATAGCAGGTCACATGGGACCAAATCGAACGCAGTCTTTAGATGGGTTGGGTATAAAAAGACGACTTAATTGTTGGAAATGTTTACAAGCCATGTTGTTCACATATTGACTCATGCCCAATCCTGTCTCATCAGTGTCTCTTTTTCAATTACTGAGAGGAAGGAAACCTGGATATATGTTGGTGCCATGGTGGTTAAAGAACAAGAGTAAAAATAACACTGAGGAGAATTACAAGAGAATTGGGAAAGCTGTGGAAGAATACAAGGGGCATATGAAAAAAATTATGGATGACAAAAGAGGTACACCCAGTAATCTGTTGGTGGAAACTGGTGACTGGGTAAGAGTGAAACATGGTATAGTTGCCAGAAAACAAACATCTAAGTGGTCTGATCCTGTGGAGGTAGTCAAATGTTTCTGGTATTCTGGAAAGTGCAGGATGGGACTGTATGGAACTTATCTAGAGTATCTTTGTATAACAACTGCAACCAGCATTAACATATGTGTTGGAAAATAAGTTTTACCATAGAGAACGGGGAGTTGTCTTAGATGACAGGAATGTGTTCTTGAATGTTCCAATTGATTCTGATGTGACAGTGATCAGTGGAGATGATTGTTCTATGAAACACCAAGCAGTGAGAAAAAGTGTTTGCACTCAATGTATGCCTGCAAAGTTCAAGAATTATTTGGTATGATAATTTATGCGCCGGAGAAGATTGATGATTTTTCTGTATGATAATCTATTAATACTACCTGGAATTGCCCCGACCCTCTTTTCCCTGTATCAATGAAATCGTCCCCTCCCTCGTCAGATTGCAGGCTGACGCACCTTCACTTGGCACACAAAAAATCCCAGTCTTACTCTTTGCCGATGACACTCTTCTGATATCCAAAACCCCTAGCGGCCTAAAGAAACTCCTTACGTGCTTCGAGAAATTCTGCTCATCACAGGGACTCGAGATCAACGCCTCGAAAACAAAACTAATGACCCTCAATCCCCATAGATCTTTTAAAGGGAAGTTTACTTTAGAGGGCTCCACACTTGAGAAGGTGGGCATTTTCAAATACCTGGGCATAACATTCACTGACAACATGTCTTGGAAACCACACATAGGGAAACAAGTTCTAAAACTAAAACAAACAACAGGGGTACTACAAAAAAACTTTCACCTCTCACACACAAAACCAATTCGCCCAGCATTACAGTTATACGAAGCCCAGGCCGTCTCCTCAGCGCTTTACAGGGCTGAACTATGGGACTATACCAAAACCTAAGACTTAACCACCGCTGAAAATAACTTCATGAGAAACCTTGTGTCCCTTCCGCAAAGCACCCCACTGTTCCCCCTTTTTAAGGACCTCGGTATCAAACGCATTGGACACAAAGCCCGCCTGCGACCTCTGCTGTACTGGCGGCGTCTCTGGACCACCCCTGAGCTCGACATCTTCACTGATACTCTACAAGTCATTCTAAAAGCCGACCATCTTCACAGAATCCCATGGCTATGACACATCAATGGTTCACTGTACTCACTCGGGCTAGATGATATCTGGAACTCACCAACCACGTCCGTCTTCCCCTCGAAAAGCGAACTAAAGAAACTATATTGGCAAATGGCAAATTACGAAGACACAAGGGCTGCACTCCACAACACACTATCTTGTGACTTTGCCAACCTAAAAGAGTCATGCAAGTACGAAGCTTTTTGGGACCTGATCACGGCCCCAAGGGAAAGGAAACTGTACTTCCAGCTCCGCATTGGAACACTCCCATTAAGACTTCTCACCAGCAGCTGGTCACACAACGAATCAACCGCATGCCCAGCTTGCAAAGCCCCCATCGAGAATCTCTCTCACGTTCTTTTTGCCTGCCCCGCGTACACCGCCCCTCGCAGGAAATGGCTTGCCCCGGCATGCAGACTACTGGGAGTCCGCAGTTCTGAGCTAGCCCTGCGAATCCTCAGATCAGACACTAGGCCAACGCTAGTGATCGCCGTCGCCAAATTCCTTGGAGCTAGCTGGCTTGTTAGAGGGAAATCCCTTCTGTATAAAGACTCCAACTAAGACTGTCCCATCGCCCTGTGCGAGTGCATTTTATTCCATTTTTATTCCATCTTTCCTTATCTTTTACTCCCTTTTATCATTATATTTATTATTGTAATCATTATTTTGTGTATTTATTTGTATTTATTACTGCTTGCGCTTTTTTGGCTCCTGTAGCCGCAATAAAGCTCCTTTGAATTGAATTGAATTAATGTATGTGTTATGTTATCTTAGTGATATTGATGGAAACACAAAAATGTTTATGAGACATTATTATTTAGGGGGTCATTACAACATTGGCGGTAAAAGACGCTTACCGCCGTGCAGAAGACTGCCAATGCACCGCCGCACCCGTGGAATTCCGCCACAGCTATTATGACACACATCTCGGAATCCGCCGAAATTCAGTCACCCACACAAGTCCGCCACACCAAAGGTCAGTGTTAAAATGGCTAAAACAAAACCTCCACCTCCACGCCAAGAGAAACACACCCATGCTGTCACGACCCACGAATCCATGTGGCGGTCTTTCAACCGCGGTATTCCATTGGCAGTACACACCGCTGCGCTCAAAATACACACACATCTCCAAAACACCGCCACATTGGACAATTCGAAATACACACACCTGATACACATACAAACACCACTCCCACACACCCAACACAATATAAAACACACACCCACATCACCCACAAACCCCTACGACAAAAATTCTGAAAGAAGGCCAGAGAGACAGCACTGATTAGACAATCCCACCACACAGAGGCACACAACACAATCACCCACACAACATCCCCGCACAAAACACCACACACCACTACACATCACTACACTCATCACCACATACACCACCTCACACATCACACACACCACCCCATGGCACGCCAAAGCCACCCCCGCTTTTCCGAAGAGGAGCTCATGGTCATGGTGGAGGAAATCGTACGGTTAGAGCCACGGCTATTTGGATCACAGGTGCAGCACACCTCCATAGCCAGGAAGATGGAGCTATGGCGCAGAATAGTCGACAGGGTCAACGCAGTGGGACAACACCCAAGAAATCGGGAGGACATCAGGAAGAGGTGGAACGACCTACGGGGGAAGGTGCGTTCAGCGGTCTCCAGGCACAACATCGCGGTACAGCGGACTGGCGGCGGACTCCCACCTCCTCCCCCACAACTAACAACATGGGAGGAGCAAGTCTTGACCATCATGCATCCAGAGGGCCTCGGAGGAGTCGGTGGAGGAATGGACACTGGTAAATCAAATCTTAACTATTACATCCCCCACCCTACCTGCATTCTATCACACACCCCCACCCTCACCCCCTCACCCATCACTCAAACTCCTCACTAATGTACTAAGAACACAAACCACACATCCCAACACCAAGCCCTGCATGACACAACTAAGCATGGTCACCACTCACCAAAGCATGCTCACTGCACATACCCAGAACAACCCCCTAACCATCATCACACAAGCCCCCACACAGGAATGCTAGCACTGGGGTACACAAACACCCACCCATTGCACACCATGAAACACACACATGCAATAATCATGCTCTTATGCCCCTGCAGGATCACGAAGGACCGTCACCACACCGGAGGGTCCAGACATCTCCACTCCACCCACAGTGACAATAGCAGCTCTGCCCTACTGGAGCCTGATGACCAGCCCGGACCATCGTGGGCCTCGGGACAGTCGGTTCCCCTTGCACAGGCACTGCCCAACACTGACCTTCCACCCTCTGGTACCAGCACAGCACCCACCCAGCGGGCCCAAACCTCCATACCCAGGACAGGTCAATCAGCTGTGTGTCCAGCACTACAGGGAACCCAGGATAACCCGCCACCCCAACAACAACAGGGACCTGGGGGCAGTGGTAGTGGGGACACGGTCCAGGGGACGGAGGCACAGGAACACAGGAGAACTGGGAGGGCTGCTGTGCAACAGGGGGCGGGCAGGCCAAGGGAACCCACTCTCCACGAGGCCCTTTCCTCCATCATGGGAGCATACCACCACTCCCAGGAGACAATGGCGACGGTCCTGGTCAGGTTTCAGGAGACACAGCGCCTGCAGGAGGAACAGTATTTGGGGTTCAGGGAGGAGCTCAGGACCATCAGCTCCGCCTTGGGCACCATCGTAGGGGTGCTGAAGGATATACAGCAGACCTTGAGGGACACTGTGGCACTCCAAGGGGCCCCTGACACTAGCCAGGACGATGAACTGCCCACCACCTCCGCCGGCGCTAGTGGACAGGACGCCCCGCCACAGGACCACCACACCAGCACCCCACCCCCTGCAGACGGACAACCACCACTCAAGCGGGCCCTGAGATCCAGGAACAGGTTAGAGCAAGTTGGCAAGACCCCCGCCAGGAAATGAGACCACCCTGATTGTTCCCCCACCGTCCCACTTTGTTACCCCGTCCATACTTTAACTGCCCCAGCTCCACTTCCTATGCCCAGATGGGCAGTGCACCTGTGAGACAAATAGACTGGACTCTGCCATGGACATTCCTCCACCATCACCCATCACCATTTAACTACCCCCCTCCATTTTTGAGCACTTAAATAAACGCCCTTGAACCACAAAACATTCTGGAGTCAGTCTATGATTTTGGAAAATGTATTATCAATGACAGTGTCAAAATGCTTTTTTAGTTGTTAAGGCAACATACCAATGTCACACATCACAAGTCCTTGAAGGATGCATGCAGATGACACACGTTGGTAACCACACCTGTGAAACCGTAATGGAAAGGAACAACTCAGTTACCAAATAATCCCAGTAATTTACACACAGGATAGAGTAAGACGTGTGACAGTGAATGTAATGTTAAAAATGAAAATGTTCTCACCTGTGTGTCACTGGAAATATTGCTGTATGAAAGACTCCCTGTTGTCGTTGTCTTCTTCCTCAGCTTCCTCCTCATCACTGTCCACAGGCTCCACAGGCTCCACAGCTGCCACAACACCGTCATCTGGACCATCCTCCTGCAGAAAAGGCACCTGGCGTCGCAAAGCAAGATTGTGAAGCATTGAGCAGGCGATGATGATCTGGCACACCTTCTTCGGTGAGTAGAATAGGGAACCACCTGTCATATGGAGGCACCTGAACCTGGCCTTCAGGAGGCCGAAGGTGCGTTCGATCACCCTCCTAGTCCGCCCATGGGCCTCATTGTAGCGTTACTCTGCCCTGGTCCTGGGATTCCTCACTGGGGTCAATAGCCATGACAGGTTGGGGTAACCAGAGTCCCCTAATAGCCACACACGGTGCCTCTGGAGTTGACCCATCATATCAGGGATGCTGCTATTCCGCAGGATGTATGCGTCATGCACTGAGCCAGGGAACATAGCATTTACCTGCGAGATGTACTGGTCTGCCAAACAGACCATCTGTACATTCATGGAATGATAACTCTTCCGGTTCCTGAACACCTGTTCACTCCTGTGGGGGGGGACCAGAGCTACATGGGTCCCATCAATAGCACCTATGACGTTGGGGATATGTCCAAGGGCATAGAAGTCACCTTTCACTGTAGCCAAATCATCCACCTCAGGGAAATTGATGTATCTCCTTACGTGTTTCAGCAGGGCAGACAACACTATGGACAGCACGTTGGAAAACATAGGCTGGGACATCCCTGATGCCATGGCCACTGTTGTCTGAAAAGACCCATTAGCAAGGAAATGGAGCACTGACAGCACCTGCACGTCAGGGGGGATTCCAGTGGGATGGCGGATTGGTGACATCAGGACTGGCTCCAACTGGGTACATAGTTCCTGGATTGTGGCACGGTCAAACCTGTAGGTGACGATTAAATGTCGCTCTTCCATTGCCAACAGGTCCACCAGCGGTCGGTAGACCGGAGGATTCCGCCATCTTCTCAAATGTCCCAGCTGACGGCGCCTAGCAAGGACAACAGCGAGGATCGAGTCAACTATTTTCCAGGTATGTACCCACAGTTACACAGAACACGACATCAAACACAAAACCCTTTCTGTATGTGTGTTGAGTGTAGGCCTAGCTATGTGTGACGCAGAAGTAAATGGAGCTATGTGGGCCCCTGAAATGGCGGCTGCCTTACCTCTAAACTGGGACAATAGGATTGTGGGGTAACTGCGTTGGCGATGCACACCGTCGCGGTAGGCGGTCGTAGACCGCGGCCCAATGCTGCATTGGTTAACTTTGGACCCTATGGGTCCCAGGAGCCAATGAGAAAGTGCGCCAGCGGTGATGATACGCACCGCCGCGGACGTCACTGCCATTTTCTATCTGTTCAATCAATAGATACCTGATCTTCGACAGGAGAGGACCTCTACTGCAAGTGCTGCTATGACCTCGGTCTGGAAGCGACGATGGCTGCTGCGTCTGGGGAAAGGGCCCCTGCCTTCACTGCTCAGGAGTTGGATAAACTAGTAGACGGGGTCCTCCCCCAGTACACGCTACTCTAGAGTCCTCCAGACCAACAGGTTAGTACACAGGGAGCACGTTGTATGGGCTAGGCCCGGGTGGAGAAGCCTGGTTGGAAGAGGGAAGGGGGCAGAGTTCAGGGAACATTAATGCATGTGAATGAATGTGCCACATTGCTAGGATAGGGAGGGGGGCCACGCACATTGACGGTGCGGTTGTTAATGACTTCTCTTCTTCCCCTGTGCATGTCATGTAGGTCAGCGCCCACCAGAAGAAGGACATTTGGCGTGCCATCGCCAAGGACGTCCGGACCCTGGGGGTCCACCAGAGAAGGGGCACCCACTGCCGTAAACGATGGAAGGACATTCGCCGCTGGAGCAAGAAGACGGCGGAGGCTCAGCTGGGGATGGCCTTCCAACGTGGGAGGGGTGCCTGTCGCCCCATGACCCCCCTGATGTTCAGTATCCTGGCGGTGGCCTACCCCGAGTTGGATGGGCGCTTGAGGGCATCACAGCAGCCTTTTCATTTTCAATCTATGTGTTCAAGAAAAGTCCGGTTAGGAGTGGACAACGAAAATACCTCTAACTCGAGCAAATGCGATACCCACTGCATTGCAAATGCTTGGTTTATTTGCATGGAATTATCTAGCCGCAGTCCTACTTTGCTTTTTACAGTATACATTAGACAGAGACCTACAGTTTTCTCTTCTCTGGCTGTCAGATTCCTTCTGACAACGGTGTGTTTTGGATACCGAGGCGGTAGCTTCATTACTCCATATACATTTTGGACTTGTTAAATTGATGTTTTGTTTGCTTATTGATCTGTGACTCTTCGTCACAGTTGAAGTTGGTTCACATGGTCAGTGCTGTGAAGGGCCGCAGATAGCGGTCAATAGACAGAGCCCAGGTGTCAGGACACGCCTTTGAAGGTGGATGTGCGTAGCCATCTGTTCTGTATTTGTTTTGACAAGCAGTGGAAGTGCAGAGGGTCGGCCTCGCCTGAGAATCCCAGATTGGCAAATCTCCGTGACTCAGGTGGGTGTGGCTACAATGCGACAGTGCCCATTTCAGAGTAGCTGTTAAGCTGCCGTGGGCACAGTGAGCCCTTGGACTCGGGCCAAACAATCATTACCATTTCTGCTGATCACTGTATCTCAAGGGTCCTGTCAGATGAATAATAAATTTAATGTTATCGATTTTGGCCATAAAAGCAGCAAAATGTGCAGATCTTGCCCCTGGGAGGGATGTATATGGCTGGCTTATCCTTGTAGCCCTGGTTGGTAGGTCTTGAATGTTGTGTACAGTGGGTGCTCTGTGCGTTTTGCAGGCAGGTGTAGGGCTTTATCTTTCCTTAGTCTGTGTAGGTGACAGGACTTCAGGTTCCCGGCCCATGCTAGTGTTTCTTGCTTTTCAGACCCGCCAACTTTACGTTGTGCTTATTTGAAATTTTCTTTTTTGCAGTAACATGCACAAAGTCAACCACTCTTTGAACAGTGGTCAACAACTGTCAGTGAAAAACAAATTTGGCAACACTAAGCAACAGTATCAATGCACATTTCCTAATTTACCCAAGTATAAATGCTGTTAGGTAGTGCTCATACACTAATGCACATCGTTGCCCTGATGTGCTTTCCGGTTTTTCATAGAAAAGACCGTGACAATAGAACCAAACAAAATGTACTAGCAGAGCACAACAATTCTTTTCTTTCTTTCTGATAATCAAAAAGTCAAAAAGTCAAATATGACTATATAATTAGTAAATTGTGATAAACTGTCCACAATCCATATACATTCATATATTATTAACCTCAAGCAATGTAGGTTCTCATAATTTTATATAATGAAAATATTTATTTCAAAAATTGGTGACAATGATAAATAACATACACCACTAAACCCCTACAGTAGACAACCAATCAACATAAAAGACATAGGCCCTCATTCCGACCTTGGCGGTTTCAAACAGGCAGGGTGGAGGGCAGAGGAAGCACCGCCAACAGGCTGGCGGTGCTTCCCGGGCCATTCTGACCGTGGCGGTAAAGCCGCGGTCAGAAAAGGGGAACCAGCGGTTTCCTGCCGGTTTTCCCCTGGCCCAGGGAATCCTCCATGGCGGCGCGGATTCCGACCCCCTTCCCGCCAGCCTGTTCCTGGCAGATTACACCGCCAGGAAGAGGCTGGCGGGAACGGATGTCGTGGGGCCCCTGGGGGCCCCTGCACGGCATGGGCAGAGCAGGGGCACCCTAACAGGGCCCCACAAAGATTTTCAGTGTCTGCTTTGCAGACACTGAAAATCGGGACGGGTGCCACTGCACCCTTCGCACCCCTGCAAATCCGCCAGCTCCATTCAGAGCCGGCTTCCTCTTTGCAGGGACTTTCCCGCTGGGCCGGCGGGAGATCTTTTGGAGATCGCCCGCCGGCCCAGCGGCAAAGTTGTAATGACCCCCGCGGTCATTTGACCGCGGTGCGGTCTTTTGGAGGTTTCCGCCCGGCGGGCGGCGCCCGCCGCCTGCCGGGGTCGGAATTACCCCCATAATGTAAATAGATACAATAAAAGTCTATAATCTAACAGAAATAAACTATGAGTCAAAGGACCGGATGATATTTTGTCGAATCCACATGTGCCCAGTCTCTCGAGTGGATAACAGTCTCCAATGGTTCTGGAGGGGGCATGGTGCCCAGATTGCTTCATCCTGCTAAGGACAGAGGGAGTGGATGTATCTCTCCACTCGTTTTGGAGGGGGCATGGTGCCAAGAGTGCATCATTCACCCCGTGACGGACTCAGTTGCGTCAGTGCCCTTGCCGCTCATGGGCCAGCAGTGCTTGAGACGGCGGTGCCCTGTGCAGCGGTGCTTGAGACGCCGGTGCCCTGTGCAGCGGTGCTTGAGATGGCGGTGCCCTGTGCAGCGGTGCTTGAGACGGCGGTGCCCTGTTCAGCGGTGCTTGAGATGGCAGTGCCCTGTGCAGTGGTGCTTGAGATGGCGGTGCCCTGTTCAGCGGTGCTTGAGATGGCGCTCTCCATTGCAGGGTCTCAGCTGCTGGCGGTCCTTCATGGCCCAACGGGGCTTTTGCTGGCGGTCCTTCATGGCCCAACGGGGCTTTTGCTGGCGGTCCTTCATGGCCCAATGGGGCTTTTTCTGGCGGTCCTTCATGGCCCAACGGGGCTTTTGCTGGCGGTCCTTCATGGCCCAACGGGGCTTTTGCTGGTGGTCCTTCATGGCCCAATGGGGCTTTTGCTGGCGGTGGCCTCCTGGGCAGCTGGGCTGGTGCTGGTGGTGGCCTCCTGGGCAGCTGGGCTGGTGCTGGCGGTGGCCTCCTGGGCAGCAGGGCTGGTGCTGGCGGTGGCCTCCTGGGCAGCAGGGATGGTGCTGGCGAAGGCCTCCTGGGCAGCTCGGCTGGTGCTGGCCTCCTGGGCAGCAGGGATGGTGCTGGCCTCCTGGGCAGCAGGGCTGGTGCTGGCGGTGGACTCCTGGGCACCGGGGAAGATGGCAGTCTTCTCCGCAGTGCTGCTCTTCCCAGACTTGCCAGGTTTCTTGTGGCCCTCCCCCACCTTGGAAGGTGTCACAGCTGACTCCACACTCCCACCGGGACCCCTGGGAGTGGCTTTATTGGCTGGAGTCTTCCCCCTCTCCCGTCGGGCACTGGCCTACTTCTGATGCTTCACAGGTGGGGGACTGTCTGTGCTGTGGCTCCGTGCCACACTGGCTGCCCTGGTGGCCGGTGCACTCCAGATTTCGGTGACTACAGGCACCACTGGTCCCGGAGATGTTGTGGCTGAGGTGCTAGTTCTGGACCTATGAGGTGGACGGGGTGGGGTAGGTGTGGGAAAGAGGTCAATGGTGGACAGCAAAAGTTTTTTGGACACACTGGGACGGGTAGCTGGAGAGGGTTTGGGAGTGGAGGAACAGGTGGTGGTTGTAGGAAGTGTACTGTAAGGAAATTCCTCCTTGGCATGGTTACCCCCTGAAACCTTAACCGACTATCCGTGTAGGCTGACTAGTTCTAGCAGCCTGCCACACACCAGACATGTTGCTGGCCACAGGGGGAGAGTGCCTTTGTCAATCTGTGGCTAGTAACAAAGCCTGTACTGGGTGGAGGTGCTTCACACCTCCCCCTGCAGGAACTGTAACACCTGGCGGTGAGCCTCAAAGGCTCACCCCCTTTGTTACAGCACCACAGGGCACTCCAGCTAGTGGAGTTGCCCGCCCCCTCCGGCCACGGCCCAACTTTTGGCGGCAAGGCCTGAGGAGATAATGAGAAAAACAAGGAGGAGTCACTGGCCAGTCAGGACAGCCCCTAAGGCATCCTGAGCTGAGGTGACTCTGACTTATAGAAATCCTTCATCTTGCAGATGGAGGATTCCCCCAATAGGGATAGGAATGTGCCCCCCTCCCCTCGGGAGGAGGCACAAAGAGGGTGTTCCCAACCTCAGGGCTAGTAGCCATTGGCTACTAACCCCCCAGACCTAAACACGCCCTTAAATTTAGTATTTAAGGGCTCCCCCGAACCTAGGAACTCAGATTCCTGCAACCTAAGAAGAAGAGGACTGCTAAGCTGAAAAACCCTGCAGAGAAGACGGAGACACCAACTGCTTTGGCCCCAGCTCTACCGGCCTGTCTCCCCACTTCTAAAGACACTGCTGCAGCGACGCTCTCCCCAGGGACCAGCGACCTCTGAAGCCTCAGAGGACTGCCCTGCATCTAGAAGGACCAAGAACTCCCGAGGACAGCGGCTCTGTTCACCCAAGACTGCGATTTTGCTACAAAGAAGCAACTTTGAAACAACTTGCGTTTCCCGCCAGAAGCGTGAGACTTGGCACTCTGCACCCGACGCCCCCGGCTTGACTTGTGGAGAACAATCACTTCAGGGAGGACTCCCCGGCGACTGCGAGACCGTGAGTAGCCAGAGTTGCCCCCCTGAGCCCCCACAGCGACGCCTGCAGAGGGAATCCCGAGGCTCCCCCTGACCGCGACTGCCTGCATCTAAGATCCGACGCCTGGTAAAGACTCTGCACCCGCAGCCCACAGGGCCTGAAGGATCCAACCTCCAGTGCAGGAGAGACCCCCAGGTGGCCCTCTCCCTTGCCCAGGGCGAGGAGCCCCCCCCTTGCCTGCCTGCATCACTGAAGAAACCCCTTAGTCTCCCATTGAAACCTATTGAAACCCGACGCATGTTTGCACACTGCACCCGACCGCCCCGTGCTGCTGAGGGTGTACTTTCTGTGTGGACTTGTGTCCCCCCGAGTGCCCTACAAAACCCCCCTAGTCTGCCCTCCGAAGACGCGGGTACTTACCTGCTGGCAGACTGGAACCGGGGCACCCCCTTCTCCATTGAAGCCTATGCGTTTTGGGCACCACTTTGACCTCTGCACCTGACCGGCCCTGAGCTGCTGGTGTGGTAACTTTGGGGTTGCTCTGAACCCCCAACGGTGGGCTACCTTGGACCCAAACTTGAACCCCGTAGGTGGTTTACTTACCTGCAAAAACTAACACACTCTTACTCCCCCCAGGAACTGTTGAAAATTGCACTGTCTAGTTTTAAAATAGCTGTATGTGATTTATGTGAAAACTGTATATACTATTTTGCTAATTCAAAGTTCCTAAAGTACCTACCTGCAATACCTTTCATTTGAAGTATTACATGTAAATCTTGAACCTGTGGTTCTTCAAATAAACTAAGAAAAGATCATTTTCTTTTCAAAAACCTATTGGCCTGGAATTGTCTTTGAGTGTGTGTTCCTCATTTATTGCTTGTGTATGTACAACAAATGCTTAAGACTACTCCTTTGATAAGCCTACTGCTCGAACACACTACCACAAAATAGAGCATTAGTATTATCTCTTTTTGCCACTATCTTACCTCTAAGGGGAACCCTTGGACTCTGTGCATACTATTCCTTACTTTGAAATAGTGCATACAGAGCCAACTTCCTACATTGGTGGATCAGCGGTGGGGTACAAGACTTTGCATTTGCTGGACTACTCAGCCAATTCCTGATCACACGACTAAATTCCCAAAATTGACATTAGAAACTGATTTTTGCAATTTGAGCTATTTTTCTAAATTTTTAAAAGCCCTGCTAGGGCCTTGTGTTAGTCCCTGTTAGCATTTCTTTTAGAGTTTAAAAGTTTTGTGAAAGTTTGAATTAAGTTCTAGAAATAGTTTTAGATTCTTAAAAAGTATTCCAACTTTTAGAAACATAGGGGGTCATTGCGACCTCGGCGGTCTTTGAAAAAGACCGCTGAGGCCGCGGGAGACAGAATACCGCCATTGCCGGCGGTATTCCTGTCTCCCTATTATGACATTTCCGCTGGGCCAGCGGACGGTAACAGTGTTACCGAAATTCGGGCAGTGAAATGCGCGACGGGGCTATGCTTGGGGGCCCCTGCACTGCCCATGCCAAGTGCATGGGCAGTGCAGGGGCCCCCAGGGGCACCCCAAGTCCCCTTACCGCCAGCCTTTCAATGGCGGTGTTTACCGCCACGGACAGGCTGGCAGTCGGTTATGACCGCCAGGCGGAAACCTGGCGGGAAAGTGGAGGGGCCGGCTGTATGGCCGTGGCTTTTCCACCACGGTCATAATTGCTGGCGGAACACCGCCAGCCTGTTGGCGGTTTTACCGCCAACTTACCGCCGGCCGCCAGGGTCGTAATGACCCCCATAATGTCTAATGCAGCAGAGACAGAGATGGAACTCGACCTCACACCTTACCTCCATCTTAGAATGAGGGAGCTAAGGTCTCTCTGCAAACTAAAAAATATTAAAGCTGGCATAAACCCTTCCAAAATACAGCTCCAGGAGCTGTTGGCAGAGTTTGCCAAAGCCAACCCCTCTGAGGATGACCTCCCAGAGGATGAAGCTAGTGATTTGGAGGAGAATTCCCCCCCCCTCCAGTCTTAGTTAGGGAGATCAGGGCCCCTCAAGCCCTGTCTCCAACTGTGTTAGTCAGAGATGCTGTTTCCCTCACAGGAGGGTCCAGCACCTCTGTTATCACTGAGGATAGCCTCAGTGAAGATGACCTCCTGCTAGCCAGGATGGCCAAAAGATTGGCTTTAGAGAGACAGCTCCTAGCCATAGAAAGGGAAACACAAGAGATGGGTTTTGGTCCCATCCATGGTGGCAGCAACATAAATAGGGTCAGAGATTCTCCTGACATGTTGAAAATCCCAAAAGGGATTGTAACTAAATATGAAGATGGTGATGACATCACCAAATGGTTCACAGCTTTTGAGAGGGCTTGTGCAACCAGAAAAGTAAACAGATCTCACTGGGGTGCTCTCCTTTGGGAAATGTTCACTGGAAAGTGTAGGGATAGTCTCCTCACACTCTCTGGAAAAGATGCAGAATCCTATGACCTCATGAAGGCTACCCTGATTGAGGGCTTTGGATTCTCCACTGAGGAGTATAGAATTAGGTTCAGGGGGGCTCAAAAATCCTCGAGCCAGACCTGGGTTGATTTTGTGGACTACTCAGTGAAAACACTGGATGGTTGGATTCAAGGCAGTGGTGTAAATGATTATGCTGGGCTGTACAATTTATTTGTGAAAGAACACCTATTAAATAATTGTTCAAATGATAAACTGCATCAGCATCTGGTAGACCTAGGACCAATTTCTCCCCAAGAATTGGAAAAGAAGGCGGACCATTGGGTCAAGACTAGGGTGACCAAGACTTCCACAGGGGGTGACCAAAAGAAAGGGGTCACAAGGCCTCCCCAGGGGAAGAGTGTTGAGACATCCAAAGGGAAAAATAGTAAAGAGTCTTCTTCAGGCACCCAAAAACCTGCACAGGAGGGTGGGCCCAGAGCCTCTTCACAAACCAATTTTGGCTACAAGGGTAAAAACTTTGATCCCAAAAAGGCATGGTGTTGTAGCTGTAATCAGCCTGGACACCAAACTGGAGACAAGGCCTGTCCCAAGAAAAGTACCACTTCTAACTCCACTCCAGCTAACCCTTGAATGGCTAGTCTCCAAATGGGATCAACAGTGTGCCCAGAGCAAATCAAGTGTCACACTGAAGCTACATTAGTCTCTGAGGGTGAGGTGGATTTAGCCACACTGGCTGCATGGCCCCCTAACATGCAAAAATACAGGCAGCAGCTCTTAATTAATGGGACAAGTGTAGAAGGTCTGAGGGATACAGGTGCCAGTGTCACCATGGTGACAGAGAAACTGGTTTCCCCTGGTCAATACCTGGCTGGACAAACTTATCCAGTCACCAACGCTGACAATCAGACTAAAGTACATCCCATGGCTATGGTACCTTTAGAGTGGAGAGGGGTCAATGGCCTGAAACAGGTGGTGGTCTCCTCAAATATCCCTGTAGACTGTTTGCTTGGAAATGCCCTGGAGTCCTCAGCATGGGCTGAGGTAGAACTGAAAACCCATGCAGCCATGCTGGGTATCCCTGAACTGGTGTGTGTCAAGACAAGGGCACAGTGCAAGGCTCAGGGTGAAAAAGTGGTGTTGGAGCCTGGAAAAAGGGCCCAACCTACCAAGAGAAAAGGAAAGACAACTGGGGAACCAGTTGCAACACAACAAGAAAAAGAGAACCTCTCTTCTCAGGAAGAAGTTCTGCCCTCTGAGGGAACTGAGCCTATGGAGTTAGGACCTTATCAGGTTGAGCTCCTAGGCCCAGGGGGACCCTCAAGGGAACAGTTGTGTAAGGGGCAAGAAACCTGTCCCTCTCTTGAAGGCCTTAGGCAGCAAGCTGCTGAAGAGTCCAATGGAAAGAAAACAGGAACACATAGGGTCTATTGGGAAGATGGACTCCTTTACACTGAGGCAAGAGATCCCAAACCTGGTGCCACTAGGAGAGTGGTAGTGCCTCAGGAGTTTAGGGAGTTAATTCTGATCTTAGCCCATGATATTCCCCTTGCTGGGCATTTGGGACAGACCAAGACGTGGGAGAGACTAGTCAACCACTTCTATTGGCCCAACATAGCCCAGAAGGTCAAGGAGTTTTGTGTCTCCTGCCCCACCTGTCAAGCCAGTGGTAAGACAGGTGGACACCCAAAGCCCCCCCTCATTCCACTTCCAGTGGTGGGGGTCCCCTTTGAAAGAGTGGGTGTGGACATAGTGGGTCCACTTGAACCTCCCACAGCCTCAGGGAACCTATACATACTAGTAGTAGTGGATCATGCTACTAGATACCCTGAAGCAATTCCCCTTAGGGCGACTACTGCCCCTGCAGTAGCCAAAGCACTCATTGGTATTTTTACCAGAGTGGGTTTTCCTAAGGAGGTGGTGTCTGACAGAGGTACCAATTTTATGTCAGCATACCTGAAACACATGTGGAATGAGTGTGGGGTGGCTTACAAATTCACCACACCATATCATCCACAAACCAATGGTCTTGTTGAGAGATTCAACAAAACATTGAAAGGCATGATCATGGGGCTCCCTGAAAAACTCAAAAGGAGATGGGATGTCCTCTTGCCATGTCTGCTTTTCGCTTACAGAGAGGTGCCTCAGAAGGGAGTAGGGTTTTCCCCCTTTGAACTTCTGTTTGGCGACCCTGTAAGGGGACCACTAGCTCTTGTGAAAGAAGGCTGGGAGAGACCTCTTCATCAGCCTAAGCAAGATATAGTGGACTATGTACTAGGCCTACGTTCAAGGATTGCAGAGTACATGGAAAAGGCAAGTAAAAACCTTGAGGCCAGCCAACAGCTCCAGAAGTTTTGGTATGACCAAAAGGCTGCAATGGTTGAATTTTAGCCAGAGCAGAAAGTCTGGGTTTTGAAGCCTGTGGCTCCCAGGGCACTTCAGGACAGATGGAGTGACCCTTACCCAGTGCTAGAAAAGAAGAGTCAGGCCACCTACCTGGTTGACCTAGGCTCTTCCATGACAGGGCAGATGTGAATCTGTTGATGGTAACAGATGAGGACCAGGAAGCTGAGAGTGAACCTCTCCCTGATCTCCTCTCCACAGACCCTAAAGATGGCTCAGTTGATGGAGTGATCTATTCAGACACCCTCTCTGGCCAACAGCAATCTGACTGTAGGAAGGTCCTGCAACAGTTTGCTGAGCTCTTTTCCCTAACCCCTTGTCAGACACACCTGTGTACCCATGATGTGGACACAGGAGACAGTATGCCTGTCAAAAACAAAATATTCAGACAGTCTGACCAAGTTAAGGAAAGCATCAAAGTGGAAGTCCACAAGATGCTGGAATTGGGAGTCATTGAGCACTCTGACAGCCCCTGGGCTAGCCCAGTGGTCTTAGTCCCCAAACCTCACACCAACGATGGAAAGAGAGGGATGAGGTTTTGTGTGGACTACAGAGGACTTAATTCTGTCACCAAGACAGATGCCCATCCCATTCCAAGGGCAGATGAACTGATTGACAAATTAGGTGCTGCCAAATACTTAAGTACCTTTAACTTGACAGCAGGGTACTGGCAAATCAAAATGGCACCAGGAGCAAAAGAAAAGACAGCATTCTCCACACCTGATGGGCATTATCAGTTTACTGTTATGCCCTTTGGTTTAAAGAATGCCCCTGCCACCTTCCAAAGGTTGGTGAATCAAGTCCTTGCTGGCTTGGAGTCCTTTAGTGCAGCTTATCTTGACGATATTGCTGTCTTTAGCTCCAGCTGGCAGGATCACCTGGTCCACCTGAAGAATGTTTTGAAGGCTCTCGAATCAGCAGGCCTCTCTATCAAGGCATCCAAATGCCAGATAGGGCAGGGAACTGTGGTTTACTTGGGTCACCTTGTAGGTGGAGGCCAAGTTCCGCCACTCCAGCCTAAGATCCAGACTATTCTGGACTGGGCAGCTCCAAAAACCCAGACTCAAGTCAGGGCATTACTTGGCTTGCTGGGTACTACAGGAGGTTTGTGAAGGGATATGGATCCATAGTGACAGCCCTCACAGAACTTACCTCCAAGAAAATGCCCAAGAAAGTAAACTGGACTGTAGAATGCCAACAGGCCTTTGACACCCTGAAACAAGCAATGTGCACAGCACGAGTTCTAAAAGCGCCAGATTACTCCAAGCAGTTCATTGTGCAGACAGATGCCTCTGAACATGGGATAGAGGCAGTTTTATCCCAAACCAATGATAATGGCCTTGACCAGCCTGTTGCTTTCATTAGCAGGAGGTTACTCCCCAGGGAGCAGCGTTGGAGTGCCATTGAGAGGGAGGCCTTTGCTGTGGTTTGGTCCCTGAAGAAGCTGAGACCATACCTCTTCGGTACTCACTTTGTAGTTCAAACTGACCACAGACCTCTTAGATGGCTGATGCAAATGAAAGGTGAAAATCCAAAACTGTTGAGGTGGTCCATCTCCCTACAGGGAATGGACTTTATAGTGGAACACAGACCTCAGACTGCCCATGCCAATGCAGATGGCCTTTCCAGGTTCTTCCACTTAGAAAATGAAGACTCTCTTGGGAAAGGTTAGTCTCATCCTCTTTTGTTTGGGGGGGGGGGGTTGTGTAAGGAAATGCCTCCTTGGCATGGTTACCCCCTGACTTTTTGCCTTTGCTGATGCTAAGTTTTGATTTGAAAGTGTGCTGAGGCCTGCTAACCAGGCCCCAGTACCAGTGTTCTTTACCTAACCTGTACTTTTGTTTCCACAATTGGCACACCCTGGCATCCAGGTAAGTCCCTTGTAACTGGTACCCCTGGTACCAAGGGCCCTGATGCCAGGGAAGGTCTCTAAGGGCTGCAGCATGTCTTATGCCACCCTGGGGACCCCTCACTCAGCACAGACACACTGCTTGCCAGCCTGTGTGTGCTAGTGAGGACAAAACAAGTAAGTTGACATGGCACTCCCCTCAGGGTGCCATGCCAACCTCACATTGCCTAAGAAGTATAGATAAGTCACTCCTCTAGCAGGCCTTACAGCCCTAAGGCAGGGTGCACTATACCATAGGTGAGGGCACAAGTGCATGAGCACTGTGCCCCTACAGTGTCTAAGCAAAACCTTAGACATTGTAAGTGCAGGGCAGACATAAGAGTATATGGTCTGGTAGTCTGTCATGCACGAACTCCACAGCACCATAATGACTACACTGAAAACTGTGAAGTTTGGTATCAAACTTCTCAGCACAATAAATGCACACTGATGCCAGTGTACATTTTATTGTAACATACACCCCAGAGGGCACCTTAGAGGTGCCCCCTGAAACCTTAACGGACTATCCGTGTAGGCTGACTAGTTCTAGCAGCTTGCCACACACCAGACATGTTGCTGGCCACAGGGGGAGAGTGTCTTTGTCACTCTGTGGCTAGTAACAAAGCCTGTACTGGGTGGAGGTGCTTCACACCTCCCCCTGCAGGAACTGTAACACCTGGCGGTGAGCCTCAAAAGCTCACCCCCTTTGTTACAGCACCACAGGCCAGTCAGGACAGCCCCTAAGGCATCCTGAGCTGAGGTGACTCTGACTTTTAGAAATCCTCCATCTTGCAGATGGAGGATTCCCCCAATAGGGATAGGAATGTGCCCCCCTCCCCTCGGGAGGAGGCACAAAGAGGGTGTTCCCAACCTCAGGGCTAGTAGCCATTGGCTACTAACCCCCCAGACCTAAACACGCCCTTAAATTTAGTATTTAAGGGCTCCCCCGAACCTAGGAACTCAGATTCCTGCAACCTAAGAAGAAGAGGACTGCTAAGCTGAAAAACCCTGCAGAGAAGACGGAGACACCAACTGCTTTGGCCCCAGCTCTACGGGCCTGTCTCCCCACTTCTAAAGACACTGCTCCAGTGGCGCTCTCCCAGGGACCAGCGACCTCTGAAGCCTCAGAGGACTGCCCTGCATCTAGAAGGACCAAGAACTCCCGAGGACAGCAGCTCTGTTCACCCAAGACTGCGACTTTGCTACAAAGAAGCAACTTTGAAACAACTTCCATTTCCCGCCGGAAGCGTGAGACTTGACACTCTGCACCCGACGCCCCCGGCTTGACTTGTGGAGAACAATCACTTCAGGGAGGACTCCCCGGCGACTGCAAGACCATGAGTAGCCAGAGTTGCCCCCCTGAGTCCCCACAGCGACGCCTGCAGAGGGAATCCCGAGGCTCCCCTTGACAGCAACTGCCTGCTTCTAAGATCTGACGCCTGGTAAAGACTCTGCACCTGCAGCCCCCAGGGCCTGAAGGATCCGACCTCCAGTGCAGGAGCGACCCCCAGGTGGCCCTCTCCCTTGCCCAGGTGGTGGCTACCCTGAGGAGCCCCCCCCCTTGCCTGCCTGCATCGCTGAAGAGACCCCTTGGTCTCCCATTGAAACCTATTGAAACCCGACGCGTGTTTGCACACTGCACCCCGCCACCCCGTGCTGCTGAGGGTGTACTTTCTGTGTGGACTTGTGTCCCCTCGGTGCCCTACAAAACCCCCCTGGTCTGCCCTCCGAAGACACGGGTACTTACCTGCTGGCAGACTGGAACCGGGGCACCCCCTTCTCCATTGAAGCCTATGCGTTTTGGGCACCACTTTGACCTCTGCACCTGACCGGCCCTGAGCTCCTGGTGTGGTAACTTTGGGGTTGCTCTGAACCCCCAATGGTGGGCTACCTTGGACCCAAACTTGAACCCCGTAGGTGGTTTACTTACCTGCAAAAACTAACACACTCTTACTCCCCCCAGGAACTGTTGAAAATTGCACTGTCTGGTTTTAATAGCTATATGTGATTTATGTGAAAACTGTATATGCTATTTTGCTAATTCAAAGTTCCTAAAGTACCTACCTGCAATACCTTTCATTTGAAGTATAACATGTAAATCTTGAATCTGTGGTTCTTAAAATGAACTAAGAAAATATATTTTTCTATACAAAAACCTATTGGCCTGGAATTGTCTTTGAGTGTGTGTTCCTCATTTATTGCTTGTGTATGTACAACAAATGCTTAACACTACTCCTTTGATAAGCCTACTGTTCGACCACACTACCACAAAATAGAGCTTTAGTATTATCTCTTTTTGCCACTATCTTACCTCTAAGGGGAACCCTTGGACTCTGTGCATACTATTCCTTACTTTGAAATAGTGCATACAGAGCCAACTTCCTACATGTACGTTTGGTGACTTTGGGTGAAGGTGCATGCGCTGGAGGCTGTCGTGAGGTGGATGGCTGTTGGGTGGGTGTGTGCCTACGTTTGGGTATCTTGGGAGGGGGTGTCACAGACACACTGGGAGAGGACACAGGGCACGTGTGAATGGGAGTGGGGGTGGTGACTGCATGTGAGCGGGGTGTGGTGGTGGGTGTGCTGGAGAGGGACGTAGTGGCTGTAGAGGTAGTGCATGCAGGTGTGAGTGTAGACGTCACTGGGAGGGAGGAAGGAGACGAGCAGGAGGGGGACACAGTGCAGGCAGTGGATGTTGGTGTGTCTGCATGTGTGTGATGCTTGCGTGAATGCGTGTGGGATGTGTGGTGCTTATGTTTGCCTGAACTTCCCTTGGGTGTTGACGTGTGTGCATGTTGGTCTGTAGGTGTGCTTGGGATGGGCTGAGGTAGAGGGGATTGGGTCTGGGTGGAGGAAGTTGGAGGGGGAGGTTAGAGACGGGGACAATGGCTGCCATCAGTGCTGAAGCCAGAGTCTGAAAGGCTCGGTGAAGGGCCGCCTGACCAGAATGTATGCCCTCCAGGAATGCATTAGTTTGTTGCAACTGCCTCTCTACACCCTGGATGGCATTCAAAATGGTAGACTGCCCAACAGTGAGGGACCTGAGGTCAATGGCCTCCTCACTGAGGGCAGCAGGGGTGACTGGGGCAGGGCCTGAGGTGCCTGGGGCGAAGGTGATGCCCACCCTCCTGGGTGAGTGGGCACGGGGCAAAGCCTGAGGGGCTGCTAGGAGGGCGGTGCTGGTAGTGGGGGTGATGGCTGTACCTGTAGATGCGGGCACAGATGTTGCCGCCAACATAAGGGAGCACCCATCAGAGGACGAGTCCGTGTCGCTGGTCTCAGCTCCTGTCCCCGCCGTGGAGCTCCCCTCGCCCTCCGTCCCACTGGTGAATTCAGACTCCGTAGTGTTGCCCTTCAGGGCCATTTGGGATGCAGCTCCCTCCTGCTCCGGTGCCACTGCTCCTCCGCCTGATGATGCTAATGCACACAAGAACAGGGATACCACAAAAAGCGTGGGAAGACAGAAGAGAGACATGTTGAGTGCATGCATTACCGCTACCATTGGCGGACACGACAGACACAGAAGCCCCCTGCACTATGCCGGGCTCTTGAGCTCCACTGTTCAATTCCTGGGAAATGGCCTACAAGGCTATGGACGACATCTGCACACATAGATGACACAGTGGCATGACTAGGTGTACTTGGCACTCTACAGAGGTGGGCTGGGGTGCCACATGGCCTGCTTTACGGAGGGGCCTTGCCTACGGAACTCGCCCTGGCCTAGGGAAACCCACAGCCCACCTCCCCCCACCCAGACAACTCCACTGCGCGCAAAGTCAGCTGAATGAGAGTGTACTCACCACCTTGTGTCTGCTGTGATGCCCTCAAGCGCCCATCCAACTCCGGGTACGCCACCGCCAGGATCCGGAACATCGGGGGGTCATGGTGCGATGGGCACCCCTCCCACGTTGGGAGGCCATCCCCAGCTGAGTCTCCGCCGTCTTCTTGCTCCAGCAGCGAATGTCCTGCCATCTTTTACAGCAGTGGGTGCTCCGTCTGTGGTAGACCCCCAGGGTCCGTACGTCCTTGGCGATGGCACGCCAAATATCTTTTTTCCGGTGGGCACTGACCTACATGAAATGTACAGGGGAAAAAGAGTAGTTATTACCAACTGCACCGTCAAAGTGATTGGCCCCCATCCCTACCCTTGCCATGATGCACATGCACTCACCGTCGTTTCATACACGCCTCAATCTCCCCCCCATCTTTCATCCACCCCACTCCACACAGTCATAGCCCATACAGCAAGCTCACAGTGTATTTACCTGTTTGTCTGGAGGACCGTAGAGTAGCGTGTACTGGGGGAGGACCCCATCCACAAGCTTCTCCAACTCCTCCGATGTGAAGGCAGGGGCTCTTTCCCCAGACACGTGAGCCATTGTTTCTTCCAGACCGAGGTCACAGCAGCACTTGCAGTGTAGGTCCTCTCCTGTCGAAGATCATGTATCCAGTGATTGAACAGATAGAAAATGGCGGTCACGTCCGCAGCGGTGCGTACCGTCACCGCCGGCGCACATCGTCATTGGCTCCTGGGACCTATAGGGTCCAATGTTAACCAATGCAGCATTGTGCTGCGGTCTTCGACCGTCTACTGCGATGGTGTACAACTCCAGCGCAGTTACCTCACATCCCATTGGCCTACTTTAGAGGTCAGACAGCCGCCATTTCAGGGGCCCACATGGCTTCATTTCCAGCTGCGTCACACATACCTAGGCCTAGAGTCAACATACATACAGGCCACCTTTTGTGTATGATTGGTGTTCTGTGTAAACTGTGGGTACGTACCTCTGAGTTGTTTGACTTTGTGCTCGCTGTTGTCCTTCATAGGCACCGTCCGCTGGGACATGTGAGAAGATGGCGGCATCCTCCGGTGTACCGACCGTTGGTGGACCTGCCGACAATGGAGCAGCGACATGTCATAATCACAGACAGGCTTGACCGTGCCACAATCCAGGAACTGTGTACGCAGTTGGAGCCAGACCTGATGTCAGCAATCCGCCATCCCACAGGAATTCCCCTTCAAGTGGAGGTGCTGTCAGTGCTCCATTTCCTAGCAAGTGGGCAATTTCAAACAACAGTGGTCATAGCATCAGGGATGTCTATGTTTTCCAGCGTATCGTCGAGAGTGTTGTCTACCCTTCTGAAACACATGCGGCGCTACATCGTGTTCCCTCAGGTGGAGGATTTGCCTACAGTGAAAGGTGATTTCTATGCCCTGGGACATATCCCCAACATTATTGGTGCCATTGATGGGACGCATGTGGCTTTGGTCCCCCCCACAGGAGTGAACAGGTGTACAGAAACCGGAAGAGTTATCATTCTATGAATGTACAGATGGTATGTTTGGCAGACCAGTACATCTCCCATGTGAATGCCAAGTTCCCTGGCTCAGTGCATGACGCCTACATCCTGTGGAATAGCAGCATCTCTTATGTGATGGGTCAACTCCAGAGGCACCGTGTGTGGCTATTAGGTGAGCACCTGGAAGTAAGACAGTGGGAATGCTTGTCTGGGTCTGGGGTTACCATACAGATTAGTGTGTGTCTAATACTTGTGCCTCGCCATTTGCAGGTGACTCTGGTTACCCCAACCTGTCATGGCTACTGACCCCAGTAAGGAATCCCAGGACAAGAGCAGCAAACACTACAATGAGGCCCATGGGTGAACTAAGAGGGTGATCGAGCGGACTTTCGGCCTCCTAAAGGCCAGGTTCCGGTGCCTCCATATGACAGGGGGATCCCTATTCTACTTCACAAAGAAGGTGTGCCAGATCATTGTGGCCTGCTGTATGCTTCATAACTTGGCATTGCGACGACAGTTGCCTTTTCTGCAGGAGGATGGTCCAGATGGCGGTGTTGTTGTAGTTGTGGAGCCTGTGGATAGTGAAGACGAGGAAGCAGAGGAAGAAGACATGAACAACAGGGACTCAGTGATCCAGCAATATTTCCAGTGAGACTTACCAGAGTCCATTCCTCCGCCTACTCCTGCTCCTCCCATGTTGTTAGTTGTGGGTGAGGAGGTGGGGGTCCACCGCCAGTCCGCTGAACCGCCTGGTGGTGTCTTGAGACCACAGAATGCACCTTCCCCTATCGGTCGTGCCACCTCTTCCTGATGTCCTCCCGATTTCTTGGGTGCTGTCCCACTGCGTTGACCTTGTCCACTATTCTTCGCCATAGCTCCATCTTCCTTGCAATGGAGGTGTGCTGCACCTGTGATCCGAATAGCTGTGGCTCTACCTGGACGATTTCCTCCACCATGACCCTGAGCTCCTCCTCCGAGAACCTGGGGTGTCTTTGCCGTGCCATGGGGTGGTGTAGGTGATGTGTGGGGTGGATTGTGTGGTGATAAGTGTGCTGATATGTAGTGGTGTGTTGTGTGAGGTGTGTGGAAGTTCTGTGGGTGATGGTGTTGTGTGCCTGTGGATGCTGTTGTTCTTGCTGGTGGCGTGTCTCTCTGGCCTTCGTTCATGAAATTCTGTCGTAGGGGTTTGTGGGTGATGTGGGTGTGTGTTTTATATTGTAATGGGTGTGTGGGAGTGGTGTGTGTATGTGTTTCAGGTATGTGTATTTTGAATTGTCCAATGTGGCTGTGTTTTGTAAGAGTGTGTGTATTTTGAGCGCGGCGGTGTGTACTGCCAATGGAATACCGCGGTTGAAAGACCGCCGCGTGGATTCGTGTGTCGTGATAGTGTGGGTGTATTTCTGTTGGCGTGACAGTGGAGGTTTTGTTTTTGCTAGTTTATCACTGACCTTTGGTGTGGCGGACTTGTGTGGGTGTCTGAATTTTGGCAGATTCCGAAATGTGGGTCATAATAGCTGTGGTGGTTTTCTGTGGCCGCGGCGGTGTGTTGGCGGTCTTCTGCACGGCGGTAAGCAGCTTTTACCGTGAATGTTGTAATGAGGGCCTATATCAGGAAGAGGTGGAATGACTTACGGGGGAAGGTGCGTTCTATAGCAGCAAGACACCAGCTCGCTATAGAGGACTGGGGGTGGACCCCACCTCCTGCCCCACAACTCAGAGCATGGGAGGAGCAAGTATTGGCAATACTACATCCTGAGGGTCTGGCCCAAGTTGGAGGAGGACTGGACACTGGTAAGTCAACTTTCAATAATTATCACTCCCATCACTCCACTCCATCCCACACACTCCACCATCACATCACACTAATCCCAATGCCAAGCACTGCATGCTGTACCAATACATATACAGCCCTCCCAGCCCTGCATGAACACTCATCAACAAAGCATGCACAGCATAGGGAAACTATCATAACCACTATACACCAACATAAATAAGCAAAAGCTGGCAGGGGAACAACAACCATAGAGAAGAAGCTACAGAAGTACAAATGTCAGACACCTGAAGCACAATACATCATTTACATTGTCACAGGTACCCTAGCCAATGTCACTGGAGAGGAGCTGCCACCACTGTCCAGTCCCCCAACAGAAGAGGTCCACAGTGACTACAGTATCTCTGGCCTTCAGGATCTGGATGATCTACCTGGCCCATCAGGGACCACTGGACAGTCGGTCACCCAAGCCCAGTCACAGACCACCACAGAGCCTCCCCCATCAGGATCCAACACCACAGCACCCACCCAGCGTACCCACACCCCTTTCCCCAGGACACATCAATCAGCAGTGTGCCCACCTGTACGGGGACCCCAGGCCACACCTCGCCCACAAGACAATCAGGGACCTGTGATCAGTGCCAGTGGGCACACCATTCAGGGGACAGAGGCACAGGCCAACAAGGACACTGGGAGGACTGCTGTGCCCCAGGGGGAGGACAGGACCAGCAAAACGACTCTCCAGGAGGCACTTTCCAAGATCCTGGTAGCCTACCAACATACCCAGGACATGATGGGCCAGATCCGAGACAACGTGCAGGAGAACAGGCGTCTGCAGGAGGGACAGTATCAGGGGATCAGGGAGGACTTGCAGGCCATTAACAACACCCTGATCTCCATAGCAGGGGTGCTGGCAGACATGGCCAACATCATGAGGGAGGCAGTGTCACACCAGCGGGCCCCTACCACTAGCCAGTCATCTGAACAGCCCTCCACTTCCACTGCCGCTAGTGGCCAGGAGGCCCCGCCACAGGACCAACAGGCCACCAGCACCCCTCCCCCTGCAGAAGGTGAACCACCCTGCAAACATTCCCTGTGAACCAGACAGAAGCCAGAGACACTTGCCAAGACCACCACCTGGAAATGAGACTCTCCTAATTGTCCCCCTTGTGTCCCACTCAGTCACCTTGTCCATCTTGAACTGCCATTGCTCCCCTTCCTATTGCCCCCATGGACACTGCACCTGTGCTACAAACAGACTGGAACAATACCCTGGACTTTCCTCCATCATCACCCCATTCCATTGCACTTTCCCCTCTATATTTTAGCACTAGAAAAACACCCTTGGATTAATCTCGACTACTAGTACTTCATGTATTGCGCATTTGTATTGATTGAAACAGCTTCAACCATTGCAAATGAACTGTATATAGAATGAGCATAGAATTGATGACCTTTAGCTGGCTGTTGTGATCACACCAGGAAAACGTGTCATATCACCAATATCTACAAAATGAATATCCAGAGGTAACAGTAAGTAGGGCAAAGAACAGAACACACCAATAGTCATAGAAATGTGAAGCTGCACTGTCTCACCTGTGTGTCATTGGAATAACTGACGTAACACAGATGTTCTGTTGTCCACATCCTCACCCTCTGCCTCCTCATCCTCACTGTCCTCAGGGTCCACTGCTGCCACAGGGGCATCTCCAGTCTCCTTCTCCTGCAGAAAAGGTATATGGTGTCTGAGGGACAGGTTGTGCAACATACAGCATGCCACTACTATCTGGGATACCTTCTTGGGTGAGTAGCACAGGGATCCACCTGTCAGATGGAGGCACCTAAACCTTGCCTTCAGGAGGCCAAAGGTCCTTTCAATGATCCTTCTGGTTCACCCGTGTGCCTCATCATAACGTTCTTCTGACCTTGGCCTGGCATTCCTCACAGGGGTCAGCAGCCATGATAGATTTGGGTAACCAGAGTCACCCGCAAATATTGAAGGACAACATTTAGCCACACACTATCCTATATGGCCAATACCATAGGCATAACACCAACCTATACTACGTAGAAACCATGGCTCACCTATTAGCCACACCCTGCGCCTCTGTAGTTGAGACATCACGTTTGGTATGCTGCTATTCCTCAGGACAAAGGCATCATGCACAGATCCTGGATACTTACCATTGACTTGGGAGATGTACTTGTCCGCCAAGTATACCATCTGCACATTCATGGAGTGGAAACTTACGATTCCTGAACACCAGTTTTTTCTGGTGGGGAGGTACAAAGTCAATATGTGTTCCATCAATCGCACCAATTCTATAGGGGATATGTCCCATTGCATAGAATCCGGCCTTCACAGTGGCCAACTCCTCAACCTGGGGGAAAGCAGTGTAGCTGCACATGTGTTTTATCAGGGCAGACAACACTCTTATTAGCACGTTTGAGAACATTGGCTGTGACATTCCTGCTGCCACGCCCACTGTCACTTGGAAAGAACCAGTTGCCGGGAAACGGAGCACTGATAGCACTTACACAAGAGGGGGGATCTCAGTGGGGTGACGCATAGCAGATATCAGGTCAGGCTCCAATTGGGCACACAGCTCTGTGATTCTGGCCCTGTCCAGTCTATAGGTGAGTATTATGTGCCTGTCCTCCAGTGTAGCCAAGTCCACCAGGGATATGTCTTCTTCTTCTATTCATCCGCAGAGGTAGGTATCTAAGGGACATACACAAGAGTGAGTAGGCTGTCACAGACTGAACAATGGAGCCACAACAGCAGTCCGCAATGTGAAAAGATGTAATGGGACAGTGCAATTATTGAAGTTTGTGCCTATTTATCCTGTGACGCAGCAATAATCAATAGGCCAGGTCACCCCCCTGAAATAGTGACCACCTGTCCTGTGTGTAGGGACAGGTGGAAGTGAGGTAATGCCGCTGACGTTGTGCGCCGTGGCGGTAGGCGGTCATGAACCACCATGCAATTCCTCATTGGTTAATATCGGGCCCTATCGGGTACAGTGGCCAATGGTCATCTACGCCGGTGGTGACAGTATGCACCGCCAAGGACGTGACCGTCATTTTCTATCTGAGTCCTGACTTGTTTCCTGACCTTCCATAGGAGAGGACCTACACTGCATGTGCGGCTGTGACCTGTGTCTGGAACCTACCATGTCCCGTGTGACCGGGGAAAGGGCCCCAGCCTTCACTTCTGAGGAGTTGGAGCGACTGGTGGATGGGGTCTTACCCCAGTACAGACTGCTGTATTGCCCTCCAGACCAACAGGTGAGTACACCTTGTGCACGATACATGTGGCATGAATGCATTGAATTGTGTGTAAAGTCCTCTTGTAAGGGGGGTGGGTGGATGTCCTCTTGGTGGTGTACAGGCTGGGCTATGTGTGTGCCTATGGTGATGCAAACAGGTATGGTGGGTCATTTGTGTGACAGGCTGGACTGTTTGTCTAATGGTGTTCTCCTGTCTGTATGAAGGGAATATGGCTTGCCATCGCCAAGGAGGTGTGGACCCTGGGGGTATATGGCAGGCAGAGCACCCACCGTCGCAAACGGTGGTAGGACCTGACAAGGTGGGCGCGGAAGACTGCGGGGGCCCAGCTGGGGATGGCCTCCCAACGAGGAAGGGGTGCCCCTCGGACCCTGACCCCTTTGATGGCCCGCATATTGGCAGTGGCCTACCCTGAGCTGGATGGGCATTTGAGGGCCTCTCAGCAGCCACAAGGGGGTGAGTACAGTGGCTATCATTACAACCTATGGCTGGTGGGGTGGTATTTGGGTGGTGGTTGTGTGTCCCTAGGGTGCCCCTAGGCCAGGCCAGACATAGCAGCGTAGGTCCTGTGGTGGCTAAGGGTTTGAATGTGAAATACAGCTTATCTAGCTTATTAGTATTCACTCCTGGGCAGGGCTGCGTGGGTCCCAGGTGTGCCGCAGTTGGCGGTGTGTGCCCCTCCTCATTCCTTGGTGACTAGCCATTTCACCGGCAGCACCATGCATAGTGCGTAAGCCTGTTCCCTGTGTGTGAGGGTGCTGTGTACACCAATGATGGTGTTGGTGCAGTCATTGACCCTGTGTATCCTTTGTCTCTCTTCCCTCCTTTCTTGTTTTGTCATCCTATCCTTATGTGCATTAACATCATCTGGCAGAGGAGCAGAGGCACCAGCAACAAAGGGAGCTGCATCCCACATGACCCTGGAGGCAGAGTCCACCGACAAGAGGGCACCAGTGAGACGGAGGGTGAGGGGAGCACCATGGCAGAGACTGGAGGGGATAACACAGAGTCTGATACTTCCTCTGATGGGAGCTCCCTGGTGGTGGCAGACACCTCTGTGACCACCCCAGCTGCAGGTACAGCCGCCACCCCGTTCCAGCATCGCCCTCCCAGTAGCCCCTCAGTGAGTTGCCTGTGCACGCTCACCCAGGAGTGTGGGAATCTCCTTCATCCCAGGCTCCTCAGGCCCTGCCCCAGTGAGCCCTGCTGCCCTGAGTGAGGAGGCTATTGACCTCCTGCGATCCATCTCTGTTGGGCAAACAACCATTGTGAATGCCATCCAGGGGCTGGCAGCCCAGATGCAGCAATCAAATACATTCCTGGAGGGCATTCACTGTGGATTGGCGGCCCAACAGAGATCGATTCAGGCTCTGGCCTCCTCTTTAATGGCAGCCATTGTCCCTGTTTCAACTGTCCCCCCTCCGACTTCCAATTCCCAGTACCATTCTCCTCAACCCCAACCCATCCCAAGCACACAGCCAGACCAGCATGCACACAAGACAACACCCAAGAGTGGAACAGGAAAACCAGGCACCACACTTCATCACACAGGCACTCACATAAACACCATTCAGTTGCAGACACAACAACATCCACTATCTCCACTGTCTCCCCCTCCTCCTCCTCCACCTCCCACCCAGTTACGTCTACACTCACACATGCATGCACTACATCAATATCCACTACCAGCATCATCACCACACCAAGCAGAACACACACCTCACTGGCAGACACCTCCACATCATCCATGCACGCGTCCCCTGTGTCCTCTCACACCGTGTCTGTCTCACCCCCTCCTAAAGAACACAAATGCAAGCACTCAGACACCCAACAGCCATCCATCACACAGCAGCATACAGCCCATGCACCTGCACCCAAATCCAGCAGACAAACACCTCCAACAACCACTCCCTCATCCTCCACTCCCATTAGTCCTCCCTGTTCCCGCCCCAACGTCCCTAAAAAGCCTTTCCTTGCCACTATTGACCTCTTCCCTACCCCTCACCCCCATTCTGCATGTGTGGGCAGGGTAGCAAGAACCCAGCCTAGCACCTCAGCCAAACTGTCCATGGGCCCAGTGGTAGCACCACCTACTCCTGGTGGTAGGGATTCCACACCAACAATACTGAAGGAGAAGGAGCCTGCACCAGCTGGTAAGGGGAAGGAGCTTGCACCACCTGGTAAGAAGGGGAAAGAGTCTGCACCAGCTGGAAAGAAGGGGAAGGAGCCTGCACCAGCAGGCAGAGGGGGGACGAGGCCATCCACACGTGCCAGGAAGGGTAAGGGATCCCAATCCATGACGAGTAGGAGAGGAGGCAATCTGTGCCAGCAGAAGCTCCCAGCCAAACACCGCCACCACCAGTAGCTGTCACAGGGCCCCCACCACCAACCGTGGTTGTGCAGCCATGAGAGTGTGCAGCGGCTGAGCAGGAGCCTCCCCCCAACCACCACCACAGTGCAGCCATCAGAGAGTGCAGGGGCTGAGCAGGAGCTTCCCCCAACCACCTTCAAACTGCAGCCATCAGAGAGTGCAGGGGCTGAGCAGGAGCCTCCCCCAACCACCACCTCAGTGCAGCCATCAGAGGCTGCAGGGGCTGAGCAGGAGCCTCCGAGAACCAACACCACAGTACAGCCCTCAGAGGGTGTAGGGGCTGAGTAGGAGCCTCCCACAACCAACACCATAGTGCAGCCATCACCACCGGCAGACGCCATATAGTCCAGTCTCCAAGGGCTGTTGTGTGGCCTGCCCCACCAGAACCAGTGAGGTATTCACTCACTCGAGAGACTGTGGCCTTGCACTCCCCAGGACAAAGAGCAATGGGTATGTTGCCCCCTCCAGAACGAGGGGGTAAGACACCCACTCCAGAGACTGTGGCCTTGCACTCCCAAGGACAAAGAGCAATGGGCATGATGCCCCCTTCCAGAATCAGTGGGAAAGAAACACACTCCAGAGACTATGGCCTTGCACTCCGCAGGACAAAGCACAGGGCATGTTGCCCCCTTCAGAACCAGTGGGCAAGACACACACTCCAGAGACTGTGGTCTTGCACTCCCCAGGACGAAGAGCAATGGGCATGTTGCCCCCTCCAGAAGAAGTGGGCAACACACCCACTCCAGAGACTGTGGCCTTGCACTCCCCAGGACAAAGAGCAATGGGCATGTTGCCCCCTCCAGAACCAGTGGGCAAGACACCCAATCCAGAGACTGTGGCCTTGCACTCCCCAGGACAAAGAGCAATGGGCATGTTGCCCCCTCCAGAACCAGTGGGCTTGTTCCCGCATCTGGCTGAGGTGACCCCCTCACCCTGAGTTGCCTGCCTATTTGATAACTGATGCCCCTGCAGTGTTCCATCCGGATTGGTGCAGGATTCGAGTGGGGCTTTGGACTGTGCCCTGTGGCCATGTGGGCCCTTTGAACTATGTACTGGGCAGTGTCCCTTTTTTATACAAGTGTACACATCTGTTTCATGGCCAATTCGGATTGTTGCTTTCATTGTTGGACTGATTTCAATCATTTTCTTCAACTCCTGTTGTCCTTGCATTATTCTGCTGAGTTTTAAGGTCATATTGTTTTTGTAATGCATATGGTTGTGTGTATTGCATGTGTATGCCGGGTGTGTGTGGTATGTGTGTGTGTCACTCTCTTTTTCCTCCTACCCTCCCTTGTGTGCTAGGCGGCTGTGCTCACTGTCATCGTCTTCACCGGCTTTGGTGTTCCAGGTGGAGCATAACATAGAAGGTCATCAGAAAGACTTGCAGTTCGGGTTCCATGTTGGTGTGGTTCTTCCCTGCGTCTCCAATGGTGAGTCCTCTGACTTTTGTGCTCTGTTTTCGCCAGGTTTTTGATGGGGTTGGTACCACCCCAGAAAAGTTGATGGATTTGTGTGTCAAAATATGGTGGGTGGTACTTTGACTTCCGCCTGGCTGTAGGTGGCTACCACCGTGGTGACTGTTGTTTCTACCCTGGCGGTCGGTGTGGTACATTGGCTGTTTATCCGAGAGTTAACGGCCATGGTCATAATTTGGCGGTAATTACCACCAGCCTGTTGGTGGGATTACCGCCACTTTATCACCCACAGCCAGGGTCTTAATCAGGGCCTAAGTTTTAAAAGAAAATATATTGCACAACTTTAATGAAACATTACATTTCTTTTGAGGTTTTGTATTTATTCAATATATTCACATTTGTTTCTTTCAGAACGTGAATTCAACTCAGATTTAGAGGACTGCTGCTTCTGTGGCTATTCTTGAGGGTTTATTGGATCATGATATGGTATGTAAATCATAGTAACATAGGAATTAGTGTTTTTGTGCAGAAAAATGGCAGAATCCATCAGTCAGGTGACTTTCCATTACCTGGCATTGCATGCATACTGTAATAAACATATTGAGTCATTTTACAGAGTGAACTGTGATGATTCAATAGCAATGTGATTTTTATATCAATGTTTACTAAGTTGCTAATTAAGGCACAATGTTTTTTTCAAAACATCTCTTTTTTACACAATTAGTTTGTAACCCATGAGTATACTATAATACAAAGGAAAATATGCCAGCCTTAGGGTGTAGGACGGGTACACCTCGTGGAGCTCTATCTGACTAATTCCTTCCGGGGGCAGCTTAAGGGGTAGCAGGCCACACCCCATTCCACTTTCTTTAAAGCTGAAATCTCAGTCTTGATGCAGATCAGAATTTCACTGTCATTAAACCGATGTTTCATGACAGAATGGAAGAAGGTACAATGGGAGAGGATATAGGATGGAAGAGGGTACAATGTTCGTGGGTGAGAATCAACACAAATAAGTGGCTAGAAATTCAGAGGCACTTCACTATATTTTTTGTAGTGGAATAATTCATATTGCAATACAACATTTCATAGAGCAGGCTTAGTTTGCACGTTTGATGGTTTGTCATTGAAACAATGGCCCACATTAGGTCAGTTCAGGAAGCAGTACAGCTATAACACACTAGCCATTCAAACTAGTTCCAGGCATTACAGTTAACTGATTTGGTTGTAGCAGTTTATTCTTATTCTTATGCTGTTCATATATTTAACGATTTGGGACATTGCTTCTTGCAAAACCTGCAAGTTATTCAGGAGGCTTTATTTCATGTCAAGGCATCCTCCGAAGGGATTATACTAACTAACAGATTTAATTATTCACATCATGTGGTAAATTTGGATTTCTTAATGGAACCCTCTCCTTAAAAGGTAAGATAGAGGTGTGTCCCCCTAGTAATAGCAGTGGTGGTGGGAAGTCTACTACAAATAGCCAATCCAAGGGTGAAGCTGGGCTCACTATTAGCAGGGTAGTAGTTGAGGTTGGTCTTGTGAGGGAGACCACAGAGGCTGTTTTAGTCTCTGATGGTGGCATTGACTTTGCCACCTTGGTTGTCTGTCCCCTTAATATGGGTAAGTACAAGCAACTACCCCTAATTAATGGTGTTGAGGCCTACAGGGACACAGGAGCCAGTGTCTTTAGAGTTATATAGTTTAGTGTTATAGAGTAACTGGTTCACCCTGATCAACACCTACTTGGTCAGCAGTACCAAGTGACTGATGCTCACAATAACACACTTAGCCACCCAATGGCTGTTGTGAATCTCAACTGGGGGGAGGTTACTGGTCCAAAGAGAGTTGTGGTACCCACGGAATTACCTGTAGATTGCTTATTAGGCAATGATTTGGAGACATCAGCTTGGGCTGAAGTGGAGTTGGAGGATCATGCAGCAATGCTGGGCATTCCTGGACATATTTTTGCTTTAACAAGGGCTCAGGCCAAGAAGCAAAAAGGAGATGGAAACTTTGATCCTGGAACAATGGACCAAGTGCTCCCAAAAGCTATGGGTAGGAAGGGTAAATCCTTGCCCACTTTCCCTCCCTCACCAGAAGATTCGCCTTTTGAGGAAGAGGAATCCTCTCCCTGTGCAGAACATACACCAAATGAGCTGGCAGCAGACACTGCTGAGATTTTGGGTGCAGGTGCTAGGGAAGAGTTGAGTGTGGCACAGCAGACCTGTCCCACACTAGAGGGTTTAAGACAGCAAGCTGTCAAACAGCAGAATGGGGATGTCAGTGATAGCCATAAGGTGTATTGGGAAGACAACCTCCTGTATACTGAATCAAGGGACCCTAAACCTGGAGGTGCCAGGAGATTGGTCATCCTTTTGCAGTACAGGGAGTTTCTTCTTACCTTGGCACATGACATTCCTTTGGCTGGGCATTTGGGCCAAAGTAAAACTTGGGACAGACTTGTTCCCCTTTTTCATTGGCCTCACATGTCAGAGGACACAAGAGTTTTGTCGCTCTTGTGTGACCTGCCAAGCCAGTGGCAAGACTGGTGGCACTCCACAGGCCCCCTTAATTCCACTTCCAGTGGTTGGCGTGCCCTTTGAAAGGGTAGGGGTTGACATAGTTGCCCCCCTTGACCCTCCAACAGCTTCAGGCAATAGGTTTATACTGGTGGTAGTGGACCATGCCACTAGGTATCCTGAAGCTATCCCCTTAAGGACCACTACAGCTCCTGCAGTGGCAAAGGCCGTCCTGGGAATCTTTTCCAGAGTGGGCTTCCCTAAGGAAGTGGTGTCAGACAGAGGCAGTAACTTCATGTCTGCATACCTCACAGCAATGTGGAAGGACTGTGGTGTAACATACAAGTTCACTACTCCTTATCATCCACAAACAAATGGTCTGGTTGTGAGGTTTAATAAAACTCTCAAAGGTATGATAATGGGACTCCCTGAAAAACTCAGGAGATGGAATGTCCTGTTACCTTGCCTCCTTTTTGCTTACAGGGAGGTTCCCCAAAAAGGAGTGTGCTTTGGCCCCTTTGAACTCCTCTTTGGGCACCCTGTGAGAGGTCCCCTTGCACTTGTTAAGGAGGGTTGGGAACAACCTTTAAAAGCTCCTAAACAGGACACTGTGGACTATGTACTTGGCCTAAGATCAAGAATGGCTGAGTACATGAAAAAGGCCAGTAAAAACCTTCAGGCCAGCCATTAGCTGCAAAAGCAATGGCATGACCAGAAGGCTGTCCTGACCCAGTGCCACCCAGGACAAAAGGTGTGAGTATTGGAGCCTGTGGCCCCAAGAGCACTCCAGGACAAATGGAGTGGACCCCATCTAATTGTTGAGAAAAAGGGTGAGGTTACCTACTTGGTAGACCTGGGCACTGCCAGGAGTCCCCTTAGGGTGATCCATGTCAACCACCTAAAACCCTACTATGACAGGGCTGATCTCACCCTGCTCTTGGCAACTGATGAGGGACAGGAAGAAGAGAGTGACTCTCTCCCTGATCTCTTCTCCACCACTAAAGCTGATGGCTTAGTGGTGGGAGTAGTACTTGCAGATTGCCTTACTGCAGAGCAGAAGGACAACTGTGTAAATCTCTTAAGTCAGTTTTCTGAACTCTTCTCACTGATACCAGGTACCACTACTTGGTGTGAGCATACAATCAATACTGGAGACAGTTTACCTGTCAAAAGTAAGATTTATAGGCAGCCTGACCATGTCAGGGACTGCATTATACAAGAGGTTCAGAAAATGTTAGACTTAGGAGTGATTGAGCCTTCGGAAAGCCCATGGGCTAGCCCAGTGGTGCTTGTTCCAAAACCTCACAGTTAGGATGGTAAAAGAGAGATAAGGTTTTGTGTTGACTATGGATGGCTCAACCAACACATGCTCACCCTATACCCAGGGCAGATGAGCTCATAGATACACTGGCTTCTGCCAACTATCTAAGCACTTTTGATTTAACTGCAGGGTATTGGCAGATTAAATGATCAGAAGATGCTGAACCCAAAACTGCATTTTCAACCATTGGAGGGCACTATCAATTCACTGTAATGCCCTTTGGTCTGAAGAATTCACCTGCACTTTTCAAAGGCTGGTGAACACAGTCCTGCAAGGGTTGGAATCTTTTAGTGCAGCATATCTGGATGATATAGCTGTCTTTAACTCCACCTGGGATGATCACCTGGTCCACCTGTGGAAGGTTTTGGAGGCCTTGCAAAAGGCAGGCCTCACTAGCAGGGCCTCCAAGTGCCAGATAGGGCAGGGGAGAGTGGTTTATCTGGCCACCTGGTAGGTAGGGAACAGATTGCACCACTACAGGGGAAGATCCAGACTATTATGGAATGGGCTCCCCCTACAACTCAAACCCAGGTGAGAGCCTTTCTAGGCCTCACAGGGTACTATAGGAGGTTTATTATGAATTATGGATCCTTTGCAGCTCCTCTTAATGACATCACTAGTAAAAAGATGCCTAAAAAGGTATTGTGGACAGCTAGCTGTCAAAAAACATTTGATGAGCTCAAACAGGCCATGTGCTCTGCACCTGTCCCAAAAAGCCCTTGCTACTCTGTAGGAGGCTGGCCTGGCTTGTAGTGGGTACCAGAGGTACTTTCACCTTGTGCCAGGTCCAGTTATCCCTTATTAGTGTAGAAGAGGTGTTTCTAGCAGCTTAGGCTGATAGAAGGTAGCTATGGCAAAGCAGCTTAGGCTGAACTAGGAGACATGTAAAGCTCCTACTATACCACTGGTGTCATATGCACAATATCATAAGAAAACACAATACACAGATATACTAAAAATAAAGGTACTTTATTTTTTATGACAATATGCCAAAAGTATCTCAGTGAGTACCCTCAGTATGAGGATGAGAAATATACACAAGATATATGTACACAATACCAAAATTATGCAGTAATAGCAAAAGGAAGTAATGCAAGCAGTGTAAAGTTACAATAGATTGCAATAGGAGCACATAGGTATAGGGGCAACACAAACCATATACTCCAAAAGTGGAATGTGAACCACAAATGGACCCCAAACCTATGTGAGCTTGTAGAGGGTCACTGGGACTGTAAGAAAACAGTGAGGGTTAGAAAAATAGCCCACCCCAAGACCCTGTAAGGTAGGTGTAAAGTGCACCTACAACCCCCAGAGAGCACAGAAGTCGTGATAGGGGGATTCTGCAAGGAAAACCAACGCCCAGCAATGCAACAACAGTGGATTTCTGGACCTGAGTACCTGTAAGACAAGGGGACCAAGTCCAAGAGTCGCGACAGTGTCGAGAGTGGGCAGGAGCCCAGGAAACGCCAGCTGAGGTTGCAAGGAAGCTGCCACCAGATGGAAGAAGCTTGCTGTTTTGCAAGAACGAAGAGGTCTAGGAACTTCCCCTTTGGAGGATGGATGTCCCACGTTGTGAAGAAGCTTGCAGAGGTGTTCCCACGCAGAAAGACCACAAACAAGCCTTGCTAGCTGCAAGGGTCGCGGTCAGGGTTTTTGGATGCCGCTGTGGCCCAGGAGGGACCAGGATGTCGCCACTTGGATGAGGAGACAGAGGGGGCGCCCAGTAGGTCAGGGAGGCCTCACAGAAGCAGGCAGCACCCGCAGAAGTACTGGAACATGCACTTAGAAGAGGAGTGAACTGGAGTCCACCCGAAGTCACAAAAGGGAGTCCCACGACGCCGGAGGACAACTCAGAAGGTTGTGCACTGCAGGTTAGAGTGTCGGGGACCCAGGCTTGGCTGTGCACAAAGGAAATCCTGGAAGAGTGCACAGGAGCCGGAGCAGCTGCAAATCACGCGGTACCCAGCAATGCAGTCTAGCATGGGGAGGCAAGGACTTACCTCCACCAAACTTGGACTGAAGAGTCACTGGACTGTGGGAGTCACTTGGACAGAGTTGCTGAGTTCCAGGGACCACGCTCGTCATGCTGAGAGGGGACCCAGAGGACCGGTGATGCAGTCTTTTGTTGCCTGCGGTTGCAGGGGGAAGATTCCGTCAACCCACGGGAGATTTCTTCAGAACTCCTGGTGCAAGAAGGAGGCAGGCTACCCCCAGAGCATGCACCATCTGGAAAACAGTAGAGAAAGCCGGCAGGATGAAGTGATACAAGGTTGCTAGTAGTCGTCTGGCTACTTTGTTGTGGTTTTACAGGCGGCCTGAGCAGTCAGCGGTCGATCCTTTGGCAGAAGGTGAAGAGGGAGATGCAGAGGAGCTCTGGTGAGCTCTTGCATTCGGTATCTGAAGAATTCCCCAAAGCAGAGACCCTAAATAGCCAGAAAAGGAGGTTTGGCTACCTAGGAAGGAGGATTGGCTACTAAGAGAGGTACGAGCCTATCAGAAGGAGTCTCTGACGTCACCTGCTGGTCCTGGCCACTCAGAGCAGTCCAGTGTGCCACCACACCTCTGAATCCAAGATGGCAGAGGTCTGGGACACACTGGAGGAGCTCTGGGCACCTCCCCTGGGAGGTGCAGGTCAGGGGAGTGGTCACTCCCCTTTCCTTTGTCCAGTTTCGCGCCAGAGCAGGGCTGGGGGATCCCTGAACCGGTGTAGACTGGCTTATGCAGAGATGGGCACCATCTGTGCCCATCAAAGCATTTCCAGAGGCTGGGGGAGGCTACTCCTCCCCAGCCCTGACACCTATTTCCAAAGGGAGAGGGTGTAACACCCTCTCTCAGAGGAAGTCCTTTGTTCGGCCTTCCTGGGCCAGGCCTGCCTGGACCCCAGGAGGGCAGAAACCTGTCTGAGGGGTTGGCAGCAGCAGCAGCTGCAGTGAAAACCCCAGAAAGGCAGTTTGGCAGTACCCGGGTTCTGTGCTAGAGACCCGGGGGATCATGGAATTGTCCCCCCAATTCCAGGATGGCATTGGGGTGACAATTCCATGATCTTAGACATATTACATGGCCATGTTCGAGTTACCATTGTGATGCTGTACATAGGTATTGACCTATGTACAGTGCACACGTGTAATGGTGTCCCCGCACTCACAAAGTCCGGGGAATTTGCCCTGAACGATGTGGGGGCACCTTGGCTAGTGCCAGGGTGCCCTCACACTAATTAACATTGCACCTAACCTTCACCAGTTGAAGGTTAGACATATAGGTGACTTATAAGTTACTTAAGTGCAGTGGTAAATGGCTGTGAAATAACGTGGACATTATTTCACTCAGGCTGCACTGGCAGGCCTTTGTAAGATTTGTCAGATCTCCCTATGGGTGGCAAAAGAAATGCTGCAGCCCATAGGGATCTCCTGGAACCCCAATATCCTGGGTACCTCAGTACCACATACTAGAGAATTATATGGGTGTACCAGTATGCCAATGTGAATTTGTGAAATTGGTCACTAGCCTGTTAGTGACAATTTGGAAAGCAGAGAGAGCATAACCACTGAGGTTCTGGTTAGCAGAGCCTCAGTGAGACAGTTAGGCATCACACAGGGAACACATACATATAGGCCACAAACTTATGAGCACTGGGGTCCTGGCTAGCAGGGTGCCAGTGTCACATAACAAACATACGGACAACATAGGGTTTTCACTATGAGCACTTGGCCCTGGCTAGCAGGATCCCAGTGAGACAGTGAAAACACCCTGACAAGTACTCACAAACAGGCCAAAAGTGGGGGTAACAAGGCTAGAAAAGAGACTACTTTCTCACATACTCCAAAAAATGTCATAGTCCAAACTGATGCTTCTGAATTGGGGGTTGGGGCAGTGCTATCACAGCTTAATACTGAGGGCCAGGATCAACCTGTTGCTTTTATCAGCAGGAGGTTAACCCCTAGAGAAAAGCGTTGGTCTGCCATAGAGAGGGAGGCCTTTGCTGTGGTCTGGGCACTGAAAATGTTGAGACCATACCTGTTTGGTACTCACTTTATTGTTCAGATAGACCACAAACCTCTAGTTTGGCTAAAACAAACGAAAGGTGAAACCCTAAATTGATGAGGTGGTCCATATCCCTACAGGGAATGGACTATACAGTGGAACATAGACCTGGGAGCACCCACTCCAATGCAGATAGACTCTCCAGATATTTCCACTTAGACAATGAAGACATGACAGTCCAGTAATCCTTCTGTCAAAATTTGGTGGAGATAAGTCCTTGCCTCCGCACGCCAGACAGTAATCCTGTGTACTGCGTGATCTGCAGCTGCTAGGGCTTCTGTGCACTTTTGCAAGGCATCCTTCGTGCAAAGCATAGCGCAGGTCCCCAGCACTCCGTCCTGCATTTCTCAACTCACTCAGTTGACCACCGGCTTCGTGGGACCCTCCTTAGTAGTGTTGAGACAACCATCCTGCTCAGATTTCTTGAACACCTGTTCAAGTGCTTCTGCGGGTGCTGCCTGCTTCTGCGTGGGCTCTCTGTGCTGCTGAGCACCCCCTCTGTCTCCTCCTCCAAGGGGCGACCTCCTGGTCCTTCCTGGGCCCAGGCAGCATCCAATTTTTTCAACTGTGACCTTTGCAGCTAGTATGGCTTGTTTGTGTTTTTTTTGCGTGGAAACAACTCTGCTTCCTCCAGCACGCCGTAGGACATTGTCTGTGCAAAGGAGAAGTTCCCAGCATCTTCTGTTGTTGCAGAATCTTCAGCTTCTTCCACCCAGAGGCAGCCCTTTTGCACCTTCATCCGGGGTTTAGTGGGCTCCTGCCCCCCTGGACACTTGCGTGACTCTTGGACTTGGCCCCCTTCCTTTACAGGTCCTCAGGTCCAGGAATCCATCTTCAGTGCTTTACAGTCAGTTTATGCCTTTGCAGAATCTCCTATCACGACTTTAGTGTGTTTCTGGGGAAGTAGGGTAACTTTACTCCTACTTTTCAGGGTCTTGGGGTGGGGTATCTTGGACACCCTTAGTGTTTTCTTACACTCCCAGTGATCCTCTAGACACTACACTAGGCCTGCGCTCCATTCGTGGTTCGCATTCCACTTTTAGAGTATATGGTTGGTGTTGCCCCTAGGCCTATTGCATCCTGTTGTATTTTACAGTGTTTGCACTACTTTTCTAACTTCTTACTTACCTGATGTTGGTTTGTGTGTATATTTTGTGTATTTTACTTACCTCCTAAGGGAGTATATCCTCTGAGATATTTCTGACATATTGTCACTAAAATAAAGTACCTTTATTTTGAGTAACTCTGAGTATTGTGATTCTTATGATATAGTGCTATATGATATAATTGGTATAGTAGGAGCTTTGCATGTCTCCTAGTTCAGCCTAAGCTGCTCTGCTATAGCTACCTCTATCAGCCTAAGCTGCTAGAACACTACTAATCTACTAATTAGGGATAACTGGACCTGGCACAAGGTGTAAGTACCATCAGGTACCCACTATAAGCCAGGCCAGCCTCTTACAGTAGGGTAGGTGAATTTCTTTACTATAGAGAATATGGGCCTGATTATGACCTTGGCAAATGGGCTACTCCCTCACAAAAGTGACGGATATCCCGTCTGCCATATCACAAGTTCCATTATATCCTATGGAACTTGTAGAACAGCAGGAGGGATATCCGTCATATTTGTGAAGGAATAGCCCATCCGCACAAGGTCATAATCATGTCCTACATCTTTTGAGTTGTTGAAGCTGCTTACAATTTCTTAATTCAGAGCTAAGACCTTGGTGGATCCGAATCACTGGTGGTAAATGCAGGGGGCTAATGTGTAGGTGCTTCTGCAGTTTTCATTGTTTATGTCTCCATCAGTGTTCCAGTTGTTTGCAATGGCATATGGTAGTTCTTCTGTGTATCAGCTGGCTTGTCATCTCGTCCGTAGGTTGGTGATGGTCCTGAGCAGGGCCAGAATGTATGAACAAGAGGTGTCCAGGTGTTGAAGTTGGTGATGAATAAGGGGTGATGGATCTATGGGTTTGGAGTTCTGCTATCCCAGTCTCCTCATGGACCTTGTTCAAGTTGTGCTGGGCTCTTTTAGTGGCTACTGTTCTGGATTCTCTTTGTGGTGGAGGGTGAGAGTGGAGAAGCTCTATTTGGGAAGACAAATTGGTGTGAACTGTGTTGAATTTTTTGCTGAAGTACTGGGAGCTCTGGATGCAGACCTCCTGGGCAGGGGTGATGGTCATGATACTGAGAGTGGGTGAGGTGAAGCTGTTTTGAACCAATTTTCAATTCATTTGGTAAGTACTGAGTGTTTGGTGTATCTGAGACGCTGGTGGTAGGGTGCGTGTAGGATGAAGCAGACAAGAATATAGGGTGAAGGCTGATGTTGTGAAAATAGGGTCAATGAGCTATCCCACAGCAAGGGTTGGTCCTTTACTTGTTGGATGAGTCTGAGTGGGTTCGGGTCTTCGAGGGGGCTGTTGGTGTTCAAGTCAGTGAGTTCCTCTAGGTGGAAGTTGAGGGTGCCTAGGAGGATAAAGGAGCTGGAGTCGAGCACAAGTTGAGCAATGTGTTCTGTGATGATGTTTCTGTTTCATACCAGTGAATGTTGACATAAAGTAGTATAGAAATACATTGAATACCAGAGGGGAAGGTATCAAATGTGGCACAGAGACATGGACTAATGGTCCCTGTCTGAAGAGTTGATAATGTTTGCTGGTCAGAAAGATCCCATAATGGATGATGACCTAACCACATGGATTGAAATATGTAGATTTCTGAATGAACATACTGGAGCAACAGTGTCAGACTGAGACAATGCTTGTAAATTGTAAATCCAACAAACATGACAACAAATGTACACCCTATGACCATTTTCATTGATCTATGACAATTCCATTCCAATCAATGTGTTTTGATCATTTTGTTTTGATTATTTTGTAGGGTTCTAAATAACCTAGATTTACCACTCAATGAGTAATTTATTTCATGTTTTTTCTACAAAACAATAAAATCACTTAGAAATGTGGACATTCTTACCTAAATAGTCTATCTGACTTGCTTCTTTCAGAAATTGTTCCCTCCTCCCTGGTGATGGAACTAATGCAGTGATTTCTGTTTTTTTTTATTAATCTGCCATCCTTGACCACAATATTGACTAGCAGACTCTAACAAATGTCATTGTGACCCATACTTTATCAGGGAAACATAATTTCATAACCTCATCATCAGTGTTCCAGAGTTAGACTTTGAGTGATGTTATTACCCAACAATCACAAATAAGCCCAGGGATCAGCCAGTACCTCCACTCATTAGACCACATGACTTAGAACCTTCACACTACACAATTGTAAATTTGTAAATGGCACACCTTTAATCTTGATTACCCAAACACACTTCCTGCAAACAATATGATGACTCAAAGTCATACTTCAGAGCTTTCTGGCTCCTATGTGCATCAAGATTTGAAAAACTACCACGCTGAAAGATGCTCCTATTTGTTTCTCTCATAAGAAGCATGATCACTCCCTTGAGGGACCTAACAGAACATGCAGACCACTTTGCCTAAGAAATCATTAAAACCTCATTTCAGGGGAGAATGGCCAACATGGTGGGGGCATGTTAAATATGGGAACCGTATTGGAGGGCTAGTGTGACTCCTCCATTCACTGGATAATGCAGCTGCATGCCTAGTGGGGAGAGGAGGCACTAAGCACCCCAAAGAGAAAACAATGTTCCTGTGACTGCTGGGGAATAGGGGTCAGTGGAGATGGGTCCTGGTATTTCAGTGTTCTACCCATTAGCCGAACCTTCACGTAGCACTGAAACAACATGACAGCTGAGAAATTCTGAGAGCTCCACTTCACCCACGCCCTGCTCAGCAGGCCTTCAAGATGCACCGCAACCTCAGAGGCTTCACTGGTGCCCTTGGAGCCGGTGTCTGCCATTTCCTGGGGCCTGCATATCGTAACCAAGCGCAACTCCTGGACCTACCACTTCCGATAATATCCCTCACAACAGCCTGGGTGCAGTGGTGAGTGGGTGGGGTCAGAGGGTGGAAATACTTTCACCTAGATTATTTAGAACCCTACAGACACCTGCATGACAAGCCAGAGCACAAATCAACCACACCTCTACCAATATGAGTGCCTGCGCCAACTGGCATCTTCTCACGCAGACATTGAGTTTGGCAATGAGGTGGGTGTGGTTAGTGTCAGTAACAATCAGCCGCTCCGGGCACACGTCAGTCTATAGACCACATGGTGGGCCCTCGATATCGTTGTCTGGCTCACCCAGGACGTTTACTGGGAGCATATCGAGGTGCTTTTTAGCCTGGTGATACTTCAGTAGTGTAGGAGGCTGGCCTGGCTTATGGTGGGTACCTGATGGTACTTACACCTTGTGCCAGGTCCAGTTATCCCTTATTAGAAGATTAATAGTGTTCTAGCAGCTTAGGCTGATAGAGGTAGCTATAGCAGAGCAGCTTAGGCTGAACTAGGAGACATGCAAAGCTCCTACTATACCACTTATATCATATAGGTACTATATCATAAGAAACACAATACTCAGAGTTACTAAAAATAAAGGTACTTTATTTTAGTGACAGTGTGCCAAAAATATCTCAGAGGATAAACTTCCTTAGGAGGTAAGTAAAATACACAAAATATACACACAAACCAAAATCTGGTAAGTAAACAGTTAAAATAATAGTGCAAACACTGTAGAATACAATAGGATGCAATAGGCCTAGGGGCAACAAAAACCATATAATATGAAAGTGGAATGCAAACCATGAATGGACCCCTAGGCTAGGGTAGTGTGTAGAGGGTCGCTGGGAGTGTAAGAAAACACTAAGGGTGTCCAAGATACCCCCCCCAAGTCCCTGGAAAGTAGGAGTAAAGTACTACTATTTCCCCCAGAAACACACTAAACTTGTGATGGAGCATTTTGCAAAGACCACAACAGACTGCAATGCACTGAAGACGGGTTTCTGGACCTGAGGACCTTCAAAGGAAGGGCACCAAGTCCAAGAGTCGTGAAAGTGTCCGGTGGGGGCAGGAGCCCACTAAACCCCGGATGAAGGTGGAAAAAGGCTGCCTCTGGATGGAAGAAGCTGAATATTCTGCAACAGCGGAAGGTGCTAGGAACTTCTACTTCATGCAAAAGGTGTCCCACGGAGTGCTGGAGGATGCAGAGTTGTTTCTTTGGCAAAAGATTGCAAACAACCCTTGCTAGCTGCAAGAGTTGCAGTTGAAGAAAAAGGGTGCTGTCCCAGCCCAGGAAGGACCAGGATATCGCCACTTGGGAGGGGAGACAGAGGAGGCCCTCAGCAACATAGAGAGCCCTTGCACAAGTAGGCAGCACCTGCAGAAGTCCTTGAACATGTGTTCAAGAAGTCTGAACATGGCAGTCATTTCAACACTGCATAAGAGGGTCCCACAAAGCCGGTGGTCAACTCAGGGAGTCGAGCAATGCAGGACAGAGTGCTGGGGACCAGGGCTTGGCTGTGCATGAAGGATTCCATGGAAATGTGCACAGGAGCCCTAGCAGCTGCAGTTCACGTGGTGCACAGGATTACTGTCTGGAGAGGGAAGGCAAGGACTTACCTCCACCAAATTTGGACAGTTGGACCACTGGACAGTCTGGGTCACTTGGGTCTACCACCTGTGTTCCAGGGGTCACACTTGTCAGGATGAGAGGGGTTCCAGAGTACCAGTGACGCTGAAGTTTGGTGCCTGCTGAAGCAGGGGGAAGATTCCGTTGGCCCACAGGAGATTTCTTCGTGGCTTCCAGTGCAGGATGAAGGCAGGCAGCCCCCAAAGCATGCACCACCAGGAAACAGTTGAGAAAGCCGTCAGGATTAGGCGCTACAATGTCGCTGGTAGTCTTCTGGCTACTTTGTTGCAGTTTTGCAGGTGTCCTGGAGCAGTCAGCAGTCATTCCTTTGCAGAAGTCAAAGAGAGAGGTATAGAGGAACTCTGGTAAATTTTTGCAAGTCGTTATCTGAGGAAAAGCCCACAGAGAGAACCTAAATAGTCCTCAGAGGAGGATTGGCCACTTAGTCACCTATCAGGAGGGGTTTCTGACGTCACCTGCTGGCACTGGCCACTCAGAGGCTTCCAGAGTGCCCTCACAACTCTGGATCCAAGGTGGCAGAGGCCTGGGACACAATGGTGGAGCTCTGGGCACCACCCCTGGGGTGGTGATGGACAGGAGAGTGGTCACTCCCATTTCCTTTGTCCAGTTTCATGCCAGAGCAGGGACTGGGGGTTCCCTGAACCGTTGTAGACTGGCTTATGCAAGCAGGGCACCATCTGTGCCCTTCAAAGCATTTCCAGAGGCTGGGAGAGGCTACTCCTCCCCACCCCTTAACACCTATTTCCAAAGGGATAGGGTGTAACACCCTCTCTCAAAGGAAATTCTTTGTTCTGCCTTCCTGGGATTTTGGCTGCCCAGACCCTAGGAGGGCAGAACCCTGTCTGTGGGGTGGCAGCAGCGGTAGCTGCAGAGAAAACCCCAGAGAGCTGGTTTGGCAGTACCCGGGGTCCATGCTGGAGCCCCGGGAATGCATGGGATTGGCACCCCAATACCAGATTTGGCATGGGGGGACAATTCCATGATCTTAGACATGTTACATGGCCATATTCGGAGTTTCCATTGTGAAGCTACATATAGGTATTGACCTATATGTAGTGCATGTGTGTAATGGCGTCTCCGCACTCACAAAGTCCGGGGAAATGGCCCTGAACTATGTGGGGGCACCTTTGCTAGTGCAAGGGTGCCCTCACACTTAGTAACTTTGCACTTAACCGTCAGCAAGTGAAGGCTAGACATATAGGTGACTTTCTTAAGTGTAGTGAAAATGGCTGTGAAATAACGTGTGCGTTATTTCACTCAGGCTGCAGCGGCAGTCCTGTTTAAGATTTGTCTGAGCTCCCTATGAGTGGCAAAATAAATGCTGCAGCCCATAGGGATCTCCTGGAACCCCAATACCCTGGGTACCTAGGTACCATATACTAGGGAATTATAAGGTTGTTCCAGTGTGCCAATTAGAATTGGTAAAAATAGTCACTAGCCTATAGTGACAATTTTAAAGGCAGAGCGAGCATAAGCACTGAGGTTTTGGTTAGCAGAGCCTCAGTGACACAGTTAGTCACTACACAGGTACACACATTCAGGCCACAAACTATGAGCACTGGGGCCCTGGCTAGCAGGATCCCAGTGAGACAGCCAACAACAAATTTATATACATGTAAAAATAGGGGTAACATGCAGGCAAGATGGTACTTTCCTACAAGTAGCGAGGACTATCTCCTGCTACCAGGGACTGGAAAAGGCCCCCCAAACATATACAGCAGCCTTTCTGTGCTACTCATGCTGGCAGGACTCTAGGTACTTCTGCAAGTGGTATCTGGACAATCAACTTTGATCCATATCACCCACAGGCCATCTCCCATCATCAGTGTCCCTATCAAATGTGCTTCACTAGGCATCATACCTCAAAAGCTCCCAAATCCCTGTGCTGGCCATGGCTTCTAGCGACTGGCCCTTAAAGTCTTTTACCAAAGAGGCCCCACTCCATCCAGAAGGCTTCCTCCAAAGGGAAAATAACCACCACATATGTGACGGATTAACACACTCCAATAATATTTCTTCCAGAGAGACCTCCCCTCCTGACAACCTGCTTGCTCTATGGAGGACAATTGGCAGGAAGCCGCCTGGTCACACGGGCCTTCATGGAGTCCCACTTTGAAGCCCTCAAAGTGGGCCTACTTGTGTTAAGAAATACCTGTCACAAGGCCTCCTCCACCTAAGGTGCAAGGTAGGCTCATTGGTAAAGAGAGTATCCATGCTGGACGACAACATGATTGCAAGAGGAGAAGACATTGGAATACTCTGCCAAGAATTGTTGTGACTCCAGGAACTGCAAGCAGACCTCCAAGTCTATGCAGACAATCTTGAGAAAGGGTCTTGTCGGAACAATATATGCCTTAAAAGGGTGTTGTGTGGTGCTGTGGCAAATATATAGATAGTCCACGGTGAGGAAGAGAGCCGATTGCAACTCGACAGGTTGCACCTGGCAGGTCTCCACAAGAACACTAGCGCCCATCCACATGATATCTTTGCCTGTGTGCATGCCTTCCAGCTAAAAGAGAAAATCCTCAGGAGGCTAGAGACTTATTACCCCTCCTATTCTGTAGGCACAAGATCTCACTATTTCAGGATCCCTCAACACTTACTCTCCAACAGTGCATGGACTTCAAAACCATCTCCCAATTTCAATGACATAAGCACACCGCCTATGGCTGAGGGCATCTGTTTTGGATCAACCCTGCACCCTCCTTGAGGCCCATTGAATCCTGGGAATGCCAAATGAGGGGGGCTTACTCTCCCTTACTGGATCTATTGGGGCGTCCTCCACCCAGGCCGTGAACGGGTAATGGCCCACTAAAACGTCTAATCATGTCCTGACCCAGGAGAGATCATCCTGGTGCAACGAGCTGTTTTGCACAAACATTTGCACAAACATTTGCAGGGCAGGGGTCACAGCCCCATCTAAATACACAAAATCAACTTTCTCATAACATATTGAACTGTTTAGCATAGCTCAGCTTGGCCTCTCTACTCTTCCACCAAGGACAGGGGCGAAGAATTTGCAGAACACACTTCTGCATCTATTGTTAGAGAGTCACCCCGCTCCTGGCTCAGTTTTGTCCAATGGATTTGATTTGCAATTTTCCATGTTGTATGGACTTCATGCTAGTAGAGTTGTTCTGGCTTTTGTTTGGGGTTCGTTATGTTTTTCTGTCTTGCATTATGGTCACCCGGACTGCTCACGCTGATCCCACTAAAGTCTATATTTCAGCCAGAGGTGAGATGCCTTCAGCTCTTCATATGCTACATGCATCACCGGCTCTGACGCACTTGCTACCCGCCCTGACCTCTTCACATGTCATTTAGAATACTCAATGTCAAAGGCCTAAACCACCCGGTCAAACGGGCTGCGATTCTGCCCATACTGCAATATAGTGGGAGTGACATATGTCTACTCTAAAAAATGCATCACTTGCTGAGAGACTAATCTAGGATAAAAACCGGTAGGTTTATCCAACAAGTGTGGTCTTCTGGGGGTGGCAAGAAGGGGTGAGAGGCCATATTTCTCACATGGGGTTTTCTGAGAGGAGGGGATTGGGAAAAGAGCAGTAATTAAGAGTTGCCTTCTAGAATACAGCATCCGACAAGAGCTCTTCCTGATCATGCTAACATCTATTTATGCTCCAGATGAACAACAGGAGCACTTCATTGAGGATGCCCTGACCAAGATCCTACCGTTACAAGACATGACCATCCTGGTGGGAGGCAACTTGAACCTCTTGATGAATAGCAAGATAAACCATTCAGGCCAATAGTAGGCCAGACAGAGGCATTCTACCTCAAGGGTCTGAACAGGCTGCACAAATGTAGCTTCACATACCTATTGGTACATGCCCACCCTGAAAGCAGACACTATAGCTTCTACACAGCAGCACACAAGACATAAGCATGTATTGACTATTTTCTCAGCACTTCAGCTATCGAGGCCCTGGTCAAAGATGTTAGCAAAGGCTCTACGTCACTATATGATTATGCCCTCCTCATAATCTCCTTACGACTGACCACTACACAACCAATTTTTAGCATTTGGTGGCTTTGCAACAGCCTCATCCAAGAGAAGAGACAAGCAATAAAGCTGCAATTTGTCATGTAATCTCCTCATAGGATAAGGATTCACCAGAGGTTCCCATGTCCACCCTATGGTAGACACAGAAAGTGTCTGAGATAACCTTAAGAGGAATTATGAACAGACACAATTTGAACGCACAGTGAAGGAGCTTGAAACTATTCATAAACACACAGGGGCCCTCAGGATATGGTGTGAGCTCGACAAAGCTCACACTCAGATCAAATGTTTGGATCTCAATAGAGTGGAGTATATCCTGCAATGTATGAAGTATAAATTCTACTTTGGGGGAAACAAATGCACTAGATTGCTGGCATGCTGCCTACTATCCAAGATTCAGTGTGACATAAATATAGGGGGAAGCAAATCATAGAGGACAGACGGATCACAGTAGTCTTCTAGGACTTTTATTAAACTCTATATTCCTATTAGCAGTTAGATGCAGACACTATTCCCACATCCCTAGAAAAGGTCCAGGTTGCACACCTTTTGTTGGCCCAGGTAGGGATCTGAGACGAGACGATTAAACTTGAGGTAGTGATTGCAGCCTTAGCTACATTGGAAACCTTCCAAAGCCCGGGCTCTGATGGTTTCACCCCTGTCTGTTACAAAAAATGCTGTCATATCTTCACCCCAGTTCTCACAAGACTATTTAAGATCGTTGCTGACTCAGGGTCCCTCACCAAGCAGGTGCTCAAGGTCTCTTTTACGGTAATACACAAGACTGGAAAGATTGTTCACTGTGTAGTTTCTACAGACATATTGCCCTACTTAACGTTGATGTCAAACTCTTCACAAGCATTCTTGCAACCAAACTCAACACATTCATGCCTGGCCTTTCAAGCCCAACCAGGCGGGCTTCATTTTGAATAGACAATATGGAGATAACACTAAGCGTATTTTGCACATTATTAATAAGGTCAATTGTTCTATCAAGGAGGCCATTCTACTGCCCATCGACACAAAACAGCATTCACCAGAGTCTCTTGGCCCTATTTGATTGCTATTCTGAAACAGTTTGGCTTAGGGGACAAGTTCTGTCCATGGATCTGCAGCATATACAGCCCTACCCATGGTAGAGTTTGAGTGAATGGGTACCCTCAGACACATTCTCGATACCAATATGTCCAGACAGTGGTGTCCTCTGTCTTCATCGATGTTCACTCTTTATAATGAACCCTTAGCACAAAGGGTTTCAGTTCAACCCTATGATCACCAGGGTTCCCCTTGGAGCTACAACACATACCATTAGACTTTAGGCTGGTTATATAATTTGAGCACTCACCAACTCGTTGTCCTCATTACCTCCAATAATGCTGGAGTTAAACCTTTTTAGAACAGTTTCAGGGTTAAAAGTCAACCTAAAAAAATTGCATATGTTGAACTTCTTAGTACTGCCATACCACATCACACAGGTTAGTGCTTAATTCCCTATAGAGTAGACAGATGCAATTTCCATACTCAGGGGGTACGCTAGATAACTACTGCCCTCCAAGATGACTGACATCAACTACAACAATCTCCTCGCTCTAGTAAGATCTGAAATCATGAACTGGTGCCACCATGTCGTCTCCTGGCAGGGTAGGGTATTGTCAATATGACAATTTTACCCATTATACTATTGGTTTCCCAAGCCCTTACATCAATAACCCCATGTGTGCTTTTAAGTTCCCCTCAGCAGGCCATCAATAACAATATCTGAAATGGGAAGAAACCTTATATACAGCAACAACTCTCCCACAGGCCCTTAGGGAAAGGGCGGTCTGGAGATCCCTTATATCCTATTGTACCACCAAGCCACACATCTCCAGTACCTGGTTGAATGGGGTAGGGCTGCTTCAGAAAAGCACTGGCTCTTTATGGACCAGTCAAAAGCAGGTATACATTTGTGGGAGTTCCGTGGCTGCCCTGAAACATAGGTGATGGAGCCAATATTCTTCCATTATCAGGGCCACCTTGCCACCTTGGGATAGGGTTGCAGAGAGGAGAGGTTTGATTACATTCCCCTTCACAATGACTTCCATTTTTGCCAATCCAGATTTCCCTCCAGGCCTACACCCAGAACATTTCTCTAGATGGCAAGAGGAGGGGCTACAAGAACATAGGAAGTCTTTATGACAATATTTGGACCCCTTTGAAAGCATAAAAACAGACTATTCTCTTAGCAAACAGACCCGAATACACTATCAACAAATTAGGGAGTGCGTGACACATTCTTTAATCAAACCACATGCTGGGAAACTGCGATTTCCAATTGAAGGATGGTTCCTTCTTAAAAGCGGTCATAGATGCCTGATACAGAAATTTATACCCACTTGGCACAAGCCCTGCCACAAGACAAAAATACAGGACAGAAGAGATGGAAAGGGGAACTAGGCTGTACCTTCATACACAAGGAATAGGAGGACATATATCAATAAGCAAAACATACGTCATGCAACATGCCCAACCCTGAGACTGCCTTTAAAATGGCCTCTTACCGGTATCTGCCATTCGCCCCGGATCCAGAAATGGCTCCTAGACTGGAGTTGTGAGTGATGGAGGGGCCGCAGAAGCATGCGTACTCTCTTGCATTTACTGTGGGATTGCCCAAAACTGGTCAGATTTTTTTTCGGGGGCGGGGGGCACACCAGATGCCATCCATCCAACTTTTGACATGTAAATATTGCAATTTCCACAAACTTAAGCTATGCTAGGTCTACCCAATATCCTTGCATTTCCCTTTAAATCTAGTTATGACTGGGAAATGGCTCTTGCACGGGGGCTTGGCACATCAGGTTATCCTCTCCCAGTGAGGTACAGATAAAATCCTTGACCACACCACATGGCTACAGAAGCTTTGGCATATATTGGGTATGGAGAAATTGATGCTCACAGTTTAGTTCAAACAGGAGCCATATTGTGAACTGTGGGCTCCCTTTAGAAATATTTTCTCAGTGGAATTCAACAAATTGACTTGCCACAAATATCTTAAACTGCTTCATCTGCTATCTGATCCCCCGAGATTCACCGTGGTCATAACTTCATAAATGCAGGTAGGCAGGAACATATAGGATTATGGGGCATGGGAGTTGGGATGGCGGGAGACTTGTGAAGGAGACCTACATTTCTAATGTCACAGTTTGATGAGTAATTAGGGGTGGGAGCAGATGGGGGCTGTGCTAGGTTTTTGTTTATGGTTAAATATCTGTATGACCCTTCCAGCCTGTGGGTGGTTAGTGACAAGCTGTGTAAGTGCAATGTGGCTTCTGGTTACTTAATCTCAAACAAAAAAAATAATTGATTCATAAAACTTATTTCAGCTTAAGCCTTTATGAGACACAACCTGTTTCTTAGTTGGAACCAGTCTTACTGACCACAATGCCAAGAGCTGGAGCCCAATACACTATACAAAACCCCATAGCATAACATAACTAAAACATCAAATGCATATATATAATAATACGAGCTTGTCACTACTGTAGCATTCTGGTGGCACAGCACTCAATAAAAGAGATGGACACAATGGTGCATCTAACTTGTAGTCTTCGAACTGACCGCACCCATTCCTGGGTTCCTTTTTATTAACTTGCTGACGCATATGTCAGACCAAACCAAAAGCGCTTACATTCTTAGGAAGGCATTTCCATTCCCCTTCCCTGGGGCATACATAGGATAATGAGGCATAGTGTCAGTGGCTGTCTGAAACATAGCTCGCCTGGGGCAATGTTGGTGGTGGAGTGTGGTGTGAGCTGGTACTCATGCAGGAAGTTGTATATGGCATGTGCAACCTTGTTGTCTTCTGCTATAGCAATACTGATAACTTTCATTACTGTTCCATCTCCCCATTGACTTTGGGCCATCTGGGTGTTATGTATTGGTGTTTATATCCTGAGAGCATAGGTAATTGGCCCACTGATTGTCACTAAAAGGGGGCCATTATAGGTGTAGATTTCCTCAAACAAACCATTAGTGACCGTAATTTTCTCAATTATGGGGATTACTTCAGACGGCAAGGAGGTCGAGACTATTTCCACCTCTGGATATCAAGACAGATCATGTACCACAATAAATATTATGGAGCCATTGAGGAGACTCCCGAAATCCACACTGACTTGTTGCCACAGAGCAGTAGGGCTTTCTTCCATGATGATTAGTGCCAGAGGTTCTGGCTAGCTGTTGGTTTGGCAGGCAGGGCAACCTCTGATAACCTCTTCCATTCTTTGATAGAGGCCTGGAAACCAAGTTTTGCTCTTCAGACTGTTTTTGGATTTGACGACACCTTGGTGTTTTCCATGTGCTAGGAGAACATCTCTTTGCCTCAGACTGTCAGATAGACATAAGGCAGCCTTCTTTGGTGATAGACAGTTCTTGTCGGACATGGAGTAGTGACTGGAGAGTTGACTTGGCCTTTCCTGTAAGATAAGCACCTGGGAAAAGGAGGGGCAGCCATTCCCTTGACAAGGTCGCTTGGATGGCAATCTGCAGGCAGTCATCTTGTTTGATAGTTTCTACCCCATCGAAGAGGGATATGAGGATAGGTTTGGACCTGCCTAGCACCAGGAGGACATATTATTCTGTTTCCCAGATTTCTTTAGCTTCAAAAAGGGTAGCTGGTTGGGCATGATGTGACTAAAAGTCAGCTGGATTGCGAGTGCAGAGCCGATACTGAACACTGAAGTTGAATTTCTGCAGCAGCAAGATCCATTTCTCAGTCCTCGGTGTGGTTTGGATGAGGATCCTTAAAACAATGTCAGTGGTTTGTTGTCTGTGTAAATGGGTATCTATATAAGTATGTGTAGCAATCAGCTACCCCACTGAAATGCAGTCACCTCTCACTCAATTTGAGAGTATCTATGCTTGGTTGGTGAACCCTGCCAGCATCCACTCACCGCACTCCTGACACCGAGCCAGCACCCCCTTAGCCCGGTGGGGCTGACATCCACCACCAGCTAAAGGTCTTTCTTGGGATCAAAGTATATGAGTGTTGTATTTGCTGACAGTGCTTCTTTGGTCTTTTTGAACGCTTGTTGTTGATCTTCTCTCCACACCTATGGGCTGCTGGACTTTGCTAGCTCCCAGAGGGGGGCTATGATATCTGATATCCTTCATGAAGCGTCTGCTGTATGTCACTATGCCCAGGAAACTGTAGACACCTGACACAGATGAGGGAGCAGCTGTGTTCCTATTGTCTGTCACTTTCTCTGAATGGGGAAGTATGGTTTGGTCAAAGAACCGGTAGTCAAAGAAACTGATGTTGCTCCAGAGGAATTCATACTTCGCTATGTGGAGAGTCAAGCTGTGTTCTTTAAGCCTGGTGAACACCACTGGAGATGAGTGAGTTGGCTTTCCAGTGTCGGGCATGCACTTAAATATCATCACTGACATCCAGAACACCCGGGAGCCCACTCAACACTTCTTTATTCTTGTGCTGAAAGACTTTGGTTGTACTGGAGATGACAAAAATTCAGTCAGGAGTATCTTCAGTGCCCAGCATGTGTAGAGAACATGGTTATGGACAGAGAGTCCGGATGCAGTGGTATCTGGTAGTAGCTTGATCAAAGGTCCATCTTAAAAAAACACTTCGACCCAGATATCATCCTCTTCTGCTGCAGACAAGCGCCGCAATCCCTGTCAGAGAAGCACCCGACAAAGCAGGAAATCTGGTGAAAGCGCAGACACTTTGAACTGCGAGCAACATTATTGAGGTAAAAACTGTTTTAATGTTCAAGGAAATAAACAGATGTAATTTATCAAAACAATTGATCGGTTGACATTTTTGTCTTGGCAAAATCAGACTACAGAGATAAGAAGCATTCCTTACAATAGTTGCTAGGCAATAAAACGAACAGTTTGTTAGTCATTCTGACACTTCATGGACAGAAGTATTTCCTGTATTAGCAGCAAACTAAGATTTTAGGACACAGTGAACAGTAACTGACAAGTCACTCTGGTGATTGAAAATGGTTCTATTTTGTCCTGAGGAGGTCTAATCATTGTTTCTAGATGTTGAAAAAATGAGGGCTTGCTTTTGGGTGACTTTTAAAACCTGTTTTCTTGAATGTTGACAAACTTATAAGTGAACATTATCGGATTTGAAAAGATAGAGTGTTAAACTGGTATGCTATTATTTTGGTACTTGTAAAACACACATTGTTATTCTTCAGCTGGTGTGCCTATTGCTATTTGGTCTCAAGTCTAATGCATGTTGTTCTTTTGCAGGTAGCAAATTCTAGAACCATTCAAGAACCTACCATAATGGGCATACCTCCACCTTGAAATCCAGCACGCATATTCTCCTGGAGGCAGAGTACCTGATGCAGATAACCCGCATGGTATTGTTTTTCTCTCTCTTCCAATCACACTTCCCTTTGGGAATTTTCAGGAAAAAAGAGGTCTAATTGTTGCTACTCTGATAGTTCTGAGGGGCACTTGTCACTCCATCGGAACCACCTGGGATTCAGGTGAGTGGCCCGCAACAGTGTCTGATGACATTCACATTAGCCAGATTGGGTATCCTCATATCAACGTATATGCATAGTGCCTTGGGTTGCTTTGGTTTCTTTCCAACTAAAATGTCCTGTTACCTTTTTGTTGATGACTGCTTGTTCCAGAAGTCTAACGTCTCTCTCAACTTTGGGACAAAGATGGAAGGTGAGTTGTCTGTGTTGAAGCACCACACTAGCAACAGATTTGTCAATCTGCCAACAAACAATGTTGCATTCCAGGGATTTGATACATTCAAAAAGGAGGGCAAAGTCTTGTATCAGTTTTTTTAAGATCATTGCTATGCATACTGATGGTGAATTGCCCCAATTTGAGCTTCTGGGGTATTTGGCAGCTGAGGAGGAGCCCTTATCCCTCTTGGGACTTCCTGCATGTAGAGTCATAGGTGATCTCTGCATGGACCATCTCTTCCAGCTGTAAAGGAGAACAGTTCCTGAAGGCATATACTTGGATCCTAGTGGTGCGCAGAGCCGGAGGTTTCGATAGGCTACGATATTGACAGTCATACATTTTATGGAGGCCTCTGTTTTTATGATGGCGGAGGTCCCTGAATGTCAAAAAGGCTCATAGGGGTCATTTGGAGTGGGTTTTAAGGTGGGTCAATTGCCCCTACAATGTTGACTGCCTTGTGTTTGTCATTGTCCTTGTGTTGTCCTTGACGCTTTCAGCTAGCATGATAGTATGGGAGTCAATGGCACTGACAATACATTGGATGTGTTGATAGCTGCCCTGCGGTGGAGCCTAACATTTTGAGGAAATGCTTGAGCGTGCCACAGGTCTTTCCTAGGCAGTCACCTGTGTGTGGCTATGAGTTCCTGTATGATCTGCATGTCCCACTTGATGATCTCAGTTTGGGTGACTATGGGTTCATTTTGCAAGCTTCCTTGCATATTGCATTGATGGTTTCTTCCTAAATGGAGGGCTGTGCAGGTTCCATGTGGGCCGTTCGTGCTTTGGAAAGTTCCTTGTAAAGTTCCATAGACATGTACAGCTCTTTCAGGACACACTCACAGAACTTCGAGAAGGCACATCAATGTAAGAACTGTGCTCTTACCCCAACTTCCTCATCCAGCAGCATGCACATGCTTGCCAGTTATTTCAGGCAGCTATGGAAAGCATCCACAGACTTGTCCAACCATTGCCATGCTTGACGGAGGAGAAACGACTCATAATCAGGGTTAAAAATGTGCAGTGATGGCATTCTTCAGTGTTGTGTAGGTGCACAGGGGCCCATCTTCCACCACAATCTTAGATAGTATATGTATGTCCGTTCTTCCCAAGTAAAGCAGTAGAGGCCACTTCCTCTCAGCAGGAATGTCAAAATAAGTCTTTAGACACTTAACCCACACATTCCAGGGAGCAGCCACATGCGGAGGTCTAGTGACTGTTAAGGGTTCCAGGGCCAGGATGGTGGACATGGTGGGGTGAGCAAGGAAGTCTGCAGCTCCCCTGGCACTCTCGGGGCACAGAGTGCAGGTGACTCTGTTGGCAACAAACCTGAAAAATCCATGCCTCTACTGGGTGTAAGCAGTGAGCAGGGTCTGAACACTTTTCACTTGCTGAGCTGAGGGGCTCTTTGGGACTGTGCATTGGCCAGGTGTGGACATATAGCAACCACATGCAGTCATAGGTACCTTGCATTGACATGCAAGCAGGGTTATCTTATTCTGCTGTAGGTCAGAAGTTCCTGGGTGTAAGGGCCACAGCAGGAGGGAGCAGCGACAACAAGGGACTATTGGCCTAAGGGAATGGGCTCTCACATGGCCCCAGCAAGTCTCTTGCAGGCTTCAGGAATTGGACGTAGCAGCCTCTGGACAGTGGCTGTACCCTGACCCCGCGGGGCATGGAGGCAGGACCTCATAGGAGGCCAACTGCCACAGGGCCCAGATGTTTGGGATTAGAGCCTAGAAGCAGGCATTGCGACTGGGGCTTTTGACACTGGATGGGCCTCTCGGGCCAGGGGGAGGTATGGACAGATCAGCAGTTGTCATGGAGGTAACAGGACTTGAGGCTCACATGGTAGGTAGCTGTGTCTGAGCACCACTCACACCACAGACAGCGGGGAGGAGGAGGCAAGATGAGCGTGAACGTGGAAGGTCTGTGCGACCATCCTCAATAAAAGTGACAGACACAATGATGCATGTAACTCATGGACTCTGATCTGACCACACCAATTCCTGGGTTCATTTTTGTTAAGTTGCTGATTCGTATATTAGACTAGACCTAAATACTTAGAGCCTGATTTGAGGAAAGTGGCACTGCATCTAGTATAGCGCCAGTTTCCTTGTGCCCCTTAGCGCCCCCCTAAATTCACCATGTGTGCGCCATATCTAAGATACGGTGCACCATCGCGATAGTTAGGGAAACTAGCATCAAAAACTTTTACCCTAGTTCAGAGCTTTACAGGACTAGGGTCAGATGTTTTGACACTAATTCTGCAAAGCTCATTGGCGTGACTCCTTTTAACACCTGTTCTGCGGCATTAAAAGTGCTGAAAAAGGAGGGCGCGCGAGCCGGCGACCAAGATGGCCGCCTAACTTCGGAGCTCCATGCATCGTCGGGCGTTTTTTACCGCCGGCGCCATTTTTCTTTATTTATGTGATGGCGCTTTCATCATAACTGCTGTGGGATGTTTTGGTGAGCATTTTCATTGTTTTTCTGGTCGCCTACCTTATTTTCGGACACTTTAATTACGTTTTTACATTTTTCCTCATGTGAGCGCCCATTTTGACTAATTTTTGCTCACCATTACAAAGTACTTATCTGTTTTTTCTTTGAATATTTGATGGCTCAGCTTGCAGATTTTTGCGCAAGCCTTGTAATTTATTTTAGCTGTCTCGTCAACATATTTTTGGATTTCCTGTGTCATTCATTTCCTTATTGAAGGCTTTTATTTTTATATGGGCAAACTAAAGAAAATAAAATCTCTGTCGCATCAGTCCTCCTCAACTGACAAACGTTTGCAGTTTTTACAATTGGACACTTCTGTTGCAGCGTTTTCTTCTTCCATGTCAAAGATGTCTTCCTCATCCTCTTCTTTGCCTAAAGTTTCTCAGAATATTTCTACAACTACTCATAAGAGAGTCAAGCAGGACCCACCTTCACCAGTAAAATCTCCCTCACCGATCTCTCTTGAACTTGTGCTCAACGAAATACGCACATTGCGTCCTTTTATAGAAAAAACTAATTCTCAAATACAAAATCTTGATACTAAGTGGTCTCAAATGGAAGTGAGAGTCTCTACTTTGGAGCAAAGAGTCAGCGACGTGCAGGATGAAACACATAATATTACTAGTTTGGAGAAGGAGGTGGCTGCTTTGAAGACACTTGCGGAGGATTTGGAAAACAGAAACAGACGCAATAATCTTCGCCTTTAAGGATTACCAGAGGGTCTTGAAGGGAGTAACCCAATTTCATTTTTTGCTTCATTCTTTCCACAGTTGGCTGGCCTACCATCTTCTACAGTAATGAATATCCAAAGGGCGCACCACAATGGTCATCGTCCTCCACATTCCTCCACATCTAAACCAAGAGGCGTGATTATTTTCCTTCTTGAATTTACTGATCTATTGAAAATTCTTAATGCAGCGAAAGCCAAAAAACTAATCTCTTGGCATGGAAGTAAAATCTTCATCTCACAGGATGTGTCCAAAGCTACAGCAAACAGGAGAAAATAATTTTTGGATCCTTGTCTACAGCTTCGTGACTTGGGAGCTCGTTTTGGATTATTCCATCCGTGTTTGTTCAAAGTAACATATCAAAATAAGACCATTTTATATACCTCCCCTGTAGCTCTTCGTGATTTTCTAAGACTACACTCTACAAACCCTATGGAAACAGCTGGTCCTTCTACACGTTGACTATATACGTTTCTTGATTTATTATGCCCTTGTTCATCACTATTATGATATAGTTGATGGTCCTTCATATACATTTTATACATTATACTATATTGACATGACTACAGGCCCTCTTTGTTAATGTATTGTTTTCTTTTCACAGGTTCCTGGTGTTCTATAATCATTATTTTTGCTTGTAACTTTGACCGTTGATGCGTTCCGTTCCCTTGCTGTGCTGTCTTCAGTCTGTGCTCTCATCACCCCTCCCCTATTGTTCATTCATCTCAGGTATGTTTTTGCAGTCGTCTTTATTTGACATGTACTGTCTCTTCTTTTTTTCTTGAATATTTTCCATCCTTTTTCTTGCTGTTTTCCCATTACTCTTCTCTCTCTTTGTTTTTCTTGTTTTCTTTTCCCTTATATGTACTTTCAGTTATTTATGGTACAAGAACTTCCGCGTATGTATATGGTTATGTGACATAAAATTCAGAGTTGTTTCTTGGAATGTCAAAGGATTTATTAACCCAATTAAAAGGCAGAGAATTTTATCCCAATTAGCTAAATATGACCCAGACTTGGTTCTTTTACAAGAGACCCATTTGACGGATTCTGAAGCTCTGAAACTTAAAAAAGGTTGGGTGGGCAATGTTTTACTTCTCCTTCATCTACAAAGAAAAATGGTGTAATTGTGCTCTGCCATAAAAAAATATCAGTTAAGATTATTTCACAAGACTCAGACTCTTATGGTAGATGGCTATTTGTGAGGCTAAGTATTAATGGGATTATAATAACTATTGGTAATATTTATGGTCCTACTAATTCAGATTATTTTTTGTGGCCTAATTTTACTAAGCAATGTTTGCATTATAATGATGAATTTTTCTTCTTGGAGGGGATTGCAATCAAATTATTGATCCCTTTATAGATAGGCAATCTGTAATTACATTTTCTTCCCATAAAATGCATAAACAATTTAAGGCATTTTTCTCACAATGTAATTTAATTGATTCATGGAGAGCCTGTATTCCTGATAATAGGGATTTTTTGTTTTATTCTCCACCACACGGCTCCTTATCTAGACTTGACTATATTTTTGTTTCTAAATCATTATCCCAAAATCTTATTAACTCCTCCATTGAACCTATGGTAATATCTGATCATGCTCCAGTCATCACAGATTTTAACTTGCTCCCGGTGCATCCCAAATCCAATAGGTGGCGATTTAATAATTCTTTGTTGCTTGATTCTAAATTTTCCACTTCCTTTGGTGCCTTTGCGGAGGAATTTTTCCGATATAATGAAGATTCTCACGTTTCTCCACAATTGTTATGGGATTTGTTTAAGGCTGCGGCTCGTGGTTATATAATAAATTGTGTCTCTAATAAAAATAAAACTTTTAATGCCCAGCATCAAGCTCTGCTTCTCAAAATTAAACGGTTAGAACATCAATAATATTCTTCCCCCTCTAATTTTAATCTACAAGAATTTATTCAGGCAAAATTGCAATTTAATAAAATCTCAACGGATAATGCCTCCTCTTTTCTTCTACGTAGAAGTGCCCGGTATTATGGAGGTCAAAATAGAGCGGGGAAACTTCAGGCTAATTATTTAAAAGTACAAAAGCAACACCATAATGTGAAGTCTATAGTAACAGATACTGGTGAGTCCCTTTTTAAGGATGAAGATATTTTAGCTGAATTTGTTAATTATTACCAGACACTTTATACTCCTGAGTCAGTCCCGACGTTCTTACAGATTGATGATTATTTAAAGAATATTCCAAACCCTAATAAGATGCTTGTTGATCCTACTTCACTTGAAGTAGATATTACTTCGTTAGAAATTTGTAAAGCCCTTCAATCTCTAAAAAAAGGTAAAACTCCTGGTCCAGATGGATTTACAGTGGACTTTTTTCTACATTTTTCTTACATTTTACTTCCCAAACTTTTTCAGCTTTTTCAATTCTTCATCGGTTCTGGATGTACAGGGGGAACATTTCAAGAAGCTTCGATTTGCTTAATTCCAAAGGGCGGTAATGATCATACTTTCTGTAAAAATTATAGACCAATCTCTCTTCTCAGTACAGATTATAAAATCTTTGCTAAATTATTAGCCCTACGTCTTGATTCCCTTTTACCTGCACTGATAAGTAAGGAACAAACGGGTTTTGTCAAAGGTAGACTTGCTTCTGATAATTCTAGAACATTCTTCAATGTACTCAGCAAAGCTCCTGCTCTTTCGTACTCTTTAGAAGCAGTTTCCATAGATGCTGAGAAAGCGTTTGACGGGTTAGACAGGTCTTTTCTATTAAAAGCTTTAGCCTGGCATGGTTTGGGGCCTCTTTTCATTTCATTTATCTCTTCACCTTATCATCCCCAATGGCATTGATATTGGTAAATGGGAAATTGTCCAGATATTTTGTATTACACTGAGGTGTACGTCAAGGGTGTCCGCTCTCTCCACTCCTATTTCTTCTAGCAAAATGTACTGTATCTTCCACTTCAAACTGCTGGTCCTGTGATAGCCCAAAGGTAGATATTTTGCATATCCTTTTTGAATGTCCCCCCACTGTCTCTTTTTTGGAGAAAAGTTTGGTGTCAGCTTACCTCTATTTTTCATTTGCGATCCCAATTATCTCCCTCAGTGCTTTTTCTAGGCAGTCTCTTTGCTGACATTGTTTCAGATGATGATTTAAAGCTGTTGGATCTCATGTTAGCTTTAGCCTTTCAGCAAACTACTCTTAATTGGAACTATTCCTCCAACATTTCCTATAAGGCTTGGTGGAATAATGTTTGTCACTACCAAAGACTAGAAATTGCTTTTACCTCTTTACCTCTTTATGCTGCCCCTCCATAAATAGAGATCTGTATTGGTTACCTTTGACTGATTATCTTAAAGCTGTTGCTTGTAATTCTACTAATTGTACATTGTCTGAGAGTTTTAAGCCACCATGAATTCTTTATTTTCTCTGTTATTAAGTGAATTTAAATTTAGCTTAACTTTATGCCTTACTCTTTTTTTTTAGCTTTTTAAGATCCAATGTATCTTTCTTATTGTAACTGGTCTTGTTCCGTTTTCATTGTTTCTCCCCCATTTTATACTTTTAAAATGTTAAACAGCTTTTACAATCCCTTTCAAAATTATATCATTATCATTGTGACAGATATCTTGTATTGTTATTATGTGATCCATGTGTATTTTGATTTTAATAAAGCTGATTTACCTTAAAAGTGCTGAAACAAATTACACAAAAAAATCTCTTAGATTTCTTTGAACCATTTGTTCATCCGCTCCCAACAGGGAGCGCCTCCTTTGCATACATTATGCCTGGCGCAGGCATAATGTAGCGCAAAGGGTTACAAAATGACACAATGCATGCGTTGTGCCACTTTGTACATTTGGAGCTGCGATTTTGGCATCGTTGGGCCACATTATTGTAAACAAAATGACGCTAATGTGGCACAAGGAGGCGCTAGGAGGTCTTAAATCAGCCCCCTACTCTCTCAGGTGGAAAGTTCTTCTCCCCCTCCCTCAGGCATCCATGGTGTTGGCGAATACTGATGCAACACTACAGCTACATAGTCAATATTTTGATGGGGTCATCTACAAAATATTTTGGGGTTTTACATACAACAGAGTTACATGCTTCATCATTTCTTTCATTCCATTTTAGTGCCTTTGCTTGTTCTAACAACCACATTCATAGAGCTGGACTTTGAACGGTTTTGAAGTACCTACTGTGAAGACTTCGAGCACAGCTCTTAGAATGACCCAGTCAGCTCTAAGCTACTTATCACGATAATCAATACCAGGTCTGCTGTTTAATCAGCTCTGAAACTTCAATCATGAAGTGCAATTGAAGGGCACATGCATTACCAGACACCATGGTATTTACCTGTTTTATAAAGTAACAATGCATCTTAGCTAATGTATGCAACGGATTTATGACAAAACATGTACTGTTTCTGGACATTTACACATCAGATAATTTTGTGCTACAAGCGCATTGACTATCTATTTGATAATAAATTAGTTATTGAGACCTAGATTATCCTTTAAAACAATCTCGCTTTTTTCAGCCTTTACACTTGCTAGTGTATCGCTCACAAGGCTCGCTCAAATTGATCATCTTTTTTAAATTGCACGTTGTGAAACATGACGGCCAAATGTTATCTACTGTGATGTTGCTCTTTATATTTGCAGCTAGGTTTAGGGTGTAGAGAGAAAGTAATTAGGTGTAATAAAACATTCTTATGGCTAAAAAGATTATGTATGTTCAGCCTTACCGAAAAAATGGATCGCATAGTAATTTTAAATGTTCCGTGAGGGAAATGAAAATGAGAAAATGGAATAATTACATAACATTTTTGTAATGCCTAATGATTGCGTAAGAGACCTTTATGACATTAAATGTTTGATTTGGTAAAAAATGTAAAGTAAAATGTAAACATAAACCTAAATCTAGAAGAGACTCTATGTTTTTAGGTCTTGTTACAGACAACTGCTGGTGGTGAAGTATAACTAAATAGATAAAAGAGACTCTGGGTCAGCCTTCTTCAGCATTTGACTTTTAAATGTTTTAAAAGGTTTGCATTTTCTTAAGTGGGCTGTCTGTCACTGCTATGACATTTTGAGGTGTCACTGTCCCATTTGTATTCCCATGACATTTTCATGATCGGATCATGGCATCAAGCGGTCCTTTTGTTAAAAGGGCAGTTCTTGAAAGAGAGTCAGTGTGTTTTCTCTGTCGTATTTATTTTGAGGGCACAACAACTTTGTGATTGTTTATGACTGTACTGTTTGCTCTTTGGTTGCTTAGTAATCTAAACCACCCATTTTTTCCCACTCTACTCTAGATAAAATCCCATAATACGCAATTTAGTACTGACGCAGATTCTCATGACACTAGTCAATACTGAACTGCCAGGCAAATCCCCCCCGGCAGAAGAGAACACAAGCAATCCTAACCCAGTTTCCAGATTGTTACCACTCATCATTTTGGTATAAGTTAGATCCTATGACAGGGCGAGTAACAGGCATCTATTGGCCACTTAAGGTGTTACATCAACAACAAAAGGTGGTATGCGGAGTGCTTGCAATTAGACCAAACCACTAGCAATTACTCAGGCAGCATTCCAGACTATTGTTTTCTCAGTGCAATGGTACAACAGGTGCGCCCATTGTGCCATAGAACCCAAACTGCACCCTACTGGTGCGTCCCAAATAGGCTGAAACCAGTCTGTGGTCCGAGATAGAGGGAGCCAGTCCTGACAGTTTGGGATGGATGATATGCATTGGAGCAGGAAGAATGCTTGTTTGCATGTGGCTGGTTCCCCTCCGAGATAAAATGCTGAGCAAAAAAGGATGGACTGGTGTACGACCAGAGTAATTGCCAGTGTCTGAGATGAATGTAATCATTCCACCCATCACTTTTTTTGAATCCTCAGTTGTGGGACCTGACCCTTTTTGTAGGATCTCCCCAAGATTGTTGCCTTCTGTTGCTGAACCAGTTTTTGTTGGCATTAGGACTCTGTTCACTTTATCTCTGCTAACCATTGCTTAAGTGGATGTGCTCTCTCCCTAAAACATGTTTAAATTGGTCTCCACCTAACTGTCACAGTTAATTTACATGTAAGTCCCTAGTAAATGGTACTACATGTACCCAGAGCCTCTATGCTACTAGTGAACCTGCAGCACCCATTGTGCCACTCACTAAAGTAGCATTTTAAAACATGTCTCATGTCACTGCAGCCTGTAGTGTGGTTTTAAGCTGACATATTGACTTGGCACAATAAACCTTTTACCAGGCCTATCCATTTGCTATTACTACATATAATCACTCCTAAGGTAGGGCCTAAAGGCTCATAGGGCAGCGCGCATTGTATTAAAAAAGTAGGACATATGTTCTTAAGTTTTACATGTCCTGTCACTGAAAAACTCTTCAAGTCGTTTTTCACTGTTGTATCCCTCCCATTTGACTAGGTCACCTTATTACATTCAATAAGTTATAAATTTGTATTGGCAGCAGATGGAAATATGCTGCTCACACTCAAATGAATTGTAATTTAAAATCCTCCTTCATGGTAAAGTTGGATTTTAAGTCACAATTCTGAAAATGCCACTTTTAGAAAGTTGATGTTTTCCTGGAGTAACAATTTGTGCCTTCTGTCCTGGGTCATATGACTGTGAATGGCTCTGCTGTTGGGGTTTATGTAGTCCTCCAAGGCAGTGACACATGGGACCATGTGTGGGCAGTTTGGGCCATTTTGCCAGTGTGGCTTGGATCTGAGGAGGGCCCAGGCTCGCTTTCAGTTCACAGGGCTTTGCCTCCAGCACAGGAACCTGACACAACCCTTTTATCACCAGAGACTTCTTGAAGCCTTGACAGAGGAAGGGAAACAACTTTCCAGAACCAGATGTGGAAGTAGGGTAGGGTGTCCCCCCACACACAAACGCTGGCACCAGATATAATTATCAGTCTTCCAGAACCATTCGTCATACCACACCTGGACCTGTGGACATTACAGAAGAAGGACTCCCCTGCTGCTTGAAGACTGCCTTGCTGCCTCAGAAGGAACACTTGACCTGCTTACCATCATAGCAGGCTAAACTGACCTACTCCAAGGGTCTGTTGGCTGACCTTTTTGAGCTACAGGGACACAGCATGCTCCAGAGGTCTGCAGTAATTGGACATGACTGCGCCCTGCTGGTCTTGCTGAAGTGCCTACATGATCCCCAAGAGGTGCCCCCCATGTCCTGCCCCCTTGACTGGCATCAATCAACTCCTCTCAAGAAGATAAGGTGAAACCCGAAGTTTTAGCTTGCTCACTCTGATACCCTGGCAACAGAAACAACTGCAAATGCGATGCTCCGGTGAAAATCTGCACTTCGAGCTAAAGCAAGAAATGACCACCAAGGTGAAGCTCCAGCAACAATTGTCTGCATTGCCAGACCAGTTTCTTGTGCTACAGTGACAACAGCCCACACTGCCTGGCCTGCTCTTTGTGCTACAGCAATGAACATCAGTGATGATCTTACTCATCCGTATGGCCTCCTCTAGCACAAATGGAAGTCTTTGCGTCTGACTTTGCGAAGGTAACTATTTCAGAAGAACAAACCTGGTCCCCATGTCCGACCCACATTCCATCGCAGTCTACCTAAACTTGTGACTTTCCCCCAGTCTAGCACAGCCAGATGATCATGTGTGGCCCTTTGTGTTTGTAGGTGCTATTCTTAGATAAAGCTTAAAACTGCATATCTCCAGTTCTACAGATTGAATAGTTGACTTTGTTATCATTTTATTTATTAAAATGTACTTTATTTTTCTAAATCTGTTTACGATTTTTCTTGGTTTGTGTTTTATTTGTGTGCTCCATGCACACTTTACAAATCCCTCCAAGTTACGCCTGACTGTCTTGTATAACACTACAAGAGGGTTAAGTACAGGTTGATTTAGTAACTTTAGGGTTTCACTTTGGCAAGGATTGTGATTTGGCAAGGATTGTGGTTATTATTTGAGGTGGGTTCTCATCCCCTTAACTAATATCCTAATCTCTTGCATAATCAAATACCTTAATAAGTGCAAAGTGGCATAGAACAAGAAAGGGACATCCTAGAAGGAATAACTGACAAAGGGCAGAAAGGTTATTGGCCTTTGATATGAAATCTTATTGAACTTTCAAAGGAAATCCTAGATTATTCTTTCATCAATATCCTTGAAATGGTTGCCTGACATTTTGGTTTGTTGACTTATTTCAGTGAAAATTGTTTGCAACATGGACTGTGAAGAGATGAAGGCTGTCTCCAACAGTAGAGGTAACTGGGACTTTTTAAGAAAAGCTGCTTAAAAGTGTTCTGGCCAATTCAGGTGGTTTCTTTCTTTGCCCCGTTCTAACCAAACAGCTCATAATTTGTTTGGTAGCATCCACACTCATCAAAGACAAATTGGAAAGCCAAAATGGGAGCTTCTTTGTTGCCCTGAGATGCAGCTGTGAAGATACCTGTGGGCAAAATGGAGGGTACAAGAGAGTAAGATATCTCATACAGAGTGAAACCTGATTTGCAGAAAGAGTTTGAGTCATAGGTAAGAGGGGGTAAAAGAGCTAGATTTTGGCAATATCTGCAGACCTGGGGCAGTTACACCAAATATGAATGGTTGCCTCTGTCAGGTATGATCAGAAGTAGATCAGAGTGTGCAATCACTCCATTCCACCAATCCAGGGACGGAGAAACAGAAACTTAAATATGAATACCTTCTCCCACAGTGGGTAGCAGGAGATCTGTACCCATGGATATAGAGGTCCTCAGTGGCTGCTAAATATTTATGTGGAGGAAGCGATGAACAGTAGGTTATGTGAAATGGAAGTCAAATGTCAGTCTTGATTGGGGAAATGTTTAGGCAAATCATGTGAGTAATCCTCTCCATATCTCTCTTCTTTCTTACTTTATCTCTCCACATAGTATATTATGGTTGTTCTTTCATTTAGATGTTATGCACTAACCGTGACAAATATTTATCATATTCTGAAGGTCAAGCTGCTGTTTAGTGACAAATAAAAAGGAGTCATTGTGCAGAAGATTCCCCAAAAATGTGTTGGCTGATTGATACAGTTTTAATCAGAAAAGTCACATTTTGGGAGCAGAACAGAAAATGTACCACATCTTCTCTAAATTATCTCACAGGATGTCGCTTACTGTTTTATTGAGCTGGGACTGTGAATAAGTCTTTCACTATTTTACTTTGAAATACCCTCCTTGATGGGGCCCATGTTGTCACATCTGCTGATTGGAAGGCATTTTCCCATTACTTTATTTCATCTACACTCAGCCTCTCATTTCTATAGAGTTTTCTTAAGGGTTCAGACCTTTGTGTTTTGTTGGATATTTTCTAACTGCCTTTTTAGAGAATTGGATTGCCTGCTTGCCCAAATAGAATTGAAAGGATTGTGCCACCCCAGTGAGATAGGAGAACAAGAAGGCTATTTGGGTTTCAGCATCAGAAAAGGACACAAATCAAGAGATAAAGTGTATTTGGATCTGTATGATGAATTGTAGAAATTTCTAGGCCTCTCCCCCATAATACTCTGGTGAGGCTCAAGGTACAGAAGGCAATACTACTAATATAGAATTAGAATTTGTAGAAACTATGGAGGAGTTGAATTCACTAAAGCAAATGTAGTAGCAGATACAGACATGGTTTGTGAAATAGAAGAAGTAAATATACCTCCTGGTGCAGGGTAAGACAGAAAAGGGGTCATTCACGTTTGCATTTGCTTGTAAAAAGATTTCAATGATGCATATTTGGTCAACATTATGGTCAGAAGAATCTGGACCTGTTTCAAAGTCTTAAAGATGGTGAACAGCAAACCTTGAAGTGTGTCCATCCTGCTAAGACATTTGAAATTACATGGGCCAGTGATTCTGTTAGGAATTGGATACCCATTCTGGACCAGAATGCAACCACTCACCACCCACATTTTGATACAGTTGTTGATTGTGTCACCATGAACACACTGAGGTGAAAAGTAGGAAGGGGCTAGGAAGAAGGCAGATGGGACTAGAACAATGTCAACCCTGTAATTCTTTCCTTATCTATAAAGCTCCTTTAGAAATGTTACCTTATATTCATAAACTTATATAACAACTTGATGAATGGGGTTCTCACTACACGGGTACCTGGGAATGTCATCAGAGTTGGTAATGTAGTATGAGTAGCACTCACCATAGTTCTACTCCCTGGAGGAAATACTGCATAGGTGGATTAACCTAAAGGTGGTGACTGACTACCCTGTGGTAAAGTATAGGGAAATGTAAAAAATAAGTTTCTTAAACTTGAAAAAAATCTATAACATTTTTAGGTTACATTTAAATGCATTTTTTCTATTTATTGTAAAAGTAGAACCAAACAAAATAATGGTACAGCAATATTAACATATTTTAAATTTAACATTTGCATTTTTTGAATATATTAAATTAAACTAGAATTATTTTTCTATAGTCTAAACTAACAAAATCCCATTTAAAGAGAGAATATATATGTCTTTATTATTTAATAATTATTATTAAAAAGTAGACATCTAACTAATTGCATGTAATGTTTTTATATTTTGATTGAAGTCAATGTTACATTTATTTTCAATTTCAAATATGATTATAAAAGTATTCTAAAATTAAATTGAACTATGTTGATTTTTTTGTTTTTTTGTAACATTAACCTCAATGTATCCATAGTTTTAACTATTTAAATAGTTTATTTTATTTTAACATGATTTCAGATGAGGTTTTAAGTCCCAACCTCCATTATGTTTTATGGGAGGGTGTTGCTGTACCTGTGGTTAGCCATACATAGTAATGTTTGAGTCCTTTTTGGCTGTTATAACTTTAAATGTGAAGTTTGTGAATAGCAAGGGCTCACTTTTTTGTGGATCAGTGCCTGGCCCTCCCCAAAGCCCTCTTAACACTCCCTTAAACCTGTCTTACTTTTCCCTAAACTCCACCTAGTTTGTACTAATTATGCCACCAATTTTTAACCACTCCCATATTGATGACTAAGTTGTGAGGTGATGGCCTGAATCACAAAAGTAACTTATGCTCTTGAAAAATTTGACACTTTTGAGTACATTTACTATATTTGTAGTAACTTACATTTATGTAGTAAGTCATTATCACACATGGACAAGCACTGGTACCTCAACACCCTCCCGTAGGAAATATTAGTGGTAGGAACTTACTAGAAAAGTGTAAGTTACTACAAAACTGCAGTTTATGAATAGCATTTTGTAGCATGTTTTGCAGTACTACAAAACATATTATGAAGTGTAGTTTGTGAACTAAGCCCTTACCATATGTGAAGCTCCCCAAGGAACACATAATAGAGGTGGAGATTTAAACTTGCAGATTTGTGAATTGCATTTTGTAGCACGTGAGTTGTACTGCTGAAGTACCACTTACTACAAAATGTAGTTTGTAATAGGTCCCCTAAAGTGCAACAGTGCAGATGATAACGAAGGCAGCAGTTGGGGCAATACTTTATTAGGGCATAGGGGCAAAGGCCTCTTTAACAGTGTGTCTTGATAGAGGGTAGTAAGATTGATACCGGGATCAGGGCTGGGGCTGAATCAGGACAGAATATCAAAATAAAAAGTTCGACATTAGAACCCACAATTATAAAAGAACAAAGATCTCCCCCTTTCCCTCCTGTTTGCAATTAGAAGAGTTTATGGAAAAAACTTCACAACAGAGAAGTGGCTCCGGATGTTAGAAACGAGTAATAAATTAATTAAAATCTATCTTTTCATTCTTTATTTACTTAATGTAGTGCAGCTGTACATTGTATAAGGAAGATTACTATCAAATCACTTGTATCAATAAAAGCGAAACTTTTATAAGGCATTAAATAGGAAAACCCTCTGCTCCGGTTTTCACTATTGTCTTCCCTCAATTGATGAAGTTACTACGAAATTCATCGTACTAATAAGATACTTCAGGCGCGCTGCCTAGAAGCATAAGGCTCCAATGTTGCAAACAATGTCCCAAAACATGCACATGAACAGCCACAGTTATTTTCCCCTAAACATTCATTAATCAAAAATGTTATTTTTTTTATTTTTATGGATTTTTATTGGGTTACACTTTATATCTTTCTGTTGAAAAGGAAACGGGGCTGCAAGGAATTGGCATCAAAAGCAAGCAATGGATTTAATTATAAAGAAAAACAAATGCATTGGTGCAGGTGCCCACCTCAAATAATAAGTGCATCGAAAACCTCTTTTTTGATTTAGTATTTTGCCTTGCATTGCTTCTTTCTCTGCTGGATAGAAAATCACAATGGACATTTATATAACCTCGACCTTGTTAATCTGTGTAAATTGCCAGTCCCTGGGGAAGATAAGAAAGGGTTTGAAGTCATCTAATAGGTGTTGTGCTGAATATGATATTGCAAATATAAATTTACAATAAATCCGGTTGCACCTTACGTTTAAAAAGGCTTTATTTCTTCTAGATCCATTCTAGAATCCCACGTGCACAATAATGTAATATGAATTTCCGGAAATTAGATTATCAAAAGAGGATTTCGCTGCTACCATCCAAACCGAGAACAGATAAAAAAAACTGTGTATGTAGGAAAATAAATAATCATTCGAGTTAAGTGTGAGATAAATAAAAATTGTAGAAGTGAGAGAGAATAATGAGAAAAACAATTACATAAAAATTAAAATAACCTCAAAGGCAACATAGGAGTTAGAGTAGTCTTAACACCTTTACCTGGTAGTTAGTTGCTAGATAGCCACACACGACTATTATGTGCATTGCCTACATTCCACTGGGCGTTATAAGCAAGAACACGCACAGCAATGATTATCCCAAATAAATGTCAAAGTTTGTTTTCCTTAAAGAGTCACATCATGGTCAAGATTCCGGAACAGAGAAAGCCGTGTCAGGGCCCACACAAAATAACAGATTACAACCAAAAGTTAGTTCAGTGAATAAAACTATAACTCTGTCATTGGAGGCAATGGGTCTTTTATCCAACAATTAAAGTAGGAGAAAGAACTGGTTTACGATTTTGATTAGAGTGAATGTAAGAGAGAAATGTCGGATTAGTTCGTTGGATCCAGGTATGTTTGTGGGAAAAGTACCGTAAAGTGTAAATATGGGACGAGCTTTGGAGTGTGGCTTGAAGTTACATAAGGGGATTTTTAAGGCTTTAATGAGGTCCATTTGTGTGATAATATCAACAACAAAAAATCAACTCCATTGAAGAGGAATTCGTTGTAGCGGGTTAATTGTGGCGCACAAAATAATGTTAATTAAAAAGGCTGTTATAGTGGTTTGACATGGAAGACTTTCTATAATGTTATTTTCTGTAACAGCTTTTTCTGGGTGATGCAGAGCCCCTGGCGAACGATGTAGATCCCCTAGTGACCCTGTTGTTTAAGCCCTACCTAGCCGTCAATGGTTAAATTAAGCCTTTTGTCTTTCACACAGGTACGTTTATCAACAAAGATTCTTGTAATTTTGGAGAAGTAGTTTCCAATTACATTTTACTGCAGGACTCTTCTGTCTTCTCATGAGATCTAATAATTTCAAACTTCTAATCTGGCAGTGCAACAAACTGGAGCATTAGCTGAGGGGAGAAGCTACCCACCACAAGGTATATTTAATAACTATCTTTGTTAAGGTGAATCACTAAAATCACTATATTAGCCGGAGCTCAAACCCCTGGAAGCTTTGGCATGGAGTGGACAGGCTTAACTTAGAGGCAATATGTGAAGTATGTTTGCAGTACCAAAACAGTGATAAGGTCAAAACACAACATAAAAAAATTCCCAAACCAATGCAGAAAATTGAAATCTAGTTTAATAAATAAAATAACAAGTAAATTACTAAAGCTATGAATCAGCCCCTTTGTGTCTGAAATGTAAGTCCTAAACCTTCAGAGAGCAAAACAACAGACTGTGGCTGATAAGGTCTCCAAGAAGTCAGATAGCCTTCAGATGAGGCCCTGGTGAAACTGTTGATGTTCAGTGGGAAAGCTCAGAGCAGGAGAAATTTAAATTTCATTATCAGAGATAGTGTCTTGCTGGCCCAATACTTTTAACACCTTTCTGAACATTTTTACATTTGCACCTAGTCCTTGTTTTGGGACTCTGTTTCCAGGAGGCTGTGCATAGCCATCTACCTTCTCTGCGAGGTCTTGCTGAATTGGATTTGCTGCTGGATAAAAGCTTACAGTGACGAAAACCTACATTTTCAGCCATCCTGCAACACACTTTCATCAGATCGGCTGGGCCAATCTGTCCCAGTCCTCTAGAGGTCTTTGAACAAAACGATTCTAACTTCCAGGTTTCTCAGGATGTTGTGAGGAGTTATATATTTTACATTTTACATGTTTAAGCTGACATTGCTTTTAGCAGTGACATTTAAACACTTAGGCTTGCACAATATTATTCCAAGAATACATTATAAATGCTGCTTGTTTCTAGTTAGCCTTTCTACATATGTAATCTGTACATTCTGTTCAATTCGAGGAACACAATACACAATATCCTACTGCTTGCATTGCCAGTTTGGAGACTGCTTCTAACATCTAGACATATCACTTCATCAAAGCTGTACCTGTAACACAGTGTGGCTTTGATTACATAAATGATGCACTGGCCCAGGAGAGTCAGAGTGGCACTCCAAAAGTGACTGTCTTGAGACTGATGGCACTGATCTTCCAGTTTGCAGAGAAGAATTGCCATCTACACTACAGGGGTATTTCCTGATTTAGTTCTCCAGATGTGGGAGCTAAGGCGATCCACTTAGATCGGGCCAAGGTAAAAGATGCACTCACTATGCTCTCAGTAGATTGTTATTGATAGGTAGGAATATCTAGAAATCGTTTATCATGGTTGGATTGTGTATTTTCTTCACCATGTTCACAATGCTTAGAACATTGCTTTGTTTCATCTGCTGAATTATTGCAGTTCATTCCCTCTATGCAAGGCTACGACTGTTTCAATAAATGTATTGAAAACATATTTCATATCTCTTTTGTGTTTCACTTGGGCATGCATGAGTAATACAATGAAAGGGTCAAATCTATTTTGATGATTGGGGATCAACGTGTCATGCTCAGGTTGCTATAATCATCTGCCACTCTGATAAGGTTAGGGGTTTGGGTGAGGTACTGTCAACTAGCCACAAATTGTTCAACAGCTTCTGATGATGTGCACAGACTCAGTCCTCACATTCTGTAGTTCTGCCCTTCTAATACACAGTCCTATTTTTTTAGTAAGAACAATATAACAAGGGTGACTTCTTGCTCCTCTCTAACAAATGGGGTAAAGTTTTGCAGTGATTACCCTACCCAATTGTTTAGAATTTCATGTGTGCTCACAACCCTATAGTACCACTCTCTGCCTAAATCCAAGATGGTGAAATACTACTCTCTTTGTGTGGAGCCTGAGGTGCAGCCAAGAAAATCAGCATCCCTTCCTCTGTGGTCACCTTAAACCAGATCTTGGGGCAGCTCCCTTCTCACTATGACTGGAATCTGGTTTAATAGAGGAAAAAAGGGGACTATTCAGGTCTCACTTGACATTTGCCTGCAACAGGGATAAGGATAATTAAATACCAGAGCACTGTCCAAGTGGCCATCTTTCAATCAATCAAAAAATTTGTAGAGCACGCTACTCACCCATGAGGGTCTCAAGGTGCTGGGGGGGTGAAATCGGGGGAGGGCAGGGAGGGTCACTGATCGAACAACCATGTCTTGAGGTTCTTGTGGGTCCCCAATGCTTACCCCAACCACAGGAGATCAACCTCTGAAGCCACCCACCTGTAAACAGTGCATCTTCACTCACCTCCAGTCTCCATTGGTTAACATTGGCCACCTAACTCTGAATTCAACCTCAGCACCTGGCCGCCCCTGTGTCGCTGTGGACGCATTCTTGGTGCTGATTTGAACCAGGCCTGGTGTTGATCTAAGACCCTGAAGACAGATTCTGTTAGTCGGGTACTTACCTGCAAAACTGCATTCTTGTTTTCCTCCTATAGGTTAACATTGAAGATTCTGAAATTTGCACTGTCAATTTTTGAAACCAAAATTTATTTTACATTTAAGAACTGGTTACCTTTTAACAATGTTCATGGTCTTACAATGATATACAAATCCATGTTATTTTTGTAAATTGGACTCAAGGTATTCTTTTGAGCATACGTCTTAATTTATTGATACTGTGAGTACGACAAATGCTTATCACGACTCCTCGATAAGCCGAACTGCTCGCCCACACTACCACAAAAATAGACCATTGAGTTGTCTATTTTTGCCTCTGGATACAAAGGTGGGGATACCTGAACTCTCTGCACAGTGCACGTCATTTCTGTTCACTAAATAGAGAGCCAGCCTCGTACAAGACAGCTATATCCCTGATTCAAAAAACAGACAGTGCTGACCTCCAACAAAGCTTACCATTAATGCAAAATTGTTAGATGGTGACAGAGCATGATCCGAGGAGCAAGAAATCAGAATAGATCAGTCATTCTTCATTGATTGCCAATACAGACTGACAACATTTCACCTATTCTTTTACCCAAACCTCAAGTTATATCAGTTCACCAGCTCCATCAAAATCCAAGATTCAGAGATCTTCAGTCAGCCATATTCCCAAATGAATGTACCAACAGCACTGGCATCATTACTGATGGTTGCATTAACTTCCACCCTGGGATTGCATTAATCTCTGCAACAGCAGCATTATAAGGGCCAGAGCCCATGAACTTGAATATCCTCAAAACAAACTACCACAATAGACACAATTCTGAAAACCACAATGCCACATGCTCAACTAGCAAACACTTTTCTTGAACCTGAGTTAACCTCTTTGTATTCATGGACATACTGAAACCTTCTGATGGCACTGGGCAACTCGCCCCCCATTGGTCGCCTCATACCAATGATTGGCCAAAGGCCATGCTTTCCCACAACACCAAAAGCACCCACCCAAAGACACCAACTAGCTTCTAATCATCAGGATCATCAACTACTGATGCAAAGTAAGCTAAGTTTGCATATAGAGCCTCCCACAGTAATGCTTACATATCTTTACAACTCACAGGGAAACCACAACATTCTGTATTGAAGCAATCTGCTACAAATATTGAAAGTTCTCCTCATTTTAAGTTCCGTAAAATCAGAGAACATTGTTAATGTCGGTTTCACCACTTCTGTGATCGATAGAAAAATCATAATTCCAAAAACCCTCAACAGCGGACTTAATTTATAATCACAGAATTCACTTAAATTAATTTGCCAGTTGTGGCATAAGTATGTGCAGAACTGCTGTACAACTTTACTTAACTCCATTCATAACTCTGCTTATCTTTCCATCACCAAACTGCAGCAAGAGTTTTGCACCATTACTCAGATTAGAAAAGAGCACCAAAAACAGCTGACTAAACATCATCCCAGGCACAAAGACCAATGGAAATGTGACTCTCTGTGGACATGCCTTTTGACAGCTCCAAAACAGATAGCCATTGCAGAATTATCACACCATAACCATTCCTAGCTTAACCTGCAAAAACATTACCTAAAAGCTACAAAACTGAAAGAGGCAACAATCAGATTAGGACCATTGAATGGTGCAAGACTAAAGGTATTAGCTCACTGTAAAACAACCCTTAAAATGTTACAGTATCTTTTGCAGTCAGGAGACTTGGGGTTTCTCAGCAGACAATTGCAGCAGAGGGATTCCTATCCTTTCACAACTTATCCTGAAAGCAAGGAAAATGTGGTTGGCCTGATGGGGGAATAGCAATCTTAGTAGTAACCTCATGCACTATTGCCAAATTGAAACCAATGAGACTTGCCTCCAGGTCGTTGCTATCATGCAAAGTTACAGCAACTACAGTTGCAACAAATTTATCATAGCAAATATTTACATCAAGCCAGGAGCAAAGATAAGGAAAGAATCTTCAACTACAAGCATGAAGGAACTGGCCAAACTGAATCTAAATACAAGGTAGCAAAACTAATAATCATTGGAGATTTCCACAGGAATGTAGTCAAAGTAATTTCATGAACTATTCAAAATTCACTATACAGGAACTCAAACTGGGTATTTTGGAACTAACCAAAAACCAGGCTAGGTACAAACTTCCTAATATACCTACCAACACTGGGAACACATTGCCTAAATGGAAGATTTCAGTTAAACACGCCTGCCAACTTAACAAGAGTCACCAAACGTAGGGCCTGATTTAGAAATTGGTGGATGAGTTACTCCATCACACCAGTGATGGATATCCCATCCGCCGAACGGCAGACAGGATATTCAACACCATTGTGATGGTGTCACTCGTCTGACATTATCTAAATCAGGCTGTCTCTCTCATAGGTTAACATGGGGGCTGCCTTTCAATATCCTTAAAGTCCAGCTTTGCTTTGAAAGCAGATAGAAATATGGAGTTTAGGGTCTTTGAACTCATAATTTTTAAAATACATCTTTTAGTAAAGTTTGTTTTTAGATTGTGTGTTTGAAAATGCCACTTTTAGAAAGTAGGCATTTTCTTGCTAAAACCATTCTGTGACTGCCTGTTTGTGGTTCCCTGTCTGGGTCAGTTTGACAGCTGGGCTATTTGCACCTCTCCTTTAGACAATGACACAAAGGGAGCTGGGGTGTAGCCTGCATATCCTGATGAGCCATCTGTGCTGGGAGGGAGGGGAGGTGTGGTCACTCACACCTGAAAGGGCTCTACATACCCTCACACAATACAGTCTCCAAACCTCTGGTGCGTGTTCTGGGGCCTGGCCTGGGCAAGGCAGGATCATACAAACAAGAGAGACTTTCCTTTGAAGTTTTCCTTTTTCAAAGGCAGAAAGACGTATAAGCCTGTGACTGTGCTTTGTTGGGCTATCCTGCAGTTCCTGCTTCTGCCTGTGAAAGGGGACAAAGATTGGACTTTGTTGTGCATTCCTGCTTGAGAAGAGCTTGCCTCCTGTTGATGAAGTATCAGGGCCATCAAAGACTTCCCCTGCCAGGTCCTTGACTCTCTGCTGAGACTCCTGCCCTGCCAAGTGGTGCCCTATCAAGTCCCTGGGCTCTTGAAAGGTGAAGTTGGCTGACAAGAACTGATAATCCATGCACATTTTTGATGCACTTTCCACAACATGGTTGATAAACGACACATTGCTGGCTTTGCGGCTGAAATAGACTCTCCACCTGCATTGTGGCTGGGAGTTCGATGCATTGTGGCTGGAGAAATGATGTGCAACACCCCCTTACAGAGGCTGATACTAACGCAAACCCAATGGAGCACAGTTTTCTGATAACTTGTGACCGGATTTTCCATGCGTCGTCCCTGGGCGTCCAAGTCAAACCTGACTCTGGGCGGATCTGAGGTGCCCCGTCCGGAAATCGATGCATCGCTCTCTTGCTAGGGAGAAAAATGATGCATCACCTACCCAACCAGAGAAGGAAATGACACACAACCTCACTTGCGAGTAAGAAATCAACATATTGCTACCCTTTCCGATGCATGCTCACCTGTGCAGCTTTATTTGTTATGCTAACCAGGCACTTTGTGTAACAACAGCATTCTCACTGTTTTCTAAGAATTCAGGTAGTCATTAGGACCTTGGCGGTCAGGTTACCGCCACGCCAGCAATGGTGGTAGTACCGCCACCAAGCCGGCAGTAATAACTGCCAAATAATGACCATGGCGGTGATCCCTCCCATAGACAGCCAATGTACCACACTGAAGAACCAGAACCTTATGGGCCTGGCGGCGCAGGGTACGCCTGAAATCTCCTTGGATTCACCTGCCTCAACTAACAGAGACACGGGACACTCTGTCAGGCGTAAAAGATCAGATTTTATTAGCTGCAGCTAGTACAGTTGTCCAAGAAGTACACAAGGTATGTTCTCAGGAGACTGCCACTTTACTTTGTGGCGCACAATCTTATATACCGTATAAAAACCATTTATTAACTACATACACTCCCAGAACACATAGAAAGGAGCCAGTATGGATAATGTAAAGATAGAACAGAGCCAATAGAAATGTCGGAAAACAAGACAGCACCAATAGAAGGAATTGGAAAACAAAGTATCAAGTGACTTAAGGTTGCCTCCCCTCCAGCTGTGTTTGTCACCCCTCCCTTGAACTAATTCATTAACCGATCCACAACGAAGTTGCATGTGGTGCGATAAGTTTGTGTGCGTTTGGAGGACAGTTGTGAAATGAGAGAATACTAGCAAAGGACAGCGAAGGCCAGACGATAAGATAAGATCGGCGGAGAATAGTGTGAGCCTACAGATAGTTGAAACAAGGATTAGAAAACCAGACAGGGATTAGTGTACTCGGTCAGACCTTAATACCAGCCTTGTAAAGATAGAGGCAGAAGGCTGTTTTGAACACCATGTTGCAGAATAAGCAGAAAAGGCAGAATGGACTTCGTTCGCTGTGCTGCCTGAGTGAAGGCAACATAAAATGGCGGCGGGCCACAAAATGGCGGGTCGATACGATCGTATTAAAAATCGAATTTCCTCAACACCAGCCTCCAGCACGGTACGACCACTGACCACGATGGTAGCCACCTACAGGCAGACGGAAGACAAGGATCCTCCCACCATATTATGACATAGCACACCTCCAGGATCTCCACGGGGGTAGTAGCAACAACAAAAGCCTGGCAGAAACACATCCTTTAAAAGGAGACACTCACCTCCAGAGACACAGAGGAGTCCGCAGCTGCCATGGAACTAGAACTGTAAGTCCTTGCCTAGTGGTTCGGGAGGGGGGTCCTTCCCCTCTGGTGATGGAGAGGGCTCCTTGCCGGATGGTTCTGGAGGGGGCTCTTTGCCCACTGGTTACTGAGGGAGCTCCTTACCCACTGGTTCTGGAGGGGACCCTTGCCCACTGGTTACTGAGGGGGCTCCTTGGCCACTGGTTACTGAGGGGACTCCTTGCCCACTGGTTCTGGAGGGGGGTCCTTGGCCTCTGGTGATGGAGGGGGGATCCTTGCCTTCTGTTGATAGAGGGGGCTCCTTGTCCACTGGTTCTGCAGGGGGGTCCTTGGCCACTGGTGATGGAGGGGTCTCCTTTCCATCTGGTGATGGAGGGGGCTCCCTGCTCACTGGTTCTCGAGGGGGCTCCTTGGGCTTAGTTTTGTGAGGGGCCTCCTTGGACTTAGTTTTGTGAGGAGCCTCCTTGGCCTTAGTTTTGAGAGGGGCCTCGTTGGGCTTCTTCTTGAGAAGGGTCTCCTTGGCCTTAGTTTTGGGAGGGGCCTCCTTGGCCTTGGTCTTGGGAGGGGTCTCCTTGACCTTTGTCTTCGGAGGGGTCTCCTCGGCCCTAGGTTTTGGAGGAGGTTCCATGGTTTTGGTTGTCTGTTTGGGAGGGGGCGGCACTTTAGCCCTATGTTTTGGGGGTGGATGAGTGTCCTTGGGGCAGGGGGGCAGCGTTGCACTCATGTGCCCCTTAGTGGCAGCTGCAGACTTTCGGGGTGGAACAGTGTCAGACTGGGTGCTTGAGGTACTGGGCCAGGGAGGTGGGACCTTCCTCTTACAGACAGGATGGGGGAGGGGGAGGAAAGAGGTGAAGATGGGAAAGGAAAAGCTTCTTAGGGCCAATGGGGCAGGATGGGGGAGGTTGGATGGGAGTGGAGGTAGAGAGAGTGGTTGTAGGAGGAGGAGGTGTGCTGGACTTGGGTACAGGTGCATGGACAATGTGTGTGTGTGAGGTGGATGGCATTTGACTGCAAACATTTTTGTGTCTTTGGATGGGGCAGACATAGTGAGAGAGGGCAAGCAGGACATGTGGACTGATGTTGTGGTGGTGTCTGAAAATAAGGTAGGTGTACTGCATGATGTGGTGAAGGAAGTAGTGGAGATTGTGCATGTGTTGTATTTGGGGTGCATGTCTGCGGGTCTGCTGTAGTGGTGACTGTGGGCAAGGCTGTGTAGGTGGCAGGTTCAGGGACTGCTGATGCAGTGCATGCAGGTGTGAGTGCGGATGTAACTGTGAGGGAGGAGGAGGAGGGGAGACAGTAGAAGAAGTGGATGATATTGTGTGTACATCTGTGTGTGGCTGAGTGCTTGTGGACTGAAGTGTGCTGCCTGCGTTTGTCTGTGCGAGTCTTGTGTGATTTTGATGTGCATGCTTGTCTGAATGTGTGCGTGAGATCGGTTGGGGGTGAGGAGACTATGACTGGGAAGTGGTAGTTGGAGGGGGGACAGAAGAAACAGGGATACTGGCTGCCTTCAGTGAAGAGGCCAGAGCATGAATCGATCTCTGTAGGGCTGCCAAGCCACAGTGAATGCCCTCCAGGAAGGCATTGCATTGCTGCATCAGGGATGCTAGCCCCTGGATGGCATTCACTGTGGTTGACTGCCCTACAGAGATGCATCTCAGGAGGTCAATAGCCTCCTTACTGAGGGCAGCAGGGCTGACTGGGCCAGGCCCTGAGGTGCCTAGGGCGAAGGAAATGCCCACCCTCCTCGGTGAGCCGGCATGGGCAACTCGGTCGGGGGCTACTGAGAGGGCAGTGCTGGTACAGGGGATGATGGATGAACCTGATGCTGGGGTGGTCCCAAAGGGGACCGCCAACACCAGGGGCTTCCCATCGGAGGAGGAATCAGAGTCAGTGGTATCATCTCCTGTCCCCGCCATGGTGCTCCTCTCGCCCTCCGTCCCACTGGTCCCCTCTGCGTCAGTGGATTCTGCTGCCTGGGTCACGTGGGCTACAGCTTAATAAGTGTGTCATTCTAGTCGAATGTAGTCACCTAGACAATTCCACTGTCCAACATACAAGCATGCTCTGTGTACACTGCTGTAGTGTGTTCATGGTTCCTGTTGTCACTCCCTTCTTACTTTTGGGTCCCTTAGGTACCAACCACTGCAGAGGAATAGGACGGGACCTGTAGCTGTGTCACACCACAACAACCACACCACCCGCAACCACCTCAGCTGTCTGCTACGAAACACCCGTTCCCTACACAAACATGCCATAGAACTCTGGGACCTCATCACATCACACTCACCCGACATCGTCTTCCTCACAGAAACATGGACAAACCTCACATCCGAGCCAGACATAGCCACAGCCAACCCAGAGGGCTACAAACTCCATAGCAAAGACTGCCTCAACAAACCTGGAGGCGGCATCGCCGTCCTCCACCGAGACACCATCAAGGTCACCACCAACACCCTTGACACCCTCAACAAAGCAGAACACATGCACTTCCTCATCCACATCAACAAAACTACCACCCTCAGAGGCACACTCATATACAGACCACCTGGACCACGCCCCCCTTCTGCGACACCATCGCTGACACCATCAGCACGCACGCTCTCACCTCCACAGACTACATACTCCTCGGCGACTTCAACTTCCACCTGGAAAACCCCCTAGACCACAACTCCTCCTCCCTCCTGGACAACCTCACCAACCTGGGACTCAAACAACTGGTCACTGCCTCCGCCCACTCGGCTGGACACACACTAGACGCCATTTTCACCGCAAGCCAACACGTCACCTACACCCACACCACCAGACTCCAATGGACAGACCACCATTGTGTCCACTTCTCCTCCAACAAACCACCAACACACCACCACCAACACACCACCCCCTACCGCATGTGGGACAAGATCCCCACGGACCACCTGAACTCCCAACTGACTCAAACTCCCCCACCCAACACCACCAACCCCAACATCGCCGCACACAACCTCAACAAATGGATCACCACCTGTGCCGACGCTCTCGCGCCCCTCAAAAAAAACATCACTACCCGCTCCTTACACGACTCCACGACGCCGGGATCCGCCACCTAGCCCTGGACTGGCTCACCTCCTTCCTTACCGACAGAACCTAAAAAGTCTGCCTCCCACCCTTCTAATCCTCTGCCACCAAAATCACATGCGGAGTCCCACAAGGCTCCTCCCTCAGCCCCACCCTTTTTAACATCTACATGGCCCCACTAGCCAACATCCTCAAACCCCACGGCACCACCATCCTCTCATACGCTGATGACACACAACTCATCTTTTCCCTCACCCGCAACCCCTCCACCGCCAAAACTAACCTACACGCAGCACTCCTTGACACCTGAAACTCAACTCCAACAAAACCGAAATTATCATTTTTGGTCCTCACAAAAACACTTGGGACCCCTCTTGGTGGCCCACCACACTAGGCCCCGCACCCACCCCCGCAAACCACACACGCAACCTCGGCATCATCATGGACCCCTCCCTCTCTATGACCCAACAAATCAACGCACTCACCTCCTCATGCTTCAACACACTCATGCACACTGAAGAAAATATTCAAATGGATCCCCACAGAGACCAGAAAGACAGTCACCCACGCTCTCATCAGCAGCAGGCTTGACTACAGCAACGCCCTTTACGCCGGCACCACACAAAAACTCAAACGCAAACTACAACGAATCCAGAACTCAGCAGCACAACTCATCCTCGACCTGCCTCGACATGAACACATCTCACCACACCTCAAATCCCTCCACTGGCTCCCCATAGACAAAAGGATCACCTTTAAGATCCTCATCCACAAATCCCTCCACAACACCGGCCCAACCTACCTCAACGAGAGAGTGACCTTCCACACTCCCACACGCCACCTCCGCTCCACTGACCTCTCCCTCGCCTCAGTCCCCCACATCAAACACACCACCACAGGGCAGATCCTTCTCTTATCTGGCCCCCAAAGCCTGGAACTCCCTCCCCACCCACCTCCGCAAAACCCAGGACCTCCTACTCTTCAGAAAAAAACTTAAAACCTGGCTTTTCGAACAGTGATCTACCCTCCCACCCCCCCCTCAGCACCTTGAGACCCTAACGGGTGAGTAGCACGCTCTATAAATCTCTTTGATTGATTGATTGGTAGTCACTTTCAGGACAGGCATTGTAGGTCCCAGGTGTGCTGCAGTTGGCGGTGTGTGCTCCTCATCATGCCCTGGTGACTAGCCATATCACTGGTAGTGCAATGTATATTGCTTAGGCCTGTTCCCTGTGTGTCAGGGTGCTGTGTATGCCAACGGTGGTGTTGGTGCAGTAATTTACACAGTGTTTCCTTTTCATCTCTCCCCCCTCTTTTTGTTCTGTCATCTTGTCCCTGTGTGCATTAGCATCATCTGGTGGAGGAGTAGGGGCACTGGCGACAGAGGGAGCTGCATCCCACATGACCCTGGAGGCAGAGTCCACCAACGCCAAGGGTTCCAGTGGGATGGAAGGCAAGGGGAGCACCAAGGCAGAGACAGGAGGAGATGACACCGACACAGACACCTCCTCCGATGGGAGCTTCCTGGTGGTGGCGGACACCTCTGTGACCACCCCAGCTGCAGGTACAGCTGCCACCCCCGTACCAACACTGCCCTCCCAGTAGCCACTGAGCAAGTTGCCCGTGCCCGCTCACCCAGGAGGTTTGGGATCTCCTTCGCCCCAGGCACCTCAGACCCTGCCCTAGTGAGCCCTGCTGCCCTGAATGAAGAGGATATTGCAGTCAACTACTGTGAATGCCATCTAGGGGCTGGCATCCCAGATGCAGCAATGCAATGCATTCCTGGAGGGCATTCACAGTGGATTGGAGGCCCAACTGAGATCGATTCAGGCTCTGGCCTCCTCTCTGATGGCAGCTATTGTCCCTGCTTCTACCGCCCGCCCAACAACTACCAATTCCCAGTCCCACTCCCCTCAACCTCAACCCATCCCAGGCACACACACACACGAGCATGCCTGCAAGGTAACGCACGAGAGGCACAGGCAAACACAAGCACTACACTTCATCCCACAGGCACTCACACAAACACCATACAGTTGCAGACACGACAACATCCACTGCCTCCACTGTCTCCCCCCTCCTCCCCCACCTCTCTCCTAGTCACGTCCACACTCACACCTGCATGCACTACATCTCCACCTACATCCACTATCAGCATCACCACACTAAGCAGAACACACACCTCACTGCAGACACCTCCACAACAACCATGCACTTGTCCCCTGTGTCCTCTCCCACCATGTCTGTCCCCCCCTCCTAAGGGACACAAACGCAAGCATTCACACACCCAACAGCCACCCACTTCACATCAGCATACAGCCCATGCACATGAACCCAAGTCCAGCAGACAAACACTTCCAACAACCACTCCCTCATCCTCCACTCCCATTACTCCTCCCTCCTCCGTCCCACCATCCCTAAAAAGCCCTTCCTTTCCCAATTTGACCTCTTCCCTACCCCTCGCCCCGTCCTGCTTGTATAGACAGGTTACCAATGACATAGCCCAGCACTTCAGCCAAACAGTCCAAGGGGACAGTGGTAGCACCACCTACTCGTGGTGGTAAGGATACCAAACCTCCAAAACAGAAGGGGAAGAAGCCAGCACCACCAGGGAAGAAGGAGAAGGGGCCTGCACCACCAGGGAAGAGTGTGAAGAGTCCTGCACCACCAGGGAAGAGTGTGAAGAGTCCTGCACCACCAGGGAAGAGTGTGAAGGGGCCTGCACCACCTGTGAAGAAGGAGAAGGGGCCTGCACCAGCTGTGAATAAGGGGAAGGAGCCTGCACCACCAGGCAGGGAGGGGAAGAGCTCATCCACCTCTGCCAGGAAGATTAAGGGATCAACGACCCATGGACAGGAGGAGATGAGGCACTCTACACCAGCGGAAGCTGTGAGGCTAACACCGCCACCACCACTGGCTTTCACGGGACCCCCACTGCCAGCTGTGGAAGTGCAGGCATCAGGGAGTCCAGGGGATGCCCAGGAGGCTCCTCTAACCACCACCACAATGCAGCCATCGAACAGTGCAAGGGCTGCCCACGTGGCTCCTCCAACCGCTACCACAATGCAACTATAGAACAGTGCAGGGGCTGCCCAGGAGGCTCCTCCAACCACCACCACGGTGTAGGGGCTGCTGTGCGGGCTGCCCCCTCCAGAACCAGTGAGCAAGTCACCCACTTGAGAGACTGTGGCCTTGCACTCCCAAGGACAGAGCAATGGGCATTCCGCCCCCTCCAGAACCAGTGGGCAAGTCACCCACTTGAGAGACTGTGGCCTTGCACTCCCCAGGACAAAGCAATGGGCATGTTGCCCCTCCAGAACCAGTTAGGCAAGTCACCCACTTGAGAGACTGTGGTCTTGCACTCCGCATGATTAAGCCTTGGGCATGTTGCCCCTCCAGAACCAGTGGGCAAGTCACCCTCTTAAGAAACTGTGGCCTTGCACTCCCAAGGACAAGGCAATGGGCATGTTGCCACATCCAGAACCAGTGGGCAAGTCACCCCCTTGAGAGACTGTGGCCTTGCACTCCGTAGGACAAAGCAATGGGCATATTGCCCCGTCCAGAACCATTGAGGAGGTTCCCATATTCGGGTGAGGTCCCCCCCCCAACCCCCTGAGATGCCTTCCCACTTGCAAAATGATGCCCCTGCAGTGTTCTCTCCAGCTGTGTCAGGATACAGGTTGAGCCTTGGACTGTGCCCTGTGGCCTTGTGTGCCCTCATGACTTTGGACTGGGCATTGGCCCTTTATGGACATTTGTATATATTTGGTTCGTGTGGTGGGTTTTGCTCTGCTAATACATTGTCGTTACTCCAGCATTGTGGTCTTTGTTTTATTAGGCTGTGTGTCATGTGCCATTGGTTCATGTGTGCAGCTGATTGTGTGTATGGTGTGTGTGAGTCAGGTGTGTTTTGGGCATGTGTGTGTCACTCTTGTTTTCCTCCCACCCTCCCTTGTGTGCTAGGCGGCTGTACTCACTGTCGTCGTCTTCGTCGGCGTTGGTGTTCCAGGTAGAGCATGACGTAGAAGATCAGTGGGAAAACTTGCTGTTCGGGTTCCATGGCGGCGTGGTTCTTCCCTGTGTCTCAAATGGTGAGTCCATTCACTTCTGAGCTCTATTTCTACCAGGCTTTTGTTGCCATTGGTACCGCCCCGGAAAAGGTGGTGGTTTCATGTGTCTTAATATGGTGGGTGGTACTTTGTCTCCCGCCTGGCTGTTGTTGGCTGCCGCCGTGGTGACTGTTCTTTCTGCTGTGGCGGTTGGTGTGGTACATTGGCTGTCTATAGGAGTTATCACCGCCATGGTCATAATTTGGCAGTACTTACCGCCAGCCTGTTGGCGGTATTACTGCCACTTTATCACTCACCGCCAAGGTCATAATGAGGGCCTATGTGTAGGAAATAGCCTCTTTTGAAATGGTCAGCCCCCACTTTTTGCCTGGAACATGATGTGGTTTCAAACTATAGAAGCTCTGGGCCCCTGCTAAACAAGTTCCCAGGGCCAATTCTCTGCCCCAAAAACTGTACTGGGATTGACACTTCAGCCATCCTTTTAAGTCCCTAGACTTGTACCCCAGTAGATAGGCCATATTGTGCCACTCTGAGAGGTACTGTGAGAAAAACTGCCTCTTTTGTCAGGGTTAGCCCACTCATTTTGCCTGATATTTGATGTAGTCTCAAAGTTGTTACTGCCCAGGGTCCCTGCTAACCAGGTTCCCTGGGCTCAATCTCTTTCCCTAAAACTGTTGTGATGCATTGGCACAATTGGCAACAACTTTAGCTGCCATGAGAAGTCCATAGTAAATGGTACTTAGGCACCCAAGGCATAGGGTACTAAGGGTAGGCCCCTACGGTCAGCAGCACAGATTGTGCCACCCTCTAGGGCCATGCATCTGCCATTGCATTGCAGGCTGAGTATTCTAATGTCATCCTAAAAGACAAACTCAACATGGCACACAGCCTGTGTGCCCTGTCCAGTACACACTGCATGCACTATAGCTAACTCATACCTCTGGCAGGCCTTTCAGCCCTAAGGCAGGGTGCGCTATACTATATGTGTGGGCATAGATACATGAGCAATATGCCCCTACTGTGTCCTTACCAAACTTGGGACATGGTAAGTGAACCGGGCAGCCGTTTTAATGCATTTGCTGGACACTGGCCAGTACAAGCTTAACAGCTACATGATGGCCACCCTGAATCCTGGGTTGTTTGGTCTGGGCACTTCTAGATGCATGGCCCTAGAGGGTGGCACAATCAGTGCTGCTGCCCTCAGAGGCCTACCCTTAGTACCCCATGCCCTAGGTTCCTAAGTACCATTCACTACAGACTTATAGTGGCAGCTAAAGGTGTTGCCAATTGCCTTAGCAATTTTTAGGGAGAGAACACTGGTACTGGGACCCTGGTTAGGAGGATCTCAGTGCACTCCAGGCCAAGTTGCACCAAGAAACTAGGCAAAAAGTAGGGTGGTACTGTAACAAAGTTCCAGTTTCCCACACCAGGACACCCAGCGAATGGCCCAAGCAGCAGGGGGCCAAGCTAAAGCACAACTTTAAGCAGCCCATCACATGTCGAATTCATACGCTGTCCTTCATAAAGCTCACACTCCGGACACTGATTAGTCCATGGGTTGTTCGAGCGACACAAATATTAACTCCATGAAAGGGCCAAATGTTACTTCACACAGCAGACAACGTCTAACTCTGTCTCACCTTCTAGTGTTGCCCGACACTTTAGTGAAGATGACTTACCTCTACGGAGGAATGGGGAGGTGATACAATTTGCACAGGAGCCAGAGCATAGTTGTGACATGATATGCAAAAGCCCTTGCAAAACTCAGAATCCTGAATGGTCCCACTCATCGGATCATGACTCAAGCTGAGACCTTGACAAGTTTACTAGCAGTAACAGGCACAGCTGCGTCTCTGGGTCCCAGCAGTTATTCAGCGAATGCAGGAAGGCCATTGATCCCTGGAGGTCCTGTAAAGTGGGAAAGACTGTTCTTGATATGGTCCGGAAAGGCCAAGCACATCCCACTTGAACACTCACACCCCTAACATGGTTTTCTGAATGGACAAATCTCATCCCCTTACCGGTTTTAGATAATATTGTGATAATATGGGGGTTATTAGCTACTGGCCCGTTGGCCGTCAGCTGGGGGAGGACCTGTTAGTAAGGTTTTCTATGTTCTTTTATTGCTAGTGCTACAAACACTGTGTGGATGGAGGGGTGAGAAAATGGAGGTCCAAAGTCAACAGATGCCTCTGTCCTTATTGCAGCACCATACCAAATATCAGATACACATATCAGGCCATTAATGGCTGCATCTTCACAGGAGTAATGCTATATAACGTGTTAACATTGAACATGAGGGGCATGATGACACACACCAAATGTCACCGGATTCACACATTCTTGAAACGTCACCATGCATGCATAGCAATACTCCAGGAAACACACCTCACAGATTGGGAATTACAAAGACTCAAAATTAAATGGAGGGGGTAAGCATGTGGTGCAACAACAGCAGCATTTGCCATATGGAGTTTTAGTCTGGATGCCCCTGCCACTCCATACCTCCTGGAGTGCCTTATTATAGATAAAGGGGGCAGATATATAATAGTGGAATGATTACTGGATGGTACACCCCTAGCGCTAGCCGGAATATACGCGCCAAACTTAGGACACAGAGAACTCCTGACATCTCTCACACCTACACTCTTCCTGGATCCTGCCTTCACTTGATTATGGGGGGAGGGGCGACTTTAACTGCGTGCCTGATATAGCTCTAGACAAATCACACCCACCACGTCCGAGTGCACCCAGCAGAATTACATCCCAGGTGCTCTGCTCCTGGATATCCGATATGGGTCTGCACGACATATGGTGCCTAAGATATCCCCAGAAGTGGAAATACACCTTCTATTCCTGAGTACCAGAGTACACAGCCTACACACTAGAATAGATTTGATTCACTGGCTTGTTCATCTGACCTAAAAAGTTATGCAAGCAGAGTACCTGGTCAGAACACTGTCTGACCATTGTCCATTGCAAATAACTTTACCTGCAGCTTCTTCCAACCGGAGGCAGCCATTTTGCACCTTCATCCGGGGTTTAGTGTGCTCAAGCCCCGCATGGACACTTTAACGACTATTGGACTTGGTCCTCTTCCTTTGCAGGTCTTTAGGTTCAGTAATCCGTCTTCAGTGCTTTGCAGTCTGTTGTGGTCTTTGCAAAATCCCTTATCACGACTTTAGTGTGTTTCTGGGGAAATAGTAGTACTTTACTCCTACTTTCCAGGGTCTTGGGGTGGGGTATCTTTTACACCCTTAGTGTTTTCTTACACTCCCAGCGACCCTCTACACACTACACAACCCTAGGGGTCCATTCAAGGTTCGCATTCCACTTTCTTAGTATATAGTTTGTGTTGCCCCCAGGCCTATTGCATCCTATTGTATTCTACAGTGTTTGCGCTACTTTCTGACTGTTTTACTTACCTGATTTGGTTTGTTGTGTATATTTTGTGTATGTGACTTACCTCCTAAGGGAGTATAGCCTCTCAGATACTTTTAACACATTGTCACAAAAATAAAGTACCTTTATTTTTAGTAACTATGGGCCAGATATAGTAAAGGTTTTTCACGATGCCCAATTCCCGTTTTGTGAGTCGGTAACCTGGTTACTGACTCGCAAAACGGGATTGCAAGTCACAAATAGGAAGGGGAACACTCCTTCCTATTTGCGAGTCTCAACGTGATGCGGCATTGCTTTGTGACCGCAAACGCGGTAGTTACCACCAGTGTCACATTGGTGGTAACCCATTCGCAAAAGGGACCCCTTCCCCTTTGTGAATGGCCTGGAAAACATTTTTTCAGAGCAGGCAGTGGTCCACTGCCTGCTCTGAAAAAATGAAACTGAAACGTTTTATTTTTTCATTTTGTAATGCATCTCGTTTTCCTTTAAGGAAAACGGGCTGCATTACAAAAAAAAAACTGCTTTATTTAAAAGCAGTCACAGACATGGTGGTCTGCTGTCTCCAGCAGGCCACCATCCCTGTGAGTGCTGCAAGTCGGTAGGGGGTCGCAAATTGCGACCCACCTTATTAATATTAATGAGGTGGGCCTTTGCGACCCACTTGCGAGTCGCAGATGGTGTCAGGGACACCATCCTGCATCCTGAATTGCGACTCGCAAATTGCGAGTCACAATTCAGGACATTGGTATCTGGCCCTATGAGTATTGTATTTCTTATGATATAGGGCCTGATTACAACTTTAGAGGACGGTGTTAATCCGTCCCAAATGTGACGGATATACCACCTACCGTATTACGAGTTCCATAGGATATAATGGACTTGTAATAAAGTAGGTGGTATATCCGTCACATTTGGGACGTATTAACACTGTCCTCTAAAGGTGTAATCAGGCCCATAGTACCCATATGATAAAAGTAGTATTGCATGAGCTTTGCATTTCTCCTAGTTCAGCCTTGGCTGCTCTGCTACCGCTATCAGCCTAAGCTGCTAGAACACTACTACACTCTACTAATAAGGGATAACTGGACCTGGCACAAGGTGTAGGTACCACTGGTATCCACCATAAGCCAGGCCAGCCTCCTACATTACTGTACTATGAAACATTTTAACTGTGATTTCCTTGAACCTATGCTGCCTTCTGGTTAAACTCTGTCCTTCATAGTAGGATTTTTTACTTCTTAGATTACATTCTTTTGCTCCTTTCTTGATCTCACACATTGTTTTTCATTTACTCCATTCTCCTGACTTTCAAGTTGACTGAGTACTATTTTAAGAAATGTCTTTGTTCTCTTACCAGTAGCTATTTTCTCCTTTAATACTTTTTCTGGATTTTGCCCCATTTGTTTCTCAGTTTTTAGGATATAGTTAGTTGCCTATGTTTTTTTCTTCATTCACTTTTTGACAACTGTTACTCTTGGTGTCCTTGGCATGGTCTCCCCTAACTGTTCGCCTCTGTTTTCCAGGTTGTTGATGTGTACTGGACTCTGTTTTTGATGTTTTTATTACTCTTGGCACTTTATCGCTGCTATCAAGCGCTAAACTGCAAGCACTCATATGTAAAATGTATGTGTATGCTTTCCATGCTTAGCATATTTGATTTACTGGTAATTCCCTAGTATAGTGCAGCAGAGATGCCCAGGGCCTGTAAATCAAATGCTATTAGTGGGCCTACAGCACTAGTTGTGCCACCCACATTAGTAGGCCTGTAAACACGGCTCAGACCTGCCCCTGCAGTGTCTGTGTGTGCAGTTTTAACCTGCCAATTCGACTTGCAAGTGTACCCACTTGCCAGGCCTCAACCTTCCCTTTTCCTACATGTAAGCCACCACTAAGGTGGGCCCTTCGTAGCCCCACGGGCAGGGTGCAGTGTATGTTTAAGGTAGGACATATACTAATGTGTTTTATATGTCCTGACAGTGAAATACTGCCAAATTTGGTTTTCACTGTGCATGGCCTATCTCTCTCAAAGGTTAACATGGGGGCTGCCTTTAAATATTATTAAAGCACATGTTCCCTTTGGGAGTACATTGACATTTGGAGTTTGGGGTCTCTAAACTGACAATTTAAAAATACATCTTTTATTGGAGTTGGTTTTGAGATTGTGTGTTTGAAAATGCCACTTTTATAAAGTAGGCATTTTCTTACTTAACCCCTGCCCTGCCAGGCCTTTTCCCCTCCTGTGCCGAGCCTTTTTTTGGCTATTTGGGGCAGTTTGCACTTAGGCCCTCATAACATTTTGTCCACATAAACTACCCATGCCAAATTTGCATCTTTTTTTCCAACATCCTAAGGATTCTAGAGGTACCCAGAGTTTGTGGGTTCCCCTGAAGGAGACCAAGAAATTAGCCAAAATACAGCAAAAACCTTTTTTTTCAAAAATGGAAAAAAGGGCTGCAGAAGAAGTCTTGTGTTTTTTCCCTGAAAATGGCATCAACAAAGGATTTACAGTGCTAAAATCACCATCTTCCCAGCTTTTAGGAACAGGCAGACTTGAATCAGAAAACCCAATTTTTTCACACAATTTTGGCATTTTACTGGGACATACCCCATTTTTACTATTTTTTGTGCTTTCAGCCTCCATTCAGTTAGTGACAGAAATTGATGTGAAACCAGTGCTGGATCCCAGAAAGCTAAACATACAAAAGTAGACAACATTCTGAATTCAACAAGGGGTAATTTGTGTAGATCATACAACTGTTTCCTACAGAAAATAATAGCTGACAAAAAGAAATATTGAAATTGGGATAAAAAAACAGCCATTTTTCTTCACATTTTACTCTGTAACTTTTCACTGTGATGTCAGATTTTTGAAAGCAATATAGTGTTACGTCTGCTGGATTGTTCAAGTTGTGGGTATATATAGGGCCTGTATGTTCATCAAGAACCCTAGGTACCCAGAGCAAACAATCGAGCTGCACCTGGCAATGGGTTTTCGTTCTATACAGGATATACAGCAATTCATTTGCTGAAATATAAAGAGTGAAAATAGGTATCAAGAAAACCTTTGTATTTCCGAAATGGGCACAAGATAAGGTGTTCAGAAGCAGTGGTTATTTGCACATCTCTGAATTCCGGGCTGCCCATACTAGCATGTGAATTACAGGGCATATCTCAAATATATGTATTTTTTATACACTGTCTTACATTTTGAAGGACAAAATGTAGAGAAAGACAAAGCAGAATAACACTTGTTTTGCTATTCTGTGTTCCCCCAAGTCTCCTGATAAAAATGGTACCTCACTTGCGTGGGTAGGCTTAATGCTTACAACAGGACACATCACATTTTTATATTGAAATCTGACATGTTTTTTGCAAAGTGCCTAGCTGTAGATTTTGGCCTCTAGCTCAGCTGGCACCTAGGGAAACCTACCAAACCTGCACATTTTTTCAAATCTAGACACCTAGTGAAATCCAAGATGGGGTGACTTGTGGGGCTCTCACCAGGTTCTGTTACCCAGAATCCTTTGCAAACCTCAAAATTTGGCCAAAAAAACACCTTTTCCTCACATTTCAGTGACAGAAAGTTCTGGAATCTGAGAGAAGCCACAAATTTTTCTTCCATCCAGCGTTATCCCAAGTCTCCTGATAAAAATGGAACCTCACTTGTGTGGGTAGGTCTAGCGCTCGCATCAGGAAATGCCCCAAAACACTATCTGGACACATAAAAATTATAAAATACAAAACTATCTGTTTTTGCGGGGGCACCTACATTTTCAATCCTAGGTTCAGCAACCATTGAGGGAAATGTACCAAGCCCAGACATTTCTGAAAACTAGACACCGAGGGAGTCCAGGGAGGTGTGACTTGCGTGGATCCCCCTATGTTTTCTTACCCAGAATCCTCAGCAAACCTCAAATGTAGCTACAAAATCAAATTTTTCCCACATTTCTGTGTGGGATCACCGCATCGGGACAAACTTCCCACCACTCAACATTTCCCCCGGTCTCCCGGTAAAAAATGATACCTCACTTGTGTATGTGGGCCAAGTGCCTGTGACAGGGAAGAGCCAAAAACATGTCAAAATTGAGGGGCAACCAAAGCGGGCCCAAAAGGGCAGTTTGAAAAAAAAAAGATTTTCAGGCTGAATTTTCATCGGTATAGATGAGACAATGTTGGGTGGTAGGAATTTTGTGGATTCCTGTAGATTCCGGAAGGTTCCATCACAAAAATGTGGGAAAAATGTGTGATTTCCAGCAAAGTTGGAGGTTTGCAGGGCATTGTGGGTAAGAAAATGGTGTGTTGCATGTGAAGCACGCCACCCTGGCATTAACCAGATGTTTAGTTTTCAGATGTGTCTAGGTCTTGTGGATTTTTCTACATGGCAGCTTCCCAAAGTCAAAAAAGTGCAGGCCTCACCATTCCAAGTGGGACAATTTTGAGAGTTACCAAGCTCTCATGGCCCAAATCTAAAACCAAAACCCAAAATAATCAAATTTCCTCTTGCTTGCAGTGGGATAAGATGTTTTAGTGTGTGGGGGGAGAGCTGAAAGACTGTTACCCCTTCAGTTGGGGTGGGGGCAGAACCAGGCCCATACTGGTTGGTACCCACCACTCCACTTTTTTTTTTTTAAATTCCTTGGCGTCTAGTGGACTTTATGCCACCCCGGGGTGTGGATTGTGGGTAATTGCCCCATCTGTTGGGGTGGGGGGTAGAAACAAAATCTTCCCTGGTCTCTGGTGGGCTTTCTGCCCCTTTAGAGGGCAGATGGGCCTTCCAAAAATAGGCGGGAGTGACCCTTATCCAAGGGGCTGTACCCCCAAACAAAATACACACACACACCAATCCCTGGTGTCTAGTGGTTTCTGCTCCCTTGGGGGCAGATTGGCCTAACAAAAATAGGACGATCTGCCCCTAAGGGAGGCAGAAGTGACCTAAATTCAATTTTCCCCCCAGGGGAGCGACCCTTACCTAAGGGGTCGCTTCCCATACATAAAAACATAAAGTAAATACAAAAGTATATATATCCCTGGTGTCTAGAGGTTTCTGCCCCCGCTGGGGCCAGATCGTCCTAATTATATTTTTCATTTTCTTTTATACTTACGCATAAGTGAGCGGCCCCTTGGGCAAGGAGCGCTTCCTGGGGTGGGAGGGGGGCAAAATATTTTTTAGGCCATTTCTGCCCTCAGGGACTAAGAAAACCCCTAGACACCAGGGAGAAACAAATTGTTGATTATTTTTTTTTTTATGGGTGGTGAGCGACCCCTTAGGCAAGGGTCGCTCCCGGGGGGGGGGGCAAATTATTTTTAGGCCATTTCTGCCCCCTGGGGGGGGGCAGGAAAGGCCCAAAAATATTGTGCTCCCCCGGGGAGCGGCCCTTGCCCAAGGGGCTGCTCCCCTTCTGCATAAGTAAAAAAAAAATACCTGCTGTCTAGTGGTTTCTGCCCCTCCTGGGGCAGATCGAACTAATATAATTAGGGGGTGTATGTCAGAACGACGCCTGCCGGAAAAAGAATGCTTGAACAACGAGGTTGGAACAACTACCTCGTTTTTAAACCAGAAAATACCCTGACCCCCCACTCCCGGCCCTAAACCTAAAACCCCGACCCCCACCCCCCGGCCCTAAACCAGAAAATACCCTGACCCCCAGTCCCGGCCCTAAACCTAAAACCCCGACCCCCCACCCCGCCCCCCCCCCAGCCCTAAACCAGAAAAAAAAAAAACTCCCACCCCCGGACCTAAACCTAAAACCCAGCCCGCCCCTAAAACAGAAAATACCCGACCCCCCCACCCCGCACCAAAAACTAAAACCCCGACCACCAACCCCGCCCCACTTACCTGAGTCATCGCCTCGTTGCGTTGTCCTCCTCAGCCGACTCCCTTGTTTGTGCCTTAACCACGCATGTGCTTTGTTCAGCACATGTGTGGTTAAATCACAAAACAACGAAGTCGTGGTTAAGGAAAGCGTTGTTCCGCTTTCGTTAACCAGGACTTCGTTGTTCTGGAGTCGGCCTTAAGGGCGTTTCCCAAAATTAGGCTGATCTGCCCCCGGGGGGCAGAAATGGGCTAAAAATAATTTAGCCCCCCAGGGAGCGACCCTTGCCTAAGGGGCCGCTCCCCACACATAAAAAAAACAACAACAATGTTTTTATCCTTGGTGTCTAGGGGTTCCCCCCCCTCCCCCGGAACCGCTCCTTGCCCAAGGGGCCGCTCCCCTTATGCGTAAGTATAAAAATAAAAAAATCCCTGGTGTCTAGTGGCTTCTGCCCCCCCCCGGGGGCAGAAAGGGCCTAACAATAATTTGGCACCCCCAGAGAGCGCCCCTTGCCTAAGTGGGTCACTCCCCACATTTAAATAAATAAAATAAACACAGAAAAATTATCTCTGGTGTCTAGGGGTTTTCTGCCTCCCCAGGCTGAACAATCAGCCCCCGGGGTTGGGGGCAGAAAAGGCCTACAAATATTTTGCCCCCCCTGAAGAGCGGCCCTTACCCAAGGGGCAGCTCCCCTCTTGACAATTACCTAAAAATAAAAATTCCCTGATGTCTAGTGTGCATTTCTGCTAACAGATCTCAACGCGATCAGGCAGCAGAAATGCTTGCAGAGACATGAAAGGAAAGGAAAGCCCTTTCCTTTCATGCCTCTTCCGGCCCCGTCCTCCAAAGAGGAAGAGAAATGCTCAGCATTTCTCTTCCTCATCGCACTGGAAGCATGATTCCAGCGCAATGGGAGGTGACCTCTGATGAGGTCAGCGCACGATTGTGTGCTGACTTCATCAGACGTCACTGGGGGAGTTCAGGGGGGTCGGGGAGGAAGGTAAAGCGATTCCCCTTACTGCCTTGCCATGGGGGGTAAGGGAGAAGCCCACGGAGGGAGAGCTAGCGCTCCCTCTGCACTCCGGTACAGGACGTAATGGTTACGTCCCTGGCACAGGAGCACTGTGCTGCGGTATGTAACCATTGCGTTCCCGGCAGAGAACGAGTTAAACCATTCTGTGACTCTTCCTGTTTGCGGATTCCCTGTCTGGGTTAGTTTGACAGTAGGGCTGTTTGCATCCTTCTCTAGACAGTGACACAAAGGGAGCTGGGGTGTAGCCTGCATATCCTAATGAGCCATCTGTGCTAGGAGGGAGGGGAGGAGTGATCACTTACACTTGAAAGGGCTGTGCCTGCCCTCACACAATGCAGTCCCCCAGCCCTTTGTGTGTGTCTGGGGCCTGGCCTGGGCAAGGCAGGATGTCACAAACAAGAGAGATTTTCCTTTGAAGTAGGTCTACTTCAAAGGCAGAAAGGGGTATAAGAAGAGCACCCAAAACCCCTGAAAATTAGGTCACTTCCAGAATCAAGAGAAACCTCTGCCAAGTAAAAGAGTTGAAGAGCTGAGGAGAAGTGCTGCCCTGCCTGTGACTGTGCTTTGTGGAGCTATCCTACAGTTGCTGCTTCTGCCTGCGAAAGGGGACTAAGACTGGACTTTGTTGTGCATTCCTGCTTGTGAAGAATCTCCAAGGGCTTGAACTGAGCTTGCCTCCTGTAGTTGAAGTCTCAGGGCCATCAAAGACTTCCCCTGCAGCACCTGGACTCTCTGCCGAGACTCCTGCCCTGCCAAGTGGTGCCCTCTTCAGTTCCTGGACCCTTGAAATGTGAAGGTGGCAGACAAATACTAAAAATCCATACACAGACAGCTGTGCGGGGGAATTCTCGATGCATCTTCCATGACGCGGGTGATAAACGACGTGCCGCCGGCTTTGTGGTTGAAACCAGTGCTCCACCTGCATCGCGGCTGGAAGATCGAGGCAACACGGCTGGAGACACAACACGCAACACCTGCTAACGGAGGCTGATAACGACCAAACCCCACACAGCTCAGTTTTTTGATATTGTGCGTCCTGATTTTCAACGCAACATCGTTGGGCACGGGAAAACAACACAAAGCCTGCCCGGACCTGAGGTACCTGTCCGGATCGACGCATCACTCTCTTGAGGTACAGGAGAAACAACACATGCCGACCTGACCGCAAGAGGAACAACGCACAGTCTCACTTGCGAGTGAGCAATCAATGCATCGCTGGCCTTTTCCGACGCACACTCACACATGCAGTGTTATTTTGACGCTACCAGGTACTTTTGCACTTTAACAACGTTCTCACTGTTTTCTAAAGGATTTAGGGGCCAGATGTAGGAACCGGTTTGCATGTCGCAAACTGCAAAAAACACAGTTTGCGACATGCAAAACGGCCATCGCGATGCTGATTCACATTTTGCGACTCAGTACTGACTCGCAAAATGTGAATCTGACTCGCAAATAGGAAGGGGTGTTCCCTTCCTATTTGCGAATCGCACTGCGATGCAGAATTGCTTTGTGACCGCTAAAGCGGCCGCAAAGCAATTCGCAGTTAACACCCACTTTCAGGAAAACGGGCTGCAAAAAAAAAAAAAACTGCTTTATTACAAAAGCAGTCACAGACATGGAGGTCTGCTGTCTCCAGCAGGCCACCATCCCTGTGAGTGCAGGGACTCGCTATGGGGTCGCAATTTGTGACCCACCTCATTAATATTCATGAGGTGGGTCTTTGCGACCCCATAGCGAGTCGCAGAAGGTGTCTGAGACACCTTTCTGCATAACATTTTACGAGTTGCAAATTGCGAGTCGGTATGACTCGCAATTTGCAACTCGCAAAATTTTCTGTTGCTACATCTGGCCCTAAGACTCTTAGGGGGTCATTCTGACCTCGGCGGTAAAAGGCGCTTACCGCCGGTCAGAAGACCGCCATAACACCGCCGCGGCCGCGGTAAACCGCCACGGTCATTCTGACCCACAACTGGCAAACCGCCAAAAACCCGACATCCACAAAAGTCCGCCACACCAAAGGTCAGCGAAAAAATGGCGATTACCAAACCTCCACCGTCACGGCAACAGAAATTCGCCCATGCCATTACGACCCACGAATCCATGCGGCGGTCTTTCAAACGCGGTATTCCATTGGCGGTACACACCGCCGCGGTCAAAATACACACACCCTTACAAAACACAACCACATTGGACAATTTGAAATACACACACCTGATACACATACACACACCACTCCCACACACTCAGCACAATATAAAACACACACCCACATTACCCACAAACCCTTACTTCCACAATTGCGAATCAAGGACAGAGAGAGACAGCACTGCTTAGAGTAGACCATCACACAGAGGCTAATCACAACATCACCCACACAATTACAACGCACAAAACACCATACACCACCACACACATCACACTCCACAACACATACAACATCCCTCACCTCATCCACACCACCCCATGGCAACCCAAAGACACCCCAGGTTCTCTGACGCAGAACTCAGGGTCATGGTGGAGGAAATAGTACGTGTAGAGCCCCAGCTCTTCGGGGCACAGGTGCAGCATACAACAATTGCTAGGAAGATGGAGCTATGGCAAAGGATAGTCGACAGGGTCAACGCGGTGGCGCAGCATCCACGCAATCGGGAGGACATCAGGAAGAGATGGAACGACCTACGGGGGAAGGTGCGTTCCATGGTATTAAGGCACAACATTGCGGTACAGAAGACTGGCGGCGGACCCCCACCTACTCCCCCAGAATTCACAGCATGGGAGGAGGAAGTCTTGCACATCCTGCATCCTGAGGGCCTCGCAGGAGTATCTGGAGGAATGGACTCTGGTAAGTCAAATCTTAACTACTACTTCCCACCGCCACCCCATCTGCATGCCAGCACATACCCCCACCCTCACCCCCACCCCCATCACACCAACTCCTTCCAAATGTACCACCATCACAACCCACCCATCCCAACACCTAGACCTGCATGCGACCACAAAGCATGGACACCCATCACCAAAGCATGCCCACTGCACATAACCATCTCCCCCACAAGCCACCCTCACAAAAGCCCCCACACGGGAATGCCTGCACTTGGGTACACGGACACCCATCCATCCCACGAAATGCCACACACAAAACCAATAACCATACCCTTATACCCCTGCAGGACCTGAACGCCACCACACCGCCACGGAGGGTCCAGAGATGTCCATCCCACCCCCAGAAGAGGCCCCCAGCGATGACAGCAGCTCTGTCGACCTGGACCCAGATGACCAGCCCAGCCCATCGGGGACCTCTGGACAGTCGGTTCCCCACAGACAGCCACAGGCTACACCAGACCTAACCCCCTCTGGGAACACCAGCACAGATCCCACCCAGCGGGCCCATGCCTCTGTCTCCAGGACACGTCAATCAGCGGTGTGTCCGCCACTACAGGGCACCCTGGTTGACCCACCACCCCAACAACAACAGGGACCTGGGGGCAGTGGTAGTGGGCACACCGTCCAGGGGACAGAGGCCCAGGGAAACAGGGGAACTGGGAGGGCTGCTGTGCGACAGGGGGGGGACAGGCCCAGGGAACCCACTCTCCAAGAGGCCCTCACCACCATCATGGGAGCATACCACCACTCCCAGGAGACAATGGCGACGGTACTGGCCAGGTTCCAGGAGATCCAGGCACAGCAGGAGGAACGGTACATGGGGTTCAGAGAGGAACTGAGGAACATCGGTTCCGCAATGGGGACCATCGTCCTGGCCCTTAACCAGATAGTCACCACATTGCGGGACCATGTGGCACCCCAAAGGGCCCCTGTCACTAGCCCAGGCCAGGAACAGCCTACCACCTCCGCCGGTGCTAGTGAACAGGAGGCACCCACACAACGACAGGCCACCAGAACCCCACCTCCTGCTGAAGAAGAACCACCCCGCAAGCGGAACCTGAGATCACACAAGAAGACAGAGTAGGATTGCAAGACCCCCGCCAGCATAAGATACCCCCTGATGTCATCCCACTGTCCCACATTGTCACCCTGTCCAACCTTGAACTGCCCCTGCTCCATCCTTCCACAGGCATATGGACAATGCACCTGTGAAACTGAGAACTGGACTCTGCCATGGACATTACTCCACCCCCACCCATCACCGTTTTACTATCATGTACCTATATGTAGCACTTATAATAAATCACTTATTGCACTTACAATTACAGGAGTCTTCTTTTATTTTACTATTATGTATCACACATAACGGTGCAATTATGTTCTGTTACATTGTAATGACAACATACCAATGACAACAAGCTGTAGTCCATGGGCAAACAAAGCAGAAGTCACGCAGTTGGTCAAACAGCTCTGAAAAGTGAAGGGAAAGTAACAATTCAGTTAAAAGGAAATGGTGGGAAACACAGAAAGTAGAGACGCAGGAGGCCTGAAGTAAATGTAAAATGGCGTGGGTGAATCTTACCTGTGTGCTACTGAAAATACTGTTGTATAACTGTATCCCTGTTGTCCGTGTCGTCCCCGTCGTCTTCCTCCTCTTCACTCTCCACAGGCTCCACAGCTGCTACAACACCACCATCTGGACCATCCTCCTGCAGGAAAGGCACCTGGCGTCGCAATGCAAGATTGTGAAGCATACAGCAGACCACGATGATATGGCACACCTTCTTTGGTGAGTACATTAGGGATCCACCTGTCATATGCAGGCACCTAAACCTGGCCTTCAGGACCCCGAAGGTCCTTTCTATTATCCTCCTAGTTCGCCATGGGCCTCGTACCATTCCTCTACCCTTGTCCTGGGATTCCTCAAAGGGGTCAATAGCCAGGAGAGGTTGGGGTAACCAGAGTCACCTAATAACCACACACGGTGTCTCTGTAGCTGTTCCATCACATAAGGGATGCTGCTATTTCGCATAACATACGCGTCATGCACTGACCCAGGGAACTTGGCATTTACATGGGAGATGTACTGGTCTGCCAAACAGACCACCTGGACATTCATAGAATGATAACTCTATTTCTGTACACCTGCTCACTGCCTTTGGGGGGTACCAAAGCCACATGGGTCCCATCAATGGCACCAATGATGTTGGGGATATGTCCAAGGGCATAGAAATCACCCTTCACTGTAGCCAAATCATCCTCCTCAGGGAAAACAATGTAGCTCCGCATGTATTTCATCAGGGCAGACAACACTCTGGACAAAACCTTAGAAAAGATAGGCTGAGACATCCCTAATGACATGGCCACTGTTGTCTGAAAAGACCCACTTGCCAAAAAATGGAGTACTGAGAGAACCTGCACCAGAGGGGGAATCCCTGTGGGTTGGCGGATGGGGGACATCAGGTCTGGCTCCAGCTGGGCACACAGTTCATGAATAGTGGCTCTGTCAAGTCTGTAATGAAGTATAATATGTCGTTCTTCCATTGTCGATAGGTCCACCAGCGGTCGGTACACAGGAGGATTCATCCTTCTCCTCGCAAGTCCCAGCCGACGGTGCCTAGGAAGGACAACATGGAGTACAGAGTGAAGCAAGCCACAGGTTCGTTCACACAGCTTGCACAGTAAATGAATCGCAATGCAGTGAAAGGCATGTATGAGTGGCAATGCACAGCCTAGGCCTGTGTGACGCAGTAGAAATTAAGCCATGTGGGCCTTTGAAATGGCGGCTGCCTGACCTGTGAAGTGTGACAATGGGATGTGAGGTCAATGCGCTGGCGTGGCACACCGTGGCGGTCGAAGACCGCGGTGCGAAGCCGCATTGGTTAACATTGAACCCTATGGGTATCAGGAGCCAATGATGATGTGCGCCGGCGGTCGCGGTACGCACCGCGGTGGTACGCACCGCCGCGGGCGTGACCGCCATTTTCGAGCTGCTTAATCACTCGAGACCTGATCATCCACAGGAGAGGACCTATACTACAAGTGCTGCTGTGACCTCGGTCTGGGAGATACTATGGCTGCTGCGACTGGGGAAAGGGCCCCTGCCTTCACTTCAGAAGAGTTGGAGAAACTTGTTGATGGGGTCCTCCCCCAGTATGCGCTACTCTACAGTCCTCCAGACCAACAGGTGAGTACACTGGGTGCACGTTGAATGGGCTATGCCTGTGTTGAGTGAGGTGTATGTAAGATGGTGGGGAGGGGAGCGAATGAGGAGTGCAACGCACGACAGATGAGAGCATGTGCCACATGGCAAGGTTGGGGAGGGGGGGCCACTCACATCTACCATGCAGAAAAGTGATGATATTTCCTTTCCCACCCTGTACATGTCAAATAGGTCAGCGCCCATCAGAAGATTGAGATTTGGCGTGCCATCGCCAAGGACGTCCGGGCCCTGGGGGTCCACAACAGACGGGGCACCCACTGCCGAAAGAGGTGGGAGGACATCCGCCGCGGGACCAGGAAGACCGCAGAGTCTCTGCTGGGGATGGCCTCCCAACGTAGGAGGGGTGCCAGTCGTACCTTGACTACCCCGATTTGGATGGGCGCGTGGGGACATCACAGCAGACACAAGGGGGTGAGTATCAGCACATTCTGCTATCTTTGCGCGCAGTGGAGGTGTCTGGGTTGTGGAGGAGGGCTGTGGGTGACATTAGGCCAGGGCGCTTTCTGTAGGCTAGTCCCCTCCTTTAGGCATGGCCCTGTGCCCCCGCCCCCCTCCTCTGTAGGGTGCCAAGTAGAGCTATCCATGGTCCTGCATCACCCATGTGTGCATTTGTTGTCCATAGACCTGTAGGCCTAGTCACAAGTACTGAGTAGTGTACCCCGATTGCGCGGCGTAGTGCAGGGGGCTTCTGTGTCTGTCCTCTCCGCCAACGGTGTTGCCAATGCATGCACTCAACCTGTCTTTATTTCTCCCCCCACCCATTTTCTTTATCTTCCTGTGCATGTGTGCATTAGCATCATCAGGCGGAGGAGAATTGGCATCGGAGCACGAGGGAGCTGCAACTCACATGGCCCCGGAGGGTCATGCTACAGACACCGAGTTCACCAGTGAGACGGAGGGCGAGGGGAGCTCCACAACGGGGACCCGTGGAGACGTCAGCGACACCGACACGTCCTCGGAAGGGAGCTCCCTTGCGGTGGCGGCAACATCCGTGCCCACCGCCACAACAGGTACAGCCGCCACCTAGCGCACCAGCCCCGCCCTCCCAGCAGCCCCTCAGCCTTCGCTCCGTGCCCGCTGGCCCAGGAAGGCGGGCATCTCCTTCGCCCCAGGCACCTCAGGCCCTGCCCCAGTTACCCCTGCTGCCCTCAGTGAGGAGGTCATTGACCTCCTCAGGACACTCATTGTTGGGCAGTCTACCCTCTTGAATGCCATCCAGGGTGTAGAAAGGGAGGTGTATCGGAGCAATGCATACCTGGAGGGAATTCATTCGGGTCAGGCTGCCCATCAACGATCGTTCAATGCTCTGGCCTCAGCACTGACGGCAACCATAGTCCCTGTTTCCAGCCTCCCTCTTCTAACTGCCTCCACCCAGTCCCAGTCTCCTGTTCCTCTGCCTATCCCATCCACACCATCAGACCAGCCTGCACACACCTCAACACCCAAGGGCAGCTCATCCAGACATAAGCACCACAGATCCCACAAGCATTCACACAAACAACATCCAGATGCAGACATGCCAACAGTCACTACCACCTCTGTGTCCCCCTCCTCCTCGTCTCCCTCCTCCCTCCCTGTGACGTCTCCACTCACACCTGCATGCACACCACCATCAGCCAGTACTTCCATCACCAGCACACCCTCCAGTACAGTCCGCACACGTGCAGTCACCACCCCCACTGCCATTTACACGTCCCCTGTGTCCTCTCCCAGTGTGTCTGTCACCCCCTCTTCCAAAACACACAAACGCAGGCAGCCACCCACCCAACAGCCATCCACCTCACGACAGCCTACGTCACAAGCACCTGCACCCAAAGACAGCACACTTGACTCTCCTACAACCACATCCTCTTCCTCCACTCCCATACCCACTGCACCTACCCTTCCCATTGCTCCTAAAAAACTTTTCCTCTCCAAAGTTAACCTCTTTGCATCACCTGACCCAACCCCTCCATCTGGTAAGAGTCCTAAGAGCACCTCAGCCACCACCAGCCCTGCATGGAGGGTGACCATTGTGCACGGGTTTTGGAGTCCACCTTTTCCGAGTGCAGATACATCGGCCAGCAGCAAGGGGACAGCCAGCCCACCCCCTGGGAAGAGAACCCGAAAAACAAAGGGCCGGCGTGAGAAGGCTGAGACGGCTGCCACCAAGGAGCGTAGTCGTGGCCCGTCACCTGCCACAACATCCAGGGGAGGCAAGGGCCAGAGAGCTTCATCGAAGGAGGGCAAGGACAGCAGGGCATAGAAGTCAGCCAGCAGGCGCGCGGACCAGGAGGGCCCCACCAGCCCCATACCGGGTGTGACGGAGGACATCCACGGGCCCAGGACTCCATCACAGGAGGGGCCAGCAACCGCACGGTCGGAGGGCGACTAAGCGGTGAGTCCTGGCCAGGTCTGGCTCCCTTGAAAGACAGGACAAGCACCGCTGAAGAGGGCCCCGCCAAGACAGGCACCGCTGAACAGGGCCCCGCTGTGAAGAGCACCGCTGAACAGGGCCCCGCCGTGAAGAGCACCGCTGAACAGGGCCCCGCCATGAAGAGCACCGCTGAACAGGGCCCTGCCAAGACAGGCACCGCTGAAGAGGGCCCCGCCGTGAAGAACACTGCTGAAGATGGCCCCGCCAAGACAGGCACCGCTGAACAGGGCCCCGCCAAGACAGGCACCGCTGAAGAGGGCCCCGCCAAGACAGGCACCGCTGAAGAGGGCCCCACCGTGAAGAGCACCGCTGAAGATGGCCCCGCCAAGACAGGCACCGCTGAACAGGGCCCCGCCAAGACAGGCACCGCTGAAGAGGGCCCCGCCAAGACAGGCACCGCTGAACAGGGCCCCGCCGTGAAGAGCACCGCTGAACAGGGCCCCACCGTGAAGAGCACCGCTGAAGACGGCCCCGCCAAGACAGGCACCGCTGAACAGGGCCCCGCCAAGACAGGCACCGCTGAAGAGGGCCCCGCCAAGACAGGCACCGCTGAACAGGGCCCCGCCGTCTCAAGCACCGCTCCGCTGGGCCCCGCCGTCCCAAGCACCGCTCCGCTGGGCCCTTCCTGTCAAGCACCACTCCGCTGGGCCCTTCCTGTCAAGCACCGCTCCGCTGGGCCCTTCCTGTCAAGCACCGCTCCGCTGAGCCCTTCATCTCAAGCACCGCTCCTCTGGGCCCCGCCGTCTCAAGCACCGCTCCGCTGGGCCCCGCCGTCTCAAGCACCGCTCCGCTGGGCCCCGCCGTCTCAAGCACCGCTCCGCTGGGCCCTTCCTGTCAAGCACCGCTCCACTGGGCCCTTCCTGTCAAGCACCGCTCCGCTGGGCCCTTCATCTCAAGCACCGCTCCGCTGGGCCCCGCCGTCTCAAGCACCGCTCCGCTGGGCCCTTCCTGTCAAGCACCGCTCCGCTGGGCCCTTCCTGTCAAGCACCGCTCTGCTGGGCCCTTCCTGTCAAGCACCGCTCCGCTGGGCCCTTCATCTCAAGCACCGCTCCGCTGGGCCCTCTGTCTCAAGCACCGCTCCGCTGGGCCCTTCCTGTCAAGCACCGCTCCGCTGGGCCCTTCCTGTCAAGCACCGCTCCGCTGGGCCCTTCATCTCAAGCACCGCTCCGCTGGGCCCCGCCGTCTCAAGCACCGCTCCGCTGGGCCCTTCCTGTCAAGCACCGCTCCACTGGGCCCTTCATCTCATGCACCGCTCCGCTGGGCCCTTCATCTCAAGCACCGCTCCGCTGGGCCCCGCCGTCTCAAGCACCGCTGGCCCATTGACAGTGCCGGTTCTGTGTCGAGCTGGTGTTCACGCTGCACTCTGAGCACCCTGCCTCCTCCAATACCAGTGGAGTCGGTTATCCATCTGATGGACTGTGGCTTTGCACTCCCCAGGATGGCACAGTGGGCAAACCACCCACTGTAGAGACTTGAGAGACTGTGGCTTTGAACTCCCCAGGATGGCACAGTGGGCAAACCACCCACTGTAGAGACTTGAGAGACTGTGGCTTTGCACTCCCCAGGATGTAACAGTGGGCAATCCACCCACTGTAGAGACTTGAGAGACTGTGGCTTTGCACTCCCCAGGATGGCACAGTGGGCAATCCACCCACTGTAGAGACTTGTGAGACTGTGGCTTTGCACTCCCTAGGATGGTACAGTGGGCATGGAGGCCCCTCGTGGATCTGGCGTCGTGGACTCAACTGGCTGAGGTGCCCCCCCTTCCCTTCCCCATGAGGTGCCTGTAGTTTTATCATCTGATGCCCCAGCAGTGTTCTCTCCAACGGTATCTGGTCTCCTGTGTGGGCTTTGCCCATGTGTTTGTGGACATTGGCCCACGGACTGTGGAACTTTAACAAAATGAGCTGGACTTATTGCCTATGTATTTAGTTTTCGCACTGTTCATTTTTTTTTTATATATTTCAAATAGATGATTTTCCATGACTTCAATGAACCTCTGAGTTGTTGCTCTGCATTGATGTGTAGATAGTTGGGGGGGGGGGGTGTCGCGTATGTGTGTGCCCGTAAGCTTTCCTCCTCCACCCTCCCCTGTGTCGTAGGTGCAGTACTCACTGTTGTCGTCTGCGCCGGCGTTCGTACTCGTGGTAGATGAGCAGGTAGACAATAGCTGGTAGGATGTTTAATTCGGGCTCCATGCTGTCCAGGTTCCTCGTGGAGTGTGTATAGGTGAGCGTTTTCCCGTTCGTAGTCTGTTTCCGCCGTGTTTTTATCGGCGGGGCTCCAACCCCGGAAAAGGTGGCGGATTGGTGAGTTGTGATAGGGTGGGCGGTACATTGTCTGCCGCCTGCCTGTTGGCGGTGACCGCCGCGCTGTTTGTCTGTCCCGCCGTGGCGGTCGGAGTGTTAAAGTGGCGGGTTGTGTTGGCGGTTCCCGCCAGGGTCAGAATTCCTTTTTTTTTACCGCCTGCCTGTTGGCGGGTTGGCCGCCGCTTTATCACCGACCGCCAGGGTTGGAATCACCCCCTTATTCTTTGAAAATTCATAACTTGACTTGTGTATGTTGGATTTTTGTCATTTTGGTCTTGTCTTGTTTAGATAAATATTCTCAATTTTTCAAAACATGTGTTGTGTCATTTTGTAGTGTTTTTACTGAATTATTGTGTGTGTTGACTCAAATACTTTACACATTGCTTCTGAAGTTAAGCCTGCCTGCTCATGCCAAGGTACCAAGGGGGCAAGTGGGGGTTAACTGAGGGTGATTCTCCTTTACCCTGACTAGAGTGAGGGCCCTTGCTTGGGCAGGGGATAAACTGACTGCCAACCAAAGGCCCCATTTCAAACAACAGCATTCTAAGTCTGTACAGTTAAGAAGGTTATATCTGAAAAGTAGCTAAATAAATGTTTTAAGGGTATATATGGTTTAAGACTCGCGCCCTAAGGTAACTATAACTCACATCCCTGCCATGTACAGTTTTCTCCTCAATAGTTTTACTGGAAAAGTTACAGTAACATTATCACTGATGATATCAAAGAAATCAAGAGTGCTGCAATTTCTGCTGTAATTAGCAGTGTATGGCGTGGGCATGAGTTACAGTTACTTGACTCTAATTATAACAAATTAATTTCAATGGTTTTGTATGTTTAAATAGTGAGCCGAACTATAACATTCCTGTAACCTTTGTTTTTTTAATTGAATTTCTATGTTTTTTTTTTTAATTCTATTTCCTAACTATGACACCCCTGTAAACTTTATTTTTTCAGTGAATGTCTACTTTTTTTAAGGTAAAGTAATTTTCATTACTATAAGTTAATCTAACCACCAATGTGCTCAGCCTTCGGCCATGCGCGGTGGCGGCCAGCCCATATAGCCTCCCAACCCTTTGGCCGTGCGCAGAGGGGGTTGGCAACAGGGCCTGGACAACTGCAATAACCACCCAACCCGGCTGTTTGACAGCTTTCCCTCACTGAGAGTGGAGTGTCTGCTGTGACTTGGTGGGAGCTGTGTGTGTGTGTATTTATATATATATATATATAGATATATATATATTTATATACATATATATATATATATGAATATATTTTTTATGTATATACATTAACTTAAAAAAACAAAGGTTACAGGGATGTTATAGTTAGGCTCACATTTCAAATGTACAAAACCGTAGAGATTCATCTGTTAGAGTTATCTCAAGTAACTATAACTTATTCCCTCAGGAAACTATAACTTGTGCCCCCATCATGCACAGTTATATAATCAATAACTTTACTGCAGAAGTTACAGTGACATCATCAATGATGTTATCAAAGATGTCATGAGTGCCATAATTTGTGGGGTAATTAGCAGTGGATGGCGAGGGCTCGAGTTATAGTCACCTTTAAGCACGAGTTAAGTTAATTGAGCTAACTCTATCTATAACAGTTGCATTTCTATGGTTTTGTAGGTTTAAAATGAGAGCCTAACTATAACATGAATAAGTGAATTTCTGTGTTTTTGTTTTCTAATTTCATCTCCTAGCTATAAAGTCCCTGTAACCCTTGTTTTTTTCAGTGAATTGTTATGCTTTTTTTAATATAAAGTAATTTCCATTACTATATGTTACTCTAAAGCAGGGATGGGCCGCAGAGCATGCACCCAACCCCTATAACAACCCAACCCCATACTGGGCACAGCCTTCGGTCACCTGTGGTCTGGCCCATACAGGCCAACTCCTTAACACACCCTAACCCACGCTGCGCCCGGCCTTTGGCTGTGTGCTTTGGGGGTTGGCCGCTGGGTCTGGACTGCAGCCTGGTGCTGCGGCCAACCACCCTAACCACCCAACCCTGTACTGTGCACAGCCTTTGGCCGGGTGCAGCGGAGTTGGCCACACCCTGTCTCTCTGGGTGTGAAAATAGGTGTGACAGGGTGTGTCTGGGTGTTAGAGTGGCTGTGAGAGTGTCTGTCTGGGTATGAGAGTGGGTGTGTCAGTGTCTTAGTGGGTCTGTGAGCGGGTGTGTCAGTGCCTGTGTGGGTCTGTGAGTGGGTGCACAAGGGTTTGAGTATGTGTTGGTGGGTGGTGGTCCCTGGGGCTGCGGGGGTCAGCTCGGCCTTCCTGCTTTCAATGTAATAATCGCCACATGGAGCTGGCCCATGCACCTCTCTCCTTATTTTTTACTTTGCCCCTGGAAAAAAAACAAGCAAGTGCAGGAGATTGTTTATTTTTTAATTATTTTCTGCAAATTCACAAATGTTGGATTTCCTTGAATTTCTCAAAAACTACTGAACCAATTTGCACCAAATAAGCGAAAACATAATCTGCATACTGAAAGCTAGGTTTCTGCCAAATTTGGTGTAATTCCATCCAGCGGTTTAGGCTGTACTCATGTCTAAATGCCCTATGGAAAATAACATGGGAAATGCAACTTTTTTCACCCCACCCCTTTTTCGTGGCCCCCGCTCACCGAACACCTTGAAACTTTCCATGCACAGCAAGAATCACCATGGCACTGAAGATTCGTCAAGCTCTAACAAACATAAAGGCAATTCAAAAAAAGCTTTTCCTATGGAAACATGGTCCTAACTGTAACTACCTAGTGGCATCTGCTCTTCACAACATTTTCAAAACTAATCTGACGGTCGGTTCAGCTGCTGTCTTGAAAGTTTCACGGTGATCTGTCAAGCGGGAGACAGAGAAAAAGGGGGGTCCGAAAGCACATTTTTCCCATTCATTGTCCCTTAGGGTATTTAGGCATGCTTACAGGCTGTGGATCCTCCACAGATCCAGCAGTCCCCATGCTCACATCTGATTGCCTTCCAATACTCCAACCAGGAAGTGATGCCAGCCAGTTTGGGACTCGGCTTCAGGTGTCTGAGTCTGAGCTAGATACCTCGTTTCAAGGTAACAAGGCTTGGTGGCTCCTCTTAGGGACATGGCATTGGCCGATTAGGTTTAACATACCCAGCTCTCCTTTAGGTGGAAGGTTAGATCTATCAGAATAGGGTACTAGGACATATTATGCACTCTATGTCTTTCCACATTACTGCAAGATGGTGGGGGTCTTTATAATCCTGACTCTTGTCTTTACAATTCTGTCTCTTGCACTGTTAACTATCCTAAACATTGCAGCCCATAGAATTTAAAGCAGATTGCAGATTGTGTTAAATAAAAGCTATTGAAACATTACTGGTGATCTCCGTTTAACCACAACACTCCCTGAGATGTCATACTCTTGAGTCCATGGGTAAAGGCTGCCACAAATCACCTTTAACTGTGTGGGTTTTTGGTGAGGTACCTCTAGTGAGTTGGAAGGGTTGGGACTACAGTTGCGACTTGTTGTAGGATAGGCATAGTCACCTACAAGCATAAGTACTGTCATCCTTAAACCAGCAGTCTTGCCTAGAGCAAGAGTCCAACTACGACATGGCGTCACCAACAATGGTGTTTAGACACTAATTTACGGACACACCAACTATCACTGTCTCACAGACAACAGGTACCCTAAGTACCATTATACGGAGACGTCCGTGGTCTTTGGGAAGATCCTCCTCAGCTGAACAGGGAACAGCTAATTAGGTTGTAGGTTGTTCGAGCCTGAACTCATAAAAAGGACTATACTCCCCACTTGGTGTTTCATCTCTTATACCCATCTTGTCGAAAATGGCAAATGCCATAGAGCTTCCTGAGAATGCTAGACAAGCATTAACATTACATTTAGTAGCACATGGGGCTACAGAAGAGGGTGGGGATGTCACTTTCATAGTAAAAACTAATGAAGCTTACCAAACAGAAACATTTTACTCTTGGGTCAGCTTTCCGGAGGAAGAGCACAGAACAGTCACATTTCACACATTTAGAATTGCTAATGTACCTCAACAGTACCAAGCATACTAGTATCATGAAATACTGCTTACTTATCAAGAGCATCAGAACTAGTTTGAAGGCGCCCTACCACATGTAATACAACACATGAGATTAGGGGCCAGATGTAGCAATGTACCAAATTGCGACTTGCAATTTGCAAGTCCCTGCGACTCGCAAATTGCAAGTCGCAATTTGGCATGCAGAAAGGTGTCTCAGACACCTTCAGCGAGTCGCTATGGGGTCGCAAAGACACACCTCATTAATATTAATGAGGTGGGTCGCAATTTGCACCCCCATAGCGACTCTGGGCACTCATGGGGATGGAGGCCTGCTGGGAACAGCAGACCTCCATGTCCGTGACTGCTTTTAAATAAAGCAGTTTTTAAAGGAAAACGAGCTGCACTTAGAAAAAAAAAAAAAAACCTTTTGTTTCGGATTTTTTCAGGGCAGGCAGTGGTCCCTTGGACCACTGCCTGCTCTGAAAAAATATTTTTGGGTCCAGTCACAAAGGGGAATGGGTCCCATGGGGACCCCTTCCCGTTTGCGAGTGGATTACCATCCACTTCAAGTGGATGGTAACTGCGACTCCATTTGCGACCGCGTACGTAGTCGCAAATGGAATTGCATACCACTGCGACTTGCAAATAGGAAGGGAACACCCCTTCCTATTTGCGACTCGGAAATGCATTTTGCGAGTCGGTTCCGACTCGCAAAATGCATTTCTACATAGCAAACACACATTTGCGACTCGCAAACCGCGATTTTCGCCGTTTGCGAGTCTCAAAGTGTTTGCTACATCTGGCCCTAGGTCCTTTAGGTAATGATGGACCAATGTGGCCCATGTTTGCCACATACACACCTCACCCAGGTATACAAAATATGCAAGCAGCAGATCTGCAAAATTTATACGATGAGTTTGTAACACTCTCCAAGCGGCTTGTTCAGTTTGTGATGAGGACTTTGAACACAACACCAGCGCGTCCAACACCACCAGCACATGCTGGATACCAATTGGCTACTGGGATTAATCCACAAACAGTGCATATTATTATGGGTAAAGTACCCACAGAACGGGAGAAAATACCATACTGGATAGCCCAAAAAACAAATCAGCTGGAAGCTGTGTTTCCCCATACGGGACCACAGGAGATACATAGAATTCTCACATGTGCTTGCCCTTCGGGATGGTTCCCTCGGTAGATAACTGCTCCACATGGGGTACAGTCTTCGCTGCAATTTATACCACCACACATGGTACCCTGACACTTGCCAATTTACCGGAAGTGTAAAAACAAATACAAAATGAGCATGGGTAGCACCTGCCCTAGATTTGGGGATAAAATTAATTTGTAACTTCAACGCAGTTTCCTCAATAATACTCAGTAACATTAAAGGGGAAGCAGTAGCACTGGCTATACACCAGCGTCTCCAAGAAACTCCACATTTGGAACAGGAGAGACAGCTACCGAAAATTATTTCCGATACCTATACTAGTATAGGATGGGATAGTCTGGGAGCCAAGCCGAAAAAGCTAGAATTACAAAGTAACGCCCCTAAGGAAGGTACAAAACAGGCACATGAGGGTTCTAAAAAGTGCTGGGATAAGCCAAGACAATTTAAAGATAGAGAGAAGCAGAGAGCAGACTGTCCACATCCGGAGAACTCCGAAAGGAGGCACACTCTCAGAAATAGGGAGAATATACAAACTCCAGACACATATACTGATTCATGTCCCTCTTGTTCCTTTCAGGACGCACCAGATAGACGTAGCGAGAGAAGGGGCCATCCTGATCGATGTCCTGAATACGTGAAACAAAAGAAAGACTCAATACAGTCTACAGTCAAAAGAGAAGAAAAGACTTCACAACAAAAGCCACAGTTTAAAAAGAAAAAGGTGGCAGCACTTTCAGTTAAGAATGCCAGTACACTTGAGAACGTTGCTGAAGAACATGACATGGGCAGTGACACTGTTAGTCAGCGCAGCAGAGGTCACGAAATATCGCCGAGTCTGAAAGATCATCTGGATGCAACAGCAACTACCGATTATATTACAGTTCAAACGGCGGATAGAGTTTATGATTTGAAGATTCAAATTGAGGGAGACGTATTGGTGGGATATTTTGGGATGAACTTAATTGTGATTCCTATTGGCCGAAAGAGATTGGCCAACCGAACATGTCCGCAAGCTCCCACATAGGGAAGATGTAATTTTGCCTTCTTTCGTTAAACATGTTCCAGAAGCAGAAAAAGAAGCCTATGCTGTCAAATGGGCTTTAGCCCAGGCACGTGCGTTATACCGCAATCATGTAGGTTGGGACAAGGACTCTCCTTGTCATGTAGTACCCATTAGGTCTACACCCCAACCTCACACACAATACAATTTTAAACATGAAGCAAAAGCTCCGGTGAGGGAGATCCTCACTCAGCTGGAGTATCAGGGAGTAATTGAGCCCTGTGCCTCTGCAATGAATAACCCGTTATTTCCGGTTGTGAAGCCGGATCATTCCTATAGAATAGTATTAGATTACAGACATTTAAACAGTCATCTGCACTAATAAACAATATAGTGCACAAGAAATATAAAACAACGTTGGATATTTCCAACGGGTTTTTCTGCCAGAATTTAGCAGAATTAAGACGGAAACTAAGTGCTTTCTCATTTGTCTGACAAAGATGCTTTTGCCGTTTACCCCAGGGCTATAAAATAGCCCAGGGCTGTTCTCAGCCTGAGTAACATCAATATTACATGATATTGATCCTGAGGCGTTATCCTATGTGGATTACATTTATTTCACAGACGACAACCTCAACATTCATCTTGTTAGGGTCGATCGAATAATACTGGGGTTTGCAGAGCTCGGTTATAAGTTCAACTTTAAGAAAAGTAGGATTGTCTTTCTCAGTGTATAGTTCCTGGGATACGAGCTATTGAACTAAGTAAAGAGCCTGGCCCCGCACTTACTAGAGAAGTGTGCACAACTGCACCCACCAAACACTCTAAAGAAACTGCAGTCTTTACTTGGTTTCTTCAGTTTTGGCAGCACATACATTTGTGACTATGCACAACGTATCAAGCTACTTTATGACTTAATACATCCAGATTTTTCTAGCAGACTCTGGACAGTTGAACACACGAGCATCCTTAGGGAATTGCAACAGGACATGCTGGAAGCTAAACATTTGCACACATGTGGCAATAAAACAAATTCGGTCATCAGAATAATTGCTGGTGCCATTGGGTTTACTTATGTCACCTTAAATGAAGATAACACAGTACCCATAGCATATAAATCACACTTATACTCCAATGCAGAACAACGTTTTGCACCAACAGAAAAAATTCTAACTGCAGTTCAGATGGCAGTCATAAAGGAGAGGCCACTTGTCCAAGGAAAATGCATTATTGTCGGCACCCCATTGCCAGCCTTGGAGGCGCTCACCTAAGCGAGCGTTCCTAACGCTGAAGCATTACATCCACGTTGGATTCAGTGGGCAACTTCGCTGACAGCTACTGATGTTAATTACATCTTTGATCTAAAACTCCAGACACAAGAATTTCTCCAATACGAACAGGAGTGCCTCGCTCCTCTACATCTTTTACCTTTAGACAGCTACCATACTTTCATTTATACTGATGGTTCAGCTCAACTAGCTGTAGGTACCAAACATCAATACTCAGCCGCTTGTGCAGCTGTGAGTGGAGAAATGAAGGATGGAGTCTTCCACCCTCACAATACCTACACGCAGACCCTAGGGGACTGCAATGCTCAGTTGGCTGAACTCAAAGCACTTATTGTTGCACTGGAACACACAGAGATAGAAAGACTGACTTTATTAGTCTGTGACTCATATTACTGTGTTCAGTCCTACAATGATTATCTTAATCATTGGAAGCTGAACGGGTTTAGAGATTCTAAAGGGAACACCATAAAACACAAGACATTGTGGGGGAGGGTGGCTGATCTTTAGGATAAACTACCATGTGTCCATGTAGTACATACATTGGGCCACCAATGTGTAGGAGTACACGTTATCGGCAACACTTTGGCTGACGAAGCAGCCAAATCCGCAGTAGCTACGGCTTCTGTGGCTGCAGTGACTCGTTCCCATACGAGATTGGATAGTGAAATTCTGACTGCCGTGAAAGCTTCAGCTGATGGCAAGCCACATCAGTGCACAGAATGTTGCTTATGCAACACTTCCTGGGGTTGGAGACCGAGCAATCCCCCAACCTAGACCAGAGATTATATTTAGTGAAAGCAGCATGTGAGGGTGTCGCTTCTGCTTATGCTGGTATTTCGGCCACAGTAACACTCGTACAGAAAAGATTCTGGTGGCCCAGTCTATACAAACAGACAAAGCAATAAGTCCTTTGTTGTGAAATTTGCCAGCAAATAAAGGGCTCTAATGTCAAATGCCCATCACAGATATCCCTCGTAGTGTCCGGCAGGCCACTACAATGTGTGTACCTGGATCATTGTGGCCCACTTCAACCAGATGTTGCATACAAATACATCCTAGTCGCTGTAGATTCTTGTTCTAGATTCCTGTTGGTATGGCCCCAGCGGTCGGCTCACGCTCGAACTGTTATAAAAGACTTGCTGATCTTTATCGGTACATATGTGGTTATAGCATTCCATTCGGACCAGGGCCCTGCATTTGCCACTGAGGCATTCAGTGACACCATGGGGACGATGGGTGTGGAACTCCATTACTCCTCACCATACCATCACGAGGGAAATGCAGTCATGGAGAGGCAGAACCGTGATAATAAAGCAGTCCTTAACAGCTAGAGTATTAGGTTCTGGTCGAAGCTGGCTTCATCACCTATATGGGGTCCAGAGAGGACTGAATAATCTGCTAAGACGGTCCTTTGGAGGACACACTCCCTATGAGGTTCTCTTTGGGATAACCAATGTATGTCCCATATCATGATGGCTCTGGTATGGTGGCAGCAGAAACACCTTTTGACATAAATGAACGCCTCACTGTCTTACAGGAGCTTCAGCAATTTTGTGATGATAAATCATCCACCAGTGCTGCCAATTCAGGAATAAGGGATATACCAACAACTTCCACTGGCTGGATTCATAAAGCTGGGGATCTGGTTTGTGAAAAGATCGCTGTGAAGAAGGAATTCAGTCCATCCTACAGAACATCGGTCTCACTCCTGGGAGTACAAGGTGCCAGAACTGTTATCTTGCCACCACTGCCTGGTTCACGAGGAAACACATTTGTTTCAATTGACAATGTCAAACTATACCATGTGGCAGATCCTGTACAGTAGACCCAGAGGTCCCTTGGGTAGTTCCTGATCCCCTCTCACTACCCAACAGGACATACCTCTTCAGAATAGAGTGAACAACACTACTCTGGGCTATGCAACAATGTCCAACAATGCTACAAATTCCTCCTCGAACATGGGGAGGGCTGAAAATGAGCTCTTGCTGGTTCCTGTTACCACTTCAACTACAACTCCTGTCCAAGATTTGGCTATTTTATACACCAATACAACACAGACTGATGGCACCACCTACTATGAGCCTCCAGTCAAGTGGACTCATCTACAAGTTCTGCACTTGCTCTCATGTTTGCAGAGACTGCCTCTGGTTACTTCATCGATATTGATGACTTTTCTTCAGACTCATCCACTTCAGTGACTGAAAATGTTTCAAGGACACATAAGCTATATCTATGGCTTAAAACTAATTACTTAATATACCCCTGGAACGATCTATGGTTCAGCCTGACATTTTCTACCTTATTTCTATGGATTGGTTTTGTGACTGTTTTCTTTTTGCTCATAAATGGTCATTACATTCCTGAACGTTCCTCTGTAGAGCCTGTGGATGAAGTCTTAACTCTATATCATTCCTCACACAAAGCCCAAAGAGACTTGTCCCTAGTGAACATTTCAGCTGCACCCATTTCTGATGGGATTGTATGGGACAAAGTTCCATTTGAAATATACGGGCCTACTGAGGTCATCCAAATTCCATATGTATTTAAAATATCTATGACAGATGTTACTACACCAAGGCCCTCATTCTGACCTTGGCGGGCGGCGGAGGCCGCCCGCCAAAGTCCCGCCGTCAGATTACCGTTCCGCGGTCGAAAGACCGCGGCGGTAATTCTGACTTTCCCGCTGGGCTGGCGGGCGGTCGCCTTCAGACCGCCCGCCCGCCAGCCCAGCGGGAAAGAGGCTTCCACGATGAAGCCGGCTCGGAATCGAGCCGGCGGAGTGGAAGCTGTGCGACGGGTGCAGTTGCACCCGTCGCGTATTTCACTGTCTGCGCAGCAGACAGTGAAATACTTGTAGGGGCCCTCTTACGGGGGCCCCTGCAATGCCCATGCCAGTGGCATGGGCACTGCAGGGGCCCCCAGGGGCCCCGCGACCCCCCCTACCGCCATCCGGATCCCGGCGGTCCGACCGCCGGGATCTGGATGGCGGTAGGGGGGGTCGGAATCCCCGCGGCGGTGCAGCAAGCTGCGCCGCCGCGGAGGATTCAATGGGGCGGCGGTACACTGGCGGGACCCCGCCAGTGGTGCCGGTCCGACCGCGGCTTTACCGCCGCGGTCGGAATCCCCATTGGAGCACCGCCGGCCTGTCGGCGGTGCTCCCGCGGTCCTCCGCCCTGGCGGTCAAAGACCGCCAGGGTCAGAATGACCACCCAAGTGTTCTATCTGATGATTGGGATGTCCAGACAGTGGATTCTATGTTAACTGAAATGAAGGACTATTCAGTATTTTGAAAGTGATGATGTATATGTGTATACAATGAATTATGGGGAAATGTTCTGCTGTAACAGTAGGGGACATTACTACCTGCACATTGCAACTAGACACAGACCAGTACTTAACTACACACAGTGGGAACATTGTTCAACACCACCGGTGGGGAGCCCAGAAAGTTATTCAGAAGAATTAGCGTATTTTCTGGGCATGACACAAAACATTCTGGGGGTCATTCTGACCCCGGCGGTCTGAGACCGCCGGGGCCAGGGTCGGCGGGAGCACCGCCGACAGACCGGCGGTGCCCCGCAGGGCATTCTGACCGCGGCGGTTCGGCCGCGGTCAGATGCGGGAAACCGGCGGTCTCCCGCCGGTTTCCCGCTGCCCTTGAGAATCCTCCATGGTGGCGGAGCGTGCTCCGCCGCCATGGGGATTCTGACACCCCATACCGCCATCCTGTCCCGCCAGGAACAGGATGGCGGTAGGGGGTGCCGCGGGGCCCCAAATTCAGGGTAGGGAAGCCTTGCTTGGAGCATGACTGATTCCTGTGCAAATTATCTTTTTAAATGACACCATTCAACAAACATCCTGCCTGGGGTTAGCAAAAATAAAAGACATGAACACGCCCAGCATCCCAACACCGGCTAAGTTTAATGATTGGTAGTTCTTCCTAAATGTCACCGAGGAAGAGCTAGATGCAAAGATTCAGGCTGGTACCTATAATTCTTCACTTTCCAGTACCGGCGGGTGGTTAATTTGGCCAATAGACACCAATCGATGTCAGGCACATTTTTTAAATTCCTCAACGGGTGTCAAGATTAGCCACCAGATCCTTGCTTTATCTCAACACACGGGGATAGTTGGTACATACAGTCTGGGTAAACTGTGCCAACAATGGGTGCATTCTAGCACGTTAGCCGCAGTCAAAGAACACCTTAACACACTTCCTGAAGATAGTGACTTACAGGACTTTTTTCTAGGTCCTAGGAAAAAGTGCTGTAAAAGATTCATCTATACTATGTACAATGAGATATGAAAAATTTCTCAGATAGAAGCTGCTGCGCTTTTAAGGCAAATAGATAAGGAAAACTGTAGCAGTTGTCGATAATGGCATGAACACTGTCCAACAGAATTTATTCACTAACAAACATAGGCCCTCATTATGACATTGGGGGTAAGTGCTGCTTACTACCATGCTGACTGCTGCCAACATACCGCGACCGCAGCGGTATACCGCTACGCGTATTATGACCCACACATAGAAATCCACCACTACACAGACACACACACAAGTCCGCCACACCAATGGTCAGTGATAAACTGGTTGTACCAAAACCAACAATGATACGCCAACAGAAATACGCCCACATCATTATGACCCACGAATCACCGCGGCGGACATTCAACCACGGTAAATCATTGGCGGTACATACCGCCGCCCTCAAAATACACACACACTAACAAACACCACCGTGGACAATTCAAACTACACACACCTGACACACACATACACACACCACACCCACACCACTATAAAACACACACACACATTACCCACAACCCTTTACCACTACAAACAATTTAAAACTGAGATAGAGAGACACGGCAGGAGCACCCACAGAACCAGAGAAACAGAACACCATCACCCATACACCATCCACACACTTCACAGCACACACCCCAACACATCACCCCACACAAACTCACACACACCACTCACACTACACCCATGGCACCACAAAGACACCCCAGGTTCTCAGAGGAGGAGCTAAGGGTCATGGTGGAGGAAATAATCCGGGTAGAGCCACAGCTATTAGGATCACAGGTGCAGCAGACATTGCTAAGAAGATGGAGCTATGGCGGAGAATCGTGGGCAGGGTCAACGCCGTGGGACAGCACCACAGAACAAGGGATGACATCAAGAAGAGGTGGAACGACCTATGGGCGAAGGTGCGTTCCATGGTTGCAAGACACCAGATAGCTGTACAGAGGACTGGCGATTGACCCCCACCCCCTTCCCTACAACTAACAACATGGAAGGGGTAGGTCTTGGCAATGCTGCATCATGAGGGCTTGGCAGAAGTAGCAGGAGGACTGGACACTGGTAATTCAACTCTCTACTTTTATCACCCACCCGACCTGCATGCCATCACATACCCCTACCCCTACCTTCACCCCCATCACCCCACCACCTGACATACACCCCACCATCACAACCCACCCATCCCAGGAATCAGCACTGCATGCACCACCAATGCATGGACACCACTCACAGCCCTGCATGGACACCCATCACCACAGTATGCACACTAGTGACAATCACTTAGCCAACCAAATCACAACTCACACAAGCCAAAGCTGCCTTGGTAATAACAACCATAGGGGGAAACATACCCATGCACAAGATGTCACACGCAGTAACAATAGCACTGCATTTACATCCCCACAGGACCCCCATACAACGTCACCGGAGAGGAGGTGCTAGCAACATCCAGTCCCCCCCGAAGAGGTCCACAGTGATGACAGCAGCTCTGCACGCCTGGATCAGGATGACCAACCTGGCCCATCAGGGACCTCAAGACAGTCGGTGACCCAGGCACAGTCCCATACCACCACAGAGCCTCCCCCCTCAGGAAACACCAGCACAGCACCCACCCAGTGGGCCCATCCCTCTGTCCCCAGGACACGTCAATCAGCAGTGTGTCTACCACTACAGGGACCCTAGGCAACCCCACAAACACAGGACAATCAGGGACCTGGGGTCAGTGGCAGTGGGCACACGGTTCAGGGGACAGAGGCACAGGACAACAGGAAAGCTGGGAGGACTGCTGTGCTACAGGGGGAGGACAGGCCCAGGGAACCGACTCTCCACGAGGCACTCACCAACATCCTGGGAGCATACCGCCCTTCCCAGGAGATGATGGGCCAGATACTGTCCAAACTGCAGGAGACCCAGCGGCCACAGGAGAGACAGCATCTGGGGATCAGGGAGGACCTGAAGGACATCCACACCACCCTTGTCACCATTGCAGGGGTGCTGGCAGACATGCCCAACACCATGAGGGAGGCAATGGCACACCAACGGGCCCATGACACTAGCCACACCGATGAACAGCCCTCCACCTCCACTGATGCTAGTGGACAGGAGGCCCGCCACAGGAACAACAGGCCACCAGCACCCCCCCCCCTGCAGAAGGAGAACCACCATGCAAAAGGTCCCTGCGATCCAGGCAGAAGCCATAGAACATTGCCAAGACCCCCGCCAGGAAAAAAGGCTCCCCTGAATGTCACCCTTGTGTCACACTCTTTCACCCAGTCCACCTTGAACTGCCATTACCCCACTCCCTATGCCCCCTTGGACAATGCACCTGTGATACCAATAGACTGTTCTCTATCCTGGACTTTCCTCCATCATCAACCCAGCCCATTGCAATACACACTACACTTATTATCACATCCATAAATACCTGTTGAACTAATACGAGTATGAAGTCTGTCGATTAATTTAAATATGTATTAGTTTAAGCTGTAAACATTGCAATTCAAATGTACAGTTATATTTACATAGGTATGATCTGTAGTGGGCAGCAGTAAACACACCAGGAGCCAGATTGGGGCACAGATATCTGAAAATAGAGATGTCAAAGGGTACAGTGAGTGGCCATAGAATTTGAAAAATCAGACTGCCATGTACAATGTCCAACACAAACTACAATGGAAGGTGAAGTTACAGTGTCTTACCTGTGTGTCACTGGAAGTATTGTTGAATTATAGTTGTTCTGTTGTCCACATCCTCTTCCTCAGCCTCCTCTTTCCACAGGCTCCACCGCTGAAACACGACCATCTCCAGCCTCATTCTCCTGCAGAAAAGGCATCTGGCGGCTCAAGGCCAGGATGTGCAACATGCAACGATGATCTGGCAGACTTTCTTGGGTGAGTAGCACAGGGATCCACCTGGCAGATTTAGGCACCGGAATCTGGCCTTCAGGAGGCCAAAGGTGCGTTCAATGATCCTCCTTTTTCACCCATGTCTCTCATTGTACCATTCCTCTGCCCTTGTCCTGGCATTCCTCACTGGGATCAGTAGTCATGAGAGGTTAGGGTAACCAGAGCCACCTGTAAATATTGAGGGATACCTGTTAGCAAGACACTCACCCTTAGGGCCAAACCCACACCCATATAACAACAGACAATGGGTGGGGACCATGGGCTCACCTATTAGCCACACCAGTGCCTCTGGAGGTGGGACATGACATATGGAATGCTGCTATTCCTCAAAATAAAGGCATCATGCACAGACCCAGGATACTTTGTGTTGACATGGGAGATGTACTGATCCACCAGGCACTCTATTTGCACATTCAGAGAGTGAAAGCTCTTTCGATTTCTGTAGGAAAGTAGCCTCTTTCTAGCATGGTTACCCCCACTTTTGGCCTGTTTGTGAGTGTATGTGTAGGAAAGTGCCATCTTGTCTGGCATGTTACCCCCATTTTTACTTGTGTGTCAGTTTGTTTTTGCCTGTCTTACTGGGATCCTGCTAGCCAGGACCCCAGTGCTCATAGTTGTGGCCTGAATGTGTGTTCCCTGTGTAGTGCCTAACTGCAGGTTAGCAACCATTTTTACCAATTCTAATTGGCACACTCGAACACCCTTATAATTCCATAGTATATGGTACCTAGGTACCAAAGGTATTGGGGTTCCAGGAGATCCCTATGGGCTGCAGCATTTCTTTTGCCACCCATAGGGAGCTCAGACAATTCTTACACAGGACTGCCACTGCAGCCTGAGTGAAATAATGTATTTGTGAATGTGGGGACACCATTACACGCATGCACTACATATATGGCAATACCTATATGTAGCTTCACAATGGTAACTCCGAATATGGCCATGTAAAATTTCTAAGATCATGGAATTGTCCCCCCATGCCAAATGTGGTATTGGGGTGCCAATCCCATGTATTCCCGGGGCCCCAGCATGGACCCCTGGTACTGCCAAAACAGCTCTCTGGGGTTTTCTCTGCAGCTACTGCTGCTGCCAACCCACAGACAGACATCTGCCCTCCTGGGGTCTGGGCAGCCCAGTCCCAGGAAGGCAGAACAAAGGATTTCCTCTGAGAGAGGATGTTACACCATCTCCCTTTGGAAATAGGTGTTATGGGCCTAAGAGGTGTATCCTCTCCTGGCCTCTGGAAATGCCTTGAAGGGCACAGATGGTGCCCTCCTTGCATAAACAGTCTACACCGGTTCAGGGAACCCCCAGCCCTGCTCTGGCACAAAACTGGACAAAGGAAAGGGGAGTGATCACTCCCCTGTCCATCAACACCCCTGGGGTGGTACCCAGAGATCCTCCAGTGTGTCCCAGATCTATGCCATCTTGGATCCAGAGGTGTCAGGGCACAATGGAGGCCTCTGAGTGGCAAGTGCCAGCAGGTGACATCAGAGACCCCTCTTGATATGTGCTGACCTGACTAGGTGTCCAATCCTCCTCTGAGGGCTATTTAGGGACTCTCCTGTGGGCTTCTCTTTTGATAACAAATGCAAGAGCTCACCAGAGTTCCTCTGCATCTCCCTCGATGACTTCTGCCAAGGATCGACCGCCGACTGCTCCAGGACACCTGCAAAACTGCAACAAAGTAGCAAGAAGACTACCAGCAACATTGTAGCCCCTTATCCTTCCGGCTTTCTCAACTGTTTACTGGTGGTGCATGCTCTGGGGGCTGTCTGCCTTCACCCTGCACTGGAAGCCAAGAAGAAATCTCCCTTTGGGATGATGGAATCTACCCCTTGCTAACGCAGGCACCAAACTTCTGCTTCACCTGTCCTCTGGGTCCCCTCTCATCGTGACTAGCATGGTCCCTGGAACACAGGAGCTGGATCCAAGTGACCCCGACAGTCCAGTGGTCCATCTGTCCAAATTTGGCAGAGGTAAGTCCTTGCCTCCCCTCGCCAGATAGTAATCCTGTGTACTGCATGAACTACAACTGCTAGGGCTTCTGTGCACTTTTGCAAGGAATCCTTTGTGCACAGCACAGCCCAGGTCCCCAGCACTCTGTCCTGTATTGCTCAACTCGCTGAGTTGACCACTGGCTTCCTGGGACCCTCTTTTTTAGTGTTGAGATGAATGCTGTACTCAGTTTTCTTGAACCTGTGTTCAAGTACATCTGCGGGTACTGACTTCTTCTGCATGGGCTCTCTTTGTTGCTGTGTGCTCCCTCTGTCTCCTCCTCCAAGGGGCGACCTCCAGGTTCTTCCTGGGCCCGGGAAGCACCCATTTTCTTCAACTGTGACCTCTGCAGCTACAAGGCTTGTTTGCAGTCCTTCTGCAAGGAAACAACTCTGCATCCTCCAGCATTCCGTGGGACATCTTCTGTGCAAAGGAGAAGTTCCTGACACCTTCTGTTGTTGCAGAATCTTCAGCTTCTTCCACCCGGAGGCAGCCATTTTTCACCTTCATCCGGGGTTTAGTGGGCTCCTGCCCCCCCGGACACTTTCGTGACTCTTGGACTTGTCCCCTTCCTTTACAGGTCCTCAGGTCCAGGAATCCGTCTTCAGTGCTCTGCAGTCAGTTGTGGTCTTTGCAGAATCTCCTATCGCGACTTCAGTGTGTTTTTTGGGGCAGTAGGGTCACTTTTCTCCTACTTTTCAGGGTCTTGGGGTGGGGTATCCTGGACACCCTTAGTGTTTTCTTACACTCCCAGTGACCCTCTACACACTACACTAGGCCTGGGGTCCCTAAGTGGTTCGCATTCCACGTTCTTAGTATATGGATTGTGTTGCCCCTAGGCCTATAGCATCCTATTGTATTCTGCAGTGTTTGCACTAATTTTCTGTTTTGTGTGTATATTTTGTGTATTTTACTTATCTCCTAAGGGAGTATATCCTCTGAGATATATTTGGCACATTTTCACTAAAATAAAGTACCTTTATTTTTAGTAACTCTGAGTATTGTGATTCTTATGATATAGTCCTATATGATATAAGTGGTGTAGTAGGAGCTTTGCATGTCTCCTAGTTCAGCCTAAGCTGCTCTGCTATAGCTACCTCTATCAGCCTAAGCTGCTAGAACACTACTAATCTACTGATAAGGGACAACTGGACCTGGCACAAGGTGTAGGTACCATCAGGTACCCACTATAAGCCAGGCCAGCCTCCTACAAATGGTATCTGACATCTCAGGGCTAGATTGTGGAGCATGTAGCAGGCAACGATTACCTTGTGGGTGAGTAGAGGAAGGCATCCTCCAGAGAACTCTAGGCACCTAAATCTTGCCTTCCGGACCCCCAAAGTCCGCTCACCTTGACCTCCCATGGGCCTCATTGTAGCGAACTTCCCCTGACCTGGTTAGTTACTTCACTGATGTCAACAGCCAAGGACGGTTTGGATAGCCAGAGTCACCTGTGAGCACAATGTGAAAACAACACATGCATGTGTGTGTGACATGCTATATTGTGATGGGAGGAGACATACATCGCAAACGCACATTTCAGTGGTAACTTACCAACCAGCCAGGCCAACCAGCCAGGCCCTCTCTGTGTAGGATGGTGTCATTAGCAGTGGGAAAGTGCTGTTTTGCACGATGAATGAATAATGCACATAACTTGGATATTTGGCTGTGATTTGTGAGATGTACTGGGGTAGGACAGTCCTCCTTTTTGCCCTGGTCACCCCTAAACTTTTTGGACAGATACTGGTGGTTAATGACTCTTGGCTGTGGCCTGTGTACTGCTTACCAGTCCCAGGGCAGGTGCTTTATATAAAGTGGATATCCAAATTAGTCTAATTATAATTGACAAAATTAACTACCTAAAAGTCCCTAGTATATGGTAGGGCATGTAGGTTTAGGGACCCCAGCATAGGTGGTGCCCCCGTAGGTTCACTGCTGAGGTGCCCAGTGTCATTTTAAAGGCAGGCCTGCCTTGCTGGATGCTTTTAAATTAAAGTTACATGCAAATTCGACTTTGGAATTAAAAGTAGTTCCAAAGTCTTAAACTAGCTTATTTTTACATATAAGTCACCCCTAAGGTGTGCCCTAGATGCCCCTTGGGCTGGGTGCCATTTAACTATAAGCTGGGACCTTATAGAAATAGTTTTATAAGCCCTGGTGAGGTAAAACAGCCAAATTCATTTTTCCCTCATTGTAGTGAATGGCCTCCATAGGCTAGAATGGGGAGACAATATTTTAATTTTAAAAGTCCCCTTAAGTAAAAGATACCTCAAGTTTGGGATCAAATTAATTGTTATAATAAACCCTACAACTTCCAGTTCAGATAAAGAGTTTTAAACTTCACCTGAAAAGTTGCCAACTTCAACCCTGCTGTGTTTTGGCTGCTTTGCTCTGATTAGCCAGCCTCTGGCAGCCCTCCGGCTGCCTTGATGAGGTGTGAAGTGGCCTGGCTCCACACAAAGAGATGTGCCTGGGGGAGAAGATCTCCTCAGCAGATGTGGAAACAGGAAGGGAGAGGGCTGCTAAACTGGCCTTCAAAGGCCCGGAAGGGCATTTGGAGCAACCCAGCAACACCCTCACGTCCTGCAAACCTAGACCATTAGGTGCTCCCTTGATTAGATTAGGAGAGGGCAGGAGAGGGGTGTGTTTAGGATTTTAACCACATCAGTAGGTGGGCTCATCCAGATGTAACCTCCAAAAATAATTTACAGCCACGATGGATTTTTGAAGAATATTGCTCCCTGGGATTGAATTTTACCACACTTACCAGGAAGTGGTCATGACAGAGGGAAGGATCCTGCACCTGATTGGAGAACCAGGACCCCCTGCTTTTCACCCAGGAGCAAGGATACAACTGGCAGACCTGCACCCACACCTCAGATCCCTACAATGAAGAACTACAGAGAGAAGAAGGACCGCCCTGCTGGACCCCTGGCTTGCACCTGGACACTGCACTTTGGAGGACTGCATCAGCTGCACACTTGGGCTTCACCACAAGAAGGACTTTGCCTGGCTTCAACTGGTTCAAGAAGGGACTCCCTGTTTGCTGCAGGTAAAAACTTGCTAACCAGAGTCCCCTGCACCAACTCCTAAAGAAACCAACCAGTTGACCACTGTCCAGTGGCCAAAAAGGAGTTTGCACCAGGTACATTCTGGGAGTTGTAGTCTGCACCTTCTGGAACCTTGGGGTGAGCTGTTAACCTCAAAAGAACTTTCAAAGAACATCTGGAAGAAGATCCAGAAGTTTGGACACGTTTGGAGAACTTTTGGAAAAAAGCTCCATAAAGTGACCGACCCCCCGTGGCAACTCTAGGCAGCTTGCCTCAATCGTGACCAGGCCTGACTTGCAGGTTTGTCCTGTTGAAAAAAAATCTCTGAAAAAGTGACTACGTCCGAACGTAGGAAGCTGACCCAGTCCTCACAGCAGTATATCTGAAGAGGGCTCAAGGGATGTTGGATCAAGATTCAGGTTTGTCCCGGTAGAAAGATTTTTAGTTCTAACAAATGACTAAGTTTGAAGGTAAAAATCTCCACCGAGGGCTACCATGACACGTATTTCCTGTGTTTTATTTAATTACTGTTTTGTGATATTTGAATGCTTTACGCTTTGTTCCCCGAAGTTAAGCCTTGTCGCTCGTTGCCAAGCTAGCAAGGGTTGAGCTGGGTTTAATTTATTGAGATCTAACTGGATCTAAGTAGAGGCTTAGTGGCCTATTGCTAAGTGTACGTACATGCCTGCCCTTATCAATAACACATTTTCCAACAACTGGTCTGCCTGAATGTTGATTTAGTGTAGTTTTCCTGTTCCTATACACCTGTACATTTGCACTGGGTGGGACCAAGGACACATGGGTGCCACCAATGGCTTTTACACATGTGGAATGTGTCCCATCTCTTAAAAGTCTGCCTTCACATAGGCCAAATCTGCTCGGTGGGGAAACCTGATGTAGCTGTTCTGGTATTTCAACAATGCACACAGTACATCTCTCAAAAGCAGACTTAACATGGGCTGAGACATCCCTGCTGTTATACCCACTGTATTGTGAAAGGAGCCAGTGGCCAGGAAGTGTAGCACTGACAAGAATTGAACGATGGGAGGAATTCTATAGGGATTGCGAATGGCAGGCATCAGATCTGACTCTGACTGATCACTGAGCTCCATGATGGTATGACGATTCAAATGATATGCCTGAATGACATGTCTTTCCTCCATGTTGTGCAGGTCTACTAGTGGACGGTACAATGGTGGCTATCTTACTCTCCTCATGGCAGAATAACTATGTCAAAAAAATTAAACATAGTATGAGAAATACAGAATGCACTCATCATAGATAGCTAATTACATCCGTCACACCTAACAGCTGTAGAGGAGGGCTACTACATCTGATAATACAGTACAGCACATAGCTAAACATCTGATTACACCCTCCTTGGTGCACATTGTCAACTATAACAATGGGTTAGAACTTATGAAACAACTGTCACTGTTAACTCCTACGGTGCCTTGGACGAGGTGATCTGCACCCGGGAACTGGGGGGAGCTAGCGCTCCCCACCCACACCCCCCAGTCGTGGATGGAAGGGGAATCCCTTCCACCCGACCCCCCTACCCTCCCCCCTGACGTCAGCACACATCGCACGCTGATTGTCACAGAGGCCTCCTCCTTCTCCAGCGCGCTCGGAAGAGAAATGCAAAGCATTTCTCTTCCGATCACGTGGAGGAGGCCCGAGAGGCTTCAAAGAGAAGGAAAGGAATTTCCTTCCCTTTGAAGTCTCTCTCAGCGTTTCAAAAGTCGGATTGTAAAGCAATCCGGCTTTTGAAACGCCCACTAGACACCAGGGATTTTATTTTTCTTTGAAATTGGCATAAGGGAGCGATCCCTTGGACAAGGGTCTCTCCCAGGGGGGGCAGAACATTTTTTTGAAGGCCTTTTCGCTCCCCTAGGGGACAAATTACATTTAGGCCATTTCTACCCCCCTTGGGGGCAGATTGGCCTATTTTTATGAGGCCAATCTGCCCCCAAGGGGGACAGAAACCACTAGACACCAGGGAGTTTTTTTTTTCTTCGTGAATTTCACGCAAGGGGAGCGACCCCTTAGGCAAGGGTCGTTCCCCTGGGGGGCAAATTAATTTTAGGCCATTTCTGCCCCCCGGGGGCAGATCTGCCTATTTTAATTAGGCCGATCTGCCCCCAAGGATGCAGAAACCACTAGGCACTGGGGATTTTTTTGTTGTCGTGGTTTTACGGATGGTGAGCGACCCCTTAGGCAAGGGTCGCTCGCCTGGAGGGACAAATTGTATTTAGACCATTTCTGCCCCCCTTGGGGGCAAATCGGGCGATTTTAGGTCAATCTGCCCCCAAAGGGGGCAGAAACCACCAGGAACCGGGGATCTTTTTTTTGTGCCAATGTCACCCAAGATGAGCGACCCCGTAGGCAAGGGTCGCTCCGGGGGGGAGTTGAGGGGTGGGGGTCAAATTTAATTTAGGTCATTTCTGCCCCCCTGGGGGCAGATCGGCCTATTGTTATTAGGCCGATCTGCCCCCAGGCGGGGCAGAAACCTCTAGGCGCCAGGGCAATTTTTTTTTTGGTGTTTTTTGTTTTGTTTGTTTGTTTTTTTAGAGATGGGAAGCGACCCATTAGGCAAGGGTCGCTCCCCTGGGGGGCAAATTGTATTTAGACCATTTCTGCCCCCATTGGGGGCAGATCAGCCGATTTTAGGTCAATCTGCCCCCAAGGGGGAGCAGAAACCACTAGGCACTGTGGATTTTTTTTTTTGCGCCAATGTCACGCAAGGGGAGCGACCCTTGCCTTACCTATTTTAATTAGGCCGATCTGCCCCCAAGGGGGCAGAAACCACTAGGCACCGGGGATTTTTTTGTTGTTGTTGTTTTACATATGGTGAGCGACCCCTTAGGAAACAACTAGGCACCGGGGATCTTTTTTTTTGTGCCAATGTCACGCAAGGGGAGCGACCCTGTAGGCAAGGGTCGCTCCCGAGGGGGCTTGGGGGGGCCAGGGGGGGCAGAAACTTCTAAGTGCCAGGGCAAATTTTTTTTTTTGTGGTTTTTTTCCGTCTGTTTATTTTTTTAGAGATGGGGAGCGACCCATTAGGCAAAGGTCGCGCCCCTGGGGGGCAAATTGCATTTAGACCATTTCTGCCCCCGTTGGAGGCAAATCGGGTGATTTTAAGTCAATCTGCCCCCAAGGGGGAGCAGAAACCACTAGGCACTAGGGATTTATTTTTTTGCGCCAATGTCACGTAAGGGGAGCGACCCCGTAGGCAAGGGTCGCTCCCGGGGGGGGGTTGAGGGGGTGGGGGGGAATTTATTTTAGGCCATTTCTGCCCCCAGGGGGGGCAGAAACGTCTAGGCACCAGGGCTAATTTTTTTGTGTTTTTTTTTTGTTTGTTTGTTTTTTTTTAGAGATGGGGAGCGACCCATTAGGCAAGGGTCGCTCCCCTGGGGGGCAAATTGTATTTAGACCATTTCTGCCCCCCTTGGGGGCAAATCGGCCGATTTTAGGTCAATCTGCCCCCAAGGGGGGCAGAAACAACTAGGCACCGGGGATCTTTTTTTTTGTGCCAATGTCACGCTTTGGGAGCGACCCCGTAGGCAAGGGTCGCTCCCGAGGGGGCTTGGGGGGGGTCAGGGGGGGCAGAAACGTCTAAGTGCCAGGGCAAAAAAAAAAATTGTGTTTTTTTTTGTCTGTTTATTTTTTTAGAGATGGGGAGCGACCCATTAGGCAAAGGTCACGCCCCTGAGGGGCAAATTGTATTTAGACCATTTCTGCCCCCCTTGGAGGCAAATCGGCCGATTTTAGGTCAATCTGCCCCCAAGAAACAATTAGGCACGGGGATCTTTTTTTTTTGCGCCAATGTCACACAGGGGGAGCGACCCCGTAGGCAAGGGTCGCTCCCCGGGGGGTTTTGGGGGGCATATTTATTTTAGGCCATTTCTGCCCCCCCCTGGGGCCGGCTGAGCTAGAGGCCAAAATCCACAGGTAGGCACTTTGCAAAAAACACCTCTGTTTTCTGTGAAAAAATGTGATGTGTCTACGTTGTGTTTTGTGCCATATCCTTTCGTGGGCGCTAGGCCTTCCCACTCAAGTGAGGTATCATTTTTATCAGGAGACTTGGGGAAAGCTGGGTGGAAGAAATTTGTGGCTCCTCTCAGATTCCAGAACTTTGTGTCACAGAAATGTGAGGAAAATGTATTTTCTTAGCCACATTTTGAGGTTTGCAAAGGATTCTGGGTAACAGAACCTGGTCAGAGCCCCACAAGTCACCCCATCTTGGATTACCCTAGGTCTCTAGTTTTCAAAAATGCACAGGTTTGGTAGGTTTCCCTTGGTGCCGGCTGAGCTAGAGGCCAAAATCTACAGGTAGGCACTTTGCAAAAAATACCTCTGTTTTCTGTCAAAAAACGGGATGTATCCACGTTGTGTTTTGGGGCATTTTCTGTTGCGGGCGCTAGGCCTACCCACACAAGTGAGGTATCATTTTTATCGGGAGACTTGGGGGAACATAGAATAGCAAAACAAGTGTTATTGCCCCTTGTCTTTCTCTACATTTTTTCCTTCCAAATATAAGAGCGTATGTAAAAAAGACGTCTATTTGAGAAATGCCCTGTAATTCACATGCTAGTATGGTCACCCCGGAATTCAGAGATGTGCAAATAACCACTGCTCCTCAACACCTTATCTTGTGCCCATTTTGGAAATACAAAGGTTTACTTGATTGCTATTTTTCATTCTTTATATTTCAGCAAATGAATTGCTGTATACCCACTGCAGGGTGCAGCTCATTTATTGGCTCTGGGTACCTAGGGTTCTTGATGAACCTAAAAGCCCTATATATCCCCGCAACCAGAAGAGGCCAGCAGATGTAACAGTATGTGGCTTTCAAACATCTGACATTGCAGGAAAAAGTTACAGAGTAAAACGGAGAGAACAATTGCTGTTTTTTTTACCTCAATTTCAATATTTTATTCTTCAGTTTTTCAGTTGTTATTTTCTGTAGGAAACCTTTGTAGGATCTACACAAATTACCCCTTGCTGAATTCAGAATCTTGTCTAATTTTCTGAAATGTTTAGATTTTTGGGATCCAGCATTGGTTTCATGCCCATTTCTGTCAGAGACTGGAAGGAGGCTGAAAGCACAAAAAATCATAAAAATGGGGTATGTTCCAGTAAAATGCCAACATTGTGTTGAAAAATTGGGTTTTCTGATTCAAGTCTGCCTGTTCTTGAAAGCTGGGAAGCTGGTGATTTTAGCACTGCAAACCCTTTGTTGATGCCATTTTCAGGGAAACAACCACAAGCCTTCATCTGCAGCCCCTTTTTCCCATTGTTTTGAAAAAAGCAAAATTTTCACGGTATTTTGGCTAATTTCCTGGCCTCCTTCAGGGGAACCCACAAAGTCTGGGTACCTCTAGACTCCCTAGTATGTTGGAAAAAAAGGACGCAAATTTGGCGTGGGTAGCTTATGTGGACAAAAAGTTATGAGGGCCTAAGCAAGAACTATTCCAAATAGGCAAAAAAAGGCCTGGCACAGGAGGGGGAAAAGGCCTGGCAGCGAAGGGGTTAATGTGTGTAAAACTAATCAGGTATACATGAATCACACTTATTGTTGGACTTCATTGTACATTTCCGACAAATAGGAACCTCTGAGTAGCTGTACATAGCTATCACCACATGTTCTCAAACAAGACAGCATTTACTGCAGATATGCACAATATTTCACCCAAAAATAAGGCAGTATGTACAGATGTAAAGCACAATAGGGGGTTAAGTAAATTAAGCAGATTAGGAAACACTTCAATACATGAAATGTGCTTAGAATGACAGGCACCTGGCCTACTGTACTGGACAGGTGGAAGTGACCTAAGTCTTCCCGTGGAAGTTGTCATGGTGATAGGTGGTCACAACTGGGGTGTAACTTGCCATTGGAAGACATTGCTACCTTTGGCGGACTTGGGCCATTGGTGATGTTCACCAGTGGTGACGGTCAAGAATGTGGAGGCCGTGACCACCATTTTCTGCAGTATTGCTCACTGAACTCCTGACACTGCTGCCAGCTAGACCTCCACGACCTGCGCTGCTGTGTACTGCCTCTGGGAGCGATCATGCCACATCCTGCAGGTTATAGGGCCTCTGCCTTCACCCCTGAAGAGCTGGAAAAGCTAGTAAAGGATGTCCTACCCCTTTATGAGCAGCTTTATGGTGCACCAGAGGAGCAGGTGAGTCCAATGTCATATCAATGTGTGATAGATGTGGTGTTTGATGGTAAACTAGTGATAGTATTGATGCATGCAGATGGTATATTGTGAAGGCGTGTGACCTGAGAGGATGGGTATGTGTGCCAGTTTGCTGTGAATGATGTGCACTGTCCACTTCTATTGGTATGGTGCATATGGAATTGACTTTCTCCTTTTGTCTTTGTCATCCATGCAGGTCAACGCCCATCAGAAGCTAAGCCATCGCCACGCAAATGCGGACCCTGGGGTTCCACAGCCAGAGGAGCACCCATGGTAGGAAGCAGTGGCAGGACCTAAGACACTGCACCCAGAAGACCGCTGGGGCCCAGCTGGGTATGTGCTCCCAATGAGGGATGGGTGCCCATCAGATACTAACCCCCCTAATGGCCCGCATTTCGACGGTGGCCTATCCTGAAGTGGATGGTCATTTGATGGCAGCACAGCAGCCACAACGGGGTAAGTTCTGACTGAATCCATGTACTTTTCTCTGATAGTTTGGTGTATGGTATCTCAGTATTGCAGCTGTGACAATATAGTAGGTGCTACAGGTATGTTGACTACTGGGAATACATGGTCCTCCGGTTGTCAATATACAAACAGCGATGTGGCCTTTGGGTTGTGCATGGAAACCTGTTGATCATCTGTGTCCAGCCAAATGTATGACTGCACGTGGAGATGCACATGTATCATCCTTCCCACCTAGTGTCCCCAGGTCCAATCATCCAATTATTGTATTATGTAGCTCTAAGGTGTCAGACCACTCTCATTTAAATGGATATGCTCTATGTGCAACATTGGGCCTGACATATTAGTTACAGGGCATAGTTATCCTGTGTCCTAAAACAGTTGTACACTTCATCTGAGGCTGAACATCCAATTCAGGAAATTGGTAGGGCCAATATAGAACTGTATGATGTTTGTGGAAGTGTCCCCATTGTCATGTCATATTCATATATTTGGGTATGTGAAGTTTCTGAAGGATGGACATCCCACAATGGGGAACTCATGTTGTCAAATAGCCCTTAACATATCTTGTCATTAAATTGAAATGGACAAATTACTTGTATCCCAATGCCTTTGCTGTAAAGAAGGCAATTAGCTAGGCTGTTTGAGCCTTTGACTATGCGCATTGTCTATGCTAGCTATGCCATTGCCATAGCTATATGTGTGCTACATATGGTATTACCTGCCTACATCATGTCTCAGTGGATACTTGGTGGCTGATCATCTATAGTAGGCTATTCTATGCTACCTTGACCTTAGATGATCTGGGCTGTTTGTACAAGTTTGGTTTTGGCTCACCGCATATTATCCTGATTCAGTGGTTTAGCTGCACTTCCATTTCACATACACCTGTTGATGATGTGGGATATGTTGTCAGTAAAATAGCAGTCGGGTAGGTGCATGTGTAATTCATGTGTACAAGCGGTGTAAGTGTTTTGTCAGGACTTAGCTAATGGGAATCAAATGTCAGGACATTTGTAAGTGGTGGTTGTGCTACCTGTTTTGTCTGAGCAACATATGTGGTTGTGTGCACAGCATTTGTCCTCCTATAATGGGTGTGTGTTGTGGAATGGCCATGTATATGTGGGGACATGTTATTGTGTTGTTATTGAGTGGTGTTTGTGTTGACATGTGTTATTTGCAGTGTTGTGTGCCATTGTGTGGTTGGACTGTGTGCATGAGTGTGTGTGGAGAATGATATGTCAGATACGTTGTGATGTGTGTTTGTGGGATATATCATATGCTGCATTGTTTGGATGTGTGGTTGTGTGTGTTCATTACCTGGTGTTTGTACATTGTGTTGTATGGATGATTTGTCAAGGGGTAGTGTCTATTGTGTGTGCCTGCCAATGTTTTGGTGATGTTGCGATTTTTGTGTAGTTGTGTGGTTTGGTGGTGTTGTATGTTGCTGTGTGTGACTGTGCCGGTGCTTTGTATCTGGGGCTTCCTCTGTGTTTTTATCGTGTGTGTGTGTATATGTGTGTGTGTGATGGCCGTAGTGTGTGTACTATGTATGTGCGGGTGTATATATAGGCTGTGTGTGAATGTGTGTATCAGTATGGGGTTATGTGTGTGTGTATCGCCCTTGCCGCCTGTTCCTGATTTGCATATTGTGTGTAGGTGCATTGACAATTCACAACAGTGATAGGTAAGTGTGTGCACTCACAGTTGCAGTCATTGTCAATGGTTCTGAAGTCGTTGGGCGAGCAGCGGGAAGATGTGTGGTTCAGGTTCCATGGCGGCTCCGAACGACTATGGCTTCCTGAAGGTGAGTTTCTTCTTTAATACAATTGGTTACTGCCTGGGCTTCCGTGGTGGTGTGACCATGGCAGAAACCATGGTGGTGTGCAGCCTTGTAATCCGTCCGGCGGAAACATGGTATCCACCAGCCTGCAGGTGGCTACTGTTGTCCGTGGCAGCATGACAGCACTGATGGTGCCGGCGGTGGTTTGGCTGTATTCTGTTGGAAGTACCACCATGGTCATTATTTGGCGGTCTTCCCTACCATCCTGTTGGCAGTTTGACTGCCAACATGGCGGCTCTGTGACCGCCAAACTCGTAATGACCCCCTATGTTTTTATAACTTATAAGCCATCCCTAAGGTCTGCCTTAAGTGCTCAAAGAGTAGAGTGTATTGTTATAAAAACAGAAGGGACAATAAAAAATCTGTTTTATATGCCGTGGTTTGGAAAAAAATATCCAAAGTAATTTTCCCTATTGTAGTGCTGTAAGCCCCATTGAGTTGCATAGTATCAAAATAATGCCAGGGTCTGATTTATTATATGTATTACAGGAAAGTGGCTTTAGAATGTACTTTCCTGAAGTTCCCTAAAGCAGCCCTGTAGCAGTCTCTTCTACTTTGTCAACCTTTTACAGCCTGAGCCAAGCTGCTACCTTAATAGATGTGAAGAAGCTTGGGGATGAAAAACTACAGCCATGTGGTGGGTGGGGATTTGCTTCCTAGAGAAGTCAGGGAAAGGAAGGGGGTTGGGGAGGAGGTAAGCAGGGCTTCAAACGCAGGCGAAAGGCAGATTTGACAGAACCTAGGCTAGACCCCACTTCCTTGATCCCCTCATTGATCCCCAGTCAGATGGGACCCCCCTAAGGAGAGGGGCTGGAGGGGGTATATAGTCAGATGTTAGTCACACCTCTAGGTTGGATTACACAGACACACAGTTCAAGGAGAGAAGTTCTCAATTTCTTTGTCAAAACAGTGCATTTTGCATCAAAAATATGCCACACTTCACAAAAAGTGGTCATAGCAGAGAACCACTGCCCCCATTGGTTGGGGTGCCCCACCTTACCAGCACAGAATGGAAAATAAATATGGGAAAGCTGCAGTAGGTCCTCAGAATACTGCCTGGAATAAAAGAAGTAGAACAAATGTCCCTGGGACTGTACCACAGAATGCTTACACTCAAAAGGACTGCACCTGCTGCACTTTCAAGGCTCCACAAAGAACGGACTGTGCCTTACTCAAAGGGAAAGGAGTGGACTCCCTGAGCAGCAACAGGTACAAAAGTGCTAAAAGAAGTCACCTGCAGAAGACAAAGAGAGCACCCCAGTTGACCAGCTAAAACTGAATTTTCCAGCATTCCACAGGTGCATTGTGGGAGATTTAGTCCTAAACTCCAAGAGGCAGTCCAAGGTGTCTGAACCATTGGCTGGTGCTACTGGACACTTCTCTTCCCAAAGGATTCAACAAGGCACAAGATATAAAAGTTTGGAGGCTTTCTACAAAGTTTGCTAAAACGCTCCAGGAGGAGACTGGCTCGACATCTAGAGTCAAGCTGCTGTAGTTGAACCAGTGACCGGGCTGACTGTGCTAGTTTGTCCCACTGAAATCCCGTAGCACCTCTTGATCAACATCCAGGGGCTCACCAAGGCATCATGCTCACGCTCCAGCAGGCTATTGTCATAAATCCAAACTCCAGATGCAAGGAACCCGAGGAGTCAACGTCGAAAGAAAAGCTCCAAGATAAAGAGTAGGGGCCTGATTTAGATCTTGTCGGTCGCACCGATTTGAGAAGACTGTCAGGTCGACGGTTTTCCACCCATTGTATTTAAATGTTACAACTCTTTGAGTAGTGGACTGGCGGCGGTTCGCTGGCATCACAGGATCCAATGGACAGCAGACAAAGGTAGTGGCTGTGTAACAGAAGTAAGTGACACAGACCTTTGCCATATGTATCCCTGTGCACTAAACACAACACACCACATACACACCCTCATGCATTGCCTTTGAAATTGAAATCTGGGTTTCTGCTGGGCTGGAACTCAGGCAAATCTACCACTGATAACTAGGCTACCAGGGGTTTCTAGGGTGGTGTGATATGCAAGGATCCCAATATATTTTACTTCACAGAATGCAATACTATTATCGCCCGCAACTGGACTAGTCAAACCTTGGACAGTGTGAAGTCAATGTGATATTGTCAATGACTTCTGCACATAGTCACAGTTTAAGTCAGTTTCTATGAGGTGTGTTAGGTCTATCCCCATGTGGGAGGCAGTGTTTCAACTGAGGAAAGTGTGGGAACACTGGATGGTAAGAATTTGTCTTTGGCTTTAAAAGGACATTCTGGCTAAGAAAGCAAGCTAGGATCCATGATAGTCCTGCCAGCCTGGTTCTGCTTGAGCTTATAGTTTTCAGAAATGCTCAGGGTAAGAGGATTCCCTAGCTTCCTGGTCATCCAAAACCCATTCGCCACAGCAAGTGAGAAGGAATTGGAATTTCTGCAGATATAGTTTTGATATAGGGCTGGCAGAAAGGGCCCCAGTCCCATTTTAGATCTCCTGTGTGTTGAAAGAATGTCTAGGAAGGGACAGTGGCCTGATATCAGGATGGGCTGGCCCTCATCTCATTCTCTTTTTAAAAAAAACATAGGATGTCTTTAGGGCTTTCTTTCTGCTCTGGGAGAAAGACTGGAGATAAACCTTAAACCTACCCCTGGGGGGCAGAATGACTGGTTGGGATTTAGGGATGGGAGTAAGGCCAAATATTTGTTTGCTTTCCATGCAACCTATTTACTTCTAACAACATAACCTGCCCTTGTGTACTATGGGTTTTTGCCCCTCTAAAGAGTAAATTTGGGTGTATGTACCCAATATGTACCCTAAAAGGGAAGAAGGCCTGTATACTAGTTTGTTCTGGCACTAATACATCTTTTTCTCAAAATTATCAATGGGACCTAATGGGATTTCTGCTACCCTCAGTTGGAAAGCCTGGGATATACCCCCAACCTCTCTTCCTGAGTGGGCGGACAGAAAGACAGCACAAGTCTTTGTTGGGTGGAGGAGCAATTGCCTATGGTTGACCTCTCAACCTCTCTGGTGGCTAATGGGTAGGTCACTGCTTAGGGATTGCCCTCTTGTGCCATGTGCACTGATCTGAATTCAGGAAAAACTGCCCAGGCTGCTTGAGAATCTGTTCCCCTAAAGCCTGAGCTTAAACTTTGAAAGTGAAACCTCTCTTGTGCAAGTATGACAGGGACTAATTCCGGTACTTGGAGGACAAAAAGTTCACAACTTCCACACCCTAAAGCTGAGGAGAAGACGTGAATGTTTCATCCTCCACAGTAAAGAGGTATTTTTGGGGGGGTTATTTAATGTATTATTAATGTAAAAATAATTTCCTAATAAATGAGAAACTGATTTAGACTTAGTTTGTCAGATGTTGTTCAGTTAACCACATTTTGTAATCTGTTGGGCTCTAGTATACTGTCTTCTAGGTGGAATCAATGAAAAAGTATTGTCTGTCTAACAATTCTTCTTTAACTTTAGGCCCATAAATGAATAAACTGTTCTGCTACACTTAGGTTTACTTTTCCTGGCCAATAGCTTGTCATATTCCTCTTCCTACTCTAAGTGAGCCATTTTACAAGTTTCTACCATTTACATATGCTTTCTTCTATATCTACTTTAAGTTTAGTTTGGTTTGAAGCCCCTACAAAAATATACTCATGCTTGCCTCATGCTCCTCTCTAAATCTGGCGTTTTCAATTTTTTTTTAATATCACAAATCTCCTCCTCAAATTGACACTGTTTGTCTGTCTCTTTTTTGCATTGACCCAGAGAATATTACTGATCCTCCCTCTCAGTAAGGCTTTATAGAAGTCCCAAATCATACAGATTCTATAATAAACTGAAAACTTCCTCAGTACAGGTCTGAGTTGCTTGCTTATACTTCATGATCCAAGAGTATATTTTGATCTCTTTTACATCTAGTGCAGTAGACTGGTGAGACAAGTTAAGTCCATGGGAACAGCTGAAAGATTGGATAAATGAGTATGTAAATATCCTACTTCTGTGACCCACTCTGGTATCTGCCTGACACTTAAAAAGAAGTCTAGCTTTGAGTAATGGCCATACTCCTTACTGTGAAAAGCATAATCTCACAGTTGTCTTGGTTTATGTGTGTCAAATGTCACATAACCCAATAATAACCTTTTGCTGTGCTGGTAGGCACAAGTCTAGCAGAATTTGAGCATGTTTGACTCTCAGCTCTATTTAGACAGGTATCTAGGGGGGTAATAAATAAAATCACACCTTCAAAGAAGAGGGCGTTATAATCTAGAATATAGATACCAGACTTTGTAATGGGGTTTTATATGATGGGGCCATAAATGCCAGCACAAATAAGCAAGGTCTGATTGAATTTGATTTTGTTAATACCCAAAGCCAACTGATCCAGAGTCTAATACTTATGTCCCAGATTTCTTTTTCAGAATTTATCCCCCTTTAGTGATCCATGCAAATTATTTGCTGAACCCACCTCTGCTTTTTCATAATCTCAAATTCAGAAATTAACCAAAAGGATCTCTTGTAAGATTTTTACTTGCAAGCCAGAGTCATGTAAGTATTCAAGTATTAGACACTGTTTCCTCTTCTTTATCAAACTTTTAGTAAGGGTGTCACAGGATTTATTCTTTATAATCATTTACACTACTACTAATGTGATACATGTATTCAGAACAGTGGGCCTAACAATCCTGATGTAATAATAGAACATTCTGCATTTTATGTATCCATTATGCTACCCCACATGTGTCATTCCACCCAAGAGACACTCCATGTTAGAGGCATAGTTCCTTTGTCTTCTCAGGACTCCCAGGGTCTACAGGTGTGTCTCATATTATACTACCCTGCTGTCAATATTCAGAGGAATGTCATATGACTGACCTAATACTGATCAACAGTTGACATTGAATCGAGACATTTATACATCGAGATATGGAAAGAGATAAATACTATTGACAGTTATAGTATCTGGACCTACTGGTATTCTAAGAAAGGTTTACTAAGAAACCAGTGAGAAAATAATTCCAATATAAAAATTCTTATTTAATTCCTTCGTATGAAACAGTGCTCAGATGCTGCCCTCTTGGAATGATGTAATTATAACTTTCATTTTGAAGTCAAGGAAAGCTAGTTTTAGTCATACTGGCCAATAATACATCTCCTCTGCAATTATAAAGTCTTCACTAGTATTTTAGCAAACATTTAAAAGTAGTTGCAAACAGTTTAATTTATAAAGATCATTTGTTTTTTGCATGAGCTGACACAATCTTATTGGTTCAGATTATCTGGCCGAAACCTATCATGAACCAAAAGCTATAATAAAAGCAGATGCTAATGCTTTTTTTATAGAATCATCTACTTGTATTTGAGGAAGGTGTTGACTCACTGTGGGTTAGGGAATGTGTTTTACAGGACATCACAGTTGATATATAGTTCCACTAAAGCTATTTATCCTGTCTTATAAGCAATAGTGATGGATGTTTGTCAGGGTGATTTTCTGTAGAAGATAGATGTTCCAAAAGTTCAAAAAGGTATGTCTGAAGACACTACAGTCATCAGTTAAGGTTAGGTTTGAAGGCAGGTCTAAGTTGGGCATTGCTTCCTATAGCAAATTATCCCCAATATGGGATTATCCAGGCATGGCAGAAAATATGAGACATACACTGTGTCTTCTGCACAGTGAATCCAGTGTTCATAAGTGGCCTAAGCTATTGGATGAAGGCATTTTACATACTTGGGGGAAATTGATGTCTCGATTTGCTACATGAGACTGGACCAGAGGTTAATCATGCCACAAAAACATTTCACCAAGGAAACAGGAAGTTTCAGACTGCTATTTTGACCTGTGTGTTGTAGCCAACAGTAACCAATAGCCACCATACAGTGGTTAGGAAGGATACATGTTGACTCTGGAGCTAAAATACTTAAGGCAAGTATCTCTTAGCACTCTTTATTCTAATGCCAAACGTGCTGCATTTAAGAGGAACCATTTTTTCATTCTTCACAGACTCTATTGGATCCCGCTGAAACCAGCAAAAGTTAGAAAAGATACAGAGAACTGTTGTTGCAAATGTAGGATTTTGGAAGCAGATGATGTGCAATTACCATGTTATGTTTAGAATTCCTGAAAAAAGGGAACAAGAGATATATGTTGAATAATCCAAAAATGTTATTTTATTTGATACTCCTGGAATGAAATGAAGCATGTAAAAATGGAATCAGTTTCTTGCACCTTCAGATAGATTGACTAGTCTCTGACATGTATCTGTGCTCTGGCATGCAGAGCTCTACAATCAGGAAAGCACAGTTCTGGCAACCCTTTGAGAATTGGTCAACTAGTCTCACAAACATAGAATTTTGAATCTGAGGACTACACTGTCTAGGGCATTTCACTATTGGAATCAGATGGTTTGAGTAGAAGCATCCAAACTACCAAAGCAAATAAGTAATGGGTCAGAGCAGCATCTGCAGAGATGTTTAAATCATGTTTTACAATGTTATTATGACACTGCTAAGGGTGATATAAGGACAAGAACAATAAATTAGGGCCTGTTTTGGAGTTTGGCTTGTGGTATACTCCATCATAAATGTGATGGATATCCCGGCTGCTATATTACAAGTGCCTTAAAATATTTTGCACTTTCAATACAGCAGATTGGAATAGTGATCACATTTGTGACAGTGTACCTCATCTGCCAAACTCCAAATCAGGCCCCTAGTAATACAACTGTTAAAATGAGATATTTTAAGGTTTTAAAAATATTTTAACTATTGGTGTGGATTTTACTTTAAATAGTAAATAAACAATGTTACATTTTCCCCAGTTATTCTTGGGTTGGAGTAAGAATGGTAAATCTTAACTCCACAAATCATAAACTTTCTCCAGTAGCAGTTGGTGTGGCATTATAATAGTGTATTTGAACTCCCAAAAGTTAAACACAGAAAACACAGCTTTTGCTGGTGGGTAAATCAAGGTATTCAAATACAATGAATCATTGGCATGTTAAACTAAGGGCAGACCTCAAAACAATAAAATTGGTCTTTAAATTAAGGTTCCAGGTTGATGATCAACTTGCATTAGGACCACAAATTAGTAAAAGTTTGTACATCCCAGAGAGCTAAAAGAAGACTACTCCTTACTTTGACCATGCATCTTGTCATCTTACAAGCCAAGCTATAATTTTGTGAAGGTTAGATTACTACAACACCCTCTTTTGGCTTTCCTAAAAACTCTTTCTAAAAGGTTAAATTAAATCCAATATGCAGCTATTACATGAATGTTCATTCTCTCAAAGCAAAAGCATGTATCTACCTACAGGAAGGCCCTACATTGGTTATCTGTGACAGAGAGAGTCACGTTTAAAGCAATGTGTATAGCACACAAAGCCTTTTACAAATCAGGTATTTTTTCACAAGAAAAGTGCAAACATTTCTCTCCCATCTGGCTGCTGTAATCTACAGGAACTAACTACCTTACTCATCCGTCCTTTAAGAAAGTTAGACCAGGTGACAGATCCTTTTAATTTCTAGCAACAAAATCTTGGAATATCTTACCTTCCTCCCTTCAATCGACTGGCAATCAGGTGTCCCATTCAAAATCAAACACTTTTCCCAGCTGATGGAATGAGAATAGTAAAGCTGCATTCCCCAAAATGAAATACATTTCTCAACAGTTATTGATTTGGAATTACATAGGTAGTTCTAGGCTTACCATAATGAAACAGTGTCCCCATTGAGAGTCTATTCGAAGTTAGAATAAAAAATGTGCACTCTCCAGTATCAAATGACTTTTGTTATAGTAGTTGTGCTGGAGTTAGAATAGTAAATATGAACTTAGCAAAATTAAACACTTTCACCGAAGGTATTTGGCTTTCAGTTACAATAACATACACGATCTTCAAAAAATTCAACATGTTGCGTAATGGAAGTTAGGTTGAAGTGAGAATAGGAAACCTGCACTACATAAAATTAAACACTTTCTCCAATGGTAGATAGGTAGAGGTTAGAATTGCATAGATAAATTGACCGAATACAAAATCCTTTCCTTATGGTTATTTGTATGGGGTTACTATAGTAATGTACATCATGCAAATCACACTATTGGTGTGGAGTTGGATTACAAATATTTAGATGGTTTATATTAATATATAGGGGGTCATTCTGACTCCCGCCGGCCGCGGTAACCGCTGTGCCGGCGGGAGCCGCCAGAATACCGCTGCGCGGTCAGAAGACCGCCGCGGTTATTCTGTGTTTCCCGCTGGACTGGCGGGCGACCGCCAGAAGGCCGCCCGCCAGCCCAGCGGGAAACCCCTTCCCACGAGGAAGCCGGCTCCGAATGGAGCCGGCGGAGTGGGAAGGGTGCGACGAGTGCAGTAGCACCCGTCGCGATTTTCAGTGTCTGCATGGCAGACACTGAAAATCTTTTAGGGGCCCTCTTACGGGGGCCCCTGCAGTGCCCATGCCATTGGCATGGGCACTGCAGGGGCCCCCAGGGGCCCCACGACACCCCTCACCGCCATCCTGTTCCTGGCGGTCAAAACCGCCAGGAACAGGATGGCGGTGAGGGGGTCGGGTTCCCCATGGCGGCGCAGCAAGCTGCGCCGCCATGGAGGATTCCTCAGGGCAGCGGAAAACCGGCGGGAACACCGCCAGCCTGTTGGCGGTGCTCCCGCGGTCCCCGGCCCTGGCGGTCCTTGACCGCCAGGGTCAGAATGACCGCCATAGTGTTTGATAATTGTATTAATAATGCTTAGTATGTTTTTGATCTAAATATGTATGTAAGTCTGAAATGTTTTTGTTGAAAAAATATTTTAATCATACTATTTATGGTTAACATAAATATATGGATTTAGATTGTTAGATCCAAAATAGTAATATAATATATTTACAATAACAGTAAACAATACATGTGGATACTAACTCAAAATATCAATATTAATTATATTTGAAAATATTACACACATGTTACATTCAACACATGGTATTTTAGTTATTGTTTACATATAAACATTTTGTGCAAACATTAAATGTTTGTGATATACATTTTAACATAAATAAAAAAAGGAGGACATGATTTTCACATATTTGTTTTAGTAATCTTAAGAAAGGTATGTATAGATGTGTTTACATTAAGTTCAATGTAAAAGCAGTGTAAGAAATTGGGTTATTGGTTGAGGGGGCTGTAACCCCCACCCAGGCAACAATCACAATCCTTGTCAGGTAAACCACAAAAGTCACTAAATTAGCTTGTGCTTAACCCTCTGGTAGCTTGGCTCAAAGAAGACAGGTTTAACTTAGAGGCAATATGTAAAGTATTTACCAAGCAAAACAATGAAGTGAAAACACAAATCAAGAAAAAAAATGAATTAAGAATACATTTTAATAAATAAAATACCAGAACGAGAAAAAGTCCTATCAGTGGAACATGAGATATTCAGTGCTAAATGTTTAAGTAACTGTAGCATCTAAAAGCACAAAACACCACTTGCGGGTATCTGGTTGGTTTAGACTGGGAAAGTCACAAGATCAGGCCGATTGCTTGGAGCATGAGTCCGATAAAGGGGACAGGTATTCCTGCTGAAAGTGTTACCTTCTCAAAGTCTGGCACAAAGAACACCATTTAAAGAGGAGGAGGCTTAAAGGAGCATATATGATATTGTGCATGGCCGTCGCTGTAGCATGAAGAGCAGGCCAGGCGGTGCGTGGTGTCATCACTTTAGCATGAACAGACAGTCAGGAATTGTGGACTATCATTGCTGAAGCTCCATGTTTATGGTCACCATGGGCTGTTGTGCTGTAGCACAAGGTGCAGATCTCCCATTGCCAGCCGTCACTGGCAGTCATTGTAACACAAAGAGTTGGTCTTCACTGGAGCTTCGTGTTGGTGGTCATTGCCAGTGGCAGTGTCTTGCGCAAAGGGTCCCATTCTCGGTCACGAAGAAACCAAACTGATTCCACATTTTCTTGCTGGTTGGAGTTCAGAGTGATCCCAGCCAAGGGTCCAGGACCTTGGGGCAACCACTTGAGAATCAGGGAATTCCTCCAGCGGAGGCTGACAGTTCTCAGGGAGATTCAGCTGAAGGTTCCAAGCAGTTCCAGTTGCAGCAGGTCAGCTGGGCAGTGGCAGGGTGGCCTCTGGAGCTTTTAATGTCCTTGTAGCTCAAACAATTAGCCAACTGACTTTTGAAGTCACACAGGTTAGCCTGAGATGAATGTAAGAAGATACAGTTTTCCTTCTTGGATAGCAGAGCCTTCGTCAAGCAGCATGTGCAGTCTTTTGGCAGCAGGGCAATCCTTCTGAAATGTCCACAGGTACAGGGCTTTCTGATGAGTGGCTCTGGAGGTCCAATCCGTATAACGGGTACTAGCCTTTGTGTCTGGGGATTTCCTGATCTACCCCATTTGGCTCTGGAAAATTCTTTCCCTAACCCTGTTAAGGCTCAGCCTCCTTCCAGACTGTGCAAGTCTTAGAAGCGTTAGGCCCATATTTATACTCTTTTGCACCACATTTGTGTAATTTTTTCACGCAAAATCAGCGCAAACTTACAAAATACAATTATATTTGGTAAGTTTGTGCCACTTTTGCATAAAAAAATAAGCAAACGCAGCTCAAAAAAGTATAAATATGGGCCTCAGAGACCCCCTGCCCTTCTTCATTTTGGCAGGTAGCCCAGCCATTTTTCCATACTTCAGGTCCTCTTGATTTCCCTATTGTGGTGTCATGGAACATGTGCTAAGGCACACCCCTCAGGTAACCCTAACAACTCCAGGTGGGACCTGATATCCACCTCCCTCCAGATGATGTGCTCCATTTAATTTCCAAGCAGATAATCCACAGGCATGGCTGGACTCACAGCTACCCTTAGGGGACCTGAGACACCCCCCCCATTCAAAGGGAACAAAAGCCTTGGGATAGTGACTCTCACATTTGTCAGCTACTGCAACCTAGTAGAATACATTATAAAATATTTGCTCTGAGGACACCAGATGGTACCTTCCAGTAATCATACTGGCTCCTGTTTCTTTTAGAGCCTCCACCTACTGCCCTCTGATGGTGATACTCTTTTAATACTTTGAAGTATTTTTATGCATGTAGGCCTTTGGCACCATTTCTCTGTCACCAAGCGACACTAGGGTAACACATGTACCCGTCCCTTTGCTAACTAGTACAACCTCCTCCTACACTCGCAATCCCCGGTGTCTGCCCACCAGTGGGGGTCTTGAGGCCACTTAGGGCATTTTGGATCCCCGCTTTGACTTGCCTGTAGCACTTGTAGCATTTGGGGAGTACTTACCTGAGGATATCTTCTCAGGGTAACCAATCTTCTTTTCATCAAGTTGGGACTGGAAATCCATCCCTTGAGAACTGGTTTAATGGCCTTTGGAGAACTCCTTGTTTGATTTTTGTCTCCACTCTCTTTATTCTGGTGGGGACCCTTTCCATCCTTTTGGTGATCCCTCCAGTGAACTTCATGGACATTTAGTTGCTGACCCAGAAGTTCAAATCCTTGCCAAGCTCTCTAGGTGAAGTGAACTTGCAATCAATCAGGTTTTAGTTCAACTCTGTAACATAAGTACTGAGCCTGTGCTCTGTCAGGATCATATCATACATCCCATTGAAATTACTAATATTACTGTATCTCACCCAGCCTCTCAGTGCCTTACTAGAGAAATCAAAAGGGTCCAGCCATGATTGGTTTGGCAGTTTCGGGCTGTCACTACATTTCATGCAGTGCTTTTCTAGGGTAAGACTGAATTGGGTGATAAGAATGGCTTTCATGGGAACATACCTCATCTATTCTTGTACCTCTAGTGTCAGCAGGGTATCCTTCCGGTGATGGGCATGTGTTTCCAGAGACTTGTCTCCCAATAAAAAAATGTCTAGCTTACCCGTCAAGAATTTTCAATTCTATTAAGGACACGGATGCGAGGATTGCCCTTGACGAAGATTCTTGATGTAGCATTTCTTGCCAAAGAGTCAGAAACTCCTGTGGACACGGATGTGCTGATTGGCTGGGCCCAGAGGGCCATTTATCATCTAGGCAATACTAATTGGGCTATTTCATCGGAACGCAGGAACTCCATTCTCATGCGAATTGACCCTAAACTGTCTGATTTAGCTATTTCTGAGGCAGATCCGTCTGCCAATGGTGTTCTTTTTGGATCTTCCTTTATTAATGAGTTGGCCAAGTTTTGTTCTACCTTCTCTTCCTTGGGCAAGGCACAAATGTCCCTTAAAAAGTTGTTCAAGCAAGGCCTTTATTTCAGGGCCGGTCGTTATGGAGGACGTATACCCGGCTGAGGAACTTTCAATGATCCTCAGAACTACTACCCCAGAGGGAGAGGAGGTTGGTATGGAGATCAATCAGACTCCACCTTCTACCCTACGTGCTCCAGAGGAGGTCGTCCCAGATATCGCAAAGGATCTCGTAGGGGACACCAAGGAGCAATCCAAGACGCTGGTTACTCAGGTGAGCATTATTCCGTACTCTCAAGTGATTCTTGGGGGAGAGTGTTATTATTTTTAGAAAATTGGAAGATTTCTGGGGATTCTTGCATTCTTCAGACAGTTTTGGGTTTTCATCTAGAGTTTGTCAGTACTCCCAAACAACTAATCCCACCACTTCCAATTTCTTTTTCCCTCACAGATCAAGCCTTTATAGACATAGAGGTTCAGGCCTTCTTGGACAAAGAACCTTCCGGGTTCCTCAGCCCCATTTTCGTAGTAGACAAAAAAGGGGGAGGTCATCGGCTGGTCTTAAATCTAAAGGATTTCAACTACTGGATCTTGTACAGGCACTTCACAATGGAAGGGATTCACATGTTAAGGGATATTGTATTAGAAGGAGACTGGATGGTCCGCCTGGACCTAAAAGATGCTTACCTTTCAATTCCCATATTTCCCCCACACAGGAGATTTCTGCAATTCCTTTGGAAGGAACACCGCCTAGAGTTCCATGTGCTTCCGTTTGGCCTCTCGTCAGCCCCCTGGTGCTTCACGAAACTGTTAAGACCAGTGATGGAATGGCTGAGGACCAAGGGAGTCAGATTGATCATATATCTGGACAATATTTTACTGATGGCTCAGACTCCCCAATCCCTTCTGATTAATTTAGACTGGACCATCAGCCTTTTGCAGGATTTGGGTTTCCTTATCAATGTGCAGAAGTCATTATTGAAACCGACTCAGGTAATAGAATTCCTGGGATTCAGGATAGACTCAGTCCGCTCTCAACTAATTCTCCCTTCTCCGAAAATTTGCAACATCAAGAGGGAACTGAGGTCTGTCCTGTCCAGCCCGACTGTATCTTTGAGGAACATTGCCAGAATAGTGGGCCTTCTGGCTTCTTCGATTCAGGCAATTCTCCCAGCCCCATTGCACTATCGTGCTCTGCAGAGACTCAAAATCAGACATCTGCAACAGGGTCTGAGTTATTCAGAGCAGATTCCTTTAACCGTCGAAGTGAAGACGGAGATTCATTGGTGGCTCCAGCACTTGGAAGCCTCGAACGGCAGGGCTATTTTCGGTTCTCACCCAGAAGTGGTGATCGAGTCCGATGCCAGTTGTTGGGGTGGGGAGCCCGTTGTGGCTCTCTAGTGACAGGAGGACAATGGTCGAACTGGGAACAGACTCTTCATATCAACTGTCTGGAGCTTCTAGCGGGCTCTTTTGCCATAAAGAGTCTTTCTCCGCAGAAGACAGACTGTTGCATCTTGTTGAGGATGGACAATATCTCAGCAGTGAGATATGTCAACAAGTTGGGGGGGACGAAGTCCAGGATCTTACCAGAGATTGCCAAGGATTTTTGGAATTACTGTCTCAATCAGCGTCTGGTTATCCTAGCAGAATATCTCCCAGGAGATCAGAACACAATAGCGGATTGGAATTCCAGGTATCTGACAGATTCCAGCGACTGGAAACTGGACCCAGTGATTTTCTTTCAGATAATCAGGGAGTGAGGCTCTTGCGAAGTGGATCTCTTTGCCTCTCGCCTCAACTTTCAGATTCCAAAATTCTTCAGTTGGCGACCAGATCCTATGGCACTGGCGACAGATGCTTTTCTTCAGGATTGGTCTCAGATTTGGGGGTATGCATTTCCTCCTTTTCTGATGATTCCAGGGTACTGTCTCAGGTGCGAAGACAGAAAGCAGAGATTATATCGGTGACTCAATTTTGGAGAGCTCAACCTTGGTTCCCAATTGCTCTACAGTTTGCTTGTGCTCCCCTGCTTCTCATTCCTCCTCGTCGGGATCTTCTCTTGATTCTGGAGGGCCTTCAACATCCACTGACTTGCTGGCTTGGATGGTTTCAGGTCGAGATGGAATTCCCCAGGCCTTTCGCAACAAGCTGCTGACTTCATTAAGCAAGCTTAGGCCTCAGGCACGCACAAAAGATATTCCTCACCCTGGAGCAGAAGAATTATTTGGTGTGATGGAAAGGGTATTAATCCTGTGGAGTCACACGTTGAGCTGATTGTCAATTTTCTAGCGGAATTGGCAGATTCAGGTTTGGCTTATAGAACTATCAATCTTTTCAGATCAGCCATCTCAGCTGGCCATGTTCATTTCGACGGTAAACCAGTTGGTGAACACCCGCTAATCTGTAAATTGTTGAGAGGCATCCGTTTATCAAATCCTCCTCAAACAAGGTATTCTGTGTTGTGGGATGTGAACATTATATTGAGATTCTTAGACTCTTGGCCTGTCAATAGATACCTTTCTCATAAACAGATTTCAGCAGAACTGACCATGTTATTATGCCTGATTTCCTGTAAGAGGATATCGGATGTCAAAGCGTTGGACTTAGCTGGTAGGGGTTACCTTTACTATTACCAGAAGGACAAAAACTAATTACACATCAGTAACTTATCCATTGTATCCAGATAACTGAAAATTATATGTAGTTCAATGTTTAAAGGATTATGAGGTGGTTACAGAAGAATTTAGACAAAATGTTCATGGTCAGTTATTAATTTCTTTGCACAAACCTTTCAAACCAGTTACGTCAGCCACTTTATCTAGATAGATGAGATGGTTAATGAATGAAGCAGGTATAGATCCCAACCAATTTTGAGCTCATTCTGTTAGAGGGGCTATGGCCTCCAAGACGTATGCTTTAGGTTCCCGTTTGGAAGACATTATGAAGGCAGCTGATTGGTCTTCTGAGTTTACTTTTCATAAATGTTATCATAAACCTGTGGTAGATGTTGCTACTGTAGTAATGGAACAGCATAATTGGAGCCTTCGGTCCTGAAATAGAATAAAAAAATGTCTAGCTTACGCATCAAGAATTTTCAATTCTATTAAGGACACGAAGGTGAGGATTATCCCTCCCATTGAAAAGTATTGTATCTTATATTCAAAATATTTATGTTACATTGATTGTATTTTGACAGTATATGTTACCCACCCATGTTTTATATTAGATGGTTTTCAGTAATATAGACTGTTTTAAGTCGGCAAGATATTACCTACCTTTGTATTATATTTATAGGTTCTGATCAGAAGACTACCTGAATTTCTTCGTTTGACATGGTGATGAAGACATCTTCTTGCTGCTCCTTTTTTCCTTGGAGTTTTTCTGCAAGATATGGCTCCTGTTAAGTCCTGTTGGTGTCCCGAATTGGTTTTCCAGGATCGATGGCTCTACGCTTATGTAAGAAGTTTCATTTCATAAATTGAGGATTATCTGACTTTGCCAAAGAAAGAGGGAGTGACATCTTAGGTCATGGTATTTACGGACAAAGTTTGGGGTTGGTGATTGGACCATGTGACCTTATACTAAGCATCTTGGGATGTGTAGTTTTTTTCTTTATATGTTATTTGATTGGCTGCTGTTTTTGGGTCAGTAAAGAGAGAGATATCATAATTGGAGCCTCTGGTCCTGAAATAGAATACTAATCTGGTAGCCTATGAATAGTTAGGGCTACCTTACAAGCTGAAAACCACTTATCAATGTCATCTCCCACCACAGAGCTAGGCACAAGGTGCTGTGGAATGTGGACCCTCCTTTTCACACAGAGTGCTTTGTTGTTCCTGCCACAATTGTTATTGGCCCTTTTATATTGCTTGACTTTCAGGTCCATCTCCTGAGACTCACTTCATGAGACAACAAGATTTTTTTTTCCTTCAAGGCTGTCATGCTGCCTTGTCTCTCTTCTGTAGCCAATTTAAATTTGCCCTGCTGCAGCACAATCTCTCTCTTAGCCCTCTTGTCCTCCAGTTCCTCTGGAGACAGGCTGTGGGAGGACACACTGCTCCTGGTAGTCATCTGCAGTGAAGTTAAGGAGTTCCCGGGGAGCCCCAGTCCATTCCCCAGTGGACTTAAGGATGACTTCCTTTCCCCAGAGCCTCATGCTATGGCACAGTGAGGCCGGGACTTGTGTAACATAATAATGCAGCTGTGATCAAGGTTCCTGTGGGTCACTTAGCCTCCCCGGTCACTATCTTATATGGTGGCGTTCGCTCCTGTGGAGGTTGTCTGATCCTGCCTAAAATGCACCAGTGGGGAGTGCAGGCGGAGTTCTGTCGCCAGGCACCAGGGCTAACCTGGCCCCCCCAGGGGCTCGAATGGGGAGGGGTGAGAGAATCGGGGTCGGCCTCTTGCCACAAACGTTAATAGTCAGCGCTTCAGGCGGCCCCCCCAACCCCACGTCTCCACCACACCGGTCCACAAGGTCTGGATTCATGTGACTCCAGGGGGCAAGCTCCTGCCAGGTCATCCATTTTCTATGGGTCTGTGCAAACACTGCCAGCGAGGGCCCCACTCGTCCCCCGGCCACCTCCCAGGCCTGGGTCCTCACGGCTGCTCACCTCCTTTGGCTCCTCATCTCTCTGTGCCCTGTTGGGCCCGCCATCCAGGCAAGCAGCCAACTCTTGGTCCCAGTAGTACTCCTTCAGGGCTCGCCAAGACATTGGGCAGTGCAAGGCTTGGCTCTGCTCTGCTCTCTGCTCCTGCTCAGCCAGAGACCGCTGGGGGACAGGTCTGCTCCTCCTCCGACGCTCCCTGCCTGGTCCGTGGCTCTTTAGTGGATGGTGTGTGGGCCTCAGAGAGGGCATGCAGGTCCAGCCCTTCCCCTGATGTGAGTCATCCAGGCCAGGCCGCAGCCTCCCTCAGCCGAGGTTAGGCGACAGGGCCGTGCACAGTCCCCAACCTCGCACTCCACCCAGATCTTCAGGGTCATCTTGTCACTGGTCTCCTGGGCCCCCTCCTCAGTGCCTCCACCTCTGCTCAGCCACGCTAACTTAGCACACTTGTCGTCCTGCCGGTGCAGGCCCTCCCTGTCAGCACCACCTCCTCTCATTTGGTCACGGCCGTCGGTCCGCTTCCCGAGCACTTCAGGGCAAGCAAGTTCATTTTGCTCATGCCCCCTACCCTGAATCTGGACCCCGGTGGGGCGTTCAGGGAAGGATATTTGTTGGGCCAAAGCGGAGCTGCTCGATCACACGTCCGCCATGTTTGCTGGTCATTGCAGACAGCAGAGTCTTGGTACAAAGGGACCTGCTTGCGGTTGTGAGGAGCACAAAATTCAGCCTTATACCTTTCGTTCTTAGGAGAAGTTCAGACTGATGCCAGCCAAGGGTTCAGGAGCAGAGGGCCCATCTCGGGTTCAGGCAGGTCTAGTTGGAGGTCCAGGCAGATTTAGTTGCAGCAGTTTAGCTGGGCAGTTGCAGGGTAGGCTTCTGAAGCTTGTTATATCACTATAACTCAAACAGGAGGTCAGCCAAATTACCTTTGGAGTCACTCAAGTTAGCCTGGGATGGTGGAGAGCAGGTTCATTCTTCCTTGCGAAACAGCAGGACAGTGCTTATGCAGCCGATCAGTGTTCTGGCATCCTTCTTCTGTAATGTTCTCAGGACCCAGAGTGTTCTGATAAGTGGCACTGAAGGTCCACAATTTATACCTGGTGTCAGCCTTTGTGCAGTGGATTCCTTGTTCTATCGTCACATCTGTCTCTGGAAGTTTTTTTTTCCTTCCCCTGCCCAGGCTCCAAACTGTCTGGGGGTTACAAAAGGCAGACAGGCCCTGTGTCAGATTCCTTTCTTGTGTGCAGGAGGAAAAGTCCTTTCGAAATGTCAGTGGGGTAGAGCATGGCTCTAGCCCCAGCCAACTTGGAAGGATGGCCTATTCTGTCCACGGTAGTCCCTTTGTGTCATTGTCAGGGAGGAATAACACAAATCCCAATAGCAGAGGCATTCTAAGTGATATGATCCAGGATAATGGCAAAAAGCTAGTTAGGACCAAAAAACGCCAACTTTCTAAAAGTAGCACTTTCGGAATTGTGCCTTAAAATCTGACTTTCCCATTAAGTAAGATTTCAAATATCAATTGATTTGAGTGAAAATATTATCTCTGTATCTGCTCTCAATCCTAAGGTGTCAGTTCTACATCAAATAAGGTGTGAAAAATGAAGTTAGGAGTTTTTTTACTGCCAGGGCATTTAAACCTAAAACCCACATCTCTAAATTTACTACAAGTACTTCAAATTTTTTCAGCTGTCGAACTGCAATTAATTTTTTATTTTTTTTAAAATAAATGTTGGATAGGATACATTTACATTTTATAAATGTATTATTATATATATTTATGATTTTTTAAATGTTCATATGTACTATTTTATCTTTAGCAGAAAGGTTTAAACTAACCAGTTGCTAATAATTAGTTATATTTTAATATTTATAAAATTACATGCATTTTTATTTGGCTTACATTGTATTATATATTTTAAAAATCAAATATTATAAATATTATATTTTGAGAGTGATACAAACAAAAATATTCTTTCAGTCATTTTTTAAAATAAAATCTCTATCTAGGAATTAATTTTGTATAGCTTATTTTGTCTGTTAGTTTGCTATGGTTTTATTTTGCATATGGTGCAGTAGAGTATAGTAGGGTATATGCCATTCTTCTAGGTAGTGAAGTCCTTGGTGGTTTGGAAAGAGCAAGACCTTGCTAGATAGCATCTCATACATCTGTTGAGGCGGTTAGGATAATTGAAGATGTAATTGTGGTGTAGGGGTTTCTTTTTGAATATTTATTGAGTCTTTTCTAATTATTTCAAAAAATTTATATAGAGGAGGGTGTCTCCTTCTATTACTGTCTTGGAGGAGCTATTCCTTCTTTCTGTTGCATTATTAATGTTGGCTTCTAGGATAGTTTACTGCTGTAGAGAAAACATTTGGCAGAAAGTTAGTTACAATTATATTAACTCGTTTGCAGAGAATTAAAAGTAGCATGGTCTCAGCATTCAAGTCAGGTGCCATATTAAGAGTGCTTATATCCTGGTTGGTAGAAGACCAAAAGGATGTTTACATGGAATCAAAAAGAAAACTAATAAGTATCACGACTGTACCAAATCCAATGAGATCACCATCTGAGAAATGTGTTGGCTATTGTTTTTTACATTGCAAATTGTCTAAAATGAACTTGCTCAATGTAGCATTTTTTTCTTGGCGCAAATGGGTTGCACGTTATAAACAAAACAGTAAATTCCTGTAATATGTTTTTTGATTTTGTACATTGAGCAAGTTAAATTTAGCTGCAGACGGGTTGCACTTTATAAATGTATCAGTAAATCCATCCCAAATGTTTTGTTTTTGTATATTGAGGAACTTAAACTTAGACAATATATAATGCACAACATAATTTATTAAGTTATAGCTTGATTATTGAAGGATTCCATATTCTTCACCCTTTCTGTAATGACGAGTTAAAAGTACAATCTCGATATTACATTTTTAAATATTTAGTGCTATCGGACTTAGAAAAAGCATGGATTTACATTAGGTATATTATGTTTTGAGTGCACCTTGCTATTGAGTCCAAGTCTCCCAGTTCAGCCCTGCCAAGTACCACACATCATGGATCAGACTAAAGCATTTTGGTGTGGTGGTCCGCAACACTGCACTAAAATGTATTAGCCACGCATTTTTTAGCCTCCTGACACCACCAGACCTGTGAGGCACAAACTGAGACTGAAAGGAGCTACATCAGCAGTGCAAGCTGCTCACTGCTGGCAGAGTGCACACTGTGATGCCTGACCACAGCATGCTGGCTTGTTTCATAAAGTTCATTAAGTCACAAACTTTGACAGGACATAGCAACTGGTGCCACTGGCCCTCACAGCATGACGCTTGCCCCATTGGCAGTGAGTGCACTGTTACCCAGCCTAGAATGAGGATTGCGTGGGTGTGAGTGGCTGGCCCAAAGAAGGATTTTTATTTACAAATCCTGCTGGCTCTGGCCCCGAGGAAGGCATCACTGCTATATTGCTAGGGTCCGCAAGATGGGCAGGAAGTGAAAGTACATTGAAACACAGCTGTTCCATGACACCAAAGGAACTAGGGGTGGCCCTCTGCGAGCAAAGGACTCATATTTATAGCCCTTGGCCATTGCATGCATTCCCTGATGTTGTTTTTTGGCTACAACTCCAATTTTCCAGAGGACTCCTCCACGGCCAGAACATAAAAGACCCCTGTGAGGTAAGAGACTCAGCATACCAGAGTAATCCCAGCAATATAATGACTGAGGTGATTTATCAGAGTTGTTGCATTTTATTGAACGGTGAGGCCCATGGAAGCAGCTGCATTTTCACACTTGGAAGTTGCTAGAGATTTCATTAAAAAATAACATTTATTTAACAATGACCGGTATGAGTGCGATCTAGGCCTAAACAAGAGCTGCATTTAAACATGCACTTTCCTTTCTAAACGTTGCATGACCCATATTTGACTGACAGCGTGATTTGCTAACGTTAACAAATTCCAAACAAACTTTAACTCAGCTGAAGTTCTTCCATTGTAAATTTTTCATGGCTTTTGCATAATGCTAAATTCCTATGCTAACTAAGAAAGTTCTAATATGGTATTCTTTTTAAGTGCATTGGAACCTCAAAACCTGCTAAACTAATCTGAATCTTGCTTCTTTATGAATAGGCTTGGGTGTGGAGATGTATGAAAACAAGTATGACTTAATTATTCTTCACCACATTTACTCAAGTGTCTTTTCTTTCAGAGACCAAGACGAGTGGGAACATACTTTATATTTTAACTTATGTAGAAATGTTATTAAATGGAACTTGCAGTAGAACTGTTTTTGTTAAAAGTTACCATCTCTACAGAAGCTTATATTATCTCACGATTTTTGCCACTTATGATTGGCTGTCTAATATCTGAGATGAAACAAATGTGCTAAAATGTATATTGTCGTATTGTATCATAAAACTGTCCCTGGGAAAGAACAGATAGCAAGAGAGCACACACACACAATCTTTCGAGCTCTCATGCTCTCAGACTCAGATTCTCTCTCAGAGTTCCTGACTCAGACAGATGTGTTCTCTGCCTGCACTATTCTAAATATAAATTTCATCCAATATTAATTTTTGTTAATCTTAGGGCTGGAAATAAAACAGGCACCTGTGGCCTCTGATTGGGAAATGGAAGCTACTGTGTCAATATCTTTAACCAGCTGCATTGAAGACACATCCTGGGGATATTCCTGCCCTACGACCCCCAACATCCCTGGAATATAACATTGAAGAATGGACAACTCAGTCAGCAGCAGAAATATTATTGTCCAGCGGAGCATGGTCATTGGGGCCATTCTAGCAAGATGCCCCAATAGGAACAATGGTCATTGCTTCTAATGTCAAACAGCATGGAATCCCATTTATTGCACTCCTAGGCTCTTTTGGTGCTAAGGATCAAGGCTTTACAAGATGACCTGGCATTCCTGAATTGCATTTCTATTCCCAGCTTCAGAGAGAGAATGCCTGGCTATTCTTTAGGGTACAGAGTACCAGAGGGCCTCTTTCTTTCTTTTAGGGATGTTCTTAGATTCTACTAAGCAAAGATTACTTAAGGAGGCAAACATAAAGTTACTAATGGTGTTAAGGATCTCATTATAAGTTTTGCGGTTAGAAAAGCCGACTGCCAAACTCACGGAGAGGACACCACCATCATACTGGTGGCATCCCCCCAAGCATATTACCATGTTCCCACCAGGCTGACCGGTGGAAACATTGTACTACACGTTCCTGCCAGGCTGACCGGCGGGACCAGTGAGAAGATATTAGTCTCATACCATAGCACTCCAGCACCATCAGAATGGGCAATGTCCACAAAGCAGACAGTGCCCATTCTGATGGTGCTTGCTGGCGGGACCCATGGCATGGGCAGTGCAGCACTAGCTTTCTGCCTGCCTTTTCATGGCAGGGTGATGAGCTGAGTTGGGATCCGCATGGCAGCACTGAGTTCAATGCCACCCTGGCTGAGTACAACACAGACTATCATCAGCCCGTTGGGAGAAATGTTCCTGGCTGGGACGACGGTCCCGTGGTGATTCCACCTGCCAGGATTGTAATGTGGTGGTCGGAACGCCTGGAGTTCAGTAGTCCGACTGTCACCGTGCGTGTGGCAGTCCTAGGACCACCACACTAGCAATCAGGCCCTAAGTCTCAACAAGGAATCTATTTGCACTAAGGACACCCTCTTAGCCAACACAGCATTGAGATTGATGGACACTGCCTCATACACCTTTCTCAGGGCTACCGAGGACTATACCATGGAGCTCCAACGACATCTGCCATGATAGTTGGTAGGAAGGAGCCTTCTCTCTTATGGTTCTATAGAAGAATTTGAGAGCATGATAACAAGTGCCTCAGCATTAAGAACAAAGCATTGTGGTCACTATCTTGATGGGGACGCACAGACATATTGATCATAATAGACCACAGTGTGATGTCCAGCAGGATCTAATCAATAAGACTAGAGAAGTGTAACTGGTTAAATGTGTGTCTCCCCTCTTTATTGGACTTGGAACTCCTATTAGAGATCATTGCTGAGTGTTAAGGCATTTAGATGTAACTCAACAATTGTCCATGTCTTATTGGGGGGAATAGTGGGACCCCGGAATGGACCAAACTTGGTCCTCCTCACCATCAAGAGCCTCAAAGGAGGTGCGCAGTGGCTAAAATTTCTAATTGAAGTCACCTGCCACTATTTTAAAGTAATCAACTGCCAATAATGACGTATGTGAACCAATCAGTTCAATTACTTGTAGCTTGGCTCCCTTGCCCCAGGCCTATATTAGACAAATATTGGATAAGTGCCACCAGATGGAGACATCAGACTAGCACAATGGATGTTTGGACAGCAGAGATCGCATTCTCTTTGGCCACACAAAGCACAGGGCTTTTTATTCAAATTGATAGTCCCTCAGATGGTCTGCCCCTCCCTAAAGAGATTGCAGCCTAGGAGAAATTCACAAATTCTGAGCAAAACGGTGGGGAAAGAGAGCAGGTCACCTGGAGCAGACAGATGTCAAACCTGTCAATGAACTAGAACCATTCGGGCCGGAAATTTTAGACACTATTCCAACATGATTCCAAGAGACAATCTTAGTGTGGGGAGTTGAAAGGAATATAAAATCATTGAACTGGGCAGTGTCTGGGACTATGGGGGATGTGGAGAGAAACCCAGCACTAGTGGAACACACTAAAGGAATAGGTGCATCCCTCACCTCCTCTGATCCATTGGCAGAGGAGTCGCTGCCATCAGTAGTTAAATTTGGGTGCCAATCTATATTATCCAGGCTTGACTGAGGGAGGAATCTATTAGAGGTAGTAACAGTAATTTCACTGGTGCATCAGCCCTGATGAGCAAGTACTCAGGTCCCAACACGTGCCTACGTTACAACTGTTGGTAAAAAAAGCCTAGTCGAATAATATTAATTAGAGCTATCATCGAGTGAACCCTGGCATCACATTTAACTAGGCGACAAGCCAACCACTGATTTTTAAAATTAATAACCACTCAATCCCAAATAATGTTTTGGGACAATGGATCAACCTACCCAACCCTCCTTACAAATAAAATGGCATCATATTCGGAGTTTTAAAATCGGTATGCCAATCAGCCAATGAAAACACCTTATTTTTAAGCTGCACAGTTGATTCCTACCCAGAGCATGTTGTGGGTATTACTCCAGTCAGGATGGCTACATCACGGCAGCAATCAGAGGAAGATTCAGACAGTACTGGTGGTGGGATTTTGGCCTGAGAGTTTCACCCATGTTTGTGCAGCCTATTCATAGCTTTGGGACCTTTATGGTGTCCCCAAGAGCCTCCTTCGCCTCCCTCGCTGGACTCCAAGGTACACTGGGTGCCTGTGGCTAGCAGGTGTGGGGGCTGACTGAGAGCAGTGTTTATAGTCAGGGGCTGGGCAATTCAAGAGGTGCTGGTAAGTGAGCAGAGGTCACTGTACTAGTAGATTATTCCTGGATAAGACTAATTGATTGATGGTGTCTTCTAAGGAGCACAGTTTATCCACAAAAGGAGTAACACAGACGTCCACCAGTGATTTAAATTTGTCTAAAATACAGTCCCAGTGGTAGTAGAAGGCACACAGTTCCCCTCATTGGTCTCAGATGGACCCCAGCCAGGCTGCAACAGAGAAGGTTCTGTATGATCAATATGTCCGTCAGTGGGCCTACGACTTGTTAAAACTTTGGATGGGCCCCTTGTTTGGTTTTATGCTGCCTTTTGGCAACGGGCTCGCTGTCACTAAGATTCATAACATCAAAGTTGGGAGCCAAAGAAGTAATAGACAATGGATTTTCCTGCATCTCACAGCTACCCTGTGGGACTTTGCTAGTTGAACTTCAATGCAGCACTACTGGACTCACAAAAGGACTACTAGGGCCTGCTCCCAAGTCCAAAGAGGGCGCCTCTCTACCAAATTCATTTCTTTGGTGATTATACCAACTGTGAATGCCAATGATGAAGGAAAGTATTTGCTTTTTGGCATGTTTCTCCCAATTTCTGCCTGATGTCAGTGTGTTTGACTTTATTCACTGGGATCCTGCTAACCAGGACCCCAGTGATTATGCTCTCTCTCCTCTAACTTTTGTCACTGCCTATTGGAAACCCACTATTTCACCCAAAATTGGCATACTGGTCACCCCTTATAAGTCGCTAGTATATGGTACCTAGGTACCCAGGGCACTGGAGTTCCAGGGGATCCCTATGGGCTGCAGCATTTCTTTTGCCACCGATAGGGTGCCCATGCAAAGGCTTCTACAGGACTGCCATTGCAGCCTGTGTGAAATGGTGCATGCACCCTTTCACTGCCATTTACACTGCATCAGCTCACTTATAAGTCACCCTATGTCAGCCCTTCCAACCCTGAATGCTGGGTGCAGAGTATCTGTGTGTTGTGCCACCCCTGCACTAGCAAAAGTACCCCCACTTCGTCCAGGACTATTTTCCTGAACTTAGTGAGTGTGGGGACCCAGCTGCTGCCCTCCTGTTGCCTGTGGAGCTCAAGCCCAGGAAGGGAGAGCAAAGGATTTCTTTCAGCGAGGGATGTTACAGCCTCTCCCCTTGGAAATAGGTGTTACAGGCATGGAAGGGGTAGCCTCCCAGAGCCTCGGGAAATGCTTTGAGTGCCCTCCTTGCATAATCCAGTCTACACTGGTTCAGGGACCCCCAGTCCCTGTTCTGGCGTGAAACTGTCCATCACCACCCCAGATCTACAGTCAGATCAAAGTACTCACTTTAACGGTGAGATTATAAGAATGTTGTGTGCAGCATTACACGTTGAAAGGAAGCCAGATTTCAGTTATCGTATGGAAGCTTCAGGCATAGTGGAGCAACTTAACGGGACAATAAATCAAGACTGACGAAGGTTTGTGCTTTCACTTTTCTGAACTAGCCTGATGCTTTGCCACCAGTGTTGATGAGTCTACGAAGTACACCTGACAGAAAAACGTATTTATTGCCCCATGAGGTCCTTATGGGCAGAGTAATGAGATTATAGTTCCAGCAAATGCACTTGTAAATATTACAGATGGTATGGTACTCGATTACTCGAGTACCAAGGTCAGAGGTAGCAGCTGAAGAGTAGGGATATTTTAGAAGAAAACTGAAGAGTAGGGATATTTTAGAAGAAAACGGAATAGGGTTCAGGATTGTATATACGAAGATATTATCAATAACAAGACTAAAAGATTTAAACAAAAAAACAATGAAAAGAAAAGACTAATTCAAGAAGAAAACTAACCTAAAGAAGTGTAGTGATATTGTTCAACTTTGCTGTCACAAATGGTTTATTGGTAGCAGATCTAATTGTAGAGAGAAATGTATAATGCTAATAGAACTAGGTGCAAAGCATTCATAGGGACTTCATGTACACTTATAGTTTTAGTAGGAATAGCAATAGTATTATACACTACACACGTGATACAGAAAAGGTTGTAGTAGAATATGTAAATGCAACATTTAAACTAAGTATAGGTGAAGATGAGCTGAATACATCATTTGTAGATTACACAATTGACGATTACTCAAGGAATGTTTACTCTACATTAATGCAAGAATACACTAAGGCTTTTGATGTCAAAGATTGCTATCTTTGTGCACACGTCTTCCTCTGCATTTGAACAGGCTTCCTATCATCATATTCCACTTTCCTACGCTATCTCCTGTAGTATATTCCTTAGTTGTGTGTATAGGCAAATACATTTTGAATACTATTACTCAAACTTTGACATGGTACCTTCTACAGTTCCACTAATGAAAAGTATGAATTTATACCCACAAGCTAAGGAAATGGAGACTGCCTGGCATTACTGTTTCTTCCTGTAAACACTGTTAAAGCACATGAAAGAAAGCTAACATGTTTAATCAATTCACAAGAAAAAGCTTTTATTCTATTGTTAAGAGAGAGCGAAATAAGCAATTTGCGAAAAGTGCGTATAAGAAAGAGGATGTTCAGAAGAATGTATGAAGAAAAGAAGAAAATTAATTTAGGAGGAAAAAATCTGTTCCTGAGCTTAAATTAGATAAAAGACACAAATGGAAAGTATGTGTGTTTAAAAGGAGAATTAGAGGGAGAAAAACAATAGTGGGAAATATTAATTGTGAGCATGTGGTTGAACTGTCTGGATGAACATGGCAAATTTTGCAAGATGTTGATCCTGGTATACCTAGGGTGTACTTTTTATTTGGACAGAATACATAGTTTGGATTGCCTCCCTATTGGGATGGTATTTGCTATTTAGGTATACTTGTTCCAAAAATATATCACATACAACTAGCATCTCTGGAGCTTTATTAGTAGAAACCACTGAGCTTGTAGCAATTAGATGTATGGTTTTGCAGAACAGCGATCTATCGGATATCTTACTAGCTGAGAAAGGCAGAGTCTGCAAGATGTTGAAACTTTAGAATTGTAGAACGTTCATTCCTGATGAGAGTAGAAAGATGGTAGAGTATGCAAAGAATATTTCTGATCCAAAGCTTGATCTTGAACCTCTAAAAACTACCAGTATAGTTCAAAGCTTTGCAAAAGATTTCACCACAGTAGCTAGTTGGCTTAAGGGAATATGAGGAGGAATTCTTGAAACAATTTTAGTTCCTGTATAAATAGTAGTAGCTTGCTTCCTTTCTACACTATAAAGATATGGAACAGAGCTAGAGACTTTGAATAAAAGAATGAAGAAAGATTTGGAATTGAGTGACAAAGTGAATTAAGAATGTAAGAGATTGAAAGAAAGTGAAAACCTTAAATGGAAAATATGTTATTCTTTTTAACCATTTTAACCGCTTAACCTGCATTGGAATCTCAAAACTTGCTTAACTAACATAAAGCTTGCTTCTGTATGAATCGGCATTAGTGTGGAGATTTGTGAGAATAAGTATGACTTATGCACAATATTTACACGAGTGTCTTTTCTTTCAGATAGCAGGACAAGGATTGAAATATTTTATAATTTCAACTTATGTAGAAATGTTATGAAATGTATTTTGCAGTAGAACTGTCTATGTTAAAAGTTACCATCTCTACAGAAGCTGATCTCATCTCACGACTTTCGCTGTTTATGATTGGTTGTCGAATATTTGAGATGAAACAAATATGCTAAGATGTATATTATCGCATTCTATTATAAAATTGTCCCAGGGAAAGAACAAATAGCGAGTGAGTGCACAAGTAATCCTTCAAGCTCTCATGCTCTTAGACTCAGACTCTCTCTCTGAGAGCACCTGACTCAGACAGATTTGTTCGCTGCCTAGACTATTTTCTATCTGAGCCTGTTACAGTATTCGTTATGAGTACTGATAGCTTGACTGACTAGACTGCCTCCTAAAACTGTTCTCTTTATCATTTTCCGACTAAAATGATTTACTCTTACTGATATGGAATACTAGACTAGGGATAGAATGAGGGGCATGCTTTATTCAGTGTTCTGTACACTTTAATTGATACATAAAGAAAAGATTCAAATGTTATGATAAATAAAACTTTTAGAATCTAACTAAAACTTTCATTATTGACCCCTGGAAGAATATTTGATGTATTGTAAATTACAGCTTTATTTCTAGCCCATCCCCAATATTCCCTTCTGGGTGTCTTAGAGTTGCAGAGTCATCATCCTCCCAAGGTCTTATAACAAATTGTTGTATATTCTCTTAAAAGAGTTTGGTATTTCAAGGATTTTTTAATGTGAGATACACAATAATTGTGCTGGGTACATTGAGTGGGAAAGGAAAGGCTGTAAAATGCAATTTTTCTATCACACAACAACATTTAAATACATGTCAATGAACTGTATTGTCCTAATACACCAGGAATTAGAAAAGCATTCGGAAGCACATTTTTTTGTAATTTTGAAGTGTGATGGAAACAAAGATTTTAATGGGATCAAACCAAATCAACACACCTCTTGATGCGCAAATTATATATTTAGTTAAATGTGATTCCCACGTATGATCATTTGCATGCTATATAGGTTTATCAGGAAAATGGTTCCTGCAACTTTAGTGACCATTCCAGAGGAAAATGTGCTGTCTGTAACTCATAGTGCACTACTACACAAATCTTTAATAATATTTGTGTGACACTTCATTGTTAGGTTTTACACATGAGAAAGAGTCACACTAAGTGTCACACATTTTACATGGAATGTTACTCATAAGCACCTCAACACCATGGAAATCTCACGCGTAAGTAATTTGTGAACTTGGCAGCTAAGCCAGTTGCTCTTAGTAGGAGTTACTTTCTGTTTTCATAATATTCGTGTTATAAAGCTATTAGAAAATGAATATTTCATTCTCTATCCTTTTCTGTAAAAAACTATTGGCATGATCATGACACTATGTTTGAAATAACCAGATGTTTTCACATTGATAGTGATCTATGGTTTATATAGGCAAGATGTAGAACAGATTTAAATACCAGCTAGATGTTAAGCCCTATGTCTGTTCTATGGAAGAGTGGTTGCCTGCTTTCTTAAGCACTTGATTACAACTATAATGAATGTATGACTGTATTGACATCTGTTCACACTAGTAAGCTAGTATTGTGTTTCAAAAAATAATTGGGATTATGTTCCCATGGTGCTCACAAGGAGAGCCAACACCTATGTTGAAAGCATTCATTTATGAATGCTTGAGGATGATGCTCATATACAAAAATTGAAGAGCATGATGGTTCTATTATTTCTATTAGATGTATTTCATTTAGCATAATGCATGAGATTTTTCTAAGCAACAGACGTTGCCCAGTCTAAATAAAAACATTAGAAGTAGATTAATTTAATGACATGAATGTAAACTCTTTAGTTTACACTCATATGTAAGTCAACCCTTATTGTTCTATCACAATCTATATTTTATTATAGGATGAACTAAAAGGGGCTATACCTAAAATACACAGTTTATTATAGTTTTGCATTAAAGGGTTTGCAGCTGCTGGTGAGGGGGCAACGCCCCTCTGCCTTAGCACCCCTGGTGGTGAAAGGAAAGGCAGACCTGTTTTTCCCCGGTCACACACTACAGATTTATCAGGACCACTCCCCTCTGATACTCAGAAATAGTAGAAACTTTAAACTAGTCACAGAAAAGCTGCGGGAATAGGGCCTCGCGTATCAATGGACCCAATACTTTGGTCTTTTCTTTCAATGGAAAGACAAACTACGACTGGTGAGATCCTTGTCCAAAACTTGTGGGGTCCCTGGACCAAGAGTCCTTCCCTGCCATCCTAAAGGAGCATGATGGACTGCGTCCAACCTGGAGCATGGCTGAAAAGAGTAGTCAAGACCATACTCGCAAAGCAAGGACCTTCTCAGTAGCAAAAGATGACATTTTTGCATCTGCAAACCATGAAGCAGGAATCTTCATAGCCCACAGCTGGAGATGCTTGACTGCCCTGGGTGTTTGAATTGCTGGACTATCTTCATATGTCAGAACTAATTTTCATGCTAACCTTATTCTTTCTTTCGCAGGATCCCCAACCTCTGGGGCAGGCCTCCCAGTTCATGATTGATTGTGTTGCTTACTCCCACTTGACCCACCACTTTTCATAGAACATAGAATATGTTTTGCTTTCTGCTTAAAGTAGTCTAATGTCCAACACTACATGTGCTAACAATGGATATGCTGTAAAAATCATTTGTAACTAGTGTGCTAGAATCTACACCAGAATTACACAATTAGCTATTTTTAAAATGTCTTCTTCGGCCATGACCACTAGTTAGTATGCGCCAACTAATTATGACTTGCCAGCTGTTCTGGCCTCCGGTATACCTGAGTGCGGGTACATCGGACCTGACTTTTTCCGCTGGTAATTCCAGCTGGTAAAACTGCATAAGAAACAGCACCCAAGTCTTGTCTTCAGCAAGGGGGGCATTTAATGCTTCCCTTCCAGAATGTATCTTCTCTTTCCCTCACCTACCTTCCTTGGCTCCTCACTCCACTCTACACCACACAGAAGTCCTTTCATACATTTACCACCTTCTCAGAGCATTAAACCCCTGTAATAGGGAATACCATGAGGAATACTGCATAGTAATTAACTGTCAGTACAGTTGTTTTCCTGTCCAAAGGTTTTTACGCATAGTGGAGGGAAATCCATGTTTAGATACAAGCCCTTAATAGCAATTTCAGCAGCTGTGAATCCCCACATGGAATTCCACCTATGTCATAATAATGGCCTTTTGCAGGGTAAAATTAATTGACGATAAAAGAGGTGGACTCTTCAATATGTACTTCCTACTCTTCCTTCAGGATCCTCAGACAAGATTTGTAGGAAAGTGCCATCTTTCTTGGCATGTTACCCCCATTTTTGCCTGTATGTCAGTATGTTTTTGCCTGTCTCACTGGGATCCTGCTGGTAAGGACCCCAGTGCTCATAATTTATTGCCTAATGTGTGTTGTGTATAGTGCTTGACTGTGTCACTGAGGCTCTACTAACCAGAGCTTATGTTCTCTCTGCTTTTACATTTGTCACTATAGGCTAGTGACTTCATTTACCAATTTCAATTGGCACACTGGACCCCCCTTATACGTCCCTAGTATATGGATACCTAGGTACCCAGGGCACGGGGGTTCCAAGAGATCCTTATGGGCTGCAGCATTTCTTTTACCATCCATAAGGAGCTCAGACAAACCCTTCCACAGGCCTGCCATTGCAGTCTGCGTGAAATAGTGCACACACTATTTCACAGCCATTTTCACTGCACTTAAGTAACTTATAAGTCACCTATATGTCTAACCTTCATTTACTAAAGGTTAGGTACAAAGTTACTAAGTGTGAGGGTACCCTTGCACTAGCAAAGGTGCCCCCACATAGTTCAGTTCCAATTCCATGGACTTTGTGAGGGCGGGGACGCCATTGCACGCGTGCATTACATATAGGTCAATACCTATGTGTAGATTCATAATGGTAACTCTGAATATGGCCGTGTAAGGAGTCTAAGATCATGGAATTGTCTCCCCATTCCAAATGTGGTATTGGGGAGCAGATTCCATGCATCCTTGGGGCTCCGGTATGGACCCCGAGTACTGCCAAACCAGCTCCCTGAGGCTTGCAATGCAGCTACAGCTGCTGCCACCTCACAGACAAGGTTCTGCCCTCCTGGGGTCTGAGCAGCTCAGTCCCAGGAAGGCAGAACAAAGTATTTACTTTGGGAGGAGGGTGTTACACCCTCTCCCTTTGGAAATAGGTTTAACAGGCCGGGGAGGGGTAGCCTCCCCCAGCCTCTGAAAATGCTTTGAAGGGCACAGATGCTGCCCTCCTTGCATAAGCCAGCCTACACCAGTTCAGGGACCCTCAGTTCCAACTCTGGCGCGAAACTTGACAAAGGAAAGGGGAGTGACCACTCCCCTGTCCATCACCACCCCAGGGGTGGTGCTCAGAGCTACTCCAGTGTGTCCCAGAATTTAAACATCTTGTTTTCCAAGGTTTGGGGACCCTCTGAAGGCCTCTGAGTGGCCAGTGCCAGCAGGTGACGTCAGAGACCCCTCCTGATAGGTCCATACCTGATAAGGTAGCCAATCCCCCTCTCAGGGCTATTTAGGGTCTCTCCTGTGGGTTCTCTTCAGATTCTACTTGCAAGTTTCCAGCAGGAATGCTCTGCAACTACTACTTCATCCTCTGACAGTGGATCGACTGCAGACTGCTCCAGGAACCGCTGTAACGGCAACAAAGTATCCAGAAGGGATACTGTTCCTCTACAACTTCAGCTTCAGCCAGCAACTGTAACAGTTTCCACGGTGTGCACGTTCTGGGGACTCCCTGACTTCATCCTGCACCAGAAGGACCAAAGAAATCTCCCATGGAGTGACTAAAGCAGGCACCTTCTTAGTCGATGACTGGTTCTCTTGGACTCCTCTCCTGGTAACAAGCGTGCTACTTGGAACACAGAGGGTGGACCCCATCAACACAGACTGTCCTGAGGACCTGCTGTCCCAATTTGGAGGAAGTAGGACCTTGCCTTTTCTGAGAACGACAGTATCCCTGTGCACTGCGTCTTCCTTACCTCCTGAGGTCTCTGTGCACTATTTGCAAAATTTATTTGTGCACAGCCTGGCCCAGGTCCCCAGTACTCTATCCTGTGATGCTCAACTCACTAAATTGTTCTCCATCGGTGTGGGACCTTCCTTTGTAGTACTGCACCAACCGCATTTTGCACCTCCTTTGTCTCCATGTCCTGGGACTCCTGTGGGTGTTTTCTGGCATTCTGAGGGCTCTCTAAAGTGCTGAGAGCCCCCTCTTCCTCCTCACACAGAGTTGAGGCCTCCAGGTCTCTCCTGGGTCCAGATAGCTCCATTTTGACTCAAAATGCAACTTTGCCGGAACCAAGGCTTGTTGGAGGGTTCCAGAAACAAAACTCACCTGCATCCAACTTCTCTTCATGGGACATCCAGTGCATTATGCAGGAACCCACTGGCATCTTCCTTGGGTGCATTTCTGCAGTCTTCGTCCAACCGGGGACTCTTCTTTTGCACCCTCTTCTGAGTTGGCAGGGGCTCCTGTCTTTCCTGGAACTTCTTTCGACTTCTGGACTTGGTCTCCTTCCTTCGCAGGTCTTCAGGTCTAGGAATCCACCATTTGCTGTTTGCAGTCTTGCTTGGTTCTTGCAATAACTCTAATCACGACTTGTAGTGTGTCCTAAGGAAACTTGCAGTACTTTACTCCTGCTTTTCCGGGCTCTGGGGTGGGGTATTTTACTTACCTTTGCTCTATTCTTACTCTCCCAGCGATTCTCTACACATTACACTTGTCTAGGGGGGAGTTCATGATTCGCATTCCACTTTCTTAGTATATGGTTTGTGTTGCCCCCAGACCTATTTTCTCACATTGCATTCTATTGCATGTTCTATTGTTTGCACTATCCAATGTCTAATTACTTACCTTATTTTGGTGTCTAGTGTATATATTGTGTATAATACTTACCTCCAGAAGGAGTATTGCCTATAAGATATTTTTGGCCTTGTGCACCCAAATAAACTACCTTTATTTTTGGTAACACTGAGTATTGTCTTTACTTGTGTATAAGTACTGTGTAACTATAAGTGGTATTGCAGGAGCTTTGCATGTCTCTTAGTTCAGCCTAAGCTGCTCTGCTACCTCTATCAGCCTAAGCTGCTAGAACACTACTACATTTCACTAATAAGGGATAACTGGACCTGGTTTAAGGTGTAAGTACCCAAGGTACCCACTACAAACCAGGCCAGCCTCCTACAAGATTACTATGTGCTTTTTAGTACTCAGGTGTTCCATTTCACAGTGCAACATTGCTGGAAAGCAAGGATTGTGAACTTATGTGTTTCATAGTTCCATTTACAGTGAAACAACCAAATAGTTTTATCCAAACAAAAAAAGTTCCAGTTCACCTAGGATTGTAGAGGGCCATCCGGCCTCTATTTTACAATGTTGCAATTCTCACTCCGAGGACCACATGTGGCCAGAGGAGACAAATGGGCTGGTGGTTTCTCATGGCCATTTTGCCAAAATATACCAATGAGAGTACTGTGTTGACTGTTGTCTAAATGCTGCACTATTACAAGGCCTCGAGTCCGAGTGATTACCATGACTCGACATTGGCGACGAGGCTGGTGCAAGCCCATTGAGTGCCGACACATCCCTGAATCCCACAAGCCTTACTGCATGGCAGTTGTTCCTGGTGCATAATGCAGCGCCCGCCTCGAAGAACTCTGCCTGTTGTGCACATTGCCCTCATATCCACAATGCAAGAAATTGTAAGACTACCTGCCAGTGTGTCCTGCCCTTCTGCCTGATGCATAGCCAGGCTGCAGCCAACATGCCTGCTGCCCCAAAGGCTTAGCTTCTTTGAGACGTGGTCACTTCACATGGTGGAGCCTGCTCCCACAGCGCCATCTGCTGGCTTGCCGCTGACATTAACAGGCTGCAAAGTACATTGCGGCAGCAACCCACATCTCACCAGCTAATGGCTGTTGCTTCATTCCTCCTGGCTGCCTCATCTTCCTGCTGAGTGCTTGTCATGGTACAGTTAGGTTGGTGTGCACATTGGGTGCCCTGCCTTATCATCAACCTGCAGGAAAGGATATGGATGCAAATTATACAAGGATGCAAGTCATTGATGCTCTGGAGGATGATCCTAAAACAACTAGGTATCTTGTTGGATAGCATACTTGTCCTTGCCCCGGTCCTATGAACTATTCAACAGCCTTGCTGAAGACATAGAGGCCGGCCTGAGCAAAGGGGCAACAAGCAAAGAGCCCCAGAAGAGTGCCATTATAAAAGAAGAATGGATCAACGATATACAAAAGCTCCCGACACCTTGCCTTTCAAGAGCACCCCGGTCTCCGAACAGCGTGTGTGGGAACTGCAGGATGGAACACAGAGCTCTGATTGTGTGCACAGCTAAAGGGCGAATCTGCTCGAAGTGTGTCAAAATAAATCACTTTACAAAAGTGTGCTGGAGGGGAGGGCAAGGGCGTGCAGGACAGTACCCAAAGAATGTGACTGCAGCCCTCCGGCAGCTATCGCTTGAGGTATCAGAGGAGAGAGGCATACTCAGCAATGAAGGGACAGGAACAGACCAGGTGAGGAGGAAGAAATATTTGTCATATCATTCACAGGTAAAGAGGCAAAAAAGAAGGCTGCCGCCCATGTGCATCATCAATGTCGACGGCACAACCATTACCACCCTCATAGATACTAGTGTGTCTGTCAAACTGACATAGAACAGTTCAATAGAGTCAAGCCAATACCAATGGTGATGCCCAGCAGTGCATCAATGTACACTTACGGTGGAACTGAGCCACTAACCCTAAAAGGGGTGGTGGAAGTTGAAGTTAAAAGTGAAAGTCAGTCTACCCGTGCAAAGTTTCATGTTACAGAAAATCTTACTGGCACCTTACTAGGATGCAACACAGCAGAAGATCTGGAACTCTTATTTTTTGCCAAGCAAGTGCACACTTCACATGCAGATGCCATCGTAGTCGAGTTTCCCCAGCTGTTCACAGGTCTAGCCAAGCTGAAAGGAAAACAAATCAAGTTTCATATCAACAAGTCAGTAAGGCCCACAGCTATGTGCCACCGGAGAGTCTCTGGAAAGAGAGCTAAAGGCCCTGGAGGAGACTGTGAAAGTAACACAGTCTACCCCATGGGTATTGCCATTGTTCACTGCGCCAAAAGCAAAACAGCCAGAAGCAATCCGGCTGTGTTTTGACACAAGACTCCCGAAACAGTCCATAAAGAGGGAACAACATATCACGCCAACTATCGACAATTTTGAGGTGGATCTTAAAGGTGCAAAACGGTTCTCTACATTTGATCTAAATACTGGATATCATCTACTAGAGCTCGACCCGGCCAGCCGTTACATCACAACATTCTCCACACATGTATGCCTGAGAAGGTATCGTCAGCTAAGGCTACATTTTAGCATCTCGTCAGCCCAGGAGGTGTTTCAAAATACCATAAGAGAGACTCTCTTCAGACCAACAGGGGCACTGAACTTAAGGGATGATATCCTGACATTTTCTGAGAGCCTCTAGGAACATCAAGTGAGGCTTAGAGCCACTCTTCAGTGATTATCAGACTGTGGTCTGACGCTACATAGGAAGAAGCGCTCATTCTACCAGAATTCGGTTGAGTTCTTTGGATACGTATTGTCCTGGGAAGGCCTGTAAGTGGACCCCAAGAAGGCAGAATCCATCAGAAGTGTGTTCGTGCCTTGTAACCTGACCAAAATAAGGAGCTTTCTGGGAATGGAAACATATTGTGGGAGGTTCATCCCCAATGTAGACACAATATCAGAGCCACTCTGAGCATTGACCAAGACCAGTGTACTGTGGGAAGGATGCCCTGCTGGGAGGCGCCACAATGGTGTGCTTCAATCAACAGCAGGAAACAGAAGTGGTGATTGATGCCAGCCCCATGGGACTTGGAGCTGTACTACTTAAGGAGCGGACAAAGGCCCTCATTACAACATTGGCGGTAAATCCTGCTTACCGCCGTGCAGAAGACCGCCAACACACCACCACGGCCGCGGAATTCTGCCACAGCCATTACGACCCACAGCTCGGAATCCGCCAAAATCCAGACACCCACACAAGTCCGCCACACCAAAGGTGAGTGATAAACTGGCGATAACAAAACCTCCACTGTCACGCCAACAGGAATACGCCCACACTATCATGACCCACGAATCCACGCGGCGGTCTTTCAACCACGGTATTCCATTGGCGGTACACACCGCTGCGCTCAAAATACATACACATTTACAAAACACTACCGCATTGGACAATTCAAAATACACACACCTGATACACATACACAAATCACTCCCACACACCCAATACAATATAAAACACACACTCACATCACCCACAAACCCTTACGACCAGAAATTTAGACAAAGGCCAGAGAGACAGCACAGCAAAGACAACCCCACCATACAGAGGCACACCACACCATCACACATACACATCCACGCACAAAACACTACACACCCCTAAACATCACCCCACACATCACAACACACACCACCTCACACATCACCCAAACCACCCCATGGCACTGCAAAGACACCCCAGGTTTTCTGAGGAGGAGCTCAGGGTCATGGTGGAGGAAATCATCCGGGTAGAGCTACAACTATTCAGATCAGAGGTGAAGCACACCACCATAGCTAGGAAGATGGAGCTATGGCGCAGAATCGTGGACAGTGTCAACGCAGTGGGACAGCACCCAAGAACATGGGATAACATCAGGAAGAGGTGGAACGACCTACCGGGGAAGGTACGTTCCGTGGTCTCAAGACACCACATTGCGGTTCAGAGGACTGGTGGCGGACCCCCACCTCCTTCCCCACAACTAACAACATGGGAGGAGCAGGTCGTGGCTATACTGCATCCTGAGGGCCTCGCAGGAGTAGCAGAAGGAATGGACTCTGGTAAGTCAAATCTTAACTACCATATCCACCACCCTACCTGCATGCTATCACATACCCCCACCCTCACCCTCACCCACATCATTCCAACTCCTCACATATGTCTCACTATCACAAACCACACATCCCAACACCAAGCCCTGCATGCAACAACAAAGCATGGACACCAATCAGCAATGCATGGCCACTACACATACCCACACAGACCCCTAAACAATTAGCACATAAGTTCCTAGACAAGAATGCAAGCACTGGGCTACAGGGTCACCCACCCATTGCACACCATGGCACACACAGATGCAATAATCATGCCTTTACACCCCTGCAGTACCCCTACCCAAAGTCACCGGACAGGAGGTTCCAGAAGTGTCCACTCTCCCCACAGAAGAGGCCGACAGTGATGACAGCAGCTCTGTCCAACTGGATCTAGATGACCATCTTGGCCCATCTGGGACCTCGGGACAGTCGGTTCCCCTCACACTGGCACAAGCCACAACAGAGCCTCCCCCTCTGGAAACACCAGCACAGCACCCACCCAGCAGGCCCATACCTCTGTTCCCAGGACACGTCAAGCAGCAGTGTGTCCACCACTACAGGGAACCCAGGCTAACCCTCCACCCCAAGAACAGCAGGTACCTGGGGGCAGTTGCAGTGGGCACACGGTTCAGGGGACAGAGGCCCAGGAACACAGGGGAACTGGGAGGGCTGCTGTGCGACAGGGGGAGGACAGGCCCAGGGAACCCACTCTCCACCAGGACCTCTCCAACATCATGGGAGCCTTCCAACATTCCCAGGAGACGATGGCAACTGTACTGGCCAAGTTTCAGGTGACCCAGCGGCTGCAGGAGGAACAGTATTTGAGGTTCATGGAGGAACTCAAATCCATCAATACCACTCTGGGCACCATTGTAGGGGTGCTGAAGGAACTCGTCAACACCAGGAGGGACACTGTGGCACAACAAGGGGCCCCTGACACAAGCCTGGACAATGAACTGCCCACCACCTCCGCCGGCGCTAGTGGACAGGTGGCACCGCCACAGGACCACAACACAAGCACCCCACCCCCTGCAGATGGAGAACCACCCCGCAAGCAATTCCTGAGATCCAGGACAAAGACAGAGAACAATGCCAAGACCCCCACCAAGAAATGAGACCACCCTGAATGTCATCCTTTTGTCCCACTTTGTCACCCTGTCCATCCATCAACTGCCCCCGCTCTACTTCCTATGCCCCTTTGGACAATGTACCTGTGAGACTAATAGACTGGACTCTGCCATTAACATTCCTCCACCATCACCCCTGACCATTTTACAATCCCCTCCACTATTTAGCACTTAAATAAACACCCTTAAATCACAAAACTATCTGGAGTCAGTCTGTGCTTTCGCAAATGTGTATTTGCAATAACTGAGGAAAGATGCAATATCCATTGTATTGTCAACATACCTATGTCACACATCTCTAGTGCATGAGGAAACAAAGCAGATGTCACACAGTGGGACCCACATCTGTGAAATCGAAAGGGAAAGTGACAACTCAGGGTCCATACACTGGGTGAAAGTGACAGACAGATGAGAGGTAGAACAAGTGTATCAGATGTAGCAGGCAGTGATGTCTTCTTACCTGTGTCACACTGGAAGTATTTATGAATCACTGTGTTTCTGTTGTCGATATCCTCTTCTTCTGCTTCCTCGTCTTCACTGTCCAAAGGCTCCACAGCTGCCACAAGACCTCCTTCAGGACCATCCTCCTGCAGAAAAGGCACCTGACGTCGCAAAGCCAAGTTGTGCAGCATACAGCAGGCCAGGATAATCTGGCACACCTTCTTTGGTGAGTAGAATAGGGAACCACCTGCCATATGGAGGCACCTGAACCTGGCCTTCAGGAGGCCGAAGGTCCTCTCTATAACCCTCCTAGTTCGCTCATGTGCCTCATTGTAGCATTCCTCTGCCCTTGTGCTGGGATTTCTCACTGGGGTCAGTAGCCATGACAGGTTGGGGTACCCAGAGTCACCTGCAAATGTCGAGGGACAACTGTTAGACACACACTAACCCTTAGGGACAACCCCAGACCCAGACACCTAGTCACACCATATAGGGTCCATGTCCTCACCTAATAGCCACACACGGTGCCTCTGTAGTTGCCCCATCACATAAGGGATGCTGCTATTCCTCAGAATGTAAGCGTCACACACTGAGCCAGGAAACTTGGCATTCACATGGGAGATGTACTAGTCAGCCAAACACACCAGCTGCACATTCATTGAATGGTAACTCTTCCGGTTTCTGTACATCTGTTCACTTCTGTGGGGGGGAACCAATGCCACATGTGTCCCATCAATGGCACCAATGATGTTGGGGATATGTCCCAGGGCATAGAAGTCACCTTTCACTGTAGGAAAATCCTCCAACTGATGTAGCTGCGCATGTGTTTCAGCAGGGCAGACAACACTCTGGACAACATGTTGGAGAACATAGGCTGGGACATCCCTGATGCTGTGGCCACTGTCGTCTGAAAAGACCCACTTGCCAGGAAATGGAGTACTGACAGGACCTGCACTAGAGGGGGGATATCTGTGGGATGGCGGATGGCTGACATCAGGTCCGGCTCCAACTGAGCAAACAGTTCATGGATTGTGGCACGGTACAGTCTGTAGGAGACAATTACATGTCGCTCTTCCATTGTCAACAGGTCCACGAGTGGTCTGTACACCGGAGGATGCCGCCATCTCCTCACCTGCCCCAACGGACGTGCTCTACGGAGGAGAACAGAGAGCAGAGGGTCAGCCAACACTGAGGTACGAAAAACCACTTTATTGCACACATTTTTAAATCCATTATGTGCCTGTCTTAGTGTTATGCGAGGCATAGATATGTGTGACGCATTTAAAAATAATGCCTTGTGGCCCCCTGAAATGGCGGCTGCCTGACCTGTAATGTGGGACGAGGGGATATGAGGTAACTGCGCTGGCGTTGTACACTGTCGCGGTAAGCGGTCGAAGACCGCAGCGCAATCCTGCATTGGTTAACATTGGACCCTGTGGGTCCCAGGAGCCAATGATGATTTACGCCGGTGGTGACGGTACGCACCACCGGCGGATGTGACCGCCAGTTTCTATCTGTTCACTCATTTGTAACCTGATCTTCGACAGGAGAGGACCTACACTGCAAGTGCTGCTGTGACCTCAGTCTGAAAGAGACAATGGCTCATGTGTCTGAGGAAAGGGCCCCTGCCTTCACCATGGAGGAGTTGTAGAAACTAGTGGATGGGGTCCTCCCCAGTACACGCTACTCTACGGTCCTCCAGACAAACAGGTAAGTACACTGTGAGCATGCTGTATGGGCAATGCCTGTGTTGAGTGGTGTGGATGGAAGATGGGGGGGGGAATGAGGCTTGCATGAAACGATGGTGAGTGCATGTGCGTCATGGCAAGGGTAGGAACAGCGGGCCAATGACTGTGATGGTCCGGACGATTATAACTGCTCCTTTTCCCCTGTACTATTCCTGTAGGTCAGCGCCCATCAGAAGAAGGATATTTGGCATGCCATCGCCAAGGAAGTCCGGACCCTGGGGGTCCACCACAGATGGAGCACCCACTGCCGTAAAAGATGGGAGAGCATTCATCACTGGAGCAAGAAGACGGCGGAGGCCCAGCTGGGGATGGCCTCCCAACATGGCAGGGGTGCCCGTCGCACCATGACCCCCCTGATGTTCCGGATCCTGGAGGTGGTGTATCCGGAGTCGGATGGGCGCTTGAGAGCATCACAACAGCCACAAGGGGGTGAGTACACTCTCATTCAGCTGAATCAGAGCGCAGTGGAGGTATGTGGGTGGGGGAAGTGGGCTGTGGGTTCCCCTAGGCCAGGGCGAGTTTAGTAGGCAAGGTCCCTTCATAAGGCAGGCCATGTGGCATCCCACCCCACCAGTGTTCAGAGACAAATACACCTAGTCAGGCTCCTGTGACTTCCATGTGTGCAGCAATCGGGCATAGGCCTTGTACCCCATGTCCTTGAGATTAATTAGGGAACCCTAAGTGCACGGCGTAGTGTAGAGGGCTTCTGTGCCTGTAGTGTCTGCCAATGGTAGTGGTATTGCATGCACTGAACATGTCTTTCTTCTGTCTTTCCCCCCCTTTTTGTGGTCTCCCTGTTCTTGTGTGTAATAGCATCATCAGGCGGAGGAGCAGTGGCACCAGAGCAGGAGGGAGCTGCATCCAACATGGCCCTGGAGGGTGAGACAACGGAGTCGGAAGGCACCAGTGGGACGGAGGGCAAGGGGAGCTCCACGGCGGGGACAGGAGCTGAGACCAGCAACATGGACTCCTCCTCTGATGGGAGCTCCATTGCGGTGGCGGGCCCCTCTGTGCCCCCTGTATCTACAGGTACAGCAGCCACCCCTCCTACCAGCACCACCCTCCCAGCAGCCTCTCAGCGTGTGCCCAATGCCCGCTCACCCAGGATGGTGGGCATCTCCTTCGCCCCAGGCACCTCAGCCCCTGCCCCTGTCAGCCCTGCTGTCTTCAGTGAGGAGGCCATTGACTTCCTGAGATCCCTCACTGTTGGGCAGTCTACCATTCTGAATGCCATCCAGGGTGTGGAGAGGCAGTTGCAACAGACGAATGCATACCTGGAGGGCATTCATTCTGGTCAGGCAGCGCAACAGCAAGCTTTTCAGACTCTGGCCTCAGCACTGATGGCAGCCATTGTTCCTGTGTCCAGCATCCCCCCTCCAACTTCCTCCACCCAGACCCAAACCCTTGTACCTCAGCCTATCCCAAGCACACCATCAGACCAGCATGCACATACCTCAACACTCAAGGGAAGCTCTGGCAAACATAAGCACCACACATCCCACAGGCACTCACACAAGCATCATACCCATGCAGACATACCAACATCCACTGCCTCCACTGTGTCCCCCTCCTCCTCGTCTCCCTCCTCCATCCCTGTCACGTCTCCACTCACACCTGCATGCACTACATCTTCAGCCACTACGTCCATCACCAGCACACCTATCACCACACGCCACTCACGTGCACTCACCACCCCCACTACCATTCACACATCCCCTGTGTCCTCTCCCAGTGTGTCTGTGAGCCCACCTCCCAAGGTACACAAATGCTGTCACACACCCACCCAACAGCCATCCACCTCACGACAGCCTCCAGCCCATGCACCTTCACCCAAAGTCAGCAAACGTACACCTCCTACAACCACTACCTCTTCCTCCACTCCCAAACCCCCTCCATCTACCCGTCCCAGTGTGTCTAAAAAACCTTTCCTGTCCAACCTTGACCTCTTCCCCTCACCTCCCCCACCCCTTCAGTCCCCTAGGGCACGCCTTTCCAGGTCCCAACCCAGCACCTCAGCCAGCACATCAGCGGGAACAGTGGTGCCAGCAGTAACCGGCTTCTGGAGTGCGCCAAGCAGCAGGGCAGCCAGTGTGCCAAGGAGCCAGACCACGGACAGTCCCCCACCTCAAAAGCATAAGAAGTTGGCCACTGCCCGGAGGGAGAAGGGCAAAACACCTGCCAGCAAGGGCTCTCCCAGGAGTACAGTTGGGAGTGGGAAGACAGCTGCGCCACCATCCAAGGTGGGGAAGGGGCACAGAAAGAAAGGGAAGTCGCCGCCAACCTGCACAGCGGACAAGACCGCCACCAGCACCGCTTACCAGGACACCGCCGCCACCAGCACCGCTGCCATGGAACACCGCCACCACCAGCAAAACATCCCAGGACACCACTGCCACCAGCACCGCTGCCAAGGACACTGCCGCCACCAGCACCGCTGCCAAGGACACCGCCGCCACCAGCACCGCTGCCAAGGACACTGCCGCCACCAGCATGCTCACTGAGCCACCCTCCAGCAACGCAGGCCAATGAGCACCGCAAGCACCGCCGCTACTGAGGCCGCCATGAGCAGAATGAAGCACTCTGGGCACCAAGCCCCCTCCAGAACCAGTGGAGATTCACACCCACTACCTCAGCTCTTGGCAGGATGAAGCACTCTGGGCACCAAGCTCCCTCCAGAACCCGTGGAGATTCACATCCACTACCTCAGTCATTGGCAGGATGATGCAGTCTGGGCACCAAGCCCCCTCCAGAACCAGTGGAGATTCACATCCACTACCTGAGTCCTTGGCAGGATGAAGCACTCTGGGCACCAAGCCCCCTCCAGAACCAGTTGGGATTCACATCCACTACCTCTGTCCTTGGCCGGATGAAGCACTCTGGGCACCAAGCCCCCTCCAGAACCAGTGGAGATTCAGATCCACTACCTCTGTCCTTGGCAGGATTAAGCACTCTGGGCACCAAGCCCCCTCCAGAACCAGTGTAGATTCACATCCACTACCTCTGTCCTTGGCAGGATGAAGCACTCTGGGCACAAAGCCCCCTCCAGAACCAGTTTAGATTCACATCCACTACCTCTGTCCTTGGCAGGATGAAGCACTCTGGGCACCAAGCCCCCTCCAAAACCAGTGGAGACTGTTATCCACTTGAGAGACTGTGGCATTGCACTCCCCAGGATAAAGCAGTGGGCAACCCACCCACTTGAGAGACTTGTGAGACTGTGGCTTTGCACTCCCCAAGATAAAGCAGTGGGCAACCCACCCACTGAAGAGACTTGAGAGACTGTGGCTTTGCACTCCTCAGGATAAAGCAGTGAGCAAACCACCCACTGCAGAGACTTGAGAGACTGTGGCATTGCACTCCCCAGGATAAAGCAGTGGGCATGGAGCCCCCTCGTGGATCTGGCGTCGTGCACTCATCCGGCTGAGGTGTCCCCACTTCCCTTCCCCCTGAGGTGCCTGTTGTATTTGTATCTGATGCCCCTGCAGTGTTCTCTCTGTTTTGATCGGGTATCTTGTGTGGGCTTCACCCATGCATTTTGGGCCCAGTGGTCCACGGACTATGTATGTGCAGTACATGGACTTGAATTCTGGATCAACACGAATGGCACCCCAGGAATTGAGAAATGGGCTGTGCAGCTGCAAAAATATGCCTTTGCGGTCATCAATAGACTAAGGCCCTCATTATGACCTTGGCGGGCGGCTGAAGCTGCCCTCCAAGATCAGACTGCCGGGCAGCCTCCAATGCGGCCACACCCCAGCCGCGGCTATTTGGAGATCCCCGCTGGGCCAGCGGGCGGAAACTAGGGGATAGCCCCGCAGGGATCTCAGCCGCAACACAGGAGCCAGCTCCAAATGGAGCCGGCGGTGTTGCGGCCGTGCGACAGGTGCAGTTGCACCCGTCGCGCTTTTCACTGTCTGCTCGGGGCCCTGTCAGGGGGCCCCTGCACTGCCCATGCCAGTGGCATTGGCAGTGCAGGGGCCCCCAGGGGCCCCGCGACTCCCCATACCGCCAGCCTTTTCCTGGCGGTTCAAACTGCCAGGAAAAGGCTGGCGGTAGGGGGACTCGTAATCCCCTGTGCAGTGCTGCCATGGCGGATTACTACCGCCGGGGCCATTGTGGCAGGAAACCGCCAGCCCTGGCGGTGCGACCGCGGCGCTTCGCTGCGGTCGTAATGACCTGCGAAGCACCGCCAGCCTGTTGGCGGTGCTTCCGTCATAACAGCCCTGGCGGTCTTGTACGGGGTTGTAATGACCCCCTGAGTGTCAATAATCCACCTGATTATCTTTCCATGCACTTCCCCCTTCAAGATGTTCACCCGAGCATTAAAGAAGACGATGGAGAGAAAGACTTCATACAGATGATTGTGCATGAGTCGTGCCCAAAATGTTTACTCTACCTGAGATAAAGGAGGCTTCCGAAGAAGATGAGAGTATCACCTACCCCAAAGAAGCTCTAGCCCAGGGGCAGTGGCAAAGAGTTCTGGACCAGTCCAAGATGTTCACGCATGAAGAAAGGATGTTGAGTTGGCTCTCACTGTACCAATGAGACTGCTTGATTTGGGCGGCAGCACCACCGAATTGTGGGGAACTGAGTCCAATCCCACACCGTGTGACAACCAGCTACAGTAACTCACCAGCACCCAAAAGTGGCAGTGATTTGTCACAGCCATGTGCATGACATTGCTCAGGGAAATTGTAGTGGAACAGATTCTATCCTTTTCTCTCAGTTACATTTGTCTCTCACATGCAAAGACAAACAGAACTAAGATTTGGTTCAATGTATTTTATTAAATCAACTGCATTCTAGATAAAATGGAATGTACTGGAATGATTAGGATAATAAAACCTTATTATAGGAGAGCGGTGACAAAGAAAGTGAAACACAAGAAAAGTCCCAACATAGTGTCACAATGCTAAGCATGAGAATTCCTACCTACGCTGCTAAAGTGCAATAATACAGCACAGCAGTGTAAGTCCTAATCTGCCCTTCAGGACTCCTGGGAAGACACCATCCCCATGTCAGAAATGGGGTCCTTGGTTGGTAGTCAGGTTGCCCCATGTCCATGCAAGGACCCTTACTCTACACAGGGTAATGGTGAAACATACTTAGATAATCCCTGCTTACTCACTTGGTAGCTTGGACAGGCAGTCAGGCTTATCTCAGAAGCAATGTATACAGTATTTGTACCAACACACACAGTAATACTGTGACAATTCTACAAAATGGACACCACACCAGTTTAGAAAAATAAGTAATATTTATCTAAATCAAACAAGACCAAAACAAGAAAAATCCAACATACACAAGTTAAAATATGAAATTTCAAAAGAATAAGAGTCTTACTACATAGAAAACAATGGAAACAATGATTTTGCACAAAGTACCTGGTTAGCTAAAAAATAAAGCTGCACGGGCAAGCGTGCGTCAGAAAAGGCAGCGATGAGTCAATTCCTTCCTCGCAAGAGAGGCAGTGCATTGTTTCCTCGCTGGTCCTGTCGGCGATGCGTAATTTTTCTCCCTCACAAGAGAGGGATGCATGGATTTCCTGAAGGGGCACCTCGGATCGGCGCAGAGTCGGGTTGACTTTGACGTGCATGTACAATGCGTGAAAATCCTGCTGCACGGTGTTAGAAAACCATGCTGCGTGGGGTTTGCGTCATTTTCAGCAGCCCCAAGTGGATGTTGTGAATCCTTTCTCTAGCCATGATGCATCGATCTCCCAGCTGCGATGCAGGTGGAGCGGCAATTTTAACTGTGAGGCCGGCAGGGTGTCATTTATCAGCCGCGTTGCTGATAGTGTGCTGAAACTTTTCACACAGGGTGTTCTGTGTGTGGATTTTCAGCTTTGTCTGCCAACTTCACCTCTCAAGGGCCCAGGGACTGGATAGGTCACCACTTGACAGGGCAGGAGTCTCAGCAGATTACAGATTTTCACAGAGGAAGTCTGTGATGACCCTGAGACTTCAAAACATGACGCAAGCTCAACTCAAGCCCTTGGAGATTCTTCACAAGAAGGAATATACCACAAAGTCCAGTCTTTGTCCCCTTTCTCAGGCAGAATCAGCAACTGCAGGGTAGCCCAAAAAAGCACAGTCACAGGCAGGAGCAGCACTCCTCCTCAGCTCTTCAGCTCTTCTCCTTGGCAGATGTTCCTCTTGGCTCCAGAAGTGATCTAATTTTCAGGGGTTTTGGCTCCAATACTTATACCCCTTTCTGCCCTTGAAGTAGGCAAGTTCACAAGATCCTGCCTTGCCCAGGCCAGGCCCCAGACACACACCAGGGGGTTGGAGTTTGCATTGTGAGGGGGCAGGCACAGCCCTTTCAGGTGTGTGACCACTCCTCCCTCCACTCTAACACAGATGGCTCATCAGGATATGAAGGCTACACCCCCCATCTCCCTTTGTCTCACTGTCAAGAGGGGATTCACAAACAGTCCAACTGTCAGCCTGACCCAGACAGGCAATCCACAAACAGGCAGAGTCACAGAATGGTTTAAGCAAGAAAATGACTTCTTTCTAAAAGTGGCATTTTCAAACTAACAATCTAAAAGCCAGCTTCACTAAAAAATGTATTTTTGAATTGAGTTCAGAGACCCCAAATGTCCAAATTTCTTTCTGCTCTCAAAGAGAATCTGCACTTTAATAATATTTAATGGCAGCCCTCATGTTAACCTATGGGAGAGATAGGCCTTGCAACAGCGAAGACTGAATTTAGCAGCATTTCACTGTGAGGACATGTGACACATCAATACATGTCCCACCTTTAAAATATACTGCACAGTGCACGTGGGGCTACCCAGGGCCTACCTTAGGGGTGCCTTACATGTATGAAAGGGGAAGGTTTAGGCCTGGCCCGTGGGTACACTTGCCAAGTCGAATTGGCAGTTTAAAACTGCACCCACAGACATTGCAGTGGCAAGTCTGAGCCATGTTTACAGGGCTACTAATATGGGTGGCACACCCAGTGCTGTAGGCCCACAAGTAGCATTTGATTTACAGGCCCTGGGCACCTCTAGTGCACTTTACTAGGGACTTACTAGTAAATCAAATATGCCAGTCATGGATATGTCAATTACACATGCATTTTATATAGGATCACTTGTGAAAAAGAAGCCTCTTTCTAGCATGGTTACCCCTGTTTTTGCCCTGTTTTTTCATTGTCACTGGGATCCTGCTAGCCAGGACCCCAGTGCTTATGGTTTGTGGCCTGATTATCAGTATGTTTTGCTGTTTTGTCAGTATGCTTGACTGTCTCACTGGGAGCCTGCTAACCAGGACCCCAGTGCTTATGCTCTCTCTGCTCCCAAATTTCATCCCAATTTGGCATACTGGTGCCCCCTAATAAGTCCCTAGTATATGGTACCTGGGTACCCTGGGCACTGGGGTTCCAGGGAATCCCCATGGCCTGCAGAATTACTTTTGCTACCCATAGGGAGCTCATGCAAAGGCTTCTATTGGACTGCCATTGCAGCCTACGTGAAATGGTGCATGCACCATTTCACAGCAATTTACACTGCGCCAGGTCACTAGTAAGTCACCTAAGTGCCAGCCTTCCAACCCTGAAGGCTGGGTGAAAAGTACATATGTGAGAGGGCACCCCTGCACTAGCAGAGGTGCCCTGACATCGTCCAGGACCATTTTCCCGGACTTAATGAGTGTGGGGATGCCATTTTAAAGGTCCACTAAATACCTATGTCCAGCTTCACAATGGTAACTCTGAATATGGCCATGTAATGTGTCTAAAAACTGGGAATTGTATCCCAATCCTGATTCTAGTATTGGTGGTACAATCTCATGCACGCTGGGTGCTCTGCAGTGGACCCTCAGTACTGCCATACCAGCCTTCTGAGGTTTGCCAGGCAGTCCCAGCTGCTGCCACCTCACAGACAGGTTTCTGCCCTCCTGTTGCTTGAGCATCTCAAGCCCAGGAAGGCAGAACAAATGATTTTCTTAGGGAGAAGGGTGTTACACCCTCTCCCTTTGGAAATAGGTGTTATAGGCATGGGAGGGGTAGTCTCCCAGAGCCTCTGGAAATGCTTTGAAGGGCACAGATGGTGCCCTCCTTGCATAATCCAGTCCCAAGGTCCAGCTGTCCAACTTTGGTGGAGGTAAAAGCTTACCTCCTCATGCAAAACAGTACCCCTGTGCACCGTGTGACTTGAAGTTGCCAAGGTTTGTGTGCGACCTTCCAGAAGTTCTTTGTGCAAAGCTCAGCTTAAGCCCTCAGCACTCTATCCTATGATACACAGCTTTCTGAGTGGTTCTCCGGCGGCATGGGATCCCTTTGTGTCATGCTGTGTGGGCCTCCATTTGCACCTTCTTTGTCCCCATGCTGTGGGACTCCTGTGTGTGCTGCCTGGTCTTCTGAGGGCTCTCTGAGTTGCTGAGAGCCCCTTCTGTCTCCCTCCCCTGGGTAGAGGCAACCAGGTCCCTCCTGGTTCCGGGAAGTGCCATTTTCCGCTAACCTCGAACTTTGCGTGTGCCAAGGCTTGTTGGCGGAATCCAGCGACACAAACAAGACTGCAATCGTCCATCCGGCGTGGGACATCTTCTGCACCAACCAGGAACCCACATCTGTCTTCTTGGGTGCATAACTGACTTTGGCCCTCATTACAACCCTGGCAGTTGGTGTAAAACTGGCGGTAATATCGGCAACAGGCTGGCGGTATTTACCGCCAAGTTATGACCATGGCGGATAGATCTCTTAAAAACAGTCACTTTACCACACCGACTGCCAGGGCAGAAACAACAGGTACCACGACGGTAGCTGCCTACAGCCAGGTGGAAGTCAATGTTCCACCCACCATATTATGACCTAGGAAACTGCCAATTTTTCTGGGGCAGTACAACATCAAAAGCCTGGCTGAAACACTGCACAAAAGTAAAAGAACTCACCATTGGAGACACAGGTACCAACCACACCACCATGGATCCCGAGCTGAATATCATTCCCATGCTCTTCTACATGCTGCTCCACAACGAACACCAACGATGGCGAAGACGACGACGGTGAGTACAGACACCTAGCACACAAGGGAGGGAGGAAAATGACAGTGACACACACACGCACCACACACACCCGACATACACACCCCATACCAAGAAAACAAGTTATACCCCCTAAAATCGGCTGAATAATGCAAGGACAAAACAAATTTACTAAACTGAGTGTAAGAAGATCAACACAGTATAAATAATAGGTTAGCCAATGTAACAGATATTTACAAATGTACAGTTCAAGGCACACTGCCCAGTCCTCAGTTTGTGTGGGCCACATGGCCATAGGCCAAAGTCCAAGGCCCCACTTGACACCTGCATCAACACAGAGAGAACACTGCAGGGGCATCAGTTGGCAAATAGGCAACAACCTCAGGGGGTGGGAGGGGCACCTTAACCGGGAGATGAAACAAGACCACTGGTTCTGGAGGTGGCAACATGCCCTGTGCTTGGTCCTGGGGAGTGCAAGGCCACATCTCTCAAGTGGGTGATTTGCCCACATGCTCTGGAGGGGGCAACATGCCATGTGCTTGGTCCTGGGCAGTGCAAGCCCACAGTCTCTCAAGTGGATGATTTGCTCACATGCTGTGGAGGGGGCAACAATCCCTGCACTTGGTCCTGGGGAGTGCAAGGCCACAGTCTCTCAAGTGGGTGATTTGCCCACTGGTTCTGGAGGGGGCATCGTGCCCTGTGCTCTTAATCCTGGGGAGGCTGGGGTAAGTGGGTGTCTTACCCACTGGTTCTGGAGGGGGCATCGTGCCCTGTGCTCTTGATCCTGGGGAGGCTGGGGTATGTTGGTGTCTTACCCACTGGTTCTGGAGGGGGCATTGTGCCCTGTGCTCTTGATCCTGGGTAGGCGGGGGTAGGTTGGTGTCTTACCCACTGGTTCTAGAGGGGGCATTGTGCCCTGTGCTCTTGATCCTGGGGAGTGCAAGGTCACAGTTTCTCAGGTGGGTGTCATACCCACTAGATTTGGAGGGGAAAGGCCGCACAGCAACCCATGGTGGCAGGATTACATACCGTCAGCCGGCGATGATGCCGGCTTACTGGAGGTGGCGGTGCTAGTGCTCCTGGTGGGGGGAGGCTCCTGCCCATCCCGTGCAGCCTCGGACGGGTGCCCACTGGAGGTGGCGTGCCAGTGTTGCTGGTGGGGGGAGGCTCCTGCCCATCCCCTGCAGCCTCGGGCGGCTGCCCACTGGAGGTGGCGGTGCCGGTGCTGCTGGTAGGGGGAGGTACCTGCCCACATCCTGCAGCCTCGGACGGCTGCACAACCATGGTTGATGGTGGGGGTCCCGTCACAGTTCCTGACCCAGGCCGCTTGCTCTTTCTGCCTGATGGTACTGGCTCCTTGCTCTTCCTGGCAGCTGGGGCAGGCTCCTTAGCCTTCCTGGCAGCAGCTGGGGGAGGCTCCTTAACCCTCAGGACATGTGCCCTGGATCCTTTCCCACCACAAACGGGTATGGTGACGACTGGGCCCATGGACTGGGTTGCTGAGGTGCTTGGCTGGTTTTTGACACCCTGGCCAGACGTGCAGGACGGGGGGAGGGGTAGGGAAGAGGTCAAGTTGGTCAAGGAAACATTTTTTAGGGACATTAAGGAGGGAAGAGGAAAAAATAATGGGAGTGGAGGAAGAGGGAGTGGTTGTTGGATGTGGCTGTCTACTGCTTTTGGGTGCAGGTGCATGGTCTGTATGCTGTTGTGAGGTGGATGGCTGTCAGGTATCTGAGTGCTTGCGTTTGTGTACCTTAGAAGGGGGAGACAGACACAGTGTGAGAGGACACAAGGGGCGTGTGCATGGCTGTTGTGGAGGTGTCTGCCAGTGAGGTGTGTGTTCTGCTAGGTGTGGTGGTGATGCTGGTAGTAGATGATGGTGTAGTGCATGCAGGTGTGAGTGTAAACAGAACTGGGAGGGAGGTGGAGGAGGAGAAGGGGGACACAGTGGAAATTGTGGATGTTGGTATGTCTGCATCTGGATGGTGTTTGTGTGAGTGACTGTGGAAGTAAGTGCGGTGCTTGTGTTTGCCTGAACCACTCTTGTGTTTTGTCTTGTGTGCATGCTCGTCTGCCTGTGTGCTTGGGATAGGTTGGGGTTGAGGAGTATGGGATTGGGAAGAAGTTGGAGGGGGGAAGGTGGAAACAGGGACAATGGATGCCATCAGAGAGGAGGCCAGAGCCTGGACTGATCTCTGTTGGGCCGCCAAGCCAGTGTGAATGCCCTCCAGGAATGCATTAGTCTGTTGCAACTGGGCTGCCAGCCCCTCAGTGTCATTCACAATGGTTGACCGCCCCACAGAGATGGATCTCAGGAGGTCAATAGTTTTCTCACTCAGGGCAGCAGGGCTCACTGGGGCAGGGCCTGAGCTGCCTGGGTCGAAGTAGATGCCTACCCTCTTGGGTGAGAGGGCATGGGCACCTTGATGAGGGGCTGCTGGGAGGGTGGTGCTGGTACAGGTTGGTGGCAGTACCTGTAGCTGGGGTGGTCTGATAGGTGTCCGCAACCACCAGGGAGCTTCCATCAGAGGAGGTATCTGTGTCTGAACTGTCTACTCCAGTCTCCGCTGTGATGCTCCCCTCGCCCTCTGTCCCACTGGTGCCCTCAGTGTTGGTGGACTCTGCCTACTGGGTCCTGTGGGATGCAGATCCCTTCGTCGCCAGTGCCTCTGCTCCTCCACCAGATGATGCTAATGCACATAAGAATAGAGAGACAAAAAAAGAAGGGGGGGGAAGAGCCAAAGGATACACTTGGTCAATGGCTGCACCAACACCACCGTTCGTGTACACAGCACCCTCACACACAGGGAACAGCCCTACACAATATGCCATAGCACTGGCAGAGAAATAGTTAGCAGCCAAGCAATGGGGAGGGGCACACACCGTCAAATGCAGCACATCTGGGACCCACGCAGCCCTGACCAGTAGTGGATGCTTACGAGCTAGGTAGCTAAATTTGCACTTCTGCACCCTAGGACCTATGCTTCAATGTTCGGTCTGGCCTAGGGGCACCCACTGACACCATCCACCATCTGGATACCTCCCCACCAGGCGTTAGTAGTAATGATGGGCACTGTACTCACCCCCTTGTGGCTGCTGTGATGCCACAGTTTCCGACAGTGGGTGCTCCACCTGCTGTAGAGCCCCAGGGTCCGCACCTCCTTGGCAATGGCATGCCATATACCCATCCTTTGATGGGCGCTGACCTGCAGAGGAAATACACACAGGAAAATAGTATTGGTCAGACAGTCCTGCCTGTTACACTTATGGCCCACCATACCTATTCATATCACCAGTTGCACACACATGGCCCAGCACACAACCAATACGCCGCCCAGAGGACATCCACCCCCCTTACACAAGGCCTTCACACACACCACCCCATGCGTTCATGCCACATGCATCGTGCCCACAGTGTACTCCATGCTGGTCTGGAGGCCCATACACAGTCCATAATGGGATAGGACCCCATCCACCAGTCTCTCCAAGTCCGCCAAAGTGAAGGCAGGGGCCCTTTCCCCTGTCACAAGGGCCATGGTAGGTTCCAGGCACAGGTTGCAGCAGCACATGCAGTGTAGGTCCTCGTCTGTGGAAGATCAGGTAGCAAATGACGGATCAGATAGAAAATGAAGGTCATGTCCATGGAGGTGTATACCGTCACTGTGGGTGTAGTTCACCATAGGCCACGGTAATCCATAGGGCCCAATGTTACCCAATGATGAGTTGCATGGCGGTTCCTGACCGCCTCCAGCAACGGCGCCCAGTGCCAGCGGAATTACCTCGCTTCCACCTGTCCCTCCACACAGGATAGGCGGATGTAATTTCAGGGGTGAGGGGGCAAGCCCTGGATAATTGCTTCAACACTGTCTAAATTTGGACAGACTGGACAATTCACAGTGACCTATTACAAATTAACAGCATGCAATGTTCTGTTGTAGCCCGATTGTTTAGTTTGTGACCAGCTCCTCACTCTTTTGCGCCATAGATTGCTACCACTGCGGATGAATAGGAGGTGGAAACATACCCTGTGTACAGACCCCTGGTGACTTGGCTACACTGGAGGACAGGCACATTATCCTCACCTATGGACTGGACAGGGCCACAATCACAGAGCTGGGTGCCCAATTGGAGCCTGACCTGATATCTGCTATCTGTCACCTCACTGGGATCCCCTCTTGTGCTAGGTCTATCTGTGCTCCATTTCCTGGCAACTGGTTCTTTCCAAATGACAGTGGGCTTGGCAGCTGGAATGTCACAGCCAATGCTTTCAGTTGTGCTGACAAGAGTGTTGGCTGACCTGATTAAACACAAGTGCAGCTACATTGTATTTCCCCAGGTGGAAGATTTGGCCACAATGAAGGCCGAGTTCTATGTAGTGGGACATATCCCTAACATAATAGGGGCGATTGATGGTAAACATATTGCATTTGTCAAAATGAATAGGTGTACAAAAATCGTAAAGGTTTCCATTCTATGAATGTACAGATGGTGTGCTTGGCAGGACAGTATATCTCCCACGTCAATGCTAAGTATCCTGGTTTGGTGCATGATGCCTTTGTCCTGAGGAATAGCAGCATTCCAAATGTGATGGGCCAACTACATAGTGTGGCTAATAGGTGAGCCCTGGTCCCCATCCAGTATATGTTGATGTATGGTGTGGGCCATATGAAATAGTGCGTGGCTAAATGTTATCCCTCAATATTTGCAGGATACTCTGGTTACCCCAGCCTATCTTGGCTGCTGACTCCTGTGAGGAATGCCAGGACAAAGGCAGAAGAATGTTACAATGAGGCACATAGGCAAACCAGAAGGATTATAAAATGTACCTTTGGCCTCCTGAAGGCCAGATTCAGGTGCTTCCATCTAACAGGTGGATCCCTGTGCTACTCACCCAAGAAGGTCTGCCAAATAATAGTGCCATGCTTCATGCTGCACAACCTTGACCTGAGGCATCATTTGTCTTTTCTGCAGGACCAGGAGGCTGGAGATGCCCGTGTGGCAGCAGTGGACCCTGTGGACAGTGAGGATGAGGAGGCAGAGGATGAGAATGAGGACAACAGAACATCTGTCATCAGATAGTACTTTCAATGGCACACAGGTAAGACAGTGCTACTTCACATTTCATTGTAATTATTTTTAATATCAGTGGCACTGGCATGCTGTTATTTCCCACCTCTATGCCCACTTACTGTACCCTTTGGCAATTCATTTTACAGATGTTGGGGCCTCACAATAGTTTCTGGTCTGAACACTGCAGCCAGCTACAGGTCATTAACATATGCTCATTTAATGCACAGTTGAATTGTATTCTTTGAACCTGGTTAAATGAATACATATTTGAAAAATTTGACATACTACAAATGTCTATTTTTTCCAAGGGTGTTTATTGAAGTGCTAAGTAAAAGAGGGGCAAGTGCAATGGGCTGGGGTGATAATGTAGAAAAGTCCAGTGTATTGTTCCAGTCTATTTGTAGCACAGATGTATTGTTTAAGGAGACATAGGGAGGGGAGCAATGGCAGTTCAAGGTGGACAGGGTGACATAGTGGTACACAAGGGTGACAATCAGGAGAGTCTAATTTCCTGGTGGGGTCTTGGCAATAGCCTCTGGCTTCAGTCTGAATCGCAGAAAATTTTTGCGGGTGGTTCTCCTTCTGCAGGGGGAGGGGTGCTGGTGGCCTGTTGGTCCTGTGGCGGGGCCTCCTGTCCACTAGCGACAATGGAGGTGAAAGGCAGTTCAGATGTCTAGCTAATGGCAGGGGCCCGCTCTTGTGAGACTGCCTCCCACATAATATTGGCCATGTCTGCCAGCACCTCTGCTATGGACACCTGGGTCTTGTTGATGGCCTGCAAGTCCTCCTGATCCCCTGGTACTGTCCCTCCTGCAGCCGCCTGTTCTCCTGCACATTGTCCAGGATCTGGCCCATCATGTCCTGGGAATGTTGATATGCTCACAGGATCTCTGCAAGTGCCTCCTGGAGAGTCGGTTACCTGGGCTTGTCCTCCCCCTGGCGCACAGCAGTCCTCCCAGTTTCCCTGTTGGCCTGTGCGTCTCTCCCCTGAACCGTGTGCCCACTGCCACTGACCACCAGTTCCCTGATTGTCTTGGGTATGAGGTGTGGCCTAGGGTCCCTGTAGAGGTGGACACACTGCTGATTGACGTTTCCTGGGGACGGAGATATGGGTATGCTGGGGGGGTGCTGTGGCGGTGTTTCCTTATGGGGGAGGCTCTGTGGTGGTGTGTGACTGGGCCTGGGTAACCGGCTGTCCAGAGGTCCCTGATGGGCCAGGTAGGTCATCCAGATCCTGAAGACCAGAGTTGCTGCCATCGCTGTGGGCCTCTTCTGTTGGGGGACTGGAAATTGCTAGGACCTCCTCTCCGTCAACATTGGCTGGGGTACCTGTGGGGATGTAAATGCTGTATTATTGTTTCTGTGTCTGACATATTGTGCATCCGTGGCTTGCTCTCTTTAGTTGTATTTGCCATGGCAGTTTCCACTTGTGTACGTTGGTATGTGGTGGGATAGCTGATTCCCTCTAGTGTTCATGCTTTAGTGATAGGTGTCCATGCAGGACGGTGAGTGGTGTCCATGCATTGGTAGAGCATGCAGGGCTTGGCATTGGGATGAGTGAGATGTGATGGTGGGGTATGTGGGAAGTGGTGGTGTGATGGGAGTGAGGGTGAGGGTGGGGGTATGTGGTGGCATGCACGCAGGGTGGTAGTAGTCAAATAGAGTTGATGTATCAGAGTCCAGTCCTCCTCCTACTCCGGCCAGGCCCTCAGGATGCATGATTGCCAAGACTTGTTCCTCCCATGTTCTTAGTTGTGGGGAAGGAGGTGGGGATCCACTGCCAGTCCTTTGTACAGCAAGCTGGTGTCTTGCTGCAATGGAACGTACCTTCCCCCATAGGTCGTTCCACCTCTTCCTGATGTCATCCCTGGTTCTTGGGTGCTGTCCCATGGCACTGAACCTGTCCACGATTCTCCGCCATAGCTCCATCTTCCTAGCTATCGATATATGCTGCACCTGAGCTCCAAATATCCGTCGCTCTACCCTGATGATTTCCTCCACCATGACCCTTAGCTCCTCCTCTGAGAATCGGGGGTGTCTTTCTGGTGTCATGGGTGTTGTGTAGGTGAGGGTGTGTAGGGTGATGTGTTGGGGTGTGTGATGTGGGGAGTGTGGGTGGTGTATCGGTGTAGGTAGTGTGTGGCTCTGGTTTTGTCTGTGGTCATCGTGTCTGTCTTGTGCCAATGGTTTGTAATCGTAAAGGGTTGTGGATAATGTGGGTGTGTGTTTTATAGTGGTATGGGTGTGTGGGTGTGGTGTGTGCATGGGTTGTGTGTTGTTTGAATATTCCAATATGGTACTGTTTTGTTTATGTGTGTGTATTTTGAGTGCAGCGGTATGTACCGCCAATGGTTTACCACCATTGAATGTCCGCTGTGGTGATTTGAGAGGTCATAATGTGATGGGCGTAGTTCTGTTGGCGTAACGGTGTGGGTTTCGATACCACCAGTTTATCACTGACCTTTATGCTGGCGGAATTGTGTAGGTGGCTGAATAGTGACGGATTGGTGTGTGTGTGTCATAATATGGTGAACGGATATCTGCTGCGGCGGCGGTATGTTGGCGGCAGTCAGCGTGGTGGTAAGTGGGATTTACCGCCAATGTCATAATGAAGGCCTTTGGTTTCTCACTGGTGGTTCTTCTTTTGCAACTTCATCTGGCTTAGCAGGGGCTCCTGTGCTCCCTGGACTCTTCAGTGCTTATTAGACTTGGTCCCCTTCTTCCACAGGTCTTCAGGTCCAGGAATCCATCATTGGTGTCTTGTGATCTCCTTTGGTTATTTCATAATCTTCTATCACGACTTCTTGTATGTTTCAGGAAACTTACTGTGATTTACTCCTGTTTTCCTTTGCTCTGTGGTGGGTTCTTTTATGTACCTTTGGTCTTTTCCCACCCTCCCAGCGCCCCTCTATACACTACACTTGCCTAGGTGGGAAACCGACGTTTGTATTCCACTATTTTAGTATATGGTTTGTGTTTTTTTAAATAAAAGAGCTTGTGTTAAAAAATAATTGCCCTAACGTAAGAACACGTATGTTTCTGTGAATTGGCAGAGATTGTGGTGTTCCACTTTGTACTGACAACAATATAGGGTACAGCCTTGAGCGAAGCACAGAACAAGAATGTCAAACTAAAAAAAAAGAAAACAGTTCTGGGCTAAAAGAGTATTAGATAAAAGAAATAAAAACATCACTAGAGAACGAAGCTTCTGCTCAGAAAATAAAATGAATTCAAAAGAATTACTAATAGGCTAAATGGCACAATCTGCGGGCCTACCTAAAATAACATGCCCATAAAAATCTGCTAAAATAACCTCACGTAAATCGTGGTGCCCCAAGTTCAATGGATAAGAGAGATTGACATAGCTCAACATGAACAGCAAGACACAGCGTAACCAAAATTCATGCTAAGGAGTATGGTGTAGTTTCCTTGTATGGATACCAAGGTGAAAGAGAACATATAAATTTGCCACATGTGCTATCACCAGGAGCAACTCCCATCCGGCTGCCGTGCTCACTGAAGAACCCAGCCGAAAGGCTAGGTCCACGCTGAGCATGGACTTTGATAGTTTTCCTGATGGCATGATAACTGTTATGTTCCTGGAATCTCACACTAAGGCCCTGATTTAAGAGGGCCTAGCACCATTGATAGCCACATTAGCGTCATTTTTTTTACACTAAGTTGGCGATATTATGGTAAAAACGCTGCATGCATTGCACCACTTTGTAACACCTTAAGCCTGCGCCAGGCATAATGTATGCAAGAGGGGTGTTCCCACATTAGGGGGGGGCTGATGGAATCTAAAGGATTCCTTTATGCCATTTCTAGTGGCATTTTTAGCGCCTGCACATAGCAGGAGTTAAAAAGAGGCACATCATTGCTTTCAATGGGCCTCAATGGGCTTTGCAGCATTAGCTTTAAAAATGTTTGCGCTAATCCTGCAAAGCGCCAAACTAGCGTAAAAAATGTTAATGCTAGTTCCCTAACTACCGTCATGGTGCACCATATCTTAAATATGGCGCACACATGGTGGGGTTAGGTGGCTGCTAAGGGGACAAGAGAAGTGACGCTGCATTTGATGCAGCTCCACTTTTCTTAAATCTTCCATAAGTTCTCTGTTGTGGAGGTGGTGCAGTCAACAGGCTTCTCAACAGTAAAACCGGAAATGGAAAAGACATTTGCAGTGATGGGTGAACCTCAGGAAATAAAGTCCCACAATTGCCCACCATTTCACTGGTAAGAATTTCAAGACATGCTGTAGTCCCTAGCCATCCAACACCAGGAAAAAAAAAAAAACAATGGCCACAAGCCAACGGGGAAGTTGAGAGATTTATGAGGACTCTTAATTGAGTGCTGCGGATCAGTGTTGACCAAGGGGAAGATGCAGGATGTTGCCTGCACAGGTTTTAAAGAATGTATAGACAGACTCTGCACAGCACCACTGTCTGTGCCCCAGCAGGCCTGCTGTTTCAGAGAACCACCTGGGAGGATGATCAGCGGGTCCAGGAAGGCTGCCTGTGGTGCTGGATGTACATGCCCAGAGAAACCAAGAAACATAAACAACAAGTCTAGCCAAGCACGGAAAGCCAAGGACCCTTCCATCACTGAGGGGACAATGTCATCATGCACGACATGCACCCTGGATATATGTACCAGACTCCACATGAGCCAGAGATCTGGAAAGTCATGCAAGTCCAAGGTACCATGATCACTGTGAGGAGGAGCAGTGACCTGGTGGTGCAAAATGTATCATGGTTCAAGAAAAGCTACATCTCAGATGGGGGTCGGGACCTGTATCACATAAGAACACTGACGTTGGTTATGATCCAAGCCGCTTGCGCATGTCACCGAGTGAAGGGACTGTTTCTGAATGCTCAGAGGCCCCTGCCAGACTGTCAATAACTCAGAGCTGGCTCCAAGGAGCGAAGAAATCTCAGTAACCAGGAATGTGGTGCAGCAAGAGGAGAGTTAACCTGGATGTCGGAGCAGGGACAGTGCTCAGAGTCAGAGGTATGATCTCTGACCAAACCCTGCGCAAAGCCAGTGCCTGAATAACCATGTGTAGTTGTAATCTAAAGTAGATGAACGTATAGCATTTGAATAAAAGTTGGAAGGGATGTAGAGTGCCATCCAGCCTCTATCTTACAATGTTGCAAATCTCAGTCTGAGGACTGGTGTGGCTGGAGGAGATAAATAAATGTGGCCATTTTACAGAAATACACACAACCGTATGGTGTTGTCTATTGTCTTAATATTGCACTATTACATGGCTTTGAGTTTGAGTGATTAACAGGACTCGACAAAGATAACTGAGGAAATATTCTCTTTGATTTTACCAGTGATGCCATACTCGTCCACTATATAAGTGCTGGGTAAATACTTGGCCCTTCCATTAATACCACATCAGAATTTAGTGGGTAAAAAGTTTTTTACTGCAACTTTTTTTGCCTAAAAATACTTTAAAACATGTATAGCATCTTGCGATTGGGACGAAACTAGTTCTGCTGCGGCCAGAAATGGTCATTCTTTTATAGGCACATGTTTAAACAATGACCCTTTATAGGCAGGCAAGAACATTCTACTCCACATCTGTTGGAAAAATAAAATATTTGTCATGTAGAAAAAGGATAAGAAACATTCATGTTTCAACACTTTATATATATGTCAGACCTGACAGCCTTAGGGTGATCATCCCTAAAGTTTTTGCCTGCCTCCATCCACTTTTCTGACACTGTTTTTGCTGGTTTTAGGACCCTGTGCACTTTACCACTGCTAAACAGTGCTAAAGTGCATATGCTCTCTACCTTACACATGGTAACATTGGGTAATTCCCAATTGGCATATTTGATTTACTTGTAAGTCCCTAGTAAAAAGCACTACATATGCCCACGGCCTGTAAATTGAATGCTGCTAGGGGGCCTTCAGCACTGATTTTGCCACCCACATAAGTAACCTCCTTAACCACTTCCCAGGCCTGCCATTGCAAGGCTTGTGTGTGCAGTTTTACTGCCACTTTGAGTTGGCATTTAGAAGTACTGACCAAGCCTTAAACTTCCCTTTTTCTACTTATAATTCACCCCTACCTTAGGCCCTAGGAAACCCACAGGGCAGGGTGCTATGTAGGTAAAAGGCAGGACATGTACATGTGTGTTTTATATGTCCTGGCAGGGGAAACTCCTAAATTAGTTTTCTACTACTTTGAGGCCTGCTCCCTTCAGAGGCTAGAATTAGGGCTACCCTCATATACTGTTTGAGTGGTAGATTCTGATCAGAAAGGTGCAACCGGGTCATATTTAGCATGGCCAGAACGGGAATAGAAAATCCTGCTTGTTGGTGAGGTTGGATGTTATATTACTATTTTAGAAATGCCACTTTTAGAAAGTGAACATTTCTCTGCACTTAAAATCCATCTGTGCCTTACAGCCTGTATACAATCAATGTCTGGGCTGGGCTGGTTGACAGCTTCCTTGTTCATTTCACCCAGAAAACCACAAATACAGGATACTCAGTCACACCTGCAGTCATCTGCATACTGAATGGGTCTTGCTGGGCTGAAAGGCTGGAAGGCCTGACTCTTACATTTCAAAGGCTAGTGACCTGCCCTCACAGAATGGACTGCCACACCCCATACTGGGACCCTCCCTGGCAGACAGACCTGTACTGAAAGGGGAACTTGTGCACTTCAATGTCACTCTTTGAAGTCTCACCCACTTCAAAGGCATTTTGGGGTATATAAACTGGGCCCCTGACCCCACCAACTCAGACACTTCTGGACTTGAACCTGCAACCTGTTAAGAGAAGCTGTTTGGCTGCCCAAATTACTCAGCTGGACTGCTTTGCTGAGAAGGGCTGCTGCCCTGCTGCCCTCTGACTTTGCTGAGAAGTGCTCTCCAAGGGCTTGGATTGAGCTTGCCTCCTGTTTTCTGAAGTCTGAGGGCCCCAAAAAACTTCATTTCTTCAGGAAACTCCCTGTGCACCAAACATTGACGCACAGCGTGCCGGAAACAACACAAAGCCGTTTTGCAACCGAGAAATCGCCACACAGCCAATCTGAAACGACGCAGCCTGACTTCCTGAGTGAAGATTTGATGCGGTACTTGCCTTGCGACTGGAAATTCGATGCACAGCTCTACCGGATCAGCAGAACCAGAACGATGCAGCTGATTCCACAAGTGGAAAATTGATGCAGCGCCTGTTGTGAGACAGAAAATTGGATTCATACTGGATAGACGCAGAGCCTGTGACTTCTTCCCATGTGCCCAGGATTTCCCCACATCGTCCCTGGGAGCCAAAAATATCCCTGCATTGCAGTGAGGAACTAAGACTGCGTGCAGAAAAACAACGCAAAGCCCCTTGCAGCGTGGAAGGACACAACGCATCTTTTGTGCTGCATTGGAAAATCTGCTGCACACCTTATTTTACACGCAACTCCTCCTCTGTGGTATCTGTGTGTGGTATTTTTAAAGCAAACTAGGTACTTTGTTTAATCAAGGGACAACTGTTGATTTTTAAGAATTAAGACTCTTTTTAAACTTGCAAAAGTGATATCTCAACTTGTGCTTATTGGATCTGTATCATTTTGGCCTTACTTTAACCAGATAAATATCATATATTTTTCTAAACCTGTGTGGTGTATTTATGTGGTGTTTTACTGTGTTACTGTATGATTTATTGCACAAATACTTTACAAATTGCCTTCTAAGTTACGCCTGACTGCTCAGTGCCAAGCTACCAGAGGGTGGGCACAGGATAATTTGGACTGTCTGTGACTTACCCTGACTAGGATTGAGGTCCCTATTTGGACAAGGGTGAATACCTCTGCCAACTATAGGTCCCATTTCTAACAATATCAAAGAGCCTCTTACCTCTCTTTGCATACTGCAGTGATCCATTACTGTGGCATTAGGGAAGCCATAACTATGTACTTTTGGGCGCTCAGCACATCAAATAAATATGTAGCTCCCCACCTCCATTCGGTCACCAGTGATATAATCTGTTTAGTTGCCACTTACATGCTGTTTTTCACATTGAATCCACTGCTGTATTTAGCAAATCTGCTGATGTTTGTTTCCACTTCACACTTATCGCTTCAGCCTGAGCCTCCGGTGGCCTGCTGCTTCTTAACCAACAGCGTTTCCGCCTGCCGCCAGTACAATGGGATGCTGGGATAATAGTATATCTATGATGATAAGTCTTCTGCTCTTTTTTTTCCCTTCTCCGAGGAATCTTAAACACAAGTAACTTTGCTGTTTTGGGGAAAGCAACTGCAAAGGAAATTTAAGTTGTTGGCAGGGTTTGCAAAGTCGGTCCTGGAGGGCCGCGTCCATGCCAGATTTTTAGCATATCCACATTTAGAAAACTGTAGATTTCTGAAACATCTTTTTTCTAAATGTGGATATGCTAAAAATCTGCCATGGACCTGGCTCTCCAGGACAGACTTTGCAGAACCCTTTTTTAGAGAAATCATCAATTACATAACAGGAGGCTCACAGTTGCATCCGGTGATTGTTATGTCTCTTGGGAGTGTTCTATTTAGATGATGAGAATATGGAATGAATGAGATGATGGGAATATGGGAGATATATAAAGAAGCGATTACAAGAAACTAGGTAAGCTCTTTTTCCAAAAAGGTGCACACAATAAGGACTGGAAGAGGAAAGGCGATGTAAAACAAACAGAGAGAGGAGGAAGAATAGAAAAAACAGAGTTCAGACTAGCAATCAATCAAGAAATCATGTGTGAGAGGGTACATTACAGATGGGGACATGAGTTTGGAATCAACATGCCCTTAAGCACCTAAAATTGTTAATCTCGAAGCAGAATTGAGATAATTGTGCTATAGAAGGGACTTGGATTCTACCCTACTGAATGAATATTGTGATTGTACAGAGTTAAACGTTGATTTGATTAGATTTGTCAGGAGGCTGAATTTAAAAGGTTTTGATGCCACTTAAAAGGGAGGTGAAAACAAGTTGCTTGGGGTAAGAGATACGAATTATCTATTGTTGAAATGCATGATGTACATACTTTAATATCAATAAACGATGACTCAGTGTCATTAATTTATGTGCGATATTAGATGTAGACTTGACTTAAGTTGTGGTAGTGGTCTAAACCTTCAATCTAAGTTTAATCCACATTTCGGTTAATAATGTGTTTATTAAATTGTAGAGGGACTGCACATACTGAAGTGCAAACCTGTAAGGGCCAAAGGCCAGTTCCAGCAAAGGATAAGGTAAACTTTAACCCTGAAGAATGCAAGGTGGTTCTATTTAGGGGATATTGTTGTTATGCGACAACTGAATGAAATGTAATGTTAAAAGAAAGTGAAAGGTAACCTGATGTGACGGGTAAAATCGGTTGTTTTTGAGAGACAAAGTGCATGGAAGGAAATGTGCCTGATCAGTGACTCGGAGTAAATGAGTTTGAGCGTAGAATCCCTGGTTCCCATTCATCTATTTGTCACTGAAGGTACATAGCCCTGCCAACTTCTGTCCTGGGAAATATATTGTTACTGGTCAAGGGGGTTTACTGAATATCTTTCTAAATATGTGAACCAGTTTTTGAAGCCTTTTGTAATGAATTTGCCTTTGTATGTATGTGAGAGGCACCATGGATGTACTAAATAAATTGGAAGATGTTATATGGCCTCAAACCATGCTCTTTGTATCCCTTATATATTGTACATTTATATACCAGCATCAACAAGATTTTTAAAAATAAAGCTATGCAGCATTGTCTGTCATTTAAAAGTGTTATGTTATGGAATGTGTGATTTGTAAAGCGCACTGTCATCGGGAGGGTATCCTAGCACTGAGGAGGTGTGCCCATGTCAAAAGCCGGGTATTCAGCTTCTTGTAGAATTTAAGAAGAGAGGAGATGGTTGTGATGTAGAGTGGGGGCCTGTTCTACTCTTTAGCAGCAATGTAAAAGAACATCCATCCTCCTGATCTAGTTCTGTGTATGTGTGGGATGTGTTTGAGAAGGAGTCTATGAGGTATCTGGGTGGTTGGTGAAAGGAGATGGGGCGGTTCAGGTAGATGGGACATAAGTTGCGCAGTGCCTTGAAAGTTGTGTAAGGAGCACTGGCAGTGCGCATACGTCTCTGGGATGTTCCTGCACAGGATGAAGAAGGCGAGCTGCCTACAATTATTGCTAAAAGTTATTCAAGTATAGGTCAAGTATAGGTCGGGGTAGTTTTGGAGCCAGACCTAGTAAGCAACAATTACAAGGTAAACCCTATAAGGATTCTACCAAGCAAGCAGCTCTGGGCTCTAAAAAATGCAGGAATGCACAAAAACAAACATCTAAAAAATACAGGGGAGAATCTCCACATTTGGAGACATTTGTAGTTAAGAGTTAGAGATATTATAAAAACTCCTAATAGATATCAATATGAGGATATAGGCCAATCTCGTTCCTTTGGGGACTCACTGGATAAACGTAGTGTGAGAGGTGGGCAATCAGACCAACAAACTTTATGTGAAACCAAAAAAAGATATACAACGCTCATCAGACATTTCAATTAAAAAGAAGAGACACTTACACAACAAAATCACAATTTAAAAAGAAGAAGGTGGTTGCTATTTCTGGAAGAAATGCCATGCAAGATGAGGGTTTTATTGAAGAACAGAAACTGGGCACCGGCTTTGCTAGACAGCGCAGCAGAGATCACAATAGTTCACTGGAATCTTCAAGAGCATCTGTAGGTGAAAGCAACTGATGACTTTTTAGAAGTCGAGACTTTGGACAGGCGCACCTCCCCTCCGAATAGGGTATACACAATGAAAATACAATTAGAGGGAGACATTAAGCGCACTATTGATATTATATTTTGGAAACGATTAACTGGCATTTATGACGAAAAAGATTGACGACCACAATTTGTCTGTGATATCACACGGGGAAAAGAGATTATTAAGCCTTTCTTCTATTCCCTGGTTCCCGTAGAGCTAAAAGAGGCATGCGCATTCTATTGAGCATTGGCACACGCCCCTGCACTGTATCGTGATGATGTTGGGTGCCATAAAGATTCTCCCTACCACATGATACCAATTAGGTCCCAACTATAGCTTAAACTTCAATTTCCTATTAAGCATGAGGCTAAAGCACTTGTGAGAGAGATACTCGCACAGCTAAAGTACCTGGGTGTAATTGAGCCCTGTGTCTCACCAATGAACAATGCCCTATTTCCCCTTGCTAAACCAGACCATTCATATAAAATAGTCTTAGATTACAGACATTTAAACAGCCATACACCCACATTTGCTATTCACAATGCACATAGCACAAGACCCATTAACAATATAGTGCGCGAAAAATACAAATCAAAGTTGGATATTTCCAACGGCTTCTTCTGTCAAAATATAGCACCTAAAAGCAGGTATTTAATGGCAATTTAGTGCTTTAGACTCACAGAACAATATTGTAGGCTCCCACAAGGGTATAAGAATAGTCCTGGGCTGTTCTCAGCAGGAGTAACATCCATTTTACACAACATTGACCCTGAGGCATTGCCCTATGTCCACAACATCTATCTAATGGATGAGGATCTCATTTACCACCTAAAACAAGTGGCCCACGTAGTTGTGGGATTTTCCAAATTCAGCTACAAATTAAGTTTTAAGGAAACAAAAATTGCCTTCTAGGATGCGAGTTTTCAGATGAAGGCAAGAGCCTAGCGCCCCGCTTTATAGAAAAGTGTGCACAATTGCAACCACCAAGCACCATAAAAAAAGGTCCACTCCTTATTGGGCTTTTTAAACTTTGGCAGAATCTACATTCCAGATTATGCACAATGCATTAAAACATTATGGCCCTCATTACAACCCTGGCGGTAAATCCCGCTACAGGTATTACGACTCACATCTCGGAATCCGCCACAATACAGACACCCACACAAGTCCGCCACACCAAAGGTCAGTGATAAACTGGCGATACCAAAACCGACACCACCACGCCAAGAAAAATACGCCCACACTATCACGACCCACAAATCAATGCGGCGGTCTTTCAACCGCGGTAATCCATTGGCGGTACACACCGCTGCGCTCACAATACAAACACACTTACAAAACACAACCACATTGGACAATTCAAAATACACACACCAGATACACATACACACACCACACCCACACACTCACAACACTATAAAACACACACCCACATTATCCACAAACCCTTACAACATAACATTTAGAAGAAGGCCAGAGAGAGAGATTAGCAAACACAACACCAGCATCCGCAGACACACAACACCATCACTTATATAACATCCACGTACCTCAAACAACACACACCAACACATCCCCCCACACATCACAACAGACAGCACCTCACACATCACCCACACCACATCAGGGCACCTCAAAGACACCCCAGGTTTTCAGAGGAGGAGCTAAGGGTCATGGTGGAGGAAATCATCAGAGTAGAGCCACAGCTTTTCGGATCACAGGTGCAGCACACCTTCATTGCGAGGAAGATGGAGTTATGGCGGAGAATCGTCGACAGGGTCAACGCCGTGGGACAGCATCCAAGAACACGGGATGACATCAGGAAGGGGTGGAACGACCGACGGGGAAGGTGCGTTCCGTGGTATCCAGACACCAGATTGATGTACAGGGGACTGGCAGTGGACCCCCACCTCCTCCTCCACAACTAACAACATGGGAGGAGCAAGTCTTGGCAATACTGCATCCTGAGGGCCTCGCAGGAGTAGCAGGAGGACTGGACTCTGGTAAGGCAAATCTCTATTACTATATCCCCCACACCCTACCTGCATGCCATCACATACCCCCACCCTTACCCTCACTCCCATCACTCCATCTTCTCACATATGTCCCACTATCACAACCCACACATCTCAATACCAAGGCCCTGCACTCAACACCTATGCATGGACCACCGTCACCAAAGCATGTCCAGTACCGATACCCACACAGACCCCAAACCAACTATCACAAAAGGGCAAACACAAATATGCAAGCACAGGAGTAGAGGGTACCTCACCCAATGCACAAGATGGCACACACAGATACTAAATCTATGCATTTACACCCCCAACAGGACCCATATCCAATGTCACCGGACAGGTGCCAGACATATCCAGTCCCCCCACAGAAGAGGCCCACAGTGATGACAGCAGCTCTGCACACCTGGATGAAGATGACCAGCCCGGCCCATCAGGGACCTCGGGACAGTCGGTTCCCCTGACACAGTCCCAAACCACCACTGAACCTCCCCCCTCAGGAAACACCACCACAGCACCCAACCAGCAGGCCCATCGCTCTGTCCCCAGGACACGTCAATCAGCAGTGTGTCCACCAGTACAGGGAACCCAGGCAAACCCATCAACCCAAGAAAATCAGGGACCTGGGGTCAGTGGCAGTGGGCATACGGTTCAGGGGACAAAGGCACAGTATAACAGGGAAGCTGGGAGGACTGCTGTGCGACAGGGGGAGGACAGGCCCAGGGAACCAACACTCCACGAGGCACTCTCCAACATCATGGGAGCTTACCACCATTTCCAGGAGACCATGGGCACGGTACTGGCCAAGTTTCAGGAGACCCAGCGGCTTCAGGAGGAACACTACATGGGGATCAGGGAGGACTTGAAGTCCATCAACACCACCCTGGTCACCATTGCAGGGGTGCTGGCAGACCTTGTAAACACCATGAGGGACACAGTGGGATACCAACGGGCCCCTGACACTAGCCTGGATGATGAACAGCCCTCCACCTCTGCCGGCGCTAGTGGACAGGAGGCACCACCACAGGACCAACAGGCCACCAGCACCCCACCCCCTGCAGAAGGAGAACCACCCCGCAAATGGTCCCTGAGATTCAGGAACAAGACAGAGAACATTGCCAAGACCCCTGCCAGGAAATAAGACCCTCCTGAATGTCACCCTTCTGTCCCACTTTGTCATCCTGTCCACCTTGAACTGCCATAGCTCCACTTCCTATGCCCCATTGGACAATGCACCTGTGAGACCAAGAGACTGGACTCTGCCATGGACATTCTTCCACCATCACCGCAGCCCATTTCACACACCCCTCCACTTATTTGCACAGATATAAACACCCTTGAATCACCAAAAAATCTGGAGTCAAACTGTGCTTTCACAAATGCGTAATTTCAAAATCTCTGGAATATAGCAATGTCAATGCACCTGTTCAAATACCAATGTTACACAGCTGTAGGCCAGGAGTAAACATAGCAGAGAGCATAAATTGGGACCCAGATCTGTGAAATGGAAAGCCAAAGTGACAAGTCAGGGTCCATACACAGAGGTAAAAAAGCAGACTTATGCTAGGTCCTACAATAGTATGAGATGTGAGAAGCAGTTCCATCTTCTTACTTGTGTCTCACTGGAAGTATTGAATGATGATGTTGTTTCGGTTGTCTACATCTTCTTCTTCTGCCTCCTCTTCTTCACTGTCCACAGGCTCCACAGCTATCACAAGACCAGCATCAGGCCCATCCTCCTGCAGAAAAGGCACCTGCCGTCGCAATGCAGGTTGTGCAACATACAGCAGGCCACGATGATCTGGCACACCTTATTCGGTGAGTAGTGTAGGGATCCACCTGTCAGATGGAGGCACCGGAATCTGGCCTTCAGGAGACCGAAGGTGCGCTCGATTATCCTCCTAGTTTGCCCATGTGCCTCAATGTAGCGTTCCTCTGCCCTTGTCCTGGGATTCCTCACTGGGGTCATTGGGGTAACCAGAGTCACCTGCAAATATCGAGGGACAACTGTTAGACATCCTCCAAACATTAGGGAATCTCCCATACTCAGACAGCAAACTAAACTGTGTGGGGACTTTAAGCTCACCTACTAGCCACACACGGTGCCTCTGTAGTTGCCCCATCACAAAAGGGATGCTGCTATTCCTCAAAATGTAAGCGTCATGCACTGAGCCAGGATACTTGGCATTCACATGGGAGATGTACTGGTCTGCCAAACACACCATCTGCACATTCATAGAATGGTAGCTCTTCCAGTTTCTGTACACCTGTTCATTCCTGCGGGGGTGGGGACAAATGCCACATGTGTACCATCAATGGCACCAATGATGTTGGGGATATGTCCCAGGGCATAGAAGTCACCTTTCACTATGGGCAAATCCTCCACTTGAGGGAAAACGATGTAGCTGCGCATGTGTTTCAGCAGGGCAGACAACACTCTGGACAACACGTAAGAGAACATTTGCTGGGACATCCCTGATGCCATGGCTACTGTTGTTTGAAAAGACCCACTGGCCAGGAAATGGAGTACAGACAGGACCTGCACTAGAGGGGGATGGTGGATAGCTGACATCAGGTCAGGCTCCAACTAGGCACACAGTTCCTGGATTGTTGCACGATCAATTCTGTAAGTGATAATGATGTGTCTGTCTTCCATTGTCGACAGGTCCACCAGGGGTCTGTACACCGGAGGATGCTGCCATCTCATCACCTGCCCCAGAGGACGTGCCCTATGGAGGAGAACGGTGAGCAGAGGGTCATGCAACACTTAGGTATCACAAGGCTGTTTTGCAAAACCTTTACGTTTTCTCTATGTGCCTTTGTCTGTCCGTATTCCTGGCCTAAATAGGTGTCATGCAGTTATTTGGCCTGCCATGTGCCCCCCTGAAATGGCGGCTGCCTGACCTGTAAGGTGGGACGAGGGAAAATGAGGTAACTGCGCTGGCGTTGTACACCGTCGTGGTAGGCGGTCAAAGACCGCAGTGCAATTCAGCATTGGTTAACATTGGGCCCTATGGGTTCCAGGAGCCAATGACGATGTACGCCGGCAGTGACGGTACGCACCGCCGCTGACGGGACCGCCAGTTTCTATCTGTTCCCTCACTTGATACCTGACCTTCAACAGGAGAGAACCTACACTGCAAGTGCTGCTGTGACCTGTGTCTGGAAGCGACAATGGCTACAGTGTCTGGGGAAAGAGCCCCTGCCTTCACTTTGGAGGAGTTGGAGAAACTAGTGGATGGGGTCCTCCCCCAGTACACTCAACTGTACGGTCCTCCAGACAAACAGGTGAGTACACTGTGAGCATGGTGAATGGAACGTGATTGTATGGAGTGTCGTGGATGGAAGAGGGAGGGGGGGACAGGCCAGCATGTGAGGATAGTGTGTGTGTATGTATGTCTGGGCCAGGGTGGGAGGTTTTTAGGCAATGTGTGGGAAGAACTGTACGGGAGATTAACATCCATTATAACTTCACTTTTCCTCTAGGTCAGCGCCCACCAGAAGAAGGGTGTTTGGCGTGCCATCGCCAAGGGAGTGCGGACCCTGGGGGTCTACCATAGACAGAGCACCCCCTGCCGCAAAAGATGAGAGGACCTGCACCGCTGGAGCAAGAAGACGGCGGAGGCCCAGCGGGGGATGGCCTCCCAACGTGGAAGGGGTGCCCGTCGCACCATGACCCCCCTGATGTACCGGATCCTGGCGGTGGCATATCCGGAGTTGTATGGGCACTTGAGGACATCACAGCAGCCACAAGGGGGTGAGTACACTCTCATTCAGCTGACTCTGCGCGCTTGACGAGGTGTCTGGGTAGGGGTGGTGGCCTGTGGGTTCCCCTGGGCCAGGGCAGACGCACAAAGGTAGATCCATTGTTTTACAGCCTCATTTCCACTCCAACACCAAAGGTGGTATTTGCCCTCCACACATAGTCAGGCTCCCATGGGCTCCAGCTGTGCATGAAATGGGTCTAGACAGAGTCCCCCTTGGGCATGTGCTTTTCCCCTGCACTGTGAGTGCACGGCTTAGTGCATAGGGCTGCTCCCTGTGTGTTGTGTCCGCCAACGGTAGTGGTGTTGCATGCACTGACCATGTGTCTCTTCTGTCTTTCCCCCCTTTTTGTTTTGTCACCCTGTTCTTGCGTGCATTAGCATCATCTGGCGGAGGAGCAGGGGCACCGGAGCAGGAGGGAGCTGCATCCCACATGGCCCTAGAGGGTGAAGTAACGGTGTCTGAAGGCACCAGTGGGACAGAGGGCAAGGGGAGCTCCACGACAGGGACAGGAGCATACACCAGCGACTCCTCCTCTGATTGGAGCTCCCTTGCGGTGGCGAGCACCTCTGTGCCCACCGCATCAACAGGTACAGCCGCCACCCCCCCTACCAGCACCGCCCTCCCAGCAGCCCTTCAGTGTGTTTCCCGTGCCCGCTCACCCAGGAGGGTGGGCATCTCCTTCGCCCCAGGCACCTTAGCCCCTGCCCCAGTCAGCCCTGCTGCCCTCAGCGAGGAGGCTATTGACCTCCTGAGATCCTTAACTGTTGGGCAATCTACCATTTTGAATGCCATCCAGGGTGTTGAGAGGCATTCGCAGCAAACAAATGCATACCTGGAGGGCATTCATGCTGGCCAGGCGGCCCAACAGAGAGCATTTCAGGCTCTGTCCTCAGCACTGACGGCAGCCATTGTCCCTGTGTCCAGCCTCCCCCCTCCAACTTCCTCCACCCAGACCCAATCCCCTGTACCTCAGCCTCTCCCAAGCACACCATCAGCCCAACATGCACACTCATCAACACACAAGAGTGGACATGGCAAACAGAAGCAACACACACTCCACAGGCACTCACACAAGCACCATCCCCATGCAGACACAGCAACATCCACTGCCTTCACTGTGTCCCCCTCCTCCACGTCCTCCTCCTCCTTCCCTGTATCGTCTCCACTCACACCTTCATGCACTACATCCTCAGCCACTACCTCCATCACCAGCACACCCATCACCACACACTGCTCACATGCACTCACCACCCCCACTACCATTCACACATCCACTGTGTCCTCTTCCAGTGTGTCTGTGAGTCCTCCTCTCAAACTACACACATGCAGGCACACACGCACCCAACAGCCATCCACGTCACACAGCCTCCGGCCCATGCACCTTCACCCAAATTCAGCAAACGTACACCTCCTACAACCACTACCTATTCCTCCACTCCCAAACCCCCTAAATCTTCCCATACCCGTGTGTCTAAGAAATGTTTCCTGGCTAACATTGACCTCTTCCCTACACCTCCCACCCCGTCCTTCCTCTAGGGCCAGGCTGTCCAGGTCCCAGCCCAGCACCTCAGCCACCAAATCCTCAAGCACAGTGGTCCCAGCAACTCCAGTCTCATCGTGGGCGCCATCCATCAGGGCTGCCAGTGTGCCACCTAGCGAGGCCAAGGAGCAGGCCAGTCTGCCACCTGCCAAGGTGAAGAAGGTGCCCATATGCTGGAGGGAGAAGCCACACCTACCAGTAAGCAAGGGTTCCTCCAAACAAAAAGGGGACAGTGGCAAGACACCAGCAGCAACATCAAAGGTGGGGAAGGGACACAAGCCGAAGAGCAGGTCAGGACAGGGCACGGTGGCTCCGGCTGAGGGACCAGAGTCACCACTTCTGTCAACCACAACATCAACCTGTACGGCAGTGGACACCGCCACCTGCACCACCACCAGCACTGCCACCAGCACCACCACCTGCACATCTGCTGCCTCAGCAACAGTCCCCAGCATCATCCCCAGTGGGCAGCCGTCCAAGGCTGCAGGAGACGTCCTGCTGTGTCTCTCAACAGTTGCAGACATATGCACCAGCACCACCGCCACAGACACCACCGCAACCACCGCCACCAGCCCCGCGACATGCTCATACAGTGCCACCACAGCTGATATGGCAATCATCCCCAGTGGGCAGCCGTCTGAGGCATGACTCCCAGCACTGTTTGTGCCTGCAGGTAGCAGGTGAAGTCGCAGCAGGGTGGAGTGTCTCTGTCTCCATGGCGTATCATGCTACCTGTTCCCAGGCAATCTCATGGCACACACACCCAGGTGAGGGAATGGGACCTGCCACACTGCATGTGAAACACTCTGGGCACTAAGCCCCCTCCAGAACCAGTAGAGATTCACATCCACTACCTCAGTCCTTGGCAGGATGAAGCACTCTGGGCACCAAGCCCCCTCCAGAACCAGTGGAGATTCACATCCACTACCTCAGTCCTTGGCAGGATGAAGCACTCTGGGCACAAAGCCCCCTCCAGAACCAGTGGAGATTCACATCCACTACCTCAGTCCTTGACAGGATGAAACACTCTGGGTACAAAGCCCCCTCCAGAACCAGTGGAGACTGTTATCCACTTGAGAGACTGTGGCTTTGCACTCCCCTGGATACAGCAGTGGGCAAACCACCCACTGGAAAGACTTGAGAGACTGTGGCCTTGCACTCCCCAGGATACAGCAGTAGGCAAACCACCCACTGGAAAGACTTGAGAGAGTGTGGCTTTGAGAGACTGTGGCTTTGCACTCCCCAGGATATAGCTGAAGGCAAACCACTCACTGGAAAGACTTGAGAGACTGTGGCTTTGCACTCCCCAGGATACAGCAGTGGGCAAAACACCCACTGGAAAGACTTGAGAGACTGTGGCTTTGCACTCCCCAGGACCAATCAGTAGGCTTGGAGCCCCCTCGTGGAGCAGTGGCGCAGTCTGTTTATCCGGCTGAGGTGCCCCCCTCCCCCTGAGGTGCCTGTTTATTTTCTATCTGATGCCCCTGCAGTGTTCTCTCCGTTTCGAGACATTTTGGGACACTGATTGACGGACAATGATGTAATTAATATCTGGATTGGTGTAGTTGGTGTACATATTTGTATATACTGATTTTTTAATTTGCTCTATCTGATTTTTATTGATTACACTCCTTACAATAATTTCCTTTTGTCCTTACATTCTTCCAGTGGGTGACGAGGTGTATATGTAATGTTGCTGCATGTATTTGTGTGTATGGTGTTGTGGGTGAGGGTGTGGGTGAGGATGTTGCGTATTGCGTGTGTGTGTGTCACTCTCTTTTCCCTCCCCTTCTCCCCTGTGTGCTAGGTGCAGTACTTTCCGTGGTCGTCGACGGCGTCTTTCCTGCTCCGGATACAAGAGGAGGAAGACCAGAATGGGCAGGACCTGTAGTTCGGGCTCCATGGCGTCCTGGTTCCTCGTTGGGTGTCGAGAGGTGAGTAGTTTCCCTTCCAAGTCCAGTTTCCGCCGTGCTTTTGATAGCGTTGGTACCGCCACGGAAAAGGTAGCGGATAGGTGAGTTGTAATACAGTGGGTGGAACCGTGTCTTCCGCCTGTCTGTTGGCGGTTACCGCCGCGGTGTTTGTTTCTACCGCCATGGCGGTCGGAGTGTTAAAGTCGCTGTCTATGTTGGCGGTTTCCGACATGGTCGTGGTTCCATTTTTTTTTCCGCCGGCCTGTTGGCGGTATTACCGCTGCTTTAACACCGACCGCTAGGGTTGTAATGAGGGCCTATATGTTTTAATATGCCCCAACTTTTCAAGTAAATATTGGACAGTCGAGCATACACGCATTCTTAGAGCAGTGCAACACGACATGCTTGCAGCAAAACACTTGCACAGAAGGAACAACAAAACACATTTGGTCATTAGAGTAATTGCTAGTGCCATTGGCTTTACTTATGTAACAATTAATGAGGGTGATACCGTACCTGTTGCATCAAATCACACCTGTGCTGCACAGCAGAACAACACTTTGCTCCCACAAAAAAGATTCTGAATGCTGTTCAGATGGCTGTCATTATAGAGAGACCTCTGGCTCAGAGTAAACGCATTATTGCTGTCTCTCCAATCCCAGCCCTCAAGTCTGTCACAAAGGATTGTGTTCCAAACGCAAAAGCATTACATCCATGCTAGATCCAATGGGGAACATCTCTGCCAGCCACTGATGTAGATTACATTTTCAACCCAAAATTACAAACTCAAGAATTCCTTCAATACAAAATGGAACATCTGATAACAGCAAACGCTTTGCCTATTGATTAATATCAAATAATTATTTATACTGATGGTTCAACCAAACCAGCTGTGGGTAATAAACACCAATACTCCGCTGCTTGCGCAGCTGTGAGTATCTACATGAAAGATGGTGAATTCCATCCACAAAATACTTACACACAGACCTTAGAGGACTGTACTGCTCAACTAGCAGAGCTTAAGGCACTTGTGATGGCACTGGAACACATGGATCCAGAACAACTGACATTAATAGTCTGTGATTCGTACTACTGTGTCAAGTCCTTCAATGAATATCTGCATTTCTGGCTTCAGAATGGGTTCAGAGATTCAAAAGGAAACACCATCAAACAGAGGTTACTGTGAGATAAAGTAAAAGATCCAGAAGAAATGCTACCCAATGCCCATGTAATTCATACATTGGGACATTAACATGTAGGAATACACGTTACAGGCAATACCTTGGGCGATGAAGCAGCCACGTTAGCAGTAGCTAAAGCTTCTGTTGCTGCAGTAACTCGTTCCTGAATGAAGCTGGATGATAAAAAACTGACTGATGTGAAAGCTTTGGTTAATGGCAAGCCATTACCAAAGGCATATTGTGCCACATATTCCTACAGCATACCTAGCCTGAATATTGCCTTAGTAACAATACCGGGGGTGGGTGATCATGTGATCCCCAACCAAGACCAAAGATCTGAGTTGGTTAAAGCGGCACATGAGGTAGTTGCTTCTGCCCATGCATTTGTGGTGGCTTCTATTTCTCTACTTCAGAAATGCTATTGGTGACCAGGTCTATACAAACAGACAAAACAGTATGTCCTTTGCTGTGACATCTGTCAGCAAATAAAAGGGCCCACCGCCAAACTCCCACTTCAGACACCGCTTCTCTTTTCAAAGAAACCACTGCAATGTGTTTACCTGGACCATTGTGGTCCCCTGTCACCTGATGATGCATACAAATACATGTGATCAGCTGATGCTCAAACTGTTATTAAAGATTTGCAAGTCTTAATCACTACATATGCAGTTGCAACTTTTCACTCATACCAGGGCCCTGCCTTTCCCTCAAGGGCATTCACGGACATCTTGCCTTCGTTAGGGGTCCAACTCCATTTCTTGTCCCCCTACCATCCTGAGTGTAACAATGTAGGGGAATGGAAGAATTGAGACTTAAAGCAATCCTTAACAGTGAGAGAATTAGGCAGGGGTGTTAGTTAGCCTAGTCACCTGTATGGAGTCCAAAGAGCACTTAATAATCTGCCCAGAAGGGCCATGGGAGGGTGCACCACATAAGAGGTGTTGATCTGGACACAGATGTATGTTCCAGATCTTGATGGCTCTGGCGCAGAGGCGTCATACATATCTTTTGACATAAATGAACATGTCACTTTAAAATTAATGTGTTTGTGTATCGGGTGCCAGTGGAGCTCCGTGAGGTGTGGTGTGATGTGAGGTCTGTGTGGGAGGTTGAATATGAGTCTGGCTGTTAAATCCTGGATGGTTTGTAATCTTCTAGTGAATCACTTGCTTATCCTGGAGTAGTTGGATTTCATAGTCAAACATGCTGGTGATTAGGGCATGAGAGATAAGTCTTCTGGTGTTGTTTGGGAGCCATTTGAAAATCTTTCTCAGCATCTTCAGGGTGTGGAAACAGGATACAGTGAGAGCATTGGCTTGTGCTGTCATATACAGTGTGCTGCTGTAATTATTACAAGGTTTGTGGATACTGGGTGTGGGTTTTGAGGTTCCTGGTGCAGGTCGGGTGATGGATCCAGGTTTGGCTGGCCAGCAGTTGGAGTCCCATAGTGAGGTTTTCGATTATCACTACTTCTATCTTGTGGGTGTTGAGCTTGAGACAGTTGACTTTCATCCACTTAGCAACTTAGGTCATGCAGGCGGTGAACTTTTTTCTTATACTGGCAGTCCTATCAGAGTGGAAGGGTATGAGTTGGGTGTCATTGGCATAGGAAATGATGTTGATGTCATAGGCAGAAATGACTTTGGCTAGAGGGATCATGTTTGCATTGAAGAGGGTGAGGCTGAACAATGAGCCTTGAGGCACACTACAGATGAGTTTGCGGCTTCAAAGGAGTAAGCTTGTGTTTTAGCTGTTCAGAAGGAGCACATTTAGCTGACAGTGGTTCCTCGGATGCCAATCATGTGCAAGCACTTGATTAGGATGGGTGTGAGGCCATGTCAAATGCTACTGAGAGGTTCAGGAGAATGAAGTCAGCCATGTCTCCTCTCTCAAGGATTATGAAGATGCTTTCTCTGGCTGCGATTAATTATATGTTTCAATACTATGGTTGGGCCTGAATCTGTATTGCATGGTATTGAGGTGGTCAGTGAGGCCTCAGTTAATTAGCTTCTCGAAGACCTTTACAGAATATGGTAGGAGAGAGATGGGTCTGTAGTTGTAAGGTATGGCTGGGTGAGCAGACGGTTTGTTGAGCAGAGGCAAGATGGTAGCATTTTTCCACTTGTCCTTGAGTGTGTCTGAGACTATGGTGTCATTAAGGATGGGTGCTTCAATGACTGGAAGGAGTCCTTTGGTCAAAGCGTGGTGGGAGCAAGGGTCAGATGATACACCGGGTGGATGATCTTCATGGTAGCAGCACTTTCGATGGTGGTAATGACGGACTTTTAGACCTAGCATCTTTGGCATGGTCTCCCCTAACTTTTTCCCTCTTTTTCCCAGGTTGTTGGTGTGTGGTGCACTCTGTTTTTGCTGTTTTGATACTCTAAGCACTTTACCACTGCTATCCAGTGCTGAATAGCAAGTGCTCCTATGTGAAATGTATGACTAATTGACTTTCCATGCTTGGTATATTTGATTTACTAGTAAGTCCCTAGTACTGTGTACTAGAGGTACCCAGGACCTGTAAATCAAATGCTACTATTGAGCCTGAAGCACTGGTTGTGCCACCCACATTAGTAGCCCTGTAAACATGGCTCAGACCTGTCACTGCAGTGTCTGTGTGTAAAGTTTTAAACTGACAATTCGACTTGGCAAGTGCACCCAGTAAGCCTTCTCTTTTCTTACATGTAAGGCACCCCTAAGGTAGGCCCTAGGTAGCCCGATGGGCAGGGTGCAGTGTATGTTTAAGGTAGGACAGAAACTAATGCGTTTTAAATGCCCTAACAGTGAAATACTGCCAAATTTGGTTTTCACTGTGCAAGGCCTATCTCTCTCATAGGTTAACATGGGGGCTGACTTTAAATATTATTAATTTGCAGATTCCCTTTGGGAGCGGATAGAAATATGGAGTTTAGGGTCTCAGAACTCACAATTTAAAAATACATATTTTAGTAAAGTTTGCTTTTAGATTGTGTGTTTGAAAATCCCGCTTTTAGAAAGTAGGCCTTTTCTTGCTTAAACCATTCTGTGACTGCCTGTTTGTGAATTCCCTTTGTGGGTCAGTTTGACAGTTGGGCTGTTTGCACCTCTCTCTAGACAGTGACACAAAGGGAGCTGGGGGTAGCCTGCATATCCTAATAAGCCACCTGTGCTGGGAGGGAGAGAAGGAGTGGTCATTCACACCTGAAAGGGCTGTGCCTGCCCTCACGCAATGCAGTCTCCAACCCCCTGGTGTGTGTCTGTGGCCTGACCTGGGCAAGGCAGGATCTGACAAAAAAGAGAGACTTTACTTTGAAGTTTGCCTACTTGAAAGGCAGAAAGGGGTATAAGTATTGGACCCAAAACTCCTGAAAATTAGATCACTTCTAGAATCAAGAGGAACCTCTGCCAAGGAGAAGAGCTGAAGAGCTGAAGAAAGGTGCTGCCCCTGCCTGTGACTGTGCTTTGTTGGGCTATCCTGCAGTTGCTGCTTCTGCCTGTGAAAGGGGACAAGACTGGACTTTGTTGTGCATTCCTGCTTGAGAAGAATCTACAAGGGCTTGAACTGAGCTTGCCTCCTGTTGTTGAAGTCTCAGGGCCATCAAAGACTTCTCCTGGCAGCACTTGGACTCTCTGCTGAGACTCCTAGCCTGCCTAGTGGTCCCCTATCCAGTCCCAGGGCCCTTGAAAGGTGAAGTTGGCAGACAATAACTAAAACTCCACTCACAGAATACCGTGCAGGGAAATTTCTGACGCACCTTCCTCAATGCGGCCGGTAAATGACGCTCTGCCGGCTTCGAGGCTGAAATTGACGCTCCACCTGCATCGCAGCTAGGAGATCGATGCAACACAGCGGGAGGAACACCTGCTTACGGAGGCTGATAACAATGCAAACCACACACATCGCGGTTTTATAACACCATGCGACTGGATTTTCCACGCTTCATCCATGGGCATCCCAGTCAACCCGACTCTGCACGTATTCAAGGTGCCCTGCCCCGAAATCGACGCATCACTCTCTTGCAAGGGAGAAAAACGATGCATCGCCAACCCGACTGGAGAAGGAAACAAGGCATGTCCTCACTTGTGAGTAAGGATTCGAAGCATCGCTACCCTTTTCTGATGCACACTCACCCGTGCAATTTTATTTTTGACGCTAACCAAGTACTTTGTGTAACAACAACATTCTCACTGTTTTCTAAGGATTAAGACTCTTATTATTTTGAAAATTCATATCTTGGCTTGTGTATGTTGGATTATTTTGTTGTTTTGGTCTTGTTTGATTTAGATAAATATTACCTATTTTTCTAAACTGGTGTGGTGTCAATTTTGTAGTGTTTTCATTGTATTACTGTGTGTGTTGGTACAAATACTTTACACAGTGCTTCTGAAGTTAAACCTGTCTGTTTATGCCAAGCTACCAAGAGGGTGAGCGGGGGTTAACTGAATGTGATTTTTTCTTACCCTGACTAGAGTGAGGGTTCTTGCTTGGACAGGTGGTAACCTGACTGCCAACCAAAGACACCACTTGTAACATGGGTGATGAGGTTGTGATGGGAAGTTGAGTAGCAACAGTGACAGGGTTCTGGTTGAGAGTCAAAGATGTTGAACATGGAGGTGATTTTGTTACATAAGAATTCTGAGAGATTGTTGCATATGTCTTGCAAGGGGGTGATGTTGGAGGAGGTATGAGGCATGGTGACATCCTTGTGCTCCATAGTTGCTGCTGGTAGGGTCTTAGAGCTGATTTGAAGATGTCTTTATCTGTGGTGTCTTAATTTGTTCTCCTTTTGCACTACAGTTGCTTGCAGTGGCTTTTCATCATTCTGATATGCTTTTTGTACCAATTGGCCTGTAGCAGGGCTCATTCGTTGGTTGAACTTGAGGGAAGCCAGGAGGTTAGTGCATGTGTTTATACAGCTGTTGAGGTTCTCGATGGCATTCTGCAAGTTGCTGTTCTGCTCAGGTCTGTGCACAGAGAGGGTATGAGCCCACTTCTCTTCTGTTCAAGCCCTTATGATCATTCAAACATGTTGGTTCAAATGGCTGACTAGATTTTTGTAAACAATTACATTTTATTTGATGGAAAATGGTATCACTGGGTTCTGGGAACCACAATGGGATCCAGACTTTCCCCTTCTGATGCAAACATCCTTATTGCGTGGTTTGAGAGGGGGCATGCCTGGGCACTGGCAGCTAAAGAATGGATTTAATTCATTTATTATTAGGGACATTTTATTGATGAGGTCTGTATTATCGGGATGGGCAATGAATCACATATGCTGGAATATTTTCATTATCTAAGACAAAATATAATGCACAGTTTACTATAAGCTGTGTTAACCGCAGAATGTACTTTTTAGATGTTCATCTATATATGAGGTATGAGGCGATTCATAGTAAGTGTGAGAAACAGGGTTGTTGGTTGAGGGGGGTGAAACCCTACTCAAGCAACAACACAGGGACAGGAATTTAGGCATGGTGGCACTCAAAGCGCATATGCACTCTGTTGAACCTGGCCCTCTTACAGGGTCATTCCCCAAACTTTTTTGCCTTTTTCTAACTTATTTGTCTGACCCTTGCTGGCTGATGTTATGACTCAGTGCTAAAGTGCATGTGCTCTCCCTTGTAAACTTGGTATGATTGGCTTATACCTAATTGGCATATATACTTTACCTATAAGTCCCTTGTAAAGTGGTATCTCTATACCCAGGGCCTGTAAATTAAATTCTGTTAGTGGGCCTGAGCGCTGCTTGTGCCACCCATTGAAGTAGCCTTTCAAACCTGTCTCAGGCCTGCTAGCGCAGTTTTCTGCCACAGGGACCTGGCATCTAAATTTACTTGCCAGGCCCAAAACTCCCCTTTTACTACACATAAGTCACCCCTAAGGTAGGCCCTAGCTAGCCCTATGGGCAGGGTGCTGTGTAGGTAGACGGCAGAACATGTGCCTAGTAATGCGGCCTGTCCTGATAGTGACAAACAGCCTATTTGGTTTCTTACTGCTGTGAGTGCTGCTTTCTCATAGGATTGCATTGGAAATGCCCTGCCTTATGTGTACGGAGTATTGTTTGATTTATGAGGGTAGTGTAGGCATGTTTGGTATGTTTGTAATGGTAGTGTGAAAAGCTGCTTACTGGTGTAAGTGGATTTTTTTATTATCATTACAGAAATGCCACTTCTAGAAAGTGAGCATTTCTCTGTGTATGACTCCGGTGTTTGGCAGCTTGACTCTCATCCACGTCTGGGGGAAGTCACAGTTGGGCTTTGTGCATACTTTTCAGACAGCCTGTACACAGGGAGGGTGGAGGTGTCACAGAGGTGCATCTACATACTGAATAGTCTTCCTGGGCTGAGAGAAGTGAGAGGCAGGGTACACCTGCAATTGTAAAGGCTGTGTCCTGGCCTCACACAATAGGGTCGTTTACCCCAACTGATGTTTGGAGCCTGTGCTGGAGGAGAGAGGGGACACTCCCAGAGCCAGTTGTAACTGGTTGAAACCCCCTCTCCTCCTCATTGAAAATGCTTTGCAGAACTGAGTATAAGTACAGGAGAATTTTCCCCACAATTTACACTTGAAGAGACTTACTTGAAACTTGACACAGGACGCTGCTGAATAGACTCACCAGGACTCACCCTGGACTGCTGCTGCTGCGCTGACCTGTGACCTGCCTAGTCACTAGGAGGAACTGCCACCATCTGCATCCCTTGTGCTGGCCTGTTGCTGGGCCTGCTAGCCCTGTGCTTCCCCCCTCTCTTGTCTCCAGGAGCAGGGTGTTGTGGCCCCTGACCCCTGCCACGAACCAAGGCTGAGAAGGGCTGCTTCCCTTTTCATATAGTGCCGGATGAGCGCTTCTTCTGTGCCCCCCCACACTGGAAATAGCACGCTGCTGATGCCTTGATGCCTTAACTCTCACCACCGCGACCCAGGCTCTATGAAACTGCCCCGCTCTGAGAAGCGCTCCTCTGGGCTCGTAATTCACCGCCGCAACCCGGGCATTAGAAAACTCCAAGCACGAGGGATGCGCTGCCCCCAGGACCCTCGGGCACCCTTCATTCCAGATAAGGAGCGAACATGCTCCTATCATGCCCCCGGGGTGAAATGCGCTCTGCAGAGTGTCCCCGGGGCACAAGCAGGCACCTGCCTCAGGGCCTGCACACAGGCACGGTCTGCCCGGGCCAATCGAGAGAAAGGAAATGTCGGGTGGGGAAGGCAGCCTTGTCCGACGCTCCCCGTCCCACCGGAGGCCCTGTGGTGTTGTGCACGGGCAAAGGGAAAGGAAGCCTCATTGGAGGATCCCCCTGCCCCCTTGAAGCCCTAATTTTGGGAGTGAAGATTGTGGGAGGGGCAGAAGCCTCAACGAAGGCCCACCACACCGCAGGTCCCATTTTTGGCCCGCACTGTGGCCCTTAGTGTTTTGTTTGGGCTTGCCCCCCCTCATTGGAGGGCCACAGAAGGCCCAGGGGACCCCCAGAGATCATGGGCCCCAGGAGAGTCCCATTATAAAAAAACGGAGAGGGTGCATGCCACCCCTTCTCCCAGGATCAACACGTGGCCCCCGTTTTGCACATAGGAATGCCAGGGGCCCCTCTATCGGTCTTCTTGGCACTAGGAAGTGCCTCTACATCATAATTCAGGTACTTACAAAGGACTCACATAGTTCTTATGTTCCTAGTAGGGACATTATGTTAACCTGCTTAGTGTTATGATGTTACATATATGTGCTGATGTTCCTTTTATGGGCCTGACATGGATATTCCTTTTATGGGTCTGACATGCTTATATGTGTTTTATGAATTGCCATAGGTTTTATAATGCTCTTAGTGTAGGCAATTATTATATTTCCATGACAAGTGCATTTATTTCTTTACCGTGATTCCTGACTACTGCTTATGTTGCAGAATCCTGAGTACTTATGTGTTCTACTGTGACTACTGCTTATTCTTGGAAAGTATTAGTAACCTGTGTGACATTCTGACAACTGCAAAGGTACCATGATATTACTGACATGTAATGTTTGGTCTAATTATGTTTTGTGCAATACAGTTTATTTTTACATAGCTCAGTATTGTGTTTACTTTGTGTCACGTGTGGTGTGTGTGTTGTGCAAACACTTTACGCATTTCCTCTGGGATGTGTCTGACGTCACGTACCAAGCTGCCAAGGGGGTGAGCAGGGGTTATCTTAGACGTGTAACTCCCTTGCCCTGACTAGAGTGGGTGGGTTCTGCCTGGCATAGGTGCATACCCTAGCCAACCAGAAACCCCATTACTAACACAATCCATTGTTATTGTTATCACTGTGGATTGTCAAGGAAACAGGACACAACAGAGAACACTTCTACTTCAACAAACACAATAGACTAATGAGTAATACACACTAACTGTCAGCTGTAATGGCCTCACCTCAACACTTCCAACTGTGAGCAAAATCAAATAGACATGAGTAGCTCAGGCAACTGTTAGGAGAGGAAAGGATACAATGTACACACACAGTCCATAGCTGGATTCACATCTGGACATGAGATAACAGCACACATAGCACACTACAGGACTGTCCATTTTAGATGTTAAACTATCATCCTGCATTGAGAACACATGTCTGAGTTTAGACCACTAACACTGCTCCTGACATGCAATCTGTCATCTACCAGTACCCACACATTGGGATAGGTAAATTGTGCATCTCTATTGATGTACCTGGCCAGGAGGGCAATTGTCATTAAAAGAAGTGCAAGTATATCATCTTCTGCAATACACACAACATACATGTATGTCACTGGAAGTACTGATTGATCTGCTCTGTCCCAGAGTCAGTTGCACCTTACTCATCTGCCTCCTCTTCACTTTGCATGTCACCATCATCACCCACTGGTGCAGCGGCCACCTCCTCATCTACCAGTAAGAGTGTCATACGTCTCAGGGCCAGATTGTGGAGCATGTCGCAGGCAACTATGATCTGGAACACCTTTGAGGGACTGTAAAGAAGGGCACCTCCAGAGATGTGTAGACAATGGAATCTTGTCTTAAGTAGCCCAAAAGTCCTTTTCCTCACACGCTACAACCTGTCATTGGCCTCATTGAAATGAGTTTCCCCATCCGAGACAGGGTACCTAACTGTTAACAGCCAGGGAAAGTTAGGATAGCCTGAGTCACTTGTGTGAATAAAGGTAGGACCTGTTACAATCCAGGTACAGCCACAGAGAAGATTGTGTTGACATGTGCAACAACAGACACACTTATCCAGATTGATACGTACCAATGAGCTAAGCCATCTCTCTCTGTAGTTGTGCCATCATGTGTGGGACATTGCTGTTCCTCAGAATGTAGGCATCATGCACAGATCCAGGAAACTTGGCTGTCACTTGGCTGTACTGGTCCGCTAGACACACCACTTGAACATTGATTGAGTGATGGCTTTTGCTGTTCCTATACACCTGTTCGTTAACACTGGGAGGGACCAAAGCAGTATGGGTGTCAATAATGGCCCCTCCACATGAAGGATGTGTCCACGCTCAAAGAAGTCTGCCTTCACAGTGGGCAAATCAGCAGAATGTGAAAACTTGATGTAGCTGTCCAGGCGTTTCAGAAAAGCACATAGTACATCTTGCAACACAATGTTGAGCGTGGGCTGTGACATCCCAGCTACCAGGCCCACCTTAACCTGAAAAGACCCTGTGGCAAGGAAGTGTAACACTGCCAACACTTGTAAGGTGGTAGGAATGGCATAGGGATTGTGTATGCCAAGCAGTAAATCTGGCTCCAACTGGGCTCATAGGTCCATGATGGTCAGACGATTCGGACGATAGGTCTGGATGATGTGTCTCTCTTCCAAGTTAGAGAGGTCGACTAGCAGTCGGTACACTGGTGCATTCCTCCTTATCCTTATGACATGAAATCTAGAATAGAGAGCAGGGACAATACAATGGTTCAAGCACTCCACACATGTTAGCTGTACAAATTCTTGTGCCATACACCTAACACTGCAGACATGCCTGAACAGTGGACACATACTAAATAGTGTGCGCAGGAGCGTCATTCCAACCATCATTGATGCCCATTGTTGGCCCTGTACTATAGATTCTGGCTCACAACATGTGTTATGTTGCATGTTGTGTGCACCGATGGGTCCTGCGCAGATCATGCATGTAGAAATGTCAATGACCCAAGGGGTCACACCGGATATGAGGCAACAAGTAGGTGGACATGCCCTGCATGAGACATCCACCTATTTGTCAGCACTGTGCCTTGAATGTGACGTGTAGAAGCCTAACCATGTTCAGACAACATGGGCTTGTGCAGTATTCAGGATATAAAAGTACAATGGCGCACTTATATTTGACTGCTACATTGATTGTTCATAAAATGGCAACTGCCTGTCCTGCAACACAGGACAGATAGGAGTGATGCAAGTCTGCCGGCGTATGCCTTCATGGCGGTAGGGGATCACAACTGCCGTGCAACTTCTCATTGGTTTACAATGCTGCCTATGGGGGACAGGGTCCAATGATGATCACCGCTGGTAGTGACAGTCATGTACGCGGTGGCCGTGACCGCCATTTTCTGCAGCCTAGCTCACTTGACTCCTGACACTCCTTCAAGCAAGACCTCTATAACGTAAGCTGCTGTGTTCTGTCTCTGGGAGCCATCATGACACGTCCTGCAGGTGATAGGGCCCAGCCTTCACCCAAGAAGATCTGGAGAAGCTGGTATAAGGGGTCCTACCGCTGTATGTACAGCTGTATGGGGCACCAGAGAAGCAGGTAAGCCCCATGCCATTGTTGTGTGTGATAGGGGTGTGTGACAGGGTGAATGGCGTAGGCATACCGGCCACAGGGTACATGCATGCTGGGGGCATGGAGTTAAGGCATGTGAGTTGTTACGATAGATCTGGGTGGAATGTGGTGTGTCTGAAGTGTGATGGCCACTGCTGTTGATGTTGTGCCAGTCCTCATCACTTTCTTCTTCTGTCTGTGTTACCCATCCAGGTCAGCACCCATCAGAAGAAGGGGATTTGGCATGCCATCGCCAAACAAGTGCGGACCCTGGGGGTCCATAGGTGGCGGAGCATCCATTGTCAGAAGTGGTATGAGGACCTGAGACCTGAGCCCAGAAGGCTGATGAGGCCCAGCTGAGGATGTCCTCCTAACAAGAAAGGGGTGCCTGTCAGACCCTGGCCCCCCCAATGGCCCACATTTTGGCAGTGGCCTACTCTGAGGTGGATGGGCACTTGAGGGCAGCACAGTAGCCACAAGGGGATTAGGACTGACTGTTACCTCGTACATGACAGTGGAAAGTCACACAAAAGTCAGTCTGTGTCCTCTCTCACGTAGAAGCAGTTACTGCAGGCCAACCCAGCAAAGCACAGTCACAGGCAAAGGGCCATTACTCCTTCTCCAGCTCTTCTCCTTGGCAGAGGTTCCTCTTGGCTCCAGAAGTAATCTGATTTTCAGGGGTTTTGGATGCTCTTCTTATACCCCTTTCTGCCTTTGAAGTAGGCCTACTTCAAAGGAAAGTCTTTGTTGCTTTCAAGATTCTACCTTGCCCAGGCCAGGCCCCAGACACATACCACAGGCATTGCACGTGGTGTGATGTGCTGTGGTGGTGTTGTGTGCCAGTGTGTGGTTGTTGTGTGTGCATCTATGTGTGTGCTAATGGCTATGTCATTTGCATTTTAAATTGTGTGGGCGTGGTGTGACATCTCGTTCATTGTATGGGTGTGTGATGGTGTTGATTGGTTGTAAGTTGTCTTTGCGTGCTGTTGTCAAGTGTTGTCAGTTGTAGTTGAGCAGGGCTATGGGTTGGCAACACGTTTGCGTAGTTGCGATTGTGTTGTGTGACTCAGTGGTGTTGCATATCTGTGTGGTAGCCTGTGGTGGTGTTCTATGTGTGCAGGGTGGTGTGTCTAATGTTTGTGGGCGTGTGTATGTTTTGTCTGTGCATGTGTGTGTGTAGGTGTGTATGTTTTGATATGTGTGTGTGGTTGCATGTGTGTGTGGCAGTCGCTAGCCGTCCATTATGTGTGTGTGTTGTGTGTGCGTATGTTCTTATACCTTTCCCTCTAGTGTGTGCTAGGTGGGTGTACTTACGGTTGTTGTCGTCTTTGTCTTCGTTGTTGCTGGTTCCGGATACGCAGGGCGATAAGGAGCAGTGGAAAGACTTCAAGTTCTGGTACCATGGTGGCTCCGAACATGTCTGTGTTCCTGAAGGTGAATGTCTCCTCGGTCCCACCAGGGTTTTGGTGGCAGTGCGACCGCTCCAGAAATCCTGGCAGTGTGCAACATCATAATACGCTCAGTGGAAACATGGCCCTCCCGGCCTGCAGATGCATACCGCCGTCCGTGATGACCTCCCCACTCTGGCGGTACAGGTGGTGAATTGGCTATGTTCCATTGGGAAGATCGCCTTGGACATAATGTGGCTCTCTGCACCGCCAGCCTGGTGGTGGTTCAACTGCCACCGCTGACATGGTGGTACTCAGACTGCCAAACTCATAATGAGGGCCTAAATGTTTGATTTTTTTTATATTGTATGGGGGTCTTGTCCCACTGAAAATTGTGGCTATCTAAAACTGTTGTAGTCTAATGAAGACTGTGACTCAAGGTAAGCGTTGGAAAAGGGTTTATTTCTCAACAAGTCCAGAAGAATAAAGAGCCACCTCCCAAGAGTGTTACAGCCTCTCCAACCCACTTCACTGCTCCCTTACATTCTACAATACCCCCCCACGAGGTTCACATTCCATTCCCAGCATTCTACCCACGAGCCCCACATTCCATGTAAATCCCTCGATCCCAACATTAACTTACTAAACACAACATACTATCTCCCCCCCTTTTTTTTTATTTAAAAAAAAAAACAAGATATTCACCCTATGAAAACAAACATACCAAAAACAAGGAAAATCCAGGACTAAAAGACATTACTGATCAAATCTTAGTTTCCATGGTAAAAAAAATTCCCGCGACGATCTGCGTGGAAAATTCTCCACACGGTTTGAAACAGACCATCGAGTATTCAATCCATGCGAATTCTGAACATGTGTCATGGAACTCTCACTCTTGTAACCATCACGGTCAATACTCCCACTCGACTCAGAACCCTCAGAAAGTTTTACCACTTTGGACAAATTCCACCTCCAACCATCTTCGACCATAATAGCACTCCCACATACTTTCTTCACTCGGACAGGTTTACTGAAACTATCATCACCTTTTCTATCAGACACCTTACTCTTAATTTGCACTAAATCTCCAGGACCCACAACATACAACTTGGTTGCTTTTATAGCATCATATCTTTTTTTCATGCGTTCTTGACCAGACCTTACCTTTCCCCACTCAACTACTCTTTTCTCTTCACATAATCCCTTAGATTTCAAAGAATTCGCCAACCATGAAGGGAAAAGAACGGTTGTAGCCTTGCGACCCCTTAGAGCTTCAAAAGGAGACACATTGGTTAAAGAATGAGGAGTGGAACGATAAACCCACAACATGGTGCTCACAGCTTCCCTGATGTCATAATTGTTACATCTAGCCCATTTGATGCAATCACTGACCACCCTATTCATTCTTTCCACTAAACCATTAGTTTGGGGATGAAACAGTGAGCTTTTCAAATGCTTGACACCAGATTGTCTTAAGAAATACTCCATTTCAGAATTAATAAATTGTACTCCATTATCAGAAATAATTGTTTCTGGAAAACCTTCTCTCATAAATATCTCTTTAAGAAAGTTAATAGCATTAGATGCTGATGGAACAGTATAAAAACGAACTTCTGGCCATCGACTGTGATAGTCCATAAGAACGAACGCATATCTTAGATTGTAAGGGAGAAAATTAAATGGTCCAATCATATCTATCCCCACCTTAGACCATGCTCTTACAGGAATATCAATGGGACGTAAAGGAGGAGTACATGTCTTCAATCCCTTTTCTGCAGAATTACATACCGGGCACCTCTTGACCACAAGATCAACTTCTTTGTCCATAGATGGCCACCAATAACTCTCCCTCAGCCTTCTTTTTGTCATTGTCGCACCAAAATGTCCATTATGTGCTAAATTTATAAGACCTGAACGTAAATCATGGGGAGGGACACACCTTTCACCTCTTAACAATACACCATCTTCTAAAGAGATTTCATTCGCTACCTTACAAAAAGGTTGCAATGGTAAGGGAACATTCTTCTCTCTCGGCCACCCATTAATCACAAACTCACTAACCTGGGCCAAAATGGGATCTTTCGTAAAGGCTTCCTCCCAGTCCGATTTGCTATAAGCTTTGGACTGTGGGAGGTCAACAGATGCCACAAAACAATCCTCCCTATCCTCCTCAGAATCAAAATCATCTGGTCCATCCATGGGTAACCTAGAAAGAAAATCCGCTCTCACATTGAGCTTCCCCGGCAAAAACTTGACATCCATGTTATATTGCAATAACTTCGTGGTGAGACGGGCAATACGTGGGGTAGTATAATTGGTTTTATCCCCACCAAGAATGTAAAGTAAAGGTTTATGATCCGTCACAATGACAAACCTCCTGCCTCATGTATAACTCCTAAACTTCTCACTTGCCCAAACACAGGCTAACAATTCCTTCTCTATTACAGAATAGTTAACTTCAGCTTTCCTCAAAACTCTAGAAGCATAACTGATTGTGGCTTCACCTTGTTCTGTGTCTTGCACTAGAATCGCACCCAAACCATACTTACTAGCATCAACCATAATCTTACACATTAACGCAGGATTGTAAGGACGTAGAGCCTTAGCATCCGTCATCTCAGATTTTATCAATTCAAATGTATCCTGACAAGTCTTGTCCCAACTGAATTCAACACACTTCTTCAACATGTTGGACAAACATTTCATCTTTGATGCATAATTAGGGATGAATCTAGAATAAAACTCAGACAGTCCAACGAAGGAACGTAACTCATCCTTATTCTTAGGAGGAGGACAATGGCGAACGGCATCCACCAAACCAGGTCTTGGTTTGATTCCTTCCGATGAAACAACATGCCCCAGGAATTCTATCTCTTTTTTCCAAAATTCACACTTGTCCTCTTAAACAACCACCCCATTTTCCTCAAAAATTTGTAAAACCATCTTAAGCACAGTGTTATGATCAAGTAACTGTTTGGCAAAAATCAGTACGTCATCCTGAAACACAAGTACACCTTCTATATCTTTGAGCAACTGCGACATAATACGTTGGAAAACCGAAGCAGCCGAAGCCAACCCGAAGGGCATACGACGAAATTGGAAAGTACCAAAAGGAGTGTTGAAAGCCGTTAGAAGTTTGGACTCATCTTCCAGGACAACCTGGTGGTAAGCCAAGTCAATTTTGGAAAACCAAACCGCGCCACTGAGTTTCTCAAGCAAATCATTAATCCTAGGTAATGGGAAGGAGTCTACCCAAATCTCTTTGTTGAGACTTCTTAAATCAACACATAAGCGGATTTCCCCATTGCGTTTGCTAGCGACCACAATGGGAGATAACCATAGACTAGATTCAACCGGCTCAATCACACTAGACACCTGTAATCTCTCCAACTCAGATTTAAGATCCTCCCTTAAACTAAATGGGATCGCTCTCAACTTGTGTTTTATGGGAACAGCATAGTCTTTGATTTTAATAGAATGTTTAAAACCCTTTATACATCCTAATTTTTTTTTAAAGACATTTGGAAACATGACATGGAGAGTAGACAGATCCATGTCACAATGGTCCCTAACCACCATTACTTGCTCAGTAGTTCCTGGTCTCAAAACCGTACCAAAGAGGCCTTGGTGGAACCAGCCTAAGATATTAAGGCCTTGAGAGCAACATAGACCTTCCCACGGATCTTGCGCCCCTTGAACTCCATTACTTCTTCAATAAAGCCTTCCAGCTCAATCCTCCTTCCTTCATAGGAAACCAGAGCTCTGTCAGGTGGGAACAGTTTCCTAGGACCCCACGTCTTCTTAAACAGGTCTAACATAATCATGGTAATACGTGCCCCAGAATCCACTAGCAAATGGAGCGTTTTACCCCCCACACGAATATCTACATACGGATCCACACATTCTTCAACATCATTGGAAAGAGTTTGTTCATCAGTGACAACTACAATCATGTCACGGAAATCATTCTCCAAACACTGACTAGACATATCACTAGTGTCAACCACAGCGCTAATTTTTACATTCTTATCACTCTTTGTACTCTGACATACTCTAGCAAAGTGACCTGTATGGCCGCATTTGTGACATATTACATTCTTAGCAGGACAGCCCTTAGAGTCTTTTGAATGTGGTAAATTGCCTCATCTGAAACAAATATTACTGCGTTTGAAAAATAGATTATTAGAAGGTTTGAGTTCTTTACGCGAAGAGACGACATTGACACCAACTCTCTCCTCTTCCTTGCGTTGATACGAAAGTTCCTTAAGAGAAGCTTGAGCAAGTTCAATAATCTTAGCTTGTTTTATTACATCCTCGAGCGAGGGATCTCCCATTGTCAGTAGTCTTTGTTGGATGTGTTTGTCAAAACAATTGCCTATGAGTTGATCCCTGATGAGTTGATCACGAAAAGCTCTAAATTGACATTGTGCACACAGTTTACGAAGCGCACTGACAAATTCATCAATGGATTCACTTTGTAGTTGGATTCTCTTAAAGAATTTGTGTCGTAGCACAACCAAGCTAGGTTGTTTGTCGAATCTCAAGATGAGTTTTTTTACAGTCTCCTGATACTTATCCAAATCTTCTGCATCTAACGCTTCAATATCAGGAAGATGCTTTAAAGTTTCTCGCCCCTCAAATCCCAGTGAATGAAGCAATAAAAACGTTTTTCTTTCAGGTCTAAAACGTGATGCACCAATGGCTCCTAAATAAGTTTCAAAAGCATCAAACCACTGAGACCATGACACGGGAGGTTCACCGGGTGTTTCCAGAAAAGGAGGAGGAGCAGACACAGATTGCATAATTTTAAATGTTAATAACGCGTTTAATAACCTAAGCCAGTAGAGGAAGTTCGTAGGATCGTAGAAAATCAGAGAATTTGTGAAACACTATGTATCATCCACACCAGAAATAACCAAGTGATGACGTTGTTTGAAAAGATGCACCCACACGTTGGCACAGCAACCAGCGTTACAACAACCTAATTTTGTTAAAGAAACCGGTTGTTATGATACGCGTTGGTTGATAGCGCATGCACGGCTTGCACGCGCATTTGCGAGAGACTTGATACACTCAGTTGTTACGGTAGCCTTTGGTTGCTAACGTACCAGCTGCGCACGCGCGTTGTCCTCGCGCCTTAGAGAAAGACGCACAGCTCGCGCGGAAACCAGTAAGAGTGGAAGCAGCGCGTGCGAGTGAAACTTCAATGGAGATCGGAACAATATTTTCCTTTAGGCATCAAAACAGGTCTCACCAAACAGACGAGGATAAACTTGATGCATGGAGTCGCGTCTGCTTCCCGATACTGATCCATTACTGGATAAACCAGTGCGCAGGTTCCGAGGTGGCTCACCGCTCGTCGCCAAAATTATGTTGTAGTCCAATGAAGACTGTGACTCAAGGTAAGCGTTGGAAAAGGGTTTATTTCTCAACAAGTCCAGAAGAATAATGAGCCACCTCCCAAGAGTGTTACAGCCTCTCCAACCGCCTTCGCTGCTCCCGTACATTCTACAATACCCCCCCACGAGGTTCACATTCCATTCCCAGCATTCTACCCACGAGCCCCACATTCCATGTAAATCCCTTGATCCCAACATTAACTTACTAAACACAACAAAAACTTCACTTACTTTTCAGTTTAAATGATGGAGTTTCATCTTTTATATTTGCTCATGATTATGGCATGGTTGTAACAGTGGAATGGTGTAATCAGTTGAAATCCGTTATAATAGAATCACGAAATGTGGTGAAATTTATGGAGCTATGACTGCTGTATGTATAATAAGTATATTTCATTTATCTTTTTCATTATATTTAACATACAACTTTATTAGTAACTATATGTTGCAGTGAATGATACGCAGTCCCAACAGCTATTAGCCTGTTATATCACCTGTGCTGGAGGTAATATGGCTTTTATCCCCCTCAGTTATGGTTGAGATACACACTTTAAGTTGGCAGTCACTCTTTGATATTTGTAACTATAACTTGTGGGAGTACTCAAATATCAAATTATTAGAATGTTGCATTATCTGTGTTGGTGGTTAATAATAAGGCGTTGAAATGCATGAGGTATTGTTGTGATACACGCTCTAAGATAGTGCTTGTTATTTGATACTTGTGACTTTAGCTGAATCCTGTAAATAGTGAAACTAACGTATTCAACATTCTTACAAGGTAAATATGTAATTTCAGAAGGTATTAAGCTGTTGGGTTAATTGTCACTTGAAGTTAACAATATACCATGAAACGCCATTCTTTTATGTTAACTTGAAGAAATTTAAATATCCCCAAATGGCGAAGGCCCACTACGGATGGTTATCACTCACTTACCAATGATGGATTGACCAATTGGAGATGAGCCTTGTTCTATATAAGTGAATCCAGTTCCAAAAAGGTCATTATGATGTCAGTCAAAATGGTGAGTTTTTCATTTATGCTACTTCGCTTTAGGTAAATTATGAAAGCTTGATATACACTTGTCAACCGATCTTTATATGTGGTATAGTAGGAGGACATGGTGACTGTTACATTGATGGTGAGCATAAATAGTGAAGTGAAATTGTTATGTATACGTTACTCCATTGCAGGCAAATTGTTACTGCTTGGGAACACTTTGAGGTGGCACCACAATTGGTAAATTCTCCAGGAATACATCATGTAATGTGATAAAATAAACTGGAGTAGAAGTCTGAGTTGGGGAGAATATGATGTGCTGGGCATGGTGTGTGACTTTCAGATTGATGAGATCAGGAAGGAAAGATTATTGAATATAGTTCTGGGATATGTAATTGAAAATAACTTCAGTTGATTTGTAAGAATTAGTTAGTTAAATGTTAATTGGATACATGGGCATTTTATAACAGTACACTATATCGTGAAATGGGGTATGATTGAAGGAGTGATATTGGTTTTATATCATTTTTTTGTTTTAGAGAGCAAAGGTAAATGGAGATTTGAGAACAAATGAGCTGCACTGGAGGCATTTTTGAATGATTTTACAATATAATGGATGTAAGTAGAACATTGTTAAACATAATAATTATTTATTAATGTGTAGTTTTTGTGGGGAATGACTGAACAGTTAAACATTAGGTAAATCTTGGTTTAAAAACAGTTAATGACTGGTCAATGGTAATTGAGACAATTGGATGGCTCCTCCTATATGTACTAAAATATAATTATGTAAAACAATTCTTAAACATTGTGATTGGAAATTGTTACAAATAAACATTGTAGCTGAGAGATATTGATGCCATTAACAAAATGTAAGATTTTGGTCTTTCTTTAGATCTTGTTACCCTTTATTGTGATATGTAAAATGCATTTTGTTTATGTTTGAGTATTAAAAGTTTTTAATTTTAAATATTATTTATATATTATAATTTTCTATTTCATGGACACTTCTGTATTATATATAACTATTGTTGCTCGGGAGAGTGTTTATAATGTGAAAGGCGCTGAGCATCCGATTAAAGTATGGGTAGGCCCTTTTCCTCCCTCTATCACAAGCGACATACAAGACCTGACAACTGTAGGCATCCTTCAGTTTGCAAAACAAAACCACAAAAGGATTCCCTGAAATGATGAGGAGAGAAAAACAGGGAATCAAATCCAGAAAACAGCAAAGGGAACTCTCCTATCACATATCTAAAGGAAAAACATGTAAAAAAATTATCTAGATAACATACAAAAAATACCTTTATTATAAATCCAACAAACCTAAACCAAAATACACAGCTAACTTCACTTTAACATTCAGTAATAGATAATAACACAATAAACAAGGACATAACAATAAAGACAACATAAAACCAACTACATCTAAAACAGACACACACACATAAAAAAACAATCCAAAAAACATATAACAAGGTCTGAACACACAACACATCTATATATAAAATTATAATATAATAATCAGATACAAGGAAATATATCATTTCTTTTGTGAAACCTGTTATACATTGACTTGTGCCCCTTGCTTCATATTTCCCTATGTTCTTCTAATGTACAGCTATCTGTACTCCTAGCTGCCTAGGGATATTTATTGATGCCTCTATATTTTTCCTTGTGTACATGGATTTATTATTTTTGTGAAAAAGGTTATGTATATGTGTGAATTTTCTATGTGTGCTCAAATATTCTGTGCCACTGTGTGCTTGTTATTGAAACAACAGTATTGTTTTTGTTCTTCTGTTAAAAGGTTGTCTAATGCCTAACACAACATGTGCTGAGATTGCACATACTGTAGAAAATATTTGTAAGTGCTGTGCTGGATCTATCCCAGAACCATAAAATGAGTTGTTTTTAAAATGTCTGTTTTTGCCCTGAGTATGAGTGGAATTGCTGTATGGAATTCCGCTGCAGCAAACTATGGCTCAGTGTTCACCACCTGACCCCACGGTGTGCATGGATCTTGGCCATGTGCAGTAGGACCTGTTTCTCTGGGTGTAAGAATAGGTGTGAGAGAGTGTCTCTGGGTGTAAGAGATGGTATGAGAGTATCAGTCTGAGTGGGAGAGTGGGTGTGAGAGGGTCTATGTAGATATGAGAGTGGGAGTGAGAGTGTCTGGGTGTGGGAATAGGTGTAAGTGGGTGTTTCTGGGTGTGACAGTGGTTGTGAGAGTGTCTCTGTGAATGGGTGCATGAGTGTATGTGTGGGTCTGTGAGTGTATGTGAGAGTCTGACCGGGTTTGTGAGTGGGAACATGAATGTCTGAGTGGGTCTCTGAGATGGTGCATGAGTGTCTAAGGTGGTCTGTAAGTGACTGAGTGAGCCTGAGTGGGTCTTTGAGTGGGTGGATGAGTGTCTGTGTGGGTCTGTGAATGGGTGTATGAGTCTCTGAGTGGGTCTGTAAGTGGGTGCGTGAGTGTCTGAGTGGGTCTGTGAGTGGGTGTATGAGTCTTTGAGTGGGTCTGTGAGTGGGTGCATAAGTCTCTGAGTGGGTGTGTTAGTGGGTGCATGAGTGTGTTAGGGGGTCTGTTGGAGTGGGCGTGAGGGGGTGGGTGGATCTCTGAGTGGGTCTGTGAGTGAGTGCATGAGTGGCCTAGGCAGTGTCTGAGAGTGTCTGTGAGTGGGTGTGTGAATGTTTGTGTGGATGTGTCAGTAGTTGAGTGAGTAACTCTGCAACAAAGGAACCTCACCTGCCCTTTTATCCAAAAAGAGTCCACAGCTTTGCATGAAATATCTACCCAAGTGGAGTTTTTCCTGCCTTCCTGAGTAAATGTCTAGTATGTATTCTACACTACAGCTGTGTGACGGAGCATAAGGAAATGTCACGAGTGACCTTGTGTGCGTTTAGCAATGTGATTGTTAATCGTGCATTTTTCTCCAGAATTCTGTGATAACATCAATCCTCCTATATAGAGGGCAACGAGACTACAAAGATGGGGCTTCTTCCACTTATCTATATGAAGTAAGTCCTCGTATGTCTCGGAATCTCGAACACACTATCAAAATCATTGGGAAACATACTGGGGGGGCCCATTGGGAACTGCTCAACATCCTGGCAAAAGGAGGAAAGAACTAGGCATAATAATAAGGTACAAGTGGGAGTTCAGGGGGGTGCAGCTTCCAGGTGATTTTTTACATTTGCATACTATTATCAATTTCAAGGGAGAACCATGGGGGAGGGGGCTGTGCAGCTCTCCTCCTCAGCCTATTCCGGGTACCCCATCGCCTGAGGCCCACCTCTTTTGAATGGGGGAAAGGGGCTGCAAAGCCCCCCTCCTGGGCCGATTTTGGCCACAGGGACCCCATCCCCGGGGCCCAGCCCAGTCTCCTGGGTGTCCCCCAAGGCATCTAGTGTGCAATCGGGCCACGGGGGTCCTGAAGACCCCTGCAATCCCAGCCAGCTCCCCGTCTCCTGTGGGAGCCGGCATTACATTTGCACAAAGGGAGCAGCTAAACATGAAGCTCTCTGTCTGCAAAAGCAACAATTTCCTCTGTTTCCATGCTTACATCTCTGCAGCTGGGAAACAAAGGAAACCTCTGCTTCCAGCTGACGAGAGCATTTTGACAGCTCTTATCCACTGGAAGCAGAGTGCTGTCAAGGCTCCTGCCAAGTCAAAGCAAACATCTACTAACCAGGGGTGGGCACCCCGGGACATGGCAGGAGCCAGACTTCGGGGGTGGCAGTCCCCAGGGCCGCTATTGGCTCCACAAGGGGGCAGCATGGCCCCCTTCCAAAGTTTACATAGGAACCCTCATTATTTAATTCAGCCTTGAGGGTGTGGCCCCCCTTAATTGATTAAATTGCCATAGGGAGGTGGTAGTCTCTGGGGCTGCAGGGGGGCCACGCGGGCTGTCCCGCATTCACTTTGCATTTAGCCCCAGGGAGGTGGCAGTCCTCTGGGCCGTGGGCGAGGCCGTACGGGCCTCCCCCATTTGAAATTTATGTTTTGCCCTGGGGAGATGGTGGTCCCCAAGGCACAAAGGGCCGCACAGCACCCTGCATAGTTTTCTGTCATCATCCCAGTGAGGAGGCGGTCCCCAGAGGAAATACAAGCCCTAGAAGGGGGGCCCATTGTGCCCCTTTCCTCTTTCAATTCCAAATGCCCCAGGGACCAGGTGTACCCGGGCACAATATTTGAAAAAAAAGGTGGGAGACAGCCCTTTTTTAAATAAAAAATCTGCGGCTCTGCGGATTTTCCTGACATTTAAAAAAAATGCTTTTTAGCCCCGGCGGGACCGGTAGGGGACCCCTAGACCAAAGCAAGGGGCTCAGGGTGACCCTACTCTGGCCCCTTTTTTTCCCCTTTTATCTGGGACTTGGCACTTCCTTGTTGAAGTTTCGGCTGTCAATCAGTTATCAGCACGGGGAAAGTTGGATCCGCAGAGGATCTGCCTCCCTAGATAGCTAAATTTTCTGACCTGTAATATCTCAGAAAATACTAAACAAAATTATACCAAATCAAACTGACACTCCTTCTAGACCAAGAGCTAGCTTTCTGGCAAATATGGTGTTATTCCGTTCAGCGGCTCAGGCTGTAGTCATGTTCAAAATCCTTATGGGAAAAAGCATGGGGAAAATGCATTTTGGCACCCATCCTTTTTTTTCAGCCCCCACTTGACGGATCACCCCTAAACTTTCAAGACAGCAGCTAAACTGACCAAAGTATAAGTGGCGTCACAGTTACTGGCAAAACAAAAAACGCTCTTCCTATGGAAGGTGGGTTTTAACTATAACTACCTACTGTAGGTAATATATATATATATATATATATATATATATATATAGAGAGAGAGAGAGCGCAAGCCAGCAGAGGTTACGTTTGACTACTTATCAAAGGTTTGAGGTAGCAGCAGCTGACAAGGAACATCAATATAAGTGCTGGGAAAAGGGCCTGTCCTTTTCATTAATACCACAACATTAATATATTGGGGGCACGCAGTATTTAACTGCGAAGTTTAAAATTCGTTTCCTAAATTTATTTTATAGCAAGTAATAAAATCTTGTGAAATTTACAAAACTAGTCTACTGAGGACAGCAACAGTTTTGCTTTTCTATGCATTGAACATTAACTAATTTCTTTATCTAATTTTGAACCTCAACTTTCTGTTGACAGAATGGTGTTGGGGCCCACTGGGGCATGACTTATGATGTCAATGATGCGGGCATAAACCCATTGGCCGTTTATTGAACTTTTTGAGATGTTAATATAAAATGAGATTTAAATGCTTGCACTTACATAATAGAGGGCACAATTTAAACTTGCGGGCAATCTGGGCATCCCGAGTATGTATTGGGATACCTTAAAACAAATTGAAAGATGGCGCCGCATTTGTGATAGGGCAAGTATCCCGTCATTTGTGTTCACAACTTGAAGGTTGTTTAAAAAAATGGAAAGCACTGCACGTCACCATCGTGACCAAGGCTGTGAAAGGAGAAATGCGTTAGCGCTGCTGTAGTAGTCGAGTTGCTTCAATTTACAATTAAGTATTTTGTCTGCTTCGTGTATTAGGACACAAGAGGGCTTACAGTATCGATATTTTAACAGCTAAGGCCACGTTCCTCTTCTCGTCTAAGTTTCGAGGTATCCGCATCTGACATGGAACAGAATATACGTGTTGGGTAAAGGACTTGTCCCTTTCATTAATACCACAACATTAATATCTTGGGTGCACGCAGTATATAGCTGTGAAGTTTAAATTTCTTTTCCTAAATTTATTTTAAAGCAAGTAATAGCATCTTGTGAAATTTACGAAACGAGTCTACCGAGGACAGCAATAGTCTTGCTTTCCTAGGTAAATTAAAAAACCATGTACATTTATAGCCAGACAAGAACATTTCACCCCACATCTGTTGGAAAAATAAAAAGTGTCTCTTGAAGAAAAGGTCAAGAAACGGTAATGCTTCAACACTGTATATATCAAACAGTCTCGTACCTCTCCTTTCACACTACAGTGAACCATCACTCTGGCAGTGGGAAAACAATAGCTATACCTTTGAGCGCTCAGCAGATACCCTGTAAATATACAGCTCTCCACCCCCATTCTGTCACCAGGGATACCTTCTGTTTAGCTGCCACTTACATGCTGTTTTTCACATGGAATCCACTGCCGTGTTTGGCAGCGCTGCAGAGATTTGTCTTTCATTTCACATTTATCGCGTCAACCTGAGCCTACAGTAGCCTGCTGCTTCTCAACCAATATCGTTTCCGTCTGCCTCCTGTGAAATGGGACGCTGAGATAATAGCACCTCAGTGATGATCAAAGTCTGTGCTCTTGTTCTTTCCCTTGTCGAGGAAGCTTAAACACGAGTAACATTGCTGCTGTTATTGGGAAATCAGTTGCAAAGGAAATGTACCGGTGATTTAGAAAAATCAATTTTTACTCAGCAAATGCTCCCAGATCTCGTTACACTTGGTGATTGTTATGCCCCTTAGGAATGTTCCCTTTAGAGGATGGGGATTAAAAAAGTAAGAAGAAATTACAAATAATTAGGCGTGCATCAGCCGCAGCAACCATTTGAGATGTTGTTTTTTAGGATACACCTCTATGTCCGTGAAAAACAGGAGAGGCAACATTTGTTGACGTGTGTGTTAATATTTAGCAACTTGATACAAAGAAAAAGCAGGTATCACCACAATAGACACACTTGAAGACAAGTGTCCCAAGGGTGCTGCAGGCATGTGCGCCATCTTTTTGCACCTCTTGGGCACATTGTTCTTATGGGAAGGGGAAGGTTGTCGCCGCACAGTCCCTTCTGTTCAGTTTGCCCGTGTAGTGCCGGCACAATCTTAGGTGGTGTTTCCTCAAGAGGAAACACTTTCACTCGTTGCACCTGCTGTAGTGGGCCACTTGACGATGCTGAGTTTCTGGCTGGGGTGCGAGTTTGGCCAGAGGTTGTACTCTTGCCTCCTGGTGAGACAGATTTGATCTATAGCTTCTATTGCATTTGTCTCGGCTGTGAGTTGTGCCTGAGAGTTGCACCACTGTGATGGTTCACTTTGACTGCTGGGCATGGGGACATTATACACAAGAGGCTCAGGTGCTGCCTCGGACCTCGCCTCTGCGTACCTCACTTCGACGGGGATCCAGGACGCGTTCTTGACTGCTTACTCCTTCACATAGCAGGTGGTCATCATGGGGCCATCCCCTGTTGTTACAGTCCACACTGTTGGCTCATATGGCGTTCAAAATATTCATCCTGGGCTGCAGACACATATCAATACGTTATATCTCATTGTCAAGTGGCAGCTCCTTTTCTGGCATGCCCTGTCGATGTTTTGCTTTCTCCTCCTTTGTGCACTCCGTGGATCATACTGTGGTGGTGTCTTCCTCAAGTGAGTTGGGATCTTATCTCTTCTTCTCCTCCCAGTATTGGTGTCCCTGGGGAGCACTTTGTCGTGCAGTGTGGGGTGGCACACTAACCTGTTGAGGATGATTTCGGAGTCTGATCATTCTTGCACGGAAATCCGTGGCATCTAGTTTAAGGGGCGCATGAAGCGCTCGACATTGCTGTTGTCCTGCTCCCACTGAGGAGTTATCTTTGGGTGTCCTATACCTAAGTGTCACAGGAAGTCTTGGAATTCCAACTCCTGGAAGGGCAGCCTGTTATTGGCCCTGATCTCCTTCAGAATGCGAAAGAGTGTGAAGGCTCTGTCTCGGCTCCCTTTAGTGACTTTCTATTATCACCATTGTGGAGCACCCGTCTAGGAAGCTGTCCAAGTCTGGGAAGACCTTCGTTCATAGAGTGTCACAGCATTCCTTGGTGATCATGGCAGTGGTGCCTTGAGATCCTCTCGTCATCTGGCAGGCTAGACCAAAGATTTATAGTCAAACAAGCTAGTCATCAGTGGTTGCCACACCGCATCTATATCACATTCATGTGCTGGCTGGGTAACTACTTCTATAATGTACTTGGAGGTGGCAAGTAAGAGGTTTCGACCATCTGCTTGGTCTTGATGCATCTGGAAAGGGAGGTTTCTTTACAATACGACAAGGGTCATGGTTGAAGGGTGAAGAGTGGAGTGGAGACAGATTATTATAGTGGCCTAGTCCCTTCTGAGTGTGTACTGGCATGTGTTTTAAGTTGCTACTCTGTTTTATAGGTGGTGTTTTATATCTCACATTGAACTGGGACAATGCAAGCAGTAACTCTACCTCCACCTTTTCTGGAAACACCAGGTTTGCCATCCATACAGTGAAAACTATGGTACAATGCTTTTGAGATGTATTTAGGCGCCAAAAGGACTTCTTGTTTTGGACCAGAAAGGCAGACATTTCTGCTATTACATTCTTTGGGATTTGAAGGCTGTTGGACCTGGAGTTTTTACAGGGTCATCCCCAAACTTTTTTGCCTCCTTCCTTCTATTTTTTTTGACCTGTTGTTGTTGGCTTTTGAACTCTGGGCACTTTACCACTGCTAACCAGTGCTAAAGTGCATATGCTCTCTGTGTAAATTGTACTATTGATTAGTTTATCCATGATTGGCTATTTAATTTACTTGTAAGTCCCTAGTAGAGTGCACTATATGTGCCTAGGGCCTGTAGATTAAATGCTACTAGTGGGCCTGCAGCACTGGTTGTGCCACCCACTTCAGTAGCCCCTTAACCTTGTCTCAGGCCTGCCATTGCAAGGCCTGTGTGTGCAGTTTCACTGACACTTCGACTTGGCATTTAAAAGTACTTGCCAAGCCTAGAACTCCCCTTTTTCTACATACAAGTCACCCCTAATGTGTGTCCCAGGCAACCCCTAGAGCAGGGTGCTGTGGAGGTAAAAGGCAGGACATGTTTTGTGTAGTTTATATGTCCTGGTAGTGTAAAACTCCTAAATTCCTTTTTACACTACTGTGAGGCCCGCTCCCTTCATAGGCTAACATTGGGGCTGCCCTCATACATTGTTGAAGTGGCAGCTGGTGATCTGAAAGGAGCAGGAAGGTCATATTTAGTATGGCCAGAATGGTAATACAAATTCCTGCTGACTGGTAAAGTCGGATTTAATATTACTATTCTAGAAATGCCACTTTTAGAAAGTGAGCATTTCTTTGCACTTAAATCTTTCTGTGGCTTGCAATCCACGTCTGGCTGGGTTTAGTTGACAGCTCCTTGTGTATTCACTCAGACACACCCCAAACACAGGGTACTCAGCCTCACTTGCATACATCTGCATTTTGAATGGGTCTTCCTGGGCTGCGAGGGTGGAGGGCCTGCCCTCACACAAAGGACTGCCACACCCCATACTGGGACCCTGGCAGACAGGATTGAACTGAAAGGGGACCTGGTGCACTTCTTAGCCACTCTTTGAAGTCACCACCACTTCAAAGGCACAATTTAGTATAAAAGAGGGCCTCTGCCCTACCTCATCAGACACTTGCTGGAGAAGAAACCTGAACCAGAAACTACATCCTGCCAAGAAGAACTACCTGGCTGCTCAAAGGACTCACCTATCTGCTTTCTACAAAGGACTGCTGCCTTGCTGTTGGCCTGCTGCCTTGCTGAACTCTTGTCTGGCTGTAAAAGTGCTCTCCAGGGGCTTGGATAGAGCTTGCCTCCTGTTCCCTGAAGTCTCAGGACCAAAAAGACTTCTCTTTTTCATTTGGACTCTTCGTGCGCCGAAAAAGCTCGCCGCACAGCTTGCTCCACGGCGAGAAAATCGCCGCACACCGACGCTGCTCGACGTGACGCCTCCGGGGTGGCCGGAACTTTGACGCACTGCCTCGCATGGACAACGGCGGCCGACCGTGGGACATCTGGTAATCCCTCGATCAATAGAAGGAGACGGTCCGCGTGCCGAAAAACGACGCAAGTCTTCCCCGAGTGAAAAATAACGACGCAAGTGCGTGTGTGAAGGGGCACAACCGATGCACACACCATTTTTCCACGCATCTCCTCTTCTGCGGCCCTCTGCAGAGATTTTCCACTCCAAACCAGGTACTTTGTGCTTGAAAGAGACTTTGGGGGTCATTCCAACCCTGGCGGTCAGTGTTAAAGCGGCGGCCAACCCGCCAACAGGCTGGCGGTCCAAAAAATGGAATTCTGACCCTGGCGGGAACCGCCAACACAGGCCGCCGCTTTAACACTCCGACCGCCATGGTGGCACAAACAAACAGCGCGGCGGTCACCGCCAACAGACAGGCGGCAGACAATGTACCGCCCACACTATCACAACTCACCAATCTGCCACCTTTTCCGGGGCGGGAGCCCCGCCGATAAAAACACGGCGGAAACAGACTACGAACGGGAAAACGCTCACCTATACACACTCCACGAGGACGGAGAACAGCATGGAACCCGAATTAAACATCCTACCAGCTCTTGTCTACCTGCTCATCTACCACGAGTACGAACGCCGGCGCAGACGACAACGGTGAGTACTGCACCTACGACACAGGGGAGGGGGAGGACGAAAGCTTACGTGCACACACATATGCGACCCCCCCCCCAACTATCTACACACCAATGCAGAGCACCAAGTCACAGTGACACCACCCAAACCCCCCGGAATAATCCAAACACATAATTAAAGTGAGAATCAAAATTTATGTATTAAAGAGGGTCATTGAAGTCATGGTAAAATAGCAATATGAATTTTAAAAAATCAAGTAAGAACCTTGCGAAACCGATAAACATAGGCAATAAGTCCTGCACAGTCACTTAAATTTCCACTGTCCGTGGGCCAAAGTGTATCAACACATGGGCAAAGCCCACACAGGAGACCTGAGTCCGTTGGAGAGAACACTGCTGGGGCATCAGATGACAAAACTACAGGCACCTCAGGGGGAAGAGAATGGGGGGCACCTCAGCCACATGAGTCCACAACGCCAGATCCACGAAGGGGCCACCATGCCCACTGTGCCATCCTGGGGAGTGCAAAGCCACAGTCTCACAAGTCTCTACAGTGGGTGGTCTGCCCACTCTGCCATCCTGGGGAGTGCAAAGCCACAGTCTCACAAGTCTCTACAGTGGGTGGTCTGCCCACTCTGCCATCCTGGGGAGTGCAGAGACACAGGCCATCAGGTGGATTACAGACTCCACAGGTAATGGAGGAGGCAGGGTGCCCCGAGTGCAGCGTGAACACTAGCTCGACACAGAACCGGCACTGTCAATGGGCCAGCGGTGCTTGACAGGAAGGGCCCAGCGGAGCGGTGCTTGAGACGGCGAGGCCCAGCGGAGCGGTGCTTGAGACGGCGAGGCCAAGCGGAGCGGTGCTTGACAGGAAGGGCCCAGCGGAGCGGTGCTTGAGACTGCGAGGCCCAGCGGAGCGGTGCTTGAGACTGCGAGGCCCAGCGGAGCGGTGCTTGAGACGGCGAGGCCCAGCGGAGCGGTGCTTGAGACGGCGAGGCCCAGCGGAGCGGTGCTTGACAGGAAGGGCCCAGCGGAGCGGTGCTTGAGACGGCGAGGCCCAGCGGAGCGGTGCTTGACAGGAAGGGCCCAGCGGAGCGGTGCTTGAGACGGCGAGGCCCAGCGGAGCGGTGCTTGAGACGGCGAGGCCCAGCGGAGCGGTGGTTGACAGGAAGGGCCCAGCGGAGCGGTGCTTGAGACGGCGAGGCCCAGCGGAGCGGTGCTTGAGACGGCGAGGCCCAGCGGAGCGGTGCTTGAGACGGCGAGGCCCAGCGGAGTGGTGCTTGAGACGGCGAGGCCCAGCGGAGCGGTGGTTGACAGGAAGGGCCCAGCGGAGCGGTGCTTGAGACGGCGAGGCCCAGCGGAGCGGTGCTTGAGACGGCGAGGCCCAGCGGAGCGGTGCTTGAGACGGCGAGGCCCAGCGGAGCGGTGGTTGACAGGAAGGGCCCAGCGGAGCGGTGCTTGAGACGGCGAGGCCCAGCGGAGCGGTGCTTGAGACGGCGAGGCCCAGCGGAGCGGTGCTTGACAGGAAGGGCCCAGCGGAGCGGTGCTTGAGACGGCGAGGCCCAGCGGAGCGGTGCTTGACAGGAAGGGCCCAGCGGAGCGGTGCTTGACAGGAAGGGCCCAGCAGAGCGGTGCTTGAGACTGCGAGGCCCAGCGGAGCGGTGCTTGAGACGGCGAGGCCCAGCGGAGCGGTGCTTGACAGGAAGGGCCCAGCGGAGCGGTGCTTGAGACAGCGAGGCCCAGCGGAGCGGTGCTTGACAGGAAGGGCCCAGCGAAGCGGTGCTTGAGACGGCGGGGCCCAGCGGAGCGGTGCTTGAGACGGCGGGGCCCAGCGGAGCGGTGCCTTTCTGCCCGGCGGGGCCCTCTTCAGCGGTGACTTGCTGCACTGCGGGGCCCTCTTCAGCGGTGCCTTTCTTCACGGCGGGGCCCTCTTCAGCGGTGCCTTTCTTCACGGCGGGGCCCTCTTCAGCGGTGCCTTTCTTCACGGCGGGGCCCTCTTCAGCGGTGCCTTTCTGCCCGCCGGGGCCCTCTTCAGCAGTGCCTTTCTTCACGGCGGGGCCCTCTTCAGCGGTGCCTTTCTTCACGACGGGGCCCTCTTCAGCGGTGCCTTTCTTCACGGCGGGGCCCTCTTCAGTGGTGCCTTTCTTCACGGCGGGGCCCTCTACAGCAGTGCCTTTCTTCACGGCGGGGCCCTCTTCAGCGGTGCCTTTCTTCACGACGGGGCCCTCTTCAGCGGTGCCTTTCTGCCCGGCGGGGCCCTCTTCAGCGGTGCCTTTCTTCACGGCGGGGCCCTCTTCAGCGGTCCTTGTCCAGTCAATCAAGGGAGCCAGACCTGGCCAGGACTCCCTGCTTTGTCGCCCTCCGACCGTGCAGTTGCTGGACCCTTCGCTGACGGAGTCCTGGGCCCGTGGGTGTCCTCCCCTCACACCCGGGATGGGGCTTGTGGGGCCCTCCTGGTCCGCGCCCCTGCTGGCTGTCTTCTCCGCCCTGCTGCCCTTGCCCTCCTTCGATGAGGCTCTCTGGCCCTTGCCTCCCCTGGATGTTGTGGCAGGTGACGGCCCAGGACTTTGCTCCTTGGGGGCAGCCGTGTCAGCCTTCTCGCGGCGGCCCTTCTGTTTACGGGTTCTCTTTCCAGGGGGGGGCTGGCTGTCCCCTTGCTGCTGGCCGATGTATCTGTGCTGGGAAAGGGTGGACACCAAAACCCGTGCACAATGCTGACACTTGAAGCAGGGCTGGTGGTGGCTGAGGTGCTCTTGGGACTCTTAGCAGATGGAGGGGGTGGGTCAGGTGGGGCAAAGAGGTTAAGTTTTGAGAGGTAAAGTTTTTTAGGACCAATGTAAAGGGTAGGTGTAGTGGGTATGGGAGTGGAGGAAGAGGATGTGGTTGTAGGAGAGTCAGGTGTGCTATCTTTGGGTGCAGGTGCTTGTGATGGAGGCTGGCGTGAGGTGGATGGCTGTTGGGTGGGTGGCTGCCTGCGTTTGTGTGTCTTGGAAGAGGGGGTGACAGACACAGTGGGAGAGGACACAGGGGACGTGTAAATGGCAGTGGGGGTGGTGACTGCACGTGTGCGGACTGTACTGGAGGGTGTGCTGGTGATGGAAGTACTGGCTGATGGTGGTGTGCATGCAGGTGTGAGTGGAGACATCACAGGGAGGGAGGGGGGAGACGAGGAGGAGGGGGACACAGGGGTGGTAGTGACTGTTGGCATGTCTGCATCTGGGTGTTGCTTGGGTGAATGCTTGTGTGATCTGTGGTGCTTATGTCTGGATGAGCTGCCCTTGGGTGTTGAGGTGTGTGCAGGCTGGTCTGATGGTGTGGATGGGATAGGCTGAGGAACAGGAGACAGAGACAGGGTGGAGGCAGTCAGAAGAGGGAGGCTGGAAACAGGGACAATGGCTGCTGTCAGTGCTGAGGCCAGAGCAGTGAACGATCGTTGATGGGCAGCCTGACCCGAATGAATGCCCTCCAGGTATGCATTGCTCCGATGCACCTCCCTCTCTACCCCCTGGATGGCATTCAAAAGGGTAGACTGCCCAACAATGATGGTATGTAGGAGGTCAATGACCTCCTCACTGAGGGCAGCAGGGGTAACAGGGGCAGGGCCTGAGGTGCCTGGGGCGAAGGAGATGCCCGCCTTCTTGGACGAGCGGGCACGGAGCGTAGGCTGAGGGGCTGCTGGGAGGGCGGAGCTGGTGCGCTGGGTGGTGGCTGTACCTGTAGAGGCGGGGGGCCCGGATGTTGCCGCCACCGCTAGGGAGCTCCCTTCCGAGGACATGTCGGTGTTGCTGGTGTCACCACGGGTCCCCGTTGTGGTGCTCCCCTCGCCCGACCACCTACCGCCACGGTGTGCCACGACAGCGCAGTGACCTCACATCCCACTGTCACACTTCACAGGTCAGGCAGCCGCCATTTCAAGGGCCCCCATATCTTAATTTCTACTGCGTCACACAGGCCTAGGCCTTGCATTGCCACTCATACAAGCCTTTCAATGCATAGCGATTCGTGTACTGTGCAAGCTGTGTGAACGAACCTGTGGGTTGCTTGACTCTGTGCTCCATGTTGTCCTTCCTAGGCACCGTCCGCTGGGACTTACGAGGAGAAGGATGAATCCTCCCGTGTACCGACCGCTGGTGGACCTGTCGACAATGGAAGAACGACATATTATACTTCGATACCGACTTGACTGAGCCATTATACATGAACTATGTGCCCAGCTGGAGCCAGACCTGATGTTCCCCATCCGCCAACCCACAGGGATTCCCCCTCTGGTGCAGGTTCTGTCAGTACTCCATTTTTTGGCAAGTGGGTCTTTTCAGACAACAGTGGCCATGTCATCAGGGATGTCTCAGCCTATGTTTTCTAAGGTTTTGTCCAGAGTGTTGTCTGCCCTGATGAAATACATGCGGAGATACATTGTTTTCCCTGAGGAGGGTGATTTGGCCACTGTGAAGGGTGATTTCTATGCCCTTGGACATATCCCCAACATCATTTGTGCCATTGATGGGACCCATGTGGCTTTAGTACCCCCAAAAGACGATGAGCAGGTGTACAGAAATCGAAAAAATTACCATTCGATGAATGTCCAGGTGGTCTGTTTGGCTGACCAGTACATCTCCCATCTAAATGCAAAGTTCCCGGGGTCAGTGCATGACGCGTATGTCATGCGAAATAGCAGCATCCCTTATGTGATGGAACAGCTACAGAGACACCGTGTGTGGCTAATAGGTGACTCTGGTTACCCCAACCTGCCTTGGCTATTGACCCCAGTGAGGAATCCCCGGACCAGGGCAGAGGAACGCTACAATGAGTCACATGGCCGAACTAGGAGGATTATAGAACGGACCTTCGGGGTCCTGAAGGCCAGGTTTAGGTGCCTGCATATGACTGGTGGATCCCTAATGTACTCACCAAAGAAGGTGTGCCAGATCATCGTGGCCTGCTGTATGCTTCACAACCTGGCTTTGCGACGCCAGGTGCCTTTCCTGCAGGAGGATGGTCCAGATGGTGGTGTTGTAGCAGCTGTGGAGCCTGTGGAGAGTGAAGAGGAGGAAGACGACGGGGACGACAGGGACAACAGGGACACAGTTATACAACAGTATTTTCAGTAGCACACAGGTAAGAATCACCCACGCCATTTTACATTTACTTCTGGCCTCCTGCATCTCTACTTTCTGTGTTTCCCCCCAGTTCCTTTTCACTGATTTTTGACTTTCCTTTCCCTTTTCAGAGCTGTATGACCCACAGCGTGACCTCTGCTTTGTTTGCCCATGGACTAATGCTTATTGACACTGGTATGTTGTCATCACAATGTAAATGAACATTATTGCACCGTTATGTGTAATACATTTGTAAAGAATACAAGCAGACTCCTGACATTTGAAGTGCAATTGGTGATTTATTTAAAGTGCTGCGTATAGGTCCATGATAGTAAAACAGTGATGGGTGGGGGTGGAGTAATGTCCATGGCAGAGTCCAGTTCTCAGTAGCACAGGTGCATTGTCCATATGCCTGTGGAAGGATGGAGCAGGGGCAGTTCAAGGTTGGACAGGGTGACAATGTGGGACAGTGGGATGACATCAGGGGGTATCTTATGCTGGCGGGGGTCTTGGCATCCTACTCTGTCTTCTTGTGTGATCTCAGGTTCCGCTTGCGGGGTGGTTGATCTTCAGCAGGAGGTGGGGTTCTGGTGGCCTGTCGTGGTGTGGGGGCCTCCTGTCCACTAGCGGAGGTGGTAGGCTGTTCGTCATCCGGGCTGGTGACAGGGGCCATTTGGGGTGCCACATGGTCCCGCAATGTGGTGACTATCTGGTTGAGGGCCAGGACGATGGTCCCCATTGCGGTACCGATGGTCCTGAGTTCGTCTCTGAACCCCATGTACCGTTCCTCCTGCTGTGCCTGGATCTCCTGGAACCTGGCCAGTACCGTCGCCATCGTCTCCTGGGAGTGGTGGTATGCTCCCATGATGGTGGTGAGGGCCTCTTGGAGAGTGGGTTCCCTGGGCCGGTCAACCCCCTCTCGCACAGCAGCCCTCCCAGTTGCCCTGTTTCCCCGGGCCTCTGTCCCCTGGACGGTGTGCCCACTACCACTGCCCCCAGGTCCCTGTTGTTGTTGGGGTGGTGGGTCAGCCTGGGTGCCCTGTAGTGGCGGACACACCGCTGATTGACGCGTCCGCGAGACAGAGGCATGGGCCCGCTGGGTGGGAGCTGTGCTGGTATTCCCAGAGGGGGTTGGGTCTGCTGTGGCCAGTGTCTGTGTGTGGGGAACCGACTGTCCAGAGGTCCCCGATGGTCTGGGCTGGTCATCAGGTTCTAGGTCGACAGAGCTGCTGTCATCACTGGGGGCCTGTTCTGGGGGCGGGATGGACAAATCTGGACCCTCCTGGCCGGTGTGTTGGCGTTCGGGCCCTGCAGGGGTAAAAGAGTATGGTTATTGCTTCTGTGTGTGCCATGGCGTGCGATTTGTGGGTGCCCTTGTCCCCCAGTGCTGGCATTCCCTTGTGGGAGGAGTTGTGAGGGTGGTTTGTGAGGGGGGATGGGTATGTGCAGTGGTCATGCTTAGGTGAGGGGTGTCCATGGTTTGTGGTGGCATTCAGGGATTGGGGTTGTGTTGGGTGGGTTGTGCTGGTGAGACATTGGCAGGGAGGATGTGTGCTGGGGGGTTGGGGGTGAGGGCGGGGGTGTGGGTTGGCATGCTGATGGGTGGGGGGGTGAAGTAGTTGAGATTAGACTTACCAGAGTCCATTCCTCCGCCTACTCCAGCGAGGCCCTCAGGATGCAGGATGTTCAAGACCTCTTGCTCCCATGCTGTGAATTCGGGTGGAGTGGGTGGGGGTCCGCCGCCAGTCTTCTGCACAGCGATGTTGTGTCTTGACACCATCGACCGCACCTTCCCCCGTAGGTCGTTCCCGGTTTCTGGGATGCTGTCCCACAGCGTTGACCCTGTCGACGATCCTTTGCCATAGCTCCGCCTTCCTAGCTATTGTGGTGTGCTGCACCTGTGTGCAGAATAGCTGGGGCTCTACCCTTATTATTTCCTCCACCATGACCCTGAGTTCTTGGTCCGAGAACCTGGGGTGTCTTTGGGGTGCCATGGGGTGGTGTGGGGTGGTGTTTGTGGTGATGAGTGTGGTGTGTGTGGTGGTGTGTGGTGTTTTGTGCGTGGATGTAGTGTGGGTGATGATGTTGTGTTCCTGTGTGTGTTGGGTTTGTCGATAGCTGTGCTCTCTCTCTCTCTCTCTCTCTCTCGCCTTCTCTCTGAAATTCTAGTAGTGGGGGTTTGTGGGTGATGTGGGTGTGTGTTTTATAGTTGATTGGATGTGTGGGAGTGGTGTATGTATGTGTATCAGGTGTGTGTATTTGGAATTGTCCAATGTGGCTGTGTTTTGTAAAGGTGTGTGTATTTTGAGCACGGCGGTGTGTACCGCCAATGGAATACCGCGGATGAAAGACCGCCGCGTGGATTCGTGGGTCGTAATGGCATGGGCGTGTTTGTGTTGGCGTGACGGTGGAGGTTTGGCCATCTCCAGTTTATCGCTGACCGCTGATGAGGCGGCCTTCCGTGGATGTCGGGTTTTTGGCAGTTTGGCAGTTGTGGGTCAGAATGCCCGTGGCGGTTTACCGCGGCCGCAGCGGTAGAATGGCGGACTTCTGACCGGCGGTAAGAGCCTTTTACCGCCGAGGTCAGAATGACCCCCTTTGTTTGCTTTTTAAAGACTTAAGACACTTCATATCACTTTTTAGTGATATCTTTACAAATTCATATTGCATCTTTGATCGTTTTGACCTGCAAATACCCAGATAAATATTATATATTTTTCTAAACACTGTGTGGTGTATTTTTGTGGTGCTATATTATGTTATTGTATGATTTATTGCACAAATGCTTTACACATTGCCTTCTAAGTTAAGCCTGACTGCTCGTGCCAAGCTACCAGAGGGTGGGCACAGGATAATTTGGATTGTGTGTGACTTACCCTGACTAGAGTGAGGTTTCTTGCTTGGACAGAGGGTAACCTGACTGCCAACCAAAAACCCCATTTCTAACATTGGTGATCAGCGGTGAGGATAGGACTTGTATTTGTGCAGTGACATGCAGAAGCTAAGTATTTCACTACCTACCCACAGTTGAAGGTCAACTTGATTTTTCATCTTTTTGCTTTTGGTTCTCTGATGTCCTCCTGGATATTTTATTGATATTTTGGACTTTGGATTTTGGTTTTTGTCTATGATACCTTATCAGATTGAGAATGGGTATCTACCGTGTGTCATTCTTTGTGCCTACTGAATCCCTCACTAAGGCTGACCTAAGGAGGCTTTGCAGAAAATGGGGACTTCCTATGTCAAGGAGATCTACTAAGATGGAGCTGCTTGATACCTACATAACCTGGGGGGAAGAGAGATAGGCAAGGGAAGAGGCAGCAAAAAAACGAATGACTAAGTACTCCTCAGATAAGGAGGAGGACTGCTCAGATGAGGAGGAAGACTACTCAGATGAGGAAAGAGTACCAGTGAAAAATGAATGGCTCCTAGAGGCAGAGCGGTCGCTAGAGGAGCTAGATGACTTTATTGAAAGGGCTGAGGCAGCAAGAGCCTTAGCCCTGGAAAAAGAAAGGATTGCAGCTCAGGAGCTGAGCTGTGAAGAGCTGAAAGTGGAGGCCGGAAGAGCTGAGTCCAGTTCAGATGGTGACAGCACAAATCTTGCATCCAGTACCGCTGAAGAAGGGCATGAGCCCAGAGATGTGGTACCCAACTTGAAGAAGGGAGTTGACACACCCCAGGCGGTTCAAGAGTATGAGGTAGTTCCCGTTATGCACAGGGTCCCTGAGAAGGACTGGGGAACTGGCACAGGGAGTCATATTCCTACTGGGGGGAGGGACACTTTACTGGCTCTAGAAGAGAGTGACAGGGAAAAGGGTTCCCCCCTGGTGGACGTCCTGGATATAGAGTGTGGAGACATCCCAGAAGAGTATGGGTTGAGTGTCAGGGACAGTCAGATACTGTCTCACCGGTCTCAGGAGGGTGATGTAGAGTGCTTTTTCAAGGCTGAGTCACTGGATGGTTGGGTGAAGGGTACTGTGGTTAATACATGTGAAGGGCAGAGTGATGTAATTGCTGGAGAGCATATGTCTGGTCCTTATTTTCCAAAGCTACGCCAACACCAGGTGGAGTGTGAGTTCTCTGACCCCAGGGAGCTTACAATTGAGGCAGACTTCTGGGTGAATACCAGAGAGTCTGAAGAGGCATTTGGGGGTGCTCCTGAAGGGAGTGGTCTAGGTGTTTCGCAACCAAGTGAGGTGGGAGAGGATTTTAGTGTCTCAGGTAGGTCCCAGGTCCTGGAGGGCTCCATGAGGGAACTCCAGGAGGGAAGCCTAGCCTGCACCATAGGGCCACCTGTTGAGGGAGGCCCGCAGTGTCAGAAGAACTTGGGGGGGGGGTGACTGTAGCCAGCATCCCACCAGTTCTGGTGTCTGGCAGTGCCACTCCTAGGGAGGGGGTGCAGAATGCCAGACAGAGGGTTTAGAGGGGGTTGCGGACCCCAGTGGAGGTCCTGGAGAGTCAGGGGTCAACTCTGAGAACAGAGCCCCCCAGGAAAGACCCAGGTGAAACCGTTTCTGGTTTGGGGGAGATCCAGACTCTGCCGGATGGGCAGAGGTCAGGAGACCTGCGCCAACCAGACTCTTGTGTGGCCCTTGGGATGGTGTGTCCCTTGTGGGGAGTGAGTGTGCCCCCCAGGAAGTCCTGGCATGCCAGACAATTGTTCAACCTCAGGGTGATGACTCTGGGTTGGATGACCAGGTTCAGGGGTTAAACTCTGACCTGGTGGGGGGTAGGCATGCCCCCCAAGAAGTCCTGTGTGCCAGGCAATTGTTCAGCCTCAGGGTGGTGACTCTGGGTTGGATGGCCAGGTTCAGAGGTTAAACTCTGACCTGGTGGGGGGTAGGCGTGCCCCCCAGAAAGTCCTGGTTTGCCAGGCAGTGATCCTGTCTGAGGGTACAGACCCTGGGCTGGAAGACCAGGTTCAGGGTGTGTCCCCGGACCTGGAGGGAGGGGCTACTGATAACAGTGCCCCTACCATGTTGTCTTCTGAGGAGGCCACTCGTAGTTGGAGGGTGCTGGACCCGAGAAGCGAGGGCAGGGGGGGGGGAAGTCTCACTCCGAGCCCTAGTCCAACCTGAAGGTACAGACTGCAGGTTGGAGGGCCAGTTGCAGGTTGTCATCCCTGACCTGGTGGAAGGGAGAGTGGTTAAAGGGTGCCCAGCACCTGGGGCTACCGCCCCCCCACTCCCCACAGCCACAGTGGTTAGAGAGCTTTGAGAGGCCTGGGGCCTGGCTCTCATCCCTGACAGCTGTCAATAACCACTGTGGCTTGCTGTCCGGGTGGACAGAGTTATCCCTGGGGAGGGGACAAGTGTTACACCCCGAGGGTAGAGTGGGCAACACCACTGTGTTGGTCCTGGTGGTACTATCCTGCTCCTGGGATACGTCTGTGAGCAAAGTAAGGTTAGGTGCTGCACAGATGGTATCCGCAGGTAAGGAGAAAGGTTCCCCATGGGTTGGCTTAGTGGGCCCTGAGAGTGTGGACAGAGGGATCCAATTGGAGTCAGGAAGGTGAAGAACTGGAGCATGCCCCTGCTGTTGTGGGCCTGGGTCCTTGTTCTGTCGCCTCAAACAGGGAAGTACATCAGGATAGTGATTGTTCTCCCCTGGCTTTAGGCTGGTGGGGGGTCATGTTGGACCTGACTTTTTGACAGGGTCATCCCCAAACCTTTTTGCCTCCTTCCTCCTATTTTTTCTGACCTGTTATTGTTGGCTTTTGAACTCTGGGCACTTTACCACTGCTAACCAGTGCTAAAGTGCATATGCTCTCTGTGTAAATTGTACTATTGATTGGTTTATCCATGATTGGCTATTTAATTTACTTGTAAGTCCCTAGTAGAGTGCACTATATGTGCCTAGGGCCTGTAGATTAAATGCTACTAGTGGGCCTGCAGCACTGGTTGTGCCACCCACTTCAGTAGCCCGTTAACGTTGTCTCAGGCCTGCCATTGCAAGGCCTATGTGTGCATTTTCACTGACAATTCGACTTGGCATTTAAAAGTACTCGCCAAGCCTAGAACTCACCTTTTTCTACATATAAGTCACCCTTAATGTGTGCCCTAGGCAACCCTTAGAGCAGGGTGCTATGTGGGTAAAAGGCAGGACATGTACCTGTGTAGTTTATATGTTCTGGTAGTGTAAAACTCCTAAATTAGTTTTTACACTACTGTGCTGCGAGGCCTGTTCCCTTCATAGGCTACCATTGGGGCTGCCCTCATACATTGTTGAAGTGGCAGCTGGTGATCTGAAAGGAGAAGAAGGTCATATTTAGTATGGCCAGAATGGTAATACAAAATCCTGCTGACTGGTGAAGTCGGATTTAATATCACTATTCTAGAAATGCCACTTTTAGAAAGTGAGCATTTCTTTGCACTTAAATCTTTCTGTGCCTTGCAATCCACATCTGGCTAGTTTTAGTTGACATCTCCTTGTGCATTCACTCAGACACACCCCAAACACAGGGTACTCAGCCTCACTTGCATACATCTGCATTTTAAATGGTCTTCTTGGGCTGGGAGGGTGGAGGGCCTGCCCTCACACAAAGGACTGCTACACCCCCTACTGGGACCCTGGCAGACAGGATTGAACTGAAAGGGGACCTGGTGCACTTCTTAGCCACTCTTTGAAGTCACCCCCACTTCAAAGGCACAGTTTAGTATAAAAGAGGGCCTCTGCCCTACCTCATCAGACACTTGCTGGAGAAGAAACCTGAACCAGAAACTACATCCTGCCAAGAATAACTGCCTGGCTGCTCAAAGGACTCACCTGTCTGCTTTCTACAAAGGACTGCTGCCTTGCTGTTGGCCTGCTGCCTTGCTGAACTCTTGTCTGGCTGTAAAAGTGCTCTCCAAGGGCTGGGATAGAGCTTGCCTCCTGTTCCCTGAAGTCTCAGGACCAAAAAGACTTCTCTTTTTCATTTGGACTCTTCGTACGCTGAAAATTTCGAGGCACAGATTGCTCCGTGGTGAGAAAATCGTTGCACACCGATGCTGCTCGACGCAACGCCTATGGGGCGGCGGGAACTTTGACGCACGGCCTCACATGGACAACGCCGCCCGAGTTCCAGAGGGGAAATCGACTCAACGCCTGCTGTGAGAAAGAAAATTCCACGTACAGCCTCGCGGAACGATGCGCAGCCGGAATACAAGCCGAGGAATCCACGCACAGACCCTGGGACATCTGGTAATCCCGCGATCCATAGAAGGAGACGGTCCGCGTGCCGGAAAACGACGCACGTCTTCCCCGATTGAAAAATAATGACGCAAGTCCGTGTGTGAAAGGGCGCAACCAACATAGACACCATTTTTCCTCCCGTAGAACGACGCACGTCTCCCTGCGTGAAAAATAACGACGCAAGTCAGTGAGCGAAAGGGTGTAACCGACGCATACACCATTTTTCCACGCATCTCCTCTTCCACTCCACTTCAGATTTTCCACTCCAAACCAGGTACTTTGTGCTTGAAAGAGACTTTGTTTGCTTTTTAAAGACTTAAGACACTTCATATCACTTTTTAGTGATATCTTTACAAATTCATATTGCATCTTTGATCGTTTTGACCTGCAAATACCCAGATAAATATTACATATTTTTCTAAACACTGTGTGGTGTATTTTTGTGGTGCTATATTATGTTATTGTATGATTTATTGCGCAAATGCTTTACACATTGCCTTCTAAGTTAAGCCTGTCTGCTCGTGCCAAGCTACCAGAGGGTGGGTACAGGATAATTTGGATTGTGTGTGACTTACCCTGACTAGAGTGAGGGTTCTTGCTTGGACAGAGGGTAACCTGACTGCCAACCAAAAGCCCCATTTCTAACAAAGGCAGATAAATCTTCAAGCACTGGAGTTAGTAGTGGATGAAAATAAAGAGCTTGATAAATATGAGGAGGCGCTGAAGGCTTTGGAGCGCACATTTCATCTTCATCTTAGTCTAGTCATTTAAGATCACACATGCAGCATGAAATCATTAACACATATGTCAGTGCCAATTTGACAATTTTAGTGATCAACTTATCAGAGATCATTTTATTGCTCATTACAGGACATGCATTCTCAACAGAAGTTGCTTACGATGGGTGATCCTACACTGGAAGGTGTGATCTATGTAGCTAAGAGCTTTGAAGCCAAGAGCATTTAATTATAGCAAATGTCAGTAAAGTAGCATAGTGGTTCTCAAAAGTTGTTCTGAGGCAGTGCAAGGAATAAGTTATGTAGTTGGCACACCATTTGCTTTAGATATGACAATCTACCACACTCAAACAGTGGCAGACCCTGTCCAGTAAAGAATATTACCTGTAGGAATTGTTCAAAAGTTGGTAATTTTGTGAAGGTGTGTCAATCAGTGCATGCTGTGACACCAAAAGTAGTGGGTATTTTCAGAGGAAAGGCTACAGATTGTCGCAGAGGGAGATTTACTTCAGGCTATGGTGTTGGTAGTTAGTGAGGAAAAAGTGAAAAGTGGTAACCTCATCAGAGTGTGTTGATCCATATGTGGATATTGATGTTGGATGTAAGAGGTTACATCTATTGATTGAGTCAGGAGCTAGGTTTTCAATGATCACATGAGAGATTTTTGTTGAGAAATGAGGTGGTAGGAAACTTTTCCAACCTTATAGGTTTCCGGTATCCTATGAAGAGAGAAAGATTGACTTAGAAGAACATATTGAAGATATACTTGAGTTTAAGGGAAGGAAAATTCAAGGAAAAATGTGCACAGCATGCAAAGGCTTAAATATACTAGGATGGTTCCATCAAGGTTAATTTGACATGGGGGTGAGACCAAGAACGAAAGAACATGTTATGGAGGTGAGGGAACAGTCCTTAGTTGAGGAGTTGGTCCAAAAGTATCCAAATGTCTTTGCAGAAGAATTAGTAAAATTGAATGTATGGGACATAAGATCAAGCTTAAGGAAGGTGTGGTACCTATAAAACATAAGACAAAAACTTTACCTTTCAGTTTAAGAGAAGATTTGGAGAAAGAATAGAAGCACATGCTCTAGAAAAGGGTTATTGAAACAGTGGAGTCGATATTGTGATTGTCTCCATAAGTGGGTGCGAGGACGCGTAATGGGCATTTGACAGAAAGCTGGAATATTCCTATGGGTGAGTTGAATGCATTGTAATGCCTTAAACTCTGTTCTGACTCTACTTGGTTATAAGCGGAAGACAGGACAATTTTAGAAAACCATTTCATCCCCCTTGACTTCTCCCAGGTTGTCAACAGTTTTCTGAATTCTAGAAACCATACTTTCTGAGGTGTTATTTTTGACTTAGAAGCCCCCTGTGTCTGCTGTGAGAAGGTTTGGTAACCCGCTGGGTCAGTGAGGCCGATATCGCTATGCAATACTTCTGTAGTATTACTCCTTCCGCCATGCTGCTCACCTTGTTTCTGACTTTCCAAAGCTGTGTTAGTCTATCTTTATCTGGGCAAACCCACTGATTGGCATAATTTAAGAACGTACCCCAGGTTTCCTCTTGCAGGGTGGTGGCAATTGTTTGGAGCACTCTGTCCTTTGCTGTTGCCTGGCCAATCTCTTCAAAGGTAAGCACCTTTGAACATGCCTCTTGGTTTACTAGTCTCAGGAAGTCTTCAGTTTGAGTGTGGTCATGCCCTGGTGGGCCTTTGCTTGGCATGGGGTGCAGCAAGAAGAAGTCAACATGGTTTATCAACCCATCTTGCTATATAACATTGAATCAATATAGCTGTAGCTGTATTGCCCAATGCCCAATTCAAGGCAGAGGTTGTGCCACTGTACTTTTGAAGAATGACACTAGTGGTTGGTGGTCAGTGATCACCTGGAAAGGTACAGGTGGAAGTGCCCACAGCCCCACCTGATGGCAAGGACTTCTCTTTGATCTGGGCATATATTGCTTCAGTGGGCGTGAAAGCTGTGATGGAAAAAGCAATGGGTGCCCATCATCTGTGTTTCACCTCATTAGTTTCACCCGCCCCTAGCCCTATGAGGCTTGCATCCACAATCCATTTTGTCCTTTTCTCTGGGTTGAAGTAGCCCATGGTGGCCTTGTCTAGCAGTGCATTCTTGACTTTGTCAAATGAATCAGTCTCCTTGGGCCCCACTTCCACTGAGTTTCTGCCTTCATGAGGGTGCAGGGCTGCTCTGCCAGAGTTGTGAGGTTGGAAATAAATCAACCGCAATAGGTGCCCATCACAGGAACAGATGCATTTGTGTGGTATTCTTGGAGGCAGGGGCTTGTTGAATTGGCTATGTCTTGAGGGGGCCCATCTGGATGCTGTTCTTTGTAAAGACATACCCGAAGAATTCTATCTTGGTTCTGAAGACTGAGCACTTCTCACAATGGAGAGTGAGGCCATATTCACTGAGCTGCTTCACAATTGCTTGGAGTTAGTTGTGGTGTTCTCCAGTGGTATGGTTGTTGAGTAGATGAAGAAGTCATTGCTTATATCCATGATGCTTTGAAGACCTGATAATGTTTTGTGTATTGTGTTTTGGAATTCTTCTGCTGCTGATGAAACCCCCAAATTTAGTATTTTATTCCACTTCAGGTGTAGATATGTTGAGAATGTGGTTATGTAGCATTTAGTTGCAGATGGTGATAGCCTGCATTCAGGTCGAGTTAGGAAAACCACTTGTCTCCATTACAATAGGCGATTATGTCATCCATAGTGGGTGTGATTTATCTCTCCCTTTTGATTGCCTTGTTGGGAAAGCACATGCTGATGCACAGCTAGATTTTGCCTGGTTGCCTGGGCTTTTCCTCAGACACCATCAGAGATACCCATGGAGTGGGTCCAGTAACCTCTTCCATGACTTACAGATTTTCTACATTTCCAACTCTTGTTTCACCAGGGGATGTAGGTGGAAAGGCAACCTGTGGTGTTGCACAGCCACAGGCTACATCATTTTGTCAATGTGCAGCTTTACTTATGGTCTTTGAGGCACCCTATTCCCTGGAATATCTGTGGGAATTGGAGTATAATGTCCTCCACATGAGTGGCATGGATGTTCTGGGTAAAGAACATGAGACCAAGGTCTTTGGCCATGTGACACCCTGCTAGAGATGTGATTATCCTTTAACAATGTTGAATCTCGCAGGTGTTTCATTGTCATTGTTATTCACTGAGATGTTGATTGCCCCAATCAATGCAAGTGGTTCTTGACCTCCTCATGTATATGTTTTGGTGGTAGAGGGAGACAGGATTGGCCTTCGTTTAAGGCAACTGTATTGTTGATGGCCCATCACATTCACTGATTCCCCAGTGTCAATGAGGGCCTCGACTGTTGTCCCTGCTATGTATACTTTGCACATTTGTCTTTGGTTTCCGTTTAGGTGTTCCATGAATGATATGACAAAGACTTCCTCATCTTCAGTCCTTGTTCTGGTGTTCTGTTGCCCATGTATGTTGTGATGCTTGGCTCTGCTGCTCGGTGTCATCAAATGAGAGGTGTTGGATTGTTTTCAAGGGTGTTTTTCTTATTTCTGGCCTCTGAACTTCTTGGTCAGCTTTTGCAGGCCCTTTCAAAATGGTTTGGTCTCCCACAGTCGGAGCAGGTGTTCCCCTTGATGGGGCAGTTATCCACAGGGTGTTTCACTCTCCTGCAGTTCCTGTAGTTGATGATGGCAATGTGTTCTGGTGGTTTTGTTCTCCCACCACCTGGCCGTGTTCTTACCACATCAACAGTCTCCGTCTTGATTGTGGGTTGTTTGGTGGAGTGAGAACTGCCTTGACAGGAGGGTGAGCACCGAGCCCATTTCGGAGGCCCATTCCACAATTAGATTGTGTGACAGGGCAAGGTATAGGATGCCATTTAAGCTGATACTTGGTTGCTGCAGAATTAGTCCTCTGAGAGCCACTGACCTGCATCTCAGGATGAACTGCGAATGCACTCCTTTTGGTTGGTCGTCAGTGGCGCAGTTGATAGCCAGCTCCCAAGGTGTGCACAGAAATTGTCAGTGGACTCTCCTTCACGTTGGCGAGTTTGTCAAAATTTTAATCACTCACACTCAAGGTTAAGCAGAGGGTCATAGTTGGCATTCAGTGCTTTGAACGCTGTGCCATAGCTGTTTTCTGCACCTGTCTCCAGGAGGTGTTTAAACACTTTGGTGGTCATTACAACATTGGCGGTAAAAGCCGCTTACCGCCGTGCAGAAGACTGCCAACACACCGCCGCGGCCGCGGAATTCCGCCATGGCGATTATGACCCACAGCTCGGAATTTGCCAAAATCTAGACACCCACACAAGTCCGCCACACCAAAGGTCAGTGATAAACTGGAGATAAGAAATCCTCCACTGTCACGCCAACAGGAATACGCCCACACTATCACGGCCCACGAATCCACGCGGCGGTCTTTCAACCGCGGTATTCCATTGGCGGTACACACCGCTGCGCTCAAAATACACACACATTTATGAAATACATCCACATTGGACAATTCCAAATACACACACCTGATACACATACACACACCACTCCCACACACCCAATACAATATAAAACACACACCCACATTACCCACAAACCCCTATGACAACAATTGCGACAGAAGGCCAGAGAGAGACACCACCTTCTACAAACGAGCATCCACAGGCACTCAACACCATCACCCACATAACATCCACACACCTCACACAACACACCACTAAATATCTCCCCACACATCACAACACACACCACCTCACACATCACCCACACCACCCCATGGCACGCAAAGACACCCCAGGTTCTCTGAGGAGGAGCTCAGGGTCATGGTGGAGGAAATCATCCGGGTAGAGCCACAGCTATTCGGATCACACATGCAGCACACCTCCATAGCTAGGAAGATGGAGCTATGGTGAAGAATCGTGGACAGGGTCAACGCAGTGGGACAGCACCCACGAACTAGGGATGACATCAGGAAGAGGTGGAATGACCTACGGGGGAAGGTGCGTTCCATGGTCTCAAGACACCACATCACGGTACAGAGGACTGGCGGCGGACCCCCACAACTAACAACATGGGAGGAGCAGGTCTGTGCTATTCTGCATCCTGAGGGCCTCGCAGGAGTAGCTGGAGGAATGGACTCTGGTAAGTCAAATCTTTTCTACTATATCCCCCACCCTACCTGCATGCCATCACATACCCCCACCCCCATCACTCCTACTCCTCACACATGTCCCAATATCACAACCCACCTGTCCCAAACCCAAGCCCTACATGCAACACCAAAGCATGGACACCCATCACCAAAGCATGGCCACTGCACATACCCATACACCCCCCTAAACCATCATCACACAAGGTCCCACAGAAGAATGCAAGCACTGGGGTACACGGTCACCCACCCATTGCACACCATGGCACACACAGATGCAATAGTCATGCCTTTAACCCCCTGCAGGACCCCTACCCAACGTCACTGGACAGGAAGGTCCAGACATGTCCCCTCCACCCACAGAAGAGGCCCACAGTGATGACAACAGCTCTGTCCAACTGGATCTAGACGACCAGCCCGGCCCATCTGGGACCTCGGGAAAGTTGGTTCCCCTCACACTGGTATAGGCCACTACAGGGCTTCCCCCCTCTGTAAACACCAGCACAGCACCCACCCAGCGGGCCCATACCTCTGTCCCCAGGACACGTCAATCAGCAGTGTGTCCACCACTACAGGGAAACCAGGATAACCCACCACCCCAACAACAACAGGGACCTGGGGCCAGTGGCACACGGTTCAGGGAACAGAGGCACAGGAACACAGGGGAACTGGGAGGGCTGCTGTACAGCAGGGGGAGGACAGGCCCAGGGAACCCATTCTCCACGAGGCCCTCTCCAACATCATTGGAGCCTACCACCATTCCCAGGAGACAATGGCAACGGTACTGGCCAAGTTTCAGGAGACCCAGCGGCTGCAGGAGGAACAGTATTTGGGCTTCAGGGAGGGACTCAAATCCATCAATTTCACCCTTGGCACCATTGTAGAGGTGCTGAAGGAACTCGTCAAAACCAGGAGGAACACTGTGGCACAACAAGGGGCCCCTGACACTAGCCTGGACGATGAACTGCCCACCACCTCCGCCGGCACTGGTGGACAGGAGGCACCGCCACAGGACCACCACACCAGCACCCCACCCCCTGCAGAGGGAGAACCACCCCGCAAACGGTCCCTGAGGTCCAGGACAAAGACAGAGAACGATGCCAAGACCCCCGCCAAGAAATGAGACCGCCCTGATTGTCATCCATTTGTCCCACCTTGTCACCCTGTCCATACTTAAACTGCCCCAGCTCCACTTCTTCTGCCCCTTTGGACAATGCACCTGTGAGACTAATAGACTGGACTCTGCCATGGACATTCCTCCACCATCACCCCTCACCATTTTACAACCCCCTCCAATATTGAGCACTTAAATAAACACCCTTACAGCACAAAACAATTCGGAGTTTGTCTGTGATTTCGAAATAGTGTATTAGCAATTACAGTGTCAAAATGCTCTTTCAAATGTAATGTCAACATACCTATGTCACACAGCTCTAGTCCAAGAGGAAACAAAGCAGATGTCACACAGTGGGACCCACATCTGTGAAATCGTAAGGGAAAGTGACAACTCAGTGACCATACACTGGGTGAAAATGACAGAGAGTAGAGAGGTAGTAGATTTAAATTAGATGTAGTAGGCAGCTTTGTCTTCTTACCTGTGTCTCACTGGAAGTATTGCAGGATCACCATGTTCCTGTTGTCGATGTCCTCTTCTTCTGCTTCCTCGTCTTCACTGTCCACAGGCTCCACAGCTGCCACAACACCTCCATCTGGACCATCCTGCTGCAGAAAAGGCACCTGTCGTCGCAAAGCCAAGTTGTGAAGCATACAGCAGGCCACAATGATCTGGCATACCTTCTTTGGTGAGTAGAATAGGGAACCACCTGTCATATGGAGGCACCGGAACCTGGCCTCAGGAAGCTGAAGGTCCTCTCTATAATCCTCCTAGTTTGCCCATGGGCCTCATTGTAGCGTTTCTCTGCCCTTGTCCTGGGATTCCTCACTGGGGTCAGTAGCCATGATAGGTTGGGGTAACCAGAGTCACCTACAAATGGCGAGGGACAACTGTTAGACACACACTAACTCATAGGGACATCCACAGACCCAGACAACTATTCCCACTGATTTGGGTCCACGTGCTCACCTAATAGTCACACCCGGTGCCTCTGGAGTTGCCCCATCACATAAGGGATGCTGCTATTCCACAGGATGTAAGCGTCATGCACTGAGCCAGGGAATTTAGCATTAACATGGGAGATGTACTGGTCTGCCAAACACACCATCTGCACATTCATGGAATGGTAACTCTTCCAGTTTCTGTACACCTGTTCACTCCTGCGGGGGGGGGGGGGTACCAAGGCCACATGTGTCTCATCAATGGCACCTATGATGTTGGGGATATGTCCCAGGGCATAGAAATCACCTTTCACTGTAGGCAAATCCTCCACCTGTGGGAAAACAATGTAGCTCCACATGTGTTTCAGCAGGGCAGACAACACTCTGGACAACACGTTGGAAAACATAGGCTGGGACATCCCTGATGCTATGGTCACTGTTATTTGAAAAGACCCACTTGCTGGGAAATGGAGTTCTGATAGCACCTGCACTTGAGCAGGGATTCCTGTGGGATGGTGGATAGCTGACATCAGGTCTGGCTCCAACTGCGCACACAGTTCCTGGATTGCGGCACTATCAAGCCTGTAGGTGATGATCACATGTCTTTCCGCCATTGTCGACAGGTCCACCAGGGATCTGTACACCGGAGGATGTCGCCATCTCCTCACATGCCCCAGCGGACAGTGCCTATGGAGGAGAACAGCGAGCAGAGAGTCAACCAACTCTGAGGTACGTAAACACAGCTTACTCTGAAAATATTCAGAAATCAAATTTTGCCTGTAATAGTGTTGCGGCAAGGCCTAGGTATGTGTGATGCAGTCAAAAATAAAGCCATGTGGGCCTCTGAAATGGCGGCTGCCTGACCTGTAAGGTGGGACAAGGGGATATGAGGTAACTGCGCTGGCGTCGCACACCGTCGCAGTAGGCGGTCGAAGACCGCAGCACAATTCTGCATTGGTTAACATTGGACCCTATGGGCCCGAGGAGCCAATGACGATGTACGCCGGCGGTGACAGTACGCACCGCCGGGACGTGACCGTCATTTTCTCTCTGTTCAATCACTCGATACCTGATCTACGACAGGAGAGGACCTACACTGCAAGTGCTGCTGTGACCTCAGTCTGGAAGAGACAATGGCTCTTGTGTCTGGGGAAAGGGCCCATGCCTTCAGCACGGAGGAGCTGCAGAAACTCATGGATGGGGTCCTCCCCCAGTACACGCTTCTCTACGGCCCTCCAGACAAACAGGTAAGTACACTGTGAGCATGCTGTATGGGCAAAGCATGTGTGGAGTGGGGTGGATGAAAGATAGTGGGGGGATGAGAATGAGGCGTGCATGAAGCGACAGTGAGTGCATGTGCGTCATGGCAAGGGTAGGGATGTGGGCCAATGACTGTGACAGTGCAGTTGGTAATTACTACTCTTTTTCCCCTGGACAATTCCTGTAGGTCAGCGGCTACCAGAAGAAGGACATCTGGCGTGCCATCGCCAAGAAAGTCCGGACCCTGGGGGTCTACCACAGACAGAGCACCCACTGCCGGAAAAGATGGGAAGACATTTGCCGCTGGAGCAAGAAGACGGCGGAGGCCCAGCTGGGGATGCCCTCCCAATGTGGGAGGGGTGCCTGTTGCACCATGACCCCCCTGATGTTCAGGATCCTGGCGGTGGCGTACCCGGAGTTGGATGGGCACTTGAGGGCATCACAGCAGCCACAAGGGGGTGAGTACACTCTCATTCTGCTGATTCAGCGTGCATTGTAGGTGTCTGGGTAGGGGAGGTGGGCTGTGGGTTCCCTTAGGCCAGGGCGAGTATGGTAGTTAAGTTCCCTTCTTCAGTCAGGCCCTGTGGCACCCCACCCCACCTGTGTACAGTGCCAACTACACCTATTCAGGCTCCTGTGACATCCATGTCCCAGGGATTGAATGGTGGACCCCAAGTGTGTGGCGTAGTGCAGGGGGCTTCTGTGTCTGTTGTGTCCGCCAACGGTAGCGGTATTGCATGCACTCAACATGTCTTTCTTCTGTCTCCCCCCCCCCTTTTTGTGGTCTCCCTGTTCTTGTGTGCATTAGCATCATCAGGCGGAGGAGCAGTGGACCGGAGCAGGAGGGAGCTGCATCCCACATGGCCCTAGAGGGCGAGACTACAGACTCCGAATTCACCAGTGGGACGGAGGGCGAGGTGAGCTCCACGGCGGGGACAGGAGCTGACACCAGCGAGACGGACTCCTCCTCTGATGGGAACTCCCTTGTGGTGGCGGCAGCATCTGTGCCCCCCATATCTACAGGTACTGCCGCCACCCCCCCCTACCAGTACCGCCCTCCCAGCAGCCCCCTGAGCATTTGCCCCGTGCTCGCTCACCCAGGAGGGTGGGCATCACCTTCGTCCCAGGCACCTCATGCCCTGCCCCAGTCACCCCTGCTGCCCTCAGTGAGGAGGCCATTAACCTCCTCAGGTCCCTCACTGTTGGACAGTCTACCATTTTGAATGCCATCCAGGGTGTAGAGAGGCAGTTGCAACAAACCAATACATTCATGGAGGGCATTCACTCTGGTCAGGCTGCCATCAGTGCTCAGGCCAGAGTCTGAAAAGCTGAAGGGCAGCCATTGTCCCTGTTTCTAGCCTCCCCCTCCAACTTCTTCCACCCACACCCACACCCCTGTACCTCAGCCTATCCCAAGCACACCATCAGACCAGCATGCACAAACCTCAATACACAAGGGAAGCTCTGGCAAAAATAAGCACCACACATCCCACAGGCACTCACGCAAGCAACACACACATACAGACACACCAACATCCACTGCCTCCACTGTGTCCCCCTCCTCTTCATCTCCCTCCTCCCTCCCTGTCTCGTCTCCACTCACACCTGCATGCACTACATCCTCAGCCACTACGTCCATCACCAGCACACACACCTCCACACCAAGCTCACGTGCAGTCACCACCCCTACTACCATTCACACATCCCCTGTGTCCTCTCCCAGTGTGTCTGTGAGGCCACCTCCCAAGGTACACAAACGCAGCCACACACCCACCCAACAGCCATCCACCTCACAACAGCATCCAGCCCATGCACCTTCACCCAAAGTCACCAAACGTACACCTCCTACAACCACTACCTCTTCCTCCACTCCCAAACCCCCTCCATCTTCCCTCCCAGTGTTCTTAAGAAACGTTTCCTGTCCAACCTTGACCTCTTTCCCTCACCTCCCCCACCCCTTCAGTCACCTAGGGCCCGACTCTCCAGGTCCCAACCTAGCACCTCAGCCACAACATCGGCGGGACCAGTGGTCCCAGTAGTCACCGGATTATGGAGTGCACCAGGCAGCAGGGCAGCCAGTGTGGCAAGGAGCCAGAGCACGGACAGTCCCCCACCTGTCAAGCATCAAAAGTTGGCCAGTGCCCAGCGGCAGAGGGGAAAAAAATCAGCCGCCAAAGCTGCTCCCAGGGATCCAGTTGGGAGTGTGGAGACAGCTGCGACACCATCCAAGGTGGGGCAGGGGCACAGTAAAACCGGCAAGTCTGGGAAGATCAGCACGGCGGATAAGACCACCAGCAGCCCCGCTGCCACAGACAGGACCGCCAGCAGCAGCCACACTGCCCAGGAGAGGGCTGCTTGCAACCCCGCTGCCACAGACAGGACCGCCAGCAGAAGCCACACTGCCCAGGAGAAGACCGCCAGCATCATCGCCGCTGCCCAGGAGGCGACCGCCAGCAGCCACACTGCCCAGGAGAAGACCGCCAGCAGCAACCCCGCTGCCTAGGAGGCGACTGCAGCAGCCCCGCTGCCACAGACAGCACCGCCAGCAGCAGCCACACTGCCCAGGAGAAGACCACCAGCAGCAGCCCCGCTGCCCAGGAGCCGACCGCCAGCAGCCACACTGCCCAGGAGAAGACCGCCAGCAGCAGCCCCGCTGCCCAGGAGGCGACCACCAGCAGCCCCGCTGCCAAAGACAGGACCGCCAGCAGCAGCCCCGCTGCCACAGACAGGACTACCAGCAGCAGCCCTGCTGCCACAGACAGGACCACCAGCAGCAGCCCCGCTGCCAAGGAGGCAACCGCCAGCAGCCCCGCAGGCCAGGACAAGACCGCCACCAGCTGAACCGCTGCCAAGGACACCACCGCCAGCAGCCCTGCAGTCCAGGACAAGACCGCCACCAGCTGAACCTCGCCAAGGACACCGCCGCCACCAGCACCGCTGCCAAGGACACTGCCGCCACCAGCACCGCCGAACTGGACAAGACCGCCACAAACACCACTGCCAAGGACACTGCCTCCACCAGCACTGCTGAACAGGACAAGACCGCCACAAGCACCGCTGAACAGGACACCGCCACCACCAGCACCGCAGGCCAATGAGCGCCAAAAGCTCTGACGCTACTGAGACCGCCACAAGCAGGATGAAGCACTCTGGGCACAAAGCCCCCTCCAGAACCAGTCTAGATTTACATCCACTACCTTTGTCCTTGGCAGGATGAAGCACTCTGGGCACAAAGCCCCCTCCAGAACCAGTGGAGAAGAGCAACCACTACCTCTGTCCTTGGCAGGATGAAGCACTCTGGGCACAAAGCCACCTCCAGAACCAGTGGAGAAGAGCATCCACTACCCCTGTCCTTGGCAGAATGAAGCACTCTGGGCACCATGCCCCCTCCAGAACCAGTGGAGACTGTTATCCACTTGAGAGACTGTGGCTTTGCACTCCCCAGGATTGAACAGTGGGTAAACCACCCACTGTAGAGACTTGTGAGACTGTGGCTTTGCACTCCCCAGGATGCAGCAGTGGGCAACCCACCCACTGTAGAGACTTGTGAGACTGTGGCTTTGCACTCCCCAGGATTGAACAGTGGGCAAACCACCCACTGCAGAGACTTGTGAGACTGTGGCTTTGCACTCCCCTGGATTGAACAGTGGGCAACCCACCCACTGTAGAGACTTCTGAGACTGTGGCTTTGCACTCCCCAGGATGCAGCAGTGGGCATGGAGCACCCTCGTGGATCTGGCGTCGTGCACTCAACCGGCTAAGGTGAAGCCCCCCTTCCCCCTGAGGTGCCTGTTTTATTTCCAAATGATGCCCCTGCAGTGTTCTCTCCGTCTTGGTTGGGTATTGAGTGTGGGCCTCGACCATGCCTTTTGGGCCCAGTGATCCACAGACTATGATGGTGGAATCCCTTGGACTTGTGTTCTTGGTGTATATAATTGTATATAGTATAAATGTATATATTTGTAAATATTTTTGTTGTAGGTAATTGAATATATCATAATTATTCAACTCATTTCCTTTTGTCCTTGCATTCTTCCAGGGGGGTTGAGGGGTGTAACTGTTATGTGTCAATATGTATTAGCGTGTGTGTTGTAGTGGGTGAGGGTGGGGGTGGGGGTGTTGCGTGTTGCATGTGTGTGTCACTGTTTTTTCCCTCCCCACTCCCCTGTGTCGTAGGTGCAGTACTCACCGTTGTCTTCGCCACTGGCGTTCGTGCTCCTGGTAGAGGGGCAGGAAGATAAAGGCTGGAAGAATCTGGAGCTCCGGTTCCATGGCGTCCTGATTCCTCATGGGGTGTGTAGAGCTCTGCATTTTCCCTTCGAAGTCCTGTTTCCGCCGTGTTTTTGTTTGTGGTGAATCCACCCCGGAAAAGGTTGCGGATTGGTGGGTTGTAATTCTGTGGGCGGTACATTGTCCTCCGCCTGTCTGTTGGAGGTTACCGCCGCGGTGTTTGTTTGTACCGACGTGGCGGTCGGAGTGTTAAAGTGGCTGTCAATGTTGGCGGTTTCCGCCACGGTCGTAATTCCATTTCTTTTACCGCCGGCCTGTTGTCGGTTTTACCGCCACTTTAACACCGACCGCCAGGGTTGTAATGACCCCCTTTATATATTTCTTTCCCCACTTAGGCCCATATTTATTCTTTTTTAGCGCCACATTTGCATCATTTGTTGACACAAAAACGGCACAAACCTGCAAAATACAATTGTATTTTGTAAGTTTGTGCCATTTTTGCATCAAATAGCGGCGCAAATGCGGAGCTAAAAAAGTATAAATAAGGGCCTTAGGGCCATATGTACTAACACATTTTCCCATAGACACAGAATTGGTAAAACCCTTTGGTACATCTGGTCCTTAGTGTAGTAGAAGTGCTTGCTTGACTGCTCCATTGGTTTCTGTAGCTAATCGAAAATAGTTGTTAAGGAGGCCTACCCAAGTTTTCCATCTTGGCGCTGCAGTGGCAGTGTTTCTGAGTTCACTGAATGGTTGCAGCAAGACAACAGAGTTGTGTGGGTGGACTGAAAGTGATGGTGGCACTGCAGGGGCCTACGCATTCCCTGGTGCAGCATTAGCATAGTCTGCCATGGTGTGCAGCTTATCTCACTGTGTGGTGCCAGCGTGGTGCTCGTGCGAACGGTGGAACACAGGCAGGCTGGTTTGTGTCCTAGGTTGTGGGATGCCAGGGAGTGTTCTTCCTTCCTTCTACCCTGCAGTGCTAGGCAGCCCCTGCAGTGCTCACTGTACTCTTGGGGCGACAAGTGGCATATTGATGTAGTTCTCAGGATGTTTGGACTCTCTGCAGTCAGAGGTCTGACAGATACATGTCTTTCTGTTGTGCTAGTTATGTTTATTTTTTCCTCTGTTACTTTTCCACTCTTTCCTGTTCTATCCTGAGTAAAATCTTCTGTTGCTCATGTCTATTCTTTTCAAGGATAGATTTGTTGGTGGTATGTGCTGGTCAGGAAGGCTGGTGATCGCTGGTGCCACAGTGCAAGGCATGTGCTGGAGTTGTGCTGCATGCAGAGCCTCTCAGGATGGAAGCTCAAAGGCGAATCGGGGCCCCGAACTGGTCACGGAGGTTGCAGCTGAAGTCTGCAGTTGCGGCATTGGAGGCAGCCTGTGATGAGTGGCAGGCCTCTGTACTATGCAGCCCTCCTGTGAAGATGGTATTGGGGGCCATAGAGTGCGCTCAGTGTGGTGCCAGGGGAGGAGTGTGCGGTGGAAGGTACCCTCATCCCTCGTTTAGTAGGCCTCTTGCGGATGTGCGAACCTAGTGTGTGACACTGTAAATAAATGGTAGGCCACACTTGCTAGTACAGTATGAGCAGAGAATCACAAGCATTCTTGCGCCATTTTATTCATACCCTCTAGCCAATTCCGGCTATGAGGGTTGAACGCGTGAATGCAGAGTCAGGGATACCCTGAAAGGGCTGATCGGCTCATTACAACTGCTGCATGAAACACTTTGCCTCTGCATTGTATTATAAATGTAGGCACAAAGAAAAAGGAGCTCTCAGGGGAGGTGCACTGTCTGTGATGCAAATGGGGTAAATAAGAATAATATGTGTATGCAACAGTTATGTGAAAGTGGAGGTCTAAACCTCAATACCAATCAATGCCTATCGATGTCCCCCTACACTCACAAAACCTAGGGAAGTAGATATTTAGGGCCAGTAATCCTGTGCAGGAAGTTTATAATGGAACAGTCACATTTATAAAAAAAAGTTATGCAAAAAACAGAACTACATGTTTTTTGTTGTCTTCAGCCTACCAGTTAGGAACATCATGATACCAAGAATCCAAACCCCAAAGCTTATTCCCAATGATCTGAAGAATCAGAATAATATGGTTTTGGGATGTTTCCATTTTGTCCTGAGGTTGATATCTGGCATTTATTGAGAGGCAGTTTATCAGACAGAGGGGGTCATTCTGACCCTGGCAGTCATGGACCGCCAGGGCCAACGACCGCGGAAGCACCGCCAACAGGCTGGCGGTGCTTCTGGGGCCATTCTGACCGTGGCGGTAAAGCCCCGGTCAGAAAAGGGAAACCGGCGGTTTCCCGCCGGTTTCCCTCTGCCCCAGGGAATCCTCCACGGCGGCGCTGCAAGCAGCGCGCCATGGGGATTCCGACCCCCTTCCCGCCATCCTGTTTCTGGCGGTTTTCACCGCCAGAAACAGGATGGCGGGAACGGGTGTCGTGGGGCCCCTGGGGGCCCCTGCAGTGCCCATGCCATTGGCTTAGGGGCCCCCTAACAGGGCACCATTAAGATTTTCAGTGTCTGCAACTGTACCCGTCGCACACCAGCAACTCCGCCGGCTCCATTGCTGGGGCTTTCCCGCTGGGCGGGCGGGCGGCCTTTTGGCGGGCGACCGCCAGCCCAGCGGGAAAGTCAGAATGACCGCCGCGGTCTTTTGACCGCGGTACGGTCTTCTGGCGGTTCCCGCCAGGCGGGCGGCTTCCGCCGCCCACGGGGGTCAGAATGACCCCCAGAATTCTTTATGAAGTTTTACCGGATATGCTTGACAGCCCAACACCTAGTAAAATGCTCTATGTGTATCCACTTTCAACAACATATATATGTTTTTGCTTCACATGCATACGTTCTCATACATGTGCAGCAAACACAAAATGTCCTCTTGGAAAAGTCATAAAATTGTAACTTGGTGCAAGTTACTTAGGCTAAACAGTCAGGAAGACGCCAGACACCCAAACACATTTCCTAGAATGTGAGTAATGTGAAAATCTTTGATTTTGTAATCTTTCTATTGAAGGACGATATTGCTGTTGTTCATTGGAGCATGACTACTGACATTAAAAATTGTGTGCAAGGTCTCGACCCACATACCCCAACTCCCACACTTGCTACATATTGAGAACGTCATCACAATAGTACAATTATTCGTTTGTTGTCAGCTGTTACCAAGAATGCAATTTGATGCATGGCTGTTATTTTTGTACAGTTTTATTCATATCTGGGAGATGAAAGCCAAACGTTGCAAGCATCTATTAGCACAAAAGCTAGAGCATATGTGGGGAAAATGACCTGGTAATATTATTTGAAAAACAGGATAACACAATAGGCACTGAGCAAAATTTTGCTGTATTAAAATAATTTTTAGCTGGATTGATAAGCGGACTTGATTTACAAAAGGGCAAGTGAGGGTTTCGGTAGATCTGCCGTAATCATTGATTGATCTACCGTGAAGGGAGTTGTCATTGCACAAAGTATAATGTGTTTGGTATTATAGAGTACTAAAAAGCCTCAAGTTCTCATTGATGATTATCTGAACCATGTGTTAATATACCGTTCTTACAGCTAAAAAGCACTAGTGTGCTCTGCAGGTAATCTTCATTAACATTAAAGCCTGATCATTGTTTTACAATACAACACCTCACTTCAGTAATTCCACAAGACCCACCCTGATGCTATTCCACAGGATGTAAGCTTCATGCACTGAGCCAGGGAATTTAGCATTAACATGGGAGATGTACTGGTCTGCCAAACATACCATCTGAATATTCATTGAATGATAACTCTTCCGGTTTCTGTACACCTGTTCACTCCTGTGGGGGGGGGACCAAAGCCACATGTGTGCCATCAATGGCACCTATGATGTTGGGGATATGTCCCAGGGCATAGAAATCACATTTCACTGTAGACAAATCCTCACCTGAGGGAAAACGATGTAGTTCCGCATGTGTTTCAGAAGGGCAGACAACACTCTGGACAACACATTGGAAAACATAGGCTGGGACATCCCTGATGCTATGGCCACTGTTGTTTGAAATGAGCCACTTGCAAGGAAATGGAGCACTGACAGCACCTGCACTTGAGGGGGTATCCCTGTGGGATGGCGGATTGCTGACATCAGGTCTGGCTCCAACTGGGCACACAGGTCCTGGATTCTGGCACGGTCAAGCCTGTATGTGATAATCACATGTCGCTCCTCCATTGTCAACAGGTCCACCAACAGTCAGTACACCGGAGGATGCCCCCATCTCCTCACATGTCCCAGCGGACGGTGCCTATGAAGAACAACAGTGAGCACAGAGTCAAACAACTCAGAGGTTCGTACCCACAGTTTACCCAGAACACAATTCATACTCAAAAAGTAGCCTGTATGTGTGTTGAGTGTAGGCCTAGGTATGTGTGACACAATTGAAAATGACGCCATGTGGGCCCCTGAAATGGCGGCTGCCTGACCTCTAAAGTGGGACAATGTGATGTGAGGTAACTGCGCTGGCGTTGTACACCGTCACGGTAGGCGGTCGAAGACCGCGGCGCAATGCTGCCTTGGTTAACATTGGACCCTATGGGTCCCAGGAGCCAATGACGATGTACGCCGGTGGTGACGGTACACACCGCCACGGACGTGACCGCCATTCTCTATCACTTCAATCACTCCATACCTGATCTTCGAGAGGAGTGGACCGTCACTGCAAGTGCTGCTGTGACCTCGGTCTGGAAGAGACAATGGCTTGAGTGTCTGGGGAAAGGGCCCCTGCCTTCACATTGGAGGAGTTGGTGAAACTTGTGGATGGGGTCCTCCCCCAGTACACGCTACTCTACGGTCCTCCAGACAAACAGGTAAGTACACAGGGAGCATGTTGTATGGGCTATGCCTGTGTGGAGAGGGCTGGATGCAAGAAGGAAGAGGGGAGAGTGCTGCGTGCATGCAAGACGGTGAATGCATGTGCCACATGCCAAGGGTAGGGATGGGGCCAATCACTTTGACGGTGCAGTTGGCAATTACTTACTCTTCCCCCTGTACATTTCATGTAGGCCAGCGCCCACCAGAAGAAAGATATTTGGCGTGCCATCCCCAAGGACGTCCGGACCCTGGGAGTCTACCACAGATGGAGCACCCACTGCTGGAAAAGATGGGAGGACATTCGCCGCTGGAGTAAGAAGACGGCGGAGGCTTAGCTGGGGATGGCCTCCCAACGTGGGAGGGGTGCCCATTGCACCATGACCCCCCTGATGTTCAGGATCCTGGCGGTGGCCTACCCAGAGTTGGATGGGCGCTTGAGGGCATCATAGCAGCCACATGGGGGTGAGTACACTCTCATTCTGCTTACATTGCGCGCAGTCGAGTTGTCTGGGTGGGGGAGGTGGGCCGTGGGTTCCTCTAGGCCAGTCCCATTTCCGTAGGCAAGGTCCCTCCGTAAGGCAGGCCATGTGGCACCCCAGTAAGTACACCTAGTCATGCCCCTGTGTCATTTATGTGTGCAGATGTCGTCCATAGCCTTGTAGGCCATTTCCCAGGAATTGAACAGTGGAGCCCAAGAGTGTGGCATAGTGCAGGGGGCTTCCTTGTCTGTCGTGTCCACCAACGGTAGCAGTAATGCATGCACTCAACATGTCTTTCTTCTGTCGTCCCCCCCTTTTTGTGGTCTCCCTGTTCTTGTGTGCATTAGCATCATCAGGTGGAGGAGCAGTGGCGGTAAACCCGACAACAGGCCGGCGGTAAAAGAAATGGAATTACGACCGTGGCGGAAACCGCCAACATTGACAGCCACTTTAACACTCCGACCGCCACAGCGGTACAAACAAACACCGCGGCGGTAACCTCCAACAGACAGGCGGAGGACAATGTACCGCCCACAGAATTACAACCCACCAATCCGCCACCTTTTCCGGGGTGGATTCACCACAAACAAAAACACGGCGGAAACAGGACTTCGAAGGGAAAATGCAGACCTCTACACACCCCATGAGGAATCAGGACGCCATGCAACCGGAGCTCCAGATTCTGCCAGCCTTTATCTTCCTGCCCCTCTACCAGGAGCACGAACGACACAGGGGAGTGGGGAGGGAAAAAACAGTGCATCCCACATGGCCATGGAGGGCCACACTACGGACTCGGAGTTCACCAGTGGGACGGAGGGCGAGGGGACCTCCACGGCGGGGACAGGAGCTGACACCAGTGACACAGACTCGTCCTCTGATGGGAGCTCCCTTGTGGTGGCGGCAACATCTGTGCCCCCCCATCTACAGGTACAGCTGCCACCCCACTACCAGCACCGCCCTCCCAGCAGCCCCTCAGCCTTCACCTCGTGCCCGCTCACCCAGGAGGGTGGGCATCACCTTCGCCCCAGGCACCTCAGGCCCTGCCCCAGTCAACCCTGCTGCCCTCAGTGAGGAGGCCATTGACCTCCTCAGGTCCCTCACTGTTGGGCAGTCTACCATTTTGAATGCCATCCAGGGTGTAGAAAGGCAGTTGCAACAAACCAATGCATTCCTGGAGGGCATTCATTCTGGTCAGGCGGCCCTTCAGCAAGCTTTTCAGACTCTGGCCTCAGCACTGATGGCAGCCATTGTCCCTGTGTCTAGCCTCCCCCTCCAACCTCCTCTACCGAGACCCAATCCCCTGTACCTCAGCCTATCCCAAGCACACCTACAGACCAGCATGCACACACGTCAACACATAAGGGAAGCTCAGGCAAACATAAGCACCACACATCCCACAGGCACTCACACAAGCATCACACTCATGCAGACACACCAACATCCACTGCCTCCACTGTGTCCCCCTCCTCCTCGTCTCCCTCCTCCCTCCCAGTCTCCTCTACACTCACACCTGCATGCACTACCTCTACAGCCACAACTACCATCACCGGCACACCCACCACCACACCCCGCTCACGTGCAGTCACCACCCCAACTGCCATTCACACATCCCCTGTGTCCTCTCCCAGTGTGTCTGTGACGCCCCCTCCCACGATACACAAACGCAGGCACACACCCACCCAACAGCCATCCACCGCACGACAGCCTCCAGCGCATGCACCTTCACCCAAAGTCAGCAAACTTACACCTCCTACAACCACAACCTCTTCCTCCACTCCCAAACCCCCTCCAGCTACCCATCCCAGTGTGTCCCAAAAACATTTCCTGTCTAACCTTGACCTCTTTCCCACACCTCCCCCACCTCGTCCGTCTCCTAGGTCCTGAACTAGCACCTCAGCCACAACATCTCCGGGACCAGTGGTGCCTGTAGTCACCAGAATCTGGAGTGCACCGGCCACCAGGGCAGCCAGTGTGGCACGGAGCCACAGCACAGACAGTCCCCCACCTGTGAAGCATCAGAAGTTGGCCAGTGCCCGGCGGGAGAGGGGAAAGACTCCAGCCACCAAAGCCGCTCCCAGGGGTCCCGGTGGGAGTGTAGAGTCAGCTGTGACACCATCCAAGGTGGGGAAGGGCCACAAGAAACCAAGTCTGGGAAGAGCAGCACAACAGGGAAGACCGCCATCATCCCCGCTGCCCAGGAGGCCACCTCCAGCACAAGCCCAGCTGCCCAGGACTGGACCGCCAGCACAAGCCCAGCTGCCCAGGAGAGGCCCGCCAGCACAAGCCCAGCTGCCCAGGACCAGACCGCCAGCACAATCCCAGCTGGACCATGAAGGCCCGCCAGAAGCTGAGTCCCTGCAATGGAGACCGCCGCCTCAAGCACTGCTGAACAGGGCCCGCTGTCTCAGGCACCTATGAACAGGGCACCGCCGTCTCAAACACTGCTGAACAGGGCACCGCCGTCTCAAACAACGCTGAACAGGGCACCGCCATCTTAAGCACCGCTGAACAGGGCACCGCCGTCTCAATCACCGCTGTACAGGGCACCGCCGTCTCAAGCACCGCTGAACAGGGCACCGCCGTCTCAAACACTGCTGGCCCATGAGCGGCAAGGGCACTGATGCAACTGAGTCCGTCACGGGGTGAATGATGCACTCTGGGCACAGTGCCCCCTCCAGAACCAGTGGAGAGATCCATCCACTACCTCTGTCCTTAGCAGGATGAAGCACTCTGGGCACCATGCCCCCTCCAGAACCAGTGGAGAGATCCATCCACTACCTCTGTCCTTAGCAGGATGAAGCACTCTGGGCACAAAGCCACCTCAAGAACCAGTGGAGACTGTTATCCACTTGAGAGACTGTGGCTTTGCACTCCCCAGGATTGAACAGTGGGCAACCCACCTACTGTAGAGACTTGAGAGACTGTGGCTTTGCACTCCCCATGATGGAACAGTGGGCATGTGGCCCTCTCGTGGATTTGGAGTTGTGCACTCAACCGGCTGAGGTGCCCCCCCTTTCTCTCCCCCTGAGGTGCCTGTTTTCTTGCTCTCTGATTCCCCTGCAGTGTTCTCTCTGTCATGGTCGGGGATCCTATGTGGGCCTCGCCCATACCGTGTGGTCCCAGTGTTCCACTGACTTTATTTGAGTACTACCTGGACTACTATGCTTGGTATATATTTTGTACATGGTGTATATATATATATATTTATGCCTATTTGCTTTTAATATATTACAATGGTTACACTCATTTCCTTTTGTCTTTGCATTCTTCCGGGGGAGGGTTGGGGGGTGTAACTGTAATGTATCATGCTGTATTAGTGTGTGTTTTGTCGTGGATGAGGGTGGGGGTGTTGCGTAGTGCGTGTCACTGTTTTTTCACTTCCCCCTCCCCTGTGTCGTAGGTGCAGTACTCACCGTGCTCTTCGCCGCCTGCGTTTGTGCTCCTGGTAGAGGAGCAGGAACACTATTGCAGGTAGAATTTGGAGTTCCGGATCCATGGCGTCCTCGTTCCTCGTGGGGTGTGTAGAGGTAAGGGTTTTCCTTCGGGATTCCTGTTTCCGCCGTGCTTTTATCCGCGGTGAATCCAGCCCGGAAAAGGTGGCGGATTGGCCTGTCAGAATAGTGTGGGCAGTACGTTGTCTCCCGCCTGTCTGTTGGCGGTGACCGCTGCGCTGTTTGTTTGTACCGCCGTGACGTTCAGAGTGTTAAAGTGGCTATCTCTGGTGGCGGTTTCCGCCACGGTCGTAATTGCAAAATTTTTACCGCCGCTTTAACACCGTCCGCCAGGGTTGTAAGGACCACCAAAGTCCTGATCAAGCTGATGACTTTTGCAGAAATTCAAAATTTACACCCAAGGAAGTCCCTTTCTGGCCTTACACATTTGGCACCTTCCTTTTAAATTAGTCACGTTTTTGGAGCTCAGAACAAGACTGATAGCTGTAGCCAAACAAAGCCGAATACCTTCTCCGCAACGTCCTGATGAAACAGATTTGCTGCTGTGGAAAAGCTCCGAGCAGGACCAACCTAAATCTTTGGCCCAGCAGTGACACACCTTCATCATAATGACTTGGCAGGTATGGCGTGGTCTTCTGTCAATAATGTATGCAAAAAGCCTTGAAAATGTTTTCAAATTCCCACGTTTTAGGGCTGAGTAGGAAGTGTACACTCTGACACCAGCCAAGCTTTCCAGGGCCTCAGTTGAAGCGCTTGCGGGGTCACGGCTCAATCCAACAGGGTCCAGGACTGGTCCAGATGGCAGGTATTGACTACATCTGCCAGGGCAGGTCCCTTTGGATACTATTAACTTCCGGAGCACTGCTCTGATAATAATCCTGTCAAAGGAACAGGACACTGCTCACACTGAGGCCCTTTGTCCCAGCCCTAGGAGCCATTTCAGACCTCATGAAGGAGTTATTCAGCTCCTGGGTGACTGTTGAAAGATCATGCAAATGGCCTTCTAGAGGCTTTAGGCAGGTAAAAGGTGACATTTTAAAAGTGACCTTTTGTAAAATATTTGTTACAAATCTGACTTTACCAATGAATTAGATTTGTAACAAATATTCTAAAAAATCCAAGAATTCATTTTTTAGCTGGTTATAAGGTGGGAAAACCTTTTTATTTAAAAGGAAGGGTTTCTCATGTCAAAAGGGTTATTTTGGCAGGCAGACTGCACATATAAACTGCAGAATTCAGACTACATTGGCTGGCCTGTGCCATTTTCCTGGTCACATTAGTTGATGGCCCAATACATGCTGCAGTTCACAGGTGCCATTTAACTTTCCATGCCATGGTTGTAGTTTCTACACCCTGTACTATGACCTTATAGGAAATTTACATTTTCCAAACAGGGATTAGGCAATATTTACAAGTTTTATACACTGGGAACAGGATGGCTAAAAGCTAGCAATAAAATTTAGTGTATAATTGAAGTAACTATTCAAGAAAAGGTGTGTTTTTTTTCCCTCATTGACACAGCTTGATATGTGTGAGATAACGTACTGTATATAATTATGATGGTACATTCACATAGGAGTTCCACGGCAAAATAGAGGAATCAAACAGAAGCTTGAACTGCTTTATTAATTAGTTAATTTCCTTCATTCACTTAGGTGTTTTAGAGAGGGCTATATCCACCTCAACTACTTTAAAGGGCTGTTCATTAGAATATATAATCATACTTTTGTTAAAGAAGAAGTCGAATAGTCAGTAACCTTTCTGATATTCTTTTCTTGTTGGCAACAGTTTTGAGATCAAATAAAAAGTTGGTCTATATAGTTCAGTTTTTAGAAGTTTCCTTAATTGCATATAGTGAGGTTGAGGCACGCAGGTTCAGTTCAGAACATTCACAGTTTTCAGCACTGAACTTTTACTGTTCTGCCTACATGTTTGTCTCTTGAAGGTTTATATGGTGATCCAATATGATGTAAGGTACCAATCGGTTCTGCTTGAAACGTAGTGGTGTTGCAACTAACCTTTACAAGGAAATCAGGAACCGGGTTGTTTACAGAGGGAACACTGCCTTCTAAAATATATATATTATTTATGATACTAATATTAGTAACAATCATGGTCCCTAGGGGCAGATTTATCAAGGCTTTGCTCCATCACAAAGTCATGCAAACTGGCTCAGCGTCACAAATAGATATGTATGCTCCAGCACAGCACTTTTTTGCACTGGCAAAGGACCATCTTTTCAGTGCAAATCAGTTTCCTCTGCTTTGCACCACTTTTTTTATGGGTGATACCGAGGCATGCCTACTCAAGCACCTATGACTGTTGACATAAAGTCCTACATACTTAAAGTATCAGACCAAATTTTCTGCAAACAATTATACCCCCTTTGAGGCCGGCTTAATGTGTGAAAAAGCTCTGAAACTGAACATAAGAGTTTGTTCTGGAAGGCTCTACGTCCAGTAAAAACACAGTGCTATACATCACAGAGTCTCCTTTCCATTATGGTGGTAGATGTGTTCTTGGCACTATTTTACCTGTTTGTGCATCATTGTAGGGCAAGAGAGCAGCAGTAGGCCATATTTAATATAAGCATGGGTCTGCACTGCTCTCTCCCAATTTTGCGATGCAGCACAGTACTATATTTTTGTAATCCTCCCCCCTAGTTCCTAATGTCTTAAAATTATGTTACTGTGCTTTTAAAACTTAACTGCACTTGTGCAGATGTATTTCGTTGCAGGAATTTCATTCTGTCTCCAACTTGTTTCACCATCTGAGTTATATTATTCATTACTTGCCTCAAATACTTTTCTTTAAGACACTCATTGTGAGTTATGTTATTTTACCAAGAGTGTTTATTCCATGAAAAACAGCATGCAGGCCCTTTGTCCTGATTGCATCCTCAGTCTGCCCAAAGACCACCATGTTAGGGTTAGAGCTCCCAGTTTCACAGGATGTCTTGCGTAAAAGTTTCACCACAAATCTGGAGGATGAATATTTGTAGCAGTTTCCAATCATTGTTCTTTAGGACGAAATCACTTCTAATCCATCATGTAACCCTTTTATTGCAATGCACCTCATATTTTGTTTCTGAATTCAGCACTGTCATAGGATGTGAAGCAAGACATTTCTTTGGAGACAAGGTTTTCATAATGTTAAATGAAAAACTGTGTGGATTCTGATTTACTGAGCCAACTTCGATCATACCGCGGCTGGATTAACAATCTCATTTATCACAAATAGACCTACAAAAGGTTGAGATATAAAAGATGATTTCAAATGCATTTTTTTTGTCAGTAACAAATCCCTGAAGCCAAATCCATTCGTTAGGTGGAAAAGAGGCAGTGCTTAATTTGGAAATAAAAAGGTGCTGGTGCCCAAATCTCTCTGCGGCTGCTGCAATTAAATGTGTGAACACGGAACACTGAGGCGGCGTAATCCTGAAGCCATCTCGGGGCTCTTCAATCCATATAAAGCCACTGCCTGCCCCTTCAGCTCATTCTTGCAGCTTTCTATTTTCTCCCTTTATGACGCTTTTTCGTTTTTCCCTTCCTCCGTCTTTCCCATATGTCTTTTGCCCGCAGCAAATGCTTGAAGCAGAAGAATAAGCCCCGGCCCTAACAAATAAGTGCCGGTGCAAAGCACTGGAAACAACAAGCTCAAATTAAGCACTGAGAAGAGGCATGTGGCCCCCACTACAGAGCTTCATTAGGCCCCAGGGACCCCATTCCCTGGGTACAAATTCATTTATTGGGAGGTAATGCAGGCCCCTCCCTGAGCCTTCTTCCCAGAGGGAGCAGCTATTTATGCCTGCTCCCTCCAGATAGAAGCTATATCTGTTCCTGAAACAAAAGTACGCTTCAACTCAGCAGGAGCATGTTTAAATTTCCCTATGGCTAGGAGCAGATGTGGCTTCCCTACCAGCGCTGTTGCAGGCAGGGAATGCATGTTTGCTCCCTCTTGGTGGAAGATTTAAAATTGCTCCTGCCAGCTCTGCTAGTGTGAGCAGGTAAACTACTCTGTCCCACGGTTGGGCTTCCTTGGACAGAGGCATTGAGTTTGAGCTGAATCCCCAGAGATAGGACCCCAGGGATTTTTTAAGGATCAGGAACTCTTGAAATTTCATTCTGCCCTGAGGGATAAGGCCGTAGGGGCCTACAAAGAATGGGGGGGGGGGGTTGCACAGGCCCCTCCCCTTTTTTTTACCACTTGGCCTCAGGGGATGAGATCCCTGGGACTTTTAGGGCTTAAGGAGGGCACCCACACAGCCACCCTTTCCTTTAAACCTCATGTTGGCATTGAGGTGGATTTGGTCTCCGGGGCCTACAAAGGCTCAGGGAGGAGGTCCGCATGGCCCTTACCCCTTACTTACTGCATTTCAGCTCCAGGAAATGGGGTCCCAAGGGCCCAAAATCGTTTTTCCATTGGAAAATGTAGACACATCTACAGGCAAAAAGAATTACACCATATTTGTCCTGACACCCATAGGTGGTAGTCCCCCAGCATTTTGGTTTCACTACCCCTGTTTTTGCTGAATTCATTTTTGTTTGCTTTTGTTGACCATGTGCACTTTACTTCTGCTAACCTGTGTTAACTTTTTTGTGTGCTCTCCTTTAAACATGGTTAATTTAGCCTACACCTCACTGGCACATTTAGGCCCAGATTTAAGAGGGCCTAGTGCTTCCTTGCGCCACATTAGTGATTTTTTTTTTACGCTAGTGTGGCCCAACGAGGCCAAAATCGCCACGCCAGATTTACACAGTGGCACAATGGATGCATTGGGCCACTTTGTAACGCCTTGCGCCACATTATACCTACACCAGGCAAAATGTATGTGAGGGGGCCATTCCCCCTGTTAGGGGGGTCGAAAAATGGCACAAAGAAATCTAAAAGATTTTCAGCATTTTTAACGCCTGCTCAGAGAAGGACTTCCCTGCGGTCTGAGGAAGAAAGACTGATCCTACTCCAACATAGAAATTCACTTAAAAAACCAAGGTAAGTTATAGTTAGGCTCATATTTTAAACATACCAAACCATAGACATTTACCTGTTGTAGTTAGAGTTATCTCAAGTAACTATAAATCGTGTCTTAAGGTAACTATAAGTCGCACGGCCACCATGCACAGTTTTTTTGTAAAAAATGTACTGCTAATATTACATTGATATTATCAATGATGTTATCAAAGATGTCCTGAGTGCTGAAATTTCTAGGGAAATTTGCGCAGCATGGCACGGGCGTCAGTTATAGTTACCTTAGGACACGAGTTATAGTTACTTAAGATAACTCTAACTATAACAGGTGAATTTCTATGGTTTGCTACGTTTAAAATGTGAGCCTAACTATAACTCCCCTTGGTTTTTAAGGTAAGTTTCTATGTTTTTTGTAATCCTATTTTCTAACTATAACGTCCTGGTAACCTTTGTTTTTTTCAGTGAATTTCTATGACTTTTTTAACTTATAGTAATTTCCATTACTATACATTAATCCAACCACCACCACTCACTGCCTTTGGCTGTGTGTGGTGGTGGTTGGCCACTGGCCAGGCTCTGAGGTCAACCCCCTATATGCACCCAACCTTGCGTCATGCACGGCCTTTGGCTGTGCGTGACGGGGGTTGCCTGCAATGGGATGGAAGAGAGAGAGAGTGACAGTACAGCGCAGGGAGCCTTAACGGCCTTGCTGCCCTAGCTGGCTCCCTATGTCCTGTGGGAGATGGCATTGCTCCCACAAGCAGGGTGCTGCTTTAAATAGCAGCTTCCTGCTTGTGGCAGCAATGTTTTCATCTGTTTCCCTGCACGATTATTTGCATGCAGAGAAACAGATGAAAACTTGCTGTCAGAAAGTGGACTTTAGGCCTCATTACTATTTTGGCGGTCCTAAAAGCCGATCGTCAAAGCCGTGGGGAGGACGCCACCATCATACCAGTGGTGCCAACCACCCTCAAGCGTATTACAATTTTCCTGCTGAGCTGACAGGCAGGAACAGTGCTATGACATACTGGCCTTGACTCCCTCAAGGAGCCGAGGCCAATATCGTAGCACTCCAGCACCCTCAGAATGCCCACTGTTTGCAAACCAGACAGTGTGCATTGTGATGGTGCTGGGGAAGTGGGCCCCTGCACTGCCCAAGCAATGGGCATGGGCAGGGCAGGGCCACCCCTGTGGCCCCTGGCTTTCCACCAGACTTTTCATGGCAGGGTCCCCATGAAAACACTGGCGGAAAGTGGGTTTGTAATCAGCCAGGCAGCGCTTAGTTCAGTGCTGCCCTGGCTGGTTACAACTCCAACTGCCATCACCCCGTTGGGAACAATATTGCTGGTGGGTACGCTGGTCTCCTGGCAGATCTGCCCACCAGGGTTGTAATGTGACGGTTGGACCACCACAGTTGCGGCGGTCCTACCACCACCATGAGGCTGGCAGTCCTAGGACTACCAGCCTTATATTGAGGTCCTTTGTTTGCTTTTGCTTGGTGGGAGCTGTCAAAGCGCCCATCAGACAAACACCTATGTCCTGGGAGTGGGCACCCCGGGACATAGCAGGAGCCAGCCCTGATGGATGGCAGTCCCCAGGGCCATCATAGACTCCTCGAGGGGGGCTATAGCCCCCCTTCAATGAACATTGCCCTGGGAAGGTGGGTTTTCCTGGGGCTGCGGGGCGGCCACATTTAAATTGAGCACCCTTGAGGTGGTGGTCCCTGGGGCGGTGGGGGGTCCTGCTCCACCCACATGTTATTTAAATAGAGCCCCGGGGGGGTAGTGGTCCCCAGGGTTGTGAGGGGGCACACAGTCCCCCATACTCTATTTAAGTAGAACCCTGGGGAGGTGGTGATCCCCGGAAGTGTGGGGGCTGCGTGGCCCTCCACATCATATCAGTTAAAAGCCCCGGGGAGGTGGCAGTCCCCAGGGCTGTTGGGGGGGGGGCAGTTGGACCCCTACATCCATTTTGATAAGTGACCCTGGGGAGGTGGCAGTCACTGGGGCTGTGGGAGGTGGGGCGGGCAGCCCCCCTGCATCCACTTTGATAAGTGCCCTGGAAATGTGGCAGTCCTCAGGGCTGCGGGTGCCGGGCAGCCCCCCCATCCATTTCAGATAAAAGCCTCAGGGAGGAGGTGGTCCCTGGGGCTGCAGATGGGCTGGGTGGCCACCCCCATGCAAAATTGTATTGCCCCCAGGACCTGGCCTACCTGGGTGCTGTTTTCAAAACAAGGGTGGGAGCCCATTGTTGTTTTTTTTTTTTTTTTTCCATGGATCTACACCAAAAATATTTTTTAAATGCTTTTTAGGCCATGGGGGTCCCTGCTGGACCCCAGCACCAGAGATAAGGGGTCGGGATTTCTCTACCCTGGCCCCTTTTCTTATTTTTTTACTTCATTTCAGTGACTCAGCAGAAGGTGAGTCCCAAGATTACTGCCAACACTTTCTTGTTGAAGGGTTGGCAGCCAATCAGATCTCAGCACAAGATTGGGAGGGTTCGCGGAGCCTACGCATACCTGTATTTACAAATTCGTTTTTTCTTCAATTGCTAAAAAACACTGAACGGATTTACACCAAATAACTGAAAGGTCACTTTCAGGACCAAGAGTTACCTTTCTGCCAAATTTGGTGTAAAGTGTCAAGTGATTTGGGAGCTATCGGTGTTCAAAATCCCTATGGAAAAACGAATTGGGAAAAAGCATTTTGAGACACCCCCTTTTTTCTCAGACCCTGCTTGACGGATCACCTTCAAACTTTCCAGACAGCAGCTCACGTGAACATTAAATTCTTTGGGAAAATTTCATGAACATTTGTCAATCGATGCCAATGATATAGGCTAGTACAAAAAATGCTTTTTCTATAGAAACTAGAGACCACATGTACAAAGCATTTTTGTAGTCTCAAGCGAATCAGCCCTTTTGCGACTAGAAAAATGCTTTTTGGGATGTACAAAGGCCAAATTGTGGTTCGGTAACTTGTTACCGAATCACAATTTGGGTTTTGTGGTTCGGTATTAGGAAGGGGCATGTTCAGGGATTCCCGTCCTTATACTGAATCTGAATGGTATGTATGATTGTTTTTTGACTGTGAATGCGGTTGCAAATCAATCACAGTTAGCACCAATTTCACATTGATGTTAACCCATGTGCAAAGGGGAAGGGGTCCCCATCGGACCCCTTCCCCTTTGGGAATGCATGCAAAAAAAATTTTTTAAGAGCTCTTAAAAAATGAAACTGAAACGTTTAATTTTTTCTTTTGAAACATCTCATTTTCCTTTAAGGAAAACAGGTTGCGTTTAAAAAAAAAAGATTGCTTTATTTTAAAGTAATCTTAGACATGGTGGTCTGCTGACCACAGCAGGCCACCATCCCTGTGATCTTTGCAATTCCCAGTGGTTTGCAAATTGTGACCTACCTCATAATTATTAATGAGGTAGGTCTATTCGCGACCCACCGGGAACAGCAAAAGAACCTCAGTGGAGTTTCTTTCATTTGGAAAAGCGATTCCCTAATTTCCTAATTGTGATTCGCATTTAATCACAATTCTGAATGTTCATACATGTGGCCCTAGGTCCTAACGTAACTACCTAGTAGCGACCACCACTCCATTTTTATATATATATATATATATATATATATATATATATATATACATATATATATAAATAAATATATAAATATATACAAAAAAGTAGCTGAAGCACCAGTTTGGGATACGCGTCAGGAAAAGGAGAGCTGTTGTTCACTCTTGAAGAAAGTGCTTGGATGGTATCCACCACACCTTAAAGCCCTTCACTGGCTTCCCATCGACAAGAGGATCACCTTCAAAATCCTCATCCACGTGCACAAAGCCCTCCACAACGAAGGCCCAACCTACCTCAACCATAGAGTGAACTTCCACGCTCCCATCCGCAACCTCCGATCTGCCGACCTCGCACTCGCCACAGTCCCCCGCATCAAACGCACCACCTCAGGAGGCAAATCTTTCTCCTACCTCACCCTCAAGACCTGGAACTCCCTCCCCACCGACCTCCTCAAGACCCAGGACCTCCTGCTCTTCAGAAATAAACTGAAGACATGGCTGTTCGAACAGTAACCTCCTCCCCCCCCTCAGCGACTTGAGACCCTAGCGGATGAGTAACGCGCTTTATAAATATTGTTGATTGATTGATTGATCCCAAACTGGTGCTTCAGCTACTTTGTTTTCTTCTTATGTGAAGATGGTATGCTTCGCCCTCATGCAATGACTGCCCTGCAAGGGTTTGGGGCCCCTTTACGGAGGGCGTTGTGCAGAAATATTACTGAAGGGGCCTGACCCGCTTACCTCAATGATAGAATTTATCCAAGACAGACTGTTACACGGAGTTGAGCAAGGGATGGAAGACAGGTATTATACCTCCCTTCTGACTGTTTGGGACCTCCTAGTGGCGAGAGTAATATGGGCAACAAATTTGAAATCAAGGACAATGATCTAATATACTTTGCAACTTTGGTGCATATAATGCTATTTCAAGCAGTACAATGATTGAGCACCAGAGTTTAAGAATATTGAATGGTGCATCTTGGGACATGGAGTTTGTGATTATCAGGTCACATGATCAGCAATACAAAAATCACTGGCTTTGTGATCATTTGCATTGTCTCACCTGTGATCAAGGCAGTTGGAGCCGAAATGCGTCAGGAAAAGGAGAGCTGTTGTTCCCTCTTGAATAAAGCGCTTGGATGGTATCCCAAACTGGTGCTTCAGCTACTTTGTTGTGTTTTTATGTGAAGATGGGATGCTTAACCCTCATGCTGAGGCTGCCCTGCAAAGGTCAGGGGCCCCTTTACGGACGGTGTTGTGCAGAAAAAAAGAAAAAAAAATATATATAAATAAACATATATATATATATATATATATATATATATATATATACACACACACACACTGAAAAAAAACAAAGGTTACAGGGACGTTATAGTTAGGTTTTGAACTTACACATATAAAACCATAGAAATTCAGCAGTTATAGTTGGTGGTATTTCAAGTAACTACAACTCGCGCCCTTGCCATGCATAGTTTTCTTATCAATAATTGTATTACAAATATTGCAGTGATAATATCAGGCATACAATAGAAGATGTCATCAATGATATAATATGTGGAGTAATTAGCTGTGCATAGCGAAGGTGCGAGTAATAGTTACCTTGAGGCACTGCGTACTGACAGCTAGCTTTTTTCCAAATTTGGTGTAATTTCATCCAGCGGTTCGGGATGTAGTTGTGTCTAAAAGTCCAATGGGAATAAACAAGTGAAACACAACTTTTTTGACCCACCTTTTTGTCGGCCCACAATTGACGGATCACCTCAAAAGTTTCCATGCACAACAAGAATCACCAGGGCACTTTTTTGGGAAAATTATTGGAAGGTTTGTCAGACCATGCCAAAGATATAGGCATGGCAACACACACTTTTTCTCTGAAAACATGGTCCTAACTATAACTACCTACAGGAGGCTGCCACTAGTTATTACATATATATATATATATATATATATATATATATATATATATATATATATATATATATATATATATATATATATATATATATATATATATATGTATATATATATATATATATATAGAGAGAGAGAGAGAGAGAGAGAGGGATAGAGAAATATATATATATAGATAAATAGATACATAGATAGATAGATGTATAGGTATGTATAGTTAGGATCAAGTTTCTATATAAAGAGCTTGATTTCTTTTGTCAATAACTTTGGCGTTTCTAGACGAATCTTCATGAAAGTTTCAAAACCTATACTTTGCTAAGTTCAGTTTCCATCTTAGAAGTTTCGAGGTGATCTGTCAAGCGGGGACCAAGAAAAAGTGGGGGTCCCAAAACACATTTTCCCCATTCATTTTTTCATAGCACCTTTAGACACGCCTATAGCCCGAACCACTGAACTGAATTATACCAAATTTGGCATGAAGCTAGATTCTGTTCTGCAGATCGTGCTTCTAGTGATTTGTTGTGAATCTGTTCAGTAGTTTTAGATACATTTAAGGCCAAAAAATATAGATATATAGGGACGTGGAGCCACGCGCCACAGGAAGTGTCTGATTGGCTGCCTGCAACCTGAGAGAAATGTTGCGGCTGCCATTTCCTTTTTCTGTAAACGGTCCCCGGGGCTGAAATGTGGGGGGCAGTTGGGTTGATGGGTCAGGATATAGGTTCCCTGACCCCATGGGGTGATATAATTGTGGGGATGGGACAAATAATGCCTTTGAAATGCGGCAAATTATTATTTTTTATGCTTCGCGACTTCTGCGGATCCACCTGCAGGGCTCAATGCGGCCCAGTGTGAATCAGTGGATGGATCTGCAGAGCTCGAGAAATGTAAAAAAAAAGAGTAAATTCTAATGGTGATACTATACATTCAGTATTACACAGAGAGAGACACTAACACCCAGACAGACACTGTCAAGCCCAGAGACATACTATGACACTCCCCCTCACACCCAGGCAACTACACTCAGGTGGTCATTCTGACTTTGGCAGTCTTTACCAAAGACCGCAGTGTAAGCAGGTGCCGAAAGACCGCATGGCGGTCTGAACACCACCGTATTACTTGTCACCAACACAACACCGCCAAAGAATTATAAAAAAAAAGTCACCATCGGCCTCAACGACGGTGTGAAAGAGGTGTCTGCACTACCAGCACCTCCACGCCGAGAACATCCTGCCCGTCAAATCACGAATCACAAATCAGCACCGCGATCTTAGTATGGCGGCAACCCATTGGCGGTCCGTTGGTGGTCCAAACCGTCGCAGGAAAAAAGACAACATAATACCCCACACCTGATACACATACACCCACCACACACACCTGACCACAGCCCTACAAAACACACACCCACACATACCAAGAACCCTTTGTGCCCAGAAAGTTTGACTTAGCGAAGGAAGAGCACACTGACAGAAGGCACTGCACCTACATACCACAGACGCCATCACACTGAACACGCATCACACAACACAAAATCAAGAGAAACACAACACACACATCACCACTGCACACAAAAATCGACAAACCACACGTACATCTTATCAGCCCAAGTCACACCAACAAACAGCACAACACACACTCCACCACCCACAATACAACCACCATGGCACCACAAAAAAAAACACGATTCATAGACGAGGAGCTGTGGGTCATGGTGGACGAAATCATCAGAGTGGAGCTTCAACTGTTTGGAGCACAGGTCCAGTAGAAATCCATAGCCCGGAAAAACAACTTATGGCAGAGGATTGTCGTCAGGATGAACCCTGTAGGAAACCATCCAAGCACAAGGGAGGACATTAGGAAGAGGTGGAATGACCTATGGAGAAAGGTACAGGCCATGGCTTCCAGGCACCAAAACGCTGTCATGAGGACTGATGGTGGGCCCCCACCAACTCCCCCAGAATTATCATTGTGTGAGGAGAGGTCTTGGCCATCTTACACCCGGAGGGGCTGACAGGAGAACCTAGTGGACTGGACACTGGTAAGTCAACTATACTCCCCAGCCAAAATGTAACCCTGCTCAGCATGTACCCCCACCACCGTCTCACACCCTCACACCACCCTAATGTGCACAAACCCACCATGGACCCAATACCCACCCTTGTATGCCACAGCTCCCTCCTAACACCATTCCCGCATAGGCCCAGCTAGTGCATGGATACCCCACACTGCAGCAAGTACTACAACTACCACAATGCAACACTCCCTACCCTTGCATGACTGATAAATCCACTTCACATCTCTGCACCTGCATGTTAAACCATGTCACCCCCTTTACCAGCAAGTAATTGGAATACACATCAGTACATGGCAATGACAGTAGCAAGACCAACTATTGCCCAAAACAGGACCATTGCAACAGTCCACTGATGGAAACACAAGCAGTAGTCTAGTAACTTCTAGTAATTACTGCCCTGCAAATCCAGTTAATGATGGCATACAACCATGTGTATCACTTGTACAATACCATCATGTGACACAATACCTTTCATTCTACAGGTCTCCCAAGTACTGCTACACAGCTGAGGATGCCAGTGACAGAAAAACCAGGCCTGGAAGCAGGTACAATAGAGTAGGGATGGGTGTCTGGATGGGGATGATGTACGTGGCCCATCAGGCATGAGTGGTCAGTCCACCACTACCAGCTTCACCCTGCCCCCAACTGAAACCACCTCCCCTGTGGCATCCATTGCACAGCAAAGCCCACCTTCCCAAACCTGTGTTCCAAGGTCACATCAAACATCAGTGTGCCCCACAGGACAGGGGCATGAGTCAACATTGCAATCCCAAGACAGTGACAGTCCTGGTGTCAGTGGGAGGAGGCAGACTGCACCAGGGACACAGGCACAGGAGGCAAGGGCCAGTGGGAGGGCAATCGTGGGCCAAGGCAGCAACAGGACACGACTGGCCAGGAGGCCATCTCCAGAGTCCTGGGATCCTACCAGCAATCCCAGGACAAGATGTGGCAGATATTCACAACCTTGCAGGAGACTCAAAGGCTACAGGGGGAACACCACCAGGAGGCCTTGCAGCAGTGGCAGGTACTCAGTGTCATCATGGTCTCCATGTTAGGGGAGTTCAAGGAACTCAACATCATCCTGCGTACATCCTCCACCCAACTGCAGGCCCCATCCAGTGCACAACACCACTGCCCTCTACATCAGCACCTGCTACTGAAATGGAGGACCAGCAGAAGGACCCACAGGCCACCAGCACCCTTACCCCTGCAGCTGAGGGACCCTCCCCCCGTAAAAGAGATCGGCCATCCAGACATCCTGCAGGTCCTTAGGCAAAGACCAATCCCCCCCACTAGGAAGTGATCCCTCTCCTGAACTGTCACCCTTGTGTGCCACTGCAACACCCTAATGGCTGTCCAATGCCAAGTTTCCATCATCCCAAAGCTAGTGGATACAGGACCTGTCTAACATACAGCTGGACCATCAACTCTGATCTTCACCTAAACCAAGTCCCCACTCCTCTGGACTGTGATGTAAAATACTCAATAAACCCCAATTTTCACAAGTCATGGTGCATGTGTTTTCATTGTTTAAAGTGGTATTTCTGTTTACAAGCAACTATCAAATCACTTATATTGGCACTACAAGAATGACAAAGTGACAGATGTAGTAGGAATCTCCAGCAGGTGCATAAGTACATCCATATTGTAGTAACACCCTGTGTCAAGCATGCCAACAGGAATATATCAGTAATCAGCTTGCAAACAGACATGTGACCTGAAGAGGGAAAATTACATGGAATTAGGTTCAATGTTGTAAGGCATGTACTCCATATTCATACATCAACAGCAGTTGAACTCAAACACAGGATGACTGCCCCAGCTGCAATGATACCACATATGGAAGGGCCTGCGCTGTCACTCACACATGTGTAGGAAAGTAAAGATTTCACATAGGTGACATCCTCAACCGATCACCTCCTTGAATACTCAGGAAAAGGTAGCTGCCACACAGCAGCTGACAATGCAGCATGATAGGCCTACACAGCAGAATAAGACTTTTCATTTACCCAAACAGTGAGACTGAGGATCCATAACCTTTGGTACAACCATAAGGGTGTTCCGTTATGGCACCAGCATTTCACATGTCATTGGCAGCAATGCATTTCCACTACCCCTCATGGTACGTTATCAACCTATCAGGGTCGGAAACCAAGATGGAAGGCAGTAGTCTCCACACGCACACCTTGATGCATGCAATATCTGAGTACAAACTAGCTTTGCAAATACATAGTCAAAGTGCACATGACATACAAATCACACATACCTGTTTATCATTGAAAGTAGTGATGAATCAGATCAGTCCCATTGTCATATGCCTCATCCTCGTATGCCTCCTTCTCAGTATCAGTCTCATTGGTCCCAACCACTCCTCCAGCATCAATGTCCCCCTCTTACAACAGTGGGATGTGCTTTCCGAGGGCCAGATTATGGAGCATGCAGCATGCAACAAAGCCCTTGCAGGCTTTCCCTGGTTGGTATTGTACGGCACCACCGGACACATGGAGGCAAAGAAGTCCTCTTAATCACCCACCTCACCCAGCCATGTGCCTCATTGTACCTGTTCTCCCCTCCTGTAGTTGGATGTCTAACAGTTGTCAGCAGCCAGGGCAGGTTTGGGTATCCTGAATCACCTGTGCGGAAAAGGAGATATAACGATAGGTAACAGTGCTAGGCAGAGTGCAGAATGTAAGGAAGCATATCAAATGTCTGACATGTAGAGCAGTACACATACATATTTGCCAGGCCCTTTCTCCCTGTAGCTGTAACATCAATGCAGGAACACTGCTGTTCCTCAGGACGTAGAAATCATGTACCAATCCAGGGAATTTTGCTGATACATGTGTTATGTACTCATCTGCAAGAAACACCACTAGTAAATTGATCCAATATGTACTCTTCTGCTTTCTGCAGATCTGTTCATTGGCCCTCGAAGGCGGCAAGACGATGTGAGTCCCATCAATGGCCCCTATTACATGTGGGACATGTGAAGGCTGCTTTACCAGTGGGCAATTCAGCACGCTGAACGAATCTTATGTACCTGCTCACATGCTTGAGTATGGCATCCAGAACATCCTGTAACACCTTACTGAACTTGGGCTGTGACATCCCTGTAGCCAGTCCCACAGTCACCTGGCCACTGGCCAGAAAAACACCTGGACTGTTGGAGAGATGGCATGGGGTTTCTCAAAGCTGGCAGGAGGTCTGTCTCACAATGGGCGAACAGTTCCCTGATGGACACACGGTTCAGTCGATAGGTCAGGATGATGTGGTGCTCTTCCATGGTTTCAAGATCTACTAGGGGCCGATAAACTGGTGTTTTCCTCATCACTCCATTTTGGCGGTATATAGGCAGGAAGACAAACAACAATCTGGGCACCTGTCACAATGTTGTGAACCAAGTACGACATACGAAAATCATGAAATATTGGTCATGTAAGTTGGCGGTCATGTTGTGGAAAGACTCATTACTCCACACTCCATTCCTAGCCCTACAATGCCACATAATCCCTGTGACAAGGGACGTGTACAGGACATGTAAACATAGACTTTCCATGTGTTCTACCATATGGATTGTCAATACAGACATATGTAGTGACAAGTGTGGTGATGTCACCTGACACCCACTACATATGTGATTATCCACAAAATGTAACCTACATGAATCATTTTGTGACGATATGCAGGTAATGACGCAGTGTGAACCCAGGACAGTCATGTAACATACTAAAATGACATCCACCTGTCCTGCATGCATTGGACAGATGGAAGTGACCTCATTCTGCCGGCGGCAGTCATCATGGTGGAAGGCAGTTAGAGTCTCTGTGCAACTCTTCATTGTTAACATTGATGTCTATGGGAAACTGGGACAATGACGATCGCTGCCAGTGCTGACGGTCATGACCACTGCGGTCGCAACCACCATTTTGTATGGACAACCTTGCTCTCCTGGCATTAGGACAAGGGAGACCTCCACTTTGTGTGCTGTCCTGAATCTTGGAGCAACGATGGCACACACAGCAGGGGATAGGGCCCCAGCCTTCACAGCTGAGGAGCTGGATAAATTGGTGGAAGGGGTCCTGCCCCCTGTATGGGTGGTTGTATGGGGCTCCAGGGCAACGGGTCAGTACAACGTCCTTTGTCCTACATTCCAGGTTATGTTTGACGGCGAATGTTTGTGAGCACATTGACATGTGATGACTGATTTGGGGTTTTGCATGCACATTATGTGTGTGGTATGTGGTATATTGGCAATGTGTATCGGTCGTGTTTTTTTGTGTGTTGCCAAAGGTTGCAGCTGTATCAGTATCATTTACATCATGTTATCCATTTTCGGAATGTTTCCCATGCAGGTCAGCTCCGACCAGAAAAAAAGGGTTGTGGAGAGCCATTGCCAAGGAAGTGCGGACTATGGGGGCACATAGCCTGCAGAGCACCCACTGCATGAAGCGATGGGAGGACCTGAGATGCTGGGCACGGAAGACCGCAAGGCACAGCTGGGGACGGCCTCCCAATGTGGAAGGAGTGCCCATCGGACCCTGACTCCCATAATGGCCACATACTGGTGGTGGCCTACCCAGACTTTGATGGACGCTTGAGTGCAGCACAGCAGCCACAAGGGGGTCAATGTAGACTGTTAGGTGACTTCTGCATGGTTGTCTACTGTGACTCTCACTGGACTTGGGATTTACGTGGTCAGATTAAATTTGGGGAGTGTACAGTCCTGGTTGTCACACCAATCATGTTGGAGTGTGACATGTTAGCTATGCATAGCCATGCAGGAACAGAAGTCGGGGCACTGTAACACACATTCTAATGTACATATGTGTTACTCACATGTTCAGGTATTCTACTGTCTTCATACGCCATCTCTGCGTATACTGTAATAGTCCAAAGTGATCTTGTTAGCCCTGTATTTGGGTATTGACAGGTATGTTTCATTAACATTGCAGTTAATTTAATTACAATATCAATGGACATCTGTACCAAGTGTAATCCACACACACCTGTAATTTAATTTGTGTGCACAGTTCCTTTGGGGTCAGATTTGTTTCATCCTGTCATGACTTGCATGTAGTTGGGTATGTTAATGGCTTAAATTGTTGGACTAGTAGGTTAGCCAGTTGACAGGCATATAGGACTTTTCAATGAAGTGTCTAGGCTGTAGGGATAAGATAATTGGTGATAAGTTTGGATATGGCTTGCAGGACTCTATTGTTCATGACTGCAAAACGGGCTCTTGTTTTCCCGACAGGGGCAAATGGATGTATTGTTTGTATGTGAAGTAAATGTGGGGGTTTTTACCATTTCTTTCCTTTCTTTTTCTCCCACCCTCCTTCTCTCTCCACCTCTGTCTATGTGTGCATTAGCATTATCTGGCGAAGGAGGAAGGGTACCGGCGAGTGGAGATGCAGCAGTCCACGGGACCCAGGAGGCTGGAACAAGCGAAGCTGAGGGGACCAGTGGGACGGAGGGCGGAGGGAGCACCACAGGGGAGACTGGAGCTATCACCATATCCGATTCAGATTTCTCCTCCAATGGTGGCTCCCTGACTGTGACGGACCCATGTGGGAGCATCGCAGCACCATCCTTCTCTGCCACCCCTCTTACCAGCACTTGGCTTATGATGTTAGTGAGACAGATGACTAATGGGGTAGTTGGGAGTATCATATTTTCACATGATATAGCATCTGAGGGTTTTTAACTAAGACTTCCCTAGCAGGAGATGTATACCTACAGCTGTGCATGTTGTAATGTGTGTATGTGAAGAATGTGATGACCTTCTCTCTCCCTCCTTCTCTTTCTGTTTGTGTGCATCAGCATTGGCAGGCAGGGGAGACAGGGCACAGGCGAGTGGGGATGCTGCCGGCCACAGGACATGGAGTGCTGAGACCACAGATAGCGATGGACCCAGTGGCCCGGAGGGCAAGGGGAATGCCTCGGGGGTGACGAGATCTATATCATCATCCTCGGAATCCTCCTCCAGTGGACACTCCTTGGCGGTGGCAGATCCATCTGGGACCACATCAGCACCATCATTGTCCACCACCCCCCTTTGTACCACCGCCCTTCCTGTAGCTTCTCACCCAGTTGCCCGTGCCCGCTCACCGAAGAGGGTGGGTGTCTCCTTCACCGCAGGCACCTCTGCACCTGCCCCATTTAGCCCTGCTGCCCTTTAATGAGGAGGCTATTGACCACCTGAGGTCCATCTTTGTGGGGCAGACAACCATTGTGAATGCCATCCAGGGACTGGCGTCCCAGATGCAGAAGTCCATTGCCTACCTGGAAGGCATTCATGGTGCCTTGTCTGGCCTACAGATAACCATTTCAGGCTCTGGCCTCCTTGTTGATGGCAGCCAGTGTCCCTTCATCTTTCGTCACCCCTACAGCTACCTGGTCTCAATCCACAACCCCTCTCCCTTCACCCATCCATGGCACACCTACAGATCAGCATACACCCACTACAACAGACAAGGTGCGCAAAGACAAACATAAGCACCACAAATGAGCCCACAGGCATGCACACACACAGCACACATCTGCATACACAACAACGGACCCTTCCCACACTCTCTCCCTTACAGTCACATCACCACTCACACCTGCCAGCACTGCATCATCACACACTGGTCCTGCTAGCATTCCTGTCATACCTTCATTCACCACAACAGCAGACTCACAGGTACCCACACCACACACCACATCCGCAATCACCACGGCCATCTTCTCTGTCATCTGCAGCACAACTAACTCACTTGCACACACCACCCCAACATTCGCTCTCACGTCTTCTATTCCCTCTCCCTGCATCTCTATCCCCCTCCTCCTAAGATATGCACACACACCCACTCAGCCACCCAACATACATCCACCACAGACATTCACACATTACACACACCAGCATCCACGTACACCACACCAACACGTCACACAAGCACTCCCTCTACCTCCACCCGCATTCCTCATTCATGTGACCGTCCACGTGTACCCAAAAAAGACTTCCTTGCTGCCCTTGACCTCTTCCCTACTCCTCTACCACCCTGTGTTGCCCCTAAATGTCATATCCCCCTGCCCCTCCCAGGCCCTTCTACCTCCCATTCTTCTAGTGCCCACTCTGGTGTTTCCCCTGCTCCTTCCCCCCAGCAAAACGTCCACCCCTCCCAGAACCAAAGTTCCCACCTCCAAAGCCCAAACAGAGATATCTCCCTTCCAAATCCAAGCCACCCCAGATCCACCTCCACCCCACCACCCCAAACCACTGAGGTGCCTGCATGTCCAATTGATGCCCCTATGACCTGGAGGCCTATTTGCTGTCAGGAGTCAAGTTGGGACCATGCAGTTCTGCAAATTGAACATTTTGTAACTAGTATATTTTAATTTCATGGTTCCCAATACATCTACCCACATTGCTGTGGTTGTTGGCAAGATGGGATGCTTGTCCTGGTTTCCTTCTAAATGGTGGTGTGACATCTGTGTGCAACGGTGTGTGAGGTCTGTGTATATGTTGTGTCTGTGTTGTTGCATGCACTGGGTAGATGGGTTGGGCATGTGCATGTTGTTATGTGTCTAAATGCTTGCTTGTGGGATTGTATGGGGTGTTGTGTGCGTCCGTGTGTATGGTGCTGCCTTTGTGGATTTCTTTGTATGTTGGTTGTACTTGATGTGTCACCGGTGTCATTGTTTAGATGTGTGATCACTATTGATTGTGTGTCATTGCTACATACAGTTTGTAGTCTAGTTGTCATTGTGTGATTATGGGGTGTTGTGTATGGATGTGTATGACTGTGATGGTGGTGTTTATGTGTGTTATGCTGTGTGTTTGGGACATATCTGCTTGGCTTTGTGTGTGCATTGGGTACTTGGCTTTTATGTATTTTGTGTGTGTGGGTATATTTGTGTGCTGGTACAGTACATTTGTATGCATGTGTGTGTGGCCTTCGCTGTCCATGCTGGGAGAGTGTGTTATGTGTGGGTGTGTATCACTGGCATTTCCTCCACACTGTGCTAGGCGTACTTGCGGTTGTCGTCTTTGTCGTTGTCACTGGCCCTGAAGGTGTATGACAAGATAAAATGCTGGGAGGACTTGCAGTTCATTTGACATGTTTGCCACGGGCGCGTCTGTGTACCTGAAGGTGAATGTCTCCTTTTGTACTTTCCGTTTCTGCCAAGATTGTCATTGCAGTCACCCTGCCCTGGATATCCTGGCTGTCTGGTGACTCTTAATATAGCGGGCAGGACATTGGTTCCCACCAGCCTGAAGTTGGCTACCGCCGCCGGCTGTTGCTCGTCAGCGGTGGCAGTTGTTGGAAGCTGGCCTGGCTTATAGTGGGTACCTGATGGTACTTACACCTTGTGCCAGGTCCAGTTATCCCTTATTAGTAGATTAGTAGTATTCTAGCAGCTTAGGCTGATAGAGGTAGCTATAGCAGAGCAGCTTAGGCTGAACTAGGAGACATGCAAAGCTCCTACTATACCACTTATGTCATATAGGTACTTTATCATAAGAAACACAATACTCAGAGTTACTAAAAATAAAGGTAATTTATTTTACCGACAATGTGCCAAAAATATCTCAGAGGATATAGGGCCAGATGTAGGTAGCCTTTTGCGCCTCTCAAACGGCGAAAAACGCCATTTGCTAGGCGCAAAAGGCCTCACACGATGCAGAAACACATACCGACTCGCAAAATGTAATTCCGACTCGCAAATAGGAAGGGGTGTTCCCTTCCTATTTGCAACCGTATCGCGATGTAGAGTTGATTTGTGACCATGAAAGCGGTCGCAAATCAACTCGCAGTTACCATCCACTTGAAGTGTATGGTAACTCATTCGCAAACGGGAAGGGGTCCCCATGGGACCCCTTCCCCTTTGTGAATGCCCCCAAAAATATTTTTTCAGAGCAGGCAGTGGTCCTATGGACCACTGCCTACTATGAAAAAAACAAAAGGTTTTGGTATTTTTTCGTTTTGCAGCTCGTTTTCCTTTAAGGAAAACGGGCTGCAAAAAGAAAAAAAAAACTGCTTTATTCAAAAGCAGTCACAGACATGGTGGTCTGCTGTGTCCAGCAGGCCACCATCCCCGTGAGTGCCTAGACTCGCTATGGGGTCGCAAACTGTGACCCACCTCATAAATATTCATGAGGTGGGTCTTTGCCACCGCATAGCGAGTCGCAGAAGGTGTCTGAGACACCTTTCTGCATACCAGTTTGCGAGCTGCAATTTGCGAGTCGGAAGGACTTGCAATTTGCAAGTTGCAAATTCTTTTGTACTTACATCTGGCCCATACTCCCTTAGGTGGTAAGTAAAATACACAAAATATACACACAAACCAAAATCAGGTAAGTAAACAGTTAGAAAAATAGTGCAAACACTGTAGAATACAATAGGATGCAATAGGCCTAGGTGCAACACAAACCTTATACTCTGAAAGTGGAATGTGAACCACGAATGGACCCCTAGGCTAGTGTAGTGTGTAGAGGGTCGCTGGGAGTGTAAGAAAACACTAAGGGTGTCCAAGATACCCCATCCCAAGACTTTGAAAAGTAGGAGTAAAGTGATACCACTTCGCCAGAAACACACTAAACTCGTGATAGAGGATTCTGCAAAGAACGCAACAAACTGCAAAGCACTGACGATGGATTCCTAGACCTGAAGACCTGCAAAGGAAGGGGACCAAGTCCAAGAGTCGTGACAGTGTCCCGGAGGGCAGGAGCCTACTAAACCCCGGAAGAATATGCAAAATGGCTGCCTCTGGATGGAAGAAGCTGAAGATTCAGCAACAACGATAGGTGCTAGGAACTTCTCCTTTGTGCAGAAGATGTCCCACGGAGTGCTGGAGGATGCAGCGTTGATGTTTCTTTGGAGAAAGGCCGCAAACAAGCCTTGCTAGCTGCAAAGTTCGCTGCTGAAGAAAAAGGGCGCTGCCCGGGTCCAGGAAGGACCAGGATATCGCCACTTGGGAGAGGAGACAGAGGGGGCCCTCAGCAACACAGAGAGCCTACTCACAAGAAGGCAGCACCCACAGAAATCAGTTCTGCCGAAAATAATAAGAGGGAGATTTACAGTCAATTCCTTCCCTATAATCTGTGACAACGTTCCCACCACCTCCGACCAAAAAGAGACAACTCCTGGGCACTCCATAAACGTAGGAACGTCTGAGGTGTTTGGAGCTCCACATTTAATGCAATTCACCACTTCCCCTCCTTCTTTATTTTCATAAGTTTTGCTGGGGTGCTATAAGCTCTGTGTATCACATAAAGGTGGTTCTTCCTCAGCGGGGCAGCCTTAACTACCTCAAAACACATTCTCATGGATTCTTGCCACCCCAACTGCGCTATTTCTTTCGTCATAGTGCCTTGCCACAACTGCTCCGGCAACTTAAAATCACCATCGATCAACTCCAGAATCTCCCAATACCACTTTGCAACCTTAGTGCCCTTGGAGGAGCCATTAGAGAGGTCTTTTCTCCCAACCAGCTTCGTCGAGTAGACTGTGCCCAGGCTGCCAGTTGGAAATATTTAAACCTGGACAAAGTGCCTCCTGTCATATCTCTCAGTTCTTCCCAGGAGAGTAGCACCGCATCCTGTATAAGATCACCCCAGTATTCCAAATCAGCTTCTTTTATTGGTTTGGCCAAGGCACCTTTCAAGCATTCTGGAGTGCCCGGAGAGTCCCAAATAGGAGCTCGCTGATTGTAATAGTCGATCTTAATGATAAATTTCACCTGATGCCAACACATTGCTGCCTCCCTCAGCATTTTTAATCTTATTTTTTTAAAGAATTTTGGATCACCAAACTTAAAAAGAAAGTGATTTGCCGCCCCCTGGATAGTTTGTGTCATTGCTTTGAACATTGCGCCTATAGCTGTATCCTCCAGGGAGGTAAATAACAACCTCGAGTTCCTCAGCAGAAAGGCCCAAGCATATAACTGTAGGTCCGGCAGTGTTAAGCCTCCCTTCTCTCTCCTCCTCTGCAGCTTTTTCCGTGCAATCCTGGGACCCTTACATGCCCAGATAAAAGAAGTGATAGCCTGTTGAAGTTTATTAAGATATTTACCATTGATTTGTAGCAGAATAGCATTCTGGATTAAATTAATTTTGGGGAGAAGAAACATTTTAACCAGGTTTACCCTTCCCAGTACTGTCAACGGAAGATAGGCCCAACCCTTCATTAAATTGATACACTCTGCTAACAGTGCTTCTTGATTTTTAACCACCACTTTCTCAATGTCTTGTGTAATCAATAAACCTAAATAATGCATTTCAGCCTTCCCTTGCTAGCCATTCCTTTCAGGGTTCCATGCCATAATTTCAGACTGAATTAACCTGATAGCCAGAGACAGAGCCAAAATCCTCAGCTAGCCTTCGTATGGCTGGGAGTGCGGTCGATAAGTCTGCGGTGAATACCATTAAATCATCTGCAGAAAGTGCTACTTTCCTCTCCCACTGCTCCCATTTGAAAGGAGCCATTTCAGGAAGCTGTCTTATTCTCCTGGCAAAAGGTTCGATATACAGGTCAAACAAAAGTGGAAACAGCGGAAAACCCTGCCTAGTTCCCCTCGATATCCTAAAAGAGTTTGTTAGTTTCCCATTGATTAGAATTCTAGCAGAGGGGTCATGATAAATCAGTTTTATAGCCCTACAAAAGTTATTTTCCAGATTATAATTACTCAAAGTCTGAGCTAAGTAACCCCAATTGACCCTATCAAAAGCTTTCATAGCGTCCAAAGCTATAACCCCCAAGGGGATCTTATAAGCAGTTGCCAAACCCATTGCCCCAATTAGAGTATGCGTGAGCTCATGTAAATACCTGCCCTTAACAAACCCCTTCTAATCTGTATTAATCAAATCCTTTGCCACCAGATTTAATCTATCCGATAAAACCTTTGCAAATAACTTGTAATCCGAGTTCAACAGTGAAATAGGTCTATATGACTCACACCTAGCCGGGTTTTTACCTGGTTTCAGAATCAGTGAGATGACTGCCTCATTCCAATATGCCGGAATGGGGGAGTCGTTTTGTAAAAACCTCAGAGAACAATTTTAACAGGAAAGGCGTTAGTACCTGCTCCAGAGCCTTATACAATTCAGCCGGGAGACCATCAGGGCCTGGAGCATTACCCTTGCTTCCCCTCAAAACAGCTATAATTTCACCTGAAGTGATAGGTCTATTCAACCAATGCTGCTGCTCTGAGGATAGAGAGGAGAGAGTATCTTCTCCCAACCAAGTTTGAACAGCCAGTTCCGTAACCTTAATCTCTTCTGTATAAAGTTGGGGAAAAAATTGCAAAAAGGCCCTGTTTATTTCCCCACTCTCTCTGGTCCTCTGTCCTTGCTCTACCTCAATTTCCTTAATACAATTCCGTACTTGATCCCTTTTTACTTTCCATGCCAATAGTTTCCCTGGGTTTTCCCCATATTCAAAATGTGCCAACTTGCTTGCCTCCCATTGCTTTATGAACCTTGATTGCAAAAGAGCTTCAACTTGCTGTTTAAAAGCGTCCAATCTCTGCTGCCCTGCACGCTTCTCCCCTTCATCTGTACTCTTCAATAACTGCTCTCTGTAATTCCTCATTTATATTTCTAGGTGCTCTAATTATTCCCAATACAACTTATTCTTATAGCTGGCAATGCTCACAAGAATCCCTCGTAACACTGCCTTATAGGCATCCCTAACCACATGAAATGGGGCTGTACCCAAGTTCTCTTTAAAAAACTCCTCAGTTTCTACACGCAGCCTGGTTCCGACTTCTTCATCTAACAATAAGGAGCGGTCCAACGTCCACCGACTCACCGCCCTCTCTTTTAGTAAATTCATTTTTAATACAACCGCTCCATGATCAGACAAACTATATTAACTATTGCATTATGCCATAGCTGATCCACCATGAAATAATCAATCCACGAAGAGTGGCTATACTTCTTATTATTATATGAAAAAACCTGCTGAGAGCCTGCTCTAACCCTCCACCAATCCTCCAATGCTCTTTCCTTCATCATCCTTCTCAGAAACTGCTGAGAATTTGAATTAACTATTGATCTGCTTTTAGTTAATCTATCCACCTTATTGTCCAGTATTTTATTAAAATCTCTTGCCATTAACACTGGATCAGAAAAATCCAACAGCTAAAAAAACTGCTTCTTAAGAGGCTCTGTATCGTCGCTATTGGGACCATAGAATCCTACCAGAGTGATAGGTCTACCAAGTAACTTAACTTTGATTACTATCCATCTACCCGTAGTGTCTACATTGAACTTTAATATTACTGGATCACACTGATGCTTAAACAATATTGCCACCCCTCTAGTATGGAAGCACTGTTCAGTACATACACAGAAGCGGACCCAATTCTGATTTCTAAACAAGGCTTTGCATTCATCCCCAGTTAGGTGCATTTCTTGCAATATCAAAACCTGAGCAGAAGAGTCCCTCAGATACTGTAGAATCCTGTCTCTCCTGCCTCTCACCCTCAGACCGTTCACGTTCCAGGACAGTATTTGACGTTTTTTCTGATTACAAGTAACACCTTGGGCTGCCCCCTTCTTATACATCACTTACGAGTTGTCTAATGAGCTGAGGTGTACAGGACTTTTTTCCCCAATATTTTCCCCATCTGCTCCCCACCCTGTGCTCCCCTCACCCCCCCCCCACACTTGTGCCCTCCCTAGCCCCCCCCAGGAGAACCCTTCCTTTGTTCGTGTCTATGACCCTCGGCAGGTACAAATTATTTCTCAATACCGCCATCTTTAATAGTCTCCAGCAGCTCATCCACTGCTTTCACCTCTCTTATATTATACATTTTATTATTATACATAATCTTAAGGGTTGCCGGGAATTTCATCTGAACCGAGGCACCTTGTTTCTTCCATCTGCCTCCCCAGTTCCCACTGCCTATTTATAGTTGCATTGGACAAATCAGACCTGACCTCAAACGTAAAATGATCCCCCTTTAAAGTTTTCTGTCTAAGTGCCAAGGTCAGGATCTTCTCTTTCAAAGAATAAGTTTGGAAGTTTATCAAAATCTTCCGAGGTTTGAGACTATCTGGCATCTTCTTAAAAGGGTCCCTATGTATCCGCTGGATATCTCTTGCTATTTCTTCCGGAGACTCTTCCAATGAAAGCAAACTTTTAAGAAGAGAACTCAGAAACATTTTTAAATTTTCACCTTCCACACCCTCCAGAACATTCAGCACTCTCAAATTGTTCCACCTAGAATTGTTTTCCAGCTGTTCCAGCTTTGTAAGGACTACTCATTTCCCTTTAAAATATCGATTTCTCTTTTATGATCTCTGATTTCCACTTTCATTTCTCCCACCGCCTCCTCCAGTGCTTGTGTTCTTAATACCAAAAGGTTAAAAAAAAAATCTAGAGCTCTGCAGGCCTCCCTTATTTCCCCTTGATTATTCTCAGAGATAGCAAAACCATTTTTAATATCCTTCGATAAAGTTGAGAATGCTATCTCAATAGGGGAAACTGGGCTGCTACCAAATACTACTGAGCCAGAAATGGAGGTCAGAGGGGGAAAACAGGATCCCCACTACCCAGTGGCGTTGCAGCCAACGGAAATTCAGATTTAGGGACTATCTCTTCACTAACCAACGCTTCTCCAACCTTCTCCTGGCAAACCAAAGTCTGTATGGATGCCATCAAAGATTGTTGTTGCATATCATGAGAATGTCTCCCACCTTGACAGCCACCTTCCCCCTTTGCCTCCATCGCCAATGCCTTTGGAACACTACCATTCATCCCATCTTCCATAATAACCAACTTATCTGGGGACTTAACTTTAAGAAAAGTTTTCACTGATGGAGTCAACTTGGAACGTGCATTTTTCTTCCTGATTTTAATATTTTTGGGGGGCTTTAAGCCACCCTTTCCACTTCCTTCTGCAATTTCAGGTTTAACCCGTGGCAAACGTTGCCTATCCGGAGGGTTATGGTGCCTCATAGAGTCCAACTTACAATGCACAATGCCCGGATGGCTCCCCTCGCTCCCACCGCCTCCTACCTTATCTTGGAGTGCTGCTTTGCTAGGGAAAAAGCAAATAATGGTACTGCGCCTACACCACCTTCCTGCCGGTTTCAAGCTTGGAACTTCTTTGCCTTCAAACGGCAGCCTGTCAGCTTCAGTGCTGACTCTGCTGGCCTTAACCCGGAAGGGAAGTTGGGCTGCGAGTCGTCTAGAGCGTCCGAGCTCAAGCCTCGCCCTTAGCCAACACAGCCCAGGGGAGGCGCCAGGAGCCCCACTGAGGTTCCCGCCATGCTGCAGCGGTGCTCCCATTCACGGGAGCTAAGCAACCACCACAAAATTGCCGAAGACGCCGTTCAGCTTGCTGACGCCGAGGAGCCGGTAGGTGCTTCAGCGCGCTGCTCTGTAAGCAGCCGCCATGTTCTCCGTCCCCCAGAGGAAATTCTTTGTTCTGCCTTCCTGGGACTGGGCTGCCATAGTGGAGCTCCGGGGATGCATGGGATTGGCACCCAAATACCAGATTTGGCATGGGGGACAATTCTATGATCTTAGACATGTTACATGGCCATATTCGGAGTTACCATTGTGACGCTACATATAGGTATACCTAATTTGGTGCATGTGACTGGCATATTGATATTCTGAGCAGCAGCTTGGCTAGATGATGATGTGCCAAGTTCTGCATCGGAATGTGTCAATTCTTTTTCTCACATCGTTCGTTAGTATGCCCGTTCCTGGATTGTGAGCAGATGTTTCCACATACGTTCCGTGGCTTTATTTGTTATAGGTACCACAAGAGAGATTTTTTTCACAGAGGTTGCATATGTCAATTCTTGCACTGACTTCTCCATACATCATTCTCTTTTCTAGATGAAGAAGGCATCTGTTGAGAATCATCTCCTTCAGGAATATATTGAGACTCTCCAGGTGGTGGAGGAGCACTCCCTAAAGCCATTTGTGAAACTTCTGTAGCATGAGGATCACAGCTGAGATGATTCTCCCTCAAGAGGTAGCAGAAGAATAACTGTTTTAAGGAGTGACCCTAACCAAAACTAGGTGTGGTTCAAAAGTAGCAAATGGAATTTCAGATTGCTCTTCCCACATCGGGCAGCTCTGCTGTTCTTAACTAGAATTGCGGTTCCACGAAAATTGTAATATGTTTTGTGTTCTATCGTAAAAAATAAAATATGTTTGTGAGTTGTAAATATGTGGATTTTTCTGTTTGTATGGGAAAGAATGGGGTGCACAATGTAATTTTTTTGTGAAAAAATTTTTATGGCGGATCCGCAGATTCGAACCGCGGATTCATTCTGATCACATGATCGTGACGGAAATCATAGAGCTTCGCCACTCTGCTTCAATGGAACCACAGATGGTGCGGCGATCCCAAAATTAATTTAAAAAGATAGTGACATTACATTACTACTTCAGAACTGTGTAAATACTGAAAACAAGTATAAAACAGTATCAGCAGCACTTTTATAAGAAAGATTAGACCTCTTCAATTCAATTTGCAACACTGTACAGGGTTTGTGTATTTCATTGTGGCAGAGAGCTTAATGAAAGTATCCCTAACACTTTTTCCCAGACATCTGGGGTTAATATCTGAATGAGAAAAAATATATCATTACCTAAAAAACCCACACATTATACACAAGTTGTAGTTTTAAACAAACCTTAGAAGTTCCATAAAAATACAAAAGGTTAAAGGAATGTTATAGTTAGGAAACAGAATAAAACAAATCTTAGAAATTCACTGAAAAAATCAAGGGTTACATGGATTTTATAGTTAGGTTATGAATTTACTTTTGTAAAACCGTTGAAATGAAGCAGTTATAGATACTTGAGCTAACTATATCTTGCGCTCCTGTGATGCACTGCTTATGACCTCATATATTACATCACTCATGACATGGTCAGTGACATCACTGATGACATCTCATATGACATCACTGATAAAGTCTTATTTTCCATAGGAAGGAGCATACTTTGGCATGTCAAGTATCAAATTAAAGGTTATAACATATCCAACAACTTGCCACTGTATTTGATATAACTTGCACCTAGATTTAAAACTCTTTCTAAAAGTTACCATTTTCAGCTCTGCAGTGCCCTTCTCTGATTGGCCAGCCTCTGGCAGCCAACCAGGCTGCCTTGATGAGGTGTGAGGTGGCCTTGGCTGAACACAAAGGAAGTGCCTGGGGAAGGAGACCTGCCTTAGCAGATGGTGAAACAGTATGGAGGAGAGCAGCTGAACTGTACTTCAAAGGAGGGGAGGACATTTGAGCCAGCAAGTGGACCTTCCTCATTTCCTGCAAAACCAAACAGCCAGGTGCCCCTTATTAGATTAGGAGAAGGCTGGAAAGGGGTGTGTTAAGAAATTAGCCACACCAGTGGGTGGGTTCGGCCAAATCTAACCTCTAAGATTGAATTTTTACCATCCTGGATTTTGGGAGAATGTTGTTTCCTGGGATTGATTTTTGCCACACTTCCAAGGAAGTGGTCACTCAAAGGGTGGTGGCCTGCTACTGATTGGATAGAGCCACCCTGCCGATTTCCACTCCAGGAACAATGATAAAAATTGCAGAGGCGCACCCCACCTCAGATCTCTACAACGAACAAGAAGAAGGACTGCCCTACTGGACCCCTGACCTGCATCTGGACTCTGCAGTCTGAAGGACTGCACCAGCTGAGCTGCACACTTGGGCTTCACAACTAAAAGGACTTTGCATGTCTTCAACTGCTTCAAGAAGGGACTCTCTGTTTGCTACATATAGAAAATAGCTGCCCAGAGTCGTCTGCATCAAGCCCTGAAGAAACCGACCAGCTGGCCAGTGATCATTTTTGGATTTGAGCCAGGTGCATTCTCGGAGTTGGAGACCTAACCCTTAAGGAGCAGCTCAGAGCTTCCCGCACCTTGGGATGAGTTGCAAACTCCTAAAAGTCCTTTAAAGACCTTCTGGAAGAAGATCTAGAAGTTTGGAGCATTGAAAAAAAGCTCCATAAGTGGACCGACCTGACATCCTGAGTAGGCCTGGGCAGAGTAAATGGAGTCCGGCTCTGTGGAATTCCTCTGAGTTGAAAAAACACTCTGTGGAATTCTGTGGAATTCCGTGGAGGCGGAGTTCCCTGACCCACGGTGTCCTCCTGAATGCGCCCATCTCAGAAGCACTAAGCATGGTCCGGCCTGGTCAGCCAGGCCCACCCCTGCTTAGTGCTTCTGGGATAGGTGCATTCAGGAGAGCTCTAAGCAAAGAAAGTTGCTGTTTCAGGCCACTTGTGCACTGGTCTGTCCCGTATGCAGTGCACACGGGGCAGGCCGGTGGATAAAAGGCCTGAAACAGCTGCTTTCTTTCTCTGCCTACGGCTCTGGCCTGAATTCAGGCCAGGGCCATAGGCTGCAAAAGCTGTCAGGCTTGTTGTGCAAAGGGCCTGCCCCATGTGCAGTGCACATGGGACAGGCTGGTGCACAAGAAGCCTGAAATGTCAGCTTTTACTGCCTATGGCCCTGGCCTGAATTCAGGCCAGGGCTGTAGGGAGCACAAGCTGCCGTTTCAGTCCTTGTTTGTGCACCAGTGTGCACAAACAACGACAACAAAAGAAAGAGATGAGAACGTACCCGGGTCTTCCTGGAGGTCCTCCTCTGCTCATCGTCTGATGATAACGAGTCTTCTCTTCTTCAGCGACTCCCTCCTGTCTTTGGGTGCGCGCTGCAGCCCAGTTATGGGCTGCACAGCGCAAGCGCAGACTGTCTGCGCTTGCACTGTGCAGCCCTTACTGGGCTTCAACACGCACTGGGTGAGCTCTGCTCCGCTGGCAAGACTAGCTGAGTTTTTGGATAACTCCGCACTCCAAGCAAAGTGCAGTGTTCCAAAAGCTCTGTTAGCTCTGCCAGCAGAGAGAAGCTCCCTGCACAGGCCTAGACGTGAGTCAAGCCAGCTGACGTCGACCCGGCCTGACTTGCAGTTTTGTCCTGCTGAAAAGCTCCGGAGTACCAGACTTCCAGGAATCCACTGGGGGCCTGTGGAAAGGTGATCCAATGACATTGACTCAAAATTGGCTTGCTATGGAGGGTCGTCCGATGTCGGAGACAAAAGGCTCCAAAAAAGTTTCTAAGTCCGAACGTAAAATGTTGACTGAGGCTTCCTGCGCAGAATAGCCGAAGAGGGGTCCAGGATGGTTGGCTTCAATTTCAAGTTCTTCCCAAATGAAGATTTCCATCACTAAAAATCATCTAAGTCCGAACGTAGAATTATTCACTGATGTCTCCTGCGACACGTATCTGAAGAGAGCTCCAGGAGGTCGGATCCAATTTGTGACTTCGTCCCGGTGAAGAACAATCTTCAATAAAAACACTACGTCCAAAGGTAAAACTTTGACCGAGGCCTCCCACTCACCGTGGCCGGGCAGGGCTCCATCGCAGTCGGTCTCAATATTTGACTTTGCCCCAGTCGCATTCAACTAGATTTTCAGATTAGCGCTTTTAGATTCTATGCGCTAAAAACATTTAGGGTTTCATTACAACATTGGCGGTAAAAGCCGCTTACCGCCGTGCAGAAGACCGGCAAAACACAGCCGTGGCCGCGGAATTCTGCCACAGCTATTATGACCCACATCTCGGAATCCGCCGAAATTCAGACACCCACACAAGTCCGCCACACCAAAGGTCAGTGGTAAACTGGTGAAAACAATTCCTCCACCATCACGCCAACAGAAACACGCCCATGCTATCACGACCCACGAATCCACGCGGCGGTCTTTCAACCGCGGTATTCCATTGGCGGTACACACCACTGCGCTCAAAATACACACACATCTCCAAAACACCGCCACATTGGACAATTCCAAATACACACACCTGATACACATACAAACACCACTCCCACACACCCATTGCAATATAAAACACACACCCACATCACCAACAAACCCCTACGACCACAATTCACGAACGAAGGCCAGAGAGACAGAGAGCACAGCAATTGAGAACCCCACCACACAGAGGCACACAACACCATCACCCATACAACATTCCACGCACAAAACACAACACACTACTACACATCACCACACACATCAACACTTACACCACCCCACACATCACCCACACCACCCCATGTCACGCCAAAGACACCCCCGGTTTTCCGAGGAGGAGTTCAGGGTCATGGTGGAGGAAATCCTATGGGTAGAGCCACAGCTATTTGGCTCACAGGTGCAGCACACCTCCATTAGCAGGAAGATGGAGCTATGGCGCAGAATCGTGGACAGGGTCAACGCTGTGGGACAGCATCCAAGAAATCGGGAGGACATCAGGAAGAGGTGGAACGACCTATGGGGGAAGGTGCGTTCAGTCGTCTCCAGACACAACATCGCGGTACAGCGGACTGGCGGCGGACCCCCACCTCCTCCCCCACAACTAACAACATGGGAGGAGCAAGTCTTGACCATCATGCATCCAGAGGGCCTCGGAGGAGTCGGTGGAGGAATGGACACTGGTAAGTCAAATCTTAACTATCATATCCCCCACCCTACCTGCATGCTATCACACATCCCCACCCTTACCCCCTCCCCTATCACTCCAAATCCTCACTAATGTACTAATAACACAAACCACTCATCCCAACACCAAGCCCTGCATGAAACAACTAAGCATGGTCATCCCTCACCAAAGCATGCTCACTGCACATACCCATAACAACCCCCTAACCATCATCACACAAACACACACAAAGGAATGCTTGCACTGGGGTACACGCACAACCACCCATTGCACACCATTACACACACAGATGCAATAATCATGCTCTTATATCCCTGCAGGACCACTAAGGAACATCACCACACAGGAGGGTCCAGACATCTCCACTCCACCCACAGAAGAGGCCCACAGTGACGACAGCAGCTCTGCCCTACTGGATCCTGATGACCAGCCCGGACCATTGTGGGCCTCGGGTCAGTCGGTTCCCCTTGCACAGGCACAGCCCAACACTGACCTTCCACCCTCTGGTAACACCAGCACAGCACCCACCCAGCGGGCCCATACCTCCGTACCCAGGATATGTCAATCAGCGGTGTGTCCACCACTACAATGAACCCAGGATAACCCACCACCCAAACAACAAGAGGGACCTGGGGGCAGTGGTAGTGGGCACACGGTCCAGGGGACGGAGGCACAGGAACACAGGGGAACTGGGAGGGCTGCTGTGCGACAGGGGGCGGAAAGGCCAAGGGAACCCACTCTCCACGAGGCCCTCTCCTCCATCATGGGAGCATACCACCACTCCCAGGAGACGATGGCGATGGTCCTGGACAAGTTTCAGGAGACCCAGCGCCTGCAGGAGGAGCAGTATTTGGGGTTCAGGGAGGAGCTCAGAACCGTCAGCTCCGCCCTGGGCACCATCGTAGGGGTGCTGAAGGACATACAAAAGACCATGAGGGATACCGTGGCACTCCAAGGGGCCCCTGACACTAGCCTGGACGATGAACTGCCAACCACCTCCGCCGGCGCTGGGGGACAGGACGCCCCGCCACAGGACCACCACACCAGTACCAAACCCCCTGCAGACGGACAACCACCACGCAAGCAGTCCCTGAGATCCAGGAACAGGACAGAGCAAGATGGCAAGACCCCTGGCAGGAAATGAGACCACCCTGATTGTCCTCCCACTGTCCCACTTTGTTACCCTGTCCATACTTAAACTGCCCCAGCTCCACTTCCTATGCCCACATGGGCAGTGCACCTGTGTGACCAATAGACTGGACTCTGCCATGGACATTCCTCCACCGTCCCCCATTACCATTTTACAACCCCCCTCCATTTTTGAGCACTTAAATAAACACCCTTGAACCACAAAACAATCTGGAGTCAGTCTCTGATTTGTTAAATTTGTATTATCAATGACAGTGTCAAAATGCGTTCTCAATTGTAAAGCCAACATACCTATGTCACACATCACAAGTCCTTGAAGGATGCAAGCAGATGACACACGTTGGTAACCACACCTGTGAAACCGTAATGGAAAGGTACAACTCAGTGACGTATTACTGCTATTAAATGACAGACAGGATAGAGGTAGAAGTGTGAAAGTGAATGTAATGGTAAAAAAAAATGTTCTCACCTGTGTGTCACTGGAAATATTGCTGTATGACTGACTCCCTGTTGTCTATGTCTTCTTCCTCAGCTTCATCCTCATCACTGTCCACAGGCTCCAGAGGCTCCACAGCTGCCACAACACCGCCATTTGGACCATCCTCCTGCAGAAAAGGCACCTGGCGTCGCAAAGCAAGATTGTGAAGCATCGAGCAGGCGATGATGAACTGGCACACCTTCTTCGGTGAGTAGAATAGGGAACCACCTGTCATATGGAGGCACCTGAACCTGGCCTTCAGGAGGCCGAAGGTGCGTTCGATCACTCTCCTAGTCCGCCCATGGGCCTCATTGTACCGTTACTCTGCCCTGGTCCTGGGATTCCTCACTGGGGTCAATAGCCATGACAGGTTGGGGTACCCAGAGTCCCCTAATAGCCACACACGGTGCCTCTGGAGTTGACCCATCACATACGGGATACTGCTATTGCGCAGGATGTAGGCGTCATGCACAGAGCCAGGGAACATAGCATTTACCTGGGAGATGTACTGGTCTGCCAAACATACCATCTGTACATTCATAGAATGACAACTCTTCCGGTTCCTGTACACCTGTTCACTCCTGTGGGGGGGGACCAGAGCTACGTGGGTGCCATCAATAGCACCTATGAAGTTGGGGATATGTCCAAGGGCATAGAAGTCACCTTTCACTGTAGCCAAATCCTCCACCTGATTGAAAACGATGTATCTCCTTACGTGTTTCAGCAGGGCAGACAACACTCTGGACAACACGTTGGAAAACATAGGCTGGGACATCCCTGATGCCATGGCCACTGTTGTCTGAAAAGACCCACTTGCAATGAAATGGAGCACTGACAGCACCTGCAAGTCAGGGGGGATTCCAGTGGGATGGTGGATTGGTGACATCAGGTCTGGCTCCAACTGGATACATAGTTTGGATAGTGGCATGGTCAAACCTGTAGGTGATGATTAAATGTCGCTCCTCCATTGTCAACAGGTCCACCAGCGGTCGGTACACCGGAGGTTTCCACCATCTTCTCAAATGTCCCAGCTGACGGTGCCTAGGAAGTGCAACAGCGACCACAGAGTCAACAAATTCCCAGGTATGCACCCACAGATACACAGAACACGACACCAAACACAAAACTCTTCCTGTATGTGTGTTGAGTGTAGGCCTAGGTATGTGTGACGCAGCACTAAATGAAGCCATGTGGGCCCCTGAAATGGCGGCTGCCTGACCTCTAAACTGGGACAATGGGATGTGAGGTATCTGCGCTGGCGTTGTACACCGTCGCAGTAGGCGGTCGTAGACCAGGGCGCAATGCTGCATTGGTTAACATTGGACCCTATGGGTCCCAGGAGCCAATGATGACGTGCGCTGCCGGTGATGATACGCACCGCCGCGGACGTCACCACCGCCGACATGACTGCCATTTTCTATCTGTTCAATCACTCCATACCTGATCTTCGACAGGAGAGGATCTACACTGCAAGTGCTGCTGTGACCTCGGTCTGGAAGAGACAATGGCTGCTGCGTCTGGGGAAAGTTTAGTTTAGTTTATAGATTTGTAGAGCGCATGGCTACCCGGGGGCATCCCAGCGCTAAAGTACACCATGAATGTCGGAAGCCAGGGGAAGCAGATTAACTGGGAAAGAGAATGGTTTTCAACTTCCTCCTAAAGAGAAGTTCAGAGGATTCCTGACGGCATTCAAAGGGCAGGGCATTCCAGAGCCGAGCAGCCCTGATGGAGAACGAATTACCTCCCCATGATCTCTTGACCGAAGGGATGTAAACCTGTCGAGAAGAACGAGATCTAAGAGGTCTAAGGGGCGAGTAAAGAAACATCCGTTTTCTAAGGGAAAGGGGACCCTTATTGTGTAAGGCTCTGTGAACAAAACACAGAGCTTTAAACTGAATGCGATGCTTAATCGGGAGCCAATGAAGAGCTGCAAGTGCTGGTTTAGCGGAAAGATGCCTTGGGGTATTCATGAAAAGTCTAGCTGCCACGTTCTGCGTAACCTGCAGCCTCTTTGTTACATAATCTGGAGAACTAAGATATAGAGAGTTCCCGTAGTCCAGGCGGGAGAGAACTAGGGCTTGTACAAGAATTCTTCTGGCAGCGAATGGCAGAAGCCAAAGAATCTTCCTGACACTTCTAATTAAGCCGAAGCAGATCGAGGAGATTCTTTTAGCTTGTGGCTCCATAGTTAAGCGTGGGTCAAGCAGAAAGCTGAGGCTTTTTACTTGTGTTATTGGAGGAGGCAGGCTGTTAAAAGCCTCAGAGTACATAGCCAGAGGGGCGGTAGGGGCGCCATTACCTATAATCATTACCTCTGATTTGCTTTCATTAAATTTCAGTTTCGACCGGGTCATCCAGTCCCCAATATCTTTCATGCAGTCAGCCAGGTTGGCAGAGGGGGAGTCCCTACTACTAGAGAGGGAAACCACCAATTGCGTGTTATCAGCATAAGTGACCATAGAGAGGTTATAAGGAGCGACTACTATGGCCAAGGATGACAGATAGATGTTAAACAAGGTGGGGCTTAAAGATGAACCCTGCGGGACTCCACAAGATAGAGACCAGACGTCAGACAAAAAAGAGCAATCCAAAACTTGAAAGGATCTTCCCGTGAGGAAGGAGGAGAACCAGGCAAGGGCTGGACCTCCTAACCCTATCTTGGAAAGTCTATCAAGGAGAAGAGTATGATCGACAGTGTCAAATGCTGCACTAAGATCAAGGAGGATAATAGCAGCATGACCACCTTGATCTAGAAGTTGCCGAGCAGATTCAGTTACAGTAAGGAGTGCTGATTCTGTACTGTGATGGGTTCTGAAACCCATTTGAGAAGGATGTAAATGATCGTGGCTCTCAAGATGCCTGGTCAATTGCAGGTTCACGTGCTTCTCCAGAATTTTTGCCAAGGGCAATGGGTCGATAATTATCCAAGACAGAGGGATCCAGCTTAGGTTTTTTTAAGAGAGGCTTTGTGATTGCATGTTTGAGGGAACTGGGAAGAATACCAGCGGACAAGGAATTATTAAGTATTTCTGTCAAAGGACCAACAACAATATCTGCTGCCTTCAAAAGAATAGAAGGAGGGGCCGGGTCCAAGGGAGAACCCGATTTGATATTAGCAAGAAAATTCCCAAAGGGCCCCTGCCTTCACTGCTCAGGAGTTGGAGAAGCTAGTAGACGGGGTCCTCCCCCAGTACACGCTACTCTACGGTCCTCCAGACCAACAGTTAAGTACACAGGGAGCACGTTGTATGGGCTATGCCTGTGTGGAGAGGGCTGGTTGTAAGAAGGAAGGGGCCAGAGTTCAGGGAACATGAAGGACTGTGAATGCATGTGCCACATGGCAAGGGTAGGGATGGGGGCCACTCACATCGACGGTGCAGTTGGTAATGACTTTTCTTCTTCCCCTGTGCATGTCATGTAGGTCAGCGCCCACCAGAAGAAGGACATTTGGCGTGCCATCGCCAAGGACGTCCGGACCCTGGGGGTCCACCAGAGACGGGGCACCCACTGCCGGAAAAGATGGGAGGACATTCGCCGCCGGAGCAAGAAGACGGCGGAGGCTCAGCTGGGGATTGTGGTACTGAAAATTCTGGACCCGTGTTATAAACATCGTCGTATCACAACGATTTTGGTATCAGCAGACCGAGAATGATTAGAATAGTATGCACAAGCATTGTATTCATATTCGGGTGACGAAATTGCCCGAATATCAGAGTTTCCGTCCTGAACCCTCGGGTTCCATTTAAATGACAGCCATTTCGTGATTGCCCTCACATAGGCCAATGACTAATGCCGAAAACGAGTCTGAAGGACACGTACATCTTTGCTGACTCCTCTGTGACCTGGGCAAGCTGACTCCATTGCCTGAAGCCAAACCTGTTCGGCCAGTTTCTTTCCCAGTGGCCGAATGAGATTCGTATCAAGGCACAACACATCATAAAATCTTTCCTCACACACAAACCATGCCTAATCTTACACGCACCTGTCCCTGTTTCTTTCCTTATGACTTGCTTTACAAGGAGGAGGTGCCTGTTTATATTGGGGGTCCGTCGATATCTGATGAAAGTACTGAGCCTTGCCGGGTAATTGATTGAGGGCTGGACAAACTGAAATATGGGCTTGTCATCATAACCCTGCTATTTCTTTGTAGTGAAAATATGTGAATGGTCAACTGTAAAATAAGGAATGTTTGCCTAAAGCATAATATTTTGTATAAAAGAGAAGGTTAGCTTTGCAAGGGCAGCAGTCTCCTGAGAATATACACTGTGTTGTACTTCTAGGATACCTGTTACTGGCTGCAGCCAATAAAGAAGATCTTTGACTTCACCAAGAAGACTCTGTGTTTCTGTAGTCTGAAACAGGAAGGACTCGAAGTCTTAGGGTGTGTTCCTTGGCACCACTGGGTTCTGAAAAACCCAGTACTTCAGTTGGCGCCCAACATGGGGCGATTTCAGCGGTACCAGTCCAAGCCAGAGGTTCGTGAGGAGCTTTGTGTGAAAATTCTGGAGGGAGGCCGCCACTTCATCGACCCCTGTATGTCGACGTGGTCCGAAAGTCTTTGCTGCGAGGTTCCCCGCTTTCCGACGGCTACGAAGGACTGCTGCCCTGACTATCGCCCTGTTTTGGACCCTTGATGATTTGGTAGAGCGAAACGATAAACGATTCTTCTGGTGACGTCATCGATACCTCAGTTAAGTATAAGTGGAGCGTCTCCCAGTCCTTAGTTTGGTTCTTAGTTTGGTATCCCCTTGGGATCTTTGATTTGGAACTTGCAAGTACCAAAGCCGAGGGATTCGTGTATTCACAAGGCTATCGTATTCGATAATCCTTTGAAGTTTGAAGCTAGACTAGAGAGCGAAGATGCCTGGTCTTAGCAGAATGGAAATTTGTTTTGTCTTGGTTATAATAGGGATTCCCGATTGGAGGACTCGTGTCCGGTTCCTCCAATTGGAACTCCAACCTATGAACTATATGTGAAACATGGCATAGGCCCCCTCACATATAATGAAGTATGGATCCGATACACCAGGAAAGATGGAGTTTTAAAATGGCCCCAATATGGTAGTTTTGACACAGAGATTCTGGATAATCTGGAGGTTAAACTTTTTAAGAAGAAAGCCCGGCCGGCGATGTTTGACTCTTTCCGCCTATGGCGTAAGGAAGCCAAACAGAAGGAAATTAAATTAGCAAAGAGAAATAAGAGGGAAGAGGGTATCTCGATAATGCAAGCTGCCATGCAGTTTAAAGATGATGAAGAAGAACAGATGAATGAGCAGTTGCACAGGCAACGTAAATTGGTGACCGATAAATGTTATCCAGTTTTTCCGCTTCTTCAGCAAGATGCAGCAAAAGAACTTGAGAAAGATCCTTTAATGTCACACTTGTTGAGTTCGCCACCCCCTTATGCGCAGAATGCTACAGCACCCCCGCAACCTTTAGCTGTGCAACCTCCGGTTATTGTGCCTCAGGTTCTTCCACAGCCGCCAGCTCCTCTTCAGTTGGCTCCTACTACTATGGCGCAGCCCCTTCAAGGGCCGCCGACTTCGCTACCTGCTCCATCTGTACCTCCTGCGACTCTATGTACTACATCGACTGCCTCTTCTGGTGTTCTTCCTGATACTGCCTCTGCGTCTGCTTCTGCGTCTGCCTTGCCTCCCTCTGTCTTTCCTCCTGTTCTTTCATCAACTTCTCCTTCTGTCCGACAGAGAATGACAGATACTGTTGCCAGCCTTATATTTCCTCTCTTTGGGTCGTCTGGTGTGACCCCAGATTCGGAGCGTAAGCAGTCGCTTAGTCAACTGCCTAATTCTCAAGAGAGAGAAATGTTTGACCGTATGGCGCGTAAATGGGTTATTTACCCTTCAAGATACGATGTAGAGTCTGTTATGGATGTCTTCCGTCAATGGGAAGCACCGAAACAAAGATACGTTTTTGAGAAAATGTGTGCTTTCCTTTGTGGGGAATTGGAGGATAATGATTTGGAAACAAATCTGCCTGATTTGTGCCGTGTACGGTTTGAGTTTGCAAAGGGCACGATTGTGGGTTCGGATGTTGAGACAGCAGTTGCGATGTTGTTGTCCTTTAGGAATAAGGATCCTTCTCAGTCATTGTTCCAACATGACTCCTCTGTTAAAAAAAAGGTGCAACAGTACCCAATGAGAGAAGTCCCTCCGGTATGGAAGGACGCCGTTGCGGCTGATGTTGCTAATCAAATTGATGCTGTCCCAGCTCATTTTCAGCGTGTTTGGGTACATGTTCCGTGGAAACGAGCTGAAGTTTTAGCCCTTAAGCAGACTTTGCCTGATCCCCGTAAAAACCCTGCAGGGTATTATAAGGAATTATCACAGACTGCAGACTCATGCATTATGAATTTAGCCGACATAGACATGTTATTTGGGAATGTTGTTCCACAGCCTTTGTGGGGATTGATTCGCCATACAGATCATGCACAAGAGTTAGGTGACTCATGGGCTAATATTAGTGCTGCAAATGATAGACAAGTTGGTGGTGCCAAGCCTGAGCCTTTGGTAGCAGAACTGCCTGCTAGGATCATTACTTACATGAAGACGTTAATGCCTGCGATGCGTGTGAATTGGGATAAATTGTCTGCGTGTAAGCAGAAGAAAGATGAAACAGTGTCTGATTTCTTCACCAGGTTTGAGGAAACGTTTATCGACCACAGTGGTCAAGATATGAGTACAGAAGGTGGTCAACGGTTGTTCGTTGACAAGTTTGTGCAAATTTGCTTGCCGAGCTGTGTAAGAAATTGAAGGATTCAGAGAGTTCTTGGGCCGTTTCCTCTTCAGCACAAATATTGGCTACTGCACAGTACTACGAAAATAGGGATAAAGATGAGAAGGATAGAGCAGACAAGAAAACTAAAGAATTAAAGACGAAGGTTCTTTTACAACAGGCGTATCCGCCACGTGGTGGTCAGAGTAACTATCAGCAACCTCAACAGTTTCAGAGAAACTCGCAAAGGTTCGAGTTTTCTCAACCACGTGTTCCTGTAGGTCCCAATCAGTGTTCATATTGTAAAGAAGAGGGTCATTTCAAGTATAGTTGTCCTATTTTGTTACAGCATACGAATGGTGCTTCTGGCGCAAGAGGTCGAGGTGTTCAACAAGCTCCTAGAGGTAGAGGACGTGGAAGTTTCCCCCAGAACACGCGTGCTTTTCCGTCTCAAAACTCAATGAATAGTTTTGACCAGCAACATAACGCGTCTGGTAGGACGGCTCAGTACTATGCTGACGACTACTATGCAGAAGATGAGAATCTGGAAGGTAATAATTGCTAGAACAGCCATAGACGAAGAGAGGGAGTTTTTTTAGTTCCAGTAGATCAGAATGGACCTTATGTTAAGGTGATTACATCAGGTGTGTCGGAGCCTTTTCTGTTGGATACTGGTGCTACAAAGAGTTCTATTATGCACTCAAAACTCCCTGGCGCACATTTGTCTGGCGAGATGAATGTTTCAGTAGGTTTTTCTGGCGCCCCGGTTAGGAACCCGATTTCTAGTCCTATGTCCCTTTCTGTTGGACCTTGTGAATTGGAAGCACCCCTTATTCTGACGACAGGTTGTGGTGAAAACTTGTTAGGATTGGATTTGTTGAAAAGATTGTATGCAACATTATATTGTTCTCCTTCAGGAGTACAACTTACACTGGGTAGGAAAATGGTCTCTCCAATATATTTGTCGAAGGATAAACTTCCGACCGAATTGTCGTTTCTTCCTGATATCATTTGGGCTACTGGTCCTAATGACGTGGGTCTGTTGGAAATACCGCCTTATGTTGTGACATTGAAAGCCAATGTTAAATTACCAAGCATTCAACAATACAAGATCTCTAGTGAAGGTGAAAAGGCGTTGCTAGCGATAATTTATGATTTAATTGAAAAAGATGTAATTGAAGAGACAAGAGGCAACGTTTGTAATAGTCCTGTTCTGCCTGTTTTGAAACGTACTGACCCCTCTACGCCACCTGTTTACAGGTTTGTGATTGATCTTAGAGAGGTAAATAAAATAGTTGTGCCACAGTTTCCAGTTGTTCCTGATATCACTGCCATATTAACTATGATTCCAGCTTCCGCCACCTGGTTCTCGGTGATTGACTTAAAGAATGCTTTCTTCAGCATCCCGATTGCCGAGGAGAGCAGGGATATTTTTGGCTTCAGTTTAGGAGGCCGAAGTTTCCGCTTCAAATGCGCTCCTCAAGGCTACTGTGAAAGTCCATCAATATATAGTCAGGCTTTAAAACCACAGCTTGATGCAATTGTTTTACCTGACGGCGCTACCCTTATTCAGTACATTGATGATTTGCTAGTCGCTACAGATACTGAAGAGATTTGTAAAGAAGCCAACTTGTTGTTTACATCACAAAGTGTCCCTTTCAAAACTGCAATATTGTCGACAAGAAGTGACCTACTTAGGTCATCTCTTATCGAAGGTGCTTTCTTGGGCATTACATCATACTGCAGACAATGGATACCAAATTTTTCTGTGCTGGCCAAACCTTTGGTAGCATTGACCTATAAAGATACACCAAACCCCGTTCCGTGGTCTGAAGATTGTCAGAAAAGTTTTTCCGAATTGCGTAATGCATTGTGTTCGGCTCCTGTGTTGGGTACCCCCGACTACAGTAAGCCCTTTACACTGTATGTCCATGAGAGAGGGTTGTGCATTGTCAGTGCTGACACAGTCTTTTGGAGACAAGCAGGGCCCATGCGCATATTTTTCGGCAACTTTGGATCCGGTAGCTAAAGCATTACAGAGTTGCTTGAGAGCCACAGCATCAGCAGCTGTTTCTATTCGACAGTCTGCTGGGTTAGTGATGAATAATATGTTGATTGTGATGGTTCCACATGCAGTGGACACGTTGTTAAACAGGACCAAGACACAGCATTTAACTAGTGCTCGATTGTCAGGTTACGAGTTGACACTGTTAGCGAGTCATGTGCACATAAAGAGGTGCAATACGTTGAATCCAGCCACGTTATTGACGATTTCAGTAGAAACAGATGATGTTGAACAACATGATTGTTTTCTTAGGACAGAAGAAGAAACGAAAGGGAGAGTAGATCTTAAAGATACTCCTCTTGTAAAGTGTGATGGTACCTTATGGGTGGATGGTTCATGCTTCAAGCTTCCGAATGGTGATACGACTGCAGCATATGCTGTCACAACTTTGCATACGATTGTTGAAGCTGCACATATACCACATAATTCAGCTCAAGCAGCAGAGCTGATTGCACTTACGAGAGTGTGTGTGTTATCGAAAGGAATGAAAGTGACCATATATACCGACAGCCAGTATGCGTTTGGTGTGGCCCATAGTTTTGGACGATTGTGGAAAGAACGTGGGTTCCTGACTTCGCATGGAGCTAAAATTCAGCATGGTCAGTTGGTGAATGAGCTTCTTGAGTCACTGACCTTGCCATTACAAGTTGCGATTGTGAAATGCAGTGCACACAAGAAGGTTACTGATGATGTCGGTCGTGGCAATGCATTTGCTGACGAAATCGCAAAAGAAACAGCAAAAGATGTGATGAATCGAATGTATGTTGCAGGCCCCACAAGATGGGTTGGTGACGTTGGAATATGTGAAGATACAATAGAGGGTGTGAAGTCTCTTCAAGCTGAAGCTTCAGAGAAAGAGTTGAGTGTGTGGAAAGAAAGTACGGGTAAATTGGATGAAAATGGTTGTTGGGTTGACTTGTCAGAACATCAGCGATGGTTGTTACCCGATGCGTATGTGCTTGCAGTGGTGACAATGGCTCATGGAATGGCCCATATCAGTGTGAAAGGGATTTGTAAGTTGTTGGCTCCAGTATGGCAAAATGCTGGAATTCCTAAATGTACAGAGAATGTGGTCAAGAATTGCATGGTGTGTCTGAAATACAATCCTTGTAGGGGAACCCCAACTCCAGCTGGTCATTTTGCGCCTCCAACGTATCCGTTCGAGGTTTTGCAGCTAGATTTCATCCACATGGAAAGGTGCAACAATCTGAAATACGTACTCGTTGTTGTTTGTGCTTTTTCAAGATGGGTAGAAGCATATCCCTTAAAAGACAACACTGCCTTATCCACAGCTAAAGCCCTTGCCAAAGAATTCTTCCCTAGGTTTGGAATGCCGAGAATGGGCTGGAGTGATAATGGGAGTGAATTTGTGGGTCGAGTGATGAAAAAAGTATGTGAGGGGCTAGGTATCCAGCAAAAATTCCACGCTGCAAATCACCCCCAATCAGCTGGACTAGTAGAGTGCTATAATGGCACGCTAAAACTGAAGCTGGCAAAGATACAAGCGAGCTCTGGTCTTAAATGGCCTGACGCGCTCCTATCAACAAGAATGACTGTGCATTCACGAGTGGGACTTAGTCCCTATGAAATTGTGTTCGGCCGCCCGGCCAACAGATGGGGAGTGCCAAGACCAACAAAATTCAGTGAGATCGAACACCCTGTACTGCTTGATTATTTGTATGAATTGACGGCTAAATTGTGTGTTCTACACCAACAGGTTCACGATACTCTGCCTCAGGTCTCTGAAGCTCCAGGACATCTTATCGATCCTGGATCATGGATGCTGGTCAAGAACTTCCAGCGGACAAAGAATAACCAGCCCCGTTGGACCGGCCCCCACCTCGTCCTTCTCTCAACAAGATCAGCTGTTCGAGTGGAAGGGAAAAAGAACTGGATCCACGGCGTACACTGCAAGAGGGTCCCTTTTCCTCTACCGTACGACCGGTGGGTCCAGGAGGGGATCGCTGACTCTGAGACTGAGACTGTGCCTCGTTTTTTGCCATTTAGCGATGCACGTGTAAAAGGAACAATTTCTGAACGAGAAAGTGACAATAATTTGCAAGAAGCTGTGCCACCGTCAATTCGATTGAACACTACAGAGCCTGAACTGTTGTTCCAGAACCAGACAGTACCTGGAAAAAGCCGTTATAATTTGAGACCAAGAACTAAGGACAAATCATTTTTTCCCGTTCCTTTGCTATTTTTTTTAAAAGTGCGGCTCTCTCATCTGAGAAACTTTCTTATTTTTGTTTTTTTCTTTTCAAACCGCCATCCGGGTTCAGCTGTAGGGTCGTGGTTGCCCAAGTCTTTGGAGTGCAGCTGAAGACGTTAGGTCGACAGTTCTGGTTGGTCTAAGGGAGTTGCCCTGGACTGACAGAAGCATTCCCTAGCATAGAATACCCTACCACCACGAGCAGCAATTAGAGAGGATGGAGTTTTTCAAGAATGAGAGACCTGCCAGACAGATGGACTTTAAAGCCAGAATGTGTATAATAATGACAAAGAAACGATTTTTGATATTATGTATTTTCATGTTGCTTAGTGTAATGACGTTTTTAATAGGATATGTTTTATTCTCTTTTCAAGTGACATTTGCACCCATTACACAGCCCATACCTCCTTCTACTGTTTCCTCGCATTCTTTTCACCCCCTGCCTGAACACGAGTCTGCCAGAAGATTAGAATTTGTCAACAATTCATTCATTCAGCTTCTACACCAACACCAATTAGTAGTGAACACAACTAACTGTTGGGTGTGTGGTGTTATGCCTCATACTACTGATAAAGGTATCCCTTATCTGGTCCTGCCTTTCAGCCATAATGGTTCTGTATGGGCATATAGAACGGTGTTCATATACGTGTATGAAGCCAACCCCCTACGTTCTGTGAAAGATAATCCTAAGAATAGTGCTCTAGCTAAGGGTATAGTAGATATGATTAGGGAAGATATTTCCTATGAGACTATCCCGAGAGATGAGACACTAGCATATATTGGATGGAACATAACAGGATATGGAGTTACTCTGAGTGGGATCCAGCGAGCAAAGAGATCCTCCCCGATTTGGATTGTACCCCATCAGGGTCACCTATGTCTGCAAGGTAATGGCAAGAATCCCAGAGCTCAGTTAGGGAAAAGTATCTGCACTGAAACATATGTTTTTGTGTCTCAGACTTCTCCTTCGTTCTTAGCAGCTAAGGGTACCTATTTCATCTGCCATAATAGAGCCTATACATGGTTGCCCCCTGACTTCTCAGGCACATGTTTTGTTTTGTTCCTGTTACCTCCCACCTACACGGCCGCAGCAGATTACCATAAGACAAGGATAGTTAGAGGTGTCATAAGTAAAGAAGACACTACAGGACAAGAATTTGGAGATTTCGTAAAGGGTTTTCTGCCATTTTGGGGTCCTATGGTTAACAGCAGGAACATAAGGCAATTGACAAGGGTGGTTGAATTCACGGTAGTTGAAACCGCTGGTGCCCTTAGTAATTTGACTGCTGAGCTCCAGTCGGATCGCCTTATGACTCTTCAGAACAGGGTCGCATTAGACGTCATACTTGCAGACCGAGGTGGGGTATGTAAAGTGATCCAATCAAGTTGTTGTGTTTTCATCCCAGATAACGCTCCAACAGTCTACCAGGCCATTTCCAAACTGCATAAGATCTCCGAATCTATTCACGTGGATAAAGGAGATTGGTCATTGATGGGTTGGTTCTGGGAGCTGATATCCGCCTGGGGATGGAAGACTCTAGTAGTCATTGGGATGATCTTAGCCATTCTTTTCCTGTCCTGTCTGTGTGTACAGTGTGCTCCTGCAATATGTGGCCTCTGTGCTACATCGTGTGTAAGGAAACCTGTATCAAAAGATGAGCTAAGTAATAGGATGATGCTACAGCAACATCTCAACAACTTTATGAATGTAGACCTGGACTCAGATTAGCGTGAGTATAGGTTATTGCCTATGTAAGGGCAAAAGGAGGGTCTGTGGTACTGAAAATTCTGGAACCGTGTTATAAACATCGTCGTATCACAACGATTTTGGTATCAGCAGACCGAGAATGATTAGAATAGTATGCACAAGCATTGTATTCATATTCGGGTGACAAAATCACCCGAATATCAGAGTTTCCGTCCTGAACCCTCGGGTTCCATTTAACCTCTTGGGTGCCTTGGACGAGATGATCTCGTCCAAGGCTACAGTTCCCCTGTGCCTTGGACGAGATCATCTCGTCCATGGCACAGGGGAACTTGGGGGCGCGCTAGCGCGCCCCCCGTGCACCCCCCTTCCCCCCCAAGTCGGGGATGGAAGGGGAAGACCTTCCCCTTCCACCCCCCCCCCACCCCCCCCTGTTACGTCAGCGCGCGCGCGCGCGCTGATGTGTCACAGGGGCCTCCCTCGTCGCGCTGGAAGCTCTGCTTCCAGCGCGATTGAAAAAGAAATGCAAAAGCATTTCTTTTTCAATCACTTGGGAGGCCCGGAGGGGCTTCATAGGGAAGGAAAAGTATTTCCTTCCCTTTGAAGTCCCTCCGAGGGTTTCAAAAGCCGGATTGCTTGCAATCCGGCTTTTGAAACCCCACTAGACACCAGGGATTTTTTTTTTTTTCTTTGAAATTGACAAAAGGGAGCGACCCCTTGGGCAAGGGTCGCTCCCAGGGGGGGCATTTTTTTTAAAAGGCCTTTTCTGCCCCCAGGGGGGGCAGAAACCTCTAGGCACCAGGGACCATTTTTTTTTTTTGTTTTTTTTTTTGTTTCATTTTTTTTTATTGAGGTGGGGAGCGACCCCTTAGGCAAGGGTCGCTCCCCTTGGGGGAAAATGATATTTTGACCATTTCTCCCCCCCTTGGGGGCAGATTGGCCTATTTTGATGAGGCCAATCTGCCCCCAAGGGGGGTAGAAACCACTAGACACCAGGGATTTTTTTTTTTTTTTATTGTTATTGACAAAAGGGAGCGACCCCTTGGGCAAGGGTCGCTCCCAGGGGGGCATATTTTCGGGAAGGCCTTTTCTGCCCCCCCTGGGGGCAGATCGGCCTACTATTAGGCCGATCTGCCCCCAGGGGGGGCAGAAACCTCTAGGCACCAGGGACCATTTTTTTTTTTTTGTTTCATTTTTTTTTTTTTGGGTGGGGAGCGACCCCTTAGGCAAGGGTCGCTCCCCTTGGGGGAAAATTATATTTTGCCCATTTCTGCCCCCCTTGGGGGCAGATTGGCCTATTTTGATGAGGCCAATCTGCCCCCAAGGGGGGTAGAAACCACTAGACACCAGGGAGTTTTTTCTTTGCGTGAATTTCACGCAAAGGGAGCGACCACTTAGGCAAGGGTCGCTCCCTGGGGGGGAGGGCAATTTATTTTAGGCCATTTCTGCCCCCCCTGGGGGCAGATCGGCCTATTATTAGGCCGATCTGCCCCCAGGGGGGGAAGAAACCTCTAGGCGCCAGGGCAAATTTTTTTTTTGTGTTTTTTTTTTTGTTCTTTCTTTTTTTTAGAGATGGGGAGCGACCCATCAGGCAAGGGTCGCTCCCCTGGGGGGCAAATTGTATTTAGACCATTTCTGCCCCCCTGGGGGCAGATTGGCCGATTTTAGGTCAATCTGCCCCCAAGGGGGCAGAAACCACTAGGCACCGGGGATTTGTTTTTTGTCGCCAATGTCACGCAGGGGGAGCGACCCCGTAGGCAAGGGTCGCTCCCGGGGGGGGGGGTGGGGGTTGGGGGGGCAAATTTATTTTAGGCCATTTCTGCCCCCCCGGGGGACAGATCGGCCTATTATTAGGCTGAACTGCCCCCGGGGGGGGGGGCAGAACACTCTAGGCGCCAGGGCAATTTTTTTTTTGTGTTTTTTTTTTTTGTTGTTTCTTTTTTTAGAGATGGGGAGCGACCCATCAGGCAAGGGTCGCTCCCCTGGGGGCGGCAAATGGTATTTAGACCATTTCTGCCCCCCTGGGGGCAGATTGGCCAATTTTAGGTCAATCTGCCGCCAAGGGGGCAGAAACCACTAGGCACCGGGGATTTGTTTTTTGCGCCAATGTCACGCAGGGGGAGCGACCCTGTAGGCAAGGGTCGCTCCCGGGGGGGGGGTGGGGGTTGGGGGGGCAAATTTATTTTAGGCCATTTCTGCCCCCCCGGGGGACAGATCGGCCTATTATTAGGCCGAACTGCCCCCGGGGGGGGGGCAGAACACTCTAGGCGCCAGGGCAATTTTTTTTTTGTGTTTCTTTTTTTTTGTTGTTTCTTTTTATAGAGATGGGGAGCGACCCATCAGGCAAGGGTCGCTCCCCTGGGGGGGCAAATTGTATTTAGACCATTTCTGCCCCCCTGGGGGCAGATTGGCCAATTTTAGGTCAATCTGCCCCCAAGGGGGCAGAAACCACTAGGCACCGGGGATTTGTTTTTTGGCGCCAATGTCACGCAGGGGGAGCGACCCCGTAGGCAAGGGTCGCTCCCGGGGGGGGGGGTTGGGGTTGGGGGGGCAAATTTATTTTAGGCCATTTCTGCCCCCCAGGGGGACAGATCGGCCTATTATTAGGCCGAACTGCCCCCGGGGGGGTGGGCAGAACACTCTAGGCGCCAGGGCAATTTTTTTTTTGTGTTTTTTTTTTTTTTTGTTTCTTTTTTTAGAGATGGGGAGCAACCCATCAGGCAAGGGTCACTCCCCTGGGGGGGCAAATTGTATTTAGACCATTTCTGCCCCCCTGGGGGCAGATTGGCCAATTTTAGGTCAATCTGCCCCCAAGGGGGCAGAAACCACTAGGCACCGGGGATTTGTTTTTTGACGCCAATGTCACGCAGGGGGAGCGACCCCGTAAGCAAGGGTCGCTCCGGGGGGGGGTGGGTGTTGGGGGGGCAAATTTATTTTAGGCCATTTCTGCCCCCCCGGGGGACAGATCGGCCTATTATTAGGCCGATCTGCCCCCGGGGGGGGTGCAGAAACCTCTAGGCGCCAGGGGGATTTTTCTTTTTTTTCTTTTTTTTTTTCTTTGTTTTTTTTTTTAGAGATGGGGAGCGACCCATCAGGCAAAAGTCGCTCCCCTGGGGGACAAATTGTATTTAGGCCATTTCTGCCCCCCCTTGGGGACAGATTGGCTGAGTTTAGGTCAACCTGCCCCCAAGGGGGCAGAAACCACTAGGCACCGGGGATTTGTTTTTTGGTGCCAATGTCACGCAGGGGGAGCGACCCCGTAGGCAAGGGTCGCTCCCGGCAGGGGAGGGTGGGGGTTGAGGGGGCAAATTTATTTTAGGGCATTTCTGCCCCCCCCCACTGGGGCCGGCTGAGCTACAGGCCAAACACCACAGGTAGGCACCTTGCAAAAAACACCTCTGTTTTCTGTGAAAAAATATGTTGTGTCCACGTTGTGTTTTGGGCCATTTCCTTTTGTGGGCGCTAGGCCTACCCACAGAAGTGATGTACCATTTTTATCGAGAGACTTAGGGGAACGCTGGGTGGAAGGAAATTTGTGGCTCCTCTCAGATTCCAGAACTTTCTGTCACCGAAATGAGAGGAAAAAGTGTTTTTTGGGCCAAATTTTGATGTTTGCAAAGGATTCTGGGTAACATAACCTGGTCAGAGCCCCGAAAGTCACCCCATCTTGGATTCCCCTGGGTTTCTAGTTTTCAAAAATGCACTGGTTTGCTAGGTTTCCTCAGGTGTCGGCTGAGCTACAGGCCAAAATCCACAGGTAGGCACTGCTTTTTATAAAAAAATGTGATGTGTCCACGTTGTGTTTTGGGCCCTTTCCTTTCGTGGGCGCTAGTCCTACCCACACAAGTGAGGTATCATTTTTATCGGGAGACTTGGGGGAACGCTGGGTAGAAGGAAATTTGTGGCTCCTCTCAGATTCCAGAACTTTCTGCCACAGAAATGTGAGTAACATGTGTATTTTTAGCCAAATTTTGAGGTTTGCAAAGGATTCTGGGTAACAGAACCTGGTCCGAGCCCCGCAAGTCACCCCTCCTTTGATTCCCCTAGGTCTCTAGTTTTCAGAAATGCACAGGTTTGGTAGGTTTCCCTAGGTGCCGGCTGAGCTAGAGGCCAAAATCTACAGGTAGGCACTTCGCAAAAAACACCTCTGTTTTTTTCCAAAATTTAGGATGTGTCCACGTTGCGCTTTGGGGTGTTTCCTGTCGCCGGCGCTAGGCCTACCCACGCAAGTGAGGTATCATTTTTATCGGGAGACTTGGGGGAACGCTGGGTGGAAGGAAATTTGTAGCTCCTCTCAGATTCCAGAACTTTCTGCCACAGAAATGTGAGGGACATGTGTTTTTTTAGCCAAATGTTGAGGTTTGCAAAGGATTCTGGGTAACAGAACCTGGTCCGAGCCCCGCAAGTCACCCCTCCTTGGATTCCCCTAGGTCTCTAGTTTTCAGAAATGCACAGGTTTGGTAGGTTTCCCTAGGTGGCGGCTGAGCTAGAGGCCAAAATCTACAGGTAGTCACTTTGCTAAAAACAGCTCTGTTTTCTGTGATATGTCCACGTTGTGTTTTGGGGCATATCCTGTCGCGGGCGCTAGGCCTACCCACACAAGTGAGGTATCATTTTTATCGGGAGACGTGGGGGAACGCTGGGTGGAAGGAAATTTGTGTCTCCTCTCAGATTCCAGAACTTTCTGCCACAGAAATGTGAGGAACATGTGTTTTTTAGCCAAATTTTGAGGTTTGCAAAGGATTCTGGGTAACAGAACCTGGTCCGAGCCACACAAGTCACCCCTCCTTTGATTCCCCTAGGTCTCTAGTTTTCAGAAATGCATAGGTTTGGTAGGTTTCCCTAGGTGGCGGCTGAGCTATAGGCCAAAATCTACAGGTAGTCACTTTGCTAAAAACAGCTCTGTTTTCTGTGATATGTCCACGTTGTGTTTTGGGGCATATCCTGTCGCGGGCGCTAGGCCTACCCACACAAGTGAGGTATCATTTTTATCGGGAGACATGGGGGAACGCTGGGTGGAAGGAAATTTGTGTCTCCTCTCAGATTCCAGAACTTTCTGCCACAGAAATATGAGGAACATGTGTTTTTTAGCCAAATTTTGAGGTTTGCAAAGGATTCTGGGTAACAGAACCTGGTCCGAGCCACACAAGTCACCCCTCCTTGGATTCCCCTAGGTCTATAGTTTTCAGAAATGCACAGGTTTGGTAGGTTTCCCTAGGTGGCGGCTGAGCTAGAGGCCAAAATCTACAGGTAGTCACTTTGCTAAAAACAGCTCTGTTTTCTGTGATATGTCCACGTTGTGTTTTGGGGCATATCCTGTCGCGGGCGCTAGGCCTACCCACACAAGTGAGGTATCATTTTTATCGGGAGACGTGGGGGAACGCTGGGTGGAAGGAAATTTGTGTCTCCTCTCAGATTCCAGAACTTTCTGCCACAGAAATGTGAGGAACATGTGTTTTTTAGCCAAATTTTGAGGTTTGCAAAGGATTCTGGGTAACAGAACCTGGTCCGAGCCACACAAGTCACCCCTCCTTGGATTCCCCTAGGTCTCTAGTTTTCAGAAATGCACAGGTTTGGTAGGTTTCCCTAGGTGGCGGCTGAGCTAGAGGCCAAAATCTACAGGTAGTCACTTTGCTAAAAACAGCTCTGTTTTCTGTGATATGTCCACGTTGTGTTTTGGGGCATATCCTGTCGCGGGCGCTAGGCCTACCCACACAAGTGAGGTATCATTTTTATCGGGAGACGTGGGGGAACGCTGGGTGGAAGGAAATTTGTGGCTCCTCTCAGATTCCAGAACTTTCTGCCACAGAAATGTGAGGAACATGTGTTTTTTTAGCCAAATTTTGAGGTTTGCAAAGGATTCTGGGTAACAGAACCTGGTCCGAGCCACACAAGTCACCCCTCCTTGGATTCCCCTAGGTCTCTAGTTTTCAGAAATGCATAGGTTTGGTAGGTTTCCCTAGGTGGCGGCTGAGCTAGAGGCCAAAATCTACAGGTAGTCACTTTGCTAAAAACAGCTCTTTTTTCTGTGATATGTCCACGTTGTGTTTTGGGGCATATCCTGTCGCGGGCGCTAGGCCTACCCACACAAGTGAGGTATCATTTTTATCGGGAGACGTGGGGGAACGCTGGGTGGAAGGAAATTTGTGGCTCCTCTCAGATTCCAGAACTTTTTGCCACAGAAATGTGAGGAACATTGGTTTTTTTAGCCAAATTTTGAGGTTTGCAAAGGATTCTGGGTAACAGAACCTGGTCCGAGCCACACAAGTCACCCCTCCTTGGATTCCCCTAGGTCTCTAGTTTTCAGAAATGCATAGGTTTGGTAGGTTTCCCTAGGTGGCGGCTGAGCTAGAGGCCACAATCTACAGGTAGTCACTTTGCTAAAAACAGCTCTGTTTTCTGTGATATGTCCACGTTGTGTTTTGGGGCATATCCTGTTGCGGGCGCTAGGCCTACCCACACAAGTGAGGTATCATTTTTATCGGGAGACGTGGGGGAACGCTGGGTGGAAGGAAATTTGTGGCTCCTCTCAGATTCCAGAACTTTCTGCCACAGAAATGTGAGGAACATTGGTTTTTTTAGCCAAATTTTGAGGTTTGCAAAGGATTCTGGGTAACAGAACCTGGTCCGAGCCACACAAGTCACCCCTCCTTGGATTCCCCTAGGTCTCTAGTTTTCAGAAATGCATAGGTTTGGTAGGTTTCCCTAGGTGGCGGCTGAGCTAGAGGCCACAATCTACAGGTAGTCACTTTGCTAAAAACAGCTCTGTTTTCTGTGATATGTCCACGTTGTGTTTTGGGGCATATCCTGTTGCGGGCGCTAGGCCTACCCACACAAGTGAGGTATCATTTTTATCGGGAGACGTGGGGGAACGCTGGGTGGAAGGAAATTTGTGGCTCCTCTCAGATTCCAGAACTTTCTGCCACAGAAATGTGAGGAACATGTGTTTTTTTAGCCAAATTGTGAGGTTTGCAAAGGATTCTGGGTAACAGAACCTGGTCCGAGCCACACAAGTCACCCCTCCTTGGATTCCCCTCGGTCTCTAGTTTTCAGAAATGCATAGGTTTGGTAGGTTTCCCTAGGTGGCGGCTGAGCTAGAGGCCAAAATCTACAGGTAGTCACTTTGCTAAAAACAGCTCTGTTTTCTGTGATATGTCCATGTTGTGTTTTGGGGCATATCCTGTTGCGGGCGCTAGGCCTACCCACACAAGTGAGGTATCATTTTTATCGGGAGACGTGGGGGAACGCTGGGTGGAAGGAAATTTGTGGCTCCTCTCAGATTCCAGAACTTTCTGCCACAGAAATGTGAGTAACATGTGTTTTTTTAGCCAAATTTTGAGGTTTGCAAAGGATTCTGGGTAACAGAACCTGGTCCGAGCCCCGCAAGTCACCCCTCCTTGGATTCCCCTAGGTCTCTAGTTTTCAGAAATGCACAGGTTTGGTAGGTTTCCCTAGGTGGCGGCTGAGCTAGAGGCCAAAATCTACAGGTAGTCACTTTGCTAAAAACAGCTCTGTTTTCTGTGATATGTCCACGTTGTGTTTTGGGGCATATCCTGTCGCGGGCGCTAGGCCTACCCACACAAGTGAGGTCTCATTTTTATCGGGAGACGTGGGGGAACGCTGGGTGGAAGGATATTTGTGGCTCCTCTCAGATTCCAGAACTTTCTGCCACAGAAATGTGAGGAGCATGTGTTTTTTTAGCCAAATTTTGAGGTTTGCAAAGGATTCTGGGCAACCGAACCAGGTCCGAGCCACACAAGTCACCCCTCCTTGGATTCCCCTAGGTCTCTAGTTTTCACAAATGCACAGGTTTGGTAGGTTTCCCTAGGTGGCGGCTGAGCTAGAGGCCAAAATCTACAGGTAGTCACTTTGCTAAAAACAGCTCTGTTTTCTGTGATGTGTCCACGTTGTGTTTTGGGGCACATCCTGTCGCGGGCGCTAGGCCTACCCACACAAGTGAGGTATCATTTTTATCGGGAGACGTGGGGGAATGCTGGGTGGAAGGAAATTTGTGGCTCCTCTCAGATTCCAGAACTTTCTGCCACAGAAATGTGAGGAACATGTGTTTTTTTTTGTCAAATTTTGAGGTTTGCAAAGGATTCTGGGTAACAGAACCTGGTCCGAGCCACACAAGTCACCCCTCCTTGGATTCCCCTAGGTCTCTAGTTTTCAGAAATGCACAGGTTTGGTAGGTTTCCCTAGGTGGCGGCTGAGCTAGAGGCCAAAATCTACAGGTAGTCACTTTGCTAAAAACAGCTCTGTTTTCTGTGATGTGTCCACGTTGTGTTTTGGGGCATATCCTGTCGCGGGCGCTAGGCCTACCCACACAAGTGAGGTATCATTTTTATCGGGAGACTTGGGGGAACATAGAATAGCAAAACAAGTGTTATTGCCCCTTGTCTTTCTCTACATTTATTCCTTCCAAATATAGGGGTGTGTGTAAAAAAGACATCTATTTGAGAAATTCCATGTAATTCACGTGCTACTATGGTCACCCCGGAATTCAGAGATGTGCAAATAACCACTGCTCCTCAACACCTTATCTTGTGCCCTTTTTGGAAATGCAAAGGTTTTCTTGATACCTATTTTTTACTCCTTATATTTCAGCAAATGAATTACTGTATACCCGGTATAGAATGAAAACGCACTGCAGGGTGCAGCTCATTTATTGGCTCTGGGTTCCTCGGGTTCTTGATGAACCTACAAACCCTATATATCCCCGCAACCAGAGGAGTCCAGCAGACGTAACGGTATATTGCTTTCGATAATCTGACATTGCAGGGAAAAGTTACAGAGTAAAAAGTAGAGAAAAATTGATGTTTTTTTCACCTCAATTTCAATATTTTTCTTTTTCAGCTGTTATTTTCTGTAGGAAACCCTTGTAGGATCTACACAAATGACCCCTTGCTGAATTCAGAATTTTGTCTACTTTTCAGAAATGTTTAGGTTTCTGGGATCCAGCATTGGTTTCATGACCATTCCTGTCACTGACTGGAAGGAGGCTGAAAGCACAAAAAATTGCACAAATGGGGTATGCCCCAGAAAAATGCCAAAATTGTGTTGAAAAATTGGGTTTTCTGATTCAAGTCTGCCTGTTCATGAAAGCTGGGAAGCTGCTGAGTTTAGCACCACAAACCCTTTGTTGATGCCATTTTCAGGGGAAAAACCACAAGCCTTCTTCTGCAGCCCCTTTTTCCAATTTTTTTGAAAAAAACGAAATGTTCACTGTATTTTGGCCAATTTCTTGGCCTCCTTCAGGGGAACCCACAAAGTCTGGGTACCTTTAGAATCCCTAGGATGTTGGAAAAAAAGGACGCAAATTTGGCTTGGTTAGCTTATGTGGACAAAAAGTTATGAGGGCCTAAGCGCGAACTGCCCCAAATAGGCAAAAAAAGGCCTGGCACAGGAGGGGGAAAAGGCCTGGCAGCGAAGGGGTTAAACGACAGCCATTTTGTGATTGCCCTCACATAGGCCAATGACTAATGCCGAAAACGAGTCTGAAGGACACGTACATCTTTGCTGACTCCTCTCTGACCTGGGCAAGCTGACTCCACTGCCTGAAGCCAAACCTGTTCGGCCAGTTTCTTTCCCAGTGGCCGAATGAGATTAGTATCAAGGCACAACACATCATAAAACCTTTCCTCACACACAAACCATGCCTAATCTTACACGCACCTGTCCCTGTTTCTTTCTTTATGACTTGCTTTACAAGGAGGAGGTGCCTGTTTATATTGGGGGTCCGTCGATATCTGATGAAAGTACTGAGCCTTGCCGGGTAATTGATTGAGGGCTGGACAAACTGAAATATGGGCTTGTCATCATAACCCTGCTATTTCTTTGTAGTGAAAATATGTGAATGGTCAACTGTAAAATAAGGAATGTTTGCCTAAAGCATAATATTTTGTATAAAAGAGAAGGTTAGCTTTGCAAGGGTAGCAGTCTCCTGAGAATATACACCGTGATGTACTTCTAGGATACCTGTTACTGGCTGCAGCCAATAAACAAGATCTTTGACTTCACCAAGAAGACTCTGTGTTTCTGTAGTCTGAAACAGGAAGGACTCGAAGTCTTAGGGTGTGTTCCCTGGCACCACTGGGTTCTGAAAAACCCAGTACTTCAGGATGGCCTCCCAACGTGGGAGGGGTGCCCGTCGCACCATGACCCCCCTGATGTTCCGGATCAAGGCAGGGGCCTACCCGGAGTTGGATGGGCGCTTGAGGGCATCACAGCAGACACAAGAGGGTGAATACACTCTCATTCTGGGGACTTTGCGCGCAGTGGAGGGGTCTGGGTGGGGGAGGAGGGCTGTGGGTTTCCCTAGGCCAGGGTGAATTACGGAGGCTATGCCCCTCCGTAATGCAGGCCATGTGGCACTCCACCCCACCTCAGTAGAGGGCCAAGTACAGGTATACGTGCCCCTGTGGCATCCATGTGTGCAGATGTCCACCATAGCCATGTAGGCCAGATCCCAGGAATTGCATTTGTAGAGGCCAAGAGCACGGCGTAGTGCAGGGGGTTGCTGTGTCTGTATTGTCTGCCAACGGTAGCGGTAAGCCATGCACTCAATCTGTCTTTCTTCTGTCGTCCCCCCCTCTTTTTATGCTCTCCCTGTTCTTTTGTGCATCAGCATCATCAGGCGGAGGTACAGTGGTACCGGAGCACGAGGGAGCTGCATCCCACATGGCCATGGAGGGCCACACCACGGACTCAGAATACACCAGTGGGACGGAGGGCGAGGGGAGCTTTGCGTCGGTCACCGGATCACCAACCAGCGACACGGACTCTTCTGCCGATGGGAGCTCCTGTGTGGTGGCGGCACCATCTGTGCCCCCCACTTCTACAGGTACAGCCGCCACCTCCCCTACCAGCACCGCCCTCCTAGCAGCCCCTCAGCCTTCGCCACGTGCCCGCTCACCCAGGAGGGTGGGCATCACCTTCGTCCCAGGCACCTCAGCCCCTGCAGCTGTCACCCCTGCTTCCCTCAGTGAGGATGCCATTGACCTCCACAGGTCACTCACTGTTGGGCAGTCTACCATTGTGAAGGCCATCCAGGGTGTAGAAAGGGAGTTGCAACACGGTAATGCATTCCTTGAGGGCATTCATTCTGGTCAGGCTGCCCTTCATCGAACCCTGCAATCTCTGGCCTCAGCACTGATGGCAGCCATTGTCCCTGTCTCTAGCCTCCCCCCTCCAACTTCCTCCACCCAGACCCAATCCCCTGTACCCCAGCCTATCCCAAGCACACCATCAGACAAGCATGCATACACCTCAACACACAAGGGCAGCTCAGGCAAACATAGGCACCACACATCCCACAGGCACTCACGCAAGCATCACCCACATACAGACACAGCAACATCCACTGCCTCCACTGTGTCCCCCTCCTTGTCATCTCCCTCCTCCCTCCCAGTGTCGTCTACACTCTCACCTGCATGCACTACATCACAGGCACTAGGACTCGCACCAGAACACCAGAACCACACCCCGCTCACTTGCACTCACCACCCAGGAGGGCAGCAGTATCGTCACTGGTCCGGAGACCACCGCCGGAGTCAGTGCCCAGGAGGGCCCCGGCAGCCACAGCCCCGCTGGGCAATGAGGGACCGTCATGCCACACACCAATGCACAGGTCAGAGACCGCCATGGCAAAGCACCGCTGAACAAGGAACACACAGCCATGGTGAAGACCGCTGAAGAGGGCAAAGCACCGCTGAACAGGGCAGAGCACCGCTTAACAGGGCAAATCACCACTGAACAGGGCAGAGACCGCCATGGCAAAGCACCGCTAAACAAGGAAAACACTGCCATGGTGAAGACCGCTGAACAGGGCAGAGCACCGCTGAACAGGGCAAAGCACCACTGAACAGGGCAAAGCACCGCTGAACAGGTCAGAGACCGCCATGGCAAAGCACCGCTGGACAGGGTAAACACCGCCACATCAAGCATCGTTATCCCATGTGCAGCTGGGACAGTGACGGAACAGGAACCGTCACAGGGAGCCTGATGCAGTCTGGGCACTATTCCCCCTCCAGAACCAGTGGAGACATGCATCCACTCCGTCTGTCCTTAACAGGATGAAGCACTCTGGGCACCAGTCCCCCTCCAGAACCAGTGGAGACTGTTATCCACTTGAGAGACTGTGGCTTTGCACTCCCCAGGATGGTACAGTGGGCAACCCACCCACTGTAGAGACTTGAGAGACTGTTGCTTTGCACTCCCCAGGATGCAGCAGTGGGCAACCCACCCACTGGAGAGACTTGAGAGACTGTGGCTTTGCACTCCCCAGGATGGTACAGTCGGCAACCCACCCACTGAAGAGACTTGAGAGACTGTGGCTTTGCACTCCCCAGGATGGTACAGTGGGCAACTGACCCACTGGAGAGACTTGAAAGACTGTGGCTTTGCACTCCCCAGGATACATCAATGGGCATGGAGCCCCGTCGTGGATCTGGCGTGGTGCTGTAATCCGGCTGAGGTGCCCCCCCCTTCCCTACCCCCTGAGGTGCCTGTTGTATTTCTATCTGATGCCCCTGCAGTGTTCTCTCCGTTTGTGGACAGGTATCTAGTGTGGGCCTTGCCCATGCATTTTTGGCCCAGTGGTGCACGGACATTGATATGTGCATACCTGCACTACTTCTCGTAATGTATATAATTTTGAATGTGTATATATATCTGTATATATTTGGTAACTGCATTTTGATACATTACAATGTTTGAACTGATTTCCTTTTGTCTTTGCATTCTTCCGGGGGTTGTGGGTTGTTACTGTGATGTTTGGAAATGCATTGGTGTGTGTGTTGTAATGTGCGAGGGTGGGGGTGGGGGTGGGGGTGTTGCGTGTGTGTCCCCCTGACTTTTGCCTCCCCCGTCCCCTATGTCGTAGGTGCAGTACTCACTGTTGTCTTCGGTGCCGCCGTTGCTGGTGTTCGTAGATGAGCAGGAAGACAAGGGCAGGGAGTATTTGTAATTCCGGCTCCATGGTGTCCTCCTTCCTCGTGGAGTGTGTTAAGGTGAGCGTTTTCACATTGCAAAAGCTGTTTCCGCGGTGTTTTTATCCACGGTGAATCCGCCCCGGAAAAGGTGGCGGATTGGCGGGTTGTGATACTGTGGGCGGTACATTTTCTCCCGCCTGTCTGTTGGCGGTGACCGCCGCGCTGCTTGTCTGTACCGCCATGGCGGTCGGAGTGTTAAAGTGGCTGTCTATGTTGGCGGTTTCCGCCACGGTCATAATTCCCTTTTTTTTGTCCGCCGGCCTGTTTGCGGTATTACCGCACATTTAACACCGTCCGCCAGGGTTGTAATGACCCCCTTAATCTTAAAAAAATAATTAAGCCTAACTGCTTGTTGCCAAGCTACCAAGGGTTGAGCTGGGATTAATTTATTGCGACCTGAGTGACCTAGTGCAGTTAGTGGCCTACTGCTAAGTGGAGGTACTTACCTGCCGTACTAATAATCCACTTTCCAACAAATATATACTTGTTATATTATTACATTTAAAATTTTTATATTATAATATACATTGAAATGATTATTTTAATAATAGTTTACATTATATGTGTGTAAATAAACATACATATATACATATGTGTGTGTGTTTAAACAAGAATACATTTACATTATATTACTGTTACATGTTAATATCTTTAATGTTTACTATTTTAAACTACATATATTTTAAAAAACTATATTTTTGTCTATATTTTTTTATATTATTGGAAAACAATATTTTTATTTCTATTTTTGTATTTTCAGTGATAACTATAAGAAAACGATATTTTTGTGCTCAATACTTTTGACATAATATTTCCTTATAACGATATTTAGGATTTTGCACATTGTCTAGATGAAGCCAGGGTCTTCTATCTTCTTCTGTCAGGATTACAACAGGATAATGGCCATTGTTGAAGGGAATAGGATACATATATGAAATGTATGAAACCCACTTGTAATGCCAAATGTGTAGTCGGATGAGGGAGGGGAAAAAAACATAATAGTCTTAGTACCATAAAAGCCACTGCAAAAAAAGAAGTACCAGTCAGAATATGTGGTGGATCTGGCCTTTTTTGCAGGGTTATCCCCAAATATTTTGCCTTCGTCCTCCTATTTTTTCTGACCTGTTTTGTTGACTTTAGGATTATGGGCATTTTACCACTGCTAACCAATTCTAACATGCATATTCTCTCCATCTCAAATGTATTGGTGATTGGTTCCTCCATGACTGGCGTATTTGATATACTAGTAAGTCCCTAGTACAGTGCACGGTTGATGCCCAGGGACTGTAAACCAAATGCTGCTACTGGGCCTGCAGCTCTGATTGTGCCACCATCATGAGTAGACCTGCAAACAATGTTCAGGCCTGCCACTGAAATATCTATGTGTGCAGTTTTAAACTGCCATTTCGACATGGCAAGTGCACCCATTTGCTAGGCCAAAGCCTTCCCTTTTATTACATGTAAGTCACCCCTAAAGAAGGCCCAAGGCAGACCCATGAGCAGGGTGCAGTATATTTAAAAGGTAGAACATGTACTGGTGTGTTTTACATGCCCGGATAGTGAAATACTGATAAATTAGTATTCACTATTGCAAGGACTATCTCTCCCATAGGGTAATATGGGAATTACCTTGAAGTATCATTTAAGTGTAGTTTCCCATTGGGAACAGATAGAGATGTGGACTTTGGGGTCTCTGAACTCACAATTTAAAAATACATCCGTGGGTGAAGTTAGTTTCTGACTTGAAAGTTGGAAAAGGTCACTTTTATAAAGGGCATTTTCTTGTTCAACCACTTTGCACCTCTGCCTGTCTGTGGAATACAGGTCTTGGTCAGGATGACAGTTGGGCTGTTTGTGCAGTCACTCTAGACAGTCACACAAAGGGAGCTGAGGTGTGCCCTGCATATCCTGATGGCCCATCACCAGGCTGATGGGTCTTTCTGAGCTAGAGTGATGGGAGGAGCTGACACTTGCACCTGAATAGGGCTGTGCAGTCTCCACCCCCGTGGAGTGTATCTGGGGCCTGGGAAGGCAGGGTCTTGTGCACCATAAAAACTTCTCTTTGAAGTTTGCCTACTTCAAAGACAGAAATGGGTATGAGTACTGAACCTCAAACACCACACAGTTAGAACACTTCTGGATTGAGAACATCCTGCCAGTAGGAAGAGATGGATGCTGTAGGAGGGACTGCCGGTCTGTCTTGCTTTGCTGTGCTGGCCTGCTGCTTGCTACTTCTGTCCTGTGAGTGAAAGGACTAGACTTGGATTTCTACATCCAGTTTCCAAAGGGGTTGGACTGAGCTTGCCTCCTTTTAAGAAGTCTGAGGGACATCAAATGCTTCATCTGCCAGTGTCCTGGCTCTTCGCTGCGAGTCCTGGCTTGCCAAGTGGTGCCAACTCGAGTCCCGGGGCCCTTGGAAGTGCAAGCTGGTGACCTGAAGGAGAACATCACTGTGCTGGGTTGGAAGAATTGACGCAGCGTCTCTCTTGCAGCTGAAGAATAAATACAGCACCTGTCTTGCGGCTGCAGAATCGATTCAGAGCCTGTTTCACTGTGGTGCCATCAACACAGCACATCTGGATTTTCCACGCATCATCCCCAGGGTGCTAATTTTTCATCCACCCTGCAATGCAGAAGGAACCGAGGAAATTGATACAGTGCTTTTCCTGCGAGGAAATAATGAATGAATCAACTCCCCTAGAGGAAAGACTTTACATATTACCAACCCTGCGCAGTAAGGAACCAATGCATTGCTTTGCTTTTCCGGTGACTCACCTCCCCTGTGGCCCGCATCATCTTTCCTTTTGACACATCCCAGTACTTCGTGATAAAGAGATACATCCATTGATTCCTATGGATCAAGACTTGTTTAAACTTCTAAGAAGTGATATCTTGACTTAAATACTGGGCATTTTTCTAAACAGGTGTGGAGTATTTTTGTGGTGTTTTTATTGTGCTACTCTTTGTGTGTGTGTGTGTGTGTACAAATGCTTTACGCATTGCCTCTGAGATAAGCCTAACTGCTTGAGCAAAGCTACGAACGGTGTGAGCAGGGGTTATCTTAGCAGTGTGACTCCCTTACTACTTAAGCAGGGTACAAACCACTAACAACTGGAGACCCTATTTCTAACAACATGCAAGCATCCCAGTTGACTGTAGGAAAGGTAAGAGCACAGGCCTACTAGTAGTGGGTGAGCTCTGTGTGTCTGTTTGAGAAAGTAGCCTCTTTCTGGCCTTGTTACCCCCACTTTTGGCCTGTTTGTGAGTTTTTGTCAGGGTGTTTTCACTGTCTCACTGGGATCCTGCTAGCCAGGGCCCAGTGCTCATAGTGAAAACCCTATGTTTTCAGTATGTTTGTTATGTGTCACTGGGACCCTGCTAGCCAGGACCCCAGTGCTCATAAGTTTGTGACCTATATGTATGTGTTCCCTGTGTGATGCCTAACTGTCTCACTGAGGCTCTGCTAACCAGAACCTCAGTAGTTATGCTCTCTCTTTACAAATTGTCACTAACAGGCTAGTGACCAATTTCACCAATTCACATTGGCATACTGGAACACCCTTATAATTCCCTAGTATATGGTACTGAGGTACCCAGGGTATTGGGGTTCCAGGAGATCTCTATGGGCTGCAGCATTTCTTTTGCCACCCATAGGGAGCTCTGACAATTCTTACACAGGCCTGCCACTGCAGCCTGAGTGAAATAACGTCCACGTTATTTCACAGCCATTTACCACTGCACTTAAGTAACTTATAAGTCACCTATATGTCTGACCTTTACCTGGTAAAGGTTGGGTGCTAAGTTACTTAGTGTGTGGGCACCCTGGCACTAGCTAAGGTGCCCCACATCGTTCAGGGCAAATTCCCCGGACTTTGTGAGTGCGGGGACACCATTACACGCTTGCACTATACATAGGTCACTACCTATGTACAGCGTCACAATGGTAACTCCGAACATGGCCATGTAACATGTCTAAGATCATGGAATTGTCACTCCAATGCCATTCTGGCATTGGGGAGACAATTCCATGATCCCCGAGTCTCTAGCACAGACCCGGGTACTGCCAAACTACCTTTCCCAAGGTTTCACTGCAGCTGCTGCTGCTGCCAACCCCTCAGACAGGTTTCTGCCCTCCTGGGGTCCAGCCAGGCTTGGCCCAGGAAGGCAGAACAAAGGTCTTCCTCAGAGAGAGGGTGTTACACCCTCTCCCTTTGGAAAAAGGTGTCAGGGCTGGGGAGGAGTAGCCTCCCCAAGCCTCTGGAAATGCTTTGATGGGCACAGATGGTGCCCATCTCTGCATAAGCCAGTCTACACTGGTTCAGGGATCCCCCAGCCCTGCTCTGGCACGAAACTGGACAAAGGAAAGGGGAGTGACCACTCCCCTGACCTGCACCTCCCCTGGGAGGTGCCCAGAGCTCCTCCAGTGTGCTCCAGACCTCTGCCATCTTAGAAACAGAGGTGCTGCTGGCACACTGGACTGCTCTGAGTGCCAGGGCCAGCAGGTGACGTCAGAGACTCCTTCTGATAGGCTCTTACCTGTGTTGCTAGCCTATCCTCCTTCCTAAGTAGCCAAACCTCCTTTTCTGGCTATTTAGGGTCTCTGCTTTGGGGAATTCTTTAGATAACGAATGCAAGAGCTCATCAGAGTTCCTCTGGATCTCTCTCTTCACCTTCTGCCAAGGAATCGACCGCTGACTGCTCTGGACGCCTGCAAAACCGCAACAAAGTAGCAAAGACGACTACTGCAACCTTGTATCGCTGATCCAGCCGCCTTCTCGACTGCTTTCCTGGTGGTGCATGCTGGGGGGTAGTCTGCCTCCTCTCTGCATTAGAAGCTCCGAAGAAATCTCCCGTGGGTCGACGGAATCTTCCCCCTGCAACCGCAGGCACCAAAAGACTGCATCACCGGTCCTCTGGGTCCCCTCTCAGCATGACGAGCGTGGTCCCTGGAACCCAGCAACTCTGTCCAAGTGACTCTCACAGTCCAGTGACTCTTCAGTCCAAGTTTGGTGGAGGTAAGTCCTTGCCTCCCCACTCTAGACTGCATTGCTGGGTACCGCGTGATTTGCAGCTGCTCCGGCTCCTGTGCACTCTTCCAGGATTTCATTTGTGCACAGCCAAGCCTGGGTCCCCGAGACTCTAACCTTCAGTGCACGACCTCCTGAGTTGTCCTCCGGCGTCGTGGGACCTTCCTTTGTGACTTTGGGTGAGCTCCGGTTCACTCTTCTTCGTAGTGCCTGTTCCAGCACTTCTGCGGGTGCTGCTTGCTTCTGAGATGGCTCCTTGTCTTGCTAGGCGCCCCCTCTGTCTCCTCACGCAATTGGCGACATCCTGGTCCCTCCTGGGCCACAGCAGCATCCAAAAACCCTAACCGCGACCCTTGCAGCTAACAAGGCTTGTTTGCAGTCTTTCTGCACGGAAATACCTCTGCAAGCTTCTTCACGATGTGGGACATCCATTCTCCAAAGGGGAAGTTCCTAGTCCTCTTCGTCCTTGCAGAATCCACAGCTTCTACCATCCAGTGGCAGCTTCTTTGCACCCTCAGCTGGCATTTCTTGGGCATCTGCCCACTCACAACTTGAGTGTGACTCTTGGACTTGGTCCCCTTGTTCCACAGGTACTCTCGTCTGGAAATCCATCGTTGTTGCATTGCTGGTGTTGGTCTTCCTTGCAGAATTCCCCTATCACGACTTCTGTGTTCTCTGGGGAACTTAGGTGCACTTTGCACCCACTTTTCAGGGTCTTGGGGTAGGCTATTTTTCTAACCCTCACTGTTTTCTTATAGTCCCAGTGACCCTCTACAAGGTCACATAGGTTTGGGGTCCATTCGTGATTCGCATTCCACTTTTGGAGTATATGGTTTGTGTTGCCCCTATACCTATGTGCTCTCATTGCAATCTATTGTGACTGTACATTGCTTTCTATTGCTATTACTGCATATTTTTGGTATTGTGTACATATATCTTGTGTATATTTGCTATCCTCATACTGAGGGTACTCACTGAGATACTTTTGGCATATTGTCATAAAAAATAAAGTACCTTTATTTTTAGTATATCTGTGTATTGTGTTTTCTTAAGATATTTGGCATATGACACCAGTGGTATAGTAGGAGCTTTACACGTCTCCTAGTTCAGCCTAAGCTGCTCTGCTAAGCTACCCTTTTCTATCAGCCTAAGCTGCTAGACACCTCTTCTACACTAATAAGGGATAACTGGACCTGGTGCAGAGTGTAAGTACCCCTTGGTACCACTACAAACCAGGCCAGCCTCCTACAGTCTGGGACCAGTATGAAAATGTCTTAAGGGTTGAACTCCGAAGAGCCAGATAACCTAAAAGACAGTTGGGCACCTCAAACACCAAGGCTTTCTAAAAGGGTCTCATATTTTACATAAACCACATAACATTAACAAAACTCCAGAAGTTCACTTACAAAAGCAAAGGTTAAAGTGACATTATAGTTAGGTATGGTAATAAGATCTTAGTTTACATTAACAAAATGCTAGAAATTAACTGTGAAAAAAAGGTGAAAGTAATGCTATAATTTAGTGTTGGAATTAGTAAAAAAATAATGTTTGAAAATGATATCATTGATGACATCATCCAAGCTACCGCTCCTTAAATTACTCTATAATCAGCTCAATCATTTAAGAAAAGAAATTAAAGAATAAAAGGCCCATAAATATATCCAGCATGCATTGACTATATATAAGACATTATACATGGTTTAAGAATGTATAATCTATGGGTGACTCACACCCACAGATGTAGAATGAATGTAGAATGAGTTGTAGAATGATTGTAAGTGTTGGTTTAATGGTGTAAACCATTCCACTCTTTCAAGAATATATGTAAGGGAGGGACCTGTACAGGCACCCTACAGGAGCCTTTACAGGCCCCGGGGACACTATCCCTCAGGGCACTATTTTATTTTGAAGGGGAGGGGGCATGCCCCCATTACTTGAGTCTTTAGGGCCCTCGGGCCTCAATACCTCAGGCATTTTTTTAAAGGTGAGGGTGTGGCGGGCTCCCTCACCAAGCCCAAAATGTTCCCCTGGACCTCATCCCACAGGACAGATGACTAAGGACCTGAATTAGATCTAGGCGGATGGAATACTATGTCACAACTGTGACAGATATCCCATCTGCGGTATTACAATCTCCATAGGATATAATGGGATTGTAATACGGTGGATGGGGTATCTGTCACATTTGTGATAGAGTATCAACCTCTGCCAAGATCTAAATCAGGCCTGAGTCCCTGGAGTCCAGTAATGGCCACTGCAACATTTTTGTTCCAGTTGCAGCCAGCCAATCCGTGCACTCGCTTGGGAGCAAGGTGTCCCAAGGCACAAACAGTCCCCTTAGCCTATCAGAACATTATTTGTTTAAGGTGAGCTTGTGGGGCTCTCGTGAGAGTCACTCTAACCTAACCGTCCAGATATACAAAGTTTTCTAACCTTAACATCTCAAAAACCATTGAACGGATTCACTCCAAACCACAAAGAGCACACTCTCAGGGGTGGAGCTTGCTGCTGAGGAGCATGGCAGTATCCCTATGAGGCTCCCGGCTGGTGTATCGCTGGTCGAAGAGACCGGCCCACCTATATATGACATATAAGTAATAAAGTCCTGGAGACACGTCTGATTCAGTATGGCGACGTTTATATAGTACATAGTTTAACTTCTAGCAACATTTTAAATGCAAACAATACTTCATTTTTAATGAAGGTAAAAACTGTGCACAACTTTGGTGACTTGCAGCGATATGTTACACACAGGTTGTGGCCTAAATCAACGCCCTGGTACCAAGATATGTGGTAAACCTGAACACCTATATTTACAATACATCTCATGTGAATTTATGTGCACATGTTGACATCAAAAAGTTGGCATGTAGTGTTATGAACAGTTTTTATATAAACTGGAAATCTAAATAGTACAGATATTGAATATCATAAGTTCAATTAAAATTATAAGACGTTATACATAATTGAAGAATGCATTATTTATGCGTGATTCACAAACGGTGTAAGTTGCAGAATTATTGTAAGTGTTGGTTTAATGGTGTAAACCATTCTGCGGTTTTCAAGAATATATGTAAGAGAGGAGCCTGTACAGGCTCCCTCCAAGGCCCTTTACAGGCCTTGGGGACACCATCCCCCAAGGTACTATTTTCTTTTTAAGGGGAGGGGGCGTGCCCCACTCCCCAAACCTTCAGGGCCCTCAGGACCCAGTCACTCAGGCCTTTTTTTTAAAGGTGAGGTGGTGTGCTGCCCCCTCAACAAGCCCATAGTGTCCCCCGGGACCTCATTCCCAGGAAGGATGACTAAGGACCTGATTTAGACCTAGGCGAATTGAATACTCCATCACAAATGTGTCTGCTATATTATAATCCCCATAGGATATAATGGGATCATTATACAGTGGATGGGATTTATGGCACATTTGTGACAGATTGTTCCCCTCCCCCAAAATCAAAATCAGGCACTGGGTCCCTGGAGTCCTGTAATGGCCACCACAACATTTTTATTCATTTTGCAGCCAGCCAATCTGAGCGATCGTTTGGGGGCTGGGTGGCCAATCAGAGCAAAAAAAAATTAAACTGAGCTTGTGGGATTCTCGTGAGAGTCCCTCAAACCCGACCATCCAGATATACAGGGCCAGATTTAAGGAAAGTGGTGCTGCACCTAGTACAGCGACACTTTCCTTGCACCCTTTAGCACCCCCTACCACCACCATGTGCGCACTCTATTTAAAATACGGCGCACCATGGATCAGGGTAGGGGACAATAGCATTAGAATTCCTGACGCTATAGATGTACTCAGCATGTTGGCGCTACTCCTGCAGAGTACACAGGGACCCATTGTATTCAATGGCATGCCCCTGTTTAATGCCTGCTCTAAGCAGGCGTTAAAAGTGCTGAACAAAATGGTGCAAGGAAATCTCTTAGATTTCCTTGTGCCATATTTTACCCCCTAACGGGGGAACGCCAGCCTTGCATACATTATGCCTGATACAGGCATAATGTTGTGCAAGGGTTTACAAAGTGGCGCAATGCATGCACTGCACCACTTTGTAAATATGGTGTGTGTAAAATGCCACTTTAGCGCCACCTCAGCGTAAAGAAAATGATGCTGGGGCAGCCCTAAGGTGGCGCTAGGGCCTCTTAAATCAGGCCCACAGTTTTTTAAACATTAATATCTCAAAAACTACTAAACAGATTTACCCCAAACCAAAAAAAGCACACTTTTGTGGGCAGAGTATGCCGCTGAGGGGCATGGTGGCATCCCTTTGAGGCTCCCAACTGGTGCAGCCCTGGTCAAAGTGTCCAGCCCCAACCGCAGGCAGATTTCACCAGGCACTCACCACCGGCCACAACACCATGCTCTGCTGACACCTGGATAGTGTGGCCAAAGGGATGCTGGGAGGCCCTTGCTGCTAAATCGGGATTGCGGCTAGCACACGACAGAGACTGATGCAGCTGAACAGAGCAGGGTCACAGCATGGCCTCTGACTCCTGTGGCCCGTGTTCCCCTGTGCTTGGGTAGAAAACCATTCAGCTGTCAGTACCTCTAAACCAGGGCACAGTATCCTACAGGGGATACTCTGACAGTGGAGGGACAGCTGCTTTGGGGCCTCAGACTCAGCTGTTCTGCCCCGGCCACGGGGGGAGCACGATGGGGCTTTGAAGTTAGCGCCTTTCACCCCGTTAATGCTCCGGAGATCGACACCCCTACTACAGCCTGGCATGATGGCCGGTGGACTTCTGTCCTTCTTCTTTGGCTCACAGGTGCTGCTTGTGCCTTGAGGCCCTCAAGTCTGGGATGCATGAAGCCTGAGACAGGCTAAGCCTACACGAAGAGCGACCTGCCATGGATGCTGCTGAAGGTGGAGAGCAGCACAGCATGGAGTGGGTGCGGCCATGCTGAAGGTGCCATTGACTACTACGACTGTGTGTGTTCTTTGGCTGAGAAGGTAATGCTGATCTAATATGGCCTACACGTGTGTTGAGACCGACAAGGGGGAGGAAGTGGCACTGACCTCTCTTCCGTAGGGATTGGGTTGGTCCCTCTGTACTTACTGGTTCCTCAATGCAGATTACGGGATCCTGAACAATTTCTTACAGTGGGTGAAAAAGCAGTGGTGGGGTTGGGGCAGGTCAGAGATTTCTGCCCATTGGCTGGATGCTCAGACCGTCCAATGGAGCTGTGCGTGCTTTTGTTCCAAAGGATTTTTTTTATTCTCCTCTACTGATGCCATGAAGCAGCCCTGCTGTAGTGTTCTATGCCTGCATGCTTCCCTTTGCTTGTCTTCTGGGGTTAACCTCAGAGATCTCCACATTGCGACTTTGGCTGTTTCGGGACACTGCCTATTACCTCTTTTTGGGGCCTGACCATTGCACATGTCCAAATCCAATTCGAAGTCCATGCACTAACTCCTCTTCTCAGAGACTGTATCCAGAGTGAGGGCATCTGAATCATCAGGGGCTATTGTGCAAGCACCATCATCTTTGTTGTCTTTGGCTATGGAGACCCTGCTTCTCAAGCTCTCTGACATCAAATATTCCATGACCTCCATCGGCATTGATATCACAATAACGCCTGAGGATGTGCGGTCAATATGCATGGACATTGTCTCCTTTCACCAACGGCTTGATGCTATGGAAACCTACCTCATGGAGCAGGAGGTGCACATTAATGACTTCCCACATTGATTGATGGAAGTGGGTGCACTGCGGAGGAAAGTGATCAACTTGGAAGATAGGAGGAGATTGGACAACGTTTGCTTTTCCAGCCTTATGGAGAAAATGGAATGGGCATACATGATCTTGTTCCTCTGTGACGTTTTGCCAAAACTATTGGATCTGTCATTTGTCCTGAAACTGGAAATACAGTGGGCGCATAGGGTTCATTCATGTGCCTCCTCCACCTCCACACAGAAACTTAGGCCCACACCGCATACCTTCGAAGGAATCAGCAGGAGAGGCAAATTATCCTGGCATTGAAAAAGCATGGCCCTTAGTGTGAGAACCACCAGATGTTCATTTCAGCAGACTTCTCCCCTGATACCAAATATATCTTGAAGCGATTCCTGGCACTGTGGCCCCACCTTCGAAAAAGGGTCTTCTAGACCCAGACATGATACTGATAACTGTGGACTGCAGGAATCAGGAGTATGATCACCCTGAAGACCTAGGCAGATTCCTAGAGGCCCTGGATGTCACAAAAATGGACACCCACAAGACACCCTCTGGTGCATCTGCTTCTGCCATGATGAGGGAGGATTGACTTCATGATGACCAAGAGGAGCGTTGAAGGCTGGAGAGAGTCATGAAATGCTGGTCTTTGGATGGAGGCAAGCACCTGAACAAGTCTCTTGATGGTCAAAGGGACAGGTCCTGCTCACCGCTTAAAGTTTAGGATGTTATACTAGACTGTTCTCTGGCTACATGATTGACTTCAGCCTGTCTACAGCATGTCACTGGCCTGGTGGTCTTACAAGGGATGATTGCTGATGATTTGCTGATATTGCCCTGCTGATGCTGATGCCCAGCTGGCATGCAGTGTAGAGTCATTGGGCCCTCTTGACCTGGGTGACAACTATGCGGCTGTGTGTCCGGTTACTTGCTCAGTCTGTAATTACATGGACCAGGGCCCGTGGCTGCATGTCAGCAGTTTCCCTCCATCCCAGATGTAGAGTCATAGGGGCAAATTTATAGACCATTTGCACTGAATTAGCTTCATCTTTTTTACACAAATTCGGCGCATAACTAACTACATATTTATATTTTGACTCCCAAGCCTCTAACATCAAAATATTGGAGTTTGCACCATTTTTCAGATGCGTGAACCTACCTTGCGTCAATGAGATGCAAGGTAGTCGTCCCCATCTAAAAAGAATTGTGGTAACCCCATAGCCCATATTTATCCCCTCGTGCTAAAATGACGCACGGGTAGGAGGAGGGGCTAAATAATGTGCAAAGCATGCTTTGCATCATTATTTAACGCCTGGGTCTGACCAGGCGTTAGGGGACCTGTGGACCCATTTCCATGGTTGAACACCATGGAAGGGGTCCACAGGTGCCCTCCTCAAGCCCCAGGAACACCCCCACCCACACCAGAGGGACACCCGAGGATGGGGGACCCCATCCCAGGTAAGTAGGGAAAGTATAGGTAAGTATTCTTTTTTTTAATTAAAGTGCCATTGGGGGCCCAACTTGGGGCCACCTGCATGGCACAGGGTGCAATGGCCATGCCCACGGGACCTTTGTCCCCTGTGCTGGCCATTGGGGTGGTGGGCATGACTCCTTTCTTTTCTAAGACAGGAGTTGTGGTATTGATGGTTTTGCACCAGAAAATGATGCTAGGCTGATTAGAGGCATTTTTTTGCCTCTAACCAGCCTAACATTTATTGGTGCAAAACCCCCTTCTTCCATACCGTCACCCCCACCCAGCTAACGACGTTTCTTTTTGTACGCTAGCCCACCCTTTGCGCCGGATTGCGCCATTCCATAAATTTGGCACAAAGCTGGCGTCCTGGAATAGTGCAAGCCGGCGCACTTTTGCAAATGCAGTTTTGCATCAAAAAGTATAAATATGGACCTTAGCTGTTCCCACTCCCCAGAGATAGAGATGGCAATGGGTTCACGCTTCTCCGGGTTACAGAATAGTCTTCCTTTCCCCCCATAGGAGGATTTGTGTGTACACCTAGGATAGTTACTGGTTCTCCTCTGGTCCCAGCCTTCTGACTCCCTTTTCCCTCTTTGTCCTGTCCCCATTGAGGCCGTACACATGACCCCATCACAACTAGAGGAATTTGCCGGATTTTCGGAGCTATGCACCACGTAGGAGTTTTTGCCAAGTAGTGGAGCGAGAAACAGTGAGGATGAATTAAAGCAGCACTCGATTTTCAGCAAGGAGTGCAGTTCTTGGGTTAGGAATTATTTCAACTGTGGCACTCAAAAGTGAAATACTTGAGGGGTTGATCTCACTTGGGTATTTCAAAAACGACAGCCTGCGATTGCATGTGCCCCTTGTGATTTATCCAACCACTCACCATGAAGGATTGTTTATTCATAATTATTTATTTGCCTGTTCCAGAGCAATATGAAAAGCAGATACAGTAGAAAGCGGCCACATGTTTATTTTGAACAATGTGAAATTATGTTTTTACATGGATTTCACCATGCGTGGCACATCTGCACTAATTACTGGTGGGAACGGCTAGAAAAATGGTAATGAAAGTATTTCTACTCTGTTGGTTTTAATTAACTCACGTACATATATTGATTCTGATATAGTGCTTTTTTGAGTTGGCAAAGACTGATCAAACAGCCGAAACACGTCCTGTGCCTATGTTGAATGCTGCTGGAGTTATTAAATAGTTTCACTCTCAACCTAGAGTGGCTTTTGGCTTTATAAGGAGGCGTTTTTGGTCAATATTAAAGGCGTTGGCGGTAACGCCTCACCGTGCACCACCAGCGATCTGGAGCACACCGGAAACATTCTGGATAGATAGGTAGATAGATAGATAAATAAATAAATAGATAGATCGATCGATCGATCGATCGATCGATCTTGCGGGCAAACCCATGGTGGTTGGAAACCTGCAAGGGTAGGGTGCAGGCCTGCGACCGCATGTCATGCAAGGTCAAACTGTGGCTGCCCACAAGGGGGGTTGGGCCAGGGCTGGCAGCAGTCATCACTGATGTAATCAATAATGTAATTTAGCCTGTCATAAGTGATATAACATATGCAGTCACAAGGAGTATAACTATAACATCACTTTAACTTGAATTTTAGCTTGAAGCTAAAATCCTTTTAATATACCTAACTATAACTTCATTTCAACGTTTGGTGTTTTTTCAGTGAATATATTTATATATATATATATATATATATATATATATATATATATATATATATATATATTTCTCAAACTCAACAACCCCTCTTGTACACTAAAAGGACCTGCTGGGAATTAAGCTCACCGCATTCAGGAGGTTTGACATTGTAAAAGTAAGCAAGCAGATAGACGGTCTAGCAGATGCCTTTTAATCATAAACTCTGCATTGAATTATTTTGTTAATTTCCAGGTTTTGCAGATGGAAATGAGTGTGAGAATGTTAGGCTTCATTGTTTATTAATATTATCTACTATATAATGATTACTGCTGAAATCATATTGTTTTCTTAGAGGTAAATAACAGGTTGTGCTACAAAACTCAGGTTCAAATGAGGAGGGATTTTAAGGCAAGGGCTGACACTGATAATTATCATGCTCCACCAAGTTGTTCTTAGTGTACTTTCCTGTAATGCTCTACAAGAGCCTTCACCCAAGGCCTGATTCATTTTGTGGTGTATCCTCAACTAGATGAAAGTCTACACACACCACAAAGCAAGAAACCTCTATCCTATAGAAGAGTTATTGCATCTCCAGGAAGGTACAGATGAAGTTGATGGTACCTACAATCAAGTCTAAAAAGGTATCCAGGCATCACATATATCAGTGACATTGTGCCAGTTTGAGGAATACTGTCTGACCTCTAACGTTTACAGGAGCAGTTCTACTGGATGAGTTTAGCAGGTGTCAAGGTCAAGCCAACTTTCCCATAATGTGCCAGGATCAGTCAACAAATCATGATATTTGCCCAGAGAGTGTGTCTGTAGTGAAGATAAGGCTGAAATTAGACAGAGGTATTACCTGATTGTTGTACTTGGCCCTCTCTTCAGGGTCACCTCAGATATTTCTCTTTCTCTGGCTTTCTTTCTTGGATCAGTTTTTGTTAGCTTTTAAAACTATGTGCACTCTGTCATTGCTAGCCAGTAGTAAAGTGTGTGTGCTCTCTCCTTAAAACATGATAAAACAGGCCTAAAATTGATTGGTACATTTAATGTAATTGTACGTCCCTGTGCTATGGTACTGAATGTACCCAGGGCCTGCAAATTAAATGCTAATAGTATACAGCAGCACTCATCATACCACCCACTAAAGTAACCTTTTAGTCCATGTCTCAGGCCTGCCACAACAGCCTTAGTGTACTTTTAGGCTGCCATTTCAACCTGGCTAAATAAACCTTTTGCCAGGCCTAAACCTAAACCTTCCTATATTACTTATAAGTTACCCCTAATGTGGGCCTGTTAGACTTGACAACCTTAGGGTGGTCATCCCCCAACATTTTGCCTGCCTCCCTCCACTTTTCTGACACTGTTTTTGCTGGTTTCAGGACCCTGCACACTTTACCACTAAAGTGCTAAAGTGCATATGCTTTCTCCCTTAAACATGGTAACATTGGTTCATTCCCAATTTGGCAGAAGTTATTTACTTATAAGTCCCTAGTAAAGTGCACTACGTGTACCCATGGCCTGTAAATTGAATGCTACTAGTGGGCCTGCAGCAGTGATTGTGCCACCCACATAAGTAGCCCATTAACCATGTCTCAAGCCTGCCATTGCAAGGCCTGTGTGTGCAGTTTCACTGCCACTTTGCCTTGGCATTTAAAAGTACTTGCCGGGCCTTAAACAACCACTTTTTCTACATTTAAGTCACCCCTCAGGGAGGACCTAGGTAACCCATAGGGCAGGGTGCTATGTGGGTAAAAGGCAGGCCATGTACCTGTGTGTTTTATATGTCCTGGTAGTGGAAAACTTCTAAATTCGTTTCCCACTACAGTGAGGCCTGCTTATTTCATAGTATAGCATTAGGAGTATCCTCATATACGGTTTGAGTGGTAGATTCTGTTCAGAAAGGGGTAACCATGTCATATTTAGAAAGGCCAGAATGGTAATAGAAAATCTTGCTTATTGATGAGGTTGGATTTTATATTACTATTTTAGAAATACCCATTTTAGAAAGCGAGCATGTCTCTGCACTTAAAATCCATCTGTGCCTTACAACCTGTCACCAATCAATGTCTGGGCTGGACTGGTTGACAGCTTCCTTGTGCATTTCACCCAGATATTTAGAAACACAGGACACTCAGTCACACCTGCACTTATCTGCATACTGAATGGGTCTTCCTGGGCTGGAAGGGTGGAGGGCCTGACATTTACATTTCAAATGCTAGTGGCCTGCCTCACAAAATGGACTGCCAAACCCCCTTCCTGGGAGCCTGGCAGACAGACCTGTACGGAAAGGGGAACTTGAGAACTTCAAAACTACTCTTTGAAGTCTCCCCCACTTCAAAGGTATTTTGGGGTATATAAACTGGGTCTCTGACCCCACCAACTCAGACACTTCTGGACCTGAGCCTGCAACCTGTCAAGAGGAACTGCCTGGCTGCTAAAAGGACTCATGTGGACTGCTGTGCTGAGAAGGACTGCTGCCCTGCTGTTGCCCTGCTGCCCTGATGACCTCTGACCTTTCTGAGAAGTGCTCTCCAAGGGCTTGGATTGAGCTTACCTCCTGTTTTCTGAAGTCTCAGAGCCAAAAAGGTTTCATCTCTTCAGGAAACTCCATGTGTGCTAAAATCGACGCACTGCCTGCCCGGAAATGATGCACAGCCTGCCTTGCCAGTGAGAAATCGCCGCACAGCCAAACTGGAAAGACGCAGCCTGACCTCCCGAGTGGAAATTCCTTGCAGTGCCTGCCTTGTGACAGAACATTCGTCGCACCGCCCTCCTGGATCGATGCACAGCCAAACCAGGACAGCTCAGCCAATTCTCCAAGTGTAAACTTGACGTAGCGCCTGCCGTGCAACAGAAAATTCAACACCTCGTCCACCCACATCAACGCAATGCCTGTGACTGTGCCCAGGATTTCCCTGCATCATCTCTGGGCGCCAAAAAGATCCCTGCATCACAGTGAGGAAACAAGACTGCTCACCGAATAACTATGCAATCCCCTTGCAGCATGGAAAGAAATGGCCCAACGTCTGTGCTGCGTCAGAAAAACTGATGCACACGTTATTTTTCCACACATCTCCTCCTTTGTGGTCTTCGTGTGTGTTATTTTTGATGCAAGCCAGGTACTTTGTGTAAGCTAGAGACAACTGTTGATTTCTAAGATTTAAGACTCTTTTTAAACTTGCAAAAGTGATATCTGAACTTGTGCTTATTGGATCTTTATCATTTTGACCTTGTTTTATTCAGATAAATTTCATCTATGTTTCTAAACCTGTGTGGTGTATTATTGTGGTGTTTTCACTGTTACTGTATGATTTATTGAACAAATACTTTACATATTGCCTTCTAAGTTAAGACTTACTGTTCAGTGCCAAGCTACCAGAGGGTGGGCACAGGATAATTTGGACTGCGTGTGACTTACCCTGAATAGGATTGTGGTACCTACTTGAACAAGGGTGTATACCTCTGCCAATTAGCAACCCCATTTCTAACAGGGCCCTAAGGGTTCATAGGGCACAGTGCATTGCATTAAGAAAGTACAACATGTGTACTTATGTTTTACATGTCTTGGCGGAGAGAAACTCCTGAAGTCCTTTTTCACTCTCCAATTGGCTAATACTGGGTTATCTTTTTATAGTTAATATGTGCTAACTTCAGATTGGGAGCAGATAGAGATATGTTGTTTACACTGAAATTAATTGTAATTTAAAACACTCTTTAATGGTGAACTTGGGTTTCACGTTACAATTCTAATTTTCTTGTCCCATCTAGCTATGCCTTTTTGTCAGTTCCCTGGGTCACATGACTGTGAATGTCTTGAGATTTGTGCATTGCTTCTTGAAATTGAGACAAAGGTGGCTTAGGTGTGGATGAGCTGTTGTGACAGGATGGCTGGGGAGGGGCTGGGAAAGTGTCCCACTTACACTTCATAGTGCTTTGCCTACAACACATACAAAAGAAACTGACACTTGGCCTGCCCTGCCTTTTGTCACCGTAGATAGATTGCAACTTGGACCTGAGGAAGGGGAGGAATTAACCAGAACCCGTTTTGGGGTTAGGTCAGGGAATTCCCAAACATAAAGGACCTCCAGAACCATTTATCAGAATACTCCTGGACCGGTAGAAGATTTAGAAAAATAACTGCCCTTCTGCTATAAGGAGTACCCTGCTGGCTGAAGGACTGCCTTGCTGTCTGAAGAAGGGTGTTTGGACCTGGGATAGCCAGATACCCAGAGTGACTCCAAGGGTCAGTTGGCTGACCTGTGTGAGCTACAGGGACACAACAAGCTTCCATGTGTTTCCCTGCAACTACACAGCTGCAAGTGAACATGCCTGAGTCTTATTGCTGTCCTCTGCAGTATTGAATCCTGATCCCCAAGAGGTGCCCCCTAAGTCTTGAACCCTTGCCTAGAATCACTTAGAGTGCCTCCTAAATGAAAAGATAAAAAAATCCTGAAATCTGGGCTCCATGTGACCACAAAAAGGCCTATTTGCACCAAAACTCTGCAGCCCACAATGGTCGCCAAAGTGATGCTCCGGTGAAACCTCCTCTTCGTGTTGACACCAACCACCCATGGCAGTCAGCAATGCAAGACCTGCAAAAATCAACCAAAGTGAGGCTACAGGGATGACAGTCTCTTCGTACTACAGTATCTGTGACGCTCGATCAGCTCTTTGCGCAAAAAGCCTCCTTCTTGTGCCCTCCTCCAACACAAATGGAACTCTTCACACCAGACTTAAGAAGATAACTCTTCGGCAGGACTAACCTGGAATCCGTGCTTCACTGTGGTCAGCCTGAACTTGTGACTTTCCCCTAGTCTAGCGCTGCAGGATAAATGTGAATGACATTTTCTCCTTCTTGGCACTATTTTCACTAAAACCTTAAAATTTTATATCTCATGTTCCACTGATTAGATTTTTGTCATCCTGGTATCATTTTATTTAATAAAAGTTATTGCATGATTACTTTACACATTGCCTTTAAGTTAAGCCTGACTGCCTTTGTGCCAAGCTACCCGAGGGTTAACCACAGGTTAATTTAGTGACTTTTGTGGTTCCCCCTGGTAAGGATTGTTGCTGTTGCATGAAAAGGGTTCACACCCCAATCAGCTAACAAGTCTATTTCTCATAATAGGGATTTTTAGAGGCCTCTAACAATAAGGACCTATTAGCCGCCGAAAATCACAAGGGGATAGGGACAGACAGAAAGGGGAAAAAATTAAAAGATAAAATAAAATAAATTGAACTTACTTTCAGGGATGCCGCAACTTCGTTTGTCGCTCCTCTTGCGTTGATGTGGGGTCCCAGAAAATGCTGGGACACCAGTACAGGCTCCCCAACAATCCTGGCGATGCTTACATGCTAAACATAGCATGTAAGGAGCTCCAGGATGCCACTCAAACACAAGCCTGGGGTCGATGCTGTTTCTCCAGTGTGGCTGTATACACAGCCGGGCTGGAGAAACCTAAGTGCGCATGTGTGTTTGGGCAGTCTTAGACAGCTGGCCAAACACACATGTGCATTTAGGTGCACTCTCTCTTCCCCCCTCCTACCTCCCCATGGTCCAGCCCCACCTCTCCCTGCACTGCTGAGCAAGATGAAGAAAAGTAAAACGATAGGAAACCATTGTTTTATTTTTGTGCTTCTGGCTCAGCCAGTGAAACCTATTCCATATTGAAAATGTTATGCCTGCTACACATTGGAAAAGTCGTGGGTTATCCTTATGTACAGGCTAGGTCTAGCAAGGCATGCATTTCTGAATTGAGTGCTTTCCTCTGCTACAAATAATATGAAAATAATAATTTTTAGTAGTAGAACGAAGATAATTTTAATTTGTACCTTACGTGGTACAATACATCCAAACGTGTTTTGAGGATGAGGTGATTGGTATTGTTATATCGGGCGTAAAAATGAATCCAAACAGAACATTCTGAAGAGTAAATTGTATGTAAATGCAGCATGCGCCATCTAGTGGTGACAATAGATTCTTGTAACACGTTGGAATCCCCTGGGGCTTGGAAGCAGGATCTACTTCCTTGTATATGATAAAACACCATTGTGTCGTCTAGTACAAATACCAAGCCTGTGTTTGAATGGTCCTGCTATGAAGAAAGTTACAGCTACCAAATGCATAAATATTATGTGTTCCGCTAAATAAAAAGCATCTGACTATTCCATAAAACGAGTACAGAAGTATGTAACGTTGATTCACCAAAACCTTATGGGTAGCAGAAGTGACATCAAACACCCTTTGACTTCAATTACATTACATGAAATTATTCCCAGTCTTCCCAGGGAGTAATATCAAATGACCTTTGACCCTAATAACATCAAACAAATTGACCTAATTTTTAAGAACACCATAACGGCACAATGTGCATAATTAGTACAATACACTTCACCAAGGTACATAAGTGGTACTTGAGATACCAACGCATTATAATGAAGGTACTTCAATGTGTGAGTTAGTAGTCTCTTGCCCTAACAAGTCCTATGTAAACTGCGACTTAAAATACCTAGGTACAGCCATTGTATGCCCATTTATTTTCAATTCTTGCCTGTAAATCATGGACTTCATAATATGTCCTATGAAATTGGGTGCATATTTAGGAGCCCCTTGCACCGCCATTGCGTCATTTGTGACACAACTGCGGTCCAAACCTTGAACTCGTATTTATGAGGCCACGCAATGCCACTTTGCATGGCTTTGAATGGCCTCGTAGATATGTAGTAAGGGAAGGCAGTGCAAATCGTTACGTTACCTTAATTTGTGTAAAGGAGGCATTACAAGGGCATTGTGGTGGGTGTTCCAACGCAACACCCATGGAACTTGTAAACCTAGGGATGCGCCAAAACCTTATGCCTCCCCAGGTGAGGCACAATGAGGAGACATATGTTTATTTCTCCTTGTTTTTTTCCTCTTTCCATATGTGCTGCATTCTGTAGCACACAAAGAATGAGGAAAAAGCCTCCCAGGATTTGTTTTTGTGCAGAAAGGTGCCCCTTCCTACACACAAAAAATCTTGCATACAATGAAGACACCATTGCACCATGGTTCAAGGGTTCCTGCATTGGCACTAGGCAGCCCATTGTGCTCCAGCATGGGGGAATGGCATGACTGTGCCATATGCTATAGATGCAGGACATTCCTGCCCTTTCACTTTGAAGCAAGGCAGCACAGCAAGGTGACTTGATGCGCTGCCCTGCTGCAAATCCCCATACATTTGCCCTATGCATCATCTTTTGAAACCCAACTGTCATGTTGAGCACATTGTTTAAAAAATAATACAATCATCTTATTTACAATCTTACAAAGCACCACCTGTGACAGGGTCAAATAAACATCTACAGATCTAGTCCCTGCACTGAGTGTTCAGGGTGTGCAAAGCAACCACCAATACCCATATTCAGCCTTCTACAGTGAGCTCCAGTCTCTGAGGCATGGTGCAACCTCCACAGGCTCTACGGGTCAGGACATTTCTACTCTGCCTACTATTATCCTCTTTTTTAAAGCATTTTTAGGGCAGTTTACCATGTCCTTGAGTCCTGTAATGGATGCCACAACATTTCCGTTCATATTGGGGCCAGCCAATTAGACTGCTCGCTTAAAAAAAAAAAAACCCTCAGCCAGTCACTGTCAATACATCTCTATTTTCTGGGCCTTTATTTCTCAAAAACGAATGAACGGATTTACATCAAATCGCAAAAAGCATGCTTTCTGTGTAAAGTTTTAGGCTGCAGGCTGTCTAAAACATTTTGGAAACTGTTTCAGAAATTGTGTTTTGAGACGCCTCCAATTTTTCACTGTTCCCGTATGACCTATCATTTCAAAATTCTCCAGGAAGGACCTGAGTTAGATTAATTTCTGTTTTTTTAAAACGTTTTGTGAAGCTCCATGAGTCCTTCGTATTGTCCAGCGCCTTCCAGTTACTTCTTACCTAGCTGTTAGTTGTCTTTTTAGCTGTGCTTATGCTCCAATCTGCAGATGTATGCTAGTGGCACTTATCTTTCAGAAGGTCTCCAAGAACTCCACGGGGTTTGTCACAGTCTACCCTTTATGTGCACTGTGGTGAGTGAATTCTTATTCTTTATTATATTCTTACATCCTAGATATTTACTGCATGATAAAGAAATTCACTTGCCTATCGCTGTGTGTCCCATCGCTCTACAAGTCACAGCGAAGGCCGATTCAAGCTGAAAATTGATATCACACAGTGACAAATTGTGATCTCCACCTCTTCCCTTGTTTTGTTTCCCACCTTCCACTTTCGCCTGTGGGAATGAGCCTGAGGACGTACCAGTAACAGACTCTTTTGGAAGGGAAGGGACTACATTGGCCTGCTTGTCAACTCCTTCCCACCTTACCACTAATCTTGCTACTTGTTATTTATCACTGGTTGAACGGTGGAGAAAATGAATACCCTCTCTGGAATTGAGAAGATTCTGTCTGAAAGATATGAAAATACTAGGTTTACATTCTTTCACAGGCTATTATAAGAAAGCAGCCTCATGATTTATGATGGGGAAAAGTTATGGGAATTCTTAGATACAGGAGCCCATATAGGAAACGGCAAGATCTAAGGACCAGATGTACAAAGCCATTTAGGCCCATATGTATACTCGGTTTGTGCTGAATTAGTGTAAAAAATTTTAAAGCTAATTCAGCGCAAACCTGACTCCATATTTATATTTTGGTGCTAGACACGTCTAGAACCAAAGTTATAGAGTTAACGTCATTTTCTGGACGTGAAAACCTACCTTGCGTCAATGAGATGCAATGTAGGCGTTCCCGTCCTGAAAAGGATGATATGGTCTTAGTAACATATTTATCCCCTGTGCTAACATCCAGCATGGGGGCCCTAAATAATGACACTAAGCCTGCTCAGTGCCGTTATTTAACGCCTGGGTATGGGCAGGCGTTAGGGGACCTGTAGGCATATTTCCACAGTCAGAGACCACGGAAAGAGCCCACAGGCGCACTTCCCTGGCCCCAGTGACACCCACACCCACACCAGAGGGACACCACAGGATGGGGGACCCATCCCAGGTAAGTCCTGGTAAGTATTTTCTTTTTTTCACGCTTGGGGGCTGTTGGACGTTTTTCCTTATGCAGGGTCATCCCCAATCTTTTTGCCTCCTGCCTCCTATTTTTCCTGACCTGTTTTTGTTGGCTTTAGAACTCTGAGCACTTTACCACTGCTAACCAGTGTCACGATCTGCACAATGCTTTTCACCTTTGACTGAAGGATTTGAAAGAGCACCTGGTCTTCTGCTGGTTCTGGATAGACCTAGATAGGGGCAACCCATTCTAGTAGCCACGGTGCTGCTTTTTGTTGTGCAAAAGAAGGGACTGCAGGAACAAGCGAAGTCTTACAAGGAATAGTGGACATGGCCCTAGGATGGAAACCACAGGTGGAATAAAAAGGTGTTTCTCTGGTTGCCCTATGTACTGTATTGTTATAGGAGAATTCAGCAAGGGCAAGAAAATCCGACCAATTACTTTGACTGGCATTACAGTAACATCTATGGTATTGTTGAAGTTCCTGATTCACACGTTCACTGTGACCATTGGTTTGAGGATTTAAACCAGAAGACAAGGACACATCAATATTTAATAAGGCACAAAAAGCTCTCCGAAATCGTGACACATGTTGTGGCCCTCTATCTAAAATGACTTCTTGGGGGAGACCATGAAGACAAAAAATGTCTCGCATGAATATGCAGCTCATTTCAGGGGCTGTGGGTAATTTCTTTAGGGCTGTAAAATGCGCCATCTTGGTGAAGGAATCAACAGTTACCACATGACATGCTTACCAGAAGAAGATGGTAAGAACTAATGAAATCTGTGGAAAGGGCACACCATGGAGCTGAGGGAACAGGTAAAGGCATTAATAAGCCTGCTGGTTTAGTTCTGGGCATCTTGGTCTGGGCGCATACTGGACATGCTGAGACATAGGTTTCTGTATCGTTCTTAAGGGAAGGCCACCAAAAAGATCGTTGAAGCAGCTCCTGGGTCTTCTTGATTCCTCGATGCCCAGCTACCGGAGATTCATTACACATTTGTAATGCCTTGGTCTGTACTCTTTTACTAGGTCAGAAAATAGTTTTTTGATGATAGAAGTTGTCTTGTTCCTTTCGTAAGAGAGGTGTCACTTTATTCCACTCTTCAAGTGAAAGGAACTGGTACTCAGATTTAACGCGATCTAGAAAAGAGTGAGTAACCCCTACGATTCTACTGGATTCAATGATATGTGGAGAGGAGGTACTGGCGATGTCAGGATATCAACGGGATAATGCGTCTGCCACTAGATTCTGGGACCCAGATATGTAAGTTATCACAAAATCATACTGGCTAAAAAAGAAGGCCCATCTTGCTTGACGAATATTACGGCACTGGAAGCTTTGAAGACATTGTAAATTGTGGTGGTCAGTCCTGGCTTCAAAAGGTTCTCTAGTGCCCATCAAGATATGCCTGCATTCTTTACATGCTACTTTGAGAGCAAGTAATTCTCAAGTAATTGCGTTCTGCTTCTGTCAGAATGTGAGAGAGACATAGAAGAAAGGATGTTCCAATCCATCATCGTCTTGTTCTTGAAGTAGAACTGCTCCTAATGCTCTTTCAGACGCATCAGTCATTACTATGAATTTCTTAGTAGTATCAGGATGTCGCAAATGGGTGCTTGAGTGAAGGAATTCTTTAGCTCCTGAAAGGCCCGTTCAGCACTTTCAGTCAAGACAAATCCCTTCTTCAAATTTTCTTTTTTAATAGTCTGGGTGATGAAACTTTGTTGGTGGGCAAAATCCTGAATGAATTGGCGGTAGAGGTTTGAAAGCCCAAGAAAACATTGAATTTCCTTTACAGAAGATGGAGAAGGCCAGTCTAGAATGGCTCTTACTATGTCTGGGTCCATGGATATTCCTGTTTGATTGATACTGAACCCTAAATACATCACTTCAGTCTTGTGGAATTCACACATCTCTGGTTTGCAATATAATTGGTTCCTTTTGAGTCTTTCTAAAACCTGTAGTAAATGTTCAGTATGTTGCTCAGGATTATGGGAGTATGTCAAGATATCATCCAGATAGATTACTACATTGTGATTTAACAAGTCAGAAAACACAGAATACATGAATCGTTGGAAAACAGACGGTGCATTGGTCAACCCAAAAGGCATGAAACGATATTCATAGTGTCCGAATGGAGTACGGAAGGCTGTTTTCCATTCATCTCCTTCCTTGATATGCAATATGCCCCTCTTAGATCTAATTTAGTGAACATCTTGTCTCCTTGGATGGCGTCCAGTATATCCCGAATTAAAGGTAAGGGATAACGATCTTTGATTTTTATTTTATTGAGTCGTGAAAGTCAACACATAGACGCAGAAAGTTCGTCTTCTTGGGAACTAAGAAAATAGGAGGAGACGAAGAAGGAGCAATTAACCCATTCTTTAAGTTGTGATCGAGGTATTCTTTGAGTACCTTCTTTTCTTGATCTGTCAAAGAATACATTCGACCAAATGGAACTACTTCATTTGGAACCAAAGGAACAGCACAGTCATAGATTCCATGAGGAGGTAAGATGGGATTACTAGGTTCCTGAAAGACGTCAAAGTATTCCTGGTAACAATCAGGTACTCCTTGAATCATATATAGTGTTATCGGTATTCTTCGATGATTGATAGAATTTTTGGGGAGACCAATATGAGTTAGTTGAATAGCAATTTTGCTAACAAAACTGAGATGTTAATGATATTGTTCTCATTTCCCAATTGATATAGAAGTTGTGCCGGGCTAACCAAGGTATTCCTAAAATCATTGTGTGATTCGGCAAGGATATAAGATCAAAAGCAACATGTTCTTGGTGCCTTCCAAAATTCAAACAGAGGGTAGGAGTAGAAGAAACCACAGGCCCTGAGGTTAAAGGGGAGCCATCTACTGTGTGTACTTGCTAAGAGTTTTCTTTAGGAATACGTGGAATCCCCTTATTCTTAGCCCAGGTCTCATGTAAATAGATTCCACTGGCTCCACAGTCTACAAGAGCGAAGAGTTGTTCTTCCTGACCTTGTGAACATTGTAATGTGACCGAAAGGATGAACAAGGTGGACATATTTTCTCTGGAGGAACATAATCACAGCACCTCAACTCCTCCCGTTTCCTTCCTCCTTACAGGGGACTGGAGGTGGCGTTTCCCGAAGGTCTGGAAGGATGAACAGGGCAACCACGAATCAGATGACCAGCCTTGCCACAATAAAGGCAAAGACCCTTTCGTCTTCTATCCTCCTTTGCAGACTCAGATAACGGACCATGGATGAGATCAACCTGCATTGGTTCTGCTGTAGAAGATGGAGAAGCTTCAGAATGGGCGTTCGTCGATTGATGGTACGATGAACGCCAGGCTGATATGCTACTCGAGTTCTTCTTCTTTCCATCTTGCGCTCTCGTAGTCTATATTCAATGTTCATGGCTTGGTCTATTAATTTCTTTAAGGAACAGGCTGGAGTTGAATTTACTAACTCATCCTTGATTTCTTCATGCAGTCCTCAGCGGAAAATATTTACAAAGGTGTGTTCCACCCAAGAGGTTTTGGCTGCCAACTGTTTGAAACGTGTTATATACTGCAGAACGTCCTAATTGCCTCCTGTATATCACATAAGGCCTCCTCTGCTGCTGCTTCCAACCGAGGCCTTTCAAACCTCTGTTTGAAAAGTTCAAGAAGGCAGGATAATTATTCAGGACTGGATCTTCCGCGGAGACCAAGGGAGTTGCCCAAGCTAGTGCAGGGCCGGACAAGGCACTGATCAGACAACCCACCTTAGCCTTATCGGAAGAAAATTGTAGTGGACAGAAGGCAAAGAAGACTGTTTGTGCATCCAGAAACTCCTTTATCTTCTGAGGATCCCCCGAATATCGAGGGGTAGCAGCAGATACGGTGGTACATCCATTGACCGGGAGCCCCACAATTGCTGTAACTCTTGAGCTTGTTGTCGGACTGTCTGCAGCATAGCTTGGGCGTTTTCTACTACGGCACTCTGTGGTCCTACCATGGTTGTCTCGCAACATGGATTATTTTGGCGTTGCAATCTGTAACGATCTGCACAATGCTTCTCACCTTTGACTGAAGGATTTGAAAGAGCACCTGATCTTCTGCTGGTTCTGGATAGACCTAGATTGGGGATGACCCTTTCTAGTAGCCACGGTGCTGCTTGACAAGAAACGCCTAAGCAGACCGTACCAACCAGAAGGAGTCCCAGATTAAAAAAATAAAAAAAATATGGGAAAAACCTCAAAAACAAGAACTCCTGAAAAAGAAGAAAAAACAGGATTGAAAAAAGGAAAAAAATAGAAAAAAATCACAATCAGCTTAACAGGAACTGGAGAAAACACAACGAACAGGAGCGAAGATCACCACCAAGAGGAAGTGTTTGCAATGCAAAGCCGATCAGGACTGAGTGACTTATACACTGGAAGACAGGAAGTGACAACACAGGAAAGAGAAACAACACCATCTTGGATTGGGAAAAGCCCATAGAAAATAATAGGAAAAAAGTAGCAGTATAAGAGAAAAAGGTATGCTGGGAAAAAGGGACAGAAGAAGACAAGATGGAACCCTGCAAGAAGACAGCATGGAAACCAGGAAGAAAGGAAAAAAGACAAGTGGACAGAAAACAGAGGAAAAGAAGAAAAACAAAAGAAAAGGAGTCCACCACCGACAGGCAAAAGAAAGCTCACAAAAATAGGTAAGGACGACACGACCGGGAGCATAAAACATGCTTCCTGGAATGCGTCGTAAAAACTGAGCAAAAACACAGAGAACGGCGCTCTGACAATCGGAGGTGTGGGCCGACAGCAGTCGGGAAAAGAGACGCTGCGGTTAAGCGCAGCGTAGCAACCAGTGCTAAAGTGCATATGCTCGCTGTGTAAATTATATTGTTGAATGGATATCCATGACTGGCATATTTGTTTTACTGGTAAGTCCAGAGTACAGTGCACTAGAGATGCCCAGGACCTGTAAATCAACTGCTACTAGTGGGCCTGCAGCACTGGTTGTGCCACCCACATTAATATCCCTTTAATCATGTCTCAGACCTACCACTGCAGTATGTGTGTGTGTGCAGTTTTAAACTGCCAATTTGACTTGGCAAGTGTACCCACTTGCCAGGCCTAACCTTCCCTTTTCATATGTGTGAGACACCCCTAAGGTAGGCCATAGGTAGCCCCATGGGCAGGGTGCAGTGTATGTTTAAGGTAGGGCATATGTTAATGTGTTGTATATGTCCTAACAGTGAGTTACTGCCAAATTAGTTTTTCACTGTTGCAAGGCCTATCCCTCGCATAGGTTAACATGGGGGCTACCTTTAAATATGATTAAAGTGTAGATTCCCTTTGGGAGCAGATAGACATGGAATCTGGGGTCACTGAGCTCACGATTTAAAAATACATCTTTTAGTAAAATTGATTTTAAGATTGTGTGTTTGAAAATGCCACTTTTAAAAAGTAAACATTTTCTTGCTTAAACCATTTTGACTCTGCCTGTTTGTGGATTCCCTGTCTGGGTCAGTTTGACAGTTGGGCTGTTTGCACCTCTCTCTAGACAGTGACAGAAAGGGAGCTGGGGTGTAGCCTGCATAATAATTGTTGTATTCTATTCAAAGGAATCTTAGTGGGCTGCTTAGCAACTGGGAGGAAAATGGAATGTTATGATTAGATTGTAAGGAGTGAAGTGTTATAGTGTGTTTTTAAGCGACGGTAAAAGATGGAATATGGCTGATGTTGTCAGATGCAGTGAAATGGAAGTAGCTAAGTGGAAGAAGCAGGTTGGGTGTGGCCGTGGTGTCGAGGAGTCAAGAGGGGTGAGAAGGTCACAGAGAGTATTCAAGAAACCAGAATATATGAAAGATTATTATACAGAGTAGTTGTGTTTACGTGTTTTCTTGTGTTAGTTTATGTTATTTATTGTTTTTTTCTTGTTGTTTTTAGATAATTTTGTTATTGTAAGAAGGGAGATATGTTGTATTCTATTCAAAGGAATCTTAGTGGGCTGCTTAGCAACTGGGAGGAAACTGGAATGTTATGATTAGATTGTAAGGCAGGCAGTTGTTGATAAGACCTGCCAGGGTTGGATGTGTATTTCTTATCTGAAGAATAAAGAAGAAAAAGAAGCATCTGTGGTGCAGCGATTTCTTTACAATAATAAAAAAAGTACACTGTTCCAAAAACAAATATAAAGATTCCAAAGGTGTCTAGAATGGAATTACATCAGAAGTAAAGGCCCTCAGGTCTCATCATCAGGCTTGCTCCACGCCAGACTGGCATGGCAATGTCTGACGGGACCCTCAATGGGGTCACTAAGCCAAACTTCTGCGCAGAGCAAACAAAATAGTGGAGAGAAAGAAAAGTGAAAACAAAAAATAAAATTGACTCAACTCTCCTCAGGAACTTCCTTTACTTAGTGACAGAGGACATTGGTCAAGGTTAAAAACAACAAGAGAGTTCAAGGGAAATAATGGCCCTTTACTCTTTCAAAACTGTGGTTGAGAATGCTGCTTCTGACACCACTAAATAAGTCAACATGTTTCGCGCCTACTCACGTCTTAACAGATCTCTTGGCGCTTCTTCAGCACTGTGAACAATCTTCTCCAATCGAAAAACAGACAAGTTAATATTTACGCACAGGTATCTAATGGTGAGGCTCTACTCACTCAATTATTCACTGAACTCCTGCACGTCTCCCAAACCACCCAATCTGGAGGCATGGTATTTCTTAAGTGGGGGCACCTTGACAATTTGCCATATTTCAAAAATGAAACTTCTGTGTGAGTTTCTTGGCTGCCGCTGAACACAAGAGTGTAGCCTGTATATCCTGATAAGCCATCTGTACTAGGAGGGGGGGGAGGAGTGGTCACTCACACTGTAAAGGGCTGTGCCTGCCCTCACACAATGCAGTCTCCAACCCCCTGGTGTGTGTCTGGAGCATTTCCTAAATGTGAATTGGGTATTTAGGATATGCAAATTCCATAGACTCCAAGTGGATGGTGACTAGACGCAGTTTGACAAAAAACCTCCAAAGATGTTTTTTTTAACCCCTTCGCTGCCAGGCCTTTTCCCGGCTATTTGGGGCAGTTCGCACTTAGACCCTCGTAACATTTTGCCAACATAACCTACCCACACCAAATTTGCGTCCTTTTTTCCAACATCCTAGGGATTCTAGAGGTACCCAGAGTTTGTGGGTTCCCCTGAAGGAGACCAAGAAATTAGCCAAAATACAGCAAACATTTAATTTTATTTTATTTTTTAAAGGGAAAAAGGGCTGCAGAAGAAGGCTTGTGATTTTTCCCCTGAATATGGTATTAACAAAGGGTTTGCGGTGCTAAAATCACCAGCTTCCCAGCTTTCAGGAACAGGCAGACTTGAATCAGAAAACCAAGTTTTTCAATACAATTTTGGCATTTTACTGGGACATACAGCATTTTTACGATTTTTTGTGCTTCCAGCCTCCTTCCAGTTAGTGACAGAAATGGGTGTTAAACCAATGCTGGATCCCAGACAGCTAAACATTTCTGAAAAGTAGACAAAATTCTGAATTTAGCAATGGCTAATTTGTGTAGATCATACAAGGGTTTCCTACAGAAAATAACAGCTGAAATAAAAAAATATTGAAATTGAGGTGAAAAAAACAGTCATTTTTCTCCACGTTTTACTCTGTAACTTTTTCCTGCAATTTTTTAAAACAATATACCATTACATCTTATGGACTCTTCTGGTTGCACAGATACATAGGGCTTGTAGGTTCATCAAGGACCCTAGGTACCCAGAGCCAATAAATGAGCTGCACCTTGCAATGGGTTTTCGTTCTATACCGGGTATAGAGCAATTAATTTGCTGAAATATAAAGAGTGAAAAATAGGTATCAAGAAAACCTTTGTTTTTCTAAAATGGGCACAAGATAAGGTGTTGATAAGTAGTGGTTATTTGCACATCTCTGAATCTCGGGGTGCCCATACTAGCATGTGAATTACAGGGCATTTCTCAAATAGATGTCTTTTTTACAAATAGATGTCTTTTTTACACATTATCTTACATTTGGAAGGGAAAATGTAGAGAAAGACAAAGGGGAATAACACTTGTTTTGCTATTCTGTGTTCCCCCAGGTCTCCCGATACAAATGGTACCTCAATTGCGTGGGTAGGCCTAATGCTTGTGACAGGAAACGCAACATGGACACATAACATTTTAAAATTGAAATATGACATGTTTTTTGCAAAGTGCCTAGCCGAAGATTTTGGCCTCTGACTCAGACGGCACCTAGGGAAACCTACCAATCTTGCGCATTTTTGAAAACCAGACACCTAGGGGAATCCACGATGGGGTGACTTGTGGGGCTCTCACCAGGTTCTGAATCCTTTGCAAATGTCAAAATTTGACTAAAAAACACTTTTTTCTCCCATTTCGGTGACAGAAAGTTTTGGAATCTGAGAGGAGCCACAAATTCCCTTCCACCCAGCGTTCCCCCAAGTCTTCTGATAAAAATTATACCTCACTTGTGTGGGTAGGCTTGGGCCCGTGACAGGAAATGCCCCAAAACACACTGTGGACACATCACATTTTCCCATAGAAAACAGAGGTGTTTTTTGCAAAGTGCCTACCTGTGGATTTTGGCCCCTAGCTCAGCCGGCACTTTGGGAAGCCTACCAAACCTGTGCATTTATGAAAACTAGACACCTAGGGGAATCCAAGATGGAGTGACTTGTGGGGCTCCCACTCAGTTCTGTTACCCAGAATCATTTGCAAACCTCAAAATTTGGCAACAAAAACACTTTTTCCTCTCATTTCAGTGACAGAGAGTTCTGGATTCTGAGAGAAGTCACAAATTTCCTTCCACCCAGCGTTTCCCCAAGTCTCCTGATAAAAATGGTACCTCAATTGTGTGGGTAGGCCTTAAGCTTGCGACAGGAAATGCCCCAAAACACTATCTGGACACATCAAAATTATCAAATGCAAAGCTACCTGTTTTTGGGGGAGCACCTGCGTTTCTGGTTCTGGGCTCAGCAGCCATTTAGGGAAATCTACCAAACCCAGACATTTCTGAAAACTAGACACCCACGGGAGTCCAGGGAGGTGTGACTTGCATGGATCCCCCAATGTTTTCTTACCCAGAATCCTCAGCAAACCTAAAATTTAGCTAAAAAAATCAAAGTTTCCCACATTTCTATGTGGGATCACCGCACCTGGACAAATTTCCTACCACCCAAGGTGACCCTCAGTCTCCCGGTAACAATGATACCTCACTTGTGTAAGTGGGCTAAGTGTCTGTGACAGGGAAGAGCCAAAAACATGTCAAAATTGAGGGGGAACCAATGCAGGTCCAAGAGGGCAGTTTGAAAAAAATATTTTTAGGCTGACAAGTGCAGCAGAATTTTTATCGCTATAGATGAGACAATGTTGAGTGGTAGGAATTTTGTGGATTCCTGCAGATTCCGGAAGGTCTCATCATAAAAATGTGGGAAAAATGTGTGATTTCCAGCAAAGTTGGAGGTTTGCAGGGCATTGTGGGTAAGGAAATGGTGTGGGGTGCATGTGAAGCACACCACCCTGGAATCAACCAGATGTTTAGTTTTCAGATGTGTCTAGGTCTTGTGGATTTTTCTACATGGCAGCGTCCCAAAGTAAAAATAAGTGCAGCCCTCCCATTCCAGTGGGACGATTTTGAGAGTAACCAGGCTCTCATGGCCCTAATGTAAAACTGAAACCCAAAATAATCAAGTGTCCTCTTGCTTGCCATGGGATAAGATGTTTTAGTGTGTGGGGGAGAGCTGAAAGACTGTTACTCCCTTCAGTTTGCGTGGGGGCATAACCAGGCCCATACTGGTTTGTAGCCACCACCCCACTATTTTTTTATTTTTTTAAATTCCCTGGCATCTAGTAGACTTTCTGCCCCTCTGGGGTGTGCAGCGGGGGTAATTGCCCAATCTGTCCACTGGTGGGCAGAACTACTTTGGCCCCATTTACTTGGGGTGGGGGTATGGCCATATCCCCAACCTCTTATTTTGAAAAAAACTCTTCCCTGGTCTCTGGTGGGCTTTCTGACCCCCTTGGGGGCAGATGGGCCTTGCAGAATTTGGCCAATCTGCCCCCAAGAGGGGCAGATATGGCCAACAGTTATGTGCCCCCATGGGGAGTGACCCTTGCCCAAGGGGCCACCCCCCCAAAGAAAACACACACATACACACACACCAATCCATTGTGTCTAGAGGTTTCTACCCCCCTTGGGGACAGATTGGCCTAACAAAAATACGCCAATCTGCCACCAAGGGGGGCATAAATGGCCTAAATACAATTTGCCCCCCTTGTCTAAGGGGTCGATCCCCATACATAAAAACATAAAGTAAATAAAAAAATATATATATCCCTGGTCAGAAAAGGCCTAAAAATATTTCCCTCCCCCCGGGGAGAGGCCCTTGCCAAACGGACCACTCCCCTTATGCGTTAGTATAAAAATAAATACAAATTCCATGCTTTCTTGTGGTTTTCTGCCCCCAGAAGGGCAGACGTGGCCTAAAATTAATTTGTCCCCCTGAGGAACGACCCTTGCCCAAGGGGCTGCTCCCCTTATGCCCAAGTATGATAAAAAGAAATAATCCCTGGTGTCTAGTGGTTTCTGCCCCCCTCCCAGGGGAGACAGAAATGGCCTAAAAATAATTTGGCCCCCCGGAGCGACCCTTGCCTAAGGGGTCGCTCCCCACACATAAAAAAATAAATATATATATCCCTGGTGTTTAGTGGTATTCTGCTCCCCCTGGGGGCAGATCGACCCAATTATATTAGGCTGATCTGCCCCCAGAGGGGGGCAGAATGACCTAAAATAATTTGGCCCCCTGGGGAGCAGCCCTTTCCCAAGGGGCCGCTCCCCTTATGCACAAATATGATTAAAAAAAATAATCCCTGGTGTCCAGTGGTTGGCTTAAAAATAATTTGGCCCCCCGGGAGCGACCCTTGCCTGAGGGGTTGCTCCCCACGCATAAAAAATAAAAATAAACAAAAAAAATTATTCCTGGTGTCTAGTGGTTTTCTGCCCCGCCCGGGGTCAGATCGGCTTAATTATATTAGGCCAATCTGCTCCCAAGGGGGGGAAGAAATGGCATAAAAGTCATTTGGCCCCCTGGGGATCGGCCCTTTCGTAAGGGGCCGCTCCCCTTATCGAAATTTACACACAAAAAAAACAATTCCCTGGTGTCTAGTGGGCATTTCTGCACACTATCGCGATTGGGCAGCAGAAATGCGGTAAGAGACAGGAAAGGAAAGGTCTTTCCTATCCTTTCTTGTCTCTCCCCCCCCCACCTCCCATTCCGAAATCTTCCGGAATCGTGCTGGAAGCACGCTTCCAGAGGGATCTGAGGTGACCTCTGATGCGGTCAGCGTGCGATTTGCGGGACGGGGGTAGGGGGATCGGGGGTGCCAGGGGAATCAATTCCCCTTCCATCCCCAGCTGGGGGGTGTGGAAGGGAGGCCCACGGGGGGAGTGCTAGCGCTCCCCCAATGGGCCGGGTGCAGAACAAGCTGGTCTAGTCCAGGCACACGGGAAACCGGGTGCCTGGACGGGGACCAGCTAGTCCCAGGCACCCTGGGGGTTGAAGTACAATAAAGCACACACATGCCCCTAGGACATTTGTGTGCTCTACATTTCCACAACTTTTTTTGAGGTGCATCACAGGGTGCCTTTTGCCCATAGCCACCCTTGGCTTTGCATTTCCAAAATAATTATTTCCTAATAGGAAATGCTATTTTGGAAATACAAAACCAGCCCATTGTAACAAATAATATGTGTTGGACATAGCCCGTTTACAGGGTAATTCCCTGACTCTGAGCACTTTTGCACTGTTAATCAGTGCTAAAGTGCATGTGCTTTCTCTTGTAAACTTGGTATGATTGGCTTATACCTAATTGGCATATTAAATTTACCTATAAGTCCCCTGTAAAGTGGTATCCCTATACCCAGGGCCTGTAAATTAAATTCTACTACTGGGGGGGCGTGGTCTGGCCGCGATCCATGATGGCCGCCTGAGAGCCGAGCTCTGCACGGCGGCGGGCCACGCGGCGGTGGCGGCGGCGCTGGAGGCGCACCAGAGGACCCCTGAACGCAGCGAGGACCGGTGTAGGGGTCGGAGACGGAGAGCGGCCGACATCCGTGACGCGGGGGGAGTGCCCTCCCCGGAGACGCTGGGCGGAGCGAGGGAAGCAGGCTCGAGGCCTACGGCAGGCCTCTGAGCTGCGGCCTCGAGTGAGGAGTCACCCCGGCGCGGAGAGATGCGTCTCCCGCTGAAGCCCGAGGTAGGGGAGCGCGCCCTTCACCCCTGCCTGCACCTTGGCGGTGGCTCATCTGCAGCCCCCGGAGCCGGCACCAGGCCGGGGTGCCGCTTGCCCCGCCCTCCCTCTTGGTCGATCGGTGCCGGAGGGGGGGAACGGAGCTGACCGGCGCCTCAGCCCAGAACAATAGGAGGTGGCCCGGTGCTGATGACGCGCCTCCCAGTGCCTCCTCAACCCCCCCCCCTTTCTGCCGGGGGTGACGGGATCGGCGACAAGAGACCTCGCCATCAGCGGAGCGCAACGGATGGCTACCCCCAGCCTTACCTGCTACAGAGGAGGCCCCCTGAGAAACGGCAGGGGCCCCAGAGAAGACAGAGGAGCGAGGGCCGAGTCGGTGAGCAAGAGAGGATGAGAAACGCAAGGAGGTGAGGGTGGTGGATGAGTGGGAAAGGGGCCGGGAGAGAGGAGAGAGAGAGAGGAATATAACAACATACAGAGAGGGGAGGAAAAAGACGGGAAGAGGAGAAGGCAAAGAGCAAAGGAGTAAACGCAACCTAATGAGAAGAGGGGCAAGCACAGGAGGGGGGAAGGAGTAAGGAATAAAAAGAAGAAAAAAAAGAAGAGAAAAAAAAAAGAGAAAGGAAAACGAACAATACAAATATAACAATAAAAGGAGCAATACTACACTAACAGAAAAAGTGAAAAACCACTGTTGACCCCAACAAAGCTAGAGCTAATGAGGCATGGAGAGCAAAGAGGGCCAGGAGTAACAACGGGCCTCGGCTCCAAAGCAACTCCTCTCTCCACAGTCCCACGGACCCCTAAGCTAACACGTGAGAGAGCAGCAAGAAACTTGCCCAGTGGGACGCTGAGCGTTATAGAGCCAACACCGGGATCCCTCCCCTCGTATATATATACACACCAACGACAGCCTTCTCCAGGAGGCCACTTGGAGAGGTACTCACTTGAACTCACCAACTACTCTAAGTCCTCCTCGCCCCCCCGCCACCCTCTCTCCTCTGCTGCCCACACACCCATGCTGATCGCCCTCACTGTGACACGGACGGGCACCCCCTCGGATCCCCACCTGTACGGAGAAACCCGCAATGCCCAGAGGCAAGACGGCGGGTAAGCCTGCCCGCCAACTACTCTTCTCTGAAGCCCTGCGCCAACAGAAACACCCTTCCACTGCGGACTCTCCACCTCCCTCACACGACACCATGTCAGACAACGCTCACGGAGTATCAATGGATCACATACTGCAGGAGATATCGGCAGTAGGCTGCAAACTGGAAGGTGTGGACACTGCCATGACGGCATTAACGGCGGAAACGAGATCCATGCGCCTGGAAATAGCGGGCTTCCAGTCACAAATCTCCGGACTGGACCATCGAGTAGCGGCTGTGGAAAGTCAAGTGGCCTTACAGACTGACAGAGATCAGGAAGTCTTGTACCTCCGTAGCAAGTTAACCGACCTTGAGGACAGAAGCCGCAGAAACAACATCCGCTTCCTTGGATTCCCGGAAGGCATTGAGGGCACAGATATCCTCTCTTACTTGCGAGACACGCTCCCCAAACTAGCCCATATAATATTTGACCCCCCTCTGGAATTTCAAAGAGCGCATAGACTTGGTCTCAAGAGACAAAATGGAAAAGATCGTCCTCGCCCAATCATAGCCTGCTTCCTCTGACACGGGCAGGTCCGCCAACTGTTACAGATGTCCCGAAGGCAAGGCCCACTCCGGCTCGGCTCCCTCAAAATTTGCCTTTCAGCGGACTTCTCCAAAGAAACAGCAGACCGAAGAAGAGCCTTTCTTTCTCTTCGTCCTCATCTTCGCCATCTGGATGTTAAATTCGGCCTCTTCGAGCCAGCCAGGATGTGGATAACTAAGAACGGAGAGTCACAAACCTTCTATGATCCAGAGGACCTGAAATCATTCCTAGAGGGGCTGCATGACCGGACACAACCCATGGAATCAGCAACCCAACCCCCCCAAGACACACAGAACCAAACTAGGGGAATGGGCCAACCGGAAATTGCTCTGGACACCGACGGAAGATCCACTACAGACCCCCAAACAAGGAGCAGAGACCTGGAGAGATTAACGAAAAGCTTTGGTGACAGGGGCCAAGTCCTACAGGCGGTGGCGATGCACACTCAGCTGTCAGACAGAGACAAGTCCCAATCCCCTCTGAAACCCTAGGTGCCCGCCACCTGAAACCAACATGGGTACGGTTTTCCTACAAGCCCTCGATATCAACAACCACAGACTGTCATAGAAACGTTGCAGGAAACAAAGGAACTTTATGACGAAGGAGTCCTGACACAGAGAAGTGGTGAGTACTCTTTTTCATGTATACTCTTCAGACATTGTACCACTGAGAATCACCCCCCCCAGTAGGCTTTAAATGCCTCGGACTGCTTAGACTGTTCGGATTGTGTGATAGTTTTTGTTGGCTCCCGATTGTTCTTGTTTCTCAATGCCCCTCCCCCTCATGTCGGGTAACACTTACCATATCCCATATCACTTCTTCCATCTAGAATAAGGATCTATAATACTCTCTGGAAAAAATGGGAACTGACGCAACACCCTTGCACATCACTGGCTTGCCTTGGCTGGGGTGGGACTAAATGATTCCGAACTGGGTTTGGGCTCTAGATCCCATTCTGCTAACAAGCGCAGTAGTGATATAACGATGGGCGCTGGTGCAAAGCAGAACAGACTACAGATGCTAAGTCCCAGAGTATATGCATGCCGCAACCCTTTAGAACAACCAAGGGGAAGCGACCTTAGTAACAGCAACACCTGTCCCTGTCCTTTCCTTACGCTTCCCCCATTCCCCCCCCTCACAGGGACGCAGCCAACACGCAACCTCGCCCCCTCCCTCTGGTCACAAATACACCCCCCCCGGACATGACTAGAGGCATCTACACGGAGGTCTGGGGCGCCTTGTAGGCGCTGCCCCCCCCGGCGCGGGGCCCGCTCGCCAGGCGTCGATGCTCAATCGGCCTAGGTTTTAGACCCGCCGGTTAAAGTTCGTGTACTTCGGGACTCGTATCGCGTTCTTCCTTCTTTACCTTCTTCTTTATTTCTTCTTTTCCCCACTGACCCACTGTCTCCTTTTTACTCTTTTTTAAATTCTTCTTCGTATCCAACGCAACTGCCACTCCCCCTCTCCCCCCCGACATCCTCTTCAGTTCACAGAGTCTACCCCATTCCCCCGAGCTCAAACCCCCGGGTGGGCTGACACAGAAAGTGAGGATGCCCAGCCAGATGGGAGCATCAGTAGCACCCCTCCGGGTTATCTCATGGAACGTAAACGGTCTTACCCACTTTATCAAACGGAAGAAAGTCCTATCCTACCTCAACTCTAAACAGGCAGACATCGCCTTATTACAAGAGACACACCTAGACAGTCTTGAATATGGTAGATTGCAACGTGACTGGGTGGGAACCGTCCTGTTTAGCTCCACCCCGCCCTCACCCGATACGGAGAACATCCCAAGAAAAAGCGGGTGGTGATCCTCTTACGTATAACCCTCCCTTTCACGGTTGTCAAATCGTGGACGGACCCTGATGGCCGATACGTATTTACCAAACTGAAAATCGGGGACTTAACGTTGTGTGTGGGATCAGTCTATGCACCAACAGGTCCCAAACGCCTCTTCTTCCACCAGCTCAATCGACTTCTGACCGAGATAGGGGCATCCCGTTACGTTATAGAAGGAGACTGGAACCTAGCTAGGGATGCAGCATTGGACAGGACGGGGCCTCTAGACACGAGCAACAACGCAGACAGAGCCATACAGACTGACATACTCGCGGATAATAGTTTAGTCGATCACTGGAGGTTGACTTACCCAACGGACAGAGAATTTACCTTTCTCTCGCCGGTGCACGGTACCCAATCACGGATTGATTACTTTCTCCTATCCCATAATCTTGTGGCCCACACCCTGGAGGACGATATACTGGAGGGAGGCCTTTCAGACCACTCCCCAGTCCTTGTAGCCATCCGCTTAGGCCTGGTATCTCCGGGCCAAAAACCCTGGAGATTAGCGATCCATCGCTATCGATCCCCCCAAGGTAAGTTGCAGCTGCAGGATCATGTGACCACTTTCGCCCAAGACAACCTAGGTACGGTTGACTCAAGCCGAACTATGTGGGCCGCAGCCAAAGCCTCGATACGGGGACAGCTCATGCGGGATGCGGCGATAGCGAACAAAGACAGAAAAGAGCAATAAGTGGCACTGGAACTCGACATACGTCGACTAACCAGACAATATACAGCACATCCCTCCCTCCCAGGCCGCCGAAGCCTAGAGCAAGCCCAAATGGCCCTTAATGAGCTGTACACCACCCAGGCCGAATTCGCATTACAGAGACTCCAAGAGAGACACTATGAACAGGGTGAGAAGGCGGGATGACTGCTTGCAGCCCAACTCCGTCAAAGAACAGCCGCTCTAGCCATCCCAGCCATCCGTTCTCCCTCCGGGGACATACTGACCCACCCACAGGCAATTGCAAACAAATTTGCCCAGTTCTATAGACACCTTTACACGCCGGAAACCACGACCAACCTAGCACAAGCTGCCACCTTCTTAAAGAAGCTAGACCTCCCCTCCCTAACAGACGAGGGCCGTACCTTATTAGAAGGGGAAATAAGCAGACAGGAGATAGATAAAGTCATCTCTGACCTCCCGTACCACAAATCACCCGGAGAGGACGGATACCCGGCAGAATTTTATAAACGGGTAGGGACAGAGGCGATTGATATTTTATGTGAAGCCCTCAATGAAGCCTGCGAAACACAGACACTAGGGGCCATATCCAATAATGCCACAATAGCTGTCATACCGAAGCCTGGGAGAGACCCTTTATTATGTGGCAGCTACCGGCCCATCTCTCTACTAAACGGGGACATCAAAATTTTAGCAAGCATCCTGGCAAATAGATTACGAAAAGTAATCCCGTCCTTCATACACTATACACAGGTGGGGTTTGTACCGGGCCGCACGTCTAGGAACCATCTACGAACCCTGTGCCACACCTTATGGGCAGCCAGAGAGTCCCCGGAGTTGGCGCTGGCCCTGTCCTTAGACGCGGAAAAAGCGTTCGATCACATAGAATGGCCCTATCTATTCACGGCCCTAGAGAGATTTGGTCTGGGCAGCAAATTTATCTCCATGGTACGACTGCTCTATGATCAGCCTGCGGCCAGAGTCAACTGCGGAGGCTTCCTCTCAGACCCTTTTCCTATCCGGAGGGGTACACGGCAAGGGTGCCCCCTCTCACCTCTCTTTTTCCTTCTGGCAATGGAGCCCTTGGCGACAGCCATCCGGTCCTCCCCCTCCATAACCGGCCTACCACTACCCGAAGGCACCTCCAAGATATACCTCTACGCTGACGACATCCTCTTAACACTCACAGACTTGGAAAGATCCATACCGGCGTTATTAGAGGTAATCGAGGACTTCACAGCCCTTTCGGGATACCGCATTAACTGGGACAAAAGCGAGGCACTTCCGTTATTGCGAGTAACCACAAAAGCAGCATTCCTAGGCTATCCATTCCGGTGGACGCCAAAACGTCTTAAATACCTAGGAGTGCTTGTTATCCCAGGACTGGCACACATGGTGGCGGACAACATTGACCCTCTCATCACGCGGGCGAATCTGGACTTTGCGAAATGGACCCAGTTAGGCCTCTCCATGTGGGGCCGAGTACAAGAGGTTAGAATGGTGACGGTACCCCGCTTCACCTATATCCTAGGTCTCCTGCAAGTGCCCCTTTCCACACTACGAGGCATCGATGCACTAATTAGATCATTCGTGTGGGGCACAATGCGACCACGGCTATCACCAGCCAAGCTTTTGGCCCGCCGTATAAACAGGGGAAAGGGACTCCAATCGGTGGAACACCACTCTTTAGCCCTTCAAATGTCTCAGCTGTCCAATACACTATCGAATATATCAGACCCCCCCTTGTGGATAGCAGTGGAAAAACAACTCCTGGCTGTGAATGAAGGACTCGGTGGCCCCTACTGTGCAGACTTCCCAGCCACTAACTCAGTGAACCCTATCCTGGCAGCGACCAGGGCATCCTGGTGAAGGGCCCACCGATTGTTTGGGGTCCACCCCCTCATACATGCCCAAGCAACCCTGTGGCACAACAGTGGTCTAAGCATAGGTCGCGAGGTACTCCATTGGCCGCAATGGAAACAGGCAGGCATCCTCACCCTCTCACAGGTCCTGGAAAATGATGTGCTCAAACCCTTCCCCAAGCTGCGGGAGGAGTTCGGCCTGCACCCAAACCAGGAATGGAGATATATGCAACTTAAGCATTGCCTCTCCCGAGGGAATACACCTCCACTGCGGGGATCTCTGCCTTCACCGATAGTAGCTTACCTGCAACAATGGGGGCAATGCAAGGGAGTAATGTCGGGCCTCTATGATCTAATTATTCGTCTACACTACTCCCAGCCGCTATTGGACAAATTACGCCTACGGTGGCAAACCCGGCTGCAGCAGGATCTAGACCCATATGATTGGGAAGCTATCCTAGAGCCACTAGATAGAGGTGCCCGGGAGGCGAGCTTGAAATTCTGCCTCTTCAAAATTTTACACGACTGGCACTGGTCCCCAGCGAAACTACATAGGGCCGGACTCCTCCCGCACGTGAACTGCTGGCGATGTCCAGAGACATCTTGTGACCTGATGCATATCTTGGTAAACTGTACAACAGTACGACCACTCTGGTATGCTGTGAGCTCCACTCTGGCTGAAGTAATGTCACGTCCGTCACCACTTCCTCCTGCCCTCATACTTCTGCAAGATACGACCTCCCTACCAGACCTCCCTAGACCACACAAGAGACTGTTGCACACAGCGTTAGCTACAGCAAACATTTGCCTACTCAGACACTGGCGGTCAGAGACCCCTCCAACTCCGGAGGAATGGATTACAGCCATGATCCGTACTGCTACGCATGAACGGATCATCTATAACTTACAAGACCAAGCTCAAATATTCATACAGGTATGGGCTCCCTTCCTTATAAGGGGGCAATAGTGCCCTACCCGGAACCACCACTGTTCCCTCCTCCCTTCCCTCTCCCTCCCCTCTCCCACATGCGTCTTTTCCCCCTTTCCCCCTCGCTTCCCTACCCTCTCTCTCGTACCTCCCTCTCCCTCTGTACTCCTCCCCCTCTTCCCCTCCTCATCTCCCCTTCTCTTCCTTCTCTTTTCTCTTCTTTTCTACTCTTTTCCTCTTCTACTTCTCTTCTCTCCTTCCCCTCCTTCCCCTTCCTTTTCCTACTGTCCCTTCTTCTCTCTTTCCTTTTCCTTCTCCCTCTCTCTCTCTCCCCCTCGCCCCTTATCTCCACGTCTCTTTCTAAAAACCCACTAGAGTCCGCATGTCGCCTTCCAGCAACACTCCAAACAGACCTCCGTGGTAGATCCTTCCTCCTATGTCGTCTGACGGACACCTGGCTCCAGCTGAAACTGGCCACAGAGTTGACAAGAGCCGCAAAACCCATCATCCACGCAGCGACATCCCTTGCTTCCCAAGGTGGCACTCCCCTGTTCCCTTGTCTGAGCAGGTACAACCTACTCCCTACCCTTATATCTTCATCCTCTTTAAACCCCCCCACATCACATCACATCGCCTAACATATGTTGGAAGTGAACTCTACCTCAGGTTTTTAAATTACGAATGATACCTTGTTTGTGCCTTATGCGTTTTTCAACTTCTCTAGTTTTCTAATATCCCTGATGTGCAATTATTTTCAAATGACGGGACCCTGATCCCACTGACTTTGTATCTGATCCCACTGACTTTGTATCACATTGTGTTATTATCAATAAAAGAAAAGTAAAAAAAAATCTACTACTGGGCCTGCAGCGCTACTTGTGCCACCCATTGAAGTAACCTTTCAAACCTGTCTCAGGCCTGGCATCTAAATGTACTTGCCAGGCCCAGAACTCCCATTTACTACAGTTAAGTCATCCCTAAGGTAGGCCCTAGCTGGCCCTATGGGCAGGATGCCATGTATGTAGAGGGCAGGACATGTGCCTAGTAATGTGGCCTGTCCTGGTAGGGACAAACAGCCTATTTGGATTCTCACTGCTGTGAGTGCTGCCTTCTCACAGGATTGCAGTTGAAATGCCTTGCCTTAAGTGTAGGGGGTACTGTCTCATTTATGAGGGCATGTTTGGTATGGTTGTAATGATAGTCAGAAATGCTGCTTACTGGTGTAGGTGGATTTTTTATTATCATTAATGAAATGCTAGAAAGTGACCATTTCTATGTGCCTATGACTGGTGTTTTGCAGCTTGACTCCAATCCATGTCAGGGCAGAGTGACAGTTGGCCTTGGTGCATACTTTTCAGACAGCCTGTACACAGGGAGGGGGGAGGTGTCACAGAGGTGCCTCTACATATTGAATAGTCTGTGCTCCTTGAAGGGAGAGGCGGGGCACACCTGCATTTGTAAAGTCTGTGCCCTGGCCTCACACAAAAGGGTTGTTTACCCCCAACTGATATTTGGAGCCTGTGCTGGAGCTGAGCGGGCATACTCCTAGAACCAGTTGTAACTGGTTGAAACCCCCTCTCCTCTTAATTGAAAATGCTTTGCAGAACTGAGTCTAAGTACAGGGGATTTTTCTCTACAAGATAGACATTCTTGGGACTCCAGAGACTCTGCTGGTACTGGACACAGGACACTGCTAAATGGACTCATCGGGATCCACCTTGGATTGCTCCTGCTGTGCTGACCTGTGACCTGGCTGGTCACTAGGAGGAACTGCCACCATCTGCATCCCTTGTGCTGGCCTGTTGTTGGGCCTGCTAGCCTTGTACTTCCCCCCTCTCTTGTCTCCAGGGGCAGGGTGCCGTGGCCCCTGACCCCTGCAACTATCCACAGTACGAGGAGGTCTTACTTTTTCCTATTTTGGGGGCATAGCGTCAAGTGTAGTGCTTTGTGCATGGCCCCCCAGCGCCTTGTGAGTGCTCTCCTTGGAATCAACGCCGCAGCCCGGGTGTTGCAGAATCACTGCCGCAGCCCAGATTCCCGGATCGCATCTAAAGCGCACTACACCCCTGCAGTGGGTAATTGGGTACTGGTCAGATCAGGGGACCCATAAGAAAGTAAAGTCCCAGACAACTCTTAAGATATAATGGTAAAGTGGATCCTCTGTTATTTCTATTTGTCAGGGTTCTTCCTTTAAAGGTTCTCCTAACAGTTTGTTTTAACTTTAATTTTATCCTTCAGAACTTTTCCTCGTGTCTCTCTTCTTTTTCTCCTCCTCCTCCTAATTGTCTTCTTCATTTATCTCCTCTTTAAATTGTCCCTGGTTTTCCTTTTTCCTATTTATAGCTCGGGGTCCGGGCATCACCGTTCCAGAGGATGAAAAGAGGGTGAAATAAGACAACAAACAGAAGGAAGTGTTTTATGTGTCTGATACTCTCTATATCCTGGCAACAAAAAGGTGGGTGGGGGAGTGAGGTATGGTGCCTATCAGTGAATACAGTGTGAATCCTTTTTTATTTCTACTTAGTGCTTTTGAGAGTGTATTGGTGAAAAAGTGCTGTCGAAGAAAGTAAAAGAAAAATGTCTGTGACGTGCTTTTATGTGCACGTAGTGGGACTTATAATGGAAGTTTTTTCCCTTCCCCTCCCTCACTTGTCTCCCCTCCTCCCACTTCCCACTTCCTTCTTACGAAGTTTCGGGCTGAACCCAGTATGCAGGCACCTACCTGCGTTAGCCATGCCCCGCCTGGGACGTGGAGGCTTGTTCCGTCTAGGGCTGGGATACCGGTGCTTTCCAAGGTTCCCCCATCCCCGTGGATGTCTCCTTCCTTCGTTGTTGCACGGATTCCCTCTGGGACTTTAGGGGTCTCTTTCTCCGGTCCTCTGTTTTCTTTTCTGCTCCCTCGTCTCACGGCGTCCTCCTCCACTCTTGCGGCATCTCCCTTGGCTCCTACGGCGGCGCCCTCTACACTTACGCCATCTTCCTTGGCTCCTTTGGGCGTCTTACTCCACACTTCTTTCCCCGCCACATGTCGCCTCTTCTTCCGGGCGGATGTGCTCACGTAGGCACGGAGCACCCTCCAGAGTGCCCCCGGGGCATTCTTCGGTTGGCCCAACCACCGTCTGCAGGTGGGAAAGTCGGCAGCCCTGTTACATACGCTCCCCCTTGTAAAGGGCTGATCGAGACCTCCCTCTATAGTATGTCTGGACAAATAATATGCAGTGACCAGCTGAGACCCTGGGAGATTCTGAATCTGAAACATAAAAGGTTGAATCGCCACGAACCAAGGCAATATTCTGGAGTTGGTGTCTTTGTGCTGGGCTAACCAGGTGATAGGAGCATGGTCGGTAGTCAGCGTAAAGTGGTGTCCCAGTAAGTGGTAGTGTAAACTCTCAATAGCCCATTTGATTGTCAAACATTCTTTCTCAATTACAGGAAGATGTTTTTCTCTTGGTAGCAACTTCCTACTTATATACAGCATGGGATGTGATACCTCGTTTTTGTGTCTTTTGGACAGAACCGCTGCTAATCCAACATCTGACGCATCTGTTTGCAAGAAAAAAGGTTTTGTAAAATCTGGGCAATGTAGAACATGTTTGGTTGTCAGATAGTTTTTTAGGGAATTTACTAGGCTACTCCTTATTTAGAAGGTTAGTTAAAGTGGCTTGCGAGGGTGGAATAGTTAGGAATGAAACAACGATAATATCCAACGATCCCTAAAAATGATCATACTTCTTTCTTTGTTTTAGGTGGGGATATTTTAGTGATAGCCTCGACCTTGTCGAGCTGAGGCCATATTAGTCCTCTTTTTATATGGTATCCAAGGTGTCAGGGAGACCAGATCCTCGGGGTCTGCACATGTTCCCAACATGTCCACCACTAGACAGCTCCAAGACTCTGATAGTTAAAATCACAGAGCCTGAGAGAGTCCAAGCGGGGGAAAAGGGGATTAGGATGGGAACAGCTGGGAAGGTGACCTGTAGGAAGCAAACGGTTAAAATCACACACTATCAAGATTATATCACATTGATTTTCACTAGACTATGATTCTAAGCATTGTCATACTGTAACCATGGATAACTTAAGAAAGGACTAATAACTAGGCCTCAAGACGTCTGGGTACCTGGTAAGGAATCAAGAATGATTAATACAATTTGGCAATGCAACTTTTCATGAAATGTTACACAATTATGTTTTCAGAACAAACATGATCTTTTTACACAAGGACAAAAAGTATCTGAACTTTTCCTGGAACACAATAGGAATTCTATTAAGGACTAAATATGCATATATAATGTAACATCTTGAATTTTAACACCTAGTTTTAAATGCGAGAAATGAATCGCGCACACTTCCGATTTCAACAAAGATATGTAAATGCCATGAAATGATCGCGCACTCTGCGAGCGATCTTAAACATCGGTTTTAAATGCGAGAAATGAATCACGGATTTTGCCGATTCGAATAACACCATGTAAATGCCAAGAAATGGTCGCGCACAATGATTGTCAAAGTTTTAACGCAAGGAATGAATCGCACGTCTTGCCGATTCGAATGCCACCATGTAAATGCCAAGAAATGGTAGCGCAGAATGAGTATCAAGAGTTAAATGCAAAGAAATTAATCGCACGTGGTGCCGATTCGAAAGCCAACATGTGAATGCCAAGAAATGGTAGTGCACAATGAGTAATCAAGAGTTAAATGCAAAGAAATGAATCGCATTTCTTGCCGATTCGAATGTCAATATTCAAATGTCTAGAAATGGTCGCGCACACTGTTGCCGACCCGAATCTCAAGAGTCAAATGCCAAGAATCGCGCGTCTTGCTGATTCAAATATCAACATGTAAATGCCAGAAACCAAGAGCACATTCAGACGCACAAGAAAAAATCTTCCAACATGAAAACTAGGCCCAAAAACTCGGATACCTTCGAAAATAGCATCGTGGGACCAGCCCGACTCCCTTCTTACCGCCCTGATCAAGGATCACCAATTCAAATGAAGGACAAAGGCTTGGAAGATCAAGGTAGGCCTCCGGAAAAGGAGCTCAGGAAATTGCTGCTGCTCTGCACCGGGACCTTTGAATAGTGAGCACGTGGAGTTGGTCTGGCTCCCTTATATAGAGTCTGGCCCAGCCCACAAACCACACCCAGTCATGCTGCTGAGAAAGCTTCTAGAAGGCCCTGGAAAGGGACCACACCTTGACACACTCTGAAAGCCTGCAGCAATACATTGCAAATGAACAGTATTCACAAGCACCTTGAATATAAGTCTTCAGGATTAAACTCTGTAATGCAAAAGGTTAAACAACAGCATATCAACACAATGCATGAATTACGTTATCTCATAAGTGCTGGGTTTTGGCATTCCAGTCACCCGTAGAGCGCGCACTGCCCTGATGTTGACACAAGGTAGGCAATAGTCCCTTGCCACATTACATTTTTCTGGGTTAGCTGTCAAGCCTGCTTCTAATAGAGTGTGTAAAACCTTAGAGAGATGGAGTAAATGTTGTTCCCATGTTTCACTATAAATAACAATGTCATCTAAATATGCTGCAGCATAACCCATGTTGGCTCTTAGTAGTTTGTCCATTAACCGTTGGAAGGTGGCAGGGGCTCCGTGTAGGCCGAACGGAAGTAAAGTAAACTGATATAATCCTGAGTGAGTAGAAAAAGCAGTTTTTATCTTGTCTTGTGGACTTAGTGGTATTTGCCAATATCCCTTGGTGAGGTCTAGTGTGGACAGATATCGTGCTTTGCCTAATTTTTTAATTAATTTGTCCACTCTTTGTATCAGATAAGTATCAAAGTCAGACAAGTTGTTACGAAGTCTAAAGTCAATGCAGAAACGGACTGTTCCATTGGGTTTTGGAACTAAAACTACTGGAGAACACCATGGACTTGTGGAGGGTTCGATTATGCCCATGTTTAGCATGTTCTGTACTTCCTGTTCAACCACTTTCCTACTTTGGGGAGGGTTTTAAATCAACGACTTTCCTTTCTTTGGTAATAATCCTATGCTGTGTCAAAGGGGTCTTTCCAGGCGTTAATGAAAAAAGCTTCCGGTTTTGTTGTAATATTTCTAATAGTTGAGTTTGGGATTTATTAGGGATTAATGTGGGGGAGCCATTCGCACAAGTCATTGGGTTGGGGACATAGGGTTATCTCAAGTGGTTTTATTTTGTTCACAAGTAAAACTGAATTTATGGTTGGGGTCTAGGGGTCATTCTCTTCCCATTTTTTTTAGTAAATTGATGTGGTATATTTGCGTTTTCTTTGGTGTTTCTGATATTTGTAGTCAGTAGGTAATGGGGTTTCTTTTCTCGAGTATTTCAGACAGACATTGCCATTTAGCCAATAATTTATTCTCGGAGAAGAGCAAAATAACTAATACTTTATCCCCCTTTTTTAGCTCTCTCAGGATGGTACCTATATTATAATACTTCTTTTGCCTCTCTTGGGCCTCTTTTAAGTGTATTCTGACATCATCCCATAACGTTTGTATACGGTCTTTCAACTGTTGAGTATATTTTAGAATATCTTTACATTCTGTATTTGTCTCCTCCCACTTCTCAGCAGCCATATCTAAAAGCGTTCGGGGTTCTCGACCAAAAACGAATTCAAATGGGCTATGCCCTGTTGAAGCCTGAACGTGAGTATGAATGGCATATAAAACTAAAGGTAACTTCTTGTCGCAATCTCTTCCTGAGTCAGATATGGTTTAATAGTGTTTTGATGGTACGATTGTATCTTTCTACCAACCCATATGTTTGAGGATGATAGACAGAGGTGCGAATGAAATTGGCATGTTTGGGACTTGGCATGTCCCAAACATGCCAAGTATTTGCATGTTTGGGACATGAGACGAGACATAAACGGAGTGCCTTGATCTGTCAACAACTCTTTCGGAAATCCTACCCGAGGAAAAAAAAAACAATTATGGCATTAGCCACACTTTTGGTAGTAATACAGGTAAGAGGGATATCTTGCTTCTGGATATCGTGTTGCATAATCCACAAGAACCGAAATGTACATATACCCTCAAAATGAAGGGGTTAAAGTTCCCACTAGATCTATACCAACCCTGGAAAAAGGGACATCAATAACCGGCAAAGGGTAGAGGGGAGCTTTCCGGGACGTTCTTGGGTTCACAACTTGACACTTTGGGCATTGTGCACATAACTTACGTATGTCAGAAAAAAATCCAGGCCAATAGAAACGTCAGAGAAGATATTCCTCAGCTTTTTCTCTCCCATAATGTCCTCCCCCTACTTTCCTGTGTGCTAAATGTAGTACCTGTACGTGATATGGTTGGGTACCACTAATTGGGTTTTTTCAATGTTGTCATGTTTTACAACCCTAGTTAGGAAACCATTCTGTGTAATGAACTATGGACCCACCTGCCCTGTTCTTTCGGTAACTGCAGAGGCCCAAGCATGCTGTAATGCGGGATCTTCCTTTTGACTGACCCGATAGGGTGGTAGAGTTGAAAAAAATGGTTTTTCTTTCTGGGATAAAGTAAAACAGTCAGATCTATTAGTCATACAAAAAAATGCTCTCTTTTGTCCATTCTGCTTAATATTAGTTTTCCCTAACCCGGACTAATGGTGGTCTGAGCAAATGGAGCTTCCTAGAGCCAGGAGTCGGTCTTATGGCTTCCACTTACGTTGTCTAATAAATCAGGGAAATCAACATAGTCAGTTCCTATAATGACATCTTCAACTAGACGAGGTATTAGCCCTACTACAAGGGGTTCTTCCCGTCCCTTCCACTGTATACGGATCTCAGCTATTGGGTATTGCCTCACGTGCCCATGCATACAACAAATGGATACTGATTTGTTTTTTCTCCACTGCTTCTTTGTTAATAATTTAGCTCTAATCACCGACTGACTACACCCCGAGTTAACCGACACCTTGGTGGGTTTATTATTCACTAACATTTCCTTAGTATATTGGGAAATGCTATGGACTGTACATAGTACACTCCCTGTGGGGATTCCTATTTCCATTGACTCAGGTTTGGGTAATTTGTGAGGACAGTTACAGGCAATATGTCTCCACTCTGCACAATGATAACATTGGGGTGTTTGATTGTGTTCCTTTTTTGGCAACCTAGAAATAGGACCCAGATTTTTCAGCAGTCGGGGCCTGGAAGAGGAGACAGCTGATCTTCCTCCTACGGGCTGTCCTTTTATGGGAGCTATTCTAAAATCGGGAGCTCAGTGGAAAGCATATGCTAAATCTATGGTTCATGTCGTCGTGACATTAGGATGTTGTTTAATCCAGTTGCGGGTTTGAAGTGGTAGTGCTTCTAAGAACTGTTCCGGTAAGATTATCTATACTACTTCCGCACTGTTTGTACCGATGGGTAAAAACCATTTAAGACCCAAATCCTGTACTCTATAGTACAAAGCTCAGGGGTTTTCCATTGGAATCAATTTTGTCATCCTAAATTTTATACGATAATATTCAGTGTCAAAGCCCACTCGTTCAAGAATGGCCTTCTTTATATCCACATATGGAGTTGTTCCTCCTGGATTTACTGCCTGATAGGTGGCTTGTAATGTTCCTGTCAGCAGGGGCATCACATACTGTCCCCATCTATCTTGAGGCCAGTTCACTGATGCTGCCACCCTCTCAAAATTTGTAAAAAAGGCATTGGGTCTTCTCCCTTTTGAAAATTCTGTAGTACAGAACAGGGTACATTGGGATGAACCCGGGTGGTGGCTATAGGGTCAATTTTTGTATAGCCATTTCATGGACCAGCTGATTGTTTGCTCTTATAGTAGCCTGGCTTTTTAATGCATTTTGAAGAGTTTCTCTATCATTCCAGGCTTCCTGTAGGTGTTCTTCCCAGACTATCTGTAACTATTTTTGCCCTTCGGCAAGTTGGTTAATCATGTCTTCTAGGGAGTGTTTTTCCTCCATATTCCCTCTGTCTGTTAGGGAATTTATTGCACTTCTGACACCAATAAGTAGTGGGTAATTGGGTACTGGTCAGATCAGGGGGCCCATAAGTAAGTAAACTCCCAGATAACTCTTAAGATATAATGGTAAAGTGGATCCTCTTTTATTTCTATTTGTCAGGGTTCTTCCTTTAATGGTTCTCTTAACAGTTTGTTTTAACTTTAGTTCTATCCTTTAGAACTTTTCCTCTTGTTTCTTTTCTTTTTCTCCTCCTCCTTCTAATTGTCTTCTCCATTGATCTCTTCTTTTAATTGTCCCTGGTTTTCCTTTTTCCTATGTATAGCTCGGGGTCCCGGCGTCACCATTCCAGAGGATGAAAAGAGAGGGAAATAAGACAACGGACAGAAGGACAAGGGGTAAGTGGTTTATGTGTCTGATACTCTCTATATCCTGACTGTAGGAAAGTACCATCTTGCCTGGCATGTTACCCCCATTTTTTCACTGTATATATGTTGTTTTAGTTGTATGTGTCACTGGGACCCTGCCAGCCAGGGCCCCAGTGCTCATAAGTGTGCCTGAAGGTGTTAACTGTCTCACTGAGGCTCTGCTAATCAGAACCTCGGTGGTTATGCTCTCTCATTTCTTTCAAATTGCCACTAACAGGCTAGTGACCAATTTTACCAATTTACATTGGCTTACTGGAACACCCTTATAATTCCCTAGTATATGGTACTGAGGTACCCAGGGTATTGGGGTTCCAGGAGATCCCTATGGGCTGCAGCATTTCTTTTGCCACCCATAGGGAGCTCTGACAATTCTTACACAGGCCTGCCACTGCAGCCTGAGTGAAATAACGTCCACGTTATTTCACAGCCATTTTACACTGTACTTAAGTAACTTATAAGTCACCTATATGTCTAACCTTTACCTGGTAAAGGTTGGGTGCAAAGTTACTTAGTGTGAGGGCACCCTGGCACTAGCCAAGGTGCCCCCACATTGTTCAGGGCCAATTCCCCGGACTTTGTGAGTGCGGGGACACCATTACACGCGTGCACTTCATATAGGTCACTACCTATATGTAGCTTCACAATGGTAACTCCGAATATGGCCATGTAACATGTCTATGATCATGGAATTGCCCCTTCTATGCCATCCTGGCATAGTTGGCACAAACCCATGATCCCAGTGGTCTGTAGCACAGACCGTGGTACTGCCAAACTGCCTTTCCCGGGGTTTCACTGCAGCTGCTGCTGCTACCAACCCCTCAGACAGGTTTCTGCCCTCCTGGGGTCCAGCCAGGCTTGGCCCAGGATGGCAGAACAAAGGCCTTCCTCTGAGAGAGGGTGTTACACCCTCTCCCTTTGGAAAATGGTGTGAAGGCAGGGGAGGAGTAGCCTCCCCCAGCCTCTGGAAATGCTTTCATGGGCACACATGGTGCCCATTTCTGCATAAGCCAGTCTACACCGGTTCAGGGACCCCTTAGCCCTGCTCTGGCGCGAAACTGGACAAAGGAAAGGGGAGTGACCACCCCCTGACCTGTACCTCCCCTGGGAGGTGCCAAGAGCTCCTCCAGTGTGCTCCAGACCTCTGCCATCTTGAAAACAGAGGTGCTGCTGGCACACTGGACTGCTCTGAGTGGCCAGGGCCAACAGGTGACGTCAGAGACTCCTTCTGATAGGCTCCTTCAGGTGTTGCTAGCCTATCCTCTCTCCTAGGTAGCCAAACCCTCTTTTCTGGCTATTTAGGGTCTCTGTCTCTGGGGATTCCTTAGATAACGAATGCAAGAGCTCATCCGAGTTCCTCTGCATCTCTCTCTTCACCTTCTGCCAAGGAATCGACTGCTGACCGCGCTGGAAGCCTGCAAAACTGCAACAAAGTAGCAAAGATGACTACTGCAACTCTGTAACGCTGATCCTGCTGCCTTCACGACTGCTTTCCTGGTGGTGCATGCTGTGGAGGTAGTCTGCCTCCTCTCTGCACTAGAAGCTCCGAAGAAATCTCCCGTGGGTTGACGGAATCGTCCCCCTGCAACCGCAGGCACCAAAGAATTGCATCACCGGTACCCTGGGTCTCCTCTCAGCACGACGAGCGAGGTCCCTTGAATCCAGCAACTCTGTTCAAGTGACTCCCACAGTCCAGTGACTCTTCAGTCCAAGTTTGGTGGAGGTAAGTCCTTGCCTCCCCACGCCAGACTGCATTGCTGGGAATCGCGACTTTTGCAGCTACTCCGGCCTCTGTGCACTTCCGGAGGAAATCCTTTGTACACAATCCAGCCTGGGTCCACGGCACTCTAACCTGCATTGCATGATCTCCTAAGTTGTCCTCCGGTGGCGTGGGACTCCTTTGTGCAACTTCGGGCGAGCACCATTTCACTCCACTTCGTAGTGCCTGTTCCGGCACTTCTGCAGGTGCTGCCTGCTTCTGAGAGGGCTCCTTGTCTTGCTCAACGCCCCCTCCGTCCCCAGACGCAATTGGCGACATCCTGGTCCCTCCTGGGCCACAGCAGCATCCAAAAACCCTAACCGCACGATTTGCAGCTAGCAAGGCTTTCTTCAGGAAAACACTTCTGCACGACTCTCCACGGCATGGGGGATCCATCCTCCAAAGGGGAAGTCTCTAGCCCTTGTCGTTCCTGCAGAACCTTCAGCTTCTACTGTCCAATAGCAGCTTCTTTGCACCCACAGCTGGCATTTCCTGGGCATCTGCCCATCTCCGACTTGCTTGTGACTTTTTGACTTGGTCCCCTTGTTCCACAGGTACCCTCGACTGGAAATCCATTGTTGTTGCATTGCTGGTTTGTGTCTTTCCTGCAGAATTCCCCTATCACGACTTCTATGTCCTTTGGGGAACTTTAGTGCACTTTGCACTCACTTTTCAGGGTCTTAGGGTGGGCTATTTTTCTAACCCTTACTATTTTCTAATAGTCCCAGCGACCCGCTACAAGGTCAAATGGGTTGGGGTCCATTCGTGGTTCGCATTCCACTTTTGGAGTATATGGTTTGTGTTGCCCCTATCCCTATGTGTCCCCATTGCATCCTATTGTAACTATACATTGTTTGCACTGTTTTCTAATACTATTACTGCATATTTTGGTATTGTGTACATATATCTTGTGTATATTTGCTATCCTCATACTGAGGGTACACTCTGAGATACTTTGGCATATTGTCATAAAAATAAAGTACCTTTTTTTTAGTATATCTGTGTATTGTGTTTTCTTATGATATTGTGCATATGACACCTGTGGTACTGTAGGAGCTTCACTCGTCTCCTAGTTCAGCCTAAGCTGCTCTGCTAAGCTACCATTATCTATCAGCCTATGCTGCTAGACACCCTATACACTAATAAGGGATAACTGGGCCTGGTGCAAGGTATAAGTACCCCTTGGTACTCACTACAAGCCAGTCCAGCCTCCTACACTGACAAAAAAAGGGGGGGAGTGAGAGTGCCTATCGGTGAACACACTGTGAATCCTTTTTTATTTCAACTTAGTGCTTTCGAGAGTGTATTGTTGAAAAGTGCAGTCGAAGAAAGTAAAAAGAAAAATGTCTGCAATGTGCTTTTATGTGCATGTAGTGGGACTTTTTAATGGAAGTTTTTTCCCTTCCCCTCCCTCACTTTTCTCCCCTCCTCCCACTTCCCACTTCCTTCTTAGGAAGTTCGGGGCTGAACCCAGTATGCAGACACGTACCTGCGTTAGCCACGTCCCTCCTGGGATTCCACTTCTGACTGGATCGGTTTGAGGGAGAGGGGGGACTCTCCCCTAACTCATGCCCAGCCCAAGGGTACAGACCCTTGATTGGAGAACCAGGTCATGGGCAACCCCCTTGACCTGGAGGGAGAGACACCTGTCCCCAGTCTCTCTACCAATACGTCTAGAAGTATCACTTCTGGTGGGAGGGTGTGCAACTCTAGAAGGAGGGGAAGGAGGAGGAAAGTCTCTTTCCTGAACCATGCTCAGCCAGAGGGGAAGGATCCTGGTTTGGGAGATCAGCTATAGAGGGGCTCCTCGGAATTGGTGGGTGATCTGACCAGGACGACTGACACCAGCGCCCTGGCAGTTCTGGATTCTGGGGGTACCACTCCTGCATGGAGGGTGCAGAACCTTAGAAGGAGGGGCAGGGGAGGAAAGACTCCTATTCAGGCTACGGGACCAGTCCCTAGGCTAGAAAACCAGTGGCGGGGGTAACCCCTGAACTGGTGGGAAGGAGAGTGGAGTGAGGATGCTATGCACCTGGGGCTCCCGCCCCCACTCAGAGAGGTTTCAGAGACCCGAGGATGGTCTGGGACCTGTCTCTGGCCACAGATAACTAGGACCCCTCCATGGGTTAGCTTAGATTGTCTGGGGAGCATAGACAGAGGGATCCAACTGGGTTCAGATTGGGGTAGAACTGGATCATGCCCCTGCAGTTGCGGCCAGGGTCCTAGTTCTATCGCCTCAAGCAGGGAAGTCCATCAAGGTATTGATTGTCCCCCCTGGATTTAGGCTGGTAGGGGGTCATGTTGGACATGGCCCTTTTACAGGGTCATTTCCCAAACTTTTTGCCTTTTTCCTCCTTATTTTTCTGACCCTTGTTGGCCGACGTTTTGACTCTGAGCACTTTTTCATTGCTTATCAGTGCTAAAGTGCATGTGTTCTCCCTTGTAAACTTGGTATGATTGGCTTATACCTAATTGGCATATTTAATTTACCTATAATTCCATTGTAAAGTGGTATCCTTATACCCAGGGCCCGTAAATTAAATTCTACTACTGGGCCTGCAGCGCTGCTTGTGCCACCCACTGAAGTAACCTTTCAAACCTGTCTCTGGCCTGCTAGCGCAGGGCCTGTGTGCACAGTTTTCTGCCACAGGAACCTGGCATCTAAATTTACTTGACAGGCCCACAACTCCCCTTTTACTACATGTAAGTCACTCCTAAGGTAGACCGTAGCTGGCCCTATGTGACCATTTCTCTGTGCTGATGACTCTGGTGTTTTGCAGCTTGACTCCAATCCACGTCTGGGCAGAGTGACAGTTGAGCTTTGTGCATACTTTTCAGGCAGCCTGTACACAGGGAGGTTGGAGGTGTCACAGAGGTGCATCTACATATTGAATAGTCTTCCTGGGCTGAGAGAAGGGAGAGGCTGGGCATACCTGCATTTGTAAAGGCTGTGCCCCGGCCACACACAATAGGGTCGTTTATCACCAAATGATGTTGGGAGCCTGTGCTGGAGGAGAGGGGGGACACTCCTAGAACCAGTTGAAACTAGTTGAAACCCCCTTTCCTCCTCATTGAAAATGCTTTGCAGAACTGAGTATAGGTGCAGGGGATTTTTACCCACAAGTTAGACATTCTTGGGACTCTAGAGACTCTGCTGGAACTGGACACAGGACGTTGCTGAATGGACTCACCAGGACCCACCTTGGACTACTACTGCTGTGCTGACCTGTGACCTGCCTGGTAACTAGGAGGAACTGCCACCATCTGCATCCCTTGTGCTGACTTGTTGCTGGGCCTGCTAGCCCTGTGCTTTCCCCCCTCTCTTGTCTCCAGGAGCAGGGTGCCGTGGTTCCTGATCCCTGCAACTATCCACAGTATGGACTTTATTTTTCTGTTTTGGGGGCATAGCGCCAAGTGCAGCCTTTTGTGCCTGGCCCCCTAGCGCCTCGTGAGCGCTCTCCTTGTGGAGGTAGAGCGCGTGATGAGCACCCTGGTAGTTTCTTCAATTTGCGCTTAGAAGCGCGTCGCCAGGGGAATCTCCGCCGCAACCCGGGTGTTGCACAATCACCGCCGCAGCTCAGATTCCCAGATCGCGTCTAACGTGCGCATCACCCATGCCCCCTGGCCACGAGACGAGGAAGACCGGAGCAGTGGTGCTCCTACCGGTGCTCCTGGGGCGACGCAGGCATTAAGGAGTACCCCCGGGGCACCCACTGACTCTTCTTTCTGGGTGGGCTCAGCGCCGCAGTCCGGACCGCACAGTGGGTGCGTCCGTTTTAGCTGGGTGGATCCCCCTTACAGAGGACTCCCCCTTTGGTCAAGTGTGTCGCTGCCCCTCCCTTGATGGGCCCCTTAGGGCTCCACCGATGCTCCTGTGCAGAGGAAACCCCGCTGGCCAGGTAGATGAGGTGAGGAGCTCTACTGACCGTGCAGGAGTGTGGGGCTTTCAGAGTCAAGAGCCCAGCGACTCACAGGGAATCCTTCGTCCCCCTGATTTGAGGGCTGGACGTCTGCAGTCGCACCGCGAGGACGCGACCGGCTACCTTTATTTCCCCTGAGGATGGGGGAATAATGATGGTATGATAAAGGCAACCCTGATACTTTCATGACAAGGGAATTGTATACTAGTATATCTTCATGACTTGCCATATGGTTATAATGTTCCTGATTTAAGGCATGTATGATACTTTTATACAAGTGCATTTATTTATTTACTGTGATTCCTGACTACTACATATGTTGCAGAATCCTGTGTACTTATGTGTTCTAATATAACTACTACTTATTCTTGCAGAGTGTCAGTAACCTGTGTAACGTTCTGACAACTGCTAAGGTAGCAGGGTATTTCTGACATGTAATGTTTGGTCTAATTATATTTTGTGCAATAAAGTTTATTTTTACGTAGCTCAGTGTTGTGTTTACTTTGTGGGGTATATATTGCGTCACATGTGTTGTGTGTGTAGTGCAAACTCTTTACACATTGCCTCAGGGTTAGGCCTGACTGCTCGTGTCAAGCTACCTAGGGGGTGAGCAGAATTTATCTTGGATGTGTAACTCCCTTGCCCTGATTAGAGTGGGTGGGTTCTGCTTGGCTTAGGTGCACACCCTAACCAACCAGAAACCCCATTTCTATTAGTATGGGATTTTTTAGTTGGAATTTCCTAACAGTGATTCCTACTTTGTAGAAATAGCTATTAAGACATGAGTATTTTTATACACATCATTTTGGATTTCCTAAATAGTGATTTCGATGAAGTCGCTATTTAGGAAATGCAAAATTGCATCTACATACATCTGGTCCTAAGTTCATTATTATATAAATATATGAACTAAAAGCATAAAATCATACTAATTGAACCCCTGACAAAACACTGTTATAAATTGATCAATATATACACATTAAAAGCAAGCAGCACTGTTAGATTTGGCCCTCTCTGCAGAGGCATCCACAACATTTTTGCAATCCCCCTCTTGTTTTCGAAATCCATTTTTGTAGGCTTTCAGGACTGCACACTATACCATGGCTAAACTGTGCTAATGTGTTTGTGCTCTCTCCGTTAAGCATAGTAGAATTGGCTTAAATCCAATTGGCACACTTTAATTTACCTGAAAGCCCCTAGTAAAGTGGCATTGCATGCACCCAGGCCCTGTAACTGCTACTAGTGGGTCTGGAGCACTTATTGTGTCACCCCTTTAAGTAGCCTTTTAAGCATGTCTCAGGCCTACCATTGCAGCCTGTGTGTGCAGTTAAAACTGGCATTGTCATCTGGTAAATTAAACGTTTTGCCAGGCCTAAGCCTTCCTTTTTAATACATAAAGTTCACCTCTATGCTAGGATGTAAGCAGCCCATAGGGCAGGGTGCAGTGTACTTAAAATGTTGGACATGTACTTTTAATGTTTACATGTCCTGGTAGTGAAAAACACATACATTTGGTTTTCACTACTGCAAGGCCTACCCCTTCCATAGGATAACCATGGGTTGACATATTACTTTTATTAAGAGATAACTTTCAATTGGTGGCAAGTAGGAATGTCGAGGTGGTTGTGTAAACAATTGTAATTTAAAACCCCCTTTAATGGTAAAGTCACAATTCTGAAAATGGCACGTTTAGAAAATTGACTTTTATTTGTCCTAACTATTTGGTGCTTGCAGCCTCTCTCCTGGGTCACATGACGAGGTGTCATTGTCAGTTGGCCTTTGTGTATTCCTACCACACAGTATCACAAAGGGGGACTAAGGCCCTCATTACGACCCTGGCGGACGGGGGGAGAAGTGACGTAAAAACGCCAATAGGCCAGCGAAAACAAAAATGGAATTATGACCATGGCAGTTATCACCATGGTCATTCGCCACTTCGCCACTCCGACCGCCAGGGCGGTGCCGACCGCTGGGCTGGAGACTTTGGTCTCCAGCCCGGCGGCCGTCACCAGACCGTCGGGTGGTTTGGAACCACCACGAAATCTATGGCAGTAGGCACTGTCAGTGCCAGGGAATTCATTCTCTGGCACTGATAGGGGTCTAACCCCCACCCCCTCCCCACCTCCGAGTCCTCCCCCCACCCCACCACCCCCTGCGACCCCCAAAGGTAGCAGGACCCCCCTCCCCACCCCCATTCCCAACATGCACATACACACACCCCTACACGCACACATACACTACAATAGCATATACTCGCACACATACAAACAGACATGCACACAGACCGACCTGCACACATTTCCCATACACACAACACACCCCCTGCATGCATACACGCACTCACACACCTCCACTACATACTCACACGCACACCCCCATGCACGCACACAACACACAACATCCACCCACGCTCCTCCCCTAACGGACGATCAACTTACCTTGTCCGTTGATCCTCAGGGAGGGGACGGGATCCATGGGGGCTGCTCCGCCGCCAGCTCCCCATCACCAGAACACCGCCACACTGAATCATGGGATGTGATTCGGTGGGCGGTGTTCTGATGACGAGGCAGCTTCCACTTCCCCGCCAACCGCCAGTATGGCTGCTCGCGGTTCTCCGTCCGAAAAAGGACGGAGGGCTGGCAGCAGTCATAATACGCTGCGCGGAACACCACCTGCACTGGCGGGCTTCAGCACAGCGGTACCTCGGCGGTCTTTAAAAAAGACCACAGAGGTCGAAATGAGGGCCTAAGTGTTGGAAGGATGGGCCATCCTGCCAAGATGGGAGGGGCAGAGTTGTGTACAGAAGCTGTCTCAGCACATTCACAAAGACCTTCACACTAGCCTTTTGTGACCACAGACCCTGTGGAGCCTGGGCAGGGAGGAAGAAAATTCAAGAATCACCTATAGGAAGGAAACTCTAACAATGTCTTTCACTTCAAACCATGTATAAACAAGCATTTGCAATGCAATAGGTCTCGCATGTGTGAGAATTAGAGCTATTTGCATGTTAAATGCATAACTGGACTTTTCTTGCCACATAAATTGGTCATAGTTTTGTCTTTTCCTGCAACATAATTCCAGTGGCCCTGGATATAACTAAAGCACTTATATTTACCTTCTTCTATTTGCAGCCTGCATTACAGACACTTTACTCAGAGATTTAGCAAAAGTTTACACTGTCTGCTCATCTGAAATGCGAGTGAAGTTTGAATGTGACCCATTCAAATCAAATCACGGTTTATAAAGCACAACTACTCACCTGTAGTGGTCTCAGGGCGCTCATTGCACCGCAATGAATCCACATGGCATTCTATCTTGAAATATTCCACTATCAGTGAAGCAGAGCCTTGTGTGTACCTGACAGAAATGGAAAGTACAGTACACAATGGAATTAAAGAGAATGTATGTCAAGGTCATTCCCCAGAGGAAGCCCGCAGCTTGCAGTGACATACTTCATGGACCTATTACAAAGCTGTTTGCACAACACACCAGTGACCTGAACGGAGAAAAATAGCAAATATCGGTGTCTCCTAGCAGGCAGCTGAGTGAAGTGTTGGCATCTAGTCAAATATATCCTAGTGCAAGCTCTGTTTGGGGTGAGTGAGGTGTCAGTAGGAAGGTCTGCATAGTGCAGAATAACCCACCAGGCATATTACTGGCCATAAGTAGGGGCAACTGGGGTTGGAGCCATGGAGCAGCAAGTATGCTACCTGAGAGCTGTGATATGTTTTCTGTGTATTAAAGAAAACATGTATGAAGCAGCTTCAAGATGTGAACAATATTAAAACAGTCTTGTAGGCATTACCAGATGTTAGCGTCGAGTGACTATCACTGTTGATAAGTGTTGTTGCTGTTCAGCTTAACTGTACTCATTTCGTCAGTCTCAGAATGATGCACCGCAGAGACATTCCTACTGGGAATTTATTAAGTCATGAAAACCATAAACCACACCAGGGCTACCAGGTCATTCAATGTCAGTAGAGAGTGTGGGGCTTATTTACAAGCTTTTGCGCCACAGGTGTATCACTTTTCCAGTGGGAAAAAGTGAAGCACCGGTGGCACAAGGGGCTTGTAAATGCTCCCCCTGTGCGTGTTCTTTGCTGGGTGTTCAGTTAGCACAACAGTGCACACAGGAAGTTGTAGTCTTCCTTCAGCTTAATTGTGTGGATGCATCTGAAATTAACATTTAAAAAAAAATCCAGAGCTGCAAAAGTTGCGCATAGATGACAACTGGTTACATATAACACTAACTGACAAACATATGTATGCAGTAGATAATTAACCAGCTGTGCTGCCTTACTGTCTTGAACTAACTGCCCCGAGGAGCTGCTGCTGCTTTGTTGCTCAACATAAGTCATTTGTATTTATTACTCAGCCAAGTGAGTCTGGAAACCACCTGGCCCCACTAACCCCTCAGCAGTCAGTGCGCTACCAGCCAAGCTACCACAGTCTCATGAAAAAAGGGTAGCCACATGCACCATCACTTACCCAAAGGGAAGAAGAGAAAAGAGTGTGTGGAGGTGGAAGGGGGGGCAAAGTATGACACAAAGAGATGGAGGAATAGAAGTGCAGTTCTTGTAGTGAAAGATGGTTGAGTGGATGGAGGGATGAAAGGTTGGGTGGATGACTTAGTGATGTGGATGGATGGACAGACAGACACACAGATGGATGTGTAGGTGGATAGGTGGATTTATTTAATGGATGGATGGATAAGGTGGGTGCATTATTGGGTGGATGGCAGGTGGATAGAGGGAGGGATGTAGATAGATAGATAGATAGATAGATAGACAGATAGATAGATAGATAGATAGATAGATAGACAGACAGACAGACAGACAGACAGATAGATAGATAGATAGATAGATAGATAGATAGATAGATAGATAGATAGATAGATAGATAGATAGATAGATAGATAGATAGATAGATAGATAGATAGATAGATAGAGGCACAGAGCCATAACAGGAAACCTAAAAAGTGTATGCATCCATAACTAGAGTATGCAGACATTTCTAAAAGAAAGGAACAAGTCGATTCTTTTAATCACAACTCACCCTGGAGATCGCCAGAGGAGTGTTGAAATCCTTGCCACCCACCAATCTAAAGTCCCAAGGCGAAGGGCCATTTATAGTGAGCTTCTGCACCATGTCTTCTAATAAAGTTTGCTGCTTGTCCTGCAGAGCTGCTGTTGTCAATAGCCTGTGACGAGTAACTACTTGCCGAGGCTGGAGAACCGCATGCTGCTCCTGCTCTTGCTGAGGTGAGGTTCAGCACTGGCATGGAGGGAGCCTCCCTCATCTTGTTACAGAAAACCACAGGTGGCGCGGGTGAATAAGGGAACTAGTGCCCCCCCTAATGTGTGATCCCTATGACTAACACCACGTGCATCTTCATAACAAACCAGGCAGCCAGGCAACTCAAGAGCTTTGTATAAAGTGACAAACCACTCTTAAATAAAGTAGCACTTTTGGAGGGGTGGTAGAGTGAAGTGCAAAGTACATGCCAAGCGGTCTCAGGGCGCTAGTCCAGGCTATGGTCTAATTATGCACATTTCAATCAAAATATCAAACAAAAAAAACCAAAGCAAATAACAGTAAAAGCACCGTACGAAACAGTATGAGTAACTTGTAGCACACGAAACACAGAGAGCTTCCATAAGGCGCTACTCCGTGCTACGCTTTCTTTTGCTCTGTTCTTCTGTACAACTAGGTCATTAATAAAACAAAGGTCACATTATCCTAAAATATTGATACATTTAGATAAAGTGTGCACCAGGCAAAGAACCATAAAGGAGAAGATGTGGCCTAACGGCCAGAGCACCTTACTTTGGTGTTGGGGAACAGGTTCAAATCTTGGTGCTGGCTCAGCCTCGTTCAATTCTGGGCAAATCACTTAGGGGGTCATTCCGACTCCCGCCGGCGGCGGTAACCGCACGCCCGGCGGGAGCCGCCGAATGACCGCACCGCAGTCAAATGACCACGGCGGCCATTCTGACATTCGGGTCACAGGTGCATCAGACATCCATTGCAAGGAACATGGAGCTATGGCACAGAATTGTCGACAGGGTTAATTCAGTGGGAGAGCATCCAAGAACACTGGATGACACCAGGAAGAGGTGGAATGACCTACGGGGGAAGGTACGTTCCGTGGTATCCAGACATCAGATTGCTGTACAAAGGACTGCCAGTGGACCCCCACCTCCACCCCCACAACTAACAACATTGAAGGAGCAAGTCTTGGCACTTATGCATCCTGAGGGCCTGGCAGCAGTAGCAGGAGGACTGGACTCTCGTAAGGCAAATATTTACTACTTTATCCCCCCCACCCCACCTGCATGCCATCACATACTCCCATCCTCACCCTCACACCCATCACCCCAACAACCCACAGATACCCCACTAACACAACCCATATATCCCAAAACCAAGCCCTGCATGTAACACCAATGCATGGACACCCATGACCAAAGCATGTCCAGTGGAGAGACTCACTCATGCCCCAAAATCACCAATCACACAAGGACCAAGCTAATAATGCAAGCACAGGAGTAGAGGGTAACTCACCCATTGCACAAGATGGCACACACATACAATAAATATGCATTTACTCCCCAACAGGACCCCTACCCAACGTCACCGGACAGGAGGTGCCAGACATATCCAGTCCCCCCACAGAAGAGGCCCACAATGATGACAACATCTCTGCATGCCTGGATCAAGATTACCAGCCTGGCCCATCAAGGACCTTGGGACAGTCGGTTCCCCTGACACAGTCACAAACCACCACTGAACCTTCCCCCTCAGGAAACACCACCACAGCACCCACCCAGAGGGCCCATCCCTCTGTCCCCAGGACACATTAATCAGCAGTGTGTCCACCACTACAGGGAACCCAGGCAACCTCATTAATACAGGACGATCAGAGACCTGGGGGCAGTTGCAGTGGGCACACGGCTCAGGGGGCAGAGGCACAAGATAACAGGGAAGCTGGGAGGACTGCTGTGCGACAGGGGGAGGACAGGCCCAGGGAACCCACCCTCCAACATCATGGGAGCTAACCACCATTCCCAGAAGACCATGGGCAGGGTACTGGCCAAGTTTCAGGAGACCCAGCGGCTGCAGGAGGAACACTACCTGGGGATCAGGGAGGACTTGAAGTCCATCAACACCACCCTCGTCACCATAGCAGGGGTGCTGGCAGACCTTCACAACACCAGGAGGGACACAGTGGCACACCAACGGGCCCCTGACACTAGCCTGGACGATGAACAGCCCTCCACCTCCACCGGCGCTAGTGGACAGGAGGCACCGCCAGAGGAACAACAGGACACCAGCACCCCACCCCCTGCAGATGGAGAACCACCCCACAAATGATCTCTGAGATCCAGGAACAAGACAGAGAACATTGCCAAGACCACCGCTAGGTATAAGAACCCCCCACGAATGTCACCCTTCTGTCCTACTTTGACACCCTGTCCACCTTAAACTGCCACTGTTCCACTTCCTATGCCCCATTGGACAATGCACCTGTGAAACAAATAGACTGGACTCTGCCATGGACATTCCTCCACCATCACCCCAGCCCATTTTATACCCCCTCTACTTATTTCAACACAAATAAACACACTTGAATCACTAAACAAGCTGGAGTCAGTCTGTGCTTTCACAAATGTGTAATTGCTAAATCTCTTGAATATATCAATGTTAATGTACTTGTTCACATACCAATGTAACACAGCTGTAGGCCAGCAGTAAACATAGCACAGGGCACAAAGTAGGGGTCTGATCTATGAAATGGAAAGCCAAAGTAACAAGTCAGGGTCCATACACTGAGTGAAAATGACAGACTTATACTAGCTCCAACAATAGTATGAGATGTGGGAAACAGTTACATCTTTTTAACTGTGTCTCACTGAAAGTATTGCATGATGATGTTGTTTTGGTTGTCGACATCTTCTTCTTCTGCCTCCTCTTCTTCACTGTCCACAGGCTCTACAGCTGCCACAATACCACCATCTGGCCCATCCTCCTGCAGAAAAGGCACCTGGTGTCGCAAAGCCAGGTTGTGCAGCACACAGCAGGCCACGATTATCTGGAACACCTTCTTTGGTGAGTAGTATAGGGAGCCTGTAAGATGGAGGCACCAGAATCTGGCCTTCAGGAGGCCAAAGGTGCATTCTATAATCCTCCAAGTTCGCCCATGTGCCTCATTGTAGCGTTCCTCTGCCCTTGTCCTGGGATTTCTCACTGGGGTCAGTAGCCAAGACAGGTTGGGGTAACCAGAGTCACCTGCAAATGTCGAGGGACAATTGTTAGACACACACTAACCCTGACCCAGACACCTATGTCAACTGTGTTGGGACCTTGGCCTCACCTATTAGCCACACACGGTGCCTCTGGAGTTGCCCCATCACATAAGGGATGCTGCTATTCCTCACAATGTAAGCGTCATGCACTGAGCCAGGATATTTGGCATTCACATGCGAGATGTACTGGTCTGCCAAACACACCATCTGCACATTCATCGAATGGTAGCTTTTCCGGTTTCTGTACACCTGTTCAGTCCTGCAGGGGGGACAAATGCCACATGTGTACCATCAATAGCACCAATGATGTTGGGGATATGTCCCAGGGCATAGAAGTCACCTTTCACTGTGGGCAAATCCTCCACCTGAGGGAAAATTATGTAGCTGCGCATGTGTTTCAGCAGGGCAGATAGCACTCTGGACAACACTTTAGAGAACATTGGCTTGGACATCCCTGATGCCATGGCCATTGTTGTTTGAAAAGATCCACTGGCCAGGAAATGGAGTACAGACAGAACCTGCACTAGAGGGGGGATTCCTGTGGGATGGCGGATAGCTGAAATCAGGTCTGGCTCCAACTGAGCACACAGTTCCAGGATTGTTGCACAATCAAGTCTGTATGTGATTATGATGTGTCTCTCTTCCATTGTCGACAGGTACACCAGGGGTCTGTACACTGGAGGATGTCGCCATCTCATCACCTGTCCCAGAAGACATGCCCTATGGAGGAGAACAGCGAGCAGAGGGTCATCCAACACAGAGGTATCACAATGTGTCATTTGCTGAAACGTTGGTAATTCGCAATGTCCCGATATCTGTCTGTATTCCCAGCCTAGATAGGTGTGACACCGTTTTTTTCCATCCCATGTGGCCCCCTGAAATAGCGGCTTCCTGACTTGTAAGGTGGGACAAGGGGAAATGAGGTAACTGCGCTGGCGTTTTACACCGTCGCAGTGGGCGGTCGAAGACCGCAGCGCTATTCTGCATTGGTTATCATTGGGCCCTATGGGTCTCAGGAGCCAATGACGATGTACGCCGACGGTGAGGGACGCACCGCCGCAGAAGTGACCGCCATTTTCTATCTGTTCCCTCACTTGATACCTGACTTGCAACAGGAGAGGACCTACACTGCAAGTGCTGCTGTGACCTGTGTCTGGAAGCGACGATGGCTACAGTGTCTGAGGAAAGGGCCCCTGCATTCACTTCGTAGGAGTTGGAAAAACTGGTGGACGGGGTCCTCCCCCAGTACACGCAACTGAACGGTCCTCCAGACAAACAGGTGAGTACACTATGAGCATGCTGCGTGGGCAATGCCTGTTTAGAGTGGTGTGGATGGAAGATACGAGGGTGGCTGAGGCCTGCATGTGCGAATGGTGAGTGTATGTGCGTCAGGGCATGGGTGGGAACTGGTGGGCAATGAGTATGACGGTCCGGACGGGGGAGTAATATCCTTTCCTGATGTGCCTTTCCTTTAGGTCAGCACCCACCAGAAGAAGGCTATTTGGCGTGCCATCGCCAAGGATGTCTGGACCCTGGGGGTCTACCACAGACAGAGCACCCACTGCCATAAAAGATGAGAGGACCTGCGCCGCTGGAGCAGGAAGACGGCGGAGGCCCAGCTGGGCATGGCCTCCCAATGTGGAAGGGGTGCCCGTCGCACCATGACCCACCTGATGTCCCAGATCCTGGCGGTGGCCTATCCGGAGTTGGATGGGCGCTTAAGGGCATCACAGCAGCCACAAGGGGGTGAGTACACTCTCATTCAGCTGACTCTACCCGCATTACGAGGTGTCTCAGTGGGGGGGGGGGGGGTAGTGGGTTCCCCTAGGCCTTTGCAGACTTGGTAAGCAAGGTCCCTTGTTAGGCAGCTCTGTGGCACCCCAACCCCACTACTGGTAATAGCCATCTACACCTAGTCAGGCTCCGGTGACTTCCAGGTATGCAGCAATTGGGCTTAGGCCTCGTACCCCATGGGCATGTGAATTTGCCAGGAACTGTTGGTGCATCGCGTAGTGGAGAGAGCTGCTCCCTGTGTGTTGTGTCCGCCAACGGTAGTGGTGTTGCATGCACTGAAAATGTTTTTCTTCTGTCTTCCCCCCCTTTTGTTTTGTCTCCTTGTTCTTGTGTGCAATAGCATCATTGGCGGAGGAGCAGTGGCACCGGAGCAGGAGGGACCTCCAACCCACTTGGCCCTGGAGGGTGAAGCAACAGAGTCTGAAGCCACCAGTGGGACAGAGGGTGAGGGGAGCTCCATGACGGGGACAGGAGCATACACCAGTGACAGCGACTCCTCCTCTGATGAGAGCTCCTTTGTGGTGGTGGTCACCTCTGTGCCCACCGCATCTACAGGTACAGCTGCCACCCCCCCTACCAGCGCCGCCCTCACAGCAGCCCCTCAGCGTGTGTCCCATACCCGCCTCCCCAGGAAGGTGGGCATCTCCTTCGCCCCAGGCACCTCAGTCCTTTCCCCAGTCAGCCCTGCTGCCCTCAGTGAGGAGGCTATTGACCTCCTGAGATCCCTCACTGTTGGGCAATCTACCATTTTGAATGCCATCCAGGGTGTTGAGAGGCATTTGCAGCAAACAAATGCATACCTGGAGGCCATTTATTCTGGCCAGGTAGCCCAACAGAGAGCATTTCAGGCTCTGGCCTCAGCACTGATGGCAGCCATTGTCCCTGTGTCCAGCCTCCCCCCTCCAACTTCCTCCACCCAGACCCAATCCCCTGTACCTCAGCCTATCCCAAGCACACCATCAGACCAGCATGCACACTCATCAACACACAAGAGTAGACATGGCAAACATAAGCACCACACATCCCACAGGCACTCACACAAGCACCATCCCCATGCAGACACATCAACATCCACTGCCTCCACTGTGTCCCCCACCTCCACATCCACCTCCTCCCTCCCTCCCTGTCTCCACTCACACCTGCATGCACTACATCCTCAGCCACTACCTCCATCACCAGCACGCACACATCCCCAGTGTCCTCTCCCAGTGTGTCTGTGAGCCCTCCTCCCCAAGTACAAAAACGCAGGCACACACCCACCCAACAGCCATCCACCTCACAACAGCCTCCGTCCCATGCACCTTCACCCAAATTCAGCAAACGTACACCTCCTACAACCACTACCTCTTCCTCCACTCCCAAACTCCCTCCATCTTCCCATCCCAGTGTGTCTAAAAACTTTTCCTGGCAAACCTTGACCTCTTCCCTTCACCTCCCCCCCATCCATCCCCTAGGGCCAGGCTTTCCAGGTCCCAGCCCAGCACCTCAGCCACCAAAGGTGGTGCCAGCAACTGCGGGGTCATCAAGTGTGCCACCCATCAGGGCTGCCAGTGTGCCACCTAACGAGGGCAAGGACATTCCGCCACCTGCCAAGGTGAAGAAGGTGCCCACATCCTGGAGGGAGAAGACGCACTTACCAGCCACCAAGGGCTCTGCCAAATCAAAAGGGGACAGTGGCAAGACACCTGCTGCACCATCAAAGGTGGGGATGGGACAAAGGCAGAAGAGCAGGTCAGGACAGGGCACGGTGGCACCGACTGAGGGACTAATGTCACCCCAACCTGCACGGCGGCGAACACCGCAACCTGCCCCGCCACCAGCACCGCCACCCGCCACCTGCAAAGCCACCGCCACCATCACCACCATCTGCACAGCCACCTGCACCGCCACCTGCACAGCCACCGGCACGTCTGCAGCCTCTGCAACAGTCGCTAGCATCTTCCCCAGTGGACAGCCGTCCGAGGCTGCAGGAGACATACTGCTGTGTCCCTCAACATGTGCTGACCCATGCACCACCGCCAGCACCGCCACCACAGACACCGCCGCAAGCACCGCCACCAGCCCCGCAACGTGCTCGGACAGTGGCATCACCGCTGACATGGCTACCATCCCCAGTGGTCAGTCATCCTAGGCTGCAGGAGAGTTCCTGGACCCTGCCCAGCTTCCACGAGGCATGACTTCCATCACTGTTTGCACCTGCAGGTGGAAGGCAAAGCCACAGCAGTATGGGGGTATGTATCTGCCTCCATGGCGTATCATGCTACCTGTTCCTTAGGCAATCTCGTGCACACACACCCAGGTGAGGGAATGGGACTGGCCACACTGAATGTGGAGCACTCTGGGCACCTTGCCCCCTCCAGAACTGGTGGAGATTGACATCCACTAACTCAGTCCTTGGCAGGATGAAGCACTCTGGGCACCATGCCCCCTCCAGAACCAATGGAGATTGACATCCACTACCTCAGTCCTTGGCAGGATGAAGCACTCTGGGCAACATGCCCCCTCCAGAACCAGTGGAGATTGACATCCACTACCTCAGTCCTTGGCAGGATGAAGCACTCTGGGCACCAGGCCCCCGCCAGAACCAGTGGAGATTGACATCCACTTGAGAGACTGTGGCTTTGCACTCCCCAGGATAAAGCAGTGGGCAAACACCCACTTGAGAGACTTGAGAGACTGTGGCTTTGCGCTCTCCAGGATAAAGCAGTGGGCAAACCACCCACTTGAGAGACTGTGGCTTTGCACTCCCCAGGATAAAGCAGTGGGCAAACCACTCACTTGAGAGACTTGAGAAACTGTGGCTTTACACTCCCCAGGATACAGCAATGGGCATGGAGACCCCTCGTGCAGCAGTGGCGTCGTGTGTTCATCTGGCTGAGGTGCCCCCCCGTCAGGTGCCTGAGGTGTCCCTTCCCCCTGAGGTGCCTGTTTTTTTTCAATCTGATGCACCAGCAGTGTTCTCTCCGTTTTGAGTGAGGTATCTTGTGTGGGCTTTGCCCATGCATTTTGGGACCACTGCTCGACGGACAATGATTGCTAAACTATCCGGACTTGTGTAGTTGGTGTACACATTTGTATATACTGAATTTTGAACTTTCACTATCAGATTTTTCATGATTACAATCGTTATAATCATTTCCTTGTGTCCTTGTGTTCTTCCAGGGGTGGGGGGTTGTATATGTAATGTTGCTGCATGTATTTGTGTGTATGTTGTTGTGGGTGAGGGAGGGGGTAGGGGTATTGTGTGTTGCGTGTGTCACTCTCTTTTCCCTCCCCCCCTTCCCTGTGTTGTAGGTGCAGTACTCACCGTGGTCGTCAACGGCATCTGTCCTGCTCCTGATAGAGCAGGAGGAAGAACAGCATTGGTAATACCTGTAGTTCGGGCTCCATGGCGTCCTGGTTCCTCATTGGGTGTCGAGAGGTGAGTGTTTTCCCTTCTGTGTACTGTTTCCGCCGTGCTTTTGTGAGCGTTGGTTCCACCCTGGAAGAGGTGGTGGATAGGCCTGTTGTAATAGGATGGGCGGTACTTTGTCCTCTGCCTGTCTGTTGGCGGTTATCGCTGCGTTGTTTGTTTCTACCACCGTGGTGTTCGGAATGTTAAAGTGGCTGTCTATGTTGGCGGTTTCCGCCATAGCAGTGATTCCATTTTTTTTCCGCCGGCCTCTTGGCGGTATTACCGCCGCGTTAACACTGACCGCCACGGTTGTAATGAGGGCCATTGTGGCTTTCCTCAGCAGTGAGCTAAATGTTTAGGCACTGGGTGTTTCTTTTGTAAAATAAGCTTATTGTAGGAGCCAAAGCTAAACAAGGACAGCACTGGAATAAAACCAAAACAAATGTCAGCGACATGGGAGGAGGTGGGAGGAACAGGAGGCTGCAATAAAACACAAGCAGCTACCAGCTGAAACACCCACCGTGAAAAGTGAGCAACAAGGAAATGACAAAAGTAGTCTGTTACAGCAACAGTCAAAGAAACCAAAGTGGAATAATGCAGTTGTTGGTCACTGCTTCGAAACAGAAAAAGGAGGGAGAAAATGCAGAACTGACACTAGCGGGCAGGAATGAAATTGCTTTAAAATTGCTTTAAGCCATAAGAAGTATACTAAAAGTATACACAAGGTTGAACGCTTATGCTCAACCTAAACAGGACCCTCTCATCAGTTTAATTCCAGACCTGTTGAGGACACTCAGAAGGTCTGCCCTGCACTTCATGTAACCCCCCTACTGCTTGAGGCTGGCTATGTACTTCATTAGACTGGCTTAGTGCTTGATCCCATGACTACCAACGTGACTCTAAGGACTAGTTGGCTGACCCCTCCGCTGAGCCACAAGCTCCAACAACTTGAACCCGGCATATGGACTGTGGTTGAAATGAGCTCTACCAGTTCTGAACCTTTTGAAGTAGTGCTAAAGACACTAAAAAGCCTAGAAGCCAAACTTGGGAAAGAAAATATTTAGGTGGTCATCATGACCTTGGCGTCAGGTCACCGCCACACCAGCGGTAGAATCGTCGCCAGGCCAGCGGTAATATCAGTCAAATAATGACCATGGAGATGATCCCTCCCATGGACAGCCAATGTACCACACCAACTGCCAGCTGGGTATGACCACTGAACACGGCGGTAGACACCTACAGGCAGATGGAAGGCAAGGATCCACCCACCATATTATGACATAGCACACCGTCAAGATTTCCGGGGCAGTAGCAACAATAGCAAAAGTCTGGAGGAAACACATCATGTAAAAGGAGACACTCACCTCCAGGGACACAGAGGACTCCGCGGCTGCCATGGAACTGGAACTGCAAGTCTTCCCGATGCTGTAGCATGCCATGGCCATCCTGGAGCACCAACACCGATGAAGATGACGACGGTGAGCACAGCCGCCTAGCACACAAGGGAGTGAGAGAGGGTGGGGAGAGTGACACACACACACACAATACACACCCATCACCACGTTCACACACACACACGCACACACCACAAAGAACCAGCTGCAAAGTAAATTGACTGTGACTGGACCCAGGAGAAAAGAAGGCCAGGACTCATACCTCTGTTCCAACTACTGTAATCATGTTAATTGACAGTTCAAAATAACAAAACTGTATATGTACATGCAGGCCCAAAGACCAGTTCAAAGTCACATATGCCCACAGGGCAACGTCCAAGCCCCAACTTGACTCCTGACAATATCAGGACTCCACTGTTCAGGGGCATTATGTTGGAAATGGGCAAGCACCTCAGTGGGCAAGGTGGGTGGAGTGGGTGGGGGGTGCCACTCATTGCGAGGGGTCTCCTTGCACACTGGTTCTGGAGGGGGCTTCATGCCCACTGGATACTGAGGGGGCTCCTTGCCCACTGGTTCTGGAGGCGGCTCCATGCTCACTGGATGCTGAAGGTGCTCCTTGCCCACTGGATACTGAGGGGGCTCCTTGCCCACTGGTTCTGGAGGGGACCCTTGCCCACTGGCTCTAGAGGGGACCCTTGCCCACTGGTTACTGAGGGGGTTCCTTGCCCACTGGTTCTGAAGGGGGCTCCTTGCCCACTGGTTCTGGAGGGGTGTCCTTGGCCACTGGTTCTGGAGGGATGTCCTTGGCTACTGGTTCTGGAAGGGGGTCCCTGCCATCTGGTGATGGAGGGGTGTCCTTGGCCTCTGGTTCTAGAGGGGTGTCCTTGGCCACTGTTTCTGCAGGGGCATCCTTGGGCTTACTTTTTGTAGAGGCCTCCTTGGGCTTTGTTTTTGTAGGGGTCTTCTAGGGCTTATGTTTTGTAGGGACCTCCTTGGGTTTTGTTTTTGTAGGGGCCTCCTTGGGCTTTGTATTTGTAGGGACCTCCTTGGGCTAACTTTTCGTAGGGGCCTCCTTGGCCTTGGTCATGGGAGGGGTCGCATTGACCCTAGGTTTTGGGGGTGGCTCCATGCTCTTTGTTGTCTGTTTGGAAGGGGGCGGCAACTTAGCCCTCCTTTTTTGGGGCGGAAGAGTGTCCTTGGGGCGGGGGGCCGGCGTGGCACTCATGTGCCCCTTAGTGGCTGCTGAAGACTTTTGGGGTAGTACAGTGTCAGACTTTGTGCTTGAGGTACTGGGCTGAGGGGGTGGGACCTTCCTCTTACAGGCAGGATGGGGGGGGGAATGGATGGGAGTGGAGGTAGAGGGAGTGGTTGTAGGAGGAGAAGGTATACTGGACTTGGGTGCAGGTGCATGGACAGTGTGCATGTGTGAGGTGAATGGCTGTTGGGGGTCTGAGTGCAAGCATATGTGTGTCTTTGGAGGGGGTCAGACAGGGTGGGGAGGACAAATAGGATGTGTGGATGGATGTTGTGGTGGTGTCTGCAAGTGAGGTGGGTGTGCGGCATGATGTGGTGATGGTGGTGGTGGTGACTGAGCATGGGGTGTGTGGGGTGCATGTCTGCAGGTCTGCTATTGTGGTGACTGTAGGCAAGGCTGTGTAGGTGGCATGTTCAGGGGCTGTTGATGCAGTGCATGCAGGTGTGAGCGCAGATGTGACTTTGAGGGAGGAGGAGGAGGAGGGGGAAAGAGGGGAGGAGGTAGATGATGTTGTGTGTGCATCTGTGTGTTGGCTGTCTGAGTGCTTGTGGTCTTAAGTGTGCTGCCTGTGTTTGTTTGTGCGAGTCTTGTGTGATGCTTTGTGTGCATGCTTGTCTGAATGTGTGCGTGGGATGGGTTGGGGTGAGGGTACTGGGAAGTGATAGTTGGAAGGGGGACGGAAGAAACAGGGACACTGGCGCTGTCAGTGAAGAGGCCAGTGCCCAACAAGATCTCTGTAGGGCTGCCAATCCACTGTGAGTGCCCTGCAGGAAGGCACTGCATTGCTGCATCTGGGATGCTAGCCCGTGGATGGCATTCACTATGGTTGACTGCCCTAAAGAAATGGATCTCTAAGGGCAGCAGGGCTGACTGGGGCAGGGCGTGAGGTGCCTGGGGCAAAGGAGATGCCCACCCTCCTGGGTGAGCCGGCACGGGCAACTCAGTAAGGGGCTACTGGGAGGGCAGTGCTGGTACGTGGGTAGCCGTAGAACCTGTAGCAGAGGTGGTCACACAGGGGGCCACCACCAACAGGGAGCTCCCATTGGAGGAGGAATCAGAGTCAGTAGTGTCACCTCCTGTCCTTGCTGTGGTACTCCCCTCGCCCTCCGTCCCACTGGTCCCCTTCGCGACAGTGGATTCTGCCTCCAGGGTCTGGTGGGCTGCAGCTCCCTCACTCATCAGTGCTCCTGCTCCTTCGCCAGATGATGCTAATGAACATGAACAGGATGACAAAAGGAGAGGGGGGGGAAAGAAAGGGAGCACAGGGTCAATCACAGCACCAACAGCACAGATGGCATACACATCACTGTCACACACTGAAACTGAGTATGGGCAGTATGGCCCACAATGGCATTCCATTGGCTAAGTACCACAGCAGGCAGGAGCCAAACACTGCCAGCTACACACCCACTGGGACCAACTAAGCCCTGTCTGCCATGGAAAGCAAGCTAGCTAGTTATCAAAAACATGCATTTTACCCTTTTAACCTAGGCTGGACCACGCAGCAATGTCTAAACTGGCATATTGGGGCATCCACTGACTAGTGCCCTGCACCCAAATCCCATGCCAGGCAACAGAGATGGTTGTCCAACACACTGTACTCACCCCCTTGTGGCTGCTGTGATGTCCTCAAGTGCTCATCCAATTCAGGATTGGCCACTGCCAGTATGTGAGCCATCAGGGGGTCAGGTTCCAACGGGCACCCCTCTCTCGTTGGGAGGCCATCCCCAGCTGGGCTTCCGTGGTCTTCCGGGCCCAGTCTCTCAGGTCCTCCCACAGTTTTCTACAGTGGGTGCTCCATCTGCTATAGACCCCCAGGATCTGCACTTCCTTGGTGATGGCATGCCATAACCCCTTCTTCTGATGGGCTCTGACCTGCAGAGGAAACACACACAGTAGGACACCATGAACCAGTCAATCCAGCCTGTCACACATATGGCCTACAAACTGCATTAGCCCCTCATCAGGCACACACATGACCCATACACCTGCATTAACACTGCCACCAGCCATACCACCCCCAATGACACACTGCTGGCACACTTATACATCTCCATGCAGCCATGTTGCGTGCAACGTACCTATGATGTACTCACCTGTTGGTCTGGAGGCCCACAAAACTTCCCATACAGTGGTAGGACTCATCCACGAGCCTCTCCAACTCTTCCGACGAGAAGGCTGGGGCCCTTTCCTCTGTTGCATGTGTCATGAAAGGTTCCAGACACAGGTCACAGCAACACACGCAGTGGAGATGTCATCCTGTGGAAAGTCAAAATCAAGTGAAGTGGTAGAAAGAAAATGGCATCATGTCCACGGCAGTGAACACCGTCACCACCGGCGTTTATCATCATTGGTTCCCATACTCCATAGAGGGCTATGTTAGCCAATGACGAATTGCACTGCAGTGCAGACCGCCTCCCGCTATGACACGAACGCCGGCAGGCGGTTGCCATTATCTAATGCCATTATCTAATGCTAGTACACATGTACACATTTAAAAGTGCATCATTGTAGTTGAATGTACTCACCTATACAATTCCAGTGTCACAAGCATATAAGCATGCTCTGTGTACACTGTTGTATTGTGCTCATGGTTCCTGTTGTCACTCCCTTCTTACCTTTGGGTCCCTTAGGTACCAACCACTGCAGAAGAATAGGAGGAGGAGGCAAGCACCAGTGTACAGACCCCTTGTGGACTTGGCTACACTGGAGGACAGGCACATCATACTCACCTATCCTCTGGACATGGCCACAATCACAGAGCTGTGTGCACAATTGGAGCCTGATCTTCTACCTGCTATCAGTTGCACAACGGTAATACCCTCTCTTGTGCAGGTACTCTCAGTGCTCCATTTCCTGGCAACTGGCTCTTTCCATGTGACAGTGGGTGATCCATGCAGGGAAAGGTGCAGAAGACATTGTGACGCGGAGGGTTAACTAGTCTGAGCAGTGTAGATGAGCGTGCTACATGCAGAAACCCGAACCGTACGTGGAAAAGTTCATGATGTCATTTTCAAGCTTGTTTTCCAACATTCCATAGATAAAATTATCTGCAGTCTACATGTGCAAGAAGCAGGAAGTATGGGAGAGAGGCAAGCGAATGTTGCTCTAACCCTACGAAAGAGAGTTCAAGAAAAGGCCAGAAAATAATGCACTGATAACATAGCTAGAAAATGCGAGAAAGGAATAGAGTCCAAGCTTCAGGTTCTTTAAGCACCGAAGCATGGGTGGGGGAATTGAAGCTCACAGATGGAGTTGTGCAAGCTGCCATCACCCACATCAATCAATCAATCAAACTTCTTAAGCGTACTACTCACCCGGTCGGGTCTCAAGGCGCTGGGGGGGCAGTGGTTACTGCTCGAAATGCCATGTTTTGAGGTGTTTTCTGAACGTTCGGAGGTCCTGGGTCTTGTGTAGGTTGGTGGGGAGGGAGTTTCAGGTTTTGGCGGAGAAGGATCTGTTGCCGGAGGTGGTGCGTTGGATGCAGGGGACTGTTGCGAGGGTGAGGTCGGCGGAGCGGAGCTGTCAAGTTGGTTTGTGGAAGTTAATTCGTTCATTGAGGCAGGCTGGTCCGGTGTCGTGGAGGGCTTTGTGAGCGTGGGCCAGGATTTTGAAGATGATCCTTTTGTTGATGGGTAGCCAGTGTAGGGATCTGAGGTGGGCGGAGATGTGTTCGTGGCGTGGGAGGTCCAGGTGTTCAGTAGGATAGTGCGGTAGGGTGTTGTGATGTTGGTTGTGTCTGTGGTGGTGAAGGTGGGTGAGGACGATGTGAAGCTGTCATGTATGTCTGCGATCTTGTGGTGGAAGTAGTTGGAGAGGGAGTTGCAGAGGTCTTGGGAGTGTGGAGGGTCGATGGTGCAGGATTTTGGTTTGGTGAGTTCTTTGACGATGGCAAAAAGTTGCTTGCTGTTGTGTGTGTTGTTGTCTGTGCGTTCTTTGTAGAAGGATCGTTTGAAGGTCCGGATGAGTTGGTGATGTTTGTGCATGGCTGATTTGAGGGTGGAGAAGTTGCTCATTGAGGGTTCTTGGCACCAGGCTTTCTCAATTTTTCGGCATTCTCGTTTGGAAGACGGAAGTTCTGTGGTGAACCAGGGGGCGGTCTTGATGGTGTGGGTGTTGTTGTTTATTTTGAATAGGACAAGGGAGTCTGCGCATGTTTCTAGCCATCATGTGAGGTTGAGGGCGGTGGCGTTGGGGTCGTTGGTGCTGGGACGTGGGGCTTGTGCAAGGTTGGAGATTAGTTGTTCTTTGGAGATTTTGTTCCACTTGCGGTAGGGAGAAGGATGTTGTTGGTGGTGGGTAGGGGGTTTCAGGAAGGAGAAATGGACGCAGTGGTGGTCAGTCCAGTGGAGTTCGTGGTGTGAGTGAAGGTGATGTGGCTGCTGGAGGTGAAGAAGGTGTCTAGCGTGTGTCCGGCTGCGTGGGTGGGTGAGGTGACCAGTTGCTTGAGGTGGAGGTTTGCAAGGTTGTCCAGCAGGGCCGTGGAGTTGCTGTCGTGGGTGCTTTCCAGGTTAAAGTTAAGGTCACCAAGGAGTAGGTAGTTTGTGGAGGTGAGGGCGTGGGAGCTGATAGTGTCGACGATGGTGTCACAGAATGGAGGGCGGGGTCCTGGTGGTCTGTAGATGAGAGTTCCTCTTAGGGTGGTGTTGGCGTTGATGTGTACTTGAAAGTGTGGGTGCTCTGCATTCTCTAGGGTGTCATTGGTGTTGGTGGAAATCTTGATGGAGTTTCTGTGTATTATGGTGATTCCTCCTCCTGATTTGTTGGTGAGGTCTCTACAGGTGATTTTGTATCTTTCTGGGATGGCTATGGCGATGTCAGGTTCTGATGAGCAGTTCATCCATGTTTCAGTGAGGAAGGCGATGTCGGGAGAGTTTGTGGTGAGTACGTCCCAAAGCTCGATGGCGTGCTTGTGGACGGAGTGGGTGTTAAGGAGTATGCAGGTGAGGTGATTGGGGGGTTTTCTGTTGTTGTGGTGCTTGTTGGTGTTGTTGGTGTTGGTATGAGTGCAAGAGAAGTGGCATGAGTGACATGTGAAAGGTCTGTGTGTGTGTCTGGGGTTGGCCTGGGCGCAGGCGCTGTGCCGGCCGGGGTTGAGAGCAAGGAGCTCTGTGAAGGAGTAGTGGCGTTTGGAGGAGGCAGGAGGAGTGTGGACCAGGGGGACAGGCGCTGGGCGCGGTCCAGGCACGGACAGGCACAGACGAGCTTGCCTCTAGCTCGCTTCTGGCATGCTGGTGGCGCGCCCGCTGCACGCGTCTGCTGAGCGGCCGCACAGCAGCCACCATTAAGAAGGGGAGGTGGGAGGGAGGAGCATCTGGGAGGCGGGAGGGAGTGGCCAATGGGGGTGTGAGGGGGCGGGGCCACAGGGGACGCAGCAGCACGGTCAGAACAAACCGGCAAGAGACGGAAAATGAAAAAACTGGCACAATCAAAGCAATACCAAGCGGAGCAGAAAATGGGCACAGGCAAAGTTCAAAACAGTGTGTAATACGAAAAACAAATTGCAATCAACGAAATACGATATGCAAAGAACGAAATACACGGTACAAAGCAGATACACCTACCAATAGGCACTAGGGACTTCTCTTTGCAGCAATGGCGGGGTCAGGGGCACGGAGGCAGGCTGGTGAAGCCAAGTGTACTCCTGGACCAAAGCAGGTTAGGGGGTCACAGTAGGTGCCGTGCAGCGACCAACATTAAGAAGGGGAGGTGAGAGGGAGGAGCAGCTGGGATGGCACAACTATAGAGGCACAGAGTGTAGCTTATAGGTGAGCTTGAGTCCCCACCAAATGTATGTCAGTGTATGCTTTCAGGAGTCATACCCCATGTCATTGTGCAGGACTAATATGTGTCCCTCACTTCTTGCAGGTGATTCCGGCTACCCAAACCTGTCCTGGCTCCTGAACCCTGTTAGGAATCCGAGAACAGGTGCTGAGAATAGGTGCAATGATGCTCATGGGCGTACCAAGAGGATTGTTGAAAAGACCTTTGGGCTCCTGAAGGCTAGGCTAAGGTGCCTCAATCTGACAGGTGGATCCGTATGCTACTCCCCTGGGAAGGTCTGCAGGATTGCTGTTGTGTGCTGCATGTTGCACAATTTGGCCCTCAGATAGCATGTGGCCTATCTGCAGGAGGAGGGGGGTGACAATGCAGCTGTGGCAGCAGTGGACACTGAGGACAGTGAGGAGGAGGAAGAGGAGGAGGATGTGCACAGCAGGACACATATGATCCAGCAGTACTTCCAATGACACTCAGGTAAGACTGTTGAACTAAACATTTCTCAATTTTAATGGTGTGCTGTGTAGCTTTAGCAAAATGCTAGTCATTACCTTTGCATCACACCTGACTGTCACCTATGCCTTCCCTTATTTTAGATGTTGCTGTGGTTACAACAGTGTAATGCTATGATATGTACAGACTGCTGAATACATTTGTAGCATGGATCAACATATTACTGGACATTTACACAGGATCATGCAGTTCATAACAGTTCCATACATTGTATATTACCTTCAGATAAAGCATTATTACTCAAGTTATGTCCAAGGGTGTTTATTAAAACATTGTGTACAATGTAAAGTGTAATAGAGTGGGGTGATGGTTGGGAATAGTCCAGTGTAGAAGGCCAGTCTGTTTGTGGCAAAGGTCCAGTGTCCAAGGGGCCATAGGAAGGGGAGCAATGGCAGTTCAAAGTTGTAGGAAGGTAGCCTCTTTCTAGCCTTGTTACCCCCCACGTTTGGCCTGTTTGTAAGTATATGTCAGGGTGTTTTTACTGTCTCACTAAGATCCTGCAAGCCAGGACCCCAGTGCTCATAGTGGAAACCCTATGTTGTCAGTGTGTTTGATATGTGTCACTGGGATCCTGCTAGCCAGGACCTCAGTGCTCATATGTTTGTGGCCTATATGTGTTCCCTGTGGGGTGCCTTAACTGTATCACTGAGGCTCCGCTAACCAGAACCTCAGTGTTTATGCTCTCTCTGCTTTTAAAATTGTTACTGGAGGCTAGTGACTAATTTTATCAATTCTGATTGGCACACTAGGACACCCTTATAATACCCTAGTATATGGTACCTAGGTACCCAGGGTATTGGGGTTCCAGGAGATCCCTATGGGCTGCAGCATTTCTTTTGCCACCCATAGGGAGCTCCAACAATTCTTACACAGGACTGCCACTGCAGCCTGAGTGAAATAAAGTCCACGTTATTTCACAGCCATTTTACACTGCACTTAAGTAACTTATAAGTCACCTATATGTCTAACCCTCACTTAGTGAAGGTTAGGTGCAAAGTTACTTAGTGTGAGGGCACCCTGGTTCTAGCCAAGGTGCCCCCACATTGTTCAGGCAAAATTCCCCAGACTTTGTGAGTGCGGGGACACCATTACACGTGTGAACTACATATAGGTCAATATCTATGTGTAGCTTCACAATGGTAACTCTGAACATGGCCATGTAACATGTCTAGGATCATGGAATTGTCCCCCCAATACCATTTTGGTATTGGGGGGACAATTCCATGCATCCCCGGGGCTCCAGCATGGACCCTGGATACTGCCAAACTAGCTCTCTGGGGTTTCTCTGCAGCTACCGCTGCTGCCAACCCTTAGACAGGTGTTTGCCACCCTGGGGCCTGGGCAGCCCAGTCCCAGGAAGGCAGAACAAAGGATTTCCTCTCCCTTTGGAAATAGGCATTACGGCCTGAGAGGAGTAGCCTCTCCTGGCCTCTGGAAATGCTTTGAAGGGCACAGATGGTGCCCTCCTTGCATAAACCAGCCTACACTGGTTCAGGGATCCCCCAGCCACTGCTCTGGCACGAAACTGGACAAAGGAAAGGGGAGTGACCACTCCCCTGTCCATCACCACCCCAGGAGTGGTGCCCAGAGCTCCTCCAGTGTGTCCCAGACCTCTGTTCTCTTGAATGCAGAGGTGTGAGGGCACAATGGAGACCTCTGAGTGGCCAGTGCCAGCAGGTGACGTCAGACACCCCTCCTGATAGGCTCCTACCCGGTTAGGTAGCCAATCTTCCTCTGAGGGCTATTTATGGTCTCTCTTGTGGGTTTCTCACCAGATAACGAATGCAAGAGCTCACCAGAGTTCCTCTGCACTTCCCTCTTCGACTTCTGCCAAGGATCGACCACTGACTGCTCCAGGATGCCTGCAAAACCACAATAAAGTAGCAAGAAGACTACCAGCAACACTGTAGCGCCTCATCCTGCCGGCTTTCTCAACTGTTTCCTGGTGGTGCATGCTCTGAGGGCTGTCTGCCTTCACCCTGCACTAGAAGCCAAGAAGAAATCTCCCATGGGTCAACGGAATCTTCCCCCTGCTAACGCAGGCACCAAACTTCTACAACACCTGCCCTTTGGGTCCCCTCTCATCTTGACGAGCGTGGTTCCTGGAACACAGAGGCTGGATCCAAGTATCCCTGACAGTCCAGTGGCCCTTCTGTCCAAATTTGGTGAAGGTAAGTCCTTGCCTCCCTACGCCAGACAGTAATCCTGTGTACTGCGTGAACTGCAGCTACTAGGGCTTCTGTGCACTTTTGCAAGACTTCCTTCGTGCACAGCACAGCCCAGGTCCCCAGCACTCTGTCCTGCATTGCCCATCTTGCTGAGTTGGACTCTGACTTCGTGGGACCCTCTTTTGTTGTGCTGAGATGACCGCCGTGCTCAGATTTCCTGAATGCCTGTTCAGGTATTTCTGAGGGTGCTATCTGCTTCTGCGTGGGCTCCCTCTGTTGCTGGGCGCCCCTTCTGTCTCCTCCTCCAAGGGGCGACCTTCTGGTCTCTCCTGGTCCCTGGCAGCACCCAAAACCTTCAACTGCAACTCTTGCCGCTAGCAAGGCTTGTTTTGGGGTCTATCTGCGTGGAAACAACTCTGCATCCTCCAGCATGCCGTGGGACATCTTCTGACCAAATGAGAAGTTCCTGGCACCTTCCATTGTTGCAGAATCTTTGGCTTCTTCCACCCAGAGGAAGCCCTTTTGCACCGTCATCTGGGGTTTAGTGGGCTCCTGCCCCCCTGGACACTTGCGTGACTCTTGGACTTGGTCCCCTTCCTTTACAGGTCCTCAGGTCCAGGAATCCGTCTTCAGTGCTTTGCAGTCAGTTGTTGCCTTTGAAGAATCCCCTATCTCGAATTTACTGTCTTTCTGGGGTAGTAGGGTAACTTTACTCCTACTTTTCAGGGTCTTGGGGTGGGGTATCTTGGACACCCTTAGTGTTTTCTTACACTCCCAGGGACCCTCTACACACTACACTAGGCCTGGGGTCCATTCGTGGTTCGCATTCAACTTTTGGAGTATATGGTTTTTGTTGCCCCTAGGCCTATTTTCTCCTATTACATTCTATTTTATTCGACAGTGTTTGCACTACTTTTCTAAGAGTTTTACTTACCATATTTTGGTTTGTGTGTATATTTTGTGTATTTTACTTACCTCCTAAGGGAGTACATCCTCTGCGATACTTTTGTCATATTGTCACTAAAATAAAGTACCTTTATTTTTAGTAACTCTGAGTATTGTGTTTTCTTATGATATAGTGCTATATGATGTAAGTGGTATAGTAGGAGCTTTGCATGTCTCCTAGTTCAGTCTAAGCTGCTCTACTATAGCTACCTCTATCAGCCTAAGCTGCTAGAACACTACAAATCTACTAATAAGGGATAACTGGACCTGGCACAAGGTGTAAGTACCATCAGGTACCCACTATAAGCCAGGCCAGCCTCCTACAAAAGTGGACACAGTGACACAGTGATACACAAGGTGGGCATTCAGGAGGGGCTCATTTCTTGGCGGTGGTCTTAGTCTTGGCAGCTGTCTCTGGTATCTGTCTGGGTCACAGGGACCGTTTGCGAGGTGGTTCACCTTCTGCAGAGGGAGGGGTGCTGGTGGCCTGTGGGTCTTGTGTCAGGGCCTCCTGTCCACTGGCTGCAGTGGATGTGGAGGGCTGGTCAGTACACTGGCTAGTAGAAGGGGTCCGCTGGTGTACTGTATAGTCTCTCATGATGTTGGCCATGTCACCCAGCACCCTGTCAATGGAGACCATGGTGGTATTCAGGGCCTGCAATTCTTGCTTGATCTCCTGGTGGTGTTCCCCATGCAGCCGCTGGTTCTCCTGCATGATGTTTATCACCTGACCCATCTTGTCCTGGGATTGTTGATAAGCCCCCAGGACATTAGTAAGTGCCTCCTGGGTATTCGGTTCCCTGGGCCTGTCATCCCCTGGCGCACAGCTGGCCTCCGACCATCCGTAGCCCCCTGTGCCTGTGTCCCCTGAACGGTGTGACCACTGCCACTGACCCCAGAACCCTCATTGTCTTGCCTGTGAGGTATGGACTGGGGTCCCTGTACAGGTGGGTACACTACTGATTGACGTCTCCTGGGAACAGAGGTCTAGGGACATGAGGTGGCTGCTGTGGTGTTGGATTCTGAGGGGGGAGGCTCTGTAGTGGACTGCGTGTGGGCTGAGGTGTCCGACTGACCAGTGGTCCCTGAGGGGCCAGGGAGTTCATCTAGACCCAGAGCTCCAGAGTTGCTGTCATCACTGGGGGCATCTTCTGGTGGGGGACTGGGTAGCAGTGGCACCTCCTTGTCACTGATAGTGACTGGGACACCTGCGGGGATGTAACTGGTATATTATGCTACATGTCTGCGGCATATACTGCATCACTACCTTCCCCTATACTATTGCTGTTTCCCTGCCACCTTTGTTTGTGTATGCTGATGGATTGTGGGATTGTTAGTTCTCCATGCTGTGCATGCATTGGTGGCGGGTGTACATGAAGGGCTGGAAGGGATGTGCTTGCAGTGGGTATGGCATGCAGGGCTTAGCATTTAGGTTTGTTTATTGTGGTGATACATATTGTGGGATGGAGTGATGTGATGGGAGTCAGGGTGCGGGTTCGAGATGGCATGTAGGCTGGGGGGGGGGGTGATCAGCTACAGCGTGCTGTTTTGTCCAGCTGGAGATTTTCAGCTTCCAAAAAAGAAAACTAAGGCCCTCATTATGACATTGACAGCCGCCAACATACTGCCGCTCGGTGGCGAATATCCGTTTGCCGTATTATGACACACACTCACCAATCTGACAGAATACAGCCACATAGACAAATCTGCCAGCCCAAAGGTCAGTGCAAAAGTGGCGGTCCCAACACACATACCGTTACTCCAACATAACAATGCCCACCACATTATGACTCATGAATCACCACGGCAGACATTCAACGGTGGTAAGCCATTGGTGGTACATACCGCTGCACTCAGAATGGATACCCACACACAAAACAACACTACTTTGGGTAATACCAAAAACACACACCTGACACTCATACACATACCACACCTACCCACCCACACCACTATAAAACACACACACACATTACCCACAACCCTTCACGATTACAAATCATTGCCACCAGTCTGACACCAAGACCACTTAGGCAATTTGACACACACCACTTACACCCATACATCCCTCATGCACCCCACATTACACACCCCACCACATTACTCAACACACTCTCACCAACACACACCACACAACACCCATGTCCCCACAAAGGGACCCCCGTTTCAGCGATGAGGAGTTGCGGGTCATGTTGAGGAAATTGTCAGGGTAGAGCCACAGCTGAACAAGGGACGACATCAGGAAGAGGTGGAATGACCTACGGCGGAAGGTACGTTCCGTGGCAGCAAGGCACCAGCTTGCCATACAGAGGACTGGCGGTGGACTCCCCCACCTCCTCCCCCAAAGCTCACAGCATGGGAGGAGCAAGTCTTGGCTATACTGCATCCTGAGGGACTCACTGGAGTAGCCGGAGGACTAGATACTGGAAAGTCAATAATTACCACTTATCACCCCCCATACCTGCATGCCATCTCACACCCTCACCCTCACTCCCATCACTTCACTCCATCCCACACACTGCAGCAACACAGATGACTAACCCCAATGTCAAACCCTGCATGCCATACCAATGCATGGACAGCCCTCCCAGCACTGCATGGACACCCATCAACAAAGCATGCACAGCATAGGGGAACTAATAATCCCACAATACATCACCAAACACAATCAAAGGTGGCAGGGCAAAAACAACCATAGAGGGGAGGATAGGGATGTACAATATGTCACAGGTATGAAGCATAATAAATCTCTTACATACCCAAAGGTGCCCCAGCCGATCACAGTGGAGAGGAGGTGCCACGACTATTGAGTCCCCCAACAGAAGATGCCTCCAGTGATGACAGTAACTCTGGACTTCAGGATCTGGACCAACAACCACAGCCTACTCACAGACCACCACAGAGCCTCCCCCATCAGGGTCCAGCACCACAGCACCCACCCAGCGTACCCACACCTCTGTCCCCAGGACACGTCAATCAGCAGTGTGCCCACCAGTACAGGGACCACAGGCCACACCTCATACCCAGGACAATAAGGGATCTGGGGTCAATGGCAGTCGGCACACCGTTCAGGGGACAGAGGCACAGACCAACAGGGAAACTGGGAGGACTGCTGTGCACCAGGGGGAAGACAGGACCAGGGAACTGACTCTCCAGGAGACACTCTTCGAGATCCTAGGAGCCTACTAACATTCCCAGGACACGATGGGCCACATCCCTGACAACGTGCAGGAGAACAGGCTGCTGCAGGAGGGACAGTATCAGGGGATCAGGACATGCAGGCCATTAACACCACCCTAATCTCCAAAGCAGGGGTGCTGGCAGACATGCTGAACATCATGAGGTAGGCAACAGCACATCAGCGGGCCCCTGCCACTAGCCAGTCCATTGACGAGCCCTCCACTTCCGCTGCCGCTAGTCGGCAGAAGGCCCCGCCACAGGACCCAAAGGCCACCAGCATCCCTCCTCCTGCAGAAGGTGAACCACCCACAAACGTTCTCTGCAACCCAAACAGAAGCCAGGACACTTGCCAAGACCCCTGCCAGTAAATGAGACTGTCCTGATTGTCCCCCTTGTGTGCCACTCATTCACCTTGTCTACTTTAAACTGCCGTTGCTCCCCTTCCCATGGCCCCTTGGACACTAGACCTGTGCTACAAACAGACTGGAACAATATCCTGGACTTTCCTCCATCATCACCCCATTCCATTGCACCTTCCCCTAAATGTTGTAGCACTACAATACACACCCTTGAACACAACTCAACTACTTGTATGTCATGTGTTAAAAATGTGTATTTATGGAAACAGTTGCATCCTTTCCAAATGAACTGTACATTGTGAGGGCATAGACATAATGACCTGTAGCTGGCTGTAGTCAGCACATCAGTACACACTTGTTATATCACCAATAGCTGTAAAATGGCAAACCATAGGTGACAGTAAGTAGAGATAAAAGGAAGTTAATGCCATCCTGCACAGCCTCACAGAATACACCAACAGTCATAGAAATGTGCAGTTGCACTGTCTCACCTGTGTGTCATTGGTAGTACTGATGGATAACTGATGTTCTGTTGTCCTCATCCTCATCCTCAGCTTCTTCATCCCCACTGTCATCAAGGTCTACTGCTGCCACAGGGACATCTCCTGTCTCCTCCTCCTGCAGAAAAGGTACATGGCGTCTGAGGGCCAGGTTGTGCAACATGCAGCATGCCACTACTATCTGGCAGAACTTCTCAGGTGAGTAGCAAAGGGATCCATCTGTCAGATGGAGGCACCTGAACCTGGCCTTCAGGAGGCCGAAAGTCCTCTCGATGATCCTTCTGGTTCACCCTTTTGCCTCATTATAACGTTCTCCAGCCCTTGTCCTGGCATTCCTCACAGGGGTCAGCAGTCACAATAGATTTGGGTAGCCTGAGTCACCTGCAAGTATTGAGGGACAACATTTAGCCACACACAATCCTATGGGGTTAACACCAGAGGCATACACTAATATACAGTGGGTGGGGAGCAATGTTCACCCTTCTGCCTCTGTAGTTGGGCCATAACATGTGGGATGCTGCTATTCCTCAGAATAAAGGCATCATGCACCGTCCCAGGATACTTAGCATTGACGTGGGAGATGTACTGGTACGCTGGGCACACCATCTGCACATTCAGTGAGTGGAAACTCTTACGAATCCTGTACCTGTGCATTCTGGCAGGGGGGGACAAACGCATTATGTGTACCGTCAATCGCCCCAATATTATTGGGGATATGTACCATTGCATAGAATCCGGCCTTTACAGTGGCCAGATCTTTCACCTGGGGGAAAGCAATGTATCTGCACATGTGTTTTATCAGGGCAGACAACACTCTTTCCAGCACGATTGAGAACATTGGCTGTGATATTCCTGCTGCCAAGCCCACTGTCACTTGGAAAGAACCTGTTGCCAGGAAATGGAGCACTGATAGCACTTGTACAAGAGTGGGGATCCCAGTTGGATGACGGATAGATGAGATCAGGTCAGGCTCCAACTGGACACACAGCTCTATGATTGTGGCGATGTCCTGTCTGTAGGTGAGTATAATGTGCCTGTGCATGCCTCCAATGTATCTAGGTCCATCAGTGGTCTGTACATGGGGGTATGTCTCCACCTCCTATTCATCTTCAGCAGTAGGTATCTAAGGGACAGAAGAGTGAGTAGGGTGTCACAATTGGAACAACAAAACCACAACTGCAGTCCACATGGTGCACCTATGTATTGAGACAGTGTTAATGGCGAAGTATGTGCCAATCTAATCTATGATGCAGTAATTGCCGATATTCCTGTCCCCCCACAAAATGGCGACCGCCTGTCCTGTGTTTAGGGACAGGTGAAAGTGAGGTAATTCTTCCGACGTTGGCCGTCATGGCGGAATGCAGTCTTGCACCGCCATGCAATTCCTCATTGGATAATACGGGGCTCTATGGAGTACAGTGGCCAATGGGGATCTATGCCGATGGTGACGGTGTACACCGCCGCGGACGTTACTGCCATTTTCTATCTGATTCCTCACTTGTTTCCTGACCTTCAATAGGAGAACACCTACACTGCGTGTGCTGCTGTGACCTGTGTCTGGAACCTACCATGGCCCGTGTGACCGGGGAAAGGGTCCCAGCCTTCACTTTGGATGAGTTGGAGTGACTGGTGGATGGGGTCCTACTCCAGTACGGGCAGCTGTATGGGCCTCCAGGCCAACAGGTGAGTACACTTTGGGCACGATGCTTGTGGGAAGGATGCATGGAGATGTCTGTGCAGGTATTGTGTTAGGGGGTGGGGGTTTGGGGGTAATGTCTTGTGGCAGTGTACATGGTGTGCGCTGGGCTATGTGTGTGCCAATGGTGATGGAAACGGGTATGGTGGGCCATTTGTGTGACAGGCTGGACTGTTCGTTTAATGGTGTTCTCCTGTCTGTATTACCTCTGCAGGTCAGCGCCCATCAAAAGAAGGGAATATGGCGTGCCATCACCAAGGACGTGTGACCCTGGGGGTCTATGGCTGGTGGAGGACCCACTGTCGGAAATAGTGGGAGGACCTGAGACACTAGGCACGGAAGACTGCGGAGACCCAGCTGGGGATGGCCTCCCAACGAGGAAGGGGTGCATGATCCTGACCCCCTGATGGCTGCATACTGGTCGTGGCCTACCCTGAGGTGGATGGGTGCTTGAGGGAATCACAGCAGCCACAAAGGGGTGAGTACAGTCCTCAATGCTTCTTGGTGATCTACAGGTCATGTGGCTCACAGTTTGTGGGTGACAACTTGATCCTCGTAGCAACATGGGTATCAGCAGCCCCTAATGGCATATGGGGATTGCTGTAACACTACTGGCCAAGACGCTGGCCCTCATCACATGGTAGTCCATACCATAGTGGCCTCTCCTGCCATACGGGGTCACTGCTAGGCTCTGCACAGTCTTCAGCCCTTAGAAACCAGCAATACCTTTTACAGCAGCCCATCCTCGTATAAGGGGTCACTGCAACCAGTGCCATTTAGGCAACACTTTCCCTGAACGGCAGTCCACTCATGTCTGTCTTCTCTGTGGTCCTCTCCTGGCTTCAAGTGGTCGCTGACAGGAATGTGCACATGTCAATGACCCGATTGCTGCAGCAGCCATCTCCTTACACCACTTACCGGGTGTCCACTTAGCTGGGCTCTCAATTGGACCTCGCTCCCTCCAGTGCTCTCCTTTCCCTCACAGGGTACCCAGCTCTTGGAAAGCAAGTATGCACTGGTGCTCCAGGCTCCAGAGTATGTGGCCTTGGATTCACTGGGTGATATTCCCTCAACCACCAGGGAGACTAGCAGGCCTTGGCCTCCAGTCCTGGTCACAGACAGATGTGTGGCAGAGCTTCCACTCCACATGCAGCCTATCTGACTGCATATAAGATTATCAATTTCGGGGTCTCAACTTCAAAAGAAGTAGAGAATAAGAAGGGGTTCTAATAGTCTATTTCCACATTCCAAATGTGATTTAGGGTCTGGGTCTTTGAAGTCTTAAATTGGTGTTCTGTTTCTTTTGACGTACACCCTTCTCCTCTCTCTCTTCTTCTTGAAAGGCCATCTGTCACAGCAAAAGAACCTTTGAAGCTGATTGTCCCATAACACAGACCATGGGAGGATAAGTGCTCACATCTGGATGTCAGCCAGAGTGATATGTGAATCAAAAGGTTAGTCCTAGGCTCCCAGCACTACTCATTTTGATTTCCTTATCAGCCCCATCCCCTTCATGAGATGTGTCCAGGCCCCTTGTGTTCTCCCTCTGAATCAAACAGCAATCTTTGAAGTGTGCAGAAAAATCCCTTTCTCCCTTCTCCAGTGTACCCCATGAAGCTCACATTAATGCAGCAATATACAAATCTGTCTTGGGGGGATTTCTCTACTCCTCAGGTCTTCAGCAGGTAGGCCTGCGATTTTGAAAATGGAACCCAGTGTCCTAAATGTATTGTACCAGTACAAGGGTACTTACCCTCAGTGTAGGCACATAGCACACACAATAAACAGTACTATTAACTCCATGCATTTTGCAACCCAGGCACATATACATTTGTCATGCATATTCGCACTATGAGCTCTACTCATTCCTGTAGTCTTTCTGTATTTTATCATGGTGTGCCACTTGTAAGCACACACTCTTCTAGCACACATATTTACCATGCATGTGCTACACAACTTCACCTTTCATTAATTATACTTCTTGCTTGTATAGGCACACCCAGTACATGCATTCACTGTGTATGCACTGCATAGCACTACATTTCTCATGTAATGTACTCCTCACTGGTATATATACACCCAACACATTCACTATCCATGCACGCACTGCACAGTGCTGTACTGTATCTTCCCCAGCCACACCTACATCCGACACAGAATCAATACTCCTGCACTGCGCAGCACTTTACGTTTAACCGATGCGTTCAAGGGTGAGTTAGGCACACAGCATTTGAACTTTAAAAATATGAGTGAGGTGGTGGGCCTCATTCCAGTGACACACAGGTAAAAACAACATGGTCACTCCTACTGAACACTACACCAGTGGTGGCTGATGACTGAAAGCAGTGGTGGGTACCAAACACAAGACGGAATTGCACCTTGTGAGAGAGCCTCACTACCCACGTATTTCCATTCACCTACTCACCCACTACCTTTGGTCACCTACCCATTTACTCATCCACATTGTCATCCACTTCCATTCACACAACTCTTATACACAGACACCCATATTTTCTCAGCCACTCTGTCAAGCCCTGCAAACACATTCAAACAAACACACATTGCCTCACCCATCCAGTATCCAGCAGTTTCAGTGATAAAAGGTACACGTTTATTTTAGCTGCAGATTACATGTTTAATATGACATATCACGTTGTTCGTCTGCAGAAGAAATAAAACAATAACTAGCCATGATAAATTACTGGAACCATTACTGCCTTTGAGAGACTAAATCACCTACAGAGGCAGTGAAAGGAGAGGAGAGCTGAGAGAACCTATTTTTTTCTTCTTGTCTGTAAAAAAGAAAGAGCTCCAACTTACTTGTGTGCAGGGTTGTCTTTGGAATATTTATGACTTGAGGTCTTCAGGTCACACTCATGTCTCCCTGAGAGCCCTGGATGGAGTTAGTTATTGTATTTATTCCATTTCTCTGCCACAGACTGCTTGTAATGCAGGAAAAGGGGATTTTCTTTGCGCAATGCCACATTCTTTTAATAAAATAAATGTGACCTCTGGTACGTAGACCCTTCTGATCACACCCCACCATTTGAGTAAATAGGAAAGGGTGGAGAATAATATCAGAGTGACATGAAGTTTACAGAAACCCGGGCTGAACAAAAAACGCTCCAGGCTGTTTACTATCAGGGCTTCTGGTGGAGGAGGAGATAAGCCAGGGACATCACTGAGTTCTGAGAAAACGTAAGGGCTTTGTGTGGGCAAGCCCTGTCAGCCCTACTGTGTAGCTTTCAGCCACATACAGACACAGATGCAGTGGGGCTTTTCAAAGTGCACAACTTTGACTCAGAAAATGTTGTGCAGAAAATGTTTTACTTTCATCATGTAATTAAATATGTGCTTCACTAGAGAGGCCAGAAAAGGCTAGGGGCACAGCCCCTTAGCCCTTGAATACCAGCAGCCCCTGCACTACACGGTATGCTGCTATGACTGAGGTTGTGCTGCATAACTCCCGGTGAAGGCAGTAGCCTTCCACCACTGTGAGGGTAATGCTTTGGGCTCCCCTCCTGGTTCAACAAGACCGTAATCTGTGAGACAAGTCTAGGTCATGGCACAAACACATGATCTGTATTTTTCCCATGACAATAAAATTCAGCATTTGTGATCCAGACAACAGTAAAGTTAGGCACTCAGGGCAGGGCTACACTTCCATTCCCAGGCATATGGATTTTCCGTCCCAACACCCCCCCCCCCCAAAAGCTCAATTACTACCATTTGCCTGTTTTTTTTGCTTATACTGTTGTCATCAGAGGGATGGCTAATATTGCAGAAATAGTAGTACTTCCTAAGTTTTAACCCTAGTAGCACAAAAGAAGATTCATTTTACATAGGATTTCTTTTAACTTGAACGGGGCAGAGGTCAAGGCTACCCACAGTCAATGTAATGGAAGGTCTGACGAAGGGAAATCCTTTATTTACCAGGCACATGCTAGTCAGGCTGGCTACAAACCTAGAGGGAAGAAAGCAACCCAAATAACGTTTTTGGAGTGCACACACGGAAATGGGTTGCCCGAGCTACACCCCTTGATTGACCCAAGATCTCTGACAAGGAAAGGGTTCCACCATCTTAGATTTTAGAAGTAAGGTGTACTGTAGGGTTATTTGCAGTAGGACAAACAGGGTGGACTAAAAATGTGGGTAGGTTCACCCCACTGAACTTTTACTTCAAAGGTTAGGGAGGAACCAAGAGTCACTCCCCTTCCCTGACTAGTGCAAAACATAAACCAAGTATCCTGCATCAGAACACTTTCTGGATGTAGGGAAGATCAGAGGAGGACTGGATTCTGGTTGTTGTAACATGTGAGGAGTCCTAAAGAACTGGACCTGCCCTCAATTGTACCTAGGACAAAGTAGACTCCAAGGGTAAGTTGGCTGACCTCATGTGTGGCTACAGGGACACAACAAGCCGCATGAGGCCTTTTACCTGAAGTGACTAGTTGACCAGTATGAACTGCCAACTGAACCTGGACTAGACCTGCCAGTGGCCTCTGTTGCACTAAGTCCTGGCCCATGAGCACTGTCCCTGAGGTCCTGGGGCCCTTAGAAGTAACCTAGAAGAACTGCTTCAGAAGCCCTGAAAAGGTTTAACTTTGAAGGCCTCCAGAGGGTCCAATTTTGATGAAACTTCATCAGATTCTACTAAGAGCCTGATTTAGAGTTTGGCAGACGTGTTACTCCGTCACAAACATGACGTATATAACATCTGCCATAATAGGATGCCCAAAGGATATAACAGAATCGTAAAATGAGGGACGTGATACATGTCACATATGTGATGGATTAATCCCAACAGTCAAACTCTAAATCAGGCCCTTAAGTTCCAAGTTAATATTGTAGTGTCTTGCATGATTTAGAATGGAACTTTTCTAACTCCCAGCGGACTTCGTATCAATCTGATGTAATCGCTAGAAGAGAATATAATGAAAGCTTGGTTTAGAATGTGGGGAGTTCACAGGTACATGCAGAGCAATAAAGTTTTATGATTGCAGCTCCATGTGTGGCCTGGCCATTGGTTGGTTCTCACGCATGAGAAGAGGCTATAACTGTTGATGAGGATGAGAAAAGTAACCCTAAGAAGAAAGTGCTCTGCTGGAGAATTTGCTGTGCTCCAAGCATGCCTTCGGTTTGCACATGTGGAGTTAGAGCTCAGCTCCAGCCAGTGTGAAGCATGTGAATGGAAAGAAAGTTTCACTAAGAAGTCTATGCATTGTTGGTCAAGAAGCTAAGACCAAGATCATACAAAAAAGGTACAGCACTCCCACGCAAAATTAAGTTATACATTGTATGGAGCATTAACACTTAAGGCAAATATAACCAGGCCTATAAAGTGGAATTATGGGCATTCATAATTTGCCATACATTATTACGAATAATAGTGCTGACTGACAGAACAAGCATAAAGGAAGCATAATGCTATTACTCCTAGCTGAGTTTTGATAAGTGGACCATAATGACCTCAGCACGGGGAAGGGACTCTCAAGAAGAAGCACTGGAGTTGTGTTTACTGAGCTGTCCAATACGTGAAGCAGCACACCATCAAAGCTGCCATGTGGTGGCCCAGAACAACTCCTGAGGTCTCCATGAGTGATGGGGCTCTGATGGTGACCAAGAAGAAGGTCAAAACTTCAAATACTATCCTGGATGTCCTGGAGGCTGAACCATCATCAGGCCTTCGTGATGATACAAATTCCCAGGGACTGCCAACAGCACCAGACAGAGCTTCACCCTCAAAGTCAGCTACTCCCTTGAACAGTTACAATGCTGCTGCCTTTCTGAAACCACCATAACTTTTCAATACTGCCAAAAAACTAAATATTGGTGATAGATGCACTGACTGGATAGAAACATTTGAAGATTTAATCGATGCACTTGAAGAGATTGACACCAGAAAGATTATCAACTATCTTAAAAACGTTTTCAGTCAACAATGTCAAAGAGTTGGGGAAATAATGGATGAATTTATGGAAAGGCTCAACACACTCATCAGCTACTGTAAGTTCAACAAATTTAATGATAAACAAACCACGTGGCTTAGAGTTATTAATGGATGATTGCCTGATTCATTCAGATGATGAATGCTGAGAGAAACTCCTAGTCTGGAGCGAGAGTTGGTTGCTGCCAGAGCCGACCAATGTGCTGAGAAACAAGCTGCTGAGATGGAGGCCAGAGGTACCCACAGCAGGTCAGACATGAGTGTGAAAAGTAATTTGAAACAAAAGATTGAAGGACATAAAGTGATGTCTAAATGTAAAAAGAAGTCGTGTTTCAGATGTGGATTTTCGTTTCCACACGAAGAAATGTGTCCCACCATTGGAAAGATATGCAAAGACTGTGGTCATGAGAATGTTCCAAAAGCAACGTTTGATGCACTTCCACAAAGTAAAGTGTTGAAATCAGTTGAGGCAAATTGATACCAATTGAAGTTGATTGGCATCTAAATGATCGCCAAACTCTGTTTCCACCTCAATAATAAGTGAAGAAAGTGATTGTGCCATGTTAATGTTTACCTCAAAGAAACATGCACATGTCAGACTTGTCTATTTGAAGAAAAATGTCAGTCAAAGAAAAGTCAACATGCCAAAGCAACAAATTCATACAAGCACTGTCCAAAGATTACATTGAACGTGAATAGATGTTCAGTACCTTTCATTATTGACACTAGTGCATCAATAAATATAATGCCTGAAGAGAAATACAACAAACTGCCTCCATTACTGTGGTTAATGCCGCCGACCAAAGTGTATATCCATGAAGAGTCAAGGTTCATTCGTAGCAACGGTGAAACATAAGAAAACAAAGGTAAATGCACTGATCCATGTGCATCAAGGTATAGCAGCAAGTGCCTGTTTGCTTAGTTTATAACACAGCTGCTGACATGGGACTGATTTCTATGAATTAAAACATGAATCCTCATCATGCAATAGTAAGTCATTTCCCTTTGTTGTGCCATGGTTTAGGAAAGTTAAAGACTATGAAAAGTAAAGCTGCAAAATAATGAGGATGTCCGTTCTGTTGTCCAGAGACATAGATGAATTGACTTTCATTTACAAGAAGCTGTTGAAAAAGAATTTGACTTTTCCTAGCCTTGGTGTCAGAAAGGCTAGATTGTATTAAAGACATAGAGGAGAGTATCATCTGTCTTTTCTTGCTTTTTATTAACAGCAGCCAAGAAGCCAAGAGAAAACACTACATTTCCCAGAAATCCTGGTAAAAATACTACAATGACATCACAATAGCATTACCAATAGGACACTGAGTAATCCAATAACTATCTTGACTGAGAGGAACAATTTCTCTTTTCTTGTAGCTAGTCAATCAATATGAGGCATACAAATAAATACTTAATAGAAATCAATTCGTATAGTCACAAGATCTGCAAGGTAACCCAAAAGAAGGTGAGGAACTCTGTTCCAACGAGGAGATAACCCATGGAGTAATCCATTAGATTGCATCATAGAAGAGATTCTAACTGGATTAAATTGAGGCATTAGAAGCGGAATAAGGTGCTGGAACTGAAGAAGGAAAGAGACTAGGGAGGGTTAACGAAACAGTGGTGGGATAATACTCACCTCTTTGTCTTTAATGAAATCTAGCCTTTTTTAAACTAAGGCTTGGAAAATCTCAATTTTATTACAAGACCGGAGGCTCATATTATGCTTGTTCAAAGCATTGAAACAAAAGAATCAGAAACATGGGAAATAGGTTTACAATACAAACTTCTGAAAGTATTAATGTATGACCAATCTGCAGATTTGAGAATGCTGTGCAAACTAGCACCTGCCCAGAAGGCCCAAGAGACCATAGCCCCTCTGGCCAAATGAGCACCAAAAGAATCAATATCAATACCAGCCGAAGACATGATCCATTTTACTCAGTGGGCTGAAGTGGGAGAAGAAACTGATTTATTGGGTTTTTGGAAAGAAATAAGCAGTTGGGTAAAAGGGGAAGATCTCAAATCTGCAGTTTGTGAAAGTTACGTTTTTAGACAATTTCCTACACATAGTTTTGCTTGAGAATGGAAAAAAATATATTGAATTGTGGATAGATTGGTTTTAGTATGTATGAGAACTTCGAACGAAACACCAAGGGGAGAATAATGGACACATCTAAAGCTTTAACATCAGAAACATGTTTCAAGGAAATTAAACATAAAAGTATTGTCAACTTTGTTGATAACTGTTTTAGAGAAAGATACACATTATCTTGCTATGAAATAAAAATTTTAAACACCAAACTAACATCTCACTTTGCATTGTTTGTAATATATTTGGGAACATGAGGGTTAAGATATTGTACTCCCTTTAATAGACAAAAGATCAAAGGATGTTCTCCAATGGGCATTCCATCCACTCTGATATGTTCAGCTGAAATGGCCGATCTGTAAGTATTAATTGTACAATAGACCTTTCCTTGAGAATCTACCTAGGCTAAGAAATTAACCACCAGTTTTACATCTGCTGAAATGGGATATGGATCTCTGTCCACACACCAGCTACACCAGGCCAATTAGGCTGAAATGTTGAGTTTAGATGTGCCCGGGTCCCACGATTGTTGAATGAGGTAGATTGCGTCCTGTGAAATTATTGTGGTTTTACAGGAAGACCCTAAATCTTGCAGACAATCAAATAAAGAGGGCCATCTAGAATCAGGCTGTGTCAAAGTCCTTGAGGATTGAGAAGTAAATCAGGAAAATGAGGAATGCAAACTCGGAACTCTGAGGCCAGTTCTAACAGAGTTGGATATCAAGGTTGAGCTTGCCTAAAGGGAGTGATAAGAACCAGTGATGAAGACTGACTGTGTGCCTACGCCAGTAGTCGTGCAACCAATAGAAAGGGTTGAGAAGAAATGCATCCATTGCCAGAGCTTGAGGATCTTGTCTCTTGCTAAAAAAGAAAGGAAGTTGGATATTTAGTCAAGAGACAAAAAGAGGAATTGAGCAATGAAGGATGCAGATGCTAATCGTTTAAATCTTGAAGGTGTCTGGATTACCAGTCCACTATGAATTCATGAGAGATAAACTGTTCTGATAGAAAGGTTCCATTGAAGACAGTATTCACGAAAATGTTTGGAGGATTTTTGACCTTGTACCCCTGAGGTGATTTATATACCTGACCACTGTTAGGTTGTCCATCTGTTGAAGAATGATGTATTTTGCTTTGTGTTTTGTAAAGCACTGGATGGCAAAGGAAACCTGCAAGCATCTCTAAACTGTTGAAATGCAAAAATGACTCCTGGCGGGACCATGTACCTCCAGTTAAGTAATGACCGCATTTTGCACCCCAACCTGTCAGACTTGCATTGGATTCTAAAAATAGATCTGGGGTGGTAGAGAAAATCATTCTCCCATTCCAGGTGACCAAGTGAGTCAGCCACCAAAGAAGTTCTTCTTTGGACTCTGGATCTAAAGAAATGTGATCTGAACAAGTGGGACCTCTCCAGAGATGTTGGCTTATTAATCATTGAAGGGCCCGATACTGAAGTGTTGCGGGCGTTGCAGAATGGACTGAGATGTATCTATCAGAAACCCTACAAGTTCCAGTAGTTGAGATGGAATTAGAGCTGACTTTTGAACATTGATAACAAAATCTAAATGAAGGAGAAGCTCTTGGCAAAGATGTAAATGAGAAGGTAATGTTTAGTCTGATTCTTTGAGCTCTGAAAAATGATTAAACTGGTTTGAGAATATTGGTGAAACACCAAGGAGCTGATGAAAAGCCGAAAGAATGAGTTTCAAAGTGGAAAAAGAAGTCCCCTATTGAAACAGAAGATATTTCCTGTGAGGGATGCACCGGGACCGTAAGATAAGCATCTTGAAGATCCAACCTGACTAGCCAGTTGTTGTGGAGCAGAATATCTCTGAGATGGAGTATCCATCTTGTTGTGATGATTCAATACAACGTTGTTAAAAAACGTTTAGGTTTAAAACAAGGCAACAGTTTTTGTTTTTTTCTGCACCAAATTAATGGTATTGAGGAAACCTGTGGGCTCAAGCTCTATTTGTTGGACAGTCTGTTTGAAAAGAAGAGACTGTATCAGGACAGATTGATCCTGAGAAAAAAGAAGAGGATGGGTAAGCTGCAACTGGACTGGGGGTTGATCAAGTTTTATGTAATACCCCCTTGTTGTGAGGTTATTTTAGTAGCTTTTATAGGCATGTTATTTCAGCCATAGGCCTGTAGCTTATGCCCTTTAGCCTAGTAACAATTAATTTTATTTTCTGCGCAGAAGCTCTCTTCTGTGGTGATGTTTTATTTTCCTTTATCTCATACCCTTTAAGCACAGAAACTGTTTTCATTCCTTTTACTTGTACATTCTCGTACTGTGCTTTGCTCAAGATTGTCTCCAATATGTTGTTAGTCCAAAATGTAACCCCAGGATCTTTGTCACTTCATGAGAAACATACATGTTCTCACATTAGGGCAGGTTCCTTAGAACACTAGCTGTTTTCCTATAAAACATCCCTCTGCCCTCTATCTGTCACTTCACTGCAGCTGTCTGCTGAGACTTGCCGTCTGTCCATTTACATGAGAGAGGAATCTCAGTAGACCAATAGTCCTGTTCACTACTATCATATTCAGGTATGGGGGATGGTGCCTTCCTAGATAAGGGTGGATTAGGGATAACACTGCTATGCTTTAGTAGTACCTTAGTGGCTTAGGTAGGAATCCTAACGCTTGGCACTCTGACACTATGGTGGGACCTTTCTTGTGTTTCACTTTCCTTGTCGCAGCATTGCTATGATTCTGTTTTATCATCCTAATCATTGCAGTACATGCTATTTTATCTAAAGCGCAGTTGATCCAATAAAATATATTGAACCTATTGCTGCTTCTGTTTGTCTTTCCATGTGTGAGATGAATGTAAATGAGAAAAAATAATTAGATCTGCTGCACCACGTTTTCCCTGAGAAATCAGAATGTCATGTGCATGGCTGCCACAACTTTCAAGTGTTGGTGAGATACTGCTAGGTAGCCGGAAGGGTTAGGCTGACAGTTTTCACACGATGTGGAATTGGACTCAGGTCTCCACAGCCTGGTGGTGCTGCGGCCAAAATCCAGCAGGATCATTTAGTATAATGAGAGTCAAATACGACATGGCACCACCAATGTTGGTCAGGCACTGAATTACAGATCTCCTTGAGTATCTCCGTCTCACTACGTGCTAAAGGTACAATAATACTATATATGGAGACGTCCGTGGGATTGAGGACTTCTTCCTCAACTAGATAGGTAGCACCTATTTTAGACTGAAGGTTGTTCAAGCTTGAACCTTAGAAGGATTAATTCCCAGTTGGTGTCCTTATCTCTGAACCAGTTTATTTACCAAGGCAAACTCACACTGGGTGGTAATTGCAGTAAACATGAGGCTCACTTTACTAATCATTTATTAAATAATGGCCCTACAGCCCGGAGGGGGGGGGGGGGGTGCTGCTACATTTGTGGTTGAGGCTCATTCAGCCTATAGAACTGACATTTTCTAAACTCTGTTTTGCTGGTTTTAGGATTCTGCGCAGTTTACCACTACTAACCAGTGCTAAAGTGCATATGCTCTCTCTCTTAAAACATGGTAACATTGGTTCATACCCAATTAGCATATTTGATCTACTTGTAAGACCCTAGAAAAGTGCACGACTTGTGCCCAGGGCCTGTGGATTGAATGCTACTAGTGGGCCTGCAGCACTGGTTGTGCCACCCACATAAGTAGTAGCACCTTAACCATGTCTCAGGCCTGCCATTGCAAGGCCTGTGTGTGTAGTTTCACTGTCACTTCGATTTGGCATTTAAAAGTACTTGCCAAGCCTTAAACACCCCTTTTCTACATATAAGTTACCCCTAACGTAGGCCCTAGGTAACCCTAAGGGCAGGGTGCTGTGTAGGTAAAAGGCAGGACATATATCCGTGTGTTTTATGTGCCCTGGTAGTGGAAAACTCCTAAATTCGCTTTCCACTGCTGTGAGGCCTGATCCTTTCATAGGCTAACATTAGGGCTACCCTCATAAACTGTTTGAGTGGTAGATTCTGATTAGAAATGGGTAAACAGGTCACATTTATTATGACCAGAATGGTAATACAAAATCCTGCTGACTGGTGAGGTTGGATTTTATATTACTATTTTAGAAATGCTACTTTTAGAAAGTGAGCATTTCTCTGCACTTAAATCCTTCTTTGCCTTACTGCCTGTCTCCAATCCACATCTGGGCTGGGCTGGTTGACAGCTCCCTTGTGCATTTCACTCAGACAACCACAAACACAGGATGTTCAGTCACACCTGCACATATCTGCATACTGATTGAGTCTCCCTGGGCTGGAAGCGTGGAGGGCCTGACACTTACATTTCAAAGGACAGTGGCCTGCCGTCACACAAAGGACTGCCAAACTCCCTACTGGGACCATGGGAGACAGGGTTGAACTGAAAGGGGACCTTGTGTACTTCAAAACCACTCTTTAAAATCTCCCCACTTCAAAGGCACTTCTGGGTATATAAACTGGGTCCCTGACCCTACCAAAATAGACACTTCTTGGGAAAGACACTTTGCACCAGAGCCTGAAACCTGCCAAGAGGAGCTGCTTGGCTGCCTAAAGGACTCACTTGGACTGCTTCGCTGTAAAGGACTGCTGCCTTGCTGTTTCCATGCTGCCTTGCTTGCATCTGCCTCTGCTGAGAAGTGCTCTCCAAGGGCTTGGACTGAGCTTGCCTCGTGTTCCTGAAGTGTCAGGGCCAAAAAGACTTTATCTCTGCAAGGAAATTCCTTGTGCGGTGAAAATCGACGCACAGCCTGCCAGAATCGACACACAGCCTGTCCAGCGGTGAGAAAATTACTGCATCTCTGAACTGGAATGACGCATCACCCACCGGATCGACGCAACAGCTGTGGCATCATCCCTCACACCCAGGATTTCCACGCATTATCCTTGGGTGTCAAAAGACCCCGCATCGCAAAGAGGATTCAAGCCTGCATTCTGAAAATTGACACAAAGCCCTTGCCGCGTGGAAAAGAATCAACGCATCGTCTGTGTGCACCTGGAAAACCGACGCAAACCTAACTTTTTCCACTCATCTCCTCCTCTGCGGTCTTCGTGCATGTATTTTTGACGCAGATCAGGTACTTTGTGCTTGCAAGAGACAATTGTTGCTTTTAAGAACTAAAGACTCTTCTTAACATTACAAAAGTAGTATTTCAATTTGTGATTATGAAATCTTGATCTTTTTTACCTTAATTTAATCCGATAAATATCTTATATTTTTCTAAACCTGTGTGGTGTCTTTTTGTGGTGTTCTCACTGTGTTATTGTATGGTTTATTGCACAAATACTTTACACATTTCCTTCTAAGTTAAGCCTGACTGCTCGGTGTACCAGAGGGTGGGCACAGGATATTTTGGATTGTGTGTGACTTACCCTGACTAGGATTGTGGTCCCTATTTGGAAAAGGGTGTATACCTCTGCCAACTAGAGACCCGATTTCTAACATTGGTGATCAGCGGTGAAGATAGGACTTGTATTTGTGCAGTAACATACAATAGCTACGTCTACAGTACCTACCCACAGTTGAAGGTCAACTTGATTTTTTCTCTTTTTCTGCAATTTCTTTTTCTGCTTACCAGTTTAATCAAATCTTTATACAACATGTCTCTGGCTGGGTCTCAAGCAGGAGCTGGAGTGTTTGAACTAGCCAAACTGGAGACATACACTGTCAGCCAGATGAAAGAGTTCTGCAAGGGGGTGGGAGTACCTACCCGGGGTGTCTCCAGGAAGGAGGAGTACCAAAAGGCGCTGAGGGCCTGAGCAGAAGCTCGTTCACAAGAGAATCTTGAGATTGAAGAGCCAGAGGATGGCCGCAGAGGAAAGGAGGGAGGAGAGAGAATTCCAATTGCAAATGACAAGGTTAAACATGGAGGCAGAGGAAAGGAAAGCTCAGAGAGAAGGAGAGGAGAGGTGAGGCTTAGAGAGCAGCCAAGCAAGCTGAGGCTGAAAGGGCCTTGGCTGAAAAGAAACTTCTTCTGGCTCACAAAATGAGTCTCAAAGAGCTGGACCTCAAATCTAGGCAGTCTGAGTCCAGCAGTGAAGGTGGCAGCATACATGCAGGACCTGCTGGGGACAAGAAGGTTCGTATACCCAAGAATGTGGTGCCAAGTTATGTGGTGGGAAATGACATTGATAAGTGGTTGGCTGCTTATGAAGTTGCACAAAGGGCTCATAGGATTCCTGAAGAGTAATGGGGGGTAGGCTTTTGGGAATATGTGCCAGTTGTTGGGAGGGACACACTCCTCACATTAGAGCCAAAGGATCAGAACACATACTCGCCCATGAAAACCACTTTACTTGCCATGTTTGGGCTGACCCGTGAGAAGTACCGTCAGAGGTCCAGGGACAGCACAAAGTTCTCCACACAAACTTGGATAGACTTTTTAGATTTTTCCAGTAAGGCACTGAATGGTTGGGTACGGGGCAGTAAAGTAGATGACTATGTGGTGTTGTATAATTTGATCCTGAGAGAGCATATGCTCAGTGTTTGCTTTACAGAGTTGCACCAGCACCTAGTTGGCAGTTAGCTGACTGACCCTAGGAAGCTTGCTGAGGAGGCAAACCACTGGGTTAGCACCAGAGTGTCCAAAAAGGTATCTGGGGACACACCCACAAAGGTGGTCAGGGTTCCCTTCAGAAGAAAGAGGGGGGAGAAAAACCTAAAGATAACGAGGTCTCAAAAGGCCCCCAAACAAATTCCCAGGGGATGGTGGTGTGAAAAAGTAGCCTCTTTCTGGCATGGTTACCCCCATTTTTGGCCTGTTTGTCAGTGTGTTTTTACTATCTCACTGAGATCCTCCTAGACAGGACCCCTGTGCTGATAGTTTGAAACCTATTTGTCAATGTGTTTTACTGTCTCACTGGGATCCTGCTAGCCAGGACCCGAGTGCTCATGGTTTGTGGCCTATGAATGTCTCCAGTATGTTTGACTCTGTCACTGGAGTTCTGCTAACCAGAACTCCAGTGCTTGTGCTCTCCCTGTGCACCAACTTGGTCACAAGAGATTAATGACTCCATATTCCAATTCTGATTGGCACACTGAACCCCCCCCCCTTAAAGTCCTTAGTAAATGTTACCTAGGTTACCAGGGCATTAGGGTTCCAGGAGATCCTTCTGGGCTTCAGCATTTCTTTTGCCACCCATAAGGAGCTCATACAAGCCTTTCTTCAGGACTGCCACTGCAGCCTGAGTGAAATAGTGTACCCACTATTTCACATCCATTTTTCACTGCACAAGGGAACTTATAAGCCACCTATATGTCTAACCTTCATTTACTGAAGGCTAGGTGCAAGGTTACTGTGTGTGAGGGCACCCTTGCACTAGCAAAGGTGCCCCCACCTTGTCCAGGGACAATTACTCGGACTTCATGAGTGAGGGGACACCATTATAAGCGTGCACTACATATATGTCAATACATATTGTAGCTTCACAATGGTAACTCCTAATATGGCCATGTGAAGTGTCTAAGATCATGAAATTGACCCCCTAATCCAAATATGGTATTGGGGGGCCAATCCCATGCACCCTGGGGGCTCCACCATGGACCCGCAGTACTGCCAAACCAGCCTCTGAGGTTTCCACTGCAGCCCCAGCTGCTGTCACCTCACAGACAGGTTTCCTCCCTCCTGGGGATTGAGCAGCTCAATCCCAGGAAGGCAGAACAATGCATTTCCTTTAGGAGAGGGGTGTTACACCCTCTCCCATTGTAAATAGGTCTGACAAGCATGGGAGGGGTAGCCTCCCTGAGCCTCTGGAAATGCTTTGAAGGGCACAAACAGTGCCATCCTTGCATAATCCAGTCTACACCAGTTCCGGGACCCCCAGTCCCTGCTCTGGCGTGACACTGGACAAAGTAAAGGGGTGTGATCACTCCCCTGTCCATCACAATGCCAGGCGTGGTGCCCAGAGCTCCTCCACAATGTACCTGGCGTTGGTGTTAGCCATCTTGGATTCCAAGGTGTGGGGACCCTCTGGAGACCTCTGAGTGGCCAGTGCCAGCAGGTGGCATCAGAGACCCCTCCTGGGTAGGTAGCCAATCCCCCTCTCAGGAATATTTAGGGTCTCTCCTCTGGGTGTTTCCTCAGATTCGGTTTGCAAGATTCCTCCAGGACTCCTCTGTATCCTCTGCTTCAGCTTCTGACTGTCTGATCAACCGCAGATTGCTCCAGGAACTGCTGTAACTGCAACAAAGTATCCAGGAACACTCCTGTGACCTGCAACTTCAGCTCCAGCCAGCAATTGCAACAGTTTCCAAGGTGTGCATGCTCAGAGGACAGCCTGTCTTCACCCTGCACCAGAAGAGCCTGAAGAATCTCCCGTGGAGTGACAGAGTCACTACCCTGCTTCACCAGGCACCTCTCTGCGACAACAACCGGTACTCTGGGACTCCTCTCCTGATGACGAGCATGATCCCTGGAACACAGGTGGTATACCAAAGTGACCCAGTCTGTCCAAAGGTCCAGCTGTCCAAATTTGGTGGAGGTAAGAGCTTGCCTCCCCGTGCTGCAACAGTACCCCTGCATCTTCTGCAGCTCCTTAGGCTTCTGTGCATTTCTTCCAAAAGTTTTTCATGCACAGCGTAGCCCAGGTCCCGATCACTCCATCCTGGGACGCACAGCTCTCTGGGTTGTTCTCCGGCGGCGTGGGATCCTCCAGTGTAGTGCTGCGACGACCGCATTCTTCAGCTTCTTTGTCCTCATGTTCTGGGACTCCCATGGGTGCTGCCTGGTCTTATGAGGGCTCTCTGAAGTGCTGAGAGCCCCTCTGTATCGTCAGTCTGAATTGAGACCCCAGGTCCCTCCTGTTTCCAGGCAGCTCCTCTTTGACGCAAACTGCATGCTTGCGTGAACCAAGGCTTTTTGGCGGAATCCATCTACGCAAACAGTCTGTATCCAACAACTCGACGAGGGACATCTCCTGAACTAAGCAGTAACCCGCAGCTATCTTCTTTGGTGCATTTCTGTACTTTTCTTTCAACTGGAGGATCCACTATTGCACCTTCTTCCATGTAGGCAGGGGCTCCTGTTCTTCCTGGACTCTTCTTCGACTTCTGGACTTGGTCTCCTCTCTTCTCAGGTCTTCAGGTCCCGGAATCCATCCTTATTTGCTTGCAGTCTTGCTTGGTTCTTGCATACTTCTTCATTACGACTTGTAGTGTATTCTGAGGAAACACTGTACGTTACTCCTGCTTTCCTGGGCTCTGGGGTGGGGTACTTTACTTACCTTTGGTGTTTTCCTACACTCCCAGCACCCCTCTACACACTACACTTGCCTAGGGGGGAATTTAACATTCGCATACCACTATTTTAGTATATGGATTGTGTTGCCCGTAGGCCTATTGCAATCAATTGTATTTTCTTCTGTTTGCTCTATTCTATGACTGTTTACTTACCTAATTTTGGTTATTAGTGTATATATTGTGTATAATACTTACCTCCAGAAGGAGTATTGCCTCTAAGATATTTTTGGCCTTGTGTCACTAAAATAAAGTACCTTTATTTTTGGTAACACTGAATATTGTCTTTTATTGTGTATGAGTACTGTGTAACTTTAGTGGTATTGCAGGCGCTTTGCATGTCTCCTAGGTCAGCCTTGGCTGCTCTGCTACAGCTACCCCTAGACAGCCTAAGCTGCTAGAACACTGCCTAGATTTCACTAATAAGGGACAACTGGACCTGTTATAAGGTGTAAGTACATTAGGTACCCACTACAAACCAGGCCAGCCTCATACATTGGTGGTGCAGTGGTGGGAAAAGTACTTGCAATTGCTTTAAACACAGGTACAATTATACCTAGCAGTCATTGTTTCCTCTAAAAAGCTAGGTGAAATAGTTTCCTAACTTCTTACTCTTCCCTCTAACTTTTTCTATCACTATGGCCCTCATTATGAACATGGCTGTCCGTACCGCGCCACCAGCGGTGGCAGTAAAAAACCCCAACAGAGGAGCGGTCCGGATGCCAAATAATAAACCAATCGAAACACAGGCATCCAGAAAATCACCCACCGCCAGTAGAGGAGTGCTGACGACGACGCCAGAGTCTCCCCACAGGCCTAGTGAAAGGCACAACTCGCCCATCAAATAATGAACCACTATTCCCCCGCAAATGACGGGGCGGGAACCACCGCCACACAAGTCCAGGCAGAAATGAACCAAATCCAATTAACACTCACCAGCGGCCCACACAACGCACCAAATCAGACATGGATGGAGAGCTCCAGATGATGCCAGCCCTGCTCCTTGCCATATACCTCCACGACCGAGACCGCCGACTAAGATGACAACGGTAAGTACTGCAACCTATGAACCAAAGGAGGAAAGGGCACAGTTACATACCCACCCACTCCACCCACCCTGAAACGCATCCCAACCCTTCCCAGCAGCACAACCCATACACCCCACAGCAAGAGGTACTTATAAGGCAAATCCAACATGACCATAGTACATACAAATGCCCCACACCCACAAACAATGAAACGAAAGACCAAGGTTTCAACAGTGTGCCGCCAAAACACAGGCCACACAGAAATATTGATTAAAGCTCACAGAGCCAACTACTTCCAACAAGGCCAATGGCAAGTCCGTAGCGCAACAAGTGCCATGGGCCACAACGGACCCAACCTGACTCACAAAAGTGCACGGTACTCCACCTAATGGGGCAACAAAGGGGCATCCAGGCACCTCAGGGAACGGGGGCAGGGGGAAATGGGTGGGTACTTGGGACAGGGGTGGGGCTTGGACTTGCCCTTGGAAGGTGGGGGGGGGGTGTGGGCTTGTCCTTTGAAGGTTGGGGAGGTTGTTTGAGCAGGTGGAGCCAGATGGACTTGGCTCTGCACAGGGCTTCTTCTTCTCTGGGAAAGGGGCACAGGAATGTGAGGGGCGGACAGGGGTGGGCTGTGAAGTGGAATGAGTGGAAAGGGCAGGGAGGTATGCACGCTTAGGGACAAGACGGGGTGAGCCAGTAGGTTGGAAGAGGTCAGCACAGGAGAGGAAAAGTTTCTTCTGAGCAATTGGGGTGGTCCTGGATGAGGGCGTGGGAGTGGAGGCAAAGGGTGTGGACGTATGTGGTGTAGGGGTGCAGGTGACTGGACAGTATGCTGAGGTGTGGTGGGTGTGTGATGGGTGGGTGTCTTGGTGCGTTTGTGTGTTTTTGGAGGAGGGGTGGACACAGTGGGAGAAGACAGGCTGCCAGTGTGGAAGTATGTTGTGTGGGTGTCTGCAAGTCTGGTGAGTGTGCTGCATCTGTCAACTACAGTAGTTGTGGTGAGTGCAGGTGTGGTGTCTGGGGTGCATGTATGGATGTCTGCTATTGTGGTGAGCGCAGTAAGAAGAGCAGCAACAGTGACTGAAGGTGCAGTGCATGAGGGTATGCATGTAAAGGGGACAGAGGGCGGCGGAAGAGGTGGGCACACTGGGGGAAGTGGATGTTGTTGTGTGTGCATGTGTATGTTGGCTGTGTGAATGCTTGTGGTGGGAGGTGTGAATGCCATCCAGATAGGCATTGGTCTGCTGCACCTCTGATGCTAGCCCCTGGATGGCATTCACAATGGTTGTCTGCCCTACAGAGATGGTTCTCAGGAGGTCAATAGCCTCCTCTGTGAGGGCAGCAGGGCTGACTGGGGCAGGGGAGGAGGTGCCTGGGGCGAAGGAGACGCCCACTTTTCTGGGTGAGCGGGCACGGGCAACTCAGTGGGGAGCAGAAGGGAGGGTGGTGATGGAATAGGTGGAAGATGTCACTGTAGTGGTGTGGCCACTAGGGTCTGCCACCGCCGGGGGAGCCCCCATCGGAGGAGGTATCAGAGTCACTACCTCCAGTGGTAGTTGCCTCCCCCGTGGTACTCCCCTCGCCCTCCCACCAACTGGTCCCCTTGGAGTCGGATGTCTCTGCCTCCGAGGATCTGTGGGCCGCTGCTTCCCCACTTGCCGGTGCCTCAGCTCCCTCGCCAGACGTTGCTACTGTGCAAAAACAACACAAGAGAACAGGGATGGGGAGACAAAACAGGAGAGACACTTGTAAATAGCTGAATGGAGGTACATAGTGTCCAGACAAACACCCACCCAGAAGACACCCCCAACAGGTAGCACCGTTCACTATGCCCTTGGCCATGCCCCTGACTACTGACCAGAACCCTGCTCAACACCCATCCCCTGAACTACCTAAGGACCCGACATGTGGGAGTCCCTGCCTCTAAGCAGCATGAACCCTAATGCACACACAGACATCCTTCCAGACTTAAGTTTGTGACATGAGTACTCACCCCTTCTGACTGCTGTGCAGCCTTCAAGCGCCTATCTAGGTCTGGGTACGCCACCTCCAGGATACGTTGCATCAGGGGGGTCAGTGCCCGACGGGCACCCCTTCCACGTTGGGAGGACTTCCTCAGCTGGGCCTCACAGATTTTACTCGCCCAGCGCAGCAGGTCCTCCCACCTCTTCCTGCAATGGGTGCTCCGCCGGTTGTAGACCCCCAGGGTCTGCACGTCTTTGGCGATGGCATGCCAAAGTGTCCTCTTCTGGTGGGCGCTGACCTAAAAGGGTGACACAGAAATGGAACACAGAGGTCAGACACTTGCAAGATAGGTACAGCTGGCTATTCGTCCACTATGGGGCGGACAGTACAGTCAGGCTTACAGGACACACGCACGCAGCATGCCATGCACCATGGCCCATGCAGGCTCTGAGGTGCACACATATGTCCTTACAACACCATCCATTACACCCAAACAGTGCACCCCAAACCCCGACTCACCTGTACCTCTGGCCGTCCGTAGAGTTTTGCGTACAGTGGCAGGACCCCGTCCACTAGCCTCTCCAGTTCCTCCTGGATGAAGGCCGGGGTCCTTTCCCCTGCAACACGAGCCACATCCATGACCAGAGGCAGGACACAGCAGTACACACAGTGGAGTACCTGTTCGCACGAAATCAGGGAGTCAAGTGAAGTATAGATGATGAATTTGCATACGTACTGCAGTGGTGTGCACTGTCACCGCCGGCGGCGATCATGATACGCCTGGATTCCCCATTGGCATCCATGTTAACCAATGACGGTGCGAATGGCAGTAAACACCGCCTTATGCTGTTACGTCAACCGCTAGCGGTATGAGGTCACTTCCAAAATGACAGGCCTGGATTACAGTAGGCAGTCATTTTGGCATTAACTACGCATCTATAAATAAAAATTGTGCACAATGCAGACCCAATTTTCGACATGAAGCACCTATGCATGCGGCCATTTAAAAATATAACACACATGAAAAACACTGTTCCCTCATTGAGGTGTATATGTAGATCTGTCAAGAACATGTTACTGTTGAGTCACTATAATGAAGTATGAAGTGTACAATTGATGACTATGTGTGCCTATGTATGTGTGTTCATCACACTTTTTTGATATCCCTCGTAGGTACCGACCCTTGTGGTGAGGAAGGGCACCATCGGTGTACAGACCACTTGTGGATATGAGGATCATGGTGGAGCGTCAGATCATAATCAATTACAGACTCACCCGTGCAACAATTCTGGAACTTTGTGCATTACTGGATCCTGCACTAACTCCAGGAAATCATAATCAGCATGCTGTCCCAACTGAAGTGCAGGTGCTCTCCGCACTCCATTTCCTGGCCACTGGCTTATTTCAAGTGACAGTGAGCATGGGTGCTGGATTTTCACAGCCAATGTTCAGCATGGTACTGTCAAGATTTCTAAAGGCATTGTACCACACCTGCAGTCCTATGTGAGATTTCCCCAAAGTACTGACCTCCCTGCCATCAAGTCTGATTTCTATGCCTTTGCCAACATACCCCATGTGATAGGTGCCATCGATGGCACCCACATACCGATCATACCCCCAAGAGTCAGTGAACAGGTGTACAGAAACAGAAAGCACTTTCATTCCATGAACATCCAATTGGTATGTACTGCAGACCAGTACATCTCACATGTCAATGCCATGTTCCCAGGTTGTCCTTGCTGCTGAGGAACAGTAGTGTACCACAGAAGATGGAACAACTCCAAGAGGACAGAGGGTACATCATAGGTAAGTGTGCCTGTCACTAACTGACACATTGCAGAAAACCAGGCTGTCTGACTAAGGGGTTTTGCAATGACTACTCTGTATTGCACCTTTTTCTAGGTGATTCTGGCTATCCAAACTTGCGTTGGCTCCTGACACCAGTGAGGAATCCTAGGACGGATGCTGAGAGGAATTACAATGAGGCCCATGGACGTACTAGGAGGGTGATAGAGCGAGCAATAGGTCTCCTGAAGGCTAGATTTTGTTGTCCACATATCTCTGGGGGTTCCCTGGCCTATGGGCCTGATAAGGTGTGTAGATTAGTGGTGGCCTGCTGCATGCTGCACAACGTGGCAGTAAGACATTCTATCCCCCTCTTGGAGGTGGAGGGTGCTGTATGTCCTGACCAGCTACCTCAGAGAGGGGACGAGAGTGATGGTGATGATGAGGAAGGGGAAGATGTCAATTCCAGGACCCAACTGATACAACTCTACCTCCAGTAACTATGTGGGACTTAGGGCTGTCATTGGGGTTTGTGACACCTACTGTCAGTGTGCTTTGTCATATGGGGGGGTTGATTCTTAAATGTGAAACAGGGTCCAGGTCTGCATGGTACAGATTTCAATTTAGTGCATTTACTTTGGGGCCACATTTAGGCACACAGGAGTCCTTTCATGCAACGCTTTGACAATAAAGTGGTTATCAGCCAGTTGCATCCATACTTCACTTTGTTCATATTCTATGACGGGGCCAGTGTTACAGGTGTGAAATGTGTTTTATTGGTGGCAGGGAGTGAATAGTGCTATTTACAGTGAAGGCAAGTGGTCATTGGTGGGTGTCCTCAATGCCAACATGGTGGCAGCCTTGTTGGTAGTATTGATGGATCCATCAATTCGTACATTAGTTCATATTGCCTCTTAGCAATGTGTGGTGGTTGATTGAGTGGGATGGTTGCTGTGCAGATTGTTGCTGAGTAACTTCTTGAAGGGGGCCCTGTTCGTTGCTGGAGTTCCAGTGCCATATCTTGGCCTGAGGGTTCATTTGGGCGCCTGCTCTTGATCTTCAGGGGATGACATGGTTGGCCCTTGGGTTTCCTGTGAGGGTAGTTCCTGGGATGTTTTTGATGATGGTATAATTGCCAGGTCTGTGTCCGGTGCTGTAATTGGGGCCTCCTGTCCTGTGTGGGTCTCAGACTGGGTTTGTACCAGCTGCAGCAGTGCTCCTGCTATGCCGGCCATTGTGGCGTTGTGCTGTTTCCACTGCTCCATGGCCTGTTGGTGGTGTTCCTGCTGCATCCTCTGACTGTGCTCCAGGGTGGATACTATCTGTGCCAACCTGTCATGGGTATGCTGGTAGGCCCCCAATACCTCAGATATCACATCCTGGGCTGCTGCATCCGTACTGTGGCCTCCCCCTGGCCCACTGAGGCCCTAGCACTTGCCCTAGCCCCCTGTGCCTGTGTCCCCTGCACAGTTCTGGCAGTACCACTTGTACTGAAGCCCTCACCTTCTTGCTTGTTGGGAGTGGGAGACTGTGGCCTCTGCACCTGTGTTCCACCAGTCTGTGGTGTGGATACACTGGTGTGGGGACGCTTGCCCTGGCCTGCTGTTCTTGACTGGGTGGTAGTGGTGTCAGTGGTATCCTGGGTGGGGCTGCTGTATGGTGACAGTCCAGGAATGTGTGAGGGGCGTGCCTGCTCATCAGTGTCCAGGGAACCTTCACCAGTGTCCTGTGAGGTGCCTCTGTCTCCATGCGGGGCACTAGCACTCTTTGTCCCGTCCGTGATGTTGGCATGGGTGGTGGTGCCTGTTGGGGGACATAGACATGTTTGTTACAAATGCATGAACGGTTGGGGTGCACAGGACTGGGCTATTTCGTGCTCCTGTAACTTTTAGTGGCCATCCAGGGTGCCTTTGTCAAGTTTACACTGCATTTTGCTTAGGGTGTTGGGTTGCATTGGTGGGGGTGTTGTTCCATTGTGGATGCTTGCAGGGGTAGGTGGCTGTGCACAGGGGGAGGGATGTGGGCCTGTTAGTGGGTTTGTGGTCATGCAGGGGGGGTGGATTCAGTGGCTGTTGCCTGGGTGGGGTATTGGTCCTGGTGGGTGTGGGTGGGGTGGGGTGGTGCATGCATTACAGGTATGGTGTATATGGGGTAACTGTGGACGACTTACCCGAATCCATTCCTCCAGTGAGTTCAGTGAGTCCCTCAGGGTTCAAGATGGCCAGTACCTTTTCCTCCCAGTCGGTGTATTCAGGTGGTGTTGGTGGCGGTCCTCCCCCAGTCTTCTGGACTGCAATGTGGTGCCTTGAAGCCATGCCCCTGACCTTCTCCCACAGGTTGTTCCATCTCTTCTGGGTGTCCTTCCTGGTGCGTGGGTGGTGTCCCACTACATTGACCCTGTTGACAATGGTCTGCCATAGCTCCTTCTTCCTAGCGATGGGTGTGTGCTGCACCTCAGCCCGAATATTTGTGGTTCCACCTTCAGGATCTCGCCCACCATGCTCCTTAGCTCCCTTTCTGTGAAGCGTGGATGTTTGGGGGGTGACATGGTGAGTGTGGTGAATGGTGTCGTTCTGGAAACGCGGTGAGGGTGCTTTTCTGTGGGTCGGTGTGCGGCTCGTGTATTGTGGCATTCGGTGTCTGCTTCTGGTGCTCTCCATCTTCTTTGGCCTGGTTTCATTGCAAAGGATTGTGGGGTGTGTCTATGAGTGTTTTACGGGGTTATGAATGTGTTTCAGGTGTGTGGGTTTCAAGCTTATCCAATGTGTGCACTTCTTGCTGTTAAGTCCACTTGCCACCAGTGGGGTGGGGAGGTCCAGCATTTCCGCCGACAAGGTCTTGGCAGTGATTGGTGGGCTGGTGATTTTTTTCAGGGTTGGAATTTTCGTTCATTATATGGCAGGTTTCCATTCACTGCCAATGGCGGCCTTCTGTTCACCGCCGCCTCGGCAGTCGGCGGTGTTTACCGCCGTGTTCATAATGACCACCCATGTCTTCTGTAGAGGCTACCCCCAGGGTTGTCAAGACCACTTATGAAATTCTTAACTTCAAAAGTCTGAGGGGTCTTTTTTAGAAAGAAGACTAGGGATTGGGACGAACCCCAACAAGGATTTCCTCTAGAATCAGGAAGCGTTAGGCCAACAATTCACGGAGTGGAATTGGACTCAGTTCCTCACAGCCTGGTGGTGCTGCTGTCAAATCCAGCAATTAGTAAGAGGACCCTTCTCCTTAATGGCAAGGTTACTAAGCTTAGGGTCTATTTTCAACAACAAACGTTTTCAACTTTCCTGTGAAATGTGTGCATTGACATTACCCAAATTGCAAATAGTTTGTTGGGCCCAATTTGAAAGGACATCTGGATTGGCTTTGGTGTCTTCAATTTTTGCCTCTTGGGCCAAATCCAATATTCTGGTCAAGGACAAACCAAGTTTAAACTCCTATTTTGACATTTGGACAAGGCCCTATGAATTCCTTTCTTCAATCTTTCCCATATTTAGTAAAAAACATTAACATGTTTGGATCAATGAGAGGAGTAGCTGTAATGTTATTGGGAAGGGAAGGGGCATTCTGACTTCAACTTATGTCTAGACGACTTATCAAGAGCATGGCAAAGGTAAAAGGAAGCATAATCCGCCAACTGCTCTGAAGGGAACCACTCAGTAGAATTGCAACAGTGAATAAGGGAGGGATCAAACATGGGCTCCCCAAGGTTGATTGCATACTGGGAGAGAAGCACCACCAACAGTAGGAGAAATGTAAAACCTTTTCTCTGGAATATACACCATCAAAAAGAGGTAAAGCCCCACTCAAAGTTCTTTAAGCAATCAAATTAAAAGTTTATTGCATTGTTATTGCTGTCATTGCTTTTGCTTCCAAGCGTTCAAAAGAAAAAATCACTTTTTATCCTTAAGTAAAAGCGACATCCAAAATAATGGCACGAGAAGAGAGAAAAAGAAACAGCCAACACGTGTTTCGCCCCCTCTGGCTTTATAAGCCGGGGCTTTCTCAAGGCTGAAAAACAAAGGAAAAACCTAATGATTATATTAATGAAGAGAAGTCGATAAAGATTCAAAGGTCACCGAAATGTGAACAAGAGAGCAGAATATTCTGCGAAAGGAATCACCAATGTTGTGCGGTAGATGAAACCAATACAAAGGCACTAGTCATTTGTGAATAATTTCACTAAAATCTTTGATAAGATAAGATAAGATATCTGATACTTAGATCCCAAAAAGAAGATAAAAAGGAAGAAAGAGGCAGTGCTGAAAACATATTAAAAATATTAAAAATGAAGCTTAATTACTGAGACACTACATTAAGAAAGTGATTAGGTTAAGCAAAATGTATCATGAAGATAAACATTGATAATATAAATTAATTACATTGTGTAACAACTTTGTGACAGTTATTGAAGCATTTCTATTTTGAATCGTAATGCTCATAAAGTAATTAATTAAACACACAAATTAAATTTAGGCCATTGAGGCTCGTCTACAATATTTGTAAAATTCAGAGATCTAAGATGTTACATTGCCGACTATAACATAAGTTATGTTGGTTAAATTAACGAGAAACACTGGGACAAAAAGGGCGGAATCTCCGTGTAAAACAGAGACCGCTCCTTACCTTTTAGATTCTATTATTGTCGAAAAACGCCGATTTTCATGGGCGAGAGGTCCTATGGAGCCGGGACAGGCGCGTTAAGCGTCGCGCTCCCACTAAACAAACTTTTATCGACTAGCGTCGTTCTGTTTCAAAAATGAAACAAAAGACGGACTACTAACATTATCAAAGAAAGGAGAAAAGATGGGCGCCATGTTTAACACAGTGCATGCAATCGAAAAAACATATCGTCAGTGCTTCCAAATAGTAAGCATATAAAATAAACACATCATTGTTATGTCATTTTTTGTTTGTAACAGGCACACCACCTAATGTAGCATAAACATAAAGAAAATAAGACAAGGTTAAAAAACGAGCAAATGTAAAGCAGAATAGAAAGAAAAGTCAAACTGGAAATATAATTCGAAATATCTGAATAGAAACTGGTAACCAACATATAAATATGAAAGAAAAAAAGAATGAAAGTAAAAAAAAAAACAAATAAAAAAAAAAAAATTAAAGTGAAAAAATTACAATTTATGATTAAATGAAAAGAAATGGCGAAGAGAAAATATGCCTGAAACAATTTTGTAGTCTGGGAGACACTTGCCTAGCAGAATGAGAGCACTGATTATTTTGTGTCATAACAAAGAACTAAAAATTTAAACAGTGTATTTTTTAAACCAAAAAACGGCCTTATTTTCTACAGTAACCAATAATGCCATTCATAATCTTTGTTGAGGCCTCTGTTAACTGTGTCGTATTTAATAATAAGACGACTTTCTTCTTGACGTAGTCGCAATGCCCTGTTACCACCTCGCGGGGAGGGTGGAATACGTTGTAAACCACTGAAAGTGAAAGTACATTGTTGTGAATGACAGTTTTTGAAATGATCAACCAGTGGTGCTTGAATGTCAGATTTTTGTATATTCCGAAAGTGTTCCTGAATTCTAGTTTTTAATGGGCGAATCGTGCTGCCAATGTAAGTTAAGTCACAAGGACACCAAATGGCATAGATGACGTAGGTACTAGCACAGTTAATAAAATCTGAAATCTGATGAGTGTAATTATTGATATTAGCAGTTGTAGATTTAGAACGACCCAATTTACATACAGAGCATTTGCTGCAGGTAAAGAAACCTTTTGGTTTTGAGGGTAGGAAATTAGTAAAAGGTCTTGGTTGAAGAAAAGACTAGGCCACAAGTGAGTTTTTTAGAGGAGGCAAGACGTCACCGCCTGGGAACCTTGCACGATTCAAGAGGGAAACCACCAGATATTACTCAAGCAATCTCAAGTACTTCAGGCATACAAACTCGAGCTCGGAGCAAAACAACTCTACCTTGACTACAGAAAATTTGACTGTGAATTTATCTGCTTATGAACTGTCTACAACTGATCTATCTATTCTTAATCGGGGACTGTCCTTTTGTCCAACCCACTCTTGGGATATTATTCAAACCAAAATTGACATGTTTAAATTCATTCGACACCTTAAGCTTAAATCTTTTTTTTCTTCTCTACCTACTTCTTCTAGCTCATTACCCTCTACATACTCTTCCCATGACATTACAGTTCAGGATTTATCTGATATATCTCTCCTTTGTAATCTTTCAAATAGTACTGAATCAGATGTTACACCATCTGTCATTGCTAAAGAACTTGATCTAAATATCAGTCAATATGTGTCCTCTGGCCTCCGCACTAAATCTACTTTCACTCCTGTCCTTCCGGCGGGCAACTCTATTGATCTGTTTTCAAAAGCTGTACTATGTGATCTAGATCGTGAGTTCAAACGATATTGTGCTCGTCGGAGATATTTATCAATCAATATTCAAAGTAAACAGGCTCAAGCACTTAAACAGATAAGAACTAATAATAATATCATCATAAAAGAGGCAGACAAGGGTGGAAATATTGTGATTCTTAACACTGAAGATTATCTCAAGGAAGCCTACCGTCAACTTCAAGACACAACATGTTACAAAAAGCTTACACACAACCCAACAATAGAAATACAACAAAAACTGTTTGATTTGTTGGAACATTGGCATTCTCATCTTATGCTATCTAGTTCTGAAAAAAACTCTCTTTTTCTTCAATTCCCAACTATTCCGACCCTGTATTTACTTCCTAAAATTCACAAAACAGGACACCCACCAAAGGGAAGACCAATTATCTCAGGAGTAAATTCTATATGTTCTAAATTGGGTTCCCTCATTGATAGAGAGCTTCAACCTTTCATGATAAATCTATTTTCAAATGTTAGAGATACCAAAGACATTTTGCAAAAACTTCAAGACATAGAGTGGCAACCAGATTTTTTTCTTGCAACCATTGATGTTGTTAGTCTTTACACGTCTATTCAACATAATGATGGCCTTGAAGCAGTGAACAAATGCTTATCCACTAGATCAGTGGAACTATTGACACGGAATACCATGATCCTGGATTTTCTCAAATTTAGCCTTGAAAATAACTATTTCCTTTTTGATGGCAATTTTTACTTACAGCTTAAAGGTACTGCGATGGGGGCAAAATTTGCTCCATCCTACGCATGCATCCTGATGGGAGCTGTGGAAAATTATTGGCTTTGGTCAGATCGCTCAGAACGTTTTATCAAACACATTATATTTTGGGGGCGATATATTGACGATATTTTGCTTATTTGGCAAGGTTCGGAAGTTTATCTTCAACAATTTATTCAGTCTCTTACACCAAACCCTTGGAATATTGATGTAACTTATCATATCTCTAACTCCTCAATTGAGTATCTTGATCTTTTGATTTATGTTGAAGATAACAAACTTCAGACAATTTTTTTTCGTAAAATGACATCAGCCAATTCAATTCTCCATGCCACTAGCTGCCATTCTTCCAGTACAATTAGAAATATACCGAAAGGAGAATTCAGACGAGCAAGGCTTAATTGCACTAATATCTCTGACTATGATAACACATCCTCTGAAATGATTACAAGATTAACATCAAGGGGGTACAATAAGGCCTACCTAGATACTATTAGAGATGAAGTAAGAAACATGGATCGGAATATACTGTTGAACACACCTAAAAAAACCAATAAGAACAATTTGATTTGTTTTTTTACCACCTTTCATAACGGTCATAACTATATACGAAAATCACTTAGGAAATTCTGGTTCTTACTTTTGAACAACACTTCAATCAATCAATATATTACCAACTACCCCCAAATTGGCTTCAGGAGGGCACCTAACCTCCGGAATAAACTCTGCCCTTCTTTTCTTCAACCAAGACCTTTTACTACTTTCCTACCCTCAAAACCAAAAGGTTTCTTTACCTGCAGCAAATGCTCTGTATGTAAATTGGGTCGTTCTAAATCTACAACTGCTAATATCAATAATTACACTCATCAGATTTCAGATTTTATTAACTGTGCTAGTACCTACGTCATCTATGCCATTTGGTGTCCTTGTGACTTAACTTACATTGGCAGCACTATTCGCCCATTAAAAACTAGAATTCAGGAACACTTTCGGAATATACAAAAATCTGACATTCAAGCACCACTGGTTGATCATTTCAAAAACTGTCATTCACAACAATGTACTTTCACTTTCAGTGGTTTACAACGTATTCCACCCTCCCCGCGAGGTGGTAACAGGGCATTGCGACTACGTCAAGAAGAAAGTCGTCTTATTATTAAATACGACACAGTTAACAAAGGCCTCAACAAAGATTATGAATGGCATTATTGGTTACTGTAGAAAATAAGGCAGTTTTTTGGTTTCAAAAATACACTGTTTACATTTTTAGTTCTTTGTTATGACACAAAATAATCAGTGCTCTCATTCTGCTAGGCAAGTGTCTCCCAGACTACAAAATTGTTTCAGACATATTTTCTCTTCGCCATTTCTTTTCATTTAATCATAAATTTTAATTTTTTCACTTTCATTTTTTTTAATTTTTTTTATTTTTTTTACTTTCATTCTTTTTTTCTTTCATATTTATATGTTGGTTACCAGTTTCTATTCAGATATTTCGAATTATATTTCCAGTTTGACTTTTCTTTCTATTCTGCTTTACATTTGCTCGTTTTTTAACCTTGTCTTATTTTCTTTATGTTTATGCTACATTAGGTGGTGTGCCTGTTACAAACAAAAAATGACATAACAATGAGGTGTTTATTTTATATGCTTACTATTTGGAAGCACTGACGATATGTTTTTTCGATTGCATGCACTGTGTTAAACATGGCGCCCATCTTTTCTCCTTTCTTTTGATAATGTTAGTAGTCCGTCTTTTGTTTCATTTTTGAAACAGAACGACACTAGTCGATAAAAGTTTGTTTAGTGGGAGCGCGACGCTTAACGCGCCCGTCCCGGCTCCATAGGACCTCTCGCCCATGAAAATCAGCGTTTTTCGACAATAATAGAATCTAAAAGGCAAGGAGCGGTCTCTGTTTTACACGGAGATTCCGCCCTTTTTGTCCCAGTGTTTCTCGTTAATTTAACCAACATAACTTATGTTATAGTCAGCAATGTAACATCTTAGATCTATGAATTTTACAAATATTGTAGACGAGCCTCAATGGCCTAAATTTAATTTGTGTGTTTAATTAATTACTTTATGAGCATTACGATTCAAAATAGAAATGCTTCAATAACTGTCACAAAGTTGTTACACAATGTAATTAATTTATATTATCAATGTTTATCTTCATGATACATTTTGCTTAACCTAATCACTTTCTTAATGTAGTGTCTCAGTAATTAAGCTTCATTTTTAATATGTTTTCAGCACTGCCTCTTTCTTCCTTTTTATCTTCTTTTTGGGATCTAAGTATCAGATATCTTATCTTAACTTATCAAAGATTTTAGTGAAATTATTCACAAATGACTAGGGCCATTGTATCGGTTTCATCTACCGCACAACATTGGTGATTCCTTTCGCAGAATATTCTGCTCTCTTGTTCACATTTCGGTGACCTTTGAATCTTTATCGACTTCTCTTCATTAATATAATCATTAGGTTTTTCCTTTGTTTTTCAGCCTTGAGAAAGCCCCGGCTTATAAAGCCAGAGGGGGCGAAACACGTGTTGGCTGTTTCTTTTCCTCTCTTCTCGTGCCATTATTTTGGATGTCGCTTTTACTTAAGGATAAAAAGTGATTTTTTCTTTTGAACGCTTGGAAGCAAAAGCAATGACAGCAATAACAATGCAATAAACTTTGAATTTGATTGCTTAAAGAACTTTGAGTGGGGCTTTACCTCTTTTTGATGGTGTATACTCTATTTTAGAGGACGTTTGGGTCCCTGTCCTCTGGTCAAGTCCCCTACCTTCTGAACAATTAAGGCATTTACACAGGAGAATAGTAATTTGGACCCTCTCCAATTTTTGGAGCCTTGTTTCTTTATCAAATGATTTAACTATTCTCTCCTGCAATAAGCCTGAATTTTTTGAATAATGTCCTCTCACATCAATAGACGTGAACAACGTGATCAAAGACTGCAACAGGTCTTTAATCCAAGTGGGGCCAGTATTCCTCATCTTTCAACTCCAAACTTATTATCTGCTAAAAGCACGTTCTTGGCTTTGGAAAAATAATTAAAAAAGGAAACATCAAAGTGGTGGGAAATAGCTTCACTGAAAAAATATTTGGAAAGTGACCGAATTCCACAGGGGTCTTCGCATTCTGATTTTCCCACCCATGGATACCACATCTTTAGATCAATTACAGAAATGGGAAACTAACCTCAAAACAGCATCAATCAATATGATCAAACAATTAATAGAGATCTCCGAGGAAGAATATGACAAACATCGAAAGGAAGTTGATAATTTGACTCAACGAATAGAAGAAGCAAATTGGGGAGAAATTACAACAAAAAATTATGCCATTCTTAATAGTATTATAGATAGATATGAGGAAGACATAATACAGAGAAAGAACAGGAAGTTTCGAAGAGATCTTTATGATTATCAACGCGGGAGAGTGTATACGTTTAGTAAGAAATATGACAATATTAAAGACTTGAACTTCTCTGTGGATCCAAAAATCAGTCATGATACTCCATCTTCATCTGAAGTTGAATCAACAGATGATTCCTTGACCTGTACTTTGACTAGGCCACAAGTGAATTTTTTAGAGGAGGCAAGACGTCACCGCCTGGGAACCTTGCACGATTCAAGAGGGAAACCACCAGATATTACTCAAGCAATCTCAAGTACTTCAGGCATTCAAACTCGAGCTCGGAGCAAAACAACTCTACCTTGACTACAGAAAATTTGACTGTGAATTTATCTGCTTATGAACTGTCTACAACTGATCTATCTATTCTTAATCGGGGACTGTCTTTTTGTCCAACCCACTCTTGGGATATTATTCAAACCAAAATTGACATGTTTAAATTCATTTGACACCTTAAGCTGAAATCTTTTTTTTCTTCTCTACCTACTTCTTCTAGCTCATTACCCTCTACATACTCTTCCCATGACATTACAGTTCAGGATTTATCTGATATATCTCTCCTTTGTAATCTTTCAAATAGTACTGAATCAGATGTTACACCATCTGTCATTGCTAAAGAACTTGATCTAAATATCAGTCAATATGTGTCCTCTGACCTCCGCACTAAATCTACTTTCACTCCTGTCCTTCTGGCGGGCAACTCTATTGATCTGTTTTCAAAAGCAGTACTATGTGATCTAGATCGTGAGTTCAAACGATATTGTGCTCGTCGGAGATATTTATCAATCAATATTCAAAGTAAACAGGCTCAAGCACTTAAACAGCTAAGAACTAATAATAATATCATCATAAAAGAGGCAGACAAGGTGGAAATATTGTGATTCTTAAAACTGAAGATTATCTCAAGGAAGCCTACCGTCAACTTCAAGACACAACATGGTACAAAAAGCTTACACACAACCCAACAATAGAAATACAACAAAAACTGTTTGATTTGTTGGAACATTGGCATTCTCATCATATGCTATCTAGTTCTGTAAAAAACTCTCTTTTTCTTCAATTCCCAACTATTCCGACCCTGTATTTACTTCCTAAAATTCACAAAACAGGACACCCACCAAAGGGAAGACCAATTATCTCAGGAGTAAATTCTATATGATCTAAATTGGGTTCCCTCATTGATAGAGAGCTTCAACCTTTCATGATAAATCTATTTTCATATGTTAGAGATACCAAAGACATTTTGCAAAAACTTCAAGACATAGAGTGGCAACCAGATTTTTTTCTTGCAACCATTGATGTTGTTAGTCTTTACACGTCTATTCAACATAATGATGGCCTTGAAGCAGTGAACAAATGCTTATCCACTAGATCAGTGGAACTATTGACACGGAATACCATGATCCTGGATTTTCTCAAATTTAGCCTTGAAAATAACTATTTCCTTTTTGATGGCAATTTTTACTTACAGCTTAAAGGTACTGCGATGGGGGCAAAATTTGCTCCATCCTACGCATGCATCCTGATGGGAGCTGTGGAAAATTATTGGCTTTGGTCAGATCGCTCAGAACGTTTTATCAAACACATTATATTTTGGGGGCGATATATTGATGATATTTTGCTTATTTAGCAAGGTTCGGAAGTTTATCTTCAACAATTTATTCAGTCTCTTACACCAAACCCTTGGAATATTGATGTAACTTATCATATCTCTAACTCCTCAATTGAGTATCTTGATCTTTTGATTTATGTTGAAGATAACAAACTTCAGACATTTTTTTTTCGTAAAATGACATCAGCCAATTCAATTCTCCATGCCACTAGCTGCCATTCTTCCAGTACAATTAGAAATATACCGAAAGGAGAATTCAGACGAGCAAGGCTTAATTGCACTAATATCTCTGACTATGATAACACATCCTCTGAAATGATTACAAGATTAACATCAAGGGGGTACAATAAGGCCTCCCTAGATACTATTAGAGATGAAGTAAGAAACATGGATCGGAATATACTGTTGAACACACCTAAAAAAAACAATAAGAACAATTTGATTCGTTTTATTACCACCTTTCATAACGGTCATAACTATATACGAAAATCACTTAGGAAATTCTGGTTCTTACTTTTGAACAACACTTCAATCAATCAATATATTACCAACTACCCCCAAATTGGCTTCAGGAGGGCACCTAACCTCCGGAATAAACTCTGCCCTTCTTTTCTTCAACCAAGACCTTTTACTACTTTCCTACCCTCAAAACCAAAAGGTTTCTTTACCTGCAGCAAATGCTCTGTATGTAAATTGGGTCGTTCTAAATCTACAACTGCTGATATCAATAATTACACTCATCAGATTTCGGATTTTATTAACTGTGCTAGTACCTACGTCATCTATGCCATTTGGTGTCCTTGTGACTTAACTTACATTGGCAGCACGATTCGCCCATTAAAAACTAGAATTCAGGAACACTTTCGGAATATACAAAAATCTGACATTAAAGCACCACTGGTTGATCATTTCAAAAACTGTCATTCACAACAATGTACTTTCACTTTCAGTGGTTTACAACGTATTCCACCCTCCCCGCGAGGTGGTAACAGGGCATTGCGACTACGTCAAGAAGAAAGTCGTCTTATTATTAAATACGACACAGTTAACAAAGGCCTCAACAAAGATTATGAATGGCATTATTGGTTACTGTAGAAAATAAGGCAGTTTTTTGGTTTCAAAAATACACTGTTTAAATTTTTAGTTCTTTGTTATGACACAAAATAATCAGTGCTCTCATTCTGCTAGGCAAGTGTCTCCCAGACTACAAAATTGTTTCAGACATATTTTCTCTTTGCCATTTCTTTTCATTTAATCATAAATTTTAATTTTTTCACTTTCATTTTTTTCTTCTTTTTTTTCTTTTTTTTACTTTCATTCTTTTTTTCTTTCATATTTATATGTTGGTTACCAGTTTCTATTCAGATATTTCGAATTATATTTCCAGTTTGACTTTTCTTTCTATTCTGCTTTACATTTGCTCGTTTTTTAACCTTGTCTTATTTTCTTTATGTTTATGCTACATTAGGTGGTGTGCCTGTTACAAACAAAAAATGACATAACAATGATGTGTTTATTTTATATGCTTACTATTTGGAAGCACTGACGATATGTTTTTTCGATTGCATGCACTGTGTTAAACATGGCGCCCATCTTTTCTCCTTTCTTTGATAATGTTAGTAGTCCGTCTTTTGTTTCATTTTTGAAACAGAACGACGCTAGTCGATAAAAGTTTGTTTAGTGGGAGCGCAACGCTTAACGCGCCCGTCCCGGCTCCATAGGACCTCTCGCCCATGAAAGTCGGCGTTTTTCGACAATAATAGAATCTAAAAGGTAAGGAGCAGTCTCTGTTTTACACGGAGATTCCGCCCTTTTTGTCCCAGTGTTTCTCGTTAATTTAACCAACATAACTTATGTTATAGTCAGCAATGTAACATCTTAGATCTATGAATTTTACAAATATTGTAGACGAGCCTCAATGGCCTAAATTTAATTCGTGTGTTTAATTAATTACTTTATGAGCATTACGATTCAAAATAGAAATGCTTCAATAACTGTCACAAAGTTGTTACACAATGTAATTAATTTATATTATCAATGTTTATCTTCATGATACATTTTGCTTAACCTAATCACTTTCTTAATGTAGTGTCTCAGTAATTAAGCTTCATTTTTAATATGTTTTCAGCACTGCCTCTTTCTTCCTTTTTATCTTCTTTTTGGGATCTAAGTATCAGATATCTTATCTTATCTTATCAAAGATTTTAGTGAAATTATTCACAAATGACTAGTGCCTTTGTATCGGTTTCATCTACCGCACAACATTGGTGATTCCTTTCGCAGAATATTCTGCTCTCTTGTTCACATTTCGGTGACCTTTGAATCTTTATCGACTTCTCTTCATTAATATAATCATTAGGTTTTTCCTTTGTTTTTCAGCCTTGAGAAAGCCCCGGCTTATAAAGCCAGAGGGGGCGAAACACTTGTTGGCTGTTTCTTTTCCTCTCTTCTCGTGCCATTATTTTGGATGTCGCTTTTACTTAAGGATAAAAAGTGATTTTTTCTTTTGAACGCTTGGAAGCAAAAGCAATGACAGCAATAACAATGCAATAAACTTTGAATTTGATTGCTTAAAGAACTTTGAGTGGGGCTATACCTCTTTTTGATGGTGTATACTCTATTTTAGAGGACGTTTGGGTCCCTGTCCTCTGGTCAAGTCCCCTACCTTCTGAACAATTAAGGCATTTACACAGGAGAATAGTAATTTGGACCCTCTCCAATTTTTGGAGCCTTGTTTCTTTTCTCCGGAAGCCCATGTAGGAGGCTGGCCTGGCTTATAGTGGGTACCTGATGGTCCTCACACCTTGTACCAGGTCCAGTTATCCCTTATTAGTAGATTAGTAGTGTTCTAGCAGCTTAGGCTTATATAGGTAATTATAGCAGAGCAGCTTAGGCTGAACTAGGAGACATGTAAAGCTCCTACTATACCACGTATATCATATAGCACTATATCATAAGAATCACAATACTCAGAGTTACTAAAGATAAAGATAAAGGTACTTTATTTTAGTGACAATGGCCCTCATTATGACACTGACGGTAAATGACGCTTACCGCCGTGCAGAAGACCTACCACCACACTGCTACGGCCGCGGAATTCCGCCACATCTATTATGACCCACAGTTCGGAATCCGCCAAAAGTCAAAAGTCAGACATCCACCCAAGTCCGCCACAACAAAGGTCATTGCTAAACTGGTGAAAACAAAACCTCCACCGTCACGCCAACAGAAATACGCCCACACTACCACGACCCACGAATCCAAGCAGCAATCTTTCAACCGTGGTATTCCATTGGCAGTACACACCGCCGCGCTGAAAATACACACACTCTTACAAAACACTGCCACATTGGACAATTCTAAATACACACACCTGGTACACATACACACACCACTTCCACACCCTCAATACAATATAAAACACACACACACATCACCCACAAACCCCTACGACAACAAATCACGAACGAAAGCCAGAGAGAGACACCACCATCAACAACACTAGCATCCACAGGCACACCACACCATCATCCACATAACTTACACGCACCTCACACAACACCCCACGACATATCAGCACACTTATCACCACACATCACCTACACCACCCCATGGCACGGCAAAGACACCCCAGGTTCTCCGAGGAGGAGCTCAGTGTCATGGTGAAGGAAATCGCCCGGGTAGAGCCACAGCTATTCGGATCACAGGTGCAGCACACCTCCATTGCAAGGAAGATGGAGCTATGGCGAAGAATAGTGGACAGGGTCAACGCAGTGGGACAGCACCCAAGAAATCAGGAGGACATCAGGAAGAGGTGGAACGACCTACGGGGGAAGGTGAGTTCTGTGGTCTCAAGACACCACCTGGCGGTTCAGCGGACTGGCGGGGGACCCCCACCTCCTCCCCCACAACTAACAACATGGGAGGAGCAGGTCTTGGCGATTCTGCATCCTGAGGGCCTCACATGAGTAGGTGGTGAAATGGACTTTGGTAAGTCAAACCTTTAACTACTTCATCCCCCACCCACCTGCATGCTTTCACCTACCCCCACCCTCTCCCTCACCCCTATCACTCCTACTCCTCACAAATGTCCCACTATCACAAACCACACATCCCAACACCAGGCCCTGCATGCAACACTAAAGCATGGACACCCATCACTAAAGCATGCCCACTACACATACCCATACACCCCCCTAAACCACCATCACACAAGGTCCCATACAGGAATGCTAGCACTGGGGTACACGGTCACCCACCGATTGCGCACCTTGACACACACAGATGCAATAATCATGCCTTTATAACCCTGCAGAACCCCTACCCAACGTCACCGGACAGGAGGGTCCACACATGTCCACACCACCAACAGAAGAGGCCCACAGGGATGACAGCACCACTGTCCAGCTGGATCAAGATGACCAGCCCGGCCCATCGGGGACCTCGAGACAGTCGGTTCCCCTGACACAGTCACAGGCCACAGAGCTTCCCCCCTCTGGAAACACCAGTACAGCACCCACCAAGCAGGCCCATACCTCTGTCCCCAGGACACGTCAAGCAGCAGTGTGTCCACCACTACAGGGAACACAGGATAACCCACCACCCCAACAACAACAGGGACCTGGGGTCAGTGGTAGTGGGCACACGGTCCAGGGGATGGAGCCCCAGGAACACAGGGGAACTGGGAGGGCTGGTGTATGACAGGGGGCGGACAGGCCCAGGGAACCCACTCTCCATGAGGCCCTCTCCTCCATCATGGGAGCATACCACCACTCCCAGGAGACGATGGCAACGGTACTGGCCAAGTTTCAGGAGACCCAGCGCCTGCAGAAGGAACAGTATATGGGCTTCAAGGAGGAACTCAGAGCCATCAATTCCACCCTGGGCACCATCGTAGGGGTGCTGAAGGAAGTACTCAACTCCAGGAGGGACACTGTGGCACTACAAGGGGCCCCTGACACTAGCCTGGACGATGAACTGCCCACCACCGCCACAGGACCACCACACCAGCACCCCACCCCTTACAGAGGGAGAGCAACCACCCCGCAAACGGTCCCTGAGATCTAGGACAAAAACAGAGAACGATGCCAAGACCCCCACCAAGAAATGAGACCACCCTGATTGTCATCCTACTGTCCCACTTTGCCACCATGTCTATCCTTAAACTGCCTCAGCTCCACTTCCTATGCCCATTTGGGCAATGCACCTGTGAGACTAATAGACTGGACTCTGCCATGGACATTCCTCCGCCATCACCCCTCACCATTTTGCTACCCCCTCCAAATTTGAGCACTTAAATAAACACCCTTAAAGCACAAAACAATCTGGAGTCTGTCTGTGATTTCGGAATACTGTATTAGCAATAACTGTGGCAAAAAGCTCTTTCACTTGTAATGTCATCATACCTATGTCAAACAGCTCTAGTCCATGAGGAATCAAAGCAGATGTCACACTGTGGGACCCACATCTGTGAAATCATAAGGGAAAGTGACAACTCAGTGACCATACACTGGGTGAAAAAGACAGACAGTAGAGAGGTAGTAGTGTTTAAGTACATGTAGTAGGCAGGTTTGTATTCTTACCTGTGTCTCACTGGAAATATTGCTGGGTCACTGAGTCCCTGTTGTACATGTCTTCTTCCTCTGCTTCCTCGTCTTCACTGTCCACAGGCTCCACAGCTGCAACAACACCGCCATCTGGACAATCCTCCTGCAGAAAGGGCACCTGTCGTCGCAAAGCCAAGTTGTGAAGCATACAGCAGGCCACGATGATCTGGCACACCTTCTTTGGTGAGTAGAATAGGGATCCACCTGTCATATGGAGGCACCTGAACCTCGCCTTCAGGAGGCCGAAGGTGCATTCGATCACCCTCTTAGTTCACCCAAGTGCCTCATTGTAGCGTTCCTCTGCCCTTGTCCTGGGATTCCTCACTGGGGTCAGTAGCCATGACAGGTTGGGGTAACCAGAGTCTCCTGCAAATGGCAAGGGACAACTGTTAGACACACACTAACCCGGAGGGATATCCCCAGACCCAGACAACCATTCCCACTGACTAGCTTCCAGGTGCCCACCTAATAGCCACATGCGGTGCCTCTGGAGTTGACCCATCACATAAGGGATGCTGCTATTCCGCAGGATGTAAGCGTCATGCACTGAGCCAGGGAACATGGCATTCACATGGGAGATGTACTGGTCTGCCAAATATACCATCTGAACATTCATCGAATGATAACTCTTCCGGTTTCTGTACACCTGTTCACTCCTGTGGGGGGGGGGGGACCAAAGCCACATGTGTCCCATCAATGGCACCTATGATGTTGGGGATATGTCCCAGGGCATAGAAATCACCTTTCACTGTAGGCAAATCCTCCACCTGAGGGAAAACAATGTAGCTCTGCATGTGTTTCAGCAGGGCAGACAACACTCTTGACAACACGTTGGAAAACATAGGCTGGGACATCCCTGATGCTATGGCCACTATTGTTTGAAATGACCCACATGCAAGGAAATGGAGCACTGACAGCACCTGCACTTGAGGGGGGATTCCTGTGGGATGGCGGATAGCTGACATCAGGTCTGGCTACAGCTGGGTACACAGTTCCTGGATTGTGGCACGGTCATGCCTTTATGTGATTATCACGTGTCTTTCCTCCATTGTCGACAGGTCCACCAATGGTCGATACACCAGAGGATGCAACCATCTCCTCACATGTCCCAGCGGACGGTGCCTATGAAGGACAACAGCGAGCACAGAGTCAAACAAGTCAGAGGTACGTACCCACAGCTTACACAAAACACCATTCATTCAGAAAAAGTGGCCTGTATGTGTGTTGAGTCTAGGCCTAGGTATGTGTGACGCAGTTGAAAATGAAGCCAGTGGGCCCCTGAAATGGCGGCTGCCTGACCTGTAAAGTGGGACAATGGAATGTGAGGTAACTGCGCTGGCGTTGTACACCGTCGCGGTAGGCGGTCGAAGACCGCGGCGCAATGCTGCATTGGTTAACATTGGACCCTATGGGTCCCAGGAGCCAATGACGATGTACGCCGGCGGTGACGGTACGCACCGCCGCGGACGCATTTTCGATCTGTTCAATCACTCGATACCTGATCTTCGACAGGAGAGGACCTACACTGCAAGTGCTGCTGTGACCTCGGTCTGGAAGAGACAATGGCTTGAGTGTCTGGGGAAAGGGCCCCTGCCTTCACATCGGAGGAGTTGGAGAAACTCGTGGATGGGGTCCTCCCCAGTACACGCTACTCTACGGTCCTCCAGACAAACAGGTAAGTACACTGGGAGCATACTGTATGGGCTATGCCTGTGTGGAGAGAGGTGGATGTAAGAAGGAAGAGTGCGGCGTGTCTGAAACGATGGTGAGTGCACGTGCCACATGGCATGGGTAGGGATGGGGGCCAATCACTTTGATGCTGCAGTTGGTAATTACTTTGTCTTCCCCCTGTACAAATGATGTAGGTCAGCGCCCACCAGCAAAAACTTATTTGGCGTGCCATCGCCAAGGACGTCCGGACCCTGGGGGTCTACCACAGACGGAGCACCCACTGCCGGAAAAGATGGGAGGTCATTCGCCGTTGGAGCAAGAAGACGCCGGAGGCTCAGCTGGGGATGGCCTCCTAACGTGGGAGGGATGCCCATCGCACCATGACCCCCCTGATGTTCAGATCCTGGTGGTGGTGTACCCGGAGTTGGATGGGCGCTTGAGGGCATCACAGCAGACACAAGGGGGTGAATACACTCGCATTCTGCTGACTTTGCGCATAGTGTAGGGGTCTGGGTGGGGGAGGTGGGCTGTGGGTTTCCCTAGGCCAGGACGAGTTCCGTAGGCAAGGTCCCTCCGTAAGGCAGGCCATGTGGCACCCCACTGCACCTCTGTAGAGTGCCAAGTAAACCTAGTCATGCCCCTGTGTCATCTATGTGTGCAGATGTCGTCCTTTGCCTTGTAGACCATTTCCCAGGAATTGAACAGTGGAGCCCAAGAGCGCGGCGTAGTGCAGGGGGCTTCTGTGTCTGTCGTGTCCACCAACGGTAGCGGTAATGCATGCACTCAACATGTCTTTCTTCTGTCGTCCCCCCCTTTTTGTGGTCTCCCTGTTCTTGTGTGCATTAGCATCACCAGGCGGAGGAGCAGTGGCACCGGAGCACGAGGGAGCTGCATCCCACATGGCCATGGAGTGCCACACTACAGACTCAGAGTTCACCAGTGGGATGGAGGGCGAGGGGAGCTCCACGGCGGGGACAGGAGCTGAGACCAGTAACCCGGACTCGTCCTCTGATGGGAGCTCCCTTGTGGTGGCGGCAACATCTGTGCCCCCCCATCTACAGGTACAGCCGCAACCCCCCCTTCCAGCACCACCCTCCCAGCACTTAGCACTGATGGCAGCCATTGCCCCTGTGTCAAGCCTCCCTCCTCCAACTTCCTCCACCCCGACCCAATCCCCTGTACCTCAGCCTATCCCAAGCACACCTAAAGACCAGCATGCACACACGTCAACACACAAAGGAAGCTCAGGCAAACATAAGCACCACACATCCCTCAGGCACTCACGCAAGCATCACACACATGCAGACACACCAACATCCACTGCCTTCACTGTGTCCCCCTCCTCCTGGTCTCCCTCCTCCCTCCCTGTCTCATAAACACTCACGCTGCATGCACTACCTCTACAACCACTACGTCCCTCTCCAGCACACCCACCACCACACCCCACTCACATGCAGTCACCACCCCCACTAACATTCACATGTCGCCTGTGTCCTCTCCCAGTGTGTCTGTGATGCCCCTCCGAAGATACACAAAGACACACACCCACCCAACAGCCATCCACCTCACAACAGCCTCCAGCCCATGCACCTTCACCCAAAGTCAGCAAACGAACACCTCCTACAACCACAACCTCTTCCTCCACTCCCAAACCCCCTCCAGCTACCCGTCCCAGTGTGTCCCAAAAACTTTTCCTGTCCAACCTTGACCTCTTTCCCACACGTCCCCCACCCCGTCCGTCTCATAGGTCCCGAACTATCACCTCAGCCACAACATCTCCAGGACCAGTGGTGCCTGTAGTCACAGGAATATGGAGTGCACTGGCCACCAGGGCAGCCAGTGTGGCACAGAGCCACAGCACAGACAGTCCCCCACCTGTGAAGCATCAGAAGTTGGCCAGTCCCCGACGGGAGAGGGGGAAGACTCCAGCCACCAAAGCCGCTCCCAGGGGTCCCGGACGGAGTGTGGAGTAAGCTGTGACACCTTCCAAGGTGAGGAAGGGCCACAAGAAACCCACCAAGTCTGGGAAGAGCAGCACGGTAGAAGACCGCCATCATCCACGCTGCCCAGGAGGCCACCGCCAGCACAAGCCCAGCTGCCCAGGAGGCCACCGCCAGCACAAGGCCAGCTGCCCAGGAGGCCACCACCAGCACAAGGCCAGCTGCCCAGGAGGCCACTGCCAGCGCAAGCCCAGCTGCCCAGGAGGCCACCGCCAACACAAGCCCAGCTGCCCAGGAGGTCACCGCCAGCACCAGCCCAGCTGCCCAGGAGGCCACTGCCAGTACAAGGCCAGCTGCCCAGGAGGCCACCGCCAGCACAAGCCCCGCTGGGCCATGAAGGACCACCAGCAAAAGCCCCTCTGGGCCATGAAGGACCGCCAGCAAAAGCCCCGCTGGGCCATGAAGGACCGCCAGCAGCTGAGTCCCTGCAATGGAGACCACTGTCTCAAGCACCGCTGAAGAGGGCACCGCCGTCTCAAGCACCGCTGAACAGGGCACCGCCGTCTCAAGCACCGCTGAACAGGGCATGCCGTCTTAAGCACCGCTGAACAGGGCACCGCCGTCTCAAGCACCGCTGAACAGGGCATCTGGTGAACAGGGCACCGCTGCCTCAAGCACCGCTGCACAGGGCACCGCCGTCTCAAGCACCGCTGAACAGGGCACCGCCGTCTCAAGCACCGCTGAACAGGGCACCGCCGCCTCAAGCACCGCTGAACATGGCACCGCCGTCTCAAGCACCGCTGAACAAGGCACCGCCCCCTCAATCACTGCTGGCCCATGAGCGCCAAGGGCACTGACGCTACTGAGTCCGTCACGGGCAGAATGAAGCACTCTGGGCACAAGGCCCTCTCCAGAACCAGTGGAGAGATACATCCACTACCTCTGTCCTTAGCAGGATGAAGCACTCTGGGCACCATGCCCCCTCCAGAACCAGTGGAGAGATCAATCCACTAGCTCTGTTCTTAGCAGGATGAAGCACTCTGGGCACAAGGCCCCCTCCAGAACCGGTGGAAACTGTTATCCACTTGAGAGACTGTGGCTTTGCACTCCCCAGGATGGAACAGTGGGCAGACCACCCACTGTAGAGACTTGAGAGACTGTGGCTTTGCACTCCCCAGGATGGAACAGTGGGCAACCCACCCACTGTAGAGACTTGAGAGACTGTGGCTTTGCACTCCCCAGGGTGTAACAGTGGGCATGTGGCCCCCTCGTGGATTTGGCGTCGTGCACTCAACCGGCTGAGGTGCCCCCCCTTTCCCTCCCCCTGAGGTGCCTGTTTAGTTGCTGTCTGATGCCCCTGCAGTGTTCTCTCCGCCATGGTCGGGATCTTGTGTGGGTCTCGCCCATACCGTGTGGGCCCAGTGTTCTACAGACTTAATTGGAGCACTTCCTGGACTACTATGCTTGGTATATATTTTGGAAATGGTGTATATATATATATATATTTTTGCCTACTTGATTTGAATATATGACAATGGTTACACTCACTTTCTATTGTCTTTGCATTCTTCCGGGGGGGATTGGGGGTGTAACTGTGATGTATCAATATGCATTAGTGTGTGTGTGTGTTGTAGTGGATGAGGGTGGGGGTGTTGCGTGTGTATATCCCTGTTTTTTCCCTCCCCCCTCCCCTGTGTCGTAGGTGCAGTACTCACCGTTGATTTCGCCGCCGGCATTCGTGCTGGTAGAGGAGCAGGAAGACTATCGCAGGTAGAATTTGGAGTTCCGGGTCCATGGTGTCCTCGTTCCTCGTGGGGTGTGTAGAGGTGAGCGTTTTCCCTTCGAAATTCCTATTTCTGCCGTGTTTTTATCCGCGGTGAATCCGCCCCGGAAAATGTGGCGGATTGGCCTGTCATAATAGTGTGGGCTGTACATTGTCTTCCGCCTGTCTGTTGGCGGTGACCGCCGTGCTGTTTGTTTCTAACGCCGTGGCGGTCGGAGTGTTAAAGTGGCTGTCTTTGTTGGCGGTTTCCGCCAAGGTCGTAATTGCACATTTTTTACCGTTGGCCTGTTGGCGGTCTTACCGCCGCTTTAACACCATCCACCAGGGTTGTAATGACCACCAATATGTCAGAAAATATCTCAGAGGATATACTCCCTTAGGAGGTAAGTAGAATACATAAAATATACACACAAACCAAAATCAGATAAGTAAACAGTTAGAAAAGTAGTGCAAACACTGTAGAATAGAATAGGATGCAATAGGAAGAGAGGCAACTCAAACCATATACTAAGAAAGTGGAATGCAAACCACTTTGGGACCCCAGGCCTAGTGTAATGTGTAGAGGGTCGTTGGGAGTGTAAGAAAACACTAAGGGTATCCAAGATACCCCACTCCAAGACCCTGAAAAGTATGAGTAAAGTTACCCTACTTCCCCAGAAACACACTAACGTTGTGATAGGAGATTCTGCAAAGACCACAACTGACTGCAAAGCACTGAAGACGGATTCCTGTACCTGAGGACCTGTAAAGGAAGGGGACCAAGTCCAAGAGTCAGGAAAGTGTCCGGGGCGGCAGGAGCCCACTAAACCACGGATGAAGGTGCAAAATGTCTGCCTGTGGGTCGAAGAAGCTGAAGATTCTGCAACAATGGAGGATGCCAGAAACTTCTCCTTTACACAGACGATATCTAACTGGGTCATGCAGAGTTATTTTCACGCAGAAAAACCGCAAACAAACCTTGCTAGCTGCAAAGGTCGCGGTTGAAGAAAAAGGGTGCGGCCTGGACGGACCAGAAGGTTGCCACTTGGAAGAGGAGACAGAGGGGGCGCTCAGCAACACAGAGCCCACGCAGAAGCAGGAAGCACCCACAGAAGTACTTGAACATAGGTTGAAGAAAACTGAGCACAGGTGTCGTCTCAACACTACAAAGGAGAGTACCACAAAGCCGGTGGTCAACTCAGCGAGTTGAGCAATGTAGGACGGAGTGCTGGGGACCTGGGCTGTGCTGTGCATGAAGGATTCCTTGTAAAAGTGCACAGAAGCCCTAGCAGCTGCCGTTCACGCAGTACACAGGATTACTGTCTTGCGTGGGAGGCAAGGTCTTACCTCCACCAAATTTGGACAGATGGACCACTGGACTGTCGGAATCACTTAGGGCCATATTTATACTTTTTGACGCCAAACTGCGCTAACGCAGTTTTGCGACAAAAAAATTAGCGCCGGCTAACGCCATTCTGAAGCGCCATGCGGGTGCCGTATTTATTCAATGACGTTAGCCGGCATTAGCCGCCGGTGCTGTCTGGTGTGCGTTAAAAAAAACGACGTACACCAGGCAGCGCCAGCGTAGGGGGAAAATGGCGTATGGGCGTCCACAAATGGTGCAAGTCAGGCTGAGGCAAAAAAATCACCTCAACCCGATTTGCACCATTTTTTTACGACGCCCAACCCCCATTGAAATGACTCCTGTCTTAGCAAAGACAGGAGTCATGCCCCCTTGCCCAATGGCCATGCCCAGGGGACTTCTGTCCCCTGGGCATGGTCATTGGGCATAGTGGCATGGAGGGGGGCACAAATCAGGCCCCCCTATGCCACAAAAAAAAAAAAAAATAATACTTACCTGAACTTACCTTAATGTCCCTGGGGTGGGTCCCTCCATCCTTGGGTGTCCTCCTGGGGTGGGCAAGGGTGGCAGGGGGTGTCCCTGGGGGCAGGGGAGGGCACCTCTGGGCTCATTCTGAGCCCACAGGTCCCTTAACGCCTGCCCTGACCCAGGCGCTAAAATCCGGCGCTAATGCGGGTTTTTTAGACCCGCCCACTCCCGGGCGTCATTTTTGCCCGGGAGTATAAATACGACGCATATGCATCGGAGTCATTTTTTAAGACGGGAACGCCTACCTTGCATATCATTAACGCAAGGAAGGTGTTCACGCAAAAAAATGACGCTAACTCCATGAACTTTGGCGCTAGACGCGTCTAACGCCAAAGTATAAATATGGAGTTAGTTTTGCGTCGAATTTGCGTCGAAAAAAATGACGCAAATTCGGCGCAAACAGAGTATAAATATGCCCCTTAGATCCAGCTCCTGTGTTCCAGGGACCACGCTCGTCAAGATGAGAGGGGACCCAGAGGACCAGTAAAGCAGAAATTTGGTGCCTGCGGTAGCAGGGGGAAGATTCCGTCGACCCATGGGAGATTTCTCATTGGCTTCCAGTGCTGGGTGAAGGTGGACAGCCCCCAGAGCATGCACCACCAAGAAACAGTCTGGAAAGGCAGCAGGATTAGGCGCTACAATGTCACTGGTAGTCTTCTTGCTACTTTGTTGCAGTTTTGCAGGGATCAGGGAGCAGTCAGCAGTAGATCCTTGGCAGAAGACGAAGAGGGAGATGCAGAGGAACCCTGGTGAATTCTTGCATTTGTTATCTGAGGGAAAGTCCTCAGAGAAGGATTGGCCACCTAGTCAGGTAAGCACTTATCAGGAGGGGTCTCTGACATCACGTGCTGGCACTGGCCACTCAGAGGCCTCCATTATGCCCACACACTTCTGCTTTCAAGATGGCAAAGGTCTGTGACACACTGGAGGAGCTTGGGGCACCACCCGTGGGGTGGTGATGGACTGGTGAGTGGTCACTCCCCTTTCCTTTGTCCAGTTTCGCGTCAGTGAAGGGGCTGAGGGATCCCTGAACTGGTGTAGACTGGCTCATGCAAGGAGGGCATCATCTGTGCCCTTCAAAGCATTTCCAGAGGCTGGGGGAAGCTACTCCTCCCCAGCCCTTAACACCTATTTCCAATGGGAGAGGGTGTAGGACCCTCTCTCAGAGGAAATACTTTGTTCTGCCTTCCTGGGACTGGGCTGGCCAGACCCCAGGAGGGCAGAAGCCTGTCTGTGGGTTGACAGCAGCAGTAGCTGCAGTGAAAACCCCAGAGAGCTGGTTTGGCAGTACCCGGGGTCCATGCTGGAGCCCCGGGGGTGCATGGGATTGGTACCCCAATACCATATTTGGCATGGGGGACATTTCAATGATCTTAGTCATGTTACATGGCCATATTCAGAGTTACCATTGTGAAGCTACATATAGATATTGACCTATATGTAGTGCCCACGTGTAATGGTGTCCCTGCACTCACAAATTCCCGGGAAACTACCCTGAACTATGTGGGGGCACATTGGATACTGCAAGGGTGCCCTCACACTTAGTAACTTTGCACCCAACCTTCACCAAGTGAGGGTTAGACATATAGGTGGCTTATAAGTTACTTAAGTACAGTGTAAAATGGCTGTGAAATAACATGGACATTATTTCACTCAGGCTGCAGTGGCAGTCCTGTGTAAGAATTGTCTGATCTCCTTATGGGTGGCAAAAGAAATGCTGCAGCCCATAGGGATCTCTGGGAACCCCAATACCCTGGGTACTAGGTACCATATACTGGGAAATTATAAGGGTGTTCCAGTGTGCCAATTAGAATTAGTAAAAATGGTCACTAGCCTGCAGTGACAATTTTAAAGGCAGAGAGAGCATAAGCACTGAGGTTCTGATTAGCAGAGCCTTAGTGACACAGTTAGGCACCACACAGGAATACACATACAGGCCACAACCTATGAGCACTGGGGTCCTTTCTAGCAGGATCCCAGTGAGACAGTAAAAACACCCTGACATATTCTCACAAATAGGCCAAAAGTCGGGGTAACAAGGCTAGAAAGAGGCTACCTTCCTACAGCCCATATTTACAAGGATCTGAAGATCCATCAAAATAGTGAGTGACATCCATGACATCGTCATCATCATCAGTGTCTTTTAAATAGGTAACTTGAAGAGGTGAAGAAGGAAGCCATGAAAAAGAAATCTCTCAGGTAGGGGAAACAATTTTTAATGGCATGCCTTTAAAAGACCCTGCAGGGGTTGCTGCATGTTTCTCGCCCTTCTTAGAGGTGTCTTCATGAGGAGACAAAATCATTTCAGAAATGGAAGCCTCTAAATTTTTTGACATGTCCAGCATGGAGATTAAGACAGCCTGCTGAACTGAAACCTTAACAAAGGATTTCAAATTATCCTTAAAAACTTCAGTTTCTTCCTCCCCAGACATTATGCATAAACCTAAATAATGTATATACCTTTTTTAATGGTTAAAAAGGAGTAATACCCCCAGAAAAAAAACACTGTTACCAATAATAACGAAATCCTCCCTCAAAGTAGAAGGAACGTGTTACCAAAATGAGGAATTAAAGGTAAAACAACCCTTTAAGGGGCATGGCCCTGAGGAGAGAGGGTGTATAAAGTGGGAGGGATTACCTGGCAGAAGAAAGGGCTGCCTATTGGATGGAGCAGGGAAGAGAAGGATGTTACCCCAAAGCGGTTCAAATAGGATTCTTTAAAATAGAGCTACATTTTGCATGAGGCGGTAGAGAAGAAGCATCCTGAGGAGTACAGAAGCCGGGAATACTCTGAGAGCTAAGCGCTCAAGTCAAAATCAAGTGTTACAAAGAGCATGCACATGCGTAGGCAAATGAAACCAGTAATAAAGGCAATATCAGCAACTCAGCAAACTGAACATATATGTAGAAATAACTACAATATAGAGGGTGTGGCCAGGGATCTGAGCAAGATGGCCGCACTCTAACGCTGCTCTGCAGGCTGGGAGTTAATATCCTTTGAATATCCTTGCATCAATCCCAAAGCAAATACCCTGAGCTGTAGTGTCGAACAACACCACGGATTGGACAGTGCGGAGTGTCGATGATACTCACCTCCACTGCTGGCACCACTAGTAATCTGATCGCTGCCTATCCCATCCCTCGGGCTAGGTGCCACCTAACATAGCGGTGTTGTTGGGCCAGCAGGCAGCCGAGAGAACTATGTCTGCATGACCGATGTTTGTCAGGGGAAACAGCTGATCCTGCAGCCTGGATGACCAGGGGAGAGGGGAAGAGTGAGGTGCCCCATCTGCTCCCCGAGCCCTGACCCCCTATAGTGCCATGATAGCTGGACTGGGCAAGTGGCAGCGTGGGGCACTGTTCTGGTGGGAGACTGGATTTGCCTGGCAGGCATAGAAGATGCACAGATACCTTTTCACTGGGAGCCTCGGACTGCTCCCAAATCCTGCTGAGGCTAAGGTTGGGTTTGGAGGATCGAATCTGCGGGGGACTACCAGCTAGGGAGAGATGTGGTGAGAAATATGACCACCCCACTATGCTGCATAAAGGATAGTCCCTGGGTGATACTAAGCTTCGGCTCAAGGCAAACTGCCAGCTGCCATTGCTTCAAGGGGTCTGGCAGAGGCGCAAGGGGTGAAGTCCCACCCCCCCAAGCTGTGTGATCACCGGGCACACTACACACTACAATATTACTAAGTGACCTGATCCTGTGCAGGCCTGAGTGGCAGGCTCTCCTATTGGGAATACATAGACTACTAGACAACCCTGCCCCAGAGGCCGGCACATACCGGACAGTGACCCCTGCTGGTCTAGCTGCGGGGTCAGGACTGCTGGTCCCCCCAGGGAGATGGGGTCAGACCCGGTGTCCACCTAATTATTTGCAGCAACAATAAAAGTGGTGGGAGGGTCCCAGGCAGTTGACAATTCTACAATGCCTATGGCGCAGCACACAGGAGTGCCTGCGAAGAAATACTTTATCGTCTGGCACATCCCCACCCTGCTGACTGAGCCTTGCACACCAGAGTGGTGTATACCCTCCCCCCTAAAGCAGAGATAAGGGACTGAGCAGATATCTGAGACACAATAGCCAGCTTGATTTGGCAAAAAGGGGGAAGGAGACACGCCTTAACTTTGAGGTCTGCCGATCCAGGGTTGCTAAGACCAGCCCGGGGGACATTGAACCCCAGACCACCTCAACAACAACTTTAGAGGCCAGGTAGAAATTTTTGTGGACCTATTCAAATTTACTCGTTTGCTAAAACTTAGGAATTATTTTTCTACTCACAATAGGGGGACTACCAATAGCGAAACTTCCACATCATTGACTATTGACACCACTGCTACCAATACTGGAGCAGTGACTGAATCCATATCGGACTTGCATGATATACAACTGTTGATGTCTTTACAGAATGGCAGTGAGATTGACATTGAAAATATTAGGACAGATTTAGGAATCATGGAGGATGTTAATATAACTAGTGGTCTCGGACCACGTTCTAAATTTATACCCACTGTTGCACACAGTAATATTGATCTATTTGCGGACAAAGTATCATCTGACCTTTACAAATTTTTAGGCAATCCTCACACTAACTGGCGCAAAATTGATAATTTGTCTATTGGTGAACGGAAGGCTCTTACTAACCTTAGGACAGATCGATCAATTGTTATCCGAGAGGCTGATAAAGGTGGGAATGTAGTCATTATGAACACACATGACTACATGCAGGAAATTGATAGACAATTATCAGACACAACATGTTACAAATGTCTCAACAGCAATCCTATTTTTGAACTGACTGAATATATCAATAATAAACTATGGGGATGGCACGAACAAGGTTTATTATCAGTTCATGAGTTTAAATACCTAGTTGTCAAATATCCTAGATATCCCTGCATTTATATTCTTCCAAAAATTCACAAGGAAGGTATATTCCCTCCTGGCAGACCGATCATATCTGGGATTGATTCCCCTACTGAGAGATTATCGGAATTCGTGGACATTTTTTTACAGAAATTTGTTTGCAACCTTCCGTCTTTTATACAGGACAGCAAGGACATTTTGAACAAATTTGAAGATTTTCCTTGGTCTAATGACCTTCTATTTGTTACAATGGATGTAAATAGCCTCTACACCTGTATTCAAAAACCATTTGGCCTACTGGCAGTTACTTCATTTCTCAACACCCGTTCTGCTGACCATTATTATCATAATCAAATGCTTTTGGACATGATTGATATCATCTTATCAAAAAATTATTTTATACATAACACTAGATGGTATCAACAAAGACAAGGGACAGGGATGGGTTCCAAATTTGCCCCTTCATATGCCTGTCTTTTTATGGGCTGGTTCGAAAAAATACATGCTTGGGGTAGACATGCCTCCCCCTGGACTGAATTCATTGTATTTTGGGGGAGGTACATTGATGATATCATTTTGATCTGGAATGGATCAATAGAGCAATTAATTCTATACCATGCATTTCTTAACGATAATCCTTATAATGTAAGACTTAGGCCCTCATTCTGACCCTGGCGGTCGGTGATAAAGCGGCGGCCAAGCCGCCAACAGGCCGGCGGTCTAAAATATGCACTGACGGCAGCGATTGTCCCTGTCTCCAGCCTCCCTCTTCTAACTACCTCCAGCCTGTCTCTGTCTCCTGTTCCTCTGCCTATCCCATCCACACCTACAGACCAGCCTGCACACACCTCAACACCCAAAGGAAGCTCATCCAGACATAAGCACCACAGAACACACAAGCATTCACACAAGCAACATACAGATGCAGACATGCCAACAGCCACTACCTCCTCTGTGTCCCCCACCTCCTCGTCTCCCTCCTCCCTCCCTGTGACGTCTACACTCACACCTGCATGCACACCACCATCAGCCAGTAAAACCATCACCAGCACACCCTCCAGACCAGTCCGCACACGTGCAGTCACCACCCCCACTGCCATGTACACGTCCCCTGTGTCCTCTCCCAGTGTGTCTGTCACCCCCGCTTCCAAACCACACAAACGCAGGCAGGCACCCAACCAACAGCCATCCACCTCACGACAGCCTCCAGCCCAAGCACCTGCACCCAAAGACACCAGACTTGACTCTCCTACAACCACATCCTCTTCCTCCACTCCCATACCCACTCCAGCTACCCTTCCCATTGCTCCTAAAAAACTATTCCTCTCTAAAGTGAACCTCTTTTCCTCACCTGACCCACCCCCTCCATCTCGTAAGAGTTCCAAAAACACCTCAGCCACCACCAGCCCAGCAACTCCCAAGAACGTCGTGCCTGGTTTTTGGAGTCCGCCCTTTCCTTGGGCAGGGACATCGGCCAGCAGCAAAGGCACAGCCAGCCCCCCCCTGGGAAGAGGAGCAAAAAACTGAAGGGCAGGCGCGACAGGCCTGATACGCCTGCCCCCAAGGAGGGTAGCCTTGCACCGTCACCTGCCACATCGTGTAAGGGAGCCAAGGGCCAAGGAGAGTCTGCCAAGGAGGGCAAGGGCAGCAAAGCGCAAAAGGCAGGGAGCAGCCGACCTGGCCATGAGGGCCCCACCAGCCCCATTCCGGGGGTATCAGAGGAGACCCAGGGCCCCAGGACTCCATCACAGGAGGGCCCCGCAACGGAAAGGTCCGATGCTGACTGAGCGGAAAGCATTGGCCAGGTGTGGTTCACTCGAAACACAAAACAGGCACCGCTGACCAGGGGCCGCTGTGAGAAGCACCGCTGAACAGGGCCCCGCCGTGAGGAGCACCTCTGAACAGGGCCCCGCCGTGAGGAGCACCGCTGAACAGGGGCCGCTGTGAGAAGCACCGCTGAACAGGGGCCGCTGTGAGAAGCACCGCTGAACAGGGCCCCGCCAAGACAGGCACCGCTGAACAGGGCCCCGCCCTGAGGAGCACCGCTGAACAGGGCCCCGCCGTGAGGAGCACCGCTGAACAGGGCCCCGCCAAGACAGGCACCGCTGAACAGGGCCCCGCACTGAGGAGCACCGCTGAACAGGGTCCCGCACTGAGGAGCACCGCTGACCAGGGGCCGCTGTGAGAAGCACCGCTGAACAGGGGCCGCTGTGAGAAGCACCGCTGAACAGGGCCCCGCCAAGACAGGCACCGCTGAACAGGGCCCCGCCAAGACAGGCACCGCTGAACAGGGCCCCGCCTTGAGGAGCACCGCTGAACAGGGCCCCGCCGTGAGGAGCACCGTTGACCAGGGGCCGCCGTGAGGAGCACCGTTGACCAGGGGCCGCTGTGAGAAGCACCGCTGAACAGGGCCACGCCAAGACAGGCACCGCTGAACAGGGCCCCTCCTGTCAAGCACCGCTCCGCTAGGCCCTCCTGTCAAGCACCGCTCCGCTGGGCCCTCATCTCAAGCACCGCTCCGCTGGGCCCTCATCTCAAGCACCGCTCCGCTGGGCCCTCCTGTCAAGCACCGCTGGCCCATTGGCAGGCCCGGATCTGTGTCGGGCAGGGCTACACGAGGCACTCTGCCCACCATGCCTCCTCCATGACCAGTGGACTCTGTAATCCACCTGATGGACTGTGGCTTTGCACCCCCCAGGATGGCACAGTGGGCATGGAGGCCCTTCGTGGATCTGGCGTCGTGGACTCATGTGGCTGAGGTGCCCCCCCTTCCCTTCCCCCTGAGGTGCCTGTATTTTATTTTTGTGATGCCCCAGCAGTGTTCTCTCCAATGGACTCGATCTTGTGTGTGGGCTTTGCCCATGTGTTGCTGCACATTGGCCCACGGACATTTGAACTTTGCAATACTGTGCCGGACTTTTGCTACTTGTATATATAGAGTTCTAGATGTGTAATAATTCTTTATATATTGCTAAGTTCGCTATACATAATTATTGCTATAATATAGTTCTATTTTTACAATCATTGCCTTTTGTCTTTGCATTTTTGTTTTAGGGGTTTGGGGGTGTAACTCTGACTTTTTAATCTGCATTGGTGTGTAGGTATTTCGGTGGGGGTGAGGGTGGGGGTGGGTGTGTGGCGTATGTGTGTGCCTGTAACCTTTCCTCCTCCCCCCTCCCCTGTGTCGTAGGTGCAGTACTCACCGTTGTCGTCTGCGGCGACGTTCGTGATCCTGGAAGAAGAGCAGGAAGGCAATGGCTGGGAGGATGTGGAGTTCCGGTTCCATGCTGTCCCGATTCCGCGTGGAGTGTGTCGAGGTGAGCGTTTTCCATTTGAAATGTCTGTTTCCGCCGTGTTTTTATCGGCGGGGCTCCCGCCCCAGAAAAGGTGGCGGATTGGTGAGTCGTGATAGGGTAGGCGGTACATTGTCTGCCGCCTGGCTGTTGGCGGTGACCGCCGCGCTCTTTGTTTGTGCCGCCGTGGCGGTCGGAGTGTTAAAGCGGCGGCCCATGTTGGCGGTTCCCGCCAGGGTCAGAATTCCATTTTTTGGACCGCCAGCCTGTTGGCGGGTTGGCCGCCGCTTTAACACTGACCGCCAGGGTCGGAATGACCCCCTTAATGTGATTAGATATCTGCCCATACATAGACAACACAAAAACCTACCTGACTATATTGACCTGGAATGTCAGAGGACTCAATAACCCTCACCAAATGCGACAAATTGTTCCATATCTGGAGAGGCACCACATGCAAATTGCTTTTCTTCAGGAAACGCACCTGACAAAACAGTTGGGCTCTCGCTAAATGGTAATGCGCCTTTCATCATCCTATTCCTCAAACACCAAAGTGGTACTTATTCTCCTTAAACAAAGAATCCACTTCACCACTGTTCATTCCGAAACAGGCTACCATGGCAGATACGCTCTCTTACATGGCACTCTACATGGTTCATTAGTAACTTTGGTAAATATTTATGGCCCAAACACTGACGATCCTGAATTTTTTGTCCACCCGTGGAATAAAAATCACATTCTCGCGACATCTGAAATAATATGGAGAGGGAACTTCAACACTTATCTGAATGTAAGTTGGGATCGGTTGGCTTGCTCGGATAGGTGCAGCAGACAGGCCTCAAAAACACTAAGAGGCATATTTACAAGAAAGTGGTGCATCTCCTTGCACCACATTAGTGTCATTCTTTTTAATGCTAATGTGGTTTAATAAGGCCAAAATTGCCGTTCCAAATTTACAAAGTGGCACCATTGCATGCATTGCACCACTTTATAACAGTTTGTGCTACATTATGCCTGCTCTGGGTGGGGGGGGGAATGGCACAAATAAATCTAAGAGATTTATTTTTGCACCTTTAGTGCCTGCTCAGGGCAGGTGTAAAAGTGGGCATGCCATTGTTTTCAATTGGCCCCTATGTACTGTTCAGGATTAGCACCAACATTTTGGCGCTAACCTTGCACACTACATCAATAGAGTGAGAAATTCTGATGCTATTGCCCCCTAACTTGCACCATGGTGTGCCGTATTTTTAAATACGGCACACACCTGATAGTGGTAGGGGGCACAAGGAGCCACAAGAAAAGTGCCACTACATGTAATGTAGTGCCACTTTTCTTTAATGTGGCCCCAAGTGTTTAGGGAGGGACTGCATGTGGCCATTATAGAGTACTTCAAGCACAAAATAGACTCTGTAGATAGCAAGAACACACTCTGGGAGGCCTTCAAGGTCAATATATGTGGGGTTTGCATTGGCACGCAAGCGGGCATACTCTGTGATATCCGTAGCCAAAAGTGCAAAACAGAAGACACGATTGAAGTCCTGGAGCTAGAATATGACAGAACTCCTCAAACAGACATGCTGGCACGAATTCGTGAGCACATTCCACAATACAATGATGTGGGCGAAAGCGAACTTCGCTATCTATCCCACCGTCACATGGCCTGAGCATATAGGGAGGGTGGCCGCCCCAGCTGTAACTAGGCACAGCGACTGAGGTCTGACTGGGCAACCGCTCTCTCCTACTGTGAAGATAAGTGACTCTTCTGAGGAGGATCGATATGGCACCCCAGACATTTTATCCTCGTTTGTAGGCTTTTATACAATACTATATGAGGATAGAGACTCAGCCCCCCCAGCTACTATTGATCAAAATCTAGCAGATATAGCCCTACAGTGGCAATCCTGTGGTAAGCAGGAACATCTAGCTCAACCAATTACTGTGGAGGAGGTTAAGGATGCCATCCGGTCCTTCCCTAATGGGAAAACACCAGGGCGGGATGGATTAACTGGTGAGTTTTACAAAGCCTACATAGACTTACTTGCCCTGCATCTTCTTGTAGTTTATGAGGAAGTACGCACTGCTAAACAGCTTCCCCCGATGATGCGGGAAGCATTAATAATTACACTACTTAAACCTGATAAACCGCTGGATGCTTGCGAATCATATCACCCTCTCTCCCTAATCAACACAAATACCAATGTTTTAGCGAAGATTGTTGCCAATAGACTACACCCTCTTATGTCAAACTTCATATTACCCGATCAATCTGACTTTATAAAAGGCACATCCACAACACATAGGGGTCATTACGACCTCAGCGGTCTTTTCGCAAAACCGCTGAGGTACCGCTGTGCTGAAGACCGACAGTGGTGGCAGTCTTCTGCGCCGCGTATCATGACCACTGGCAGGCCGCCGTCCTTTTTCGTACGGAAAGCCGCCAGCAGCCATACTGGCGGATGGCGGGAAAGTGGAGGTTGCTCAATCTCCACTGCCACGTCAACAGAGCACAGTCCACTGAATCACGTCCCATGATTCAGTGTGGCAGTGTTCTGGTGACGGTGTTCTGGTGGCAGAGCTGCCCCCATGGATCCCGTCCCCTCCCGGAGGATCAACGAACAAGGTAAGTTGATCGTCCATTAGGGAAAGGGGGTTGTTGTTGTTGTGTGTTGTGTGCGTGCATGGGGATGTGCGTGTGAGAGTGTAGAGGGGGTGAGTGCATGCGTGCCGGGGGGTGCTGTGTGCATGGGAAATGTGTGCGGGTCAGACGGTGTGCATGTCTGTTTGTATGTGTGCGGGTATGTGTTGTCGGGGTGTATGTGTTCTTTTAGGGGTGTGTATATGTGCATGTTGGGGGTGTGTGAGTGTAAGGGTGCGTATATGTGCATGTTCGGGGTCGAGGTGGGGGTGCGGTTGTACCACCTTTAGGGGGTGGCACGGGGCTTGGGGGGAGGATTCGTGGGGGGTAGCGGGAGTGGGGGAGACCCCTATCAGTGCCAGGGAAGGAATTCCCTGGCACTGATAGTGCCTACCGCCATGGATCTCATGGCGGTTCCCAACCACCCGAGATCCATGGCGGTATGCAGGGTCCTGATACCGTTGGCGGTCTAGTGACGACCGCCAGGCTGGAGACTGCAATATCCAGCCCAGCGGTCTTCACCGCCATGACGGTCGGAATGGTGAAGTGGCGGATGACCGCGGCGGTTATACATATACGTAATGACCCCCATAATGTATGTAAACTATTCGCACTACTCCAGTATCTTGATCCTTCCATGAAGGTGGCGGCAGTACCACTGAATGCTGCCAAAGCATCCGATTCAGTAGCATGGCCCCACATGCTCACTATTTTGGGTCGTTCAGGCATCATCAGGGTGTTTACAATGGATATGCTTATTGTATATGAATATGGTAGATAGGACAAATGCAGTATGGCAAAAATTAGGAACAAATACCAAAAAAGTCTACTCTATGCCCCAGCCCTTCCCTTACACTACCACCTAGCCATATCGGTCACGTGCGAGCCCAAAGCCTTTGCACTTGGACAGCACCGGGCTGAAGACAATGGGTGATGTGTATCATGAAGGCAAGTTCATTCCCTTCGCAGGTCTTCCAAACGCAATGTTGAAGACACCACTACTGATATATACATATTATCACCTTCACGCAGGTTTTAAAGAGCATTACTCATCCTTTCCGAATGAACTCCCGACACTAAATGCTGTACAAATCCTGCTAACAAACTGTTCCCATAAAAATCTCATAACAACACTATACGATACCACAAAACATGACACTCAGACCACAGTAGACAAAGAACTGAACAATGGAATGTCGTGCTAGATACTCTGTTGACAAAAGAGGACTGGTAACTCTGTTGCACGTTAATGGCACAATTTACACCAAATTGCAATCTGCATATTATCCATTTTAAGTATATACAACAGATATATCACACTCCTGTTAAATTAGCACAAAATGGCTTACGAGATGACACAGATTGCACCCGCTGCAGGACGCCTAATGCTGATTTTCTTCATATGGTATGGCGATGTAAGCCCGTTCAGCATTTCTGGATACACGTGGTGACAGCTTTGGAAGGAGTTCTGCCAACTCAGTCTGGTCAAACATGTCTCAACTATGCCCCATGAATAAGTGGTGATCGCGCTGCTGCTAGCCAAGAGTCAGATAGCTAGCACTGGGGGAAACAATCTGCACCAAAATATGAGCAATGGTTACTAGATATATCATATTGTAAAGAGCAGCTACAAACCTATGCTGAAAGAACTCCTGATACCATCATCTTCCTCAAGATATTTGGGGCCCCTGGTAACCTACTTAACCCTTTAGCTGCTAGGTCTGTTCCCCCAAGAGCTGAGCCCTTTTTTGGCTATTTTGGGTAGTTCGCGCTTAGGCCCCCATAACTTTTTGAACACATAAGCTATCCACTTTAAATTTGTGTCCTTTTTTTCCAATATTCCGGAGATAGTACAGGTGCCCAAAGTTGGTGGGTTCCCCTTGAGGAAACCAAGAAATTAGCCAAAATACAACTAGAATTTGTTTTTTGGGGGGAAAATTGGAAAAAAGTGCTGCAGAAGTAAGCATCTGTTTTTTTTCCCTGCAAATGGCATCAACAAAGAGTTTTTAGTGCTAAAATCACAATCTTCCCAGCTTTGAGGAACAGGCAGACTTGAATCAGAAAACAACATTTTTCAACACTGTTTTGGCATTTTACTGGGACATATCCCATTTTTACTATTTTTTGTGCTTTCAGCCTCCTTCATGTTAGTTACAGAAATAGGTGTGAAACCAATAGTGGATCCCGGACAGCTGAACATTTCTGAAAAGTAGACAAAATTCTTAATTCAGCAAGTGGTTATTTGTGTAGATCCTTCAAGATTTTCCTACAGAAAGTAACAGTTGAAATTTAAAAAAAAAAAAATTGAGTTGAAAAAATCAGCCCGTTCAGACTACATTTTCTTCAGTAATTGTTTCCAGCTATGATAGATTTTTGAAATCAATATACTGTTATGTTTGCTGGACCCTCCTGGTTGCAGGAATATATAGGTGTTGGTGGTTTTTCAAGAACCCAAGCTACTCAGAGCCAATAAATGAGCTGACCCATGAAATGCGTTTTCATTTTATACTGGGTATACATCAATTCATTTGGTAAAATATAATGAGTGAAAAATTGGAATCAAGGAAACTGATGTATTTCCGAAATGGGCACAAGATAAGGAATTGTGGTTATTTGCACATCTCTGGATTCAGGAGTCCCCATACTACCATGTGAATTAGAGGGCATTTCTCAAAATGACTTCCTTCTTCCACACACTGTTACATTTGGAAGGCAAAAATGTAGAGAAAGACAATTGGCAATAACACTTGTTCTTCTATTCTGTATTCCCCAAGTCTCCTGATATAAATGGTACCACACATGTATGGATAGGCCTAGTGCCCACAAAGGGAAACGTCTCAAAACACAATATGGAGACATCATATTTTAACATTAAAAACTGTTTTTTGCAAAGTGCCTAGCTGTGGATTTTGGTCTCTATCTCAGCTGGCACTTAGGTAAACCTACCAAACCTGTGCATTTTTGAAAACTAGATACCTAGGGACATCCAGGATGGGGTGACTTGTGGGGCTCTCACTGAGTTCTATCTCCCAGAAACCTTTGCAAACCTGAAAATGTGGCTAAAAAACGTTTTTCCTTACATTTCGGTGCTGCAAAGTTCAGGGATCTGAGCAGAACCACAAAATTCCTTCCACCCAGCATTTCCTAAAGTCTCCCGATATGAGCGGTACCTTACTTGTGTGGGTATGCCTAGTACCCCAACAGGAAGTGCCCCAAAACACAACGCAAGCACATCACATTTTTCCAATGAAAACAAATGTGTTTTTTGCAAAGTGTCTAGCTGTGAATTTGGCCTCTAGCTCAGCTGGCACCTAGAGAAACCTGCAAAACCTGTGCATTTTTTAAAACTAGACACCTAGGGGAATCCAGGATGGGGTGACTTGTGGGGCTCTCACTAGCTTCTGACTCCGACAATCCTTTGCAAACCTGAAAATGTAGCTAAAGAAACACGTTTTCTTCAAATTTTGGTGCTGTAAAATTCAGGGATCTGAGGGAAACTACAAACTTCCTTCCATCCAGCATTTCCCCAAGTCTTGGATAAAAATGGTACCTCACTTGTGTGGGTAGGCTTAGTGCCCGTGACAGGAAATGCCCTAAAACACAATGTGGACACATCACATTTTTCCAATGAAAAGGGATGTGTTTTTTGCAAAGTGGATTTTGGCCTCTAGCTCAGCCGGAACTTATGGAAACCTACCAAACCTGTGCATTTTTTAAAACTAGACACCTAAAGGAATCCAGAAGGGGGTGACTTGTGGGGCTCTCACTGGGTTCTGTTATCCAGAATCCTTTACAAACATCAAAATGTGGCTAAAAATAATTTTTCCTCACACTTTGGTGCTGCACAGTTCTGGAATCTGAAGAGAGCCACAAACTTCTTCCACCCAGCATTACCCCAAGTCTCCCAATAAAAATGATACCTCACTAGTGTGGGTAGGCTTAGTGCCCGCAGCAGGAAAGGATCACACAAGGGTCACTGGTAGACCTTGCACAGGGCTACCGTTGACCCTGGAGTGATCTGTTCCTGATGCAGGCACAAGGCACAGGAAAACAAGTGGGGTTGTGTTTTTATCAGGACAAGTCGGGAAACACTGGGTGGTAGAAATTTTGTGGATCACTGCACATTCCTGTAGTTTAAGTGATGAAAAAGCAAGGAAAAATAGTGTTTTTAATCAATGTTTCACCTTTGCAGGGTATTCCGAGTAAGAAAACTTTGTGGAATCCAAACAAGCCACAGTTCTGTGGACTGCCACAGGTGTCTAGTTTTCAGAAAGGCCTGGGTTTGGAAGGTTTCCCTATATGGTCACCGAGCCCAGGACCACATACACAGGTGACTCGACCAAATACACAGGTGACTCTTACAAAACTAGGTTGTTTTGTGGTAGGTAATCTTGATGTTTCCATAGTCCGTTTTGGCTATTTCCCTGTCGCTGTCACTTGCTCACCCACACAAGTGAGGCAAAGTTTTCTCTGGAGACTCAGTGGAACACTGGGTGATAGAACATTTTTGGCTACCTGCAGATTCCAGGACTTCCCCTCACTGAAATGCTAAGAAAATGTGTTTGTTAAGCAAAGTTTGTGATTTTTAAGAGGATTCTGGGTGAAGGAAAACTGGTGAGAGACACTCACTTCTGCATCCTTGAAGTTTCCTGGTACTAGTATGTGAAAGTTAATCTACCACTCACACTTGTTGGTTTTAGCACCTCCAGAAATTATGGGTTCAAAGCATGAATACTTATCGAAGTATCTGAATATTGAAACCAAGCCTTCTGAAGGTGAGCCATAAAGCCACTTCAAGGCCCTAACCTCTTTATGGTCCATTCACACACAAGAAACAATATTTCATACCGCCAGCCATGGGCCCAAGCCAACCAATCCTTGCACTCACATCAGCTTACCACTTCCAGACAAGGTTCCATCACATTCGTACACCACAAGGCGGTATAAATTTGACTACATTTTACCACCTGTCAAGTAACCGCCTCCTTCTTCCTGAACATTACTGAAGGCATGCGTAAGGAACCTTTACTAATGACTCCCTTGACAGCCACCTGAGGCTCAGGAAGACATGTTTTTCATGCGCCTTGTGCACACACACTGCACTGAATCCAATTCCTTCCATTTTGTGGATGCAACTTGCGGGTGTCTGAATATGTCTTGGGAGGCCTACTCCCCAAACTGAGCGAGCATATCTGTCTTTGAAACTAAGGCAGACATGCTGGGGAATTTTCATGCTGTTCCCTAAAGAGAAGGTCATAGACAATGAAAAAGGCTAGTGTTTGTCACACAGGGCAGTCCGTGAGAACGTAGCATATGTCCCAGCCAACATTATGTGCAGTGCTGGGACTGTAATTTAAGGAGGCTGGCTTGATGTGTGGTAGGTACCCAAGGTACTTACACCTTATACCAGGTCCAGGTATCCCTTATCAGTGTTTTGCAGTCAGTGTCTAGAGGCCAGGCTCTCTAGAGGTAGCTCTGGATGAGCAGCCAAGGCTTATCTTGGAGACATGCAAAGCTCATGCAATACCACTGTTGTCACACGCAGTACTTACACATATGAAAGAAAACACTCAGTGTTACAAACATAAAGGGACTTTATTTTGGTGACACAAATACCAAAAATGCCATAGAGGCTACAGTCCCTTGAGAGGTGAGTAAAACCAAAGTTATATACACTAGTATGCAGAAATAGGCATGAAAACAGTTAGAAAACAAGCAATGTAGTGAAAATCACAATAGGGAACGTAGGAAAGTACCATCTTGCCTGGCATGTTACCCCCATTAAAACTTGTGTGTCAGTTTGTTTTTGCCTGCCTCACTGGGATCCTGCTAGCCAGGACCTCAGTGCTCATAGATTTGGCCTGAATGTGTGTTCCCTGTGTGGTGCCTAACTGTGTCACTGAGGCTCTGCTAATCAGAACCTCAGTGCTTAAGCTCTCTCTGCCTTTAAAATTGCCACTGCAGGCTAGTGACCACTTTTACTAATTCTAATTGGCACACTGGAACACCTTTACAATTCCCTAGTCTATGATACCTAGGTCCCCAGGCTATTGGGGTTCCAGGAGATCCTTATGGGCTGCAGCATTACTTTTGCCACCCATAGGGAGCTCAGACAATTCTTACACAGGACCGCCACTGCAGCCTGAGTAAAATAACGTCCATGTTATTTCACAGCCATTTTACACTGCAATTAAGTAACTTATAAGTCACCTATATGTCTAACCCTCACTTGGTGAAGGTTAGGTGCAAATTTACTAAGTGTGAGGGCACCCTGGCTTCACAATGGTAACTCTGAATATGGCCATGTAACATGTCTAAGATCATGGAATTGTCCCCCCATGCCAAATCTGGTATTGGGGTGCCAATCCCATGCATTCCCTGGCCTCCAGCATGGACCCCTGGTACTGCCAAACCAGGTCTCTGGGGTTTTCACTGCAGCTACTGCTGCCAACCCACAGACAAACTTCTGCCCTCCTGGGGTCTGGGCACCCAGTCTCAGGAAGGCAGAACAAAGAGGAAATGCTTTGAAAGGCACAGATGGTGCCCTCCTTGCATAAGCCAGCCTACACCGGTTCAGGGATCCCTCAGCACCTGCTCTAGTGTTAAACTGGACAAAGGAAAGGGGAGTGACCACTCCCCTGTCCATCACCACCCCAGGGGTGGTACCCAGAGCTCCTCCAGTGTGTCCCAGACCTCTTCCATCTTGAATCCAGAGGTGTGAGGGCACAATGGAGGCCTCTGAGTGGCCAGTGCCAGCAGGTGACAACAGAGACCCCTCCTGATAGGTGCTTACCTTTTTCTGTAGCCAATCCTCCTCTGAGGGCTATTTAGGGTCTCTCCTGTGGGTATCTCATCAGATAACGAATACAAGAGCTCACCAAAGTTCCTCTGCACTTCTCTCTTTGACTTCTGACAAGGATCAACTGCTGACTTCTCCAGGACACCTGCAAAACTGCAACAAAGTAGCAAGAAGACTACCAGCAACATTGTAGCGCCTCATCTTGTCGGATTTCTCGACTGTTTCCTGGTGGTGCATGCTCTGAGGGCTGTCTGCCTTCACCCTGCACTGGAAGCCAAGAATAAATCTCCTGTGGGTCGACGGAATCTTCCCCCTGCCAACGCAGGCACCGGTCCTCTGGGTCCCCTCTCCTGCTGACGAGCGTGGTCCCTGGAACACAGGAGCTGGGTCCATGTGACCCCGACAGTCCAGTGGTCCATCTGTCCAAATTTGGTGGAGGTAAGTCCTTGCCTTGCCATGCCAGACAGTAATCCTGTGTACTGCGTGAACTGCAGCTGCTAGGGCTTCTGTGCACTTTTGCAAGGAATCCTTTGTGCACAGATAGCCCAGGTCCCCAGCACTCCTTCCTGCATTGCTCAACTCGCTGAGTTGACCACCGGCTTCGTGGGACCCTCTTTTGTAGCGTTGAGATGACCATCATGATAAGTTTTCTTGAACCCATGTTAAAGTACTTCTGCGGGTGCTGCCTGCTTCTGCATGGGCTCTCTGTGTTGCTGTGCGCCCCCTCTGTCTCCTCCTCCAAGTGGTGACCTCCTGGTCCTTCCTGGGCCCGGGCAGCACCCTTTTTCTTTAAACCACAACCTTTGCAGCTAGGAAGGCTTGTTTGAGGTCTTTCTGCATAGAAACAACTCTGCATCCTCCAGCACGTCGTGGGACATCTTCTGTGGAAAGGGGAAGTTCCTGGCATCATCCGTTGTTTGCAGAATCTTCAGCTTCTTCCACCCAGAGGCAGCCATTTTGAACCTTCATCCGAGGTTTAGTGGGCTCCTGCCCCCCTGGACACTTTCGTGACTCTTGGACTTGGTCCCCTTCCTCTACAGGTCCTCGGGTCCAAGAATCCGTCTTCAGTGCTTTGCAGTCAGTAGTGATCTTTGCAGAATCTCCTATCATGACTTTAGTGTGTTTCTTTGGAAGTAGGGTCACTTTACTCCTACTTTTCAGGGTCTTGGGGTGGGGTATCTTGGACACCCTTAATGTTTTCTTACACTCCCAGCGACTCTCTACACACTGCACTAGTCCTGGGGTCCCTAAGTGGTTCGCATTCCACTTTTTAGTATATGGTTTGTGTTGCCCGTAGGCCGATTGCATCCTATTGTATTCTACAGTGTTTACACTACTTTTCTAACTGTTTACTTACCTGATTTTGGTTTGTGTGTATATTTTGTGTATTTTACTTACCTCCTAAGGGAGTACATCCTCTGAGATATTTTTGGCACATTGTCATTAAAAAAAAGTACCTTTATTTTTAGTAACTCTGAGTATTGTGATTCTTATTATATAGTACCTATATGATATAAGTGGTATAGTAGGAGCTTTGCATGTCTCCTAGTTCAGCCTAAACTGCTCTGCTATAGCTATCTCTATCAGTCTAAGCTGCTAGAACACTACTAATCTACTAATAAGGGGAAACTGGCACAAGGTGTAAGTACCATCAGGTACCCACTATAAGCCAGGCCAGCCTCCTACAGGGAATAATGGCCCTAGGGGGGCACAGACCGTATACTAAAAAAATTGAATGAGTTGGTCCCCCACCTAGGTAATTGGAGTGTGTAGAGGGGAGCTGAGAGTACTAGGAAAGTCCAAAGGTAAGTAGCACAACACACCCCAGCGACCAGGAAAGGAAGAGTGAATCGCTGTAAATTCCCCAGAACACCCACTTTGAAAAGAATAATAATAATGCAAAGCCCAGAAGAGACATGCAGGACACCAACAGTGGATTCCTGGACAAGAGAACCTGTGGAAGAAGGGAGCAAGTCCAGCAACCACAGCAGATTCCAGGAAGGGCAGGAGCCCCTACCCACCAGACTGAAGGTGCAAGAGATGAATCCACAGTGAAGAAGGAGAGTCAGCACTGCACCCAAGAAGACGGGGTCGAGTTCCTGGAGAATGCAGGTGATGTCCCACACCGGAAGGAAGATTTCAGTCAGGTTTCTGGTTTCGGATTTCATCCGGCCTTGGCACATGCAAAACTTGCAGTTGGCGGAAAGTGGTGCTGCCGTGGACCAGAAAGGACCAGGTGGACTCTACCCTTGAGGTGGAATCAGAGGGGGCCCTCGTCGACACAGATAGCCCACAAAAGCACAGGCAGCACCCACAGGAGTCCCACAGGACGAGGACACAGAAGTCGAAGAAGAAGCCCAAGCAGCACTACAAAAAGGAGTCCGAATCTGCTGGAAAACCACATAGGGGGCTGTACGTCACAGGATGGAGTAGTGGGGGCTGGAGCTTCAAGATGCCTGAAGATCCCTTGGAAAGGATGAAAACAGGCCTTGGCAGCTGCAAATGGCACTGTGCACAGGGTGCTGCCCTGCATGGGAAGGCAAAGGCTTACCTCCACCCACTTTGGACAGCTGAAAGAGAGGACCATCGTGACAACTTCAGTCCAAGACCCGTGTTGCAGGATCCACGCAGCTCAGCAGGAGAAGGGATCCACGCAGCAGTCGTCATTTCAGTTGGTGCCTGCAGATGCAGGACAGTGGCTCCTTCACTCCAAAGGAGGTTCCTTCTTCTTTCTTGTGCAGGCTGAAGACGGGCTGTCCTCAGAGGATGCATAAGCAGGGAAATGTTGCAGTTGCTGGAAGGAGCCATGGATACAATGTTGCAGGCAGTGTCTTGCTTCTTTGTTGCAGCTTGTTGGGTCCTGGAGCGTCCAGATACAGTTTCTTCCATCAGAAGTCAAAGTAGAGGTTGCAGAGGAATCCTGCTGGAGTCTTGCAAACCAAATCTGAGGACCCACCCCAGAGGAGGACCCTATATAGCCCAAAGAGGGGGCTTGGTCACCTAACCAGGTAAGTACCTATCAGAGGGTACCTCTGATGTCACCTGCCTGGCGAGGCTCCTCAAATGGTCCCAGAGTTACCCGCCAACCCTGGAATCAAGATGGCAGAACCCATGGACCCTTTGGAGGAGCTCTGAGCACCACCCCTAAGGTGTTGATGAACAGGGCAGTGGTCACTCCCCTTTCCATTGTCCAGTTTCGTGCCAGAGAAGCCTGGAAAACCCTGTAAGACTGGTGATGGCAATGCTGGGGGTCCTTTAAGGAGCCCCCAGAGTGCATCGGACTCATACTTCCTATTCTTGCAACAGTATTGAGGTATGATTCCAACATGTTTGACTCCAAACATGCCCAGGTTCGGAGTTACCACTATATAGTGGACATAGGTAGTGACCTATGTCCAGTACATGCATAAAATGGCGTCCCCACACTCAGGACAATGGAACTGGAGTTCATGGGGGCACCTATGATAGTGCAGGGGTGCCCTCACACACAGGTACCTGCACCCTGCCCTCTGGGCTGAGAGGGCCTGCATAAGGGGTGACTTACAGTGACCTGGTGCAGTGACCTGTAGTGAAAACAGGTGCATGCACCTGGTTCACGCAGACTGCAATGGCAGGCCTGCAGAACCCTTTGCAGGTGCTCCCTATGGGTGGCAGAATAACTGCTGCAGCCCATAGGGATCCCCATGCAACCCCAGTGCCCTGGGTACCTAGGTACCATATACTAGGGACTTACGTGGGTGGACCAGTATGCCAATTGAGGGAAGAAAAGGTTACCAGCAATGAAATTTAAAGGAGAGAGCAAAATCACTGGGGTCCTGGTTAGCAGGATCCCAGTGATCACAGTCAAACACACTGACAAACAGGCCAAAAGTGGGGTAACCAAGCAAAAAAGAGGCTACTTTCTTACAGCAATGCACTTCTCATACAGCAAATTGAACATCTACTAATTTCTAATGGATGATGAACATGGCAACCAGGTCAAACACTAACCCATATGGGTCATTGTCATTCAGTGCTGGTTTTGGCACCAATGGGTTTGAATCCATCGGTGTAGAAGATGTGCATTTTTACTACCTTTACTATCGGCCTTCTACCTGTGCAATATCCCTGTCAAAGCACACATACCATAAGCTTTCCTTACCCGTTCATGTCTCTGTCCTCATCAGGGTCCTAACTAATCCTGTATGTAGGAAGCTGGCCTGGTGTATGGTGGGTACCCAAGGTACTTACACCTCATACAGGTCCAGGTATCCCCTCTTAGTGAAGTGCAGGCAGTGTCTAGAAGGCAGGCTCTCTAGAAGTAGTTGTGAATAAGCAGCCAAGGCTTAACTAGGAGCCATGCAAAGCTCATGCAATACCACTGTGGGCACACAGCACTTACACACATGAAAGAAAACACTCAGTTGTACAACAATAAAGGTACTTTTTGGAACACAATGCCTCAAAGTACTAGAAGGGTAACTGTAATGATGCAATCCACACAGTTGTGTAGTAAAAAAAGGTTATCTTTATTCACTAGCAGCACAGTACTCCTTCTTCCAAGTCTTCTCTATTCTTAATGACCTAACTATTCTGGTCCTATGTTCTACATGCTATTAGATATTTCTATACTAGAAGTTCTACAATATTAGTACTCCTAAATAACCTAAATCTAAAGTATGATAATATACAACAGTAACCCTCCAACAGGAGGTAAGTAAAACACTATGGGGGTCATTCCAACTTTGGCGGGCGGCGGAGGCCGTCCGCCAAAGTAACCCCGTCGAAAGACCGCACTGCGGTCAAAAGACGGCGGGGGTCATTTCGACTTTCCCGCTGGGCCGGCGGGCGACCGCCAAAAGGGCGCCCGCCGGCCCAGCGGGAAAGACCCTGCAACAATGAAGCCGGCTCCGAATGGATTGCAGGGGTGCGACGGGTGCAGTAGCTTAATGGGGCCCTGTTAGGGGGCCACTGCACTGCCCATGCCACAACACCCGTTCCCGCCAGCCTGGTTCTGGCGGTGTCAACCGCCAGAACCAGGCTGGCGGGAAGGGGGTCGGAATCCCCATGGCATGGAGGATTCCCTGGGCCAGGGGAAAACCGGCGGGAAACCGCCGGTTCCCCTTTTCTGACCGCGGCTTTACCGCCACGGTCAGAATGGCCCTGGAAGCACCGCCAGCCTGTTGGTGGTGCTTCCGTGGTCCCCGGCTCTGGCGGTCATGGACCGCCAGGGTCGGAATGACCCCCTATATATGTATATATATATATATATATATATATATAAATATATATATATATATATATATATATATACATTAGTAAACAGTAATAGACATAGAAAAGGTTAGAAAACAGTGCACATAGCAATAACCGATAGTGACCGTAGGGGGAGCACAAACCATATACTAAAAAAAACGGAATGCGAACACAGCACCCCCACATAGGTAAGTGGAGTGTACAAAAGGGAGCTGGGAGTACTAGAAAACCACAGAGGTAAGTAACACAGTACCCCTCCACTGACCAGGAAAGCAGGAGTAAATCAAAGGAATGTCCCCAAACCACCCAAAAGGAAGGAAAGGAAGAAAATAAAACACCCAGACAAGAATGCAAGAAATCAGTGCTGGATTCCTGAAGAAGAGGACCTGTGGAGAGAGGTACCAAGTCTAAAAGTCACAGTGGAGTCCAGGAGGAGTAAGAGCTACTACCCACCCAGCTGTACTTGCAGGAGTTGGTCGACAGTGAAGAAGAACAGGTCAGCACTGCAGTCCTGGAGCAGGAGAAGAGTTCCTGATGGATGCAGAAGATATCCCTCGCTGGAGTAAAGATTGCAGACGGTTGTCGGTGCAGGAATTCCACCAACAAGACTTGGCAAAGACAAACTCACGGTTGGTGGTGCTGCCGGGAACCAGTAAGTCCCAGGAGGACTCAACCCTGGAGGGGGAGTCACAGAGGACCATCTGCGTCACAGAGAGTCCATAGGAGCAGAGGCAGCAGCCACATAAGTCTCATAGGATGGGGACACAGAAGTCGGAGAAGGAGCCCATGTAGCACTACAGAAAGGGATCCACGTCGCAGGAGAACTATGCAGAGGGCTGTGCATCGCAGGAAGGAGTGCTGGGAACTGGAGCTACATGTTGCCTGAAGATCCATTGGAAGAGATGAAAAAAAGCCTTGACAGCTGCAAGAGATGCGGTGCAGCTGCGTGGGAAGGCAGGGGCTTACCTCTGCCAAAGTTGGACAGCTGGCAAAGAGGACCAAGAGGACTACTCTGAACCACTAGCCATGATGCAGGATCCAGGTAGCCGGGCTCATTCCAGCAGGTGCCTGCTGATGCAGGGGAGTGACTCCCTCACTCCAAGGGAGATTACTTCTCTCTTCTAGTGCAGACTGAAGCCACGCCACCCTCAGTGTATGCACAGCCGGTGATAATGTTGCAATTGCTGGCAGGAGCTCTGGAAACAATGTTGCAGAAGAGTTCTTCTACTTGAAAGCAGCTTGTCGGGTCCTGGAGGTTCCAGCCGCAGTTCCAGAGGCCAGAAGTCAAAGTAGAGGTTGCAGAGGAGTCCTACTGGAATCATGCAAGCCGCATCGGAGAACCCACCCAAGAGAGACTCTAAATGGCCCTGAAAGGGGGATTGGTCACATAGCCAGGTAGGCACCTTTCAGGAGGGGGCTCTGACGTCAACTGTCTGGCCTGACCACTCGGATGCTCCTGCAGTTCTCTGCCAACCGTGGAAACAAGATGGTGGGACCCAGGGACGCATTGGAGGAGCTCTGAGCACCACCCTTTGGGTGGTGATGGACAGGGGAGTAGTCACACCCCTTTACAGTGTCCGGTTGCACACCAGAGCACGGACTGCGGGTCCCTGAACCGGTGTGGTCTGGTTTATGCATGGAGGACAGCAAATGTGCCCTTCAAAGCATACCAGTGGCTTGGGGAGGTTACCCTTCCCAAGCCAGTCACACCTTTTTCCAAAGGAAGAGGGTGTTCCCTCTCTCCCAAGGGAAATCCTTTGTTCTGCCTTCCTGGGCTTGATTATATTAAGCAGCAGGAGGACAGAAACCTGTCTGAGGGGTGTCAGCAGCTTGGGCTGCCCAGAAAACCCTTAAAACTGGTGGTAGCAATGCTGGGGGTCCTATAAGGAGCCCCCATAGTGCATTGAATCAACTTCCAATACTTGCAGCAGTGTTGGGGTATGAATCCAACATATTTGATTCCAAACGTGCCCAGATTCAGAGTTACCCTTATGTAGCTAGACATAGGTAGTGACCTATGTCCAGTACACGTGTAAAATGACGCCCGTGCTCACAAAGTCTAGGAAAATGGGCCTGAGTTTGTGGGGGCACCTCTGCTAGTGCAGGGATGCTCTCACACACAGGTACCTGCAGACTGCTTTCTGGGCTGAGAGGGCCTACCATAGTGGTGTCTTACGGTGACCTGGTACAGTGACCTGGTAGTGAAAGGGTGCATGCACCTTTTCACGCAAGCTGCAAGGACAGGCCTGCAGAACACTTTGGGACATATTTAAACTCTGTTTGCACCGAATTTGCATCATTTTTTTAATGCAAATCCAGCGCAAACTTAACTCCATATTTATATTTTGACGCTAGATCCATCTAGCATCAAAATATTGGTTCTAACTTCATTTTTTTACAGTGAAAACCTACATTGCGTCAATGAGTTGCAAGGTAGGCGTTCCCAGGCAAAAAAAGACTTTAAAGCCTTAGCGCCTTATTTATCCTCACGTGCAAAAACCAGGCACGGTAGGAGGAGGGCCTAAAATAATGCCACTAAGCCTGCTTAGTGCCATTATTTAACGCCTGGGTCAGGGCAGGCGTTAGGGGATCGGTGGGCTCATTTCCATGGTTGAAGATCATGGAAGCAGCCCACAGGCACCCTTCCCTGCCCCCAGGGACATCCCCACCCACCCCTACCCACACCTGGAGAACACCTAAGGATGAGGGGGACCCATCCCAGGTAAGTCCAGTCAAGTTTTTTTTTTTTAAGTGCCATGGGTGGGGGGGCTAACTTGGGACCCCCTACATGGCACTGTGCCCAATGGCCAAGTCCAGAGACATAAGTCCCCTAGGCATGGCCATTAGGCAGGGGGGCATGATTCCTGTCTTTACTAAGACAGACGTCATGTCCATGGGGTTGTGTGTCAAAAAATTATGCTAGTCAGGTTAGAGTCATTTTTCTGACTCTAACCTTACTAGCACCATTCTTTGATGTGCAACCTACTGTTTCCTCTACGCCTCCCCCACTCGGTTAGCGTCATTTATTATGACGCCAACCAGGCCTTACCACCGGCTAGCGCCATTGCTTAAATATGACGCCCGACGGCGCCAGGAATGGCAGTAAACTTTTTGCGTCAAAAAGTATAAATCAGGGCCCTTATATGGGCTCCATATAGGAGGCAAAATAAATGTTGCAGCCCGTAGAGATCCCCTGGTATACCAATGCCGTGAGTATCCATGTACCATATACTAGGGACTTACATGGAGGTACCAGTATGCCAAATGTGGGAAGAAAAATGGTTCAAGTTACCAAGTTTGTAGGAGAGAGCATAATCAATGGGGTCCTGGTTATCAGGATCCCAGTGAACACAGTCAAAGACACTGACAAACAGGCAAAACGTGTGGCTAACCATGCTAGATTACACTGCCTAATTGCCAAGTGAACCTATATTAATGCTTTCTGCCATTAGCTACTTGAAGCTCAAGAAAACATGTCTTTCATGCACCATCAGCGCACTTACTGTGCTAAACCGAACTCCTTGCAGTTTATGGATGCAAGTTGGGGGTGTCCGAGGATGCCTTGGGAGGCCTATTCCTCGAACTGAGCGAGCATATCTAACATTGAAACTAAGGCCCTCATTACAACCCTGGTGGCCGGTGTTAAAGCACCAGTAATACCGCCAACAGGCCAGTGGTAAAAAAAATTGAATCACGACCACCACAGAAAACATAGCAGATAAGTTGCTAAACGGAATTATTCTGGGATTCGCTTGTAAGGAATACTTATGATATAGGACCCATCTACATATATGTTTAGGTAAGAGCATGGCTCATTTGCACGTGTTTTTTAGTAGCAAGGGACATCACTAGTGTACGGGGTCAGCTCATATTCAGTAAATAAGAGCGATTTAAGTAAGTTTCATTTTTTTGATACTTATTCACTAATTCTTATATCCTAACACCATGTTCACCTTTCACTCAAGAATGGGTGACATAGTATCTAATAATAATATATGATGTTTGATACCTAAGGGTATGATATTCTCACATTTTGGGAATTAAGGTGCACTGAGAACTAACATATGTCTGCATCCCACCATTGTGTTCACATTTTATTCCACAACTTTTCCATTAATTTTTTATATTCCTTTCATATATTTTCTTCACCCCTTTTTTACATTTTCTCATATATTTTTTCATGTCCATACACTGGTGGAGGTCTCTCCTTTTTAATTAGGAAATATGGATACACATATAATAATAGGTACCTATATAATTTACAGCCCTGATTAAGTCATTGGGAAACTCCCGGACGAAACACGTGTTGGCTATCAATTTGGATGCCGCTGCTAAAATTTAAATAATAAGCTATATCATCCTTTGAAGAATATGATTGAACCTTGATTTGAGAAAATCTGGACTGGCTATCAATTTGGATGCGGCTGCTAAAGTTTAAATAATAAGCTATATCATCTTTTGAAGAATATGATTGAACCTTGATTAGAGAAATCTGGACTTGGACTTTGGATCATAGCAATCTTGGAACAACAGATCAATTAATTCTACTATTTGGATTTGGACAGTGATACTGTAATCGGGGATTATGTTGGAAATAATCCTATTAATTTTCAGAAATATATGACAAAACATTGCCTATGTATACTGACTCATGAGTACTATTATTTTTCATGTTATAATGAGTGCCTCTTGTACTTTATATTTGCAATAGTGCTTTTAGCATCTATCAAGACCTTTTGGGTGTGGTCTTTCAAGAGTGCACCATTTCGAGATTCGACATTCTTCGTTAATATTCACCTCGCTACCCAGAGCGCCTGGTTTTCTCCCCAGTACAATACACCCACACGTAGTTAGAGTATAAGACAAATGGGTAGCGGCCGCTAGGGTGAGGTTAAACAAGATGGATAGAGTGAAACTAGCAGAAGAACTATTTAATAATGTTGCACAAGGGAATACATTATTTAATCTGAATATAAACTCTAATCACTCGCGTAAGGAGGGCTTAAGGAGTAAATTTATTACATTTGAAAAATTAAGAAAGAACAAACTCTCAAAATGGTGCGATGGGGCAACATTAAAACAATATGTGAAGCTCAATCGTATCCCAAGGGGATTACGCTCCCAAATTTTTCCTACATATGATGACTTGGACCCAGATTTACTGACTCTTTGGGACAAAGAAATAACCTCTAGTTCATTGAAACTTATGGATATTCTTATTACTAATTCCGAAAGGAAGGTTTCTAAATTACAAAAAGAAATTGCCACACTCGAGATAGAAATTAAGGAGCTTAACCTTCCCGAGGCTACAGAGAAAAATTACAAAATCCTAGAGGAGATTCTCTCCTCATTTCAACAAGAAATTACTCAGCGAAAGGCAAGAAAATTAAGAAGGGATGAAAGGGATTACGAATCAGGAAGAGTATTTACTTTTGCTCGAAAATATGATCATTTGGCACAATCGAATCTCACTAGGCAAGTATCACAGTCTTCTATTAACTCAGGTTCCACATCCATTAGTGCTCAGATTTCCAGTGACAGCGACATTGAAGGTGGTGGGGGAAGTGTACCACAAAGTAAACAGCCTGGTAGTGGTGGTTTTTTACAAGAACTTATGAGAATAAAGCAAAGCAATCGCGATCTGAACCGAAGAAACAATATTCAGGAGGACCAGAAGGGGTAGACGAGGGGGGAAACATAAGGGAAAAAACAGGCATGAAAACAAGATCCTGGGACAAGAGGGTATAAACCAAAGCACAACTGACTCTATAAATGTTGTTAACCTATCCAGTTTGACTCTCACATCTGATATGAGGACATTGTTGGAAAAGGGCCTTAATTTTTGCCCCACTGATCGAGGAGATGTAAATAAGTTGAAAATAGATTTATTTAAATTTGTTTGCAAACTTAAACTGAAGAAACATTTCTCGCTTTATCAATCTGATATACAGAATCAAGACAATGTAATTCAGAGTTTAGATTTAAATGAATTTTCAATTAAAGATATTCAAGACACAGCAACATTACTATCTATCTCTGAACATGAGGAATTTCCAATTATTTTCTCTCAGGTGGTAAATGATCTTGACATCACGCATAATATCAGTATAAGTAGTGGTCTTAAAAGTAAGTCCTAATGGGTTCCTAAGCTTATTGGTAATAATAAGTTAGACATGTTATTTGATTAAGTGTGTAGAGATTTGGATAAAGCTAAGCCACATTTCTCAGGTTCGAACCTGAGTCATGGTGAAAAAATGGCCCTGAAGGATTTACGACAGAATAAAGAAATTATCATCAGACCAGCAGATAAAGGGGGCAATGTAGTGATAATGAATATAAATGACTATGAGATGGAAATTGCTTCTCAATTAGAGGATAAATGTTGTTATGAGAAACTTACATATAACCCAATTCCGGGATCGATCAACTGTATACAGAAGAAATTGAAGGATTGGTACGAATCGAAATTACTGGATAAAGATGAATACCAATATTTGTTGAATGCCCGGCCAAGATATCCATGTATTTACACTTTACTGAAAATATATAAAGCATTACCATTCCCCCCAGGAAGACCTATTATTTCAGGGATCTCAGGACCTACAGAAAAAATATCTGAATTTGTAGATGTTTTCCTCCAACCCATCGTCAATAATTTACCATCATTCATTAAGAATACTACACACATCCTGAGTATTCTAAGTGATTTTGAATGGGATACTAACATGACACTTGTCACCTTAGATGTGGTTGCTTTATACACGTGTATAAAACATGATTCAGGTTTGAAGGCCGTTGAGGCATTTCTTAATAGAAAATCGATCACGTTGTGGCAACACACAAGAATGATACTAGATATGATAGAGTTAATTTTGAATAACAACTTTTTTCTGTTCAAGAGAGACTGGTACAGACAGAAACAAGGTGTGGCAATGGGCTCGAGATTCTCCCCCTTTTACGCAAACCTATTTATGGGTTGGTTTGAGGAGAGGTGGGTCTGGGGCCCAGAGGCCGCCAAGTGGCACTCGGACATATTGTACTGGGGTTGTTATATCGACGATTGTCTTATGATTTGGACAGGAGGTGTGGAACAACTTACTGAATTTTGCAAATACCTTAATGCAAATGATATGAATGTTCAATTTACTTACCAGCACAGCAATACTAGCATTGACTTTTTGGATGTACAACTATATATTGAACACAATAGTATTCAAAGCAGGTTGTATAGGAAGTCCACTGCCTGTAATTCTATCTTACATGCAGCAAGTGCCCACCCCTACCATCAGATTTCTGCGATACCATATGGTGAAATGGTTAGAGCTAGGTGCAACTATAGTAAGGACGAAGAGTTTGAGACATGCATTGAAGATACGTGTAAGCGCTTTGAACAAAGGGGATACCACAAGCAGCTTATTAGTAAATCAAAACAGAGAGTTAAAAAAATCCAAAGGGAATATACATTGAAGCCTAGGGTACATGACAACCAAATAGAGCAAGGAAAAGTTAGATTAATAACAGACTACACACAGAATTCAAAAACATTACGTATGCTTGTATTTAGACATTGGCATATTCTGTTGCAGGACGAATCCTTAAAGGGTATTGTCGGTGCTAAACCGGAAATTACATTTCGTAGAGGTCTTAAGTCTGAGTTATCCCCTAGATCTCAATAAGGGAAACTGGCTGTCCAGCCACACAATAGGCTTTCGGAACTGTGGGCATTGTGGATTATGTAAATGGGCAAGCCGTAAAAGGATAAAATTTAGTGATAATTTGGGAAAGACCTTTAGGATCGCAACACATATTATCTGTGGTACCCCGTTTGTGATATATATGGTGCTTTGTAAATGTAACCAGTACTATGTGGGGAGTACAATTCGTACACTAAGGGCTAGGATAGGTGAGCATGCCAGGGCACTTGCACGTGAGGATTGTAGATATCCTTTAGTAGCACATATAATATCATGTGAAGTTCAAGGACCTTACAAATCGTTTGAGTTTTTTGGTATTGAGCATGTAGGAATTGATCCTAGAGGATGTAATAGAGAGTTGATACTAAGGAGGAAAGAGGCCATGTGGATATTACGATTGAAGGCAGTTGAGACAGGTTTAAATACGGATAGGGAACTTGAATACTTTCTTGGTGACTAGGGAAAACATATTTTACATCTTAACAGTATTCAGCAGTGGTAACTTATCTCAATATTGTCAATATGATATTTGACTAAATTTTATCATTAATATAAATTCATATAAATCTTGTAAACTGACATCATTTGGGTATATTGAGATTCTGGTCTAATGTGAAATGTAATTCACCTTAACTAATGTTTCTACTGTTCAATGATAGCACGTACTGGCGATGAAATTTGATTTTCTGTTAAAGTAGTGTACATCCAATTTTGTGATCCATGCTTTGTATTTGGTAGGATTATTAACGAAATGATGCAATGTAACAACCTTTGCATCCAATTACATTATGAAGTTTAGATATATAATCTCTGGGGATATATTATTCAAATATTACTTTTATATTACTGTTTTTCTTTAAAACTATTTACTAATCTTCACTGTAGATGGTTTGTTGTTTTACACTCATTGCTAATAACACATAAAATTCTAATTTCGGTTGGTATTTGAATTTTATTTACGACATCTCGTTTTAATATGAACACTCCTATTAGGGTATATATTACAATGCTCTCTCCAGGTCTTTATTTAATAGTTTACTATTGAAGATATAATCATTTGAAGATAGTCGGTATATAAGGTAGTTCCTCTCTTTTTTTGACCATTGTTATAGGTCTTTGTGAGACTCCCTCCAAGATGGCCACCAGTATTGTAGTCCTTTCTTTATGGTTACTTTTTACATTCCTGTCTGGAAGATGTGATTCACTCTAAAGATGGGCGCCATAACTCTTGGTCCTTCTTTTATTTTTACCATTGTTATAGGTCTTTGTGAGACTCCCTCCAAGATGGCCGACAGTATTGTAGTCCTTTCTTTATGGTTACTTTTTACATTCCTGTCTGGAAGATGTGATTCACTCTAAAGATGGCCGCCATAACTCTTGGTCCTTCTTTTGTTTTTATTTCAGTTTTGATACTTTATCCCTCCAAGATGGCCGCCAATATTGTAGTCCTTTCTTTATGGTTACTTTTTACATTTCTGTTTGGAAGATGTGATTCACTCTAAAGATGGCCGCCATAACTCTTGGTCCTTCTTTTATTTTTATTTCGTCTGTGGTCTCAAATAAGGAACCCAGACATGAACACTCGAGTTTTGATACTTCATCGATACACACGCGTACTCGCGCTTCACGTTTTGACTCATTGGAAGGTGGATTGATATAACTGATATCAGGTAAGCTACATGCTTTAGGTATAAGTTTATTCAAGATTTCAGGATAGGACAAAGTAGTAATGTTTTTTTTAAAAAGGGACTTAGGAGAGAGATATGATTACGATATACTTATATACTTGGCCTATTTTATTTATATTGGAGGAATTTATTTAATAGGGCATGTTAATTTTGATAAGAACTCTGATTAGATAAAGATGGGATTTTAGGGTTCACTATGGTTCTGATTTGTTACTTGATATTGGTTTGATTGGACGTGTTTGATAGTTATATTTAAATTTTTTTACATAGCAGATAAGTTGCTTAACGGAATTATTCTGGGATTCGCTTGTAAGGAATACTTATGATATAGGACCCATCTACATATATGTTTAGGTAAGAGCATGGCTCATTTGCGCGTGTTTTTTAGTAGCAAGGGACATCACTAGGGTACGGGGTCAGCTCATATTCAGTAAATAAGAGCGATTTAAGTAAGTTTCATTTTTTTGATACTTATTCACTAATTCTTATATCCTAACACCATGTTCACCTTTCACTCAAGAATGGGTGACATAGTATCTAATAATAATATATGACCTAAGGGTATGATATTCTCACATTTTGGAAATTAAGGTGCACTGAGAACTAACATATGTCTGCATCCCACCATTGTGTTCACATTTTATTCCACAACTTTTCCATTAATTTTTTATATTCCTTTCATATATTTTCTTCACCCCTTTTTTACATTTTCTCATATATTTTTTCATGTCCATACACTGGTGGAGGTCTCTCCTTTTTAATTAGGAAATATGGATACACATATAATAATAGGTACCTATATAATTTACAGCCCTGATTAAGTCATTGGGAAACTCCCGGACGAAACACGTGTTGGCTATCAATTTGGATGCCGCTGCTAAAATTTAAATAATAAGCTATATCATCCTTTGAAGAATATGATTGAACCTTGATTTGAGAAAATCTGGACTGGCTATCAATTTGGATGCGGCTGCTAAAGTTTAAATAATAAGCTATATCATCTTTTGAAGAATATGATTGAACCTTGATTAGAGAAATCTGGACTTGGACTTTGGATCATAGCAATCTTGGAACAACAGATCAATTAATTCTACTATTTGGATTTGGACAGTGATACTGTAATCGGGGATTATGTTGGAAATAATCCTATTAATTTTCAGAAATATATGACAAAACATTGCCTATGTATACTGACTCATGAGTACTATTATTTTTCATGTTATAATGAGTGCCTCTTGTACTTTATATTTGCAATAGTGCTTTTAGCATCTATCAAGACCTTTTGGGTGTGGTCTTTCAAGAGTGCACCATTTCGAGATTCGACATTCTTCGTTAATATTCACCTCGCTACCCAGAGCGCCTGGTTTTCTCCCCAGTACAATACACCCACACGTAGTTAGAGTATAAGACAAATGGGTAGCGGCCGCTAGGGTGAGGTTAAACAAGATGGATAGAGTGAAACTAGCAGAAGAACTATTTAATAATGTTGCACAAGGGAATACATTATTTAATCTGAATATAAACTCTAATCACTCGCGTAAGGAGGGCTTAAGGAGTAAATTTATTACATTTGAAAAATTAAGAAAGAACAAACTCTCAAAATGGTGCGATGGGGCAACATTAAAACAATATGTGAAGCTCAATCGTATCCCAAGGGGATTACGCTCCCAAATTTTTCCTACATATGATGACTTGGACCCAGATTTACTGACTCTTTGGGACAAAGAAATAACCTCTAGTTCATTGAAACTTATGGATATTCTTATTACTAATTCCGAAAGGAAGGTTTCTAAATTACAAAAAGAAATTGCCACACTCGAGATAGAAATTAAGGAGCTTAACCTTCCCGAGGCTACAGAGAAAAATTACAAAATCCTAGAGGAGATTCTCTCCTCATTTCAACAAGAAATTACTCAGCGAAAGGCAAGAAAATTAAGAAGGGATGAAAGGGATTACGAATCAGGAAGAGTATTTACTTTTGCTCGAAAATATGATCATTTGGCACAATCGAATCTCACTAGGCAAGTATCACAGTCTTCTATTAACTCAGGTTCCACATCCATTAGTGCTCAGATTTCCAGTGACAGCGACATTGAAGGTGGTGGGGGAAGTGTACCACAAAGTAAACAGCCTGGTAGTGGTGGTTTTTTACAAGAACTTATGAGAATAAAGCAAAGCAATCGCGATCTGAACCGAAGAAACAATATTCAGGAGGACCAGAAGGGGTAGACGAGGGGGGAAACATAAGGGAAAAAACAGGCATGAAAACAAGATCCTGGGACAAGAGGGTATAAACCAAAGCACAACTGACTCTATAAATGTTGTTAACCTATCCAGTTTGACTCTCACATCTGATATGAGGACATTGTTGGAAAAGGGCCTTAATTTTTGCCCCACTGATCGAGGAGATGTAAATAAGTTGAAAATAGATTTATTTAAATTTGTTTGCAAACTTAAACTGAAGAAACATTTCTCGCTTTATCAATCTGATATACAGAATCAAGACAATGTAATTCAGAGTTTAGATTTAAATGAATTTTCAATTAAAGATATTCAAGACACAGCAACATTACTATCTATCTCTGAACATGAGGAATTTCCAATTATTTTCTCTCAGGTGGTAAATGATCTTGACATCACGCATAATATCAGTATAAGTAGTGGTCTTAAAAGTAAGTCCTAATGGGTTCCTAAGCTTATTGGTAATAATAAGTTAGACATGTTATTTGATTAAGTGTGTAGAGATTTGGATAAAGCTAAGCCACATTTCTCAGGTTCGAACCTGAGTCATGGTGAAAAAATGGCCCTGAAGGATTTACGACAGAATAAAGAAATTATCATCAGACCAGCAGATAAAGGGGGCAATGTAGTGATAATGAATATAAATGACTATGAGATGGAAATTGCTTCTCAATTAGAGGATAAATGTTGTTATGAGAAACTTACATATAACCCAATTCCGGGATCGATCAACTGTATACAGAAGAAATTGAAGGATTGGTACGAATCGAAATTACTGGATAAAGATGAATACCAATATTTGTTGAATGCCCGGCCAAGATATCCATGTATTTACACTTTACTGAAAATATATAAAGCATTACCATTCCCCCCAGGAAGACCTATTATTTCAGGGATCTCAGGACCTACAGAAAAAATATCTGAATTTGTAGATGTTTTCCTCCAACCCATCGTCAATAATTTACCATCATTCATTAAGAATACTACACACATCCTGAGTATTCTAAGTGATTTTGAATGGGATACTAACATGACACTTGTCACCTTAGATGTGGTTGCTTTATACACGTGTATAAAACATGATTCAGGTTTGAAGGCCGTTGAGGCATTTCTTAATAGAAAATCGATCACGTTGTGGCAACACACAAGAATGATACTAGATATGATAGAGTTAATTTTGAATAACAACTTTTTTCTGTTCAAGAGAGACTGGTACAGACAGAAACAAGGTGTGGCAATGGGCTCGAGATTCTCCCCCTTTTACGCAAACCTATTTATGGGTTGGTTTGAGGAGAGGTGGGTCTGGGGCCCAGAGGCCGCCAAGTGGCACTCGGACATATTGTACTGGGGTTGTTATATCGACGATTGTCTTATGATTTGGACAGGAGGTGTGGAACAACTTACTGAATTTTGCAAATACCTTAATGCAAATGATATGAATGTTCAATTTACTTACCAGCACAGCAATACTAGCATTGACTTTTTGGATGTACAACTATATATTGAACACAATAGTATTCAAAGCAGGTTGTATAGGAAGTCCACTGCCTGTAATTCTATCTTACATGCAGCAAGTGCCCACCCCTACCATCAGATTTCTGCGATACCATATGGTGAAATGGTTAGAGCTAGGTGCAACTATAGTAAGGACGAAGAGTTTGAGACATGCATTGAAGATACGTGTAAGCGCTTTGAACAAAGGGGATACCACAAGCAGCTTATTAGTAAATCAAAACAGAGAGTTAAAAAAATCCAAAGGGAATATACATTGAAGCCTAGGGTACATGACAACCAAATAGAGCAAGGAAAAGTTAGATTAATAACAGACTACACACAGAATTCAAAAACATTACGTATGCTTGTATTTAGACATTGGCATATTCTGTTGCAGGACGAATCCTTAAAGGGTATTGTCGGTGCTAAACCGGAAATTACATTTCGTAGAGGTCTTAAGTCTGAGTTATCCCCTAGATCTCAATAAGGGAAACTGGCTGTCCAGCCACACAATAGGCTTTCGGAACTGTGGGCATTGTGGATTATGTAAATGGGCAAGCCGTAAAAGGATAAAATTTAGTGATAATTTGGGAAAGACCTTTAGGATCGCAACACATATTATCTGTGGTACCCCGTTTGTGATATATATGGTGCTTTGTAAATGTAACCAGTACTATGTGGGGAGTACAATTCGTACACTAAGGGCTAGGATAGGTGAGCATGCCAGGGCACTTGCACGTGAGGATTGTAGATATCCTTTAGTAGCACATATAATATCATGTGAAGTTCAAGGACCTTACAAATCGTTTGAGTTTTTTGGTATTGAGCATGTAGGAATTGATCCTAGAGGATGTAATAGAGAGTTGATACTAAGGAGGAAAGAGGCCATGTGGATATTACGATTGAAGGCAGTTGAGACAGGTTTAAATACGGATAGGGAACTTGAATACTTTCTTGGTGACTAGGGAAAACATATTTTACATCTTAACAGTATTCAGCAGTGGTAACTTATCTCAATATTGTCAATATGATATTTGACAAAATTTTATCATTAATATAAATTCATATAAATCTTGTAAACTGACATCATTTGGGTATATTGAGATTCTGGTCTAATGTGAAATGTAATTCACCTTAACTAATGTTTCTACTGTTCAATGATAGCACGTACTGGCGATGAAATTTGATTTTCTGTTAAAGTAGTGTACATCCAATTTTGTGATCCATGCTTTGTATTTGGTAGGATTATTAACGAAATGATGCAATGTAACAACCTTTGCATCCAATTACATTATGAAGTTTAGATATATAATCTCTGGGGATATATTATTCAAATATTACTTTTATATTACTGTTTTTCTTTAAAACTATTTACTAATCTTCACTGTAGATGGTTTGTTGTTTTACACTCATTGCTAATAACACATAAAATTCTAATTTCGGTTGGTATTTGAATTTTATTTACGACATCTCGTTTTAATATGAACACTCCTATTAGGGTATATATTACAATGCTCTCTCCAGGTCTTTATTTAATAGTTTACTATTGAAGATATAATCATTTGAAGATAGTCGGTATATAAGGTAGTTCCTCTCTTTTTTTGACCATTGTTATAGGTCTTTGTGAGACTCCCTCCAAGATGGCCACCAGTATTGTAGTCCTTTCTTTATGGTTACTTTTTACATTCCTGTCTGGAAGATGTGATTCACTCTAAAGATGGGCGCCATAACTCTTGGTCCTTCTTTTATTTTTACCATTGTTATAGGTCTTTGTGAGACTCCCTCCAAGATGGCCGACAGTATTGTAGTCCTTTCTTTATGGTTACTTTTTACATTCCTGTCTGGAAGATGTGATTCACTCTAAAGATGGCCGCCATAACTCTTGGTCCTTCTTTTGTTTTTATTTCAGTTTTGATACTTTATCCCTCCAAGATGGCCGCCAATATTGTAGTCCTTTCTTTATGGTTACTTTTTACATTTCTGTTTGGAAGATGTGATTCACTCTAAAGATGGCCGCCATAACTCTTGGTCCTTCTTTTATTTTTATTTCGTCTGTGGTCTCAAATAAGGAACCCAGACATGAACACTCGAGTTTTGATACTTCATCGATACACACGCGTACTCGCGCTTCACGTTTTGACTCATTGGAAGGTGGATTGATATAACTGATATCAGGTAAGCTACATGCTTTAGGTATAAGTTTATTCAAGATTTCAGGATAGGACAAAGTAGTAATGTTTTTTTTAAAAAGGGACTTAGGAGAGAGATATGATTACGATATACTTATATACTTGGCCTATTTTATTTATATTGGAGGAATTTATTTAATAGGGCATGTTAATTTTGATAAGAACTCTGATTAGATAAAGATGGGATTTTAGGGTTCACTATGGTTCTGATTTGTTACTTGATATTGGTTTGATTGGACGTGTTTGATAGTTATATTTAAATTTTTTTACATAGCAGATAAGTTGCTTAACGGAATTATTCTGGGATTCGCTTGTAAGGAATACTTATGATATAGGACCCATCTACATATATGTTTAGGTAAGAGCATGGCTCATTTGCGCGTGTTTTTTAGTAGCAAGGGACATCACTAGGGTACGGGGTCAGCTCATATTCAGTAAATAAGAGCGATTTAAGTAAGTTTCATTTTTTTGATACTTATTCACTAATTCTTATATCCTAACACCATGTTCACCTTTCACTCAAGAATGGGTGACATAGTATCTAATAATAATATATGACCTAAGGGTATGATATTCTCACATTTTGGAAATTAAGGTGCACTGAGAACTAACATATGTCTGCATCCCACCATTGTGTTCACATTTTATTCCACAACTTTTCCATTAATTTTTTATATTCCTTTCATATATTTTCTTCACCCCTTTTTTACATTTTCTCATATATTTTTTCATGTCCATACACTGGTGGAGGTCTCTCCTTTTTAATTAGGAAATATGGATACACATATAATAATAGGTACCTATATAATTTACAGCCCTGATTAAGTCATTGGGAAACTCCCGGACGAAACACGTGTTGGCTATCAATTTGGATGCCGCTGCTAAAATTTAAATAATAAGCTATATCATCCTTTGAAGAATATGATTGAACCTTGATTTGAGAAAATCTGGACTGGCTATCAATTTGGATGCGGCTGCTAAAGTTTAAATAATAAGCTATATCATCTTTTGAAGAATATGATTGAACCTTGATTAGAGAAATCTGGACTTGGACTTTGGATCATAGCAATCTTGGAACAACAGATCAATTAATTCTACTATTTGGATTTGGACAGTGATACTGTAATCGGGGATTATGTTGGAAATAATCCTATTAATTTTCAGAAATATATGACAAAACATTGCCTATGTATACTGACTCATGAGTACTATTATTTTTCATGTTATAATGAGTGCCTCTTGTACTTTATATTTGCAATAGTGCTTTTAGCATCTATCAAGACCTTTTGGGTGTGGTCTTTCAAGAGTGCACCATTTCGAGATTCGACATTCTTCGTTAATATTCACCTCGCTACCCAGAGCGCCTGGTTTTCTCCCCAGTACAATACACCCACACGTAGTTAGAGTATAAGACAAATGGGTAGCGGCCGCTAGGGTGAGGTTAAACAAGATGGATAGAGTGAAACTAGCAGAAGAACTATTTAATAATGTTGCACAAGGGAATACATTATTTAATCTGAATATAAACTCTAATCACTCGCGTAAGGAGGGCTTAAGGAGTAAATTTATTACATTTGAAAAATTAAGAAAGAACAAACTCTCAAAATGGTGCGATGGGGCAACATTAAAACAATATGTGAAGCTCAATCGTATCCCAAGGGGATTACGCTCCCAAATTTTTCCTACATATGATGACTTGGACCCAGATTTACTGACTCTTTGGGACAAAGAAATAACCTCTAGTTCATTGAAACTTATGGATATTCTTATTACTAATTCCGAAAGGAAGGTTTCTAAATTACAAAAAGAAATTGCCACACTCGAGATAGAAATTAAGGAGCTTAACCTTCCCGAGGCTACAGAGAAAAATTACAAAATCCTAGAGGAGATTCTCTCCTCATTTCAACAAGAAATTACTCAGCGAAAGGCAAGAAAATTAAGAAGGGATGAAAGGGATTACGAATCAGGAAGAGTATTTACTTTTGCTCGAAAATATGATCATTTGGCACAATCGAATCTCACTAGGCAAGTATCACAGTCTTCTATTAACTCAGGTTCCACATCCATTAGTGCTCAGATTTCCAGTGACAGCGACATTGAAGGTGGTGGGGGAAGTGTACCACAAAGTAAACAGCCTGGTAGTGGTGGTTTTTTACAAGAACTTATGAGAATAAAGCAAAGCAATCGCGATCTGAACCGAAGAAACAATATTCAGGAGGACCAGAAGGGGTAGACGAGGGGGGAAACATAAGGGAAAAAACAGGCATGAAAACAAGATCCTGGGACAAGAGGGTATAAACCAAAGCACAACTGACTCTATAAATGTTGTTAACCTATCCAGTTTGACTCTCACATCTGATATGAGGACATTGTTGGAAAAGGGCCTTAATTTTTGCCCCACTGATCGAGGAGATGTAAATAAGTTGAAAATAGATTTATTTAAATTTGTTTGCAAACTTAAACTGAAGAAACATTTCTCGCTTTATCAATCTGATATACAGAATCAAGACAATGTAATTCAGAGTTTAGATTTAAATGAATTTTCAATTAAAGATATTCAAGACACAGCAACATTACTATCTATCTCTGAACATGAGGAATTTCCAATTATTTTCTCTCAGGTGGTAAATGATCTTGACATCACGCATAATATCAGTATAAGTAGTGGTCTTAAAAGTAAGTCCTAATGGGTTCCTAAGCTTATTGGTAATAATAAGTTAGACATGTTATTTGATTAAGTGTGTAGAGATTTGGATAAAGCTAAGCCACATTTCTCAGGTTCGAACCTGAGTCATGGTGAAAAAATGGCCCTGAAGGATTTACGACAGAATAAAGAAATTATCATCAGACCAGCAGATAAAGGGGGCAATGTAGTGATAATGAATATAAATGACTATGAGATGGAAATTGCTTCTCAATTAGAGGATAAATGTTGTTATGAGAAACTTACATATAACCCAATTCCGGGATCGATCAACTGTATACAGAAGAAATTGAAGGATTGGTACGAATCGAAATTACTGGATAAAGATGAATACCAATATTTGTTGAATGCCCGGCCAAGATATCCATGTATTTACACTTTACTGAAAATATATAAAGCATTACCATTCCCCCCAGGAAGACCTATTATTTCAGGGATCTCAGGACCTACAGAAAAAATATCTGAATTTGTAGATGTTTTCCTCCAACCCATCGTCAATAATTTACCATCATTCATTAAGAATACTACACACATCCTGAGTATTCTAAGTGATTTTGAATGGGATACTAACATGACACTTGTCACCTTAGATGTGGTTGCTTTATACACGTGTATAAAACATGATTCAGGTTTGAAGGCCGTTGAGGCATTTCTTAATAGAAAATCGATCACGTTGTGGCAACACACAAGAATGATACTAGATATGATAGAGTTAATTTTGAATAACAACTTTTTTCTGTTCAAGAGAGACTGGTACAGACAGAAACAAGGTGTGGCAATGGGCTCGAGATTCTCCCCCTTTTACGCAAACCTATTTATGGGTTGGTTTGAGGAGAGGTGGGTCTGGGGCCCAGAGGCCGCCAAGTGGCACTCGGACATATTGTACTGGGGTTGTTATATCGACGATTGTCTTATGATTTGGACAGGAGGTGTGGAACAACTTACTGAATTTTGCAAATACCTTAATGCAAATGATATGAATGTTCAATTTACTTACCAGCACAGCAATACTAGCATTGACTTTTTGGATGTACAACTATATATTGAACACAATAGTATTCAAAGCAGGTTGTATAGGAAGTCCACTGCCTGTAATTCTATCTTACATGCAGCAAGTGCCCACCCCTACCATCAGATTTCTGCGATACCATATGGTGAAATGGTTAGAGCTAGGTGCAACTATAGTAAGGACGAAGAGTTTGAGACATGCATTGAAGATACGTGTAAGCGCTTTGAACAAAGGGGATACCACAAGCAGCTTATTAGTAAATCAAAACAGAGAGTTAAAAAAATCCAAAGGGAATATACATTGAAGCCTAGGGTACATGACAACCAAATAGAGCAAGGAAAAGTTAGATTAATAACAGACTACACACAGAATTCAAAAACATTACGTATGCTTGTATTTAGACATTGGCATATTCTGTTGCAGGACGAATCCTTAAAGGGTATTGTCGGTGCTAAACCGGAAATTACATTTCGTAGAGGTCTTAAGTCTGAGTTATCCCCTAGATCTCAATAAGGGAAACTGGCTGTCCAGCCACACAATAGGCTTTCGGAACTGTGGGCATTGTGGATTATGTAAATGGGCAAGCCGTAAAAGGATAAAATTTAGTGATAATTTGGGAAAGACCTTTAGGATCGCAACACATATTATCTGTGGTACCCCGTTTGTGATATATATGGTGCTTTGTAAATGTAACCAGTACTATGTGGGGAGTACAATTCGTACACTAAGGGCTAGGATAGGTGAGCATGCCAGGGCACTTGCACGTGAGGATTGTAGATATCCTTTAGTAGCACATATAATATCATGTGAAGTTCAAGGACCTTACAAATCGTTTGAGTTTTTTGGTATTGAGCATGTAGGAATTGATCCTAGAGGATGTAATAGAGAGTTGATACTAAGGAGGAAAGAGGCCATGTGGATATTACGATTGAAGGCAGTTGAGACAGGTTTAAATACGGATAGGGAACTTGAATACTTTCTTGGTGACTAGGGAAAACATATTTTACATCTTAACAGTATTCAGCAGTGGTAACTTATCTCAATATTGTCAATATGATATTTGACTAAATTTTATCATTAATATAAATTCATATAAATCTTGTAAACTGACATCATTTGGGTATATTGAGATTCTGGTCTAATGTGAAATGTAATTCACCTTAACTAATGTTTCTACTGTTCAATGATAGCACGTACTGGCGATGAAATTTGATTTTCTGTTAAAGTAGTGTACATCCAATTTTGTGATCCATGCTTTGTATTTGGTAGGATTATTAACGAAATGATGCAATGTAACAACCTTTGCATCCAATTACATTATGAAGTTTAGATATATAATCTCTGGGGATATATTATTCAAATATTACTTTTATATTACTGTTTTTCTTTAAAACTATTTACTAATCTTCACTGTAGATGGTTTGTTGTTTTACACTCATTGCTAATAACACATAAAATTCTAATTTCGGTTGGTATTTGAATTTTATTTACGACATCTCGTTTTAATATGAACACTCCTATTAGGGTATATATTACAATGCTCTCTCCAGGTCTTTATTTAATAGTTTACTATTGAAGATATAATCATTTGAAGATAGTCGGTATATAAGGTAGTTCCTCTCTTTTTTTGACCATTGTTATAGGTCTTTGTGAGACTCCCTCCAAGATGGCCACCAGTATTGTAGTCCTTTCTTTATGGTTACTTTTTACATTCCTGTCTGGAAGATGTGATTCACTCTAAAGATGGGCGCCATAACTCTTGGTCCTTCTTTTATTTTTACCATTGTTATAGGTCTTTGTGAGACTCCCTCCAAGATGGCCGACAGTATTGTAGTCCTTTCTTTATGGTTACTTTTTACATTCCTGTCTGGAAGATGTGATTCACTCTAAAGATGGCCGCCATAACTCTTGGTCCTTCTTTTGTTTTTATTTCAGTTTTGATACTTTATCCCTCCAAGATGGCCGCCAATATTGTAGTCCTTTCTTTATGGTTACTTTTTACATTTCTGTTTGGAAGATGTGATTCACTCTAAAGATGGCCGCCATAACTCTTGGTCCTTCTTTTATTTTTATTTCGTCTGTGGTCTCAAATAAGGAACCCAGACATGAACACTCGAGTTTTGATACTTCATCGATACACACGCGTACTCGCGCTTCACGTTTTGACTCATTGGAAGGTGGATTGATATAACTGATATCAGGTAAGCTACATGCTTTAGGTATAAGTTTATTCAAGATTTCAGGATAGGACAAAGTAGTAATGTTTTTTTTAAAAAGGGACTTAGGAGAGAGATATGATTACGATATACTTATATACTTGGCCTATTTTATTTATATTGGAGGAATTTATTTAATAGGGCATGTTAATTTTGATAAGAACTCTGATTAGATAAAGATGGGATTTTAGGGTTCACTATGGTTCTGATTTGTTACTTGATATTGGTTTGATTGGACGTGTTTGATAGTTATATTTAAATTTTTTTACATAGCAGATAAGTTGCTTAACGGAATTATTCTGGGATTCGCTTGTAAGGAATACTTATGATATAGGACCCATCTACATATATGTTTAGGTAAGAGCATGGCTCATTTGCGCGTGTTTTTTAGTAGCAAGGGACATCACTAGGGTACGGGGTCAGCTCATATTCAGTAAATAAGAGCGATTTAAGTAAGTTTCATTTTTTTGATACTTATTCACTAATTCTTATATCCTAACACCATGTTCACCTTTCACTCAAGAATGGGTGACATAGTATCTAATAATAATATATGACCTAAGGGTATGATATTCTCACATTTTGGAAATTAAGGTGCACTGAGAACTAACATATGTCTGCATCCCACCATTGTGTTCACATTTTATTCCACAACTTTTCCATTAATTTTTTATATTCCTTTCATATATTTTCTTCACCCCTTTTTTACATTTTCTCATATATTTTTTCATGTCCATACACTGGTGGAGGTCTCTCCTTTTTAATTAGGAAATATGGATACACATATAATAATAGGTACCTATATAATTTACAGCCCTGATTAAGTCATTGGGAAACTCCCGGACGAAACACGTGTTGGCTATCAATTTGGATGCCGCTGCTAAAATTTAAATAATAAGCTATATCATCCTTTGAAGAATATGATTGAACCTTGATTTGAGAAAATCTGGACTGGCTATCAATTTGGATGCGGCTGCTAAAGTTTAAATAATAAGCTATATCATCTTTTGAAGAATATGATTGAACCTTGATTAGAGAAATCTGGACTTGGACTTTGGATCATAGCAATCTTGGAACAACAGATCAATTAATTCTACTATTTGGATTTGGACAGTGATACTGTAATCGGGGATTATGTTGGAAATAATCCTATTAATTTTCAGAAATATATGACAAAACATTGCCTATGTATACTGACTCATGAGTACTATTATTTTTCATGTTATAATGAGTGCCTCTTGTACTTTATATTTGCAATAGTGCTTTTAGCATCTATCAAGACCTTTTGGGTGTGGTCTTTCAAGAGTGCACCATTTCGAGATTCGACATTCTTCGTTAATATTCACCTCGCTACCCAGAGCGCCTGGTTTTCTCCCCAGTACAATACACCCACACGTAGTTAGAGTATAAGACAAATGGGTAGCGGCCGCTAGGGTGAGGTTAAACAAGATGGATAGAGTGAAACTAGCAGAAGAACTATTTAATAATGTTGCACAAGGGAATACATTATTTAATCTGAATATAAACTCTAATCACTCGCGTAAGGAGGGCTTAAGGAGTAAATTTATTACATTTGAAAAATTAAGAAAGAACAAACTCTCAAAATGGTGCGATGGGGCAACATTAAAACAATATGTGAAGCTCAATCGTATCCCAAGGGGATTACGCTCCCAAATTTTTCCTACATATGATGACTTGGACCCAGATTTACTGACTCTTTGGGACAAAGAAATAACCTCTAGTTCATTGAAACTTATGGATATTCTTATTACTAATTCCGAAAGGAAGGTTTCTAAATTACAAAAAGAAATTGCCACACTCGAGATAGAAATTAAGGAGCTTAACCTTCCCGAGGCTACAGAGAAAAATTACAAAATCCTAGAGGAGATTCTCTCCTCATTTCAACAAGAAATTACTCAGCGAAAGGCAAGAAAATTAAGAAGGGATGAAAGGGATTACGAATCAGGAAGAGTATTTACTTTTGCTCGAAAATATGATCATTTGGCACAATCGAATCTCACTAGGCAAGTATCACAGTCTTCTATTAACTCAGGTTCCACATCCATTAGTGCTCAGATTTCCAGTGACAGCGACATTGAAGGTGGTGGGGGAAGTGTACCACAAAGTAAACAGCCTGGTAGTGGTGGTTTTTTACAAGAACTTATGAGAATAAAGCAAAGCAATCGCGATCTGAACCGAAGAAACAATATTCAGGAGGACCAGAAGGGGTAGACGAGGGGGGAAACATAAGGGAAAAAACAGGCATGAAAACAAGATCCTGGGACAAGAGGGTATAAACCAAAGCACAACTGACTCTATAAATGTTGTTAACCTATCCAGTTTGACTCTCACATCTGATATGAGGACATTGTTGGAAAAGGGCCTTAATTTTTGCCCCACTGATCGAGGAGATGTAAATAAGTTGAAAATAGATTTATTTAAATTTGTTTGCAAACTTAAACTGAAGAAACATTTCTCGCTTTATCAATCTGATATACAGAATCAAGACAATGTAATTCAGAGTTTAGATTTAAATGAATTTTCAATTAAAGATATTCAAGACACAGCAACATTACTATCTATCTCTGAACATGAGGAATTTCCAATTATTTTCTCTCAGGTGGTAAATGATCTTGACATCACGCATAATATCAGTATAAGTAGTGGTCTTAAAAGTAAGTCCTAATGGGTTCCTAAGCTTATTGGTAATAATAAGTTAGACATGTTATTTGATTAAGTGTGTAGAGATTTGGATAAAGCTAAGCCACATTTCTCAGGTTCGAACCTGAGTCATGGTGAAAAAATGGCCCTGAAGGATTTACGACAGAATAAAGAAATTATCATCAGACCAGCAGATAAAGGGGGCAATGTAGTGATAATGAATATAAATGACTATGAGATGGAAATTGCTTCTCAATTAGAGGATAAATGTTGTTATGAGAAACTTACATATAACCCAATTCCGGGATCGATCAACTGTATACAGAAGAAATTGAAGGATTGGTACGAATCGAAATTACTGGATAAAGATGAATACCAATATTTGTTGAATGCCCGGCCAAGATATCCATGTATTTACACTTTACTGAAAATATATAAAGCATTACCATTCCCCCCAGGAAGACCTATTATTTCAGGGATCTCAGGACCTACAGAAAAAATATCTGAATTTGTAGATGTTTTCCTCCAACCCATCGTCAATAATTTACCATCATTCATTAAGAATACTACACACATCCTGAGTATTCTAAGTGATTTTGAATGGGATACTAACATGACACTTGTCACCTTAGATGTGGTTGCTTTATACACGTGTATAAAACATGATTCAGGTTTGAAGGCCGTTGAGGCATTTCTTAATAGAAAATCGATCACGTTGTGGCAACACACAAGAATGATACTAGATATGATAGAGTTAATTTTGAATAACAACTTTTTTCTGTTCAAGAGAGACTGGTACAGACAGAAACAAGGTGTGGCAATGGGCTCGAGATTCTCCCCCTTTTACGCAAACCTATTTATGGGTTGGTTTGAGGAGAGGTGGGTCTGGGGCCCAGAGGCCGCCAAGTGGCACTCGGACATATTGTACTGGGGTTGTTATATCGACGATTGTCTTATGATTTGGACAGGAGGTGTGGAACAACTTACTGAATTTTGCAAATACCTTAATGCAAATGATATGAATGTTCAATTTACTTACCAGCACAGCAATACTAGCATTGACTTTTTGGATGTACAACTATATATTGAACACAATAGTATTCAAAGCAGGTTGTATAGGAAGTCCACTGCCTGTAATTCTATCTTACATGCAGCAAGTGCCCACCCCTACCATCAGATTTCTGCGATACCATATGGTGAAATGGTTAGAGCTAGGTGCAACTATAGTAAGGACGAAGAGTTTGAGACATGCATTGAAGATACGTGTAAGCGCTTTGAACAAAGGGGATACCACAAGCAGCTTATTAGTAAATCAAAACAGAGAGTTAAAAAAATCCAAAGGGAATATACATTGAAGCCTAGGGTACATGACAACCAAATAGAGCAAGGAAAAGTTAGATTAATAACAGACTACACACAGAATTCAAAAACATTACGTATGCTTGTATTTAGACATTGGCATATTCTGTTGCAGGACGAATCCTTAAAGGGTATTGTCGGTGCTAAACCGGAAATTACATTTCGTAGAGGTCTTAAGTCTGAGTTATCCCCTAGATCTCAATAAGGGAAACTGGCTGTCCAGCCACACAATAGGCTTTCGGAACTGTGGGCATTGTGGATTATGTAAATGGGCAAGCCGTAAAAGGATAAAATTTAGTGATAATTTGGGAAAGACCTTTAGGATCGCAACACATATTATCTGTGGTACCCCGTTTGTGATATATATGGTGCTTTGTAAATGTAACCAGTACTATGTGGGGAGTACAATTCGTACACTAAGGGCTAGGATAGGTGAGCATGCCAGGGCACTTGCACGTGAGGATTGTAGATATCCTTTAGTAGCACATATAATATCATGTGAAGTTCAAGGACCTTACAAATCGTTTGAGTTTTTTGGTATTGAGCATGTAGGAATTGATCCTAGAGGATGTAATAGAGAGTTGATACTAAGGAGGAAAGAGGCCATGTGGATATTACGATTGAAGGCAGTTGAGACAGGTTTAAATACGGATAGGGAACTTGAATACTTTCTTGGTGACTAGGGAAAACATATTTTACATCTTAACAGTATTCAGCAGTGGTAACTTATCTCAATATTGTCAATATGATATTTGACTAAATTTTATCATTAATATAAATTCATATAAATCTTGTAAACTGACATCATTTGGGTATATTGAGATTCTGGTCTAATGTGAAATGTAATTCACCTTAACTAATGTTTCTACTGTTCAATGATAGCACGTACTGGCGATGAAATTTGATTTTCTGTTAAAGTAGTGTACATCCAATTTTGTGATCCATGCTTTGTATTTGGTAGGATTATTAACGAAATGATGCAATGTAACAACCTTTGCATCCAATTACATTATGAAGTTTAGATATATAATCTCTGGGGATATATTATTCAAATATTACTTTTATATTACTGTTTTTCTTTAAAACTATTTACTAATCTTCACTGTAGATGGTTTGTTGTTTTACACTCATTGCTAATAACACATAAAATTCTAATTTCGGTTGGTATTTGAATTTTATTTACGACATCTCGTTTTAATATGAACACTCCTATTAGGGTATATATTACAATGCTCTCTCCAGGTCTTTATTTAATAGTTTACTATTGAAGATATAATCATTTGAAGATAGTCGGTATATAAGGTAGTTCCTCTCTTTTTTTGACCATTGTTATAGGTCTTTGTGAGACTCCCTCCAAGATGGCCACCAGTATTGTAGTCCTTTCTTTATGGTTACTTTTTACATTCCTGTCTGGAAGATGTGATTCACTCTAAAGATGGGCGCCATAACTCTTGGTCCTTCTTTTATTTTTACCATTGTTATAGGTCTTTGTGAGACTCCCTCCAAGATGGCCGACAGTATTGTAGTCCTTTCTTTATGGTTACTTTTTACATTCCTGTCTGGAAGATGTGATTCACTCTAAAGATGGCCGCCATAACTCTTGGTCCTTCTTTTGTTTTTATTTCAGTTTTGATACTTTATCCCTCCAAGATGGCCGCCAATATTGTAGTCCTTTCTTTATGGTTACTTTTTACATTTCTGTTTGGAAGATGTGATTCACTCTAAAGATGGCCGCCATAACTCTTGGTCCTTCTTTTATTTTTATTTCGTCTGTGGTCTCAAATAAGGAACCCAGACATGAACACTCGAGTTTTGATACTTCATCGATACACACGCGTACTCGCGCTTCACGTTTTGACTCATTGGAAGGTGGATTGATATAACTGATATCAGGTAAGCTACATGCTTTAGGTATAAGTTTATTCAAGATTTCAGGATAGGACAAAGTAGTAATGTTTTTTTTAAAAAGGGACTTAGGAGAGAGATATGATTACGATATACTTATATACTTGGCCTATTTTATTTATATTGGAGGAATTTATTTAATAGGGCATGTTAATTTTGATAAGAACTCTGATTAGATAAAGATGGGATTTTAGGGTTCACTATGGTTCTGATTTGTTACTTGATATTGGTTTGATTGGACGTGTTTGATAGTTATATTTAAATTTTTTTACATAGCAGATAAGTTGCTTAACGGAATTATTCTGGGATTCGCTTGTAAGGAATACTTATGATATAGGACCCATCTACATATATGTTTAGGTAAGAGCATGGCTCATTTGCGCGTGTTTTTTAGTAGCAAGGGACATCACTAGGGTACGGGGTCAGCTCATATTCAGTAAATAAGAGCGATTTAAGTAAGTTTCATTTTTTTGATACTTATTCACTAATTCTTATATCCTAACACCATGTTCACCTTTCACTCAAGAATGGGTGACATAGTATCTAATAATAATATATGACCTAAGGGTATGATATTCTCACATTTTGGAAATTAAGGTGCACTGAGAACTAACATATGTCTGCATCCCACCATTGTGTTCACATTTTATTCCACAACTTTTCCATTAATTTTTAATATTCCTTTCATATATTTTCTTCACCCCTTTTTTACATTTTCTCATATATTTTTTCATGTCTATACACTGGTGGAGGTCTCTCCTTTTTAATTAGGAAATATGGATACACATATAATAATAGGTACCTATATAATTTACAGCCCTGATGAAGTCATTGGGAAACTCCCGGACGAAACACGTGCTGGCTATCAATTTGGATGCGGCTGCTAAAATTTAAATAATAAGCTATATTATCCTTTGAAGAATATGATTGAACCTTGATTTGAGAAAATCTGGACTGGCTATCAATTTGGATGCGGCTGCTAAAGTTTAAATAATAAGCTATATCATCTTTTGAAGAATATGATTGAACTTTGATTAGAGAAATCTGGACTTGGACTTTGGATCATAGCAATCTTGGAACAACAGATCAATTAATTCTACTATTTGGATTTGGACAGTGATACTGTAATCGGGGATTATGTTGGAAATAATCCTATTAATTTTCAGAAATATATGACAAAACATTGCCTATGTATACTGACTTATGAGTACTATTATTTTTCATGTTATAATGAGTGCCTCTTGTACTTTATATTCACCACAGAAACTGCCCTCATAGACAGCCACTTTCACACTCCGACTGCCACAGCGGTAGCAACCAACACCGCATTGGTCACCACCAACAGACAGGCGGAAGACAATGTACCGCCCACCCCATTACAACCCGCCAATCCGCCAGTCTTTGGAAGGGAAACCACTCACCTCTCGACACTCAAAGAAGAACCAGGAGGTCATAGAGCTCGAGTTATAGGTCCTCCCCATGCTGGTGTACCTCCTCATACAGCAGGAATATCAAATGCGGCAGCGATGACCATGGTGAGTACTGCACCTAGCACACAGGGTACGGGGAGAAAAAAGAGAGTGACACACACACACATGCAACACCTACACCCCCACCCTCACCCACAACACCATACACACAAACACATGCAGCAACATTACATATAAACCCCGTAAACCTGGGGAAGAACGCAAGGACAAAAGTAATTGAGTTAAACAGTGATATTTTAGAAATAGTCAGAAATAGGTAACGATTTAAAAAACAGTATTTACAAAAATATATAATATGTACATAAGGTTGTACATTGTCCTTTGCAAATGTCCATGGGCCACTGGGCCAAAAATCATGGGCCAAGCCCACACTTGACTCCTGCCTCAATACAGAGAGAACACTGCAGGGGCATCAGGTTGAAAACACACCGGCACCTTGCAGGAGGCTGGCCTGGCTTATAGTGAGTACCTTGTGGTACTTACACCTTGTGCCAGCTCCAGTTATCCCTTATTAGTAGATTAGAGGTGTTCTAGCAGCTTAGGTTGATAGAAGTAGCTATAGCAGAGCAGCTTAGGCTGAACTAGGAGACATGCAAAGCTCCTACTATACCACTTACATCACTTAGTACTATATCACAAGAAAGGTACTTTATTATAGTGACAATGGGGGTCATTCTGACCTCGGCGGTAAAAGCCGCTTACCGCCGGTCAGAAGGCCGCCACTATACCGCCGCGGCCACGGTCAGCCGCCACGGACATTCTGACCCACAACTGCAAAACCTCCGAAAATCCGCCCTCCACTGCAGTCCGCCACATCAGCGGCCAGCGGTAAACTGGAGAAGACCAAACCTCCACCGCCACGCCAACAGAAATACGCCCATCCCATTATGACCGGCAAATCGACGCGGCGGTCATTCAACCGCGGTATTCCATTGGCGGTAGACACCGCTGCGGTCAAAATACACACACCTTTACAAACCCCTACCACATTGGACAATTTGAAAGGCACACACCTGAAACACATACACACTCCACTCCCACACATCCAATACCATATAAAACACACACCCACATCACCCACAAACCCCTACCAACAAAAACCAGAGACGAAGGAGAGAAAGACACATCAGAGAATAGATAGCCAGACACACAGAGGCACACCGCAACATCACACACACCACATAGAAGCACAAAGCACCACACACCAACACACACATCATCACATACACCACCCCACACCTCATACACACCACCGCCATGGCACCACAAAGGCACCCACGCTTTTCGGACCAAGAACTCCGGGTCATGGTGGAGGAGATCATAAGAGTGGAACCCCAGCTCTTCGGCTCACAGGTCCAGCACACTACCATAGCAAGGAAGGCGGAGCTCTGGCAGCGGATCGTGGACAGGGTCAACGCGGTTGGACAGCATCCCAGAAATAGAGAGGACATCCGCAAACGATGGAACGACCTACGGGGGAAGGTGCGCTCGATGGTCTCGCGACACAACATCGCAGTGCAGAAGACTGGCGGGGGACCCCCACCCACTCCACCCGAATTCACAACATGGGAGCAAGAGGTACTCAACATCCTGCATCCTGATGGCCTCGCTGGAGTACACGGAGGAATGGACTCTGGTAAGTACAAGGCCAACCACTTCACCCCCCCCCCCCAGCATGCTAACCCCCACCCTCACCCCCAACCCCCCAGCACACATCCTCCCTGAGAATGTCTCCCCAGCACAACCCACCCAACACCAACCCCTGCATGCCACCCCCAAACTATGGACACCCATCACCTAAGCCTGACCACTGCACATACCCATCACCCCCCCCCCCCTACAAAACACCCTCACAACACCTCCCCCAAGGGAATGCCAGCACTGGGGGACAAGGGCACCCATAAAACGCAAGCTAATGCACACACAGAAACAATAACCATACCCTCTTACCCCATGCAGGACCCGAACGACAACACACCGGTCAGGAGGGACCAGAAATATCCATCCCACCCCCGGAACAGGCCACTAGTGATGACAGCAGCTCTGTCGTCCTGGAACCTGACGACCAGCCCGGACCATCGGGGACCTCTGGGCAGTCGGTTCCCCTCACCCAGACACAGGCCACTGCAGACCCAACCCCCTCTGGGAACAACCGCACAGCTCCCACCCAGAGGGCCCATGCCTCTGTCTCTAGGACAGGTCAAGCAGCGGTGTGTCTACCACTACAGGGCCCCCAGGGTAACCCACCAACCCACCAACAACAGGGACCTGGGGGCAGTGGGAGTGGGCACACCGTCCAGGGGACAGAGGCCCAGGGAAACAGGGCAACTCGGAGGGCTGCTGTGCGACAGGGGGGGGAGGAGAGGCCCAGGGAACCCACTCTCCAAGAGGCCCTCACCACCATCATGGCTGCCTACCACCACTCACAAGAGACGATGGCGACAGTACTGGCCAGGTTCCAGGAGATCCAGGCACAGCAGGAGCAACGCTACATGGGGTTCAGCGACCAACTCAGCAACATCTCAACCGCTATGGGGAGCATAGTCCAGGCCCTGAACCGCATAGAGGACACGTTTCGGGACCATGTGGCATCACACAGGGCCCCTGTCACTAGCCAGGAACAGGAACAGCCTACCACCTCCGCCGGCGCAAGTGGACAGGAGGCCCCACCACAACGACAGCCCACCAGAACCCCACCTCCTGCTGAACAACAACCGCCCCGCAAAAGGAGCCTGAGATCAAAAAAACCGACAGAGTAGGATGTCAAGTCCCCCGCCAGCATCACATACCCCCTGAAGTCCTCCCACTGTCCCACATTGCCACCCTGTCAAACCTTGAACTGCCCCTGCTCCATCCTGCCACAGGCATATGGACAATGCACCTGTGAGACTGAGAACTGGACTCCGCCATGGACATTACTCCACCCCCACCCATCACTGTTTCACTATCATGTACCAATATCTATGCACTAATAATAAATCACACATTGCACTGAAATCAATCAGGACTCAGCCTGTCTTATTTACAAATGTATGACACATTACATATCAATTACGTATTGTGAACATTGTGAATTACACATACCGAGGTAACTTAGCATTAGTCCATGGGCCAACCAAGCCGAGGTCACGCAGTGGCTCATACAGCACAGAAAAGGGAAGGGAAAATCAAACATCATGTTCATAGGTCTGGGGGGAAACCGACAAAGTTGAGATGCAGGAGGCTTTCAGGAAATGTAAAATGGCATGGGTGATTATTACCTGTGTGCTACTGGAAATACTGTGCTATTACTCTGTCCCTGTTGTCTGTGTCGTCCTCTGAGTCTTGCTCCTTTTCACTCTCCGCAGGCTCCACAGCTACTTCAACACCACCATCTGCACCATCCTCCTGCAGGAAAGGAACCTGACGTCGCAATGCCAGATTGTGAAGCATACAGCAGGCCACGATGATGTGGCACACCTTCTTTGGTGAGTACATCAGGGATCCCCCAGTCATATGCAGGCACCTAAACCTGGCCTTCAGAAGGCCAAAGGTCCTTTCGATGATCCTCCTAGTTCGCCCATGGGCCTCATTGTACCGCTCCTCTGCCCTGGTCCGGGGATTCCTTACTGGGGTCAGTAGCCAAGGCAGGTTGGGGTAACCAGAGTCACCTATTAGCCACACACGTTGTCTCTGTAGCTGCTCCATCACATAGGGGATGCTGCTATTTCGCATCACATACGCGTCATGCACTGACCCTGGGAACTTGGCATTTACATGGGAGATGTACTGGTCAGCCAAACAGACCACCTGGACATTCATCGAATGATAACTTTTTCTGTTTCGGTACACCTGCTCATCGTCTTTTGGGGGTACCAAAGCCACATGGGTCCCATCAATGGCACCAATGATGTTGGGGATATGTCCAAGGGCATAGAAATCACCCTTTACTGTAGGCAAGTCACCCTCCTCTGGGAAAATGATGTAGCTCCGCATGAGTTTCATCAGGGCAGACAACACTCTACTCAAAATCTTTGAAAACATAGGCTGAGACATTCCAGATGACATGGCCACTGTGGTCTGGAATGACCCACTTGCCAAAAAATGGAGGACTGACAAAACCTGCACCAGAGGGGGAATCCCTGTGGGTTGGCGGATGGGGGACATCAGGGCTGACTCCAGCTGGGCACACAGTTCATGGATAGTGGCACTGTCAAGTCTGTATCGAAGTATTATATGGCGTTCTTCCATTGTCGACAGGTCCACCAGCGGTCGGTACACGCGAGGATTCCTCCTTCTCATCCCAAGTCCCAGCGGACGGTGCCTAGGAAGGACAACATGGAGCACAGAGTCAGCCAAACCACAGGTACGTACAGACAGCTTGCACAGTTAAAGAATGGCAATGGGTTGAAAGGCGTGTATGTGTGGCAATGCAAGGCCTAGGCCTGTGTGTCTCAGTCAAAATTAACCCATGTAGGCCCTTGAAATGGCGGCTGCCTGACCTGTGAAGTGGGACAATGGGATGTGAGGTCAATGCGCTGGCGGGGCACACCGTGGCGGTAGGCGGTCGAAGACCGCGGCGCAAAGCCGCATTGGTTAACATTGAAGCCTATGGGTTTCAGGAGCCAATGACGAAGTGCGCCGGCGGTCGCGGTACGCACCGCCGCGGGCGTGACCGCCATTTTCTATCTGCTTAATCACTCGAGACCTGATCATCCACAGGAGAGGACCTATACTGCAAGTGCTGCTGTGACCTCGGTCTGGAAGATACAATGGCTGCTGCGACTGGGGAAAGGGCCCCTGCCTTCACGTCTGAAGAGTTGGAGAAGCTCGTGGATGGGGTCCTCCCCCAGTATGCGCTACTCTACGGTCCTCCAGATCAACAAGTGAGTACACCGGGTGCACATGGAATGGGCTATGCCTGTGTGGATTGGGGTGGATGTAAGTTGGTGGGGTGGGGGGCGAATGAGGAGTGCAACGCCCGACAGATGAGAGCATGTGCCATATGGCAAAGTTGGTGGGGGGGGCCAATCACATCTAACATGCAGGTCATTGATGATTTCCTCCTTTCCACCCTGTACATGTCAAATAGGTCAGCGCCCATCAGAAGATCGAGATTTGGCGTGCCATCGCCAAGGAAGTCCGGAACTTGGGGGTCCACAACAGACGGGGCACCCACTGCCGCAAGAGGTGGGAGGACATCCGCCGCGGAACAAGGAAGACCGCAGAAACACTGCTGGGGATGGCCTCCCAACCTAGGAGGGGTGCCAGTCGCACCATGACCCCCCTGATGTCCCGGATCCTGGCGGTGGCCTACCCAGAATTGGATGGGCGCTTTAAGACATCACAGCAGACACAAGGGGGTGAGTATCAGCACATTCTCCTATCTTTCTGCGCAGTGGAGGCGTCTGGGTGGGGGAGGAGGGCTGTGGGTGACATTAGGCCAGGGCGCTTTCTGTAGTGTAGTCCTCTCCCTTAGGCATGGCCCTGTGCCCCCGGCCCCCACCTCGGTAGGGTGACAAGTACAGCCATTGAAGGTCCAGAATCTCCCATGTGCGCGTTTGACGTCTCTTGGCCTGTTGTCCTAGTCAGTAGTACTGAGTAGTGTACCCCGAATGCGCGGCTTAGTGCATTAGGCTCCTGTGTCTGTCCTCTCCGCCAACGGTGTTGACATTGCATGCACTCAACCTGGTCTTCTTTTTTCTCCCCCCACCCTTTCTCTTCATCTTCTTGTGCATGTGTGCATTAGCATCATCAGGCGGAGGAGATTTGGCATCGGAGCACGAGGGAGCTGCAGGACACAAGGCCCCGGTGGGCCCAGGAACAGACACCGAGGGCACCAGTGATCCGGAGGGCGAGGGGAGCACCACGACGGGGACCGCTGGTGAGAGCAGCGAAAGCGACACGTCCTCGGATGGGAGCTCCCTAGCGGTGGCGGCAACATCCGTGCACCCCGCCTCTACAGGTACAGCCGCCACCCAGCGCACCAGCCCCGCCCTCCCAGCAGCCCCTCAGTCTTCGCTCCGTGCCCGTTCGCCCAGGAAGGCGCGCGTCTCCTTCGCCCCAGGCACCTCAGCCCCTGCCCCTGTTGCCCCTGCTGCCCTCAGTGCGGAGCTCATTGACCTGGTAAGGACGCGCATTGTTGGGCAGACGACCCATTTGAATGCCATCCAGGGTGTGCAAAGGGAGGTGCAACAGAGCAATGCGTACCTGGAGGGCATTCATTCGGGTCAGGCTGCCCATCAACGAGCTTTCACTGCTCTGGCCTCAGCACTGACGGCAGCCATTGTCCCTGTTTCCAGCCTCCCTCTTCTTACTGCCTCCAGCCTTTCTCTGTCTCCTGTTCCTCAGCCTATCCCATCCACACCATCAGACCAGCCTGCACACACCTCAACACCCAAGAGCAGCTCATCCAAACACAAGCACCACAGATCCCACAAACACTCACCCAAGCAACACCCAGATGCAGACATGCCAACAGCCACTGCCACCCGTGTCCCCCTCCTCCTCGTCTCCCTCCTCCCTCCCTGTGACGTCTACACTCACACCTGCATGCACCCCAACATCAGCCAGTGCTTCCATCACCACCTCACCCTCCAGTACAGTCCACACTCGTGCAGTCACCACCCCCACTGCCATTTACACGTCCCCTGTGTCCTCTCCCACTGTGTCTGTCACCCCCTCTTCCAAGACACACAAACGCAGGCAGCCACCCACCCAACAGCCATCCACCTCACGACAGCCTACAGCACCAGCACCTTCACCCAATGACAGCACACCTGACTCTCCTACAACCACCTCCTCTACCTCCACTTCCATCTCCACTTCTCCTACCCTTTACCTTGGCCCTAAAAAACTTTTCATGGCTAACCTTGACCTCTTTCCCCCCGATGAGCTCCCCCATCCATCTTCAAAGAATCCCAAGAGCACCGCAGCCACCACCAGCCCAGCTTCGGGTGTCACTGTTGTACATGGGTTCTGGAGCCCACCCTTTGCCAGCAGTGACACATCGATAAGCAGCAAGGACACGTCCAGCCCCCCCCCGGCAAGAGGACCCGCAAAAACAAGGGCCGCCGTGCGAGGACCGACAGGGCTGCCCCCAAGGAGCAATGTGCGGCCACTTCACCACCCACACCATCTAGGGGAGGCAAGGGCCCGAGAGCCCCATCAAAGGAGCGGAAGGGCAGCAGGAGCGCGGAGAAGGTGGACCCCACATGCCACATCCCAGCTGGGAAGGAGGACACTAAGGAGGCCAGGAGTCCGTCCCCGAAGGGTCCAGAAACGTCACGGTCCGAGGGCGACTGAGCAGGGAGTCCAGGCCAGGTCTGGCTCCCTTGACCTGCTGGATGAGCACCGCTGAACAGGGCCCGCGGGGCAGAAGAGCACCGCTGAACAGGGCCCGCCGTGGAGAAGAGCACCGCTGAACAGGGCCCGCCGTGGAGAAGAGCACCGCTGAACAGGGCCCGCCGTGAAGATAGGCACCGCTGAACAGGGCCCGCGGTGCAGAAGAGCACCGCTGAACAGGGCCCGCCGTGGAGAAGAGCACCGCTGAACAGGGCCCGCCGTGAAGATAGGCACCGCTGAACAGGGCCCGCGGTGAAGAAGAGCACCGCTGAACAGGGCCCGCCGTGGAGAAGAGCACCGCTGAACAGGGCCCGCCGTGAAGATAGGCACCGCTGAACAGGGCCCGCGGTGATGAAGAGCACCGCTGAACAGGGCCCGCCGTGGAGAAGAGCAAAGCTGAACAGGGCCCCCGGTGAAGAAGAGCACCGCTGAACAGGGCCCGCGGTGAAGAAGAGCACTGCTGAACAGGGCCCGCCGTGGAGAAGAGCACCGCTGAACAGGGCCCGCCGTGAAGATAGGCACCGCTGAACAGGGCCCGCGGTGAAGAAGAGCACCGCTGAACAGGGCCCGCCGTGGAGAAGAGCACCGCTGAACAGGGCCCGCTTTGAAGAAGAGCACCGCTGAACAGGGCCCGCCGTGGAGAAGAGCACCGCTGAACAGGGCCCGCCGTGGAGAAGAGCACCGCTGAACAGGGCCCGCCGTGGAGAAAAGCACCGCTGAACAGGGCCCGCCGTGAAGATAGGCACCGCTGAACAGGGCCCGCGGTGCAGAAGAGCACCGCTGAACAGGGCCCCGCCGTCTCAAGCACCGCTCCGCTGGGCACCGCTGTCTCAAGCACCGCTCCGCTGGGCCCTTCCTGTCAGGCACCGCTCCGCTGGGCCCTTCCTGTCAAGCACCGCTCTGCTGGGCCCTTCCTGTCAAGCACCGCTCCGCTGGGCCCTTCCTGTCAAGCACCGCTCCGCTGGGCACCGCCGTCTCAAACACCGCTCCGCTGGGCCCTTCATCTCAAGCACCGCTCCGCTGGGCCCTTCTTCTCAAGCACCGCTCCGCTGGGCACCGCCGTCTCAAACACCGCTCCGCTGGGCCCTTCATCTCAAGCACCGCTCCGCTGGGCCCTTCATCTCAAGCACCGCTCCGCTGGGCCCTTCCTGTCAAGCACCGCTCCGCTGGGCACCGCCGTCTCAAACACCGCTCCGCTGGGCCCTTCATCTCAAGCACCGCTCCGCTGGGCCCTTCTTCTCAAGCACCGCTCCGCTGGGCACCGCCGTCTCAAACACCGCTCCGCTGGGCCCTTCATCTCAAGCACCGCTCCGCTGGGCCCTTCATCTCAAGCACCGCTCCGCTGGGCCCTTCCTGTCAAGCACCGCTCCGCTGGGCCCTTCTTCTCAAGCACCGCTCCGCTGGGCACCGCCGTCTCAAACACCTCTCCGCTGGGCCCTTCCTGTCAAGCACCGCTCCGCTGGGCACCGCCGTCTCAATCACTGTTTATGGTTCACTGTGCCCACCATGCCTCTTCCTTGACCAGTGGAGACTGTCATCCACCTGATGGACTGTGGCTTTGCACTCCCCAGGATGGTACAGTGGGCAGCCCACCCACTGTAGAGACATTGAGAGACTGTGGCTTTGCACTCCCCAGGATGGTACAGTGGGCAGCCCACCCACTGTAGAGACATTGAGAGACTGTGGCTTTGCACTCCCCAGGATGGTACAGTGGGCATGGTGGCTCCTCGTGGATCTGGCGTCGTGGACTCATGTGGCTGTGTGCCCCCCCCTTCCCTTCCCCCTGAGGTGCCTGTAGTTTTTACATCTGATGCCCCTGCAGTGTTCTCTCCAAAGGACTCAGGTCTCCTGTGTGGGCTTTGCCCTTGTTTCTCAAAACTTTGGCCCACGAACATGATGAATTCGTAGGATGTGCAGGACTTGTTACTTCAGTTATACACTGATGTGTATGTCATTAGTTTTGTTGTGAATATCTTTCATGGTTGTACGATAATTTTCAGGAGCTTTTTGGTACATAAATATTTAATCCAAATTTGATTATGTCCTAGCATTTTTCAGGGGTGTTTGGGTGGTGTCACTGTGACTTGTTGCTCTGCATTGGTGTTTACATAGTTGGGTGGGGGGGGGTCCCATATGTGTGTGCCCGTAACCTTTCGTCCTCCCCCCTCCCGTGTGTCGTAGGTGCAGTACTCACCGTTGTCGTCTGCGCCGGACTTCGTACTCGTGGTAGATGAGAAGGTAGACGAGAGCAGGTAGGATGTTTAATTCGGGTTCCATGCTGTCCTCCTTCCTCCTGGAGTGCGTAGTGGTGAGCGTTTTCCCGTCCGTAGTCTGTTTCCGCCGTGTTTTTATGGGCGGTGCTCCCGCCCCGGAAAAGGTGGCGGATTGGTGAGTTGTGATAGTGTGGGCGGTACATTGTCTGCCGCCTGGCTGTTGGCGGTGACCGCCGCGCTGTTTGTTTGTACCGCCGTGGCGGTCGGAGTGTTAAAGTGGCTGTCTTTGTTGGCGGTTCCCGCCAGGGTCAGAATCCCATATTTTTTACCGCCAGCCTGTTGGCGGGTTGGCCGCCGCTTTAACACCGACCGCCAGGGTTAGAATCACCCCCAATATGCCAAAAGTATCTCAGAGGATATACTCCCTAAGGGGGTAAGAAATATACACAAAATATACACACACAAATCAAATCAGGTAAGTAAGCAGTTAGAAAAGTAGTGCAAACACTGTATAACACAATAGGATGCAATAGGAGAAAATAGGCATAGGGGCAACACAAACCATATACTCCAAAAGTGGAATGCGAACCACGAATGGACCCCAGACCTAGTGTAGTGTGTAGAGGGTCGCTGGGAGTGTAAGAAAACACTAAGGGTGTCCAAGATACCCCACCCCAAGACCCTGAAAGTAGGAGTAAAGTTGCCCTACTGCCCCAGAAAGACAGTAAAGTCAAGATAGGGGATTCTGCAAGGACAACAACTGAATGCAAAGCACTGAAGACAGATTCCTGGACCTGAGGATCTGCAAAGGAAGTGGACCAAGTCCAAGAGTCACACAACTGTCCAGGGGGGCATGAGCCCACTCAACCCCGGATGAAGGTGAAAAAGGGCTGCCTCTGGGTGGAAGAAGCTAAAGATTCTGCAACAACGGAAAGAGCCAGGAACTTCTCCCTTGGTCAGAAGATGTCCCACGGCGTGCTGGAGGATGCAGAGTTGTTTCCACACTGAAAGACTGCAAACAAGCCTTGCTAGCTGCAAGAGTCAGTGTTGAAGGTTTAGGGTGCTGACAGGGCCCAGGAAGGACCAGGAGGTCGCCCCTTGGAGGAGGAGACAGAGGGAGCACTCAGCAACACGGAGAGCCCATGCAGAAGCAGGCAGCACCCATAGAAGCACCTGAACAGGCATTCAGAAGATCTGAGCACAACAGTCAACTCAGCACAACAAAAGGGAGTCCCATGAAGTCGGAGTCCAACTCACTGAGTTGGGCAATGCAGGACGGAGTGCTGGGGACCTGGGCTAGGCTGTGCATGAAAGAAGTCTTGCAAGAGAGCACAGTAGCCCTAGCAGCTGCAGTTCATGCAGTACACAGGATTACTGTCTGGTGTGGGGAGGAAAGGACTTACCTCCACCAAATTTGGACAGAAGGGCCACTGGACTGTCGGGGACATTTCGACCCAGCTCCTGTGTTCCAAGGACCAAGCTCATCAGCATGAGAGGGGACCCAGAGGACCGGTGATGAAGAAATTTGTGCCTGCGTTGGCAGGGGGAAGATTCCGTCGACCCACAGGAGATTTCTTCTTGGCTTCCAGTGCAGGGTGAAGGCAGACAGCCCTCAGAGCATGCACCACCAGGAAACAGTCGAGAAATCCGACAGGATGAGGCACTACAATGTTGCTGGTAGTCTTCTTGCTACTTTGTCGATCGATCCTTGGCAGATGTCAAAGAGGGAAGTGCAGAGGAACTCTGGTGAGCTCTTGCATTTGTTATCTGGTGAGATACCCACAGGAGAGACCCTAAATATCCCTCAGAGGAGGATTGGCTACAGAGAAAGGTAAGCACCTATCAGGAGGGGTCTCTGTTGTCACCTGCTGGCACTGGCCACTCAGAGGTGTCCATTGTGCCCTCACATCTCTGCATCCAAGATGGCAGAGGTCTGGGACACACTGGAGGAGCTCTGGGCACCTCCCCTTTCCTTTGTACAGTTTCGCGCCAGAGCAGGGCTGGGGGGATCCCTGAACCAGTGTAGACTGGCTTATGCAAGGAGGGCACCATCTGTGCCCTTCAAAGCATTTCAGGAGGCCAGGAGAGGCCACTCCTCCCAGGCCCTTCACACCTATTTCCAAAGGGTTAGGGTGTAACACCCTCTCTCAGAGGAAATTCTTTGTTCTGCCTTCCTAGGACTGGGCAGAAGCCTGTCTGAGGGTTGGCAGCAGCAGTAGCTGCAGAGAAAACCCCGGAAAGTTAGTTTGGCAGTACCCTGGCTCTATGCTGGAGACCCAGGAATGCATGGAATTGTCTCCCCAATACCAGAATGGTATTAGGGTGACAATTCCATGATCCTAGACATGTTACATGGCCATGTTCGGAGTTACCATTGTGACGCTACATGTAGGTATTAACCTATATGTAGTGCATATGTGTAATGGTGTCCCCGCACTCACAAAATCTGGGGAATTTGCCCTGAACAATGTGGGGACACCTCGGCTAGTGCCAGGGTGCTCGCACACTAAGTAACTTTGTACCTAACCTTCACTAAGTGAGGTTTAGACATATAGGTGATTTATAAGTTACTTAAGTGCAGTGTAAAATGGCTGTGAAATAGCGTGGACGTTATTTCACTCAGGCTGCAGTGGCAGTCCTGTGTAAGAATTGTCTGAGATCCCTATGTGTGGCAAAAGAAATGTTGCAGCCCATAGGGATCTCCTGGAACCCCAATACCCTGGGTACCTGGGTACCATATACTAGGGAATTATAAGGGTTTTCCAGTGTGCCAATCAGAATTGGTAAAATTAGTAACTAGCCTGCAGTGTCAATTTTAAAAGCAGAGGGAGCATAAACACTGAGGTTCTGGTTAGCAGATCCTCAGTGAAACAGTTAGGCACCACACAGGGAACACGTACAGGGCATACTTTATGAGCACTGGGCTCCTGGCTAGCAGCATCCCAGTGACACAGGCAAAAACAAACATACATACAGTAAACATGGGGGTAACATGCCAGGCAAGATGGTACTTTCCTACACACCACAGGGAGATGGGGAAGGAGGGGGCACCTCAGCCGGAAGTTGGAATAACACCACTGCTCCTCGAGGGGGCTCCATGCCCACGGCTGGGGAGTGCAAATACACAGTCTCTCAAGTGGGTGGTTTGCCCACTGCTTGGTCCTGGGAAGTGCAAAGCCACAGTCTCTCAAGTGGGTGGTCTGCCCACTGCTTGGTCCTGGGGAGTGTAAAACCACAGTCTCTCAACTGGATGCCTTTCTCCACAGGTTCTGAAGCGGGCTTGGTGCCCAGTCTGCTTCATCCTGCCAAGGATTGGGTGAGTGGATGCATTTCTCCACTGGTTCTGGAGGGGGTTTGTGCCCAGTGTGCTTCATCCTGCCAAGGACTGGGTGAGTGGATGTCTTTATCCACTGGTTCTGGAGGGGGTCTTGTGCCCAGTGTGCTTCATCCTGCCAAGGAAAGGGTAAGTGGATGCATTCCTCCAATGGTTCTGGAGGGGGCCTTGTGCCCAGTGTGCTTCACCCTGCCAAGGTTGGGGTGAGTGGATGCATTTCTCCACTGATTCTGGAGGGGGCCTTGTGCCCAGTGTGCTTCATCCTGCCAAGGATAGGGTGAGTGGATGCCTTTTTCCACTGGTTCTGGGGGGGGCTTGGTGCCCAGTGATACAGCGCATGGGGTGTGGAATTTCACATTCCCTCACCTGGGTGTCTGATGCACAAGATTTGCAGGGGACAGGTAGCAGGAAAGTCCTTGGAGGCAGGGCCAGACTCCATCCTGCGGCCACAAAGGCTGCAAACTGGTGGTAGTTGCGGTGCTGGTGCGGGTGTTGCCAGTGATGGTGGGAGGCTCCCCAAGCTCGCCCCTCAGGAGAAGCCCATCATTCTTTAGTTTTAAAATTATGCACCCACAGGGGAGTCTGGACGAATTACAAGGGGGCTGACCCCCCCAAACGAGATCCCTGGTGCCTAGGGCCTTTTCCTTGCCATGAAACGGTGCGAGGAAGGCATCAATAGAAAGGAGAGACTCTCCCCTTTCCATCAATGCCTTCCTGGCATCTGGGGAGGCAATTTAGACTTTTTCTCTTGTGACGCGCTGACATTACAGGTGGGTGGGAGGGGATACAGGGGGTGATGTGGAAGTTCTTCCACATCTCCTGTGGTTAAAAAAAAATAATCCTCATGTACATTGCACCAGGGGATTTTTAAAACCCATCCTGGTGTTTGCCACCGGTCGTGGCCGGCACCAAGGAGGCTGGAACACCTGATAATGCAAGCTTTGTCAAATGCTGTCCCCCCAAGATGTTTCAATTGTATGTTCTTTTCTTTGAATGACCAACTATTGTTCCAAATATTTACAAGACTTTGTCACTGTTAATGCTTCATTATGAGAGCTGACAATGAAAAATATTTATTTTCAATAGTCACAAGAATGTGAGAAAGGTTTCAAGAGAACTGAACACACCATTGAAAATGTATGAAATGGTGTGCCTTATTGCAAACCTTCATACAGATGTTGTGGTTGGCGCTAGCCTGTTCAGGTTAGGCACTAGCTTTGCACAGCATAGTGGACGCCCAAATGCCCAACCTCATATTGGGGCCTATGCTAGTAGAAGTTTGTCTCAAACAGAACATGCTTACTGATAGCCTGAGAAAGAAAGTTTGGCTGTGGTATGGGCTTGTGAACATTTCCATGTGTTCCTATATGGAAAGCTTTTTACATTGGTGACTGATCATCAAGATTTCATGACCTTCTAAGGCAATCCAAAAGCAAAGATGCCTCATCGCATTGAACGATGGGGATTGAGATTACCAAAGTATGAGCATGATGACAGCCTTCTAGAGCGGCTCCTGCAATCCACAGCTTTATCCTCTTACATACGCCACAACATCTATTTCCCGTGGCAGGCAAGCCTGATAATCAGGGGCTATTGGCTGTGGGCATACCATATCTCCCCTCATTTTGGCTGTGTGATGCATTTTCATCCCACCATGAGACGAGGCCTAGAAAATGGAGGTGAGCGCAGCCTCGATTGCTGCTGCAGTATTGTCTGCTATCTGTCATCAGGAGCTCTGCAGAGTTACGAGGGCTTGGCGTGGGTGCAGAAAAATAACTGCCCTGAATGAGTCTTGTGCTGTGGCCCAGTCCAAAGCACAGCGGAGGTAGGTGTCTGCACCTCAGTGAAGTGAGTGTGGGACTGTGAGGCCTGCCTACGGCAGTCTGCACACCCACTGGTGCATCTGGAAGTGTGAATGTGCAGCAGGGGACCCAGAGAGGGATGTGAGGCCAGTGCGCCCCATCCTGCACCAGTGGGAAGACTAAGAGTCTATGCCCACACCAGAAGCAAGAGAGACAGCCCCACGCTCTGGGCTCCCTGGTGAATTGATTGATTGCTGAAACTTGTGGCCCCCTCTCTCACAGTGACCAGTTGGTCCCATGGGGAGCCCAGCAGGAGACTTTCTGACCTAGTAATTCATTGCCCACTCCTGGGCGCAACCCTCTCGATGTTGGAAAGACAGCAATACAACTAAGTGAGTGGGTCCCTCTTCCTCCTCTCTCTCCTGGAATGTGGCACCCTGGACCACAGCCTGGTGAGAGCCTGGTGTCATCTCATTGACCATTGCCTTGCACAGCAATTGATCTGTAGCAGCCTGCTAGAAGTACCTGAGGGGTTCACAGAGGACAGCAGAGGGAACACCGAGAGGCTACAGGGGAACCACTCGACCCAGTTCATCCCACCTGGCTGGTGATGGCGATTACCGATACAGATCCCCCTTCCCTCTTGTTCTTTGCTGCTATGAGGCACAGCAGCTACTATATTCGATGGTGATGACTGGAGGCAGAAGTGGACGTAGAGCGCTCCACACTAAGCTGGACCAGTATACCTTTGCCCAAAGACCAGGCTGTGGCAGCAGTGATGGTGCAGCCATGGACCCCGGCAGACCAAGCACCACCTGATGGCGACGCACTCACCCTCAAGGACATCATGGCTGCCACACAGGCCATTCATGGTTCCCTGGAGGTCACAATTGACAGGTCACAATGGTGAGGGTGGAACTCCACAATATGGGGGCCAGTATAAAAGAAACAAAAGACGCAATCACCACCCTCAAGGCTGAAACTGTGAGCCTAAAGGCAAATTAAGGAGCTGTACACTACCACAGACACATAGGGGGTAAAGATTGAAGACTTTGAGGGCCATTCATGGAGAAACAACGTTTTCATAATTGGCATACCAGAAAGGCCGGCCGAATCAGCAATTTACCTCTTTGTCAAAGACCTCATACTCAACCAATGACAGCCTAACAGTCTCTCAAGCTACTTTTCTGCTGAGCGAGCCCATCAAGCACCAGGCACCCCACTGAAACTGGGGGCGCCACCTCGCCCAATTATTGCTCGCATTTTCAATTATCAAGACCGGGATATAATCCTGCAGGCAACGCTTGGAAAAAGCCTTAATTAGAAAGCAAAAATTCCATGATGTTTAATGCTTAATTATGAGTGATTCCATCTGAAAAGACATGGTACTTCGCTTCCCCAGAAATGGCTTGGGACTGACAGGATAGCTCAAGACTGGTAGGTGGAATGAAAACCAGATAACAACTCTGACAACAGCGATGTGACAATGACACTTTGGATCCTCAACTCGGGATCAGCTGGCCCGCACCAACAGTGATCCTCACAACACCAAGAACCGCAAGTGACTGAACAGGAATCTCGCAGAGACTGATTTCAAGACGATGGGTCAGTGTGAGAAAGTCACCCTTTTAGCAAGATAACCCCAATATTTCTGACTGTGCTAGGGCTCTGCTTAAAAGGCCCAGGGCCAGTGCTCTGAATAAAAGGTATATGGTGCAATGATATTGTTACAATTCCAATTGGCAATGATGGACTCTATAAGTTCCTAGGAGATAATAGGGCAAGGGGATTCAAACTACCTATAAGTCCATAGGGCCTGATTTATACTTTTTTGCGCCTCATTTGTGCCATATTTTGACGCAAAAGTGGCACAAACGTTTAAAATTCAATAATATTTTGTAAGTTTGTGCCGCTTTTGCGTAAAAAAATTATGCAAATACGGCTCTAAAAAAGTATAAATCAGGCCCTTAGTACATAATAGGGCATGGGAGCATAGAGGCACAGTGAATTTTTTGCATTGGAGGGTGCACTGCTGTGGGCCTGCTGTTATCTTTAAAATGTCAAATATATGCAAATTTGACTTTTGAATTAAAGGTACTTCCAAAGTGTTAATCTACCTTATTTTCACATCACCTCCAAAGTCTCCTCTAGATACCCCAGGGGTAGAGTGCCATGTATCTATAAGCAGGGACATTATAAAAGATATTCTATATGCTCTGGTGAGGGAGAACTGTACCTTTTCATTTTACCCCATTGTAGAAAGTCAACTCTATAGGTTATAATAGAAATCAGATTCTTAAGCGAATATATGGCTAAGAAAATGATAAAAATGTCATAAGTGAACTCAAATGAATGGTAATGATAAATGCAACAAACTGTCATTGTTCTTATACAGAAAATAAGTTATAAGACTTTCTTCTCTGTAAGCCAAATTCCAGCCTGCTAGTGGTCTCTCTTGATTGGTCAGCCCTAACAGGATTAGCCAAGCTGCTTTGATTAGGTGATCAGTGGCCTGCTCTGATCAGAGGTATTCTGATAGTGGAGGGAGGCAGATGGTACAGCCAGGCCAGGAAGGAGGATAGTGAAGCAAGCTGAGGCTTCAGAAGAATACCAGTCAGAAAGGAGTGCAACCAGGTCTGTCCTCACACCCTGTACCCCACAGATAGTTTAAGAGAAGAATGTGCAGATGTCAAGGGGATGAGTTGATGGAAATGAGCTACACCAGGGGGGTTGGTTTAGCCCGATCTTACTCCTCCGGAGAGAAATCTTCCACCTTGGAATGCTAAAGTGCAGAGCTTTATGGGACAAGAAGATGCCGCACTTTGGAAGACGTTGTCATACCTCTGGGTTGTACCCTGCAGCCCATAGGTCAAGAAACCCCAATGAGTGGCCCCGAAGATGACTGAATAAAAGTGTCTGATCTGCATTGGAATTCAGATCTGCTGCCTGAAACCACAAGAAGAAGGACTGCCCTGCTAGAACCCTGGTCTGCAATCCAGAGGACTGCACACTAAACTGCTGCGCCTGTTGCACACTGGAACACCAGCCCAAAGGACTTTCCCTTGCTTCAGAAATGCCTGAGAGTGGTCTCCCCTTAATCAACAGGATAAATGAACTTCCCTGCACCAGCTTCCACAAAATCCCTAGCCTGGAGTGTGCCTAGTGGACTTGCAACGATTTGGCCAGGTGCGTTTTTGGAATTGTAGTCCCAATGGCCCAAGGAGCAACACAGAGATTCTGTAATCTTGGATTGGGGTTGGGTATGGCTTTCTTGCAGCAACCTTTCACAAAAGTCCCCAGCCTGGAGTGCGTCAAGTGGACTTGCAAGGATTTGGCCAGGTGCATTGTGAGAATTGTAGTCCCAACGACCCAAGGAACAACTCAGAGATTCTGGAACCTTGGACTGGGATTGTGGACCACTTTCCTGCATCAAGAAACACTTCTGGAAGTAAGTGTAAAGTGTTATATTGCAGGCACCTTGAACTCTTGACTGTGACCAGTGCAACTTTCCATCTAAGCACTATTGGCTTCTAAGCGCTAGCTACTTTTAATCTTTAAAAATTCATATCTCTGGTTTCCTATATTGGATTTTTGTCATTGTGGTGTCATTTTAAAGATAAAAATATTTACAATATAAAAAATTGGTGTGGGATTTTTATTGTGTGTTGTGTCTTACTTATTTACTGTATTAGTGTATTTAAATGCTTTGCAAATCTGTCTCCTAAGTTAAGCCTGACTTCTTGTTGCCCAGCTACCAGGGGTTGAGCCAGGGGCTACTTTGAAGGACCTTGCCTGGGCACAACCCTGTCTTGGGGGTATACTGCCAGTGGTAGGTGTGTACTTGCCTCTACCATCACCCAGACTCTAACAGTGAGGTCAGAGACTAAGCAATTTGATATGTCTATTACGAACTTCTGCAGTCATCTATAACTGGTCTTTAATTCCTGAGACTAAGGAACATGACGATCATAGGCGAGTTCCTTCTGTATGAAGATTGGGGACCCTGGTAACAAATGACTTTTTGAATTTGGGGTGGAGGGCCTCTCAGTGGTTGCCACTGTCACCTATAAGTTGAATGTTGTTTTGTGGCAACAGGCACTCTGCAATGTTGGGTGATGGGCAGTTCAAAGTCAGCTATGCAGGGAAATGGGGTGGTTGTTTGGGAGACTTTTTTGTTCTTTTGTTTTATTTGGTCTGAAGCTGTCACTTTTATAACACTGTCACTGTCAGAGGTTCACAAGGTTTGACACAGGTTCCCTGTCTGACCTCCAGACTACATTATCACCATGGACAGGACAGATCCACCTGAGTCCTACCCATAAGTATGGCCACCAAGGTAGATGATGCACACATGTGTCCTATGTCCTAGAATGTCAATGGCCTGGGGGAAAATATTGAAAGAGGGATGTACTGGAGTACATAAAACAGCACTCCCCATACAGCGTCCTCCATCAGAAGAAACATCTTATGGGAAATACCTGTCAGGTAATGGACACTTGGGGATACAAGATGGTCGCCCATGTAATCTATACTACCAGTTGAAGGATGCTAGTGAAAAAGATGCTGCCGCTCACCATCCAACACACTTGGAGGCAGGTTTCAAGAAATGTGGCCACTTTCTTTGCACCCCGTAGCGCCCCCACCACCACCATGTGTGCTCTGTATTTAAAATAGGGCACACCATGGCACAGGGTAGGGGCAATAGCATCAGAATTTTTTACTCTATTGATGTTTTGTTCAGAGTTAGTGCCAAAAGTTTGCACTAATTCTGAACCATACATAAGGGCCCATTTAAACTGATGGTGTTTCCCCTTTTAACACCTGCTCTGAGCAGGCATTAAAAAGGCCGAAACAAATGGTGCAAATAAATCTTTTAGATTTCTTTGTGACTTTTTTTGCATTCCTCCTAACAGGGGAACGCCCCCCTTGCATACATTATGCCTGGCACACGCATAATGTGTCACAAGCAGTTACAAAGTGGCACAATGCTGCATTGTGCCACTTTGTAAATGTGGTGCTGCATTTTTACCATAATATTGCGACATTAGCGTCAAACAAATTACTCTAATGTGGCAATATATGGCTCAAGGGGTTCTTAAATCTGCCCTTTGGTCTGATGCACATGGACGATATGTGGCCCTCTTAGGGGTCTGGGAGTGTTCTGGGAGGCTGCAACCATCAACATAATTTAAACCTGTGCCACGCCCCGATTGGACAAAACCCTGACCTGAGCGCTCTTCTACTCTATCTGCCAGATGGTGAGCTGCTGGTGGGAGGTGACTTAAACATGGCACTCTGTAAAGTAAAAGACCACTGCCCCCCAGAAAGATGGTATTCCCTCACCACCCTATTGCAGGCTTCCTCTCGGCCCTGGACCTTGTTGATACATGGTGTGCCCTCATCCCTACGACACAGCACTACACTTCCACTCAGGGGCTCATGGTAGTCTTTCACGCATCAATTAGATCCTTAGCCTGGCACATCAGCTCCCAGGTTACAAGAGATCTGCCACTTAGCCAGAGGTATTACTGCCCACTCCAGGCTGTGGGTCACATATGATCTAGGCATGCATGTCACAAAACACATCTTAAACCCTGGTATTTCAAGATTCCTAGAGTTAGAGCGGGACATAAGTCCTCTGTGGATTACGTGCAGTGCCTGTGGGAGGCATACAAAGCAGTCATTAAGAGCCAGGGCCTCTCTATAATAGTGGGACACAAAAGAGACAAAAGAGCTGAGTTGGAAGCAATTGATCAGGATATCCTCGACTTAGAGACTAAACTAATGGACCAAGACCATACAGACATTAAGCAAACCCTGAGCGTCAAGCAACAAGAATTCAGAAACATAGCATCAGAAGCCACCTTGGAAAGACCTAGGGCAACATAACATCGCCTTTATAAGGTGGGAAATAAAGTTGGAAAACTCATAGCATGGCCTGACAAAAAGCAGCGGGCAAAAAAGGTAGGCAGGGAGGGGCTAAAGTCTTCTCCACATACTATACCCAATTACATTTCCCAGTGGCTACCGCTACAGGGGAAGAAATCCTGCAACCTCCTGGCATACATTCAGCTCCCCAGCCTCAAAAGTGACGACCAGGTGTTTCTAGAGGGAGACCTCACTGAAGAAGAAACCATGCGAGCGATACATAATTTATGTTTGGGTAGAGTAGTAGGCCCTAACGGTGTGCCAAGTGAACTTTGTAAGCTCACTGCCCCTAAACCCACCCATCTGTTTCGAATGCACCATGAGAGTAGGGATCTAGGATTCCTCCTTAGGGAGCAAAGAATAGCCTTCATCCATAAAGAGGGCAACCCACTGGAGACTAGCTCTTCACACAGGCCCATTTAACTTCTCAACACCAAAATTAAAATCCTAGCTGGCTAATTCCGATCATCTCCAAGCTCATTCATGTGGATCAATTTGGCTTTATGCCAGAACGGAGCACTACTCCTAATTTACGACATCTCCATGTGTGTTTGGTCAATATTTTGTAAGTTTGTGCCGCTTTTGCGTAAAAAAATTATGCAAATACGGCTCTAAAAAAGTATAAATTAGGCCCTTAGTACATAATAGGGCATGGGAGCATAGAGGCACAGTGAATTTTTTGCATTGGAGGGTGCACTGCTGTGGGCCTGCTGTTATCTTTAAAATTTCAAATATATGCAAATTTGACTTTTGAATTAAAGGTACTTCCAAAGTGTTAATCTACCTTATTTTCACATCACCTCCAAAGTCTCCTCTAGATACCCCAGGGGTAGGGTGCCATGTATATATAAGCAGGGACATTATAAAAGATATTCTATATGCTCTGGTGAGGGAGAACTGTACCTTTTCATTTTACCCCATTGTAGAAAGTCAACTCTATAGGTTATAATAGAAATCAGATTCTTAAGCGAATATATGGCTAAGAAAATGATAAAAATGTCATAAGTGAACTCAAATGAATGGTAATGATAAATGCAACAAACTGTCATTGTTCTTATACAGAAAATAAGTTATAAGACTTTCTTCTCTGTAAGCCAAATTCCAGCCTGCTAGTGGTCTCTCTTGATTGGTCAGCCCTAACAGGATTAGCCAAGCTGCTTTGATTAGGTGATCAGTGGCCTGCTCTGATCAGAGGTATTCTGATAGTGGAGGGAGGCAGATGGTACAGCCAGGCCAGGAAGGAGGATAGTGAAGCAAGCTGAGGCTTCAGAAGAATACCAGTCAGAAAGGAGTGCAACCAGGTCTGTCCTCACACCCTGTACCCCACAGATAGTTTAAGAGAAGAATGTGCAGATGTCAAGGGGATGAGTTGATGGAAATGAGCTACACCAGGGGGGTTGGTTTAGCCCGATCTTACTCCTCCGGAGAGAAATCTTCCACCTTGGAATGCTAAAGTGCAGAGCTTTATGGGACAAGAAGATGCCGCACTTTGGAAGACGTTGTCATACCTCTGGGTTGTACCCTGCAGCCCATAGGTCAAGAAACCCCAATGAGTGGCCCCGAAGATGACTGAATAAAAGTGTCTGATCTGCATTGGAATTCAGATCTGCTGCCTGAAACCACAAGAAGAAGGACTGCCCTGCTGGAACCCTGGTCTGCAATCCAGAGGACTGCACACTAAACTGCTGCGCCTGTTGCACACTGGAACACCAGCCCAAAGGACTTTCCCTTGCTTCAGAAATGCCTGAGAGTGGTCTCCCCTTAATCAACAGGATAAATGAACTTCCCTGCACCAGCTTCCACAAAATCCCTAGCCTGGAGTGTGCCTAGTGGACTTGCAACGATTTGGCCAGGTGCGTTTTTGGAATTGTAGTCCCAATGGCCCAAGGAGCAACACAGAGATTCTGTAATCTTGGATTGGGGTTGGGTATGGCTTTCTTGCAGCAACCTTTCACAAAAGTCCCCAGCCTGGAGTGCGTCAAGTGGACTTGCAAGGATTTGGCCAGGTGCATTGTGAGAATTGTAGTCCCAACGACCCAAGGAACAACTCAGAGATTCTGGAACCTTGGACTGGGATTGTGGACCACTTTCCTGCATCAAGAAACACTTCTGGAAGTAAGTGTAAAGTGTTATATTGCAGGCACCTTGAACTCTTGACTGTGACCAGTGCAACTTTCCATCTAAGCACTATTGGCTTCTAAGCGCTAGCTACTTTTAATCTTTAAAAATTCATATCTCTGGTTTCCTATATTGGATTTTTGTCATTGTGGTGTCATTTTAAAGATAAAAATATTTACAATATAAAAAATTGGTGTGGGATTTTTATTGTGTGTTGTGTCTTACTTATTTACTGTATTAGTGTATTTAAATGCTTTGCAAATCTGTCTCCTAAGTTAAGCCTGACTTCTTGTTGCCCAGCTACCAGGGGTTGAGCCAGGGGCTACTTTGAAGGACCTTGCCTGGGCACAACCCTGTCTTGGGGGTATACTGCCAGTGGTAGGTGTGTACTTGCCTCTACCATCACCCAGACTCTAACAGTGAGGTCAGAGACTAAGCAATTTGATATGTCTATTACGAACTTCTGCAGTCATCTATAACTGGTCTTTAATTCCTGAGACTAAGGAACATGACGATCATAGGCGAGTTCCTTCTGTATGAAGTTTGGGGACCCTGGTAACAAATGACTTTTTGAATTTGGGGTGGAGGGCCTCTCAGTGGTTGCCACTGTCACCTATAAGTTGAATGTTGTTTTGTGGCAACAGGCACTCTGCAATGTTGGGTGATGGGCAGTTCAAAGTCAGCTATGCAGGGAAATGGGGTGGTTGTTTGGGAGACTTGTTTGTTCTTTTGTTTTATTTGGTCTGAAGCTGTCACTTTTATAACACTGTCACTGTCAGAGGTTCACAAGGTTTGACACAGGTTCCCTGTCTGACCTCCAGACTACATTATCACCATGGACAGGACAGATCCACCTGAGTCCTACCCATAAGTATGGCCACCAAGGTAGATGATGCACACATGTGTCCTATGTCCTGGAATGTCAATGGCCTGGGGGAAAATATTGAAAGAGGGATGTACTGGAGTACATAAAACAGCACTCCCCATACAGCGTCCTCCATCAGAAGAAACATCTTATGGGAAATACCTGTCAGGTAATGGACACTTGGTGATACAAGATGGTCGCCCATGTAATCTATACTACCAGTTGAAGGATGCTAGTGAAAAAGATGCTGCCGCTCACCATCCAACACACTTGGAGGCAGGTTTCAAGAAATGTGGCCACTTTCTTTGCACCCCGTAGCGCCCCCACCACCACCATGTGTGCTCTGTATTTAAAATAGGGCACACCATGGCACAGGGTAGGGGCAATAGCATCAGAATTTTTTACTCTATTGATGTTTTGTTCAGAGTTAGTGCCAAAAGTTTGCACTAATTCTGAACCATACATAAGGGCCCATTTAAACTGATGGTGTTTCCCCTTTTAACACCTGCTCTGAGCAGGCATTAAAAAGGCCGAAACAAATGGTGCAAATAAATCTTTTAGATTTCTTTGTGACTTTTTTTGCATTCCTCCTAACAGGGGAACGCCCCCCTTGCATACATTATGCCTGGCACACGCATAATGTGTCACAAGAAGTTACAAAGTGGCACAATGCTGCATTGTGCCACTTTGTAAATGTGGTGCTGCATTTTTACCATAATATTGCGACATTAGCGTCAAACAAATTACTCTAATGTGGCAATATATGGCTCAAGGGGTTCTTAAATCTGCCCTTTGGTCTGATGCACATGGACAATATGTGGCCCTCTTAGGGGTCTGGGAGTGTTCTGGGAGGCTGCAACCATCAACATAATTTAAACCTGTGCCACGCCCCGATTGGACAAAACCCTGACCTGAGCGCTCTTCTACTCTATCTGCCAGATGGTGAGCTGCTGGTGGGAGGTGACTTAAACATGGCACTCTGTAAAGTAAAAGACCCCTGCCCCCCAGAAAGATGGTATTCCCTCACCACCCTATTGCAGGCTTCCTCTCGGCCCTGGACCTTGTTGATACATGGTGTGCCCTCATCCCTACGACACAGCACTACACTTCCACTCAGGGGCTCATGGTAGTCTTTCACGCATCAATTAGATCCTTAGCCTGGCACATCAGCTCCCAGGTTACAAGAGATCTGCCACTTAGCCAGAGGTATTACTGCCCACTCCAGGCTGTGGGTCACATATGATCTAGGCATGCATGTCACAAAACACATCTTAAACCCTGGTATTTCAAGATTCCTAGAGTTAGAGCGGGACATAAGTCCTCTGTGGATTACATGCAGTGCCTGTGGGAGGCATACAAAGCAGTCATTAAGAGCCAGGGCCTCTCTATAATAGTGGGACACAAAAAAGACAAAAGAGCTGAGTTGGAAGCAATTGATCAGGATATCCTCGACTTAGAGACTAAACTAATGGACCAAGACCATACAGACATTAAGCAAACCCTGAGCGTCAAGCAACAAGAATTCAGAAACATAGCATCAGAAGCCACCTTGGAAAGACCTAGGGCAACATAACATCGCCTTTATAAGGTGGGAAATAAAGTTGGAAAACTCATAGCATGGCCTGACAAAAAGCAGCGGGCAAAAAAGGTAGGCAGGGAGGGGCTAAAGTCTTCTCCACATACTATACCCAATTACATTTCCCAGTGGCTACCGCTACAGGGGAAGAAATCCTGCAACCTCCTGGCATACATTCAGCTCCCCAGCCTCAAAAGTGACGACCAGGTGTTTCTAGAGGGAGACCTCACTGAAGAAGAAACCATGCGAGCGATACATAATTTATGTTTGGGTAGAGTAGTAGGCCCTAACGGTGTGCCAAGTGAACTTTGTAAGCTCACTGCCCCTAAACCCACCCATCTGTTTCGAATGCACCATGAGAGTAGGGATCTAGGATTCCTCCTTAGGGAGCAAAGAATAGCCTTCATCCATAAAGAGGGCAACCCACTGGAGACTAGCTCTTCACACAGGCCCATTTAACTTCTCAACACCAAAATTAAAATCCTAGCTGGCTAATTCCGATCATCTCCAAGCTCATTCATGTGGATCAATTTGGCTTTATGCCAGAACGGAGCACTACTCCTAATTTACGACATCTCCATGTGTGTTTGGTCAAGTCGACAAGCTCCAACAGAATGCCCTTGTCCTCCCACTAGATGCCCGCATGGCCTTTGACACAATCGAATGGTCTTTTCTTTTTGAAGTGTTGGCCAAGATGGACTTTGCCCAAGACATCTATCATGGATTTGGCTCCTCTACACCAAGCCTTTGGCTCAAGTTACTGCCAATGGGAGAGTTTCCCAGGAACCGGGCTCCAAAATAGTACCATGCAGGGATGCCCACTCTCTCCAGTCATCTTTGTTCTAATAATTGAACTCTTGGCTACCTGGGTCAGGACAGGCCCACTGGTACATAGTCTGCGATGGACTGAACACTGGGAGGACACTATGGCCCTCATTTCGACCTCAGTGGTCTTTTTTAAAGACCGCCGAGGTACCGCCGTGCGGAAGACCGCCAGTGCAAGTGGTTTTCCGTGCAACGTATTATGACTGCTGGCAGCCCTCTGTCCTTTTTCGGACGGGGAGCAGCCAGCAGCCATACTGGTGGTCGGAGGGGAAGTGGAGGCTGCTCCACCTCCACCACCCTGTCATCAGAACACCGCCCACCGAATCACGTCCCATGATTTGGTGTGGCGGTGTTCTGGTGACGGGGAGCTGGTGGCGGAGCAGCCCCCATGGATCCAGTCCCCTCCAGGAGGATCAACGGACAAGGTAAGTTGATCATCCATCAGGGGAGGGGGGCGGGGAGGGTGTTATGTGTTGTGTGCGTGTGAGTATGTAGAGGAGGCGTGTAAGTGTATGGGAAATGTGTGCGGGTCGGTCTGTGTGCATGACTGTTTGTATGTCTGCGGGTATGTGTTGTTTATAGTGTATGTGTGCATGTAGGGGTGTGTGTATGTGCATGTTGGGGGTGGGGGTCGAGAGTGTGTGTGTGTATGTGCATGTTGGGGGTGGGGGTGGGGAGGGGGGTCCTGCCACATTTGGGGGGAGGCAGGGGGGAGGACTCAGGGTGGGGGTGGGATAGACCCCTATCAGTGCCAGGGAAGGATTTCCAAAGGGGTTCCAAACCACCCAAAATCCATGGCGTTATGCAGGGTCGTGATAACACCGGCGGTCTGGTGACGGCCGCCAGGCTGGAGACCGAAGTCTCCAGCCCAGCGGTCGTCACCGCCCTAGCGGTCAGAGTGGAGAAGCGGTGGATGACCATGGTGGTAACCGCCATGGTCATAATTCAAATTTTTTTCCGCTGGCCTGTTGGCGGTTTTACCGCCACTTCTCCCCAGTCCGCAATGGTTGTAATGTAGGCCTATATCACTCTACGCAGATGATATTCTGCTTTACAGAGCAGATCCTGTACTCTTACTTGGCAAGGTAATGCAAAAATACTCACCCAATTTGGTCACTTTTTGGGGTATACCAATAACTGGACAAAGGGGGTCATTCTAAGTTTGGCGGGCGGCGGTTGCCGCCCGTCAAACGGGAACCGCCAATTGGCCGCTCTGCGGTCAGAAGACCGCTGGGGCCATTCAGACTTTCCTGCTGGGCCGGCGGGCGCCCGCCAAGGCAGCGCCCGCCGGCCCAGCGGGAAAGGGCCTGCAACACTGAAGCCGGCTCCGAATGGAGCCGGCGGTGTTGCAGGTGTGCGACGGGTTCAGTAGCACCCATCGCGCTTTTCACTGTCTGCTATGCAGACAGTGAAAAGCTTAATGGGGCCCTGTTAGGGGGTCCCTGCACTGCCCATGCCAGTGGCATGGGCAGGTCAGGGGCCCCCAGGGGCCCCAGGACACCCGTTCCCGCCATCCTGTTCCTGGCGGTGAAAACCGCCAGAAACAGGCTGGCGGGAAGGGGGTCGGAATCCCCATGGCGGCGCTGCTTGCAGCGCTGCCATGGAGGATTGAGCCAACCGGGGTTAATCCGGCGGGAAACCGCCGGACCCGGTTTTCTGACCACGGCGGTGGCCCAGGAAGCACCGCCAGCCTGTTGGCGGTGCTTTCCGTGGTCCGCGGCCCTGGCGGTTTTTACCGCCAGGGTCGGAATGAGGCCTAAAGTCCCTATTCTATGTCCTGAGTGTATGGTCTCCACAAACGCCCTGGTAATGCAAAGCAAAGATCACCACAGATGAGTTCTGCTATCTTGGATCCATGTCACTACTGATGCAGACCTGTTCTATGTAATAAAATATCTGCTGCCCTAGCTGATGTAATTAAAGCATAATGCCAAACACGGGGAGTCCTTACCACTGTCACTACTTGGCAGAGCTGCATTTTTTTAAATGATGGCCCCACCTCAATACCCTACATAAAAACCCCAAACCGGTCCCTGCATCCTATTTTAATGCAATAGAGAGCACTGCTATGGAATGGTGGTCCGGCTTGAATAGCACTCAGCAAATTGATGAGAGAGTGGTAAAATGGGGGGATCCCCCTGGCCGACATTCAAAAATACTATTGGGTGGCACAACTCACTCTCATTACTCACTGGGTTCATCTCCCTGCACACAAACCCGCATTTTATATGGAAAGACAGGTCATGCAACCAAGAGGATCCCTTCTACGCCAGCCCCTGACATACCACTTTCAGGGGCCCACTGTGGTAACAGATTGACTCTGGCAAACAGCACGTCAAGTGCTTGGCTGGAGGGCCAGGTTTCTTGGGCCACTCCTCTATGGGACTTAGAGAAAGCAGGCACATTGGGGGCACAATCTGGGATCGATAAGTGGGACTTCATCGGTCTCTCCAGTATAGGGGACCTCGGATCCCAGGGAGCAGTCATCATCTTGATTCACTTGCCACAAGACTACCAGCTTGCCCCAACTGAGACCTTTCGATACCTTTAAATATAACATGCACTCTGAGAGCAGTTCCTCAGGAAGTGAACTTCCCCGTGTCCTCACCCCTGGAGGACAGATTGTTTTATGAAAATATGCTCCGCAGGGCAACTTTACTTACATCCCAAAAACTGATTTGCAACTCGCCAGGCACTCTTCAACACTTGCAGGGCTAATGGGAATGGGATTTGGAGGACTTGGAGGATGCTGAGTGGCCTGGAGCCTTAGGGTCCTGAAGGGAGGTAGTGATTAAGTCTGGATTTTGCAACTCAAAATTCTCCATCGGTCTTACTTTGCATGTACCACTTTGGTGAAAATAGGCAGGCCGTCTGATGTGGGCTGTCGTTGACAGTGTGACCAGGTGGGAACTTTTCTTCACATCATTCGGAGCTGGCCAGTGATACAATGCTTATGGGTGTTTGTTGTTTTCTTGCATGAATGATCTATGTGATAGCCTCTGCTTAATGGTCCTTGTTAAATATTTGGGGAGATACTGACCTAAGCTGCATGGAGTGGCCCTGGATGACCTTAGTAGCTAAACACAATATTGAGAGCCAATGGAGTGTGGCACACGCATCACAACTGGAAGACTAAAAGCAGGACATGGACTGTTGCATGTTGGCAGAAAAGGTGAAATATGAGTCCTTGAAAGTGGGCGAAAATCTGGGGCAAATTGAAAGAGTACAGTGGGGTCTCTGCACTCTCTCCCCTTCCAGCTGATGCTGAAACAGTGTTCTCTTGTGATTCCAGTTCAAATGCCATGGTTTGTTATGCAGGGAGATGGTAATTTGTAATGATGTGCAATCCATTACTTGCTGTGTCAGTGTTTGACAATGTGTGGTTTGACACTATGGGGGTCATTCTGACCCCGGCGGCCATGGTCGGCGGGAGCACCGCCGACAGACCGGCGGTGCCCCGCAGGGCATTCTGACCGCGGCGGTTCGGCCGCGGTCAGATGCGGGAAACCGGCGGTCTCCCGCCGGTTTCCCGCTGCCCTGCAGAATCCTCCATGGCGGCGGAGCGTGCTCCGCCGCCATGGGGATTCTGACACCCCCTCCCGCCATCCTGTTCCTGGCGGGTCTCCCGTCAGGAACAGGATGGCGGTAGGGGGTGCCGCGGGGCCCCGTAAGAGGGCCCCACAAAGTATTTCAGTGTCTGCATAGCAGACACTGAAATACGCGACGGGTGCCACTGCACCCGTCGCACCTTCCCACTACGCCGGCTCCATTCGGAGCCGGCGTCCTCGTGGGAAGGTAGATTTGCCCTGGGCTGGCGGGCGGCCTTTTGGCGGCCGCCCGCCAGCCCAGGGCAAATCCCAAAATACCCTCAGCGGTCTTTAGACCGCGGAGCGGTATTTTGGTGGGGGAACATCGGCGGGCGGCCTCCGCCGCCCGCCGATGTTAGAATGACCCCCTATGTGGTGTATATGCCTTTTTATTGCTTGCCATGTTTGTAATAAAAATATCTTTAAAACAAGATTACAAGACTAATATAATACAAGTGTGCATCGTCTAGAAAGCACTCAAAATCCTACTGACTACTTTTCAAGAGTATCTCCAGTTTCATTACGCCACTGGTCACAGTACTCCATCCAAGACGGCTGAGGCCTACATTAATTTAATTGTCAAGTCAAGTACTCCAGCTGCTGTAGCGTTAATCCAAATTGTTAGTGACCTGTTGATGTTAAAAGACATTATTACACATCAGTCATGGATCAAAGACATTCTACCTCTCAGTAATAATGGTGGATATCAAAAATGCAAAAATGTCAAAGATGAATCGTCCATAACTCATGAAATAATTATTGTGCAAGGGTTGAGGATCCTGATTTCAAGAGTCTGTGACAAAAAGTGATTGAAGTGGCTCACAAAGGTAATTGTGGTATTGTTGCCACAAAGAGAACTCTTCGAAACCGAGTTTGGTATCTATACTTAGCTGAAAGAGATGAAAAAGAATTAGAGACCTGTCAAATATGCAATTGCCTGTCAGCCAGGGTTACTCAACATACTCTGAGCATGTCAAAACCCCCTTAACAAGCTTGGGAGAGAACAGCCATTGATTTCTTTGACCCACTTGATAAAGACCATCATTTATTGGTGATTGTAGATGAATGCTCACGTTTTCATTTGGTTGTAGACCTCTCATTCACAACTCATTACCCAGCAATCGAAAACCTTTATGGCATCTTTGTGACATGGAGTATACCAGCCATTGTGAATTCTGACAAGGGTCTACTCTTCAACATTAAAGAATTTAAAGAATTTCTGGAGCATCTGAACATAAAGCAGTAAAAGATCACACCATAATTGCCACAGGCTGATGGACTTGTTGAGCCTTTTATGAGAACACTAAATAAAGCTTCCCAAGTGATGTCTACCAAAGGACACATGCTAACTGCCCAGCACCCTCAGAATTCTATTACCAGAGACTCTTCTCACTTTAGGTCTGTGTTTCATCTATCTTTAACTCAAAATGGTGAAAAAAGACTGACTGAAAATTCAGTGACTGTTGCTGATTCCTTACCATCTTTAGCAATCTCTGATTCTGAAGATGACACTTTATAGTTTATCGTAAGCAGATGGGGTCAGATGATCAAAATGCCAAGAAGATAAGAAGGTTGATAGAGATGTAGTTGTGCATGTTTGTACACACATCATATATATATATATATATATATATATATATATATATATATATATATATATATATGTATATATATATATACATATATATATATATATATATATATATATATATATATTTGTATATATATATATACATATATATATATATATATATATATATATATTTGTATATATATATATATATACACACACATATATATATACATATATATATATATATATATATATATATATATATATATATATATATATGTATATATATATGTATATATATTTATATACATATATATTTAAATTGGAATATTGGAATTGGCCCTTTTACAGGGTCATTCCCCAAACTTTTTGACTTTTTCCTCCTTATTTTTATGACCTTTTTTGGTTGACGTTATGACTCTGGGCACTTTACCACTGCTAAGCAGTGCTTATGTGCATGTGCTCTTCCTTGTAAACTTGGTATCTTGGTATGATTGGCTTGTACCTAATTGGCATATTTAATTTACCTATAAGTCCCTTGTAAAGTGGTATCTCTATACCCAGGGCCTGTAAATAAAATGCTACTAGTGGGCCTGCAGCGCTGCTTGAGCCACCAACTGAAGTAGCCTTTAAAACCTGTCTCAGGCCTGTTAGCGCAGGGCCTGTGTGTACATTTTTCTGCCGCAGGCACTTGGCATCTAAATTTACTTACCAGGCCTAGAACTCCCTGTTTACTACATGTAAGTCACCCCTAAGGTACGCTCTAGCTAGCCCTATGGTCAGGGTGCTTTGTATGTAGAGGGCAGGACATGTGCCTTATAATGTGGCCTGTCCTGGTAGTGACAAAGAGGCTGTTTGGTTTCTCACTGCTGTGAGTGCTGCCTTCTCAAATGATTGCATTGGAAATGCCCTACCTTATGTGAAGGGGGTATTATCTGATTTATGAGGTGTAGCGTAGGCATGTTTGGCATAGTTGTAATGGTAGTGGGAAATGGTGCTTACTGGTGTGGGTGGATATTTTATTATCATTACAGAAATGCCACTTCTGGAAAGTGAGAATTTCTCTGTGCTTATGACTCTGATGTTTTGCAGCTTGACTCCAATCCACGTCTGGGCAGAGTGACAGTTGGGCTTTGTGCATACTTTTCAGACAGCCTGTACACAGGAGGGTGGAGGTGTCACAGAGGTGCATCTACATACTGAATAATCTTCCTGGGCTGAGAGAAGGGAGAGACGGGGCACACCTACATTTGTAAAGGCTGTGCCCTTGCCTCACACAATAGGGTCGTTTACCCCTGACTGATGCTTGGAGCCTGTGCTGGAGGAGAGAAGGGGCACTCCCAGAACAACTTGTAACTGGTTGGAACCTCTTCTCCCCTCTCTTTGTGAAACACAGTATAAACTGAGTATAACTACAGGGGATGTTTGCCCACAATTTAGACACTCTTGGGACTCCAGAGACTCTTCTGGAACTGGACATAGGACGCTGCTGAATGGACTCACCAGGACCCACCTTGGACTGCTGCTGCTGTGCTGACCTGTGACCTGCCTGGTCACTAGGAGCAACTGCCACCATCTGCATCCCTTGTTCTGGCCTCTTGTTGTGCCTGCTAGCCCTGTGCTTCCTTCCCCTTCTGCTGTCTCCAGGGGCAGGTTGCCATGGCCCCTGCCCCCTCAACTCTCCAAAATATGAGGAGTGCTGTCTCTTTAGATTTATAGTGCTTGGAAAGTGCTTCTTTGTGCCCCTCTCTGCGCTTCTAAGTGCATTTGCCGGAAAGGAGATTCACCGCTGCAACCCGGGCCTTTTGGAGTGGCGCCAGCGCTCATAATCGCTTTTCCGATGCCAAGAATCACCATCGTTACCTAGGGCAATATTGATTTCTGAAATGAGCTGGAGAAGCGCTGCCCCTAAGACCCCCCGAGGCAACAACAGGGTGAAGAAAGGAGCAAGCGCGCTTCTATCTTGCCCCTGGGACGAAGCAGGCTCCGTGGAGTACCCCTGGGACACAAGCAGGCATCCACTCTGGTGCCTGCTCACTGCTGTGGCCCAGGCAGGCTGGGCTCTGTGTCTGGAATCTGGACAGGGAAAGGAAGCCTCATCAGAGGTTCCTCACCGCTCCTGGCCCCTCACTGTGCTGGTGAATAGGCAGGGGGAATGGAAGCCTTAGTGAAGGATTCCCCCTGCCCCTGAAACCCTTCCTTTTGGCCCCAATCATTTTTGTGCTTCGCCCCCCCCCCCCTCTGAAGGGCCAGTTGAGGCTCAGGGGGGAGCCCCTTTGTGATTGAGGGCCCCAGGAGGGGCCCGATATTAAAATAGGAAGAGGTGCATACAGCCCCTCTCCCCCTGGATCGACACGTGGACCCCGTTCTCACGCAAAAGGAGCGCCGGGGGGCCCCATATTTGTCTTCTTGGAACTGGAAGTGACTTTTCATGATAATACAGGTACTTTCTCAAAGACACATACTGTCCCTAAATGTTCCTTATATGGATTAATGTGTTAACCTGTATCGTTCATGTACTACATATATGTTCTGCTGTTCCTTGTATGGGCATGATAGGATGATATGTGTCTATGACTTGCCATAGGTTTTTATAATGCTCTTAGTATAGACATTTATTACGTTTCAGAGACAAGTGCATTTCTTTAATGTAATTCTTGACTACTGCTTTTGTTGCAGAATTCTGAGTGCTTGTGTGATCTAATGTGATTACTGCTTATTTTTGCAGAGTATTAGTAACCTGTGTAACATTCTGAAAACTGCTAAGGTAGCTCGAAATTACTGACATGTAATGTTTGGTCTAATTATGTTTTGTGCAATACAGTTTATTTTTACGTAGCTCAGTGTTGTGTTTACTTTGTGGAGGATATATTGTTTCACGTGTATTGTGTGTGTTGTGCAAACTCCTTACACATTACCTCCGGGATAGACCTGACTGCTCATGTCAAGCTACCAAGAGGATGAGCAGGGGGTATCTTGGACATGTAATTCCCTTGCCCTGACTAGAGTGGGTAGGTTCTGCTTGGCTTAGGTGCATACCCTAGCCAACCAGAAACACAATTCCTAACTATATATAATGATTATATCAACATTTTCATTTTCATTCAACAGAGGGGGAGATGCAGTGTCTCGCATGACTTAGAACAGCACCTTTCTGACTCCCAACTGACTCCATATCATAATGACATAATCTCTAGAATACAATGTAATGAAAGCTTGGTTTAGAATGTGGGGCGTTCATAGGTACACACAGAGGAATAAAGATGTGTGATTTTGTTGATGCAGATATGCTAATTAGAAACTATTAATGAATGTTTATGTGTTTTGATGAATGAAAAGTTCATAGCGAAATTAATTGTAGAGAAAATAATGTGCACGTTTGAAAATGTGTCCACGGAGAGTGGCAGCCACTTATTTGAAAGTTGTACTAAAATAACTAAAATTGTGTGAAATAATGAAAATGTGTAATAATAATGTAGTAATATGTCATAATGAGATGTAGAACCTATGTTTTGCATTAATTTGCAGAATTAACTTAGCCAAAGCTGTGGCCTAGTTTTCCAGGCCTCATACAGTAGCTGAACTATTAGAACATGCTGGAAGAAAGCGACAATGCTAACCTGTCCCTGAACTACCCCATTTTAAAGTTGCTTAGCTAGAATTTTCGGCAGTGTACCAATGGACAGGAGCTGATGAAGTCAATTTGATACAATTATGTATAGAGTAGGCTAAATGTACTTTCCCAGGACTTGAACAATGAGAGCACTGACTTCAGAGGAACATGCAACATTTTCCATTCCTGAGCCGGATGATGAAGACATCTTACAGTGGACCAAACCATGAACTGAGAAAGACGAAATCCTAGAACTCATAGATATGGAAAACTAGTTGACCAGTTAGGAATTAGGGGGATGGACGGAAAAACTCTAATAAAAAGTCATGACAAGGGGCTAAAGTTTCAGATGCGAGGGCCAAATTCAGATGCAAGGGTTGAATGCTGATGACTTCAAGAGACGCGGTTCAAGATTCTGTCATTGGGCTCATGCTCTTGAGAGCCTGATGCATTGCTGATCTATTGATGACCTGAAGACGAAGACTGACTTTGTTGCTGATCCATTCCGTGTTTAGGTAGCTATGACAATGTGACTGATTAACTTTGTGCCTTTTCTTCTAGGTACCAACTGCGCTGTTTTATAGTTTTTCTTCTAGCTAGATGTTTTCCAAATTCATATTTTTCAAAATTGTTTTCACATGAAATCCCATGCTGATGCTAATCTGGGTTAGGCAGGTTTTCTATGGTTGACGTTGACAGTGACAAATGATTGACGGACTGATTGCTGAACTCTGCTATTGAAGTCAATATAATTGATCTTTGTCAGCTTATGCTGAAGCTTTTGAACATATGCTTTCTAAAGTTCTGATTAAATTGTGTAGGTGTTCGCTAATAAACTAATTCTGAGCTGATTAAATAAAGTTTGAGTTAACCAATGCATTAGAATTGTAATTAATAGGTTAATAACATTTGCTAAACGCTTTATCGAGTTGTGGTTATTCATCAAATGATGGTTATAATATTTTATTGGCTAATGATTCTCTTAGTGGTTACTGATTGTTTACATTGATTATTAATGCCACTGGTCACTGCGTGATTAGGATACTCCTTGCGATCCAAAAGCTTGATCAGCCAATATGCTTCCCCTTGTAAGTTTACTTATTAAGGACCAGACGCATTATCAGTTTACAGCTCCATATCTGGTCTAGTCATTGGAGGGTACACAAGCTGGGGAAAATGCTACAAATATCTTCAACCTGGACAGACCCTCTTGGTACAGCTGACCTGTGCCCCATCACTATCGGCCTAAAATCATGCCTACATCCCAGTCTACCATGCTCATAGTCTATCAATCGCGGTTAATGGTTCTTGGTGCTATGTTTAATTACAAAGTGTATAGATTTATATATCTGGTTCCTCTTTTTAGATTTTTGTTATTTTGGTGTCATTTTGTTTATCAAATCTTTTTTTTTTTAATTCAGTTCAGGATTTTTTGTGTTCTGATGTCATTATTTCTGTGGTACTGCATAAATGCTTCACACATTGCCATACGTTAAGCCTGTCTGTGCAGTGTCATAGCCACCAGGTTGTTGGGCTCAGGTTAATTATGTGACTTTTGGAGTTCATCTTGACAAGTTTGTGTTATTATTCCTTGAGGTGACTGACAGCCCTCCAAACAATAATCTTTTATTTTAGACTTGCCAATTTAGAAATAGTTATTTTTATACTGGTATATGTCGAAAAATGAATATCATTTTCTTAAAAAGTTGAAGAACACATTTTAGGAACAGCAAATAACAAATTCATACGATTTGCAAATAGAACAATATAAATAGCAGGAACTAGAAAGAAGCAATGACCTCACCCATTTGTAACACAAAAGGATCAGGGTCAAGACTGATTTGCATATGGCTGGGTCCAAACTGGGGTGGCATGGTGAGCAAAAGTACAATGGATTAAACCCAGATCTGTGACTGGGGGTGAGTGTTTGAAAAGTTTCAACACTCCGTCCATCATCCTTTTGAGTTGCTAAAATTTCCCTAAGTGGGAAGGGTATGCCCAGACGTGGGTCCCTTGCTCACTGTGCCACTGGATTCAAGCTAGCCTGGCTAATGAAGGGTGATACCCTGAAACCAGTCCCAGGATGCTTGTTTCTGGTCCAGGGAGGACCTGGCTTAGCAGTTCAGGCTGGACTGTTCCCATGGGGAACAGGGTCAAGACTGATTTGCATATGGCTGGGTCCAAACTGGGGTTGCATGGTGAACAAAAGACCAATGGATTAAACCCAGATCTGTGACTGGGGGTGAGTATTTGAAAAGTTTCAACACTCCGTCCATCATCCTTTTGTGTTACTAAAACTCACCCATTTGTAGCCATGGTGCTTCACGTAAAATCAAATTTTGTGGTTGCAAAGCCTGCTGTGTGCAAAAACTCAGGGTGTTCAACCATAAATCACCTTTTTGAAATGTCCTTGTACAAAACCTCCCATTGTCTATGCTTCGCTCTTTCATGTTGTGGTATTAGATAAGTGTAATAATGCAGTACTGGTAAAGGTAGCTCTAATGGTAACAATTTATAACATTACCTAAACATCAAAAAGGCCCATATTTAGGAATAATGACGCACAACTGCACTGGCACAGTTGTGCGTCAAAAAAATGACTGTGAGCTAATGCCATTCCCTAGCTCCATCTGTGCGTCATATTTATGAAATAACGCATGATGGCTCTAAGGATTGGTTAGCGTAAAAAATTACACTTACCACTGCGACATGCCGTAAGTAAAAATTACGCTAATACTGCAAAAGTGGCGTTATAATGTTTTGCGGCACGTTTTTTGACACAAAAATGGGTGGGTGCCATATTTAACAGCATTAGCAGAAACATGAAATATGAAGACAAGATGGAGAATGCATGCCAGGAAAGACCCCAGGGAGATCCCAATCAGCCAAGCACCAGCCAGGAGGGTCCAGCAAAATCCCATGAGAAGGAGAAGCGGAAGTGTCGCTTTAGCGAAGAGGACAATGACATCTTGGTTAGAGAGATGATGGAGCATCAACACCAGCTCTTCGTCACCTTCAAATTGCCAATAGGTAGGATAGAGGCATTATGGCAGGCAACATTAGATAAAGTCAACAGCGTGGCAGAGGTGAAGAGGACTGTCACTGGTTGTAAGAAGTGCTGGCACGATTGCAAGCGCAAAACTAAGGAGAAACTTGCCAGGAACCAATAGACAGCACTGCAGACTGGAGGTGGAAGTCCTGCATCCCAGGAGGACCTGGATGAGCTGGAGGAGATGGTGGTAGTGGTCCTCCCGGAGGAACTGGTCATTGGAATCACAGCACAGGACAGGGCAGACTACCAAAAACTACCACAAATGCAGGGTAAGTTGCAGGGGGGACTAAAATGGCAGAAGGAGGAGGCACATAGGACACACTGAATGCATGTGAAAGTGTCACATCAGGATACATAGGGCCAGAACCAAAAGGCCCCATCATCACCCAAGACTAGTGACGATCTGGTGGTGCTATACACACCAACATATATACAATGTGGTTTTAGGACGCACATTGTAAATATGGTCCCTACACATGCAGCACTTTGCCTGGAAGGGGCATTCAATCAGTGTGGCTGTGCTACAAGAACACCCATTACATATTGTTGTTGCCCCATATCCAAGATAACATGTTCACTAGAGACTGTGACTAAAGTCTAAACCACCCCAGGGGTGGTGTCAGGATGGCGCAACAAGGCAAAATGCTTCCCTCGTGCCATTGCCCTTCTCATGTGTGCTGCATCCTGCAGCACACATAGTAATGCCACCTTCCTGCATATAAACAATCTATCCCCTCAACGCAGGCACCCTTGCACTATAGTGCAAGGATGCCTGTGTTAGTGCAAGGAGAACAAACCTGCCTAGGCACTGGGGGAATCGCAGGGGTGTGCCGTATTCCAGAAAACACAGTGCATCTCTGCATTTCAAAAGTGGTCTAGCATGGCGCAACTATTATTGCTGCTGCACTGAGGAGCGCCACTTAGGAAAAAAGCTTGCAGAGCTGCCCTGGCGGATTACGACCGCCAGGACTGCCATGGCAGTATACCGCTGGCACCGGAGGTGTTACTGTGGCGGAACCGCTGCGGTCAAACTAAGGTGACGTGTACCGCCAGCCTGTTGCCAGTACTATCGCCACTATAGCCCTATAGTCACCGACCGCCAGGGTTATAATGAGGGCCAAAATACCTTGAAAGGTTGCTCCATGTGTGATGCACAATGCAACACATAATTAACAACTGCAACCTCGGGTCTGTAACTTGTCACCGAGCCTCCAGTAGCAAGTAAATGATGAGCCATGTCAAGAGCCATACAGACAAGACATTTCACTATCACACTGCAGAGGATGATGCCTTACTTCCTGCCGAACTGCCTGTTCTGGATTTTACAGATTGCATCGATGACCAGCTGCCAACCATCAATGAAGAGACCCTCCAGGATGTCCTAGGTTCCCTCCAGACACTACCTCTAGTCGCAGGGAGGACACACAGCATTGTGGGGTCTCCACATGAACCACCCGACTACCAACACACAGCACCAACCAGTCCTGCCATAACCCTGGACTTCAAAGACCCAGACATCACCTTTCAGAGGACAGTGGTAGGAGTCCAATAGAGGCTGACCAAGCAGGTGTGGGTGGGGATAAAGACCATGGCAGGCAGCCTTGAGGGAGTGCGGAGGTGCCTCAGTCCAAATAAGGACAACTAATGCCATCAGAGGCACCCACTATTTGCTAAATGGACTCCAGTAGTCCCTGGCTGACATAGCTGTTATCATGAGGCTTCACCAATTGCCCTTAAAAAAGTGCCAGCAGCATGCTACATAACAGGCTGGGGCTATATAAAATACCCTGGAGTCCATACAGTGGGAAGTGGCCTCCCTCGGGGAAAACATGGCTGCCTACCACCATGATAATGCTGTGGTGTCAAGAAATCAGCAATTCCTCCTTGCTGCAGTGATGCCTAATGTCTTCCTACAAATGGAAGCTGCCAAGACCTTTGATTCCACATCTTTATCCCCTGGTGTGTATGGCCCTCTCAACTTCAACAACAGCATCCCCCATGGCACAGCAGGTACCACACACATCAAAGGAAAACCACCCAGTAGCACCAGTCTGTGTCACATGGACAGTATCTCCTTAGTTCTGTGCTTGAGATCATTCCAGTGTTGTGACAGCTGGCAATGTGGCCTCTTCACTCAACTACTGTTGACTTAACTGCTATAGACAGACATTATCTAAATTCCTACCTACTGTCAATTTGGACACCTCCGCGATAATGCACACTTCTCTTACCCATGTCTCATGAAATGTCCCTCACCCTTGGACTCTGAAAGTAGAACAAATGGGGTTTGTGAACTGGATATTGTATTGCAATGGAAAAAAATACACTTGCACATGTAAGCACATTTCCATAATCACATGTATCATATCAAAGATTACTGTGATCCATCAACTCATCTGTATGCATTGTGTGAAGCTATGTCAATGAGAACAGAACCTAATTACATGTGTGTCTTATTGTCAAACACAAAGTCACACACAAGGACTCTAACATGAAAAAGGTGACTGATGGTGTTGTGGGCTAGAACCACCTTAAAAAGCAATGAAAGCATGTACTGAACAGATATCTATGCAAGCTTACATATGGCATGTATGGGTTAGAACCAAGCCCATATTTATTCTTTTTTTGCTCCGCATTTGCATCATTTTTTGATGCAAAAGCGGCACAAAATTACAAATTACAATTATATTTTGTAAGTTTGCGCTGCCTTTGCATCAAAAAATGATGCAAATGGGGCTCAAAAAGAAGTATAAATTTGGGCCCAAGTGTCTGTATTTTTTCCTGATGAGAGCACCGGTACAACTAATATGTGTGGTACAAAATAGGCAAATTTGATCAGTGATGGTGAGGATACATAACCCAAATAAGTTTAAGTAATATGTGCCACATATTACAAGATTATTTCTGACAGCCCTCAGCACTGACAGTTGAAGTTCCATACTTACCTGTCAAAGATTCTATGTACATACATGACGTGAATGTAAGGAACTGGGGATAACAAATGTTTTGAGTAGCTAATGTCATATTGCAGCCACTCTTACAGCTCCTTGGTCATGGGGGATGCGCATAGTCATGAGTCATGCATGTAAATCAATACAGAAAGCATAACCTAAGGCATGAGAACACCCAGACACTCAATCAACATGAAGACGTAATTGTCTCAAACTAACGTGATTTATTGAAACATTAAAACAACACCTTATTAAAACCTAACATAGACACTATTCTACACTAAACTAACCTATACTAACTTATCTATACTTACCCTACAGCTATCTATCCTAATCTAAACTTATCTTAAACATTTACGCCACACACTAAACATTGTCCTCTCACTCCCAATAAAAGACAAAAAAGACAAGTTACAAGTAGGACAACATAAACTAAGGCTACACATGTACTAACTTAACCTATATCCTAAACAAATATATATTTTTTGTATTTTTTTAATGGATTTAAATTTTTTCGTTTTTTTATTTTTTATAAACACCGAACTCCATGCATAACCCCCCTACCAACCCCCAAAAGGAGCTTGCTTAAGGCATGTATCTCTGGTGTAACTTGTTGATGTTTCTGACCAAGGGGACAGATGATGACATCTGTCATTGCCTTCTATCAGAATAGGATGCGATGGGCAACTACGTTGTTCTTGTTGTTGCAAACATGAATGGGTTATGTACTGACCTAGACATCCTCTGTGAATTTATGTGGGGTGATCACATGGTAACATTGTTGTGTTGCAGAGTCAGTATTGGTCTATGTGTGTACTTTCTGCAACATTGCAGGCATATCTTGTTTGGAATTGATTTGATCCTACATTGCTGGCATTCTTTAGGCTGCTTACCCTTTGCACACATTTTCTACTGCAACATTATCTGGTAATACATGGACAGGATGCTACGTATGATTTGTATAATTTGAAGATGTATACATCTTCTGCTACTGGCTATATGATAGTTTCCCTCCCATTTCCAGGCTTTGTTAGATTACATGACTTCCACACACACATGACAGTTCACCAGCCGCAGCACTTGGGTAGTGTCCAAGTAACCTCCCCATGTTGTATCTCCAAGTCTATGAGGGAGTCACTTCAACATCCCTGTTCTTCCATATCCTTTGTTTACGTGGGCATGCACTCACGTCTGCATTCCACAACCTATGTCACTTTTACCATGAGTGTATCTTGTAAGTGTGTTTAGGATGGGTCTGTGACATGTTTGGACATTGCTCGACTTATATGCACATCCCAAACTGGATTGGGATGTGAAAGACCTAGAAATGTTATAGTATTGGTCCCAGTAGGTCACTTTCTCTTGGACAGGCAGTGAGTGTCAATGAGAGGTGTATTTTCATATGTGATGTGTGATGGTATCATACAGACTATACTGGGTTACCTTGCCAACACATATCAACCATTGTAGGTAATTGCTAACCCTTTCCTACCACTGCAATACACCGGTATATTAGCCTCACAGGTATTTCCAGATTAGCTGCAGGTATGTGTCAAGACTACACAATTGTGTGACATGTGTGTAAGAATGTACATTGAAAGTGCTACAGACTCTGCCTACATTCAACCCCCACATCCACGTGGTGGTGCATTCTCCCATTTTATTGATCATTCCTGGATATGGGGCATATGTGTAGAGAGTGGATCAGCAACCACTGCTGATCCATTTGTCTTGTGACCCTTAGCACACTCAAAAGCCAACATGAATGTCCTATATTTCTGAAACAGTACACCATGTGAGAGGGTTGGGGCCAATAGCACTCACAGTACGTAACACCATTGACATACGGTGCAGGGTTAAGCAAAAACTTTTGTCCTTTATCCTGACCAGTCCATGATGTTCCTTTGATTCCAATAGTGTTTCCCCCTATCACACCTGCTCAGTGCAGGTGTTACAGCTACCCACCTGAAATGTGACACAGTTTAGTTCCTTATTTTCAAGTACACCATTTTGATACAGACCCTACCCTATGTACGCCCCACTTGCATACATCTTGCATGGCATAGCCATGATGTGGTGCAAGGGGTTGGATTGGCACTAAGCCTACATTACACCACTTTGTATTTTGTGTGCATGAATCTAGGCCTTTGAGTGCCATATGAATGTGAGTTAGGTGATGCTGATTTGCGGCATGGAGGTGCTATACCCTCTTAAATCACAACCTATGTTCCAACATTCTTTGTAACTGATGAGGGTTTTTCCTGCTCTCTGAGGTATGAGCAACTTTCCAATGGTTTATGTAGCAGAGAATGAGTACCCATGGACAATGTGGTGCAAAGTGATTTAATTGTGATATTTACAGGGTGATTTTGGTTGTACAGTGTCTAGGTATAGAAGTTCAGTACAATTTGTTGTCTCCTGTAAACTCCTGCAGCAGTGTTTTGTTTTTCTCCCTCCACCTGTGCTGCACCATTGTCATCCTCCTCCTCATTGGGGACATCTACCAGTTCATCCCAGAGGACATTAGTCTGAATTCAAATGTTATGCAAGGTTGCACATACACAGATCATCTTGCATACCAGGGCTGGTGCATACAACAGGCTTCCTCCTCTCAGGGCCAGGCCCCTGAACCTTGACTTCAGGATCCCAAATGTCCTCTCCACCACATTTTGGGGGTCATTCCGACCCCGGCGGTCAAGGACCGCCGGGGCCGGGGATGCGGGAGCACCGCCAACAGGCTGGCGGTGCCCCGCAGGGCATTCTGACCGCAGCGGTTTGGCCGTGGTCAGACCAGGAAAACCGGCGGTCTCCCGCCGGTTTTCAGCTGCCCTGGGAATCCCCCATGGCGGCGCAGCTTGCTGCGCCGCCATGGGGGATTCCGACCCCCTCACCGCCATCCTGTTCCTGGCGGTTCCGACTGCCAGGAACAGGATGGTGGTGAGGGGTGTCGTGGGGCCCCTGGGGGCCCCTGCAGTGCCCATGCCAATGGCATCGGCACTGCAGGGGCCTCCGTAAGAGGACCCCACTTTGAATTCCAGTGTCTGCTCAGCAGACACTGGAATTCGCGACAGGTGCAACTGCACCCGTCGCACCTTCCCACTCCGCCGGCTCCATTCGGAGCCGGCTTCCTTGTGGGAAGGGGTTTCCCGCTGGGCTGGCGGGCGGCCTGCTGGCGGTCGCCCGCCAGCCCAGCGGGAAAGCCAGAATGGCCTCCGCGGTCTTTCGACCGCGGAGCAGCCATATGGCGGTTCCCTCCAGGCGGGCGGCTCCCGCAGCCCGCCGGGGTCTGAATGACCCCCTTTGGGTCCTTCTGTGCCCTTCATTGTATGCCCACTCTTCCTCCCTTGTCAGGTACCCAAAAGGAGTCATCATCCATGGCTGGATGCATCAACCTTGTTCAGCTGCAAAGGAATGTGAGAACATGTGTCTGTCATGCATATTTGTGGTGTCATATGTGCCATGGCAGATGTTAGTTATAAGTAGAGTGGTGGCTCAGACTTGCACTTGGTACTGTGTGTGTCCCTTTTTTTTTAATGCTTGCATTGGTGTGAGGTGGTGGACATTATTATCATGGGTTGTAGCTCAAGAAATCGGTGATTGTCAAATTAAATCTGGGCTGACAGTTGGACAATGAAAATTATGTGTTGTGTTGTCCATATTTGAGGCTGTGTCCTAATGTTAGTGGAACCTACCACCTCCTTGCACCACAATAGCGTCATTTGTATTGATAAGCCAAACTCAGGCCACCATGTTACCATGTGGTACTATGTATGCAGTGAGCCATTTAGTGACCTTTTGTGGCAGATTATGTGTGTGCCAGCCAGCATGTGTACAACTGTGAGATTCACACAATAGGAAGAGTAGCAAAATTGTTGCAGAGGATTCTCCAAGGTTCTTCAACATGATTTATCACAGACACTTTCACAACCTGTACGGAGTAGATGTTAGGAGGGGGCACACCATAGTTTTGAATTGGTCCCTCTGAACTGTGCATGAAATGGTCAGGTATGTTCTAAAAAAAAACTAGAGTCCAACTATGGCATCCATTATCTTGACACTATTGCACCTACTCTGCCCATGGTGTGCCATTTATTGAATACAGGGTCCACATGGTGGCAGTAGGGTGTGGCAAAGGTGCAAAATTACACTGGCACTACTATTGATGCTGTGCCACTTTCCTGACATGTGGCCATCTTTCTCTTCACATTAGACCTGCAGATGAGTGATGTTCTGAGACTTTGAACCTATTTTGAGTTTTGTGTACCATGACACAGGTGTTATGCTCTGTGTATAGCATGTGATTCCTACCCCTTTTCCTTTGGAAAAAGCTCCTTCATGCAGTTTTGTTGTTGGCAATTGCTGGCTGCCATACGGACCTGCATGTGGATCATTGGCACAGTGTGACACTGTCGTATGGTTTGTTTAGTGATGTATGCATGCATTTCTAGACATCTGTGTGACAGGAGAGGTAATGATGTGTTTTTCTGTAATACCTTGCATTGCATGACCAGTTCTGCTAAGTCCCATGTCTCTTCATTCACATGTATCTCTGGCCTCTCAGAGTACATTGTCAGTAGTCCAGCTGCTACAGTGCCCTGTTGATACCCTGGTATCATGTTAGGGAGTTGTGAAATTACCAGGTATGATTGTAGGAGTGTTCTGAGGTGTCCATCTCCACACATGGTCTTTCATGGCTGAAGTTGTATTTCTATGTGTGTGGCACAATGCACCAGACAGGTGAAGGTGGACACAATGGGTACGTCTTTTGTCTTTAGGTTATATGTAGTTGGTGATGGGAACACTTAGGTGGCATTTCATATTGGTGCAGCCCCTAGCTTCTACACCATGAGAAATGTGGGACTGTGGCTATATGTGACTTTCTTTACGTTGACATGGCCAATGCCATTCACATCACTGAGCTATTCCTTGTTAGGTGTAACATGTGTGGGATCTGTGTTTGGTTGTTAACCAGTGGACCCTTGTAGTGGGTAGGGCCCAGCTTCTGTATGTAAAAGGGACATAGCCCCACCTGTCCTTCACGTGGCGTGCCAGTCAGAGAGTGGATGTATTATGTACATGTCTCTTTGTGTGTGATGTGCATTGAATGCAGTGTAGTGTGGCATGTGGCATATGTATTGTTGTTTGTCCATCTGTGTTCCCCTGTCCAAGTGTGTTAAGTGTGGTGTACGCATTCTTTGCCCTACAAGGTTGGTGTGTTGATTGTGTAATGATTGGTATGATGGCTTACCTACTAGTAGGCCATAGCCATATTGTCCATCCTGGAACCACTCGTTGATGGTGGAGTGACGGAATATGTTGGCATCATGGGCGCTGATGGAATATTTGGCTAGGATGTTTGTGAAGAGCACGCGTTGGTCCACAATAGCCTGCACATTTATTAAATGGGTATGTTTCTAGTTCCTGTAGAGGTGTTCCGCTATAACAGGTGGCACAAGTTGGACATGGGCGCAGCCCATTGCATCCAGCACATGCTAGAACCCGGCAATTAGGTAGAAACCTTGCTTGAGCTCCTGCTGCAGTTGCTGGGTGGTGGGAAAGCAGATTTGGTGGGGTGTGAGGCGTGTGATTGTGTCCAGAACCTTTGGAAGCAAGGCCGAGCAGGATGGCTGGGAGATACCACCCACCAGTGCGCCAGTTGTCTGGAACGAGCCTGATACCAGCATATGGAGGACATCCAGGTGTTTTGTCATGGGTGGGATAGTTGTTGGTGTTTCCCTCTTGCAGTGATGTCTGTCGCAGTATGGTGCAGCAGGCGTACAATGGTCTCCCATTTGAGACAGTAGGTTCTGATGACATCTTGTTCCCTGAGCGCAAGAATGGTTGTGCACTGTTGAAATATCCTCTCCTGCCTTCTGCACTGCCTTTGTGGCTGCTGTGGTGGTGTTTGGGGATAATGCAGTAGTGCTGGTACGACCTGTTGTCGCCGCTGTTGTCTGTGGCATGTGCCACGCTGAAGCTTTAACAGTTCCATGTTGTATAGGGGGTTGTCAATGCTCCTTCTGTGTGTTTTCCCTATGTAGTAGTGTGTGGGCCTCATTTTAATGCCTGGTCTGACTAGGTGTTAAATTTTGACGCTAATCTGACTTTGAGAAATTTTTTGGGACCGGTTCCTTAATATGCTCCATTTTTCAGTCAGGCATATCATTGTTGCTAAATGACGCAAGGTGAGGTGGCGCTGCCAAAAAATGATGCAGTTGATGTTTGGATTAGATAACATTTTTATTAAATATATATAAGCCTTTTTATGAGTCAGAAAAGTTTTTGTGACTCATTAAGTCATTAAGTGCATTGTACGATTAATTATGAAAAGCAAGTAGGAGACCATGAAAGAGGCATCCCTCTCCTTGTTGGGATTTGCAGTGGAATGTAAAAGAGATTGGGTGTTAATTTGTGAGTGGGTGTACCTAGCAACTTGACAAACATAAGCTGGTTAAGGCTCAACTCATTTCTCAGGGCATCTGTGATCAGCCCATGGTAGTTATGTCACAAGAACTAGGCTATCCCCATTAAAACTGTATAGGGGAACGGAAGATATGAAATTGTAACATTTTAAGACAAAAAGCACATAGAATAATCAAAATGCATAGGAAGAAATCAGTTTGTGAACGCTAGGCAATAAAGCAATTCTTAGGTACAAGAGGCAGGGCATCTCAATCAAAGATTTTACTGCTAGACAGACTTAGGGCCTGATTTACAGTTTGGCAGACAGGTTACTCCATCCCAAAAGTAACAGATATCCAGTCTGCCGTATTACGATTTCCATAAGATATAATATAATCTTAATACGGGGGACGGGATATCCATCACATTTGTGAAGGGGGAACTCCATTTGCCAAACTCTTGGCCCTTATTTATACTTTTTTGGTACAAAACTGCACTAAAGCAGTTTTGCACCAAAAAGTTTAGCACCGGCTTGCACCATTTCTGTGCACCAGCCGGGCACCATATTTATGGAATGGTGCAAGCCGGTGCAAAGGGTACGTTACAGTAAAAAAAAAAAAAAATTACTTTAGTCGGGTGGAGCTGGCAGTATAGAAGAAGGGGATTTAGAACCAAAAAATTACTTTAGGCAGGTTAGAGTAAAAACAAATGACTCTAACCAGATTAGTGTCATTTTATGGTACTAAACCTACCATGCCACCATTTTGTGACCCCTCCTGTGCACCATTTTTGCACAGGAGTATAAATCTGGCGTTAAGGCCATAGAGTCATTTTTTGCACTGGAACCCCTACCTTACATCTCATTAAGACAAGGTAGGTTTCCACTTCCAAAAAATGATTTTAACTCTAGCGCTGGTCTAGCACCAAAGTCTAAATATGGAGTTAGTTTTGCACCAAATTAGAGTTAAAAAAAATGATGCTATTTCGGTGCAAACAGAGTAGAAATATGCCCCTCAGTCTCTCAAATGGTCATAGAGCTCTTGATGTAGCGATTGTTTTTGGCATCAAAAGCTCTAAACAGGAGAAAGCTGGATTTTGTAGCCACTGAGGTTACTTTGTGGTGCAAATAGATTTGTTATTTTGCCCTGGTCCAAGGTTTTATTTGTGGGCTCAGCAATTTCTTAGTTCTCTAACTCCTTTAGCAGGGCAAGACTGGAAGTTCTAAGCTAGTAACCTTTACCATGAGATCCAGCTGAACTTGTTTTCACTGTGACGAAAAGCTCCAATTGGGGCAAGCCTGATTTTCTTCCCTGACTTGGGTGTAAGCTCCCTTGGCATGCCTCAGCACGCATCTTATACACCTCTTCCAGAGGTGGAAAAAATCACTAAATTCCATTATTCTCCAATTGCTGGGAAAAGTTTCTTCTGATCAGTACTTCAGCCTCTGCACCTGGGGATAAGCCTCTTGGCACCAGGTCTCTCTTCAGCCAGGTCTCCTGCACAGTCCAGTCCACTGTGGCCAGATAGGCCCTCTTGGGATACAAGGTCCTTCTTCTACATGTGTTCCTGAAGCTGACAAATAGAAGGCCAACCAGTTGTTGCCAGGAGACCAGCTCCAATTCATAGGTGACAGCAGGCATTAGGAACCTTATTTATTTTAGTGGTAAATCTTCATGTGTAGTCTTCCCAGGTCCAGGAATGTCCTGAGGATGTGTTGGTGAGATACAAATCTTATCCTTTGCACTTCCCTACCCAATACTGGCTAATTTCCAACCCTAATTCCTTCTGCAACACTGCTTCTTTGTCTTATAGTAAAATTGCCCAGGCACCCCCTGCAAAAAGGCAGACCACTTCTTGGAGACAATAGAATGTAAGTGTGTGTGTGAACAGGTATGTGTATGTGTTGGGATCAGGAAGCTATAGGACAAACAATGCTCTATCTGCAATGCACAATCGCAGGAAATAACTACAAATAACAATAATAGATCAGAATAAAAATGTGAAAACAAGGACTGGAGTGCATAGCTGACCCTCATCTGCAGTGTATCGCAAAGAGGGCTGCAGGCTCCCAGAAGTGTCACCAGTCCTGTCAGAGAGCTAGTTATAGACATCATCAATATTCTGCATGTGTACAACTTTGTAGGTTGCATTCTAAAGCAGGCATGTTAAAGGAATTGATGACACTTTTAGCTTCACTAGAAGACCTGCAAGCAGCCACTCTTGTCATATATGCTACAATATTATACAAGTCGAACATTATCGCCTTACCTTATTTCCAAAATGAAATTTTCCATTTTCAGAGAAAAGTAGAACTGGCAGGTGTCTCTTCGTTCTCCTCTAGCAAGTTTTGATGTATTAGGACAAGCATATCAGTGAATCGATTACTTGCAGGTGATTATAACATGGAGCCATACCCTGGCACATTCAAACCATTATGCACACACAATTGGTATTTGTCTACAGATTGTATGTATCAGAATAATGGTAGTTATTATGACCAACTCATCAGATGTTGAATGTGATAAAGCACCCACCTGGCATACTCTATAAGGATATTGCAAGTCTAATAAAAGTTCTGGGACCATATAGAGGAACAAGTCCAAAGACCAAGGTGGTCATTACAACCCTGGCGGTCGGTGTTAAAGCGGAGGTAAGACCGCCAACAGGCCGGCGGTAAACAAAATTGAATTACGACCGTGGCGGAAACCGCCAACAAAGACAGCCACTTTAACACTCCGACCGCCACGGCGGTACAGACAAACAGCTTGGCGGTCACCGCCAACAGACCGGCGGAAGACAAAGTACCGCCCACAGTATCACAACCTACCAATCCGCCACCTTTTCCAGGGCGGATTCACCGCGGACAAAAACACGGCAGAAACAGGACTTCGAAGGGAAAACGCTCACCTCTACACACCCCGCGAGGAATCCGGACGCCATGGAACCCGAGCTGCACATCCTGCCAGCCCTCATCTTCTTGCTCCTCTACCAGGAACACGAAAGCTGGCGGCGAAGACATCGGTGAGTACTGCACCTACGACACAGGGGAGTGGGGAAGGGAAAAAAAAGGGACACACACACGCAGCACCCCCACCCTCACCCACTACAATACACACACTAATACATATTTTTACATTATAGTTACACCCCCCAACCCCCCGGAAGAATGCAAAGACAAAAGGAAATGAGTGTAACCATTGAAATATATTACAATCAAGTACGCAAAAATATATATATATATACACCATAAACAAAATATACACCAAGCTTAGTAGTGCAGGTAGTGCTCCCATGATGTCTGTGGAACACTGGGCCCACACGGTATGGGCGAGGCCCACACAAGATCCGCGACTATGACGGAGAGAACACTGCAGGGGCATCAGAGAGCAAGCAAAGAGGCACCTCAGGGGGAGGGAAAGGGAGGCACCTCAGCCGGTTGAGTGCACGACGCCAAATCCACGAGGGGGCCACATGCCCACTGTTCCATCCTGGGGAGTGCAAAGCCACAATCACTCAAGTATCTCCAGTGGGTGGGTTGCCCACTGTTCCATCCTGGGGAGTGCAAAGCCACAGTCTCTCAAGTCTCTCCAGTGGGTGGCTTGCCCACTGTACCATCCTGGGGAGTGCAAAGCCACAGTCTCTCAAGTCTCTACAGTGGGTGGGTTGTCCACTGTTCCATCCTGGGGAGTGCAAAGCCACAGTCTCTCAAGTCTCTCCAGTGGGTGGGTTGCCCACTGTACCATCCTGGGGAGTGCAAAGCCATAGTCTCTCAAGTCTCTACAGTGGGTGGGTTGAGGACAGAGGTAGTGGATGTATCTCTCCTCCGGTTCTGGAGGGGGCATGGTGCCCAGAGTGCTTCATCCTGCCAAGGACTGAGGTAGTGGATGCCTTTCTCCACTGGTTCTGGAGGGGGCTCTGTGCCCAGAGTGCTTCATCCTGCTCGTAACGGACTCCCCCGGACACTGTGGGCCTCTTCTGTTGGTGGTGTGGACATGTGTGGACCCTCCTGTCCAGTGACGTTGGGTAGGGGTCCTGCAGGGGTATAAAAGGATGTTTATTACATCTGTGTGTGCCATGGTGTGCAATGGGTGGGTGACCGTGTACCCCAGTGCTTGCATTCCTGTGTGGGACCTTGTGTGATGATGGTTTAGGGGGGTGTATGGGTTTGTGCAGTGGCCATGCTTTGGTGATGGGTGTCCATGCTTTGGTGTTGCATGCAGGGCTTGGTGTTGGGATGTGTGGTTTGTGATGTTGGGACATTTGTGAGGAGTTGGAGTGATGGGGGGGAGGGTGGGGGTATGTGATGGCATGCAGGTAGGGTGGGGGATGTAATAGTTAAGATTTGACTTACCAGAGTCCATTCTGCCGTCTACTCCTGCGAGGCCCTCAGGATGCAGAATCACCAAGACCTGCTCCTCCCATGTTGTTAGTTGTGGGGGAGGAGGTGAGGGTCCGCGGCCAGTCCGCTGAACTGCAATGTGGTGTCTTGAGACCACGGAACGCACCTTCCCCTGTAGTTCATTCCACCTCTTCCTGATGTCATCCTGATTTCTGGGGTGCTGTCCCACTGCGTTGACCCTGTCCACTATTCTTCGCCATAGCTCCATCTTCCTTGCAATGGAGGTGTGCTGCACCTGTGATCCAAATAGCTGTGGCTCTACCCGGACAAATTCCTCCACCATGACCCTGAGATCATCCTCCGAGAACCTGGGGTGTCTTTGCCGTGCCATAGGGTGGTGTGGGTGATGTGTGGGGTGGTGTGTGTGGTGATCAGTGTGCTAATATGTAGTTGAGTGTTGTGTGAGGTGCCTGGAAGTTATGTGGGTGATGGTCTGGTGTGCCTGTGGATGCTAGTATTGTTGATGGTGGTGTCTCTCTCTGTGCTTCTTTCTCAATTGTGGTCATAGGGGTTTGTGGGTGATGTGGGTGTGTGTTTTATATTGTATTGGGTGTGTGGGAGTGGTGTGTGTATGTGTATCTGGTGTGTGTATTTTGAATTATCCAATGTGGCTGTGTTTTGTGTGTGTGTGTGCATTTTGAGCTCAGGGGTGTGTACCGCCAATGGGATACCGCGGTTGAAAGACCGCCGCGTGGATTTGTGTGTCATGACACTGTGGGCGTATTTCTGTTGGCGTGACGTGGAGGTTTTGTTTTTGCCAGTTTATCACTGACCTTTGGTGTGGCGGACTTGTGTGGGTGTCTGAATTTTGGGGGATTCCGTGCTGTGGGTCATAATAGCTGTGGCGGATTTCTGCGGGCGCGGTGGTGTGTTGGCGGCCTTCTGCATGGCAGTAAGCGGCTTTTACCACCAATGTTGTAATGACCCCCCAAGTTTCTTTATAAGGTAATCAAACTCCAGGTTGACTTCCATTACCATTATAATATACAACATGAGTGCTTTATCCCTCATAATACATGGCCACACCATTACTCTTCCCATAAAATGCGTAAGGCCTTGGTTTACTGCTCTATCCTGTGAAAGAAATAGGATGTTTATAAACGAATAATAATATAATTAGAATTTGTAGTTTCAAATCACAACAAAAAGCAGTTCGATATTAGAATCAGTTTAATACATGACAACAAAAAAAAGCACTGTAGCCAAAAATGTGTAGAAACATGCTTAGGGATTCTATCTTTCCTATACCTATAGTGTTTAAAAAATAAACATGTTACCAAAAATATCTCCTTTCTTCTAATTGTTGTTCCTCTGGAAAAAGTTTCTCTTCCTTTGTAGTCACAATTACTAGCCGTGCACCAGAGAAACATTTCCTTTTGCTATCCTGTTAGTTTAATCAATATAATAAAACTCTCAGCCGGCCATAAAGCAGTTCCTGCTTGTGCCCCGGGGGCACTCTCCTACGCACTCCTGTACCCAGGGGCACCATCACGGAGTGTGCTTCATGCGCGTCGGATTTTCTCCTCCAGGATCCAAACAAAAGTGCTTTCCACGCACTTTATCCAATTAAGGAAAAGCACCCTGCATGAGTTTCGACAAAGCTCCTCCTGCACTTTCAGAATTCGAACGGCAGAAGTGCAGAAAGCACTCTTCACATGCTTCAATCAAATAAAGCACAGAGCTTCAGGGCTCAACCATAAAAGTGCTCTTCCTGCACCACCACCATCAGCAGGTGCAACAGATGTAGCACTATCCCTGCTGTTAGAGACATAAAAGTGCTCTTCCAGAGCTTTAAGAAATAAAATGGCAGAAGAACAGGGGACACAGCACCCAGCCCTTGGAGACAGTCAAAGAGAGCACAGGGCTGTAGGGCCCAACAAACAGGCCAATGCAAGGGGTTGCAAGTCAATGGCAGTTCCTTCTAATGACTTAGCAGGTCACAGGTCAGCACAACAGCACAAGTCCAAGGTGGTCACTGGTGAATCCCTCTAGCAGCATTCTGGCCCCGATGTATATGCACTGAAAGGTTTAGCACCGGCTTGCAACATTTCTGTGCATCAGCCGTGCACCATATTTATGGAATGTTGCAAGCCGGTGCAAAGGGTAGGCTAGTGTAAAAAAAAAATGACGTTAGTCAGGTGGGGCTGGCAGTATTGGAGTAGGAGGTTTAGCACCAAAAAATGACGTTAGGCAGGTTAGAGTAAAGAAAAATGACTCTAACCTGCCTAGAGTCATTTTCTGACATAAAACCATCCATACCACATGACTTCTGTCTTAGAAAAGACCAGAGTTATGCCCTCCCCTAAGCATGGCCATTGCACCCTGTGCCATGTATGGAGGACCATTTCAGGGCCCCCTATGGAACTTAAAAAAAATAAAAAATACTTACCTGTACTTACCTGGGATGGGGTCCTCCATCTTCCGCTGTCCCTCTGATGTGGGTGGGTGTGTCCCTGGGCCCTGGGGTGGGCACCTGTGGGCTTATTCCATGGTGTTCCATCATGGAAATAGGCCCACAAGTCCCCTGCTTTGACCCAGGCATTAAAAAATGGGGCAAAGCAAGCTTTGACCCCTCCTCCCTCCCGTGCACCATTTTTGCATAGGAAGAGAAATATGACATTAAGGCCATAGAGTCGGTTTTTGCACGGGAACGCCTATCTTGCATCTCATTAAGGCAAGGTATGTTTCCACATCCCAAAAATGACTTTAACTCCATAATTTTGGTGCTAGATGGGTCTAGCGCCAAAGTATAAATATGGAGTTAGTTTTGCACCGAATTAGAGTTAAAAAAAATAACGCTAACTCAGTGCAAACAGAGTATAATTATGCCCCTCTGTTTCCTGTTCAGTAATCCATTAATTTATCTTTTTCATCAGGAAACCCCCCTGTACTTATACTATCTTTCACAAAAGGGGAAGAAGAGGTTCCGACCAGTTCCACTTGTTTCTAGGAGTGTCCCCTCTCTCCTCCAGCACAGGCTCCAGACATCAGTTGGGGGTAAACAAGCCCTTTGTGTGAGGCCAGCCTTCACAAATGCAGGTTTGCTCCACCTCCCCTTCTCTCAGCCCAGGAAGACCATTCAATATGCAGATGCACCTCTATGACACATCCACCCTCCCTGAGTACAGGCTGTCTGAAAAGTATACAAAGTCCATGTGTCACTCTCCCCCAGATGTAGATTGGAGTCAAGCTGCAAAACACCAGAGTCATAAGCACAGATAAATTGTCACTTTCTAGAAATGGCATTTGTATAATGGTAACAAAAAATCCACCTACACCAGTAAGCAGCATTTCACACTACCATTACAACCATACCAAACATGCCTACGCTACCCCTCATAGATCAGACAATACCCCCTAGTCATAAGGCAGAGTATTTCCAATGAAATCCTATGAGCACGGCAGCACTCACAGCAGTGAGAAACCAAATAGGCTGTTTGTCACTACCAGGACAGGCCACATAACTAGGCACATGTCCTGCCTCTGACATACATAGCACTCTTCCCGTAGACCTCGCTAGACCCTACCTTAGGGGTGACTTACATGTAGTAAAGGTGGAGTAAAGGGGGAGTTCCAGGCCTGGCAAGTAAATTTAGATGCCAGGTTCCAGTGGCCGGAAACTGTGCATGCAGGCCCTGCGCTAGCACTCCTGGGACAGGTTTGAAAGGCTACTTCTTTGGGTGTTGCCAGCTGCGTTGCAGGCTTACTAGTAGCATTTAGGGGCAGATTTCTGGAAAGTGGTGCTGCAATGAGTTCCCTGCACCCCTTAGCACCCTCTACCGCCACCATGTGTGTGCCGTATTTAAAATTTGTCACACCATGGTGCAGAGTAGGGGGCAATTTCACCATCTTTCATGACGCTATTGATGTACTCTGCAGGAGTAGTGCCAAAATATTGCTCTTGAGCAGGCGTTAAAAGTGCTGTAAAAAAGGCATAAAGAAATCTAATAGATTCCTCATGCCATTTTTCCGGCTCCCCTAATGGGGGAATGCCCCCTTTGCATACATTATGCCTGACGCAGGCATAATATAGTTCAAAGGGTTACAGGGTGGTGCAATGTATGCATTGTGCCACCCTGTAAATACGACGCTGGGATTTTAGCCACATTGGGCCACATTAACATCAGAATAAATTACGTTAATGTGGCACAAGGTGGCGCTAGGGGCCTAAAAATATGCCGCTTAATTTACAGGCCCTGGGTATAGGGATACCACTGTACGATGGACTTTCAGGTAAATTAACTGAATCTGACAATTAGGTGTGAGCCAATCATACCAACTTTAGAAGGGAGAGCACCTGCACTTTAGCACTGATCAGCCGTGATAAAGTGCTCAGAGTCCTAGAACCAACAACAAGAGGTTAGAAAAAGTAGGAGGAGGAAGACAAGTATGCATTCCATGGAATTTTATCTCAATGCTCTAAGGCTAGGCAGTCTCTGATAACCTCTTTTGTCCACTTTGTCCCTGCTTTGGATGAAATTCCATGCCATATTAGTGCTGAAGTGAGATTTGTGGCCACAAAAAAGTGTAGAGGCTGTCAATCTGATTAATGAAACAGCCACCCAATCGTTTCAATATTAAAGGACAATGTGAGACTACTGACAGGAGACAAAACCTTATGAAAAGGATTCTGTATAATATGTTGCACAGTGTAGAGGTAGAATAGAGACTGTTAAGGGGTGTACAGTGAATGGTAATGCCCCACAAAATGTCCCACACCTACAGAAAGCTGGCACAAGAGCTATCTCTCTAAAATAGACAAGCAACAACTTAAACAAAACTGAAACAAGGGACAGTTAAAAGGACTGAACTAAGCAGGACGAACAGTCAGCGAGAAAGGAATTGATTCCATGGTCACCCCAGGAAATTACATTAGTGGATAATCAATGAACTGACATCAGCCAATTCTATGAAGTCTCTCAGGGCCCACTGCCTGTCGTCAAATGATACTCTTCCCAACAGTCAGAACATAGGATAGCATTCCATTCCCAAGGAAAGAATAGCTCTTGAACAATTCCTGACAAAAGACAAATTAGCACAAGTAGCATAACAGCAAAACAGCAGAAATGGCTAACTCGAAGAATACAGACAAACTGACTGTCACCTTGGACACCATCACTGCCATGAGGGACACATGACAAGATTGACATGGTGGTAATGGACCTGGGACTACTTTGGGATGCCCGGAGGAAAATCAGAGACAGCCATGATGGAATATAAGTCTGCTTACTCTGCTTAGAGTAGATTTGGAGGGATAAGGCGGCTCCAGTGGACAGTTACACAGGGGGGACAGAGCTGTTTTTTTTTGCTCTAGAATGAGACCACCCCTTAGGTGGGTGTTGCCAAGACCTGTGTCAGCTAGACTGCTGCACAAAAGGTCACTTCACAGTGAATAATTGCACATAACATTTCCAGATTTCACTGCTGCAGTACAACAAGAACAGGCCCCCTCTCCGAAGCAAAAAAGAAGGTGTAGGCATATGGGCACTAGATATGTCATGCTCTTTTCAGCCATACTCAAGGTCGTGGTGGAGAGAGACTCAATTTTTCACTCATGTCTCAAACATTTGGGGCTGGACTGAGCAACAAACAACAGCAGGAGGTGCATTGCTCACCCCAAAAAATAGAAGATTTGGGTTGAAGCAACCCACATGGCAGCAAACACATTAGAGAGAAGCTAGCAGTGGAGACGGCTGCTGCCCTCCTTCAGAAAAAGCAGATGTCTGATCTTTTGGAAACTGGTTCTAAAGAGACACAATCACTCTCAGACCAATCACATTTTACCAAAGATGGTGGTGGTGGTGGTCTTCAGCGGCTGAGAAATGGATTAGAATAGCATCACTCACATTCATGATGCTCTGGAGCCCAGACATAGTTTCTCGTATGGCGTCTTAAAAGTACCTCAGCTGCCAAAGAAATGCCAAAATTCAATCTTTTGTATCTGCACAGCCCAAGGTGTGTGAAGAATGTCATTATATGCCTGTTTCCTTCTGATAGAAGTAGCTGATGGTACCCAGCATTCAAATCCAGTTTAGAGAACCATTTGGACCCATTTAGGTCAGCAATATTGTTGAATGTGGGGGTGATGTGCTGCTCTCGTTTGATCGCTTGATTAGGGAGGCGCCTGTCAATACTGTATTTTTCTCGGCTGCTTTGGTTGCTTTGGTTTCTCTGGAATCACCATGGGGGATATCCAGGCTTTCTCGATTACACCTCGATTACACCTTGGCTCTCAAGTTTGTCAAGTTCATGTTCAACTAATGGTTGTAGGTGGAATGGTATATGCCTATATTGTAGGGCGATGGGCTTCACTGACTTATCGATGTGTAGTTTAATCGAAGGAAACCCTAGAACTTTGAATAATTCAAGAACTTGGTGCAGCAGTTCTCTAATCTGAAATGCCCTGTTCTTGTTTATGAATGACACTAACCCCAGGACTTCAGTTAAGTGGCTACCATGGAGCTTGTCTGCTTATTTCTTGAACCACGTGAAACGTGGCTTGGAGTTCCTGGTTGTTCAAGTGTACGCTCAAGGTCATGCATCCTTTCAATGGTAGTGGGGTGAGGCCTCCATATGTTAATATCTTGGTGTTGGATGGCATCGACGCTGGTTTGGGCTGGAGGTGCCGATACTACTGGATGCTCATAACGTTTACTGGGGTACCAGTGTCTATGAGGGCTTTGACTTTGGACCCAGCAATCTCTGCTATGCATGTGAATTGTGGTCATCCCTGCCGCTTTAGGTCATTGGTGTATGAGATGAGAAAGACTTATGTTTCCTCTTCCCGTGATGAGTCTTCTGGGCTGTATTTTCACCCTTCCATGAGTTTAGTTGTTCTCTGTGGTTCTGACTCATCCATGTATAGTTGTTTTACTGCTATGTTGAGGTCTTGTTTTATTCTGGTCCCTCTTCCTCTGAAGCCTTCTCATTACACTGTTGCACAGTGGTTCATCTTTCTGCAGTTGAAACACATGCAGACTTGTGCTGGCAGTCATTTGTAGTGTGTTCCTCATGTCTGCAGTACGTGCAGCAAAGTCCTGTTTGTGCAGGAGCAGGTGCTCTGAACTTTCCTGTCTTTCCTCTCACGTGAATCGCATTGGCACATTCTGTTTTTTATGCCTTGAGTCTTTTCTGAGGCTCTCTTGACTGAGAGGTCATGGGACCTTGCCATGATGAGAATGTTATGAAGCCTGATATTTGGTTGTCTCAGGAGGAGGCCTCTGAGTGCTTTGTTGTAGCATTCTTGGATAAGCTGTCTTCTTATTTCTTTTGATTGGTAATCTGCTGTATATGTGTTGGCTAGTTCTATGAGCCGTGCGTAGAAAGTGTCTATCGGTTCTCTTTCCCATTGGTGGGCTTGTCAGATTTTAAGACCCACAAAGTCTTGGTCTAATTGTGGGTCAAAGTGAACGTTGAGTGCTCACTGATGCATCATAGTCATCTGCTGCGCTGCTATTTGGGAGGTGTCTAAACAGTTTCTAGATTTTGTCTCCTGCATAGTGCAGTAGGAGCAAGTATTTTACAGTGCTGTCAATCTCTCGGGTGGCAATGAAATAGTTTTCTAGCCTCCCTACACATGTTTTCCAGCGAGGCCACACTTTCACAAGGTCTGTTAGTTCACTGAATAGTTGTAATACACCTGCTAAAACATGTCTCAGGGGAAACTGTCTTTATGGCTGTGTTGCGCTTTGGTCATCTGCCAAGACTGGGTGAGGTTTGGATTGTTCACTTGTTTGAGGTGGTGTTGTGTGGTATTCAGTAGTTGTTTTCACTATTTACTATCTTTTAGTGGGTATTTGTGTGGCTTTTTGGCAGCTCCGGTGGTGGGTGATTGCTCAATTTAGTGGGGGTGGGGCCACCAAGAAAACTCTTGTCTACCATGGTATTAGGCACTTGTGATCTCTTTACCTCTGGCTTTTGCGAGGAAGCGTCGTGCAGGCTGGGTTGAAGGCGCTCAGGGTAGCTGGGCTTGGGGGGGCGGCACACCTCGTCATCTGGCAGCAGTCAGAGGTGGGGCCTGTCTTCATGCTACAGAGGTACCTCAGCAGGCCAGCAGGAGGAGGCGGCAGGAGGCTGTAAGCAGAGTGGCACACCCACTGCTCTGCAGGGGCAGCACTGGTGAATTCTGGAGGTAAGAGGGTCTCGTGGGGCAGAGTGAACCGTCAACAGAGCTCCATGTGGGCATGGCGGCCTGTGGCTGATTGTCGAGTGTGAAGGTCTGCTGGGGACGTGATCTACTTCTGGTCCAGACATCAAGCTATGGGGATGGACAGCGTGCTTCTTCCCGAGAAGAACCCACAGGCGGTCATCCTCATTACCAGTTTTGTGGTTCTAGAAACGGCTATATGACTTAGGTGAGTACCAGGCCGATCATGCACTTAATAAATCACAGACAACCAGTTACTGAGTATGGGTGGAAAGATCATGTGCGGTCTCCACCCATTTAGTGTATAGTCTCTGGTCACGCCTAGAGTATGTAAATGGTGTACATCCAGGGTAATGTGCTACTGTGATCCTGGATGGCTCACTACAGGATCCATTATCTCAAATGTTACAATTAAGTCCTCTGCCTGATAGGTATTGGCAAGGATTGAGCTGAGCCTTCACTGAATCAAAGCACGATTTTCATCAGAAGCAGAGTAGCCAGAGCTGGATTCATGGCAATATTCAATTGGAAGTCAATCTGAGGCAAAGTGCAAGACAGCACAAATCTTTCATGTATATTTTTTAAGTTGTCCTGAGAATGTATTTCCAGATAGTTTTTAGCCAAGTAAAATGTCTCCTGAACAATGTTTGTTTGTCATGTGTGCCGATTTTTTAATGATGACTTTTATTAGGTTTTGATAGTGTAAGAGCAGACCACTAAGGTCACAATGGCACAATAAACTCACCTAACGCTTATTAGAAAACTATTTTATAACCATTTTTACTAAAATACTTAAATTTCAGTATAATAGCCTGCAATTCTCACTATTAATAAATTTTGCTACCGAAGAAAAACATTAATGGCCTCATTATGACTTTGGCGGACAGTTTTCACTGTCTGTCGAAGTCCTGCAGTCAGGTTGCTGCCAGTGTGGCCGCCTTCCTGCGTGCCCCATTAAGAGTTCCCCATTGTGTCAGCGGGCAGAAACAGTGTTTCCAGCGGGGAGCAGCCCACAACATGAGCTGGTGACAATGCTGTAGTGCGTAGGGTGCACCAGCAAACAAAGCAGACAATGAATATTGCGACGTGCTGGCATGGGGGGCACCTGCACTGCCTATGCCAAGTGCGGGGAGAGGCTGGAAAATGTGGAATACTTACTACTAAAGAGGACAGTTGAAGAGAAGAGTAAGTAAGGGTTTTTGTAGGCTTAGGGAGAGACTTAGGGATGGACGTGTACCCATCAACTAAAGAGTAATCACCTTATTATTCAGAAACTGTACCAAAATGGAGCCAAAACAATGGGTAAATTTACTTCAAATCAGAGTAAGTCAAGCACTACACATGCCAACCACTAGTACTGCAAATCCCTCCCATTGAAAATAATGGAGGTAGAGCCATGAAATGAAACCCAATAGGAACATTTTTTAAATTAAATTAAACTATTTAAACTAGTTAAAATATAAATAAATGAAATTTGAAGTTAACCAAAAATATAAAAACACATATTTACTATTTTAATGTAAACATATTATCAACATATGAAAATTAACGTAAGATTACATTTTAATAAAATATTATTACATTTATTTTAAATCATTATTTGCATCACTTCTAACAAATATTACTGCAAAAACAAATACATTCACTATTCTTACTTTGGGTAATAGTTCTTAATTTAAATTTTCAGAAGAAGCAATGTAACACAATTTACTAAAGTTAAAATTAAATGAATATTTCACCCAAATTTAAGTTAACCATTATGTAGGATTTAAAATACATATACGAATGTCATTTACAATGTCATTTACCATAATGTGTACTCATATTTTCACATAAAGCATTTTACTATCCCTAGGCTTTTCCAGAGAGAGACTCAGCAGTTAATAGTTGGTTTAGTGATTGAACATGAGGAAATATTTGTTTGGACATTTTAGGAACGTACACTGAGGACCTAATAGATGAGATTTACATACCAGGGATCACAACACTTGCAACACACTTGTTAATGAAATGACTCGCTAGCTGAAACTTATTTCAACATCAACTAATCACAGTCAGGACAAACACATAAGAAATTAGGTCAAATAAAAAATAACTTTAGGTGCTTTCACCATGTCTTTGAAGGTTTGGTCCTTGTTAGGAATTATGGAGGAGGAGAAAGAGGGTTTACAAGCAAAAGATCAACATCTTTGGGATGTCCAGAGAAACCGTCATTACTGCTACTCACCTGATTTGACCCTGAACAAGGTAGCTGACTGGGAGCAGAAGCTGACTTTTCTTACAACCCTCTCCCCTGCTTTCCCAGCATATGTCAAAATACTGGCTGCACTTTGTTGCTGCTAGTTCTTTCTACCGGGTCTCCTTTGACACCATTGCCATTTCACAGGCAAGTCAGTCTTCATGCTTTCATCAGGAACTGATGAGTTTATAGTCAATCTGCAGTCACTGGCAAAAAGGCATAGGGTGTCAAGGAAATGTAATTAATTTGCATTGTGTGCCTGGTGCCACTGATTGCACCCACTTTGCAGTTTTGAAACCTAATCAATAAACACTACAACACAATGCACACACATTACCCTGACACACACTGCCCGTAGGTAGGCATGATACAGTACAATTTGAATAGATGTCTCTTTATTAGACAGTCACAATTCCTTTTTGGAGGTGATACAGGGCAAGCTCCCTGTCCCCAAATCCTCACACCTTACAACTGTCAAACAACAGTTTCTCAGCAGAGGTACAATTGAGTGCCCATATGTACACAAGCCATTACTGAATATACTTTTGGAGTCCTCAAGTCTCTATTCAGATGTCTTGACCATGCGGGGATGCTGGTGTAACCCCAGAAGTTGTGCACTGGAGTGTGGAAGCTGGTTATATATCACACAGCATCACAATATGACAGGGCTTACATATTAATCTTGACTCTTATCTATGTCCACCCACAGGTGCCTGGGGATCGGTACAGAATAGAGGTCAGGGTATGTAGGTGTGGGATTTATTGGTCAACCATTTTTTTCTTGAGCTGCTAGTTTGACTGCTTTATTTATGTGGTTTGACAGTATCTTGTCAATAATGAATAGTTAATGACTGACACACTGTCCCTAGATGTCATCCTCAGTCAACTCTATTTACTTTGTATTAAGTCTCCAACTAACATGCTTTGCTGAAATGTAAAAATAGTTGACTTTTCATTTATCATATATTGTAAGACATATCATTACCAACACACATATTATAGGGCATACATTCTGAATTCCTAACCTAAATCACATATTTTAGGTACAGAAACTGTTCCTGCTTTGATTGTTTACTGCATGACATTGAGATTTCTTGTAGGATACATCTCTCTATGTACAGAAGAGTGGAAACTCTGCAATTGGGGTGGAGATCTCCACCTACCACAACAGAGAGAAAATGACACACAGGAAAAGGAGGGCAGCCATTTTGTGTTCAATCTGAGCTATCCTCTGTTATGTGCACCATGCTCCTCTCTGCTGCTCCTTACAGAATTCATGACCCCAACATGGCAGAGGGACTTGACAAGAAGGCCCCTTTATTCTCTCAGAGTGAATTAAAAATCATTACTCAGGAAGTCATCAACAAGTATCTTCAGGTTTGGGGGGGAGAAATCCTCAGTTGAGTAATGCTGAATGGCCAAAATCTTACAAGACATCAAAACACAGTGTAGTGCAGTGGATGTCCACCTCTGGTGGGGGAAGCTGTGTCTCAAGCGCTGTGAGAAACTTTGTTGCTAGGTTAGGATTAGGGCAAATGACATTATAGACTTGTCATTGAAGCCACAAATGCAGCACTCTACATGACACTGTTTTGCTGAAGGATCCTAAAAGCTGCCTGGCCAACCTTCCATTCTCTGCTTGAACACTTTGAGCGGCAGAGAGATGGTAAGTAAGTGTATGTTAGCATTTGAGTACCAGAGAGCCCAGTCTCAAGGTGACCGTCACTCTGTGAGGCTCTGCTGACCAGGGAGTGAAGACCTGCATTTATCCTGCAGGGTCCACAGCATCAGAATCCGCTGATCGGCACTAAAGCATCTGCTGCTCTCCCCCTCCCAGGACGCCTGTTGCTAGTGGTGCAGCTGGTGGCGGGGCAACAGAAACTGAGGAACCCTGTACAAATTGAGAGGGACGGCATCGGAAGGCCGTCGCAGGAGTAAGCTGCTTACATCTGGCCTGCTCGCTGCACCCCAGCTGCTCCTAATACGCACGCCATGGAACACTGAAAGAGCAGATCAGAGCGATCGGAGACTGCGAGCCCATCCCCACTGATCAGAGGAACTCTGTCCATGCAGCCTGTGTGGGATGACTTCTGCAGGCCACCTTGGGACTGAGGAGGCCTGCTCGGAGGCTGTGGCTGTGTGTGGTGAACTGCGCAGGCTGACAGACGAGGCCTGGGGGGACCGTGCTGCGATGGTGGCCCACTATAGGCCCTGAAATGGGGAGGTTGCCCCCAATCCACAGGAACATCACAGTGTGCAGTGGCCCCCGTGCAAAAGGTGAGGCGGCAATGGGCAGAAGTTGTAATCAGGCTGCTTGCTACTCACAACTCCATGCGCAAGGGCCTGTCATGAGCTAGTGTGGCGTCTCCCTTGCATGCTGGTTGATAGCATTGCACGACCCCTACTGTGATCGCACAACACAAAATTGCTCACTATACAGAGAAAACCTCAGTTGTGAGACTACATTTGTAAATGAAGGCCTGATAGGGAGTAAGAGCTTTCACTGAATGTATAAGGCAACCACAAAACAGTGCTACTGTGAGATCATGCCCCAGGGCTTGAGACCTTCACAGGTCCGGTGGGATTGGTGGGCCTCAGTCACGTTAGCAGTCAGTATCTGCCTCTGCAGGGGACCACGGGGGGCCTGCATTACTGGAGAACTTTTGGTCTGCTTGTGCCCCTTGTCTGTGGATTGCAAGGTGTGACAGGGTTAATCAAGGACTGGGGCACGGACTCATCAGCAAACCGTCAACCTGAATTGACAAGCTCAATTCAAATACTGCCTTCACTGGGCCTGATGCTAGTGGATGCTTCTCTATGATAGGCCTTTTCTTCTCCTGTCCCCAGCCCTCAGCTGGGCAAGTGTTAGGCCTCTACATGCCCCCTTCAGGATGAGTCCTTGTAAGTGCTTTCTCACTGGCCCATGGTGCCCGTGTTGGGATGGGTGGGGGGCCGTAGGGTAGGAGGGTTGGGTTTTTGTTGGGGTCTTGTGATGGATTGTCCTTCTCACTTGGTTTTCTAATCCCTCTTTTCTCTTATCCCCCTTTCCACTTATTGCATGCTCATCAGAGTTGCAAGGCGCACTTACTCCCTGCACACACACATGTGATGACTTGCCCACATCTCCCTACAGGTACCCTGCTATGATGCCTTTAACCTGTATAATGTGGAATTTCCAGGGACTGAATGACAGACTCAAGATATGCTATATGCTGGCCTACTTGCAGAGGAATGCCACAAACATTTGGGGCCAGATGTATGAAAGGATTTTGCATTCCCAAACGGTGAGAATGCAAAATGCCATTTCAGAATGTATGAAATACATTCTGAACGCAATTTTAAGGAATCGTAAAAATAGCAATTCCTTAAAATTGCAACCTGGTTTAGAGAGTCGCAAATTGTGACTTTCTAAATTAGAAATCGCAAATAAGGATTCCTTATTTGCGATTTCTTAGCACATGTATGAAGCAATTCCCAAATGCGATTTTGGCATTTAGGAATCGCTAATTACCACCAAGTTGAACTTGGTGGTAATCGTGTGCAAAATTTTAAAATGCATTTAAAATGCATTTTTAAATTGTACATGTAAAGCAGACATGCCCTTTTGGCATGTGTGCATCTTACATGTCCTCAAAACATTTTTGGGGGTGCAGCAGAGGGGGCCTTAGGCCCCCAGCACTCTGGTTCAGAAATCGCAATTTTAGAAATGCGAAAAATTCGCAGATATGGGCCAACAGGCCCATAGGTGCGAATGGGGCCGGTATCGCAATTTGCGATTCGGTAATAGCATTTGCGATTTTTAAGAAATTGCTATTATTGATTCGCAAATGTGATACATGGCACTTTGCGAGTCGGAAATAGCGATTTCTTAAAAATCGCTATTTCCGAATCGCAAAAGGCCTTGATGATACATCTGGCCCTTGCTTCTTACAAGAAATACACATTTTGGCTGCATGTGAGCCAGTTGGATTGGGAAACACCACATGTGCACTACTCCAATTATGCTCAAGGGGACACCATACTTTTACAAAAGGGCCTATCCTGCCATATGTGTAAGTTACTCTGTAACAAACAGAGCTGATATGTGATGCTAATGGGGACGCTACAGGCCCACCTGCTTAAGCTTCCTTCTATCTATGGTCCTGACATGGATAACCCTGACTTCTTTGCAGAGGTTTGGAGACTTTGTCCTGGGCAGTTTGCTGTGGGGCAGGGACTTCAATGAGGTCCTAGGCCCCTTAGCAGACAGATCTAGTGATTCTAGACCTCACCCCATTATGGATGAACATGATTTGGTTGATCTATGGAGGACCCGACACGTGAGTAGTGAGGAAGGGAGTTGCATCACCTTGTTCTGCCTACCTGGTTGTGACTAAACCTCTGGCTAGCCACAGGAGACATAGATGCATGGACTAATGATATCCACCACATGCCACACACCCTATCTGACCCTTCCCTGGTTTTACTATATCTAACCCCACCAAACTATAGATCGTGTACATTCAAATGGCACCTGCCTCCAAATGAACTGCGAGACCAGGGGCCATATTTATACTCCGTTTGCGCCGAAATTGCGTCGTTTTTTTTGACGCAATTTCGACGCAAAACTAACGCCAACTAACGCCAACTAACGCCATATTTATACTATGGCGTTAGAGGCGAATAGCGCCAAAGTTCCCGGAATGTGCGTCATTTTTTAGCGTGAACCCCTTCCTTGCGTTAATGATATGCAAGGGAGGCGTTCCCGTCTAAAAAATGACTCCCAGGCCTTTACGTGGTATTTATACTCCCGGGCAAAAGAGACGCCCGGGAGTTGGCGTGGCAAAAAACGGCGCATTTGCGCCACTTTTTAACGCCTGCTCAGGGCAGGCGTTAAGGGGCCTGTGGGCTCAAAATGAGCCCACAGGTGCCCTCCCATGCCCCCAGGGACCCCCCCTGCCACCCTTGCCCACCCCAGGAGGACCCCCAAGGATGGAGGGACCCACCCCAGGGACATTCAGGTAAGTTCAGGTAAGTATAATTTTTTATTTTTTATATTTTATTTTGGTGGCATAGGGGGGCCTTATTTGTGCCCCCCTACATGCCACTATGCCCAATGACCATGCCCAGGGGACAGAAGTCCCCTGGGCATGGCCATTGGGCAAGGGGGCATGACTCCTATCTTTACAATGATAGGAGTCATGTTGATGGGGGATGGGCGTCGTTAAAAAATGGCGCAAGTCGGGTTAAGACGATTTTTTCGACGTAACCTGACTTGCCCCATTTTAAGACGCCCATGCGCCATTTTCCCCCTACGCCGGCGCTGTCTGGTCTACGTGGTTTTTTCCCACGCAAACCAGGCAGCGCCGGTCTGATTGCGCCGTCTAACGCCATTCCATAAATACGGCGCCCGCTTGGCGCTTCAGAATGGCGTTAGACGGCGCAAAACTTTTTGACGCTAAACTGCGTTAGCGCAGTTTAGCGTCAAAAAGTATAAATATGGGCCCAGGTGTTTCATGAGGCGATACAGACGGCCTTAATAGAATACTTTGCACATAATCAAGTAACGGTGGACTACTCTGTGGGAAGCGTTCAAAACCGCCATCTGTGGAGTTTGTATAGCTAAACAAGCTGGGGTGCTGTATGCGTTTGGAAGTGACCTGTCGCATCTCGAATTGTGAATATACACTGGCAGACATTAGCAATAAATTAAATGACTAAGAAGAGGCTGCACAATGGGAGATATATCACTTATGCAAGGAGAGCCAGGCTATACGATATGGAGAAGGAGACAGAGCAGGTAAAACGTTTGTGAATATTTTTTGCAGGTCCTGGTCTAATGACTATATAGTGGAGCTGAAAACCAGGAGCTGCGACGCGGCAGTGGGCACAACAGCGGTTGCGAGGGAAATTACTAATTACTACACCTCCGTATACCAGGCTACTCAGACAACTGAGCCCCCAGAATTAAAATCATGTTTTGATACCTTACAACTCCTCTGGTTTGAGGAAGGACACTGTATATTCCTAGACGAACCCCTCATGGTGGAAGATGTGGACTATCGATTAGTGCTGTCGGGGAGACAAGATTCCAGGTTTAGACGGACTGACTGCTGCTTTTTATAAAGAGTTTGCTCCCCTCTTGGCCCTGCATCTGCTCAACATGTATGAGGAATCAGTGATGAAGGGATTGCTGCCATCGTCCCTACGTGAGGCACTAATTATTATGATTTTAAAACCTGGCAAAGACCCACAAAAATGTGATTCCTACAGGTTGCTTTCCATAATTAAAACTTACAATAATATTCTTGCCAAACTGATCACCTCCAGACTACAGGCTCTGCTGCTGCTCATTTTTCGACAGAGCCGTCTGGGTTTGTCTCTGGACGCTCTACGGCCCACAGTCTCCACACCTGTTTTTTGCCCTGTTACACACCATTGAGCCAAGCCTTAGTACAGCTTCGGTCTTCCTGGATTCCACTAAGGCCTTTGATTCACTGGAATGGCCATGCCTCTTCACGCTGCTGGCTCAACTTGGTATAAGTACTAGATTCCTCAAACTTATTCACCTCTTCTATACAGACCCTGTCGGCCGTCTCCGCATTAATGGACAGGTCACCCCTCCTTCTGGGTAACACAAGGAATGCGACAGAGTGCCCCCTGTCACCAATCCTTTTTGCCATTACAATGTAGCCTCTTGCACCAGCATCATTTCCTTTGGGGCCTAGCCTTTTTGCCCCATGTGGTTTTAGTGTCTATGTATGCTGATGATGTCACACTATATGTAAAACACCCTTGTAAAAATGTAGAACCCTTAGAGAATTCCAGGGGGATCTCTGGCATCACCATAAACTGATCCAAAACAGTAATATTTTCACTTATGCCAGCGACCCAAGAGGTTGAGTCAGAGTTACCCCTACACTGGACAACTGAACCGGTTAAACTCCAAATAGGAGTTTGGTTGAGTCAGGGCATGGCATCTCTCTGACACTTCAATTATGGACGTTTGATGAGCTGGCTAGAAGACCGAGTGGGGACATGTGTATGAAAGTACCCTCTTTTAGCCATAGTTACCCCCATTTTCTGCCTGATTTTCTGCCTGATGTCAGTGTGCTTGACTGTGTTCAATGGGATCCTGCTAACCAGGACCCCACTGATTATGCTCTCTGTCCTCTCAATGTTCTCACTGCATACTGGTAAGCCAGTATTTCATCCAAAATAGCACCAGAACTGTGTTGGTGATGGACAGAGGAGTGGTCACTCCCCTTTCCTTTTTCCAGTTTCATTCCAGAGCAGGGACTGGGGGTCCCCTAATCGGTTTAGAATTAATTAATCAAGGAGGGCAGCATCTGTGCTGTTCAAAGCATTTCCAGAGGCTCTGGGAGGCTATCCCTCCCATGCCTGTGACACTTATTTCCAAGGGGAGAGGGCGTAACATCCCTCTCCCAAAGGAAATACTTTGTTCTGCCTTCCAAGGCTTGAGCTGCTCAAGCAATAGGATGGCAGAAACCTGTCTGTGAGGTGACAGCAGCTGGGACTGCCTGGAAAACCTCAGAAGGCTGTAATGGCAGTACTGAGGGACCTCTAAGGATCCCCCAGGGTGCACAGAATCATACAAATCATGCTTGCACAAGCCTTGGGGTATGATTTCAACATGTTTGATACCAAACATGGCCATATTCGGAGTTACCATTGTGAAGCTGTACATAGGTATTGACCTATATACAGTGCACGTGTAAAATGCCATCCCCGCACTCATGGTGTCTGGGACAATGGTCCTGGATGACATGGAGGCATATCTGCTAGTGTAGGGGTGCCCTCACACACAGGTACTCTGCACCCAGCCTTCAGGGTTAGAAGGCCTGGTATATGGGTAAACTGGTGCAGTGTAAATGGCTGTGAAAGGATGCATGCATAATTTCACACAGGATGCAATGGCAGTCCTGTAGAAGCCTTTGCATGGGGACCCTATGGGTGGCAATAGAAATGCTGCAGCCCACTGGGATCCCCTGGAGCCCAAATGCCCTGGGTACCTAGGTACTATATACTAGGGACTTATAAGGGGGCACCAGTATGCCAATTGTCAGTGGAATACTGTGTTAACAGTATCCAACAACAACCAAATTTAGGGGGAGGGAGCATAACTGGTTAGCAGGATCCCAGTAGACACTGTCACACACACTGACAAACAGGCCAAAAATGGGGGTAACCATGCTAGAAAGAGGCTCCTTTCCTACACAATCCCCCAAATGAAGGACAATAAGGCTAACCTGGGCCAGTTAAGACTTTAATGTCTAAGGGAGTCATTCTGACCCTGGCGGTCGGTGATAAAGCGGCGGCCAACCCGCCAACAGGCTGGCGGTCCAAAAAATGGAATTCTGACCCTGGCGGGAACCGCCAACAGAGCCCGCCACTTTAACACTCCGACCGCCACGGCGGGACACACAAACAGCGCGGCGGTCACCGCCAACAGGCAGGCGGCAGACAATGTACCGCCCACCCTATCACAACTCACCAACCCGCCACCTTTTCCGGGGCGGGAGCACCGCCGATAAAAACACGGCGGAAACAGACTACGAACGGGAAAACGCTCACCTCTATACACTCCACGAGGACGGAGGACAGCATGGAGCCCGAATTGAACATCCTACCTGCTCTCGTCTACCTGCTCATCTACCACGAGTACGAACTCCGGCGCAGATGACAACGGTGAGTACCGCACCTACGACACAGGGGAGGGGGGGAGGAGGAAGGGTTACGGGCACACACATACGCATTACACCCACCCCCCAACTATCTACACACCAATGCAGAGCACCAAGTCAAAGTGACCCCACCCAAACCCCCCGGAATACCGAAAAGATATAATTAAAGTGAGAAACTAAATTTATGTATAAAATAGGTTCATTGAATTCATGGTAAAATAGGAAAATGAATCAAAATTATCCAAGTGTAAACATTGCGTAACCGATAAATAGAGGCAATAAGTCCAGCACAGTCACTGAAATTTCAACTGGCCGTGGGCCAAAGTGTATCAACACATGGGCAAAGCCCACACAGGAGACCTGAGTCCGTTGGAGAGAACACTGCAGGGGCATCAGATGATAAAACTACAGGCACCTCAGGGGGAAGGGAAGGGGGGGCACCACAGCCACATGAGTCCACGACGCCAGATCCAAGAAGGGGCCACCATGCCCACTGTTCAATCCTGGGGAGTGCAAAGCCTCAGTCTCTCAAGTCTCTACAGTGGGTGGCTTGCCCACTGTCATATCCTGGGGAGTGCAAAGCCACAGTCTCTCAAGTCTCTACAGTGGGTGGCTTGCCCACTGGCATATCCTGGGGAGTGCAAAGCCACAGTCCATCAAGTGGATAACAGTCTCCACAGGCAATGGAGGAGGCAGGGTGGCCCGAGTGCAGCGTGAACAGTAGCACGACACAGAACCGGCACTGTCATTGGGCCAGCGGTGCTTGAGACGGCGGGGCCCAGCGGAGCGGTGCTTGAGACGGCGGTGCCCAGCGGAGCGGTGCTTGACAGGAAGGGGCCCAGCGGAGCGGTGCTTGACAGGAAGGGGCCCAGCGGAGCGGTGCTTGACAGGAAGGGCCCAGCGGAGCGGTGCTTGACAGGAAGGGCCCAGCGGAGCGGTGCTTGAGACGGCGGGGCCCAGCAGAGCGGTGCTTGACAGGAAGGGCCCAGCGGAGCAGTGCTTGAGACTGCGGGGCCCAGCGGAGCGGTGCTTGACAGGAAGGGGCCCAGCGGAGTGGTGCTTGACAGGAAGGGGCCCAGCGGAGCGGTGCTTGACAGGAAGGGCCCAGCAGAGCGGTGCTTGGGACGGTGGGGCCCAGCGGAGCGGTGCTTGAGATGAAGGGCCCAGCGGAGCGGTGCTTGAGACGGCGGGGCCCAGCGGAGCAGTGCTTGACAGGAAGGGGCCCAGCGGAGCGGTGCTTGACAGGAAGGGCCCAGCGGAGCGGTGCTTGACAGGAAGGGCCCAGCGGAGCGGTGCTTGAGACGGCGGGGTCCAGCGGAGCGGTGCTTAACAGGAAGGGCCCAGCGGAGCGGTGCTTGAGACGGCGGGGCCCAGCGGAGCGGTGCTTGACAGGAAGGGCCCAGCGGAGCGGTGCTTGAGACGGCGGGGCCCAGCGGAGCGGTGCTTGAGATGAAGGGCCCAGCGGAGCGGTGCTTGACAGGAAGGGGCCCAGCGGAGCGCTGCTTGACAGGAAGGGGCCCAGCGGAGCGCTGCTTGACAGGAAGGGGCCCAGCGGAGCGGTGCTTGAGACGGCGGGGCCCAGCGGAGCGGTGCTTGAGATGAAGGGCCCAGCGGAGCGGTGCTTGAGACGGCGGGGCCCAGCGGAGCGGTGCTTGACACGAAGGGGCCCAGCGGAGCGGTGCTTGACAGGAAGGGCCCAGCGGAGCGGTGCTTGAGACGGCGGGGTCCAGCGGAGCGGTGCTTAACAGGAAGGGCCCAGCGGAGCGGTGCTTGAGACGGCGGGGCCCAGCGGAACGGTGCTTGAGACGGCGGGGCCCAGCGGAGCAGTGCTTGAGACGGCGGGGCCCAGCGGAGATGTGCTTGACAGGAAGGGCCCAGCGGAGCGGTGCTTGAGACGGCGGGGCCCAGCGGAGCGGTGCTTGAGATGGCGGGGCCCAGCGGAGCGGTGCTTGAGACGGCGGGGCCCAGCGGAGCGGTGCTTGAGACGGCGGGGCCCAGCGGAGTGGTGCTTGACAGGAAGGGCCCAGCGGAGCGGTGCTTCACAGGAAGGGCCCAGCGGAGCGGTGCTTGAGACGGCGGGACCCAGCGGAGCGGTGCTTGAGATGAAGGGCCCAGCGGAGCGGTGCTTGAGACGGCGGGGCCCAGCGGAGCAGTGCTTGACAGGAAGGGGCCCAGCAGAGCGGTGCTTGAGATGAAGGGCCCAGCGGAGCGGTGCTTGAGACGGCGGGGCCCAGCGGAGCAGTGCTTGACAGGAAGGGGCCCAGCGGAGCGGTGCTTGACAGGAAGGGCCCAGCGGAGCGGTGCTTGACAGGAAGGGCCCAGCGGAGCGGTGCTTGAGACGGTGGGGTCCAGCGGAGCGGTGCTTAACAGGAAGGGCGCAACGGAGCGGTGCTTGAGACGGCGGGGCCCAGCGGAGCGGTGCTTGACAGGAAGGGCCCAGCGGAGTGGTGCTTGAGACGGCGGGGCCCAGCGGAGCGGTGCTTGAGATGAAGGGCCCAGCGGAGCAGTGCTTGAGACGGCGGGCCCAGCGGAGCGGTGCTTGACAGGAAGGGGCCCAGCGGAGCGCTGCTTGACAGGAAGGGGCCCAGCGGAGCGGTGCTTGACAGGAAGGGCCCAGCGGAGCGGTGCTTGAGACGGCGGGGCCCAGCGGAGCGGTGCTTGAGATGAAGGGCCCAGCGGAGCGGTGCTTGAGACGGCGGGGCCCAGCGGAGCGGTGCTTGACACGAAGGGGCCCAGCGGAGCGGTGCTTGACAGGAAGGGCCCAGCGGAGCGGTGCTTGAGACGGCGGGGTCCAGCGGAGCGGTGCTTAACAGGAAGGGCCCAGCGGAGCGGTGCTTGAGACGGCGGGGCCCAGCGGAACGGTGCTTGAGACGGCGGGGCCCAGCGGAGCGGTGCTTGAGACGGCAGGGCCCAGCGGAGATGTGCTTGACAGGAAGGGCCCAGCGGAGCGGTGCTTGAGACGGCGGGGCCCAACGGAGCGGTGCTTGAGATGGCGGGGCCCAGCGGAGCGGTGCTTGAGACGGCGGGGCCCAGCGGAGCGTTGCTTGAGACGGCGGGGCCCAGCGGAGCGGTGCTTGACAGGAAGGGCCCAGCGGAGCGGTGCTTCACAGGAAGGGCCCAGCTGAGCGGTGCTTGAGACGGCGGGACCCAGCGGAGCGGTGCTTGAGACGGCGGGGCCCAGCGGAACGGTGCTTGAGATGAAGGGCCCCTGTTCAGCGGTGCTCCGACCGGCGGTGCCCTGTTCAGCGGTGCTCCTCCCGGCGGGGCACTGTTCAGCGGTGCCTTTCTGGACGGCGGGGCCCTGTTCAGCGGTGCCTTTCTGCACGGCGGGGCCCTGTTCAGCAGTGCCTTTCTGCACGGCGTGGCCCTGTTCAGCGGTGCCTTTCTGGACGGCGGGGCCCTGTTCAGCGGTGCTTATTCTGTAAGTCAAGGGAGTCAGACCTGGCCACGACTCCCTGCTCAGTCACCCTCCGACCGTGCAGTTGCTGGACCCTTCGGTGACGGTGTCCTGGGCCCTTGGGTGTCCTCCCTCACACCCGGGATGGGGCTTGTGGGGCCCTCCTGGTCCGCGCTGCTGCTGGCTGACTTCTCAGCCCTGCTGCCCTTGCCCTCCTTCGATGTGGCTCTCTTGCCCTTGCCTCCCCTGGATGTTGTGGCAGGTGAAGTGGCAGAACTTTGGTCCTTGGGGGCAGCCGTGTCAGTCGTCCCGCGGCGGCCCCTTACTTTACGGGTCCTCTTTCCAGGGGGGGGGGCTGGCTGTCCCCTTGCTGCTGACCGATGTATCACTGCTGGCAAAGGGGGGACTCCAAAATCCATGCACTACGGTGACCCTTGAAGCCAGGCTGGTGGTGGCTGAGGCGCTCTTGGGACTCTTAGCAGATGGAGGGGGGGGGGGTCAGGTGAGGGAAAGAGGTCAAGAGTGGAGAGGTAAAGTTTTTTAGGACCAGGGTAAAGGGTAGGTGTAGTGGTTATGGGAGTGGAGGAAGAGGAGGTGGTTGTAGGAGAGTCAGGTGTGCTGTCCTTGGGTGAAGGTGCATGGGCTGGAGGCTGTCGTGAGGTGGTTGGCTGTTGGGTGGGTGGCTGCCTGCGTTTGTGTGTCTTGGAAGAGGGGGTGACAGACACAGTGGGAGAGGACACAGGGGACGTGTAAATGGTAGTGGGGGTGGTGACTGCACGTGTGCGGACTGTACTGGAGGGTGTGCTGGTGATGGAAGTACTGGCTGTTGGTGGTGTGCATGCAGGTGTGAGTAGAGACGTCACAGGGAGGGAGGAGGGAGACGAGGAGGTGGGGGACACAGAGGTGGTAGTGGCTGTTGGCATGTCTGCATCTGGGTGTTGCTTGGGTGAATGTTTGTGTGATCTGTGGTGCTTATGTCTGGATGAGCTGCCCTTGGGTGTTGAGGTGTGTGCAGGCTGGTCTGATGGTGTGGGTGGGATAGGCAGAGGAACAGGAGACAGAGACAGGCTGGAGGCAGTTAGAAGAGGGAGGCTGGAAACAGGAACAATGGCTGCCGTCAGTGCTGAGGCCAGAGCATTGAATGATCGTTGATGGGCAGCCTGACCCGAATGAATGCCCTCCAGGTATGCATTGCTACGATGCACCTCCCTCTCTACCCCCTGGATGGCATTCAAAAGGGTAGACTGCCCAACAATGATGGTCTGTAGGAGGTCAATGACCTCCTCACTGAGGGCAGCAGGGGTAACAGGGACATGGCCTGAGGTGCCTGGGGCGAAGGAGACGCCCGCCTTCTTGGGCGAGCGGGCACGGAGCGAAGGCTGAGGGGCTGCTGGGAGGGCGGAGCTGGTGCGCTGGGTGGCGGCTGTACCTGTAGAGGCGGGGGGCACGGATGTTGCCGCCACCGCTAGGGAGCTCCCATCCGAGGACGTGTCGGTGTCGCTGGTGTCACCACGGCTCCCCGTTGTGAAGCTCCCCTCGCCCTCCGTATCACTGGTGGCCTCGGTGTCTGTGCCATGGCCCACCGGGGCCTTGTGAGTTGCAGCTCCCTCGTGCTCCGGTGCCAATTCTCCTCCGCCTGATGATGCTAATGCACACATGCACAAGAAGATAAAGAAAAAGGGTGGGGGAGACATAAAAACAGGTTGAGTGCATGCATTGTCAACACCGTTGGCGGAGAGGACAGACACAGGAGCCTCATGCACTAAGCCGCGCAATCGGGGTACACTACTCAGTACTTGTGACTAGGTTACAGGTCTAGGGACAACAAACGCGCACATGGGTGATGCAGGACCATGGATAGCTGTACTTGTCACCCTACAGAGGTGGGGGGCGGGGGCACAGGGACATGGCTAAAGGAGAGGACTACACTACAGAAAGCGCCCTGGCCTAATGTCACCCACAGCCCTCTTCCCCTACCCAGGCACCTCCACTGCGCGTAAAGATAGCTCAATGTGCTGGTACTCACCCCCTTGTGTCTGCTGTGATGTCCCCACGCGCCCATCCAAATCGGGGTAGGCCACCGCCAGGATCCGGGACATCAGGGGGGTCAGGGTACGACTGGCACCCCTCCTAGGTTGGGAGGCCATCCCCAGCAGTGACTCAGCGGTCTTCCTGGTCCCGCGGCGGATGTCCTCCCACCTCTTGCGCCAGTGGGTGCCCCGTCTGTTGTGGACCCCTAGGTTCCGGACTTCCTTGGCGATGGCACGCCAAATGTCGACTTTCTGATGGGCGCTGACCTATTTGACATGTACAGGGTGGAAATTGAATTATCATCAATTTTCCGCATGATAGATGCGATTGGCCACCCCTCCCCAACCTTGCCATGTGGCACATACTCTCATCTGTCGTGCCTTGCACTCGTCATTGTCTCCCCACCCCACCATCTTACATCCACCATACACAACCCAGGCATAGCCCATTCAACGTGCACACAGTGTACTTACCTGTTGGTCTGGAGGACCGTAGAGTCGCGCATACTGGGGCAGGACCCCATCCACAAGTTTCTCCAACTCTTCTGTAGTGAAGGCAGGGGCCCTTTCCCCAGTCGCAGCAGCCATTGTATCTCCCAGACCGAGGTCACAGCAGCACTTGCAGTATAGGTCCTCTCCTGTGGATGATCAGGTCTCGAGTGATTAACCAGATTGAAAATGGCGGTCACACCCGCGGCGGTGCGCTACCGCCGCGGTGCGTTCCGCGACCGCCGGCGCACCTAGTCATTGACTCGTGAAACCCATAGGCTTCGATGTTAACCAATGCGACTTGGCGCCGCGGTCTTCGACTGCCTACCGCCACGGTGTGTCACGCCAGCGCATTGACCTCACATCCCACTGTCACACTTCTCAGGTCAGGCAGCCGCCATTTCAAGGGCCCACATGGCCTGATTTCTACTGCGTCACACAGGCCTAGGCCTTGCATTGCCACTCATACAAGCCATTCAATGCATTGAGAATCGTGTACTGTGCAAGCTGTAGTTACGTACCTGTGGGTTGCTTGACTCTGTGCTCCATGTTGTCCTTCCTAGGCACCGTCCGCTGGGACTTGCGAGGAGAAGGATGAATCCTCCCGTGTACCGACCGCTGGTGGACCTGTCGACAATGGAGGAACGTCATATAATACTTCGATACCGACTTGACCGAGCCACTATACATGAACTGCGTGCCCAGCTGGAGCCAGCACTGATGTCCCCCATCCGCCAACCCACAGGAATTCCCCCTCTGGTGCAGGTTCTGTCAGTCCTCCATTTTTTGGCAAGTGGGTCTTTTCAGACAACAGTGGCCATGTCATCAGGGATGTCTCAGCCTATGTTTGCTAAGATTTTGTCCAGAGTGTTGTCTGCCCTGACGAAATACATGCGGAGCTACATTATTCTCCCTGAGGAGGGTGATTTGGCCACTGTGAAGGGTGACTTCTATGCCCTTGGACATATCCCCAACATCATTGGTGCCATTGATTGGACCCATGTGGCCTTAGTACCCCCAAAAGACGATGAGCAGGTGTACAGAAACAGGAAAAGTTACCATTCGATGAATGTCCAGGTGGTCTGTTTGGCTGACCAGTACATCTCCCATGTAAATGCCAAGTTCCCTGGGTCAGTGCATGACGCGTATGTTATGCGAAATAGCAGCATCCCTTATGTGATGGAACAGCTACAGAGACACCGTGTGTGGCTAATAGGTGACTCTGGTTACCCCAACCTGCCGTGGCTACTGACCCCAGTGAGGAATCCCCGGACCAGGGCAGAGGAACGCTACAATGAGGCCCATGGGCGAACTAGGAGGATTATAGAAAGAACCTTTGGCCTCCTGAAGGCCAGGTTTAGGTGCCTGCATATGACAGGGGGATCCCTAATGTACTCACCCAAGAAGGTGTGCCAGATCATCGTGGCCTGCTGTATGCTTCACAATCTTGCATTGCGACGCCAGGTGCCTTTTCTGCAGGAGGATGGTCCAGATGGTGGTGTTGTAGCAGCTGTGGAGCCTGTGGAGAGTGAAGAGGAGGAAGACGACGGGGACGACATGGACAACAGGGACACAGTCATACAACAGTATTTTCAGTAGCACCCAGGTAAGAATCCCCCACGCCATTTTACATTTACTTCTGGCCTCCTGCATTTCTACTTTCTGTGTTTCCCCCCAGTTCCTTTCAACTGAATTGTGACTTTCCCTTGCCTTTTCAGAGCTGTATGACCCACTGCGTGACTTCTGGTTTGTTCGCCCATGGAGTAAAGCACATTGACATTGGTATGTTGTCATCACAATGTAACTGAACATTTTTGAACCGTTATGTGTAATACATTTGTTAAGAATACAAACAGACTCCTGAGTGTTTTAAGTGCAATTAGTGATTTATTTAAAGTGCTACATATAGGTCCATGATAGTAAAACGGTGATGGGTGGGGGTGGAGTGATGTCCATGGCAGAGTCCAGTTCTCGGTCGCACAGGTGCATTGTCCATATGCCTGTGGAAGGATGGAGCAGGGGCAGTTCAAGGTTGGACAGGGTGACGATGTGGGACAGTGGAATGACATCCGGGGGGATCTTAGGCTGGCGGGGGTCTTGGCATCCTACTCTGTCTTCCTTTGTGATCTCAGGTTCCTCTTGCGGGGTGGTTGATCTTCAGCAGGAGGTGGGGTTCTGGTGGCCCGTCGTTGTGTGGGGGCCTCCTGTCCACTAGCGCCGGCGGAGGTGGTAGGCTGTTCCTGGTCCGGGCTGGTGACAGGGGCCCTTTGGGGTGCCACATGGTCCCGCAATGTGGTGACTATTAGGTTCAGGGCCAGGACGATGTTCCTGAGCTCCTCTCTGTACCCCATGTACCATTCCTCCTGCTGTGCCTGGACCTCCTGGAACCTGGCCAGTACCGTCGCCATCGTCTCCTGGGAGTGGTGGTATGCTCCCATGATGGTGGTGAGGGCCTCTTGGAGAGTTGGTTCCCTGGGCCTGTCCTCCCCCCCCTGTCGCACTGCAGCCCTCCCAGTTGCCCTGTTTCCCCGGGCCTCTGTCCCCTGGACGGTGTGCCCACTACCACTGCCCCCAGGTCCCTGTTGTTGTTGGGGTGTTGGGTCAGCCTGGGTGCCCTGTAGTGGCGGACACACCGCTGATTGACCTGTCCTGGAGACAGAGGCATGGGCCCGCTGGGTGGGAGCTGTGCTGATATTCCCAGAGGGGGTTTGGTCTGCTGTGGCCTGTGTCTGTGTGTGGGGAACCGACTGTCCAGAGGTCCCCGATGGTCCGGGCTGGTCGTCAGGTTCTAGGTCGACAGAGCTGCTGTCCTCACTGGGGGCCTGTTCTGGGGGTGGGATGGACATATCTGGACCCTCCTGGCCGGTGTGTTGGCGTTCGGGCCCTGCAGGGGTGAAAGAGTATGGTTATTGCTTCTGTGTGTTCCATGGCGTGCGATTTGTGGGTGCCCTTGTCCCCCAGTGCTGGCATTCCCTTGTGGCAGGAGTTGTGAGGGTGGTTTGTGGGGGGGATGGGTATGTGCAGTGGTAATGCATAGGTGATGGGTGTCCATGGTTTGTGTTGGCATTCAGGGTTTGGTTTTGGGTTGGGTGGGTTGTGCTGGTGAGACATTGGCAGGGAGGATGTGTGCTGGGGGTGACGGTGGGGGTGTGGGTTGGCATGCTGGTGGTTGGGGGGGGGGAGTAGTTGAGACTAGACTTACCAGAGTCCATTCCTCCGCCTACTCCAGCGAGGCCCGCAGGATGCAGGATGTTAAAGACCTCTTGCTCCCATGCTGTGAATTCGGGAGGAGTGGGTGGTGGTCCGCCGCCAGTCTTCTGCACAGCGATGTTGTGTCTTGAGACCATCGACCGTACCTTCCCCCGTAGGTCGTTCCAGCGCTTTCGGATGTCTTCCCGGTTTCTGGGATGCTGTCCCACAGCGTTGACCCTGTCGACGATCCTCTGCCATATCTCCGCCTTCTTGGCTATTGTGTTGTGTTGCACCTGTGTGCCGAAGAGCTGGGGCTCTACCCTTATAATTTCCTCCACCATGACCCTGAGTTCTTGGTCCGAAAACCTGGGGTGTCTTTGGGGTGCCATGGGGTGGTGTGGATGAGGTGTGGGGTGGTGTTTGTGGTGATGTGAGTGGTGGTGTGTGGTGATGTGTGCGTCGATGTGGTGTGGTTGATGATGTTGGGTTCCTGTGTGTGTTGGGGTTTTCGATTGCTGTGCTCTCTCTCTCTCTCTCTCTATCGCCTTCTCTCCGATTTCCAACTAGTGGGGGTTTGTGGGTGATGTGGGTGTGTTTTTTATAGTTGCTTGGATGTGTGGGGGTGGTGTTTGTATGTGTATCAGGTGTGTGTATTTCAAATTGTCCAATGTGGCTGTGTTTTGGAGCTGGGTGTGTATTTTGACCGCGGAGGTGTGTACCGCCAATGGAATACCGCGGTTGAATGACCGCCGCGTGGATTTGTGGGTCGTAATGGCATGGGTGTGTTTGTGTTGGCGTGGCGGTGGAGGTTTGGTCATCTCCAGTTTATCGCTGCCCGCTGATGAGGCGGCCTTCCGTGGATGTCGGGTTTTTGGCGGCTTGGCAGTTGTGGGTCAGAATGACCGTGGCGGTTTACCGCGGCCGCGGCGGTAGAATGGCGGTCTTCTGACCGGCGGTAAGAGCCTTTTACCGCCGAGGTCAGAATGACCCCCTAAGTGTTGATAAGTGGAGAGTAGGTCTGCAATAGAATGGTTACTCCCTTCATCATCCACTGTATGGTCCCTTCCCTGTGTGGAGGTGAACCACCCTGTTTGATGATTTTTAGCTAGAGAACACTGCAAGTGCGAACTCTGAGATTCCCTCCTTTTAAGGTTTCGACTAAGTTTTAACTTGGGGCAGGATGACTGTCCCTGGGATCCTATGTAAAGACAGGTTTGCTGTCCCAAGGATGAGAATGCTAGATAGGGATGCTGTCTTAGGAAGGCTAGAGCAGTGCAAAACGTTTGTCCCCATGGCTCTAAGAGAGGACAGGGTTACTGTCCCTCTTGTAATAGAGCAGGACAGGGTTGCAGTCCTTCAGTTTTAGAGGTAGTACAGGGGTGGTGCACTAAAGTTTCTCTGGTTGGGCCCGAGGGTTGCTCCAAATTTACTAATACAGGACAGGGATGCTTTTCTGTGTTCATTTTCCCACAGAGAGATACTTTTACCTCTGTAAGACCATCTGTCTTAGCTATTGGCTCCTTTGGTGCAGGTTACAACCTGGGAGAGGTGTCTCCCACCACAGGAATGGTATCCTTTGTGGTATGATGGGTAAGGGATACTTTGATATCCTTTTTACCCGTGTGGCGAGGAGGATCCTGAGGCTTCAGGGCTCCTTCTCTTCTTTGCTTTTTCATCTCACCTGAGATTAAAGGAAGCAATTCCTTGGGGATATCCAACATGGATGCATGGGTCCTAAACTCTACTTCAGCTAAACCTGAGGCCTCCAGATCATTTCCTAGGAGACAGTCTACAGGTGAGCTGGATGGCACCACCACCTGCTTAGGGCCAGTAACTCCACCCAACTAAGTTGCACTAGAGCTAAGGGGAGAGACTGAGTGGGGATATTGATATCAGTAACCTGGTACTTTTGTCCAAGGAGGTGTTGTGCAGGTGACACCAAGTTTTCAGTCACTAAAGTGATAGTGGCACCTGTGTCCCTGTAGGCTTGGGCCTCAGCACAATTTATTTCAAATGGCTGCTTGTACTTATCCATGTTAAGGGGACAAGCAGCCAAGGTGGCAAAGCCAATGCCACCAGATGAGACAGAAGCTGTATTGGAGGTTTCTACACCTACCCCAGTTTCTATGATGGACCCAAATGTGAACCCAATAACACCTTTACTTTGACTATTGCCAGTAGTCCCACCATTATTACTACTACTACTAGGGGCAGTAGAAGTTGAAGTGGGTGTAGTAGTGGTGGTAGGCTCAAGGGATTTACCTGGACAGGACTTGCCCCCTGGCCTATGACTTTTATCTCTGAACACATAGCACCAAGGCTTTTTATTGTGTGTAGAAGAGGAAGAAGAATTATGTTTATCCCCACTCCCAGAGGAGTGTTGTGGACCTGAAGACACATCTTTAGTATTAAGTTTGTCCCTATGCTTGTCCTGAAACTCTTCACCTTCTTTCTTCTTTTCTTTGTCACCCCCTGTATGAGCTTTTCTGCTCACCCTTGTTCTGACCCATTTGTCTGCCTTCTTTCCCAATTCTTGGGGAGAGGTCAGATCTGAGTCTACCAAGTATTGGTGTAACAAATCAGACGCACAGTTATTCAGGATATGCTCTCTCAAAATTAGAAAATAAAGACCCCCATAGTCAGATACTTTGCTGCCATGTAACCAACCTTCTAAAGCCTTCACAGAACAGTCAACAAAGTCTATCCAATCTTGTGAAGACTCTTTTCTGTTTTTTTTCTGAACTTTATTCTGTGGTTAAACCAAATCCATCCAAGAGTGCAGTTTTGAAAATACTGTAATTGTCTGAGTCTTCTTCTCTGACAGTGAGAAGTCTATCCCTCCCCTCGACAGAAAAGTAAAACCACAAAATAGCATTCCACTGCCTTTGACAGACCCACTGAACTTTGCAGGCCCTCTCAAGTGCAGCAAACTACTAATAGATGTCAGTTTTATGCACGTTTCTATGATATCCTCCCTAACTTGATAGCTCCTGAAACTGCTGCTGCCACCATGGGGAACTATCCCCAACACCTGTCCTTCTCTCTCCACAGTGAATGCATCCGTATCTAGGGCTAGCTGTTGCTGCTGCAGCCTCAGCCTGGCCTCCTCCAGTGTCAGTTTCCTGAGCTCCCTATCTATTAGCCATTACCTGCAGTTGAACCATAGGATCCCTTAGAAACTGAGGTGATATGAGAGTGGGCAGAGGTAGATCTTTCCCTAACCTTACTAACCCTGGTACCCTGACCTCTAGGTGTGAATGGAGCCCTCCCTGAGTGACTACCCCTCCCACTGCCAGCTACACTAGATGGTTTGCTAGGGGGAAGATCTTTGAAAGAGCCCTACCCTGAAACTTCAGGATGATTCCCTGACTCTAAGGGGTCAGAATTTCCCTCCCCTCCTCCTTCTGGTTATCAGCTTGCTCCTGAGCATCCTGGAGAAAATGGCTTAACAGAACATTCTTATTAGGGTTCTTCCCTACATCCCTTTGATTCCCCCTCCTGGGTAGAATCCACCAGGTCCCTCTGAGTCCCGGGCAGCACCATTTTCAGCTAACCGTGAGCTTTGTGCTTGCTAAGGCTTGTTGGCGGAATCCAGCAATTTAAACCAGACTGAAATCTTCCATCTGGCGTGGGACATCATCTGCACCACCCAGGAACCAGCATCCGTCTTCTTGGGTGCAGTACTGACTGTTCTTCACAGTGATTCTTCTTTTGCACCTCCATCCGGGTCAGCAGGGGCTCCTGTTCTTCCTTTACTCGTCTGTGCTTCTTGGACTTGGTCCCCTTCTTCCACAAGTCTTCAGGTCCAGGAATCCACTTTTGGTGTCTTGCACTCTCTTCTGGTTCTTGCATAATCTTCTTTCTCATGTTCTTTGTGTTATAGGAAAGGTACTGTGATTTACTCCTGCTTTCCTGGGTTCTGGGATGGGTTCTATTACTTACCTTTGGTGTTTTATAATACTCTCAGCACCCCTCTACACACTACACTTGCCTAGGTGGGAAACCAACATTCACATTCCACATTATTAGTATATGATTTCTGTTCCCCCTAGGTTCATTTCTAACTATTGCGATTTTTAATATTTGCACTGTTTTCTAACTGTTTTTACAGCTATTTCTGCATACTAGTATATATAATTTGTGTATTACATACCTCCTAAGGGAGTATGGTCTCTATGGTACATTTGGCATCTGTGTCAGCAAAATAAAGTACTTTTATTTTGTAACACTGAGTATTTTCTTTTATGTGTGTGAGTACTGTGTGACTACAGTGGTATTGTCTGAGCTTTGCATGCCTCCTAGATAAGCTTTGGATGCTCAGCTACAGGTACCCATAGAGAGACTCGCTTCTAGACACTGCCTACAATTCACTAGTAAGGGATAACTGGGTCTGGTTTAAGGGTTAAGTATCTTGGGTACCCACTAGAAACCAGGCCTTCCTCCTACCACATGGAAATGCCACCCATTTTCTATGACTGAAAGCTTGCTATAGCAAAAATGGTTTTATTGCCCACATTCTTATATGTATTTCCTAACCTCACACTCCCACTGCTACAACACTTCTGGTGTCACACCAACTCTCTTCTCATAGCCCTTGGGTGAGATGAAAACAGTTCTGAATCGCCTGTAGATTATTACATTACCATTCTAACAGGGTGGGCTGGTGGAACCGGATATAGATCTGTGTTACTATTTCTCACAAGCACAATTTGTGCATTAATGGTTGTATCTCACCCAATTTTGTCCTCATAAGACACCCGAATGACCATGCGGCCCCATGCCCCATGACACCTCTGCCTAGCATTATATCAGCCTCCAAATGCCCAAGGTCCTCGATTGATGGGAAGCATGATTTGGATGTTTAACGGGTTAAAACAGCGAGCCCGCGGAAATTACTTTACAGCCCATCTGCCTCATTAATCAGTTACCCTGCTTACCCATCACACAGGACTCTGGTATGCTCAGCAGATTACAGAAACTAAAGCTTACAACCATGGGAGACAGGAAGCTCTGCAAGGCCCATATATTTCCCTGCTTGACACACACATGTACAATCAGCTAAGAGCTGAGATGAGCGGTCTGCACAACTCATTCCCTACAGCACCCCCAGTGTTCCAAACCCTTGAGTCTTTCTTGACGGACACATCCCCACACAGGCTTATCACTAGACTATACTCCAGCAGGCAGAATACTGCCTAGGTCTGAGTCACTGGCACTCAACAGGTGTGGGCTACTGGAAAACTCAATAGCCCCAAGAGCTAACATTTTGGATGCCTCATCCTTAATGCTGGCTCTAACCTTGTCAGTCACCCTGCAAATTTTATGTTACACAGTTGACTGTCCCCAGTGTGCACATCATGTGTGCACAAGTGCGTGACCCCTGGGATTAAGGAAAAGAGAGAGGAAAACTGTCCCAATAGAGGACAACACCACCTCTGCTGTTCTAGAGTCAGTGAGGGGGAGAGGTTCACACCCTCCACTGAACCATCTTTCTCTTCGGCAGATAGGAGGTCAGGAAGAGGCTCACTCTCTTTCTCCACCCATCAACTGTTGCCAAGACCATAGTCACCTCTGTCCTCTCAAAGTGAGGCTTGAGACGGTTCACAACTAGACCCTCAAAGGGTTCCAAGGAGTCGCCAAGTTCACCAGATAGGTGACATCATTTTTGCACTCCACCACCTCAAAAGGCCCAGTCCAGTTATCTTGGAGAGCACAAGGCTCCACTGGGGCCATCACCCACACTTTTTGTCCAGGGTGAAAACCAACCAGAGTGGCATTGTGGTCATACCACCGTTTCATATCTTCCTGACTTGCTTCCAGGTTCCTAGAAGACAGCATGTGACTGAAAACATCATGGGGGGGGGGCTCACTGGAGGCCTTCTCCAAACCTTCCCTAACCAGACTAAAAGGTCTCCTCAAAGGGTGGCCATACCACATCTCAGAAGGGATGAATCCATGACCCTTCTGTGGCACTTCCCTGCAGGAGGATGTTTCACTTACACCTCAATGGCTCCGACAGACCCATAATCATGCCCTTCAAGGTGCAGTTGAATCTCTCAACCAGACCGTTTCCTTGGGGGTGGTAAGGAGTGGTATACTTGTAGGTTACCCCACACTCCTTCCTTAGAGACTTTATATGTAGATATGAAGTTGGTACCTCTGTCAGATACCACCTCCTTGGGAAACACCATGTAGGTAAAATTCCCCATCAAGGCACGTCCCACCACAGGGGCAGTGATTGATCTCAATGGAATGGCTTCTGGATACCTGGTGGCATGGTGTAGGAAAGTACCATCTTGCCTGGTATGTTACCCCCATTTTAACTGCATGTATGTTTGTGTTTGCCTGTGTCACTGGGATCCTGCTAGCCAGGACCCCAGTGCTCATAAAGTGTGCCCTGTATGTGTTCCCTGTGTGGTGCCTAACTGTATCACTGAAGCTCTGCTAATCAGAACCTCAGTGTTTATGCTCTCCCTGCTTTTAAAATTGTCACTGCTGGCTAATGACTAATTTTACCAATTCTGATTGGCACACTGGAACACCCTTATAATTCCCTAGTATATGGTACCTAGGTACCCAGGGTATTGGGGTTCCAGAGGAGATCCCTATGCACTGCAGCATTTCTTCTGCCACCCATAGGGACCTCACACAATTCTTACACAGGACTGCCACTGCAGCCTGAGTGAAATAATGTCCACGTTATTTCACAGCCATTTTAAACTGGACTTCAATAACTTATAAGTCACCTATATGTCTAACCCTCACTTAGTGAAGGTTAGGTGCAAAGTTACTTAGTGTGAGGGCACCCTGGCACTAGCCAAGGTGCCCCCACATTGTTCAGGGCAATTTCCCCGGACTTTGTAAGTGCGGGGACACCATTACACACGTGCACTACATATAGGTCAATACCTATATGTAGCGTCACCATGGTAACTCCGAAAATGATAAACATCAAATAGGGGGGTGATTAGTGAGTAATAGGTGCTCCCACTCCAAATCTGTAAAGTTAAACCATAATATAATACACGGTGCAAAAGACTGGGGTCACACCCTCTAAATCCCCCAAAACGACAACATAACGTTATCTAAATTACAAATTTACACAGTTGCACACGTGACATGTGACACGTGTTACACCCTCTCCCTTTGGAGATAGGTGTGAAGGGCCTGAAAGGAGTAGCCTCTCCTGGCCTCTGGAAATGCATTGAAGGGCACAGATGGTGCCCTCCTTGCATAAGGCAGTCTACACCGGTTCAGGGATCCCCACAGCCCTCCTCTGGCATGAAACTGGACAAAGGATAGAGGAGGTGCCCAGAGCGCCTCCAGTGTGTCCAGACCTCTGCCGTCTTGGATGCAGAGGTGTGAGGGCACAATGGACACCTCTGAGTGGCCAGTGCCAGCAGGTGACGTCAGAGACATCTCCTGATAGGTGCTTACCTCACTCTGTATCCAATCCTCGTATGAGGGCTATTTAAGGTCTCTCCTGTGGGGTTCTCACCAGATAACAAATGCAAGAGCTCACCAGAGTCCCTCTGCACTTCCCGCTTCGACTTCTGCCAAGGATCGATCACTGACTGCTCCAGGACACCTGTAAAACTGCAACAAATTAGCAAGAAGACTACCAGCAACGTTGTAGCACCTCATCCTGCCTGCTTTCTTGACTGTTTCCTGGTGGTGCATGATCTGATGGCTGTCTGCCTTCACCCTGCACTGGAAGCCAAGAAGAAATCTCCTCTGGGTCGACGGAATCTTCCCCCTGCCAACGCAGGCACCGAACTTCTGCATCACCGGTCTTCTGGGTCCCCTCTCATCTTGACGAGCTTGGTCCCTGGAACACAGGAGCTGGATCCAAGTGTCTCTGACAGTCCAGTGGCCCTTCTGTCCAAATTTGGTGGAGGTAAGTCCTTGCCTCCCCACGCCAGACAGTAATCCTGTGTACAGCGTGAACTGCAGCTGCTAGGGCTTCTGTGCACTTTTGCAAGACTTCCTTTGTGCACAGCCTAGCCCAGGTCCCAGCACTTTGTCCTGCATTGCCCAACTCACTGAGTTGGACTCCGACTTTGTGGGACCCTCTTTTGTTGTGCTGAGTCAAATGTCATGCTCAGATCTTCTGAATGCCTGTTCAGGTGCTTCTGCAGGTGCTGCCTGCTTCTGTCTAGTGTCTCTATATTGCTGAGTGCCCATTCTGTCTCCTCCTCCAAGGGGCAACCTCCTGGTCTTTCCTGGGCCCTGGCAGCACCTAAAAACCTCAACCAAGACTCTTGCAGCTAGCAAGGCTTGTTTGTAGTATTTCTGTGTGGAAACAACTCTGCATCCTCCAGCTCGCCGTGATACATCTTTTGACCAAAGGAGAAGTTCCTGGCACCTTACATTGTTGCAGAATCTTCAGCTTCTTCCACCCAGAGGCAGCCCTTTTGCACCTTCATCCGGGGTTTAGTGGGCTCCTGCCCCCCCAGACACTTGTGTGACTCTTGGACTTGGTCCCCTTCCTTTGCAGGTCCTCAGGTCCAGGAATCTGTTTTCAGTGCTTTGCACTCAGTTGTTGTCTTTGCAGAATCCCCTATCTCGACTTTACTGTTTTTCTGAGGTAGTAGGGTAAATTTACTCCTACTTTTCAGGGTCTTGGGGTGGGGTATCTTGGACACCCTTAGTGTGTTCTTACACTCCCACCGACCCTCTACACACTACACTAGGCCTGGGGTCCATTTGTGGATCGCATTCCACTTTTGGAGTATATGGTTTGTGTTGCCCCTAGGCCTATTGTCTCCTATTGCATTCTATTGTGTTCTACAGTGTTTGCACTACTTTTCTAATTGTTTACTTACCTGATTTTGGTTTGTGTGTATATTTGGTGTATATTACTTACCTCCTAAGGGAGTATATCCTCTGAGATACTTTTGGCATATTTTCACTAAAATAAAGTACCTTTATTTTTAGTAACTCTGAGTATTGTGTTTTCTTGTGATATAGTGCTATATGATATAAGTGGTATAGTAGGAGCTTTGCATGTCTCCTAGTTCAGCCTAAACTGCTCTGCTATAGCTACCTCTGTCAGCCTAATCTGCTAGAACACTAATAATCTACTAATAAGGGATAATTGGACCTGGCACAAGGTGTAAGTACCACAGATACCCACTATAAGCCAGACCAGCCTCCTACACATGGTCCACCAAGACCAGGAGGTACCTGTTGCCCATGGCGTCTTGGGATCCAGAGGCCCCACAATTTAAATACCAACTCTTTCAAATGGGGTGGTGACAACAGGAAAAGGTTGGATCAGAGCCTTACATGTCTCCACACTCTTGCCACTTGCCTGACAATTTTAGCAAGACCTACAGTGCGCATCTGAGTGCATGCACATTTGGGGCCAGTGAAATATAGTGCTATATGATATAAGTGGTATAGTAGGAGCTTTACATGTTTCCTAGTTCAGCCTAAGCTGTTCTGCTATAGCTACCTCTATTAGCCTAAGCTGCTAGAACACTACTAATCTACTCATAAGGGATAACTGGACCTGGCACAAGGTGTAAGTACCACAGGTACCCACTATAAGCCAGGCCGGCCTCCTACATTGGTGGTGCAGCGGTTGGATAAATACTTGTAACTGATTTACCACTTTGTCATTGGTGCTTTTCATAAGAAAAACATATACCAAATACTTCAGAATATACACAGTAACCTAAACACTTTAACTTTCCTTCTCAAAAAGTTTCTGAAAACTTTAAAAAATGTCAAAAGTTTGAAAACGTTTTTCTCTGTTCTGTCAAAAGTTCCAAAAACGTTTTTCTCTCTCTGTCCTAAACCTTTTCTATCATGTCTGCAGTATAACTTACTCCCACAGTTGTCCAGGCAACATATGAGAATCTAAACTTTAAAAGTTTGAGGGGTCTCTACATAGAAAGAGGTTTAGCAATTGGTAAGAATTCTACAAATGATCTTCTCCTCAGCCTTCTCCTAGAAAGTGCCCAGAACCAGTCTGGCCCATCCCAGGATCAGGAGGTAGAGGAGGGGGGTACCGAGTCTTACTCAGAGGAGTCCCCTGAGGTTGCCTGGGAGGGTTCTTCCAAGGTCCTGTCAGCTAGCAGGCCGCCTAGTGACACTGGTAGTGGAAGGGGGTCACACATTAGTAGGGCACCTTTCACTCCTAAAGGCCAGGTTACTAGGGTCCAGTCAGTTAGGGACAGGTCCAACTCTGCCAATTCCCACATAACTTCTGTGTCTCACAATTCCCAAGCCTCCCACCCTGAGAATAACTTAATGGAGAGGGAACTCAGAAAGCTGAGGTTGGAAGAGGCCAGGCTGAAGCTTAAACAGCAACAGCAGCAGCTGGCCTTAGACAGGGAAAGGCAGAGGCTGGGGTTAGTTCCCCATGGTGGCAGCAACAGTGTTTTTGATAGCAATCCTGTTAGGGAGCAAGATTCCAGAAACCTGCATAAGATAGTCCCCCCTTACAAGGAGAGGGATGACATTAACAAGTGGTTTGCTGCACTTGAGAGGGCCTGTATGGTACAGTTGGTCCCTCAAAGGCAGTGGGATGCTATCTTGTGGCTATCTTTCACTGGTAAGGGTAGGGATAGGCTCCTTACTGTCAGAGAAAGTTATGCTAATAACTACAGAGTTTTGAAGGATGCACTCTTGGATTCATTTGGCTTAACCACTGAACAATACAGGATTAAGGGCCAGATGTAGGAAAGGAATTGCAACTCGCAAACGGCAAAAACTGCCGTTTGCGAGTTGCAAATCACATTTTCCTATGCAGAAATGCATTCTGCGAGTCGGACCGACTCGCAAAATGCATTTCAGAATCGCAAATAGGAAGGGGTGTTCCCTTCCTATTTGCGATTCCTAGTGGTATGCAATACCATTTGCGACCGCATATGCGGTCGCAAATGGTGTTGCAGTTACCATCCACTTCAAGTGGATGGTAACCCATTCGCAAATTGGAAGGGGTCCCCATGGGACCCCTTCCAGTTTGTGACTGGACCCAAAAACATTTTTTCAGGGCAGGGAGTGGTCCAAGGGACCACTCCCTGCCCTGAAAAAATACCGAAACTAAAGGTTTCGGTTTTCTTTTTAAGTGCAGCTCGTTTTCCTTTAAGGAAAACGGGCTACACTTAAAAAAAAAAAAACTGCTTTATTTAAAGCAGTCACGAACACGGAGGTCTGCTGACTACAGCAGGCCTCCATGTTTGCGAGTGCCCATAGTCAGTATGGGGCCGCAATTTGCGACCCACCTCATGAATATTCATGAGGTGGGTCATTGCGACCCCATACCGACTTGTAGACGGTGTCTGAGACACCGTTCTGCATAACATTTTGCGACTTGCAAACAGCGAGTCGCAATGACTCGCTATTTGCAAGTCGCAAAATGTTATTTTGCTACATCTGGCCCTAAGTTCAGAGACACCAGAAAAGATTCCTCTCAAGACTGGACAGAGTTTGTAGACTGTTCAGTGAAGGCCTTGGAGGGTTGGTTACATGGCAGTAAGGTGACTGATTATGAAAGCCTGTATAATCTAATCCTGAGAGAGCATATTTTGAACAATTGTGTGTCTGATTTGTTGCACCAGTGCTTGGTTGACTCAGATTTGACCTCTCCCCAAGAATTGGGAAAGAAGGCAGACAAATGGGTCAGAACAAGAGTGAACAGAAATGTTTATACAGAGGGTGACAAGGATGGCAAGAAGAAGGATAGTAAGTCTTGTGACAAGGCTGGGGGCAAAGATAAAAAAACATTCTGAGTCTTCATGAGGCCCACAAAAATCCTCTGGGGGTGGTGGATCCAAATCCTCTTCTCACCATCAGAAAAAGCCTTGGTGTTATTTATGTAAAGTAAAAGGCCATTGGGCAAGAGATGCCACTTGTCCAAAGAAAAATACCAAACCTCCCACCACCACAACTCCAACTGCAAATTGTAGTGCCCCTAGTAATAGTGGTGGTGGGAAGTCTATAATAAATAGCCAATCCGAGGGTGTAGCTGGGCTCACTATTGGCAGTGTAGTTGGGGTTGGTCTTGATAGGGAGACCACGGAGGCTGTTTTAGTCTCTGATGGTGGCATTGACTTTGCCACCTTGGCTGCTTGTCCTCTTAATATGGATAAGTACAAGCAATTACCCCTAATTAATGGTGTTGAGGTTGAGGCCTACAGGGACACAGGAGCAGTGTAACTATGGATATAGAGCATTGGTTCCCAACCTTTTGACTTCTGTGGACCCCGACTTTATCATTACTGGAACTTGGGGACCCCCACTGACACTTTATTGGAATCCGTGGACCCCCCCACCGAGCCATTACTGAAAGCTGGGGACCTAATCTATTAATTTTATGTGATTTATTAAGCAGCCACGGACCCCCTGAGGAGGCTTCGTGGATCCCTAGGGGTCCGTGGACCACAGGTTGGGAACCACTGATATAGAGAAACTGGTTCACCCTGATCAACACCTACTTGGTCAACAGTACCAAGTGACTGATGCTCACAATAACACACTTAGGGCCAGATGTAGGAAACTGTTTGCGACTCGCAAACGGCAAATTTTGCCGTTTGCGAGTCGCAAATCGCAGTTTCCAATTCAGAAATGCATTTTGCGAGTCGGGACCGACTCGCAAAATGCATTTCCGACTCGCAAATAGGAAGGGGTGTTCCCTTCCTATTTGCGAGTCTGAGTGGTATGCAATACCATTTGCGACCGCGTACGCGGTCGCAAATGGCATCGCAGTTACCATCCACTTCAAGTGGATGGTAACCCACTCGCAAATTGGAAGGGGTCCCCATGGGACCCCTTCCACTTTGTGACTGGACCCACAAATATTTTTTCACGGCAGGGAGTGGTCCAAGGGACCACTCCTTGCCCTCAAAAAATACCGAAACTAAAGGTTTCGTTTTTTTTTTAAGTGCAGCTCGTTTTCCTGTAAGGAAAACGGGATACACTTCAAAAAAAAAAAACTGCTTTATTGATCAAGCAGTCACGAACATGGAGGTCTGCTGACGACAGCAGGCCTCCATGTTAGCGAGTGCCTATACTCGCTATGGGGCCGCAATTTGCGACCCACCTCATAAATATTCATTCATTGCGACCCCATAGCGAGTCGCAGTCGGTGTCTGAGACACCGTACTGCATACCAATTTGCGACTTGCAAATTGCGAGTCGCAGGGACTCGCAATTTGCAAGTCGCAAATTGCCGTTTTGCTACATCTGGCCCCAGGCCACCCCCTGGCTGTTGTGAATTTCAAATGGGGGGTGGTTACTGGTCCACAGAAAGCTGTGGTAGCCACTGAATTACCTGTAGATTGCTTACTAGGCAAATATTTGGAGACATCAGCTTGGGCTGAAGTGGAGTTGGAGCCTCATGCAGCAATGCTGGGCATTCCTGGGCATATTTTTGCTTTGACAAGGGCTCAGGCCAAAAGGCAAAAAAAGACAGGGAAACTTGGATCCTGGTCAATGGACCAAGTGCTCCCAAAAGCTAGGGGTAGGAAGGGTAAATCCTTTCCCACTGTCCCTCCCTCACCAGAAGGTTCCCCTTTTGAAGAAGAGGAATCCTCTCCCTGTGCAGAACCTACACCAGATGAGCTGGCAGCAGACACTGCTGAGCTTTTGGTTGCAGGGGGGCCTGCTAGGGAGAGCTGAGTGTGACACAGCAGACCTGTCCCACACTAGAGGGTTTGAGACAGCAAGCTGTCAAACAGCAGAATGGGGATGTCAGTGATAGCCATAAGGTGTGTTGGGAAGACAACCTCCTGAATACTGAATCAAGGAACCCTAAACCTGGAGCTGCAAGGAGATTGGTCATCCCTTTGCAATACAGAGAGTTTCGTCTTACCTTGGCACATGACATTCCCTTGGCTGGGCATTTGGCCCAAAGTAAAACTTGGGACAGGCTTGTTCCCCTGTTTCACTGGCCTCATATGTCAGAGGACACTAAAGAGTTTTGTCGCTCTTGTGTGACCTGCCAAGCCAGTGGCAAGACTGATGGCACTCCAAAGGCCCCCTAATGCCACTCCCAGTGGTTGGGCTGCCCTTTGAAAGGGTAGGGGTAGACATAGTGGGCCCCCTTGACCCTCAAACAGCTTCACACAATAGGTTTAACCTGGTGGTAGTGGACCATCCCACTAGGTACCCTGAAGCCATCCCCTTAAGGCCCACTACAGCTCCTGCAGTGGCAAAGGCCCTCCTGGGAATCTTTTCCAGGGTGGGTTTCCCTAAGGAAGTGGTGTCAGACAGAGGTAGTAACTTCATGTCTGCATACCTCAAAGCAATGTGGAAGGAGTGTGGTGTTACATACAAGTTCACTACTCCTTATCATCCACAAACAAATGGTCTGGTTAAGAAGTTTAATACAACTCTCAAAGGTATGATAATGGGACTCCCTGAAAAACTCAGAAGGAGATGGGATGTCCTATTACCTTGCCTACTTTTTGCTGAGAGGGAGGTACACCAAAAAGGAGTGGGCTTTAGCCCCTTTGAACTCCTCTTTGGACACCCTGTGAGAGGTCCCCTTGCACTTGTTAAGGAGGGTTGGGAACAACCTTTAAAAGCTCCTAAACAGGACATTGTGGATTATGTACTTGGCCTAAGATCAAGAATGGCTGAGTACATGAAAAAGGTCATTAAACACCTTCAGGCCAGCCAGGAGCTGCAAAAGCAATGGCATGACCAGAAGGCTGTCCTGACCCAGTACCACCCAGGACAGAAGGTGTGGGTATTGGTGCGTGTGACACCAAGAGCACTCCAGGATAAATGGAGTGGACCCCATCTAATTGTAGAGAAAAAGGGTGAGGTTACCTACTTGGTAACCTCACCCTTAGGGTACTCCATGTCAACCGCTTAAAACCCTACTATGACAGGACTGATCTCACCCTGCTCATGTCAACTAATGAAGTACAGGAAGAAGAGAGTGTCCCTCTCCCTGATCTCTTCTCCACCACTGAAGCTGATGGCTTAGTGGAGGGAGTAGTATTTACAGATTGTCTTACTGCTGAGCAGAAAGATAACTGTGTAAATCTTTTAAGTCAGTTTTCAGAACTCTTCTCACTGATACCAGGTACCACTACGTGGTGTGAGCATACAATCAATACTGGAGACAGTTTACCTGTCGAAAGTAAGATTTATAGGCAGCCTGACCATGTTAGGGACTGCATTAAACAAGAGGTTCAGAAAATGTTAGACTTAGGAGTGATTGAGCCTTCAGAAAGCCCATGGGCTAGCCCACTGGTGCTTGTCCCAAAACCTCACAGTAAGGATGGTAAAAGAGAGATGAGGTTTTGTGTTGACAATAGAGGGCTCAACCAAGTAACCAAGACAGATGGTCACCCTATACCCAGGGCAGATGAGCTGATAGATACACTGGCTTCTGCCAAGTACCTAAGCACTTTTGATTTAACTGCAGGGTATTGGCAGATTAAGTTATTAGAAGATGCAAAACCTAAAACTGCATTCTCAACCATTGGAGGGCACTATCAATTCACTGTTATGCCCTTTGGTCTGAAGAATGCACCTGCCACTTTTCAAAGGTTGGTGAACACAGTCCTGCAAAGGTTGGAAGCTTTTAGTGCAGCATATCTGGATGATATGGCTGTCTTTAGCTCAACCTGGGATGATCACCTGGTCCATCTGTGGAAGGTTTTAGAGGCCCTGCAAAAGGCAGGCCTCACTATCAAGGCCTCAAAGTGCCAGATAGGGCAGGGGAAAGTGGTTTATCTGGGCAACCTGGTAGGTGGAGAACAGATTGCACCACTGCAGGGAAAGATCCAGACTATTATGGAACTGGCTCCCCCTGCAACTCAAACCCAGGTGGGAGCCTTTTTAGGCCTCGTAGGGTGCTATAGGAGGTTTATTAAGAATTATGGCTCCATTTCAGCTCCCCTTAATGACCTCACTAGTAAAAAGATGCCTAAAAAGGTATTGTGGACAGCTAGCTGTAAAAAAACTTTTGATGAGCTCAAACAGGCCATGTGCTCTGCACCTGTCCTAAAAAGCCCTTGCTACTCCAAAAAGTTCATAGTCCAGAGTGATGCTTCTGAATTGGGGGTTGGGGCAGTGCTATCACAGCTTAATACTGAGGGCCAGGATCTCAACCTGTTGGTTTTATTAGCAGGAGGTTGACCCCCGGAGAAAAGCGTTGGTCTGCCATAGAGAGGGAGGCCTTTGCTGTGGTCTGGGCACTGAAAAAAGTTGAGACCATACTTGTTTGTTACTCACTTTATTGTTCAGACAGACCACAAACCTCTACTTTGGCTAAAACAAATGAAAGGTAAAAACCCTAAATTGTTGAGGTGGTCCATATCCCTACAGGGAATGGACTATACAGTGGAACATAGACCTGGGAGTACCCACTCCAATGCAGATGGACTCTCCAGATATTTCCACTTAGACAATGAAGACTCGTCTGGGAAAGGTTAGCCTTATTGTCCCTTGTTTGGGGAGGGTTGTGTAGGAAAGTACCATCTTGCCTGGCATGTTACCCCCATTTTTACTGTATGTATGTTTGTTTTTGCCTGTGTCACTGAGATCCTCCTAGCCAGGACCCTGGTGCTCATAAAGTGTGCCCTGTATATGTTCCCTGTGTGGTGCCTATCTGTATCACTGAGGCTCTGCTAATCAGAACCTCAGGCCCATATTTATAATTTTTTATGCAAACCTGCGCCGACGAAATTTTGCATCAAAAATATTACCGCCGGCTAACACCATTTCCGTGTGCTGTGCGGGCGTCAAATTTATACTTTGACGCACGACGGCACAAACCACAGGTGTGAGTCATTTTCTTTGACGCATACCACAGCGTCACGTCGTAAAGGAAAACAACGTTAACTCAGAGGAAATTACTGTGAGCCGATTTACGACACAGCAAACCGGATATGCGGCGCTTTTAGATGCAATAGCGTAAAAAATCGCCGCCAACACAGCCATTTGTGCAGATGAGAGCCAAAATGGAGCCCAGATGCCTGTACAGACCCCAGGAAGATGACAACAGACCATAAACCAGCCAGGAGGACCCACAAAAGACCCAGGACAGGGAGAAGAAGAAAAGAAATTGCCGCTTCAGTGCAGAGGAGCAGGAAATACTGGTTAAAGAGGTGACAGAACACCAGCACCAACTGTTTGTCACCTCAAAGTTGCCAATCAGTAGGAGAGAGGCAATATGGCAACAAATTGTTGACAAGATTAACAGTGTGCCAGAGGTATGCAGAACAGTCATCGAGTGCAAGAAACGCTGGAATGACTGCAAGCGCAGGACCAAGGAAAAGATGGCCAGGAACAGGAAGGCAGCACTGCAGACTGGAGGTGGGAGGCCAGCACCCCAGGAGGCCTTAGATCACATGAAGGATATGGTTGCAGCCATCATCCTTGAGGAGATCGTCACAGGGATCCAAGGACAGGACAGCGCAGACTACCAGGAGATAACGCACATGCAGGGTAAGTCGCATGGGGAATTAAAATGCACTAATGTTAACTGCCAGCTGGTGGGGGAATACCTACTACACAATGCATGTAAGTCATCATATACATGGAGTGGCATGGGTAAAGGGGCACGGCACGGGGGCATGGCCCGTTCAGAGGAAACCTGGGGCACACCACTACAAAACACCAACAACCTTTCTATGGGGATATGCTGCCATGCCAACGATGTTGCAAAGGTAAAGCCACGCCAGGAGGGAAGGGCACAACATCAACTGACATCCCGTCACACGTCAGCCACTATACTTCCTACTTTAACTAGGGCCCAATTAACAACCTCTAGCCATACCGACAACTGGAATGTAACATTGACAACAGCTGCCACTACCACCTCTGCTGTGTGTGCTGGTCAAGTAGCCAATGGCAGTAACGTCCCCATGAAGCATACACACCCAAATTAGAGGGTTTAGGATGACAACGTTAACAATCCCCTAAAATCAAGACAAACGTTCCAGTCCTGTCAAATGTGAATGTCCATAGTTGCCAAAAACATCAGCCAATGTCATCCACATTCGGAGTTACACTGCAGTAATGTCACACCCATGCTACATATGTCAGGGTCCATCCTGTGCCAGGGTCACAATGCAGCATCCCAATGTCATACTGCTCAGACAACAGCATTGAGGGGGAGGACACATGTAACTGGTTACTGAAATACACCTGCACAGTCAGAGGAGGAAATAGGACACTGCTACGACTATCAGGGCAATCCAATGTACCACACATTCCCCAACATCAGCAGTACACACTACCGATGCTCACATCCATATTGTGTCATAACAATGCTATGCATAGTATACGCTACATTTCAACTACATATAGGTGGATGTGAAAGATCAGAGACTGGGGCAGGTCCAGATTGTGAAGTGTGCTTCTAGTGCCATAAGAGCACCCACTGCCAGTGAAAGGCCTCACCATGAGAATGGAAGTAGGGGGAGGGTTGAGTAGGACAAGGAGGTGGCAATTCACTATTTGGCCAGAAAAAACACCTAGAGGAGATGATGCAGACAAGTCCACAAACTGACCACAATACATGTGACATGCAGGTGGGGCATAGGCCTGGGAGAATGCCCATCTGAAAGACTGGAGCAATGAACAGGAAACAAGATCACAATGTGAAAATCATCACAAGGCAGGCATGTCACATCACAAATGCCACAACAAAGACACACTAATTGTACCGTATTTCATTGCAGAGGACGATGGATCTCCTGCGGATATGCCTGTCCAGGACTACCCTGATGACATGGATGACGAGCTGACAAAAATCAGCCACCAGACCCTCCAAGAGGTCCTTGGAACCCTCCAGACCCCACCCTCAGTCACAAGGAGGAGCACTGATACAGCAGCCATCGCAGAGGATCCACCCACCACCCCAATTGTACGACCTGCCAGCTCCAATACTGCTGAGGACTCTGACGACACTGGCACCAGCTTTGAGAGAACTGTAGTCGGAGTACAGCAGGAGCTGGCCAAGGATGCGTGGGTGGGGATGCAAAATATGGCAGCCAGCCTAGAGGGGGTGCGTTCGCTGCCTTCCATCGTGATGTGGATGCTATTCTTAAGAACCAGCAGATCCTCCTTGCAGCAGTACTGCCCTTAAGACCCCCACAGGTAGCAGCTACTGGGATGTCTGACTCCACGTCTACACACACTGAGGTGTGTGTCGCCCCTTCACAACCACCACCAACAAGGGCAGAGGAGGCAACACACACATCAGAAGATGAAGACCAGGAACAGATCACCTTCACATGTAAAAGTACCCAGTAGCACTAGTCCCTGCCACATGACCACCTATTACCAAGGTCCTGCGCTTTGTAACATGCCAGTCTTGCAACAACTGTACTCAAGCACTGTTCTGCAAACCACTGTTTATCTTGTCAGCCTGGCCAGTGATTGTCTCTCACTAACTCATTGGCACGTCCTGTCCCTCTGCACTGTCTGACACTTCACCCCAGCATGTCCAATGACATGTCCTTTTGCACTTGTGTAGGATCACAATGGAAAATGTCACTATAATGGACTCACAATCATGGACAATGGAAATATAGCACTACAGCACTTTTCAATAAATAGCACTTACACCAGCACTTTGTCTCTGTGTAATGTGACACATCAACCGTGCAGTAGATCAGTGAATTTAGCCTCCTGTAAATTATCATAGATTGTCAATACAACTGTCCTGAAATAATGTGGGCTGATAACTATGCACAGTGGCCTGGATTCTACCATACTCTGCCCTTCCTGAGGGTAATTTCTGAGGAAAAGAGAAACTATTCACCATAATGCTATGTTGGACAGATTAACGCTTCCTCAAGGGATATCAAAACCAGAAAATAGTGCCTTCACAATGTTGCTTCAATTCAAAACTATTGTATGTAACATTGCCCACAAATATAAGCTAACACACACCAAACTGCATGAATGGAGGTGTATGAGTTTACATCCAAATAAGTAATCATGCTGAACAGTGTAACAAATGACCTATGTGAGTTATGTACACTATACTACAAGAGAGCATACTACCACTCACCTTATAAGGGTTTCCTTGGACATGAGACTGCAGTCAGACATAAGACAGTGTCCCCAATTCTAAATCTGGAAGCACAGTATGTGACATTAAAAACATACATCACGAAAAAAAAAACACTTTGGGATCCATAGTAACTGTGATTGGTGGTTGCAATGAATGGCCGAATCTTAGCTAAGTGGCTTTGGGGTAGCTGCCAATGTTACAGCTCAGTTGGGATTTGTTTGCAGCATGGGGCACAAAATGTAATACAAAAGAGACACTGTACACTCATGCCAAGGCCCTGATCTACAAGCATGTGACACATACTGTAAAGGGTTACCTACATATTTAATAAACAGTAAAAACAGAAGTGAAAACTCGGGGAAAAGCCTTACCTACCCTAATCTACTCTAACTACTCATTATCCACAACTGTCCCTAACTAACCGAAGCTAAACTTACTTATCACATTTAAAAAAACGTTCTAAACATCAACCTCCCACCCCCATTATGAGACGGGACACATGGAGGACAACAGATACTAACCTAAACACATACTATCCTATACTAAACAAATATATGTTTTTTTGTTTTTTTTTGTTTTATTTTTAAATTTTATTTTTGTAAACACACAAGAACCCCAACATTGCCAAACACCCACCCACCCACACACTTAAAAATAAACAGTAGAAATATTCAGGACCCCCCACCCACTAACACTAACTAAACTAACAGCCTATACTAACCTAACACTAAGCCCCCTAAACCCACAAAGTATAAGAACCAGGAAAGATGAGGGAGGGGAGGAAATCATGTCCGTCTCATTGTCTACAGGTTGGCCCTCCGGAGGGTCCTCTTGATGGATCAGACCCGCCGGTTGACCTGTCACACCTCCTGCCGTAGTTGGCTCATCTTCCTAAGGACACAGTCCAATTTCCGTTGCATTTGTCCAAAAGCAGCAGGGTCAATGGCTGCAGCAGGGGTGGTCTGGGTGCCAGCCGAGGAAGTATGGGGCTGTGTTGTGTCTATGGCTGTGGGCTGCCCTGCAGGTGGTGCTGTGCTTGGGCCAGGAGCAGTTGCTGTGGATGGTCCTGCAACGGTCCCAGCTGCTGGTGGTGCCACCTGGGTGGTAGTGGTGGTGGTGCTGGTGGTGGTTGTGGTAGGCAAAGAAGGGCCGCCTTGTGCAAATGCCCTCCAGGCTCCGGAGGCTCGTTCATGGCGATATCTGCGGGCCATTTTTCGGTACCCAGACTCAACATCAAGGATGTGACGGTATCTCATTGCCCACCGTTGAAACTCCCTGACCTGGATGGGTGTCATATTTGCAGCTGTTAAGTCAAATAGAAAATCTATCATTAGGTACTGCATTGTGTGAAATGGCACAAGAAGCAAATCGGACAATACATCTATTGTACTTGTAACATCTCATATCATCATACAGATCATTGATTGTCCCTGAGGAAGTACATGGCAAGCCAGCCTACAAAGGTCCTATCACACATAGCACATCCAAACCCTACAAGAACGAGGACACCATGGAGCCGGAACTACAAATCTTACCTGCCCTTGCATTCCGGCTCATCTACGACCAACAGCGACGTAGGCGCAGAACATACCGGTGAGTACAGCACCTATGACACGGGGAGGCAAAAGTTACGGGGACACCCACCAAACACCCCCACCCTCGCATATTACAACATACACACCAATGCATTCACAAAAATCACAGTAACAACCCACAATCCCCCCGGAAGAATGCAAAGACAAAGCGAATAGCGGTCAAACTTTGTATTGTGCCAATATACTCCTCATTAAAAAATATACTGATATATATATCACGAAATCTGTAAAAAATAAATGTACAGTACAAGAAGTAGTGCAGATATGTACACAACAGTGTCCGTGCACCAACAGTCCAAAAATGCATGGGCGACGCCCACAATAGATACCTGACCAAAATCCGAGAGAACACTGCCGGGGCATCAGATAGAAACACTACAGGCACCTCAGGGGGAAGGGAAGGAGGGGCACCTCAGCCACATCAATGCGAAGCGAGATCCACGACGGGGCTCCATGCCCATTAATGTATCCTGGGGAGTGCAAAGCCACAGTCTCTCAAGTCTCTCCAGTGGGTTGTTTGCCCACTGCTTTATCCTGGGGAGTGCAAAGCCACAGTCTCTCAAGTCTGTCCAGTGGGTGGTTTGCCCACTGCTTTATCCTGGGGAGTGCAAAGCCACAGTCTCTCAAGTCTCTCCAGTGGGTGGTTTGCCCACTGTGCCATCCTGGGGAGTGCAAAGCCACAGTCTCTCAAGTCACTTCAGTGGGTTGGTTGCCCACTGTGCCATCCTGGGGAGTGCAAAGCCACAGTCTCTCAAGTCTCTCCAGTGGGTGGTTTGCCAACTGCTTTATCCTGGGGAGTGCAAAGCCACAGTCTCTCAAGTCTCTCCAGTGGGTGGTTTGCCCACTGCTTTATCCTGGGGAGTGCAAAGCCACAGTCTCTCAAGTCACTTCAGTGGGTGGGTTGCCCACTGTGCCATCCTGGGGAGTGCAAAGCCACAGTCTCTCAAGTCTCTCCAGTGGGTTGTTTGCCCACTGCTTTATCCTGGGGAGTGCAAAGCCACAGTCTCTCCAGTCTCTCCAGTGGGTGGTTTGCCCACTGCTTTATCCTGGGGAGTGCAAAGCCACAGTCTCTCATGTCACTTCAGTGGGTGGGTTGCCCACTGTGCCATCCTGGGGAGTGCAAAGCCACAGTCTCTCAAGTCTCTACAGTGGGTGGCTTGCCCACTGTTACATCCTGGGGAGTGTAAAGACACATCTTCGCAAGTAGATGCAGTTCTCTACTGGTACTGGGTGGGACTGGTGCCCAGGCTGGATGAGTCTCCCCGTGAAAGTACATGTCCTGTCACAGTCCCAGCTGCACATGGAAGAACGATGCCTGATGTGCCGGACTATTCATACCCACACGGTCTTTGCCCTGTTCAGCGGTCTTCACCATGGCGGTCTTTGCCCTGTTCAGCGGTCTTCACCATGGCGGTCTTTGCCCTGTTCAGTGGTCTTCACCATGGCAGTCTTGGCCTGGTTCAGTGGTGCTTAGCCATGGCGGTCATTGCCCTGTTCAGCGGTCTTCACCATGGCGGTCTTTGCCCTGTTCAGCGGTCTTCACCATGGCGGTCTTTGCCCTGTTCAGTGGTCTTCACCATGGCGGTCGTTGCCCTGTTCAGCGGTCTTCACCATGGCAGTCTTGGCCTGGTTCAGCGGTGCTTAGCCATGGCGGTCTTTGCCCTGTTCAGCGGTCTTCACCATGGCAGTCTTGGCCTGGTTCAGCGGTGCTTAGCCATGGTGGTCTTTGCCCTGTTCAGCGGTCTTCACCATGGCAGTCTTGGCCTTGTTCAGCAGTGCTTAGCCATGGCGGTCTTTGTCCTGTTCAGCGGTCTTCACCATGGCGGTCTTTGCCCTGTTCAGCGGTCTTCACCATGGCAGTCTTGGCCTGGTTCAGCGGTGCTTAGCAATGGCGGTCTTTGCCCTGTTCAGCGGTCTTCACCATGGCGGTCTTTGCCCTGTTCAGCGGTCTTCACCATGGCAGTCTTTGCCCTGTTCAGCGGTCTTCACCATGGCAGTCTTTGCCCTGTTCAGCGGTGCTTTGCCATGGCGGTTCTGGGACGGATATTGGTGTGTGGCATGACGATCTCCACACTGGACATTGGTGTGTGGCATGACGATCTCCACACTGGACATTGGTGTGTGGCATGACGAACTCCACACTGGACATTGGTGTGTGGCATGACGATCTCCACACTGGACATTGGTGTGTGGCATGACGAACTCCACACTGGACGTTGGTGTGTGGCTTGACGTTCCATCATTGCCCAGCGGGGCTGTGGGATTCTGGACCCTCATGGGCTGTGACTCCGGCGGTGGCGGTGGTCTCCTGACCAGTAACGGTACTTGAGCCCTCCTGGGCTGTGACTCCGGTGGTGGCGGTGGTCTCCTGACCAGTAACGATACTTGAGCCCTCCTGGGCTGTGACTCCGGCGGTGGAGGTGGTCTCCTGACCAGTAAGGATACTTGGGCCCTCCTGGGCTATGACTCTGGCGGTGGTCTCCTGACCAGTAACGATACTTGAGCCCTCCTGGGCTGTGACTCCGGCGGTGGCAGTGGTCTCCTGACCAGTAACGATACTTGGGCCCTCCTGGGCTATGACTCTGGCGGTGGTCTCCTGACCAGTAACGATACTTGAGCCCTCCTGGGCTGTGACTCTGGCGGTGGCGGTGGTCTCCTGACCAGTAACGACGGTGCTGGCGGTTGTGTCTGGACAGCCGGAAATGATGGCGCACTTCCCCGCCGTGACACTCACAACAGGTTGGGGAGACTTCATTGGGTCCTTCCCCACCTTCTTTTGAGTTACAGATGACTCACCAATCGCCTTGGATCCCATTTTACTGTATGTCCCACCAGGAGTCTTGACACGGTCCCGTCGTCCACTCTCCAATTTCGGAGCTTTTACAGGGGGTGGGCTGACAGTGCCTTGGCTCCGGGTCCTACTACCTGCCCTGGTGGACGGGGCACTCCAAAAACCTGGTACACACACCACTGGTACTGGAGGCTTTTTGGCTGAGGAGCTACGACGGGACTGATGAATTGGAGGGGGGGGTGGGGTCAATTTGACAAAGGGATAGTTTCTGACGTACACTGGGATGGGTAGCTGGAGGGGCTCTGGGAGTGGAGGAAGAGGAGGTGGTTGTAGGAGGTGTCACTTTAGCTGTTTTGGGTGCAGGTGCAGGTACTGGAGGCTGTCGTGAGGTGGATGGATGTTGGGTGAGTGATTGCCGGCGTTTGTGTACTTTGGGAGGGGGCGTCACAGACACACTGGGAGAGGACACAGGGGACGTGTAAATGGCAGTGGAGGTGGTGAGTGCTGGTGAGCGGCTTGTGGTGCTGGGTGTCCTGGTGCGAGTCCTAGTGCCTGTAGATGTGGTGCATGCAGGTGTGTGTGTAGACGACACTGGGAGGGAGGGGGGAGAAGAGGAGGAGGGGGACACAGTGGAGACAGTGGATGTTGCTGTGTCTGTATGGGTCTGATGCTTGTGTGAGTGCCTGTGGTGTGTGTGGTGCCTATGTTTGCTTGAGCTACTTGTGTGTGTTGACTTGTGTGCATGCTGGTCTGTAGGTGTGCTTGGGATGGCCTGGGGTAAAGAGGATTGGGTTTGGGTGGAGGAAGTTGGAGGGGGGAGGCTGGACACAGGGACAATGGCTGCCATCAGTGCTGAGGCCAGAGATTGCAGGGTTCGCTGAAGGACAGCCTGACCAGAATGAATGCCTTCCAGGAATGCATTACCGTGTTTCAACTCTCGTTCTACACCCTGGATGGCATTCACAATGGTAGACTGCCCAACAGTGAGTGACCTGAGGAGGTCAATGGCCTCCTCACTGAGGGCAGCTGGGGTGACTGGGGCAGGGCCTGAGGTGCCTGGGGCGAAGGTGATGCCCACCCTCCTGGGTGAGCGGGCATGGGGCGAACGCTGAGGGGCTGCTGGGAGGTCGGTGCTGGTAGGGGAGGTGGCGGCTGTACCTGTAGAAGTGGGGCGCACAGATGGTGCCGCCACCACAGGGGAGCTCCCATCGGCAGACGAGTCCGTGTCGCTGTTTGGTGATCCTGTGGCCGACGTGAAGCTCCCCTCGCCCTCCGTCCCACTGATGAATTCAGAGTCTGTGGTGTGGCCCTCCATGGCCATGTGGGATGCAGCTCCCTCGTGCTCCGGTGCCACTGTACCTCCGCCTGTTGATGCTGATGTACAGAAGGACAGGGAGAGCAGAAAAAGGGTGGATACAGAAGAAAGAGAGTTTTAGTGCATGGCATACCGCTACCGTTGGCGGACAAGACAAACGCAGCAGCCCCCTGCATTACGCCGTGCTCCTGCCCTCTGCACATGCAATTTCTGGGATGTGGCCTACCTGGCAATGGTAGAAATCTGCCCACATGGATGGCAAAGGGGCAACTATACATCAATTTGCCATTTTTTTAAAGCTGGGGTAGAGTGCCACATGGCCTACATAACGGAGGGGCCTTGCCTACCTAACTCTCCCTGGCCTAGGGACACCAACAGCCCACCACTCCCACCCAGACAGCTCCACTGCACGCAAAGTCCACAAGATGAGGTTGTACTCACCCCCTTGTGTCTGCTGTGATGTCCTTAAGCGCCCATCCATCTCCGGGTAGGCCACTGCCAGGATCCGGAACATCAGGGGGGTCATGGTGTGACGGGCACCCCTCCCACGTTGGGAGGCCATCCCCAGCTGAGCCTCTGCTGTCTTCTTGCTGCAGCGGCGAATGTCCTCCCATCTCTTCCGGCAGTGGGTGCCCCGTCTCTGGTGGGCCCCCAGGGTCTGGACTTCCTTGGCGATGGCACGCCAAATGTCCCTCTTCTGGTGGGCGCTGACCTACATGACATGCACAAGGAAAGAGCAACAGTTATTACCTACAGCACCGTCGTTGTAATTGGCCCCCTCCCAACTCTATCCCTGTGGCCCATTCATCCCCATGCATGACTGTTCTATGTACTCTGCCCCCTTCCCTCATTAACCTAGCCCTCTCCACCCAGGCCTAGCCCATACAACGTGCTCCCTGTGTACTAACCTGTTTGTCTGGAGGACTGTAGAGTAGCGTATACTGGGGGAGGACCCCATCTACAAGTTTCTCCAACTCCTGTGCAGTGAAGGCAGGGGCGCTTTCCCAAGACGCAGCAGCCATCGTCGCTTCCAGACCGAGGTCACAGCAGCACTAGAAGTGTAGGTCCTCTCCTGTCAAAGGTCAGGTATCTAGTGATTGAAGAGATAGAAAATGGTGGTGACGTCCGCGGCGGTGACGTCCGCGGCGGTGCGCATCATCACCCCCAGCGCACCTGTTCATTGGCTCCTGGGACCCATAGGGTCCAATGTTAACCAATGCAGCACTGCGCTGCGCTCTACGACCGCTTACCGCGACGGTGTCCAACGCCAGCACAGTTACTCCACAATTCCAATGTCCCAGTTTAGAGGTCAGGCAGCCGCCATTTCAGGGGCCCACATGGCTTCAATTACTACTGCGTCACACATACCGAGGCCTACACTCAAAACCTTTCCCGGATGGGTTAATTGTCTGGTGGAGACTTGTGTGTGACTGTGGGTACATACCTGGAGGAATGCTGATAGTTTATTCGCTGTTGTCCTTCTTAGGCACCGTCAGTTGGGACATATTGGAAGATGGCGGAAGCCGCCGGTGTACCAACCGCTGGTGGACCTGTTGACAATGGAAGAGCGACATGTCATCGTGACCTACCGGTTTGACCGTGCCACAATCCAGGAACTATGTACCCAGTTGGAGCCAGACCTGATGTCACCAATCCGCCATCTGACTGGAATCCCCCCTGACGTGCATGTGCTGTCAGTGCTCCATTTCCTTGCAAGTGGGTCTTTTCAGACAACAGTGGCCATGGCATCAGGGATGTCCCAGCCTATATTTTCCAACGTGTTGTCCAGAGTGTTGTCTGCCCTGCTGAAACACGTAAGGAGATACATCATTTTCCCTGAGGTGGCGGATTTGCCTACAGTGAAAGGTGACTTCTATGCCCTTGGACATATCCCCAACGTCATAGGTGCCATTGATGGGACCCATGTAGCTCTGGTCCCCCCGCAGGATTGAACAGGTGTACAGGAACAGGAAGAGTTATCATTCCATGAATGTCCAGATGGTCTGTTTGGCAGACCAGTACATCTCGCAGGTAAATGCAATGTTCCATGGCTCAGTGCATGACGCCTACATCCTGCGGAATAGCAGCATCCCTGATATGATGGGTGAACTCCAGAGGCACCGTGTATGGCTATTGGGGGACTCTGGTTACCCCAACCTGTCCTGGCTACTGACCCCAGTTAGGAATCCCAGGACCAGGGCAGAGGAACGGTACAATGAGGCCCAATGGCGGACTAGGAGGGTGATCGAGCGGACGTTCGGCCTCCTGAAGGCCAGGTTCAGGTGCCTCCATATGACAGGTGGGTCCCTATTCTACTCACCGAAGAAGGTGTGCAACATCATCATCGCCTGCTCCATGCTCCATAACTTGGCATTGCGACGACAGGTCCCTTTTCTGCAGGAGGATGATCCAGATGACGGTGTTGTTGCAGCGGTTGAGCCTGTGGACAGTGATGAGGATGAAGCTGATGAAGATGAAAACGACAACAGGGAGTCAGTCATACAGCAATATTTTCAGTGAGACACAGATGAGTACAATTTCATGTTTCACATTATATTACATTTCACACGTCTACCTCTTTCCTGTACCTACATTTCACTCCCTATTTGGTAACTGAGTTGTCCCCTTCCATTTCAGTTTCAGTAATGTGGTAACCTACCTGTCAACAGCTTGCACCCTTGAAAGGCTTGTGATGTGTGACATTGGTATGTTGACCTTCCAATGGGTAACCTTTTTTAACACTGTAATTGACAATACAAAGTTCACAATCATTGACTGACTCCAATATTATTGAGGTTTCAAGGGTGTTTATTGAAGTGCATAAAAATGTAGGGGGGTTGTGAAATGGCGAGAGGTCATGGTGGAAGAATGTCCATGGCAGAGTCCAGTCTATTAGTCTCATACGTACATTGCACATCTGGCCATTGGAAGTGGAGCTGGGGCAGTTCCAAGCTGGACAGGGTAACAAAGTGGGACAGTGGGGGGACAATCAGGGTGGTCTTATTTCCTGGCGGGGATCTTGCCATCTTGCTCCGTCCTGTTCCTGGATCTCAGGGCCCGCTTTCGTGGTGGTTGTCCGTATGCAGGGGGTGGGGTGCTGGTGTGTTGGTCCTGTGGCGGGGCGTCCTGTCCACTTGCGCCGGCGGAGGTGGTGGGCATTTCATCGTCCTGGCTAGTGTCAGGGGCCCCTTGGAGTGCCACTGTGTCCCTCAAGGTCTTTTGAATGTCCGTCAGCACCCCTACGATGGTGCCCAGGGCGGAGCCGATGGTCCTGAGCTCCTCCCTGAATCCCAAATACTGCTCCTCCTGCAGACGCAGGGTCTCCTGCAACTTGTCCAGTACCGTTGCCATCGTCTCCTGGGAGTGGTGGTATGCTCCCATGATGGAGGATAGGGCCTCGTTGAGAGTAGGTTCCCATGGCCTGTCCTCCCTCTGTCGCACAGCAGCCCTCCCAGTTCCCCGGTGTTCCAGTGCCTCCGTCTCCTGGACTGTGTGCCCACTACCACTGCCCCCAGGTCCCTGTTGTTGTTGGGGTGGTGGGTTAGCCTGGGTGCCCTGTAGTGGTGGACACACCGCTGATTGACCTGTCCTGGGTAGGGAGGTATGGGCCCGCTGGGTGGGTGCTGTGCTGGTGTTACCAGAGGTTGTAAGCTCAGTGTTGGGCTGTGGCTGGGCAAGGGGAACCAACTGTCCTGATGGTCCGGGCTGGTCATCAAGATCCAGTAGGGCAGAGCTGCTGTCGTCACTGTGGACCTCTTCTGGGGGTGGAGTGGTGTTGTCTGGACCCTCTGGTGTGGTGACGTTCCTTCGGGTTCCTGCGGGGGTATAAGTACATGATTATTGCATGTGTGTGTTTCATGGTGTGCAATGGTTGGGTGTGCGTGAACCCCAGTGCAGGCATTCCTGTGTGGGGGCTTGTGTGGTGATGTTTGTGGGGTGTTGTGGGTCTGTGCAGTGGGCATGCTTTAGTGATGGGTGTCCATGCTTAGTTGTGTCATGCAGGTTTTGGGGTTGGGATGGGTGGTTTGTGTTATGGGTAGATTAGTGAGGAGTTAGGGTGATGGGGGAGGGTGGGGGTATGTGATAGCATGCAGGTAGGGTGGGGGATATGATAGTGAAGATTTGACTTACCAGTGTCCGTTCCTCCAACGACTCCTGTGAGGCCCTCAGGATTCAGGATGGTCAAGACGTGCTCCTCCTATGTTGTTAGTTGTGGGGGAGGAGGTGTGGGTCCGCCGCCAGTCCGCTGTACCGCGATGTGGTGCCTGGATACCGTTGAACGCACCTTCCCCCGTAGGTCGTTCCACCTCTTCCTGATGTCCTCCCTATTTCTTGGGTGCTGTCCCACAGCGTTGACCCTGTCGACTATTCTTTGCCATAGCTCCATCTTCCTGGCTATGGATGTGTACTGTACCTGTGAGCCAAATAGCTGTGGCTCTACCCTGATGATTTCCTCGATCATGACCCTGAGCTCCTCCTCAGAGAAGCGGGGGTGTCTTTGGCGTGACATGGGGTGTTGTGTGGGGTGGTGTATGTGTTGATGAGTGTGGTGAGTGTAGTTGTATGTTGTGTTTTGTGCGTGGATGTTGTGTGGGTGATGGTGTAGTGTGCCTCTGTGTGATGGTGTTATCTATTCTGTGCTGTCTCTCTCTGGCCTTCGTCTCTAATTTGTGGTCGTAGGGGTTTGTGGGTGATGTGGGTGTGTGTTTTATATTGTGTTGGGTGTGTGGGAGTGGTGTGTGTATGTGTATCAGGTGTGTGTATTTGTAATTGTCCAATGTGGCGGTGTTTTGGAGGTGTGTGTGTATTTTGAGCGCGGCGGTGTGTACCGCCAATAGAATCCCGCGGTTGAAAGACCGCCGCGTGGATTCGTGGGTCGTAATAGCATGGGCGTGTTTCTGTTGGCGTGGAGGTGGAGGATTTGTTTCCGCATATTTATTGCTGACCTTTGGTGTGGCGGACTTGTGTGGGTGTCTGAATTTCGGCGGAATCCGTGATGTGTGTCATAATAGCTGTGGCGGTCTCCTGCCGCCGCCGCGGTGTATTGGCGGTCTTCTGCACGGCGGTAAGTGGCTTTTACCGCCAATGTTGTAATGACCCCCTAAGTGTGAAGGTAGACTTTTAACCGAGGCCTCCCGCGGCCTGTAGCCGAGCAGGGCTCCATCGCGGTCGGCCTGAAACTTTGACTTTGCCCCGGTCGAGGTGCAACCAGATGACCCGATTGGCGCTTTTTGTTTCTCGGCGCTAAAAAAAAAAAAAAATCTTTAAAAATTCATATCTCCGGTTCCCCTTATCCGATGTTATTCGTTTTTGTGTCATTTTAAAGATAAAAATATAGGGCCTGATTAAAACTTTGGACGGTAAAGTGACGGATATACCACCAGCCGTATTACGAGTCCATTATATCCTATGGAACTCGTAATACGGCTGGTGGTATATCCGTCACATTTGGGACGGATTAACACCTCCTCCAAAGTTGTAATCAGGCCCTTAATCTATTTTTATAAATTGGTTTTGGATTTTTAAACTGTTTCACGTGTTTTATTTAATTACTCTTTTGTGATATTTGAATGCTTTACACCCTGTCTCCTAAGTTAAGCCTTGATGCTCGCTGCCAAGCTACCAAGGGTTGAGCTGGGGTTAATTTACTGAGACCTAACTGGACCTTAGTGGAGGTTAGTGGCCTATTGCTAAGTGTAGGTACCTACCTGCCCTTACCAATAACCCATTTTCCAACACCTATATGTAGCGTCTACATGGTAACTCCGAACATGGCCATGTTACATGTCTAGGATCATGGAATTGTCCCCCCAATTCCATTCTGGTATTGGGGGGACAATTCCATGCATCCCTGGGGCTCCAGCATAGAGCCCGGGTACTGCCAAAGTAACTTTCCGGGGTTTCGTCTGCAGCTACAGCTGCTGCCAACCGTCAGACAGGTTTCTGCCCCCCTGGGGCATGGGTAGCCCAGTCCCAGGAAGGCAGAACAAAGGATTTCCTCTGAGAGAGGTTGTTACACCCTCTCCCTTTGGAAATAGGTGTGAAGGGTCTGAAAGGACTAGCCTCTCGGCCTCTGGAAATGCTTTGAAGGGCACAGATGGTTCCCTCCTTGCATAAGCCAGTCTACACAGGTTCAGGGATCCCCCCAGCCCTGCTCTGGCGGAAACTGGACAAAGGAAAGGGGAGTGACCACTCCCCTGACCAGCACCTCCCAAGGGGCGGTGCCCAGAGCTCCTCCAGTGTGTCCCAGACCTCTGCCATCTTGGATTCAGAGGTGTGAGGGCACAATGGACACCTCTGAGTGGCCAGTGCCAGCAGGTGACATCAGAGACCCCTCCTGATAGGTGCTTACCTTTCTCTGTAGCCAATCGTCCTATGATGGCTATTTAGGGTCTCTCCTGTGGGGCTCTCACCAGATAACGAATGCAAGAGCTCACCAGAGTTCCTCTGCACTTCCCTCTTTGACTTCTGACAAGGGTCGACCACTGACTGCTCCAGGACACCTGCAAAACCTCAACAAAGTAGCAAGAAGACTACCAGCAACATTGTAGCACCTCATGCTGCTGGCTTTCTCAACTGTTTCATGGTTGTGCATGATCTGAGGGCTGTTTGCCTTCACTCTGCACTGGAAGCCATGAAGAAATCTCCTGTGGGTCGATTGAATCTTCCCCCTGCCAACGCAGGCACCAAACTTCTGCATCACCGGTCCTCTGGATCCCCTCTCATCTTGACGAGCGTGGTCCCTGGAACACAGGAGCTGGATCCAAGTGTCCCCGACAGTCCAGTGGCCCTTCTGTCCAAATTTGGTATAGGTAAGTCCTTGCCTCCCCACGCCAGAAAGTAATCCTGTGTACTGCTTGAACTGCAGCTGCTAGGGCTTCTGTGCACTTTTGCAAGGAATCCTTCATGCACAGCATAGCCCAGGACTCCAGAAGTCCCCCCTGCATTGCTCAACTCTCTGAGTTGACCACCGGCTTCGTGGAACCCTCCTTTGTAGTGTTGAGATGACTGGTGTGCTCAGATTTCTTGAATGCCTGTTCATGTGCTTCTGTGGGTGCAGCCTGCTTCTGCATGGGCTCTCCATGTTGCTGAGTGCCCCCTCTGTCTCCTCCTCCAAGGGGCGACCTCCTGGTCCTTCCTGGGCTCTGGCAGCACCCAAAACCTTCAACTGCAACTCTTGCAGCTAGCAAGGCTTGCTTGTGGTCTTTCTGCGTGGAAACAACTCTGCATCCTCCAGCACGCCTTGGGACGTTTTCTGTCCAAAGGAAAAGTTCCTGGTACCTTCTGTTGTTGAGGAATGTTTGGCTTCTTCCACCCAGAGGCAGCCCTTTTGCACCTTCATCTGGGGTTTAGTGGGCTCCTGCCCCCCCGGACACTTGCGTGGCTCTTGGACTTGGTCCCCTTCCTTTGCAGACCTTCAGGTCCAGGAATCCGTCTTCAGTGCTTTGCAGTCAGTTGCTGTCTTTGCAGAATCCCCTATCTCGACTTTACTGTCTTTCTGAGGTAGTAGGGTAACTTTACTCCTACTTTTCAGGGTCTTGGGGTGGGGTATCTTGGACGCCTTTAGTGTTTTCTTCCACTCCCAGAGACCCTCTAAACACTACACTAGTCCTGGGGTCCATTCGTGGTTCACATTCCACTTTTGGAGTATATGGTTTGTGATGCCCCTAGGCCTATTGTCTCTTACAGCATTCTATTGTGTTCTACAGTGTTTGCACTACTTTTCTAATTGTTTACTTACCTGATTTTGGTTTGTGTGTATATTTTGTGTATATTACTTACCTCCTAAGGGAGTATATCCTCTGAGATACTTTTTGCATATTGTCACTAAAATAAAGTACCTTTATTTTTAGTAACTCTGAGTATTGTGTTTTCTTGTGATATAGTGCTATATGATATAAGTGGTATAGTAGGAGCTTTGCATGTCTCCTAGTACAACCTAAGCTGCTCTGCTATAGCTACCTCTGTCAGCCTAATCTGCTAGAACACTACTAATCTACTAATAAGGGATAACTGGACCTGGCACAAGGTGTAAGTACCACAGATACCCACTATAAGCCAGGCCAGCCTCCTACACATGGTCCACCAAGACCAGGAGGTACATGTTGCCCATGGCGTCTTGGGATACAGAGGCCCCACAATTTAAATATCAACCCTTTCAAATGGGGTGGTGACAACAGGAAAAGGTTGGATCAGAGCCTTACATTTCTCCACACTATTGCCACTTGCCTGACAATTTTAGCAAGACCTACAGTGCGCATCAGAGTGCATGCACATTTGGGGCCAGTGAAAGTGGGCGACGTCATTCAAAGGTCTTGTCCTGCCCCAAACCTCCAGCTAAAGGCACATCACGAGCCAAACCAAGTAGGAAGGCTCTGAAGCACACGGGCTGCCCCAGGCTCAGCAACCTTAGGCTTGCTATATAGGAGACCATTTGCCTAATAAATCAACTGTGAGCCAGACTCCTTGCCAGACACCTGGTCTACAGCCTGCTGCCACAAACCCTCCAGAGTAGGGCATGTTTTCTGTGCATCACAGAATGCTTCCCTGGTGGGTCCCCCTTTCTGCTGCCACTGAGTCATCTCGGGTACCTCCCCCAGTTCAGGCACCTGTTCCCCTGTAGGCTCCAGGGCATCCTCTTCAGGTTCAGCCTCCTCCCGAACCATGGGAACTTCTGAGGTGGATTTCCAGTGCCCCCTGCCCTTCCTCCTTCTTGCAGGAACCTGGGCCACTCTTTCAGGCTCCAGTGCCTCCTGTTCAACCTGAAGGGCTGCCATTGACCGCATGGACACACACATCCACCTAGGCAGATCCAACATCTCCAAGTGAAACCTGTGTTCCACCTCTTTCCAAGGGGAATCCCCCAGGTCATTGCCAAGCAGAGAATATACAGAAATGGTTGGACTCACAGATACTCTCACCGCACCTGAGACCCCCCCATTCAAAGGGAACCTGCGCCACTTTGCACAGGCTCTCTGAGTTGCCTACATCAACAACGTGGTGTGGTGCATGGGGAACTACCTGCTCCTTAGAACCCAGGTGACTTCTCACAGTAGTTACACTGGCTCCTGTGTCTCTCAGAGACCCCACCCTCTGTCCATTGATAGTCACCCAGTGCCTGTACTTCTTAGTGTTCTCAGGCATGAGGGACCTCTGGACCATCTCACTGTCCCCTAGTGTAACAAGGGTCATCCCAGCTGGCTCCCACCTACCTGGAACCAACTCCTCCCCAAGCGCTACATTGCCCAAACCCGTGACTGAGCACCAGTGGGTACCTGTGTCCACTTGGACATCTGGAATCTCCCCTCACATGACCCAGCTGGTCACATGCATAACACTTGCAGGGACCCCTCTCTGCAGGTTTCCCTGTAGAGACCCATGGTTTTCTCTCAACTGGGGGCTGGGAATCTTTACCCTGGGAACTAGGTTGGAGTCCTTTAGAGCACTCCCCCTGTTTACCCTTACCCTCCCCCACTCCTTCTGACGGGGACCCTGCCCACTCTTGGCTGAGTGGAAAACAAAGGCTAAACAAGTGAGCCTAAGCAATTACGTTGTACATCCCCTCATAAGTTGTTACCTTACTGCCCTCCATCCAACCATCCAGTGACCTGCAAAGAGTCAACACATTCTAACCAGGTTTGGTATTCCTTCTTTTTGTAGGACCTAAAGTTTATCCTTGTACTGCTCAGGGGTGAGACCATATCTTGTTAGTAGGGTGTCCTTCATGATAGTGTAAGTGAGTCCCTGAGGATCCCCTAAGGATGTCAGAGTGTCTGTCCCCTCTACCTCAAAGTGCTTCCAAACCCACCCACCAGTGTGCAACAAGGACCATATTCATGTGGAGAGCAGACTCATACACCTTGTGCCACAGATAGATGTCATCCTACCTCTTGTAATCCTTCACCAGATCTTTAGGAACATGTACCCTTCTCTCAGGCTGCATGGAGGTACTACTGCCACCATCTCTACTAGGATGGCTCCACTGATCCAGCTTCCTTAAACTGAGCCCATGATCCAAGAGCTTATTTTTCTCTCCAATGGCCAGCCTCCTCTCTTCCATCTCCATCTTAAGCTTCTCATGCTCAAAGGGGTGCACCCTCTCTGTTGGTCTGTCCCTCAGCTCTTCAGGAGTCAGACCCTTAGATGATATACTGCTACCAGCCCTGGAGACCCTCCCCCAGGCAGAACAGATTCACCCACTATACAACCTGGATTACTCAGTGTTTCCTCATTTTTATCCTCCTCCTCTGTGTGCCTCCCAGCCTCCTTGGATGCCACCCAGGCCCTCCATGCCTTTTGAAGCTCCTCCTTCCTGGTGGAGTTCTTGATTGGGCAGGCAAGATCCTTACAAAACTGTTTCAGTTGAGCCACTGTGTACTCCTCCAAATCAAGAACAGCCTTTGTGACCACAGCTGGTGAATCCCCAGGTTGAGAAATGTTGGTCAGTACTCAAAAATACAAAGTTCCAAAAGTAGTTCAGAGAGTTCCCCAGAGAAGTTTCAAATCACAAAAAAATGGAAGCAGAAAAAGTCAGAAAAGATAAAAAACAAAAACAAGTAATATGTGGTCACTTTATGGTCTGCACTGAAAACAGTAGTGTACACTTAATCACTGTATGTCAAGTACAAATACAAGTTCTATCCTCACCGTTGAACACCAATGTTACAAATGGGGTCTTGGTTGGAAGCCAGTATACTCTCTGTCCAAGCGGGGACCCTCACTCTAGTCAGGGCAAGGGAGATACTCACTTAAGATAACCCCTGCTCACCCCTTTGGAAGCTTGGTACAAGCAGTCAGACTCATCTCAAAGGCAAAGTGTAAAGTATGTATACCAACACACACAGTAACACAGTGAAAACACTACAAAATGGACACCACACAAGGTTAGGAAAATAGCCAAATTTAATCTAAATCAAACAAGCCCAAACTACAAAAATCCTACATACACAAGTAAAGTTATGAATTCTTAAAATAATAGAATCTTACTCCATAGAAAACAATGGAAACGATGTTGTTAAACAAAGTACCTGGTTTGCATCAAAAATAAAGCCACACGTTTGAGCATGTGTCAGAAAAGTCAGTGATGCATTCATTCCTTATTCACAAGTGAGGCTTTGCATCATTTCATCTCCAGTCGGGGAGGCGATGTGTTGTTTTTCTCTCCTGCAAGAGAGCGATGCGTCAAATTCCAGGAGGGCCACCTCAGATCTTCACATGTTTATATTGATTTCGACGCCCAACAATGATTCATTTGAAATACAGCTGCACGATGATGGAAAACCACTCTGCATGGGGTTTGCTTCGATTTTAGCAGCCAGCTGCAATCGGGTGTTGCATCATTTTTCTAGCCGTGATGCAGGTGATGCTTTGATTTCCCAGTTGCGATGCAGGTGGTGCATCGATTTCAGCCACGAGGCAGGTGGCGCGTCTTTTTTACAGCCAAGTTGCATGTGGTGCATCAATTATTTCCCCGCACATCTCCTATGCATGAATTTCCACCTTGGTTCCACCAGCTTCACCACTCAAGGACCCAGAGACTGGATAGCACAGAACAGAGAGTCCAGGTGCTGGCACAGGACGTCTTTGATGGCCCTGAGACTTAAAACAGGAGGCAAGCTCAGTCAAAGCCCTTGGAGACACTTCACAAGCAGGACTATACCACAAAGTTAAGTCTTTTTCCTCTTTCAGGCAGAAGCAGCAACTGCAGGCCAACCAAGCAAAGCACAGTCACAAGCAAATGGCCAGTACTCCTCCTCCAGCTCTTCAGCTCTTCTCCTTGGCAGAGGTTTCCTCTTCGTTCCACAAGTAATATGAAAATCTAGAGTTTTGGGTCCACTACTTATACCCTTTCTGCCTTTGAAGTAGGCAGCTTCAAAGGAAAGTCTCTGTTGTTCACAAGATCCTGTCTTCTCCAGGCCTGGCTCCGGTCTCACACCAGGGGGCTAGAAAGTGCATTGTGTAAGGGCAGGCACAACCCTTCCAGGTGTAAATGACCACTCCTCCCTCTGCTCTAGCCCAGAAGGCCCATCGGGATATGCAGGCTACTCCCAAGCCCCCCTTTGTGTCACTGTCTAGTGGAGATTCACAAAAAGCCCAACTGTCAGTCCGACCCAGACAGGGAATACACAAGCAGGCAGAGTCACAGAATGGTTTAAGCAAGAAAATACCCACTTTCTATAAGTGGCATTTTCAAACAGACATTTTAAAAAAACAACTTTACAAAAATATGTATTTTTAAATTGTAAGTTCAAAGACCCCAAACTGCTCCCAAAGGGAAACTGCACTTAACAGATATTTGAAGGCAGTCCCCATGTTAACCTATGAGAGGGATAGGCCTTGCAACAGTGAAAACCTAATTTGGCAGTATTTCACTCTTAGGACATGTTAAACACAGCAGTACATGTTCCACCTTTAACCTACACTGCACCCTTCCCATGGGGCTACCTAGGGCCTACCTTAGGGGTGCCTTAAATGTATGAAAAGGGAAGGTTTGGACCTGGCAAGACTGAGCCATGTTTACAGGGCTACTCATGTGGGTGGCACAACCAGTGCTGCAGGCCCACTAGTAGCATTTGATTTACAGGCCCTGGGCATCTCTAATGCCTAGGGACTTACTAGTCACTTGCCAATCATGGGAAAGCCAATTACACATACAATTTACACAGGCAGCACTTGCACCTTAGCACTGGTCAGCAGTGGTAAAGTGCCCAGAGTACCAAAACCAGCAAAAACAAAGTCCAGCACACAGTCAAAACATAGGAAGCAGAGGCAGAAATGACAGGGGAGACCATGCCAAGGATGCCGGTTCTAACAGGTGTCACCCCCCAGCTGAAAGTGGGGAGAACTACCCACCCTCATGGGAGTTCTCATCACTAAGGTGGAAGATCTAGATGGACGGTCAGCAGTGGCGTGTTATGTTCCAAGAAAGTGTTCCACCATAAAGTCCATTCCCTGTAGGGAGATAGACCACCTCAACAGTTTTGGGTTCTCACCCCTTATCTGCATTAACCATGAGGGGCCTGTGATCTGTCTGAACCCAGAAGTGAGTCCCAAAGAAGTCTTAGCTTCTTCAGTGACCATTCCACAGCAAAAGCTTCTCGCTCAATTGCACTCAGACTGCGTTCCTAGGGAAGTAACCTTCTACTGATGAAGGCTACAGGTTGATCTTGACCCTCTTCATTTAGCTGTGACAACACTGCTCCTACACCATGCTCTGAAGCATCAGTCTGCACAACAAATTCTTGAGATAAGTCAGGTGCCTTCAGTACTGGTGCCGTGCACATGGCTGCTTTCAGGGCATCAAAAGATGTCTGGCAAGACTCAGTCCAGATGACTTTCTTTGGTTGCTTCTCAGACGTTAACTCTGTTAAGGGAGCAACAATGTTGCCATCCCCCTTAACAAACCCTGTATAGTACCCTGTGAGACCTAAAAAGGCTCTCACTTCAGTCTTGGTCTTGGAGGGCTCGCAAGCCAGAATAGTGGCAATATTGGGTTGTTGTGGTGCCACCTGGCCATTCCCTACCTGGTACCGTAAGTACACTACAGAGCCCTGCCTTATTTGGCACTTGCTAGCATTAATAATGAAGCCTGCCTCCTGCAGGGCCTCTAACACTTTAAAGAGGTGCTGCAAGTGTTCCTCCCGAGTGGATCTGAACACAGCAATGTCATTCAGGTAAGCTGCACTGATATCCTCCAATCCAGCCAACATCTGGTTAACCAGCATCTGAAAGGTGGTAGTGGCATTTTTCATCCCAAAGGGCATCACCCTAAACTGGTAGTACCCATGTGGGGTAGAAAATGCTGGCCTCTCCTTGGCCAACTCAGTCAGAGCGATCTGTCAATATCCAGAGGTCAGATCAAAAGTATTAGATATTTGGCAGCCTCTAACCGATCAATGAGCTCATCAGCTCTGGGGATGTGGTGCGCATCAGTCTTCATGTCAAGCAACCAGTAAAAACAAAGTCCAGAACACAGTCAAAACATAGGAAGCAGAGGCAGAAAAGATCTTTGAAACCACGCCAAGGATGCCAGGTCTAACACCTCTAGAAGCTGCTTCTGCTTCAAAAGAAAGCCTATATATAAATACTGGATTCCAAACACCAACTCTTCAATACACTTCTGAACTTGTGGACTCTGGCAGGAAAAAAGATTGCTGTACTGCTGAAAGGTCTGCCATTCTAGTGGACCATTTCTCTGAAGGATTGCTGCCACTCTATGCTGATCTGCTGCCCTCTTGCCTGTGAGAGAAGGACCAGACCTGCATCTCTGAAGCCAGAACCCCAGAATAACCCCAAAGGCTAGTTGGCTAGCGTCCTGAGAAGAAGCCTCAGGGACAGAACAGGCTCCAACAGCCTTGAATCCAGCTCCTAGACTCTGCCATCGGGGATTACTGCCCTCCCAAGTGGTGCATCCCAGTCCTTGACCTGTGGAAGAGGGCCATAAGGTGGTTTGCCAAGCCCAGCCGTGGTCCCCATCGGGACTGATGTGATGCCCCACAAAGCCTAGCTGCACAGTGGCCAGCCTCATCAGAACCAATGTGAAGCAAAGCAAAGACTTGCAAAACCTTGCCACACAACTTCCCACCTCATTAGAACCGACAAAAAGTAATGCAAAGACTCTCAAAGCTCACCGCACAACTAAATCAGAAATCAAGCTGGACGATGCAGAGTCCCGCAAAGACACGCAACGCAGACTGTGCAGCAGGATTTAAGGTACTTTGTTCTGCTGGCCTACCAGGGCCCTCGTAGCCGGCCCATGCTCCATCCATATTGGCCCTATTTTCACTGAAATCTTTAAACGTATATATCTCTGGTTCTACTGATTAGATTTTTGTTGTTTTGGTCTTGATTTATTTATTAATCACGCTATATTTTTCTAAATTGCTGTGGGATTTTTTTTGTTTTGTGCTTTCACTTTATTACTGTTTGAAGTGCTGCATTGACTCCAGGTTAAGCTTGACCACTCTGTGCCAAGCCACCAGAGAGTTGAGCCCAGGTTAACTTAGGGTCGGCTTGTGTGTTACTCTGACAACGTTTATGGCTGCTGCTTGAGTAAGGTTTCACCCCCTCAACCAGTAACTCAATTTCTTACAATTTCCATGTTTCCAATCTATGTTTATGTGATGCTAACATTGTATACCTTTACCTTACTTCCTATGCATGCTACATTTTTGCTCCTAAAAATTGAATATGCAGTGTGGAACTTTTGCTCTATAAAAATATAGACCTATTCAACCTCCTTTAAAATGCTTTGGCACCATTTAATAATTCTTCATGGCATTTTCCAAGAAAATATGATGCTCACTTTAGCAGCTGTCTGTAAAGTTTCAGGGTGGTCGTTCAAGTGGGAGCAGAGAAAAAGGGGGTGTCCCAAAAAGCATTTCCCGCATTCATTTTTAAAGGGATTTTGAACATCAATAGAGCCCAAACCACTGAACAGAATTATACCAAATTTGTTGGCAGCCATCTTGGGACTTGTCTTCAGCAGAGTCCCAGACAAAAATGTAAAAATAAGAAATGGGGCCAAGGTAGGGACACCCTTGTGTGACTGAAAACAAAATAAGGGGTTGCAGCTGTTTTCTTTTGTCCCCAGCTTCCTTGGAAAAAACAGTTATCCTTCCTTTTTCTGAGCTTGGTTTGTCAGGCTGGTATGGCATTCCAGTTTTCAAAGGGATCCCGACTCCAGAGTAGAGTGGCCTTCAAAAAGAATAATACAGCTATAATCAGTTCCACATAGATGGCTAATAGAATGGTCATTGCTGTTTAACTGCTTGTGAGGTTTGTCACCCAAGTTCACTTTGAAGTGGTATCATAAAGCGTTGTGACAGTTTCTCACACTTTGTGCAAAGTTTTAAGTGCTCCCTTTTGTGGCCCACCCTTTTACCTCCCCGGTACGTGCCTAAGGCCACGACCATCCAGGGTCATGGCGTCGAGGCCCACAGCCTTCTCCTTACCTCAGGGAAAGCTGGTATAGGTGGTTGTGGTGTGTTATTGCCTCTAGATCCTCCCGTCTCCTCCAGTGAGTCCCGGCTCTAGACTTATGATCACCACTCCTGGAGGTCCTCTGGTTTCGTTGCTCCTGTTCAGCTCTCCTTCCTTCTTCCTACACTCTGCCACTGATTCGGTCATCTCTGCGCTTGTCTGTTCACTGTCCCACTCATCTCCACTTGGTCCTGCTCCTTCCTCCTCACTCGTCAGCATCCTCATAGCTGTCACAGCGCCCATTTCAATAGGCATGCTGATTGACAACGTCCTCATCCTGCCTTGAGTGTCTGGTGTGTGCAAGTAACTTGTTATTGGATCCACTTCAGCAGCCATCTTGAAGTTCTCTGGCTCTGCATCACCTGTATTACAGAGCCCATGCTTTTTTCATGGATCCTCTGCAAATGTAAAAAAAAAAAAAACATTTCTCACTGAGATGGAGTCCTGGTTGATGTGGTGGCAGGCAATCAAATCAGTATGAGATCAGTGAGCTCTATAGTTCCTCTATGGCAGGATATACACAATTTTGTTGAACCTAATTAATCCAAAACCACTGAACTGATTTACACCGACAGACAAAAAACACTCTTTCTGGACCAATGTGTATCTTCCTGACAAATTTAACGTAAATCCATTCAAAGGTTTGGGCTTTAGCTGTGTCTAAATGTCTTGTGGAAAAATTAATGGGAAAAATGCATTTTGGGATCCTAACTTTTTCTTGGCCACCCACTTGGTGGGTCACCCCAAAACATCCCATGCACAACTATTCAAAAAGTAGTAATTTGGGGGAAAATGTTGTGGAGATTTGTTAAACAGCACCAAAGTTATTAGCAACATTGGGGGTCATTCCGACCCTGGCGGTAAATCCCGCAAGGGCCGGGGTCGGCGGTAGCACCGCCAACAGGCTGGCGGTGCTCCGCCGGGCATTCTGACCGCGGCGGTACAGCCGCGGCCAGAAGCGGAAAGCCGGCGTTGTACCGCCGACTTTCCGCTGCCCATGGGAATCCGCCATGGCGGTGCAGCTTGCTGCGCCGCCATGGGGATTCTGACACCCCATACCGCCATCCTGTTCCTAGCGGGTCGCCCGCCAGGAACAGGATGGCGGTATGGGGTGTCGTGGGGCCCCTGGGGGCCCCTGCAGTGCCCATGCCAATGGCATGGGCACTGCAGGGGCCCCCGTAAGAGGGCCCCACAAAGAATTTCAGTGTCTGCTTTGCAGACACTGAAATTCGCGACGGGTGCAACTACACCCGTCGCACCTTCCCACTCGGAGCCGGCTTCCTCGTGGGAAGGGTGTTTCCCACTGGGCTGGCGGGCGGACTTTTGGCGGTTGCCTGCCAGCCCAGTGGGAAACCCAGAATGACCGCCGCGGTCTTTTGACCGAGGTACGGTCTTCTGGCGGTTCCCGGGAGCCGCCCGCCAAGCTTAGAATCAGGCCCATTATCCCCAATGGTTTTAATCTTATATTTGGCAGACTCCTGTTCACTTGCAACCTTTCTAGCTGTCCTTTTGGTGCTATAACCTTCAAGTAGGTAAAGCTGTATGTGAGGAATTATTTTCCAAGAGATTGGTAGGTGCTGCCGCTCAATGGTTAATTGCATTCCCAATATGGTCCATAAGTGGTGGCTCATTCATGTAGCTGTGCTAGTGTGGCAGATAGACCTTCCACCAAAAACATTGTATTCTAGGGACTGGTATTAAGCTTGATTTATTAAGGGTTCACCAACAATTGATGTGTTTAGATACACAGGCCCTCATTATGGGTCCCGTGGTCCTAGCACCGCTCGACTTGCAGTGGTGGTTGGCCCACCGCCAACGCGCCAGTCTGACAGTCACATTATGACCATGGTGAAAGTGCCACGGTCCGACGCCGGCACTACAACTTTTTTGCTGTGTCAGCGGTCTTAAACAGCCAGGGCAGCGCTGCACTGGGGATTACGCCTCCTGTGTTCACCAGCATTTCCATGGGCAGTGCAGGGGCCCCCATGAGCAGCCCTGTCATGCTTTTCACTGCCTGAATTACAGGCAGTGAAAAGTGCGACGAGTGCTGTCGCACCCCACACAACTGCTGGCTCAATTACAAGCATTAATGTCGTGGGCAGTACTCTGTTTCTGCCTGCTGGCCCAGCAGGAAACTCATAATAGGGCCAGCAGGTGGAAGACCAAACTGGCGGTCTCCAAACTCGTAGTGAGGCCCACAGTCTTTCTTATGGTTAGCAAGCCTGTTGTCTCTCTCCATTATTAAATAGCTTTGAGACAAGGAAATGAGAGATAGCTGGACAACTTAATATTATGGTCAAGATTCATTGATGACCTTTTTATTTCCCTGAATGAATGAAAAAGTGAATGTATGATATATTTCCATGATTTAAATGAAAATAGGTTTGGACTGAATTTCACATGCACGATGTGTGAAGAATTACTGGAGTTTCTGTATGTGGGAGTCTATATTGAAGAGAACATGATTGAGACAACTCTCTTTAGAAAAACACTTGCAATGAATAGCATATTATATTGAACCAGTTATCATCTGAAAGCTCTTATCCAAAATATCCCATATGGTGAATACATGTGTGTGAAACACATTTGTTCCGATGAAGAAGAGTTGGATAGACAATTTGAACAGGTGACAAGGATGATGAAAAAAAAGGGGGTACCAGTGGAGAGTCATTAGGAAAGGCTTGGAGAGAGTATTCCAAAAATTGGCAACTCCTAAATTCTAATAGGAATGATGATTTGAGGTAACTCTAAATTATAGAAAAAAGAGTCAAGAGATCAGAAAAATATTTAGAAAACGTTAGAGTCTGATGATTCAAGATCCAGGCATTGGTAACAGATTAATAAGAGCCACAGATTGCATTTAGGAAAGTGTCATCCTTAAAAAGCAAACTGGTAAGTAGCTATTTAAAAAAAAAACAACAAGAGATACATAGCTGGGGAAGCAAACAAACAGAATTCTGAAAGTCAATAATTGCAAAGACTGCACAATTTTCAAAACCACAAGAACCTTTGTGGATCATAACAACAGAATAAGAAAAAGAATAGCGTATGACTCACAATAAGTGGTGAATATAACAATGTGAGTGTGGCTTGCCATATGTAGGAAGCACAACATGAGGAATTACCATGTACAGGTTCATTCAAGGAGCATCCAGCGACTGCCAGCTCCCAGTTGTTTCCTCCTGAATTCAGTCACCACTGACAAAAAAAGAAGCAGTTTAATGCAACTCTTTGTGCTCTGTTCTCCGAGGCAAGGGGAGGAGGAATTTGATATAGGGTGTGGCTGCCATAAAAACAGAAAAGAGGCTGTAATGCATTGTGAGATTCCTGTGGTATGCTGTGATTACTTAACTTGGGTGTAGACACCTGGCGGTCGTTGATGGAAGGGGCTTGTGACCAGGTTTCTTAATAAATACTTTAAGATCTTATGCCTTACGGTGTCCGGGTGCTTTCTACTTTTCGTGATGAGTGGAAAGAACCCTAGAAGACATGCAGGCCCAAATTCTTTACAACTCTTGGGACTCTTCCCGTCGAACTGATCTTGGCAGTTTCATTGGGCAGATCCTGCTCAGGGTAGTATCTATTAATTATGCTGCTTCTCTGGTGATTAATTTTTTGTCACACGATCTATGGAATCCACATGCAGTCTATATTTGAATGTGCCCCTAATTTGAGAAATGTCAACTCTGTGTGAGTTTTCCCGTATGCATAAAGCTGATTTTAGCCCAGCGTGTCAACGTACTGCTCTCTGGGAGCTGGAGTTTGAAAGACTTTTCACTGCTTGCACGCCCTTCACCACGTTCCTAGAAGTGGAGGCTGCTGCACCTACCTGTGTGCTTATCGTCATCAAGTCTTATCAAGGTGGCGGCCATAATTGTGATCCTTATCATAAATCGCTTAATCGCGGGCATTGTTTTTCTCCTTGATGACTTCGTACATTTAGATATCCAAGTGTTTCTCTAGTCCTTTGTACTCCTCTGTGGATTTTACCAAATTTTAAAGTGAAAATAAAAAAAGAAGAAAGGAAGCAAAGCAAGCCCGTGGAGGAAATGTTGGAAAGCTTTGCTTCTCTGGTGTGTTTTCCTTTGGGTTCTTTGCTTTTTTAAATCCCTTCTCCTTGCAGGTGTAACGGATTTATTTGGGATATAATTGAATTCCGGAGTCATTTGAGGAAGGACGATCTCAGGTATTGATGTTTTGGTATTGAAATATGTGGATATATATATATGTATATATATATATATATATATATATATATATAGAGAGAGAGAGAGAGAGAGAGAGAGAAAGATACCTGGGCAGTCCCTCTACATTCTAAGTTATTAATCCCTGGGTAGGTGCAGTCCCCAGGGCTGCGGGGACCACGAAGCCCTCCTGCATCACATTAAATTCAAGCCCCAGGGAGGTGGTGGTCCCCCAGGCTGCAGGGGTGGCCAGGTGCCCCCCCTGCATTGAATTTTATTAATGCCCGAGGAGGTGGCAGTCCCTGGGGTTGTGGGGCCTGGGCAACCTTCAGCATTGAATTTTAATAATGCTCCAGGGAGGTGGTGGGCTAATTTAAACCCAAGGGCGGGAGGGGTCCTTGTGCACCCCCCTCCTTTCTGAATGCCCCCAGAAACTGGCCTACCTCGGGGTCACATAAAACAAAAGGGCAGGGAACCACCCTTTTTATAAAAACCTTGGAAAAATCTGTGGATCCAGATCTGCAGATTTTTCTGAGATTTCTTTTTTAAAAGTGCTCCCTCTGGGATCCCATTACCAGAGCTAAGGGGTCAGTGTGACTTTATCCTGAACCCTTTTATTATGTTTTTACTTTTATTTTCTCAGTTTCAGCCGAGTCCCAAGATGTCTGCCAACACTTCCTTTTTGAAGTGTTGCAGCCAATCAGATGTCAGCACGGGACAGTTGGATCTGTGGAGGACCTGCGTCCCTAGAAAGCCTATAGTTTTTAAACTCTAAATTTACCTCAGATTTACACCGAATCACAAAAAGCACGCTTTCTGGACCAACAGCTATCTTTCGGGGAAATTTGTTGTAATTCCGTCCAGCGGGTCAGGCTGTAGACGTGTTCACAATTTTGAAAAATCCCTTTGACTTAAAATAGACAAAAACTGTTTTGGGACCCCCCTTTTTTCTCAGCCCCCTCTTGACAGGTCACCCTGCAACTTCTAGACACTAGCTGAGCTGAATAAAGTATAAGTTTTGAAAATTTTGTGAAGATTCGTCAAGCAGCGCCATAGTTATTGGCAAAACAATAAACTCTTTGTTAAAGGTAAAAAAAAAATCCTAACGATAACTACCTAGTGGTGACCGCCACTAGGTAATTGTTAAAAACTAGATCTCTAGTTGGCAGAAGTATACACCCTTGTCCAAGTAGGGATCACAATCCTAGTCAGGGTAAGTCACAACACAACCCAAATTATACCATGCCCACCCTCTAGTAGCTTGGCACAGAGCAGGCAGGATTAACTTGGAAGGTAATGTGTCAAGTACTTGTACAATAACCCATACAGTAACACAGTGAAAGACCACAAAAATACATCACACAGGTTTTAAAAAATAGATATTTATTTGAATAAAATAAGGTTGGAACAATGAAAATCCAATGTTCTCAAGCAACATTATGAACTTTTAAAGATTAAATCCCACAAAAACGCTTAAAAACACAATAGCTCCAACTGGGGCTATCATGGCATCTTTGGCAGAGTCATTCTCAAAAGTTTGACACCACCGGCACTGGCCACGAAGTCGCACGAACCCCCAGGTACAGTACCTTTGTAGACAAAGAAACAAAGATGCCGCACGGAGTCGTGGAGGTGAGGCTTCGCTGGGGCCGGTGCGACGTCAGTTCCTTACCGCATTCGGGTAGCTGAGGTGTCGGTTTCGTACAGCTAGGCAGGAGAAGTGAGGTGTCAGTTCTATCCGGTTGCAAGGGGAGCTGGTGCAGTGTCGTTGGCGATGCGTCAGTTCCTTGTACTCCAGCAGGGTCGATAGATCCAGTCGGTCAGGACGTGATGTGTTGATTTCACAGGGTTGCAATGATACTGCATGATGTCAGCGGTATCGCAGCAATGTCGAACTTGCTCTGCAAACCACGGTCATTGCATGCAGCAATGTCCACAGAATGGGAGCAGGCTGCGGTATCAGTGCTGGCATTGCTGAAGTCATTCCTGGCATCGCTGAAGTCGGAAAACTAGCTAAAAGCAAGCAAGCTCAATCCAAGCCCTTGGAGATCACTTTGGGGAAGGCAGAGTCCTCCCAGCACAGTCAGACACCAGCAGGGAGCAGGGCAACAAGCAAGGTAGCAATCCCTCTCACCAAAGCAGTCCAGATGAGTCCTTTGGGCAGCCAGGCAGCTCCTTTGACAGAGTTCAGGTGTAGATCCAGAAGTGTCTGATTTGTTGGGGGTCAGAGACCCAGTTTATGTACTCAAAATGCCTTTGAAGTACGTGAAATGTCAAAGAGTGGTTTTGAAGTGCACAAGTTCCCCTTTCAGTACAGTCTGGTCTGCCAGGATCCCCAAGGGGGGGATTATCAGTTCTTTGTGTGAGGGCAGGCCACTGACCTTTTTAAATGTAAGAGAGAGCCCCTCCACCCTTCCTGCCCAAGGAGACCCATTCAGTAAGCAGATGTATGTAGATGTGACTGAGTGTCCATTGTTTATGGCTGTCTGGGTGGAATGCACAAAGGGAGCTGTCAACCAGCACAGACCAGATGTGGATTAGAGACAGGATGTAAGGCACAGATGGCAGTACATGCAGAGAAATGCTCACTTTCTAAAAGTGGCATTTCTAAAATAGTAATATTAAATCCAACTTCACCAGTAATTAGGATTTTCTATTTCTATTCTGGCAATACAAACATGACAGGGATACTCCTTCCAGATCAGAAGCTACCACTTAAAAGGATATGAGGGCAGTTCTAATGCTAGTCTATGAGACAAACAGGCCTTACCATAGTGGAAAACGAATTTGAGAGTTTATCACTACCAGGACATGTAAATGTCCCGCCTTTTACTTACAAAGCACCATGCCCAATGGGTTGCAAAGGGCACACCTTAGGGGTGACATGCACTTTAGCACTGGATACCAGTAGTAAAGTGGCCAGAGCCCTAAAATCAGCAAAAATGAGGTCAGAAAAAGAGGAGGAAGGCAAAGGTTTAGACCCAGAAGGTCAAGAAGTGTTTGAAGGTCTTCCTGATCTTATGCCTAATGATTCTACCAAATTTGAACAAATATGATTTTTCTTTTTTTTTAAAGTGAGATTTACAATGTCTTCCCAAGTTTAGTACTGTTTTAGAATATTATTTTGGCAAAACAATGCAGGGGGTTGGTGAGTCTGTTGAGAAATATATTACCGAATTGAGGAAAATAGCTTCCACTTGTAATTCTGGGGGTCTATTGAAGAAATGTTTGAGAGATCAGTTTATTTTGGGATGCGTTTTAGAAAAGGCCAAGTAAAGCCTGTGCCAGAAAGATAATCCTTCACTAAAAGATATAGGCCCTCATTATGACCCTGGCGGTTGGTGATAAAGTGACGGTAATACCGCCAACAGGCTGGCGGTAACTACCGCCAAATTATGACCATGGTGGTGATATCTGTGAATGTTCCACCCACCATATTATGACATGGCAAACCGCCACCTTTACCGGGGTGGTACCAATGCCATCAATAAGCCTGGCCCCACTCGATCCCTATAACAATATGGAGGGACATTATCAGTTGGTAAATAGGCAGGTACCTCAGGGGGAGGGCTTGGCACCTCAGCCGGATGCAGAAACAAGACCACTGGTTCAGGAGGGGACAACATGCCCATTGCTTGGTCCTGGGGAGTGCAAGGCCACAGTTTCTCAAGTGGGTGACTTGCCCACGGGTTCTGGAGGGGGCAACATGCCCTGTGATTGATCCTGGGGAGTGCAAAGCCACAGTCTCTCAAGTGGGTGACTTGCCCACTGGTTCTGGTGGTGGCCCGCCACACAGCAGCCCATGGAGGCTGGATCATATGGTGTTCGCCGGCAGTGATGGCTGCACTGTGGTGGTAATTGTGGGAGGCTCCTGCACAGCCCCTGCTCCCTCTGATGGCTGCACTTTGGTGGTGGTTGGGGGAGGCTCCTGCTCAGCCCCTGCACCTTTTGATGGCTGCACTGTGGTGGCAGTTGTGGGAGGCTCCTGCTCAGCCCCTGCACCCTCTGATGGCTGCACTGTGGTGGTGGTTATGGGAGGCTCCTGCTCAGCCCCTGTGCCATCCGAGGACTGTACAACCACAGCTGGCGGTGGGGGCTCTGTGACAGCTCCTGGTGCAGGCTCCTTCCCCTTCTTGCTGCCTGGTGCAGGCTTATTCCCCTTCTTGCTGCCTGGTGCAGGCTCCTTCCCCTTCTTGCTGGCTGGTGCAGGCTCCTTCCACTTCTTGCTGGCTGGTGCAGGGTCCTTACCCTTCTTGCTGGCTGGTGCAGGGTCCTTCCCATTCTTGGTGGCTGGTGCAGGCTCATTTCCCTTCTTGCTGCCTGGTGCAGGCTCCTTCCCATTCTTGCTGCCTGGTGCAGACTCCTTCCCCTTCAGTATTTGTGGTCTGAAATCCTTTCCACCACGAGTAGGTGAAACTGGGCCCATGGACTGTTTGGCTGAGGTGCTAGGCTGGGTCCTTGATACCCTGGCCATACGTGCAGGACGGGGGAGGGGTAGGGAAGAGGTCAATCTGGGAGAGGAAAAGCTTTTTAGGGACGGGAAGAGGGAGAAGCGATAGGAGTGGAGGATGAGGGAGTGGTTGCTGGAGGTGTTTGCCTGCTGGGTTTGGGTGCAGGTGCATGGGTTGTATGCTGTTGTTTCGTGGATGTCTGTTGGGTGTCTGAGTACTTGCGTTTGTGAACTTTAGGAGGGGGGACAGACACGGTGGGAGAGGACACAGGGGACGTGTGCATGGATGTTGTGAAGCTGTCTGCCGGTGAGGTGTGTGTTCTGCCTGGTGTGGTGATGATGCAGGTAGTGGATGATGATGTAGTGCATGCAGGAGTGTGTGTGGACCTAACTGTTTGGGAGGTGGAGGAGGAGAGGGAGACAGTGGAAATAGTTGTGTCTGCAACTGAATGGTGTCTGTGTGAGTGCCTTTGGGATGAAGTGTGGTGCTTGTGTTTGCCTGTGACACTCTTAGGTGTTGTCTTGTGTGCATGCTCATCTGTTTGTGTGCTTGGTATGGGTTGGGGTTGAGGAGAATGGGACTGGGAAGTGGAAGTTGGAGGGGGGACAGTAGGAACAGGGACAATGGCAGCCATCAGAGAGGAGGCCAGAGCCTGGATCAATCTCTGTTGGGCTGCCAATCCACTGTGAATGCCCTCCAGGAATGCATTAGATTGCTGCATCTGGGCTGCCAGCCACTGGATGGCAGTCACAATGGCTGATTGCCCTACAGAGATGGATTTCAGGAGGTCAATAGCCTCCTCACTCAGGGCAGCAGGGCTCACTGGGGCAGGGCCTGAGGTGTCTGGGGCAAAGGAGATGCCCACCCTCCTGGGTAAGCGGGCACAGGCAACTCAATGAGGGGCAGCTGGGAGGGCGGTGCTGGTACGGGGGTGGTGGCTGTGCTTGTAGCTGGGGTGGTCACAGAGGTGTCTGCCACCACCAGGGAGCTCCCATCGGAGGAGGTAGAGTCTGTATTGTCCCCTCCAGTCTCCGCTGTGGTGCTCCCCTTGCCCTCCGTCATACTGGTGCCATCAGCGTCAGTGGACTCAGCCTCCTAGGTCCTGTGGGATGCAGCTCCTTTCGTCATCAGTGCCTCTGCTCCTCCGCCAGATGATGCTAATGCACATAAGGACAGGATGACAAAACAAGAAAGGGTGGAGAGAGACAATGGATACACTGGGTCAATGACTGCACCAACACCACTGTTGGCGTACGCAGCACCCTCACACAGGGGACAGGCCTACGCAGTATGCATTGCACTACCAGTGATTTTGCTAGCCACCAAGGCATGAGGAGGAGCGCACACCGCCAACTGCAGCACACCTGCGACCCACACAGCCCTGACCAGTAGTGGATGCTAACAAGCTAGGTAGGCAGCATTTCCCCTTCAGACCATTAGCCAATAGAGGATCCACACTGCTATGTCTGGCCTGGCCTAGAGGCACCCACTGACACACAACCACCACCGGGATACCACCCTTCCAGCCGCTTCCTTCAATAATGGCCACTGTACTCACCCCTCTTGTGGCTGCTGTGATGCCCTCAAGCACCCATCTAGCTCTGGATAGGCTACCACCAGTAGGGGGGCCAACAGGGGGGCCAGGGTTCGACGGTCACCCCTTCCTCATTGAGAGGCCATCCCCAGCTGGGCTTTGGCGGTCTTCCGTGCACAGCGTCTCAGGTCCTGCCACCGTTTCCGACCGTGGGTGCTCTGCCTGCCATAGACGCCCAGGGTCCGCACCTCCTTGGCAATTGCACGCAATATACCCTTCTTTTGATTGCCTCTGACCTGCAGAGGCAATACAAACAGGAGAACACCATTAGACAAACAGTCCAGCCTGTAACACGAATGACCCACCACACCCATTTGCATCACTATTGGAACACACATAGCCCAGCACTCAACATGTACCCAGCAAAGAGGACATCCCTCCCCCTTACACAATGCCTCCACGCAGACCTCCATACATTCATACCACGTGCATCATGCCCACAGTGTACTCACCTGTTGGTCTGGAGGCCCATACAGCAGTCCGTACTAGGGTAGGACCCCATCCACCAGTCTCTCCAATTCCTCTGAAGTGAAGGTTGGGGCCCTTTCCCCGGTCACATGGGCTATGGTAAGTTCCAGACACAGGTTACAGCAGCACATGAAGTGTAGGTCCTCTCCTATGTAAGGTCAGGAAACAAGTGAGGAATCAGATAGAAAATAGCAGTCACGTCCGCAGTGGTGCATGCCGTCACTGCTGGCGTAGATCACCATTGGCCACTGTACCCCATAGGGCCCAATATTAACCAATGAGGAATTGTGCAGCGGTTCCCGACCACCTCCAGCGACGGCGCACAACCTCATCAGAATTACCTTACTTCCACCTGTCCCTCCACACAGGACAGGTGGATGCCATTTCAGGGGGGCAGGCCTATCGAATAATGCTGTGTCACAGGATAAATAGGCATATACATGACAAATCACACTGGGGGTCATTACGACCTCGGCGGTCTTGCAAAAAGACCGCTGAGGCCGCAGGAGACAGAATACCGCCATTGCCGGTGGTATTCCTGGCTCCCTATTATGACATTTCCGCTGGGCCAGCGGACTGTAACAGTGTTACCATCCGCTGACCCAGCGGAAATGTCACATCAACATTGCTGCCGGCTCGTAATAGAGCCGGCGGCAATGCTGATGTGCAGCGGGTGCAGTAGCACCCGTCGCGCATTTCACTGCCCGAAATTCGGGCAGTGAAATGCGTGACGGGCTATGCCTGGGGGCCCCTGCACTGCCCATGCCAAGTGCATGGGCAGTGCAGGGGCCCCCAGTTGCACCCCATGTCCCCTTACCGCCAGCCTTTCAATGGCGGTGTTTACCGCCACGGACAGGCTGGCGGTCGGGGATGCCCTGGGGATTATGACCACCAGGTGGAAACCTGGCGGTAAAGTGGAGGGGCCGGCGGTATGGCCGTGGCTTTTGCGCCACGGTCATAATTGCTGGTGGAACACCGCCAGCCTGTTGGCCGTGTTACCGCCAACTTATCGCCGGCCGCCAGGGTCGTAATGACCCCCACTGTCCCTTAAGATGTTTATAGATTGCGGATGACTGTTGTGGCTCCATTGTTCAGTTTGTGACAGCCTCTTCACTCTTTTGTCCCTTAGATACCTACCGCTGTGGATGAATAGGAGGTGGAGACATACCCCCATGTACAGACCCCTGGTGGACTTGGCTACACTGGAGGTCAGGCACATTATACTCACCTATAGACTGGACAGGGCCCCAATCACAGAGCTGTGTACCCAATTAGAGCCTGACCTGATACCTGCTATCCGTCATCCCACTGGGATCCCCCTCTTGAGCAAGTGCTATCAGTTCTCCATTTCCTGGCAACTGGTTCTGTCCAAGTGACAGTGGGCTTGGCAGAAGGAATGGTTGTACAGCCAATGTTCTCAATAGTGCTGTCAAGGGTGTTGTCTGCCCTGTAAAACACATATGCAGCTACATTGTATTCCCCCAGGTTGAGGATTTGGCCACTGTGAAGGCCAGGTTTTATGCAATGGGACATATCCCCAATATTTTAGGGGCGATTGACACATTTTGCATTTGTCCCCGCCAGAATGAACAGGTGTTCAGGAATCGTAAGAGTTTCCACTCCATAAATGTGCAGATGGTGTGCTTGGCGGACTAGTACATCTCCCATGTCAATGCCAAACATCATGGGTCGATGCATGATGCCTTTGTCCTAAGGAATAGCAGCATCCTAAATGTGATGTCCCAACTACAGAGGCACAGGGTGTGGCTAATAGGTGAGCCCTGATTCCCACCCAGTAAATGTTGTTGTATCACTATGGTTTTGGCCATATGGGATAGTGTGTGGGTAAATGTTGTCCCTCAATATTTGCAGGTGACTCTGGTTGCCCAAACCTATCATGGCTGCTGACCCCTGTGAGGAATGCCAGGACAAGGGCAGAAGAACGTTATAATTAGGCACATGGGTGAACCAGAAGGATAGTTGAAATGACCTTTGGCCTCCTGAATGCCAGGTTCCGGTGCCTCCATCTGACAGGTGGATCCCTGTGCTACTCACCCAAGGAGGTCTGCCAGATAGTGGTGGCATGCTGCATGTTGAACAACCTGGCCCTCATACGCCATTTCCCTTTTCTGCAGGTGGAGGAGAATGTAGACTGCCCTCTGGCAGCAGTGGATCCTGTGGATCAGGAGGCAGAGGATGAGAATGTAGACAACAGAACATATGTAATCAGACAGTACTTCCAATGACACACAGGTGAGACTGTGCAACTTTACATTTCAATGACTTTGGTTGTATTCCCACTTCTATGCCCACTTACTGTGGCCCACTTACTCTGGCTATTCATTTTGCAGATGTTGGTGATTTGACAAATACTCCTGGTGTAATCACAACAGCCAGCTACAGGTCATTGATTCTATACTCATTCAATGTACAGTTCATTTGCAATGGTTGTACCTATTTCAATCAATACATATTTGAAATACATGACATACTTGGAAATGATTTATATCAAAGGGTGTTTATTGTATTGCTAATATATAGAGGGGGAAGTGCAATGGGATGGGGTGATGATGCATGAAAGTCGAAGGTATTGCTCCAGTCTGTTTGTAGCACAGGTGCATTGTCCAAGGGGAGCAATGGCAGTTCCAGGTGGATAGGGTGACTGAGTGGGACACAAGGGGGACAATCAGGAGAGTCTCATTTCCGGGCGGGGGTCTTGGCAAGTGTCTATGGCTTCTGTCTGGATCACAGGGAATGTTTGCGGGGTGGTTCACCTTCTGCAGGGGGAGGGGTGCTGGTGGCCTGTTAGTCCTGTGGCGGGCCTCCTGGCAGTGGAAGTGGAAGGCTGTTAAGATGACTGGCTAGTGGCAGGGGCCTACTGGTGTGACACTGCCTCCCTCATAATGTTGGCCATGTCTGACAGCACCTCTGCTATGGAGATCAGGGTGTTGTTGATGGCCTGCAAGTCCTCCCTCATCCCCTGATACTGTCCCTCCTGCAGCGGCCTATTCTCCAGCACGTTATCTAGGATCTGGCCCATCGTGTCCTGGGAATATTGAAAGGCTCCCAGGATCTCAGAGAGCGCCTCCTGGAGAGTCGGTTCTCTGGTCCTGTCCTCCCTCTGGTGCACAGAAGTCCTCCCAGTGTCCCTGTCGACCTGTGCCTCTGTCCACTGAACTGTGTACCCACTGCCACTGACCCCAGGTCCCTGATTGTCTTGTGTGCGAGTTGTGGGCTGTAGAGGTGGGCACACTGGTGATTGACCTGTCCTGGGGACAGAGGTTTGGGTATGCTGAGTGGGTGCTGTGGTGTTGTTTCCTAATGGGGGAGGCTCTGTGATGGTCTGTGACTGGGCTTGGGTAACCGGCTGTCCAGTGGTCCCTGATAGGCCAGGTAGATCGTCCAGATCCTGAAAACCAGACTTACTGTCATCACTGTGGGTCTCTTCAGTTGGGGGACTGGATAGTGCTGGCATCTCCTCTCCGTTGACAGGGGTACTTTTAGGGATATAAATGATGTGTTATGGTTAATGTGTATGACATTTTGTACATCCCAGGCTTCCCCTCTATGGTTGGTGTTGCCCTGCCAGCTTTTACTTGTGTATGTTGGTGTACGTTGGGATTGTTAGATCTCTATGCTGTGCATGCTTTAGTGATGAGTGTCCATGCAGGGCTGTGAGGGGTGTCCATGCTTTGGTACAGCATGCAGGGCTTGGCATTGGGGTTAGTGGGATGTGATGGTGGAGTGTGTGGGATGTATTGGAGTGATGGGAGTGAGGGTGAGGGTATGTGATGGCATGCAGGTAGGTGGGTGGTAATAGTAGGGAGTTGACTTACCTGAGTCCAGTCCTCCTCTGACTCCAGCAAGGCCCTCAGGATGCAGTATTGCCAAGACTTGCTCCTCCCATGCTGTGAGTTGTGGGGGATGAGGTGGGGGTCCACCGCCAGTCCTCTGTATAGCGAGCTGGTGTCTTGCTGCTATGGAACGTACCTTCCCCCGTAGGTCATTCCACCTCTTCCTGATGTTGTCCCTTGTTCTGGGTGCTGTTCCACGGCGTTGACCCTGTCCACGATTCTCCACCATAGCTCCATCTTCCTGGCTATTGATATTGCCTGCACCTGTGCTCCAAATAGTTATAGCTCTACCCAGACAATTTCCTTCACCATGATCCTTAAACGGGGGTGCCTTTGTGGTGCCAGGTGTGTTATGTGATGTGTGTTGGTGAGGGGGTGTTGACTGATGTGTTGGGGTGTGGGCAGTGGGGTGTGTGAGGGATGTATGGGTGTAAGTGGTATGTGTATGTGGTTGTGGCAGTGGTCTTGGTGTCAGTCTGGTGGCGCTTATTGATATTCGGAAAGGGTTGTGGGTAATGTGGGTGTGTGTTTTATAGCGGTGTGTGTGTTTGGGTGTGGTGTGAGTATGGGTGTCAGGTGTGTGTTGTTTGAATTGTCCAATGTGGTGGTGTTTTTTTCTGTGGGCGTGCATTTTGAGCGCAGCAGTATGTACCGCCAATGGTTTACCGCCGTTGAATGTCCGCCATGGTGAATTGTGGGTCATAATGTGATGGGCATTGTTCTGTTGGCGTAACAGTGTGGGTTTTGATACCGCCACTTTATCACTGACCTTTGGGCTGGCAGCTTTGTGTCTGTGGCTGTATTCTGTCGGATTGGTGTGTGTGTGTCATAATATGGTGTAGGAAGGTAGCCTCTTTCTAGCATTATTACCCCCACTTTTGGCCTGTTTGTGAGTATATGTCAGGGAGTTTTTACTGTCTCACTGGGATCCTGCTAGCCAGGACCCCAGTGCTCATAGTGAAAACCCTATTTGTCAGTGTGTTTTATATGTCTCACTGGGACCCTGCTAGCCAGGACCCCAGTGCTCATAGGTTGTGGCCTGTATGTGTATCATTGTGTAGTGCCTAACTGTGTCACTGAGGCTCTGCTAATCAGGACCTCAGTGCTTATGCTCTATCTGCCTTTAAAATTGTCATTATAGGCTAGTGACCATTTTCACCAATTTTAATTGGCACACTGGAACACCCTTATAATTCCCTAGTATATGGTACCGAGGTACCCAGGGTATTGGGGTTCCAGGAGATCCCTATGGGCTGCAGCATTTCTTTTGCCACCCATAGGGAGCTCAGACAATTCTTACACAGGACTGCCACTGCAGCCTGAGTGAAATAACGTCCACGCTATTTCACAGCCATTTTAGATTGCACTTAAGTACCTTATAAGCAACCTATATGTCTAACCCTCACTTGGTGAAGGTTAGGTGCAAAGTCACTAAGTGTGAGGGCACACCCTCACTTGGTGAAGATTAGGTGCAAAGTCACTAAGGGGGTCATTCCAACTTTGGCGGGCGGCAGAGGCCGCCCGCCAAAGTTCCCCCGTAGAAAGACCGCTAGGGCTTCTGTGCACTTTTCCAAGGAATCCTTTGTGTGCAACACAGCCCAGGTCCCCAGCACTCCATCCTGTATTGCTTAACTCACTAAGTTGACCACCAGCTTCGTGGGATCCTCTTTTGTAGTGTTGAGACGATCAGTGTGCTCAGTTTTCTTGAACCTGTGTTCAAGTACTTCTGCGGGTGCTGCCTGCTTCTGCATGGGCTTTCTGTGTTGCTGAGCACCCCCTCTGCCTCCTCTTCCAAGTGGTGAACTCCTGGTCCTTCCTGGGTCTGAGCAGCACCCTTTTTCTTCAACTGCAACCTTTGCAGCTAGCAAGGTTTGTTTGCGGTATTTCTGCGTAGAAACAACTCTGCACCCTCCAGCATGCCATGGGACATCTTCTGTGCAAAGGAGAAGCTCCTGGCATCTTCTGTTGTTGCAGAATCTTCAGCTTCTTCCACCCGGAGGCAGCCATTTTCCACCTTCATCCGGGATTTAGTGCCCCCCCCCCCCCGGACACTTTCGTGACTCTTGGACTTGGTCCCCTTCCTTTACAGGTCCTCAGGTCCAGGAATCCATCTTCAGTGCTTTGCAGTCAGTTGTGATCTTTGCAGAATCTCCTATCACGACTTTAGTGTGCTTCTGGGGAAGTAGGGTGACTTTTCTCCTTGGGATAGGGTATTTCGTACACCCTTAGTGTTTTCTTACATTCCCAGCAACCCTCTACACACTACACTAGGCCTGGGGTCCCTAAGTGGTTTGCATTCCACTTTCTTAGTATATGGTTTGTGTTGCCCCCAGCCTATTGCATCCTATGGTAATCTTCAGTGTTTGCACTACTTTTCTAACTGTTTACTTGATTTTGGTTTATGTGTAGATTTTGTGTATCTTACTTACCTCCTAAGGGAGTATATCCTCTGAGATATTTCCGACACATTGTCACTAAAATAAAGTACCTTTATTTTTAGTAACTCTGAGTATTGTGATTCTTATGATATAGTGCTATATCATATAAGTGGTATAGTAGGAGCTTTGCATGTCTCCTAGTGCAGCCTAAGCTGCTCTGCTACAGCTACCTCTATCAGCCTAAGCTGCTAGAACACTACTAATCTACTAGTAAGGGATAACTGGACCTGGCACAAGGTGTAAGTACCATCAGGTACACACTATAAGCCAGGCCAGCCTCCTACATATGGAGAACGGATATTCACCACTGCGGCGGCAAGTTGGTCAGCCGTCAGCATTGTCATTAGCAGGATTTACTGCCAGGGTCATAATAAGGGCCATAATCTCAATTGCAAAGATGTGAGCATTTGCAAGCTTGCATTGAAGTCTAACACAAAGACAGGCTCGCTGTGATAGGGGAGACAATGAGAGGATTCATGTTAAAATATAAGTATGACTAAATATAATTTAAAAGGCTCTAAGAAATTTCAGGGAAAATGCTTCAGATATGGTAATGCTGGGGAGCTGGGAATATTGCTAACTTCCTCAGAAAGCTATTTGCAAAAAATGCAGAAGGAAAGGTCATTTCACTAACTATTGTAGGTCAGGTCTTAATAGAGAGAAATTGAGTGAGGTGGATTGTGCATGGAATGATGACTGAAGAGGTGGTTCCTCAGATAAAAAGGCAAGAAAAGTGGAGGGCCATTTGGGAGTGTGTTGGTGAATAGCATTTCCATCAGAATGTTTTTTGATTCTGGGTTGAAAATAACATTGATACCTAAAGTACTTTTGAAAGAAAATCTGAAACAAATGGTGAGATTGTTCAAACCTGATGTTCAATAGAAATGGTATGTTGGTGAACTGATTAAATTGCTTGGAGATTTTTTAGGTACATTAGGAGTGGGTGGAAGATTGAGCCTAGGGAAGCTGTATGTATTCATTAAAGGGAACTTCATCATTAGTTGGTGTTGAGACAGAAAAGTCTTCTTCATGGTTAAAAGTGTGTGCCCCTTCCCTGAGTGCCCAAATGTACTGTTGTCTGGTTCCCTAATGCTGTTTTTTTTTGTTATAAGTAAATGTGGATCATGCATGTGTGTAATGTTATAGGACTGTCTCATGGATTGCTGTCTTGTTGGACTGGGAGGAGTGCCCAAAATGCTACCCTCCTAGTAGAGTTAAGCAGTGCTGTAGAGGCAGTACACCATGTAGTAATCAGTAGTATTGAAAATGTATTTTTTACCTTGTGTCACTGAGTGAAGTCTACAGGTTCATTCACCTTTTTACAAGTTCTGCTGCTGTGTGCTTAACTCACCCTTGGCCTACATCAGGTATATGTGGAGTGCTGCACAGCGAAGTAGTAGTGGCTCTGTGCTGGATGTATGTGTGCCTGGGAAGAGTATAGAGATAGAGCAGTACTGCACAGTATATGTGTGGTTAGTGCATGTACTGGTGTATATATGCCTGTTAGGAATACATTATATGAGAGATGTAGTGCAGTGTGTGTGCAATGAAAGCATGTGCTGATGCACATGTGCTTGTGTGAAGTACAATATATGAAGGGTGAACTTTTGTGCAGTAAGCGCATTGTGATGTTTGTGCTGGCAGTATGTGTGTTGGCTAATAGCAAACCCTAGTACAATATAGAAAAGCTACAGTAATTGAACAGTGAGCACAGACTAAATGTCTGTGTTGAATGTATGTGTGTCTGTAGTGGCACAATGCATGGAAGTAACAGTAATGGAGAGAATGTGTGATGTGAAAGTACACTGAGTACAAGTGTGTCTGGAATGGTGCATTACATATCGGACCCTGGTTTCCATTTTTGGAAGCCCAGGCCTGCCTGGCGAAGACAAGAGTTGAGGATCACCCCAGGCAGATTTGTACATTGTTGCATTCATGTGAGCTGGGTGGGACACACACTGGAGGTGGAGGAAAGGAGGATGAGACTCTACTCACCCTTTACACTTCAAAGGTTTGCCCTTTGATGAAAGGGTCATGGACACATCTCAGGAAGGAGCTGGAGCTATTAAGAGAATCTTGAAGGCTAGGGTTGGGAGCCCAGGCTTAACCTTTTGATGCACTTATCAGTGTGGCTGACATCAAGGTGTGAACTCTGGTCAATCCCAAGTGCTATTGATCAATCAGCTTTGGGTATTTGCCTGCTATAACAGACATCATATCAAGGGGAAATAAGAAAAGAAGATTTGGGGCCATGGTGAAAGATGGCCACCTGAATCAGAGCTCTGAGCGCTGTGGGGCTTGTGCAGGCAGCAGAGGCACCCATTCACTTTGCAGGGGGACAGACTTGTCACATCAGCATGCTGCAAGCATCCGACTGCCAGGTTGCGGGCACATCTGCTCTCCCAGAGCTCCGTACACTATGAGGGACAACGGCATGGGAGCCAACCACAAGGAACCAATCAAAGCAGGAGACCTGCATCCTGGCCACAACCGCTTCAGATGGCCGGGCATTTCTGTGGTACTCCGGAAGGATCACCCACCATCTACACCCTTGTCCCTAGGGGACTAACACATGGCACACATCAGCCAGTTCCCCATGCTCCCTGGAGCCTTTTGGTAATGGGCCACATCTCAGGTGTAGAAGCCTGGAAAAGGCTGTAGGGCATCAGAACTGGCAAGCGGTTGGTTCTTGGAGCGCTGGTCTCATATGTGACGGTGATGGCTTTCCCTCCCATCCCAGGGCTAAGCCGTCTGTACACCAATGGGGATCTTGCCCTCCAGAAAGTCTGCAGAGCTGGTCCATGTGCTGACCCTGAAGCTGTGCTGCATACGCAGCATTCCTCCATTAACCCACGACGGATCTGCTAACTGCGGGGGGACAGGTGTGAAGTGGGGATACTCTGTGGACCACTGACCCTTATCCCCAACTGCTAGTCCCCTGCACATTTGCTTACAGCCCAACCCCAGTTGCACTTGGGGCAATAGTATGGCATCCTGGGGTACCTCTGTGATAGACTGCACATCCTACTGCTGTGCCCCAACCACGCTGCTGGGAGACAACATGAAGGTGGGACTGCTTGGTCCTCTCCTAAGGGGTATCATACTTTATCTCCCTTACCCCCTTCTTCCACTGTCAGCCAATTCTATCACGGTTGGGGTGGCCCTTACTCTGTAGATCTATTCTGTCCACCCTGAAGAGCCTTTCTGCTTATGTGCAACTACTGTTTGCAGTAGAAGGATACAAGGTCTTCTTGCTCACGACCACAAAAGCGTGGATGGGGACCCCTGCCCAGACTGGTACTACCACAGACCTAGATCCACCAGCTGCGGTCATGATATGATGACATGACTGTCTATCCAGTCTTCCTGCCTCTGCGAAGAGCACCCAGTAGGCTAAAGAACACAACACAGAGAAAGACACTGGGTGTGAGTCTGACCTTAAGTGTCTAACCTGGAGATATCCATTGGCAAGACCTCTGGCAAACCCACCAGTAATTTGACAAGACAACTCCTTTTCTCAGAGGCTTTACTCCAACCTTGCGCCATGGCCGCAGCCCGAGAACCCTGACATCTGGATATCTGGAGCCCACAGACGACCAGGCAGCAGATACTACCATGGAACACATCCTTCATAAAATCACAGCAGTGAATCGCAGACTTGCATCACTACATTAACTGCAGAGACCAAATCCATCCAAGCAGACATTGCAGGGTTTCAAGGGAGGATGTTGAATCTGGATGTCAGCCTCACCTCTGTGGAAGATTGTCTCAACATGCGCCCGGACAAGGATCAGGGACTCTCCTGCCCCAGCAATGTCATTGACCTAGAAGATAGGAGCTGCAGAGACAATGTGCGCTTCATTGGAATCCCGGAGCACCTGAAGGGATCAGATATGAGACGCTTTCTCAGAGACCTTCTCCCGACCCTTTAGGACCTTACTTTTGAGCCCCCTTTGGAGCTGCAGAGGGAACACTGTATAAGTCCACTGTGCCACGACAACATGATATGCCCCTGCCCCATCATCATCTGGTTCCTCTCCTACCCTATAATTGTCTGCTTCTTCTGTCATGAATAGGCACATCAGCTCCTAACTGCAGCCTTCACCCATGGCCCCTACACCAACGATGGCTACGAGAATCATATTGCTGTAGAATTTTCCAAAGAGAACAGCGACTGCCGCATGCCGTTCCTGTTCCTTCGGACCCGGCTCTGACAATGAACTTTAAATATGGCCTTTTTGAACTGGACAGAATGGGGATAATTAAGAATGGCAAATCTCAGGACTTTTATGACCCAGAGGACCTACACCTTTTCTTGGATGGCCTCTAAGCCACAACGATGGAGGTGGTACCACAGACGTCCCCAGGCTGATGGTATAAGGGCGCGTAACCCTACCACAGAGGGAGAGATTATGAAAAAACGCTGATGCCTACAGGAGATTGTGACCAAGCTCTACAAGTTGTGGTTCACCACATCCAAACCCAGGACAGGGATAAATCGAGATCCCCTCTGAAACCTGCCTCCTCTACATCTATACCTTCAATCTACCCATAAGCCTCGTCCTCAGAGACTGGGAGCTCAGACCACCCACTGCTTACGTGATGAGTATCACTCTCAATGCTACTGTTTCCCAGCATTGAAGAATGTGGAGCGCAAATAGCATGGCTCAGTTCAAAGCCAAGACTCGAATACTGTAGGAGGCTGACCCTCTATGAAGTGTGCAAAACTAGGCACACTGTGCAGGGGCCCATGCAGCCACACGGTTTCCAGAGGTAAAAATTAGACTACCCAATGCTCCAATTTTTAAGGTAGCTGGTCAAGCAGTTAGGTTAATTTAGATGTGCTAAGCATTTGTTGTACTCAAAAAATCAACTGTGCACCAAATGAATACTGAACACTCAATGAATAACTCAAGACCAGAATTTATAAAAATAATTCAGACTTTTATATAATTTTGAAGACCAAAATGGTTAAGATACGTTAAGTACTTGTTCAGTTATGATTTTTCAAAGTTTTATTAAAGCTATGTGTGAATGGCCGTTTGTGAATGCAAAAATGCCTTTCATTATGTATGAAAGGCAATCGCTATGCAATTTTAAGGAATCGCTAAAATAGCGATTCCTTAAAATTGCGACCCTGTTTAGAGTATCACAAATTGCGATTCTCTAAATAAGAAATAACAAAAAAGGAATCCTTCTTTGCGATTTCTTAAGCATATGAATCTAGCATTTCCTTAATGCGAATTGCGCATTAAGGAATCAGAATTTACCACCAAATACAACTTGGTGGTAACCATGTGCAAATTTTAAAAATGCATTAAAATGCATTTTTAAAATTGACCTGAAACGCACACACGCCCCTTTGACATGTGTGCCCTTCAAAGTCCTTAAAGAATGTTTGGGGGTGCACCAGAGGGGGCCTTATGCTCCCAGCAGCCTGGGCTTTGCATTTCCTAAATTGTGAATTCCAGTTAGGAATTTGCTATTTGGGAAATGCAAAAAATGTGCAAATATGGGCCTACAGGTGCGAATGGGCTCAGAATTGCTATTTGCGGTTCGGTAATAGCATTTGCGATTTTTAAGAAATCGCTATTACTGAATCGCAAATATGATACATACGATTTTGCAACTCTGAAATAGCGATTTCTTAGAAAACGCTATTGAGAATCACAAAGTGGATTCTTGATACACCTGGCCCCTAGTCTTTTTGTGCGTAATTAAGCATCATGGGAATCAATGGAAGGTCACCTAGAAAAATGCATATAAAAATCACACAGGGGAGTTACTAGTCTCTTCTATTACAGGATGATCAATGACATTGGTGGGCATACCATGCCAGCTGTGGATTCTCGGACAGGTCCCGGTTCCAGCAGGAGTAGTGCTAGAAAGTCTCTTGGTACAGGGCCAATTGGAGGGGCCACCTGGAAAAGGAGCTGGTTTGCAGGTTTAAAGGTGGTGCCTTTGGGTCCCCTTGATCTGTCGAGGTTGCAAAGGGTTAGTTACTCGTGGCACACAGCAGGTTCTTTGCTGCAGGGCTCTGGGCGGCTGGATGCAGGGCGAGTTGAAGGTCTTGGAAGCTGCGAGCAATGGAACCATTTGGAGCTGGAGTCTTCTTCCATGGCCTTGCAGGATGACCAAGGCGCTCTGGTGGGAGGTCTGGGGTGATCCTGAAGGCCCTCAACTGTGGCTTCCTCCTGGTCCAGTTGCAGCTCTGGATGAGCTGTTTTTGCAGCTGTCCGATGTGCACCGACCAGTACCAGGGCTAGTGGTACAATTTGGCCACAGGAGGGCAGAGTGCCACAAAATGTGGCACACTTGTAGTTCTCATCCGGGCTGTCATTGCTGTGTTGTCAGGTCTAACTGTGATTTCCGGTTGTGAAGAAATCTTTCAGTCGGTAAAGTGGCACTCACCGGTTTGCCTGTTCTTTGAAGGTTTCTTTGGTTTCTTGAGTGGTGCCTCCACTCAGGAGGGAGATCTCAAGGTATTTGTGAAGCCTGGAGGTCCTCTGGGTCTTTTGAAGTCGGTCCAGTGGTCACCTCCTCCGCAGTGGTGATTGTCGAGACTCTGGTGCAGCAAGCAGGAGTCTTGGGGCCTCTTCTGGTGCAGCCGGTCCTCTGTTCTCATCCTGTCGGGTTCTTTGGTGCTGTCTTCTTTTTTTAATGATGAATCGGGTTTCTTGGTCTAGGGGAGCCCACTAAATACTGAACTTAGTGGCTGTTTTAGGGGGAACCTGGTAGTGTCCAATGGGACACTTACCCTTGGGTGGCTACACCACTACAGTGACCACTTCCTGTGGAAAGGGTCACTATCCTAAACCTCATTGGCTATTTTCCTGCTATCCAACATGGAGGGAAATGAAATGGTGGACCCACTTCACCTGCAATCCCCTAGGGGTGGTGCATGCTCAGTGAGACCCCACCTCCTACCCTTTGTGTGGTTTCCCGCTTTTGCTCCCGCACCAAAATGGGGTGTTGACAAAGAGGGAAGCAATCTGCTGCTAGCAGCAGGCGTGGGGGCTCAAGTTTCAAGGGCGGTAGCCCTTTGAAGCTCACCGCCAGGAGAGTGCACATTCCTGAGGAAGGATTGGCACTGTCTTACAAAATAGAGAGCCAGTGCACCCCCCCAGGTTTGTATATCGCCTGTCTGGAGGTGGCCCGCTGGATGGAACCAGTCAGCAACCATGCCAGTTAGGTTAGCTTTTTTAGGGAACACCTCTAAGGTGACCCCTGTGTACACATAGGAATAAATCCAATACTGGTAGCAGTTTGGATTTATCATCCTCAGTTGTTTGATATCGAACAACCCAGGGTGCAGAACGGCCGTCATGTAGCTGGGGAACTCGTGTTTGACCAGTGTCCAGTACATGTACTTAAATTTTCTGGTCTGTTCGCTCACGATGACCCCGGTTTGGCAAGCACAGTGGGGGCATATTGCTTATGCAACCATGCCCTCACGTATAGAATGGTGCACCCTGCCTTAGGGCTGGATGGCCTACTAGAGGGATAACTTACCCACAACATATGCAGGGTAGGGTGGACAGGGAGTATGCTATGTCGAGTTTACCTTTTTAGGTTGGTCCCAGTATACTCAGCCTGCACTGGCAGTGCTGGGTGCATCTGGGAGCAGGGCCCTAGAGGGTGACACAATCTGTGCTGCTGCCCTCAGGGGCCTACCCTTAATATACCATGCCCTGGGTACTGTGGTACCCATTTACTCGGGACTTACAGTGATATTTAAGAGTGTATCCAATTGCACCAAGGATCACAAGAGATTTAGGGAAAGAGCTATCACCCAGGGAACCTGGTTAGCAGGGGCCCTTAGCACTGTAATGTATAGGATACATCAACAGCAGGCAAAAGGTGGGGGCTAACCATGCAAACAGAGGCCTCCTCTCACAAGTACTGTTATGGAACCTCCTCTACTTTCTTACCCTCTCTAACCCTCAAACTCCTGCTGCCCCCCAACCTTTCATCTTTCTCCCCGTCACCATTCAGCTGCTGTGTTTATCACTGTATTACATTGCTTTGCTTTGTTCTGATTATTTCATGTTGAATGACAGCACTGTTGTTTGTTACTGATTTTAATATGTTACAAATATGCTATGCTGATCCAAACCTTAAAGCTATGTCAAGTGCTATGCCAGGTCACCCCCTGACTCCTTCTGACCATTAATACTGCCCCCTCTCTTTGTGGGGGGAGGTTCCCTGCACTCTGCAGGGGCATGCAGTGATGAGGACAGGACTGCATAGACTGCCCACTGAACCTTTGTGACAACCATGCGCCATGCTGTACACAACCCTGCGCTTCCCTCTCATCCCCCGGATGGACTACACAGACACAAATTCCTGGACCATGATGTTCCACACCCGCTGACAGCAACCAAACCAACATCCCCCCTCCTTTCCTCACCCCTCCGGTAACATCCGGTACAGTTTGGTACAGTCCAGTAAACTCCAGTGTAGCCCAGAATTGAAGATGGCTCACTACCTTCCACCCAGTTTGGCAGTCAAGATCTCCTCCAGTGTCGGCCCCAATACCCATACTGATGAAGAACTCGTGCGGCACCACCCACCCCACGCACGTGCCCTGTACATATACGCTTAGCTCATCTTTATCTCTGGCCCTGCTTTCCTGAGGGAACAATCCCAGGGCGTGAGACCCACCGGTTTCAACCCGCAGACCTCAAACCTAGACCCCTGGTCTCAGCCTGTTCCCTATCTTATTAAATCCTGCTTACACTCATTGTCTTATGCCTTCGTCTACCAGGACCTTCTCCATATACCACCCTGCCCCACCTCATGCCCCCTTTCCTGGATCCACCCCTAGTCTTCTTGCTTGGTCGTGACTGCTCTTCATATTACTCCAGCTCTGATCCAGAGGACTCCCTTTTCCCCTGCTCACTTAACTGCCCCTACCCTCCATTGGTAACCCCTTCTCCCCTACTAGCTGTAACTAACCCACCCCCAAACAGTGGAGAACCTACCACAACCCCCCTGGTATTGACTCAAGATGCCAGCTGCCGTCACTTCACATTCCTGACACCGCCCCCTATGTGTTCTCACATAGAATGTCAACGGGTTGACTTATTATGTGAAATGGAAAAAGATACTCTCCTACCTACAATCCAAAAAGCCAGATGTGGCTCTGCTGCAAGAGACACACTTCATTGGGCCCAAATCCCCAAAATCATTCCAAGATTGGGTGGGTAGAGTGATCCTCAGCAGTTTCCCAGATTCACCAGAGGCGGATGGCAGGATATCCCGTAAGTGTGGAGTGGCGATCTTGTCACTTAAATCTCTGACCCCGAGGGCAATGAAGATATAGGGGGTCATTACAACCTCAGCGGTCTTTCCGCAAGACCGCCGAGATACCGACGGGCTGAAGACCGCCAGTAGTGTTGTCTTCTGCGCTGCGTATTATGACGGCTGGCAGCCCTCCGTCCTTTTTTGTACGGAAAGCCACCAACAGTCATACTGGCGGACGGCGGGAAAGTGGAGGTTGCTCAACCTCCACCGCCCATCAACAGAACACCGCCCTCTGAATCACGTCCCATGATTCCGTGTGGCAGTGTTCTGGTGACGGTGTACTGGTGGCGGAGCTGCCCCCATGGATCCCGTCCCCTCCCGGAGGATCAACAGACAAGGTAAGTTGATTGTCCGTTAGGGAAGGGGGTGGGGGTGTTGTGTGTTGTGTGTGTGCATGGGGGTGGGCGTGTGAGAGTGGAGAGGGGGTGAGTGAGTGAGTGTATGCGTGCGGGGGGGTGTTGTGTGTATGGGAAATGTGTGCGGGTCGGACGGTGTGCATGTCTGTTTGTATGTGTTGTCGGGGTGTATGTGTGCGTGTTGGGGTGTGTATATGTGCATGTTGGGGGTGTGTGCGTGTAGGGGTGTGTATATGTGCATGTTAGGGGTCGGGGTGGGGAGGGGGTTGTGAAACCTCTGGGGGTGACAGGGGGTGTGGGGGGAGGATTCGTGGGGGGGTACCCCTATCAGTGCCAGGGAAGGAATTCTGATAGTGCCTACTGCCATGGATCTCATGGCGGTTCCGAACCACCCGAGATCCATGGCGGTATGCAGGGTCCTGATACCGTCAGCGGTCTAGTGATGACCACCAGGCTGGAGACTGCAATCTCCAGCCCAGCGGTCTTCACCGCCATGGCGGTCGGAATGGTGAAGTGGCCGATGACGTGGTCATAATTCCATTTTTTTTTCCGCCGGCCTGTTTGCGGTCTTACCACCGCTTTACCACCGACCGCCAGGGTCGTAATGACCCCCATAGTCTGATCCTGACTGCAGGTACGCATTCATGAAATTGAGAATCGGGGACCGCACGTTCTGTGTGGGATCAGTCTATGCTTCTAAGGGCTCCAAATATGCCTTCTTCCTCCACCTCAACCGCCCTCTATTGGAAATAGGTGCCTTGTGATACTTCATATGGGGAGACTGGAACCTGGCCCAGGAGGTTATCCTGGAAAGGACCAGACCCCTGTATATAGGCAACAACTCGGACAGGGCACTCCTGGCAGACTTGATGGAGGATCATGGGCTGGTGGAACCATTGGAGGCTCACTCACCACATAGATAAGGAGTTCACCTTCCTCTCATTCACCCACGGCACTCAGTCGCAATTGGACTACTTTTTGGTTTCCAGAATGATAGTGGCACAAATTCGGGACTTGCATATTTTGGAAGCCACCCTTTCTCACCATGCCCCCATCACATTGACTACAGACGGAGGCCTCTCCTCCCCAGGCCACAAACCAGGGCACTTCTCTGTACCCCGCTACTGTACCACTACGTGCAAGTTGCTCCTAAGATCACACGTTTCCACTTATTTGGCTGACAATAAGGGGTCGGTGACATCCAATAGGGTGCTTTGGTCAGCTGCGAAAGCGACTATTCGAGGGCAAATGATGAGTGACGCAGCAGTCACCAAATTGTGGGGAAAATTCCCCTTTACTTATACTGAGTTTACAGTGTCTTCGTCATTGAGGAGGAGAGGGGTTCTAACCAGTTACAACTGGTTCTGGGAATGCCCCTTCTCTCCTCCAGCACAGGCTCCAACCATCAGTAGGGGGTAAACGACCCTATTGTGCGAGGCCGGGGCACAGCCTTTACAAATGAAGGTGTGCCCCGCCTCTCACTTCTCTCAGCCCAGGAAGACCATACAATATGTAGATGCACTTCTGTGAAACCTCCCGGTGTACAGGCTGTCTGAAAATTATGCACAAAGCCCCAACTGTCAGTCTACTCAGACATGGATTGGAGTCAAGATGCAAAAACACCAGTCATAAGTACAGGGAAATGCTCACTTTCTAGAAGTAGCGTTTCTATAATAGCAATAAAAAATGCACCTACGCCAGTAAGCAGTATTTCTCATCACCATTACAACCAGACCCAACAAGCCTACCCCTCATAAATCAGACAATACCCCTTACACTTAAGGCAGGACATTCCTAATGTAATCCTATGAGAAGGCAGCACTCACAGCAGTAAGACACCAAGTTAGGTTGTCTGTCAGTATCAGGACAGGCCAAGCAACCTGGCGCATGTCCTGCCTTCTACATACATGGCACCCTGCCCATAGGGCTAGCTAGGGGGTACCTTAGGAGTGACTTACATGTAGTAAAAGGGGAATTCTGGGCCTGGCATATAAATTTAGATGCCAGGTCCCTGTGGCAGAAAACTGTGCACACAGGCCCTGCGCTAGCAGGCCTGAGATAGGTTTGAAAGGCTACTTCAGTGGGTGGCGCAAGGTATAGGGATACCACTTCACAAGGGACTTATAGGCAAATTAAGCATGCCAATTAGGTATATGCCAATCATACCAATTTTACAAGGGAGAGCACTTGCATTTTAGCACTGGTTAGCAGTGAAAACTGCTCAGAGTCATAACGTCAGCCAAAAAATAAGGAGACAAAAGGCAAAAGGTCTGGGGAATGACCCTGTAAAAGGTCCAGGTCCAACAATGCTTTACATGCCAGAAGTACTCCTACCATCCACAGAGTGGACTGCAGAGGGGCAAGCCTACTTTGAAGCTGAAATCACCAAAACCAAAAAAGCACAGGCGATTTCCAGTCTTCCATACCAGAAGGCTCCCGGGGAGGATGGTTACCCGGCAGAATTTTATAAATGGGCAGGAGGAGAGGTAGTGGACAGCCTTTATGCCACATTCCAGGAAGCGGACCAATTGGGCTGTCTGGGTTTGATCTCCTACAGGGCAGTGGTTATGGTTATCCCTAAGCCAGGGAAGGTCCCCCTCCTCTGTGGTGGTTACAAACCAATCTCGTTACCTAATCTAGATGTCAATATCCTCTTCAATGTCCTAGCTACTCACTTGTGCTGTCATCCCCTCCTTGATACATGAAACACAGGTGGGGTTTGTTCTGGGCGCACCTCCAGGATTCACATCCGTACCCTCACATGCTCTATGAGCAGCCAAGGACTTGCCTGATGAGAATCTGACATTATTCCTCTACGTCAAAAAGGCACTTGACCGCATAGACTGGAGATTTCTCTTCATGGCCCTATGGAAGTATGGCCTGGGCAACCAGTTTATCGTCAAGATTCGCCTGCTGTATGAAAACTACGGCATTTGTGTCATTAGTGAACTGTGAAGGCTTCCTGTTGAATCCCTTCCCAATCAAAAGGGGAATCAGACAAGGCTGAACCCCTGATGGGAATGATCTGTCAGTCCACCACCCTTATTGGAGTACCCCTCAGGGGGAGGTGAATCTCAGATATACCTATACACTGATGATATCCTCCTAACCATGACGGACTGCCCCACTCCCTCCCGGCCGTGATGTAGATCATCAATAACTTTGCAGTCTTGTCCAGTTACAAGGTAAATTGGGGCAAGAGCAAAACCTTACCTCTCTCCTGAGTCACTACATGTGAGGCCATTCAGGGATACCCCTTCCTGTGGGTTCTGTCACACCACAAATACCTCGGATTCCTCGTAAACAAGGATCTATAACGCATGATCCCAGACAATCTGGAGCCCATTATCAGCCGTATGCGACTGCATTTCGACAAATGATCTCACCTGGGGCTTTCAATGTGGGGCAGGATCCAAGAAGTAAAATTGGTAACAATGCCCGCTTCACGTATATGCTGGGTATGCTTCCACTCCAGGTGCCTGTGTCAACATTATGTCTTACTGATGTGAAGATCCATGCCTTTGCACAGGACCACACTTGTCCACATTAGTCTTCTGCCACACTCATGGTGCACCCCTTGAGCCAGGGCCTGGGACCCCGCTCGGTAGAACACTATTCACTGGCACTTCATCTCTCGCAATGGGTATACATGCTGCCTACCACACCGTACCCACCACAGTGGGTCAAAATGGAATGAGTAATTCTTTTGAGTAGCCCCGACCTAGGGTCCGTATACAAGGTGAACCCATCACGATCATGCACTAGCAACCCGATGCTACTTGCCATGCATAAAGCCTGAAATAAAACCCACTGATTTTTTGGGTCCCTCCCGCCTGCATGAACATGCTCCCATATAGGATAATGACTGCTTAGCATTGGGGGACGGAGACTGCACTGGAAAAGTGACACACAGCGAGGAGTGCCACTCTGGATCGAGTCCTGATGGATGGCAACATAAATCCTTTTCGCCAATTGCAAGAGGACTTTAGCCTCCTATCTCAGCAGGAATGGCAGCACCTCCAGCTGCAACATTGCCTAAGGTGCTGCCTGGGGTCCCACCCATGGACCCTGCAGACCTCATCTGTAGTGTCCTACCTTAGGGCTTGGGGTGGTTTTAAGGGCGTGATGTCAGGTTTTTATGAAATCATAATTTGCAACCTTTACTCTCAGCCCCTTCTCACAAATTTGCATACCAAATGGCAGTCCTGATTTTGGATTAAAATAGAGGAAGAGGATTGGCCCAACATTTTGAAGCTCTAGAGAGAAGCCCAACTGACATTTTTTCTCTTTAAAACACTTCACAATTGGCACTGAGGCACGGTTAAACTGCACAGAGTGGGCCTCCTGACTCACAAAAACTGCTGGTGATGTATGGATGCTAACTGTGACCTGGCCTGAATAATTTGCGAATGTCCTTCGGTCCAATTCCTCTGGGGGGAAGTTGAGACTGCTCTGAGGGCCACCATGATGCTAAATGTGCCCCTCTCACATTCCACAACACAGGGAATCCCCTGCTCTTTCTCGTACAAAAAATGCCTCTTGCATTCAGCACTTGCCACTGCAAAGATCTGCATTCTCCGCCAATGGCGCTCCCGTTCCCCACCTTCCCCAGTCAACTGGACAGTGGCAATGATCCACACATCAGTCCATGAACGTACCATATATAATCTGCAGGACTAGACAGTCATTTTCTTGCAGGTATGGCCACCGTTTCTTCAGGATGTCACATATCACACTAGCCCTACTGCTATGTATGTAACCAACTAAACAATACTGATGTCCCTGCCTCCTCTTTCTTCTCCCCCATACACCCCGATCCTCTCTGGTTCTATTTGCCCACTACCCCTAATCAAAACACCTTGATGTATCTCCTTAACACCCTGCTGCTCCATCCTTGGACAGCTATATCCTCCTTCCCAAAACGCCCACACAGAAGCCACTAACCGCGGACCAGCATGGCCCTCATGACGAGCACTCACTGCAACCCTCTGTTTTCAGAAGCCTTATCTAAATGAACCCAGCCATACGCCACTAGAAGGGTAACCTCTACCTCTCCTCCTCTGTCACTGCAAATGTGTATGACTGCCGACTACACCACTGATCTCTAAAAGCACACACCTCCTCTGCTCACTCTGCGACACATCAGTCTGCTCCACCAGCAGCTCTCTCCCCTCTCCTTCCACCACCTTACCCATTTCTAACTTACCTGTACGATGTGTCCTAGAGTTCTATACGCCCTAGAGTTTCACCTGATTTGATGTTGTGTCTATTTGTATACCATGTTATGCATCTTTAATAAAGAATTACAAAAAAAAATATTAAAACAGGATGTGTACACATCAAAAGCAGGAGCTGAACCCCCACATAAGACTCAGACCCAACGCCACATTTTGCTGTCTGGAAGTGGACTATAAAAAGAGGAGCTTGAGTCCTCAATCTTTATCAACTGCCAAGCAGCCAGACGGGCTGTGTGAGAAGTGGAAACTCTAGTTATGAACAGGACTAGGGACAAAAGCCTGTTCATCTCCCTGCTAGGTGAGAAGACATCATCAACGGAACCAAGACCACCTGCCCCTGGATCCTGGAGCACCACTGCCTGCTTACTTGCCAAGACTAGTGTGCCCTGTAAGGAAGAAGAGAGTATTGGAGGAAGGGAAGCAGGGTCCAGTGGGGAGTTGCACTGAAAGAACTACACCCCCTTTCAGGAAGAGTGATTTACTTCATGTTTTCCAAGCGGGAACAGCGGTAATTGCTGGGAAAAACTGCCAGCCCTGCTCAGAGGGGAGAACTTACACTTGCTGAGTTCTGCCATGAGAAACACAAGCAGCCCGACTTTGCCTAACAGGATGAGGACTAGGAATGCTTCCATACTGCTGGAGCGCATAAGACTGGAACTGGGCTTGGGAGGCCCTGGGCACTCACTGTTAAAAGGGCTGAGGGGGACCATATACACATGTGACTAATTACTAAGGAGTCAAAGGGGTACTCTTGAGTATGGTCTATTAGTAAGCATTTCCTGAATGCAGCCACCAGTTTATAAGAAAAAGATGACAGGGAAATACCTGACAACTGCTAAGTCCTGGACTTCAAGGGGATTGTGTTATTGCTCATGAAGGTTGTTATTCTTTTGAATGTATTGAGTTAGAAATACAATAATTATTTATCTTATAAAATTAAGCATTGGACTGGACATTGATTTATTGTTCATCCTGTGTTTGCTTTGAGTAATGAGTCCGTAGGAAATTGGGTGACCGGATAAGGGGAGTGAAACCTTACTCAAGCAGCAACCACAATTTTTGCCAGGGTGAAGATGCAAGAAAGCCGAGATTAACCTGTGCTTAACCATCTGGTAATTTGGGGCAGAGAAGTTAACTTAACTTAGAGGCAATGTGTAAAGTATTTATGCAGTACAGTAATAAAGTGAAAACACAACACAAAAAAGTGCACACTCACTTAGAAATATAGAGAACATTTTGATAAATTATTCAAGGCCAAAATGTTAAAAAGCTATTCAGTAGAACCAGAGATATGCAATTTTCAAGATTTAATTGACCACAGTGCTCAGAAGCACAATGCGCCAGTTGTGATTAACTCATTGTGCCAGACCGAGACAAAGTCACAACTTCAGGCTGAACAGAGTGAAGCATGGGGTGGCTAGAGGGACCCAGATAGGCCCGCTGAACAAAGTACCTTAAATCTGGGTTGTGGAGCATTGTGAAATCTCGTGTTAAGGATGTATCACAAAGCAGCAGTTCCAATGAGTTGCAGGCCTCCGATGCGGAGTGCTGCACAAAGTTGCATCCTGCAGCACCGGTTTTGAGGGGCTGCAATGGAAGGTCTTGCATTGAGATACGTTATGTAGCTGCAGTTCCGAGGAGCTGCGATGCAAGGTTCTGCATTGAGGTACGTCGAGCAGTGTTGGGTCTGCTAGGACCACAGTTGGACTGGCAAAGCACCTTCAGGTCCACTTCCAAGAGTCTAGGACGGGGTGGCACCACTTGGGGGCCAAGGCTCACAACAGGCAGAGTCCAGGTGCTGGGTTAAAGGCATTGGATACTTTTCTATCCCCAAGGTTCTGACCAAGAAGCCAGCCACCTAGCCCTTGGAGTCACTTGGTGGTCCAGGATTTAAGATGCCTATCCAGTCCTTCTCAGTCAGGCAGCAGGGAAGTAGGCAACAGTGCAGCACAGTAGCAGGGTAGCAAAATAGCAGACATTCTTGTACCAAAGCAACACTCAATTCTTCTGAGTCTTCCACAGGTCCAGATGTGAACCAAATTTGGAGTTAATCCTGAGGGTTAAATATTTATTCTTGGTGACAGATTTGAAGTGGGAGAAGGTTCTGGAGGTTTCCACTCCCATAGGTGTATGGAATTTCCTGCCTCCCTTCCCTGCCACCAGCATGTCTGGGGGCACAAAAGATTTGTGTCAACTCTTTTGGGAGTGTGCTCAGGCAGACGCTTTGTGATGTGCAAGTGAGGTAGGTGACAGATCCTCCTCATGATCAAGTCAGTGATAGCCCATCCTGCCAACACCTATTCCTTCTTTGCCACACTGTCAGGGAGCAATATACAAAATTCAATTGCAAGTAACACCTAGGCAGGTCTTGCAGTAGTGAAAAAGGAAGTTAAGTGTTTTTCGCTACCAGGACATGTAAAACATAAAAGTACATGTTCTACTTTTTAAATACACTTTAGCCTACGCTATGGGATGTTTGAGACCTGCCCTAGGGATGGCTTAAATGTATATAAAAAGAAAGGTTTAGGCCTGGCAAATGGCAGTTTAAAACTGCACAACCAGGCTGCATTGGCAGGCATGAGGTATGTTTGAAAGGGCTACTTAGGTGGGTAGTTCACATCAGTGCCGCAGGTCCACTAGTAGCCTTTAATTTACATTCCCTAGGTATGTGTAGTACCATTTGCCCAGACCTTACAAGCAAATTAAATGTGCTAATTGAATATAAACAAATTTTACAAAGTTTAGCGAGGGAGCACAGGTACTTCAGCACTGGTTACCAGTGGTAAAGTGCACAGAGTCTTAAGGCCAGCAAAAACAAGATCAGCAAACATGGAGGAATAAGGCAAAATGTTTGGGGGGGCACCACCCTTAGACTGCCAGGTCTAAAAGAGTCGTGTTCACTTACCTGTATCCATATTCCCCTCCAAAGAGAGTCTTTGACTGCTTATCTACAGCTACCACTGAGAGTGAAGTGCAGAAGGGGTACTTGGCCCGGTTGCTCAGGATCCATAGCAGGTTGGGTCCTGGGACATCAGGAATAAATGGCGGCAACCACCATAGTTGAGCTCAGCAGTCCCTCCATGCCCCGTGGCCGTAGGGTTCTGAAAGTTAAGTTCACTAAAGAGAGTGTGTATTTTGACCCCAATAAAGATCCTTCTGTTAAATTAAAAGAGAGTGAGCAGGTTGTCAACAATTCTGTTTCCACATCTCCCTATGAGGAGACATTTTCAGATGTCCTTAGGAAGTTCTTCAGATGCCTGAGGAATTATGTACAACTTATAAAACTCAGGCTGGATTCTCAAACCCAGATTGGTGAGGTGAGAAATGTTTTGGTGATGATGAAGAATGAGTTTGTTTGATGTCAAATTTGTGAGGAGGAGTTCAATTGCATCAGGAAGTGTTTTGTAAAGGCATCCAGTCTGAGCAGTTTTGAACCAGGTGGGGAAACAGTTTTGGTGACAGATGCAAGCACCAAAGGCTTGGGTGCAGTTCTTTTTCAAACATTTGAAAAACAAATGAGGAATATTCTCTTTATTTTGTATGAGCTAAAGAGAGCATATGTTAATTACTCCATCATTCAGAAGGAGGCTTTCGCTGCATTTTGGCCAGTGAGGAAGTTATAGAATTTTCTTTGGCATAAGTTATGTTGTGTGGATTTGCAGAGCGTGGCTAATCACTAATGGGGTAGCCAGGGGCTGAGTAGGGCAGGTCTGATGGGGGAGGAGTTGCTCAAGCAATGTCTTGAGGTTCCTTTGGAAGTCCATGGGGAAGGGTAGGTTCTGAGGTACTGTGGGAAACCGATCCAGGTCTTAGCTGTAAGGTATGAGAGGGAATGTCCTCCACATCTGCTCTTCTTTTTTTATTTTATTTTTATTTTTATTTGCCTTTAAATTGAGACATAACATTTCCAAGACATTACACATACGGGTCACAGTATAGTGTCTCTGGGAAAAAAGAAATATATATTCAACAATAAAGATAACTCTCCCTACTCCCCTCCCCTTCCCCCAACTCCCTTTATGGCACCCTGCATCTCTTTGATCAGCCTCACCAGCCTGTTCGTTACTTTTCATCCCCCTATCCATAGTTGCGATCCCTCCATTGACAGCCCTTGATCCTATTTCTCTCATGTCTCTCTTGAGGCCATTTTCAGTCTGATCTATATCTCCAAGGAGTAGAATGCAACCCAGTTTCCCCATATCTTTTGAAATTTTTGCGGGCATCCTCTATTAATATACGTTGTCTTTTCCCCCATCATGAACCCATCCATGCCCTTTTTCCATATGCTTATTGTCGGGCAGCTTTCAGCCCCCCCATAGACGTACTATGTCTCTTTTGGCCACCATCAGCCCTAGCCCGCAGAACAGGAGCTTCCTTCTGGGCATGTCTATATCATTTGATATGCCTAGTATTATGTATTTAGGGTCTAGGGGGATCTGCGCCGTCAGGACTTCGGCAAGTATTCCTTTCACCTTGTTCCAGTATGCCTTAATCTTGGGACATTCCTATAGGACATGAAAAAAGGATCCAATCCCACCACATCCTCTTCTGCAGTCTGGACGCCTGGCCCTCCCCATCCGGTGTAGTCTTTGTGGGTCGTAGTATATTCTGTGTAGAATCTTAAATTGTATCAGTCTGAGTCATATCCTAATTGCGACCTCCCTGGCAAACATCAAAACGGTTTCCCAATCTATATCCTCTATGGGGCCTATTTCCGTCTCCCACCTGGTGCGTAGGCCAGTCAGTGTATTTGGCGTATTGTTATTTATGGTCTTGTATACTGCCGAGGTCCCTTTCGCTATTATTTTGGTCAACAGTAACCGGCCCTCTTGGGAGGAGCTATCTGGGATTTCCATTCCATGAAGACCCTCCGGTACCCAGGCGTGTCTTAGTCGTAAATAGTGAAAGTATTGAGTTCTATTTAGGTCGTATTCTGCCTGTAGAGATTCGAAGGGCACAAGTTCTCCATTTTGCATCAAGTCTCCAAGCTCAGAGATTCCAATCCTGTCCCATGCCTCGTAGTCCTTAAGTTTCTTAATTTCTTTTAACCAGCCACTCTCCCAGAGAGGGGTCATACTAGTGGGTCTTCTATACCATCCCATCATTTTGTTAGTTCTTTACCAGGCCATTATAGTCACTTTCGTGGCTGGGGTGAGGTGTCGGTCTCCCACCTTCTCATAGAGGAATTGTCTACATGTCTTGCCCTCCCATTGTAGCCATTCTAGGCGGAATGTGGGATGTTCGTCTGTGGCGAATACCCAGTCATTCACGTTGATAAGATGTGCCGCCCAATAATATGCCTCTATATCCGGTAGGGACAAACCTCCAGCATATTGGTTACGTTGCAGAGTTTTAAGGGCTGTTCGTGGGTGTTTCCCTTCCCACAGAAAACATCGTATATCCCTTTCTATGTCTCTAAATTGGCCTGAGGGAAGTTGGTAATACGTGTTCGGCAGAACGTATAGGAACTTTGGTAGAGAAATCATTTTGACCATAGCAACCCTTCCCATCAACGTCAGAGGCAAGGTTGTCCATCTTTTAAAATCAGAGCTGCATTCCCTCATCACCTTCCCCAGATTACTATTATGGCTTCTGTCCGCCTCGTGTGTCACATAAATGCCCAGGTATGAGAATCGTTCTTTCGTGCACTGTAGCCTCATCGGCAATGGGGGCATATGAGCACCCCCCTGCGGTGTGTAAAGGATTGATTTTTGCCAGTTAATGCAATAACCGGACTGACTCCCATATTCCTCAATTAGCAGAAACAATCGCAGGAGGGTCCGCTCAGGGTGGGTGATGTAGAGAAGGACGTCATCCGGATACAGGGAGATACGTTCCTCTTCACTTTCGTCTGCCTTAAGACTAAAGCCATATAGGCCTATTGAGTTACTGATCTTACACGCCAGAGACTCGAGAGTAAGGGCAAAGAGTAGGGGGATAACGGGCAACCCTGTCTCGTACCTCTTTCTATGGAAAATTCTGAAGAAAGGACTCCATTAACTCTCGCCCTCGCCACCGGTTTTGTGTACAACAGTCTCACCCACGCTGCATACTTTAGGCCGAAGCCAAATCTCTTTAGCGTGGCGTCCAAGAAGGGCCAATGGACGGCATCAAAGGCATTCTCCGCATCCAGGGCCAGGAATAAGTGCGGCTCCAAGCGATTCATAATTGTGGCTAACCATACATGTGCTCTTCTCAAGTTGTGTCTTGTGGGCCTTCCCGGCATGAAGCCGGTCTGGTCCAAATGACCAATGAGGAGATGACCCCTATCATGCGAGTGGCCAACACTGTGGCAAGGACCTTTACCTCAATGTTCAGTAGGGATATCGGCCTATATGAGGCACAACTGTATTTGGGCCTTCCCTCTTTGTGTATAACCGCAATCTCCGCCCTTCGTAAGTCTGGGGGGAGAGTTCCTTATTTCCGCGCCTCTAAATACATGTTCAGTAAGTGGGGAGCCAGTATTACACAGAGGTTTTTAAAGACCTCTGCCGGGAAGCCATTTGGTCCTGGTGCCTTGCCGGGTCTAAGCCGTGCCATGGCGGTCAAGACTTCCTCTACCGTGATTTTGCTCTCAAGTCCTTTCCGTCCCTCTTCTTCTAGAGTGGGGACATCTATCGCGTTAAGGTATTCCTTAATATGTTCCGTGTTTGCCAACAGTCTAGCTTTATAGAAGTCTTCATAATACCTGGCAAATGTCTCCGCAATGTCCTCATCTGCGGTCACACTAGTCCCGTCTTGGGTCTCAATCTCTGGAACCCATCTAGCTTCTCTTTCTTTTTTCCCAAGCCAGGAAATAAGTTTTCCTGCCTTGTCTCCAGTTTCATATAGTCTTTGTTGAGTCGCCTGTAGGCGGGAGCGTGCCTGTCTATCTGCTGTCTCTCTGTATTCTACCTTCACTAGCTCTATCTGTCTGAGAAGTGCGGGTGTGGGCGTCCATACCACCTTTGCCTCTAACTCGAGAAGCTTTCCTTCGATATCACTCAGCTGATTATTATCTCTTCGTCTTTTTTGAGCCACTAGATTTTGAGAGCTGTCTCAAAGCACAGTCTTATATGCTTCCCATAATGTCACTGCAGAGTCCACTGTCCCTACATTTTCTTTGTAGTACAATTCAGTGTCTATTCTCAGTCCTCTATTCACTTCATGTTCTTGGAGGTCCCAGGAGTTCAGTCTCCAGACTCCGCGACCCCACCCTTTCCCATCTATTGTCACCAGTAGGGGAGAGTGATCCGACAGTCCCCTTGCTAGGTAGTCTGCCCCGGTCACCTTTCCCACCTCCCCAGCCGGTGCAAAGTCATAGTCCAGGAGGGAGAAGACTCTGTGTGCCCCTGAGAAGTATGAATATTTTCTTTCTGTGGGGTGTACCCTTCTCCATAGATCTGTCAATCCCAGTGAGGCCGCGAACCCCTGTAATTGAGTGGCCTGTCCTGTTACCGGTCGTACTCCTGATCTGTCCAGTCCTATATCAATCACATCATTGAAGTCCCCACCCAATATGTGAAGGGATGCTGAGGATGCTAGTAGGAGCCCCGGGATCTTGTCCAGTAAGGGGCCCTGCAGTCTCGGGGGAGCATATGCACTCACCAGTAGGATTTCCCTCCGTCCCCATAACCCTTCCACTCCCACAAAGCGACCAACTGTGTCTTCCCATTTTCGGGTAATCCAAAAGGGGGGAGGTTTACGGATCAGAATTGCTACTCCTCTAGAGCCGGCTGTGTATCCTGCATGCGCGAGGACTGTATAAGGGCCTCTACTCAAAAAAACATATCTTGGACCTTTGAGGTGGGTCTCCTGTAGGAACACTATATCTGGCTTTTGTCTTTCAATGTATTGGGAAACTAGACCTCTTTTCACTCTATCTCCAAGACCGTTAACATTCCAGGAGAGCACACTAAAACCTTTTTCATTTCCGGGGGATATCACCCTATCTGCACTTCCAGGGGCCATCACGTTCTATAGAGGTCACAATGTCGACATTTACGGCCTCACTGGAGCACCCTCGGGTGCTACCATGTCGTTTGGGGATATTCTCTGGTGTCTCGTGGTTCTCATCTACTCGCGTCTGTGCCTGTGGGCTTGCCACATAACTTAGAAATAACATTTTAGTGTATAACTGACTGTAACTAAACTCCCCTCCATACCTCCCATTGACCCCTGTGAGCGTGTGCCTGCATAGTTCTAGTCCACAGGAGACTGGAGGTCTGTATTCCCTTCTCCCTTTCCCACCCTTTCAACCAAGTAAACTAGATATAGTATTCAAGCCACCCTGCTGTAAGGGGTGTAAAATCTTTTAACAAGTTTGGGTTAAGATTGAGACGTCTCACCACCTCTTTCTGACATTGTCTTCTATCTACCCATCTGAACTCGGATGAGTCCTTGCCTCTTGTTCCACCTCCATTCTGTCAATAGCCTCCAACAATGGGTGCAGGGACCCTCCACCCCGGTCCACCCCATTCTCGGACATCCACGGGCTTGTTCCTTCTTGACCCCTTCGTGTCCGGGCTCGTACACTGCGGCTACCCTCTGAGTCTGTGGTGTCCGCTCTCATATCTGTATGTCTGGGGATCTGCCAGGGCGTGCTTATTCCAGCTCTAAGTCTCTGCCTGCCTCTGTGTACTTGTAGGGACCATTCTTTGGGTCTCGCACCCGTTGCTGTCCTGGGCGACTTTTCAAGTTCTTTAGATCTCCCACTGCCAAGCCGGGGTCTCTCCTGAATCCAGTCCCAGATCTCCTCCGGAGACTGAAAAAAAAGGATTTCCCTTGAAACAGGAATTTAAATTTGGCCGGGAAGAGGAGCATATATCCAAGCTGGAGGCCCCAGAGCCGTGCTTTTACTGCATCAAAGGCTCGTCGCTGTTTCTGGACCTCCCTTGTGTAGTCCGGGAAGACAAGGATCTTTGTGTTCTCGTGTCTGACTTCTCCCATCTTGCGAACTTCTGACAGGATCATATCTCTATCCTGATAGATGAGAAAGTGGGCAATTACTGGTCTTGGTGGCGCGCCTGGCGGGGGCCTTCCCCCCCCCAACGCCCTGTGTGCACGTTCTATTATGAAACATGTCGAGAACTTTTCAGGCAAGATAACACGTTTGAGCCATTGATTTAGGAAACAGTTCATGTCGGTCCCTTCCGCTCCTTCTGCAAAGCCCACAAAGCGGAGGTTATTGCGTCTTGCTCTATTTTCTGAATCTTCCAACCTCCATAGTACATCTCTGTTAATCACTTTGATTTCTGCTACCTCTTTTCGTAAGTCCCTTACCGTATCTTCCATTTCTGAGATGCGAGTCTCTGCAGACGTGACCCTCTCCACCACCTTGCGAAGGTCCTGCCCGAGGAGGGACACCTCTGAGTTTACCTCGCCCATCTGTTCCTCAAGGGCGCCCGAGAAGCCTGTATGGCCGAGAGGAGCTCGCTGTTGTCCGGGGCAGGCGCAGTATCCCCCGCCGGCACCGAGGGTGTCACTTCTTTTGTATACCTGTCCATTTTGCCCTGTCGGGAGGCTTAGGGTCTTTGTCTCGTGCCATCTGGGGTCCCCAATGCCCTCGTTTCAGAAAGGCCCAAGAAACCCACAGCAGGAGTACTTGTCTTTTACCACAGTGGGCAGACCGCAACTGCGGGACCCGGTCTCAAGGTGGGACACCCACTACCGAACCACCACCGCAGCCGCAGGATTCTCCTCTCGATCTTATGGGGTCATCGCCGATTCCAAGTTTTGTATAGGGTGCTTTCCTCCTTCATGAAGTTCTGGCAGATTATCAGTTTTCAATTAGCATGTGCCCAGTCTCATATCGCCCTTATGCACTTTCTGCGTCTTTTCACCTCTGATCTGCATTGTATGTAAGCCTAATTTTTAATCCCTCGCATTCCCTGTCGCCATTTTCATCTGCAGCAAGAGAGATCGGGGGGCATGCGGGTCGCAGGCCCTGGCGCGTGGCTCTTGTGATCACTGGGCCCTCCACCGCATGGGGGAGGGGAGGCCCTGGTCAGCCGGTCAGCCCCGGGACAGCCGACCCTCTCTCGTTCCAGCCCTTCCATTAACCGGGCCTCTCGCTCGACCGCGGGGGTTCTGATCGGGCCCAAGCTCCAGCAGTTCGCTCCGATGGGTAAGTGGGCCCTCTGATGCAGGGGGGATGGGCCCAGGCCAGCCAGTGACCCCAAGGACAGCTGATCCTCCTCCATTCCAGTCCCTCACCTACCGGACCCCCCGCTCATCTGCGGGTATCCAGAGCAGGCCCCAGCACCGGCAGGCCGCTCCGATGGGCGGCCAGGCCCAACTCGCTCCAGCGCGAGGCTCCCTCAATCACCGGACCCCCAATCCCCGGGGGGGGAGTCCGGGCCAGGCAGGCCCCCTGGGGACTGCCGATCTTTTCCTCCCACAGCTCTCCCCTCAGCGGGCCCTCCACTCGTGCGCGGGGACCCAGAGCAGGCCCCCGCTCCAGCCGGCCGCTCCGATGGGCGCGAGGGCTCAACCCTCTCTAGGCGCCTCTTTCAATCCCTCACCGGAGGCCTATCTCACACTGGCCATAGCCTCGTCCGGGGGGGCAGCCCCGCAAGCACTGATTATCTCCACCACTCACAGCCCACTCGCGGCCGCTCTCTCTTGTGCCCGCGGAGCCACTGCGTCTTTTTCTTGACGATCCCTTCCTCCGCCAGGCCACATATTCTCCTCGCAGCGCGGAGGCGCTGCTGCAACCCCCCGGTCGCCAGCCCCGGATACACAATCTTTCCGGGGGCCCAAGGGTGGGGGAGACTCCCGGTCCCCAGCAACAGGTCTGGGAGGGGTAAGGCGGGCATTCAGGATCTTAATTTACGGAGGCCGTCTCGGAGCTCTTTGAGACGCGTCCGCTCATAGCGCCATCTTGGCTCCTCCCTCCACATCTGCTCTTCTTGATACTCTTGCAAAGGACGCAGATATAAGGAGTCCATTGGGTTAGTAGAAGTTGAGGCGGTAGTTAAGGTATGCTGAACCGGTGTTGTGGAGAGCTGTGTTGGCATGGTTGAGTAGCTTGAACTTACACCTTTCCTGGACTGGGAGCCAGTGGAGATTGTTGATGTGTGGAAAGATGTGCTTATTTCTCAGGATGTTCACGATGAGTCTGGAGGTGACATTCTGGGTGGTTTGGGGTCAGTGTAGTACATGGGCTGAGATTCAGAGGTAGAGGGCATATAAGTAGTGAGATCTGCTTGTGATAAGCACCTTGATGACTGTTCATCTAGTGTTAAGTGAGATCTACTTGAAAATCTTGCGTTTCATTCACAGGATGTGGAAGCATGATAAGGTGATAGCATTTATCTGCCTACCCATGGAGAGGTTGACTTCCAAGATGATCCTGAGGTTCTTGGCATGGTCAACAGAAGTGAGTGGGGGACCAAGTTCAGAGGGTCACTAAGAAGCGTCCCAGGGGAAGAGGTTGTTGCCAAAGATAAGGAATTTGGTCTGTGTTGAGCAGGATGCAGTTTTTTTTATCCAAGCAGCCACATTGTCCTGCAGTTGGAAAAGTTTGCTTTGGCAGTGTTGGTTGAATCATTAAGGGAGAGGATGAACAGTGTGTCATCAGCGTAGGATACTATGTTGATGCCATGGGGTCTGACAATGTACGCGAAGGGCGTCATGTAGATGTTGAAGAGTGTTGGGCTGACCGACAATCTTTGAGGGACTCCTCAGATGAAGTTCTGAGGTGTCGGGGGAAGTCTAACTCATTAAGTTCTGTCCATGAAGAAGGAGAATATCCACTTGAGGGCTGGTCTGCCGATACACAAATGCTGAAGCTTTCGGATTAGTGAGTTCTGGGGGACCGTATCGAAAGCGGCGAAGACATTGAGGAGGATGAGTGCAGCCACTTCTTCTCAATTGAGAACTCTTCTAATGTCATTGGTGGCCGCAATGAAGGCTGTTTCTGTGGTGTGGTTGGTGCAAACTCCATATTGAGGGCTTTCAAGAGTTTGATAGAGGTATAGGTGGCCTGTGAGTTGGGTATTAATGGCTTTCTCCAGGACTTAAGCTGGAAATGGCAGAAGCAAGATGGGTCTGTAGCTACTAAGGGTATAGAGGCCCACTGTTGCTTTCTTTTCTAGAGTGTTAAGTTTGCATTGTTTCAGCAACTCGGGAAGAAGAGATGATGGTTCTTCCAAGGTTGTATATGAAGTGGGGGCATGGGTGCATAGGTCTATGGGGGCTCCTGGGTGGATGGTATTCATTAGGGCAATGGTGTTGTCATACCAAAGTAGCTTGCAGTTGCTTAGCTGCTGTTTGGCATTCGTATCGGTATGCTGTGGGTCAAATGTGTTGTAGGTCTTGGCAATCTTCATTGCGAAGAAGTTTGAGTGGTTGTTAAAGTGCTTAGGATGGGGTGATGTCGTTGTTGCAGCTGCTGGATTGGAAAACTCCTTGACAATGGTGAAGAGTTCCTTGGCATTGTTGGATCTGGCTTCTAGTATGAGAGTTAGGGCCTTTTTCTGTGTATCTTGTAGTTGGTGGCGGTAAAGGCTGAGGGTGGATTTCTATGTAGATAATGTGGTGGTGTTTTTGTTGAGTCTCCATTTCTCTAAAGTTGTTTGCAGTGGATCTTGGACTCACTGAGGTCGTTTGTGTACCAGATGGGTTGCTTGTTGTTGTTTGAGGTCTTGTTTCTGATGGAAGAAGTGCAGATGGTACAGTCGGTGAACCATTTATTGAAGAGATTGGTGCCGACCTTGAGGTTTCCGGTGTGGTTGGGTGGGTATTCCTGTATGGTCTTGATCTTGTATTCTTTGGATATTTTGCCCAAGTTTCTTGATGGTGCTTTGGGTTTTATATGATATAGTGGTCAGACCATGTAAGAGGGGTCACGTGGGTGGTGGTGATCCTGTTGTTGGAGGAGAAACTAGGGTTGAGGGTGTGGCCTGCTGTGTAACTTGCTACTTGGATGAAAAGTGTGAGTCCCAGGTAGCTGAGGCCTTTGAGAAAGGCAAAGGAGTTGAGGTCTGTGATGTCATCTAGGTGGAAATTGAAGTCCCTGTGGAGGATGTAGCTGGTCGATCTGAATGAAGAAAGGAGCAATGAATTCTGTAATGTGGTTGCAGAATTCCATTTGGGGGCCCGGGAGGATGGTCGGCAAGGCGTCCCCTTATGCCGGTGTTGTAGTCTGTTCGTATGTTGAAGTGGAGGTATTCCATGAAGTAGGTTCCCGAGTCCGTGGAGGTGGTGCAGTCAATCGTGTTTTTGTAAATGATTGTGAGTCCCCTACCTGGTTTGGGGTTTCGTCCTGGTGTATGAATATGTAGGTGAGTGGGATGGCGGCAGCAATGTCTGGGTTGGAGGCTGGGTTGAGCCATGTTTCAGTCACAAAGAGAATGCTGGATGTGTTGCTGCTGAGGAGATCTCATATTTCAGTGGAGTGTTCCCTGAGGGCTTGGACGTTGAGAAGCATAGTGGGTAGATGATGTGGGGTAGTGGCATGCGTTGCTTGTTGGGAGGTAGTGGTGTCAGCCTCTGAGGTGTTGCAGATGAGATTCCCGTGGGTGCAAGAGAAAGGTCCTACTATGGTGCTGGGGAATGTACAGCAGCAGCATGTTTGCTGGTGTGTATGGCTGAGGTCACAGAGGACGGCGGAGGAGCAGTGGCAGCACCCATTGGCTCTAGGAGCAGCTGCGGCTGTGGTCTTGTCCTGGATGGTCATGGGGACAGGGTTCCTGGAGCTGGGGCTGGCTAAGGCATGGATGGGTGCAGACCAGCTTGCCTTTAGTGCGCCAGCAGCATGCCCATTGCATGCATTGGCTTGCGGTGACAGTGCGGCATGCATTAAGGTGTCGGGGTGGGGATGGCTTCTGTTGGTAGAAAGAACGGTGATTGGGAAAATCCAGGCAGCAGCAGTGTCAGTTGGTCAAACAGTAGCAACTGTATCAGGCTGTAACAAACAGGAACTGGAGGTCACAGGCAAGTGGCAGGATAATTTCCCAAATGTGTAGTCATTTTTAAATTAAAATTCACTGTAAGCATCTAAAATGTTCTCAAAGAAGGGTTTGGATTTAGTTTTAAGTAGGATATGAAGAAGGGTTGTGGCTTTGCAAGAAATCTATTTTTCTTTTTCTTATGTCCCTGGGTACAGAATTCAGTTGTGGATTGCTGTTCTAGGCTGTGTAATTCTTGTGCGGAGGAGGAATGTGTTTGCACTGATTTTTTTTGATGATGGCATGGATGAGTAAGAGGTGGATGTGTATGTAGTTATGGGTTGAATCATTCAGGTGGAAGACTGGATAGAGGAGGTGATTGGAGACCAAGTTTTTCAGGAAGTAATTGCCATGCAGAAGAGTGGTTGGAAGACTAAAGGCGTGTGCAAGGAGAACATGTAGGGCTATTGGAGTGTAAAGAATAGGCTTAGTTTCAATGATGACTTAATTTAGAGAGGGGCAGACTGTCACAACTTCATTTTGTGCCCTATGTGCGTTGAGGTTCGCTCACCACGCTCATGCCGCCCTTCCCTTATGGCACCTCCCAGCCCGAATACCCCAAGTCATGCTTTCCTTGTGATGCCTTCCAGTCTCAAGCACTCCATGACTCCTTTCCCAGGAACACTGAACCGTTGGCCCTCCTGTTCTGTTGCTATGCAAGCTTAGTTTGTTTTGAACCTGAAGATTATCACGTGTCTTTTTAGGGCAAGTATGCTTCCTTGGTGACCCATTGAACTACCCCATCATGTACTAGGGTTCCATTATACTTGTTACTTGTTGCCAGTTACTGTTTGCACCTGCCATTTGCAAGGACTCATATTTGTTGTAGCTAACACATGATCTTCCCTAGGTTCATTGGAAGTTTCCACACTGCCACATGGGACATATCCCTTTCTGGAACACACTTTTCTATAAGTATAGATACCCCCTCTGAACCAACATCGATGGTGGTTACTGTGCACTAATCCTTCAAAGTAAGCAGGATTGACTGTCAGCCTCTTTGAGACTATAGACTTGTCTCCAGTTCCTTCTCCATAATGTTACTCCAGCTTTCTTTACTTGTCCTTACTCCAGACCCTCTCACAATCATTAGTGCTTGAACAGTTTTTGCTCCTGGACCAGAGACTTACTTCAGTGTTTCTCCATTGAACAGAAGTGCCAAAAAGAATGTTCTTTTAGAAGCGATTGATATTTATATGATCTTTGTAACCTCCAGTTTGTATTTCTTGCATACCTGTGTCATTAACTCCAACCTATGTGTCGAGTGTAACCTTGGGAGTGTCATTAACTTTAACCTATGTGCCGAGTGTAACCTTGGGAGGGTCAGAAACTCTAACTTATGTACTGAGTGTAACCTTTGGAGTGTCAGTAACTTCAACCTATGTATCAAGCATAACCTTGGGAGTTTCAGTAACTCCAACCTTGTTCAGAGTGTAACCTACTTCTGAGTGTAACTTTGTTTCTAGCATGTCTTGGGAGTTTCTCTAAACTATGACCTATTTACAGGGAGTAACCTTGTTTCTAGTATGCCTTGGGAGTGTCCCTAACTTCTGTCCATCTATCGAGTGTAACCTTGGGAGTGCCAATAACTCCAATTTATGTTCCGAGTTTACCCTGGGACTGTCAGAGGCTCCAATCAGTATTTTAAGTTTTTCCTCAAGATCCTCAGAAGATTCTCATCCGAAAAATCTGGTTATTCTGCTCTTATGCCATGATTTTAGAGAAACCTGTAAGCATTGGTTATTGAAGAAGTGCATTGTAAATTATGCAAAGGCTTGCTAGTGTACTGATTGTAACTACCTCTTCTTGTACCTAGTTTATTGATCTTCACACAATTAGAGATGCTGGCCTCAAAAACATTCACCTTTGCATATCCGGAAGTTCTTAGGAGCAACGCATCCTGTTATGCAGAGTAGCAACGTCACTGAGGAGATCCAGTATTGCACGTTTTTATTTTTTTATTTTGTCCCTTTCCTCTTCCTCTTTGGGGCAGTGTGTGATCTCAGAGTACATCCCTGGATCTTACATCATCCTGAGAGGGAGTGGAGGTCCAGCATCAACAGCAGTGTCATCTCCGCCGTTGGGAACAGCTGAGTGTATGATGCAGACTTGAGGCAAAGATTGATTAATGGAGCTAATGAGAGTCATTCAGGTATAACTTAATCAATGGAGAAAATTAGATAGGGGTATTGGTGGACTGGGACAGATTTAAGGATTTAAGGATTGAGAGGATTGCGGGGGATGGTTCAGAATGTGTCGTGAGTGACAAGGATTTAAAGTATAAGAGTCAGCCTATGATTGTGCCAAAACTAGCAACAAGACCAAGAGTGGACATTACGGTGGATAATTTGGGTCTGATGATTTCATCTATAGATATGTATGTGATAACCTGTATGGAGGTATATTTAAGATGCCCAAAATGAGTATTGTGAGTTCTGTGGAGATTCGGGATGCCATTGGGGGACATGTTTACGAGCTCCTTGCACCACCGTTGCATTACTTTTTGTGATGCAATGGCAGTGCAAACTTTGAAATCATATCTAAGAGGCCATGCAAAGACACTTTGCATGGCCTCATAGATATGGAGTAAGGCAAGGCATGGCAAATTGTTGCGTGGCCTTACTTTGTGCAAGGGAGGCGTTCCACTGGCATTGAGTTGGGTGTTCCCACACAACACCCATGGATTTCAAAGCATTCCCAGATTTACAAGACCTTGTAAACCTGGGGATGCACCAAAACCTTATTCGTCCTCAGGAGAGGCATATTGAGGAGAAATATCTTTATTTAGCCTTGTTTTGCCCTCTTTTTATGTGTGCTGCATTATACAGCACACATGGAAAGAGGAAAAAGCCTCCCAGGATTCCTGCCTACAATGTAGGCACCCTTGCACATGGTGCAAGGGTGCCTGCATTGGCACTAGGCTGCCACAACAGTGCCAGCCCACTGGGAAAGGACAGGAAAGTGATGTATGCTATAGATACAGCGCATTCCTGCCCTTTCCCTTTGATGCAGGGCAGTGCAGCAAGGTGACTTGCTGTGCTGCCCTGCAACAAAAGCCCATAAGTATGGGCCTGGGTTTCTTGATAAACTTTTTATGGAGAGAGGGCTATCCTTTTACTCTCTTGTATGATAATGATGTTCAATTTGCCTCCAGACCAATGGATGGGTTCTTGAGCATAAGAGGTATTAAACATAAAAAATGGCATTGTATCATTCTTAGGGCAATTGCATAACTGAGCTTTCTAATAGGGTCTTAAAGCAATGTTTACAGCTCTCACTTGTCTCTGGACTGAGTTGGATGGAGCAAGTGCAAAAGAAGGTGAGATTATATAGACTGATCCTGCACTGGGGTTTCACCTTTTGAATTGCTTACAGAGAGGTCTGCCAACTGTACTTTCTGTCATGGCTTGGTGAATGAGAAGCGATAGTCTAATGAGAGGTACCTCTCTTGTGTTGACTGGAGAGAAAGAGAGAATGATCAAGTGAAATGAATGTTATGATAGACTGTTAGGGTTATGGATGTACAATCGAGTGATTGGGTCAAAACCAAGAATCCCAGGAAGGATGGGTGTAAGTTTAAGTTCACTTGAACATTAAAGTTTATCAAGTTATTTAGTAATACTGTTAAAACATAAAAAAGCATAGGACATGGAATATTAGGAGAGTTGCAAAGTTCTGTCTTCCAATCTCGAGACAAGTATGTGGAGATAAGTCAGCAGGACATTCTATGATGGAGGTTGGCCACTCTTTGAAAACATTAGTATGTTGCAGCTAGAGGAGTCGGCGAGTTGGGAAAAACCCTGCTTACTTGCAGGACTAGGTGTAACCAGCTGCTGTTGTACAAGACAATGTATTATTTTCTAAAGTCATTCTCTCTTGCAAGACTGTGTGTAACTTCCTTCTTATATATAAGACAATGCAATATGTAGTAATCTCCTGTTTTATTTCATCTGTATAGCTTAAGTATGTTTATTTTGCTATTAAGGGGAAGGTGTGCAGTATGTTGTGATTACTTAACTTCTTGGTATCATTATGTTTCCATGGTTAAAATATCTGAGATATAATGATGTTGGGTGTCCAGGCACCTTCTACAGATCTGTTTGAAGACAGTGGCAGTGGAGGACCACAGGGCTAAGAAGCCATTTTGCAAAACTACAAAAAATACAGCTCCTGCATATGATGTGCTCCTATTTTTGTTTTAAAACTACTTACAGGTTTATTCCCCCATTTTCAGGGTAATAATGGCTGTTAAACACACCCCATCATCACGTGCCCCTGTCTAAGGGTTGGGCCAATAATACTGTGGAAGGTATTATTGTATTCATGCTCGGTCATTAATGCTTAAGAAAATTATTTATAACAGTGGAACATTGTATAAGTGTACATCACTTGAGTTGCATAGCTCATCCATGTTGACAAAATGCTGATTAAATAATGGCTAATGTTAGCATGGTCTGCTACGTATGATGATTATGCGGGCAGTGATTATTTGATTAGCGCTTTTTTCACCAGTCACTATATAAGTAGACCTTTCTGTTTTCTATTTTGTTTGTTTTTCACACTGCTACCATATACTTCTTTATCATGTTTCAAAATCTTTGGAAAATAGTAGCAACGTTTTGTCATATTAGATGAGAAAAATGCTCTGCTTTTGTCGGGCATTTTGGGATAATCAACAGTTCTGCCAACAACCCATTCTTTCCAGAATGGGAATTCACGTTAAAACCCAGTGTGATCAAAAACAGAAGGTAATAAAGCAAAGAGTGAGTGAGATAGTTTGCCAAAAACATGTTGCTAAGCTTTACAAAGAATGAGTAAAGAGGTGGAAGAAACAAATATTATAGAAATCTAACTACTTTGTCTCCAAAATATTATAGATCTGTTCCAAAATCACATTCCAGTACATTATGTTACCACTTTGTATTAAAAAAAAAGACTTTATGATGACCTCACTTACATAGCCCTACGTGTTTAGTACAACTGAAATAGTGAGAAGGTGATGAATGGAATACTTTAATTAATCTCAGCCACTGACAATTGCTAAAGCCACATTCTAGCCATTCATTTTCCACCTACTATGCCACTCTAGACAATGGCCTGCCTTATGCAAATCAGTACCGACCTTTCTACTCATGGGAAGCAGTGCTAGACTGGGAACACAAAGCAGCACTGGCAAAGTTTGTCAAACCAGATCCCATAGGTTACATAGCAAGTGAGTCAGACCACTACAATGGGGTTCGTTTTTAAAGCATAGTAAAGGCTGACTTTACAGCACCCCAGGATACAGCAGTCTTTACTGGGGCTCTTCAATAATTCCCTCACCATCATCCTCTAAACAGTTCCGCTCATCTCACCTTAGCCCCACTCTCATAGGTATTTTATTTGTTTTATAGCGCCTTTCTTACCAGCATAGGGTGTCGGAGCACTTTACATCACGCACTTACAGAGACAATGAATCATATGTCTGTAAATCAGTGTATAGAAAATGTTATATAAGACAAAGGGGACTTTAAGGTGTAGTATTCACATGTCATCTATACTGGTAGACATTTATTTAGAGTGTTTGGTCTGGGAAAGCATAAACTCAGGATTCAGAACATAACACAGTATTTAGGGTTGACTTTACTAATAAAAACGTATTTCTACCCAAACAAACCCTTTGTAGCAAAATTAGCATAATCAAATACTGGAAAAAAACACAACTTTCTAATCTGTTCCATGCAGCTCTTTGATGGCAGTTCAAAGCTCACTGTTCTAGATATGATTATAACTTATGAACTGCACAGTAACAGAAGGAGCACTGTGACAAAATAGTATTCCACTGAGCTATGCACATAAAATACTGTTCTGTAATCTGCATAATACATGTTTTTTGCAGCAGGGATATTAACCCTCCCAGCTACCTTTGATGAGTTAAATCTGCCACTAGACAAAACTCTGATCTCTCTCTAGCAGGTACATTAACCTCTTAGCTGCTGGGCCTTTCCCCCCGGCAGTGCCGAGCCCTTTTTTGACTAATTGGGGTAGTTCGCACTTAGACCTTCATAACGTTTTGTCCACATAAGCTATCCACACCAAATTTGCGTCCTTTTTTTCCAACATCCTAGGGATTCTAAAGGTACCCAGAGTTTCTGGGTTCCCCTGGAGGAGACCAAGAAATTAGCCAAAATACACTTAAAATGTTGTTTTTTTTAAAAAAAATGAAAAAAGGGCTGCAGAAGAAGGCTTGTGGTTTTTCCCCTGAAAATGGCATCAACAAAAGGTTTGTGGTGCTAAGCTTTCAGGAACAGGCAGACTGGCATCAGAAAACCACATTTTTCAACACAATTTTGGCATTTTACTGGGACATACCCCATTGTTACTGTTTTTGGTGCTTTCAGCCTCCTTCCAGTTAGTGAGAGGAATGGGTGTGAAACCAATACTGGATCCCGGAAAGCTAAGAATTTCTGAAAAGTAGACAAACTTCTGAATTCAGCAAGGGGTCATTTGTGTAGATCCTACAAGGTTTTCCTACAGAAAATAACAGCTGAAAAATAAAAATATTGAAATTGAGCTGAAAAAAACAGCCATTTTCTCAGTGTTTTACTCTGTAACTTTTTCCTGCAATGTCAGATTTTTTAAAGCAATATACCGTTACGTGTGCTGGACTCTTCTGGTTGCAGGGATATATTGGGCTTGTAGGTTCATCAAGATCCCTAGGTACCCAGAGCCAATAAATGAGCTGCACCTTGCAATGGGTTTTCATTCTATACCGGGTATATAGCAATTCATTTGCTGAAATATAAAGAGTGAAAAATAGGTATCAAGAAAAACTCTGTATTTCCAAAATGGGCATAAGATAAGGTATTAAGCAGCAGTGGTTATTTGCCCATCTCTGAATTCCGGGGTGCCCATACTAGCATGTGAATTACAGCCCATTTCTCAAATAGACGTCTTTTTTACACTGTCTTACATTTGGAAGTAAAACATTTAGAGAAGGACCAGGGGCAATAACACTTGTTGTGCTATTCTGTGTTCCCCCAAGTCTCCCAATAAAAATGGTACCTCACTTGCGTGGGTAGGCCTCATGCACGCGACAGGAAAGGCAACATGGACACATCACATTTTTACATTGAAATCTGACGTGTTTTTTGCAAAGTGCCCAGCTGTAGATTTTGGCCTCTAGCTCAGCCGGCATCTAGGGAAACCTACAAAACCTGCACATTTCAGAAAACTAGACACCTAGGGGAATCCAGGATGGGCTGACTTGTGGGGCTCTGATCAGGTTCTGTTACCCAGAATCCTTTGCAAACCTCAAAATGTAGCCAAAAAACACTTTTTCCTCACATTTCGGTGACAGAAAGTTCTGGAATCTGAGAGGAGCCACAAATTTCCTTCCACCCAGCATTCCCCCAAATCTCCCGATAAAAATGATACCTCACTTGTGGGGGTAGGCCTAGTGCCCGCAACAGGAAATGCCCCAAAACACAACATGGACACATCACATTTTGACAAAGAAAACAGAGCTGTTTTTTGCAAAGTGCCTAGCTGTGGATTTTGGCCTTTAGCTCAGCAGGAACCTAGGGAAACCTAGCAAACCTGCACAGTTCTGAAAACTAGACACCTAGGGGAATCCAAGATGGGGTGACTTGTGGGGCTCTGATCAGGTTCTGTTACCCAGAATCCTTTGCAAACCTCAAAATGTGGCCAAAAAAACACGTTTTCCTCACATTTCGGTGACAGAAAGTTCTGGAATCTGAGAGAAGCCACAAATTCCCTTCCACCCAGCGTTCCGCCAAGTCTCCTGATAAAAATTATACCTCACTTGTGGGGGTAGGCCCAGTGCCCGTGACAGGAAATGCCCCAAAACACAACATGGACTCATCACATTTTGATAAAGAAAACAGAGCTGTTTTTTGCAAAGCGCCTAGCTGTGGATTTTGGCCTTCACCTCAGCAGGCACCTAGGGAAATCTAGCAAACCTGCCCGGTTTTGAAACTAGACACCTAGGAGAATCCAAGATGGGGTGATTTGTGGGGCTCTGATCAGGTTCTGTTACCCATGATCCTCTGCAAACCTCAAAATGTGGCCAAAAAAACACTTTTTCCTCACATTTCAGTGACAGAAAGTTCTGGAATCTGAGAGGAGCCACAAATTTCCTTCCACCCAGCGTTCCCCCAAGTCTCCCGATAACAATGATACCTCACTTGGGGGGGTAGGCCTAGTGCACGTGACAGGAAATGCCCCAAAACACAACATGGACTCATCACATTTTGAAAAAGAAAACAGAGCTGTTTTTTGCAAAGCGCCTAGCTGTGGATTTTGGCCTTTACCTCAGCAGGCACCTAAGGAAACCTAGCAAACCTGCACAGTTTTGAAAACTAGACACCTAGGGGAATCCAAGATGGGGTGACTTGTGGGGCTCTGATCAGGTTCTTTTACCCAGAATCCTTTGCAAACCTCAAAATGTGGCCAAAAAAACACTTTTTCCTCACATTTCGGTGACAGAAAGTTCTGGAATCTGAGAGGAGCCACAAATTTCCTTCCACTCAGCGTTTCCCCAAGTCTCCCAATAAAAATGATACCTCACTTGTGGGGGAAGGCCAAGTGCCAGCAACAGGAATAAATCACACAACTGTCAATGTTGGTACTTACATGAGGCAACTGTTGACCCTGGGGTGATCCATTCCTTACGCAGGCACTAGGTATAGGCACTCAAGTGGGGTAGTGTTTTTATCAGGACAGGTGAGGAATCACTGGGTGGTAGGACTTTTGTGGATCGCAGCATATTCCTGTAGTTTGTGTGACAGAAATGCAAGAAAAATACAGTTTGTATTCAATATTTCAGCTTTGCAGGGTATTCTGGGTAAGAAAACCTTGGGGAATCCACACAAGACACACCTCTGTGGACTCCCCTGGATGTCTAGTTTCCAGAAATGTTTGGGTTTAGTATGTTTCCCTATATAGCTGCCGAACCCAGGACCAAAAACACAGGTGCCTGCCTCACAAAACCAGTTTGTTTTGTGATCGATAGTCTCCACAATACAATTTGGGCAGTGGAATTCGGGGCTGAACTGAATTGGGGAGCTCCCAAGGGAGCACCCTCTCTGTGCTTGCCCCCGCATTCACCTGCTCTCTGGGTTGGGCTAACCCACTATTGCCCTGTTGCACAGACTGTGCTTGCGAAGGGACAACATGACTGCCCTCATCACCTCCCTCACAATTTACTGGAAGGAGTTATCCAATGGGACTCCACCAACTGAAAAATCACTCCCAGAGTCTGCGCGATTGTCGTATCCCTCAGATGCTGTCTCAGTATCTGCTGTCTCAGTCTCTGATCCTATGTCTGAGCTGTCCTCTATAACCAGAGTGACGTCAGCAGCAGTCATCCTTCAAGATGCCATCTCTGCTATTGGCTAAACTGTTGCTCTAAAACACTAGCCTACATAGACAGTCACAAAATTGCTGGTGTGTGTGTGTGATACGTGCAACAGTAGAGGCCACCTTACCTGCGCTTCTTCCCTCAATCAGCACATTCTTTCAAGACACTCAAACATCTTGTCACATACCGTTCGTCACAGTCTTTAGCACCTCCTGCGCCCAGTCCAACAATCATTATTGGTGCTCCCACTCCCATGTCCTCCTCCTCGGATTCCCTCATTACCACCCAGCAAACGTGCTCTTCATCTCTCCATAGCCACCCCGCACATACATTTCATTTGTATTATAGCGCAAGTAGTGGCTGACTTTACTAACGTACTCATCTATTTACTTAAAATACAGATTTGCTCTTTGCAGTAGTCATATAAACCTTCTGCGCTTCTTTATGGCACTAAAACTGCCACTAGACAAAAGTCTGATCCGTTTGTAGCAGAAACATAATCAAAAGACTTACTTGACTTCTTTATTGCTTCCCCCAGGGAAACCCTACAACTACTAAAAAAAAATGCCCCCACAGGGGGTCGTCCCCCCTGTCAATTATTATTTTTTTTTTTTTTTAAATTAGCCCCTGTGGGTGGCGCGATTGCGCCCCCCCTAGGGGGCCCCAACATCCAAATTAAAAAATATGGTCCCACAGGGGGTCGCCCTGCCTATGGGCGACCCCGTCACTGTCCTTATTTTTTAAAAAAAATTAGCCCCTGGGGGTGGTGCGATCGCATGCAATCGCGCCCCCCAGCAGGCCCCAACATTAAATTTTAGAAATATGGGGGCATATTTTTACTCCGTTTGCGCCGAATTTGCGTCGTTTTTTTTCGAAGCAAATTCGACGCAAAACGAACTCCATATTTATACTTTGGCGTTAGACGCGTCTACCGCCAAAGTTCATGGAGTTAGCGTCATTTTTTTGCGTGAACACCTTCCTTGCGTTAATGATATGCAAGGTAGGCGTTCCCATCTTAAAAAATGACTCCGATGCTATTGCGTCGGATTTATACTCCCGGGCAAAAATGACGCCCGGGAGTGGGCGGGACTAAAAAACCCGCATTTGCGCCGGATTTTAGCGCCTGGGTCAGGGCAGGCGTTAAGGGACCTGTGGGCTCAGAATGAGCCCAGAGGTGCCCTCCCAAGCCCCCTGGGACACCCCCTGCCACCCTTGCCCACCCCAGGAGGACACCCAAGGCTGGAGGGACCCATCCCAGGGAAGAAAAGGTAAGTTCTGGTAAGTTTAAAAAAAAAAAAAATTTGTGGCATAGGGGGGCCTGATTTGTGCCCCCCTACATGCCACTATGCCCAATGACCATGCCCAGGGGACAGAAGTCCCCTGGGCATGGCCATTGGGCAAGGGGGCATGACTCCTGTCTTTGCTAAGACAGGAGTCATGTTAATGGCGTCTGGGCACCAAAAAAAAATGGCGCAAATGGGGTTAAGACGATTTTTTTGCCTCAGCCTGACTTGCCCCATCTTTGGACGCCCAAACGCCATTTTTCCCTACGCCGGCGCTGCCTGGTGTACGTGGTTTTTTTTCACGCACACCAGGCAGCGCCGGTCGACTAACGCCGGCTAACGCCATTCAATAAATACGGCGCCCGCATGGCGCTTCAGAATGGCGTTAGCCGGCGCTAATTTTTTTGGCGCAAAACTGCGTTAGCGCAGTTTTGCGTCAAAAAGTATAAATATGGCCCATGGCCCCCGGGAACCATCCATCATTATGCATTGATTTTTCCTGCTAATAGTGCTTTAGCAAGACCTCCTGGTATCCAACAGTTTAGGGGCATATTTATACTCTGTTTGCGCCGAATTTGAGTCAAAATTTTGGCGCAAACCTAACACCATATTTATACTTTGACGCGAACGTCAAAATTCAGCAGTGTGCGTCATTTTCTGGATGCGTGAAACCGCCTTGCGTTAATGACATGCAAGGTAGACGTTCAAAAAATTACTTTAAGGCATGTGCACCGTATTTATACTCCTGCAGAATTTTGATGCACCGGAGGGGACGGGCCATAAAAAATGTTGCACAGCCTGATTTGCACCGTTTTTTAACGCCTGGGTCAGGGCAGGCGTTGAGGGACCTGTGGGCTCATTTCCATGGTCTCTGACCATTGAATCAGTCCACAGGTGCCCTTCCCTGCCCCCAGGGACACCCCCTGCCACCGTCGCCCACCCCTGGAGGACACCCATGGATGGGGGGACCCATCCCAGGTAAGTAGAGGTAAGTAGAGGTAAGTATTATTATTTTTTTTAAGTGGCATAGGGGGGCCTAACTTGGGCCCCCCTACAGGCCACTGTGCCCAATGACCATGCCTAGGGGACAGAAGTCCCCTGGGCATGGCCATTGGGCAGGGGGGCATGACTCCTGTCTTTCCTAAGACAGGAGTCATTTCAATGGGGGTTGTGCATCAACAAATGGTGCAAGTCCGGTTAAAGCCATGATTTTTTACCCTAACCTGACTTGCACCATTTTTTCACGCACAGGCCTCATTCTTCCCTAAGCCTGCGTTGCCCGGTTAGAGTCTTTTTTTTTTACTCTTACCAGGCCGCAGCGCCGGCTAAAGGCAATCCATAAATAAGGTGAATGCCTGGCGCGCTGTAATGGCGTTACCCGGCGGTAAATCTTTTGACGCAAACTAGCGCTGCCGCTGATTTGTGACAAAAAGTATAAATATGGGCCTTAATGGTTTAATGTGGTTATTTTATTGGTCAATGCGCTCACACTGGTCACAATAAATAACGCTGTCTTGCCAGCAAAGGAGGCAGGGGAATCGTATAACTCCTCTCCTGCTGGAGTAGAAATACTCAGGTACAATTGTTGACTTTGAGATTACAGAGGAGGACTATCAAATATGGGACAGATTGGTGGGTACAGGGTATGAGTCTGTCCTGGGGGTGGGAAGAGGACAAACAAGTCATGTTTTTTTTAAGACAGGGAAGAAGAGCCATTGTTGTACCCTGTGCGGGTTGTAATAAGACATTCAAGTAAGGGTATTTTTAGAGGGTCGGAGATATAAGGCGACGTAGCAAAAATGCAGTTCGTTGGTATAACATTTTCAGTGTTTGTGCCACAAAATATGTTAATCGATAGCACAACATTTTGGAGCAGAAAATATTTTTTTTATAAAATTATTTTTATTGCCAGTTGTTTTTCTAAACTTAATTATTGCGATTCGTTTTTTTTGCACAATAGCTCTGCTTAAAAGTTTATTAGAATGTAATGGCGCATAGCAAGCAGGGCTTGCATAGTTTCTTTCCGCTTTGTATTTTTAAAGTTAGATGGTACTTGGTATTCATGTTGCTAAAATGAAAGGAAAGCCTGCTTCTAGAGGCTTCTAATTTTGCAGCTATCAGCACTGAAATACCCCCTTAGCCTCCCAGCCATCAAGACGAAGAGATCCCTTTTTTCTAGAAGATCAGTCCCCTTCACTTCAAGAGCACGCCAGCCATTACAGGAGGATGCATCTTGTATCTGAAGGGGAAGTGGCAGGAATAAAAAATGTTGGGCTCAAAATACTACTGAAATTATTTAAAGAGTCTCAGATCTTTGTATCTTGGCCTTTTCTCTCACTGCTGAAATACTCTGGATTCGAATTTAAACCGAGCTCTGTTTTCTACCGACGTATAAATTAGTTCTTCGAATATTATGTAATAAGGACAGTACAGAGAAATAAACACATTCTGTATTAACGAACTTTAATGTGACAGACAAGAAAAAAACATTGTTCGACCAGGACATGTCATTTTTTACAAGCCAAAGCCAAAATAAGAAATTACAAAAAACAAGAATTTAAATTGTCCGTTTCACATAGACTGAGCTAGCGGTTAACACCTAAATAAATAATATAATTTAATATGCACTATGCATAATAGTATGTACAGTGAAACATCCAATACATTTACGATGAGACATTTTTGACTAACATACAGTGAATCTTATCTCTTACATAAAAATGAAACAATTTGCAGGCCATTTGCTTCCTGTACACCCTAATAATATTAGCAGACACTTTTAAACAAAGTTATGGGAAATATTATTTATCAACCTTTAAATCTCAACAAAGGGCATAGTGTGTAAAGGAATAATATCTTCTAAAATAAAATCATGTTATTAGAAGTAGTAAATTACAGAGTAAGTGGCCATCACCAGCATCACGAGTTGATGGATATCAATTCAGACAAAAGGCATGTGAAAACGAATCTATTTCATGAGAGACCGATTTTCAAATTGACATTTGGCCCAAGGTTTACTGAGATTTCATGCAACATAGTGCAGCATCCAAATTTGTTGCACTGCTTTGAGTGAAGGGGGGAAACACAGACAGAGCCATATCTATAGAAATTGCCATACTGCTGGTGTAATTCTTGGAGTCAGTGTACAAACAGACTGATTTGCTTCATGCACAGACTTTCACCGTAGTACACCGTTCTGCGTGGCATTAGTACTAAAAGGTATGTTTTCACTACAAATGCTTAAGCATAGCAAATCTGACTAGAATCCAGTTCATAGGATGTGTGCTGTGGCCTACAGCACAGATGCAATTCATTGGGTTCTGAAGGAAATGATTGCTTTTATTTTGTTCGTGTCTGCTTCCACGAGCCGTTACATTTTGATGTAAAGCCCGTTCAGACTATTCTAGTAAGTCAGGCTTTCCGTTAAAACCAATGGCTGTTTGCTGTGATCCACCTCCAAAATTACCGCCTTGACACAAAGCAGTGCAAAGTGGATTTGGGTTCTGAAGAGGCCATGTTTCCAGCATAATGCACACACAGCAATGGAAAGTAAATCCCTGCTGAAGCTTTGCAAACATTTTGCGTTGCTTTACCACAGACACCAAACATTATTAGACTGCACCGAGTGACTTATGAAAACCAGGTGTGGGGCTAAAACACTGTTTTGGGGATAAATGGATGTGAATTGTTTGTCTTGTGCTACGGATACAGAGTATCTTTGAAATGTCCACAATAAAACACATTTTATCTCGGTATTGTGCTTGCTTTGTATTTTCGAGTTATGTCATTCCTGTGAAAGTGAGCAAAGATTAGATAAAGTGACAACTTCTTGTAATCCAGGGAAAGAGTGATATAAGCAGTGTGAAACTGTTACAAACTTATATTATGCCCTACATTATTTTCTAATTACAGCACGCAAACAAGAAAATCACATTACTAGTTGTTTGTAATAAATTATCACATTTTAGTAGTAATAGTCCAGCAGTACCACTTTTGGCTTTCAGGGATCAATCAATAGTGTATCAAACTGTATAGTTCAATAAAACATGGCTCACTTTAATATATTTGCTTTTGCTTACTGATTATTTTATATAATGCACTGGAAACTGGATACATTGTAAAGACATAGCAAGTGACTGCACAGCTCTAAATCAATTAAAAGAAATACCCAGCCTTTGTCCTCAACGGTATTTATCTTCACAGATCTCCTCAGTGGCGTGTGATATTTCTGTAATGTACTCCCAGGGGTACAATAACCTATATATAAATTACAAAGTTAATACAGGCTTTTGTTACAAAGATATTCCTGTACATTAATTTTTGAACTCAAACTTTATTTTATAACACTGTTTTCGAAAAACGGACATTCTGTGGGGATTACTACCGACCGGTTCTGACTACATCTTTATCAAACACCCAATGCAGAGACTGAATGTTTTATTTTGGACCCCATTGAGGAATTTGTGCTTTGTAATTTCCCTAAAACTCTTCCAAGACTTGACTGACAAAGTAATTTATAAAAAGCATTACAGATCTATCTTTTTCTAATTAACGTATTTGTGCACTATTTTGGTGCTGAGGTCCCACCATTAAAGACATTTCACACACCACAATTATTTTGTGATAACTATACGTTACGATCTCTTCTTTTGTCTTTTAAAGCAACCTCTCTTTCTAACTGATCTGAAGACTCTCTGTCACAGGAGTACTTTATAATACTTGAAATATTTGTGCTTTATTTCAGCATTCATCCGAGATGATCTCTGAGGTACATGCTAGCACTGTTGTGTGGTTGTCACTCAACCCAATGTAGGACACTGAAACGCATGTCTAAGATTTTTATGTCGATTTTTATTTTTATTGTTATGCAGGTTTGCAGTCAGCTTAAATGGTTTGGATTATTACAGGGTCAAGCAGACAGACTATGCTTCAACCTGCATAATTCGGACCAAATCAATACCCGCCCTTAAGCATTCTATTACCTCTCAAGTAATTTCACAATCGAATGTAGGCCCATATTTATGGGAAAATGATGGAGCACAATGCTGCGTCAAAATTGGCAGTGTCACGCTCCGTCATTTTCACAATGCAGGGATGCGCCGTATTTAATTGAATACGGTGCAACCCTGTGTTGTCCCCTGCGCTTGTGCTAAATTTAGCTACCAGTGCCAACGCAGGCATCCATGCAGCATCATGCAAGGTGTGATTGTTTATGTGCTGGTAGGTGTCCCTTCCTGCACATAAACAATGACTAATGGTGCTTGGGCACTTCTGTGTGCGCTGCAGAATGCAGCACTCACAGAAGTGCCAAAGCGTAATTTTCAAATGATTGTTGAAGTGCAGGAAGGGACACCTTCAATCATTTCTGGCATTTTGCTCTTTCTATGCGTGCTGAAGAGTGCATCACGCATAGAAAAAGTATAAAAAGAGGAGGAATAAAAGTATTCCTGTTTGTTGCACTAGATTTTGGTGCTGCCTCAGGTTTACGAAAGCTCATAAATCTGAGGCAGCTTCAAAATTCAATTGGTGTGGCTGTGGGATGCCCACAGCCACACCCATTGCACGCCCCTCTGACGCACAAAACTGCATCGGAGGGGCTCAAATTTACAAGAAGGCATAATGCCACAAAAAGTGGTGTTACACTTCCTTGTAATTGTGGAGCAGATGTTAGCGCCACCGGAGCATCACATAAAGTTACACTCCAGTGGCGCTAGGGGCTCCTAAATATGCCTCCCTCCCAATGTCTTGTGAACCACCCATTATGAATACTGGGGCAAAGACCATGTATACCGTCCTATTGTGCTACATCCCTCTGCTATTACCACAGTTCTTCCCTCAGTGTCCTCCCACTGGATTAAATAACAACCATGTGAATTGATGCTCTTAGAAGGCAACACAGAGTATCCACGTTTCTTGAACAGCCTAACAAAATCTTGAAATCTGCAGCCAAACGCAGACAGTTCAGGAAGGTCTTAGAAGCTAAACTGTCCAGATTTGCTTTTAACTGAACTCAGCACAGGACAAGGTTTACAGTTTTGGTATCTAATAAATGGTAATTGACACATCCACTAGTGCTCTAATCTCATACCACCTTTACTGCATTTCCATTCTTTTTATTAAGCTCTCAAAAGCAACTAAAAAGAGGCACACAGTGCCTTATTACCCTTAGTAATGGATAAATAAATAATGCTTAGGAGAAATGCTATCTGATGTGTGTTAATACTCCCTGTTCAAAGAGCAGGTAAAAGAGGAATAACTGAAGGCCATTGTATTAATACTCTCTGTTCAAATAGCATGTAAAAGAGGAATAACTGAAGACCATTGTATGTAGCTGTGACTTCCAATTGCAATCTTCTGAAGTACAGCAGGTAATAGTAGACCCTATCAGTAGATAGTAACAGGTTTGCATGTGTCCTCCATGACCTCCCTTCGTCTCCCATTCACTGCCTTTCCAATGAGGAATTTGGGCTGTCCATGATCCTATTCAAAGCTATTCTTTTGTACATAGAAAGTCTTGCAAGTATTCCGTGGGATAAAGAGGAACTTGTAAGGTGGGGTGCCATTTACAATCATCAATGACATGATGGGATAATAAAGGTTAAGAAATTGTGATTATGAAATATCACTTCAAAGAAAATGTTGTGGTTTTGGACCATAGTGATTTGATGTGTTAATCACTCCCACTTACTCCATCTTCACTCTATGAATTTGATTCATACTTTGAGGCAAACCTTTGATATAACGTGTTTCTTTTTGTGAATACCACTAGAGAAAAAGTGTTCAGAATTTTATTAACTCACATGTGCTCCTGTGTCAAAAGTAAGCATTGTGTGAGCTTATTCTATTTAGGTGTGTACTAGACAAATTATACATACAACTCTTATATCAAATCATTTTATTTTAAAGTTTGTTGAGGAACTTGGGAATTTCAAACATAGAAAGTAGGTGTTTAAATTACGGCAGACGGAAGGCAGGATTTCATTTTTTCCTAAATACATTTATGAAATTAAAATATCTGGTTCAATAAACAAACATAAACTCAGCATTTTATTGGTGTTCTTAGCCAGCTTTCTGTACTCCTGTCAGGGATATTACAACCACATAACACTATATAGCTGTAGTGACTCCTTCAAATAGAAAAAATGATGTTGCATTTGCTGTAGTTAAAAACTGCAGATTGTTATTCCAACTTACTCAAACTGTTTTATTTGGAGTCATATTCTATTTGTGCAATGGTAATTGTACATTTCGCAAATATGATTTAAAACGCTCTAATTAAAAATATTTTAGATTTAAATCTACTAGTACCTTGCTAAATATTAAGGTTTAACGTTTGGATCTATACAGCATAGTGCAGACCTTTAAGGAAAGTGTATTCTTTGACAAGCTCTAGACAGGACTAGGTCCTCGGTAGGTTACATCAAGTGATCTCACGTGTTATTACAATATTTTAAAGTCAGACTAAAGAAAAAATGTGTTAATTGTGCAGTGCATATCTTCACCTACAAATGGCCATTTTTTTTCGTATAGTCAATTCATAAGTATGGGCTGCGTGAGATTCAATAAAATAAAGGAAACGTTTTTCATCCATACCAATGTTACAGAAGCATGATAATCTGTTGTTTCCCTGATGGCAAAATATGCAGATATGAAATTTAGACATGTGTAAATAATAGGATAATTTCAATCGTGGAGGCTTTTTCAATGTTAAATGTACTGGGAACAGGATACCTACAAATAATATGTGTGGGGTATGGACGGCAAAAATAAAATATTGCTCCTAAGAAAACTCCTCCAGGAAAAATGCTACTTTCCTCGATTTCTCACCTAATTGAAAAAACAAAGAAGCAGTAAGGAAGTTTGAAAAATACCATTCAAAAATTCGTGGTTACTATGTGCAGCTCTGCAAGCACAAAAACATCAGACAGTTTTAAATAAAATGCAAAAGTATAGTTAAAGGTTGCATAAATACTGTTTATAATCAACACACTACTTCGGGATCAAACGTAATAGAGTTCACACGGAATAAAAAAGAGATTTGGGTAAACATTAGTGTTTTATTGTATTTTAAGAAATAAAGGCAGGACATACATAGACTTTCGAATAAAAATGACCTATTTCTCAGACATCTTCAAAGATTACCAGGAAGTGCTAACTTCCACGGAGAATTATTCGGCTTTTTCAGTAGATATTCCTGAAAAATTGCAAAGAAATTGTACAACACCTGCTTTCATATCGGTTTTCAATTAGGTATATGTTTAATAATAATTTGGTTATAATTGCATACTTTTAAAATACCTGACGTTTATAGGATTGACAAAAAGTGCTTTGGCCAAAACATTCTTGCGCAAGAAAGTAGGTTTCTTGGGGTGATTTGACCCTAAAAGCTACTTTCTTGGTCCCGTAGATGTCACAAATTGGTAAACTAAACTTCATGAAAATGGCAAAATTCAATATTGCTAGAATTCTATTCTTAAAATAATGACTACTCTTGGATGAACTGCTGAATATTGTGTTGTGTTCTACTTTGTTGCTGGCAAAATGGGCAAGGTGTGACTCAAGTTAGTTCAAGTGATGCCGAATGAGATCAGTTAAAAGTTCAACAGAAATGTTGCCTAAACCGAAACAGATTTCAAATTACCTGAATGTCCTGCGTTTAGGTAGATTTTAGTGATGAAAAGTTCTGTGTAGTTGCACATTGAGCCTCCTGCCCTTTATGTTGGTCTGGGATAGGATGTTAGAGGTTACCAGATGTAATGTGATTATCATTCAGTAAACAAAACACCTTGTGAGTGAACAAAATATCAATAATTATATCCATTATTAAAGGACTGATTGACCTAATTAAACAGAAACCAAGTAAATGTTAAAACGCACCATAGGTTTCTGAAAATGTCTTACTAAGTTAAAAAACAAGAACATGGCTTTTAGTTATTGTGCTCGCTGTGCTTCCGTTACTGCCTTTATAGTGACTTCTGACACAGTTTCTCTAACATATATGGCTAAACTGCTGGTAAATCCTTGCAGGCAACATTAGGAGACACGGTAAAACAGTTTTCTATTTACACTGCATAATATTTACAAATGAGAAGTACGGAAATGAATGAATGGCAGTTTTCCACTGTCAAATTGAATAGTTAAAAACAATATTATGTTGCACAATAAGAGGAAAAACTGAACTGAAGCATGATTTGGAAATTAAGCCTGATTTGGTGAGGTGAGACAATAATGTTATTTTTTTCTATTTTCAAATAATTTCACCTTTTGAAGACTGAACTGAGATATAGAGGCTTAGGCTAATTGCATCCAGAAAAGTGAAGACGATGTACAGCAGGATTACTGAGTTAGGCGCCATTCTCTTTGTGACACATGGCAAGAAATAGTACAAATGTAAGGACCTATTAGAAGAGTCCCAATTACTTGCAAAACATTACTTTGAAATGAAATTGTTCAATCTGCAAGGATCTGAAAGCTGCAGTCGCTGACTCTATTTTTGGGGAGTGTTGGTTCAAAAGGGCCTGAATTGGTCATGAGAATACTGTTAGACGTACACTGTGGCACTGCTTAATTCCGACCGATGATGTAAAATCTCCATATCTGAGATATCAGCTTCAGTGTAGGTCTTGGAATCGTTTGCAAGTGGCTCTTCTCTTCCATGGTTGATCACATTAGAACCTGTTCTCGAGTTTCTGGTAGTCGCAGGGCAACCAAACCTCCACCCACCATGGCAGTGGAAGCCAACAAAATGGGGACTACTTTGGTTATCCCAACAAATGAAGCAAATATGGAGTTTCCGAGGATGGCTGCAAACTTACAGAGACCGTTCAGAATACCGAAGGCTGTTGCTCTGAAAAAGAAAATTGTGAGGTTTTAGTCGTAACTGGCATATCTGTTGAGAAAAACATTTACTGAAAATTAAAATAGGACAGTGTATTTCTAACTAATCCGTCTGCAGGTGCTGCTACATGTACTGAGATCATTAGCTCACGCTCAGAACATAGTGAAGGCAAATATGCTAAATAGTTACAGTGCGCCTGTGTTGTATACCTGGAGATCAGAATAGAGGCAGAGAAAGTTAGAGTCAGAAGGGTAGACGGGAAGAGAGAAGAAAAAGAAAGACAAACAGAAATGTATAGCATTTAACTAGAGTACTAAAATAATGAGTGTTCTACCGAGGGCTCACTTTTGCCTTCCATGGGAACATCACAAAAATTGTACAGATATTAGTCATGTAGAAGACTTGTAGAATATTCTGACTGAAGTTTTTTTTCGTTCTAATATTTAAATTTTAATATTTCTAAAACATGTTCTCATATTCTTATGATGTTAGGAGCAAATAAGATCCATAATCCAGTGTGCTCCAATCTTAAATGGAAAGTCTTTATAGAATATCGTAAACTTGGCTCACAAAAAAAATCTAAAAAAGTGGGAAGATGGTACCTTTTATCAGTAGGGTAGAGCTCTACAGTGATGACGTCTAATGCATTCCAGGCTGCTATGCTTGCACCACAAAACAGACACTGCCAGCCGATCATTGCAGACTCACTGTTGCCAAAAAACAGAAAGAAGCAGCACACTGCAGATATCAACATGGACCCACCTAAAAGATAAAAGGCAAAGGATACATAGTTTAAATCCATTATTAGCACTTACTGCCTTCTATCTGTTTTTTCTAAATACCTGAAGGGTCGAAATAGAGTGCAGTCATGAAAAGTGAGCACAGAGTTGAAAAACCTCCTGCAATGATTTATAGGTAACTACACATTAATTATGAGCCTTGTTTGTTGATAAATACAATTGTTAATTATAGCTCTTTAATAAATTAAATGAAAATGTATGTATGTATGTATGTATGTCGTATTTATAGAGCGCATTCCAGCCCGAGGGCATCGAAGCGCTGACTAAGGTAATTGCGTGCACACACTAAAAAAGAGGGGAAGACAAGGTCAATACTTAGCGTGGGAAAAGCCACGTCTTAATCAATTTTCTAAAAGTTAAATAGTTGTGTTCCTTTCTTATTTCCAAGGGGAGCGAATTCCAGTACTTAGCGGCGGCTACTGTAAAGACTTTATCGCCCCATTTTGCCTTATAAGTGCGGGGAATCTGGATTTCGTAGATTCCGGCTGACGGCAGTTGCCTCTTTGGTCTAAACCAATGCAGTTTGGAGGTCAGATATTGAGAGCCGATCCCATGAGCGGCTTTGTGGGTCATGCAAAGAGTTTTAAAAATGATCCACTTGGCCACGGGAGCCACTGTAAATGTCTGAGGCTGTCTCTAGCTGATGCCGACTGTGGAAGTTTCAGAATTAATCTGGCGGCCATGTTCTGTACCAGCTGTAGTTTATTCAAGGATCCTTTGTCCAGGTTAAGAAGTAAGGTGTTGCAGTAATCTAATTTAGACATAGCAAGGGCTAGAGTAGCTGTAATTTTCCGTTGTCTTTGGAGATATGGAAAGACTTTTTAAAAAGTTTTCAGAATCCACATACAGGATTTTACCGTGTAGTTGGCCTGTTTTTTGAAAGATAAACACTCATCAAAAAGTATTCCTAAATTCCTCGTGGTGGTACCAGGGTCAGGAAATCTTGCACCCACCATCGCAGATTCCACTGCTCCCTGCCATTTCCAAAACAGAGAATCTCAGTTTTATCGCAGTTCACTTCCAGCCAGTTAGTTTTCATCCAGTTATTAACTGCTTGCATGCAATTGATGAAGCAAGCCGCCACTTCCTCCCGTTCTTCTTGAGAGGGATGATCAACTGCGTATCATCTGCATAGAAAGTTGGGATGAAGCCGAAAGATCGTATTAACTCGGCCAGTGAGGCGACATACAAGTTGAATAAGGTGGAACTGAGAGAGGAACCCTGCGGCACCCCTGCAGGGTAGTAGATAACCAGGGGATCTAAAATCACCACAACTGACCGTTGTCCATCTGTTAGTTAGGAAGGATTCCAGGAGCTTGAGGACTTGTTCTCTAAGACCAGCCTGATGCAAACGGGCTAAAAGAATCGGAGGTGAGATGGTGTAGAAGGCCTCGGATAAATCCAGTAAAATCAGAAAGGCCCCCTGGCCCTCGTCCACCATTCTCCGAATAGAGTCCAAAGAGGAGATAAGCGCAGATTCTGTACTGTGAGATTTTCTAAAGCCATGTTGGGAGACATCTAACCCTCCTGATTCTAGCAAAAAATTGACCAGTTCTTTGTTAATGTGCTTTTCAAAGATTTTTGCCAGGAAAGGAAGTTATTTAGGTCTTGACTGTTACCAGTTGGCTTATTCTTAAGGGGAATAACAACCGTTTCTTTCCATACATCAGGAAAAGTACCTGACATTATAATTTCCTGGAAAATTGGAGCTAAAGTGGAGGAAACCAAGTTGGGAACCAATTGGAGGATAGCGGGAGGACAGGGGTCCAAAGGGGAGCCCGACTTGATTTCCAAAATCAGTTTACTAATACTATCCTGGGAGGGAATTTAGAACTGAGATAGTATGCAAAAGTTAGTTTGGGGATCAGATTGTGACATGGTGGGGGGGTCTACCTTTCCCTCATATGGGATAAAATTTGTATAGATGTTTAGGATTTTGTTTTCAAAGTGTTTGGCTACTTTGTTGCAGAATCCATGGGAATTCTCCAAGTCGGGCATGATAGGGGGAGCAGTGTAGGAGGCTGGACTGGCTTGTAGTGAGTACCAAGGGGTACTTGCACCTTGCACCAGGCCCAGTTATCCCTTATTAGTGTATAGGGTGTCTAGCAGCTTAGGCTGATAGATAATGGTAGCTTAGCAGAGCAGCTTAGGCTGAACTAGGAGACGGGTGAAGCTACTACAGTACCACTTAGTGTCATATGCACAATATCATAAGAAAACACAATACACAGTTATACTAAAAATAAAGGTACAAAAATATGCAGTATAGTCTTAGAAAACAGTGCAAACAATGTATAGTTACAATAGGATGCAATGGGGAAACATAGGGATAGGGGCAACACAAACCATATACTCCAAAAGTGGAATGCGAACCACGAATGGACCCCAAACCTATGTGACCTTGTAGAGGGTCGCTGGGACTATTAGAAAATAGTGAGAGTTAGAAAAATAACCCTCCCCAAGACCCTGAAAAGTGAGTGCAAAGTGCACTAAAGTTCCCCTAAGGATAAAGAAGTCGTGTTAGAGGAATAATGCAGGAAAGACACAAACCAACAATGCAACAACGCTGGATTTCCAATCTGGGGTACCTGTGGAACAAGGGGACCAAGTCCAAAAGTCACAAGCAAGTCGGAGATGGGCAGATGCCCAGGAAATGCCAGCTGCGGGTGCAAAGAAGCTTCTGCTGGACAGAAGAAGCTGCTGTTTCTGCAAGAACGCAAAGGGCTGGAGACTTTCCCTTTGGAGGACGGATCCCTCTCGCCTTGTAGAGTCGTGCAGAAGTGTTTTCCCGCCAAAAGAACGCCAACAATCCTTGCTAGCTGCAAATCGTGCCGTTAGCGTTTTTGGATGCTGCTGTGGCCCAGGAGGGACCAGGAGGTCGCAAATTGGACCAGGAGGTAGAGGGGACGTCGAGCAAGACAAGGAGCCCTCTTAGCAGCAGGTAGCACCTGGAGAAGTGCCAGAAACAGGCACTACAAGGATGCGTGAAACAGTGCTCACCCGAAGTCGCACAAAGAAGTCCCACGTCGCCGGAGAACAACTTAGGAGGTCGTGCAATACAGGTTAGAGTGCCGTGGACCCAGGCTGGACAGTGCACAAAGGATTTCTGCCGGAAGTGCACGGAGGCCGGAGTAGCTGCAAAAGTCGCGGTTCCCAGCAATGCAGTCTAGCGAGGTGAGGCAAGGACTTACTTCCACCAAACTTGGACTGAAGAGCCACTGGACTGTGGGAGTCACTTGGACAGAGTTGCTGGATTCGAGGGACCTCGCTCGTTGTGCTGACAGGAGACCCAAGGGACCGGTAATGCAGCTTTTTGGTGCCTGCGGTTGCAGGGGGAAGATTCCGTCGACCCACGGGAGATTTCTTCGGAGCTTCTAGTGCAGAGAGGAGGCAGACTACCCCCACAGCATGCACCACCAGGAAAACAGTCGAGAAGGCGGCAGGATCAGCGTTACAAAGTTGCAGTAGTCGTCTTTGCTACTATGTTGCAGGTTTGCAGGCTTCCAGCGCGGTCAGCAGTCGATTCCTTGGCAGAAGGTGAAGAGAGAGATGCAGAGGAACTCGGATGAGCTCTTGCATTCGTTATCTAAAGTTTCCCCAGAGACAGAGACCCTAAATAGCCAGAAAAGAGGGTTTGGCTACTTAGGAGAGAGGATAGGCTAGCAACACCTGAAGGAGCCTATCACAAGGAGTCTCTGACGTCACCTGGTGGCACTGGCCACTCAGAGCAGTCCAGTGTGCTAGCAGCACCTCTGTTTCCAAGATGGCAGAGGTCTGGAGCACACTGGAGGAGCTCTGGACACCTCCCAGGGGAGGTGCAGGTCAGGGGAGTGGTCACTCCCCTTTCCTTTGTCCAGTTTCGCGCCAGAGCAGGGCTAAGGGGTCCCCTGAACCGGTGTAGACTGGCTTATGCAGAATTGGGCACATCTGTGCCCAAGAAAGCATTTCCAGAGGCTGGGGGAGGCTACTCCTCCCCTGCCTTCACACCATTTTCCAAAGGGAGAGGGTGTCACACCCTCTCTCAGAGGAAGTTCTTTGTTCTGCCATCCTGGGCCAGGCCTGGCTGGACCCCAGGAGGGCAGATGCCTGTCTGAGGGGTTGGCAGCAGCAGCAGCTGCAGTGAAACCCCAGGAAGGGCAGTTTGGCAGTACCAGGGTCTGTGCTACAGACCACTGGGATCATGGGATTGTGCCAACTATGCCAGGATGGCTTAGAGGGGGCAATTCCATGATCATAGACATGTTACATGGCCATATTCGGAGTTACCATTGTGAAGCTACATATAGGTAGTGACCTATATGTAGTGCACGCGTGTAATGGTGTCCCCGCACTCACAAAGTCAGGGAAATTGGCCCTGAACAATGTGGGGGCACCTTGGCTAGTGCCAGGGTGCCCTCACACTAAGTAACTTTGCACCTAACCTTTACCAGGTAAAGGTCAGACATATAGGTGACTTATAAGTTACTTAAGTGCAGTGTAAAATGGCTGTGAAATGACGTGGACGTTATTTCACTCAGGCTGCAGTGGCAGGCCTGTGTAAGAATTGTCAGAGCTCCCTATGGGTGGCAAAAGAAATGCTGCAGCCCATAGGGATCTCCTGGAACCCCAATACCCTGGGTACCTCAGTACCATATACTAGGGAATTATAAGGGTGTTCCAGTAAGCCAATGCAAATTGGTAAAAATGGTCACTAGCCTGTTAGTGACAATTTGAAAGAAATGAGAGAGCATAAGCACTGAGGTTCTGGTTAGCAGAGCCTCAGTGAGACAGTTAGGCACTACACAGGGAACACATACATATAGGCCACAACCTTATGAGCACTGGGGTCCTGACTAGCAGGGTCCCAGTGACACATAACAAACATACTGAAAACATAGGGTCTTCACTATGAGCATTGGGCCCTGGCTAGCAGGATCCCAGTGAGACAGTGAAAACACCCTGACATACACTCACAAACAGGCCAAAAGTGGGGGTAACAAGGCTAGAAAGAGGCTACTTTCTCACACAACCCCCCCCCAAACGAAGGACAATAAGGCTAACCTTGGCCAGTTGAGACTTTATTGTCTAAGTGGTGATAAGTAGAGAGTAGCTCTGCAATAGACTGGTTACTCCCTTTATCATCCACTATATGGTTACTTCCCTGTGGGGATGTAAACCACCCTGTTTGAAGTTTTTTAGCTAAGCAACAATGTGAAGATGTATTTTCAGAGTTTCTATCAGTAAGTTTTAGTTTAGAGCAGTGGGAATTATCCACTGAACCTATTTGTAATGATGGAAATGCCAGACAGGGATGCTGTCTCAGTAAAGCCATAGCTGGGCAAAAACTTTGTCCATATGGCTGGAAGAGAGAACAGGGATGCTGTTTCTCTTGAGTTGGAGCAGGGCAGGGATGCTGTCCTATCAGCTCCACACTAGGGCAGGGATGCTGTCCTAAGTGTTGTGAGGCAGTGCAGAGTTTCTGCACTAAAGTTTCTCTGGGAGGGTTGGAGGGATGCTCCATGTTAACTAAAAGGGTGCTATTTTTGTCACCAATGTTAGTTATCCCACAGAGAGGTACTTCTACCTCAGGGAGTCCAGCTTTGCCAGCTGATGATTCCCTTGGAACAGGTGCCACCCCAGGAGAGGTTTCTCCCACCACAGGAATGGTATCCTGAATGGTAGGGTGGTTAGGGGATACTGTGATACCCTTTTTACCTGTTGATGGAGAGGGATCCTGAGTTTTCAGGCCTTCTCTCCTTTGCTTTTTCATTTCAGTAGAAATGAGAGGGAACAATTCCTCAGGGATGCCCAGCATGGCTGATTGGGCATAAAACTCTACATCAGCCCAACCTGAGGCCTCTAGGTCATTACCTAAGAGACAGTCTACAGGTAAGCTAGGTGATACCACCACCTGCTTAGGGCCAGTAACTCCACCCCAACTAAACTGAATTATAGCTAAGGGAAGAAACTTAGTGGAGTTATGGACATCAATAATCTTATACTATTGTCCAATGATGTGTTGATCAGGGTGCACTAGGTTTTCTGTCACCAAAGTGATACTGGCACCTGTGTCCCTGTAGGCCAAGGCCTCAACACCATTTATTGAAACTGTCTGCCTGTACTTATCCATTGTAAGGGGACAAGCAGCCAGTGTGGCAAGGCCAATGCCACTAGGTGTGACAGAAACTGTCTTGGGACTGACTACCCCAGTTTCTATGATGGACCCATAAGTGAACCCAACTACACCCTTTGCTTGACTGTTGCCAGCAGTCCCACCACTAGTACCACTACTGCTAGGGGCACTAGAGCTTGATGTATTAGTGGTGGTAGGCTCAGGGGGTTTACCTGGACAGGACTTATCCCCTGGCCTATGGCCTCTATTTTTACACACAAAGCACCAAGGCTTTTTAAATTGTGTAGGTTGGGAAGAAGAGGAAGAATTTGTTTTATTCCCACCCCCTGAAGAGTGTTTAAGATTTGAAGTGGGATCTTTGGTTTTACCCTTATCCCCATGCTTATCTTGAGATTTTTCACCATCTTTCTTCTTAGTGTTCTCTTTGTCACCCCCTGTATGAACTTTTCTGTTCACCCTTGTTCTGACCCATTTGTCTGCCTTCTTTCCCAATTCTTGGGGAGAGGTCAGATCTGAGTCCACTAAGTACTGGTGCAACAAATCAGACACACAATTATTAAGAATATGCTCTCTCAGGATCAAGTTATACAGGCTGTCATAATCAGTAACTTTACTGCCATGTAACCACCCCTCCAAGGCCTTCACTGAATGGTCAATGAAATCAACCCAGTCTTGTGAAGACTCCTTTTTGGTCTCTCTGAACTTTATCCTGTATTGTTCAGTGGTTAAGCCATAACCATCTAGGAGTGCATTCTTAAGTACTGTAAAATTATTGGCATCACTTTCTTTCACAGTAAGGAGCCTATCCCTACCTTTTCCACTAAATGATAGCCATAGGATAGCAGCCCACTGCCTTTGAGGGACATCCTGTACAACACAGGCCCTCTCAAGTGCAGCAAGCCACTTGTTAATGTCATCCCCCTCCTTATAAGGGGGAACTATCTTGTGCAGATTCCTGGAATCATGCTCTTTTGCAGGATGACTATGGGGAATACTGCTGCTGCCACCATGGGTTTCTAAACCCAACTTCTGTCTTTCCTTCTCTAATTCTAAAGACTGTCTATCCAAATCCAGCTGTTGCTTTTTAAGCTTTAGTCTGGTTTGTTCCACCCTCAACTTATTGAGTTCCCTTTCTAACAATCTGTCATCAGGGTTGGTGGGAGGGACATTTCTAGATACAGAGGTGTGATGGGAATGAACAGAAGGAGACCTGTCCCTTACAGAGGGCACCCTAACAGCTTGGCTAACAGAAACATCAGTACCACTGTGGTGTGAATAAATGCTTTTGCTATGATGTGAGACAACACTATTTGTATGGTGTGGCTCTTCATCATTACCAACTATGCTAGACTGTCTTGTAATGGGAAGGCTAAGAAGTGTTTTTCCTGAACCTTTACCTGGGGGAGGTCCCTGGATCAGATTGAGAACCATTAGCTACTTTTTCAACAGATGGGGCACTTTTAGCCTTATCTTGTTCTCTATGCATATTAAGTAACAGTTCCAAGGAAGGATTCTTCCCTACACTCAAACCTCTCTCTATGCAGAGACTCCTTGCTCCTTTCCAGCTAAGGTGATCATATGCAATCTTAGACAGGTCAACATTTTGGCCTGTGCCAGACATTTTTAGAGAGAGCTAAAGTGATAGAAAAAGAGAAAAAAGTTTGTCAGAGCTTTTAGAAAGACAGAGAAAAAACTTTTAAAACTTTTTAGAACTTTTTAGAAAGTTTAGAAGTACTTTTCAGCACTTAGAAAAGAGTGAAAAGAGGAAATGCAAAACTTTTTGGCTATGTGTATATACACTGACCTTGTTTTGTATATTTTTCTCTTATGAAAAGTACAATGACAAGAGTGGTAAGTAGTCTCAAAGCACTTATCCCGTCGCTGCTTCCAATGTAGGAGGCTGGACTGGCTTGTAGTGAGTACCAAGGGGTACTTGCACCTTGCACCAGGCCCAGTTATCCCTTATTAGTGTATAGGGTGTCTAGCAGCTTAGGCTGATAGATAATGGTAGCTTAGCAGAGCAGCTTAGGCTGAACTAGGAGACGGGTGAAGCTACTACAGTACCACTTAGTGTCATATGCACAATATCATAAGAAAACACAATACACAGTTATACTAAAAATAAAGGTACTTTATTTTTATGACAATATGCCAAAGTATCTTAGAGTGTACCCTCAGTGAGAGGATAGGAAATATACACAAGATATATATACACAATAGCAAAAATATGCAGTATAGTCTTAGAAAACAGTGCAAACAATGTATAGTTACAATAGGATGCAATGGGGAAACATAGGGATAGGGGCAACACAAACCATATACTCCAAAAGTGGAATGCGAACCACGAATGGACCCCAAACCTATGTGACCTTGTAGAGGGTCGCTGGGACTATTAGAAAATAGTGAGAGTTAGAAAAATAACCCTCCCCAAGACCCTGAAAAGTGAGTGCAAAGTGCACTAAAGTTCCCCTAAGGATAAAGAAGTCGTGTTAGAGGAATAATGCAGGAAAGACACAAACCAACAATGCAACAACGCTGGATTTCCAATCTGGGGTACCTGTGGAACAAGGGGACCAAGTCCAAAAGTCACAAGCAAGTCGGAGATGGGCAGATGCCCAGGAAATGCCAGCTGCGGGTGCAAAGAAGCTTCTACTGGACAGAAGAAGCTGTGGTTTCTGCAGGAACACAAAGGGCTAGAGACTTCCCCTCTCGCCTTGTAGAGTCGTGCAGAAGTGTTTTCCCGCCGAAAGAACGCCAACAAGCCTTGCTAGCTGCAAATCATGCCGTTAGCGTTTTTGGATGCTGCTGTGGCCCAGGAGGGACCAGGAGGTCGCAAATTGGACCAGGAGGTAGAGGGGACGTCGAGCAAGACAAGGAGCCCTCTCAGCAGCAGGTAGCACCCGGAGAAGTGCCAGAAACAGGCACTACAAGGATGCGTGAAACGGTGCTCACCCGAAGTCGCACAAAGAAGTCCCACGTCGCCGGAGAACAACTTAGGAGGTCGTGCAATGCAGGTTAGAGTGCTGTGGACCCAGGCTGGACTGTGCACAAAGGATTTCCGCCGGAAGTGCACGGAGGCCGGAGTAGCTGCAAAAGTCGCGGTTCCCAGCAATGCAGTCTAGCGAGGTGAGGCAAGGACTTACCTCCACCAAACTTGGACTAAAGAGTCACTGGACTGTGGGAGTCACTTGTACAGAGTTGCTGGATTCGAGGGACCTCGCTCGTCGTGCTGAGAGGAGACCCAAGGGACCGGTAATGCAGCTTTTTGGTGCCTGCGGTTGCAGGGGGAAGATTCCGTCGACCCACGGGAGATTTCTTCGGAGCTTCTAGTGCAGAGAGGAGGCAGACTACCCCCACAGCATGCACCACCAGGAAAACAGTTGAGAAGGCGGCAGGATCAGCGTTACAGAGTTGCAGTAGTCGTCTTTGCTACTATGTTGCAGGTTTGCAGGCTTCCAGCGCGGTCAGCAGTCGATTCCTTGGCAGAAGGTGAAGAGAGAGATGCAGAGGAACTCGGATGAGCTCTTGCATTCGTTATCTAAAGTTTCCCCAGAGACAGAGACCCTAAATAGCCAGAAAAGAGGGTTTGGCTACTTAGGAGAGAGGATAGGCTAGCAACACCTGAAGGAGCCTATCACAAGGAGTCTCTGACGTCACCTGGTGGCACTGGCCACTCAGAGCAGTCCAGTGTGCTAGCAGCACCTCTGTTTCCAAGATGGCAGAGGTCTGGAGCACACTGGTGGAGCTCTGGACACCTCCCAGGGGAGGTGCAGGTCAGGGGAGTGGTCACTCCCCTTTCCTTTGTCCAGTTTCGTGCCAGAGCAGGGCTAAGGGGTCCCCTGAACCGGTGTAGACTGGCTTATGCAGAATTGGGCACATCTGTGCCCAAGAAAGCATTTCCAGAGGCTGGGGGAGGCTACTCCTCCCCTGCCTTCACACCATTTTCCAAAGGGAGAGGGTGTCACACCCTCTCTCAGAGGAAGTTCTTTGTTCTGCCATCCTGGGCCAGGCCTGGCTGGACCCCAGGAGGGGAGATGCCTGTCTGAGGGGTTGGCAGCAGCAGCAGCTGCAGTGAAACCCCAGGAAGGGCAGTTTGGCAGTACCAGGGTCTGTGCTACAGACCACTGGGATCATGGGATTGTGCCAACTATGCCAGGATGGCATAGAGGGGGCAATTCCATGATCATAGACATGTTACATGGCCATATTCGGAGTTACCATTGTGAAGCTACATATAGGTAGTGACCTATATGTAGTGCACGCGTGTAATGGTGTCCCCGCACTCACAAAGTCAGGGAAATTGGCCCTGAACAATGTGGGGGCACCTTGGCTAGTGCCAGGATGCCCTCACACTAAGTAACTTTGCACCTAACCTTTACCAGGTAAAGGTTAGACATATAGGTGACTTATAAGTTACTTAAGTGCAGTGTAAAATGGCTGTGAAATAACGTGGACGTTATTTCACTCAGGCTGCAGTGGCAGGCCTGTGTAAGAATTGTCAGAGCTCCCTATGGGTGGCAAAAGAAATGCTGCAGCCCATAGGGATCTCCTGGAACCCCAATACCCTGGGTACCTCAGTACCATATACTAGGGAATTATAAGGGTGTTCCAGTAAGCCAATGCAAATTGGTAAAAATGGTCACTAGCCTGTTAGTGACAATTTGAAAGAAATGAAAGAGCATAACCACTGAGGTTCTGGTTAGCAGAGCCTCAGTGAGACAGTTAGGCACTACACAGGGAACACATACATATAGGCCACAACCTTATGAGCACTGGGGTCCTGACTAGCAGGGTCCCAGTGACACATAACAAACATACTGAAAACATAGGGTCTTCACTATGAGCACTGGGCCCTGGCTAGCAGGATCCCAGTGAGACAGTGAAAACACCCTGACATACACTCACAAACAGGCCAAAGGAGGGGGTAACAAGGCTAGAAAGAGGCTACTTTCTCACAAGCAGATAGGGCACTAATAACTTTAAAAAGCTCTCTGGAGGAGTGCGAGGCCACTTTTATTCTTGAGGTAAGATATTCTGATTTAGCTTTGAAGCTAGCTTCCTTGTAATTTTTAAGAGCGCTTTTTAAAATGTCTTTCTCCCTTATAGTGGGGCTGAGTCTCTAGCGACGCTCCTGTTGCCAATATTTCTTCTGAAGGAGTTTTAGGTCGTAGGAGAACCAAGGTTGGATCGGCTTTTTAGCAACACGTGGAGCCCAAACCTTGGGGGGGCTAAGTGGTTCACAGCCATTGCAATCCCCTGATTGAAACATTCAAACGGGGACAGAGGGAGCGATGTTAGTCTCGTAGCCGTGTTCCAACGCTAGTCTCAGTTGTTCCCCTTTAATATTTTTCCATTGCCTTATTATTTTACTGTGGGATTTAGGTGCAGCGGGGAGTTGCCTTTTTATAAATTTAAAAATCAAAAGAGAATGATCTGTCCAGCTTAAGGGAAGAATCAGGTCTCGGCCAGGTTTCAGTAATAAACAAATGATCAATATTGTGATGGTAGATTAGTTCCCTGGTTTCAAATTTGTGTTTGGGGAGCGATCGGCCATTTATGAGAGCGTGATTTAACTGTCTCCTGCTTGCCTCGTGCTCACAACTGTGGGTGTTTCCCGGCTTAGCTCTCCTATCATACTGAACTCTGTTCTCCTCAAGGGTAAGAGGCACTGGCATTTCCCAATTATATTGCCTGCATTTCCAAATAGCTAATTTACCAGGGGTCATGTTGTGAGGGCAAGGATTCCCAGCAAAGCTACAAAGGTCTGCAGGAGTGAGGGCGTTCAAGAGGGGAAAGTGTATATTGTCCTCAGCCCTCGGCCCCGTTTGGGCGTGGACGGGCGCAGGTGGGCGCGCCTTTGGCACGCCAGCGGCAAGGCAGCGTTAATGTAGGCATTTATAATGTCTGGACCGCTAACCAGGTGGATGCGGTCCCGAAAGAAAAAAAAGAAAACAGAAGTGGGGCTCTGAAAGGCCCTAAACTTCGGTGAAAAAAAAAGATTGTGAGAGAGGAAACCCCAGTAAACAAACTTCCCTGCACCCAATAGGTAAGCTCCCAAACAGCGATTAAAAGCGCCTAATTCAATATAATTACAATGTTTTTTTGCGCATCAGAAACACATTCAGCATAAAAAAGTAAAACAAGATCATGAAATATTAAAAGAGGATAGCGGTAGCACGCGCTCACCTTTGTCTCTTTGAGGAAAATGATCCTCAGAGTGTCCATAAGCCCAGCTACAAAAGAATATGGGAGATCTGCTAGAGACTTCAAGTTGCAGATTCCTTGCCTAAGAATTTCCCCCAGGTGTCAGACTGGTTATGGAGATTTTTCTTTGAGCAGTACCCTTGTGTGACGTCAGGTTGTGTCGGTCGACTCCATGTGTGCCGTGTGCGCCATGATGACATCACAGTCGTATATAGGTGCCACCCCGGTGTGCTGATGTCAGATCTTTTCTTTTGCCCCAGCCTACGGGCAGATCTGGAGGGAGCTACCCTCAGTCATTTTTTTACTGATTTTGACCGTTTTGTCAAGTTTGTTGACACTTTTTGGTGAGTTGAGGATGTCATGTAAGATGAGTTTCAAGCTGTGTCACTCCTGTCACCGCATGATGTTGGTGACAGATCTGCACCTTGCGTGTTTGTGATGCCTGGAGTTGGACCATGACCCTAAGTCGTGCTCTGAGTGCCTGGCCATTAATCTGAAAGCTTTGAGGGAGTGGTCCCTAAAGCTCATGGAGGCCTGGCATTTGATTCTGTGTCGCTCCCGGTCTCGATTGAGAGGTAAGTCACGAGACCGCTTGCAGAGCCACCACCACTCTTCTTTGTCCCACTCAATGTCCTCTGGATATTCACAAGAAGAAGAAGTTGAAGAAGAACAAACGATCTTTGACTTTGCCCCATCGCTCTGACAATGCAACATGGGAAGAGCATTGACACTCTAGACCTCCGTCTTTGGAGCCTGTTTCTGTGTCTACTCCACACCTCCCTGATTTTCTGGGAGCTGGAGCCATCCCTGCCTTGCCTAAATCTTGGGCAGACTGACTCCCATGTGATGCCTTTGGGCCCACTGGGGTCAGAAGAGGCCCTCTCGGGTTCCACGCCTTTGGCCTTGGCTCCGGAGGACCTCTTGAGATCTGTTGTCAGATCCGTGCTGATGACCATCATGCAAATGCAACCTTCACTGGCAAAGATGTCAACATTTCCTGCGTTGCTCAGGCTAACGATCAACGTCTAAACCATACTTATATTCAACTCCGACCCAGAGGTGGACCGATGTAGCTTAACACCGGTTCCGTCTTTGACTTGGCCTACATTCCCCAGGTTGGATCCTGACCCTTATTCTTATGGGTACTGGTAAGGTGAAAGTGAGGAGGGGTTGCTGGACCCTCTAGATGTCCAGCTGGAAGACACTAAAATGGACTGGGCAAAAGAACTGGGTGCAGCTAGTGATCTGGATACCTCTCCAGTGGCATGCTTTCTTCCCCTACAGTGGCTATAGAGAAGGGAGAGTCATATTCTATGGTGGTGAGAGGGGCGGCTCAGGTCTTTGGCCTTGAGCTACCGTCTGTGGCAGTTAGGACTATCCTCCTGACTGAAATGCTTCAGCTAGGGGCTTCCACCTCAGAGCCCCTTTTACCTTTTAATGAAGCCCTCACTGATGTCCTACTGGGTACCTCCTCCAGACACAGCACAGGGGCTCCTATGAACAGGACGTTCGCTCGCTGCCTGTGCCAAATGACCTTAAATTCCTAATCCAGCAACCAATGCCTGAGAGTCTTGTCATCCAGGCTTGTTCTTCATCAGGAGCATTCCCATCTGCACCCCTGGATAGGTAAGCAAAGAGGCTGGATCAGCTTGGGTAGAAATGTTCTCCTCCTCGAGTCTGGCATTGCGGTCTGTGAACCCCGGATGCCTTTTTGGCTGCTAATCCATACCCTATGGAATACGATCACACAGGTGCTGTCGCAGGTCCCAGAAGATACCTGTGCCATTCTCTCCTAAGCCGTTTCTGACAGGAGGGATGCAGCCAAGTTCACCATACATTGTGACACAACCGACTCACTAGGCAGATCGGTTGCATCAACGGTGGCCTTACAGCGACACGACTGGTTGAAGAAATCTGGATTTTCAGCGAATGCCCAACAATCACTCATGGGCATGCCCTTCGATGGCACCCCTCTCTTCGGAGACAAAGCAGACTCAACGCTCGATCGCTTTAAGGAGTACCAGGCTATGGTTTGGTCCCTTGGCCTCGAAGCTGCGCCTCGCCCCCCACACTTCACTTTTTGCCCCTTGCATGGCTACAGAAGAGGCACCCAACTGCGTCCATTCCTCTCCAGCCACCAAGCCATGCATGCTGCACAGCCTCTGTGTGGCCGTGGAAGTGGGATCCCACATGCTCATTGATCAGGGAGCCAGCGGTCTGCCCAGTCCTCCACTGCCCCAGCTGCAGCCTCCAAACCTTCTTCGTTCATCTCACCATCCTGGACCAGTTGGAGGCAGGATCCACCATCACCTGCCCCACTGGGAATCCATCACGATGGACAGGTGGGTTTTGCCAAAAGTCCAAAGGGGCTTCTCCCTCCCCTTTAAGATTATCCCTCCAGCCATGCTACCATCGCATGATCACCTACCGGAGGATTGCTTGGCACTTCTACCTGAGGAAGCTGCAGCTCTCTTGGCCAAGAGAGCCATAGAGAGGGTCCCTGTGCTAGAAGTAGCACGTGGTTGTTATTCCCACTACTTCCTGGTGCCCAAAAAGAAAAAGGGTATTCACCCTATCCTAGACCTCCAGGCCCTCAGCAAGAAGAAGTTCAAAATGTTCACTCTAGCTTAGGTCCTATCTACCTTGGACCCTGGAGACTGGATGGTAGCAATGGACTTCCAGGATGCCTACTTCCACATTCCCATCCTCCCTGCCCATTGACATTACTTGCGGTTCCTGGTAGGTCACCAGCACTTTCAGTTGACATGCTCCCCTTCAGCCCTACCAGTGCCCCTCGGGTGTTCACAAAAGTGATGGCGGTAGTCACAGATTATCTGCACAGGCTAGGGGTTTTAGTCTTCCCCTACCTCGGTGACTGACTGTTGAAGGCGAGCTAAGGTTTACTATAAACATGGCAATGTCACACCAGTCTCCCTCTCAGATGCTCCCTTTCATCGACAATGTTCTGGACAGATTCAGGCCTGTCCTCCTAAAAAGTGTGTCCAGGATATTCAGGCTATGATACTGATGTTTTGGCCTCTATCCTGGGTTTTGGTAAGAATGACTCTGAGGCTGCTGGGCCTCATGGCTTCCTGCATCCTGCTGCTGACACATGCCAGATAGGAAATGCAGGCTCTGCAGTGGGACCTGGAGTTCCAGTGGGTGCAACATCTGGTGAACCTCTCCGGCATGGTCCAGATCTCGGAGAGAACTGCACAAGATCTGCAGTGGTGGCTTTCAAATCGAGATTGGCCTCCATGGAGAATTCAAAGCAGTGTCTTGTACTTCGCATCATTCATGTTTGAGCTACCAAAAAGACATATAATTAGCGTCTCCGCGCCTTTCTGCCCTTTAAGGAGGATCCTTAACATTTTGTGAATGAGTTAGGCTCCAAGTTCCCTCTCTTTCAAGTTGGTGCAGAACCTGAATTTTAGGTTGATTTTTGGTGTCAATTTTTGTTCTTCAATTTGTATATTGTCATATGTTTTTGATATAAGTAATGTGTGTACAGTGCCAAAAACTGTTTTTTAAGAAGTAATTGCTCACTTTTGTATTTGCTCTTCTGTGTGCGATAAATGTTATTCAATTACAATGGTTCTGGATAAATGCCATGTATTAATTCTAGGGCGAGGTAATTGGTTTTGCTTTCTCATTGTAAATAATATTTTTTTCCTAGTTAATTACAGTCTTGGCTCTTGTTTCTTTGGTGCACTTTCTAAATGTGGCACTTCTAAAATAGTAATATAAAATCCAACATCACCAATAAGCAGGATTTTCTATTACCATTGTGGCCTCATAAATATGACCTGGTTACCCCTTTTGGATTAGAATCTACCACTGAACCATTTAATGAGGGTAGACCTGCTGCTATGCTATGAAAGGAGCAGGCCTCACAGTAGTGAAAAATGAATTTAGGAGTTTTCCACTACCAGGACATATAAAACACACATGTACATGTCCTGCCTTTTACCTACATAGCGCCCTGTCCTATGGGTTACCTAGGGCTTACCTTAGGGGTGACATATGTAGAAAGGGGGAGTTAAAGGCTTGGCAAGTACTTTTAAATGACAAGTCGGAGTGGCAGTGAAACTGCACACTCAGGCCTTACAGGCCCTGAGCACATGTAGTGCAGTTCTCTAGGGACTTACAAGTAAATCAAATTTGCCAATTGGGAATGAGGCAATGTTGCCATGTTTAAGGGCGAGACCATATGCACTTTAGCAGTGGTAAAGTGCACAGAGTTCTAAAACCAGTAAAACCATGTCAGAACAGTGGAGGGAGGCAGGCAAGAAGTTAGGGGTTGACCACCCTAAGGCTGTCAGGTATAACAGCGATCAACTCTTTGTAGGTTATGTGGCCGCAAAGAAAAGACGGGCAATGCAGAAGCAGACAATCTCTGGATGGGTTGTCCTCTGCATCAAGATGTGTTACGTTTTGGCAAAGAAGCAACCCTTTGAGGGATTGCATGGTCATTCCACCCGAGCAACTGCTGCAACCAGAGCTTTGGCATGCAGTGTTTGGGCCCTAGTCATCTACCAGGCAGCAACGTGGGCGTCTCTGCACACGGTCACAAAGCATTACTGCTTGGACAGTCAGGTCTACAGAGATAGCTACTAGTCTGATCTTGGTTCGCAGCCCACCGCCAAGGATGGTATTGCTTGAGTATCTATTCTGAGGTAAGAAATCCATAAGTAGAAGTCTCTATCAGATGAACAAGTTACTTACCTTCTGTAACAAATTATCTGGTAGAGACATATTCTAGTTGCAGATTCCTTACCGACCCACCCACCCATACTCCCTGCTTTGCAAACCTCTGTTCTAGAGACAGGGGCTCCCTTTTCGTGGCCCTGTTGCTGGCGCACTAATATTAGCGTACTTCATGGCGCCAGGTTGGCGCCTATATACAACCATGACCAAAACACTATGCCAATGATGCCCATGGAGTCGATCGATGCCACCTGATTGGCACGCATGGGTACTGCTCAAAGAAAAATATCTAGATCCAGTCTGACGCCTGGGGAAATACTAAGGTAAGGAATCTGTAACTAGAATATTTCTTAATCAGATCATTTGTTACTGAAGGTAAGTAACTTATTTCTTTTTTAATTGCACTAAAATGTAAAGCTGCAACATAATAATGCCATTGCTATGAAGTCTACTTGAAACACAAGGTATAAATGTGTGCATTCTTATAAAAATGCTGGTTGATGTATTTTTGAATTATGGTCTGTAGCGTTGCAAAGTTCACATGTCCTTCATATGTTTAGATTTTCTTACTTCACATTGTTGATCATGATCTTCTGAACTATGATTTCTTCTAAATATGAATTGCCAATGTAAGCTATATATAGCTCTCCAAGTAAATTTTAATTGATATAAATCAAGGTATTGCTATCAGGGTGACTTCAGGATAATTGAAACAACAAACCTTTAATGGGTATTCACAAGAATGAGTTTTGTGTACTACATTTATTTTAGTATCATAGTCAAAACTGTTAGTGCAAATTAAAAAGGAAAGCCATTATATCCAACACATTGTTGGATTCCTAATTCAGTTTTATGTAACTAAAGAATGGAACTTACAGTTTCACAAGTATTTTTTCTTCAATACAATATGTTGATACCAATTGAAAAAGATAAATGTTCTCAGGTTTCTTCAGTGCATTTGTATTTCAATAACAATTTGTGCGCCAGCACAGAGGGAGAGGACAGAAATGTGCTGTATCTTGTAAATACAGTGCATTTCTGCTCCTTCCCGGTGGCGCAGGGCAGTGCAGCAAGTATTTGCTGCGTCACCCTGCACCACGGGCCTCATAAATAAGTCCCTATGTCCCAAGGAATCGATGATTCCAGCAACTAAAGTGCATTATGGGCATTATTAGGGGAAGGAAGAAAATATTAAAACCAAGTGCCTCTGAACATCTGGCTGAGAAGCACCTACTGTCATGTGATTAATTTTTAACAGGCCTTGAGTCAATTCTCCTGCATCAATTGTCTACTGCACAAAGCATATTATGGGCCAGAATACCATCCATGTCTGTCTACAGCTTGCCTTCAAATACTTGCTACTTCATCATATATCGACCTAAGTTTGCCTGTGTGATAACACGAAGGAATATCTCTTTAAGAATAAAAAACAGGCTTTATATGCATAAAATAGCTAACTCACCAATCATCTTTATTCGCCCAATTTTGTCCATTAAAAGTGCTGAGACAATGTTTCCAGGCAGGACCGACAAGCTTCCTAAAAAGCTGACCAGGTAAATCAGAAAATCGTTGTCTTCTTCAAAGTCAAGATGGCAGCCCTCTTTCTGATCCAAAAAGGTGCTGTTAATAAACTTGCAGTCAATGAATTTGTGTATATAAAGATCTAAACAAAAAGAAAAAATTACAGTAAGTTAGTCAAGAAATAAACACCTAATAGAAATTAATAGGACTTGAGAGGCCGTAGGATACGTTTGGTAACAACCACCATTCATGGAAAACAGAAATTGACTTCTATATCCATGTATACACCACTGGTATCTTCTCCCTCAGCTAGACCAACAGCTTTATTCATGAAGCCTCATAAATACCCTGTCAGCTCTTTACTCTATCTTATGGATCATTCCTTTGTAGTTGATTAATTTATGGGTTGAGATACATTGGATTTTAGGACTCTTTCTTCTTGCAGCTTTTTTTGCTGCACTTTCGTTGCACCTGAGCGTCCTCCCTGCTCGACTCAGCATCCTCTTAGAGGGGCTAAGCTCCTTTATGTTTGCTTTTTGTATGGCCATTGTATCCACTGTGGATGGCTATCCCGTGTGTAGATGTGGTAGAGTTGTCACATATCTCCTATCATGTGTATTTTGTATTGTTAATCTTATCAACTCAGACATTAAGGCCCATATTTATTCTGTTTTTGCGCTGCATTTGCATAATTTTTTGATACTAAAGAGGCACAAACTTACAAAATGCAATTATATTTTGTAAGTTTGTGCCAGTTTTGCGTAAAAAAATGATGCAATTGCGGTGCAAAAATAGTATAAATGTGGGCTTTAGTTTGGGAAAAACTAGATTTACCTTTTTGGTTTCAAGAACTAACACTAATTGTTCTGATTTCTCCAAGAGATTTGGAATCTCTGTTTTTCAATTTTCAATCATAAGCATCACTTTCTTTGGTGCAACCCTATTTGTTATATTATCCTTTGCACTTCCTTTCTCCACTTTTTCTCTGTTTCAACTTTAACCTTTTACTCTCCCCATCATAATCTCCAAACTTTATACTTTGTTTAATCATCAATCATTTGTGCTTACCCATGCCCCGGTTTTGTTACATATTAAATTATTAAACCACTCATTACACAAACCTTTCTAATGAGAAACAAGCAACTTTTGTCTTTCCTTTCACGAACCATAATTCACAAAGCTAGGGCTTTTAAGACTGGACATTTGAGGCAATAGAATTACTCTTATTTTATGAAGGAATACATTTCTAACTTGTATTGGATGCACGCGCCATCCCAGAAATAACCAAATAAATCTAGGACTTTCACTGATTTAATGGAATTCACCAAGGTGTAGTTGTATCCAGGAATATTTCCCTTCAGTAGGAAAATTATGTGTATATACACTTGATGTAATGTTCATTTGCACATTTAACATTTATTATTAAAATAAAATGTTTTATCCATAGAAAAGGCAGCAAAGCACATAAACACAGCACTGATGCTAAATTTTCAGTGGTAAATTCTCCAACATTTTTCAAACATTCTGGAGCACTTTGCAAATTCTTAAATGTCCTTTGCAAGGGTAGAATTCTTCAAGCGCTGTGAATCAGGGTAGGGAATCCAGATTTGCAAATGGCTTTTTTCATGAACTTAAGTTCAAAATAAACGTGCAAAATCATTTATGAATTGGAGTATGAATTTGTTGGATTTACTTGCAAATATCAGTGTCTGGATTCCTGACTCACTGCCATGCAAGAAAAATCTAATAAGGTGGAAAATTAAATGGCCTCGGTTTCTTTATGTCTTCCATTGGATTATACAATTGTCTTTCTTGTCCCAAGCCACTAGCAATGAAATTGCAAATCACTAGAACATGCTAGAATGTTTGTTGGCCTGTAGTTTCTGTGTTATGAAGATTCCACTATGTCACATGTGAAGAACACTATATTTTAGAAATATTTTAAAAAGGATAAATGACATTGGCTCATATAAATGTCTCTTTACGCATAAAAACCATAAGAGTAAACTATATTTGTCTACAACTTAAATAATCTAAGTAAAACAGTTTCTACAAATCCATTATAACTGTGTTTTTTCTTTGTTAACATCCAAATCAGGCTATATGTCTGATGCTCACGTTGTGCATCTTCTGGAAGTCTTGTCTCTAGGCCACGTTGGCTGATATATTGTATCCACTATTTATTTTGTCATTTTGATTTACTGAGGGCTGTCCCTTAGAGGGAAGAGCCATATTACTTTAGTTATCAGCCCTATGTGTTGTGAAGGTGAAAAGACTGATTTTGAAGCTCTGTTTGAAGCTCTCTGTAGCTGTTTCAGACTCTGAACTCAGCAACACTAAGGTCCTCATTACATAATTATCATAATAGAGTGAGGTATCTACCACATGTAGTATTTACCATGTGTTTTATTCTATTCTGAGTTTACAACTGGAAAATGAGGCATAACATGTAGAATCTAGAAACACATGGAATTCAACGTTATGCCTTTTTTCTGGGCCCTCTTGCCAATAACGTTTGGTAGGTTTGAACAGCTGAAATTAATCAGGGGAAAACTGTGAGAATATGATAATTATCACACAATTCATCATTCTGATCCCTGTGCACCTGGAATTTGCTTTTAGCTCATAATGAGGGCCTAAGTGTTGTCATGCCAATTTCCACAGCACCTGTAGTATGAGGTATTATACTGATTGTACAAATATTTAGTTCCATAATGTTAATATTGCCTTTCTCATAAAAAAGGGAAGCAAAACATTACTCTACCTCAAGCAGTATATATTGTTTGTTTGTGTGTTATGAGCCAGATGTGCAGAGGAGCATCCAAAATGTTGTCAGCTGTGTAGGCTTCAGCATAATTTAATTGTTTAGTCAGGTATGTCCTTTACCAACCAACTGATGATTCTTCTAATATCTCACTATCCTGATTTGCTGTCATATTTTAAGGCAACTATCTTACGTCACAACCTTGCAAAAGTTGAAGACAGCACTTATGAATCTAATGGATTACTCCATATAATGTACCACACTTAAAAGAATTCTATGAAAATATAATCCTATGGTGTTGTGTGAAAACCATCATCATAATTTTAACTTTACAGAAATAAAAGGAATTCCTGTATTAAAGTCCAAATATAAAAGCTGATGGGCAGCTGCACAAGTGGATAGCCAAGAATGTCACTTCTTCATCAGACTACCCAGCCATTCCACCTGCTTGGGGAGAATGTTATTTCATGAAAATATTTGGCAGTGCTGAGCTTTCAAAATGTCATTGTGTGATACCGTATTCACTCACTACAAGGAACGTTTCTTCAGAAAATGGCTTAGCCATAATACAACTTTGTTTAGCTTGACCAGCTGTTGTAGGCTTCCATAAACATTTTAACTAAATAGATGTCTTGGACAGACTGTATTCTAAGGCTTTAACCGTAACCCCTTTTGTCAGGATGGGGTCTTAGGATTCAGCTGCAGACATTGTTCTAATATTACCAATAATGGTGTCTGGTAGTATTTAGTTAGAAATTACTATTTTGTTTATCTTTTAATTTATGCATATTTTGAGCACAGGTAAACTAACCTACTGTGAGACAAGGATTCTGTTTGTGAACAATCTGTGTAAAATATGGGAATTGGGGGCAGCACATTACACATGTGGTTTGTCACCTCACTACCAGGCTCTTGAGTTCCTCATAGATGATATTAAAAATTGATTTCTCCCTTCTGTCCATTCTAAATGCATGAGTTGATTCGATGTAAACATGCACAAAAAGATTGAATGCCTTACTCAATCATATTTACCTGTGTTGTAGAAAATTGTGTGACTAATGGTGCAGTTTTTGAAGAAAGTATCACTGCCTATCACATCCTCAAAATAACAATCTTCGAAGCGTGAGTTTTCAAACGTGACATGTTTAAATCTCATTTTGTAGAACCTATGGAAAAAATCTACAGTCAATAAAACAGCAAATGTAATTATTTTGCATCTTCATTGCATAGTCATGTCCTTTAAATTTTTACATGGACTCAAGAATCTACTTTCTTTTAAACTTTATGCTTTAAAGAGGCAGACCAACATACTTGCCCACAAAGAAACATAGCACTGCTCAAATGGGCTTCGATACTAACAAATGGTGTGGAATTTACCCACTCTAAATGTAAGGTACCATGAGTACTCCTGAAACAAGCATAGTTGTTCTCTAGCATCTTTGAGTACTGAAATGTATTGTTCAATGAAGTTCTATTGCAGCCATGTGCACTGGTGAACACTCATATTTTCGAATGACCTCTAATAAAACTCCAATGCTAATATTAGCATGTGTATGTTGTAATTTCACTCTTGAAGAAGTTTTCAGGTGCCAGACGTCACTTGCTTTTCTGTACAGGGTATATGTATTTCTTACCACTGGGTTGGATCCATTTTCACCAAGATCAAGATCTGAATCTACACCTTCGTGCTTGCAAAGATCATCCAGCATGTGCATTTGACACGGTCATCTAAGAAACAACCAGCATCTCTTACACCTGAGTAGCCTACTGTATTGATGTGTTCTAGATCATTTAATGATAAAGGAATTTTCTGATAGTACATTGGTCTCAAGTATCTTCTCAAAGAGCAATGCTAGATTGTTCTGTGGGAAAAATTCATAAACACATAAAAAATATAGCTTTGGTTGAGAAATAGTCACATCTTTGCAGTTTGAAAATGAAGCAGGGGTGTCAGTTTGATGTAGAAGTGGCAGAATAATTGTTATTACTTTTTTACAATAAAGTTTGCAATTTAATATGTTTTTTAATTAAATTAATAATATATAATGTAGTTGTGGGTTATTGGATTTGTAGGGGAATAGGATGGAAATTAAATTCATTAATGAGCAATTTAATTGTTAATGTTCTATTCTTCATTAAATATGTCTATGTTTAATTATTATTTAAATTGTTTAATTCTCAATTGATATTTTATGGATTCCAATTAATTTGCTATTTTAATGTAAATTCAAATTTCTAAATGTTGGTTAATTATTTTTGTTTTAGTAGAGGGTTGTTGCTTTTTCATGTGAAATAGGGTGAGAAGGTTTTTAAATTACAAATAATTTTATATTAATGCTAATTTGTTAATTATGTAATTATTCATTTATTTAAATTGCTTTATTTTTTTATTAAATACCATTTTTCTGTCAGTGTTTGAAAGCATAGGATTAGCACAATGCTATCCATGTTGTGCTAGAAAAGCAACAGAGGTTTGTTTGCAAAAATGGCAGAAGGCTTTAACGCTTTTCTAGCTCAGCCTGGATAGCACTGTGATTATCCTAAGCTTGAAAACTCTGCTAGAAAAACAGATATTTCAGGTGGGCAGATTTAGAGTGTCACTGATGTTGTAGATTGCTCCAACAGAACACCTCTCTACCTAAACTTGGGAACTACCTAGAGTTCCCATATATATATTTTGTAGTACAAAAAATGGTAATAACGTTTCACGCCAGGCACACTCTCATTCTATGCATACCAGCCACAGCCTATATCTCTGACATGAGTTCAGTAGACTTTATGATATGAAGCTCTCACCCATATCAGCTTTCTAATACCCATCTTGATTCATCGTATTATCAATTTCTTTGGCATACATAAAATTTCTTCTGAATCTATAATCCCTCTAATCTCGTACAAGTGTAACTCTCTTCTTTTCTTGAATTTCTGATTGATATAGCTCCATAACCCCATCTAGACTTTCATAATTCTAGGCTGTATTCTCTGGACAGATTAAATCCACTACTTGCTTTTTGATAATATGGTGACTATAGATAGGTACCTGAAAGCTGACATGCGTGACAACTTCACATCAGAAAGTCTATTGAGCTCATGTTGAAGCTACAGGTAGTCAGACATAGAAATGGGGGGACCTAGTATAATGACCAGATCTTCTACTTTTTTTAGTAAACCAAAAAGAATCAAAATGTTGTAGATGTAAGGTCCAACACAGGACATAATGAGGACTATTGTGGGGAGAAGAGTAGGTGAGGAACAAGAACCTTCCCCAGCTTCTCAAGACTATGCCATCTACAGATATCTCCCTATCCATCTCCCTACCATACAAAATGTTGCCTTACACATCGCAATACATCCATGCTAGATTCTCCTTCCCAGAATGACTCACAATATCCCTAACTCAATCACTCCTCTCCCCTCACCAACAGTCCAAACTATAAGGATAGCCACATCCACTAACTAAAGGAAAACCTCAGTACCTCACCCCATCGCCTAGGAGGCACCTACTATATCCTTGACCACCTCCCCAATCACCAAGATGCCTCTCCTAAATCATGTCCCCTCCACTGATCCTCTTCACCTCTCTACACCCTACAGCTATAATCTGAGTCTCACTCTCTTGATCCTCATCTCTCCCTCTCTACTTTTTCCTGTTCTCCTAATCATAGAAAACAAACAAGACAACATAATCAAGGAGCTAGACTCTGTCTCAACTAACTTCTCCAACACCCACACAACCCACAAATTCATCAAACTTTTGGAGATTAACCCTGAACTTAAATGCACCTTGAACCCCTGAAGATGCCTCTGGCTTATTGTCCTGCTATGCAACAGACGGCTCGGATCTACAAGTGGCAACAGATTATCACAATTAGAAATGGAAGATCTTCTTACAGCCTTAAACCTCTCCACCACAAATCTACCTCTCCAAAATATGCACAAGATGCCATGGAACCAAACAGTCTAAGACAGTGTAGATATGATAGAAAGCCCATAAACAACTGCAACATCAATGTCTCAGTTACCTCCAAATCAATAAGCAGGAACTCCAAATCTAGCCTCAGATGCATTTTTGGTCCTGGCATCTTTGCAGGGTAACCTCCAAACATTTTGCATTTTACCTCCCACTTTTTTCTGAATTGGTTTTTGCTGGCCTTAGGACTCTGTGCACTTTACTACTGCTAACCAGTGCTAAAGTGCTTGTGGCTCTCCTTACAACATGGCCAGATTTGCTTATACCCAATTGCCATATTTAATTTGCACTTATGGCCCTTGGAGGGTGGTATACCATATACCCAGGGCCTGTCAGTTAAATGCTGCCAGTGGACCTGCAGTACCTATTGTGTCACCCTCTTAAGTAGCCCTGCAAAACTTGGCCCAGCCTGCCATTGCAGTTGATTGCAGTGTCACACTGCCATGTTGGCTTGGCATCTAAACCACTGTGCCAAGCCTTAACCTCCCTTTTTTAATACATATTAGATCCCAGGTAGCCCATGGGGCCGGGTGCTGTGTAATTAAAAGGTTGGACATCTACTTTTAATTTGTACATGTCCTAGTAGTGAAAAATTCTCAAATTCATTTTTCACAATTGTGATACTGAGATAACATTGGGATTTGTTATTACATGTAATAAGCTGTAATTTCTAATTAGGAGAAGGTAGATGTGTTATGTTTGGTACAAATGAAATTTTAATAAGAAAACCTCTTAAAGTTGGCATTTTCCTGCCTTTAGCTTTTTTGTGCCTGCAGCTTGTCTTGGGTCAAATTAGTAGTTGTAGCTGACAGTTAGGCTTTGTGAACTCCTCCAAGACAGGCACACAAAAGAGGGATTAGGTGTGCCTCAATAGGGTATCTGCTAGCAGGCTAGGAGAGGCAGAGCTGAGCACAGCTCCACTTGCACCTCAAGAGCCTGTGCTCTGCCTTTACAGAAAGGACCTAACAACCCTATATTTTCACTTCAGCCAGCTTGGAGCCAGGGCAGCGGAGTCAGGGAATTCCATGCACTTAAAAGAACCTTTCCAGCAGACCCACTCTTCAGTTCACTACTGGACAAGCTGAAGGACTGCCTTCTGCTGTGACCTGCTGTGCACTCTGCCAGAATGCTTCTGCTTTAATTTCTCATAGATTGCACTGCTGCTGAGCCCACCTTTTACACCTGCACCCAGAACTACCAGAAATGACTCTAGTGCTAGTTTACTGGCCTCCTGTTCAGAGCCACAGAGACATAACAGGCTCCCACCATCTTGTACCTTCACCTGGCCCCAGCCTGGGTGGGTTCTGAACCCCCACAAGATGTTCCATCAGACCTGGGCCCTTGGCTGGTGCTTAAAGTATCCAGATGGCCATTTTCCAAAACTACGGACTTTGAAAATGTGGCTAAAAAGCGCTCTGAGAACCAGCAAGGAAACTGGGTCCAACCTGCCTGCTTCTCCGCCAGAGGTGCATCGCTGGTTGGACTTACTTCACAGCTTCTCCTGCTACCTTTTTCCCAACAGCAGAAAATCCGTTTCAGCTGCTCTTCGTCAAAGAGGTATCTGACTTCATGAAACTGTCTCCAGCTACAGGCTTCTGCTTTGTCCCACAAGAGTTTTTTCTTACTTTCATTTTGGTGACTAAGAGGGTCATTCTGACCGCCAAATGGCCGCTCCGCGGTCAGAAGACCGCGGATGCCATTCTGGCTTTCACGCTGGGCCGGCGGGCGACCGCCAAAAGAGCGCCCGCCAGCCCAGCGGGAAAGGCCCTGCAACAAGGAAGCCGGCGCCGAATGGAGCCGGCGGAGTTGCAGGGGTGCGACGGGTGCAGTTGCACCCATCGCAAATTTCAATGTCTGCTAAGCAGACAGTGAAAATCTTTATGGGGCCCTGTTAGGGGGCCCCTGCACTGCCCATGCCAGTGGCATGGGCAGTGCAGGGGGCCCCAGGGGCCCCACGACACCCGTTCCCGCCATCCTGTTTCTGGCGGTGAAAAGCCGCCAGAAACAGGCTGGAGGGAAGGGGGTCGGAATCTCCATGGCGGCGCTGCAAGCAGCGCCGCCATGGAGGATTCCCTGGGCCAGGGGAAATCCGGCGGGAAACCGCCAGATCCCCTTTTCTGACCGCGGCTTTACCGCTGCGGTCAGAATGGCCCTGGAAGCACCGCCAGCCTGTTGGCGGTGCTTCCGTGTCCCTCCACCCTGGCGGTCCATGACCGCCAGGGTTGCAATGAGGGCCTAAGCCCTTTACCACAGCTTTGACCCAAGGACATCCGATAACAGAGTTCCCTCCTCGGACACGTCATGCAGCCTTGCCCCACTGAACTTTACCTTCTCAGACATTTTTCTTCAGAAATATTTCTAATCTGAAGGTAAGCACTGCCCGGGTCCAATCCACTTCTTGTATCCGAACTGTGCTCCATCGCAGTTGGCCTTAGCGTTCAACTTTGACCCTATCGCATGCAACTAGATGTTGGCTCTTTGATGTTTTAGGATCTATTTTGAACCTTAAACTCTCAAAATTCATAACTCCGGTTCTACTGATTGGATTTTGTCATCAAATTATTATTTGGTGTCAAATTATTAAAATGTACTCTATTTTTGTACATTTGTTTGTGATTTTTCTTGTTTTGTGTTTTTGCATCATTACTGTTTGTGTGATGCATACATACTTTACACATTGCCTCTAAATTAAGCCCGACTGCTTTTGGTGCCAAGATACCCGGGGGTCAGCACAGGTTAATTTAGTGACTTTTTGTGGTTCACCCTGCAAGGGATTGTGGCTGTTGCTTGACCAGGGCTCAAACCCCAGTCAACCACCAACCCAATTCATCACATGCAATCTCCACATCTCTAGACCAGTGGTGAAAAACAACTTAAAAATAGATGAAATGATCATATGTCTCAAAATTAACATCACATTCCTCAATAAAACCTGGCAGAATAGCCTCTTTTCATCTCTGATAGACCTTCTGGTCCCTCCTAACTTTCCTTTAAAATGCCTTGACAGGGGGCATAATTGAGGTGGGTGACTTTCATCCATAGAAATTAAAGTATACAAACAAGTGATGGATGGAATTCTAGAATTAATCTAAACCACAGGTAATCACTTGGGGCGCATCCCAATCCGTCTTTCCTTTGCACACCATGCCATCACAGTTTGGATGCAGCCATATGCAAATCAACCTTAATCCTGCTCCAAAGGAAACAATCCAGCCCGAGCTGCCAGAGCAGGTCCTCCCTGACTAAAAACACAAGCAGTCCAGGTCCGGTTTCATCATGATGCTTATTCCTCATGTATGCTAATGAGAAATGGTGTGAGTAAAGTAATTGTCTCTCTTAAAAGAAAAAGACTGTGTTGGGCATCCACTTATAGTGCCTATTGTTTGACTGCTTGAGTTGTGAATCATTACCTTCCACACTACCCCAGAGATGCCTTGGACTTGCCTGAGAGTCAAATGTTATTTTAAACTTCAAACTGGGATGGAACCCACAGCATAGGAGGCAGCAAGGCCCAACAACCTTTAAGGCCTAGTATCTCATGCCTGCCCTGTGTTCCCTAAAATGGGTCTTGCAACCATCTTATTGTGTACTTACTTTATCTATCTTTTTATGTATTTTTTGTTTAATTGCAAACAACAGACACTTCATGCTTTTTTTTTTTTTAAAACATAGGAAAATGCAAATATCTCTATTGAACTTTTGCTTGCTTTTAATTTTACTTTTTTTTATTATTTCATATTCTGTGAATTGGCTAGGAAACGTCCAGCTCCCTAGTCAAAAGTGTAGACAGGGCACACTCCTTTCTATTGTGGTGCCAATTTAAAAAGACAGTTATGAGTTTTTATAAAAGTACTATGGAAGCAATATTTTCCATACTCCAAAATATCTTTAGGAATAAGCCCATAACGGTATAATTTTAGTGAAAATGCAAAGTGCTTAGGAGAAACAGCACCGGTGCAAATATGGAATACACATTAGGCAATGAGGTCTATTGTTAGAGGCTGGGTATTGGTAGGAGTGAGTACACCCATACCACTCCACCCCCAACATAGGGTTGTGCCCAGTCAAGGTCCCACAAGGTAGCCTCTGGCTCAAGCCCTGGTAGCTAGGCAAAAAGCAGTCAGGCTTAACTCAGGAGACAGGTATGAAAAGTATTTAAATACACCAATAAAGTAAAGCAAAGTCTTATAACTTATTTTCTGTAGAATTTTGACAATTTCAACAATTGTACATTGTTGCATTTATCATTACCATTCAAGTCTTTTCATGGCATTTTTAACTTTTTCCTAGCAATATTTAGGCCTATGGAAAATATTACCATTGTAGCCTATAGAGCTAACTTTCTACAATGCGGGAAAATGAAAGTCCCAGTTTTATCCTCACCAAGGCATATAAAACAACTTTTATAATGTCCCTGCTTATAGTTACATAGCACCCCACCACTAGGGCATCTAGGGGGGACCTTTGAGTGACTTATTTGTAAAAAATAAGGTAGATTATTACTTTGGAAGTACCTTTAATTCCAAAGTCGTATTTGCATACATTTTAAAGCAGCCTGCAAGACAGGGCTGCCTTTCAAAATGACAGCAGGCACACAGCAGTGCACGCTCTAGTGTAGGAAATCTAATCGGCATCTAAACTTCCCTGCCCTATTATATACTAGAGATGTATAGGTAGTATGAATCCTCCTTGCCTATATCTACTAGGGACTTACAGGGTCTGTAATTGCCAATTGGAATTATAACATTGGGCCATTTGACCATATACCTTTTATTCAGAGCACTGGCCTTGGGCCTGTTAAGCAGAGCCCAGGGCCTCTCAGGGTCAGTTACCATCAGCATCAGTAAGAACAATTGAGGTGAACATGCTAAAAGTTTGAGTTTCTCACATCTAAAAACTATTTTCTGAGCAGAGTCATCCAAACCATTCTCTACTGGTGAATACAGTACGGGGTTATAATGGTTTTGCAATAAAATAAAAGGACACCAACAACGATTTTACATGGAAGAATACTGAAAGTGTATGGTATAGCTGATGAGTGGCTCATGTTCAGTGCTTCTTTCGAGCCGGTGGCACTCATTTTTGGGGACTGGCACTTCTTTTTCCTTCTCAAACAATTCCTGAAAGCATGAGAGGGAAAAATGCACAAAACGAAAAGACATAGGAAGAGGAAACCGGGAAACTTCACAAAGGGAAAATGCAAGAATGCCTAAGAGTGAGATCAAAGGGGAGAGAATGTCTGGCAGTGAACTACAGACGCCTGAGGTTGATATTAGAGTACCAGCCTGGGTATTGGTCATGCCGACAATTATTGGCACCGGTCGCTGGCTTCCAAGCAAAGCTTCGGGCACCAGCAATGTTTCTTTCACAAATTAAGCACTGCTCATATATTTATGTTATCTAGTTGTTTGAACATCCAGAAAATTAATATGTGTCTTACTGTGAAACGTTGATGATGTCTAATGAAAGGAATTAGTCCTGGCGCGGAAGTAAAGATCAGCTTCAGTTACTTGATCTGCCTTTCTGTGTTCCTAAATTATATTGAAGTTGCATTCGTAGGGCACCTCATATCTTCGGATGGTCTCCTAAGTGCACTTAGGTGGACAGATAACACCCTACTCCGTTGGTTGTGCTATGTTGGAAGAATGTGAGTTTATAGTGTGACCCATTTGTTAAGTGTTTTGTGGTGTGTGTGATTACCAGGGACTTGTTTTCATCGTGCCAAGTGTAGCTGCGCCTCAGTGTACTAACAACAATAGTAAGGACACTTTTAACGTATCACAAAATACACTAGCTGCACTTCGGGAGTGGAGAAGATTTTCGCTCCCTATTCTCAGGTCCCCGCTCCACTAATTCAGTATTTAAAGATCCGACATAAAACAGGAAATTCAATAATGCTGTAAATAAATGGGAACTTAAATTGACCCCTCTGCAATTACTTGAATAACAAATTGTTCGTTGTAAGAAAAACACTTTGTATAATCAATATTTAAACAACGAGTTGAAACAGCATGTTAATTAAACAGCTACACATTAGAGAGATGAAATATTTGATTCTGTTATTTAAAATGATCTTACGTGACCTGGAATTTACCAGAGACTCAGCAAATATGAATTGTAATGCGAAAATTATCACAACCTGCTGTTTCCTCTTATGGTCACTAGGTGACAGTGTAGCTCAAGAAATCACAACTAACCTTGCAAACAGAAGTTTTGATGCTCTTTGAATAAGTAGTTGTTTAAGAAATGTAGACCGCCATTTGTTTACGCTGGAGATTTGAATTACTTGAGGCTATTACATTTTATTGGATCGAAGGGGATGAAATTAAATTCACCGATCTAAAGCTTCGTATGTGATTCAGACTAACGTGCCTGGGTGAGTGGCATTTTACGTATAACGCGTTTTTATTACAGCGCTTCATACCACTCGACTCCTATCTGAGAGCCGTAAATAACCATTGGTCAATTTAATGGTACTCAATAAACCAGCTCCAAACGGATGGGAAAGTTACCAGCTTTCCTAGGATTTAATATCGTGGCCCGCAGGCCATAGCAGCCGTTTACAGCGATCATTTTTAAGTCACTGATGAATTATAAGACATATCCAAGACATATTTCATTGTTTTGTAAAGCTAAGTTCATTACTATGTGGCGATGGGAAACTAATAGTCTCTTTGTCAGTCGAGGGTATCAAGGCCCGCTACTGTAGATGGTCATCAGATGGGGCCTTGACAACAGGATGACTAACATGATGGAATTGTATTCAAGACGGCGGACATCTTTAACTTAAACAGTCCCCGCACGTGAATTTCATTGATTTTAGGTCGAGCATTTGAGACCTCTTGTATATACTTCTATACTTCTTTGTGGGCTCTCTGCTTTTTCACTGGTTTGTTTCAGTGTCCTTAAAAAATCCTTGCTTGCTAGTGGTCAATCCTTGCTCTTTATCCCACCTTTTCCACAGTTGTACACTCCCCTGGAGCCCACCTAGTACTTGTACCCTTCCACTTGTGCCAATGTAGCATGTGCTTGGGGACTACTTTTTCTGAGGCTAATGGCATTTGACCAGAGTGCATTTGACCAGATGTCTCCAGTGGCTCCAGTCTGTTTTTGTTAACAGGGCTCTACTCATGTTCTCTGGTTACATGTGCTGTGCATTTAAAGACCGAGGTCAAATGTTAGAGGCTGTTTTACAAGGGTGCCTATTTCTGCCCCCTGCCTCCCCGGTGCAAAGACAATAGATTTTCTTACGCACTGCTATACGTAGAGAAAATCGCTATTGTTACAATATTTAAAGTATATTCTCCCAATTCAAAATGGCCGCCACACGTCATGCGCGATGACGTAATTTACGTCATGACGAGGCCATCTCTTTTCTTCGTTGCTGCTTGTTTTGTTTCCTGTTTCGTCTGCTCGTTGTACTTTGTAGGAAGTTGGCTCTGTATATACTATTTCAAAGTACGAAATAGCATGCACAGAGTCCAAGGGTTCCCCTTAGAGGTAAGATAGTGGCAAAAAGAGAGAATTCTAATGCTCTATTTTGTGGTAGTGTGGTCGAGCAGTAGGCTTATCAGAGGGTAGTGTTAAGCATTTATTGTACACACACAGGCAATAAATGAGGAACACACTCTCAAAGACAATTCCAGGCCAATAGGTTTTTATATAGAAAAATAACTTTTCTTAGTTTATTTTAAGAACCACATGTTCAAGATTTACAAACAATACTTTAAATGAAAGGTATTTCACTCAGGTATCTTAGGAACTTCGAATCATCACAATAGCATGTACAGTTTTGGCAAAAATGGCAATAAGCTATTTTAAAATTGGACACTGCAAAATTCAACAGTTCCTGGGGAGGTAAGTATTTGTTACTTTCACAGGTAAGTAAAGCACTTACAGGGTTCAAAGTTGAGTCCAAGGTAGCCCACCGTTGGGGGTTAAGGGCAACCCCAAAGTTACCACACCAGCAGCTCAGGGCCGGTCAGGTGCAGAAGTCAAAGTGGTTCCCAAAACGCATAGGCTTCAATGGAAATAGGGGTGCCCCGTTTCCAGTCTGCCAGCAGGTAAGTACCCGCAACTTCGGAGGGCAGACCAGGGGGTTTTGTAGGGCACCGGGGGAAACAAGTCAGCACAAAAAGTACACCCTCAGCGGCACGGGGGCGGCCGGGTTCAGAGTGCAAACAGGCGTCGGGTTTGCAATAGGTTTCAATGGGAGACCCAGGGATCTCTTCAGCGAAGCAGGCAGGCAGGGAGGGGCTCCTTGGGGTAACCACCACCTGGGCAAGGGAGAGGGCACCTGGAGGTCGCTCCTGCACTGGAGGTCGGATCCTTCAGGTCCTGGGGGCTGCGGGTGCAGTGTCTTTACCAGGCGTCGGGTTCTTGGGAGCAGGAAGTCGCGGTCAGGGGAACCTCTGGATTCCCTCTGCAGGCGTCGCTGGGGGGGCTTAGGGGGGTCAGCTCTGGCTACTCACAGGGTCGCAGTCGCCGGGGAGTCCTCCCTGTAGTGTTGTTTCTCCGCAGGTCGAGCCGGGGGCGTCAGGTGCAGAGTGGAAAGTCTCACGCTTCCGGCGGGAAACGTGGAGTCCTTTTAAAGTTGTTTCTTTGTTGCAAGATTTGGTTTCTTTGGAACAGTACCGCTGTCCTCTGGAGTTCTTGGTCTTTTTAGATGCAGGGTAGTCCTCTGAGGCTTCAGAGGTCGCTGGACCCTGGGGAGTGCGTCGCTGTTGCAGTTTCTCTCGAAGTTGGGGAGACAGGCCGGTAGGGCTGGGGTCAAAGCAGTTGGTGTCTCCGTCTTCTCTGCAGGGCTTCAGGTCAGCAGTCCTTCGTCTTAGGTTGCAGGAATCTAGTTTCCTAGGTTCTGGGGTGCCCCTAAATACTGAATTTAGGGGTGTGTTTAGGTCTGGGAGGGCAGTATCCAATTGCTACTGTCCTTGAGGGTAGCTACACCCTCTTAGTGCCTTCTCCCTGAGGGGAGGGGGGCACATCCCTATCCCTATTGGGGAAATCCTCCAAAACCAAGATGGAGGATTTCTAAAGGCAGGGGTCACCTCAGCTCAGGACACCTTAGGGGCTGTCCTGACTGGTGGGTGACTCCTCCTTGTTTTTCTCATTATCTCCCCGGGAGTTGCCGCCAAAAGTGGGGGCTGTGTCCAGGGGGCGGGCATCTCCACTAGCTGGAGTGCCCTGGGACATTGTAACATGAAGCCTGAGCCTTTGAGGCTCACTGCTAGGTGTTACAGTTCCTGCAGGGGGGAGGTGTGCAGCACCTCCACCCAGAGCAGGCTTTTGTTTCTTTCCTCAGAGAGCAAAAAGGCCCTCACCACATGGGGTCAGAAACTCGTCTCTCAGCAGCAGGCTGGCACAGACCAGTCAGTCCTGCACTGAACAATTAGGTAAAATACAGGGGGCATCTCTAAGAAGCCCTCTGTGTGCATTTTTAAATAAACCCAACACTGACATCAGTGTGGGTTTATTATTCTGAGAAGTTTGATACCAAACTTCCTAGTATTCAGTGTAGCCATTATGGAGCTGTGGAGTTCGTTTTTGACAGACTCCCAGACCATATACTCTTATGGCTACCCTGCACTTACAATGTCTACGGTTTTGCTTAGACACTGTAGGGGCATAGTGCTCATGCACCTATGCCCTTACCTGTGGTATAGTGCACCCTGCCTTAGGGCTGTAAGGCCTGCTAGAGGGGTGACTTACCTATGCCACAGACAGTGTGAGGTTGGCATGGCACCCTGAGGGGAGTGGCATGTCGACTTAGTCATTTTCTCCCCACCAGCACACACAAGCTGGCAAGCAGTGTGCCTGTGCTGAGTGAGGGGTTGCTGGGGTGGCATAAGACACGCTGCAGCCCTTAGAGAACTTCCCTGGCATCAGGGCCCCTGGTACCAGGGGTACCAGTTGCATGGAACTTACCTGGGTGCCAGGGTTGTGCCAATTCTGGAGACAATTGTACATTTTAGGTGAAAGAACACTGGTGCTGGGGCCTGGTTAGTAGGGTCCCAGCACACTTCTCAGTCAAGTCAGCATCAGTATCAGGCAAAAAGTGGGGGGTAATTGCAACAGGGAGCCATTTCCTTACACAAGCCCCCCCCCCCCCCCCCCCCCAGCCCACAGGCCAGGAGACTCAGCCAAAGCTGGGAGAGTCTTCCTAGTCTGTCAGGCGAGGAAGAGTAGAGGAAATAGGCTGGTTTGTTGCAGGGCCTACTCTGCCTTACATCCTCCTGTTCAGGTCATTCCCTCTGGGGAACTGACCCACTTCCACAGTGATAGGACCTAGTCTGAATTGCCTCTTGTCTGTGCTTTTAATGTCTTCACCCATTCTCTCTATTTTGGGGTTAGAGGTATCCACCTCTGCTAATCTTATCTTAGCCAAGGTCACCCCTAGCTTACCCAAAGAGGTTACCCATAGCTGGAGTAACCCCACCATGACCGTCAGGGGGCCTAACTTGCTATTTGGCATGGGGTCAGACCACCATGCCAAGGATAGTGCAGCCATAAAGGCTAACACCCAGCAGAGGCCACTGACAGCTGTCAGTGCCCAGAACCACACCTTTAGCTCTTCACCTGCTAGGGAAGGAGCTAAGCTTCTTTGGGTTCAGGGTGCCTGTCTGCTGTGTAAGAGTGGGGGGTTAATACATCTTGTAGTAAACACCCTTCTTCCGCTCTTTCTTCTGTTAACTGAGGAGCCACCCACTCAGGTTTAACAGTTGTCTGACTAGCCAGGACTTCTTGTGGTTCAGGTTAGACTTTATCAGTGCTATTTTTGGAGTTCTCCCCTACTGGAGCAGAATCTCTTTGGCTTGCTGGAACCTTGGCTAAAGGTTGTCCACCTTTCCTACTCTGTTTTCCTTTCTTTTTCTTTTGGGGCCTACTTGCAGTTACTGCAGGGGTAGCACCTCCAGAATTCTTGGGAGAGGACTGGCACTGGATCAGTTCCTCTCTTGGGCTCTGACTAACCTCTGGGTAGTCATTTCCAAGGAGACAATCAAGGGGAGGTCTGTACTGACTACCACCCTTCTCCAGCTAAAAGACCCACCCACTTCTATGGGCCCAAAAGCCACAGGCCTACCAGTGACCCTGTCTGGTCTAACTCTTACTCTGGCAGTCTCATCTGGGATGTACTGGTTTGAGAACACCAGCCTTTCATGCAAAATAGTGTGACTGGCACAAGTGTCTCTCAGGGCAGTGGCTGGGATTCCATTCACCAGTAGGTGGTGGAAGTGTCTACTTCCCTCTGGAATCTCCAACTCACCTGTTGGGCCCTTTTTCCAGTTGAAGGCTATGAAGACCTCCTCATCTGAGGAGTCATCCCCAATGGCTACACTGGTCACCCCTGGGATTTTGCTAGGGGGTTTGTTTTTGGGACAAGAAGTGTCCTTGGTGTGGTGCCCTGTCTGTCTACAGTTTTGGCACCATGCCTTAGTGGCATCCCAGTTCTTACCCTGGTACCCACCTTTGTTTTGGGTTGTGTCTTGGGACCCACCCACCTGGTCTGGTTTTTGGGGGCCTACAGAGGACTCTTTTTCTTTATTTCTAGTGTCACCCACTTTCTCCTGGGGAGGCTTTGTAACCCCTTTCTTTTGGTCACCCCCAGTGGAAGTTTTGGTTACCCTAGTCTTTCCCAATGGTCTGCCTTCTTTCCCAATTCTTGGGGAGAAATTAGACCTAGGTCTACCAGATACTGAGCAACATTTCACTGAAGCAGTTACTTGAAATGTGTTATTTCATAAACAAATTATAAAGCCCAACATAGTCATGCACTTCATTTCCAGTTACCCAACCATCCAGTGTTTTCACTGAGTAGTCTACAAAATCAACCCAGGTTTGGCTCGAGCAGGCTTTTGTTTCTTTCCTCAGAGAGCACAAAGGCCCTCACCACTTGGGGTCAGAAACTCGTCTCTCAGCAGCAGGCTGGCACAAACCAGTCAGTCCTGCACTGAACAATTGGGTAAAATACAGGGGGAATCTCTAAGATGCCCTCTGTGTGCATTTTTAATTAAATCCAACACTGGCATCAGTGTGGGTTTATTATTCTGAGAAGTTTGATACCAAACTTCCTAGTATTCAGTGTAGCCATTATGGAGCTGTGGAGTTCGTTTTTGAAGACTCCCAGACCATATACTCTTATGGCTACCCTGCACTTACAATGTCTAAGGTTTTGCTTAGACACTGTAGGGGCATAGTGCTCATGCACCTATGCCCTCACCTGTGGTATAGTGCACCCTGCCTTAGGGCTGTAAGGCATGCTAGAGGGGTGACTTACCTGTGCCACAGACAGTGTGAGGTTGGCATGGCACCCTGAGGGGAGTGGCATGTCGACTTAGTCATTTTCTCCCCACCAGCACACACAAGCTGGCAAGCAGTGTGTCTGTGCTGAATGAGGCATCGCTAGGGTGGCATAAGACATGCTGCAGCCCTTAGAGACCTTCCCTGGCATCAGGGCCCTTGGTACCAGGGGTACCAGTTACAAGGGACTTACCTGGGTGCCAGGGCTGTGCCAATTGTGGAGACAATGGTACATTTTAGGTGAAAGAACACTGGTGCTGGGGCTTGGTTAGCAGGGTCCCAGCACACTTCTCAGTCAAGTCAGCATCAGTATCAGACAAAAAGTGGGGGGTAATTGCAACAGGGAGCCATTTCCTTACATACTTGATATGCCTCAGCTCCTGCCGTCGAAAATGCATTTTATTCAGTGTTTCTGTCTGGAAGATAGAGAACTTTCATATTCCCCTGAACTCCAAGTTCCACAGATATATGTTTCTTGGGAGTATCATTAATTAAAAAAAAACTAAAAAACTTTGTTTTGTCATCATATGCACAAGCACAGTGAGAAAGCGTGAAAGTAAAGTTTTGAAAATTGATCGTGTATTTGCAGCATTTACATAGTAAGACTCACAACGTCTTAAACAAACTAGTGCGTGTGAGGTAGGATGTTGCCGGGTATCGGGTGTTGTCACACTGAAAGAAGAGCTGCAAAAGGATAGTTGTGCATTGGCAGACTTAGTTAAAAAGACATGGGACAAACAAATGAAAAGCCGCAGGATAGCGAGGTAGAGAGAAAAGGAAGAACAAATCCATAAGTAGTACAGCAACTAGAGAGAGAGAGACTTGGCGAACCTAACCTCACATAGATGAAAACGCCTCACTTATTTCTGCCCACATTGAAATAGCGGTCAGCAAAATTTTGTGTCAAATCCCGACCCTTGTATACAGTTGATGAATCATATATGTGCCACAATATTTTGTTACAACTGTTATGCGAAACGGTAAATGTCAGGTTTATTTAATTGTCTAGATTAAGGGGGGTACGTTTGAAGTAAGTTTGTTAAGTCCAGTATGCCACGGATATTAACATAGAGTGCTTTGCCTCACGCTTAACTTAGTATTAAAAAAAACAAGTGTGCTGCGGTTTCCTTAATTAACGGGTGCTGTGGTTTCCTGGATGGCTTTATATGAAAAAATATGCATTCTTAGTGCAATCGTCAACAGGCCTTTACAGTGGGACTTGGTGGCATTTCACCTATGAATTGCAGACAGGGCTTGTATCCGTTAGTTCTTAGTAGAAGCGAATCAGAACATGCATGTCAAAAACATTGACGGTCAGCTAAACAATTCAGTTGAAAAGAGAATAGGGCAACTTGAAAGCCTAGCCCATGAAACATGTACCTTGTTTGTGTTTGTTACGTCGAATCCGCTATATGTTATAGAAAAATTTGTAAGCGAGGAAATCTAAACGTCTGGGATGCTCGCTGGTTCATACAGACTACGATCACACAATTTATTCAAGCGAGTCAGTCAGCATTTGAGCCCAGGTTGCCCTGCCTCAACAGTCTGCATTTAATCCACTAGTCCATATCTACTTCTTGCCCTCATTTTACACAGAATAACAACATATCGTGCTTAGTGGTATTTGAAAATCGGAATTATTGCAATAAAATCGACGTTAGGAAATATATGTATTACATGCTAGATTAATATGACACTATATGATAAATTATGTAAAAACAAATCGAGTATGAGTCAGTATTTAAAGGAACAAATGCAAACTAAGTATGCTTATTTCATCATATAAAGGCATCCAGGAAACCACAACACACTGCTAATTCAGGAAATCACAATACACTTTTTTTTTTTAATACTAAGTTAAGCTTGAGGCAGAGCACTCTGTATGTCAATATCCGTGGCATACTGGACTTAACAAACTTACTTAGAACGTACCCCCCTTAATCTACACAATTAAACCTGAACACTCTACTGCCAAAAGTTTAACTCTAATAATGGTTTATATGATAATTGTATATGTTTTAAGATAGAGGAAGAAGGTGTATATGTTTTAAGATAGAGGAAGAAGGAAGTCCTTTAATTAAATGCCAGGCCACTGGAATTATATGTCAGGAACAAACAAAATTATTGGGCAGGGTTGACCAATTAATGTGGCAGAAAAGTCCAGTTATGAATTTACAATGCCAATAGCTCTAACTCAAGCAAATGCGAGACCTACTACATTACAAATGCTTGTTTTCCAATTACAGCTGTTTGCAAATGTGACCTTCTAATACCAAGGCAAAGTTCACGAAAAAAAAACTTCCGTCCTTTTTTCTGTTTTGATATGGTAGGATTTTCTATAAATGTATAGGGAATAATTAAAAGTGTATATTTTTCCATATGGAGTAATTGATGTATTCTTAATCTTTTTGATTATGTTATGCTGCATGTTTGGAATATAGTTGTCATTGTGTATGGACCATCACCAGAACACCACCGATGAGAAATTCTGTCCGGATGGACCAATGTAGTCTTGTAATACATCCAGGACAATACACAACAGATCAGTCAACAGGAATAATAATTCATACATTGCAAGACAGGCTCCTTAAAAGCGTGTAGGTTGTAAAAAAACGAAGAAGGAACATTATCTACTATTTGGATTACACTACAACCGACTGGTTCACTTCCAGCAACCTTACTCAGAGGCAGCCATAGCTATATTTCTTTGAAAACTAGAAAAAATAAACCGCGTTGTATTTTTTAATCTTCTCCATATCCAAAGACTGAATGGCTGAATTGAACAAACATTTGAATCTCGCACATAAGAATGCAGAAAAATAAACATTTCTGATGAAGCAATGGCACTTGGTTTGTCTGAAAAGTCATCAGCAACTATGATTAAATGATGTGAGGTGAAAAATGAAAGTGGTCAGAAATGTACTGCATGTACACTGATGTAGGGCAAGACACATTTAGCCTTGAGCATCTGAAGAGCTAACAGTGTTGAGATCGAATACACAATGCAGACATTAAATCATGAACACATACTTGTCATCCAAAAAGTCTCCGTTCTTATGAATTTGGTTTTCAAGAGTAAAGTTGAATACAAAATGGTGGATACGCTCAGCGTCAAAGTTCTTAACTTTTGCTTCATAGGCCTCCTCCTGGAGGTATCTTATCATGTCTGGAAACCAGACAGTAAGGCCGTAATAACTGTAAAATAAGATAAAACAGTAAATAACAAGCTGCCCCATGTAATCCACTATGAAAAAGACAATGCCATATTTTACAAAAGATCTCTGTAAAATTTTGTAACCTCTTATAAACAAACAATTTCTCTTGTTATTTTCATTCAAATACTACTTCCATATTTCCAAACTACAGAAATAAACATTTCATTTAAACCCTGGCATTTTCGTGGAACTCTTCAGGATTAAACTAACACCATGCTTCCCAAGACTGTTCCGAACTATATACCTAGCTGAAGTATCAATGTCAAAAGCTACTTAGTTTTTGCTACCTAGCTAAAATTCTCTTATTTCCAGCAGTTGGTTCTTGTTTAATACAATTCTAGCTGGCAAGTTTCACGTTGTACTTTCTTAAGCCTTGTAGTGCAGTTTTAGGACGTCTTTCTATTTCACTCAGAACTTTTATTTTGACACATTTACATTTTTCTCTCATATAAGTCACATTACGCAATCTAATATGCAGGTTATTTGACTAATTGTGTGACTGAGGTTATTGTTTGGAACACTATAAGTTCTCTACCAACATAGGCATATGCGATTTTTCGCTTGAAACAATCATATAGTAACATATACGTGTTGATCATAATGTTATGGTAATATATCACGTGACAACTGAGAGCATTTTATTATCTATATGTAGGATACACAATTAATAACTGTGTGGTATGGTCCAATATTCCAGGGGCTCTAGCGACATCATAAATTAGACTTCCGGTTTAATGCCACTTCTATTTTAGATCTTACCATCTATATTCACCAATATTTATTTTTTTCTCATTTTATATATATATATATATATATATATATATATATATATATATATCCGTCCAGATTTGTTTTTCATTTTGTGAAAAAATTTACCTAAAGCTAATATATTTCCATATTTATTTAACTGCCGAAAGTACACTCGTAAATGGATGCATTATGAGTTCTGGTGATATAAAAAGCCCTAATTATGCATTACACATTTGCAATGTGCTAATACGACATTAGGCTGTTAATAGATGTGCCCACATCTTCAACTGCTCAATATTTCATTAAAGAAAACATGGCCTTTAAGTGTTTTAACTCCCTTGTGTGATAGTCTGAACACTTACTGGTCTAGGTGCCATGATTCGAATCAAAGATTACTCAAAGAAGCATGGTTTTCGCTTTTCCCCTGAATACAAATCCGGACAGAGAAATGGATAGATTTCTGTCCGTATTTATCTGCAAAAATAAGTGAAAACACATACCTGGGAGACTTAGTCATAAACCGAAAGGCCAAAGGCAGAGAACCCAGAAATGTCAAGATAGGACCATGTTACAAATGGTACGTTATGTTTTTTTATTGCAGACTTACTTTGTGATAGTTGGATTTAAAAAGCGGATATTTCAAAGTGCAAGGAAAAAAAGGGCCACGGTTAAAATTAGAATATTTAGGTTTTGTTTATCTTGCTTGAAAAAAATATTAATAAAACAATGACCAGTTGTGAGGCCCACCCAACTTTTGATGCAAATTGTCAGAATTTACTGCATACTTACAGCTTTATTGAATTGGCTATATTTTTTGCCACATAGCTTGCAGAGTTTGCAAATTTCACCCAAAAGGTTGATTTTAGCTCATGTACCACATAATATAAATTTTTGCTCTAAAATTAAGGCAATCTTGCCACATATTTTATTTCTCCATGAGATATTTTACTAGAAGCCCGAAGCAATATTAAAACATTGCAGGTTTATCTTATAAATTATGTTTAGGATGTAAATCTCACACAACAGTGATGCAAACCATTACTTGCACACCAACTCCATTGCTCATGACCTTACCCTTATGAAACAGATAAAATTACAATTGCTGTAAATAATCTTACCATCTTAACAGAGACGACTGTGAATGTACTATCATTTATTTGCTTAATTATACCTGTTTGAATATATTTTGCTCTTTGTGTTGTTATTTATTGGTAGAAATATAGTGAGGTCATATATAGTGTGCAAATTAAAGTTTTCATTGTGATTGTGTGAGTTGTACCTATGTTTTTATGTATGTATGAATATAGATAGATAGATAACTAGATAGATAGATAGATAGATATAAATATACACAATAATATAAAACATGTATATATATTCTTTTTTTATATTGTTCTTATATAGAGAGAGAGAGAGAGAGAGAGAGAGAAAGATAGAGTAGCTGAATTAAACTAAGTTTAAAGGGACTTTATAGTCAGTTAAAACATAGGGTGTCAGATAAAGTTACTTTGGGGCATTAGTTACAATTACTTGAGATAAATCTAACTGGTGAATTTCAGTGGTTGTGTTAGTTTAAAATGGTATGTTTGTTTTTTGTCTGTGTGTTTCTAAGTTTCTTCAATATAAACCAAGATATTATTACAATTACTAACTCAAATATCACATTAACCTTAATTTGTTTTTTTTCTCAGGCATTTCTTTTTTCTTTATAATGTAAAGTAAGTTGTCTATCACTGTGCGCTGTGTGGGGTTGGGCTTCCAACCCCCCACTGCACCTGATCTTTGGCTGTGAGCTCACAAACTAATGGGTGCCCAATAGCCCGTAGTGCATAGCATTCGGCCAGATGCAGTACAGGTTTGGCCACTACAGCACACAGCTGACTATGTCATGCAAGAATATAAAGGGTTTTATTTTAAGCAAGGTCAGATGACCAAAAATATAGAAAGCAAGCCTATTGACTTTATCATGGGGTCAGCACATTAATGTATATAAAAACAGACCTGTTGTCTTTGACTAAAGTCACCAGTAACTATAATCAAAAGTATATTTTGTAGATTTACACAATGCAATTTTTAGGAATAGTGATTGTCACCCAAAAATATTTTATAAAGCATTTTAAAAATATTAACATGCATTTTAACATTTTTCAGGCCACTAAATGCAGTCAAAGATTAATCACACAGAGCTGACGATTAAAATCAGCCTCCATTACTATTTTCTCAACACAACGTCTCTATCTCTACAACGGGAGTGTTTCTTCACATGGCATAATTATTAAAATCCTGCTAACGAGTTTTGGTGTTTCTCTTTAAAATGCTTGGTCAAATTTACAATCACACTGCACAGTTTTTTTATAAATAATTTTACAACAAATGTTACAGTGATGTTATCAACGATGTTACAAAAGATGTCATGAATGCTGTAATATCGGGGGTAATTTGCAGTGCATGGTGAGGGCATGAGTTACGTGAAATAAATCTAACCATAAAATGTGAATTTCTATGGTTTTGTACATTTAACATGTGAGCCTAATGATAACGTCCCTGTAACCTCTTCTAATTTCTATTTTTTGTATTTCTATTTCCTAACTATAGCATTCCTGGAACCTTTGGTTGTTTCATTTAATTGCTATGGCTTTTGAAACGTAAAGTAATTTTAATTATTATACGTGAATCTATCCACCGCCACACACGGCCTTCTGCCTTAAAGGCGGGGGTTGGCCAACCCCCTATAACCACTCAAATTCACACCATGCAACCGTGCACAGCAGAGGTTGTCTGAATGGCCTGGTCTGCCGCCAGGCCCTTGGCCAACCCCTATAACCACACCAACCCAGCGCAATGCACTTCCTTTGGCCATGTGCGGTAGGGGTTGTGTACCGTGTCTGGCCTGCGGCCAGGTCCTGCAGTCAAACCCTATAAGTCCCAAAACCCAAACCATGCACAGTTGAAGGGGTTTGGAGCTTAAAGGGGGCAACATTTAATATACATTTTTAGGCGGGCGGCACAGGCCCCCCAGGCCCCAGAAACCATCACCTCTCCATGGCCTTCCTGGGGCAACATGACAAACATATGGTGGGGCCACACATACCCCCGGGCCCTGGAAACCAACACCTTCCCAGTGCTATGTAATTAGGAATCTTAGGGGGGAAACGCAGCCCCCCAGGACCACCACCTCCCCTGGACAACATTAAAAAACATGGGAAGGCTACACAGACCCCCATCCTGGGACCACCATCTGCCTGGGCCTAAATAATCCAAAAAAGTAGGGAGGGTCATGCAGACCTCCCCCTAGCCCCAGGGTCCGCCACCTACCCAGGGCCACATAATAAAACATGTTAGGGGGGCCACACAGGGAGGCAGTTGTCCCTGCTGCATGGGGGGCTCGTGGCCCCCTGAATAATATTAACAATTAACCCCCTGCTATGTAATATTATCTTGACCCAGGGAGGTGGTGGTTCCTAGAGTGTGGGGGGCCACACAGCCCCCTGCATATTTGTGATCATAGCCCTGGGGAGGTGGTGGTTCCTGGGGCTACTAAAAAGCCTTCTATTATGAGCCTGCAATGCCTCCTGGATCTGTTCCACCTGTGGGGGGCCAAAGCATTCAGTAACGCAGCAGACTGTGTTTATTTATTTTAAATCATGGGCAAATTTGTGGATCCAGTCATGGATTTCTCTGTTTTGTGATCTAAAAAAAGCTTTTTAGCCTTCGGGAGTTTGCAGAGAGACTCCTGGACCAAGACAAGGGGGCAAGGGTAAACATAGCCTACTTTTCTTTTTTACAGCTTGTTTAGCTGCCAACACTTTTTGCCAATCAGATCTCAGCAGGAGATCTCCCTGGATCTGTGGCCCTAGATATACAAATGTATTTTCCCTTTAGTATCTCGAAAACTACTCAATGGATTTACACCAAATAAAAGAAAGATTGATCTGTGGACTAAAACCTACATATTTGCCAAATTTTTGTAATTCTGTCCAGCGGTTCGGGCTGCAGGCATGTCTAAATAGCTGATGGGAATTAACATTGCAAACCTACTTTTTTCACCCCCCCCTTTCCTCGGCCCCCTGCTTGACGGATCATCCTGAGATTACTAAATCACAAAAAAGCATGATCTGTGGAACAAAATCTAGCTTTTTGTCAAATTTGGTGTCCTTCCGTTCAGTGGTTCGGGCTGTAGGCATGTCTAAAGGTCCTATGGAAAAATTAATGGTGAAAGCGTGTTTAGAAACCTCCCTTTTTCTCAGCCCCTGCTTGACTGATCACCCTGAAACTTTCAAGACTGAAGCTGTACTTAGCAAAGTTTGAAGAAGATTCATCAAATGATGCAAAAGTTATTATTAAAACAAAAAATGCTTTTTCTACAGAAACTAACTATAACTACCTAGTGGCAACCACCACTATGTAATATATATATATATATACCCTTGCAGTTGCTGTTATTATGCTGGACAGAAATTGCAAAAGCAAGTGGATAATTAAAAAATCTATATCAGATGCACAAATTAATACTTTATTGGAATTGATGCCTCTGCAACTATTGTAGATATATGAAGATTAAGCGCTCCAGTTAAAGAGGATAGCAATATGAATATGTGCATTGTGGGAACTGTAGTTTGGATTATGAAGTCACATGAATGTTAATTTAAAAGGACTGGCTCAAATCACACCTGCTTTTACTTACTTGTGAACAAGGCATGTTGTGCCGAAACGCAATAGGATTTTCCAACTTGCTGCCCTGATGTGTTAATAAATGCTTGGACTTCAACGTGGATTGATGCCCGGGCATTTTGTGATTGGAAGATATTTACTGTGGAACGCTTCGCCTCAGCAACCCAGGCTGCCCTGCAGGGTCTGTGGCCCCTACACGGAGCAGGAGGTGACAATGATATATATATATATATACATATATATATATATACATGCACTGTTTCAAATATTACAGTAGGCCATAAAATATTTAGACTGCTGCCATATTTTGCACAAGTTTGTCCATATGTTGGTCATTGTTAGAAATGGGGTTTTTGGTTGGCAGTCAGGTTGCCCTCTGTCCAAGCAAGAACCCTCACTCTAGTCAGGGTAAGTCACACACAATCCAAAATCAGCCTGTGCTCACCCTCCGGTAGCTTGGCACGAGCAGTCAGGCTTAACTTAGAAGGCAATGTGTAAAGCATTTGTGCAATAAATCATACAACACCATAGCATAACACCACAAAAATACACCACACAGTGTTTAGAAAAATATATAATATTTATCTGGGTATCTTCAGGTATCTTCAGGTCAAAAACGATCAAAGTTGCAATATGAATTTGTAAAGATATCACTGAAAAGTGATATAAAGTGTCTTAAGTCTTTAGAAAGTAAACAAAGTCTCTTTCAAACACAAAGTACCTGGTTTCTGGTGGAAAATCTCCTCAGAGGGCCACAAAGGAAGAGGTGCGTGGAAAAAGGGTGTGTGTGTCGATTTCTCCCCAGCACACACGGACTCGCGTCGTTATTTTCCACGCGGGGAGTCGTGCGTCGTTTTCCGGCACGCGGACAGTCTCTTTCTGTGGGTCGCAGGGATTACCAGATGTCCCGGGTCTGTGCGTGGATTTTCCTGCTTGTTTTCTGGCTGCGCGTCGTTCTGCGGGGCTGCGCATCGAAGTTTTGATCTCACGGCAGGCGTCGCGTCGATTTCTCCTGCGGAGTCGGGCGGAGTTGTCCTTGCGAGGCCGTGCGTCAAAGTTTTGATCTCACGGCAGGCGTTGCGTCGATTTCTCCTGCGGAGTCGGGCGGCGTTGTCCTTGCGAGGCCGTGCGTCAAAGTTTCGATCTCACGGCAGGCGTCGCGTTGATTCCTCCCGGGAAGTCGGGCGGCGTTGTCCTTGCGAGCCCGTGCGTCAAAGTTTCGGTCGTCCCGAAGGCGTCGCGTTGATCAGTGTCGGTGTGCGGCGTTTTTCTTGCCGCGGAACAAGCTGTGCGTCGAAAAGTTCGGCGCACGGAGCGTCCAAGAGGAAGAGAGAAGTCTTTTTGGTCCTGAGACTTCAGGGAACAGGAGGCAAGCTCTATCCAAGCCCTTGGAGAGCACTTTTACAGCCAGGCAAGAGTTCAGCAAGGCAGCAGGCCAGCAACAAGGCAGCAGTCCTTTGTAGAAAAGCAGACAGGTGAGTCCTTTGAGCAGCCAGGCAGTTCTTCTTGGCAGGATGTAGTTTCTGGTTCAGGTTTCTTCTCCAGCAAGTGTCTAATGAGGTAGGGCAGAGGCCCTGTTTTATACTAAGTTGTGCCTTTGAAGTGGGGGTGACTTCAAAGAGTGTCTAAGAAATGCACCAAGCCCCCTTTCAGTTCAATCCTGTCTGCCAGAGTCCCAGTAGGGGGTGTGGCAGTCCTTTGTGTGAGGGCAGGCCCTCCACCCTCCCAGCCCAGGAAGACCCATTCAAAATGCAGATGTATGTAAGTGAGGCTGAGTACCCTGTGTTTGGGGTGTGTCTGAGTGAATGCACAAGGAGCTGTCAACTAAACCTAGCCAGACGTGGATTGAAGGGCACAACAAGATTTTAGTGCAAAGAAATGCTCCCTTTCTAAAAGTGGCATTTCTCGAATAGTAATATTAAATCCGACTTCACCAGTCAGCAGGATTTTGTATTACCATTCTGGCCATACTAAATATGACCTTCCTGCTCCTTTCAGATCAGCAGCTGCCACTTCAACAGCGTATGAGGGCAGCCCCAATGTTAGCCTATGAAGGGAGCAGGCCTCACAGTAGTGTAAAAACGAATTTAGGAGTTTTACACTACCAGGACATATAACTACACAGGTACATGTCCTGCCTTTTACCTACACAGCACCCTGCTCTAGGGGTTACCTAGGGCACACATTAGGGATGACTTATATGTAGAAAAAGGGGAGTTCTAGGCTTGGCAAGTACTTTTAAATGCCAAGTCGAAGTGGCAGTGAAACTGCACACACAGGCTTTGCAATGGCAGGCCAGAGCCAGGGTTAAGGGGCTGCTGTGGTGGGTGGCACAACCAGTGCTGCAGGCCCACTAGTAGTATTTAATCTACCTGCCCTAGGCACATGTAGTGCACTCTACCAGGGACTTACAAGTAAATTAAATAGTCAATCATGGATAAACCAATCAGTAGTACAATTTATACAGAGAGCATATGCACTTTAGCATTGGTTAGCAGCGGTAAAGTGCCCAGAGGTCAAAAGCCAACAACAACAGGTCAGAAAAAAATAGGAGGAAGGAGGCAAAAAGTTTGGGGATGTCCCTGTCAAAAAGCCAGGTCCAACAGTCATATATTATTTTCTCAAATGATTAACACTGTACTGGTTTCTTAGAGTGTTGCTTAGAGCTGGAATATTTCAAATTTCTCTTGTGCTCCACTGTGCCCAAAAATTAATCATGAAAAAAGTACTTCTTGGCATGTCTATTGACTACCTATCAATTTGTGTTCATTATAACTTCTGTCAATTTTTCTTTTCCACAAGGTAGATTTTATCAGATCATGGAGGGCTCACTATTGTGGTTTTCCTTGTTTTATTTTGGCTATCTGTTACTGCTCGTATATTAAATATGCTAGTTTTGACTATGCCTCAATGGTGAGGCCATATATTATCTCTTTCACTTCAATTACAGTAATTACTTGTTCTCCCCCGTATTTTCTATTCTTCATGTCAAGAGATGAATCAGCACTTCAGAGTCCTTTTCAGCTTCTTTTTTATCCTTCATGATTGTCTGTGTCAACTGTGCTATGTTGTTGAGAGTCCACTTTAATGATTATTCATGCTAAATTTTGGCATTTCCAAGGTTCCAATTTGTTTCTATTTATCTATATTTTTAATGGCATTTATTTCCACATTTATTTCATCTTAACATGAATTAGTGTCTATCACCACTAGATTGATGTTCATATAAAGTCTTTTACCTGATTCTTTAGGGTCATTTGGTTGTTTGTTTACTCTTTCTCTTCACACGTGTACCTGCAGCTCAGCAGCCAGATTGTGACACCATGGAACTTCTATTTCCAGTGACAGGATGAGCTTGTACTCTTCTAGGTGAAATAAAAGGGAGTTGCTGGGAGGAGGTGTGACCGTCTCTTGACAGTTGAACTAGGGAACGTGTCCACCAACTGCACAGGGTTCAAAGGGGCCTCCCCTGTCACAGGCAGAGGTAACTCAGACCTAGGCCTGTCCCTGCCATTGTCCAAGTAGCAAGAGTGGCACCAATCCCACTGGGGGATACATGTTGCAGAACTGGTTTGCAAGGGGAGTTCTTCATTTCCCTGGACACACCTCAGAGGTGTTCCCAGCGCTCTTACCAGGGGAAGAAATGTTTTGCCTTGTTGGATTTCAAGCATGGAAGGACACTGTGGGATTGTTTAAAGCCTGCCGCCCAGGCAATTATGCCAAAGTGGGTGAGTTGCCCCTGAGAGCTTTTTCCCTAATGGTCAGGGAGTTTCCCCCTAGACATGCTAGGGCCAAGCATAACAGTGGCACCCCAAGGTACTGTCTTAAGAAAACCTCTGGACCTGTAGAAGACAGAAGAAGGACTGCACAGAAGGAGGACTGCACTTGCTGCTGAACCTGTATAGAGAAATCCCAAGGGCTGGACCTGCTTCCTACTTTTACCCAGGACTAAGGGGTAGATTGGAAGGGCTAGTTGGCTAGCTTTCAGTTAAGCTCCAGGAGCATAAAAGCTGCAAGAACACAAGACTCTGTTGAGCCCAATTAAAGGGTTGCAACTGGATTCACCCGGGACCCTGCTGGGTGCTTATGAGAGACCGAGTCACTTAGAAACTATTTTTCTGACGTTTTCACAAAAAGAACTGGAGGCTACCAATGGACTGCTGTTGATTTGCGCCCGCAGACGTCCAACTGCTGGTTGGACTCAACTTGCTGGTGTGTCCCGCTGAAAGCATCTTGACTTCTAGACATAGGCCCTCATTATGAACATTAAAAACAAAGCAGCCAGTTCACTACTACCCACCGCCAGGCCAAAATCAACACTGGGCCAACGGTAGGCACTTTCGACCCAGCGGTGGAGGCCGGACCGGCGGTGGATATATGATCCCATTTCCACCAGGAATTTCCTGGCGGGATACCCCGCCAGGTAATACCTGCCAGAAAGCATACGGGTGACAGGAATTCTCATTCCTGTCACCTGTATGGGACATGCCAGGCCCGCCCCTTCCCACTACCCCTACTCACCCCCCAGTCCCTAGAACCGCCGCCACCCACCACCCCCCAAACCCTGAAAACTGACATCCCATCCCTCCTCCCTCCAATCTCCCTGTAGGCCTCCCAAACCCCCTCACCCCTCCTCCATATAGGTTCCCCCAAACTCTAACCCCCCACATCAACATGCAACCATATTCCTACATGTACACATGCATTCATACACACAGATACACATCCCCCTTCACAATCACACATGCACACCCCAGTGCACTCACACACTCACACACACCTCCCCTCCTCTCCCTCTCAAACAGCACTTACCTGGTCTGTTGCGCTGCTCCGGGAGGTAACGGGCTCCTTGGCTGCTGCTCCGCTGGCATCGCTGCTCTTTCATACACCACCACGCCTATGACTGCATCATTATGGGTTGGTGGTGTCTGTACTGACATTGCGGTAAGGGTGGAGCAGCATCCACCCCCGCCACTGACCGCCAGTATGGCGGTGAGGCTCCATGCATCAAAATATGGTGAGATGCCTGCCGCCCCCACTGGCGGTCTTCCGTTGACCGTCAGCATGGTCGGCGGCGGGCCATCCTGCCATGTTCATACTGAGGGCCATAATTCCAGGACAAATACTGAGTTGCCCCCACCAACTGCAATGCCTTCCTGGGCCTG